>NC_134278.1:118303276-120935776 GCF_949628215.1 Phalacrocorax aristotelis | reverse complement strand
TGAGCCGCCACGCGGTGGTTCACACGCGGGAGAAGCCTCATGCTTGTAAGTGGTGTGAACGCAGGTTCACGCAGTCCGGAGACCTTTACAGACACATTCGGAAGTTTCACTGTGAGTTGGTGAACTCATTGTCTGTCAAAAGCGAAGCACTGAGCTTACCTACTGTCAGAGACTGGACCTTAGAAGATAGCTCACAAGAACTTTGGAAATAAAATTTTTATATATATAAATAATATATATATAAATCTATATAGTTGTGGTACAGTCTAAAAGCAATCTTGTTTCCTTGAACTGAAAGTTTGGCTATTAGCTTGTTTTTGCACTTTAAGGCAGCATGAATATTTCACTAATTTAGCACTCCGATAAAAATGAACTGTAGAGGTAATCCGACAAAGTAACAAATTACGGAGCGTATTTTTCCCCCTTTTTGGAATAGAAGCCAGCGGATACTTTACTTCTAAGGAATCTCCAATTCAAAAAATTTGGACATGGCTTTATTCTCCGCAAAACACTGCGTTCTTTTAAGCTCTCGATCTTTTTCCTCTTAAAATCTGAATGTAGAAATCCTCTCCCAATTTTGTGAGTTCCTTTACATTTCTATAATTGCATGAGTCCTTTCTAGCTGTTGGAAACCTGAATGCTTTTAGACCCAAACGGAAAATTTCTGAAATGCTGGATTATCTATTTTTAAACAAGTGGTTGACTTAAAACTTATTATGGCAACTTCTGGATTTCTGACAGTTCCCACTGGAGAGAAAAAAAAACAAAAAACAAAAAACAAAAAAGCAAAAAAAAAACCACCACAAAAAACATAAAACAAAAACCCTGAGAGTACACTGGGATCACTGGGACTCTGTCTTACGTGAAGGTTTGCTTGGGATGAAAAAGGATATTGCAGCTTCAGCAGTGATGAACTGTGTGTTTAAAAAATGTGAATTACTGTTCTTGTATACTGTAATTGATTACATGGGCCGGGGGGAGGTATCAAAGAACTTGGCAGGTTGTGTTGATGCTCTTAGTTGAGTCTTGAAAAGTAAATATTAACGCTACAGAAATGCATGATTTTCAGTATATTTTTGTCTTTGTTTGCATTGTATAACTTTAACGAGTGAGTTGAAAATTATTTAATTTCCTTAGGAAAAAAAAAACTGACACCGTTGAAAATGACGGTGTTACGAAGAAGAGAAATGCACTGTTTTTATTTTATCTAATTTAAATTTACTTTCCCACTGTCTTTAAGTTGAGAAGAACTTAAGCTACGAGTCGCCGATTTAGCTACGTTAACAAGGAAAAAAAAAAGAATGTTTACAACCAGGCTTCGAGATTTGCATGTGCGGTGTGCATTTACTAACCCCAGACCCCTTCTAATTGCACAGACCCCACGCCAGCTCCAACTGAGGTGCGTCCATTTCCCCAGATGAGCATTTGTAGGATTCCTGCTGCACCACTCCACCACAATAGGTCGTTCTTTTTTTCCCCCCCGTTGAAAAGAGGCTGTAGACTAAGAAAAAAAAAAAAAAAGAAAAAGAAAAAAAAAAAAAAAGGGCGAAAGCCCCGGGCTGAAAGGCCTGGGCAGGCCTGAGTGACAGGGGGGCCGGGGGAGGGCAGGGGAAGGACTATGTGTATCCAAGCAGCAGAGACTGCAGCCTGACGTGTGGTTTTAATGACCAACACGCAGGTCAAAAGCATTTTGCACAGTGTTTGTTTTCCTGTCTTGCACTTACAAATAAGGTCTATGGGAGTAGCATGGAAAACGTTTGCTGTTTTTTCCTTTTTTTTTTCTTTTTTTTTTTTCCTCTGCTTTTGTTTAAAATTTGATCGCCTTAACTACTGTAAACATAGCCTATTTTTGTGCTTAAGATACTGAATGGAAAACTCCATTGTGTATTGCTGGACTGTTTTGGAAATATTTGGTCAAATGTGTGTTAATTTGGCTGTAATGGCATTTAAAACAAAAAAAAAAAAAGCTGTGAAAATGGCCTTGGAGCGTTATCTTTAGTTACTTGAATAGTTTCTAGGTTTTAAAACTACATTCTTTTCTTAAGTTAGAGAAGACAATCAGTGTCTGAGGAAAATGGACTTTCTCTTGGATTTTTTTGTGGTCCTCGTGAGTGATTGCTTTTTTCCTTTCCTTAGTTTCACATTCTTCTTTTGTTCTAAAACTTAGACTGACATCTAGCTTTGACAATCATAGTATGTTTTATTTTCCTGAGGGGGGAATAACTTATAATGCTGTTTAGTTTTGTACTATTGGTGTGTTGGTGAATTTTTAAACTGTGTGCTAACTGCAATAAATTATATGAACTGAGAAATCAATTCCCTTGTCTTTTTTCCCTCTTTTAAATTATAGTTACGGAGTATTTTTTATAATGTGTAACTTTATTACTTTTGTACAGACTTCTATTGCTAACTGTGTATGGAATATGTTTTCGGTATGCTTTTGAGCACTTTGTTGCTAACGTACGTATTTACATCTCAACATTTAAAAAAATTAAATGCTTGTGTTTTGAAAGCATTTCTCTGTGTGTAGCTCTCGATCATTCTGGAGAGGGATTTTTTTATTACTACTTTTTTCTTCCCCAAAGATTTTTGCAGAAGCAATCTGCTAAATTCCAGAAATCTTACTACCATGCAAATATCTACACATACACGCAATTCCTTTGCTGGGCTTAATTTGACCCCAAGAAGCTCTCTCAGGCTCACTCTTTTGTATTCAGTCTCTATCAGAATGTCAGAGCAGAAGGCAACAGCTTAACCTGAAGCACCGGCTGGGTACTGCCTGGCCGTTGCCGTTACAGTAGGCAGTCAAAATGTCCAAAATACCGGTAAGGCATCAAACCTGTCCGGACTACAGAGGAAAACCAAAATAATCCTTGGTCTGTTTGGGGATTTCTCTTACGGGCTAAACATTTCTTTAAAAATAATTTCTCTAAAAAGAAAAGCTTTGAGAAACCTTCGCAAAAGACCTGGTTTAGATGCTTGTTGCAGGGTATACCCAGAATTCTCTTAGGCCCCTCCATCCTAGGAACAAGACCAGCACTGCAGAGCCCAATGGGAATATGAAAGTAGAGCTAAATCAGAAGTCTGGAACAGAGACAGCAGGACCAATCTGAAGGGGGAAGGAAAAGAAAAAAATCCTAAACATTTCATGGCGTTTGTCATCTGCCTCGGTACAACTTCGGTTGCACGTTGACCAAGTGAATCTTGGTGCCTAATGCTATTCTGCTGATCTTCCTAGATCCACAGTGATTTGTACTTAGCCAAAATGATCTTTTTCACTGTTTTATAACAATTTTCAAGCATCGTTTGCTGTGTTTGGGTGTTTTTTTAATTATTACAGATATTTTGAAAACATTTCCTTTTGTCAACGTTAGTGCCTTCGGTCACATAGATTTCTCATTTTCTAGCAGCAGACCTTTTCTGTAGCCTTTCATACGATAGAATATTATCTGTAGTTAAGATGGTTTCAAGTATCGTCAAGACTGAGGACTGGCTAATACTGCAGTTCTGAAATCCATGCAGCTGACGAGCCTTGGATGTGGCTCTAGGCAGATTCACCATTTGTTCTCCAACATTAAGATTTTTGGGGATTGTAGATTCCCAAATAAAACTAGACTTAGAAGGAGCCCTTCTTCAGAAGGGTAACAGAAAACATAATCTAGCCATTAACAATGAAATAATTCAAAATATCCTTTATACTTTCAGGTTTTATCTAGATGGTCTGTACACGTGCAGCACACGCTTGTGGCTGTCAAAGTGGTTCTTCAATGAAAAGGCGAGACGTACCCCTGTGTGGTGCTTCTCTCCATAAGGTTTAACGTACTGACGTATTTAAATAGCTGTAACTTTTTTTTTTTTTTTTAAATAGAGGCCCCAGGTAATGAAGCACAAGGGACCATTTCATTTGGCTGGAGGATATGTGGTAACGAAATCCTCGCCATTCATGTTGCCATGATGGTCGAAGGCAAATTGCGGGAATGGAAACTTTACGCGCTAAAGTTCACGGGTTCAGAAGATTTTCTCTGACTGGTGACAGTCATCACTTTTTAACTGTGAGCACGTCTAGCCCAAGGCTCGCAGGGGACATGCTAAATATACCATTTGGCTTTTCTTGTTAACTGCTGCCTGTGATAGCTTAAGAGCCTCTAATTATGAACTATTTCTCTAAACTCAAGCTTAGGGGTTTGGTGCAACAGAGTCTTTTCGATCAGGCATAGCATTCTACAGACCATCTGTCTACTGAGACTTTTGCATGTTTTAGGTGCAGTTTGAAGAACTTGGTAGGAGTTTAAAACGAAACTTTCTGGCCAAGGAAGGGAAGGGATCCTCATTGCTTTTCCTGCTCTCCTGCGTTAGGGTAACGGCGAATACCAAACAATCCCGTATACTGCTGCTGAGCATAAGCGAAACCAGCATATCCCTTCCAAACTTGCATCGCCTTGGTGGAAGCCTAAATAAATATTTAAAATTAATTTGCAAAGGGACAGATTCCCTTTTCCCGCTGCACTCCCTCGCCCCAGCAGCTCTGCTGGCTCACCTGCTCGGGAGGGACACCACCATTTCTCTCCCTGCTGCAGCGTACCCTCTGCTTTCCTTCTACGGAGAACGGATCAAGCGATTTGTCGGTAGTGGACTGACTCCCCCCCCCCCGTTGATTCTGCAATAATGAAATGTTCGAAATTTTTAATGGACTTCTAATATATAAGTTTTAAAATACATTTTTTCAGCCTACTTTCAAAAATGAAACCCTGAGCCCCCCTTTTTATGATCAACAATGCTGCAGCAATTTGTAGCTGAGGAGAACTTGGAAGGGGAGAAAATTTCTACCTGCTCCCTCCCCTTGCTTTGAAGCAGTGCAAATTCCTTCGGAATGAAGGTGAAATATGTGTCAAGTCTACAAAAATGCCCTGAAATTAGAGATCAGATTCTAAAATATTGTCACATAGTCCTCCATAGCAGGGTTCTCAAACTTATGCATTATTAACACTGTTTGTCCAGGTGAATTGAAGTATTTCCGAATTGAAGTATTTCCAGAGACTATGGTCTTTTATTAAAGAAATCTAATCAAAGCATTAAGGTTTTTTTACTGGGACAATAAACGTGAATTTTAACAGAACGGTTTGATATTTTTAAAGGGAGGAAAAAGTGATGCACAGATCTTCTGGGGTCTTTCAAAATATTCAAGTTCAGGAGTCCCTGTTTAATTTTTGTTGCGCTTCACTCATATTTTAATCATGTCATTAAATATGGCGAGTTTGGTAATAAAAAATATTTTCTAGATGGTAAGAGAGGAGTTCTTTCTTTATTTGTACACATGCATTTGGGCAGAAGGTGGAAACGCTCCCTTTTGCCGGCAAATGGAGATAGTCACAGGAAGAAGAGCCCTGCTTATTAAAACCTACAGCCAGCAGCTCCTGCTGGTGTGATAAAATTCAGCTAAACCTGTTAATGGGTCTTACCGATGAGAGATTATGTCCTTTTTGGAAAGATTATCCATTTTAGTCTCATAGGCTAAAAAAGAAGCATTACTTTTAACCGATTGTCAAATTGAAATGCTCTCGGTGCGAATAACACGCATCTCGCCCAGCTCTGCCAGAGCAAGAGAGGGGTGAGTCTTCTGCACAGCCAGGCAGCAGTAAAGCCAAAGGTGGTACAGGCTTAACTGTGACAGTGACAGCAAACGCTGCAGAGGTTTCGAATGATAGAGATGTTGCCAAAAAAAAAAAAAAAAGTTTTTAATTCAAAAATAATCTGTGTTTTACTGGAGTATTTGTCTTACATTGGAATTTCTTGGATTAGTTAATTTTTCAGACTAACAGAATTTGCCTAGGTTGTCTACTTATAATCTTCAGGTTCATTTTGCTTTAATTTAATTCCTTACTTTCAGGTTTTTTCCCTTAGAAGGCAGTCACTCCACTAATACACTGTCATTTTCATGCAGAACATACACGGTTTTCGTTCTTGATAACTCCTTAACATTAACCATTTGTAGCAGGGGGCCACAAGTGCTCACCCCTGTGCGAGGACGCTCCCCTCGCTGGGACCAACTTCGTGCCTCTCCTGCACCGCGGCTGTTATCGTGGGGCCAAAGTTTCCTTTCTTTTTGAGATTTTACAGCCTGGCTCTAACAAGCTTTTGCTTGGGGCTACAAGGGAGAACGTATGCAGTCTAGCCTTGGAGCTGAAATCTCCGTGTGACTGGGGATTTGGGGGATCGCAGGAAACAAATAGATGATTAATTGCAAAATACAGCTGGTGGTTATTTTTTAGGACATTTTAATGTGCAACATTTTGGAATTTCTTAAACTCAGCATTGTGCTTTAAAATGCATCTTGTGTATGCACATATGTTTGTGCATGTAAGGAAGTAGTTTAAAATAACCTGCTAATTTTTATTTAGGTGTGCATCAAAATCACAGCCTCGGTTATTCCTTAAAGATGTCTAGAAGACGTGTATAGTGTTTGCACGTAGCAGCCAACGTGACGTGGTCCTGTGCAACCTATAGCTTGTGATCCCTGCAGTTATCAGCGCTAAGCTGAGCACCAAGAAGGATTTTTTTATGCCACGTCCGGAACATGCCAGATAGGGATTTACACAGCAGATCCCCAGCCATTACAACCTAGCGCATGAAACCCAGCTTTAAATTAGTAAAATATTTAGAGAGCAAGTTACATGTACATCATGACTTCCGAAAGGATTTAACTGGTAAAGCAATATGTTACTGCCTCAGTACCGCAGGAGGTATATTAAAAGGCTTCACTGTCTCAAAACAGCTCTATGGCATGGTATATGATGGATCTGGATGTAAATCCAGATAGGGATTTAAATATTTCTTTCACAACCTTCCCAAAATACATTTTGGTTAAGTCTTATTTACAGCTATTAAGAAAATAAAAACTACCCTTGATGCTACATTTTAGGCTTTTGTCAAATTGTCTTCAATTTTAGCATTAAAGCTACTTTTTATAAACTTTTGGATGTGTTCCCAATATACATGTTACAATTTTAAAAATGTACTTTATCTATAAATAAAAACCCTTGAAACTGATAGAGGTTTATCATACAAGATATGATTTATTTTCAACTGCATTTGCCACGTATTCGCACTTAGTGAGGATTCATGTCGAGACAATTTTGGAAATTCATACCGAGCTAAAATATGGTTAAAATCTTAATGAAACAGATCCTATCTTCATCGGCTATAGCTACCAGGTCTTCATTTTCTGTAGCTTATTCTCTCTTTTTAAAGTAGTTTGACTGGCACCATCTATCCAGAATCTGATTTCTGTTCATAGACAATTTTCAGGCTTATGCATATGACAGCTTGAAAACACTATAAATACCGATATTTCATTATTTTCAAATGACTGAGTGACTTTTAAGAAAGAGCTGTGTCTTAACAAGCTCGGGCTAGCTAGGCAATTCTTAATATTTTGAGAAATTGAGAGTCGTACATTTCTGTATTAATTATGAGGATATAATTTAATGAACACATGAATGCCAGGCTCCCTGTTGACAGACAGGCCAACTTACCTCTGAAAGTGTTGGATAACCCACTGCAGCTTACTTCCAAGGATCTCTCAATACTGGTACCCTACGCTTAAAAGAAAAGGCTCCCGAGACACAAGGTGAACGCAAAGGTGTGTTTTGCCCAATTCAGTGTGATAAAGATAAATTTATTTCTTTTTTGTTAACGATTAGAAAAGTCTCACAGAGAGAAAACTTCCCAAAAAGTGTGGACAAAAAATGGCATAAAGCAGTACTTCGCTCAGGAAATTCGTTATTCTTAGCTTAAATTTGCATCAAGAAACCCATGCATTTTAAAATCTCGGCAAGGAGACCTTTTAAAGCCCATAACCAGTAGTTAAAAATGAGAGTAGATCAAGCTTTTCTCCTTTTTTTTTTTTTTTAAATAGAGTGCTAATTTTAATGTGCTCTTTTATTCTCTCTAATACATAACATGAAGTTTGCAGTTTGGAAGAAAAGGTGGGATTCCTGCTGAGCTGAGAAAATACAGCAGACCCATATTCACCCTCCAGCCTGAGGGCGTTGTGTTGGGGTGAGGGTGCAAGGCAGACACTGGGACCGTCTGTAGGGCCAAGCTGGACGGTTCCCCACTCTTTCACCAGCCAGCCTGCTGGAGGTGAGCATCTTGCGGCAAAAGTACTTTCATCCCCAAATGGCAGCAGGTTTGTAGGCATGCTTCTGCTGAAGGGATTGAAAGTGACTGAAGCACTGCTTCTGGAGAGATGTTGGACCATGTGGAGTGACTCAAACATGGTGTTAGGACGATGGTGCTCGCCCTTCCTCAGCAGGGAATGGAGATAGGACCACTCACTACCTGCCCCGGGCCAAGGGATGTGCGAGTCACAGATGTTCCTGATGGTATAGGCTGATTTTAGAGTGTTATGCTCTGAACCAACAATGCTGCTGAGCGGTCTGGAACTGGCTATCTGGGTGCTGTATTGCAATGCTATTTTTAAAAAAGTATAATAAATGTAAGGGTCTGATCTATCAACCCTTCTCCATGGAATATGAGCCCAAGGGTGAGCAGAGATGTTAAGATTTAGAACCCACCTGAGACAAGCTATATGTGAGTCACTCTCAAGACAGCGAGTAGATGACTAGCACTCGTCCTAATGTTAGCCTTCTATTTTAGGTTGATGCTCTTCAGATCCAGGGCTCCCCCACATGAAAGCACGACCATTGAATGCATGGGTTGTTTTTTTTAACAAGAGCCTTTGACAGGTCCTACAGTTGTTCATGGCTGAGCCAGATTCCTTCAGTCCGAAACTGCCTGTATTAATGGCAGGCAAAATTTTGCTCTGGGGAATACCCAGCTCCTTTGGGTAGCTGTTGTTACATCCAGAACAGGGGAGGAATATGTCTGCATCAGAAAAAAAAATTCTTTACAGAGACATCAGCTTAGCATGCATTCCTAAAATTTAATATCAGTGTTCACCTTTTGAAACAAACTTATCTCCAATCTTATCTCCCTTTATTTAAAAGAAGAAGGAGGAGCCTGCGCTTTGGACTCAAATGTGGTGCGAAGAGAGGGAACATCTGTAAATAATGGCTTTTTTTTTAGGAGTGGGATAAGCACATTGTTAAAAGAATAAAGGAAATTACAGAAAAATGAGGTTTAAGGGAAAGCACATGTTGAAGACAGAACACATTAATCAGGCTATGGGAATGGGAGGTATAAAGCCTCTTTTCTACACCACTTTGATTCTTACTAAGGACGAAAAGCGTTATGAGTTTTTTTGAGGTTTTTTTCCATTTTTTTGCTGGCTCTTAGGAAGGAAGCAATATACCATGGGAAGGTTGTGAGCCTTGCTCCTGGTGCAGTCCTGGAGGATGAAGCATTTTTAATTCATCTCAAAGGCCTCTTTTTTTTTTTTTTTTTTTGAACAAAGAAAGGAAAGTCTCTTCCTCATGACTTTACAGATGGCAGAATCCCGGTTTTGAAGCCCACGTTTGACGTCTCATTGTTGGGTCAGTGCTAGACCCCATCCGTGAAGCAGAGGTCCCTGGCTTTCTCCTGCCTTCCTACTGAATGTGGCATTGGGGATGGGGAGCCTGTGGCCAGCACTGCTTGGTAAAACGATGTAGCCCATTCAAAGCCACTGAACTTATTGAAGAAGGATTAAAAAAAAGAAGTGAAAGTCATACTTATCCTGGGGCTGGATGCAGGGTTTGATATCTCGGAGCGCTCTCACCACATCTTCTGTGCCACCTCTCCAGCCCCTTCGTGCACCACGTTTCATGCCTGATGTTAGGCTTGGCTCTGCACCTTTCTGCTGCCGGCTGATCTGAGCTGAATGCATTCTCCCAGAGTTATTTGTCAGTGAGAGAAAATAATTTTCAAGTCCTCTGGAGAACACCAGGGGTGTATGCTTAAATAAAAGTTTATCCTTGGATTCTGGGCAGAAATTAAGCTAATTATGGAAGGGGTTTTTCCATCGTAAATCTCGCTGAGATACCTGGTGGCCCTCAGTGGGCACTTACTGGGACCCCTGGTTTGTGTCCGCGTTATTTACATAGAAAAATAAGAAGGGGTAATGACCTCAGCCGTAGCATTTTTCCAGGTTATATGGATACTCCTGTGACTGCCCCATTTCATTCCCACCTCCCCAGCCCCGTTTACCCTAGGAAACCATTTTGCCATCCCAGGCACACACCGCACACAAGGCTTTTGCCTGTCGTGCCTCTCGGAAGCGGGTTGTGAATTTCGGCAGTCGGCGGCGTGGCTGCGAGCGCAGAGCCTGGAGCCTGTCAAGCATCTTGTTAGCACAGCATCCGCAAGAAAACTACTCTGAGAAGTATACCC
The DNA here is from genome assembly GCF_949628215.1 of Phalacrocorax aristotelis. Lineage (NCBI taxonomy): Eukaryota > Metazoa > Chordata > Aves > Suliformes > Phalacrocoracidae > Phalacrocorax > Phalacrocorax aristotelis. The sequence continues at coordinate 120,925,447 of NC_134278.1, read as the reverse complement.
AGGGGGTTGGAAATCACTGCAAAAGCCCCCCACATTTTCAAACACGAGTCTTCTGCATGGCTGGCGGAGGGGTGAGGAGGAGGGAACAGAGAGGGGAGCGGAGCCTCCTAAAAGTGAGGTTTTCTTTCTGTTGCAGCCTTATGGAAAGCTTTGCTGCTGCCCAAACCCACAGCAGCCGTGCAGGGCAGGGGTCGGCGTGGCCAGGCAGGACAGAGGCTGGTGGCATTTCATGGCCCTGTCGCTCTCCCCACGGGCAGGGAGAAGGAAGCGCTCCCGGCCCCGTGTGGTGGCAGCGGCAGGGGGGACCCTTCACTGATCCTTTTCCCAGCCCTTTGGGGAGGGACAGGCATGCTGCAGTACCGGTGCTGGGTGGTTTGGCCCCTGGTGCCACCAGACTTTGCCATACCACGGCCATGTGATGGATTCCTCCAGGCCATGTGCTGCTCCTGGGCAAAGGCTCCCCCTCCACAGCTGGCTCCAAACACCAGATCCTAACCTACGTGCTGGTCAGAGAGAGGGACGCGGTGGCCTTCATCTTTTTGCTTTCTTTTTTTTGGGGCGGACTCTAATATTTTGGAAGCTCTTGCCTGATGACAGTCTCTTAGCGATTTTGGGCTCCAGCCGTCCATCTTCCTGGGGCCTCAGCTTAGGCACATTTGCGAGGCAACCAACGCCACAAAAACATCCGAGTGTGATCTATTTTTTCCTTCTCCTTTGTTGCTTAATGGATGACTCAACTTTCTTTTGTGACTGGATAGCTTTAATTTATAGTTTTTAGGCGAGCGATCGTTCCTCTCATTATTTTGGGTTAAATATTCTTATTTGTTGATTATTTAATAGTTTGTTTGGATAAAGATGGAAAAAAAAAAAAACCCAGCTTGGTGCCATAGACCGAGTCCAAAAGAAATTAACTGCTCTGCTGCACATATTGGAGCAGGGAGTTTGCGGAGAATGCAGCCCCGCTAATGGACTGGCAAACTGATAAAGGCTTTAAAGATTCCATATAACCCCACGCTGCCTCGTTTATTAATTAACTCTACTTGCTTTGTAGCAAGGTTGTCCCAGCTATGGAATAAATGAGTGAAAGGGCTGGCCAGTATACATTAAACATCATTTTACGCTTTGCCTTGTGGAGGATTAGGGCTTGCGGGGTTTTGGGGTGGGGTTTTTTTTCCACACATCCTTCCTGTGCCGGTGTTTTTGTCCATGTTTCTCAGGGCTGGAGCGGGGAAGGAGGCGAGGGTTTGCATCCGCGGCCTTTCGGTGCTGTCCCACAAATGGTGGCCGAATGGCACTGGGGCATGAGATCTCCCGCGCCCAGGGGTCGGCACGTAACTTGCCAGCACAGGGGAAACGGAGGCTGGGGTACCGGAGAGACGGTGACAGCTATTATAGCAAGGGGAGGGGAAGGAGCCGCAAAGAAGGCACCGCTCTCAGCAGCAGTAAACGACTGTTCACTGACAGCGATTGACTTCTCAGTTCTGCGTCCTGGAGAACAGGCGCTGTTTTGATGGACTGCTTTATTTAATCACTGTTTAGCTGGAGAACGGCTCCGCTAAGGCATTAAATATTTCCATGAAATAAAGGTCATTGTGATTTAAGTTTTTAAATGATTCACTAAATATTAAAGCTGATTTTTCAGTTTGCTTCATTAATTTTCTAATATACCCTCTGTATGTTTTCTTTTATAGGACATACAGATGATTGTAAAGCCTGTCAACCAAAAAGGGGCAATGGCTGAGACAAAATTTATTTACTTATTTATTTATTTAAATCTCTGTGATTCGTAGGACAAAGTTCAGCGATGCATCACACCATCCACTCTCTGTCTGGACTGATGCAGGGTTCTTTTGTGGGTTTTTTTTTTTTGGTGGTGGTTTTTTGTGTTTTTTTTTTTTCTAAAACATTACTTCTTGGCAAACTAGATATGCAAATGCCAGAATACACTAAAACCACATTTAATTGGACCCACTTGCCAACTTCTTGAACACAGCTTGGATTATTTCACTGGAGGCTGCTTCTGTTAAAAGATGGGGGAGGAGGAAGTGGCATATTGACAAGGCTTCAGATAATTTTTTTTCCACTAGAAGTACAATGATGCCATGAGCCAAGTTTGGAAGTATTTTACTATGTTTAATAATAATTATTATTAAAGGATATTGTAAACATATGCATTTAAGTGGAATGTAACGGGAATACAATCATGTCACTGATTTAGCTTTGGATTAATTTTCAACGTTTTTTTTTTTTATTGAGGGGTAACCGACTCCCGCAGTAGCTGGAACCTGCACGGCGCTGTGAAATGCTGGTTTAGAGAGAGGATGGGTATTCGTTTTCCTAGCTAAATGAGCTGATTAAAAATATTCATTCTTTTAGAAGATTTGTGAAATTTTAATCTCTGACTAGCAATCAATTAAACTGTATAATAGGATTAAAATTACAAGGTTTATGGAGTTCCCAGAAATTCCAAACGTACATATGGATGCATATGTTACACTTCAGTATTTCAAAGAGAAATAGGAAACCCCAATAAATTATTGCCCTAATAACACTGATGCTGTGAAAAGCTAATAGAAGGGGATTACAATCTCTTTCCAGAGCCCCTTTTGTACACTGACATCCACTTGTAAATGTGGGTGAGCTGTGGGTCCCAGTAGCCATGTTGCTGATGCTGGTGGAAGCTGGGAGCCTGGATAAGGGCAGGAGACACAGGCGCTTTTGGGGGGCTCGGTGCAAACTTTGCCTTCGTCGCTTATTGCCCCAAGGTGACAGGGGCAGCCCTGGGGTGCTGCAGCTACCCTGCTCACACCAATGTGATGGGTGCCCTTTTGGCCCCCGGGACTAATTACACCTGATGCACCTGGGCAAGAAAGATGCTTTGTTTCCACCTGTATCCCTATGGGAAGGAAAGCGCCCGGCACAGGCAGGCTGCTCCCCTGCCTGCCCTGCCTGCTGCGGTGCCTGGGCAGGGACGCTTTCAGCCTCCGTTGTGCCGAAATTCTCACGGCGACGGCAAATCTCCGGTTTTCCCCAGCCGGTGAGCTATTGTGTCAGGAGGCTGCCGGCGAGCGGGGGCTGCTGGCGCTCCCCCTCCGGCGCAGTGCCCTGTCCCGCCGGGATGTGTGGCTGGGCCCTGGCACCGCACCAGGGCTGAATGAATGGGAGGGAGCGGGAGGCGAAGCAAACAAACAAACATTTCTCCGCGCGTGCAAGTTGTCGGAGATGTCGGTCCGGGCTGTCGTGGTTTTCAGTGTCAGCCTCGGTTTTTTCTGTAACCGCCTCCCAGTCAAGGGTTTTGTGCTCCTTTTTATTCCCGTTTGCGATTTGGGGCAGCAGATTGGATGTGGCGGGGTGACACGAGGACAGGAGCAGAGCGGTCCTTGCAGCACGGCATGGGGGGACCCACACCTGCCCCCATCTCCATTAGCAAACGCTACCTCTCCGAGTGGGGCTCGCTCCCGAGTCTAAAACGTTGTTTTACTATCTACAAGGGTCTGGGGAAAAAAAATTTATCTTGCATAATAGTGGCACTGCAATTAGGGAAGAGGCGTCACTTCAGATAATGAGCATCTTTTTAAGGTACTTATGCGATCTAAAAAATCATAGCTGGGCTGGATGTTCTTTAATCTTCCCATCCACCCAAAGCAAATTTGCAAAGGAGGGGGCTTTATTGTCATTAGAGGAATTCTTTCAGCTATCAGAGGAGAGAACAATTTCTTTGTCATTAGCAAAATCCCTGGCTTTCCTTCAGCACATAAACAGTTTACACGATGCGGTTTTAAAATGTGCTTGTCTGTAAGCCTTCGCAGGAGTCTGAATTGTGAACATTTTAGCGTTTGGATGTAAAATCTGGGATCTTGATTTAGCCTTCTGTAAATGCAAGGATGAAGGGCAAAGCACAGATCTGGGCATGAATTTTTAAATTAAGGGTATTCAGTTTCACAGTTTTAGGATGGCACCTATATGCAGTCGACAACCAAGATGTCTGAGCAGCTCACAGTCTGGAGTTTATTCTTAAATAGTCTGTGAGGCCTGGATTGCCTATTGTCCCTCGTACATAAGGTTCGGAGATGCATTGGCCCGGGCTACGCCAGCAAAACTTCTCCATGCAAACCTGGCAAGCGGTGGCAGTGAAAAAAGATAGACATCATTCACATCCCTCATCGCCGTACCTGTGCTAATCGCAGCCTAGCAGGGGCTGCATTTAGAGGGCTAAAACATTCTTCTCCTGGGTTAGATCATTACGCCTGGGGACAGGTTTTTTTAAGGATGTCCAAGGAAAAGTTGTTGCCTGCTGCAATGGGCTGTAATTGCATTTGGGTGATGGAGCTGTGCTGGTGAGCCCTTTCTGGGGCGCTCAGGGCCAAAGAGACCAAGTGACCATTCCAAGCCTTGAGGGAAGCTGGTGCCAGAAAAGAAATTGCAGCACGGTCCCTTGTGTTGCTGCTCAGTGTCCTGAGCACTGAACCATCCCCTTCTAGTCCTAACTCTGTTTAAAAACAGCAAAGGGATGGCGTTCAACCAGAGCTTTGTATTAGAGCTCAACAATCAGGCCCCCCAAAAAGAGATCAAAACCTTTCAATACAATACAAATCAGTGGCCAAACATAAAGATGAACCTAAGCCAGTGGCCGTGGCAATCTGTGGCCAGTGAAAGTGAATGCAATTTATTTTGATTAACAGATTTCTTTTTTCTAAAAGAGCAAATGGGTTTCTAAGATGGGCCTGGAGGACTGGTGTCTGAGGAAGGTGGAGATGCTCAGTGTGAGTAAGGTGTGGGGCTAAGACAAGTGGGAAATAAATCCACTGGCCTGTGAAATGTAAAAACACTCAACAGGTAGAGGCCCTGAAGGGGAAGAAATGATACCAGGGACATTTTACGTTGAAGCTTCATGAAAGGCAAGGTGGGTCACACTGCAGAGTACCTGGAGGACTGGCACATAGGAAACCTCCTGCGTTTGGATTTATTTGGTCGGATGCTTCTCTGAACATCAGGGTCACAAGGAACAACCAGAGGTGATGAACATCCACCCTTGGTGCAGGGGAGGCACAACCCCTCGTGGCTAATGATAGAAGTAAAGGGAGTGAGATGTGAAATTTTTCGGGGACTTGCACGTGGAAAAGACAGGGAGGGCCTGTGGGCCAGGGCCCTCCTCATGTCTAACATCCAGACTGGGACAGGGATTCTCAATACCATGAGCAGGGATGGGTCAGTGAAACGCTTCTGTGGTTGCAGTACAATCAATGCCTGACCATGATGCCATGATGTGTGTGGACCCAGGCAAAGGCACGCTCACGACAGCTCTACATTTTTACCTGTGCGTAATGCTGAGATGCATCAGTTAGGTTCAGCAATAGCTGTTTTTCAGCTAAGGATGTGACAGATAAGTTGTTTCTTTCTGCCCAGGCATGCTGACCTGCAGTAAATCCTGCAGGGCAGGAGGTGCCCTCCCCGGACCCTGGGGAGACCTGCTGTCCCAGCAGCCCCACAGGGGTGCAACTAGGGCAGAGCCTGAGCCCGCAACAGGACCCAGGCCACAGCTCTCCTCCCTGCGGCCAACCTGAGCTGCAGACCAACAATGGCTTTGCAGCACGCATGGCTCTACAGCATTGGTCATTAATTAAGCTGCTGTGACTGTCCGAGTCATGGAGGCAGAGGTGTTATTACAGAGTCACAGATCACAGTAGGGTTGAGGCTGGAAGGGATCTCTAGAGGTCATCTAGTCCAACCCCAAGCTCAAGCAGAGCCACCTAGAGCAGGCTGCCCAAGACCATCTCTGGGAAGCTTTTGAATATCTTCAGTTGCAAACATTAAGGAAGACAGGTGCTGTTTTGCTTAGCCAGTTTTCTACAGAGTTTTTGCATGGAACCTGAAATGACTTACCTCTACCCGCACTGCACACTGAGTTAGCGAAGTCCAGTACCAGTGGGGACGCCCTGGCTGCCTCTGCACCGCAGCACCTCCTGTGCTACAGAATGAGTCACTGTCAATGGCTCTTCTAATGCCATGAGGCAATGCCTTTGCACTGCAGAAGCATGAAGTCTACAGGGCTGAAGTGGTTTTGGAAACATCTGAAGGCATTGCAGCTCTCAGATTTGAAGGTGGTATTTCAGAAGGGGCAGCAGCCAGTTTGCGGGCTTTTAAATGAGCTGTATTCTGGGGTAATGGCAAGACATTTCCAAGTTGCAACAGGGCAGGGGAATGTTTATCTGACTTTTAAAGGGCTGAATAAAGTTGCTGTTTTCAATAAACTTGAGTTTGAACCAAGCGTAAATGCTTGAGGTCAAATCTGACTTGAAAGCAATACTAGCAACCCCTGATTAAGAGAGGTGGTCAGATAACATTTAATAAGTCAAAATCTGAGCCAGATTTTTTAAAATGCAGGCAGATTTCAAAGGCTGGGTCATTACAGAACGTGAGATTTCTGTGAATCAGCATGTTACATGGTCTGATGTATTGAAACTCAAACAAATGTTAGACATATGGAAAGACCTCTATATAATGAGAGATGTGAAAAACAGGATGACTGTTTAATTTAGAAATAGGATAAGGAAGAGGGGCACATTAGAAGTATATAAGGCAGCAAATAGCACAGCTGAGATAAGCTTGTGCTCCTGTGTGCTCTGTACGAGACTGCAATTTCTATTTACTTACACATGATCAGCACTAGAAAATATTCTTCAAACATGGGTAATATACCACTGGAACTCTATGCCACAAGGTGCCAGTTCTTGGAAGAGCATAAAAAAGTTACAGAAAGAAAAAAATATGTATTTATGTGGATAATGAGCTATAAACCATGCTTTAGGAAGTAAGCCAACCAAAGGTTAGAAAGAAATGTACCCCGTGGGCCACATGTTTCCCAAACTGCCCAGTATAGGATTCTTGTACCTTGCTCTCAGGGACCTGTGGCTGTTGGCAAGAGTAGCAGGTGAAATAGGTTATTGATCTGCCCTGTGATCTGAAAAATTATTGTTTTTTTCAGTAGTAACTTCATCCCAGATATCCTTCTGCACTTGGAAAGAGCCACTCAGACCATGGCCCAAGGGGACTGGACATGCAACTCTCAGGGCCCCAGCAGAGTGACCAGTGGCTGGAAAAGCCCTCCTGCCCCGGGAGGTTGTATTTGATGTGGCTTGAAAAGGGACTAGGGAGAGCCCGTGCCAAGTGCGTGCTGGCACTTAAATCTGCAGCCACCCGACTGCGCTTCCCATGCCCGGTTTGGCTGGTGACTGGTGTCCGACTGCAGCATGGTGGCACCGGCCAAGGGGCTGGGGAGGCGGTGGGTCTCACCCACAAGCTGTGCATTTCAGTGGGTTTTGATCAATGCTGCTAAGAGCATCTTTCTCAAGGCTGGTAAGGACCAGCATTCTCACTCACAAGTGAGAACACAATTGGCCTTCTCCTTGCTGGATGAGAACTGTGTTTGGAGCCCGGCTGGCTCTATGAGACTGGTTTTCTGGGAGAAAAAGCAATGTGGCAAGAAACGTATGTGCCCAGACCAAATGGCAGCAAACTTATGGTAAAGCCCCTGCATATAATCTATATTCTAATTAATACTCTGCATCGTCTAATCAACAGAAATCTTCTGGCACGCACAGTCTGGTTTGCAAACTATTCAGCAGAGAGGCTTTTCTAGCCTCTCCACAGATCAGGGTAATTAAGCAAAGCTGCTGGAGGGGCTTCCCTCTGCAGCTTCTTGAACACTGGGAAGAGGGAACAGCGCTTGAAAAAATCAGGCAACCTCTGGCAACCTCTCTTAGCCCTGGAAGGCTCTCTGGAACAGAAAGGGGGAAAAAATTGCCTTCCTTTGCTGCTGCTGTTGAGCTGGTCTCGCTCCCATTTTCCTGGTGCCAGCACTGAAAGCCCATCCTGCTTCCCTCGTGTCAAGCATACTGTCCGTCCTAGAGCAGATGCAAAGGCGGCAGCGGGACCGCTCAACTTCAGAGCCTCTCCAGCAGCCTCCGAAGTAGAAGAGCACAGCTCTCCTCACAATATGCTGTGGGGGAGGAGGAAGGAAGGACTTTGGCCCTGTTTGCTTGTGCTAATTGATGGCTTCTGTTGCAGCTATTCACACTTTTAAAAAATGGTAACAAGTCTACTGATTTAGAAGCAAAGAATAAAAACCCAACAGCCTCACCAGCGCGTCGGGCGCAGATGAAGCTGCGTTGAAGAGCGCTCTGCAGAGGCACAGTGAGCAGCTGGGCGGAAGAAACAACCCACCTGCAAACGCTGAGCTCTGCACAGATGCGCAAAAATCCCAAAATACGCTGTTTTGCTGGGATATGCAGGGACGGCCTCCTCTGCAGTGGTGGGCTCGCAAGCCGGGGCTCAGCCCCAGTGGTAGCCTGTTCTGCGGCTCCACCTCCCTGCCTCACCTTGCCCAGCTGTGGTGGTTTCTGCCTCCTTTATAAAATGCATTTAGTGACTCTGCCTTTAGTGAGCTCTAGGTGAGCGGCACCTTTCTGGATGCAGCCCTCTGCCTTGCTGTGTGCTGGGTCTCCTATGCCGGCATGGGCAGGTGCCTGGGAGCCATTCGGACAAGGGCTCCACATCCCTGCTCTCCCGCCCAGAGCCTCTTTTCCTTGCAGGCAGACATTGTCTTCTGCCGGGAGAGCACTGTACCTTGCTTAGCAGTTTACATGGTAAGTCTATATTGCAAGTCAGAGGTGTGATCACAACATGCCTGGGTGAAACCCTGCTTGCTTTAATTTAGCTAGCTGAGATATTAATTTTGGAGGAAGAGGCAGCAATATGCACTTTGGAGCCTATGGTCTGGGTGGGCTTGCAGAGCCTGCGGTGTTTCAGCTTCCCTGGCATCGGTACCCAAGCAGCTAGACGGAGCGAGCTGGGATGTGTGAATAAGCAGCACAGCAAGAGACGACTGTGCTGAGCAGAGGGAGCTGGGCTCCAGCCACGTGCCAGGGACACCACGGGCTAAGCAGGGTGAAGCCTGGGTGTTTAGCAAAGCACTGCTGCCCTCAGCTCCCCTCCTACCTGGGGACCCACTAAATGCACATCCCTACCCAGCAAGTCCATGGCTGCCAAGGTCAAGAATTCTGCTTTAAGGAAGGCAGACCCAGTTCTCATGAGGAATTTATCTCTGTCAGAGAGACCCGAGGTGCGTCAGCCACTGCCGGCTGCTCGGCGGGTGCCTCTGCAGCCGTCGAGAGAGGGACAGGCAGCGTCCTCCTGCCCTGCTTCCCTCGCCGCAGCCCTCAGCAGCATCTGCCTTTGCCTCTTTTCACAGCCTTCCACATACTCCTTATGATTCACATCTGGGTGTACTCAGCCTGGTAATTTCTTTTTCTGAGAAGGTCACCCGAAATATGTGTTTAACAGAAGCGTTCTCTATTTTTAACATAGAGAAACCTCATAAAAAGTCAGAAGACTAATGCAAAATAATAAATGAGATATTTAGTCATAGGTCTCCATCACATTCACATTATAAACAGCTCAGAAATGATTTCCACTTCTGAGATAAGATTTAATTGTAAATCACGGGAAATAGTGAGATATATATCGCCTGGAGCAGGGTGGTAAACATATTTCTGGGTCTGGGGGGAGAAAATAAAGCAAAGTGTGTGTCATAAACAGGGTGGGCCCTGAGCACATTTAAACCAAACTGCATTTCAGCCCCGGCAGTGGCTGCCGTTCTCTAGAGGAGGGCCACCAGCTTTCTGCTGAAGGCGCTTTTTTCTTAGCACTATTGAGGGGCACTTCTCTGCTGTGATTTCATGGTACCCAAGGCTTTGTCACTGGTTTCTTCTGATGAAGCTGCTTTTATTCCAACTTAAGCTGTTCCTTAAGCAGCATGAGACCAGCTCACAACTTAAATGGCAAATGTACGGCAGTAACTTTCCTAGCTGCAGAAGGTGATATAGACAAATCTGTTGCTGATACCAGCAAGTACTGAGCCGAGCCCCTGTTTCTCATTTGGAGTGCATTGCTGTGTCTCCTCTGACATGTTTCTTCATAGCACCGAAAAAGAGGCACTTGGAGAAACAGCTTTTCTGCTTGGAGAAAGCTTTGACTCCAGGGTTGCAAATCGAGTGCTGTAGTAGGTAATCGGCAGAAATCAAAGAGCTTACTTGTTTTTCCAGTGCAGAAAGAGGAAAGATCAGTTTATTTAAAGTAGCAGAAACTGATTTTTCAGTTTGCTAACCTGTTAGCCTGCTCCTATAGGATGAAACATAGATAGAGAGAACACTTGGATTTCTCGTGCATTTATTTTGTAGGTTTCAGCCATCCAGCTGAGTCAGGACTGCTGGCAGAGCAGCCGGTAGTCCCCCTGCTTGTGCTTCTCCTGCCAGCCGCCCACCCCGAGACTTAGCCTCCGTCCTTCAACAAATGATGCTCCTGCTGTGGCTTCTCTTCTGTGTGATCGCCTGAGTAAAGAAACAGTCCACTTCAGTCATTGCCCTCCTTACCCAGTGATTAAAACAGGGAGGAAACTGCAACGGCTTGGAAAGGGGGGCAGCCCCAGCCTGGGAGCCAGCAGCTCTCCCGGTGCTGAAAACAAATAGGATGAGGCGAGGAAGGTGAAGCTGTTGGGTTGTGCCTAGCCACGGAGAGGCTCAAGAGTCTGCCTGATTGGAAGCTTTAAAGGAGTTAAGAAATAGGCATTTCTCAGACCTTTTACCCTACTTTTCCAGGGTAATTTGCTGTTCTTCACATGCCACTTTATGCTGCAGTTTTCTGCAGGTTCACGTATATAACATTTCGCAACTGAAATATTCTGTTATAACTTAGGGCAAGTTTAAAGCTCAGTGTTTACAGTACAATACATCTGCCTTCCAGCACTTGGGGAATTATAACACTGGAGTGGCTCTAACCTAACCATGTCCATCCAAACACCTAAGCAGTGCTGCATAAGCGCACACCCCCTCACCGCCCTCCTGCCTGCCCTCTCCCAAGCCTGCCCGGCTCCAGACAAAGTTGCCTTGTGATATACACAACTTTTTCACTAACTGGAAATAGGAATCTTGCTCTATCCATTAGTTACTGTATATGCAGTTTGTATATATAATATTTATATTTTTCCCCCAAAGTTGTGAAATATATAAAATATAATTCCTCTAGCTGAGAGCTCATCATTCCCATGACAAGGTGCAATCAATAAATTATGCACCACTTGTGGTTATTCTGCATGTCAACTCATATTTCCATGTCGCTGTCCTGACTGTTACTGAGTGTTTGTGTTGTTGTACCTTTCCACCTCCTCAGTGTTGATTTAGGAGTTATTATTCTGGGCTCATAGTAACTGCAAGAAAATCAAGTTCCAAGTGTTTCTGCCAAAAGAAGGAAATGAAATGAGCAAGTCAACAGAAAATTCCACTTGTCAAACACCATTTGCTTACGACTACGGCTTTGTTAAGGAAACTTGCGTTCGGACAAGCTGCCCGAAGGAAACAATTCGCCTCTGCGGCAGGGTAACCCCCGTGCCCGGCAAGGACTCTCGGTCGCGACAGCTGTGGTCCTCAAACGAGCGAACAGGAAAAAAAACCAAAGCCACTTCTGACACTTACAAATTATATCTCCTGAATAATGCATGATGCATCCAGATTGGCTACGGGAGGGGGGGTGGGGGGGGATGCTTTTTCAATGGACAACCAGACGGATAAGGATTGTATTATAAGAAGAGTTTGACATACCAAGAAGGGAAAAAAAAAAAAGCAAAAAAAAAGCCCAAGTACTCACACACACTTTGAGATTGACTGTCAAATCATTTCACATCTGTACCTAAAGCAAACAGACATAATGCTAACAGCTTGCTGGAGCTCAGAAATGCCACCCACTAATCAGTCCACCTGTGGAATTCTCAGTCCATCTTGCAAGTCGTGTACCCGATTGCCAAGACGCCTGACAAGAAAATGTATATTAAAACGTTGAGTAAGACTGGAAATACAATGTGGTGTAGTATAAACAGAATGCACTCGCTGGGCGGGAAAGCAGAGATGCCTTTTAATTCCTCTCGCCATGACCCTGCACCGCTCACTCCTGCTTTCGCTGGCACCGGATGGCAGGGACAGCTCGCCGACCGAAAGGCACGTTTGCCGCCCGCGCACGATCATGTCTCCCTCTGCTTTTGCGTCTAAATAAATAAATAAATAAATACCCCCTCCCCAAAGCCTCTGTCCCTCTCAATTACTTTTTTTTTTTTTTTTTTTGCACATGGGGTATAATTAACAATTGCTTAAATATAGGCATTGGCAAGATAAGTCTCAGCAAAAAAATAGCAAGAAATAATCTCCCCTGCGTAATGAATGTGCCCTTCGGGGTAAGACAAAGAGGTAATTTAAAGGAATGGTTTGTTGAGATGGTGCGTTCCGGGAGCACAATTCTTCCAGCCTAAATTACATCGAGGATTACAGCACTGGATTGCCAATCGCTATTTAACGTGCTGGCAAAATGATCATTTTGCTCTTTTCATCTCCAAAAGGAATATAAAGGAATGAAAGGAGAAAGTTTACTGGGATTGTAAGAGGAGGCACGAAGGGCTGGGGAATGCCCCAGGGAGGATAATTATTCTGTACGAGGCACCATCAGAAGGTTGCAGGGTTTGTGGTGTAGCGGGAGGCGGCGTGGCACAATTAGACGCTTTAGATACTCTTTTCTATACGTCCCGAGCTTTTACATTTGCACAGTAGCCGTTTTCTCTCTCTGTGAGTACAAAATGCTATTTTAACATCTGTTCTTTTAAGGCTATTTGCTCTGGGAAGGCAGTGTGTTTTGCCATAAATTTAGGTCATTAATTTGTATCTGTTCTTTGTTTATTTAAGAAACAGGACAAAAGGGCAGCTGCCGAAACATTTGGCTGTGCCGAGGGGTAGTGGGCTCAGCGTGCTGGAGTTGTGCGCACGACCAGCTTGAGCTTGTATCCGCAGCTAGAGGACAGAACTTTATGGGAAGCCTTTGCCAAGGCATGTGGTGCTCCCCACTCTGCCGCAGCCCTGCCCTCCTCATTCCCTGCTTTCGGAGGGGCAGCCGTGCCCAGGAATGGGGCCGGAGGGGGTGACACATGCTGATGGCAAAGCAGAAACCTAGAGAGCTGTATGGGAATACCGATGTTGCTCTTGTTTTTAAGGAGAGGTTTATAAAGCAATTCATTTTTACTGCATTGAGTCAGAGGACTGTGGTTGGCTACCAAACGTAACACACTACAAGCAAATCTGACCTATATAATTAGGCATTTATAAACAGAAGCACAATAATACCTAGTAAATTGATTGTTAACAGCATTTAATGTTCTTAAATTGGCCATTAAGTGTGGAATGATTTCTGGGGTATTATTGATATTATGAAGCATTAAGAGGGGTTTTATTTATTCTTGCAAGCCTAATGGACTCAAACAAATTGAATGTGTTTGAAAAGGTCATTTTTTGCTTGTTGATTCCGTGACCTTCTAATCAGTTTAATCAGATCAAACAGAAAAAAAATCACATAAGTATCTTGAAGCATCTTCTGTTTCCAACTTCCCATCAGAAACAACTGTGTGTGTCTCAGAGAGCCCAGAATTACCAGCTAGGCATGAAAAGCCCAAGCTCACAGTTAAAGTCAAAGGCTGGTGCTGGTGTGCACACACTTGCACACAGTCCCTGCGGGCTAGTTGGGATCCAGCACTCTGCTTCTCAGTGGGCACAGCATCTTACCTCTCCTCTGAGCCCATGGAAACCAGGGAAGATATGTGTCAAATAAGGTCCAACAGGAGAAATGTCACTGAAATGTGACACCAAGTAAGTCATTTAGATCTGGTCTGGCTTCTGCTGGAGATGACAGCTGGTCTCAAGGCAGCAGCCTTAGACCCAATTTGCAGAACCAGTCCCCAAACCCAGACAGTATATTCTTAATTTACACTGATCTTTAGAAAAGAAAATTAAAGGCAGTACTTCTGACAGTTCAAAGTATGTCTCATTGCCATTTGCGTTTGGCAAAGAATTTCTCTGATCTTCACTGGGTCTTTAGATGCAGTAAATCTTCAAGTGCTTCGGGTGCCCAGACACACATGGCATGTCCCAAGGGCAGATTTTTAAACCGATTTAGGCTTTTACTTCCTTAATCAGTGGGAATGAGCACCTAAATGTCTTTATAAATCTGGCTCTGAATCATGCACCACTGAGGAGCATACTATTTAGCAAAACCCCAGTGTAACTATTACAAAGTGCATGAAACCAAAAGTGTCTTACGGAATTGTTTGGATTTAATCCAGCAGTTTGCAACAGATCCACCTTTTTAAATAATGAGACTGAGCAATGCTTTTTAGTTTGTTCATATTAAAACCTTAATCTTACTACAGTTTGACTCATGACCCCTAGTACCAAGGTGCTTCTGATTGCCACAAGGCTCGAGGTGAGGGTTGTGCCTCTTTTCTGCTCTCCCTGATCACACTACCACCCAGCCTTTGGAAGATCTTTGCTCCCGTATGCCCATAAGGCAGGTCCTGCTGGCACCTTCAGCTGCTCCATACTTCCAAGGCTCTAGCCATGTTCATCCCAGATGTGGAGATGACTCAGAAGAGGTGGGCTGGGAGCTGGGAGGAAGCAGAGTTGACTGGGAGAAGGAGCCTGGAAAGAAAGAGTGGGTAGCAGTGAAGAAAAAAGTGGAGGACTGGGGTTACCAGGAGAGGCTGGGACTGCAGGGGTGAGCAGCCCGGGTGGAAGCCCCTAGATGCAACCAGCAGAGAGAGGGACAGGCTGGAGGGCTGAGGGTGTTGGGCTCAGGGGAGCCAGGGCAGAAGCTTGCGGTGGACCTTGGCGTGTGCTCCAGCCCTGCCCCAGCCACCCCACCAGGAGGGAAGCAAAGCTCAATGCGGGCCTGGAGCCCAAGGCAACGACTTCTCAGCTCCAGGAGCTGGGCTGCTGCTGGCACTGGCTGTGAGCAGCAGCTCTTCCAGCACAGAAATCTGCAGCAGCACAGGCTTTACAATGTGATGAAGAAACAGTTAAAATTAAATTTCTCCAAGAGCATTTTCGGTGTGAAAGAGGGGGGAAGGAAGAGGGAAACGGGGGGGGGGGTCTGCCAGGGTTTCACACTCTACAGCAAAGACAGCCCATATGGGTAGTGAAGTGATTTTCCTTTATGGCTGTTCCCCGTCCATTGCTGGCAGAGGATGTGCAAGCTCGTGTCTTAGAATCAGACCCCTTGGTGGACCACTGGGCAGATCAGTCATATGAAGATGTATGGATTTCTGTGTATAAAACCTTGGGGTGGGGAGGATGCCAGCTCTGCAGTCCTGGGATTTTGGAGGGCTTCTTGCTACATACACACTCCAGAACAAACCAACTATGTGGGACGGTTCATTTTTATGTGTCCAGGTAATTTGACAAAACAGAGTAAGAGGCAAAACAGATCAGAGGGAGAAGAGTAAATGAACAGTCCAGGCAATCACACTAAAATTGTCCAACCTTTGCGAAATCAGGGCCCTCAGGAACACGCAAGTGTTTTGTGAAAGATGTGGACAATCGTAGTCATATGTTTTAAATTTAATTTTCACAAAGAAAAATTATTTCCCTGTTTCAAATAATACAACATATTGTGAGCGCAAGCTATTCCGTCTCTATAACTCAAAGGCTAAAGCCTACAGCTCTTGCTCATGCCTTACTCAAATAACACTCCTTCCTACTTGTGGATAAAGAAGAGTTTTAGAAAGCAGATTAAATGCTGCATGGGTAAGAAGCAGGACTTGGGTCCAGATCTAGGAAAACTAATTGTGTGGACCATGTGAGGTTGGGCTTAGTTGTTTAAAGAACGGGGTGCTCTGTTTGAAACATGTCAAAACTTCTCTGTGGCTTTCCGTGCTTTCTTCAGGTAGAGGGGAAGGTAGCAGCTGGAATGGGAAGATGAAATGCCTAAACTAAAATGGCTAATTCTTCACTCAAAAGCAACAGGTGGTTCGCTGAAGGTGGGAGAGGCAGTTCTTCTGCTAGCTGGGAACTCATTTACTGGTTATTACATTCAAGAAAGCAATGTGCTTTGCACATGTAACCTCTCTGCACTTCAACTTCCCCATCTGTAAAATAAGAGCAGCAAAATGCAATACTCAGCTTTCTGAAGCATTTTGGGGTCATCAGATGAAAATGTTGTATAGCTACATCAGTGTGTGTGCTTCGAAATACACATGTGTATATTTCACAAAATCATACAGGAGATTTTTTCCTGAATGAGAGCATGCATCACATACTTGCCTTTACATTGCTAGAAAAAATACAATTGTATTTATATTCCAATTCTAGTTTTACTCACGTCACCTCCATACAAATACTCCTTTCTACCTATATCTCACCATCTTTTCTAGATAATTTTAAAGGACTGAAATGTCTGTAGATTAGTCATTACATTCCAAAGTCATTGTCTCTTTGATTGCAACACTTAAAAATGCCTAGCTGAAAATGCTTAAAGGAAGAAGGATTATAGAATAGCAACAAACGACTTATTTTACTAAATTCTGTGTCATTCTGATTACAGAATCCCTGTTACAGAAAATATATACTTGCAGAAAGTATCCTGCCCTTTTTCTTTTCTGCTAACACTCTGAACATTCTCGCAAGAGCATCAGGAGATTATTCTGTAGGAGTTATTTCACGTTTTCTTACTATTTTAAATTGAAATAATTGTGTTTGAAGAGGGGTCCCCTACTCTATTCACATACCCAGCTCCCTCTGAAACAAGAGTGAATTTGGCTAGCTGCTTTGGGAATAGGTCATGCTCCTACATAATTATTTTTTTTCTTCAATCTAGTATATTTTTCATCAACGACACTTCACAACAGGGAAGAACGGGTGTCAGGTTTCAGTCTCATATGTTCTGTAATTTTACATTCTGTGGCAATGCCCACGGTGCTGGAATAATTTGAAACAGAACTACAATCTTTCCAAGTTTTGTAGAATAAATGTTTAGAATTGGTAAGAGTTTTGAAATGCAAATGTCAGATTTTTTTTTTCTAACAGTATGTGATTAATTCTTAAAGTACTAACAATGCTTGCCTGTGCATGGAATTAGCAATGGGAAAGGAGATAAGATACCTGTAGGTGAAAGAAATGTGGGTGCAATTTTGGACAGCGAACCTGCAATGCTCATTATTTAAAAGCAGAAACCCAGACCTCTGAGAAAGGGATGTCAATTCTTGCCAATTAAGGAAGGTCCTTATGCCCCTGAGCTTCCCAAAAAAATGCTTCCCAGGACCATCACCATAAACCCAGCTGCGCCTGACCTCCACGGGGTGATTCCTGCAGCTGGGGAGCCTACAGAAACCAGCCTGGCATGGGCCTGTCCAGGGGACACTCAGGGACCACCATACTGCTATACTGCAAGTCAAATGGGGTTGTTGTCACCAGAATCGCCATGGTCTCAGCTTCAGCCAGGGCTGTGGGAGGAGGAGGAGGCACAGGCAAGGTGACGTCTCTCCTTGTCAAAGGCTTTGAGCTACCGCAAAGCTCAAATCACTGGGATTGCAGACAATCCCAGTGATGGGTGAATTGCCACTTAGAGTCTTGAAGCACATGAAGAGTAGAGAGACCCCAACCTCCTCCACTTTCTCAATGAGCAGCACTGCTGATATTTGCAAACTGCCTCTGCCAGTTCGGCAGTAATGAATGGGCTGGGCCAAGAGCATCTGTCAGCAGCTGGGGAATGCTCCAGTGCTTCTGCCATGCCAAATCTCTTTCCCATTCCTGTCCCATCTTCCACCACTCTCACTTGGAGATCACGCTTTGAACAGGGACAGGCCTGAGTTTGAAAATTTGCACCTGGCCCTCCCATTTGAGTTTGTCAGTTTGCAGAAACAGAGGTCTGACTGCAAAAAATCTCATTAATTTTCTCCAAGTGTCATGGGATTTAGATTTTGGAATTTGTTTTAATCCTAATTCTATTTTAGCCTGACAGCTTCTCCATTTAATACTTAATACTGCTGTAAAAAGAAAAGGTCTATGCAGCAGGCAGAAGTGTGACCTTTTATGCTTTCTTCTACAATGTTTAAATAAAAATATGTGAACATGTCAATGCAGACTGCAAGCTAGTGATGGGGCTTGCTGTGGCTAATCCACCCAGTTGTACTGGTTGCTTGGGGTATTGACTCCAGAGGTCAGGGCTGGAGTCCCTTCCTTGTAATCGACCTGCTACATAATGCTAAGCTTGGCCATGCCTAAATGTCTCTCCTTGAAGATTATGCCAGTTAATGCAGCTTTCAAATACAGAGATCATCATCTGTAAATATAACATTTGTCATCTAAAGACTTCAAAAAAACCTTTTTATTTCTTGTAAAGAGCATTCAGTGTAAGAATAAAAAGAGCTACATTAAAGCTAACGTGGTATTATTATCTACAAGCACTAGCTTAAATGAATGATCTTGTAAGCTGCTAGCAGTTTAGTTTATTGAAATCTGCTGCAAATGTGCTCCAACCCATGATATCTACACACAAAGATTATAAACTGTTTGTTCGATGTTTACGTTGGAAACTGTAAATTCCATATTTTTAAGTCATTCAACTTATTATATGGGGCTTTTTCTTGATTATTGTCTTGATATTTGCAAGGGTTTTTCAGGAGTAAAGAATCTGTCTCTCTCATTATAAAGAGAAAATAGTTCATGTGACATGAAGCTTTGTCAAACGCATAAAAAAGCTGCCTGGATTAATTACTCTACTTTTGCTAACATTGAAAGCAAAATCAGTTATTTCAAATGTTTCTTTAAAGTACAAAGGGGGGGAGGGTTCAAATATAATAGTGCTGTAATTCTGTATCTGCATGGCTACGGTGTCATAGAACAGATTTAACCAAAACAAGGAGATGTTCTAAGTATAACTACAGACATTACTTCAATGAAGACATTTTCAGCAGTACAGCCTATTTCTGACCATAATATAAGTGCAGGATAATTTAAATTAATATAAAAGATCCTTTGGGGGGACATATTTTTTAATTGCAATTACACAATGAATATTTGATACCTATATTTGGCATATAATGAGGATTAAAATTATATTCCCCAAACAGAGCTTTAATAACAATGTAAACTACCAAGAACTTCATTAAAAGGGCTAAGGGATTAGAAACGAGATTTAAAGGTGGCCAAGGGGAAAATCAGAAACTTCAAACACCTCTCCTAATATAAACTGCAATATTTAATATAAAACATGAAGAATTGATGCATGCCTCAAAGTGCTAAAAAAATGCTTTTGAAACCAAGCCGTCCCCGAATGAAAACCCGGTAGTTAAAGACCCTGCCCTCACCCAGAGGATTAGCATGCTAAAGCCCAGCTCCCAGGCTCCTCCCTGCAGCTGGGGAGCACACAGGGCAGCTCGGGGTGGTGTTGCTGCTGCCAGGCATGCTTGCCAAGGCCGAGAATTGCACGGTGGGCCTTCACAGCATAAGCCTCTACAGCTTTTGCTAAAGAGCATGTCTCATGGGTTGAGAATGAGAGCAGACTCCTACTTTGTGGCACAGCCGTAGAGCAGGATGCGCAATGCTCACTGACCTGTGGGTATATTATGTATTATGCAGTGCATTTGCATTTGCTCCTTCTCCCCGAGCCAGCTGTGAGCCGGATGCCTGCTCTGACCCAACGGCAACGCTACCTGCCTAGGGTAGAAAGCCCGGCCGCAACCTCTCCGTTTCTGGGAGGGTCCTATGGCCATTGGTCTGTGCAAAGGTGCCAAATGCTCTCTATGGTGGGAAAGGGCAATATATCTTCTGCCTCACCCCATTTTACAGAGGCGGTTGTAATGCCTATGGCACTGGTGCTGCGGCTGGGACAGGGAGCCGGGAGGTCCTAATGCTTTATTCTAGGATTTCAGTCATTCAAAATGAAGAGCCAAGATTTTCAGAAGCTGATCCTCACACGAGGCTCCTAAGTCAGTCTTTGGGTATCTAGATGGGTACTGGAAAGCACAAAATAATTGGCAACTTCTTTAAGGTTTAGTGGCCTTTCCAAGCTCAGGCTACATATTTTCATAAATATGCATGCCTGAGCTCAGTGACAGGCACTTTCTTTTGCCCATCTCAGGTAAAGCAGACAGGGCAGCTCACCTCCTTCCCACCCAAAAGTCTTCACCAACACACGCTGGGGACTTCTGCACAGCATGGTGAGGCCGTGGGGCACACGTTCCCACCTGCCTGAATCCCTTCCTGCAGCAGGAGGTCCCCCTCCGTGTATTTCATGTCACGATCAGTCTTAGAGTGAATAATTACTCCCAGACCCAAGTGCAGCCAAGGCATCTCACAGGTTGCTCCCCTCTCCTCTGACAAAGGCTTTGAGGCAGCTCACATCCCTTGAACATATTTTCTACCACATAAATAAGTATAAGTACACGCCTGTCTTCTCATGAGCAGACAGTGTTATTTCCAGCTGCAGCAGTTTGCGTCACTTGACTAAGAAGCTATATATACATATCTATACATCTATATGTATAGATGTGTGTATGTATGTGAGTACATACGTATGCTATATATGGATGCATATAGATTTATATGTATGTATTTGTGTGTATTTATGTATATATGCATCTATGTGCATTCACCTGTGTGTTTGGCAGGGGGGGTGGTTCAGAGCATGCACCCTGCCCTACCTTCGCAAATGTCATCATCTGAGTGCCGCCTGTAATGTTTCACACCTCGAAATGAACGATATACCTGCAAAGTGCAAAGTAGTGCCTCCTCTCAGCTCTCATTGCTTTTGTTTTTACTTCTCTATTAATCATCTCTCACTGATATGTGGGAGGAGATTCTGATGATGAATATGTGTTAGATAATTTGCAAGCATTCATTTTTTTGTCCTGGTTTTCCAACATACCAAACTGGCATAAATATTGGCAGAATTTCCTTTAGTCCTCCAAGGGATCCATGCCTTCCTCTCCATCCCGAGCCCTAATCTCTCTAATGTATTGTTGGGTCAGTTATCCAAGATGGAGTGTGTACATCCTTTCCTGACTTGTTTTCGTTTTCTTTCCCTTTTGCTAACACTGGCTTTGACAGGAGAATTGCCCCCTCCCTCTGTTCATCAGATGGATCTGTGTCCCACCCTACGCAGAGAAGAGAATGGATGGAGTAGCTAGATTTTTTGGACGTGAAGTGGTACCTTTGTGGGTCCTTAATTCACCCTTCCAAGTCTCATAATTGCCAACAGAGGTCTTTTTTCCTTCTCATAATGTACAAAATGATCTGCCCTTTTATGATTGCCTTGAGAATATCCCACAAAGCTGACGGTGAGGGAGCAGATGCCTCATTCAATTCCAGATAGAAGGAAATCTGTTGTCTCAAATAATCCCTAAATTCAGACACTTTCAGCCAGCTATTATCAAGAGACCACATTTTAAGAGCAGATGTGTTATTAAGGCTGAGAAATGTTATGAGTACTTCGTGATCTGACAAATGAATTCAGGCTAACCGGCATTCCAACATTTGATCTTTTAATAACTCAAAAAATGTAATGGAAACCACTGGGAGGGGAGGAGGGGTCCCTTCCACAAGACCCTGACCTGGAATTTTAGGGTGCACTTACATTTTCTGCAGGATATTGCCAGAGGAGATTTGGGGCACACACTGCCTACGCCAATATTATCATTTCTTTGCTGCGATGGCTAGACCTCTGCCTTACGAGTTAATCTCGCATTTTTGCCACCCAGACTCGTGCTGTACGCCCATCTAATGAAAAGGTTCATTTGGATACAGCGGCATTTAGAGGCTACTAAAAAGACAAGTCTGGTTCTCATCTCACTTAGGCGTGTGTGACTGCGCTGCCTGCCACGAAACACTTCTGCTTCGCACATGTGTGAGGGAGGTTAGACACAGGGCCGGGGTCATGCCCAAAGGGCGTGAACAGTCCATAAAAGTCTGCCTTGCCAATGTAACAGCTAACTTGCGTTTCACCGGGCAGCGCATAAAAATTGCTGTAACTGTCTTTAAGCGGGAGTCTGGAGAAACTGCTCGTTTTCTCTCCTGCCGTCAAGTTCCTCTCTCCAGCTGATGCTTGAGCTGGTGTCCTCGGGGGCAAACGGAGCCTGGCTGCCTGCGTGGGCAGCAGGCGAGGAGCGAGGGGCGCCGCAGCCCCGCACAGGGGGAAGTCCGTGACCAAATGTGTGCAAGAAGGGCAGGAAAGCACAGCGGTAATGCCGGGGCACTGCCGTCTAGACGGCAACCAAATGAGCAGTCTGGGTGCACGCAGCCTTTACCTGGCTGCAGTAAATCAGCTCGCTCACCACTGGCACTGCCCACAGGACAGCGTGTGGTGGGTTACTCGGCTCCCGGCTGGCACCAGGAGTGCTTTGTCCTACTCACAGACTCACAGACACAAACGTGAGGAAGTCTCTCCCTAACCGCTTAGGTGCTGGGGTTTGGTAGCATTGACTTCACAGGTTCCCCGTTCCCCTCCTGAGTCATTTGAGCTCCCAGTGCTGCTATGTGGGGAGACAAGCAAGCCGTGACAGACATACTGAGCCTCTTCAGCGCCCACAAACTCTCTGCTCCTATCTGTGCAGCTCCAATATGATAAAAAAGTCTGCTGCTTTTGAAAGCTTCACCAACTCTGCTGGGGTCACTTTACAGAGAGGGGCAAGCACACACCACCGTTCTCAGTGTGCGCACCAAGAAACAACAGCACTGAGGGTGTTAGTGATTTCTCCAAGAAAGAAGTACCAGAGGTGGAAATCAGAGGCACTGTTGTATCACCTGGATTGCATTGCCATTCCACAAAGCCACAAAATATGCAAAGCCCTTTCTCATCACATGTCCCGAGCTACACACACCTCTAGGTACTTGCAATCGGAAATCCTCAGAGATTAAGGCAGACAAATCCCTGCAAAAAAAAAAAACCAATCCAGTTAGAATCTGCATTGCCAAGGACCAGCTCTGGAACAGCCAAGCTGCAGATAAAGCTTTCAAAGATGCCCAAGTGACACAGGAGCTCAGTCGAAAAACTCTTTCATGCACTTCTGTGATTCCTGCTCAGCATTCCCACAGAAAACCTTTCAGGTTTTCCTCGATACTCCCTTCAGTGTTTTCTATTAACTTTGCCACTTGCAGATTTGAGGTTGGCAAACGGGCCACTTGACCCCAAAGGAGTAAGGGCTGCAATAATCCCAGGGAGCCTTTAGGAGTATCTTGCAGCACCCCCATCTCTAGTAGGCTGGATCCACCACTACCAGCAGCAAGAACATGCTGCATTGGTCCAGGAACCAAAGCCAAATGCTGCTCAGACATGCCATCTGTAAAAAATAATGATAACCTCCTTCCCACCATTCTGGGATTTTTACTTCAGTTTGGTCATTCTGAGCTTTTCTGATCATTAGAGAAAGCCTCCTGCCCCTAAGCAGGTTTGTTAAAAAAGCATATTTCAACATCTTTTACTTCTGAGCTGAAAAAGAAGCAGCCTGCATAGAAACCTACTTTTCCTCACTCAGATGTACCACATTTTAAATTCAGAAACAAAGAGATGCAATGGGTAAGTGAAAGCACATTTTGCAGGGATCATCCGAGAGCTCCTACATCTTTCAGACTACTACCATAAGCACAACTTGTCGACCACTCCATCTGAAGGAAGAAATGAGAAATTATGAGGGTCACTGAGCACTCCGTGCATCTCCAAGTGCTGCAGTTATTTAACGAGTCGGCTATTGTAACGGCAACACCAGGAGAAGGACACCGCTCCGCGGTGGGCTCCACATGCTCCAATGCCTGTGCACTGACGTGGCTCGGCCACCACAGAGGGGACGAGTTAGCAAACCCCCCCAAACCGAGACTGTTTCCCGACAGCCGGGGCTGGGGTGTTATCCTCATGTTTGTGATTCTTTTTCACAGGAAGATTGCAATGTGTGGGGTGTTTTTTTTTCTTTCTTTTTAAATGCACATTTAGTCTGAGCAGTAATGCAGGAGAGCTGAGGTGCTAATATATGATGTGAGGAAGGACTGAAGTCTCCTGGGGGGGGGTCTTTTTGGCAATGATTTGCCTCAGTGAGAGGTTTGAATGAGGAATGCTACGTGCACCGAAAAATCACTCACAGGACACATGCACGCAGTGGTGAAAGCTTGGTTGGTGCAAGGGGGGAGCTTCCCCTCCTCGTGGTGCTCCTCTCATGCCCCTTTCCCCATCCCCAGGATACTCATCCCATCCTAGTTTCTCCATTTCCCCCTTCCGAGCAGCCACACGATGCATGCTTAGCAAATTCTTCTGTGGGTCAAACCTGCTGGTACACATGGTCCTGCAAGGACTGGACTGGCACGTTTTCAGGTCATATGTAAAATGGATGGGATTTAATGTGTGCACGAGGATGGATTTGTAGGTAGAGGTTAGAAAAACTATGATTTTCCAAACTGGACTCCTTAGACCTCGGGACAGGCAGTGATGCCAGGTTTTTTGCTGTAGACGTAACCATCATGCTGTTGGCACAAGCAGCCCCGCCAGGTTGCACCAGTTCTAAATCAGTTACAAAAATAAATAGCAGTACTAGTTAAATTAGTTATTTCTGGTCAGAAAATGAAGATGAATTATCAAAAACAGATCAAATACTGAAAAAAAAAAGGCAACATTTTAAATTAAGACTTCTTTTCAAGTCAAGATTTTGAAATGGAAAGTAAAGGTTTTAAAAAAGCAAGCAGTAGATGTTTAAAAAAGTGAGTGAGCCCACACACACTAACTTTTCCCCTGTATTCTACTGTAATAAAAGACATCTCTGTGATCAAAGTTGATTCCATCAGGAGTGCTACGATAGATGTCCTTACAGCATGCATATACTTTCTTTATAACATGAAAGATCAAAATCTTTCCAATTGCTTTGGAAGTTTATAAATGCTAGACTGCTTGGTCAGTATTTGTTTAAAAGGTAAAATCAGGACAAGGTTTAATTATTTGACAAAGAGAAATTGCTTTCAGTGTGGTACACAATGCCCAGAGGTATCTGGATAGGCCTGCGAAAGGGATCTGTGCAAAGGACAACTCTAGTCGGTAGGCTTAAATTTGCTACTCAGCATGTTTAATAGCATCATAGAATAGCAGAATGGTTGATGGTGGAAGGGACCTCTGAAGGTCATTTTGTCCAATGCCCCTGCTCAAGCAGGAATCACCTAGAGCCGATTGTCCCAGACAGTGTCCAGACATCTTTTGAGTATCTCCAAGGACGGAGACTCTGCCATCACTCTGGGCACCCTGTGCCAGTGCTTGGTCACCCATACTGTGAAAAAGTCCTTCCTTATGTTCAGACAGAACCTCCCCTGTTTCAGTTTGTGCCCATTGTCTGTGGTCCTGTCACTGGACACCACTGGAAATAGCCTGGCTCCATCTTCTTTATACCCTCCCTTCACATATTTGTGTACATTGATGGACACCCCCTCCGAGCCTTCTCTTCTCCAGGCTGAACTATCCCAGCTCTCTCAGCCTTTTCTCATAGGAAAGATGCCCCAGTCCCTTTAATCATCTTTATGGCCATTTGCCTGACCATCTCCAGTAACTCCATCTCTGATGGCAATGCCCCACCTCATGCAGCCCAGGATATCATCAGCCACCTTTGCTGCAGGGGCACGTTGCTGGTTCATGTTCAACTTGTTGTCCACCAGGTCCCCCAGGTCTTTTTCTGCAAAGATGCTTTCCAGCTGGTAGGCCCGTGTTGTAGGGTGCAAATCTAGGGGGCAGTTTGCAGTAATTAGAAAGGTTTTCTCAGCCTTAACGTACCATGATACCTTGAATAGGTAGTGTCCTCAGCAGTAAGTATACAGGGTACACTTCTTTCTGTAGTGATATATGGGGCGAACTGCCATCAGTAGTGGGCAGAGTTAAGGTTCAGAGAGCTCTAATCCTGAATCTTTCAAGTATATTTTAAAATATCTTGAAAACTTTGTCTTAGCTTAGAATTTCCAAACTGAATATGAAATAGACTCAACATAGGAGACTATTTTTTTCCTTATAGTACATATCTGCATTCACAGCCCAAGTGTGTTAATTAAGCATTTGATATACAATTTTTTAGGGATTCCTTCCTCTACATTTCCTTCAAAAATGTCTTGGGTAAATCTTGCTTGTAAAGGGAGACCATCGTTATTCTAAGCAAAAAAAATAAGGGAAAAAAGTCTGTTCTGTGCAAAGCTTATGTGCTCTGCAGGAGTTTATTTGTGGCAGTTACAATCACAGAAGGAGTTCTGGGTGATAAATATGTCCAAGCCTTCAGTGGCAGATCTTTATTGGTGCTGCAATGCTATACAGACTAATGTTGTATTGTCAGAGCATCTGGGTTTTCCCATGGATGGTGTTTCTTCATTTGTGAATGACAAGTTACACAAACCCTGTGACCACTTGTTTCACTGTGTAATAAACTTTGGCTACTTTGAGGTATACTAAAGGTATATGCTTTCTTGAAATTTCAAATGTAAGTATTGCTACAGTACCATCCAAAAGTCAGAGGGCTAGTGGGCAAGAAGGCCAGTATAAATAAGATTTCTAACTCTTAGGGCATGAAAAAATATAGATAAGGTATCAGAAAAATAAAAAAAATTATCCTTAATTTTAAACTTTCCTGTTGTCAGGAAAGCAGGTCTTCTCAACATAACTTTTAAAAACAGAGCAAAACACCTAGCAAAAGAGTAAATCTATAATCCATAAAGCTATGATTACTCAGGTCAGTCATTTTAGGTTAGATGATGCCAGGGGGGATAGAAATTGCTTTTTTACCAGCAATTTAAGGACATCATTATCTACAGAGAATTTACCATCTCCCCATAATAATATCCCATCTCTAGAAATACACTTATCCCTTAAAAACAATCAGTTGCAAATTTGAATATAACCAAATTCTGTAGGGAAACATTTTAGCTATGCATATTTTCCAGTATTGCTCCCTTCTCTCTTTCTCTTCATTCCTGTTGGTGATGGGTGAATTGGTGTTAAAATCACGCCAGCTAGCACGACCTTTCCGCACTTTACCACAGCCTCCTTATTACACTGGGTTTAGGTAACAGGTTTGCACCTTTTTTTGCATGAAGAGGAGAACTTGCCTTCGCAGCCTTGCATGCAGAAAGGCCTGTCTACAGCAAATCAAGTTACAATTTTGAGCCACATTCTGCTTTCCATGTTTGCATAAAACTCCCACTGACATGAATAAGAGTTCTGTGTATATCATGCTGTGTAATAAATAGCATTCAAAACAGAACCTATGCGAAGCTTTCTCACTGTTTTGGGCTACCAATTTATCCTTGTATTTACAGAATATTGATGTAAGCAGATGCCCAAACTGCCTGTCATTTTTAAAATATGCAGAAATGATTGGTGCAGTGGCTACTGACTACAAAACCACCACGGACTTTCTGGGGCTATGATCTTGCCAGTCCCTCCACGCCACTCCCCCAGGCCACAACGAAAGATGCCCTCGCCCTGACTCAGCTCTGGGCACACACGCACACTCACCCGCTTGGCAAATGATGTGCAACTGAGCTCACCCTTGCCTTCACTGGCACATCAACATCCTTGCAGCTATGTTGTCTCTAGTTGGGGACGGGGGAGGAAAAAGAAGCACAACTCCTGATCCACTGAGTTTTATCTGGAGGGGTTTTGTACAGCTATAGCTACTTATTAAAAGGAGCAGGTCCTTTCTGATCCCTTGGGCTGTGAACCAAAAGCAGAGCAGCAGCTTCCACAGTGATCAGAGACATGGCAGAGCAGTTCCCTCTTCCCACAACAGGTAGACCTCTGACTCTTCCTCATTTCTAGCATCAGAGGGAGACTTCCCTCTCCTTTTTCCCATCTGCAATGTTCTATCGAAGTTTCTGGGTTTTAATAGGGCAATTGACGAATAGCATCAACATGGCATAAATCAAATGCTAAATATTTATGTGCCATATAAATCTCAGCAAATGCTGTCATCTTTTGTCTACCTGTTTCAGAGCCTCAGCATGCTCATTACTCGTGCTAAGGGGGCCAGGGACAAAGTGAGAAATTAAGCTGGTTACAGCTGCAATTTTCCTCAGTGAGAGTCTAATACAAATGTAATGAGAGGCGAGCAGGGCACACCAGATTTATGTATGGAGATTGTCATCAGCAAGCACTGCGCTTGGAAATGTTGGGATGGCTCTGCTAGGTACGATACTCAGTTTCCTGAATTTTTGTGAATATTACTCTTTGATTAAAGCACTCCCAACCAGTTTTAGCCTGGGACACAAGCTTGTGCAAGCTGCTGCTCTCCCTTTCCAGAGGCCGGCACCACACCCAGAGCATTGCTGTCACCTTCCTGTGCAATGCCTCCCATGGAGGATGTTGGTCCAGGCCATCCTCCTCCTGCCTGCCCTGCTGGGGTGTCACAGAGGAGCCAAAGATAGGGCTGGACTGCACTTCCCAGCTGTAACCCACCGTTGGTGCAGAAAAACTGAGAAATACTATTCAGCCTGGCAGCAGGCAGCAGCTCATTGACTAGTGTCCTCCAACATTTGACTTCTTCCAAGCCCGCAAAATAGCTGTGCCTGCAGTGCATGTGTGTGCTTGAATGCCTGGGTGCATGCAAATAAGCTTTCCAAAAGCACCCTGTCCTTACTGAGTGTGCTTTGGAGGTATGCCACTCCACAAATATTGGAAAAGCCATGGCGCTATTTTATTTTATTTTTGAGCATTGCTAATATATGACGACATCGTTTCCACCCTTTGCAATTTTCCACAGATGATTTCTATGTTATTTCATGTTGATTCTAAAACCATTTAATAGGGTTTCCACAGAGCTTGGCCATCCCATGAAGGAAAATAAGTGGTTCTGCTGCCCTGAGGAAGCCAGAGGAGACAACTCTCAAAAAGCTATCTGAATGCACAATTTTACTATCTTGACTTCAGCAAGGCATTCGAGACTGTCTCCCATAGCATCCTCATAGACAAGCTAAGGAAGTGTGGGTTGGATGAGTGGACAGTGAGGTGGCCAGAGAACTGGCTCAACAACAGAGCTCAGAGGGTTGTGATCAACGGGGCAGAGTCTGGTTGGAGGCCTGTCACTAGTGGTGTTCCCCAGGGGTCTGTGCTGGGTCCAGTCCTGTTCAACATAGTCATCAGTGACCTGGATGATGGGACAGAGCGTAACCTCAGCAAGTTCGCTGGTAATACCAAGCTGGGAGGAGCGGCTGATACACCAGAAGGCTGGGCTGCCATCCAGCGAGACCTGGACAGGCTGGAGAGCTGGGCCGAGGGGAACCTCATGAAATTCAACAAAAGCAAGTGCAAGGTCCTGCCCCTGGGGAGGAACAACCCCATGCACCAGTACAGGCTGGGGGCTGACCTACTGGGAAGTGGCTCTGTTGAGAAGGACCTGGGAGTGCTGGTGGACAGCAAGGTGACCCTGAGCCAGCAAAGCGCCCTTGTGGCCAAGAAGGCCAACAGTATCCTGGGATGCATTAAAAGGAGTGTGGCCAGTCAGTAGGTTGAGAGAGGTTATCCTGCCCCTCTACTCTGCCCTGGTGAGACCACATTTGGAGTGCTGTGTCCAGTTTTGGGCCCCCCAGTTTAAGAAGGACAGGGAAGTGCTTGAGCAAGTCCATCGGAGAGCTACAAAGATGGTCAGGGGACTGGAGCATCTCCCTTATGAGGAAAGGCTGAGAGACCTGGGTTTGTTTAGCCTGGAGAAGACTTGAGGGTGGATTTCATAAATACCTATAAATACGTAAAGGGTGAGTGTCAGAACGATGGGACTGGGCTCTTTTCAGTGGTGCCCAACGACAGGACAAGGGCAATGGGCACAAGTTGGAACACAGGAAGTTCCAGCTAAACATGAGAAAAACCTTCTTTCCTGTGCGGGTGCCAGAGCAGTGGCACAGGCTGCCCAGGGAGGCTGTGGAGTCCCTTCCCTGGGGACATTCAAAACCTGCCTGGATGCGTTCCTGTGCCCCCTGCTCTGGGTGTGCCTGCTCAAGCAGGGGGTTGGATGAGATGATCTCCAGAGGTCCCTTCCAACCCCTGCCAGTCTGTGATTCTGTGATTCTGTGTTGGGGAAGAAAAGTCACTGAGACAAGAGCAAAAGATGTCACTAGTAAATCTGAAATTAAATTCTCTGCATAGGAGAAGCCACTTCCAAGTCAAAGAAGTTGTGGTTCTACAACATCTGCAGCAAGGCACTGAGCAATAACACCCTATATCACCAAAGGAAAGATACAGCAACACAGTTGTAATGCTGTCACTGGTGACACTTTAAGAGTTCGACGCTTTCAGTTAGTGACCACTGAGTGATAACAGGCCCTCAGGTATCTGCACAAAACTGGTTGCCATAAAACTTTTTCATTTTCCAAATTTTTCATTTTTAGCTGTCTTGGATGTGGCAATTAATTTTGGAGCCAAGGAGACACTCCTGTACATTTCCATGAAAATAAGTCACTGTTTGTATGTTTACTCAGAACGGGATGAAAAATATTTAGTGATTTTCTACACCTCATTTATTGATTGTACAGCTAAGAAATTTGACATTTGTGAGGTGTGCTTGTGGAATGAAAAATAGCAAATTCCCAGTCTTATTTTTTGTTTTGTAATTTTGATTTTGGGTTTTGAAAATAAGAGCACGGTATCTATTTCCATCACATATTTTAATGTGAAATGTTGACCTTACAAGATATTTTAGGATGCATGAAAATCCACTTTAACTTGTAAACAACAGGGAAAGACAGAAGCATACCAAAAAATTAAAGGCAGGATAATAATGATTACAAGTGATTTGGGGCTGCTGTTTATTATAAAAACTGCCCACAGTTTTGTATTATAATACCATGGTTTTGGCAGCTTACAGCTGTGCCAAACATTAATCATTTGAAATTAAATTTACCATACTGTTCAGGTTGATTGATTTTTTTCTTTTTCAATTTCTGATCCATCAGCTTTGGCCCTTCCAAGAATGAGTTTTGGGAAAAATATGTGGTTTGCCCAAATTTAAATGTTCTGGCAACTTTTTCTTGGAACCATTGTAACATTCCCATGCTTCGAAGCAGGGCTTGAAATCTGGCAGGGGATTGGCCTCAACTTCAGGGTTGTGCCTTATACCATCTTTCTGAAAATCCACCTAATTTGGCCAATACATGCTTTTTAGGGAAAAAAATCTCACTTCATAGATACTCAGTGGAGACTCCACAGATGTTAACAGAAAAAGCCCCCGAAATGCCACTGTCATGGAGCAATCTCCATCTCATCATTATCTCCAAGAGACAACAGAGACTGAACATGTACGTCTCTGTGAAATAACAGAGCACGCCTGAAGCCAGCATTATGGGAGAGAAGCCAGCCTTTCCCTGTAATAGCTGCTCTAGGCTGAGTTAGAGCCAGCACTGGGAAGAGGGACCATATCTGTAGTGTACTGGACTCTATCTGTAGGATAGCCTGAGATAATGTTTATGTTGTTGGACCTGCAAACATATCCAGACCCTTGTAGGTGGGTATTCATCAGGTTGGCAATCAGTTGACTTCCAGAGGGGTGGGCAGAGGTTCTGTCCAGGTCTCTGATGAGGATGACCAGGGAATTGGGACTGCAGATCACAAAACCTTGAGTAGTTTCTGCTCAGACAACTTACCGCCTCAGTAACCCTCCTGGTAGTGGCTGTTTAAGTTTGAGGCTTCCAACACAGAGGAAACAGCCACTGGCATGAGGATGAGAAAAGGGATGGAAAGGCTGAAGCAAGGGGTCTGTTGACTCCAGAGCTAGGAGAGCAAGATCAACTGGGTTTGGGATTAGATGGACAAGTAGGCCGGGAATGGGTGCCAGGGGCAGAAAGCAACGGAATGTTGAAGTGAGTGGGCAAAGGAGAGGAGCTGTGGGCAGACAATGGAATCATCTGCGGAGATGGGGCAGGAGGAAGGCTGGGTCACAGGGATGATCAAACTGATGGAGGTGGAGAACAGACGTGAGGAAGGAAGAGAGATGTGGTAAGGAAGTGGATGGCCTGGAACAAGAAGTAGAAGCACCAAAGTGGAGACGGAGAGGAGCACAAGGACTGGAAAGAAAGATAAGGAAAGCTTAACTAGGCCTGTGGGCCAGTACGAGAAAAAAGTTGCAGACCACAAATCAGAGAGCAAGCTGTCAGGGAGACTGGATCTAGTGAGGTAAGGAGCCCAGGCTAAATAAGTTTGAGGTCTAGAAGGCAGGAGAAACAAGAAGGCAGGAATAGGGAGCAGAGATGCTGTAGCATAAATCATTTAGAAGGCAGGAAGTAGAACAGGCCAAAGCATGAAGAGGAATGGGCAGACTAACCATGACCAGCAGAGCACATTTCTTAGTGACTTTCTGAAAGCATCTAGAAAGAACAACTGTGCTGTTATGGGGCATCCCAGTGGATTTCCAACTAGGAGAAACTTGTTCACAGGAGAGAACTGTAGATGAGACTGATTTGACACAAGAGACATGGCAACCAGCATGAGGAAATTCCCATTTGGACTTCCTTATGGTGTAAGAAGATCAAATAATCAATGGACTGGAAGTTGGTGGCTGCTTAGGGACCTTTATTGTGATCCGACTGCACTCACTATGGCAAAGATAGTATCGCCAGTAGTACATATAGTTGACACTCAAGAAGGGCTAATACCTCAGGTTGATAAGAAATGTGAGGAAAACTGGGAGAAAAAGTTTGCAAAGACACCAAGAAGGATGTGTAAGGCTACTCAGGTCATTATATGGTGAAGAGGTCAAGCTTTCACAATTAAGAAAACGGGCAAATTTGTCTGACAACTCATTCTGTTCGTGAGGCAAAGAGGAGCCATCTCTTACGGGACAAAAATGCAAATGGAAGGGCAAGAGAGACCAAATAAGAGGCATTATAATTTACCAACTTTTAACAAAAACAATGTATGTTCAAAGAGCAGGGGAAACAGAAGACTGAAAAGGTCAAGAACTATGTATTTAATATAGTAGAAGCAAAAGGAATTGGCATCAGCCTTTTTTTGGGGGGGGGGGAGAGAGGGAGATGCCAACATTGTTAATGATGTGGAAATACTCACATTTTTCATTCTACTTGGAAAGAAGTGGGGCAACATATCAGTATCAAATGAAGATGTGAAAGTCCTTTCCAACCTACAAGTAACTGAAGGGTATATATAATCACTCCTAGAGAGATTAATAATTTAAAATTAGCTGGTTTTGAGAACTAGCATGCAAGAGCTGTAAAAGTTTTGCTGAAAGAATCGCTTTCCCGCTATTATTTCTGGCAAACATTTGTATACGAAGGAAATCATGGAAGGCTCCAGAAGTTCCTACACATTATAAAGCAAATCATTGAAAACAGATTTTCCACAGTGGGTACTAGGATTGCCTACTACAGTCTTTTGTGTAGAAGTCCTGAGCTCCCACTTGCAGGTGGGAGCCTGTGTGTGGAGCACAGGAAGCCCAGGATCCCTGCAGGGGTCACCCCAAAGAACTGGACCCTTCTCATCCCCCTGTGTAATCCACCATCTATAAACAGGAGTAATTCCACCTCCTCATGTCCAAAAGGTGTTGAGAAAATGAAGCCCGCTGGCACTACAGTGGCAAGTTCACTAGAAGAGGCTGCAGGAAAGTAAATTGCTTGCAGGGTCTGAACAATGTTCAGTGAACAAGGCACGGGGTCTTGCACTGAGCACAGACCCAATATAAATAGCTGCTCATTAAGCGAGCACCACCTGCTCCATGAGCTGGATGAGGCAGAGGTTCTGTGGGACAAACAGCGCAGGATTATGCTCATGTAATTAAAGACTGCTGCAACGTGAGTATGCACAGAGGGGCCAAACCGAAGCTTCGCAAGCCAGCTTAGCAGTGGCCTTTTCTAGCTTCTCAGCGCTTGATTTTGCCACTCTCAGTAATGATCTTTCATCATGATTTGTGTGTGTAATGTCATTACGTAGTCTTTGGTAAGGGATAGAAGCGGACTTGGCATTGTGGAACTCAGTGGAACCTCTTCTAATTGCCTCTGAGACATCATTGGTGTGAAGCAAGACAAAAGGTGGTAGACAGAGTAGACAAACTACAAGATTGCTCGTATTCCAGAACACACTCAGTGAGGAAGCGGGAAGGAAAAGACAAAGAAGACATGCCGAATGTGATGCTTGAGTGAAAAATGCAAGCAACCCCCTCTTTGTCTCGCTAAGACCCCAAACTTTGGGGAACTTTGCCTTCTGATCCCGGTTCCAGCTCTGTGACTCAGGCTTCACTCTCCAGATCTGCAGTGTATCTTCCCATTTATCTCTAACTAGGACAATTTCTGAGTCCTATATGAGTCATCAGTGGGTTTTATATAGAAACCAAAGAAGGTTCTTCCAGTCTCTCAGTAAGATATGCCGCGCTGCCAGGGAAGCACTTTTGGTTGTTCTGACGAGCAATTGTAACTGCTCTGAATTGCCAGAAATACCGTCTGAAGAGCAAAAGGATCATTTGCTATCTAAATCCAAAACGGTTTATAATGAAATCTTTGTGTCGCCTGAATGCATTGATCCCACCTTACAATCGCCGATATTAGTCTTTGCAAACTGGCCAGATCCCAGTGGGTATAATTTTCAAGCTGGCGAACTCGCAGGGTTCGAGTGATGCCACTCGGGGGCTCGGAGCCAGCGGAGCGGAGGGGGCGGCGTGCGACACACGGGAAGGGGTCTGAGTCAGGGCTCCCGAGAGCAAGGAGACCTGCCTCCTCTCTCTTTCCTGCTTCTGGAAACCACTCCTTGCAAGCCGGGTCCGCTCACTGACAGCCACCTACCCTGCAGTTAGGTCCTGTCCTTTCTCAGCTGAGACAGGAGGGACAGGTGGCCCATGCCGGAAGCAGTGGCTGCGGCACAGGAGCAGGGGGGGGATCCTGGTCGAGAGCCCAGAGCTGCCATGTGACAAACAGGAGGCCAGGTATTAACAGGTGGGTGAGAAGACAGGGGCTGGCTGCCTGCTCGGGGAAGCGGCCGTTTTGAAACCAAGGCGGCAAGGATCACAGGGAGAGCGTGCACGGTGGGGAGGGCATATTTTGAAGAGGAGGAGGAAGGAGCTGTTTTGGAATTGGGTGTAAAGCCATTTGTTTGGAGGGATGCCAAGGTAACAGTAGGTGCCCAGAACAAACGCGCGCAGCCATCCCAGCACTCGGAGCCCGCATGCTCGTCCTTCGCAGTACCTAAGTAGGTCAGCCCGTTTCTTCAACCTTTCCTCTTCCCTTTCTCACTTGCTCTCTTTGTGGGAGGTGGCGGTGGCGGTAGCAGAGGGGCTACACCCGTTTTCACTGATTTCCAACACTGTCTACGTGTGAACAAGAGAAGCGGAGAGAAGCTAAAGCTGCTTTCTTATTAACAGCTGGTGACAGTCCCTTTACACAGTGCATGTCGCATTTCTTAGCCGAGGTAGAAAGGAGTGAAAGAGGAAGGCAGTTATTTAAAGTTTAACATTACAGACAAATTACAAGGATATTCTGAGGCTCACAGTCCCCCTCAGCAATTCTGCAAGCCCCGAGGCTGGCCTCGCCACACCTTTGCAAGCGACTATTTTAGGCAAGTGTGCTCATCGGGTTTGGGAGGACGACTGCTCCAAGTAATTCTGGGATGCAGGTTTCGCACCACAGGATGCCAGCGGGATCCAGTGAAGGTTATGGACTGTCTAGCCTGAACTCCATCTGTGCCCTGAAGTTTCCTCTTGGCTGGGCACCGCTGAAGGACCAGAAGCAGCCAGTAGGAAGCAGTAGGCACAGGGGCTCATGGGGAATTTAAGCCATCTGAATGTGGCACTCAGTTTTTTAAGACAACGTTTTTTTAAATGCTGTGAACATATTGCGCCCAATTATAATTGCGTTATGTACTCCATGCCGTGCTACGAGTGCGTGCCTCCTCCTAGCTATGCAGGGGCAAACCTGACATACATACAACAAGTGTGCTGTTTTCTCCTGTGTAGCTTCTCCCAGCCTGCTTATCACGATAGTATTTGCATGCCTCCCAGTAGGGCACTGAACTGTGTGGCTAACATCTGCCACGTGTTGTTTGTTCTGTCCTCCTCTCCCAAGGAAGGAGGTGAGTGTAGTGGAGCATCTTGTTTTTGCAGCACATTTGTTCGGCTTTTGCTTTCCCTGCATGCAGACCTATGTATTTGCGTTAACGAAAGTCAGGGCACAGAAACGTGTCCTGCAATTGGAAATGCCTTTATTTCAGTAAGGGGAATTATGGCTAATTAAGTAAAATTAAAAAGGGGAGAGCTGATTTTCTTTATTCTCAGCATACTCTGTTTGACAAATGGGTCTTAACCACAGATGACAGTATTAGCTTCAGTCTCTCAGACAAGCAAATCTTGGCTGCTATTCCCTCTGCCCATTTATCTATGATAAATTTAAAGACATGTGTCCCCCCTTCCTGGACAAACACTCTTCAACTCTTTTTTTATCTAACAATTAAATATGTTTGAAATCTCTTTATACGTGTCCTTTTTCCCTTTCTTTGAATGGGCTGCCTTGTACATGATACCCCCCATGGAAGTTGCCAAACAATAACACTGTCTCTGGACACAGGTCTGTTTTGTGGCAGTTTGGGTCTGCACCTGATTTAGTGGCAGAGGCACTTCTGAAGCCTAGAAGTGTGGCCTATATGCACTTGTATCTCTAGGGCTGTATTTTAAGTATTTTCACCTTCGTGTTATGCTGGGGTTTATTAACAAGCAAACAACCGGTATTATTCAAACAACAGTTCTGGTATTCTAGGAGGCACTGAAATGTAGAACAGGCTGACTTTTCAAGACTGGAGGGAAAATCTGTATTTTAGCCAGAAACTGAAATGTAATTTCTTTACCACAGGTAATGTCCTGTGCACTGACTGTGTGTTTTTTCAGCTCTTACTGTTTTTTTTCAGCTCTTTCAGTTCTGTTATTCAAGTCAACTTTTTAGAGATTTTCTTACTATCAGTATAAAAACAAAAACATATCCCTGTGTCGCTGTTAACAATAGGTTGATTTACACTTTTTCCATGTGTATTTTGAGACGACCTTATTTTAAAGGGTCAGAGTGAGAATTTCTTTGCTTTAAGCTGTAGCAAAATGTTCGGTTTCTTATAATATTTGCCACTGCCTTCCAGGTGCTCTATCTCATCCTGCACTTGCTGGTTTGGTGTTATGACAGAAAGTAAACGCAGGTTCACGAAAGCATTACAGGAAGCAAATAGTGCCTTTAACCCTGGAGGTGTGCCAGCCCAGCAGTATCAAAGCTGAGACTTTCCTGACCTCCATCACATGGGGCTCTGAAACGGGTTGGGATCCAGCCTGTGCTGATGGTGCCTGGACTCTGAGTGCTTTGGAGACGTGTGCTGGTGAAGTCCGTGCCACGTCTCTGAGATCCAGCATGGTGTGTAGTGTTTCTGTGCATTCAACACCCATTAAAAGGCTCGGTCCCTGGATTTTGCAAAAACATAAGACTGCAGTTTCCTCACTATGACTGTTCTTTTAATGTTAAAGTTATACTAGAGGGGAAAAATATGACAATAACAGCAAATACACTGAACATCAGGACAGGGCAACATGAAGCCCGCTCTACAGTTAACCTGGGGTTGATGGTAGAGCGGCTGCCAAGCCTGGCCCTGGGCATGCTGTGCCAGACACCCCACTTGCCACAGCTGGGCCCAGCCCTTGCCCAAAATGCCCATCGCAGGCACAGGCGCTCCCCGGCCACCCAGCCGGGCGTCGCACCCTGCTGCTGCCCCACCACGCTGCGCCCTGCCCGTCGCTCCCAACAGACCGAGGGCAGGAGTCAGCACCGTGCTTTGAAAAGCTGCCTGGTGTCCACACTTCCCCAAACATTTGTTTGTCTTAAATACCAATTTGTTTATTTTCCTTGGGTTGCCACAGATTTTCCACCTCAGCAGCCAACCAACAGCCAACGAGGGACATTCGTTAACGGCCAGGAAGAATGCCGTCTCTCCCAGTGCTGGGTCTTTCTGGTGAGGAAGGCAGGCAGCAGCTTCACGTAAAATGCCAAACAACCTTCCTTGTTTTCCTTGGTTGCCAGGGTAGGAATTGAGATTGTCCCCGGCGGAGCACAAGGACTCCCCGTGACACGGTGGGGACAATGGGAAGGTATGTTTTCTTGACCTGCTGCAGGAAATCCTGTGCGTCTTGCCGGTGAACACAGCACTTTCCTGCCCCGTCTGCGGCTGGGCTGCAGCTCCAGGGGCCCGTGGCAGCCTGCTTGAACACACTGTGTTTTGAGCCTCTCTTATATTTTACCAGTATTGACTTTATTCGGCGCCCAGGAGGACCTGGGCGCTGTGAACCACGGCCCCACACGTTGCAGCGGCACTGGGTGCTGGTCAGAGAGGCCAGCCTCCCTCCGGGGCTGAGAGGGGACGGCACAAGCCAAAAACAACGCTGAGCTTTGCAGCTATTACCTGCTATAGTCAATGCTGCCTCTCCTGGGCGAAGCTAGATGGACCATTTCCACTTGGCGTTACTGCTGCTGTTGATTAACTGGGTTTTTTTAAAAAAGAAACAATTCAGAAAGTGACGCATTACTTCTGCCTGTGGACAGAGGGAACAGCTGAAACGTGGGAGTCCAGACTACAGCTGTGTGACTACAGCTTTTAAAAAAAAAAACAACCCGCATATTTTAGTGAATAAAAACTACTGATTCCCTCTGCTGGTGTTGTGGACCTTATTTACTTACCAAGGTGGTGGTTCTAGTCACCAGACTATCTGTAAAGGGAAAAGTGAGACAAGCAGGAGAAGCCATGACCTCTTCACAACAGGGGGATATTTAAACCACAGCAATCACCCTGCCCAGCCTCCTTCCTCTGCTCCACCCGTACATCTGTATCTTCTCCTCTTCTTTTGGTCATCACTTAGGGTCCTGTCACACAAAGCAGCCTAACTGTCCCAGACGCTTGCATCCATCAGGGGAATGGCGTCATTGCTAGGAAATAAATAGTCACATGGATAAATTAGTCACAGAAGAGCTTCTGCAGCCATTTGGAAATGGCTCGCGCTCTAAGACCCATCAAATGTTTAGGGAATGTGTGTGGATAATTTCTGAACAGGAAAAAAACAGAACAAAACAGATTTTTTCCTATGGCGGCCATGCACAGAGACAATGCCATTAAAGTTGGGTGACAGATCCATCAGAGAAAATGATTAGCCAAGACTCCAAATAACCTGTTTACTGACAACTTCAGGGCGACATTTTTAAATGTTTCTCTTTTTTTGCCCTAATTCCTTGCCAGGAAGCTATGAGCAGGGGCATGCCCATGGAATTTTGCACCCTGTGTGCAAAATTCATGCTGCAAGGAGAAGGCTATGTTTGTTAGAGAATTCATTTGCAAAAGCAAATGGGGCTGGCTGGAAGCCTCCCTGTACCTTTCCCCTTTTATTTTCCCCTTCAGAACAGATGCAGGAAGAGCAACATCTCCTGGAAACATTTGTGCCGGAATCGTGTGATTCTTTGCACTTCCAAAATAACATCGCTTACACAAATGCCTGCGACAGGTACATGCCGTTAGAGCATGAGGGACACCTCCTTGCGTACATGCTGTTTCCCGGCAGCAGTGCAACAAGACAGCTACCACAAGCGTAATCTTACCATTAATCCACGGATCAGGGACAGACGCAGGCATAGGCTGCCAGAGGAGGAGAGTGCATGTTAGCAGGACCTCGTGTAAACAGCTCCACAAAACAGATGTGATACGCAACATGCCCATCAACCTAAACATGGGAAACTTTCACCCTGCCCCAGGTGGGACTGGCTTCTGGTCCCATGGTCATGCACAAGGAAATGTGTGCTGCGTTCCTAGAAATTAGGCGTTAAACCTAGCAGCTAGTGTGTGAGAGCACACAGGAATCGGGACTTTTCCTCGAGCATTTCTACCACCATGGCATATAAGAGTACATCCTTTGACATATCCACATCAAACTATCTACCTCTCCAGCTGTCCTTCCTACTGACGCTGCACCCATCCCACCCCTGTACCCAGAAGATGAAGCACCTCTGGGAAGAAATGATTGCACAGGAAACATAAACATACATTGGGGTAGAGTTACAAATGCTGAGAGGTTTTGTTATCTGGCTTTTTGTTCACCATCTGGTGGTTCCTCCCCTATCTGTATCTCCTCACTTGGTCTCTTTCCTCATCTGTGCTTTGTCTCCCTCCTCACTGTGTGTCTTTGCTCATCCCCCGCTACCCTTGCCCTCCCTTTCCCCTCTCAGCTCTTCTGCCTTCTTCTGAGGTCCCGCAGCCACTTCCTAGTACTTGGAAAATGAATATAAAAACTGCAATCTCAATGGGAAAAAAAGCAAATGGTTGTGATAAGCAACTCATCTTCTTGGGAGCAGTCTGACCAATGAGTCATTCCCAGGGCTTTTGAAAAGACAACAGGCATCTTCTCCTGTCTTTGCTGTTGCTACCGTTGTGTTCCTCACAGCAATGCTTACCAGTCAGTAGAGAATGGGGCCCCCTTATTCTTGGTGCTGCATAAATAATTTTCTTTAGCCTGGGGAAAAAAGAAAGAAAGAAAAAAAACCCTAAACAAGATGAATATGTGATTCAAGGATTTACTGCTCA
Source organism: Phalacrocorax aristotelis (assembly GCF_949628215.1). NCBI lineage: Eukaryota > Metazoa > Chordata > Aves > Suliformes > Phalacrocoracidae > Phalacrocorax > Phalacrocorax aristotelis. The sequence goes on along the minus strand of NC_134278.1, from coordinate 120,885,007 downwards.
GATTGCTTTGGGGGTCTTTTATTCCTCACCCTTTCCTTTGTTTCTCTCCCAGGCTGCCTCTCCTGCTGGCCTAGCCCTTCACCCACCCCATCACTCTCATGTCTGGCTGCCCTCATGTGATTTACCTTCCATTTCACTTTGTCCCCTCCTTTGTCCACCCGCATGCTTCTCTTGCTGTCGCTTATTCCCTCTCCCGTGTGGCCAGATCCCCTGATTGCCTTCTCCATTCTGTGATACTGGGTAGCTTTTCATCACCTTGCTGGTGGAATCAAGAGATGCAAAATATTCAGTGTGAGGTAGACACCGAATGGTTAAAACTTGGCAAAGTTATAGAAAACTGAAAACAGGCTCTCATAGCAGAAAGTGTCAGGTACCACCAGCTCCAGCTAAATTAAATTCTGTCCCTGTAGTGTGTATGCACAGAGACATTTATATTCATATTTTTAACAGCCTTCTAAACTCTGCAGTTCACTGACAAACCCTTCATGAAGCTATCATTCCTTTTTTAACACCTGAACTTTAAAATGTCACATATAGCATTTAAAAGGACAGGCAAATAACCAAGGAAACATCCTAGCATGTATTTTGCTTCCTCTCCTTATGGTTGATCTAAAGTCCATGGAAATCAATGGCAGTCTTTCCATCTAGTTCAGCAGAGTTCGCATCCGGTAGGTTGGTTCCTCCTAAAATTTCAGATGAAAAAGACCCCACACAAATGTGTTTTTTTGAGTTTCCTTTTACTCATATATCTGGCAAGACTGATGTGCTGTCAAATGATCTTTTCAGTGCTAAATATATACCATTAACTACTAATAAAAAAACAGGTTTTAAAAATTCAGCTCTTTTTGGCATCTGTACAGAGCATTCCACTTGATCTCACAAGATGTATGGTTTGCACTAGGATTGCAGTCACAGTTTTCTTGTTAAAGCTGTCAACCATTCCAGTGTCTATCTTTACAATGCAATTCAAACCTTGGTTAGGAAAATAGGCATTTTTGCTTGAACTATGATATTAAGAGCCTTTGCCAGCCCTTTTCTGTATCTGTTTGCAGGCTACAGCTCCTGTTAAAACTAGGTTGCAAGGGAGGGAAGAGGCCGACCCCTTCTGTTTGAGACACTTCTTCCCAGTGGCAGAGATACTGTGGACATTAAATGTTTCCTTAAACATGCTGGTTTTTGGAAAAACATTTCGTTGGAACCACTTACAAGGCAAAACTTCACTGCCTCATCTCATTAGAGTTACAAAGGTAACTCCAGGACAGAACATTGCCTTTACACTCTCTTAAAATCAGCAGAGAAATTCTCCCGAACATTAGATGATTTGCCATAGCATTGCCTTGGTATCCAATTGGACTCATTAGCAGATATTTGTTAATGGCATGGGAGAGGTGCAATCAAGCTGATCATTGTTTTCTTGTGAAAACTGATCATCTTCTAAAGACAACCCCCTAGAGCATTTTTGACAAGCCAGTGTAAATCTTCTGTCAATATTGCATGAATTGACTTTAATGTAGTGACATAAAGCAAAGGGAAAATACAGGTATGGGATAAACATCTGTCTTCTAATGCTTTGGCGCAATGGGGAGCCCCTTTATCTGCTTCCATAATGCGCTTTATTATGCTTAAGTAATGGGTATTAGAAGCCAAGCAGTATGTTACATCTCCTCCTACATGGTACATTCCCATACTGCCTAGATACATATGAATCCTGCATGTCACATGTCATTACATTTTCTGAGACTATATCTCCATCCATGCTAAAAATACACAGAGAGAAAGAGAGAGAGAACTTGAGTGTAAGCAACAGATACTTCTGCACAGACCCTTGGCAATACCAAAGACTGAGAATTTTATACATGTGTTTATTATTCATCATTGTTTGAAGAGGAGGATTTGTGAAGATATCTGACCCTAGAGGTTTTCATAGGAAGTGCCCGCTAGGTGCTTGCACCCATCCATTTCCAAGCTGGATACGCTCAAGCGAAGCCCTCTCCACCTGCCTTTTCATCTACGTGTTGGCCTGATTTTTTTTCTCAAGCGCTTAGTTACAGAGCCATTCCCACAAAAATAACTCCAGAGCTATCCATAAATATTCTCGCTCAGAAATTCCAAGCAGTGAACAAACCTGTGAAACTCGTGACCTGCTGGTGTCCTGCTCCTCTGCTATCGAAATACAGGGACTGCAGAGCCCTGAGCCTGCGGTGGGGACGAGTCACTTTCCGTCACCCTCTGCCCTGCTGCCTCTCCCAGCGAGGGTCCCCACCAGCGCAGGGGGGCCTCTGGGAGTCCACATCACGACAGAGGTGCAAGGCAGAATTTTTGGAGCAGACGCCGCTCCTCTCCCTACAAAAAACAGGGAACTCTTTTGTGGCCTAAAACCTCGCTCTAGCGGCTTCATCGCTGGCACTCTGGAGTTGGATTTGGTCTTATGTATGATAGACAGGGGAGGAGCAGAGGTCCCCTGGTGACATGTGTCAGGCAGGAACATGGCACATGCTCGAAGTACCCCCGGTGTCCGAGGCTTTTGCACTTCTGCGTGAACAGCCGAATGGGCAGACCCCTCCTGCTCAGCTGCAGCAGATGGAGCAGTGAGGCAGGCTGCGTGTCTGCAGGGCTGGGCAGCGGAGCTGTGCTCTCAAGCTCCAACTAATGAAGCTGATTTGATGAGCTGATTATTCTTGTGTATTAGCGCGTCGCTGACATGGTGCTCCACGCTGTACCAGACACAGAAGGAAGGGTACAAAACAGGCCCCCTACCGAGCTTTCCACCTAGGCGAATGGACCAGACGATCCAGAAAGAGGCGGTTCTGGATGATGAGGAGGAGACGAAGCCCCTCTTTGTAACAGAGCACTGCAGCTTTCTGAGCTGGAATGTAGCAGCATTCCTAATTTAGATACTCTGGTTGAATTTTAAGTGGAAGTGAACAAAACATTTGAAAAGCTGTCCCTGTTCTCTCAGCAGGGAGACTTCGAGAATTTTCTGGGTTTGGGGAAGAAATACTGGCACAAAACCAGCCAGAGTTTTCCCAGGTAGAGATGTGATTCCTGGAAGCAAGCACAGGCTTTCTAGATGTGATGAATGTAAACAAAGAGGGGTTGGTTATCAGGAGGTGATTCATGATGGGAGGGATAATGATGAATAGGTGTTATGACAACAACTGCTCTGCAGCTGTAGCTCTCCCCTCTGCCACAAACTGCCAAAAACTCACCAGCTTTCTCCTGGGACCTTCTAATGACAGTAAACAAGGCTTGACAGTGTCCAACACAGAAGGTACATGACTGTTGACCTCCTCATGGCAGGAGAAAATTGGCTAAATAACATCAAGACAAGGAATTGCGAGTCCCTGATAGGTCTCTGAGTTTTTGCAGACAGCAAAACATCACCCAGACAACATTATTCCTGGTTTATATAAGCCATTAATTATGCTAATAATGTTTCTACCTGTGCAGTTTCTCCAATTTTAGCTCAATATTCCTCCCTCAAAATGCAGAAAAATACCCTCTGGGAGCACAAGGATGGCTTTTTATACATTTTTGTTCATTTCCACTCCAAATTGAATGAGAGCAAGCCCCAACAGAATTTTTTTTCAGGCAGAGTGGCAGTTCTGCTCTTGCTGAATCATCTGTGACAATGATTAGGCAAGAACACAAAAATAAACATTCCTTGGCAGCCAGGCTCCAATCTCCCCTACAAAGTACCAAACCCACCATTTAGAGATCAGCCGCAGAGTTTGGAAAATACTGCGCTAGGTCGCTTGGTCTGTGCTTGGCAGGGAGAACGAGCTGTACCGAACACGGAGAAGCTCAGCACAGTCCAGAGGAGGAACCAGCTATACACGAGTGATCAGGTGCTCAAAGAGAGCTACTGTGTAGTCTCCACCACGATATCTGAGCACACGCAGAATGAACAGGGGAGATTTGCTAGAGGGTGCAATGTGAGGCTGAATGCATACAGAGGTCTGCTGGAAGCGGGGCTGACTTGATAGTGTTGCTCATAATATTTATGTATTCGTATATATTTGAGTATCTTTCCAGATTCCCTTGCTTCAAGTGCCTTATTCATGCAAGTCCCACGCTTCACCCCATCTGGGAGGTTTCTGCTCGTCAGCTCCTCGGCTCTGTCATTCCTCATTACAACAGTCACCTATGAGAATAGGTAGAGAAACAAAAGGCCAGATGCACAGCTGCACAGATGAGTGGAGCACACTGTAACAAAGGAGAGCAACTCTCTTTGGACATAACTAACATGTGTGAACTTGCTTGACTGTTTGTAATCCCATTTCTTGTTGCCTGTTCTCACAGCTATGCTGAATTTAAACATACAGTGTTTTCCAGCCACGAGTGTCCTCTTTTTCGTATGATACAGCCTACTCAATCTATATGTTGAGGCATTAAGGAGAATGGGGATTCAGGGATAAGGAAGAACAAAGGGGAAGGAGGAGTGAGTGTTAAGGCAGAGAACTTGAGTCAAAGTCACTGAGTTCCTTTCCCAGTTCTGCCAGAAATTTTTCTGCATGCTGTTGGACATGCCACTTCACCAACATGTGCCTTGACTGGGAAATCTGTCAAATGGGGACACCAGACAGCCTACACCATGAGGTCTTGCTGGGCGTCCTTCATGCATGTTTGTGGGTTTCTGAGATCCCACTTAGGCTAGCACCATAGAGAAGCTTTTAACTAACCAGGCAGAAAAGGAAGCGGAGGCTCTGAGATCTGGAAACATCAGTCTGAGGATTCATGCCTGGCAAAGAATGTCAATACTATTGCCAAGTGTATTCTGCTGAACTTTCTGTGAGGTGTCTCTTCTTGTTTCTACACAACAGCAAATATCCCATGAGGTATGAAAGACCACTGCACCACATTTCCACTGCATACAAAAGTACTCATTGATTAAAATTTCAGAGAAGTTGTGGGATGGTGCAAAGAGTGGTGAGTTTAAGGACCAAGAATGAAGGGAAATTTCAGTTTCCTGCACTATTCTCAGTCACTTCTACAGCCATTGTAGATCCATTGGCTCTATAGCTGGAAAGTTGTGTTGCACAGAAAGGCTGAGTTTCCCACCCAGAATCTACAAACAAGAATCTCGTTCAAGGCAGAGTCACTGGACACTCCCTCCCTATCTTGTACCTTAGAAAGCTCAGGTGACGAGGAGGTGCTCAGGCAGGAGATGACATCTGTTGTCCAGGAGTCCCTCTACTCTGTAGTAGGATGCAACTGGCTTGGGCATGCAGCTGGTCTGCACAACTCCATGGTGCTCTCTTACCTCCACAAACAGAAGTCTGAATTACACAGACAGTCCTCTGACTCAAGAGCTCTGCTGCCAGTCCTGAGATATCAGCCCAGGACAGGAGCTGTATGGGGGAGTCACAGAGGCAGAGCGCACCTCTCCTGCAGACCCCTGGTCACCACCTACCCGCAAGCCACTCCAGGAGCTCCTGCTCCACTCACCTTCACACTACGTATTTTGTGATTGTCAGTCTCATGAAGATTTTGGTAAGAAGCTTCCTGAGCCAGGGAGATAGGCTGCCTGCTCCATACTTGTGCTGGTGTGACAGGACCCCACATTTTAAGGTTGGACACTAGACTTCTGGCCTAGTCTCCAGAAAGTGGTAGATAGCTCCAGAAGACACTCCTATCTGAGGTTTATTGAACTGTCTTATTAAATTGCTGCTCTCCAATCCATCTCTCCACTAACTATATATGATACCTAAGGCATGTCTCAGGCAGATGTCTCAGGTCTCCTCCCAAAACTTTGACCTTGATTGATTCTGTATCCTTATGCCTTCAGCTGTGCATTTCTGTTTGCCATGCATCCCTCTCTAACTCCTTTTTTTTTTTTCTTTTTTTCAGGGATGAATACATAACTCCCCATCTGTTTGTTGTTTTTTTTTTTTATAAAAGGGTGGTACAACACCTAGAACAGCATCCAGACACGCAATGCTCTGGTCCATGCTGGAGACCTCTCAGTGCTCTTGCAGTCCCTTCAGTCTGACCAACCAGAGGCACCTGTTACCAACAGCTCGCTCAGAGGTGGCTTCCTCTGTAATCATGTGCTTGCAAATTAAACATGTTTTTCTGCACAGGCTATTGAGAATAACATGAGTGTTTATTTTCTGAGACATGCTATAGCTGTCTTCTTGGTAAAACACAGAAAGTTAAAAAAAAAACCAATCATGCTCACTTCAAATGACTACTGAAGGAATGCCTAATGGATAAATTAGACATTTCTTGGCTGTGAAGATTGCACCTTTCAGTGACATCCTATGATGAAAGCTTTGGGAGTGATGACCTCGTATCATGGCACATTAATGTGAACAGCCTCTCTCAGCTACACGTTTTATGACAGGATCGGAAGAGTGAAGGATTAAGAATATATTAGTTATCAACTTCTTTTCAGATTAGTTTCTTAAAACAATAAGACTTAAAGGCAAGCTGGTAGGGTGCTGTGAAATCTATAGATATTTATGAAACTGTATGCAAACCTAAAAGGCTGTGGTTTTTTTAATGTAACTTGATAATTTTCTAGTGGAGTTACAAAACGGAAAAGATATGCATTTGGATTATTGTTTTGAAGACTTGTTGCTTACCTAAAGCTTGAGCCAAACCATTTCTGACATGGAAGTTGGGTAGGAGAACATTCTCCTACACCCTGTTTGCAACCCCCCTGCCCCTTGCTAGAGGTGAGGTGTTGGTGAGAACTGCCAAGAAAATGAATGGCAGTGTTTGGGGATGGAGAGGCAGAAGCCTAAGCCAGGACATCTGGGAGATGCTCTGATCCAGCACATGCACCTCCCCAGCAGGGTGAACCAATGTATCAGGAACATACTTGTGCCTCGTCTTTCCCTCCTCTTCTGCATTCCTCCAAAACCCAAGTCTTGTCTTAAGGCCACAACCAGGCCCTGGAAAACTTTACTTTGACACCTTAATTCGGAATGTTGGTGTGTCTTCTAGGAAAGGAGGGTAAACACAATGGAGCATGAAGGAGACTACAGCTTAAGTGGGGCAGAAGCTTGCATAAGAGAGGATTAATGCTGGAGAGCTGGCTAGGAAGGGGCCAGAGTTAATAATTTCTTTTCCTCAGAACATTAAGCGTATGCAAGGAGTAGCAGACAGTGACTATGGGAAAACCTGTCAGAACAAAGTAGCAGTCTTCCATTCTCTCTCACCTACAGACACAGCCAAAAGTACAAGAATGGGGTTGGGGATTGTTCATAAATAGTCTGGCTGCTGTTTGTCAGAGGCAACAGTTGAAATGTCCGTGCACAATTGCTACTTTAGCATGTGCTAAAAATGACAATGGCATCCAGTTGCAATGGCCCCACTGAGAACTGTCGTTCCAAGTCACAGTCATAAAACTACTGGTGGGTGGTCTTCATCTCTGCTTGTCCTCATTATCATTTCATTGTGTTTCTGTGGCCCACTGCACCATGGCACTCCCTGCATTTTAAAGCATTTCATTGACGGGGCAGTTTGACATTCATATTTATATGTCCTTGTTGTATTGCAGTGGTTTCTCCTATTCTTGAGACCCAAGCCTTTTGTGAAATGGTGCGAGGAAGATGTGTATTCAGATCTTGGCCCAATGAATCGGGTATTGTCAGGAAATAACAGAAAGTATTGAGATTTAAACATCCTGGATCCTATCCTGCTGCTGTGGAATGTAACGGAAGGGTTTTTCTTGCCAGGGGCTGAAAGCAAGGCTGCAGAAAAGGTCAGATGGGCAGCACATACCTGGTTTAGGATTCAAGAGCAAACTTACCAGGTTACCGTGTTAACAGGAGGCAGTCTGCTCTCCATCCTCCTCTGCCAGGAGTGGACAACAAAGCTCCTGTTGACTCCAAGACCAGAAAGTCCAAACCCTACTAATATCTCTTTTATTTCCTAATTCTTGTTTAACACGCAAGTCAAAAGCTAAGCAAAGCCTATATGCAGCTCAGTGACTGGGCAAAGCTTGAGCTGTAAAAGCAAAATATTTGCCAAACCTGGGGAAAACAAAAACAAGAGACAGCTTACACAGTAAAAAAGAAGGGGAAAAAGAAAAAAGAAAAAGCCAAATCCAAAACAAACCTACTGAAACCTGAAGATTTACTTCAATTGTTTTACTTACACTCTTGGCTGATGGCTCCTCTGCTTCAGGAACCAGGGCCAGAGCAGAGGATTTGTTCCCTCCCTCTGTTCCTCCGGCAGGACGGCCCAGGGGCACAGCGGAGACTTGCTGCATGCTGGGCTGCCTTGCCCTAGCTGGAAAGCAGAGTAAAGTGGGCAGGCATAGGAGGCACATGGGGCTTCTGCCATTTTGCGGGGCCAACATGTACATAGCTGGCTTGCTGTGCGGCAAATACCCCGGTTCTGCATACATCGGGCTGCACTACACGGCTTTTCTGACTTTCCAAGTTTTGCTTGTTCCAGGCACATAAAGGAGCAGCTGCTGCTCATGTGTGCATGCGTTGTTGCCCAGTGAGGAATTGAGGATGCGTCTTGGCAAATGGCAAGAGCCTTAAGTTTGCAGGTAAAATGTCATGGAAGAGAAATGAAAAGATAGGCCCAACTGAAAATGTAAGAAGGTGTTCATTTAAATGTTCTAGGGAAGACTGTTCAAAGCAGGGCAAAGCACTGCTTGCAAATCAAACTAAAGAATGCATTAAAAAATCTGACATGGAATTTCTCCAAATTTTCCTTTAAAAAAATTACCTGTCGACAGGAAGTCAAGGGTCTGCTTTCAGCCCAAAGGCTAATCTGCTCCAGAAGTGCCCCTTCCTGGAATATAGCTTTTTAAACTTGACCACCTTCTCGATCCATTAGTGAGAAAGCCAAAATTGTTAGAAGAGCCCTTAGACCCACAGGATCATAATTCCCTTCTTTAGCCAGAGAACAGGACCGTGCAAGGAGGTATGCCGGCATCTCACATTGCTTTCCCAACATGCCTCAGCCCTGGCCTGCAAGCTTTCAGAGCAGGATTCATCCCACGTGCTCATTCAGTCCTTGGCCTCAGCTGTTGGTGCCAAAAATGAGAGCGATGAGAGCCAAGTGGGATGACAGCTTTTGTGCTGTGCTCCTTGGCCCACTGGAAACTGGACAGTGAGACACCAATAAAGATGCCTTTCTCAATCATTGTGCCTAGATCCACAGCAAACCACCAGCAGCAATAACTGAATCCTGTACTTTCATATATATCCTTTACTTGCTTATACAGCAATGACCTGAGATGGAGGATGTGGCTCAGGAGGCACAGAGAGGGCCAGTACGCACCTCTGTGGAGCTTCTCTGACATGCTCTAAACTCAGGGCAGGAGATCCCTGTCTAACCCTCCTCTGTGAGGCAGGAGCCATGCACAACAGAGCTAGCAATGTTAATACTAGTTGTTTAAATATTATTTGTCATGGTTGTAGCACTTCTGTTGGTGAACGATTTATGGACCAGCTGGAACTGCATTGAGTGTGTTTGTTAAGTTTTTGGTATATTTTTGCTTTTGGCTGTCAATGGTTTAGTCTCATGATTTTCATCTTGTGCCTTATTTATGAGCTGTTTGAGTTGACAGTTTCCTATTTGCCATTCACCCCTCATGGTATTGAGTTGATCACCTAAACCACACAGTACCCCTTCTGTTCCCCTCTGGGTAAGTGCAACTTGTCAAAGAGAGCAGTAAAAAAAGGAAATACCACCACAAACACATAAACATTTGTGGGTTTTATGTGAATAAGGACATTACAAAGAGCAACCAACCACTCCGACAACAGTCAATCCTCCCTTCCCTAAGGAAATATCCAGAAGACACAGCATGGAATGAGAATTCTAATGGAATTTAAACAAATATTCACCAGTCCTGTTTTTCAGCACTTAACCTGCCCTGTTATTTGGACCCTTAGTCTCTGGTCATGTTGGAATCTTTCTTGGAGATAATATTAGCTTGTATTTTTAATGCTAGTGTGTGATTTCCTGATGAATTCTCTTACTGCTCATGCAGGAGAGGGGAGAGGTTCATATTAAGAAGCCTAACTGGTTATTTCGTTATTATTTTGATCTGTAATGTGTGCTCTTGCCAGCCTAAAAAAGAAATGAACTTTAGACAAGGTTCTGACCTACATGCAAAAATGAGACCTGACATTTGAAACTTATTAAGCACTTTAATTTAAAAGGCAAGTAATTTCATCAATTGCATGTAGCTTCCTCCCATACTTGGAACTGCATGGGTGCTCAAGTCTTTCACCAAACCAGGAGCATCACTCGTCTTAAAGGTGAATTGCTTCCCCTCCCCGAATAACCTGCAAAAGAGAATCTATAGCAATATTGTTGTGATTTAACTTTTTTCCCACGTTGCTAACAAGGAAAGGGGTGGGGGGGGGAAGGTGCCAGCCATTAGACAGATATATTTGACATCCTGCCTTTATTCATTTAAGAAGGACTGCAAGAACATAAGATTGTAAGAAAGATTGTTACAAAGGATTGCAGAAAGATGACTCTTGGAAGAGATTGCACAACAAAGATTGTTATAAATCACGTGCGGAGACTGTCTATAGGCTGCAGAGAAATATGGAAAGGAAAGAAACCTTTTCCCTAAATACAGAAAAGACAGGTTTAAAAAAGAAGCAAGAGACACCAGAACACTGCTGCTTTAAATGTTGCATTATGTTTAGTTGGATTTCGTGTAACAGTATGTGTCACTGATGTGACTCCTTCAGCATATACATAGGGATAAAATTTCGTGCAGTGGTATTTTGCAGTGTGTATAGCAAAGAGGAAAATAGAAATACCCTTTCAGAAAAGTGGTGTTGCTTTTTTTTAATTTTGTTGTTATTGGTACTGGAACTTCTGCCTGTGGATCCTGTTGTAATTAGGAGAGGTTTTGCCGTGCATTGTCCTCAGTGCCTGGCTGGCTGCTCGGAGGCTGCTCTGCATCACTTAGAAGCACTCAGTAGGGAAACAGGGTCATGTTGGGAATCAGCACGGACAGCTGTGACCCAGCATTGCCCAGTATCCAGCATTACCAAGAGGGCCCAGTCATAGGCAGGGGAAGTGTCTTGGTCCCCAAGGGCCATCGCCTATATTACCGTATGTACACTGTAAGAGTGTGCCAACAAGCTCCTCATGCTCCTCTGCTCCCTCCAGCCCCATCCCACCCACTTGTCTGGGACACCAGGTCCTCGCACCTCCCTTGGCTCAGCGGGAATGTTGCTTCCTGAGAAATCAAGCTGCCCCAAAGGCACCTGCCCCAAGATGACAGAAAGTAGCAGTTCCTGGATGGGCCAGGCCCGTGGAGGTGCAGACACTGGGGTCTGGGGCCCAGAAAGGTTCCTTCCAAAATGCTAGGAGTCACATCATGTTTTGAAGGCTTAATTTGGTAACTGGGCAGCACCCCCCGGCCATCTGTGCCGAGCGGTATCTGTACTCGCTAGCTGGGCAGAGGCACTTGGCTCCCCACCGACAACAGCCTGACACCTCCACTGTGCACAGCCTCCCCACACCCCGCTCTCCCCCCATCCTCTCCAGGAGATGCAGCTCCTGCCAGGGGGGTGTTTCGTGCCCAAGTCCAGGAAGAAGGGTGGCCGAACCGGGTCTCACTAGCAACACCTCTACTGCACCAGGAGCTGACAGCAGGTGCCAAAGCGGGAGATGAGTACAGCGCTTTCCTCCTGCACCTTCCCAGCCTTCAGCGTTCTGTGGGTCGGAGAGGCAGGAAGGTTGTGTTCACAGCCACAGCTCCATCTGTGTCCACTAAACATCCAATTTTGAAGCTTTTCTTCCAGGCCTAGGCACTATTCTTCTAAGTGAACTCCAAAACTGTATTGAACCTCAGCGTCCAGAAACATCAGCAAGAAGCAATTTTTTGTCATGCAGATGTTTTTGGACATATGTTCAATGTCAGACTATCATGTCTTCAACATGATCCCCCTCGAAGGAAGGGAAAGTGAGTGTGGGAATGCCTAGGTGGTCTGAAAAAACCTTCGGCGCTGTTTTGATACCAGCAGTGGCATTGCATTTCATTCTGGGAGAAATATTCACGGCTAAGCTCTAAGCCTCTGATTTATAATGGAAATACTGATAGATCCAGATCCATTTGCAGATGCTATTATAATGTTTCATCCTGGGGAGGGGAGGGGGAAGGGAAACAGCCTCCTTCCCTTTTCATTTTAAATATCGGTACACTCTGATACTGGTTTCATGAAGCATTTGGATGGGTCCTTATTCACAAATGAATAAAAATGAGTCAAGTCCTCAGAATCAAAGGTAAGCCAAAACTGGCACCCATAAGCACAAGGCAACCCAGAGAGCCCATCTGCAGCCAAACCATGCAGCAGACCCAGACACAGCTTAAAGGCTGGCAACAAGACCGCCTGCAGAATCTGCCAAGGAGCCAGATGCTGTTGCTTCCCAAGCTTGGCATGAGGGTTCCTGATTGCCATCCAACAAAGAGGAAAAAGAGGAATGATATAATGTGGTGGGATAAAACACATCCCACCTCAACCTCCTTTATTGCTCATTGAAAAAAAATCGTGGAAGATACTATTGGAAATGTATCATTGTTTTCAGAAATACATACATTAGCCACAACAATGGCCTTGCCAAATGGGAAAAGTAGGAGCTATTTAAATGTATGTGCCATTTAAAAAAAAAATTAAATCTTCATATGCTGTGTTTGGGGTATGGATGTCTTTGTGTCTTTTGTTAACTGTTGCAGTGATAACCACTAAAACGAATACAAGTGTGGCAAAAAGATTCCAGTTTTTTTACAGTAATATTTCAAAATCCCCTGTCTCGGCACAGCTGTCTAGATCCGATAGATCACAGTGATGGCTACTGAATGTAAAGAAGTCAGGTTTGTAACACAAGGTGCAGATAAATAAAAAAAGGAATCTGTAAATAAAGATATGTGCTGATAAAGACATTGCAAACAAAAAATATATCAAGGCAGTATACAGATAAGGGCTCTGCTTTTTCCATGGTTGCACAACTCTGTTGATGTAACCTGATTTCATTGGCACTGCACCTGAGGGAAACTGGAGCGACGCTGTGAAGGATTTGGCCCAGGCAATATAAAAAGAAGCCGTGGGGCTGGGCACCTGAGGATATATAAAGCCACGAGGACACCATCACGTACGGCAGTGGAAAGGACAAAGCAAACAAATAGGAAAATATACATAAAATAATATGCTGCAGGTAGGCAAAGAAATAGGAAGCAGTAAAAAAGTGATGTAAAAGAAGGAACACAAAAATACTGATAAAGTTACCTGAACAATAACAGCTGTTATCATTATTCATCATCATCATCATCATACCACATTTTAGAAAATACCAGGTGCTTCCAGAAATGATATTTCAGGGCAGCTCAAACATATTTGCAAATTCAAGTCAATTTTGCCAGAGACTTTCAGCTGAAGGAAATACATCAGAACATGGTAGACAAACCAATCCCATAATTTCCATTGCTAGCCGTTTTAGCATAGTCAAAAGATTCAGGCACCTGTTAAAAAAGGAAAGGCTTCTTGTAAAACCAAGGCCAAGACATCTCCTTTTATTCAATAGCACAGTGGTTAAAGCAGTCGCTGAGGACATGGAAACTCAGCTTCAGTTAAGCCTGTAGTCCCGTGTCCAGGGTGTTGTCTGAACAGAGCTGTGGTCCAGCTTTACATCTCTTCTGGGCACGGGAGAATATTGAATATTAAACCTGAGCCCTCCACATTAACAAAGCTGCTCTGGCTGCTGTGAAACTGGCTCACAGGAGCACTTCTCTCCCATTCTGTCATCCCAGCTTTTACATCCCTTGGCTTTCATTAATATTTTTAATGTAATTATTTTACTGTAATTATTTTGGCTTAGGAAGATGATTAATTTTCTTTACCTGAATCAAATCACTTTTAGATTTTCTTTTTTAATTCTTGTCTAGTTTTGGTCAGTCCAGCTCATTGAAATTCTTTATCAAATCCAATTATTCTTACTTTCAATACACACATTCAATAACCCAATTAGCTGCACAGTCCTTCTTACAATATTTACAACAAGTTAAGTTGAAAATACTTGGTGAAATATATGTATGGAAAGATGTTTATTGCAAAGAAAGAATAAAAAATTTTGAGAAGTATATTGTAAGGTGCTACATACTAAAAGATAGAAGGTTGGTTTTGGTGCATGTAAGTTTCAAATACATATTTATATTTACAGAGCACTCTATGTTATAAATTTATTGTATGTGTAAAATCCCCACTGTTAAAAATTTCAGTGACAACCACATTTATGGATTGGGAACCAAAGAACTGTGATACCATGAGAAGGTGTAGCTCAAATGGTTTCTCTCACCTTTGCAAGCCACCAGGAGATGTTTCCTGTTCTGGACCTGGACGTTTAAGTCTAGTAATAAGGCAGGTTCAGGTTGAAAGGCTGCTATGTGTTTTTATAGCTGATCACTCCAAAGTATGTAGCCTAAAAGGTATGTATGATGATACATTTGTTTCTTTCTCAATATGATCTCTTCTTAGGGGACAACATTGCCTACTGCAGCAATATCATATCATGATATCGTATTATAGAATGAATTACAGTATTACAGATAACACAGGCACTAATGAGCACTGAAGACTATAAGCAGGATTGCCCAAGATTTTCTATTCTAAAAACTTGCTTTGTTATATCCTAACTTGGCTGAACATTCACCACTTGAGGTAAAATTTTCCATGATGCTTGGCTGTCTCAGGCTGATAATTACAGTCCTTGTTTTGCTAAGTTTTAGAAATAAAGCTCCTTCCATAAATAGGGCCCTTTCCTCGTGTGACATGAGTTCTTACATTAATTGACTGGCTTAGGACTTATGTTCTTTGATGGAAGGAATAGGAAAAAACATCAGGTCTCCGAGATTTGATAACAACACGGTGCACCAGCAAGATGCCGCCAAGTCTGACCATGTTACGGCTTTGAAGAAACCAGGCTGGTTATGTCCAGCAGAGAGGGGCTGGAGGCAAGCGCTGAAATCCCCTGGGCAGACCTGAGCAGACGTCACGTTGGGGTGGTGTGCCTACGTCCCGCTCCCTCACCCCTGTGGTCCCGGGTGCTGATGCTGCCTGCAACACCCCCTCCTTCCCCGCTTTGGGGAGCAGCAGCCGCTTCCTCAGCCTCCAGCACTACACTGAAATAATAGGAAATCTCCTTTCCGGGGGTGTTGAGGCTGTACGGTCAGACAGTGACTTCACAACATGATCACTTGTGCTCCTCCAGCTGCCTCAATCACTGCATGGGCCTCGTGGCGAGTGCCCTGCTGCTGCACCAAGCAGTGGCCCTGGGGCTCAGGGAACACCCTGTCCATCTCCTGCAGCCGTGAAGAAGCTGCAGAGTGAGTAGCGCAGATCCTGGACCAGATCCCAGCCCTCCCTGAGACAGTCTGCTGCTTCAGCAAAGCAAGTGTGCCGGGTGCCGGTGCAGGTCCCACTGCTGAGGACTTCTTGGCTGTTGGGATGTCTCTGGCCGGTGGAGCACCTGGAGAGCTGGCGCCTGCCAGCAGCAGCTGTGGTGGAGGGGGCTGACGGGCCAGCAGGCTGGGCAGCGAGCGGCAGGGGGGCACCCCGAGGGGCCCCGTCCTCACTAGCAGAGGGAAAAGCAGGCTCTGGGTTATTAACGGCTTCTCTGGAAGCCGAGGCAGGGCCAGGGCCAGGGCAGGCAGCCAGAGAGCCCAGCATCCCGGGAGGCTTCCTCGGCTCTCTTTGCCCACCTCTTTTGCTCCATCCAGTGGTGACAAGCCACCTTGGAGCCTCCAGGCTTTGAGGATGAGGCCGAGGGGTACAGGGTGCTTCAGCTGCCCTGCCTCGATTTCCTGCAGCCTTCCAAGGGGATGCCCTCGCCTGCCCCATCTCCTCCCCAGGTACCGGGCTGCTGGGAGCACACACAGCCCTACTGTGCAGCCATCACCCCCACAGAGGGCAGCTGGCTGGGAGCTCCAGTTCCCCTCTGTCCGACAGCAAGACACCATCACTTGCCTTACAGCCCCAGCTGCTGAGGAAGCAGCAGCAACTGGGGACCCTCACCTTTGGGTACCAGCGGTGCTTTACAGCCAGCCAGCTGCCTGTCCAAGTCCTCCCTGGGGTGGGAGTGGTGAGGAAGGGGTGGCTGATTTCCCTGTCACTCCTGGGAAGGGGCAGAGCAACAGGGGTGAGGCCAGGAGGGGCCCCTTCCCTTCAGTCTGAGTCCCAGGGGAGTGCTGGCTGCTGGAGCGAGCCCTCAGCCCCACGTTTCCTGCCATACCCAAGGCAAAAGCAGCCTGAAGGGTCCCCTGACTACAGCTAGAGCAGCTTCTCAGGTGCTTATCACCAAGGGCAGCATTTGGCCCCTGTGATTTGTTTGGGATTTTCTTTTTTTTTCTTCTTCCTTTCTTTCTTTTTTGCCTTTGACGCTCATGTCTATTTTGTCAATGCTAAAACCCAAAAACCTGCATTCTCACAATAATTTACATGTTGCCTGAAAGAAATGTGCATTGTCTCGGCAGCATGGACCCAGCAGTGAAGAGTGAGAACCTTCAAGACCCCCCTCCCCGTTCTGTCTTCTCTTACCTGGGGCATTTTGATGCCACAGGATAAAAATAAATAAAAGCAAGTACTTCCACTTCCTTGGAGCGGAGCTGATACGGCAGTAGCTCACTGGATGAGAGCAGCTCAGACCTGAAAAGCTTTCTTCTCTGTTGGGATCACAGCTTGAGCGTAGGCTTGTTGTGTCGGAATGGGCCTACTGTACCCAAACATCTGAGCTTTCTCCAGCTCCTAGAGGAACATTTTATACTCATTATACATGCAGCAGAATTTCAAAATATGTCCCTGGGACCAGAATGCAGGAGGAGGACATTAAAGGTTAGGAGGTAGTAGAGGGAAAGCAAAAGGAATGAGTAATCTGGAGTTGCCTGATAACCCTTCGAGGCTTAGCCAAAATTAACCGTATCGAGCTGTCATGAAAGGGGGAGATGTGCTACTTGACGTATTGTTAACAAAGAGAGGATTTTATTGCTTTAGGTACCTTTTAGAAGTAAAAAGCAAAGGATCAGCTCCACATCCCAGGTTTCAAAATGTTATGATCTAAGCACAGAATTCATCACTGCCACCACTAAGAGATCATACATCCTGGAGTGTCATGAGCCATCCGTGATTTGTGTCATTGCAGAGGATGATAAATCACTGCTAAAGACATAACAAGCAGCATCATCGCTGCAACACAATAGATCATGATGCATCAAGATCTTTGCTAAAATATTATTTACAGTTAGCAGGGGCTTGGAATGGCAAAGCAGAAGCTAATATTAATCTTCCCTGCATTGTACTTTTGTGCATGCTAAGGGCCCTGCCCTGGGAAAAATGGGATCTGTAACGTTCACTGATGCAATAACCACTGGTTGTATACACTGGGGCTGAGAGGGATTAAGTTTGTTTATTTATTTGTTTGTTTGTTTGTTTGTTTATGGAGAAAAGGAGCAACAGCGAGAGCAAGTGAAGTCCCATTCTTCGGAGGGTTGAGAACTCTGTAGAACCCATCTGTAAATGCAGACGGCATTTACGTTTACATTTACGGCAACACTGGGGAGAGAATTTAGTCATAAAGCTTGAGGGGAAAGGGGACTTAATGGTTTGCAAAAAAGCTCTAAGGTCTGGAAAAGTCTTAGGAATTCTCCCAGCTCTCCCCCTATACAGCATGTGTGAAGACTTAAACAAATTAATCTTTACACTCAAAACTACTTCGGGAATCACTTTAAGGGAGGTGCTAAATTAAAAACAACACTGCTGACATAATTGATATTTTGGGGTTTTTTCCTTAAAAATAAGATTATCGAAAAGCACATACTCCCCAAACCCCCCAAAAACCCCAAACCCAGGCAACCCAGACTTCTGAAAACTGCTACCAGCTATTTTTATAGGAGACTTTCTGGAAACAGACTCTCGCTCTGTCAGTCCAGACAAGTGTTTCTGAAGCACTGGGGACTGTGAGTTATTTCTCTTTCTTATGCAGGACATTGCTGATTTAGGTCACATCAACAGGACTAACAGTTCCATTTAAAGAAATGCTGAGATGGATAGAAAGTTTTTTTTAAAAAAAGGACTTCCTGCTGGAAGGAAATCTGCATTTCCAAGCTGCTGATCACCTTTTTGACAACAAAAAACCCATAATGCTTTACAAGAGTCTGCCGAGCTCTAGTCTTACCCTGTCAGCGCAGGAATATTATCCATCTCCTGCCATCCTAAAGACAAAAGACACAAATAAAGTGGCTTTCAGTTTTATATCAGTTACTCATCCTGTGTTTGCCTCATGATGTGAAGCTGAACCCTCCCACAGACATTAATTGAGTTAAATCATTGCCAGAACGTTTTAGGCTCCCTCTCGCGCACCCTTCAATGCATGCATCTCTGATGCAGTGTGTGAGTGGGGACGTGCTCCCAGGACATCTGGGCAGCAAGCCACCTACCTGTGGGCTCCAAATATTTCCGTCAACTATATTTCACTTGAACATTTCTTTCCTGTTTAGACAATCATCAAAGTTGGGGAGGGGAATGGGGAGGGAAATAGGGAGGAGCCATGAGCAATTTACTGGAATATATACAGGCATTCCCCAGATTTCCCATCCTCCTCCTTAATTGGATATTATCCCTCATTAATGACTCTGTCAGAGCCTGTAGAGTACTAATTGTCTGTGGTTCCTCTCTCCTTCGCTTCCCTCTCTCCTCCCAGAGATTCGTCTTTTGTTCAAGTTCATGAAGTTTAATTTCTGTTCCTCTAACTGAGATGGGCAGCGCATCCAGCCTTTGTTCCACCAGAGCCCTCAGAGCCTGGCATCACCTCCCTGGGATGGTGTTTTAGGATAAGGGGAGAACCCAAAACCTCTTGCCTGCTTCATTATCAGTCACCAAAGCCCAGCTACGCCAATGCCCTCGCTACAGTCCAGCATAGCAGTGAGCCTGCTGCCACCTTGCGCACTCACAAAGCTCCTGTTTCACGTCTCGGACAGGTGGAAACCCAGAAGGAGAGTCAGAAGTCATCTCAGCTTTTTAAAAAAAGCAGAGGGCAGGTGGACATTTTCTGCGTGTTGCCTCCATTTATCTTTTGAGGGGCTTGTATTCTTTCAAAGCAAAACGGCTAATCCCAGAAGAACAAACAAACAAACAAACAAAACTTAATTTAAGTGCCTATTAATCAAGGACTGAGGTGAAAAACGAATGGTTTTGAATGGCTGAATCATTTTGCATTGCTGACTGCCTTTGTAAGCTTTTGGCCGGTTCTTGGCATTTTTCTGACTGGGTACCTTACTAGGATATTTTAGGTCAGATTATTTAAAGCATGAAACCCGGTAAGGTTTCCACTGGTGCTAGCAAATCCCCTGACAGGATTTTGGGTGTGATAGCCTGTTTTGACTTATGGCCTACTTGGTTGGGGCCAGCATACGTTCCTGCCATTGTCTCCCTCGTTGCTCTGGAGATGCTCGTCCCTGAGGCTCGCCTTCGTTAGCATACAACGCAGCCGGGAGCCATCGGGCTGTGACCCCCAGCACCGGAGGGGAGCCCCACCGGGTCCGACCGTTCCTGCAGCCCTGCCCCGGCATTGCAGGCACTCAGGGAGGCGGCTGGCCTCTCTCTTAGACCTTGTCTGGGATTTCTCCCCTGCCTGTGGAGCACAGCCCTCCTGTTCCAGTTGCTTTTGGGATGGGGATGCTGGAGCCAAAGCCTGGACTGCGTGGGGAGGCAGGGCGGGCTTTTGCTGATGTCTTCAGCAGAGTTAAAGTGTCACTACCTTCTTTCTGCTGTCCTGGGGACCTGCTAGTAGGAATCACTGCTAGATGTGCTGCCTGTGTGTACTTTTTCCCTTTCCTATTACTCTCCTGCTACTACAGCTACAGGCTGACTTGCCACTGCCTGCAGCCAGCACACAGCAATACGGACCTTGGCAATACGTGTATCTTTTAACCTCTGCTACCCAGGGAAGCCTCACTTTCCAACAAGCATCAGATTACTTGAAGGCAATTCTTCAGCAAGACCCACCATAATGGGAAGTTAAAGTTACTACTTTTAAAAATATCAAACCTTTTAAAAAACCCCACAGAACTGTAGTTTTCTGCTAGCCAAACCAAACAGGTTAAGGTGAAGGTAAGCTATTTGTCCGAGGAGCTACAGGGTCTCCGGCCATTGAGTCAACCTGTAGTGGTTCAGTGTCCAGGTCATCCCAGGACACTGACAAGGCGATGGCAAACAATTTGGCTCCCGTCTGGAGGCCTCACATTTCAGGCTGGCCTGTCTGTCAGGGAGTTCCTGCCGGTGCCTCATGGCTATCCATCCATTCAACCTCAGCCAAAGCCAGCCCTGCCCAGGCTACAGGTGCAACCTGCCACTTGGTCCCTGGTTTCCAGCCCCAGCATGGCTCCCGCCCTAACTGCCAGGTCTGTGCTATGTACCTGGTGTCAAACAGGTCTTGTGGGTCTTCCTCCTCCCCTCCGGCCCCTGGCCATGGTCTACCACCACTGGCAGAGCACGTGCAGCCACTTGGGTTTCACCCCACAATTCCCGGGATCTGTTTGCTCCCCAAACTCTCATTCTTAGGATGGAGACTGGGCTGATGGTTTTACTTTTGCCTGATTCCAATGTGGAAACCGCTTATTTTTCTGAAGATGACAGGCAGGAAGGCATACCTTCCTCTTGCACACACTAGCGGTTTAGGAGAGAAACTGTTCCAGGGATTCAGGACACCTGGAGCAGGAGAGTTAGTGTTTCCTGCTCTCATCCTGAGAATTATAGGACAGCAGAGGCTACACGGTGGTTAGAAACTCTGCTATAAGGTCTGACCCATTTTTGTCCTCTAAAAGCAATATAACATCTGCTCTCAGTATTTCTGAGTGCCATTTCAGAAATATCTCTGGAAGAGCACTGCTAATTCATGCGCTGTCCACTTTCAACTTGTATTATTGCAACCTCTAGTTTATATATGCTTGGGGATGGATCTTTATATAAACTAAAATTTCCACAGAAGATTATCTTGGGGATAAATTCAGTAGCAAAATGGACCTGTACCTGGCAGTTAAATCTCAGTTTGGTCCAGCTGTCCTGCAGAGCCTGCTGCAAATAAGTGGAAATAAATGTTAGTTGCTCTGTGCTGAGGCATCCCTACAGAGCAACAGCTTTTTGGAGGCTCTTGGGACTTTGCATCTGGAGGCAATAGGGTGAAAGAGCTTGGAAAGACACTTCTTCACAGCTACTCAGCCAGTGCAGGCGGCACGTGAGCCAGACATGCAGGCTTGGTGGAGTAAGGGAAGGAGAGGAGATGGAGATCCTGGAGGTTGCAGGTCCCAGGTTCCCTGTGCTTCAGCATCATGACATAGAAATAATGAACAGAAACCCCTGTGGTTAGCCACCAATGCCGTCCCTTCAGTGGTGCACAGTCGCGACGCAGAGGGGATTGGCTCCATTTATCAGGGTGTCTTTCATGCCCTGGTAAAAGAGAACAAAATCCCTGTGGACCCTCAGTGCCAGCCTGAGGCCTGGGAGACCTGATGGCTCCCAGAGGTCCTGGCCACTTCTAAAACTCTTCTCCTGTTCCTGAGCGGGAAGGTTTTGTTCTGCAGATATTATCTGCCACTAAATATTCCTCTAATCTGAAAGCCATCAAAAATGCTGGCTCCACTTATTTTAGAGTCCATCTTTGACCTTTACTGCTGTGAAATACATCTACTGATATTCCACCAGAGGCTATAAAACATCTGGCGTGACTGAGCACCAAATAGCTGGAATCTTCTATCCATTTCAGTCTGTGGCATTGACCCCAAACTACAATTTATCTGCACCATTTCTGAGTCCCCTGGAACCCATGGGGCCTAAGATGCTGGGAGCTGCATCAATCCACCCAGCAAACCCAGCCCACACCTAGGTGAATGGAACAGACCTGATTTTGAAGGAAGAACTCTGGTCTTACATAGTGTCTTTCAAGGCAGGGTGATGAGATTGAAGGATGTCTGCCCTTGCACACACCCTCCCCGCACCTAGCACCACTGCTGGGTGCCAAAGCAATGGGAAAAGGAAGAAGAGATGTAGACGGCCAGGCAGCATGATACCAGTTCCCCCTTCAGAGGCTAGGATTCACTGCCACCATGGCTGTGGCCCTGTACCCTCAGGGGCTCTGAGCACCACGGGAAAGGGCCAGGTGCAGGGGTTATTAACTCAGACAAACACACGGCCAAAAGCAGTGACTTTCAGCAGGCCTGGGAGCAGGGGTGAGGAGAAGACACCTGCATGTCAGTGGGTGGGCTCAGCTGCTGCAGTGCTGCACTTGCCGCAGCTGCAAAATGCCCACCACTGCCTCAGCTTAGGGTGCCCCCAAAATCTGCAGCCTTCCAGGTTGAGAGATGGTGCCTTGCCCCACGCCCTGAGTTTCTGACTCTGTCCCTCCCCCTCTCTTCCCCACAGAGCATGGGGCTGCTGGCTGGTGGGGCTGGACAGGACTGGGCATCATTTTGAGGTAATTTTCTTGGAGAGCAAACAACACTTGACCTTGCATCTCTTTTGGTGGCCTGCCAGGAAGGTCAGCTGCCCAGCGGCATTTTTGGTGGTGGCAACCATAGCAGCAAGGCATTGCACTATCTCCAACTGCACATCTAATTCCCTGTGTTTTCTGCTACAGATGAATAGACAAAAGACCTCCCAGGAGGGGAGGGGGGCCTTGCTCCACCAGAATTTGGATTTTTCACTGTCAGCCAAGCAGAGGATCCAAACTCCAACAATGAGCTCCCTGCTCCAGACAAAAAACATTTATAACCTCTCCAAGCCAAGCTCTGGCAGGGTGATACAAACTGTGAGCTCCACAAGCTAATGACCTTGAAGGTATCCATTTATCTTGGCCTTTCCCCCCAGCTTGAGATGCCACTGAAAAAGTAAGCCTTGCTTTCTTCTTCTTTCCCTTTTTTTTCTTTCCCTTTTTGAGCAAGAGGGATGAATATTCAGGGAATGCAGGCAATGTGGAAACTGCTCGGTTTCACCTCTCTGGCTGGAGCTCAGCACTGAGACCCCGGTGGAAACCAAGGGCAGGGGGTAATCAGTTGTCCTGTCCCTGGTATGCCAGGAGTGCAGTCTGTGGGAAGGGACATCAGTGCTCTGCCTCCATTACCTGACTGCTCCACACCGGATACTCCTTCATAAATCTTCATCAATAAACAATATTTATAACCAACAAAACCCAATCCTTTAAGCCCATTGTTCTTACTAAAGGCAGCTCATAGCTTGGTGTGATGTGACAACCTGAACTGCATTAAAATCCAAGCAACAGGTTAGAAATATCCCTGAACAAATGGAGCTGGTGCACAGTAAATGGTATTTCCTCAGGGAGAACAGTGACTCCCTGGAGGGTTTTACTTTTCAAAGTCAGTGCCTGTTTTCTATGCATTGCCACTGTATGGAAACCACTAGCTGGCAGAGCAGGGTGCTCCCTTTCTTATGGGATATACAGCTTGGGTGTAAAATAATCCGGTTAACTTCCTTTGGCGTTCAGTACAGACAGATTAATGTGAAAAGGGAAGTCACACAAAGCGACGGCAGACAGGACCAGAAGCTGCTACTAAGAAACATCCTCCTACTTACAGAAAAAAAAAACCCTGCTTTGCCGAGATGTTTTCTGACTGCTGCACGTTTTAGTTCTCTTACAGATGTGGTAGGACCCAACCACTTTATTTGCAGATATCCTCCAGTGTACAGCACTATCTGGCTGCTGCTCTGCAGATGCTCCAGAACCTGCGGCTGGGACCTGCTGCTCACCTTTGTTCTCAGCCAGTATGGTGGGCTGTCTGCTGGGACTAGCATTTGGGCTCCAGAGAGAATTTGCTGGCTGCTGCCTTTGAAGCTGTAGAAGCAAGCAATAGCTCGTGTTTCCATTTTAGGCATACATGTAATGTACATCTTTGCTTACTGGACACTCTGGGATGCAATCCAGCCTCAGGAATTTTTGGCTTCCCTCTGGGTTTTGATGACTTTATAAGAGGTGGCGGTGCACTGAAGGGGTCTGCAGTAGTCATCTCCTGACTCACTGCCAGCAGGATGGAGACTCATATGGAGACTTGAAGAACAGGATTTTTATTCCAGAAGACGCACCCCGCGAGGTGGGTGCTGCGCTCCCTGCGCACCCAGAGCTGCCCGCCCAGTGCTGTCACTGGAGATGTGGCCGCAGGACCAGGCATACCGAGGACACAAGAGTCAGTGTGACCATGCACCACAGGTGAAGGCTGCCCCATGGCTCCACAGGCCAGATCTGTGCTTTTTGGCAGGGCGGGGAGGTTGAGCCAGCTCCTCCTACTTCTTCCATCCCATCCCCTCCAGTACCTGGCTCCCTGGGTGCTAACCAAACACACCAGATCACTGGATAAGGCCTCAATTCAGCCAGGTACTTCAGCGTCAGCTTTAAGTGAGCGATTAAAAGTTTGTCAGTATTCAGGGAAGGACTTCAGGGGACCACTTGCACAACCAGATCATATTTAGCTTGAATACAGCTACCAGCGTCTGGCTGCTTTAAAAGTACCTTTAAGATACACAGGTTTAATTATTTCTTTAAATACAAAAATCCCTTCACAGAAAAGGAAATGCCAAAGCCTTTTCAAAGCTCGTTAACACAGTGAATAAGAAGCCAGAGTTGATTTACATAACAGAGATATACATACGTATGTATACGTGCGTGTACATTTGCATGAAAAGCATTTGCAGAGCATTCTAAAAATAGGAGAGACATTTCAGAGGTTTTTGGGCAAGTAAATCTTTACATGCTTTTCTGTTTTATTGCTTCCCTCCAAATTAATAGCTTAAATTAAAATTCAGTCCTCCAGTCTTGTATAATCTGCAAGCCAGTGAACTATAGACTTTCCTACGGACACCGCTCTCTAATTCCCCCATTGCAGAAGCAACCAAGAACACCCAGTGCAATGGGGATGAAGGTCAGTAAAGGAGAGATGTCTTTGTCTCTAGTCTTGCAGTTCTCCTAAAATGAAATTCACCCCTTAATTTGGAGGGCAATTTTCCTCCAAGGAAGGTAGGGAAATGGTAATAGTTCCCTGCGAAACACATCCCTATTTTAACATGAAAATGTTTGGAGGTTTGAGGTATCTAAGCAGATATGGGAGGAGGTTAGATACCAGCTCTTGTGAACTGTGTGCTCCAAATACTTGAAACGATGCTTAACCTAAAGCTTAGGCATATCCTCACCAACTTGGGTAGAGCAGCTCTCATACTTCACACTAAGCGTATGCTTAACTGCTCCTCTGGGTCAGGGCCCCAATTAGCACACCAAGATCTAATTTTATTTTCAGTTACAGCTGCGTAAGACTATATTAAGCAAATCGCTTTGTACCAGTAAAAAAAATTAGGTTAAGATTTGGCTCGGGATAGAGAGGGACAGCACGACACAGAAAAAGATAGCTCGTTGTTGGATGCTGCTGCCTCTGTACATATGTTCGTATCCTGACAGCTTTTGTCCTCTTAAAATGTCTCTACTCCAACCTCTTCTCACTCAGACCAGTCTTTCTAACTCCTTCTGCAAAATAACCTCTCAGCAGAAAGTGTTTGCATGCCAGTAAGATTACACTGTGCCCAAGGATCTCCCAATTTCTAAAACAAAGACCATTACCTAAAAATATACCCAAACTCATAGGTAAGGCACATGTCCGTGAGTTAATCCTGTGCTTGTGTCCATGAATAACCGCATCTTGGTGTCACCGTAATCTCTATTTCTTCATCCTTCCTTTTTCTGTCAAGCCGTTTAGACCCTGATCCTGGTGGTTCAGGCACCAGCTAATGTTACTCAGAAGTAAAGCCCACTGACTTCAGCTTAGCTTAGGTGTGTTCTCAGAGACCTTGTTTAGGGAAGCACCCTTTTAGATGAATTACACTAAATTATCCCGAATTACACTAAATTATCCACTTACAGCTAAATATGTGCTTTGCTGTTTTTCTGAGCGAGATGAACTTAAACACGTACTCAAGATTATGTCTGAGCATCCTCCCAACCCAAGGTCCAACCAGCTTGGAAGATCAGCCCTTAAACTGTGTGTCACCCAGTACAGGCAGCTGCCTTCTGCATGCCAGCTTCAAAATGCCTCACATGCTGCTGGATCTGCAAAAATCAGCTCATGTGAATGCATTTGGTTTGCCTGTTACTTGCACCTATAAAAATCAGGGGTAAATCCAGCAGATCAGTAAGGGGAAGCGAGAGGCCAGCCGGTTCAGTGCTCCCAGCTTCCCTGCTTGCCGGGATCCACGGCAGGACAGGAAGATCTCAGCACAGCAAGGCCATGAGGTTTGGCCAAGGGCCCCAGAAGGCTTGGGGCTGGCTTTGGCCAAGCATCCAGAAGCTGGTACATGTGATGCAATGTCAAACAGATCCCAGCGGCTCCCACCACGGCTGGGAGGGGATGAATGCACAAGTCAAATCTGACACGTGGTTTACCCCAATCTCTAGCAGCAGCCACTGGTTTTCAAAAATACAGTTTCATCTGCATACAAGGAAAGTAGGAAGAGCCAGCACAGACAGAGGCACACTTCAAGATGAACAAAGAACAGCTCTTGTTTGAAGTACTGGCAGGAGCCCAGCATCTCTCAGGGCAGGCACTGGGGTCAGTCCTGTCTGGCTGTCCCTGCCCAGGGAGGACAAGACTTTATTAAATGTGGTTATTTTTTCTGTTAGTGGCTTGCATTTTTTTTTTCTTTTTGCAATTGGCGGTAGTGGTTGTGCTATGCAATGTAAGCCAGAGGGTTTGTAGAATTACTGGTAGGACAGCGTCGATGTGGCAAGCCAAAAGTTTGAAGAAAAATTCATGCATGCAGGCTCCTAAATATGGATCTACATGGTTATTTTCAGCCAGAGTCTTGCACATCCATAGTTCTGGGTTAGAAAACATAAGCCCCAGGTGAAATGCATTTGGAGGCTCTCTGCCATCTGATGCGAAGGAAGACCCCTGTCACAAAATCATCTGTATGACCTACTTGCTTCTCCCCACTAAGGAATTGTCCAGGACTCATGTAACAACTTCAAACTCAGGCACATTCCTCGAGCTGTGTGAGGAAGCTTGCACATTGCCTGACCACATTATATCTGCCTCTAGGCAGTGTTATCACTCCTTCCCTTCCATATGCTTAAGCAGAATTTTTACAAAAATAAATGAAATACATATGTACATTATGCAAAGAGTGTTCTTGAGCCGTGCTATATTTGGTTTTGCATGATACGTATCCAGCGTGTAGACCATTGGCACTTGGTTTTTAACTGTTAGAGATAAGCAGAGTCACAGTAAGCTACAAAAGAGTGTAAAATATGCAGGGCCTGATTCTCCGGCTCGCGGAGGCCCCTTTACATCATGCTGGCACTGTGCTGGCGTCTAAAAGCAAGCGCACATGTGACTGGAATCCACTTTCAGGCCCTTTTATACTGCCAAAAGAGCTTAAAGTTGCCTGAATTCAAATGAGACTCAGATGCTCGTAGTACAAACCAGTAGCCATCATTAAAAGCTTTGTTAATACTACTGCCTCGCTGCCCCTCTGCCCCCCAGCACTGGGGTAGGTGGCAGCAGTCAACCCTGGTCACCGTGAGCTGCCAGAGGACTAGGGACCACCATCCCTGTCCCCATCCTAGTGTGGATGGGGCTTCGCCAGGGCCAGGCACGGTGGGATGGGTCTGGTGGGTGCCACCATGGGCAGGGGGATGCAGGGACAGGCAAACAGGGTCAGGGAGGTGGGCAGCCAGGTAGGGAGGAGTACGTGGGGCTGAGTGACCCACTCCTCCAAGCTGGTTCCCTGCCCAGACTGGGATCTGCATTGCCCGCATCTCCTTTTTCACGGCTGGTTTTTCTCCCTACAAAGAGCTGACACAGAACAAGCTGTATGTACAAGCGCAGGTACACCCGCCCTCTGTTTTAATCATTCAGCGCCAGCCAAAGAGGGAGGGACAGGAGCGCTCTGCTGCCTTCCCGCTTTCCCTACAGCGGCTGCCTCCACGGCCCAGGTTGGATCCAGCCATCCTCCGTGCAGGCTCTGGCTCCGTGTGCCTCGCCCCGGGGCCCAGACGCAGCCGCTTCTGCAGCCAGGAGGGAAACCAGAGCTGCTGGCTCGTGACTGGCGCACAGATCACCAGTTCATGACTCTCTCCCGTGAAAAAAAGTTTGCTTGCATTTAAAGCACTGGGGTAAAGGATTTTTTTTATTTTTTTTTTATTTTCCAATCCCCAAAATCACATGGCCAGACTATTTTAAACATTCCTGGCTATTCCCCCATGCACCAGCTCCCTTGGCTGGCACTGGGGTATTCTCGAAGCTCGGGTAGGAGAGTAAACTCTGCATGTATAATTTATCCATTGTAAAGGATGCAAAATCTACTGGGAACAGGAGGGGATAAGAAAGAGCGAAGACACTTGTGGATGCCAAGAATTCCAAGTGCCAGACCTTGCTAGCGCTCTTCCAAAATGGAGGGTCCTACACGGCTCCCGTTTAGCTAGAGCTGAGCCTAGCCTTGCCTGCTGTGTTGAGATTTGGCAGGCTGCAGCTCGCCATTGTTGCGAGCTCTCATCCAGGCGGCAGTGCCAAGCCTCCCCTCCGGCTGCAGCCCTTCCAGTGCCACGTGCTAATCCCCTAGTATCTGCCTCTCCCAGATCCAGCGGGGGCACCCTTCGGAGCTGGGGAGGGAGACGGGACAGTCCTCTCCGCAGAGACCCCTCTCCCAACAAGCTTCATGTAGCCCTATTTGCTCACTGTAACAAATTGCCTCCATCAATATAGCATAAACTTTACAAATAAATGGGGGGAAACATGCACTTTTGTTCCTAATCGTCCCTACTGGACTAACCCAAGGGGCCTTTCCAAAGTGGGCAGTGATGCTAAATGCCCTGGGTGCAGTCCTGGGGCTGCAGAGGCCCCGGGGAGGGATCCTGCTGGCCTGAGCATGGCTCTGCTTGCCCCATGCACCAGAGTGGGGTGGTTCAGCACCGGCTTTCTCACCAGGGAAAGTGAGGGGTCGCATGGTAAAGCTGAACTTCTCATGCTATTTTTGAAGGTTGCAGTTTCTCCCCTATTAGCCTGCCTGCATGGTAAATCCTCGTAGGATACATGGGTCACTCGCTCTGCCCAGCTGCCCCTCGGACAGTGAGTTGAAGCAGTGCCATGGATGCTGACAGTGAGTTGAAGCAGTGCCATGGATGCTGCCAGTGAGAAGGCATTGTCCCAGCATCACCAGCAAGACCAGGCCAGCAGCACTGCACTACCAGGCAGCCCCACAGCACTTTAGCCCCTCTCCCCTTTGGCGGCCACCCAGAGGGCCAGCAAAGGAGCCAGCTGCCCCTTCCCCTTGGTGGGGACCTCAGGGCCCTTGAAGCCCTCACGTAGGGCAGGAGCAAGTGAGGCTGCAGCCCCCAGGCACCCACAGAGGGGCCACCCAGCAGCCCCAGCCTGTGTGTGATGTTGGCCCTCCCTTCATAGGCATGGGGCGTCCAATGTCACAGTTGTGCAGTTGCTGTACTTAGTCATGTGTGGTTTCTTTTTTTAACCCCATTCAACGCTGGGGTTGAACTGGATTTTGCAGAATGTGAATTTTGCAAAAGCAAGAATTAAGCTCTGGATGCTGTCCCTGCACCCTGGCTGCCACCTCAGAGAAATCCCTGGGGAGCGGATGCAAAAATCAAGCTGCTCCCCAGCTGTGCCCCAACTCCATCCACGAGCAAAATGGGTCCAAGGCAGTTGGCCTTCATGCCCAGCCCTCTGCTCATTCCTGCAGATGGGCCCTGAGCTTGGCCCTCTTTGCGAGCCACACAGGGTCTTGCCTGTGGTACGGGAAAGCACGGGCTCCCTGGCACCCTAACGCAGCGAGGCAAAGGGCCAGTCATGGGTGCCATGCTCTTGAGGTGGCTTCAACCTTTTGTGGGGACAACCTACATCTGGCTATGTCAGAGCAGCTTTGGGAGCTGGTGGAGAGCCCCCACAGAAATGCCCCCTCTGCACCATTGAAGCCCTTGAGCTCAAGCGGGATGGAAACTGCCCATGTGAGTGATCTTCAGAGAAAAATGCTCCTTTTGCAAAGAGTGCTAGCTCAGAGCATGCTGTGCCAACCTGCATCCGTAGATGCTTGACATGGTAAGACCAAACTGCCGCTCGTCCAACTGCAGGGGCTGGTGTTGGCTCCAGGCTGCTCCAAGCCATTGCTGGCTTCCCTCCTGGAAGGGCAGGGGAGCAGCTCACCCTCCCTGTCCTAGCACGGCTTAAAACTGCCTTTTCCATCTGACATGATCACTACCTCCCTTCAGAGAAGCATCTGGTTTTTTCAAACGCCACCATCCAGATTCCCCTAGCTAGGTGTGAAGGCGTGGCTCTGGCCACAGTTGTGCTCCATGGGCCTGCCTGTCAGCACATGCCCAGGTGTTTTAGACAACTCAGAGGGAGCTGTGCTGCAAGTGAAGGCATGCTGCAAGTGAAGGCGTGCTGCACACCCTCACCCCAGCATACATGGCCCAAGCGGTACCCCCATGCCTCCGTCCCTGCCATGGTGCTGGTGCCAGGGTGCTGCCCTTCACCCTGTCCCCAGGCTGTGTGCAGGTGCCTCCCATTCATGTGAGGCAGGGCCTCACACTGCAGGGCCTTCCTCCAGCCTTGATGAGCTTACCATGCCACTCGGAAAGCCCTCCCTCGGGTTTCTGCTGAGTCGCGTCAAAGATTTTACCTCCACATCCCCAGGTTGTACTTACTGTGGGAGCCAGTATTTCTGGACTGCACATATCTGTCCTGTCCTTTCTGGGGAGGTAAGGCAAGGCAAGGCAAGAAAATTATTCTTTATTGCCTTATGTCACTTTGATGATCAGAAGTTAAGCTATGAAATAAGCAGAGCAGCGCCTCTGATGCTAAACTCCATAGTAACTTGCCTACTCCAGCTTCCAGCAGGACAGATAAAGGGTCTTAGCAATTAAAAAAAAAACCTTATCCATAAAGAAAAACAAATGGAAACAATCTGAACATATCAAACAGCCCTCTTGAAGGAAGGCAGTCTGTATCCTTCAGGGAGGACAAAGCGCTATCACTACACAGCCTGGCTGAACCCTTAATTGCAGGCTGTCAGGTACCATACTTCTCCAAACTTTCTGAAGTGCAGGGGGGTGGTGTGATGGGAATAGATAACACATGAATATCACAGGCTGGGCAGAGCGATGGAAAGACGATGTATAAGAGCTCAGCTCAGCACCAGAGTACTTCTGTGTATCCAGGCTGAGAGGCAGTAGCGCGCAGGATATCAGCAGAGTGAGGTGGTCCTGCAGAAGATGCAGTGGGTTCATGGCTAAGGCAAGCTAATTTTGTCTAACCGTGAGGAGCCAACCAACCAAACTTAAGTTTCTTTGTAACTTCCATTAATAGCTTATGAGAAATCAAAAAGCTTCGACAGCCTCTTTAAAGATAGAAAGAGTAACCAATAAAATTACAAATGAGATCAGTCTAGAGAAATACGCCTTTGCTTGCTGACTTGATGGCAGCCAACGGAGCATCTTCTTGTGCAGAAAACAGATAATAAACGTCATCTTGAGAGATTCTCCCAGATGTTGGCTGAAGTTGAGTTTGTAATGGGAGCTATTGAAATCTCTGTCGTAATTGTTTATTCTACAAGCTGCACTTGAGAAAAAAAACTGCACTGAGAGTCCCATTAATATAATGACTAGTGGTAAAAACAGTTAGTGCACACAGAGAGGGGAAGCACTCTCAAAGGGCGGCCTTTAAATGGTGTGCTGCCCCAGTTTGGTGAGGGCAGCCTCACCTTATGCAGGGTCAGCTGGCCTAGGGAAATTTGTCCCATTACAGGGGGTGTGGTGGGTTTTGTCCAGGCAAGATGGGGGGGAGCGGGATGGAGAGCCCTTCAAAGCAGGGACCCCCCGCTGTCACCAGGAACCCCTTCCAGCAGCTCTGTGCAAGCCCAGCTTGACAAAATATGCAAAGAAGGATGGGGGGGCAGGACTCGTCCTGGGCAGGGCAGGGTGAGTTTTTGCAATAACCCATCACAGGGGATAGGCCTGGAGACTTTGTGATTGCAGCAGCAGCTGCCGGGGAGGTCCTTGGCCAAAGCACTCACCGCCCTCCGGGGCTCTGTGCTGCCCCAGAGCCCTGCAGAGCCAGAGCTGACATGGGGCTGGAAAGCCAGGCATCCTTGTCATTGTCATCATCTTGGGATGCAAATATAGCGTATGTTCATTCCCAAATGCACAAGAGGAATATTTACTGATTGCAAAGCTTTTTTGTATAATGTTTGACTGACAGTTTATAATTTCCATTTAGTGACATACTGTTAAATTTTCTGTGCTACTAATATGCTTTAAAAAAAAAAAACAACAAACATTCATTGCCTTTAACTATAACTTTGTAAGCCATTATTTTTCATTTTACCAATTCTACGCTGCTCCTTGCTTCTAGGCAATATTCATCGTAACCCACTTCCCCTTCTTCCACAGGTGTACGTGCGTCCACACAACAAAAACACTGAGACTCCCAGATACATCATGATCAATGTGGAAGTGCCAAATGCTGGAAGGAAACCACGAAGCCCACCTCTCCTGTTGGCCATTCCTGAAGGCCACTGGTGTGCACATTTGGTGTCCAGGGAAGACCCCCCATCACGGCTGCCTCCCTCACTGTGCTCCAAGCTAGGAGAGAGACTCCTCTCCCCTTTAATCCTTCGGCCACAAATATCTGGCGGCGGCTGGGCAGCTGGCAGGCACTGGACCGACACCTGTGTGCCAGATCCATCCAGCTGTGCCTGTGACACACCATCCATCTGCGGCACTTCTCATGTGCTTCTGCCAGTTGCTTTCCCTGGGGCCGGCTGGGAAAGGAATGGGGCTGGTGGGAGGGAGGGAGCCACAGTGAAATTTTCAAACAACATTTTGTCTCCTAATTGATTTCCTCCTGTTGCCTCCTCACACAGGGCAGGCTCACAGCTAATGCAGCCTGAGGGTGCTCAGCTTGATGGGGCCAGGCAGCGCTTGGCCGCTTGCTCCAGGGCCGGGGGCTCTGCCGTAGTGCTGGGGCGTTCCTGGTAGCTCCTTCCAGGCTGGCGAGGGCTTCACGCATGGATAATATGGCTGAGACCCTTGGTGCTGGCTACCCACCACTTTGCGTGGCCCAGGCACTCAAAGGATTTGTTGTGCATTTTGTTTTCTCTGCCTTGCCCTGCTTAATACCCAGGACAGTTGATGCCAGCACCAAAACTCCTGCGGACTTTGCAGGGAGCAGGACTGGGCTCTGGGCAGGCAGCAGGGAGAGGAGCAGACCATAGCTCTTTTGAATTAATTTTGGAGTATCTCACTAGCTGGAAGCTGAGACCTACATGATTTTCCTCATCTTCAAAGTCTCCATCCATGAAAACAGCTTAGCAGGAAATGAAACAGCGTTTGAGCAGGAGTGTGCTCTTGGAGAGCTGGTGGAAAAACTTTTTGTGACGTGGTTGAAGGCAAAAGGGAACCACTTCATCTGCTCTTCTCCACTTGTTAACCATCACCCCAGCAGCTCCTCAGCAGCTTTGAGCATGGCGCCCCAGGCCATCCAGCCCCGCTTCTGCATGCCCTGCCATGCCAGATGAAAAACAAGGCGAGGGTTTGAAAGACCTGACTGAAGAAACTTTTAAAAAATAAACCTAAAGAAATACCGTCCAGGGAAGGGTTGACCTTGGTTAGCATCAGCCATTGCATGCCCAGAAATCCTGAGGCCTGATTTCTGGTGAAGGCAGCCAACTCCCCCGCACTTCAGGGTCTCCAGCTCACTGCCTGACACACATGGGGCCCCTCTCTCAGCATGTGGCTCCCAGGGTGGCCACTCTCTGAACGTGCACCTCTCGTGTGGGCACACGTCCAGGCGGCCACAAAGGGCCCCGGGGAGAAAGGAGGACACTCCCAGAAAAGTGCAAGATGCAAATGCCTTGGTGGGAGCCCAGGCTAGCAGTCACGGTGTGTACTGGTAGTGTTGCCACGGCCTTGCTTAACCCCACTCAGAGCAAGGCTGCATGGTAATTAAAGGAATACTGGGTGCCAGTGAAGCTGGCGATGCTGCTGCTGCTGCTGCATCTGCATTAGTTCAGTGGAGGAAGATTTCATAAAGAAAATGGCCTCAGCTGCTTCAGTGCATCTGCTGCAGCAGAGGGGTTCACCCATCACCCCACCACTTGCCACACAACAGGGCACAGTGAAGTGTCTGCAGGCATGAAGTCCCTGGGAAGGATGACTAGGAGCAGCCAGAGCGGCACCCATGAAGCTCTTTCTCCCCTAAAAGGAAACCTCAAGTCCCTGATGCTTTTCCACAAAGGTATCCGTCATCCAGAAACTGTACCCTGCTTCTGCTTTTGCTTTTAAATCAAACAGCAGGAAAATTCCTCCTCCTACCACCTGTGCCCTGAATGGAAAACTTCCTTCCCCCATCCTGTCTGCTGCACTTCCCAAACGACCTTTGCTTTTTCCCTTCTTTTTAAATACTTGCCACAGTTGTCTCGTGTAGGTCAAACATGAGCCCACTGGCACCCACGTCATCACGCTCCAAGCTCAGCGCATTCTTCTCCTCATCATCATGCAGAGCGCAATTTTCACCTGTTATTGAAAATTCAATATTGGGAGCTTTTAATTCCAAAGATTTTGATTTTTCAATAAAAAAGTGAAAATGAATCTCCGCAGGATTGCAGCAGAAATGTTGCAAATGAGCTGGACACGTAAGGGACAGAGGGAAGGAAAACAGGGAGGAAGAGAAGGACAGAGTGAACAAGAAGAATACACAGAGGTGGCCCTTCCAGGAAAGGGCTTAAATAATTCAGGTGAAAAATATGACCAGCAGCAGAGATGATGTTTTTGGGCTGCCCTATACAATCCAACAGAAAATAGAGCTGATCACTCACTGCCCTGTCAGTTGGCTGGACCGTATACCTGATCACCCTGTTTACTTCAGTGCTCATGTGCCGACAGCTCAGTTTAGGCCACCCGTGTAACAGGACTCCCCAGATTTTATAGTCATTCTATAACACGTCTGTAAGTCCTTGTCAGTGTCATCCTTATTAAATCAAATGGGACTTTTCCTTCAGCGTTAATTGGACTGCTTAAAACAACGGAAAAGTGGTGTTTAAAAGAAGAGTCCAATAACCACATATGGGCCTGCTTTCCATGTTATTTCTAATAAAATATCCTATATTAAATATTAATTGATTGCTTTTTGGTCTTCTGTGCAGCTGGAAATCTCACTGGATGAAGGGCATGGTGCTAGTCCTTTGTCAGCCATGAGGACATGTTATTTTGTCTCCTATATCTAGCGCTTTACTGGAGACCTGTCTCCTACCCATATCAAAATCTGAAGTCTCTCAGCTTTGCGTGGACAAGCAGCCATCAGTTTGCACACAGCAAGGTTAAAACACGGCTGCCCTTCTTTTGCCTCTCCCTCTTGTGGATCCCTGTTTCTGTTATCTCTCCACAACCCCGGCCCTCCACCCAGACACTCACCCACATCCCTCCCTCTGTTGCTCCGCACTGTCGCTCCGCAGAGTCACCTGGGCAGCGGCTCCCGCGGGTGCCTCCCCCGGGCTCACATCCAAGCTCGCTCTCTGCTGCTTGCAGATTCTTTCTGCATAACATCTCTGAGATATGGCCTTCCTTACCCATCTGTACAGCTAAAACTCTTGTCAAGACTCTCAGCATTTCACATCTCAATTACTGCAAAATCCTTCTCCCTGCTTGGCAAATGCAGCCTCATCCAGCGCTTCCTACTCCAGCTCCCTGCCCAGCCACTACCATACCCACCAACCACAGCTTAAAATCATTTGTGCTCCAAAGGATCACACACAAACACCTCCTGTGAGTTATTTTTCTCACTGGCAATCACAAAACAACAGTGAAGGTACAGATTCCCACCTGGATGCAAATTTACAGGTGCAGCCCTTGACATTAGGAATGGTGAGCAGGAGCTGACTTGCACATCTCACCATCTTACTGAGATAAAATAATGCAGCTAGGGGTCAAACTTGGCCATAAAGTACCATTGCCTTTTGTTTGCCCCAGCAATGCTGCGAGGGCACCAGATCTGGCTCAGAGCCTCAGACTGAAGCTCTGGCCCCAGTCCCTTGCCCACCCGCAGTGGCTTGTCCTCATGAGCGTGTGGCATCCCCCAACGGTGATCTGCCTCCAACCCAACACAAGCTTACGCCTTTTGCTGAGCAGAAGCTGGCCATTGCACCAGCCCCATCACCGTGCTGGTGTGTTTAATACTTGCAAACCCTTTTCTCTTGCTCAGTACATGCTCATCTTTTCCTCCCTCATCCTCTCTTTCCAGAGCTGCTTTTCTTCTTCCTTCCCCTCCCGCTGCTTCTCTCTTCCCCTTCATCATCCCTCTGCCCTGCAACGAAGCCTGTAGCTGGCTCCCACATTTCTCTCCTATTTATTCTCAGGTCTGCATGGCTTTTACTTCTTGTTTTCTATTATGAAAATGACAGCAAACTGAGAGTTTAAACAAATTTGGCTTTAGGTGCTTTAATGAAAAATTAACAGGTTTAATACTGGCTTCATCATCAAAAGAACAACATTAATGTTTAATATTTAAACAACACATCTTCACAATAATTCCACCACATTTCACATAGAGAATCCACAGTAAATGCCTGGGGTAAGGTGGTAAAAAAAAAAAACAAACTGTAAGGCTATTTACTATTTTAACCCTTCACTGACTGTCTTCCCCAGTTTACACAATGTTTTTTTACAACGAGAACTGAGACATATTTTTATGACATTTCCCCTGTCCTCTGCCACCACAGAAGGTAAGAATATTAGATTTTAGATAATCCTGGCTTCTTAAGCCTTTTCAAGACTGGGGATATGAAAATGTTATGCAAATGAGATGCCCTTTAAATGTATCTTTAGGAAAAAAAAAAGCAACAACATCTCACTGAAGAATGATTGAGTTGACATTTCATCTTCAGCACATGCTGTCCAGGTACAGGTCTCAAAGAAAAGCTTCAAATGATAAAGAGTGGGTCCAACATCCATAAATTTGTTACGTCTCCCTAGATTACTGTGCTAAAGGGATTTCTTGCCTTAAAACTGAACTATGCCTTTTGGTGTGGGCAGAGCATCACCCCGCCCAGGTCTTGACTCCCCACACTCAGGATCACCCTCCCTGGAAAGCACAAATCCATCACAAGTGCCAACGCTCTTTGGGGCAGATGTTGATGGTGACACTTGGCCTCGGGAGGAGCTGTGGGCTTGTTCTCTCTGTTTTTCATTTTGGCTGATGGCCAAGACTTTTGTATGCTCATTATTTATGAATAACCTTTTGAGTACGCAAGGCTGATACACTCACTGATATAGCACAAACAACTTGAAAAACAAACCACCTCACCAAGGAGGAAACATTGATTACCTTGTATGGCCTGGATCAGCTTCAAGATCCTTTTGCACATGAAATAAGAATGATTTCTTAAACTGAGTTTAACTGGAGAAAGGATTCTCACTTCAGTAAATCTCCATCTATAAAAAAGCATGATCCAGCTGGATAGCAGGAAAACAAATCACAGGCACTGCAATACAGAGGAAAGAAACTACAATGCTTCCAGATGCATGGTACAGGAAAATAATTAAATAGCAGCCCTAGAAGGAGACAACCCGGTTGAAGTTGAATAAATAAGAAAGCTCTGTTGATGTGAACCCAGAAATAAAGCAGAAGAGGAAAGCACTTAAACATAAAAAGTCATAAAAGAAGCTCTGTGTCTGCCTTGATCGTGCTTCCAGAAAGTTTCTTGGTCAGCTGTCCATGCAGTTTTCCTACTTTCAAATCTAAATTCTGTAACACAGCAACTATTAGACAGTAAGAGATGGACAGCTGAAACAAGATGCAGACAAGGCTTCTCAGGCCAAGACAAGAAACACCTCCTGAAAATTCTGATTAAAATGTTCCAGTGCACTTTCCATGGCACACATAAGCAGGTAAATATACCATTAGAAAAAGCACTCGAATGAGACTACCTCAGCCTCTGAGCTGGGACCCCCACATGCACTAACTCCCCCGCTATTCCATATGCCAGGGGGCCATGCATTAGGGTGTTCTGATTCCCTAGGTAAAAGATGTTATTAAGATCAAGGATGTTCTTTTAAGACCTACCGCGTCCAGACAGTCATGGAGTATATATGCTGAAGGTCAATGCTGGTTTTAATCAGCTGTCTTCCTGGAGCAGCTCGGAGAACTATTTGTATGAAGCCGAATAGCTTCCAGGTGTCAGTCCTGATGTCCCCACACAGCTGGAGCCTTCTTACTGATGGCTACCATGCACCCTCAGTCCCGTGAGACTGCAAGCAGTCTAATCAAATGGCTTGATGAGCACAAAGTTATATAATCAATATCCTCCAGCCCTGTTCTTTGCAGCCTCCTATGATACCCTTTAGTTTTCCACAAACTGGAAGTACTTCTTCCTGCAAATTATCATGTACTCTGCTCCCAGAGGAGCCTGTTTTTCTCCCCACAGCCAGGCTGATGGGCTGAGGAAGAACGCCACGCAGGTAGCAATGAAGGGGAGAAAAACACCATATTTTTAATTATTCAAATAATTCAAATCACAAGTAAAATGAACATATTTTTCAAGGGGAACCAGTGAGACACAAGTCCTGTCTGTGTTACGGCTAATTCCACTTTCCTTGGCTATCATTTCCGCCCCCTGGCACTCGCTGCCCCATCTGAGGGGTGTTCGGCGAGAGGAAAGCCTCGTGCCGGGGACCTCAGAAGGGCAATGTGAGGACACGTTGTGATGCTCCAGAAACCTGCTTCCATGCTGAATGGCATTTTTGTAATGGGTTCAGATTCTCACCGGTCTGAATCACATTCGGCAGAAGTGTTACAAGTGCAAGATAAAGCCTTTTAACTCAGCTTTCTCACTTGTTTCCAGAAATTTTCACTGGTGGCAAGTACTAAGAGAAGGAGATGCTGCTTCCCGGCAGGGGCAGGTGATACCTGCTAGTTTAGGATGGTTTCCATTAGCATACGGGGCCAGGAAAATGTCAAACTAGAAAGAAGAGGAATGGCCTCAGATGCACTCACTGAACTACTCCGGTAGGAAAAGCATTTACTTCATTCAGTTGCTTGTCACAGCTTTTTTGTGTTGGTGCCATACACAAACACGCACTTAGAGCCAATTTTGCACACTCTCACAGGCCCTCCGCCTCGGGTACGGGAACCCGGACTCAGTGTCAGTGTGCGATGCGAGTAAACAGTGTTTAATCCAAGAACTTTTTACTGCGTTGTAAGTTTGCAAAGAGCTTCACATGAAAGCCTACATTGTTTCGAAGTGCTAGACATTTTCCTGCTCTAAAGTTTCTAACAGGGAACTTCTGCTGGGTTTTGGATTCAGGTCTTGTCGGTTCCCTGGCTGCCAAAATGACTTTTGTGAGGCAGATAAAACTTGGAATAGATCTGGTTCAACCTTTGCAGCCAGCTCCTACGCCTATGAAGTTTCTGAAACAAAACCCAGAGTCTCCGGGGGAAGAGGAGGAAAAAAAAAAAAAAAAACCCTCCTGCACTCTGGATTGTCATTCAGTTCTCAGTCAGGTTTTATAGTTTGGACTCCTCACAGCTCTAGAATCAGCCAGCGAAGTGAAATCCCCTTTATACCGGTCATTGCTTTAATTCTTTTTCCCTGCTAAGGCGCAAGGCCCTCGCCGGGCCGGCGCGGCGGGTGCATCGCGGGACGCTAACAAAGAAACAAAGCGGGCGGCCGGGAACCCGGGGCGATGTGCAACCGCTCCCCATCGACCCGGCGGTTCAGCAGACCTCTTTACGCGTTCAAGCACAGGAAATTTGCATGTGCCGCTGAGAAGCCGGATGAAAATTTACCTTGTAGAGTATAAAAGGGGAAATTTTTTATTTTTAAGCGCACTGACGCCTTGGGTGCTGACTTGCTTCCAAACCCCCATCGCCCCCAGCTCCCTCGCCCCGGTCCCCACCGGGCCCGCCCTGCGGTGACTCGGAGGAGGCAGCCGGGCGCTGCCCTCCGGGGCCGGGGAGGGGGCGGAGGCGCTGCCCCAGACGAGGGGAAGGCGGCGGCGGCCCCCCGGAGCCGCGGGCCCCCGGCTCCCGCCTGCTGCAGCGCCCGGCGCGGTGCCGCCGGCTGGGCCCCGGCGCCGCCTAACCGTGAGCGGCGAGAGACCCCTAGCGTCCGCTGGGGCCTGGCCGGGCCGCCGCCGCCCCGCCGCCGCCCGCCCGGGGCCCGGCCGTCTCCGCGTCCCCTCGGGCTGCCGGCAGCTGCGGGCCTGCGGCCCCCGGGTGCTGTCGGGGGGGCCGGGGTCACCGCTGCCCCTTGCGCGGGGGGCGGGGGGGGGGCGGAACGGGGGGGCTCCTGGGCGCGGGATGCTGGTCCTGGGAGATGGGAGGGGGCCCTCACCCACGCCACCGCGCCGCGACAGGATACCGAGGGGGTGGGCGCAGGGACGGCCCTCAGCTTTGGGTCCTTTGCCCTCGACAGGGAACGATAGACAAAAATAAACAATCCGTTTGGCCGCGTGCTGTCGCTGTGAGGCCCCGAGGACCCCTCCTGTGCTTTCCGCAGCGGCCGGGCGCAGGCGATCCGAAGCCCCGTGGGGCCTTTCCCCGCCTTGCAAAATCAAACCTTCAGCACCTCGGGTCATTGGCAGGCCGGGCCCATTCACGCCCCGGCTGAGTCACCCTATCCAACACCTTCCTCCGGGCGGGGAGGGTGAGTGGACGCCCAAGCCTGCAGGGTGCCTTGTGCCACTCTGGAGGGACAGGGGGGAGGATTTGTGCTTGGGCAATTGCCACCACTTTGCAAAACTTTTAACACTCAGCCAACGTCCAAAAACAAAAAATGTACTAACATTTGCTCTGGGTGGCTGCTGGGAGGAGCTCTGGAGGCCTCTCGGCTTTTTTCCCCTGGTTCAGTAGCACTTTGTGTGCTCATGGCCTTCCCTGTCCCCATCCCTGTCCCTGCCTGTGCTCCCTGCTGCATCTTCCTCCCAGCCTCATCTCATGCCTGCACGACTGCGTGCAGAGCAGCAGCAGAGCAAAAGCTGAGGGGTTTCCTTTGAGGAAAGTGTCCTGAAAGAGTAGAATGGCTGCATTTGCATAACTCCACACATGGACTGCAGAGATGATGCTGCAGCAACTGTCCGGCTCCCTTTCTCTGGCATGTGCCTCACCCCACCATGCAGGCAGAACATTGCCTTTCCCAAAGCTAAACCCACGGCTAGGCCACGGCAGCCCTCAGCATGGGGTGTTGATACTGCTTCATGCTGAGCCTCCACCAGTGAGTGGCCGCTGCCGGACCACCAAAAAGGCCAGCCTTTCTTACTGAAAACACGGATTTTCAGGAATAGTCAGTGGCATTGTGTCTGTTTGCTCTAGAAATGAGAAGACGGAGAGAGGACATGGTAAGGAGGAAAGAAAGAGGCAGCTTCCCTTGCTGGCTGGAGGCAGAGAGGGAAGCGGCACGTGCAGACGGCAGCAAGGGAGGGTGCCACTGGGAGAGGTGCTGCCTCTTGGCTCAGCAAGCAGGCATTTACTGTGCTCACCCTTTTCCTGGGAAGGGGCTTTTCAACAAGACCTGTTGGGCAGGAAGTGTGCCGGTGCTCTTTATGCGGGTTTCCCTGCTTTTCACAGGGGTCAGTGGCAGTTTTCAGGCACCCGCTCACCACTGGACGGCACCTGTGAGATGCATTTTCCTCCCAAGTGAGTGAGGGAGTTTCATGGTCATCTTGGGGGATCTCAAAGTGTGTGTGTTTTGAGATTTGGGAGCCTGAGGAAAGCAGCAGCCTGGCAGGCCCTCCAAATTGCCTCGGCAAAACAGCCAGCAGAGCTGCAGAGCCAGCAGCAACCGCAGTGCCAGAGCCGGTGCCCAGCCAGACGCTTGGCTTCCTGAGCCTCAGGGCTCTGCCGCTTGGCATCCTCTGAGGAGGCATCGCCCCACTGCCCCTCCTACTCTCCCCACAGTCCAGACCAGGCCTCTGCCCCCTCCACCCAAAATCATTGCCCAAAACGTTTGCCTCCTGAGCTCAGCCTGTGGGCAGCCAATGTTTGCCCTCCAGGGAAACCATCCCTAGGCTGGTCTTGAGCACACAGTGAAAGCACCACACCTATTTCTGGGTGTTCATGGGCTCTTTTACCTTTCTTGTCGTTCCTCATTCTCCACCCATCTGCCGAAACACCCAGCACTTCAATAAAGCTATTTCTGTTTCCTGCTCTTTGTTCTTGTTTGAGCTCCGAGTCTCAGATGCTGATGTACAAATACATGGATAACGTTCTTTGTTATAACATTCTTTGTATTCTTTGTTTTGCGTGAAGGAGAACTGGAAAAATTCACCTGCAATACAAAGAGCCGTCAATTTGTTTTCCCACCATAGAAGGTAATGTTTGTCTTGCCCTGCTTTTTTTCTTGGAAGCCTGGATGGATGACAGAGGAGCTTGTCAGATTGAGACAG
This sequence comes from Phalacrocorax aristotelis, assembly GCF_949628215.1. NCBI lineage: Eukaryota > Metazoa > Chordata > Aves > Suliformes > Phalacrocoracidae > Phalacrocorax > Phalacrocorax aristotelis. Next base: position 120,842,584 of record NC_134278.1, on the reverse strand, counting down.
GAGAGGAAAAAAGCAGGTGAAAATTGATTTGCAACTTAATCACATTTTTGTACTTTTGGTTGTGCCTTGAACTTTTGTTTATATCTGTGTATCTCATATATTTGGGAGATGCTTGAGGGACGCGACAGCCCTGTTGATGCATCAATTAAGGACCATGCTGACAAGTGCTAAGCTCTCTGAGGTGCCCGACAAGCTTTCCAAGATGAGAATCAACATTCCTGGAAAATGAACCTCAGAAGGAAAATAAATGTCATGACCAGGATATCTCTTTTAATTTTACCTAGAAAAATAAAAAATGCTTTGTCCTAGTAGCTATATATCATGAACAATGGAGCAAGGGTGTCCTTTTATTTTTTCCACAGAAAGCTGCTTCCAAAACAGGCAAAGAAGAGCTGAAAGACCTAAGTACGGAGGAGGAGAAGCAGAGTTATGCGTGCCAATGCCACTGCACCCTGATCAGTCTCCCCAAAATTATACAGAAAGATGCAGACATACACACACGGCCAACTCTGAGCCAAGCCGGACATACAGCCTGAGTTACACAGAGCCCTCGTATCCTCCCTGCGGTGGCAGCCGTGCTGGCTCCAGAGAGATCACGGCTTGAAAAACAGTGCCTTAAACGCATGGCAGCATGACGCCTTCCAGAGCTGAATGCTGCTAGAGGTTCCTTGGAGATGGGGATGTGCCGGCGGTCCTGGCGCGATGTCCACCAGCTCCTGCAAGGGGGCCCCACGGGTCCGGCAGGGGACAGGCAGGGGCACCATGTGCAGGGACAGGCTTGTGGCAGGGCCTATAGACCGTCTCCAAATCAAACGTGCCAAAAACTGGGAGGCCCCATCAGCTGTCGTGGAGGAGGCACAGGCTAGGAAACAGAAGTGTGGGAGGGGCACGGATATGAGGAGAGGAGAAGAAGGCTGAGGGTATTGCAAGAGGATGCAACTAAGGCATGATCTCCACACCGATGCCATGACCCAAAAAGTTTGCATGGGAGACTGGGTGAATTGGGAGGAGAAAATAAGGCACTGAAGGGCTGATCCGGGCAAAGTTACCACCTCTGGCTCCATCCCTGAGCTGCCGAGGAACATGCTTAGGGGAAGCATTGCAAAGTAGGTGCTTGCCAGCATCAGAGGGACAGGCTGGAGGCCCGGATGGACTGCGCTGCTCCAGCACAGCCTTCTGGCTGGGTATCATGTGCTGCCTTACAAACCCCAGGACTGTGGTCAGGAGGAGCGGGGAAATATTGTCACTTGAGATGAACAGAGCCAGACTGCAGGGGAGATGGCAGCGGGTGAGGCTCAGTCTGCGTCGTGAGGGGATGCTGGGCTTGTCGTTAGCTCCACGTTTTCCTTTCCTCTCCCTGCTGGTGTGAGAAAACGCACGCTGCATTTGTTCAGCTGCCAGGAGTATGGCAGCTCAAGCACCATCTTGTTAGCTTTGCTGTGTGTCTTTTCCCACAGCATTGCTTTAAATAATGAAGGGAGTCATGATCCACCAGCTGGATTAGACGTTATGAACTTATCTGGCTCAAATCCAATGGTGATATATTTGGTCTCATTATTTTATGCACAAATGCCACAAAACAGCACAAGAATTTTATTTTTTTTTTCCTAAATACTCTTTTTCTTTTAGCACTGACATTTCTCTTATTTGCATTAAGATTTGCACTGAACATTCTGTGCCAGACCAAATTTGTCAGATACTTCTGCTTTTATGGCTGATTTGTTCCAGGAAATCAGGGTTGGAAATTGTATCCCTTGACCTCAGGGATGGGCCAGCGAGTGCTCCCAGGGTGGGGAACATCTCCCTGCATTCAGGCCAAACTCGCTGTGTGAAGAAATGGGGGAACCAGTGAATGCATCATGGTGTCATGGCCAGGACATCAGTTCAGGAAAATGGGAAATGACATTCTCATGTGATATGACTTTCAGTGAGCATGTCTGCTGTAGTTTCCCCAGCTGTATAGGGAAGATAATAATATTCAGCCTGCTTTATAGAGTACTCGGAGGCTTACAAGACTTTTATTAAATGGAGATCTAGATGGAAGTGGTGAGAAGTGCCGTGATGTGAACTGTGCCCATGTTCTTGCTGTTTCCAGTGGAGGTACCCAACCAGGTGTGTGCAGGGTGATGGATGCAATGGGGCAGGGAAGCAGCTATGCTTGCTGTGGAGTCAAGACTTTCTGTCCCCTGTGGGAATCAGCCTCCCTGTCACCTGGGAGACAGAGACAGGGAAGGTTTTGCAAGGGAGGGCAGTTAACAGCCTGCAAAATTCAGAGATACCAAGGGGATCTGAGGTTGGGGATGGATAAGAAATGCTTTGAGCAAAGAAAGGTTAGAAGACAGAAGCCTTCATGGTGGATTCTTTGAGCTTGCAGCACTACAGATCCAACAGAGTTTGGCCCTACCTGAGAAGCATGAAATTGCCTCGGACTAGGCTTTCGTGTTCTGCTATTCCAGCAAAGTAAAACAGAAAATTCACAGAGATGCAAGCCATCTGGGATGGTAATGCCCATCAGCTTCAGAATTATGTTTTCTTAGTGATAAAAGTTCAAGAAACGAGGGTGTTGTACGGGATGCTTTACCTAGCCATCCTGGCAAGATCACACCGTGTTACAACTCAGTTCAGCCTTCGGGCAACACACTCCTGCTCTGCTTCCAGAATCAGTCAATGTCTGCTCTGAGTATTTCATCTAACAACCCAGACAGAAAGGGAGATTACAGAAGCAGAAACCTACAACATTTGGGAAAAAAAGTAATTTCTTTCCCCCCCCGTTAGTTTTGTGTTTCATATAGTCTTAGGCCAGTACATGCCGTTGTGCTGAGTCTGCTATTTTAAGTAGTTGCTGGAAAGTCAAGACCAAGTTTGGGAGCATCTGGAAAAAATGTGGACACAATGAATCTGACAAAGTCAGGTTCTCCCCATTTTGATTTTGTTTTTTCATGAAGCAGAGAAAGGGAAGAGAGTGCTCCATGCATTCAGCCATTCAAGTGTGATGTACTCAGATACCGTCTGGGTGAGCCCAAGCATCACTCTGCAAATATTGACAGTCTCTTCATTTAAGCAAGAGCTCTCAGAGTCTAATTTTAAGTGCTCATTTTGTGTATTCCTCAATAAAAGTCATCCAATTAGGGGAAGAACAAGCCCGAGTGCAGTTGGTGTCTCTTCCAGACGTTTCCACCCTATGCCACGAAGCACCTACTCACGATATGGCTGCACCATTGCTGTTGTCAGAGCTGAGCCTGCTCCCCTACTTCAGCTCCTATGTGGATATTTGAATCTTTCATACGAATCCAATGATTTAAGGTGAAGCTTAGAAGTGCATTCAAGTTTGGTTTTTTTTTTTGCTAATATTTCAGTCTTTAGCAGACTTGGGGACAATTTACAGCCTCATAAAATGCCTGCAGGACTGAAGAGCTCTTCTCAAAGCAGTAAGCACCGTTCCCAGGCACTTCACAAACTGAAATAACACGTTTGGATCGCCTGAATTCACAGCGGAAACGCTCCCAGCTCTGGGGCAATATGCAGTAACTATTTGATTGCCCATAGTTTAATAACATTATGGGAAAACTCAGGGCAGGGAGGAGATAATGCTCCTTTCTTGCAATTTAGTCAGGAAGCAGGATTTAGGAAGCTGGAGTGTATTTCCACCCACAACCCCCCCTCCTCGAATGTGCTTAGGACGTGAGTGTTAGGCTTGCAAAAAGCACCACTGGACCTTTAATGGCCACGGGTGGCTGGGATTTTGACTACACATCATTCGCAGACAGTTCAATAAAAGAAAGGCTAGTGTACTGCCTCTGCTGGGATGGTCCCTAACCCCATGGCTCCTGATGTAAATCACAGGCCATCTGTGCGTTAAGATGGCCCTCTCTCTTTTCCTGGGCTACAGAAATGAGAAACAACAATTGGATCCTTCAAGCTGAAAGGACATAGGGCCAGTGCTTGCTTCTTAATGCAATTACACGAGGCGACAGGCAAAGGCTTCAGGAGCCTTTTAAAACCGTCTGATAATCAATAGAGAAGCCGAGCAGCAATGGTGGGGTTCACAGCTAAACCGACAAGGTGTCACATCACGTTTGACCTATTTCACAGCATAAGCATCACTTCTGCCCCAGTTGTCTTTTAAAAGATATCACTGGATACTGCTACTGCTGGAGAACAAGAGGTAAGCATCACAGTCTTCCACTAAGGTGTTAAATGGGCTCCATCAAAGGTTAAATTAGCAATCCCCAGTGTAATTCTTTTGTAGTATTTCTTTAACATTGAAAACAAAAGTGAATGGTCCAAATATTGTGCAGGGCAGGCTGTCAGTGGGATCCTGGCTTTCATATACCCACGGGTACACCCAGCCAGCATCAAGCACATCTAGGTGCCTTTCAGGCAGCCTCACCCCAGCAGGAGAACAGGGCAGCGTCTCCCATTCGGCCCCTCCTGCAGTTGCTACAGGCTGACTGTTGCTGAATTCAGGACCCTGTCAACACGCCAGGCTGGAGCAGGCGGGCAAAGCTGGCAGGTGTAACACCGCAGGAGCGCAGTCATCCTAGTTCACCTTGTAAAATGAGTCCATGCTACTGGAAAAACAAAGCCATGCTGATCAGCAGGTATTTGTGTGTTAGGGGTCCTGCCCCAAAGAGACATGTTTGCTGACAAGCCTCCTGTCCAACTACCTCTGGGAGGTCAGCCCCAAATGCCATCACATAGCATGGGGAAGAAGTTCCTAGAGTAGGAGACTCCTGCCAGTATCCTGCAAAAGTCTTGTACTGGAGGTACAAGGCCACTAGGTCAATGAAGGAGTAGGCAACAAGGAGCTGGTCCAGATGAAGCTGGGGAGGAGGCAAAAGCAGCCACAAAGGACACTTTTCCAGGCTGCCCCAGTACCTGAATGTCTGGCATTCAGTTGTGACTGCCCCTGGTTTTGCATGTTTCAGTATATAGAAGCACACAGCTGCTAGATGGTTCTTGTTCCCAACTAGGGCACAGATCTGCCTTGGGTGAAATCCAGGTGCATGCAAGAGTGAGTCCATCCCTGACATGGCACAAAGTGGTTTTCACCACTGGGACTTCATGCACAAAATAATTTCCTCCTCGGGAGGTTGATCTTATGCTGTGCTTCCAGGACCCCTAGCTGCAGGGAGAAGATAAGGCCTGAACCAGGATATTTAGAAACAGAGGCAGCAATATTTCTCTCTCCTTTAACATGAAGAGCCAGCCCCATGTGTGTTAGGTTGAAACGTGAATGATGTGGCTTGGATCATAGAGTCATAGAATCATAGAATGGTTTGGGTTAGAAGACACCTTTAAAGGTCATCTAGTCCAACCCCCCTGCAGTGTACAGGGACATCTTCAACTAGATCAGGTTGCTCAGAGCCCTGTCCAGCCTGACCCTGAACGTCTCTAGAGAGGGGGCATCTACCATCTCTCTGGGTAACCTGTTCTAGCGCTTCACCACCCTCATTGTAAAAGTTTTTTTCCTTATATCCAGTCTAAATCTTCCCTCCTTTAGTTTAAAACCATCCCCCCTTGTCCTGTCTCAACAGGCCTTGCTAAAGAGGTTGCCCCCATCCTTCCTATAGTCCACCTTTAAGTACTGAAAGGCCACAGTAAGGTCTCCCCGCAGCCTTCTCTTCTCCAGGCTGAACAACCCCAGCTCTCTCCGCCTGCCTCCACAGGAGAGGTGATCCAGCCCTCGGATCATTTTTGTGGCCCTCCTCTGGACCTGCTCCAATGGGTCCATGTCTGTCCTGTGCTGAGGGCTCCAGAGCTGGATGCAGCCCTGCAGGTGGGGTCTCACCAGAGCAGAGCAGAGGGGCAGGATCCCCTCCCTCACCTTGCTGGTGGCCACGCTGCTGGGGATGCAGCCCAGGATACGGTTGGCCTCTGGGCTGCAAGCGCACATTGCTGGGCCATGTCCAGCTTTTCATCCACCAGTACCCCCAAGTCCTTCTCCACATGGGTGCTCTCCTGATCCTTGTCTGGAGTTTAGAGGTCTCTGCTCCCTGCATTACTGGCCAGGAACAAAGACATTTTGGATAGATGCTGTTTCAGGTCTACATTGGATTCATAGCTAGTGGGGCTGCAAGTGCCTTGAGAGGACTTCCAGTCTATATCAGCCCCTCACATATGAAGAATGGCAAAGGCAGCAGGAGGGATATCCTCCTGCTTTTGGGTTTGTCCACCTCTCGGTTGTGTTCTCCCATACTGTCTGGGCATTGGAGATCAGTACATCTCTGATGTTCCCTAAACTCCTTGGGCTTGGGCTGAGTCCTGTGCTCAGGACACGCATCCTGTTGTGGATTTCGAAGTACACGAACGTGTTTCAGTCCTGGATAGAGAACCTCATGGAAATTTCATATTCAATTTGAAACAAATTACAAATAGGTACTGCTGGGCAGATGAATGTATGAAGCTTGGCTCCCTACAACTGGATGTCCTGCTCTTGGATTACGCCTTGTCTAATGTACGCCCTTTAGCAATTCCATTTTGCACTGCAGAAGGCACAGATCTGCAGCTGCAGCACTCATAAACCCTTTTCTTCATGGCTAATGCTGCACCTGGGCTCCTGCGTGTCCGGGTTTGTGTCCTCTCCTCAGGTGCTTGTTTGCACAAAGGAACTGACCTGCAGGGACAGAACGTCTTTGAGAGCATCATCTTCATCAAGCTGGTCAGAAAGTTTGGGAGAGAGATGGAAGGAGCTAACAGAGCGATCATCTAGGCCTTATTTCCACATGAAACAAGGCTAAAGAAAACCCCACAGATTCAAACTTATGGAAGCCTCTTTCAACCTTAGGATGGTCCTTTTGCCTGTTATCCCCAATACGGCCAGCTGGTGCTCCCGCCCTTCCTCTCTATTCCTCACACAAGTGTCCCAGACACCAAGACTCCGAGCACCGTCTCAGCATTAAAATAGTCTCAGTATTTAGACTTCCTCCCCTGCCATCATGTGTCCCCAAGGGGGACCATCATCTTATTTTACAGTTATAGACCAATTTGATCTGGTTTTCAAGTTGCCTTCAGTTTCCAGTTCCTCTCCACTTGCTGCCACAAACAGGCTTCTCCAGGGTGGGAGCTGACTTCTTGCACCCCTTGTTTGCTCCTGCTTCTGCCTCACTGATCCCCCTCCAGCGTGGAGCCATTATCCTAGCATTTTTCTTTTCTGTGATAAGGGCAGCATATGTCTGGATCTGCGATTACAAGTTGTATCTTTGTGAATCGCCAAGAAATGAATACTCCTTCATCCAGCCCATGTGTTGCTTCTACCCCCCGGTGCCAGAGCATATGATTTGAACAAGGCACCCAGCTTACCTCTACAGAAGAGAGCTCTGCTCAAAGTTACACTCGTGCATGAGAGCTTAGAGTCACGCAGTGCGGCTCCTCTTTCTCTCTTCAAGTGTTAAATAGATCCAGGCTGTCATCCTCCTTCGCATTTTTGCTATTGCAGGGTAGCCCATCTTGTAGCAGTTGGGGCTTGTCCCTGGCCTCAGGAGAGGGTGTGGGTAGCAACATCCCCAGGTGCAACTGGGTGGCTGTTGGTGCCAGCCGATGCAGAACTGCGGGACCGTTCTGCCTGGGTGAGCCTGTAAGAGCGGTTTTCCCAGAGCCGCTGTTTATGTTAAACCACTTACTCTGTTATCTTCCAGGGGGAAATTATTTTCTTTTTTCCCCAGCTGAAGAACATTAATGCCATTAAAATAATAAGAGATTTAGAGCATCCCTTTGTTTATACAGTGACATGCCACAGTGACAGGCACAATATAAATAGCTAAACACTGAGATAACCATACACTTAGGCTGATGAAAAACCCCTAGCATTTTTCCCATTCCAAATTCTTTAGAGTAATCTGATTTGACCTCCAGCACAATGCATACTTTAATGATGCCTGAATAATGACTAGGCAAGGAATTAACTCCTACAGTGGGTTAATGCACTCACTTTCACCCAGAAGACCTAGGCTCAAATCCCAAATAAATCAAATGGATTTGGTGATCTCATTCCAGTTCCTCACGGTCCTTTGTTCACACCCCACGATTTGATAGGGCTGGTGGCCCCCACCTGCCTCCTGCAGAGAGAGGCTGCCATTTGGGTAACAGAGGTGGTGTGGGGTAGAGGGGAGGCGCATTTGCAAAACCAGCAAGTCCCTCTAATCCAGGGATCTCAGCCGCTGAAACAACAGGGGTAGGGTAGCGAGGGCTTTCATAGACCAACAGCATTGCCACACCACTTCCTGGGTGGAGGACATTCGCTGCTGTCAAACACCTTGATGTTAAAAATCCCAGTTTTAACTGTATTACAGATTCTCAAATATAAACTGTGACCAACCACGGATTCGTCTCTCCAGGTTTACGAGTGGGGCAGCAAACATAATTCATTTAGCCTATGGCAGGATCAGCAGAGGTCTTCTGTAGGTGACTGTGCGACAGCGTTTTATGCATCCTATGAAGACAGTAGTGTCAGTAGGGTGGGACAAAACCCTGTACCTATCAAATGGGGAACTTGGAGAAAAAAAGAGTCTTTTGGTGTCTCACATTTTCTGCATTTCTTTTGTGCTCATTGCTAAGGACACTTGGACAGCAATAGGAACCTTTGAGTGGTGCTCTAAATCCTGTTACTGAAAGCTAGATGCCCTGCACCCCTACTGGAGCCCACAAATGACGTAGATGAAAGCTGAAGTGCTCAGCAGCTGTGAAAATTACATCACTGCTGCCTAGACACTCCACTTTGGATAAACAAACTGAAAGGGTGCTTTGTTTTCTTCTATTTTTTTATTTAATTTCTTCTGCTAAGACCATACCCAAAGCACAGCCAAACAGTAACACCAGAGAGAAGTGCCATGGAAATAACCGAGTCAGAATATTCTATTATTTTACATTTAAATGTGTGGGCAGAAAACATGAAAGCCAATTAAAGAAGGTGCATGGATTCACACAAATATAACTGGTATTAAAAACACCATGTGGGTAGCACTCCATCCCAAAGACAGGAAGAGAAATGTACTTCAAAAGTTTTCCATGAAGTACCCTTCAGCATGTAAATCTACTAGGACTAAGTGTCTTTAAAAAGATTAATATGGACAAGTTTTAACAAGTTTTAACTGTCTTTTTCTTTTCATGAAAGTGCTGTTGACTGCAATCCAGAGGCCTGCAGCATGATGTGAAGATAGCTTTGACAGTTGAGTAGTAGTGGTTGATGAAATTCTGGTCATGCCAGTGTCCATGGGAGGTCGTGCCATCGTTTAAATAGTGATGGGGTGTCATCCCATCTTTTTAAATTCTTGATGTGCATGTTAAGAAGGCAGTCTTTTTTGACACCACGCAGTACTGAAATACTCACAAAATGGTTTACGTTCCAGCTTGGAAACTGGAGGAGCGTTGCCAGTACTGAGCAGGATATCCTTCCTGTCCTGGCTTGATAGAGAGCAGCTTTATTTCATGTGTGAAACATGTGGGTCAAATCAATGCAGCTGAATTATGGAGCCCAAATGATGTCTCCCAACTTCAGCAGGTGCAGTCCTCATCTTTTGTAGCATCAACCTATTTATTAGCAGTGGCAGAGTAGCTTGTGGCTCCTTCTAAGCTGCAGCTCAGCAATAAGCACGTTCTAGGCTTAGCTCAGCGTTTGTGAGCTGTACCTGAGGCACAGATGCTGTGTGCCCAGGTCAAACGAATTCTCTGAGCCCATTACCAGTGGGTAAGATGAGGCACAGAGGGATAACATGGCTCCTCAGCATGATCTCCAGGAGGAGTCGCTGATGGGGAGCAGAGCCGGAAGGTCTCAGTGGACCAGCACCCTCTTCCTACCTACCAAGCACCCATGGCTCTTGCCTTGGAAGAACAGGGAACCTCATGCTGTCTCTCTAGGTGTGGAAGAACCATGTCCATCCCATCACAACTCAGTGCCCTAAACCAGCACAGCCTTTCACCATGTCCTGGTTGCAGGCAGTAAGCAGGAGCAGGCAACTGCCGAGGCAGGCTGGAAAGGTGGCAAAACCCAGGTGGATCCACAAACACCACCACCTTCCGGGTACCTCAGGAGGGAAAACTCATCCGCCTCAGAAACCCACAGCAGCTCCTGGGAAATGAGTCACATTAGCCAGGGAAGGCTGCAGCAGCCAAGAGTGCAAGCACTTTGAAAACATCATGCAGACCTACAGTGGCTGGACGGAGTCAGCCTGCTCCCCAGCAGCACAGCTGGTGAGGGGACAGAAAGGAAACAGGCTGGCAGAGCGTGTGCTACCGCCGTCACTTTGCACAGTTTGCTCCTGCCAGCCAAGAGTGATGAAGCCATGAAAGTGCACGGCAAGAGACCAAGCGAAATTAATCTCGCCCGGTACATCTCAGCGCATGCAACAGGAGCTCGCGCTCCTACAGAGGCCGGGAGTCAGGAGTAAGAAGCTCTTTAAAAACATTTCTTTGTCAGGAGGTCTTTGCAGCATTGGGCAACATTAGGCTCTGCAGGCTGGCAAGCTGAGCTGGAGCAAAATGCTTGAAAGCCCCTGAGCGATAGGTTCCTAGTAGTTTTCAAAAGCTCTCTGCCTCCCTGAGGCCACCCCGGCCAGGCAGGTCAGCAGCCAGTGAGCCTGAACCTTCAGCCTGTGTCCCCAGGGCAGGGCATCGCACCCCCAGGAGTCACCCACGCGGTGCTGTTTGTGCTTGCGCTGTTTACACACACGAATTTAAAGCATCTCCCCCGGTTTCTCCGCAAATTGCTGCATTCAGATGAAGTGGCAGCTGCTGTAATTAAGACACAGTTAATTACATATCCCCTTAATTGCAATGATAGGATTTTGTCAATTTGGTAAATAAGAATTGTTAGGTTTCTTCCGGCAAGTGCAGCCTCAGTGCAGCTCAGACATGGCTCCCTTTGTCTCCTGAAAGACAGCAAGCCTCCTGGCACTGGAGCGGGACGGCAGCTCTCAGGTGGCAAAGGTGCGTGCTTTCAGCTTGCCGGCAAACTTCAGCTCTCCAGCTGCCTCCATCCAAAAGGCCTTTGCAGAGGGAGCATCTAAAGGGAAATGCTTAGCATGAGCTTCAATGCAAGTGCATTCTTCTGGGGGGATAAGTCGACAGGAAAGAGGCAAATCTTCTCAATAATTTACCTTTTTTTTTTTTTAAATAAAGATAATGGGAATGAGTTGGATTTCTTACAATAAGTAATGAAATCTCCCGCTCACCTGCTACCAGGGACAGACTGTGGCCATCAGCAGGACTGCTGTTACAGCCAAGGGGCTTTTAAAGTCCAGGTCTGTCCTCAAGAAAGATTACAAAAATAACTTTGCAGGTCCCTTTATTTGCTGTGTCTGATTTTCTCCCTTACTGACTGCTGAATTGATAAATTGCTCTTTGTCTTCTAAACCACCAACCCAGCGAAGCCCGGTGCCGGGTCGGGCACTTGCCCTCTGCCACTATCACTTTCTGCCTCTCGTCTCCTGTGCAGCCCCGTCGCTTGCAGGCTGCTCTTCCAGGCTCAAGTCTCCACCTGTGCCAAGACTACCGGGTTGACACAATTTTGTCTGAGGGGAGACAATGGGAAGACAGAAGGGTTGCAAATTGCCAGGACTGAATCCGACTGTTGTCGCCTGTCTCTGGATGAGAGCTGAACTGGACTTCCACAGGAATGGCCAGACCCTGGAGTGAGCTGGGTGATTGACATAAAGAAAACTCATCCTTCCACCCTGCTGTGGAGGCAGCTTGATATTGAGGAAAGTGAGAGAGAACATGTGTGAGACATGTATGTCCTTTTGGGAATGCTTTTCAGTGATTCGGCACACATTGCTGTTATCCATATTAATTAATGAATTGCAGTTGATTGAACAAGTATGTTCAGGGTGTTCTCACACAAAAAAATCATCTGATTAAAGAAGTTGACCTAAGATCACCTTAGACTTAATCGTTAGTTATGGTTAAGTTATGATTAGCTAGAAATTAATGAAAAATTGTTTGTATTTGCCTCCCAATTCTTTATCCAACAGGCAAGCTCAACCCTTCTTCTCACGTGAAGCAGCAAACACCACCTCCCAGCTTCAACAAGGCCCTGACGCTGGCTCAGTGTGAAGGTACACGTTGTGGTTCAGCGTCATCCCTTCCCTGGCGGCGCCTCCGCTGCTGCCTGGACCCTTTGCTGGGCCAAGTCAACCTGCTGAACCTGCAGGCGCCTCTTCATTTACTTTTCACTGGTTCATTTCCTGCCTATTTAGCAAGGCAAACTGGTTTGGCACAAGGCTCAGCAACCTCAAGGTGAAGATCAGGACATTTTCTTCACAGCATTAGCAAGCTGCTGGTATCAGCTCAAATGGTGGCATGTTCAGACTTGGAGGATGTTTTCATAAGCAAACAAAGGAATGTGGTCTAGATAAAACTGCTTTGGGGTAGGCGCAGAATTAGTCAGGGGAAAAAAAAAATCACACCCTGGAAATTGGTTCACCATCAAAACAGCAAATGTATTCAGTGAATGGGCCCTGCTTCCGCACAATTCAAATTTTTCATTGGTGAAGTCAGCAATGGGATAGAGAGTATACTTAGTAAATGTGCAGGTCATGCAAAGCTGAGAGGAACTGAAACTACATTAGAAAACAGGATAAGAGTTCAAAATTATTTTAACAAATTGGAGAAATGATCTGAGAAAAACCAGCTGCAATGCAGCAAGGCTGTGGGCAAGTTTTTATGTGTAAGCAAAAAAAAATAAAAAATCAATAGACCAAGTGCAAAATGGACCGAAATATGAATCAGCAAAGCTATACCTTTAGGAAGATGGGAAATATCATACTAGAAGCCATAACTAAATTTCCTGATGCAAGACACATGATGTCATCCATCCCTTCCACTCAGCACTACAAACATCAGTGAATGGACTATGACCATTTGCAGGTCCCAACTCCCCAGTGACAGAGAAAAAAACCCAAACAAACAGCCTTAGAGATCTACAAAAGTTACCTCCAAGCAGAGCTTCAGAGAATTGATAAGCCTGAGGAAAAAACTGGGATGTAGCAAATACCCAAAATATTGCTGCAGAGAAAAAGGGAATAATCTGTCCTCCCTGTCCATAGCAAACAGACCACTGAACACCAAGGTTAAATTTCAGCGGGAGGGATCTGAGGGATGGTAGGAGAAACTTTCTAAGGGTGAAATGACGGAGCAGACCATCGGTCTGGGGAGGCTGTGAAGCCTCAGGGTAGGAGGTTAGGCAAGTGTCTGTCTGGACCAGGGAAGCTAGAGACCCTCCTCCCATCCCAGGCCCCACTGAGTCAAGGCCTCTCATGGTCCCTTCTGGCTCCTCCTGGCTCCAGGGGTCTGGGTCTCTTAGGCAAACAAAGCTGCTCCTTCTTCCCTGCCCCACCTTGTCTTTCCTGAAGTCTCCCTATTTCAGTGCCAAGATGTAGGTCGTAGCTCATATGACAGAAGGGTGCATAAAAAAATCCAGACTCAAATCACACCTACATTTCTAATTCCAGAAAGGTTAAAGAAAGCTTTACCTTCTGTCTACAGCAAGTAAGATGTACTGGAGAGCATGTCCAATAAAACATCAGAGAAATGTTTACCCTTAAAGATCCAACACTGGACTCCCTCCTGTGTCAGATCTTTTTTGTTTTCTCACCCTTTGACTTTCTTCTTTAAACTTCACCACTGTCAGGAAATGCTGCTACACTCAGATCTAGGAGCAACTTGAGGAGAATGCAACCTGAGGACTAGCAGACACTACAGTCTAATTTACCAAAGTGCAGCAGCACTCAGGACAGGGGCTTGGGTGTGCAGGGGCATAGGTTTCCAAGTGATTTGCTGATAGATTAGCTTTTCCCCTCCCCTGTCTAGCCCTTAGTCTCGAGGCCAAGGGGCACTTCCCTTCCAGTGCCAGTAAGGAAAGGAGGAACCATCACAAAGCCAGGCTTAGTGAGATAGAGGGACTTGCTTACAGCAGCTTAGCAATGCAAAAGGAGCTCAGGCAGATGGCCCTCATGACTGTGCTTGCAGGTTTTGCTGTTCCTGATCTCCATTCCATGATTTATCTAAGTCTGCGTGAACTGGGAAAGGTAAGCTCATGTTGCAGCCTCAGTCTTTGCCCAATGTGTAAGCAGAAATACTACTTAAATAAACTTAATTGGTATGGGCTTCTTCCATCTTCAAAAGCAGAATAGATTTCATCCTGGAAAAAGAATCCTTTTTCAGTGTGTTAAGTTCAATAAGCTTTAAAAATAAGATTAGGATATTTTTAATGGATAATTATTATTTAACATGAGCAGGTAGATTACAGGTGGTCCTACAATTTTAGTTGCATTGCTGTCACATTTGGATGTACTGCTTTCCCTTGTCTGTCACAGACTCCCTGCAGGCCCCTACACAAACCATTTAACCTCCATCTTAGGCTCTCTCCTTCCTACTGGGCTTTACGTCCCTTGTCTGTTAAGACCAAAGCCACTTTAGTTCACAAGATGATGAGGATTCTTAATACATCAGGTCTCAAGTTTCTGAGAGTTGTAACTAAAGTTTTATCTGGAAAGTTACAAGAGAAAGCTGTAACCTAGGCATTCAAAGGGCGGATTTTAAAAATATTCCCGAATGTATGCAGGATAGAAGATAAATTCTGACATGAGGGCCTTTGAGGCGTACACTGGGAGACAGGTAAGCAACCCAAGGTTTGGAATAAAGCTTGTCAATTCTGTGGTAGGACACGGTCGCTACTGGCAGTACCTCAGGTAGCTGGGTTGGCAACCTGAATACATGATCCCTGCTTGGAGGAAGGAAGATGGAACGTCCCCCATTCCCCAAAGATGAGGGGTGAGGAATGCTTCCTGCTGAAGCCACGCTAAGGGTAAAACTAGAGAAGAAGAATCACCCCCAGGGAGGAGTCGGGGAGAGGAGAGGAATCTCTGTTGGTGCTGCTGACTATGATGAGGACAACAGTTGTGCAGAACTGGCTGACAGGGATATGGAAATGTTGGTAAATATAACAGTGATTCTCAACAGCTCATATTGTGTGTGAGTGTTGGAGTTGTCACTTTTGTATGTTGTATAGCTACATTTTCCAAGATTGACTGAAATTATCTAAAGCATGAAAATACATTCTTTTGTAGACTGAATTGGATAAGTTGTTTCTACATGGCGCTCTACAACTAAGTGGAAGATGCAATGGTCTTAGTTTTAGGAAAAAAAAAACCTGTGGATATATTCAAAGAATTCCTAAGACAGCCACCGTGTCATACTACTATCCAAAACAATAATCTAAGATCTCTGGTGAGAACCTATTTTAACATCAAACTCCTGGAGCTGCAATATTAATTCACACTCCAGCAAAGGAGTTGCCATGGAGTGACCAAAACATAATTCACTGACTCTAATGGGCAACAAAATACAGAAAACATCTACTTTGTTTTCCAAATACTGGTGAGTCAGTGTTTTACACACAGCAGCCAAATTTCATTCCTCGGGAGGTAGAACAAATTATGACTTAATTGTGACAAACGAGCAGACCTTCAGTCCCACTGATACAATGAATCAGTCTGCAAAGAAATTCTGCTTTGAGTCACAGAACAGCACCCTGTTGTCCTGAATTATAAAATACTGTTTAAATAAGTTAACTCGTTCCCTCATTTGTTTCTGCTCTAAGATCTGCCACTAACATTGTGCAGCTCATTCTAGAAACTCCCATATCTCTGCAAAATTTAATGTTTTGTAGGACCGTTACTTTTACATGCATCCACTGGTTCTTTTCTTCCTGGGGGATTCTGAATAGATGTGCTATTCCAGAGCAGATTTTGCTACCAAAGCGGAGATTAATACATCCAAGCCACGTAAGCAAGTTCTTTTAGGTCCATCAGCAACTCCTTAAGAAAAAAATTAACATCTTACATCACTGTTTGTAGGGATTTGACACATCATATTCTGCAAAGAAACTAAGGCAGTTTATAGATCCTGCACCCATCTTGCCACCAGGGTAAGCCTCTTGAACAACACAGCACACATTGTGTGTGCAGGCCAGCCTGTCAGTTAGTTGTATTAAAAAAAAAAATCTATTCAAGACTCTTAGTGTTTCAGAGGGGTACTTTGGAGTGGGGAGTAAAAAAAAAAGGGAAAAAAGAAGGAAAAAAGTCTGCCTAGTTGTTATTAAATTAAAAACAAAACAGGTGCGTTCATTTGCACAAACCCACACTTTCAAAAGAAGCAAGATTTTGCCTTGCTGTCAATGTCATTCCCTTATTCACTTGTAAGCTCTGTACTGGGACAAAAATATTTCTTTTCCACAACTGCCACATAAAACAAAAAAAAATTGCTTTTCTACAGCTTGGGTGGGATCCCTGCTCTCTAGTCTCCTGCTTGTACCTTCGCTATCTTCTATTTGCTTGGTTCATCAGCCCAGTTGCTCATCCTGGAAAGGATGTCTGTGGTTTCTCTCTCGGGCAACTAGAATGGGTCCACAAGGCACGTGCATCTGGAGGAGCTCCAGGGTAAGCTTGTGCACCAAAGTAAACCCATAAGACCTGTGGAATAAGCCTTTCCCTTTTTATGCCTACTGTGGGCAACGTTGCAACAACTTCTAATGATTTTTTATTACTTTGGCCTAAAAGAGGAACAACAAGAGAATCCGGGCAGAGTAAACCAAAACTACATCCAAAAGTTTTTGGCCATACCAGGAGTGCTGCATGACCTGAATTTATTATGTATATGAGAATCTAGAATGGAAATTGTTGTCAAAAAAGCTGGGTTTTCTTTCCCCCATATGAAAATTTGTTGTATTGCACATCAACTTTAAAATACGTCTAATTTTAAAAAGAGATATTAAAATGTCATAGGCTACTTCTGTTGGGAAGTTGAGGCTTTAAAAATTCAAGGTATATTAAACTAATGCAGTTAGTTGCTCAACTGCAAGAGGCACAACCCTTATGCTAATTACAAGTCAGATGAAGCCAATCAAACAATACTGAATTATTAAGGTCTTACTGTACATTCTCAGGCTGTTAATATCTATTCGATTACAGCTGCATTACAGTGAGTGCTCATTTCAGCAGGAGATTAGAAAGTACATTTATAATGCTGGCTACCCTTTGGGTGGATCATGGTATTTACATACCATATGTCGGCATGAGATTACAGAATGATTTATGCTTTTTGCCTAGACCTTTCAGTAAACCACAACCAGCTCCAGTAAACTACAAAGCTGAAACTCCACTCCAACCTGACTTTGACAATTCAGCTCTCAGGAAGTACGTGCATTTTCAAAAATAATGAAAAAGACCACCAGCGACCAGTACAATCAAACTTCATACAAAGTAGCACTTGGCTTGCCACATCTCAACACAAGTAATCAATCCATGTTGGTTTTCCTGTCGAGAGAGGCATAGAAGATGAACTAGGGAGGTTTGCTCTGCTGGAAACAAACTAGTCCTAAATTGCACAGAGAAAAAAGTGAATAGTCATCTCAGTTTTTTGGAAAAAGAGCCACCTCCTGTCCCCCAAAGCCATACCCTCTCTCCACTGCCAACACTCAGGTATCCCGGTTCCCTCTGTAATATGCCAAAGGCAACCAATGAACGAGAACAAGGCAAACTGTACTTGTGCAAATTGTTATCTAAAAATCATTACCCAGACGCACTGTAGATAATGGCAGTAGCGTGTATCGAAACAGCTAAAGAGTAAGTACGTGGACAGATGCACAAATCGAATCCTCACTGGAAAAAATCCAACGTAGTGTAAGAAAATACACTGCTTTGATACATTTGATTTAATAGTTCTAAAGTGGCAGTAAAGAACATTAGGATTTAACATTATCTGTTTAAAGTTGAACGGAAGATATTTGAATGCGTATTTATTGCAAGGTATTTTAAAGATGACACATCAAATGAGTTGTAACACTCAGAATAACAAAGAATGGTGTAAAATGTTAAGTCTCTGCAAATAATGCATCGCCCGTGTGTACATATGTACACACAGCGTCTGCCTTGAGTAGGTAAAGCTGTCATGCTCCAAGTGTGCCTGATTACTACACCACTAGGTTTATTAAGTTTCACTGTTTCAGAGACTAGGAACAGTATGGGCAGGAGAACACTCACCAGACTCAGTTGTCCCTTATCTTCGTTCCTAGCTACTTTGCCTTTTACTTTTTCTAAAGCAGCCAAACCTTTGATTATGTTTCATTAAGGGAGCTGGCTGTGACAGCAAAAGGAAACTATAATCTTCTACTAGAAAGTAGATTTCCAGGATGATGACAGACGAAAGCAGCTGTCATGCATTACATCAACATTATCTGTCTGCCGCGTTATCTGAAGGTTTTGTCCATTAGCTACATGCCAAAACCCAGTTACACATGGAATACAAATGGAAAGGCTAAGCAGCAGAAGCATCCCTCACTTCCCTCCTATTAGTTAGTAAAGGAGGCTGACTAAACCATAGGGACATAAGGGCTATTAAATGCTGCAGTACAGCACAAGCCTAGGAGAATCAACCTTGTAAATATTTCAGTGGCAGCAAGAATGGCACGAGATCAAAATACCTTGTCTGTCATCAGCCGTGTCAGGTCCAACAGGTATCTGTGCCCCTGAAAACATCCCATTAGTGGGAGGGGACACTTGGAGAAGAAACAATTTCAACTACTATCCTATATGCTGTCATCCTCTCCCCTTACATGCTAACAACAGAAGAGGCTTCAAGACTTCACTGAGGAAGAGGGTATACAGGCAGGGCTCGAAAAATACATGCTTGTCACTGAATGTAGGGGAATAGACAGGGATCGGCGACCGGAAGATCACGGGCTGTGACGGAAAGATAGAGACTCCTCCCCATAGGAGTGGCAGGAACAGGAAGCGCAAGAGCTATAAGCGCGTGTGACGCAGCTAAATAAACGGACATTTTGTATCCATCATATTGATGTCTGTGCATCACTGTCCCCAGGGTGGGTAGAGCCCTGTGTCCCGGAGATATGCGGCCCAAGATAAGTTCTCCCATAGAAGCATACAGCAACAACTGAAGTACAAAGGTTTTTCCTTTTATTACAGCTCACTACTAGCCTGTGGCAGACAATCAAAAGCCTTTTGCCAATGAGTGTGGAAATTCCTTTGAGGCCAAAAAGCTCTTGACTAATGAAGACGGAAAAAAAACCAGAACAGTGAATTTTGGCTAGAGAAAAAACTATGAGTGTCTTCAAAGACATGTAACCTTGCCCCTGCTAAACATGCTGCTGGGTGGTAGAGTATTAGGCTGTTCTCTTCTTCCTCCTTGCTTCTGCAGTTGAACATAGCATGGTTTCAAGAGCAGAGCATACAGCACTTGAAACAACCTCTGTAACTTTTAACATCTCTCTCCACAACATTCAGGCTGGTGGTAACACATCCCAGCCTATTTCCCCGTACGTACAAATGAGCAGCACTGCGGGAGGTGTGAATTAACTATTTTATAACAACTCTGATACCAGGGAAGTGTTTGTGCACCAGTCCAAAAATTCACTCCAGCAAAGCTTATGTGAAACTGGCATTCAGGGACAACATAATGAGCTTTACAGACGCCAAGTTTAACCACCTGACATTTGAAGAGAAAAATTCTTCGTTCCAGGTCATGAGAGTAAACATACACCAACAGATCCTGGACCACATATTATCTAGACAAGTACAGGTATTTCAACACCTGCACTTGAGCGGAAGAATCAAAGAAAAATCTCAGCTGAACTTAAAAGAAAGCAAAAAACCAGAAACAACTCTTGCATCCAAGACCATTCGGTTTTGTTTCTTTAACTGCAAAAAGACTCTGCATCATTTTAGGCTATAGCTACATTGCTTAGAAATCCTGCTGCATCTGGGAATATGAATTCGTTGACTGGGAAACAACAGTAGTTTGTACAGTGGAGCTACAACGGTGGAAGAACTGAAACAGGCCTTGAACTTGGAAGGTCTCTCCTTGGCAGAAGCGAAACAACTACAGAGTAAGCCCTCATTTATTCACTCCCTGTAGAAGGAAAGCATGCCCTAATTTATTTATTTACTCAGTCCTTGGCTGGTAGTTTCACTGACAGCACAAATCCCCATAGTGCATCCTACAGCTACAGGAAGACAGGAATACTTTGTAATTATTACCCATTTTTCACATTGCAGTGTCAATTCCCTCCATCACCTAGAAAAGAGTAATATTGCTTTTTTCCTTCTAAATAAATATTGGAATTTATGTTTCACACAGTTATATCCCTCCTTGTCTTCATCAGGGAATTAGGAAGAGATTCTTAATTCAAGATGTTCCTTAGCTAGGGAGGGATGGCATGGTGCTCTCCTGGACTGAGAGGCTGACAGCAAAACTAGACCTTCACCCCCTCCAGAAAAACTGATATTGTTTGTTTTTTAATGCAATGCTGTAACAAAGGCCTCAAAGTATTTGCCATTTTCCCAGCATTCTGTGGTATCCTCCTCTTTCCACGTATTATACAAGTAAAGTACACACCCTGGTATCAGTTCTGCCACATGCAAACCATTCAGTAGAAAATGCTCCTTACATACCGGTAGTTTTATCCTTCAACCCTCCTGCTCCACCCCTTATGACAAGCAATTTTATACCAGTTGAGAACATAAACATCGTGCTGAACACCTCACCAGCAGCATCAATCTAACAAACCTATTCCATTTCAGGCAACATCTAGTTACCTAAGACATAATCTTGAAGGCCTCATTATCTTTTATTTTGCATTACATGTTTCTTATATTCACCTGCATAGCCAAAACCTACTAAACTAAATATAAAACTACTGCCCCACCCTGATATAAACTTGTTTTTAGGAAACAAAATAAGCTTTATTTGATGTGAAAAGGAACCACATGGATACCATAGTATAGTGTGTATAAACAAACTAGTTCTCAAAAAAATATGGAAAAGGAATCTGTAATTATTGGGTTGTTGCCAAAAGAAATGAGATTCTTTGGAATATATAATAATGGTTATAAAGTAAAATAATTCTAGAACTTTTCCCAACACTAAGAAGCCAAAATATGTCACATGTCATGGGGCGAACACTTGTTATCTTCCCTACATCTAAAGCAAATCCATTGAATACTTTAAATGTTATTTCTAAAAAGAATCTTCAATTTATAACTACAAAAGTGTCTGTGCTTTGCCAGTTCTCCAGAGAAAGATCTTCTATTGGCTATGTAGAAAGGAATTTAAAAGGGCATCAAAATGTTAGACTTCTCACCAAATATAAATATAACCTCATTTAATTAGGGAAACTGTTTGATATATGCGCCTTGGAAGTAGAGGAGTGCAGCATTTTTAAAATACCATGAAAAAAATGAGTAACATAATAAAACATTTAACTCAAAATCAGAACGGTTCTTTAATAATCGCAAATGAACTTTTTACAATATCAATTTTCTAACTTTCTGGGCACACATCCTGGTAAACACTTGAGGGTCCTTTGTGAGTTACAAAGAGTAAGTTTTCCATGTTACAGAGCTAAAAAACCTGGGCATTCCTAACAGCTTGGCATCACATCCTTTTTTTTTTTTTTAGAAAACAGATCACACAATAATTTAGACAGCATTTATAGCATTATAAAATCAGAATCCCCCTCTTTAATCACTCACAAGAGCAGCCATTAAGAATACAACAGCTTTAGGAATACAAATAATGAGGATGTAAAACTATCTGTGCAAAACTGCATTATTTTTACTGTCTAAAATTTCAGGGAAGTAACACCGCCAAAAGCAGAGAGCGGATAACAAAGACAGTCATGAAAGTAATGCTACCTTAGATTTTCAAACAGGAATTACATTATGAAGTAAATATTAAGTAAAGAAAAAAAATCTGATGGCACCTTGAACAACAATGACAAGTGTCCTGGAAATCGCAGTTGAACAAGAACTGATACAGGTTCACGTTAAAGTCTCTTTCAGGAGTAGCAATTGCTTTGGGGGTATCAACTCTAGCATTTCTTTCCATGCAAAAATCTATCTTTCCAACATCTTTGCTTTGCGGGCTACTAATGCATTTAAGAATGAGCAGTCTTTTTGAGGAGTGTGCTTTCTTCCATGCATCTGAAATCTTTAAAACAGCTGGATCATTGATTCTCTGGATTTCCCTACTCCAATCCATTTAACTGTAGGAGAAAAAAGCAAACTTTTATTATAAGTAATACAAAGCACAATCAGATTTTATCTTAAGGTAAGATACAAACTTATCTTCTTAAGCACTTAAGATCTTAAGTACTATAGTCTGAAGAAAAACACACCATATACTACTAGTACATTAAGAAATGATAACTATGTCTATTGTTTTCAAAGTAAGAACGCATTGGTAACTTAGAGAAGCAGGAACAGTCTTGAAGTTGCCATAATAAATAAATTGGTTTTCCAAATCATCGGAAAAAAAGAAGTTAAAGATTTCAGAAAAGTAAAGATTTGCATCATTTAATTCCCAGCTTTGGATGGAACCACAGGATCATCTTCATTAGGGAGCATAAAAGAAATTTGTTAGTTAAGGACCTCTTACTGTCACATATATTTAACCACTTTAATACACCAGTAGTCCCACTAACTTTATAATGGCAGCAGAACTAGACCCCTACAATAACCAATCTGAAAAGCAACTTATAAAAAACTCACTTGTACAAAAACTACAGTATAAGCATAAAAAAAGAATGCATATTAAAACGTTTGAAAATTTTCAGTTCAACAGTCAAATAGATAAAAAGTAAAACAAGAACTACAAATATCACCAGGTACATCAGAATAAGCACAGCTACAAAGTAATCTTCAATATTTTGAAAGTTCATTATGGCAAAGTACAAGAGAGGTTTCATGAAGGAGGCAAAAAAGAACAAACAACAACAACAAAATCTGTTTTACTTACCAGGAACACCCAACTCCATTTCTATAAAGCGAACATAATTTTGTGCATTTACAGGCAGCTCGTCAAACGTCCTTGCATTTGATATGTCCGTATCCCATCCTGGGAGTGTCTCATACTGAACCTCTACTTTATTTAAGACTTCCTGGTTGGCTAAGAAGTAAACAGGAACAATTATATATTCTGAAACCACAATCTTTTCAGTTCAGGAAATAACTTTTCAGGAAGAATAATTCCCAAAATGTTGGGGTTTTTTTTCTCTGAACAAATACCAAGATCCAACTCCCCCTTCATGAGGAAAATGGTGATGTGAAAGCAAAATTAGGCACCAGCTTGTAAGCATCAGGTAGTTAAAACTTATTTTAAAATGGCATAGGAGTGTACTTTTTACTAAACACAGTTGTAAGATGTAGTTTATACATAATAGACTTCTGATGCCCACAGAACCTTTGCCCCAAAACTCTACAACAAATTTGTCAACCAGGGTGGGACCCCATATGATGTATGAACAGTAACTGTTCTAATTACTTCTCAGAATAGAAACAATGAGTATATTCCATTTTGTCTTTCATTTAGCAACTTGCTACAATGTTGCCCATTAACTCTGAATCCTGTGATGATTTCAAGTACTGGAAAAGATGTTTAACACATTGTTCTGGAATTGAATCATTCCAGTAACTATCTGAACATTAGTCTTGGAATGACACCGGGCAGCCAAACAAAAGCCTTAAGCCTGAAAACAGTCAATACATTGATAAAAAAAAAATGGGAGGTATCAGGCACCTTTGCCTTCCTGAAAAAGACAGGGTTCTGCCAAAGGCACTGTAATGAATGTTATGCAGGCTCCATGTCTCAAAATCAAGTCACTCCTGCAAAGACAGCTGGTCAGCCTGGGAAAGGGTTTTATGTGCAAAAGGCACCGTAGAGGTACAAATGCAAAGCCATAGCTAATCCCCTCCAGCATGTGTGTAGACAACAAACTCAGGCTCAGCATACTGAATAGTTTGTCTTGGTGCAGGCAAGAGTTCAATAGCAGCAATGTTGTAAGGAGAGACTTTATGAACTAGGCATTTTGAGTAAGGGTGAAAGAGGAGTATGCTTTGACTTCAAAGCCTACAACAGTAAAGAAATGCACAATTTTGGGGCTGAGGTGTTCACAGGTTAGGGCAAATGATCCTGCAACAGTACTTGCTGCAATCACGACAGACAGGCACATTAAGGGTGATGGTTGCAGAGGCCAAGGATAAGCACTTTCTTTAATGTCCTCAGCAGTAACAACTGAGGTGCTGTCTGCTGTCCAGGTGATATGTAAAATAGAATAGCTATATTCGAAGGGCAAAACCACAAACTAATCTCCAGGCGTTGCAGATGGTCTAGAATAAACATGCTAGCCTCCCTCTTTCTGAAGAGGGAAAGTGACTGAACACCTAATCTTGGAGGTCCACAGGCATTTTTACTCTGAAGCCTCTCTGATAAGGCTAGCTGGGAGAAAGCTGAAAGCACTTAGAATTGAATGTTCCAGTGTTGTTTACAATCTTCCATTACTCTGTATTAGTTTAATTCCTTACTTCCCCAAAAGAGAGGAAGAGAAAGGAGGGATAAATTTCCTGATCTTTCAAGTGATTCTCTCATTTTGGTCCAGAGCAGGTGTGATAAAAGATGATGTGTGGTAAAGATAAGCCATAAACTGAGCTCAGTGAGTAACAGATGCAGTCACCATCTAGATTTCTCAGCTCTTCTCTTAGGCAATTTATGTTTTAGTCTTTCGGAATATTCCTTATTAACAGATGCATTAGATAACAGAGAGCAGATAGAATGATATCTGGTAGTCTGGTACTGTAATATGGAGAGGGAATGATCTGATGTTATTTCTAACTCAAAAAGAAGGGCTCTTGGCACCACTGTAAGAGAAAGATCTAGCAATTTCTAGAAACCAAACATAAAACAGTCACATAGGTTAGACCAAAGGTGCATCTAGCAAAGTGTCCTAGGTCTTTAATCTACAGTAGATGTCCAGGGAAAAGGCACAAGGAAAAAAAGCAAGCATGAAGTCAAGCTTCTCCAAAATAATCTCCCAATTTCCCCAGTTTCTTAAGGATTTGTCTGTCTGTCGAGATCAACTGATGCCTGAACTTGGACAGAGGCGCTAGCAGGACTAGACCATGGCTTTCACATTCCTCTTAAACTGATCAGCTCAGAACTAGCAGAGTGTTCTTTCTTTCATAAACTGCTATGACTGAACAGAAATAGAGATACTGGCCAGCTCCATAGCAAAAGACTAAGGCCTCAATGATACCAACTCAAGTCAGCTGTAAATTTACATGGCTTTTTTAGTTCTTAACAGATTATAAAATGCCCACAGAAATCTAAGCTAAAAAAACGGAGACTCGTATGATTCTCTGATCCAGCTGGAAAAAGGAACAATATATGAAATATGGCATGTTTTTCCTGAGATGGTGGGCACTGTGTGTGCTTCTAAATTAGAGACAGTCATTTCACAAGAAGGGTAAATCACTAACATCTCCAAGAGAGTGGGAGGGGAGGGAGGGGAGAAAGAAATACCCTGCCAGGGAGAGATTCCCAGACTAGATCTCTTCTAAATTAAATTCAAAATGTCAAAGTGGCAAGTTTAAAAAAAGAAAATAAAATTATGCAAGTACACAGCACACAGAGATGTAGACATCAGAAATAATCTAATGGCCTGCAAACCACAAAATGGGAAGAAAGTTACCTTTTGGTATTTATGCCAGGGGTAGGGGTAGTAAGTAACCTGCAGCATATGTGCTGAAAATGCTGCCAAATGTCGAGGAGTAGAGCAAAGAGAGGTGTGGAACACAGAGGCACTGTGAGAGACAGCATCCTCCAGCTTACCAGAAGTTCAGCTCAAACTCCTTCTTGACATTTAAGGAAGACAGCATGTCAACAGCAAAGTCAACAGCTTCTACTAAATTTCTACCGAAATTCTTAATTGTTCATATACTAAAGAAAAATACAGTTGAGCAGGTGAGCCATGCTGTGCTGCTATGACCAAAGATCAGCTACCTGTTACCAGGACATATACAGGGAACAAAGTCTGCCCTCAAGAGCTGTAACAAGATTCTGGTCTCATCTGAGACACAAATGAATGGCGGAAAAAAAAAAGTAACCACTGAAGTTTTAGTACTGGAAAACATGGCCACCTGTTAGTGTCATCTTTAATGACAGTCTGCCAGACAAGGTCCTCCTGGCTTGAGCACAAGACAGTCCAAATAGCCCCCAGGTTAGATGACAGGGCTACAGATAAGGATTTACTGAGTAGTTCTCAGTTCGAATGTGAATCTCCATTATGTTCAAAGGCCACCTAAAGTACACACAATTTCCTTAATATTCTGATAAGGGAATCCATCAGTGTATATTGGAGTCTTAAAAAGGAAAAAGCATTCCCTAGTTTAGTGCAAAATGAGTACTAAATTTCCTGAATAAAAGCGTATGCCACATCATTCAGTATGCATTCAGACTGTAACTGGCTCTTTTGTTTGAAGATACTGGAGGGCAAATCAATTAGAGAACTCCACCAAGCACACGGAGACACAGAGGATTTTTTGTTAATTCCTTGTGAATTTCCCTAACAGATATGTGCTATCTTCAAGGACTACTGACAGATCATTAACTTATTCCTTTATACATAATGACATCTTTACACTACATAAATCCTTGCTGAGTTTTATCCAATTACTACAGTTGATCTCCTCACCCACAAGAAGTTATCTGCTGATGATATCATATGAAAATTGTAACCTGTGACCTGCCTCAAACCCTGAGGTAGCAATTAGAACAGAAACGGGCATCTATGCGCATGTCAGAAAATCAGAAAGCCCAATCTTTAGTATTAGTTAATGTTCTTCCTTTTTCTGGGGTATCTCTACTATAGCAAACTGAAAAAGATGCATTATCAATGAAAACAACGTTTTGTGATATTTGAATATTTTAACATGCAGATATATTTTCAGGTAAAAATGATCACTAAAATGACCACTGTCCTCCTCAGGAGCTATAGTTTCTATTATGCTAAGCTGATGTATGTTGGTCCTGCATTAGAAAACAGTCTTGCTTTCACCTGAACTAATTGCTCATTTCCTCCCCCACCCCTTTTCCCTCTTTTCCATTGTGTAGGTATGATAGGTTTTTGGCTGCTCTGTGAACAATTAAACGGAACTGAACTGTTCGAAAAATAACACAGGGAGAGAAAACCCTGGCTTTTCAACCGTATCAGTTCTCTCATGTGGTTCACTGCATGCTTAAATGGAGACTTGTCCTGCTAAAAGAAGGAATGAACACAGTAGTGGGAATAAGATACTGGGTTTAGAGTGTGAGACAAGCTTCCAATTTACCTTGAAGGTAATGCAGGCTGTACTAAAGGAAAAGGATAAAGCAGTAACAGCATTTACATTTAAGAAGCTTTATAGAGCACTTTGCATCTTTCTAGTAGACAAATGACAGTATTTGGTAGAGGTGTCTCTAGTGTGTGGGTACAGCTGTGGTACAGGGTGTCTCTGGTGCATCTGGGAAGACATGAATGGCTTGATGCTGAAGTAACACATTCCTGTCATAAATTTTACAAGTGAAAGTCAAATGCATTTATGTATCAGATTACATTTCACAAAAATCTAAAATGGTTAAACAGTCTTACCAGGAAAATGAGGTATGATTTCACCATCTAGTTTGTACGCAACACCAACTTTGATTTCTGGAAATACATCCAAGATATCCAATTTGGTAAGCGCCAATCTATAAAGAAACATTACTCTAGTTTAACAAGTTCAACAACTTTCAACTCTTATCATATTGTTAAAATACCAAAAGAAAAATAAAAACTTAAACAGCCTTTTAGTTGTGTCCTTAGATCTAGCACTATAAGAAAATGGCAAAATTCAAAGAACATGTATTCTCCTATTAAAGTGACTAGTCTATTGCTTTAAGCATTAGAATTTTAATGGGTCAGGGTGCTGCCAAGATACTTTATGATCATTCATTTGAGATGGCTTCATAGCATGATGCCTGTTGCTATCTGTTCCTGTTGTCTGCCAAATGTTCTTGTCCTACGGTGAAGGCATCAAAATAATCAAACACTGGCTCTGTAAATACCTGGCTGCACCCTATTTTAAATAAAAACCACAAATGACATGAAAAATCAAGAAAATGTAAGCATATATTTACACTATTTGATCTACTAGAATTTTTATACCAGTTTTGGTTTAGACACCTATTTTTAATTTTCATTAAAATCCCAAGGTCATATCCAGATTTTCTACATTTACACATATTGCTGAAGATGTGATAGGTGCTGAAGATTGATAGGTTCCCATCTGTCTTATTTCGAAAACAAACTAACAAAACAAAACCCCACAAACTACATCAGGTTTTAAGGCCCTTTTAATATATTTGATTTGGTTTGGTGGGATGGCAGAGGTTGGGGTAGCTTGAAGCATCAAGCACTAAGATACGTAAGTGCTTCTTGGAGCATTTAAAATGAGAAATAATGATGTGCTACAAGTAAAGGAAAG
This sequence comes from Phalacrocorax aristotelis, assembly GCF_949628215.1. Taxonomy (NCBI): domain Eukaryota; kingdom Metazoa; phylum Chordata; class Aves; order Suliformes; family Phalacrocoracidae; genus Phalacrocorax; species Phalacrocorax aristotelis. The sequence continues at coordinate 120,814,238 of NC_134278.1, read as the reverse complement.
AAAAATTCACAAGTATGAAAATGTCAAATATAAAAACATTTTATGCTAGGAAATGAAGGACAGTTAATATATCAAAATATCAAAACAATCAACAAATCAATATTAGCAGTCTGAATGTTACTAACTAGCATATGTACAATTTACAGTGATCTGCAGCATTTCATGATTTTATGTCAAGTTGCCAGCAAAGCTGTCAAAATAACTCACGCAGTAAATCCATTAATCATGTAGGCATATCGGAGTAACACAAGGTCCAGCCAGCCACATCTTCTCTTTCTACCAGTGGTAACACCAAACTCTTTACCTCTTATTTGCAGCAATTCTCCAGTTTCCTAACAAAGAGTAATACTATTACATGAGCCTTTTTAAAAATTATTATTTGCAATACATGATGCAGGTGTATACTTAACAACATTTTACAATATTGTAAATTACCTTAAAAGTTCTTCCCCCAATTTTTCACAAAGTTGTCCATTGAGATGAAAATAGAAATACAAAATGCTATTTCTAGTTCAAGAGAATGCTATTTGAGGGAATCTCTCAAAATTTATTCCTGCTCTAGCCTTCTATTCCATAGGAAGGTCTGAGAAATTGAATCAGATTTGGCAGTCCTATAAGCTCAGTCTAGAATCAGAAGAATGAGACATCCAAATACATGTCATCTACTTGCATTTAACCAGTAACACTGATTTAACATAAGACGGACACACCAAGTTATTTCACCCCATTACATCTAGGTCACATCTAGGGCTGATAATACTCACATTATTTTGCTCTGTAGGAAAGGCACCGATACCAACTCTTGTTGTATACGCTTTCACAACTCCATACACTTCCCCGACATTCTGCGGTGGCATGCCCAGACCTGTACACACACCTCCAACAGTGCAGTTTGATGAAGTCACAAAAGGATATGTGCCTATTAAAAAATTGGTTTTAAAAACTTATTAAAACACTGGTTTTAAACGATTAAAAAAGAAATCTAACCTGGTGAGGAATAGAACTTGCATTGCACTTACCTAGGTTTTACAACACTAAAAAAGAAAACACACAATAAATGTATTTTGCAGTCAAGAATGTGTTTAATGAGATCTTAGCTTTGTACGTACATTGTTTGATCCTTCTTTATTGAAAAAGCTAGAAATCTTACCACTTACTTCAACTGTACAGAGGCAGAAGTTGACTACATAACAATTCTGAATGATCATACAAGTTAAAAATTGGAATAAGACACCAGAAAACCATGCCTTATTATCTTACATAAAATATACTCCCTAATGGAACAACGTGAAAATTTGAAGGGAGTCTCTCAGGAAAATGGTATTAAAAGGTTAGAAAAATACAGGTTTATCATTTTTCATTTTGGGAGAAAAAATAAAATACAAGCTCTACAAACTAGTCAGCACATTATAAGGTTAAGAAATTGCAAAGTAATGTAGAATTCCGGAAAGAACAATTTTGCTTACATAATCAAATAAAACCAATTTCCACAATTAACGAAAATAAAAGAAAAAAAAAGAAAAAGACTCCTGGAATATAGTCTATTTCATTAGTGGTGAGAGTTAGTTTCTATTTAAATATTCAGCCCTCATTTAAAAAGCAGCCTGAACAGCAAAGAGTTAACAACTCAAAATCCTTAGGTTTACATTTTTTTAAAGTAATGGAAGATGAAACAGATCATGCCAGTCCTTAGCTGATTTGAATTGTGAACAAATGCTTCAGCCACACAGTAACTACATATAAGCAAGAGACTTCTACATCGTGCTTCAGACTTTTTTTTTTGTCTTTTGATATAGAAGTCAGAGATGGATAAGAGAGGAACCGCCCAGACAAAAGGAACTGAAAGCAATATAGTTTTTAACTTTAAAAAGTTAAAATCCTTCAGAAACTATTCAGCGAGGTTTTGCAGACTAGCTTCAGGTATCTCCAGCTTCTTTTGCTTAACTCAAGTCTCTCAAGAGAAAGACACAGGCTTACAGGTGATATGTAACAGTAGTTTGCAAGCACTAATTACTGTCTTTCTTCGGACACAATAGTTGAGCTTTTGTTTACTGACAGGTGAGGTGACATACAGCTAGTGGATGTCACAGAGTCGATGAGACAATTCTTACTCATTTTCAGCTCCCAGCCTCTTATATTGACATTGGTTTATCTTCACTCAGCGTTTAAAAACACAGAAGACCACACACCCCCATACCTACACACACACACGATCTTCGTTACACACTCCAGAAAAGCAGGATGAACTGCAAGGCTGGGGATTTACCATCTTCACCACCAACAGACACACATTCATAAAACTCAATTCCGTATAAGATTTCTGTGCACCAAGGCACAGAAAATAGCATCTTTCAGAATGCTCAGTAATCAAATTTGGCATTGTCAAACCTTTTGACTAGGACTTGTCTATCATTAACCCAGGTGTTCAATCCACTGACGGTATCTACCTAAAGAGAACAGATATTCTCCCTGCGTGTCAGTCTCAGGGCACAGGCAGGAGAAAAAAAATCTAAGTGACCCAAACAACTCTGCACATATTATAGACATACCTGATGAGTTTCAGACTATTTGCATTTCATAGGGAATGCATTCCCTATGAAATGCAAACATATAAGTTTTGCATCAAACATTTCCCTGAGACAAGCGTATTTGAAGACTTCTTTCCTTGGGGTTTTTCTTGACTTGTTAAAAAAGGAAGTTTCTTCCAATATTCAGGCTATTATGGAAAACTCAGTACTTACACTTACAGTGACTAGTCTTAAGACATATCTTCCTCTTAAAGAAAAGAGGCTTTCAAACTCAGTATGTTTGAAAATGCCCAATATCAGAATTCCTATCAGTTGAAAGCAGAGTGCATGCCAATTTTGTATTCGTTTGACAGTAGTCTTTACAGGCTTCAATTTCAGGCTTAAGCTTCTTTCCAACAATAAAAATGATGCAGTTACAAGGCTAGTAAGACTGAAGAAAAATGTGACAAAATGCAGAAGCCAATCATATATACTGCTTATGCCTGTACTGAGGTATAATCATTTATCTGTCCTTACAATATGATAACATTCTCATTTAAAAGCAGCTGCTTCTATCAAGAAGCTTCTAATTTTATTAGTGAAATTACAGGGTTTTAACAAAAGCTACACCATTTATAATTTCCAATTGACTGGGATAATCTTTTCACTCTTGCCTTATTAGCAATCCAGATTCCAAACATCTTTCCTTACATCATGAAACAGTGGAAAACAAAGTGTTATATAAAGGGTTTTAAAAAAAAAAATGCAAGCTGATTCTTCAAAAGTCAGCAAGTTTTTTGCATATATACTTTGCCTCTCAGAGCTCTCCATTTTTCTTCGGGTGTTTTCTATAGATGTATACAACTGTCAGTTACTTCATATGAAATGTATAAATGCTAAAGTAATAGCTGCACTCTATTTAAGAAAAGTCACCTGGTCTTTACTGTCATTCAAATAATTAATCTTGGGAGAGTCTAAAGCTTTTTGAAAGAATTTATTACATCTTCCTCCCCCCCCATCTACTACTCATAGAAAGTACTGTGCATCCAAAATACAAAACACTCCTGCCATATGAATGGCTAAGCACGTAAGAGTTTATACTTAGTGTTCCTCTTTCACAACATAAGTATAAAGCAATGTGTGTCTCAAAAAGGTTATACCTACCAAAATCTATGTCCAGCAGTGCTGCATTTGCACCTTCTACTAAGATCTTCTTTGGTGGTCCATGTAAAGCCTCATACATGAAATAAACACCATCCCTTACCATTGGTTTTATTTTTTCCATGCAGCCCTGAATAATACAAAAGACTATCATATAGTATAATTTCATTACGATAAAGCAGCCAGAGTACAAGTGCTATTGCTCCCTCATAACAATGCTCTTATTCCTTTTGAAAAGGAAAAGCAAACAAAGAAATGCTAACTATGCTGTAATTCATAAACAGAAGGAAGAACATTAGACTCATTTATATAATAGACATGTATGCTCTTCCTAAGAGGAAGAAGGGGAAAAAAGGAAAGGAAAAAAAAAAATATCCAAACTTTCGAAATGATTTAGAAATATTCAAGCTTGAGCATAATCACAATACATTACTGTATTCAGTATTTCGTTTCCAAGTGTTCAGGATTTCCTCCCCCAAAACCAGCATGTCAGGGGTACCACTTCTGGCCATCTGAAGCCAACAAATGCACACAATTGTCAAAAGCAGCATTAACTTGTGACATGCTTGCATATACAGACATACTTGTAAGTAAAAGTAAAATGTTATGTACTGGAATGAAGGGTCAAGTGGCTGAACGCCACTGAGTAGCTGGATGTAAGAAGCCAGTAACGTTCACACTGTCACTTGGTACACAGCCTTTTTCCCCATGAGAACATACAGGAGTGAAGTGAATCATTAAAATGAGAACATGAAATATAACACTACCTTTCAGAATTTGATCAAGTGCATTAGCATAAAGCAAACATTAAGTGCAATTAATTTTTTTTCCATCAAGCTACAAATACATATTTCCCCTCTAACAATGAGTTTCAGACATTCTGTAATCCTAAGGTGTGTTAAGTAAACTATAAAGCATTATAAAACATTCAGCTGTAACTGATTTTAGGTCTACATATTGATAAAAATACAATTCAACATTTGCACCAGATATTATTTAAAGTAAGACAAACAGAAGTGCTAAGAACTCCCACATACTCCATTTGAGAGCTGGCAAACTGAGTTTAGTGGCAACTACAGATACCAGAAGGATCATTTCTTTGGCCTGATTTTCTGAAAGAATTAAACATATAACTGTGCACACCCTCACTTGTTCCACACCTCAATGGTTTTAAACAATTTCTCAAATTTGGTTGAAGTTTTCTAAGGAGTTTAAAAAAAAAATCTCATAAAGTTTCTGTAAAGTGAATGAACAAAATGGCTGGGTAAGGGTAAGACACCTGACAATTTTTTCAAATAAAAACTTGGGTGCACAACAAAAATCGCACTATTACGCGTAGGAGAATTCATACTAGTGAGAAATCTCACAACTGTCACAAATGCAGGGAAATGATCAAATCAGAATTCATAATTAACCACAAGACTAGTTTGCTGGCAATCAGGCTTCGTTACTTCTGCTGCTATCTACTTACATTTTTCTATGTTGTAGACAGTAATTTTTTTTTCCCTTAAGGCTTATTACTTAGAACAATAATTTACTTCAATCCTTATGTTTCATTATAAAGCAGAATATCAATTCCTTGTGTCAGAAACCTACCTTCCCCAACTACAATCTTGGATTTTTTTCTTCTAGACAGTATGTCTGAGCAAGTAGAAATCAAAAATAATTCTCCCTACGCAAGCCTTTTTCTTAAATCTTACAATATTTCTCTTGAAACCAAATTTTGAAATGCTGCATAATGCGGTGTCAAGAGTGTCTTTATGGATTCTAGCAGGCTTTTAAAAATTGGTACATACCAATTTCCCACTATGTGTTATATTTTAACTCTTCACACAAGCACAAGCGTCAGTCACCAAGAGATTTATGTATCAGTAACTGCACACAGTGATCATATCGTTTAACAGACAGAAGCAGGCTTACCTTGAGCTTTTTCAATTCCCCTTCAATATCTATCTCCAAGGTAGGATATATCGCTTTGTACTGATTGGCTAACACTTTGAACCTGGAAGGCAAAAGTACCTCACTAAGCTTTGTTTGTTTGTTTTCCCCCTCACCCTCCCCCAACCTTAGATTCTACTAGTTACATATCTGCAATTATTTGGTGATTAAACAATTTTTAAAAATAAATATTTTATAATAAATATATAATTTAATAAATTATAAAGTATTTTCCTATTGAAAAATTTTCATTTAAAAATTAACAGCAACCAGAGGTCATTGCTTACACAGGGTACTACCCAGAAACTGAAAACTATGCTTACAACTCTGCATTAAAATACAGAAATTACCTCTCAGAAAATTCATCAAAATCAGAAACAAGATCACACATTCTGAGTCCACTTCGAGCTGCTTTTGAAGAATATACTGGACCAATTCCTTTTTTGGTAGTTCCCAAACTTTCAAAAGATAATAACAGGAGTTATTCTTGATATAAAACTAAATTGTTGTGGTTGTTTTTAAAAGATACTACATCCTTAGCATAAAATGAAATGCTGTTACATGCTAGCATTTAGAACTTTAAGCATTTAAAACACAGGATACTTTTAGTATGTGACTTTCAGAATATCACTGTTTATAGACATATGCATATTAATCTTCTACATACTTCTGGTTTTAAACAAATAACTTTTTACACTTTAGTGAACTCTCACAGATTTAATTGTACACGGCTCCCATCTTTTATACTTAAGAAACTGAATGACAAGACATCATCCTTCAGCACTATGAACTGATACTAACTAAACACCTTCCTAAAAAACTGTCCTCAAGACTAAAGAAAGCCCTCCATAAAGCAACACCACGAACGGTATGGATTTCAAGTTCGTATGCAAGAAATATTTCATTTAACTCTAAATGCCTCAGTTGGAGCCAGGAAAACAGAAAACACTGCTGAGCATCAAAGAGTGACAATGATATTCAAAATGCTGTACATTAGGAAGGGTTCAAGAACAGATTTCCACTGTAGCTGGTTCTGAAAACCTGAATTTTTTTTTACCTTTACCTACCCACTCTTTCTGAAAAGCCTTTTCAGCTTAAGACAGTGATATCATAAGATACAACTTGCTTGCACTGACTGTACTGTCAGAGAAGTACAGCTAGTTCAGAAAGTATCTTCTGCCAGTCTTGCTACATAGCTATCAAAATGAAGCCAAACTGCACTCATCATAGGGATATCAAACATCTTCCCCATCAGTCTCAAAAGATTAAGCAGCTTTTTATGGAGAAGTGAACAGGTGTGCAGCATTTTCAGAAGTGTACGGTACATTGCTAAGCTTAGTTTTGCACTTAGTTTTAACTGGGTGGCTTTGGTGTTTGGTTTTTTTTTTTTTTTTTTTTCTTCCCCCGAGCAGACACACAGAGTCGTAACTTCTTCAATTATAAATTCTGCAGATGCAGAGTGGCCCAGATTTCTTCAAACTGCATTGAAAGTACCATACCATAACTCAGTTCAAGAGGGACTCCATTTCAAGTAGGAGGTACAGGTGACATCTAAACTTCATGTTAAGGGGTATCAACTGATATGTGAGTGAATGGAAATACAGTTCATAATCAGTACATAATTAATTTTACTTAGGTCATCAGTAGTTTGGAGTAGATTCAAAACAATCTTGGAAAAAACCAAATTCTTCCAATTAGACTCAATGCTGAGTAATCTCGGGGAGTGATGTTTGCTTCCAGTCCGAAAAGAAAGACTTTCTAATCAACTTTGTATCACACAGCATCATTTAACCAGACCAGGACATTGTAGCTTAAATACTAGACTCTAGCCTCCACCCCAATTCATACCCTCTACAGAGAATTTTTTTAAGGAGTCAGTTTCCATTTGTTTTGTTTCATTAAGACATGCCAATTCATAAAAGAATTAAGCTGTCAGAAGATTTTATTCATAGAAGCTAAAACTGCATAAGCATGACATACTACATTAGATTACCTTTTCTACAACAACCTTTCTGCAAGGGAAGCTACACGAACCTTACTTGTGACTGTTTCTGAGCTACGTTTGAACAGATAAAAGCGTTATGTTAAAATAAAAAATAAACTTACTATATATAATGATCGACTTTGAAGTGTAGACACAAAAGAATTTTAAAACCAAATATGCTGTGCAGTCAAATCTACAGTTAGACATGCTTGCAGGCTATTCCAATTCCCCATAAACAGGAGACAATCTTTCAATAATCATTTTATGATACCCTGTTCTTAACCCAGCCTCTAAGTAGTTCTTCCTCCACTACCGTCACTTAGCCTCAAAATTTAGGAGGAAACAGGTAGTTTAGTACTTTCAATCCATCATCAGTTTTAACAAGCTGGAAAACTGTATGATTGTTGCATGGAACTTCTTTTTCTAGGTTCCTTTAAAACAAATCAATTGGAGAAAAGTGGTTATTTCTTCATTGAGCTTTCCCTTACAATCTTTAACACTAATAAGGTGGTTCCTTCTCACAAGTAGCTGAGTGACTGACAGTTTTTAATTGTAAATATTGTTGTACAGCAATTTTAGCTTGTGCTCCATGAACATTCAAGAACAGCTGATATACACTGGCACATTAAAAAAAAATATGTATATTCTTCCACATATATTATATATGTAAGTGTACGTATGTATGTTCTTCCTGTTTACTTTTTAATTCCTGAAATAACAGGTAACAAGACAGCTGGTACAGCACAGCCAAGTGTGAAAATAACCCAGTGTAAGAATAATTGACAAGTTATCACTCAATAGCAACCCGCATGAAGCAAGATATACCCGAATCAGACACACTCTTAAAAGTTATTGTCACAGATGATACCTTTTACAGGTCTCAGTAAGAAAGACTGAATTACTTTTCATCCACCTTGACAAACCTCCAAGACGACAGATTAAGTTTACTGGTATCTCAGAAGTCTATTGTGCTACATTACTTTTCAGCTATAGACATATCAGTTAATTCTGCCAGCTTCTTCCCCATCCCCAAGAACCAGCGAGTTACTTGGAAATCATAAAGCATTTTGCCGTTTTGTGAGACATAGCAGCTAGTTTTTAAAAGTTTAAAAAGCTTCGGAAGGTCAGTAGCAGCATGTAGCACACAATATGAACATTTATATGCACTTCTGGCAATGAAGCATCATGAGATACCAAATGTCATATCAGGCCTTCCAGTTACTTGGAGATGACAAAGCGGTCCTTCAATCATCATAAACAGAAATATATATTTACAGAAACAAATACATCCGGGAAACAATTAAAACATTAAGAAGCAGGAACCCTTTTTATAAAGCAAATTAAGAACTAGGAACTTCTTCATAAGGCAAAACATCAACATACAACCCCTTAATTAAGAATGTAACCTTTTGCTAGCCACTGGAGGACAAATGTGTAAGAGATTATCCCTGCATACTCCACATTGAAGAGTTACAAGGATAACTAACACTTTTTTAAACTCAGTGACAAACAGTAACAGGAATCCAATGTATTAAGTCATATGTTTGTACTAAGTCATCCTACATTTGACAAAATAAAACTACCTACTTCTTTCCCGCTTGTTCTTGCCTCTGTTGTTCTTGGATGCCATCAGCAGCTTGGTGGAAATCAAATACTAAGAAAATAAAAATAACTTAGGTAGAAAATTTGCGTGAAAGAAATTGTCATATCAGCAGTGATTTCTTCAACCAACTCTAGCCCTGTTTATCAGTGTGGAAAACAAACATATACACACTGAAGAGGCAAACAAAATGACAAATTTTTTTCTCTTCTTTTACAGGTTACATTTTTTCACAGGGAAGAGTTCTGAGCTTTTCCAGAGACTTTTTTTTTTTTAAAAGTGTTTATTTTGTAGAATACTTGCAGACTGTGCATAGACCTCCCACAGAATAACTCAGCCATTTCAGCTTTGTAGTGGCCCAAAAGAATGTATGGACAACAGACAAAGAAAACATGCAGTTGAAAAAAATCCTGGAAAACAGGTTATAGTAAAAAGCATCATACTGCTGAAATTTAAGGTGGGAACTTTAAGTAAACATTCTCACTCATTCTAAAGATTTCTTCAACCATTTTATTTTTATGCTTTAGACAACATCAGTTAAAATACATTTGGAAATACAAAAGCCCTCATCAACAACTGTTATGCAAACAGATGCCATCTTCACACGCCCTGATTTTTTAAAAATCGTTAAATATTATTAATGACAAAGATTATGTGAAGTATTGCTTGCACCGATTCTTTGTCTACCATAAAAAAAAACCCAGCCAAAAAAAACCGCAACTCTGACAAGATTCATGTCAAATGCAAAAAATGATGCAACAGTTTGCAGGTTAACAGAAGCCAGTTTATTTTTCTTAAGTACTATCTCCCTAAAGTTAAACAACTATTCTACACATTACACAGGAACAACTGAATACTTGCAAGAAAAACTCATTTAGTAAGTGCTCTGGTCTCTCCAGAACAAGAGTGGTTTTCCTTATTTGCCTTACCAATTCATTTTTGTTTATTTCCACACATCCCAATAATTTAAAGGATTAGATTATCTCCAGCAGTTTGAACCTCTTTTTGGTTAATCTTTTGTTACAGGCTAAACCATTCACAGATCACCAATACCTATTTTAGAGAAGGCATATTTATCATGGCAACAGATGGCCAGCTATGAAAACTTCCCAGTATTGCCATTGCAATATAATCATCATAGAACAATTTTTCTAAAAATCTAGTAATTTCCAAGTAATTCACCTAGAGTGATTTTACTCTCCGAAAGAATTTTAGTAACTTGGGAGCAATTACTCAACTATTTCAAAGTTAGTAGTTACTCCAAAGTAAAAACATGTTTATTCTGAAATAACACATTCAATCATTAAGCTTTTTCAGATAGGTTTGGAAAAAAGCCCAACAGTCCAAAAAAAACCAAACCACACCACCCCAAAACAAACAAAAAAAACCCACCTCACACACAAACCAAAAAGCAAAACCTTTTTTCCAGTGTTATAAGCTTTTATCTGATAAAGAACTAAAAGGTTTGCATCTTCAGAAGATGACTACAAGAGCAGCAATAAGCCCATTTCATAATAGACACAGTTATGTAACTGTTATAATATCTAAAGATCTAATTTAAAGGATGACTTTATGTAATAAAGATGTCCTAGGAGTGATACAGGAAGAGCCCCTGAAGCTGCGTTGGTGATTTGGATTCTAAACACTATTTTACTCCAAGCTCTGAACTGCAGAGTTGTCTGGAACATAGGCTGGAATCAACACTTGACTAATGAGGTCCCTGTGAGGAAGGTGGCCATCCCCTCCATCCCTACAGGGTCTTTCCCATAAAGTCTCCTCTCTGAAGTACGTGGCAATTTACTTGGTAAGCAGCCCGTTACTTTGGAAGCCATGCCCAGTCACGTGGTTTCCCAGTAGAAAAGTTCCTCTAAGCAACACTGCTTTTACACCAAAAGGGGAAATGAATCCTTCAGTCAACTTCTGAACTGCTTTTTGACTATTTTATACCTCTGATCTTTGGTTTGGGAAGTGAACCTGCTTTCCAGATGAGGTTATGATATGGAATGGGATTAAAGAGTCACTAGAACATAAACCTGGGAGTGTACTGAGTGGTGAATAGTTTTTTTCTAGGATCTTCAATAAACCAAAGCAGCATATGGAGACTTAATCCAAAAGAAAAGCACATACCTGTATAAAGAGATGACTAAAAATTGTCACATTTTTACTGCCAAGGGAAGTTCAGAGAAAACAAAGATTAACAAGAAAAACCCCCAAATCACAAATAGGTACTTACCAATATGAGCCCTGTCAGAAATTATTAGTCTTTTTTCCCAGCCTTCCAGCCCTTAAAAGACAAAATTAAATAGTTCAAATTATGTTTTGTATAGCATTTTTGTCTTCTGATGTATAAAGGATAAATACTTTTCATGTTTAGTCTTCAGTCAATTTATTTAAAGATTGAGCAATCACATTCCGGAGGGGAGGAAAAAAAATTCAATCATTAAAACTTGGCATCACCCTATAAAGCTGAGGAAGTGAGGCGTATTCTCAGGAAGAATTCTAGCTATTCTACTATTTCCTCAATTTCAGCAATCAATGAGTAGCTTTCTGGTTTTGAATAATCTAGACCACTGATTTACCTCACTTACAGTAGACTGCTGCCACGCATGTTCATAAACGTAACAGAAAGTATCCAAAACCTGAGTTCTGACTCAAGAAGCAATTACCACAGCATCTGTTTACATTAACACATATCAAACTGTACACTAATATTTTAAGGGGTAAAATTACTATGAACAGGTAACACACTTCACAAGCTGTTTCACTTCTAAAATTGCTTTAAGCAAAGAAAGATGATGGTAGATAATTCATATTCAGAACGTCTTCTCTTCTGAAACTGTACAGAGACTTCTTTTGCCTGTCTTCCCATGAGGCCCCTGGGACTTCAAGCAAGACTGCTGTCAGCAACTAGCAGCTAAACCAAGTTCTGGAAAAAACACATTGCAAGCATCCTCTGCAGAAGCATTCTCTATCTATATCTTTTGAGAAGGGCCCCACAAACTGTTTTAAGAGTAGTATCTTAAAATTTTCTCACCTTTTCCTTTCTTTAGGTTTTTTTCAGCTTCTTCAAAGAGTCCTGGCAAATGAATCACAACACCATTTCCTGAAGAAAACCATCACACAAAATTTAATTATGTTGGGCATGGAAAAAAATATTCCAAACAATTCAAAGATGATTCATATCTTACATGCAGAGTATTTTAAGTTTTTAAACTTTCAAGACATTGCAAAATTTATTCTTAGGAATTTGTCTGCAGAAGACTGATTTATACCTGAAGTATGCATTTCTAACGAGATGCATTGAATCTTTTTGATAAACATAATAAACTTTCAATTTAGATCAGGACAAACAGTAACAGCATCATGGGACAGTCCACAATGCAGCTTCCCCTTCCTCATATCTAAAACTAACTTCCCTCTTTACCCTTCATTTTAATAAACCTATTGTTTTTTAAAAGCTTAGCACATTTCTGTCATCATTATAAACATTAGTATCCCCTCAGGCACTCTGCTGCTGTAAATAGACACAGGATATTCCCTATATAGAGTTGGGGTTAACAGACTAGCGAAAATAACAGAGGAAAAAGCTCTATGAAGGTGCAAGCTCACTTTCCTACAGCTGTCACATTGCTCAGAAAAAGACTAATAGCTCATACAATTAACTAGCATCACTGAGTGCCTAAGAAGGAGCATTTCCACATAGCAAAACTGAACCATCTTGATGTCATACCAAACTCAGTAGATCCAAAGCTATCAGTATGATAACATCTAGCTAAAGAATGAAGGGACCTGCCATTTGAAACTAGTTGAATATCACCTAATCTCACCTAGATAAAAGCATTCTAAACACCAAAATACAATGTATTTAAAAATTCTCCACTATAACCCTCACGGTACAGTCCTAATAAACAGTAATAATCTGTTATAATACTCCCATCATTCTGCCATTGCTTTTTTTTTGTTTGAATTTATAAGCCCTTTCAGTGGAATCCTAAGGCAGATAATTCTTTTTTTTTCAGAAGAGATTTTAAACTGAAGGTGGATGTACAAGAAGCTAGAACAACAAACTTCAGAGCAGGTAAGACCAAGAGATAGCAGATACACGCAAGAGGATATGTAAAAAGCTCTCTCCTGTCTACTGTATTTTTAAATGATGGGGTCTTTCCTACTCAGCCCTGAGTCTACCCAACAAAACATAGCAAAAGGGCGTCCTTTTTTAAAAGGTTATTGCTTAAAAACAGTAAAGAAAGACAATATGGTAAGACATCAAAAAAGAATAAATGTAGTATCATCTGTCACAGCCCTCAAAGCTAGAAGCAGTTAACATCCCAACCTCTCCTTCATCAGAGGAAATCTATTTCCATGTCCATTGGCTCAATTTCTGTAGAGGTATTAGGCAGGGCAAGTTGATCCAAAACTAACCTACTATCAAGTCACAATATAACAACTGAAAACAGGCAGTTAACCACCAATTCCCATCAGGTAGAGTTAAGGCTGACTGCGAGTATACAGTCACTACAAACTGGACTCAAGAATTCAGCAAGTACTCTTTAGGGATCAAATAAATAGCAACAGAGGCTCTTTAGTTGCTATGCTCTTTAGCAAACTGTCCATGACCACTTGCTCTTGGCACATGTACCAAGCTGAGAGGCAAGGCTACAGGCTCAAAGCAATGAGATATGCAGGAAGAAGTGATAGGAAGAGCATGGCAATAGACTCCTAATTTTAAGTACACTGTGTAAGGGACAAGAGTTCTGGGTATCAAAAAAGCAGGATGGAAGTGTTCATAAGTCACAGCCTTTAGTGACCTAGACACTCACCTATTTGTAAAAGACCACGCAAGCACACGCATAGTTATAATGCTGTGTAGACATGTTTTATATTTACATCATTTCTACAAGGAAATTTTAAGGGCTACACAGCATTAAGTAGGTTAGTTATACAAGCAATCCACAGGAGAGGAAAGAAAACGCACAGGATTGGAAACAGGATGCCAAAAGATGAAGGGGGATAGGTAGGCTTGTACAGGACAGTATCTACCCCCTTTCAGGAAGCAAACAGATCATAGATCCTGACATCACATAGTACTGCCACTGCCCTAAACCTTCTAATGTACTCTCCTGAGAGAACTTGGTAAGAACTATAAAGTGCAGAGTCTCTTGGAGTCAGCATTCATTTCACGATCTGTTTCAAAAGGTACTGGTAGTTACTTAGCAGGGTCAAAGATTAAAACAGAGAAAAGGAATTCTGAGAATAAAAGAAATAATTGGTAGAGAAAATAAGAGGGAATGGGAGGAAGAAGATATGCTGGGCAGCTAGCTGTTTGTATTGACAGGACAGATAAGAACAAAGATGAAATATCCAGGGCAATGAAAAGAAACCTCCATAATCGAAACATCACGATTGAGTTAAGACAATATTAAGATAGTAGAGCAGCTCAGGCCTATGAGTTTTGAGAAAGAAAAATCCTAATCCTGTATGTCCTCAGATATATTTTGTTATTTTAATATGTCAGAAGTCTGTAACTACAGTATTGTCTATCTTTTAGAGATGTCCCACTTACCAATGAATGCAGTGACTTTTGGATTGATAATCCCACTTGGCAGAAGATGAAAATCATACTCCACAGAATCCACAACAACTGTATGCCCTGCATTATTGCCTCCCTGGGCGGGGGGGTGGGGTGTGTGGAATAAAAGAAAAGAAAAAAGTGTTAATAGTTGTTGATACTAAAGACAAATGAACACACAGTATAGAGACGGAATAAACTGGTTCCAGCTCCAATTCTGCAGCTTTCATTTCTGTTACTAATGAAAGATCTTTCGGACATCTTCCCAGGAAATCAGCCAAACTTGTTTGTCAAACTCAACAATTTCAACATCAGTATTATCTGTCATATAGACTTTGGACAGTATTTTGGTTCATCAAAGGTACAGAAGCTTGGAATAAGATTAAAATGTTTCTAAAAATTATTGGACAGTGGCATAAGTATTTTAGAACATGCAAACATTTTTAAAACCCATCATCAGTTTTATTAAGTTCCTATTACAGTTATGGAGAACAAGTATTAAAAGTGGAACTGCAACCTTAGCAAAGGAAAAAAAAAATCATCAGTTAAACCAAGTATATAAAACCATATAGTTATTGGGAAAGATAAGTCTAGCTGTTTGGCAACATGCAAGCTTGTTGTTCTGAATTCTGTGTTCAGTCTTTTGAGTGTTTTTTTCTTAATGAATAGCAACTGAAGTTAACTTGTTCATTCTACACCTCCTCAGCGATAAGAGAGGTCTGTAATAGTATTAGTGATTTATATCTGAACCATGCTGTTAAGGAGTGAATCTAGAGGCAACTAAGACTATTGTGGTTTCGTAAGTTACCTGAAACCAATTACATCAAACTAACACTTAATATTTCTAGCTTTTTTTTATTACCACAAAGAGTATTAAGAGATTTGTTACCATGAAATATGTTTAAAATACAAAAGAAGCCTGTAACCAAGTCTTAAAGAGGGTCAAGATAGGCTTACGAAACTAAAAAGATTACAAAACAGTTACCAAATATCCCCAATTCTTGTTTGTTATACTTTTGAAAATAAGCTTACAGTCTCCTGTGACTGAGCCACTTGTGCAAGACAAGGTTACATACAAAATGGTTCTGTTGGTCGTAACTACAGGAACATCCTTTACAGACACCTTGCACCAGAAAAACTGCTTCATAGAAGGAAAGACTTTTAATCTAAGCCTTCCTTCAGCACAAGACAAACTGAAGAAAGGCATTATATGAAAAGAAAAAGAAACTATATGAAATATTAATCTATGCAATTATAAATCTGACATTTCAGAATAATGTATCACAGATGATCTTTTCTAAGCAATGGACTCAACAGCTACTCACTATTTCTACAACATCTACAAAGCATGAATGCAATACATAAAGCCATATATCTGACATTACAAATAATGAGTATTTTTAGATACCAAACATTTGTGCCAGTATACAAACATACATGCCATAGGTAAAAGCCTAATCTCAGTGAATTTAGCAATGAAAATTCTCATAATTTCAGCATTATTTTTTTTACAACTTACAGTCATTCCACCTCTTCTGGAAACAGAGGGAACACTTACAAACCTTCACCCAAAGGAAATGTCTGAATTTAAAAGTTTAAATTATTTAGTAATATAGAGTTTTTCCATGCAGTGAACAGTACCTGGAAGAAGTTGTAAAGATTTCTGGATGCAGATGGTTTTCACTACAAATAATCTGATTTCATCAGAGAATGCCAAATTTTCAATTCACAACATGTGAAGCACAGAATGCATAAATAAAGCAAGCCTTTCAAAGTATTCTTATAATAAAATAGTAAATTTTCAGGAATAACCTTCCTCCTTCTCCCATCCTTTCTACTCATTAGTAGCTGTTAAGATTATTTAGCGGTCTACCAACTCCACATTTTATCTTTGACTTAAAAGGATGTTAACAAGCTACATTTGCACGTAGCCCATTTACACCTATTTTTGAAATGCAATGCTGATACTCCTGAGCTACAGCAAGTTACTCCAGAACTAGATAATATTCTAAGAACTAGTAAGTTATATACATACATAAAATATAGTAAGAAAAGACATTGGTTTTCTACTCAGTGCTTAAGAACCTAAGCAAAACCCTTCTTGGGGAAGAAAGAACAGATATGTACTGAAGTAGCATTTACAGTCAAGTACCTCTGCTGAAAGTGGTAGTTATCTTCTACTTAGAAATTATTCCTTTCTATTAGATCCACTAGTAATATCAGCCTAGACAAATTTAACATCAGCACTGAAATGCTTTAAATGAAAATTCAATAAATAGGTCTAAGTACAATGGAAGTACTGAGGTAGTAGTAATTTACAAAAGGGAAGACAAGTCCAAACTCTCCCACTCCAGCATAAACAAACTGGAATAACCCATAAGCAACACTAAGATTAGTGAACGACTATTCATTTGAAATCCCCTACTAACTGGATGATTGAATCTAACATTTGCTTCTCAATTTATTTTTTTTCAAAAAAAAGGTTCTCTCGCATCATGAATGTCAAATAAAGAGAAAGAAAAATTGGCCATTGTAGAGATTAGACCATGACTAACAATAAATTCTTAGGCTCTTAAAGTTTGCCAAGCTACTGCTGCCATTCAGATGTGGTAACAAAGTTCAGTGGTCAGGTCTGCTTGAGTAAGGTGTACAGCATGCAGACTCTAATCATGAGAACACAGCTGCTGGTTCTTGGTGATGTCAAGATTTCTCCCTTGCACTGTGGAGTAATGCCAAGGTGTCTTGGTTCCGTGATCACTGAAAAATACCCCACGGCTGACAGAATGAAAATGTCATTTTACCTTTTAAACCTTCAACTAGATGGACAGAACTTCAACCTAAAAGGAAGTTAGGTATATGTACTTTTGCATGTTTACTGTGAGCAATTATACTTTAAGGATTTTGCTAAAGACTGAAGTAGAAAACTTGAAATTATGCATGATGAATCACCATCTGAATACACTCTTAGGCCATAGTAATACCTCAAGGTTTCCAAATGCTTTTCAGGTTAGACTCAAACTTGAATCTCAGAACTTAGTAGGTTATAATATTGTGATGCCTATGACATGAAAAGATTAGGTCCCGAAAGTGCTATCGATAGCAGTCGTCTGGTGGAACATTAAGTAAGTCTCCATCCTGCTTTGGATGTCATTCAGTCAAAATGTGTCATTTTTAAAAATATTTTAAATTTCAAACCATATTTTAGGAGAGCATTAAAACAACAGTATTTAATGAATTCCGTTTTCAAAATTCTGCTGTTGATTTGCAGGTAAGCTCTACCCTAACTGCGTAAGTGCAAGTGTATAGTTACACAGTGAGGAACTGTAATATATTAAAAGAATGGTTCACACTGTACACTTCCAGTGAACTAGCAGTAACGTGTACACACGTTGTGTGCTCAGACATTGCACAACACAGGTTTGGTAAACAATTCTAATTACAGAAACCTGAACTCGGAGTTCTAGTGGTGGTAAGGTGGGTTGTTGTTAGGGTTTGTTTTGTTATTTTTTTTTTTCCTCCTCTAGAAATTTATGATAATGCCAACATCTTCGTAACATACGCAACTATTGCCTCTGGGCATAATTCAAGGTATTAGCTGATGAAGTCACTCCCGGCTTCAGTGATTTCCATCTGGATTTCTCACTCCTCCCTCATCACACTAAACCAAATGGGACCAGTTAGGTCATTCAAGCTGACACTCCTTTGATTCAAATGTTTAAACATTATTAATGGAGAACTAACGCAGAATTTATTTTTCACTATTAGTTAAACAAAGTTCACGCTCAAATGATCTTCAATACATTGTATAAAGCTTTTGCCAAAGGGAAATTAAGATATACAAGTCATTTCTTAAGGCTGACAATACTTCCTAATTAAACACAGGAATTGGTCTACTAAGCTCAGTAACCTTCTAGGTACCAAAACTACAGGAGTTCTCTCCCAGCCATGTGAAAACTGAAACACCTACCTTGGGCCAACACAGACAAAGAGGCCAAGTGCATGGCAATACCAAAAGATGCTCTTGCTTAGTCTGAAATACACTACAGGTACATAGCAGTGGCTCCTTTTCCCTTTCTCCCTGCACAGCAAGATTTCCTTCAGCTGAGCCAAGAGGTGTACATAGCCAACATACTCATTAGGGCAATGCAGCTCTGGATTCATCTACAAATACATGGATTGCACAAAAGGACTGAGGGTGGGAAAAGATTACTTTTTATACGAGAGGTACAAGGCAGCATCAGTGGCACTCTGAAAAAAGAACAACTTCACTGCGATGCTTTCTTCCCATTCTGCAGAACAGTAGCAGAGGAATTCCCTCCAGAAGTCAGAATGCAGGTTATGGAGGAGGTCAGGCACCCAAGGCAGAGCTGGCTTTGCCAGAGTAAGAGAAACAATGTTGTGTGGATTTAAAAAAACCTTTAAGACAACAGACAATCAATAAGACAAAATAGCATGACAAAGTCAGGAATGTCTAACAGACTCAAGACTTCACTTGCTTAGTATTGCAGTGCAATATATTATTCTGAAATGATGCAAAAGATGCTTTCTGAAAGACAGCAAAGGCACAAATACCTAATGCAAAAGACAAGCAATAAAGTCCTTTAAAGAGAAAAAGAAAGATCCTTTTAGCGATTTTTAGGTAAGTTAAAACCTGCAGAAAGCAAAAAAAACCCAGTTCAGGACAGGCAGTCCTGAAAGCCAAACCATTTCTGTTTAGGTTTTCTTTATATTAGAAAACAGCCTCTGGACTTGGGCTTATTTCATCTTAGAAATCTAAGTATACAGGAAAAATAGGCACATGCCTTGCTAGAGAACAGAATATAAACCAGATTCTCCATCTAGCAACAAAGCAGCTACCCAAACCAAAGAGCAATAATAACCAGTAACAGCACGCTATACTCCTATCAAGAGGCTAACATAGGCTTACTGCTCCTGAAGTCCCAAGCATACTTTGCTTAGACATAGCACCATTTATTTGTGCATCTCTATCAAGGCACACAGCATTGCAGTTTTAACATACTCAGAGGTTTCCAAAATTGGATTTTCAGAAGTCAGCAATCTTCTCAGTGCTGTATTTTGAGGTAAATTGGGAAAAAAAAAAAAGCTAGAAAGCATTCAGTTTCTCCTTTCCTTGCACTACTTTTCTCCCCTATCTTTCAACACAGTATTTGGAACAGTTCTCTCTCCTTTCCCTAAGGATTCGTTGGTGACCAAGGGATCAGTCCTTTCAACAGCCACAGCTTTACCAAATTACAATGTTAAAATTGTGTCTCTAATTGAATTTCCCCAACTTCTGAACTGCCAGGAGCATGAACTTTGAAGTACAAAGTAATACAAATACAATGTTGTCCTTCCTTAACTTCTGTCTTAGCTTTGGAGTCAATACCTAGGCCCACTGGTGTTGCTCAAGACCTTGAAACAGCACACCTAAGGTAGAGTGGTTGGTTTCATGGTCAGATCCACTCTCCAGTTTTCAGACTACCAGTTGCTGCCTACAATGCTGCCAGCAATGTTGAAGGAGCAACTGCCACCAGGTGACACTCAACATTTGTGCTGATAACAGGAAAACACACGCTTGCTCGAAGTGAACAGAAGACAAAACACCTATTTTTTTCCCCAGCAATATCGGTTCAAATAATTAATGGAATTATGAAGTTGGGCATTTTAGAAATAACTGCTTTAATTATAGCCTGGATGCAAAAAGAAACAAACCAAACCAACCCAGAAAAACACCTCAGCTATGAAAGTTTCCTAGTACTCTTTTATTTAAAGAGTTGTTGGTTTGCTTTCTGGGTGTTTGGTTATTGGGTTTTGGTTGGTATATTTGTTTTCTAAACTTCTGCACATATCCAGCTCAAAAAGGTGCCAGTTGGATTGGAATGAAAAAATTTCTTTCCATTGATTTGGAGACACAGTGTGAAAGATGTCATGAACAACAAGCGTGAACCTATGCATTTCAGTGTATGGATTTAGTTAAGGCAGTTTTTAGTTTGACGCTCTGATGGATGAACAATTTAAAACCCTATTAAGACACAGTAGCCTTTTTTCTCCTTTCATGATCCTGACACTATTAAATTTACTATTATTTTAGAGTATTTTAAGTCATTAAGTAGAATTGTGAAAGTAAGGTCAGGCACATGATCGTTACCCAGTACTATATATTTCAAGCAAAACCTGTTATTTTAAGATAACTAAATAGACAAGCTTTTAAAAAGGCATTATTCCAATTTTACTGGTGTAGTATGCTTAAATCACTTCCCTGAAAAAGCATATGATCCCTGACCACTAGCTGGTAATCTTGAAATATCCAAGCTATGCAACATGTGGAACAGCTAAGTATACAGGACTGACAGAAAGGTGCATACTAACAGACAAATTAACACACAAATACTGTTAGAATGACAGCAATCCTGGGGGAAAAAAAATTTTAAAAAGAAGCCATATTCACCTGCTTTCTGGAAGCCTCATTCCAAAACACATTCCCTAGGAAATACAACTTTTGAAATATTCCTTCTACAGGGGTAAACTGCTCAGAGGTATATTTTTTTTAAGCAAAGAAAAATAGGGGTTTTTTCTTCAGCTGGTTACAGATGATTAAGTAGCCTAAAAATCCTTCTCAGTGTAAGCACCACACCCAAGAATCTGCATCCATATAGTCAATTTAGATAGGTTGGTCAGTACTACACACAAAACAAGATACTATTCTAACACATACCTACCCTGGTAAATGTCAACAAAATCAGTTACATGTGCACAGAGGGGGCATAAGATAGCAAAGGCAGCTGCAAGTATTGCACATCTGGGTGCCGTTTGATAAAAATCCTTAGGAAACACCCTTTTTGCAATAGTTTTGAGTGCCTGAAAATCCTAATTTGGAAGGAAAAAAGTCATTATCTGCTAGCTGACATTTTACTAGAAAGAAGCTTGAAATTTCAATAAATCAAACAAGTGACTCCTGCTAGTCAAACACCACTATCAAAGCACTGGAAGGCAATACTCACCACAAACAATACGCTCATGGACATGACACAAACACTCTAGTTACCACAATACTGTACCATGGTCCAGACAGTATCACTGGAAAACATATGGAAGACTAACCAATAGTATCAGAGGACTACATCTTTAATATATTGGCTGAATAGTATTTCTAATAGGACATCCATGGTAATTTTAAGGTAACTTATTTCTGTACAAAATGGCTTATTTTCTCTTGCACTCAGTAGCTTTTACATATCTTAACTGCCAGCTAAAGTATTTTGGATAAAGAATTAAATAGAACTAGCAACAATATTAATGCAAGTACTTGACTATGGGTTTGTGATTTTTCTTTTTCCTTACAGCTCTGAAGACTGAAACAATTTTTAGAAGTGTAAATCTTGGAAAGGTGTATTCTGGAGCCAAACTCGTAAACTCAAAAGAACGTATGAACAACCTCAAAGCAAAACAATTCTTCTCACTTTGAACCTTCCCATAGCACAAGAGCTCTTTAGCTTGTTATATTCTGCCCATGCAGAACAGCTTCCAAATCATGTATAAAGCATGGAGAAGGAGCATTCATAATAATATTTAACAGCAATCTTTCTTCTGGAATTGCTTTGCTGTACTAGTCAAAAGCCCCAAAGGAACATTCATCTATTGAGCTGATTCACTGGACAAATAAGAACCAATCTTTTTTGGAGTTATGGCAGAGTCTTGACAATTTAATGAAGTTAATTTGACGAAATAGTAATGACTTATGCCTGTCTTCAGAAAGTCTAATTGATGACTACTTCACCAACCTTTCTGCATCATGACCTTTATTGTCAGGATTAAAGAGGGCTGCTCTTTTTAGACAAAAGATTATTTTCTTGCTGAATTAAAAGAGTGCAAGAAAGTTTATCAGGTAAGACTTCAGGTTTACAGTGCTTAACCAGCCACTACCAAAACTCAACTAACAGAACAATGAAGTTGAAATAACCACCGCCTGGGGTTTTGTTTTGGGTTTTGCTAATTATGAAGGTACAACCAGAATGTTTCTTAAGTCATTTATTCAAGAATAACTTATTTGGCTCTCCTTACATACACTTCAACAATATTAATGTTTACAAAGGATGTAAAGATATTAAATAAAAAAAAAAATCAAACCGGGAGTTAGGACCTCCAGTATGTTTTATACAAAATGGCTGCTGACTTAAGAGCTCATCTGAAGCTAAGTGAAGCCAATAACTGAGGAAGCATGGAATCTCATTTTTTCAAAAAGACTCTGAAAGTGATACAAAGCCACACTCAAATGCTTATAGAGAAATCCTGAACCAGAACTTTTTCCTCTGGTGAGTTTGCTCAGAAGAGTTCCATGCTCCTGGTTTTGCAGCCAATCTCACTGGTTTACCAGAAAAATATGCAAAGGACTTGAACACTTGTCCTTCCAGTTTAAGGGAGAAGGATTTGCAGTTCTTCCATTTTCCTGGTACAGGGGCTCTTCCAGGAAAAATGTACACACTTAATGTACCCATCATTCACTAAAAGACTCTCACTCTTAATCTTAAATTAATTCTAGCTTCAAACTTTGGGTTTTTCCCCCTCCTTTTCAAAAAAAGAGTGCAAACAGTCTGATAGAAACCATTAATCTACCAACTTGGATAATCACCACAATCAAAAAGGATAGCAGAGTTGCTTGTTCATAAACTGAAAGCGAAAATACTACTCCTCATAAAGAGAAAAAAAAAAAAAGACATTCTCTGCTTTTTTAAACCTCTGTATAGAATGCAAAGAGCAAGAGTAAATATGTGCCATGTGTGCTACCCAAGGCAGCATACACTTAAGCATGAGGCTTGTGCACATAAATAGAACATGCAAGTAAATCACTGCAGGAATAAAAAAAAATATATAATGCCTTTGAAACTAAGATGGAGGAACAGCAGCATATCTTTCTCCATTTTAGATCTACACAAGTTGAAAATATGCATTTTCTTTTTAGAGCATATCTTCATTAGTCAAGGGCAGACTAGACGTTCATATAATAACCAGAACAGTTAAATCCATTTTGAACACGTCATGGCAAGACAGCAGTTCAAGCCCCGATGCCTCACCTAGAGCAGTACTCGCATAACCGCTAAGACTGGCTTACGTTCCTGCAACTTTACCTAACAGTGGAAGTGCATAGGGGAAAAAAGATTTCTTAGAAAAGCAGACTGAAATTACTATTAAAAGCATATTGTGAATGGCTCTCTATACTGATACTAAATGCAAAAGTATTTAAAGCAGCTCTGAAATACTGACATATGCATTTAAGAGAACTATCTACCCAAAAAGTCTATGATGACAATCACTGCCTTTTCTTATGACGTGATCATGCCAAGTTGTCTATCTGAAAAATATGATGCCTCAGGGTAGAGCAAAGAAGTCTTTCAAGTTATCTCCTCTAGAATAGAAATTAGTTGTCTAGTTTAAAGAGATGTTATCTTATGCTACATTACGGAAGAAGCCACACTCTTTTCAACTCTCCCCATCAGACGTGTGTGTGCATAATTTTTTCTACAGTTTACTTTTATTGCTACCACATTCCAACATTCATTTTTAGCTCAGGGCAACCACTGTTGTTTGTGAGCTAGCTATACAAGTGACTGCCAAGTTGGGCAAGAAGCAAGTCAATGTTGCTTTGGCATCATATGGTTGTAAACATTTTCATTTAACTCTTAGATGAGAAGTCAAAAATACACCAAGAAAGCTGGATACTACCATTACTTACAAGAAATAAGTAATTCTTCTTGCCACAACCAGGTTTTGGGAATGCTTGAACATACCTTTAAAAAGTTGATCAGTCTAGCGAAGAGACATACCTGAACTCCTGTGATACACCCTAATGAGACATAGCTTTGCAATTACTAGGCTATTTGCTTCCCATTTCAGTACCTATTGCCAAAAATCTATCTTCAGATTGCAAACCATCCTCCTTCAAAAAAATAATTTAAAAAAAAAAAACCAAGGTTTTGATAACTAATTCATTCTCTCATATCCCAGATTTTGTGATTAATTTGTTTTCTCCTCACTCTGCCCCCAATGAATTAGCAGCTAACAAACTCTACTGTATAACCTACTCCTGGATTTCAGTACAAACAACATCCAGCAGCTAGCAATTTTCTTCCTTGACCATCCATTCACATTTGTAAGATCTAAACCTAGTCCAAGAAGTCATCATGTTACGCACTTAACAGAAGTTTCTAAAACTTTAGCTAGACTTCAGAAACCTTTTAATTGTTGCATCAGGACAAGATCATGCATCAGATCAAGAGTGTGGTTTGGGGTAGAATATGACAGAATAAGCACATTATGTTTTACACATTCACCCATTTTCTCCTAACAAATAAAAGAAAATATTAACTTTACTGAAGTCTACTAATCTCAAAAACACTCCATACGTTTCTCTATACTGATTCAATAGCAGTTCCTCAGAGCAAGTTTTAAGACAATATTCAGAAAGACTCTCTGGAACTTGTTTTGGATTAGTTTCACCTGATCTGCAAAACCTTACACTGTTACAATGCCTGTAGGAAACAGGATTCATTATCCAAGTCCAGAATAAAGACCAATCTATCCCTAAGAGATAAAAGAGATTGAGTGAGGCAGGCAGATAAGGAACAAGAAAAATGTTGAAAGCACAGACTGGTCCTGCACGACGTTGCTTCCGTGCACAAAATCCCATCGATGTTTGCTACATTTCACAAGAATATTTAAGGATACGAAAACCAAAAACTTACTCTGGGAATATTTACAGAGAACATCTTCCAAATGTGTGAGGTAATATAGCAGAAATACAAAAAGGTATCTGAAATCTTAATAAGCTGTTATAGAGTACTGCATCTTAGTCAACCAAACACACAGAGTAAGCTTTTGTGGTTAACAGTAGGATTGAAAGGACAGTAAGAAACCAGTAGATCAAGGTGTAAATTGCTCTTTAGGGCTATTAAGATCACATTTGTTAATGGTACAAACTTTATGAACTGGAAAATCAGATTTCAAGTGTTCTTCTCTTTGAAATAATTTAGGCATTGTGAGATTGTTTAAACAACAAGAGATGACCTGTCACTGATGCTCTAAAGCAGGTCTGTAAAGCATATGACTCACTGATGAGGCAGCCCAAACAACTCATTTTACTGACCTCTCCTCACCAGAGCACATTATTGGCATGCTGCCAACCACTACAAGGTCCAAAAGTGCACCCAGCACACACACAAAAAAAAAGAGAGCTCTAGCTAGACATCACTTATCGAATGCCTGAGCAGCTAAAAAAGCACCAATAGCTATAGCTACTGATTCTGTTATTCCTAATTCTGCATGGGCTGCATAGGCTCTAGACTAAAACACCTTTTCAAATGGGAATATTTAGAAGAGGAAGAAACATGGGCTTGGTGAATGGAAGATAAGAAAGTTCCAGTTTAAAGGACAAAAAAGTGGCTATATACAGACTAGCGATATGGGAGTATTAGGCAGCATCGGTCTGAGGACTTCAGTCGGCAGTCATCAGCTAAGCAACGGTAACTGCTTAACCACAAGAATCTGCATGCTGAAAACTTCTCTGCTAATGGTTGCACCGTACTTGCCACTTATGAATGGATCAGCAGTGGCATCACTACACACACTGTTGTCTGGGGGAGGAAGAGGAAAAGGGAGTCCAAAGAATCCATTGCAATTCCCGTGCATTAGCAGTTCAGGAGTAGGAATCCACAGCAGGCAGAACAGTAATGGTAAGTCACTGACAGACCATGCTGAAATCAGCTGAGAAGATTTGGTAAGAAGCTGAAATTCTGTTTTGAAGTAGTTACAAGATGTACAATAGAACTGAAGAAGAAAGAAAACAAGATACTTTAGCATAGAGAGCATAGCTTGAAAATAATTTGAAGACTTAGAAATCTTATTCACCTGTGTGAATTATAGCCTCTGAATAAACCAGCTACCTCCGATAGCAAGAACAGGAAGTAACCAAAAATTTGCTGATGAAATAAGTAAACGACAACAGCATCATGCAGTGCAGACATTACATTTCTTTGCTGTACTGCATACACTGGTAGACTGGGTGGAGGGGGTGGTAACATAAGAGACACAGGGTATTTTGGTACAGTATTTGTTTTGATAAAATTATTACCTAAAATAATTTGCTTGCATTAATTTGCCATTCCCACATCCACTAACAAACGAAACTCTGGTAACTAGATTCCCTAATTTGGTTACATTCTGCAATGGTAGGAAGTCCCTTAACCAGAGCAAGAAATTTTCTTTAACTTTCCATTACCTGCGGAATTGACAAAAACAGAATGTATACTTTTAAAGATTGCCAGGTTTGATGGCAGCAAGGCTGTCTGCTTACTAAGACGAAACTATGGCAATCAAGAAACACAAAAGCACAGTTTATCTGGCAGCTACTCCTGAATCTCAAACCAATTCTTGCTCTGTTTTACTGTCTGGACAATGATTTATGTGATAGCAGGTAAACAGACTTTGCTCTGTAAGCCACTGAAGACCAGATGTAGGTTTAAGTGCAAAAGTCTCACCAATGGATTTGTTTTATCAAAAGTATCATTTTACCAGATACCTCCTAGAGGTAAATGAATACCAATTCAAATATAACAGTGAGAGAGCAAGTACATACTTTGCCTGTCATGCAGATATGTCTGTATTAACTGCATCCAAACCCTCTGTACTAGCATTGTCCTCACAAAACTATCATAGCTGCCAGTGCAGTTGCATTAGCAACTACATATATGCAGCACCTGGATGTACTTTAATTTGAGTTTAGTCTCTTCAAACAGTTGTTTTTGAAACCATAACACTACTTCTGATAAAAGCGATTCTGTCTCCTAAAAAAAATACACCATTCTCTTGCTCTGGACACAAGACTCCTTTCAAAAACCTCTAAACCTAAGATAAAATACTTTGGAGGGTGGTATTCAGAAGAAGTAGAGCCATAATACAACTTCTTTCCCGACACATTTGCTCAGCTAATTGTACCTAAGCAAGCACCTCATTCCAGATGCCACAGTCAGCTAGTCAAACAAGTGGCTGAAGTCATTAGCACACCTGCTACCTAGGAGACAAGAAGGTATGGCCACAGATTTCAGAGTACAGCTTCTTGCAATGCCTTTACAGGCATTGTAAAAGTAAGCAATAGTCAGTTCTCGCCTCTGGGAAAGGACCATTTTTACGCTCTGCATCTGCACAGAATCAGGGACAGTGATAGGGAAGCCACACTGGACTGTTTCACTACAAACATAAAGCAAGTTTCCAAGACATCTTAGACCTGCTACAACTTCCCAAGTCCTCCAAGAAAACAGTTGTACTAATAAATTTTTCACAAGAACATGCCAGCAATATTTGATCTCATCCACAGGCATTCTAGCAACTCTGTGGCATGATGAAGAAAAAGAACCATCCTAGAACGAGTACAAGCATAATGGTGAAATAAGAATCAGAAGCTCCAACTGCAGAAAGCTGGCATTAGGAAGGGGCAGACTAAGTGTGTTACAATCTTCCTTACTGGACTTGTATCACTACAAAATGCACAAGGGTCATACTCTAATTTACCAGTAGTAACTGAAACATCAAAAATATACTGGCATACATAGCCAGATTATTTAATAGCTCAGTACCACTGAAGGAGAATATTCCTGTTTTTCCCTTTTGTTCTGAGAAATTGTTCTTTGTGCTTACCCTGTCCTGGGATACTCTTTTCATCAATTAAATTCAGTTTTATTTATTGAAACAACAGAAAGTAAACCCAAAGAAAAATAGTTTCCTGCCATTTTGGTTGGTTAAATCACCTTACAGAAGTGTCTGAGTGCCAGAGTCAGCGTGTGGGAGGAGACCCAGACAGCACAGCCATCAACAGGAAAGAGGAAGAAAAACTCCTTCCTTCAGCAAGAGCAACAAGCTATTAGAAATGGCAGAAGGGGCCTTGAAATCCAAACCTGAGAGAGCATCATAGTTTTTCCCTTTTCTTGATCCTTTACCCAGCTGATCTGAAAGAAGTAACAAATACATGAAAATACGTGCACACATAAATTCACTGTCTGCCTCTCTCTCCGCACCAAAACGTCTTAGCATTAAACATACAGGCTCACCTAGATGCCCTTCAAGTTTCAAGGGCAAAGTTGTAAAGGACAAACTGAGTCACTGTGTTCTACAACCCATGAAGCCAGGCAACCATGCCAAAGCACCACATCAGATTTTATTATTTAGGTAAAAAACCAAACACCCAAGATGCATGGCAAAAAATAATTCAGTTGTGAAACAGCTATTTAAGAATGTTTCTCTACTTTAAAATTAAAGTGTCTGGAGTTGAAGTTTTTCAATTGTCTGCTTTGCAACTGACTTGGCTTTGAAAACACCAGTTTCACGTGCAGGTCTCACTAGATAACACATCGTTTCACTGTTTGTACTCTTTGGGAAACTGTATGCTCTACCAAAATACATTTAAGAGCAAATTTAATTTGTGCATCCAACAAAAGCATACAGATAACGACACTTATACGACGTCCACCCTTGCTGTAGGCATTTTAAGATACTGTATCTCTTAACTTCAAGAAAAAAAAAAACAACATACAAAGCTTTAGTTCATTTTGTTGTGCTCTACAGAATTACTACCGTAGAAACGTTCAGAAAAACATTTCCTTAGATTTCTTTTGCTTTAACGTAGGCACTTAAGAGTACGGTGCTTGCAGGCTAGACTCACTTTTTGTGCTCTTTTGCAGGAATAAAGCTTCCATACGGCAAAAGAGAAGAAGAAAATAAATAGAACACATTAAACCGGGACCTCACTGACACAACAATGATCTTGAAGCACTGGCAGGCGAGTCTTTGCAGAGCCGGTGTTTGTCCGAAGCCCGCTAAGTCGGCGGGGACCGCTCGCGACCAAACGCCAGTTTCGCCCCCGCTCCGGGCGGAGAAGGCGGGCGGGCTCCGGCCGGTGCGGCCGAGGCCACGCCGCCGCTGGGGAAGGCTCCTCGCCCCGCTCCCGGCACCGATGCCGCGGGAGCCGCCGAGCGCGGCCCCTTCCCGCCGCCCCCCAGACAAAGAGGGCGGCGGCGGCGGGCCTCGGTGGGAGGCCGCGACCCCCGGCACATTCCTCCTCCTCCTCCCCGCCCCCGGCGTCGGGACGGGGACAAAGGAGGAGCGGGAGGGCTGCGGAGCCCGGCCGCCGGGACCTCGCCAGGGGCTGCTGCCCCGCCGGGGAAGGCTCCGCTGCCCCACAGCCCGCCCTGCGCGGCGGTGCTCCCGCCGCCTCACCGGGCGCCGCCGCCGGGCCCTGCGCTGAGCCGGGCGCTCGGGGGTGGAGAGGGGCGAGGACGAGCGGGGCCGGCCAGGCGGCGGGGCGGGGGGCCGGCGGCGGAGCCGTCCGCCTCAAGGTGACACCCGCGGCCTCCCCCGCGCCCCGGCTGCCTCCTCACCTGGCACCTGCAGACGATGTCGGCGTCCTGTGCCAGCAGGTCCACCACCTTGCCCTTGCCCTCGTCGCCCCACTGGGCCCCCAGCACGACGGTCACCTTGTTGCCGGGGAGGCGGGCGGCGCACTCGCCGTTGGGGATGGCGGGCGCCGGGGCGCCATGCTCCGCCATAGCTCGCGCTGCCCGCTCCGGCTCCGCTCCAGGCACATGCGGCAGCGCGCGGCGGCCCCGCTTCCTCCCGCCTCCTCCTCCTCCCAGCCGGGCGGGCGGTGCTGCTGCTGCCGCGTCCAGGTGCCGCCGCCTACCGGCCCGGCCAGCGCGGCCTCCCCCGCCGCTCCCCGCCAGGCAGACCCCTGCCTCAGGCGGAGCCGACCACCGGCCCGCTCCCCGGTGGAAAACCGGGAGCTACCGCCGCTCCTGGCGCCTTTTTTCCTCCCTGGCCCTTGGCGCGCTCCCCCGCGCCACGCTGCCTGGACTACATTACCCAGCGCGCTGCGCGGCCTCCCCCGCGCCGGGAGCGGCGCGGAGACGGGCGCGGTGCATGCTGGGGCGGGTAGTCCTCGGGGCCCGCACCTGTGGCGGGACGGGTCCCGGCCGCTTGCCCCGGGCACCCCCGCGGGGCCATAGCACTGCGGGAACGGCTAGGGGGCGACTGCAGCGGGGCGGTTATGGCGCTCCACTGGGGACTGCCGGCCCTGCTGCGGCTGGGCGGCGGCTGTGCCTTGCGTAGGTGGAAGGAGGGGGCCGGGGGCGCCAAGGGGAGCCGGGTGGGGGGGGACTTTGTGCGTCGGGTCAGGCCTCGGCTCAAAAGGGACTGGAGGTACGGCCTGGGGCTTGGTGGCCGCCGATCCTGTGTCCGTGCCCCAGCGCCGACTGTCTGGGACGCGGGAGCCGCGGCCTGGCGTGCTACAGGTGTCCCCGCACAGCCCCCGACCCGGAGGGGGTGCCTCGGGCCCCTGGCCAGCCTGGGGGTCCCGGCGCCGGAGTGGCTCCCCTCTCCCCTCAGGCTCCATCCGCTGTGGGCGAGGTGTACCAGTGACTCAGTCACAGATGCCAAACCTGCGAACGCCTGTTTGCAGTATATCACAGCTTTGCCAATGTGGCTGGTTTTGCTGACTTAATGGTAAGAATGTAAATTAGTGTTTGTAGAACCAGAGGCTAAATGTAAGAGGCCATTTTCTCCAGAGACACCAGAACGTGGCCCCAAGCTTATTCATGAGGAAAAAAAACAAAGGAAAAAAACGATCGCAGGGAAATGCCTTAATCATGCACACTTGAGGGTTTAGAAGGGGAACGGGTGTCTCTGGTAGTTTTCATTCTTTCCTGCTCCACAGAATCAACACCCCTGGGGGAAGATTTTTTTTTTTTTGTAAAGTAGCTATTAAAAAGACATAAATTTGAATGATGTAGTTATTACTAAGGCAGCTATTCAGAAACCTGAGTCACTGAGCAGTCACAATCTGCAGCTGTTGGGCAAGGTTGTTGATTTTAGTTGCTTCTTTGCTCCTTCAGGTTTACTCTAACCAAGAATTTGAGGAGAAAAGTTTTACTGTGTTGTAGAGTTAGGGAGATACATAACAGACAACTAAATATGATGTTGATAGAGAACTCTTTTTTAAAAAACAACTGAAAATACCTAAATCCTGAATGTTGGTGCAAAGAAGTGCAATGACAAAGTAGTCGGTTCAGTACAAAGATGTTGAGTAATTGCAAATTATAGGAGGCAGTTGTGTGTATATACTTCAAAGACCAAATTCTTCCTTGAACATTCCATATAGTCCATAGTATTAATATTTTTGTCTGCTTGTGCTAAAAAAAACATAGCTGTGATTTCTGTATCACTGCACAGAGCTTGTGGGAAGTGACTAAAAGCCACAAGGAGCTGCTGAATTCAATTTCTCCAGTCTTGCTGACACAATGGTAAACTTTGTTTCATTGCATTCACTTCTGAGGCTGTAGATCATCTTGTGACTCCCCAAACAATGGTCTGGATTAATGTTTCAGGATGTGAGTTTCCAGTATGGCTGAATCATATTAACACCTCACCATTGCCAACACAAATATTCCCTCAAATCTCAAAATAACTGTGAGCCTGTCATGGTATTAGTGTAATGCCACTTTCCAAAGAGGTCTCAGGCACACAAATCCATTGTTTTGCTATTTTTATTTGCTGTAGAAGAGTTTTGAGATTTGTTTTGGTATGTTTTCTTGGTAGGTATAGAACCAGTGAAAAAAACCTATGAAATCTTCCAGAAAACCTGTAAGTATTTAATAAAGATCAAGTATTTAATAAAGATCAAGCTAATCAATACTGATTGGTACTGCAAGGTTTAGAAATTTTATTTAGTATATGGTATTATTTAATATATGGTATTATGGGTCTGTCATTCCCTCAATTTTTTGCAAACTAAATGGAGGCTTTCATTCTAATACTGTAAAAGATATTGAATACTCTTTATTGACATAATTATGTTCAAGGATGAAGGAATGTGACTGCCTTTTCTGGCACTAGCAAGCTGGTATGTGGGACTGACTTTGTAAAACTGAACCCGTGGTAGATGTGTACACTGATAAAGTTTAGGTTATATTGTCTTCTGAATTGTTCAATATTATTGACTCGGTATGAAGAACTGAGGCAGTTACATTTATTACAAATGTCACTCTAATTTGGATACATTTGATATGACTTTTTATATGACTGCATTTCCTGCTTCCCAATAAATTGCAAAAGACCGAGACAGGAATTTTTAATAGATAAACACTGAACAGAAGCAGTGTGAGATCTGCATTTCATTCAGATGTGTTGAAGAGGTATGTGGAATTAATACATCTCTATGTTTTCAATTATTCTGATTAAGTATCCCACATATTCTGATTATGTATTTTAAAAAAATTGACACACAAAATAGTTTAGAGGATAATTTGGGTAAGAACTTCAATAGTTCAGCAAATCAAGGGTGAGCACAAATGAAGGGAAAACACTGTAACAACCAAGGTGTCCACTGGACTATTAGCTAATGCTCAGCATGGCCGATGGGTCATAGAGTGCTATTTCTTTCTCCTTATTAATACTTCTTAATTGTGTTGAAGGACTACTGAACGATGTTAATACTTTTCTGATGCTGTTTTCCCTACTGTAAGCAATTTCTGAGTTTCAGGAAATGTATAGATTGAAGAAACAGCCTTTGGCAATGAAAATGTCAGGGCACGTGGTCCATGGTACAAGTTTTCTGTTAAAATTCATTCTGCCTGTGACAATGATGCTCAGCTATTTTACACCAAGGTCTTATCTACACTAGAACAGTGGTTGCAGAAGAGTGATCTGTGGGCCATGGTTAGCTAATCTGCAGGTGCCCTACAGAACTATGTTAAACAGTAAAATGTTGACGTATGTCACATTAATCTCATTAAAACATTCAACAAAAGCTAAGTTAATTTTAATTCATGAGTATTTACAGCATCTTTAGAGCATTTTCCTGTTTTAATTTGATGGTAGGATGTACAGTGGCTCACAAAAAATATTGGGTGTTGATAGTGCCATAGTCAAAAAAAGTCTAAGAATCACTGTGCCAGACAAGATTGGCATCTGTGGCTGCCTTCAAACTCTCCAGAATGCTGTCAGCTTACCTTAGGAGGAAGAGAAACCATCATACAGTTAGGACATACATCATTTTATTTGAACAGTATGCTAATGTACTTGATTCCTGCTTGATGCTGTTACTGTTTTTAAATTAGCTTTTCCTGTTAAAATTTCCCTTAATTATTTTTGTTACATTAATCTTTTTATAATGATAAAAATGAGATTAAGAACATCATAATGTAATATTTGTATATGTCATCACACTTGATACGCTTGCGCACACTAGCAAGTGTTTTCAACTCATTGGTTAGACATCTAGAATATGAAGGAGCTTCAGTTATTGAGTGGGAATTTCACGATATTTGTATTACAGAAGACAAAAGACAAGAACTTAAAAAATCATAAACATCACCACAAGTTTTTTAATTCAGTGGGAGAGCAGTTAAGATAATACAGGCTACTTATGAAATTTCACTGGCAGATTACAGTAGTGCGTTTTTTACATGCAAGTGTATATAGGGTAGCAGCTGACAAGACTTGGAGATACACAGGAAAATAAAGCAGTCTTTGAAAAGTTGTAAAGCTACATTCTTTGCCTAGAAATGAGAATTGTAAATTATGATTTGCAAAGACAACTATTTTATATAATAATATTAAAAGAAAGAGTAAAAAAATGTTGAATTCTTCAGATCTGCATGTTCTGTTCTTCTCTGAAAGAATAGCAAATGAATTGCTGTCTTTGCAGAGCAGAAATGAAGTTTTCTGTATGTATAATACTGTAATTTAAATATCTACCTACAAAATGTTAAATGTGAAAATGGACATATATGATACAAGTTAGCTTCTATTACAGTGTTCATTGCTTCTTGTGATTTGAGCAGTAGCTTACCCTCCAAGGCAGGTGTAAATAAGTTCCTTGTTCCTGAGTGTTACAATATTTGTACAAAGACACTGTGTTCTGTCTCTGTCTTAGCCTTTGACAGCATCAGCCATTAAAAGTTTAACAATGCATTTGTGACAGATATTGGGTGATTAATTTTTTGCAGGACTTTATAGATTTATAAATTTCTCAGAATATGCCTGAGTCAGGGAGAATGAAGAACTATATAAGGGAAACAAAAAAAACCCTAATGTATAAATCCTTTTTCTTGTTTTTATTCATTAAAACAAGATGCCAAATATCACACAATATTTGACCAAGAAGTTATTGAATTGGCTGAAAGCTGTTCCTTTTCCTAGGTCTGTTTTTTTGTTAGAATAGTTCTCTTGTCTGGGTCACTGCAAAAGTGTCAGCACAGTAGCCCCAGCTACTGTTACATCAGCTTTAACTGTTTGAAAACAGCACCCTGAGTTCACCATCTCTTGAAAGTGCCACAGGGGCTGTGGGTGAGAGCTACTGCATCAACCATGAATGTATTTCACTGTTAAATATAGGTTAAAGATTTTTGTCCGTGTTAACTGTAACCCATAATGCCCGAGTCCTGGTAAATCCTTAATTTATTTTGCTACTAATCATATCTGATGTTTTGGGACAAGAAAGGATGAGACTAAACTGGGGAATGGGGTGAAGCGTGACCTTAAAGGCAGGCAGCCAGGATGTGCAGGCCTCTAGAATGACCCATACCGCATTCTTAGAGAGCGCAGGGGCTGGGAAATGTGCCCTGCCAGTTGTCTGTCATTAAGGGGCTTGTTTATATAGCTGTTGAGAGGCAGTCATCTTGTAGTTCCCCAAAGTGTC
Source organism: Phalacrocorax aristotelis (assembly GCF_949628215.1). Classification (NCBI taxonomy): domain Eukaryota; kingdom Metazoa; phylum Chordata; class Aves; order Suliformes; family Phalacrocoracidae; genus Phalacrocorax; species Phalacrocorax aristotelis. The sequence goes on along the minus strand of NC_134278.1, from coordinate 120,778,742 downwards.
ACTGACACTGTACAGTAGCTAGGTTGTGTCACATACGTGTAAGAAAAACTCGAGTCGAAAGCTTAATGAATATTTTACATGCTTTTGGGCTCAAGTTTCCCTCACATTCTGTTTTCTTTCTTTTTTTTTTTTTTTGTCTAATGTGCTTATAAAAATGCCCTAAAACTATAATCATTCAGTTTTAGAGATGTAGATTGTCTGTCACTGGAGTGCTGAACTGCATTCTCTGTCTAATAGAAATGTGGGGTTTTTCTCTTGCACAAACTTATGAAGAGGACCCTGAATTTTCAAGATATAATCTAAACAGATTTTCAGATGCACATATCTCATGTTCACTGGTGTTAAACATTTGTGTTATGTGTGGTGTTTATTTTTAAAACAATTTTAGTTCACCAAAACCAACACTGAACTCTCCATTTGCTGGGACTTACAGAATAAAGCCAAAAGTAGAGACTGAGGTAAGCTGTGAAAATAAATTGTGAGAAAATTAGTTGTAGTCTGATCATTGTGTTCTTGGTGATGGTTTGGATGCAGATGTCTCTCATAGCATCTATAGTCTGTTATGAAATGGAGCTCCAGAACTGAATATGCTATTTACAAAATAACCCATCTTTATCTCTGAAGATTGCGAAGGAAAACTTCCAAGTAAGAACAGAATTTAACTAGTGTAGAGGTGATGTGTTTGCTTGCACGATGAATCACTGAATTCTGATATTTCTGGGAGCCTCTTTTATTTTATTGAACTATGAAATATTTTATGCTCATCGCTTTAACATCCAGTTACTCTGCTTGCTCTGCAGACCTGTCTGCATCCCATACCTTCTCAGGGGGCAAAAGGGAGCTGCTTATCATATATAGCTGCAAAAAACCTCAGCTTTCTCACAGTGGTTTTTACAATGGCCATTGAGTGTGTTTATACCAAATTCTGCAGTATGATTAAAGCTTAAAAAAAGCATGGGACAATGTTAACAGATTTTAATCTTACATTAAATGGGAGATAAGAAACCATTGTGCAGACATTACTTGTTTTCTTATTAAGTTCATCAGAAGTCTTGATTCTTAAATGGGTTTGTGATGATAGTATTTTCTGCCTCTTACACTGGAACAGCACAGATTATGTGCGTGTTGTCACAGATTTCCACCATGTTTACCACAAAAAATCTTGGGATTTGACTAATTAGGTTTTTTTCAGTATTTTATAAATATGTAAGCGGTTTTTTTGGATCTGAATTATAATTGGGTTTGGATCTGAAGAAGCTCATGCTGAATCCTTATTGTGATCAAATCCTTATTGTGATCACTGAACAGAAGGAACTATAGTATCTTTTAAAGGGATTAAGGAAGTTTGCAATATCACGTTGAATCCCTGTTCGTTAGATAAAGACTGTTACAAAGAATTGAATAGTATTGGGTCTATGTTTCCATTTACACCTCCATTTAGGGTGGCACAGAAACCTATGTAAACTGCCTAAGTGCAGTGCATTCTGTTCAGAAAGGGTCTAATATACAGGCTTATAAAAAAACCAAACACATTTCATGTAAGAAACCTCTCTTAATTTCATATTTTCTCTTACCAGATGGGATTGCTGCAACTTATTTCATTAACATCAGAACTAATTTTTGCCTATTTGTTTGTGTTCTCTTTCCTTTTCCTACAACCCTTTCCCAATGCAAAACCTTAGTTCTCTTCCATTTTTGTTTCAGCTCATCCATTTTATCTAAATAATCCTAAATCCTACCCGTGTGTTCAAGCTCTCTTGTTGCCTTTAATATCTCAATTGCCCACCAGTATCTCTTGAGCCATTCCAGAATAGCTTCAGCTGTTCACGTTTTCAACTACTGGTTGAACAAGAGGTAGCAAGTGCTATGATGAGCCCTAATCTACATATGTGATTATTGACCAAGGCTTTAGGACCTTGAGTTTCCAAGCATGCTTATGTGTTCATAGTCTCACTGAATTCAGCTGGACTATTCATAAATCAAAGCTTTTTCTGTGAGTAATAAAGCATTACATAGATGTATGTATTGATACAAGTAAAACATAAACCTAGGTTTATGTTCCTAGGCACTAGGAAGACAGTGCATCAAAGCAAAACATGTTTCTGTCTTCTAGGCGTTTGAGGATAAAGAGCTGTATTTGCCTGCTTCTGATCATTCTAATTGTTTCATGTGGTATGTGACGGCAGCTTCACAGACGGATAGGTAGGGTTTTTTTTCTATGTAAATATTTTTTGAAGTGAGTAACAGTAACATTTTTTTTTAACAAAGATAATAATGACCTGTTTGAATAAATGAAAAACCTGACAGTTTGGAATTTATGGATTTTGGATAATGTTGGGTATTGTGTGTATATATATAAGTATGTGTCAAACTGATATCCATAGAAGGTGAAAAGAGCTTTTGTACTTAATACAGGTCTAAAAATGAAGGATATTGACATGTGGATTCAGACGTAGCACTGAACAAAAACACATCCAGCCATTGCCCAAGGTAAATCAATGTTTCAAGACAGAATTGCAGAGGCAGCTCATTAGCAATAGATTACAACAAAACCAGTGTTTCCTTCCTCTGAAGAGATGGGCTTGGGAGGACATGTGTCTTACAGGTCTAAAGAACTTCCTATCTAGTGTAGAAAGCAGGGGGATTTTGATTTCTGGGCCCAGAAAGGAGTACATGTTTCTTGAAAGGAGTCAACTGTAGAAATAAAAATATTTTGGATGCTGTTGCAGGATTCCAAAGAATGCTCAAAAGAAGGGAGGAAAATGATGCAAAGACTTTATTCTTTTGTTTGTATATGTGTGTTTACCCTGCTCATTAAAGTAATGATTTTTAAACCTTAGAACATAAGCATGTCTGCCTGCACACGCTAACGTCTCTGAAGAAGGCTGTGTCGGAGTGAAGTTGCAACTAAAATGCATGTGCTCAAGTAAATGCAATTAAAAATAATTGAAGTGAAGGTGCCATGTGTGGAAGGAGAGTGCACGCTCTTGAAGTGTGCTAGACAGATCAAAAAAAACCAGAACAGTGAAACATAAAAGCACGTATTTTAACATAGTAAGACCAGACAGGAACCCTGATGATTGTCAGTCTAGGAAGCCCTACTGGAGATGTGGTCACCTTTGGCTTGGTAGCACTAGAAAAAAGAAAAAGTCTGATGGTTGTGGCACTACTGAAAAAGTTCTGTGGATTTCCTGAATAAAACTAATAGTTTTTAGGCAAAACCAGTCACTTGTATTCTGCTCCTATCATCCATGGAGCTTGCCAGTATTTGGCTTGCTTTATTTAGGAGGAAAACATCTATAATGCTAGTCAGGAATACTTCTAATGGTGTGCTTTTGCTTATGAAATATGTATACAAAGTCCTGTTTCTCTAAACATAGTAGAAATAAATAGCAGTAGCTTTCTTTCACAGTTTTTTAACCTCTCTGGTAACTCCTGTGATGCAAAGCATCATGCGCTCGCCCTCAAAGCCACGTAACTGTTTTACCTGTTTATTTGTATAGTAGGCTAGTAAGCCACTTACTCTGATTTTTTTTTCTGTCAACTTCAGAGTAAATGTTTGGATGTTTTCTGTTTTGATTAGTGTTAATGTTGCCTGAGAATGTCTTCCTACATTTCCCAGATATTACTGCAGAAAGAAGCATTTGACTGCCTTTTTGTTTTGTTTTGCTGGAGCTGAGTTCAGTTACCAAACTTAAACAAAAGGTGATTGACAAGAAGCAAAAGACAGCCTTACAAGCAGCAATCTCTCTTATCCTAGAATAACCATAGAGCAGCCTTTTTTCTTCTACTTCTGTCACACTAGTTAGGATTACTTGTGTGTTTGCCTGAAAACAGCAAATTTAGTTTTGCAGTCCAATGGAATTTTTTCAGCAAATTAAAAGATAATCTGTAGATTTTTAACATTTTACTTGAGTGGTGGTGAGAACATGCTTTATACTACAAACTCTGATCCTTGTCTACTGCTTCTTTTTCTACTTAGACTGATGGATGAATTCTTGACCTCTTTTGAAGGCAGTGGATGTTTTAGCATTAACATTTCATCCAGGATGTTTAATGGGGTTTGATTTCATGCAGTCCTAATTCCGTTGTATTTCTGACATCTAGGATACGGCAGTTTCCCTGCCTTTCCCTCGCCCTTGGACCTTACCGATTCCAGCTGCAGCAAGAGTGCAGAAGACTCGGAGCCCCTAATTCTAACACAAGCAACACTTTGCTCCCTGTCATGTCATTATGGAGAGGGACAGGTCTCCGCTACTGGAGAGGGGAGTCTTCTCCTCATATACGGCACAACACAGGGTCTCCACTGCACACTCTGATACAGCAGGTATACTTCCTTGCAAGCTGATCTTTTTAATCTGATAACTTTAAATAAGGTGAACTTTTCAGAAGACATGCTTTATTTAAATAGTACATATTTTTGGTAAGAGAGAAGCTATGTTATAAAAAAGCCTGTGAAAGATGCTTATGGTATGTTTTTAAATGAGAAACATCAGCAAATATGGATCTCTAAATACTAAAATACTTATGTAGTGAAACAAACAAAAGCCAGTATGTTAAAAACATTATTTTAGACACTCTATACACATCTCATATGTTATTCAATAGCAAGTTTTTTAATGATAATTTGAAGTAATATGTAATTTATCGTTTTTGTAGAACAGATCTCCTGTCCCTAAGTGAAAGCCAGGGAAATTTAAGTTTGAGTGTGTTCTTTGGCCTTATTTCTTAATCTATGTCTTCTCCAATTTTTTTTCTCATTTTTATGGCGTACAATTTTGACACAAATTCAGGCTGATTAATGGCAGACTTTGGCAGCCCAACCTATTATTCATTTCTTTGAATTTGTGTACTTGTCTGAGATTTTTAAAATGTGTGTGGTATACAATGAATCTGATTAAACATTCCATTGGTACAGTAAACTAGTATCATCTTGTTTATAAAATTCCTTATTTTGTAACATCTGCCATATTTAATAAAAAGAGATGATAACATAAATTATTTTCTACCTCACCCCTTCTTTGACTCTGAGACAGACTGTGATCATGTGGGGAAATATGAAAACTTTAAATAATAAAAAAAGTGCCCTTGCTAACAAACTGAATTCATTAGTAGTTTGCAGCCTGCTAAAAATGATTGAACTTCACAGCTGTGGAAGCAAGCTTATATTCTCCCTGTGGAAGTTCTTGTTCTCAGCCACCACTGAGCAAGCAGCTGTATGATTACTCAGCTTGCCCTATTCTAAGGACGGATTGCAAGACTTTGCATTTTGATTTGAGTAGATGAATAGGAAACTGCAGGATGCGAACTATAGGATGTAAACTTGCAGCACGTCAGCTGTTTTATGGTAACTGCCTCTGTGCACATCCTTACACTGCTGTACTTTGTGAAAAGGTGGTGAGTCTGCCTCACCGAATGGTTATTCCCCTTGCATGTACCATCAGGTGGAAATACCAGGTATTTGCCTTCTTCCCCACTGAAAGAGCAGTCAGCGATGTGCCAGTCATGGAAGCATACATGATGCACATTTAAGTAACACCTTTGCAACGTTTCCTTGGCAAGAGGCAACTTCTGGTTTGTTTTAACAGTGAGTAACCCCTCTTCCTTTGCTGCAGCGGAACAGGCTGTATATAGCTGCAGAGCCCACAAGAATGGAGAGAGACAGAGGAAGGGCTTCTGAGGGAAGTATGATGGCATCAGAAGACAAAAAATTATTTCCCTGTTTATTTCTGAGAAAAGGAGGTGTTGCTTCCCTCAGTTGTTGTTGCCTGTTCACATCAAAAAGAAACAAAGAATACAAGATCAGCTTTCAGCGTTTGCATTGCCTAAGTTAATATTATATGTGTTGTCACAAGAAGAAATGCTATTGCGGTGATAGAATATTAGTGTTTGTTAGAAAGCTATCGACTTGTATCTCTTTTTTACTTGTTAGAAGTTAATTTTGTAGATATATGATCCTGAAAGTGCAGATGCTTCTGAAGTGAACCACACTGCAATTTTTCTATTACAAGTATATTGAAATGATGCCACTTAAGAAAAAGGTTAAAATGCATGTCTTGTGAAAATTTGCCTGTTGAAAGTGGAAGTGTCTTACTGAAATAAACTGCCTGCATACATCTTTACTTATTTCCTTTTATTGTGTTAAGAAAAATAAATTTGCAAGATTCTCTCTCCTGTTAACACTGCAGTAGTAGCACAGGTATAATAAGCGAGGTGAAACCTATTGTCTATTTCATAGAGACAGAATAATTAGCAAGTTTTAGCAATTCAGTCAGATTTTAGCCTTTGTGAAAATTATATTCAGAAATTGTAGCTGGCAGTAACATGCAACAGTTAAACCAAAGACTCTTTCAGATTTCCTCATGCACCTGCATAGCAAACTGTCAGAAAAAAGTTGATGCAAAAGCATTGTGGAAGTCATGATATGTGATAAACAGGGATGTCAATTTACTGGTTTGATTTACACCTAAAATGTGACAACCTGGTGTACAAGTTGAACAGAGATTCATTCAAGAAATCATCCCACATGGATTAATATGCAGGGATTAATATGTACAAGAAATTTTCTTAAGAGTGAGTTTCTGATCTAAACAAATGGCAGAAAGTAATTGGTCATTGGTACAGTACCTGACATGAGGTATGCATGCACGGCACCACAATTTATTTTAGTATTTTTTATTATTAAATTGCCATCACTGTATCTTTTAAAATTTTAACATTTGTTTAAAAATTGACATTACTGTCTTCAAGATTAAAATTAAACAGCAGGAAAAGGTAGGAATATTAATTGCAGTGTGAAGGCGTTTTTGTTATTAGATAACTAGATGTTAGGGAAGTGTTTTTATTTTCTGTCTGCTGCTACGGAAAGAATGCAGAGAAAACTGAACTTGGCTCTGAGTGTTGTGTATTCTGAAATGAATAGATTGAGTAAATATGATTTTAATGGTATGTCATTGTTTGAAAATGTATTTTATAATATCAAAGCTTATTCCAACTTCAGAATTTCAAAAGGGAAATGTTGTCATAAACAACCTTGTACTAGTTGGACAAAAATATAATTAATAATACTTTTATTTTACTTAAACAGAATTCTCAGATACTCAGAAGGCTGTTTTGGAATTTGGGACAGGAACCTGTTGTTCATACCTATTTGGAAAAAGAAAAGTACTATTCTCAGGAGCATCCAAAATTAAGGTATGGTATTTTAGTTATATTTTTTAAAGGGAATGCTATTTAAAATTGTTACACTTGTGACTCTACAAACAGCTGTTGATGAGTAGAGCCATGATGAGAGCTGTTGACAAGAGGCCCATATCTGGGCTTCTTTTTCCTACTTTGAGATAACTTTGTGCTTCAGTAATAATTTTGCCATTTTTCCTTTTCTGTGAAGACAGCTTGTCATCTCTTAGGCAGGCTTAGCTGCCCTTTGTTTCATTCACCACAGTACTTAAAGTTAAGTAGGCCTTTCTCTCAGTCCTATAAAGCTCACTGCATGTAATTGTTTTACTTCATATGTATAGAAGATCATGGAGTAGAAAGCAAGACTGGACTCAAAACCACTTAAGGAATTTTTGCTGTAAGGAATGGTCTCTGAGTCTTTGAGTCAATTGTCAAGTTGTAGGTATCAGCTCGGAGTTAAACATATCCCCTTCTTCAGGCATGCCATTCTGGAAGTTCAGAACATATGTGAGGTATTGTATCAAACACCTCATTCTCATTTAGAAAAAAATATTGGACAGATACTCTTCTTCTCCCTGCTTTAGATTTCTAAGTAGGGGTGGCACATTTTTACTTTATGTGCTGATATTTCAAACACAATGAAAAAATAAGGTAGCTCAGGCAGAGTATCATCCAGGGTCAATTAAACTACTTCCAGTGCCTCTGCTAGCTTGTTTAGAATAAAGTTCAGGTGTCTGTGCAAAGTACCACATCTTAGACATTTTCTTTCACCTGTTGCTGAAGAAAATGCTGCTGTTCAGCATTTTCTGTGAATCAAGGCAACTATACCCTTGATGAGCCGTAGAAGGGCAATGGCCATAGTAATATGGTTCTAAACATATGTGATAAAATAATACCCAAAGTATTAATCCTTCCTTTAATGCTTGCTTATATTACAGTGATGCTTTGACGGGGGGTTTGCATGTTCTGGATAGGAAATAGAATAGCAAGGAAGTGGTTGGAAGTTGAGGGAAAAGTAAAAGGGATCCCAGAACCTCCTCATACTACAGCATCCACCATCAGGTGACATTCACAGGAGCTTTTTTTCCTTAGGAACATTGTATAGGATTCCAAAGGATGAATGAGTTTCTTTCTTTTCACAAGCAACTATTGTAAATTTTCTTAGAAATAAATAAAGGGATTGTGGTAAGATTTTGATAAGCCTGGGCAGTCACAAAAATGTAATTAATGAATCCAGACAAACCTGACCTTTGAAGAGCTTCCTGAGGCAGTGCCATCCCCTTCAATTCCTATTTTTAATGTGCTGGAGCCCCTGATGAAACTCTTCTGTGCTGTTATTTCTAGTATTTTTGACCAATAAATATTAGAACTAACATAAGGACTCTCATACTGTCATTTGCTCTACTTTTATCACTGATTACTGCATTTGAGGGCAATGACTTCTTTTCCAAGAGTGTGTAGTATTCTCCATATTTTGCAGTGTGCTGTGAAAACACAACAGGACAGCAGTGACAAAAATTTGCAGTTTTTATTTGATTGATTGATTGTGAGTTCATGAGAAAATGGAACAAACCAGTAAATAATGTCATGTGAACAAATGAGGAGTTACGCGTAGCAAAGGTATTTGTCACAAGTTTTGTGATCTGTAAAATTTTATCCTATGTAGGCCTTCAGCGAAGCTAATCCAAATACATCAGAGCTAAATTTTGTCATGGGGTAGTGAGAATGACTCTGGGTTTACATTTTACGAGGGGTTCTCAACTGCAGATGTTTCCTGCAGCATATTTGCCATCTGACCCTAACCCATTTTACAGACTCTCTTAACGCCAATTATAAGAAGTTCACTACTATTTTGTGACTTCACCTTCTTTTTTAAAGAGTTTACTCTCAGCATGTAATTAATGCTATGTATTACACTGCAAGAAACGAGTATGACTTAATGGGGCGGGTAGTAGTGTTAATGTAGGTTTGGTTTGCTCTCTGTCGTTATCTATTGCACTTTTCTATTTTATCACTAGATGGCAACATAGCAACACTCCATATCAAAGTTGCTCTAACCAGAGATGGGCTTTTTCTATGGCATCATTCACCCCACCCCCTGAAATAGGAACATATGCATTCTGGCAATTTCGGTAAATTGTTTCTTAATGGCCTGAAATCTGGTATTACTTTTTTCTATCGTATTGGCTGCTGCTTTTTTAGACAACTGAAGTGCAGAATAATGAAGTAAAAGGAAATAAAATTGCTTTATAAATTAACAGTCTTTTTTCTTCCAAATAAGGAAGACAGTCTATCGATTCATCTGAATCATCTCACATATTGTTGGTTATTTTGTGGAAACACCTTTTATTTAAATCAGTGGCACTTATGTTCACATCTACAATGATAGAATTTGCATCATTTTTGCCTTTCTAAATATTTAATTTACTGAGATAAGTCTGGAAGTTAATACATCTGTTGATTAAAAAAAAAAACCTGAAGTAAGTTAAGGGTGAAACAACCTCTATCCAGTAATCATATGCAAGAGTCTCCTTAACACTGCTCTTGAGAGCACTGAGCCCACAGACTAATTCAAATTCTAGTCAGACTGGACAGGATGACTATCACTAAACAAGGTATAAAAACTGAAATTTTAAACTCAGTTTCTCGGGAGGCATATTTTTCAGTGAAATGAGAGAAAAAGAAACAAGACCAATCTTAACTCAGCTACAAGCTTCTTTTGCTCTTGGAACATTGGACAGACTCACGGTTTTGCTCAGTATTTGGTAGACAGCCACTGAGAGCTCTTAGGCTTCTTAAGTCTCCTCTCAAACTCAGCAGCAGCTTCTCAGGAAACTCAAAACAGTTTGTAAGAATAGGAATAGGCTCTTTCCTGCACCACAGTTTCTCCAGAAGCCAAAACTAGAAAGCTTACATACCTCCCGGGTCTGCTTTATACTGAGCTGAATTTTTTGATTTTTAACTTTCTGTCAGCCCTGCTGTATCTTGATATAGCGAAACAGAACTGTTTGGGCCTTGATATTTGAACAAGTCATCTTCTTCAGTGATGCTGGACTTTTGCACCCCATCAGATCCATCATTATCCTATATATTTGATGAATGAGTTGTATTATGCCAACTGAAGTTAGGGAAGTAATATTGAAAAGCTGTGCAGCTACTATTAATAGAAATGTAACAAAAATAATTTCTCTGTCCTGATTAACTTGCATTATCCACACCCACTGTCTCCTGGGAATGTTCATCAAGGAAGTATCTTAAACTTCAAACTTTCTCTGGACTTGATGTATTGGAGCTACTACAGCTGTCTTCATATCAATGTATATCCTAATAGAGTGACAGTATGCTAGGTACCTATAATGGGGAGGAGCACACAGATTGCTGATCCCTGTAAGGAACCCATTGATGAATGGATTAGTAGAACTAATTCATAAATCAGTGGAATACACTGAGCATGGGCAAGTGAAGCATATAGTGAGGCCACACCTGGAGTACTGCATCCAGTTCAAGAAAGACAGGACTACTGGAGAGAGTCCAGCGGAGAGCGACAAAGATAATCAGAGGACTGGAGCATCTTTCTCATGAGGAAAGGCTGAGAGACCTGTGTTTGTTTAGCCTGGAGAAGACTGAGGGGGGGGAATCTCATTAATGCTTATAAATATCTGAAGGGTGGGTGTCAAGACGATGGGACTAGACTCTTTTCAGTGGTGCCCAGTGACAGGACAAGGGGCGATGGGCACAAGGTGCAACACAGGAAAATCTCCTTTCCTGTGCGGGTGCCAGAACAGTGGCACAGGCTGCCCAGGGAGGCTGTGGAGTCCCTTCCCTGGAGACATTCAAACCCCACCTGGATGCGTTCCTGTGCCCCTTGCTCTGGCTCAAGCAGGAGGTTTGGACAAGATGATCTCCAGAGCTGCCTTCCAACCCCTGCCATTCTGTGATTCTGTGATATAAAATTACATAATACAATTTATTATTTTTTACCTGATTCTCTAAGTTAGTTGATCACCAAGCATACTAACATTTTCTGCTTCCAGTGCTTAGAATATTTGCATTAGGGGTGCATGTGTAACTGTCAGTGTGATGCATACATACACAGAGTATGTAACAAACTAAGAATTCTTCTTCCCAAAGACTTAGAATTTCCCAAGATTCATTACTATTTCTGCTGTCATGCTTGCTAGTCTGCATGATTTACAATAAGCCTGTTCTTACACATAGGTTATCTCGTTTAAGCTCTATTTTCTCTTATGGCTTAACAACACAACTCTTGCTGAATTATCAGCAGCCCTGAACATCATCTGCAACAGGGTTTGGTATTCTTGTTAATCTGTTTTCCTCTACACGTTCCAAGTAGCTCAAAGGAGGCTGTGGGAAAGGTGGGAAGAACGTGTCTTCAGTAATAGTGAAAGCTGTATTATTCCATGGAGTTATAATGCTACAACCATTCATTTTTAACTGCAGATACTCTCTTCTCAGCTGAATCTTTCAGTCAGGTACAGTTTCTAGACAGCACTGAGATAGGAATATGCCTGGTTTTGTAAGTTTAGAAGTTAAAGTCCAGCTGCAGGCAATTATTTTACCTTTTTCTCTCTGATTAAGTTTCATCATCTATCTTCTGGAACTGGAACTGAATTTGGAAATAATTTTGTGCCACTCACTGTCGATGCAGTTGTTCTCAGCCTGTGACATTAATCATGTACCTGAATTTATTTCAGTCAGTTCAACTGACTGAAGTTTTCATCTTTCAAGTGTCTCTCTTTATCTGGTGTTTCTTCTATTTCCAGATTATGGACTGTTGATGTACCTGGAATCTCTGATGACATCATAGCAGAAATACAGGAAAAGCAAACAGTATTTCATGGATGCTTTGTTCTCCTTTTATAATTCCAAGGACCAAACAATAATTTCCTAGCGAGGAAAATTACGTCTCACTCTGTTCCCCCCAAAATAGTGACCTCTCCATTAAATGGTCTGCATGTTTTCCAACAACAGCAATTTTTATTACAAAATTTTGGAACTTTCTATAAAAATGATGGATTCAAAGCTTACACAGGAATAAAAGTTCCCTCAGATGCATTGACCCAAGGCCTAAATAACAATGTGAGCAATGTGGCTCTAACAGATAATGGAATCACATTTTTAATAAATGGTAATTTTCATAAACAAGAAGCTAATATTTTTTTTAAAACTTGGAGCGGAACACAAGCTTCCTGAAAGTGAAATAACTGGAATACATTCATGTTGGTGTTCATCTGTCTATCCAGTGCAGGTAAGTTATCTGTAGTTCTCATTTGACATTTAAGATATGGATGGTCGTCATTAAATGTCTGGATGAATCTATTTTAGATCTACTTTTCATTGATGTAATGCTGGGTTTGGAACTAGAAATGACCAGACAGCAACAAGTTTATTTAAAGAACATTTTGAAATAAGGTCTGCACACTGTCTGTGGCTTTCACTGCATGAGCTCATGCATCCATATGAAATAATTTTTAAGATCACAGCTTAAATTTGTAAATTAACTTCAGTGAAGCTCTCCTAATTACATTGGCTGAAAATGTATCCCAAAACATCTTGATTTCTTAATGTACATCCTTGATGTAAACTGTAAGAGAAGTTATATTTACCTAATCACTGTGTCATTTACTTTTAATAGAGTGGAAAACAATGAAGTACTTTGGCAGCATGGACACCTACTGAGGTGTCCATTATATCCATTATATCTTGGATATAATGAAACATTTAATAAAACAAGAGATATAGCAAACTTAGTGAAGTTCTTAAATTTTCTAGACACTGCTTCTTTATCTATAGAGGCTGTTAGCTATGACTCAATCCCATCTGAAATTACATTGCTGCTGATCTGCAGTGGCTGCAGCTTCTCCATGCTTTTTTTGTGTGAGTGGCTGTTTATAATGAAGACAGACAATTTTGGGGCTTAAGAAATTTTTACTTACCTGTTCCTCGCCAGTCTGTTATGATGCTGATATACATAAATGCAGCATTATCAGCTGGGCTGCCATGGGATGATGTAAGCATTTACTACACCTACAAAAACCCCACAGATAATGGATATTTTCAAGTACCTGGATCAAAACTTTATCAGAAGTGTGTCATGGGAGCACTATTGAGCAGATTATTCTTTGTTAAGTATATTATAAGTAGTTATTAAGTTGGGGTTTTTTTATAATTAAGGGATAAAGTAAAAGGAATTTCAAGTAATGCATCATTGAAGGTACCTGTTTGGAAATAACAGTAGTAGAATAATATTTATTCATTTCATTTGTCTGATAAGACTGAAAATTATTATTTTTAGAAGGACAGACATACCAAGAAGAGAGTTAGCAAACTGTTATTCTTCAGGTATTGTTAACCTGCATCCCTGTCAGTATGATTCTAATAAGAAAAGCCTGGCTTCCAGCCTTAGCATTTGTTACAGGAAGATAACTTGATTATTTTTGTCCAGTTCTGTTTGACTAGAAGTTTAATGGCATGATAGCTGTGATTTTTCTCAGAGAAGGTAACTTGAAAGGGCATAACGACAACTATTTCAGTGCATCAAAGAGAGATTATTTTGCAACTTCATGGCTTTTTGTAGCACACACTTTCAGATTATAATCACAGCATCATATTGAAAATACCTGGAATTCCCTAGTAGGACACAACTGTTATTAAGAAAAACCCTTTTATTAATTATTTCAGCCTCAGGAAACCCCATCAAGTCTTTTCCCAAGGTAGCGGCTCATCTTTAGTTGGCTGTTAAAGTAGAATTCAGCTGAGCAGGTGCCATTCACTCTACAGACAATCGTATGTCTTTGTGACTACTTGAGACACCTGGCAAATATACAAAAGTCCAGTATTAGTCCACCTCTGTAAAATTCCGTGGAGCAGTGCCTGGATACTACGACAGCCATGTGCTGCAAAATTGTTCATGAAACTTGAGAGATCTTCTTCTACAGTTTTGAGCTGTTGTTCCAATCAAAAATGCTCTGAGACTGATGGATCATATGGAAAAGCTCTCTTGGGTAAAATTCACCAGCTCCAAAGGCCATGATAAATATTTGTCGGGACCAGGATTGCAAGATGAAGCTATCAGGCTTATTGGGCACTCAGTCTTACCTGCTGATGCATTTTATGTGACATAGAGGATGGATCCTAACAAGGTAGCCTGGTAATGGCTTGAGAACCAAGTTTATCATTGCAAATTCAGCAGCAGCTGAGATACTACCCTCAAAGAACAAGAAGCAGGTAGGCAGAGTATGGCATAACTGCCAGTCCAACTATTGCACAGTGCAGGCAGCCACGCCAAGGGTACTGGCAAGAAGATAAGATTTCCAAAGAGGATTTGATAAATATTTCTGCTAAAAATAACAACATCAAGGTACCATAGAAAGGCATGCTGACAATGCCATGAGAGGAGGTCAAACGATAGTACTGAAGCTGTTTCCTTGGTGGTCCTTTTTAAAGAGGTCAGGCTTATGAAGGCTCACAGAAGACTATACCCAAGTACCATTTACGTACTGACTCAGCAAGGAGAAGCATGAGAAGGAAACCCATTAATAAATCTTCCAGTGCTCTTTGTGAGCGAGAGTTTCTGCCTCATGGCCACTGCAACTTCCCTAGCCTGACTAGAGCTGATCCACAAAAGTCTTGTGTTACTGCCCCTGGCATAGGCAAGAGACAACTCTGTCCAAATGGGAAGACAGGCTGAGCCTCTGGCCTTTTTACTCGGGGGACTGTTGAATGTTTAAAATAGAAGCACTCTTTAATATACTGTAGCAGTAAACAGACCTGCATGACTCAAAATCAGGTCCAGCAACATACCCTACATGAGGTAATGATTGAGCTCAAATGCAAATCCAAAGTGTACAGGAGATGGAAGCAGGGACAAGCTACCAAGGACATGTAGGGACAGAATTGGGAAAACCTGAGCTTGGCTGGAATTTAAACTAGCAAGGGATAAGAAGGGTAACAAGAAAGGCTTCTGTAGGTGCATCAACAGCATAAGGAAGAAGAAGGAAAAGGTGGCCGCTGCTGGATCAGGCTGGAGATTTACTGAATAAGGATAAAGAGAAGGCTGAAGTATTCAGTGCCTTACTCCCTCAGTCTTTATTGACAAATTCTGTCTTCACTCTTTCAAGGTCTCCATTCACATTAGTAGATTTTGTGGGAGAGAGTTACTACGTTAAGTATCAGTAGATCTAATTAGGGACTACTTAGATAAGCTGCACATGCACAGTCCACACGATGAGACAGGATACCTTTAAGACTGCTGAGGGAGCTGGCAGATGTCATTGTAAGGCCATTCTTCATGATCTTTGAATAGTTGTGGTGATCAGGGGGAAAAGACAACATCTCAGCCATCTGAAGAAGAAGAGAAGGAAGACAAGGGAGGACTATGGGCCAATCAGTCTAACCTTAGTCCGTAGGAATATTATTGATCAAATCATCCTGGAAGGCATTTCCAGTCACAGAAAGAATGAGAAAGTGATTGGAAACAGTGAGCGTGGTTCTACCAAGAAAAAATCATGCTTGACCAACCTGATCATTTTCAGTGAGAAGATGACTGACTTGGTGGACAAGAGTGTAGATATCATTTACCTTGACTTTAGCAATGTGTTTGTTATACAACAAATGACTGGAGCACAAGGCAGGTGCAAAACCGGCTGACCCCAGAGGGTCAACAGTTCAAAGTCTAACTGGCAGAGGTGAGCTGATAGGCTTAACATCATCATCAGTGGGATGAAATGCACCCTCAGCAAATTCACGAATGATGCAAAATTGGTGGGGCAGCAGCTGATAACCTGGAGATGTGGAGATATCTCCTCATGACTTTGAAATGAGTAGGTCCATTTTCACCATCCCTTTCAGATTATACAGTTTAAGAGAGCCACAGCTAGTTTTCAGAAGGGAATAATCCATAACATGAAAACCAGCACCCAATACAGGGCATATAAAATGCATCTACATCCATGCTAGATACACAGTCAACAAAAATAGATACACCATTAGCAGATTTGAGAAGTAGTGTTTGAGCTATGTGGTTACGGAGAACAATATAAAAGGTAAATGAGGCTGTATTCAACCATGGATCAAAATAATAATAATGGAATGTCACTACTATTTTCTGCCACATTTTCTATTTTGCTTGCTCAGTCATTGGCTTCACCAGAGGTGACTCTCCAAGAACAGATGATCTGATACATACCCTCAACAGTTTTGGAGAATTCAAGGCAAAACATAGCAACCATCTGGTTCTTGTGCAGAATGAAACTGTTGCCCGCAGAATAAATATTGGAGCAGTATTGTCTCAGGAGGTTCACTGACAGAAGTGCAGTCCTCAGTACTTGAGTTGGAGAAGGCTTGCTCAACTTCACAGCTCTGAGTAAAATAAATAAACAAATAAAGATCAAGGCACTAATGGTTGTTCTTCTTCCATGTGGAGTGGTCTGGAACTCATTCAAAATTTCAGCCATATCTGAATTTCAGTAGCGTTAGGAAATTAATTAATCTGTGCTCTTTCTAAACTCTCTGTAGTTTCTAGGCTGGATTGAACAACAGACAGATAAGTGGGACCAAATTATTTAGACAAACATCTGAATGGGTTCAAATTATTTAGACAAGCTCCTTTTTTCATTCTTTCTGTATCAGAGGAATGAAAAGCACAGAAAACTCCTTACAGAGACTATTCAGCTTAATAGCCCCTCTACAGGGTTGAGTGAAAGTGCTTTCAGAGATTAAGGTATAGTAATCAGAACTGAAAAGCTTCAGACATCCACAAGCAGCCCCCTGGAGTTCCACCTACAATGCCATTGTAAAAGCATCTATGAATGATAGTGTTTCTTAGAGCACTCTTACTCTTAACATATGCTAACTCCACTTTAGTGCTGGATGTGAAGGGGATGCTTCTTGTTATCACTATTAGTGTGGGGTTTTGTGTATACTGACAAAGAAAAACTAAAGGGCTACTTAGTTCAAAGTTCCTTCAGATGTGTATCCCATATGCCTATTCATTTCCTGTCTCTGGAAGAGGTCCCATAGAGCTGATTAGATCTAGAATTACGGGGTTGAGGAGACTACAGAATACATGGTGTGGTCTCCTTTATGTCCCTATGTGCAAAAAGCTGAAGCATGAGCATGCCTCATGAATATTGCTCAAACCATATGGTTGCAAGTGCTAACAGCACATGCATCCATAGTGGCAGCGTGCCTATGGGGAGTATTTCCTAAAAACTGTATCAGTGCTGAGTAGCTTCTTATTTTCTCAGAAACGTTCCTGTATCTGAAATTTATGCAATTACCACCAGGCATTTCATTATCACACCAAACATCGTGCAGTATGGTTAGTATTTTAGAGCAGATGATCATTTGATGAACTAGTTCAGCCATTGTTTTATTAAAGACACTGGTATCACCCTTCCTCATATGAGATCATACATGGTAACACTGCCATGTCAGTAGATTGAAGTTTGTACATGTCATTAGAAGAAAATAAAGGAGTTTTCCTTCCTTCTTTAAAATGTGCTCCTTATTTCTATATAAAGACTCATCTTCTATCCCCATGACATCCAGATTCTCAAGCAAAAGGATTCCAGCTAACAAAGGAAATGATCCTGCAAGATCCTGTGGTTTTTTCCTTTTTTTTTTTTTCTTTAAGGGGGAGTGAGATTGAGAGGGCAAAAGATATGTCTGTCAGACACTAGGCAGAGCTTGTCAAAAGATTTCTCTTTAACTTGGAATGTATATGAATGAAGTACATGTAGATATCATATAAGAAAGGTGACAATTGTAAGAAAAATTAATTTGAAATAAATACAGTCATAGTCTTTTGTAAATTTAAATTACACAAATGTGTATTCTTTCTGCTTTTCTTCTTACAGACTACTTCGGGAGTATATGGATAAAAATGAAAAATAAAATCTTATTTGCTGCAGGAACTGGCTTGAAAGAATTAGTAAAGCTTCCTGTGTGGGTGAGTGGAAAGAAAAACATGGTCCTTTATTTGAATTCATCTGCTAATGTACATGTTATTAACTGATGGTTCTAGAATATACTGCCAGACCTATCCTTTGGAAATTTAAATATTTAGCTCCACATTTAGCTCTGAAGATTCTTACTCAATTGTAGCTTGTCAGCGTAGCATGGTTTTGAATGTCTGCTCTCTGGACATGGGACATGAAGTGACATTTTGGTCTCTGATAGCTTTTGAGGAGACAGTGACTGTAAGTATATCTCTGGAAGTCTACAGGCAGACCTACTGTTACTAGAAAAAATCAGCAGTTAAGAAGTTGCTCACAGAATCTGTGTTAAAAATAAGGTAAGGGTTTTTTTAAGGTTTCTTTCAAATATGAGTTTCTTCCTACTGTATTTTGTTATACATTTTCATTTTCTGCTGTATTTAGGCAATATTTGGGATAGTCCTTATGTGCATGTAGCAGTAGAGAAAGGCTTCTTTCCCCGTGCGTTCACTGCTATTGAGACCCCACAGCAGAGTATATGCTCACATAGGTTCATCCAGATTAATTTTCTGCTAATAAAGCTATTATTTAAATTTATTTCCTGGCTTTTAAAATCAATAAAAGAAACCATTATTTAAAACTGTAAATTAAAATAGCATATTAACTAAGTGTCATCCTACCAGGTCAGCACTGTACGTCTGTAAATTAACTACACAGTTCTGCAATATTAAGAAGGTGGATTTCTTAATAAACATGAACAATTAGTTACACAACCTGGAAATCATCTGCCCTGATTTAGGTATATGGAACACTTTAAAGTATCTTTTAAGTGTCACCATTTCATCTTGTTTATCTGCCCCTGTCCATTCTGCTGCTGCTTTGCTTCATGGGTGTCAACATCTGGATGTTTAATGATCTATACATATCAAAAGTGCCTCTCTCGTGTTGAACAACCTGCTAATTTAGGTGTCTGTACTGTAATCATAGCATGTTGTGAAGCAACCAGTATTTCTGAAAACTTTAATCCTGTCACTCTCTACAAGTTCACCCTTTCCTAGGTATTTCAGAAACAGGACTCAGTCAACAAGCCCATAAATGAGGCCCACCCACTACTACAAAAACACTGATTGTTTTGGCAAGGCTTAGGACAGGTCCTGAACTAAAGAGCTAGAAAATACCACAAGTAAATGATGTAGAGGAAAAGGATCTGATGAAAGATCAGCTCTTGTTGCTTGCTGTTCATATGGCACACACCTCATCCTCCTCCTAGATGTAGCATTGTGGTTCTCACAAATGAGATGGATTGGGTAGAGTGTTTCCAGCTCTATCACAGTGCCATGATGTATCTTTGCAGCCTTCCTTGAGACAGAGTAATTTCCAGTCACATCACAGACACCACTGTTTTCCTCTGATATATGTGAGAATGCCTGGTCATGAAGTGCAAAGTTTGTTCTTATTGTGTGTGGGAGTATTGTTGAAGGAAAATTCTTGTGGTAGTCTGAGATGCTATTTCTTTCCCTGTGGTGTGCCCATAAAGAAGAGAGAGTTGAGGATTTACATAGCTATGTAATCCTGCTGTCTAGTGACCTTGGCTCCTTGCTTTTCCTTTTCCTTCCTTTGTCTTCCTCCCTTTCCAGCTCCCACCCACTCTCAGGGAATTCTAATCCTCCTCTCTGTGCTTCTGCCCCACAAGAGGCTGAGAATGGGGAACTGACCACAGTGAGTGCTGGAGTGTTTGAAGTAGTGACTGATAAGAAAAAAAGGCTTTCTTTTTTCTACTGGAGCTGACTGTGGAATGGGATTGGCATTCTGGTAGAGGTGACCAAGTGGCTACCATGCATATGATCATGTGATCATGTCCCCTTAAAGACAGGAAATTGGTTCGCTACAGCAGTGTCTGCAGCAGAAGCCAGTCATTTCTCTTCTGTGACATGGGGATCTTTGAAGGAAAGCAGAATGTGTGATTCCAAAAATCAATTATGCCGAATCGCTGAGGGTGTCTATGTGACGCAAGGAAAACACAGGAGACAGGAATTAGGATGCTGAATTGTGCAGTCCTTGCGAGTGCCTTGCAAGCATGACAGTGCTTTTATTTTCAGATGTTTCAGAGGGAGCTGCATTGCTTAGGATGAGAGTAGACCTCTCGGGTGTCTTTTCCAAAGGAATCTGGACAGTGTAAGAATACCGAGAGGTTGAAAGAGCACAGGCTGAGGTTTTTTGTGCCAGGGCATTTGTCTCAACTAAATGAAGGCTCGTGGTTTATGGGATGTATCTACCTGTAGTTCAGATATCTAATTTAGGGTAGATGAATCCCAGATAGGTTGCTGTTTGGGCAACCTAGAACCACATGAGTAGAAAAAAGATTCAGCCTCTCACCTAACATAGGCACTGTGGAGGATGCATACAAGATAAATTCCAGAAGCATAACTGGACATTCTTTTAGATTCCCCAGATATCATGAAGATATCCTTTTTCTCACTAGAAGCATCATTGTGCTTTAAAGATTTTTATTAATTTTTGTTATTCTTTATTCTCTTTTAGACATTTACATATTACAATCAAACTGATTATACTTGAGAATCCAATTCTGCAAAGGCATTGTGAGTATATAGTAGATGTTAATAATGTAGTTTTGATAAGTAGGAATTAAAAGTTTCTTCAGTACCATGCTAACTGCCCTGACAGTTGTTTACATAAATTAAAAAATACAGTTAATATTGCTAACGGGAAAATACTGCTTGTTGCTGTAGTACTTCAAGACAGGCCATATGCAGCCCAAAATGGACATGAGTCACATTAGGGAAAGCAAGTAAATTATTTATAAAATATAAAATACATAATCCTGTTACAAGGGGTTTATAAGAGTCTTATTGGCAGAAAAACCATGCACATTTTACCTAATACATAAATCTATTCCAAAGTTTCTTTTCAGTCTTTATGTTCCAGCTGACAGGCTCTTCCGCATTTGTATGTTCCCGGATGAAAATACAGCTGTTCAACAAACCTACATGCCCAGGTTATATTCACTGATGAGGATCTGGGGTTGGAGATCAATCCTAACTCTCTTATCCTCACTTTTGTTTTAGATCTGCATACAGGTTTATTCGAATCTTCTCTCCATCTCCAAAAGTGTTATTGATACTCAGGTTACTCAGGAGACAGTTCTGACCTTCTTCCATACTATTAACCAGCCTTTTTCAAAAATGCAAATGTCCCTTTGACAATCAAGATGCTGTTGTCTTTTGTATGAGTGAATTCATAACAAATCGATAGCCTGCCACAGGCTAAAAAATGTCTTCTCTCATTTGGTAAGCCTTTTTGCAAATATCATTGTAGAGCCTTTCCAGACTCTAAACCTGACATTCCACATATAAGCTAAGAGCTATTCTTCGTAGAAAGATATACAAGAGATTACTGAGCGTGGCGCATAATTGAGCCACCTCACTCTTTGAAGGCGATGACTTCAGCTACTGTTAAAATAGGCACCTCAACATGTAGCCTTAGTATAGTGCTGCAGCAAAGGACTGAATGGGATTTTTGTATGTATAAGAGAGAGAATATGAATAAGAACTAAGAAGATAAATTTGCTTTAGTGCGTAGCGTTGATAAAGCTGAGACTAATATATTTTTGTCCAGTTCTAATATCCCCTGTTCAAAAGAAATGTAAAAATTCTGTGTTAGGATCACAGAAATTATCTGATAAATGAAGGAAAAGTTTTACAACGTGACACCTAAGAAATTTGTTTCATGTTGATAAAAGAAAGTGGCCACTGCCCTCAACATTGTTGTAGTGCTTGCAGCTCTGCACTAGAAAATGACTGTAATGTAATGTCAGGCTTAAGTATTCCATCAGGTATGCTGTAGGAGTTCAAAAGGTATGGTTTTCCCAGTACACAATGGCCAAATTACCCTCTGTGAGGTGAGGGTGTGTTTGTTTTCACTCTCCTTTGAAGCATCTGAGTTTGAGCACAGATGAGTATGATACCAGATAGACTAAACCACTGCACTGATGTACTTGGGAGAGTGTTATTCCAGAGATGCATGGGTTGTTGGACCTCATTCTTATGTTTAAAATTAATTACAATTCTCTGTTATTTCAGAGGTTTCAAACCTTCATATGTCACAAAGTAATCACCCGAGAACTGAAATGCTTTAGTTAACTAATTCTACTGTGATTTATTTAGAAGAATCTGGATGTAACTAAAATGTCCTGAGATACTACAGAAAGCAAGAGTAGATGCCTAATAGTCCTATCTACTGTGATTTGTATGCTTTACTATCAGCTTCCCTTTATTTGTTCGCATAATTACACTCATTATATTTTTAGAAGTTATTTTGTCCGTCTCGTGTGTCCCCTTAAATTGGTCTGACAACTGGTAATGAGCTCAGATTCTGTGTTGTGTGTTGTTTTGAAAAGCTTCTTTTGCTATTAGCAAAATAGCTTCCTTACATCAAGACAAGATTTTTACATTTTCAGTTAGGTGAAGTATGCATCCAAAGATCTTGGCAAATGATCCATGAAAAAAGGCTAAATACCCCAAATGGTCATTCTTCTTTGACTTTGTCTTTGAATCAGCAGTACTGCAACCCACTTTAAAATCACTGGCATCAGAGCTCTTACACCAGGATTCTTTCCTTTCTTTTCATCCAGATACTCATTTGTTTACCAGGAATCATCAGAAATTGGTAATGCCTCCTTCATTTTGTTGAGGAAGCCCACCGTTACTTTAGGATATCAGATGATTTTAAAACCCTCAATAATTAGCACAGACTTTATACTTCGGTGAGCTGTCCTGTAGTGTTCTGGATTCTTCTACTATCACCCATGAGGACCTCACTGCCAAAGAATTAAACAATCTTAAATCTGTCAGTAAATCTATCATTGGCAGGGCCCTACATCTTGCACCCCCATCTCCAAAGATACCAAGTCTTGGCAGAGAATACCATATTTCTCTTTATCTACAGTGGTAATCACCGATGCCACTGATAGTAACAGTGACGCATAGAAAAGCAAACACATATATTCAGTTTGCTCTGTGCACTTGGGGAGAAGGACTGTGAGGGACTGGATGCCCAGAATTAGCACACGTATTCCTCTGCCTCCTTCTAACTCGGATTAGCAAATTTATCAAGCCTACTTTATGAGCAGAAATTACTTGTGGTTTCTGAGATAAATCTGCTTGTGTTTTGCTCAAGTACCCCCATGCAGTCAAATCTGGTTGTTTTCAGGCAGGTCACTTCCCTAGTCACTTTTGTGGTGTGGATTCATCTTTGAGCCCTTCATTTAAGTATGTTTGATTATTTCAGACTTCCCTCTCTTTGCTCCCTCCCCTCAGCATGCTGTTCAGTTTCTTTTTTCGTATCAGCTTGTACCTGTACTGGTGGCAAGATCCTCAAAATGTCTATGTGGATATGCCATTCCACCATTTTTTTCCTCCACACAAATCAGTCAAAAAGGATTGCTTCTTGGCAAGTCTCAGAATTCATGTAGCTATTTTTAGCCCAGGATTCAAGGACAAAGGTCTTTATGTTAATACACTGAAGTATAGAGCCATAAAGACCCCTATATGCATCTGATGATATCATCACTATGCTCTGCATCAAACAACAATGTAGCCTGTTTATTCTGTTGTCAGAAATGGTTGATCTCCAAAAGTTTTGAGTCAAGCTTCCAATTCAACTCTAATATTCTCCTTCAAGGAGTGCTAAAAATGCTAGCAAACAAACCTTGCCATTTCAGATTCTCAGATCACAGATGGGAAATATGATCAGCTGTCTTCAGTACTGTTTGCAAGGACCAATGATTTTCTGAAATTGATTTCTCTGTGGAAAACTACAATAGGAGCAACCAGCTAAGTATTCTGTTTTAGGGCTGCCTGAGTCAACAGTCTCTGACTTACAGAATTCAGCTTCAGTGCTACAGTAGGTTGTCTTATGCCTTCCATCTTATCTCAACACAAGCCAGAGTTCTGCAAAAATTGAATTCAGATAGGATGTCTGTAACTCTATTTCCATCTTCATAATTCCAGATTCTACTGCACCTGTTAATGGGCTCAATAATAAGCCCAAATTTCCCACAAGTGATCAACCTCTGTTTCCAGCAAAAATCGAAAACATAGCCCCATACTAGCTACTACAAAGAAATTTAACTCTATCTCAGCTGAAACCAGGACAGTATCCACCCCTTATTCCATACCATTTACATCATGCCCAGGTTCCACACTATCCAATACAACCTTATTAACCTCCACCCCCCCTTCCCATCCTTTGATAAAATACACAGATATCATTTAGTCCATGGCTTTGGGCTCCATCTCTTCTGGTGGTCACTCAGGACAGGAGAGGTACTGTGTTGCGCGGAGTTACTGGGCACCAAAGCCAGCTCAGGTTGGATCACTGCTGTACCTGCACTGCTTCTTGAAAGGCTTGTCCTCCATTGGTTTGGGTGGTTCCTGCTGTAGTAATTCCTATAACATGCAACTCATATCACAGGTTACAACAATTCAAAGGTAGAACCATTACAGTCTCCGCCCCTGGCCCCTTTGGGCCAGGTTATAGGATTTAACATTGCAATGAACTCCTCCCCTTGCTCCTGTTGCTAGCCTGGCTAGCAACAAGGGGTTTCTGCTATAGTAATTTCCGTAACATGGAACTCAGATCCTGGGTTAGAACAATTAAAAGATATTTCCATTACAATCTCCACCCCTGGTTCATTTGGACCAAACTATCAGGTTTAACATTGTAATGAACTCCTCCCCTTGCCCCTGCTCTGGCTTGGACTTACCCACAGACTGTAGTCCTTTAGGGTTGTACCTGCTCCAAGTGGAGCCTTACCCAGGAGCCACAGTCTCTCCAGGGGCACACCTGCTGCAGCATAGACTTATCCAGAGCCACAGTCGCTTTGAGGTGCACCTGTTCCAGTGTGGCCTTCTCCATGGGCCTCAATGCTTTCAGAGCTATACCTGCTCCAGCGTGGCCTTGCCCATGGCTGCAGTCCCTCCAGAAGTAAGCCTGCTCCGTTGTGGGCTTATCCATGGCCATGCACTTTGAGGTGCTCCAGCGTGACCTCATGCACAGCCACTGATGCTTCAAGGTGTACCTGCTGCAGCACGAACTTATCTACAGCCACAGACACTTCGAGGTGTACCTTCTCCAACATGGACTTATCCTTGGGCCACAGTTGCCTCGAGGTGTACCTGCTGTGGCACAGACATAACCAAGGCCACAGATGCTTCGAGATATACCTGCTCTGGCATGGGCTTATACACAGGCACAGATGCTTTGGGGTGTCCTGCTCCCACGTGGACTCATCCACAGGTCACAGTCCCTTTGACTCGAGTCCATGCTGGAGTTCCAGCCTGTCCAGTGCAGCAGCACAGAAACAGCAGCAGGGCCCTGGCCATCTGCCAGCCCAGGCGCATCGCCATGGCTGTTATCAGAATGTTCCCAGGCCCGGCAGGGTAAGGGGATAAGCAGTACAGCAGTACAGCAAGCAGCGAAAGCAAAAAGCGCCACTAATGAGTGCTAGACTTTAAGGCACACGGTGTATATATACAGTAAGTCAGGCAAGCCCCATAGCACAGAAGCCTGCCAATTAATAGCTAAACAGCCATAACAGCTATAAATTCCATCTAGCACATTCCAGTCAAATCTGTCATTATATCAAACCTTTTGTGCCCCACGTTAGGGACCAAAAAGGACTGTCGTGGCTTAGCCCCAGTCAGCAACCAAGCACCACGCAGCCGCTCGCTCACTCCCCGCTGGTGGGACGGGGGAGAGAATTGGAAGAGTAAAAGTGAGGCGACTCACGGGTTGAGATAAAGACAGCTTAATAGGTAAAGCATAAGCTGCGTGTGGAAGCAAAGCAAAACAAGGAATTCATTCACTCCTTCCCACGAGCAGACAGGAGTTCAGCCATCCCAGGAAAGCAGGGCTCCATCACACGTAACGGTTACTTGGGAAGACAAACGCCATCCCTCCCAATGTCCCCCCCTTCCTTCTTCTTCCCCCAGCTCTATACGCTGAGCCTGACGTCATATGGTACGGAATATCCCGTGGGTCAGTTGGGGTCAGCTGTCCTGGCTGTGCCCCCTCCCAGCTTCTCGTGCACCCGGCAGAGCAGGGGGAGCTGAAAAAGTCCTTGACCAGTGTAAGCACTGCTTAGCAACTGCCAAAACATCTCCACGTTATCACCACTGTTTCCAGCAAAAATCCAAAACATAGTCCCATACTAGCTACTATGAAGAAAATTAACTCTATCCCAGCTGAAACCAGGACAACCTCCCACCCAAACTTGACTTTTCTTCATTTCACAATATGTTTTGTCCGCAAACTAAAAAAAAATCTTTCATCTGTTCACATTTTCTAGCTGTCTTCACTACCTCACTTTAATTGGACTTATGTTTACCTATAAAGTCCCATTTCACAGCAATCATTAATCCATCCTCCCAAAGCAGAATTTATTCTACCATTCCAAGAGAACTAGTCCTGAAACTAACATTGAAAAATGTAGTCTGTCCTTGAATAGCTGCTATATTACTAAAAAATTAATCAGGAGGTCTAATAAGGTCAAACTTCTTTCTCTGGAATCAATAAGCATTTAAAAATCACTGACTGCTAGGACTGACTCTCATAGTCCCTCAAACATACACCTGTAACACCACAACAATAGCTGTATTAGTATTAGTGTATCACAGTGGGAGTAAAATGGGACGCTGACATTGTAGGTGATGTGTTAATAAAATAAGAAATAATAAGTAATAATAATAGGTGCCTCTTGTCTCCAAATGAAATGACCTTGATATTGCTGCATTTCATTTCTTTGGTGTTACTGGTTTATTTCAAGATAAATTCTAACATAAATTCTTGTCTGGGGCAGGGGATTCTTTTGTAGGGAATTAACCAGTGGTGTTATGTCAGCTGAACGACAGCCTAGCATCTTTGAAAATGCAAGTAAATTACAGCATCAGGTAGGCACTGTAGCTTGATAAGAAAAAAAAAATACAGTAACAATGCTTCTCAGATTCTTGTGAGCAAATCCTGACCCATTGCCAGGAAGGTTCCACTCCAGTTCATATCCTTCCAATTAACTAACATCATGTAAAATAATACAAAGTCTAAGTAGAAATGCGGAAGAGAGGGAGTTCACAGTACAGTATTGATGAAGAAGTGTCCAAGACGAGAAAGATAAGAAACAGTTTGTGGACAAGACAGGAGCCATAGTACTGAACCAGCATGCAGAATTGGTGCAACAGCCGCTATTCCCATTCGTAGTGACCAGACTCCTCAAAGTGCATGGATGAGGTTCACTTCTGGAAGGTTTCCTGGATAAACTGAAGTTTGTATTTTTTTCGGGTGCCTTACTTTTGTGTTGGCTGCCCTCCAGGAAGGCATATCGTTCTTGAGAGGTAAGTTTCAATAATTTATTTAGTTCTGGGTAACTAGTTGAAAAAAATGCTAATATAGTTGTATTTTTAGCCTCATATATATCACGTATTAGATTTATAAAATGTTTATTTTGCTGCATAAATGCATAAAAACAATTGAAATGTTTATCTTTTGGAATTATGTACAGATTTATATAGCTTATAACTTCTGACAAAAATAACTAGCCATTTTTTAAAAATTAAAATATCCAACTTTCCATAATATTATCAATTCTCATTATCATCCCTGGGAAAGACAGCGTAATGTAGGTATCCTTTATCCTGTCTTGGGGCAATGGGATAGAGAAGATGATCTGCAGTTTGTTCAGCCTTATTTTCCTAAAACTCTCTGAACTGTTTACATTCATGGTTAGAAGTATAGTATTATTACTCCCATAGCCTCCTCACAGGCAAGCTAAGGAAGTGTGGGTTGGATGAGTGGACAGTGAGGTGGCCAGAGAACTGGCTCAACAACAGAGCTCAGAGGGTTGTGATCAACGGAGCAGAGTCTGGATGGAGGCCTGTCACTAGTGGTGTTCCCCAGGGGTCTGTGCTGGGTCCAGTCCTGTTCAACATAGTCATCAGTGACCTGGATGATGGGACAGAGCGTAACCTCAGCAAGTTCGCTGGTGATACCAAGCTGGGAGGAGCGGCTGATACACCAGAAGGCTGGGCTGCCATCCAACGAGACCTGGACAGGCTGGAGAGCTGGGCCCAGGGGAACCTCATGAAATACAACAAGAGCAAGTGCAAGGTCCTGCCCCTGGGGAGGAACAACCCCATGCACCAGTACAGGCTGGGGGCTGAACTACTGGGAAGCGGCTCTGTTGAGAAGGACCTGGGAGTGCTGGTGGACAGCAAGGTGACCCTGAGCCAGCAATGTGCCCTTGTGGCCAAGAAGGCCAATGGTACCCTGGGGTGTATAAAAAGAAGTGTGGCCAGCAGATCAAGCGAGGTTATCCTGCCCCTCTACTCTGCCCTGGTGAGACCACATTTGGAGTGATGTGTCCAGTTTTGGGCCCCCCCGTTTAAGAAGGACAGGGAAGTGCTTGAGCAAGTCCATTGGAGAGCTACAAAGATGGTCAGGGGACTGGAGCATCTCCCTTATGAGGAAAGGCTGAGAGACCTGGGTTTGTTTAGCCTGGAGAAGACTTGAGGGTGGATTTCATAAATACCTATAAATACGTAAAGGGTGAGTGTCAGAACGATGGGACTGGGCTCTTTTCAGTGGTGCCCAACGACAGGACAAGGGCAATGGGCACAAGTTGGAACACAGGAAGTTCCAGCTAAACATGAGAAAAACCTTCTTTCCTGTGCGGGTGCCAGAGCAGTGGCACAGGCTGCCCAGGGAGGCTGTGGAGTCCCTTCCCTGGGGACATTCAAACCCCGCCTGGACGCGTTCCTGTGCCCCCTGCTCTGGGTGTGCCTGCTCAAGCAGGGGGGTTGGACAAGATGATCTCCAGAGGTCCCTTCCAACCCCTGCCAGTCTGTGATTCTGTGATTAACTCAAAATTCATTCTCATACTGAGAGTTCTGACATATCAAAGAGTTCAGGAAAATAAAAGCATAAGCAATAGATCTCTTTTAGCTTTAGAATTATTTTGAAACTAGCCTAAAATTCATCCCCAAAGCCACTTTTTCCATATTTTCTTTAAAAATTAATATCCTTAGAAAACTCAGTAACATCCTGAAATTATTGGGAAAGCATATTTTTTGTGAATAGAGTTCAAAATACCAAAATAATAGATGAAAAATTATTGAACAAATGATAATTCTTAAAGCATAGAATAATGAAAAATCATTTACATGCTTGTTCAGTGCTGAAGTATTAAATGAAGCTAAATTATACAGATCTTTTTTCCTTTGTCTTTTAGACCTGTACACGTTGTCTGTGACAAACATGATTTGACTAGCCACAAAACACCTGGGTAAGACACTGTATTAATGGCCCAAAGAAGACTAGGCATTATGGACATGCTGTCATATGAAACTGAAGTGCTATATTTGGATATTTATCACTTAATATAAAATGAGGCTGTTCTGATATTAATGTTCCTGCCACCTTTTTCTTTTGTTACAGTACAGACCCATACTTATGAACTTAAACTGAACTGGTGTTTAAGTATTCTCTACCAGAATAGCCTGACTGAATCAATGCAGAAAACTATTGAAATATTTTTCTCTTTTCTCAGATTACTTCCTGAAATATCTGCAAAAGCATTATCCATACCTGATCCTAACAGGTTAATGAGGATTTGCTGTAGTTCAGCGTTCCACCCATTGTGCTGTTAAATTAACAGTGTAAAGAAAGTAGAGACTGCAATTTTTCTGTTACCTAAATTTTCAGTTACTAGTTCTGGGTAATGCTGATTGCAATAGCTGGCTACAAATCTTTAGAAACTAGTGCCATTTTTAAATTGATTTTTAATAACATAAGCAAGTTTGAACTATATAGTAGAAAGAAAGACTTGCTGCTTATGTTTTTAAGTCATGGAGAAGAGTGGCAGTTTGAATTCTTTCTGTCTAAACAATCAACACTATGCCATATCAAGATAAATAAAACCAAGGGGTTTAATGATTGTTGATTTCATTTCATTAGGAAACTTCTGTAGAACCCAACAGATGAGGACCAGGTAAGAATTACAGGTTTCATTCTAGTTGGGCTGCATATGAAAGAGAGAAACAAAGTGCAACATTCAGTATCTGAATAAATTCTCTCCTTTTCTGGGTAGCCCATTATGATTGGGATAAATATGGTTGCCTAATGGAACTTCTTTATGAAGAGTATTTCCAACCTGTTATTTCCTTGTAAGTAAACTGCTGATAAGTTGTGAGGCACGAGGAAGACTACTTCTATCAAGGTCATGTAGGGATTGAACCTGCAGAAAGCATCCAAGTCCAATGGCAAGAGTAATGTTATCAAATCTTTATGTTTCTTTTCACACATCGTACTGGATGCTTTGGTTTCCGTGGGTATTGCTGCACCACATCAGTGCTGTAATTGCAAGACACCGTGCCTTAGAGTAAAAAGTCTTGTCAGCATGCTGCCTACCTCTCTTACCCTCTGCAGCGGCAGCAGCTCTACATGCTCACTGATTCGTGCACCGTTCTGAATACAAAGGCTGTTTGTGTCCTTGTGCCATTTTATTGAGATGTCACATTCCATGTTTTATAGATATGATGGTCATTCATATGTTAGAAATGTTGAAGCAAATTTTATATTATGGGAGATGAAAGGCAGAACTAACTATGGCTACACTTCATTCATGAAAGAAGTAAGCCATCTACTGAGAATGTAACTTAAACGTTTTATGCATAACGGTCTACATGCAAAGTATGGCTGTTCTTAAACTTGATGAAACCTCTTTAGTCTGAATGGATGTAGGTAGCTGCATAACACTTTAACATTTCATATACTGGACGTAATATAATAGTCTATTCAAAGTTATGCATGTGGGAGGTATCAAAACAATACAGTAAACAGAAGAAAAATGTGCCCAATAGAATATGGTGTGGGAAATGAAACTTTGAAATTTCAGACTGCCTTGTCTCCAAAGAGAAAAAAAATGATACGCACTAATCCACATGGTCATCAAAACTTATTCTGTGCAATCTATTTATAATTAAAATTAGTACACTGCTTCCTTTTTCAGTAGGATGACGAAGGATATTTAAGCCAAATCCTCATCTACATATAGTGTTACAGGAACTTTGGTAGCCTCCTCTGACAGCTCAATTTGTGAAAGAACTCTTTGACACTCTCCTGTGTATACATACACAGCTACGCTGGAGTTTTGGACATGATCCTACTTATTCATTTGCAACCCTGACAAACACAATTATCTCTTAAAGATAAGTAAATCAAATATACTAAAGCATGATGCCACCTTTTCATGTACCATACTTTCAAATGATACACATTTAAAACTCACATTTTTAATCTGTTTTTTTTCTTAATTTGTATTTTTAACAGGCAGGTTGTCTGTATAAAGCACAGCCTTGGCTCATGATGCTTAAACAAAGTAAAAACCCTACATAGGATAAAGTATGGGGACCACAGATATGAAAATGCATGTTTAGAAATAGCTGGTGATAGTGTGAATAAAATGTATTGTTATCTTACTTCATATTCTTGCAGTACTGATATCCTTGGAGAAGGGGGGGCATGGTGAAGCATTGACAGGGTAGAATAAAGCTCATCTAACGATACTGCATTGGTCTAACTGTAAAATAATCTAAAAGAATAATTTGGGGCTGAAGATACCTTATCAGCATTTTAAATTATTATATTGCAAGAAAGGCAAAGGTGTCACATCATACTCAGTAAAGCACTCTTTGTGGTCAACAGTAGGAATAATTGAAACTCCTGTAATACAGAAGAGTGGAACACAAAGAAGAGTGCTAGACAGGAAGCCAGAGGGGGATTATAGAACTAAAAAGAATTCCTCAGATGCAAACACATACCAGGAGGCTGTCAGAAGAGTGGGTTAAAGCCAGCAGAATTAGAATAAGCAATAAAAATTTTGTTCATCCTTTCTAAAAAAGTAAAGGCAAAGAACGAGCTATTTCTTGTGCGCAAGGCTGGAGTATCTGGTTTGAAATTTCTGCAAAATATTGTCTTTGCTGAGTTGTTCAGAGACAGAAATTTGTCTGAAATCCTTTCCACATCAAAGCCAGAGACAGTTTTGTTACCAGTGCCAGACTGGAGAGGATTCCATTGGATATCCTATTTATCAGTAGTTTCCTTGACATTTAGGTCAACTTCACAGTGTTTATTTCCCATCTAAACAAAATTGTTTCACAGAACCCCAAATCTGGGCTTTTGCTCAAAGGAGCAATAATGTCATTACAATTCAGTAAGCATTTTTAGTAGTCTGTCTGTGATCTTGATACTAGAAACACAGCTATAGTTAAATTTAGGCTGAAGTCTATTTCATCACTGCAGTTGTATATGTCTGTTTAAAATACTTCTACTATGACTGTTATCACCGTAAAACAATTCTTCCTTACATCGAGATGAAACCTCTCCTGGTGCAACCCGTAGCCATTGCCCCTTGTCTTGTCCATTTGGCTCCTTGTGAAGAGAGCAATTTTTGCTCAGTATTGCTCTTTTTGTCTTATGTATCAATAGTATTATTGATACTATGCTCTAGGGGAGGCTTGGCTTTCAGGTCAGCATCAGACTCATTCCCAATCATATGGTTAGAAGAGCTGATGTACACATTTCCCCCACTTTCCTGCCTTCCAGTGATTTTTCAGTGAATGATTTTTCAATGCTTCTGGGAATCTGGAGAGGTCCCAATTGACTGGAAGCTGGCAATTGTTGTCCCAATCTTCAAGAAGGGCGACAGGGATGACCCCGGTAACTACAGGCCCATCAGTCTCACTTCTGTACCTGGCAAAGTTATGGAGAAGATTATTCTGGGAGTTATTGAGAAACACCTGAAAGACAACACAGTCATAGGTCTCAGCCAGCATGGGTTCACGAGGGGAAAGTCCTGGCTAACAAACTTAATTTCCTTCTATGACAAGGTCACTCACCCAGCTGACCAAGGGAAGCCAGCTGATTGATCTTTTTGGATTTCGGTAAAGCTTTTGACACTGTCTCCCACAGTATCCTCCTGGACAAAATGCCCAGCACACAGCTGGATAATCACGTAATGCAGTGGGTGAGCAACGGGCTGATGGGTCGGGCTCAAAGGGTCATAGTAATGGGGTTACATCAGGCTGGGGCCCAGTTGCTAGCTCAGATAGCTATGACAGCTCATTTCATGCCATTTTTAGCCTCATGCAATTAGGTTAAAGATTATCCTATATGAAGATTAATCTGCTTTCCCACCCTCTTGATGGTAGACTTTTGAAGAAGCAAAACAGACTCAACTCTCCTGCCAGCAAACTGTTCTCTTAATGGAACCTTAATTAAATTTCTGCATCTTTTAATAAGAAAATCCTTTCAGTATGGGACTATGGACCTCTTCTAAACTGGTCCACTACGATAACCTTTTCAATCACCATTATCTTAGCCCATTAATGTAGGCGAGAGTCAGTTCCTCATGGGCGACCTTTTTTCTAGTTTTCTATGAAGATAATGTGACCTGATTTTAGAACACACAAAAAACTCTTACCTAAGACATTTTTAAATTTTATTTAATCAAGGAAGTGCTTGCATGCATCGTTTTTTCCTAAAATGCATTCTCTGCAGAAGCGACCCCTCACATCTTTTATGTTAGTGTATCTTCTCTATCTATATTAACAGGAGGATTTTCTGACTGACAGAGCTTACATACTTGTATCAGAAATACTGGGGCCAGCAGGAGCAGGGAAGTGATAGTGCCCTTAAACTCGGCACTGGTGAGGCCGCACCTTGAATATTGTGTTCAGTTTTGGGCCCCTCACTACAAGAAGGACATTGAGGTGCTGGAGCATGTCCAGAGAAGGGCAACGAAGCTGGTGAAGGGTCTGGAGAGCCGGTCTTACAAGGGGAGGCTGAGGGAGCTGGGGGTGTTTAGCCTGGAGAGGAGGAGGCTGAGGGGAGACCTTACCGCTCTCTACAACTACCTGAAAGGAGGTTGTAGCAAGGTGAGTGTTGGTCTCTTCTCCCAGGTCACTAGCGATAGGATGAGAGGAAATGGCCTCAAGTTGCATCAGGGGAGGTTTAGATTGGGTGTTAGGGAAAATTTCTTTACTGAAATTGTGGTCAGACATTGGAACAGGCTGCCCAGAGAGGTGGTGGAGTCGCCATCCCTGGAGGTGTTCAAAAAACATGTAGGTGTGGCACTTCAGGGCATGGTTTAGAAGACACGGTGTTGTTGGGTTGACAGTTGGACTTGATGATCCTAGAGGTCTTTTCCAACCTCAATGATTCTATGATTCTGTGATTCTATACACATACCAATGGGTATATGTCTATGAATGTAGACATGTACATATAGACAATACATCTTGAGAAAGGCACAGGAAGTAAACATTTTTTATTTTTGCTGTTTGATTGATCAGATTCCCATTGGAAGCCATGCCAGGAACCCACAAGTTTTATGAGGTTGAAAGAACGTAAAGAGAATGTATGAACCGTGACATCTGGGGTTTTTACCTTCAAGCAGCCAAGCTGGGTGGGAAAAAAACAGAATATGTTCTGTAATAACCACAGAACTAATGCTTTGCCCTGTCCAGGACCTTCTCATCCAGGACTTTAGCCGTAACTATGAAGCACCTTCACGCCCCTTTCAGATTGAGGAAAATATTTTCTGAAGATTTTCAGAAATAAATTCTGAGGCATCTTCCAAGTTCTCTATCTATTTTATATTCTGTTTCTTCTGTCTAGTAGTAGTCTTGAGATCTGTGTAATAGAGGCTGAATATGATAAACTGAATACAGGCCGCATTAAAACTAAGATTAAAAAGTTCTCTCAGATGATGCCTTTAGGAGAAATGCAGTTACAGTAAGGACTGATATATGGGTTGGGGACATTATTGGCAGTTTCTTAATAGCTCTGTCAAGGGACCGAATTATATAATTTATGTTCATATGGACATTTAATTTATGCTCAATTGAACATTTGCATAGCAGAATCTATTAATTTTCAGCCACTACTTGCACATAAAAAACCCACCACATCGAATCTGTGTTTGTGTTCAATTGCTTTTCAAAGCTAGTTCAAAAATAAGTAATTCTTTCATTGTTTCTGTTCAGAATTATAGATCTTGTTTCGTGTTCCATCAGAAGAGTACAAATGAAGGAATGCATGAGCAGCAGCAGATTTTAAATAGCACTTCAAACAGTTATATTGTTTGGGCTACTAGTCATAGTGCCATTTACGTGTTCAGAGTGAGGATATTAGATTGAAACTACAGGTTATTGTCTTTTTTTTAATGTGATAAAATGTAATCATGTGGAGTGAAAATGGATAAAATGCCTACCATTGGTATTTTAAAAATATTTTTGCTCAGGACTTCCTTTGGCTTTGGGTGCTACCAATATTTTCACTTCTGCCTAGCTCTAATTTAGAAATGTAAATGACCATAGCTTATCTCAAAATCTTTGAAAATATCCTGTCTTATTACTTTACAAGAACTTACAAGAGTATTGCTTCTGCTCAGAGAATATTTGTCTCCCCTTTACTTCAAATTAACAATTTAATATTTCAATTTTTTATCCACTCAAAAATTTTAAAAATAAATAGATCTGTAAAATATTTGGTCTACTACCCCACATCCCATATATTTTGGGAGCATAGATAAATTCCGGTAAGTCAACAAAATAAACCGGAATGTTCACATTTTCTGGTGGCTTACTCCTACCAGCCAACCTTACACTTAAAACCAATAAGTGTAAGGTTTCACAATCTGAAAAAGGTCCTGGCACAGGACACAGTTCTGGCTTTTCTTCTCTCCTTCTTTCAAATCTGCTTGCTTGAACCACCAGCACAGAGGTCAGATGGAAAACATTGAGGACTGGTGTGGCATTAATGGTAGGAGTCTGAGGAGTGGCTGGGGGGAGACCCTACCATTGAGTCACGAGGTTCAGACAGGACCCCTTTGCTTTCTAAACTCCTTCTCTGAGAGGAGACTAGATGGGGCTAAGTCCGGTCTTAGTCTCAGACTTGGTCAACAGTTTATTTTCTAAGGGTTGTAGAAGTAACCACTCATCAGAGTATTTGTTGTTAGTAACTAGTCTGGCAGCTGCCCAGGCAGGTCACATTCAACGAGAACGATCACAGCTAGGTTAACGAATAGTACAGTTTAATAAAGCAACAGATACACGGGTTCTTTGGATTACCAGTAATAAGATTGCTGGTTACAAGACACACATAAATACCAAAGATATGAGTACACTGCTAGGCTACAGGTATGCTAAACAAATATGAAGTGCCTCTAATGTGAAGCAAAGCACACCTAATATGTTAGAGATTTAAAGTGACTCTACAGAGGTTTCCAGTCTTACCCAAAGGCGTCCCAGTGGGGGGGAAGAGAGGCTGAGCCCATTGACTGGTCCCAGAAGTCAGTGTCGTGTGCGATGGTATCTTCCCTAACACCCTCTTTCTCTTCACACATTTTATATTATTATTTACCTTTCAGGTGGAGCTTGAGTGACTCTAGTCATACATACCTTTATTATGATTGGTGTAAAATTTCCTCGCTTTACTTTTAAAAGTGTAGGCTAGAAGAAATTCAAAGCGCATGCCCAATGAGGGGTGGTTGCACCTTAGAGGTGGGTAACTTTTGGGATGGAGGAGTGTTTTGGTATTATAATGATATTATAATAAGCAAAGTTCACCAGAAGGACAGCATTTTGTTAAAAGTATGATGGACTGTGGGCCCAGGGTAGCAAATACGCAGTGTACCAGCTCCATGGTACCTTGAGTTCCCCATTTATCGCAGAGCCTGGCCATGATGTCTCCACACTGCTCCACCCTCCGGACAACCCCTCTTAGAGGCGGTACACCACGTTCTCCTGGCATTGCCGACATCTATGGTTACTAGGGAACTTCCATGGAATGGATTTCTCACATAGCAGCTGCACTTCACCCTGACAGCTTCTTCAGTGCTGTATCTTTTCTGAAAACATGTCACCTCCAGCCACTGTTCCACAACTGGTTAACGTACTGCAGTTGCTGCAATGTTCCCTGCTTATACTAAGCCTACAGTAAAGAGAAACGTTCAAACTTTTTCTAACCTCTCTCAAAGCCGTAAATGTTCCCTTGTATCCTGATCTTTGCGAAGACGCGTTACCTCCTGTTTAAACCTCCACAAGCCCTGCTGATACTGCTGGGATGACTCTTGTAGAAAGTGCTTTCTCCAAGACAGAGAAAACATAAAAATGTGTATTTGCACGCCTGATGCCCATAAAAGTTGACCTTACTGCAGAAAAAATAATTGTAACTGCAAATATATTAAAATTTATTATGTACTTCATTTTGAGTGTTAGTTATAACTTTAGAAGGTTTTGAATAATGTGAATAATTTAATAATTCTAATCCACTTATCAAGAACTTAAATTTTCATTAAATATGTAAGGATGGGTGATTCTGGGCACTGGACAGTTTCGTAAGATTCTCTGGTTTTGCTCTCAGCTGTGTAAATAACCTAACAGGGCTTTTTTATGTGTTTCAGTTTTTGGGATGTAAAAGCATTCTTTGCAGTCCATACATATGGTGTAATTGAAGCATAACACCTAGTAGACATTTCTAAATATTATAGTTATTTAATATATTAAATTATTCTTCTAGTCTTATTCTATTATTTAATATTTGTGTGAAATAATCTTGATATTACAAAAGCATAAAGACCAGATACCACGTTCTTGTTCTGTGCAGAAGAGTCACAGATAAAGGCAGAAGATTTATCCACACATTTTTAATGATGCAGTTTCTCCAGAATCTCTATTTGAAGGCAAACAGAAACTTTGCCAGCCTGTCAAACCTCGCTTGCTGTAATGCAAGTGTTATTACAAGATCCACAAAGCTAGACACATCCCTTGCAACTGCTTAGACTCGTTTCTAGCCATTAATATTTGTCTTGCAGAAATCATGCTTCTGCAGCCTCCTGGTAAAGATAGAGGATTTGCGTAGATGGGAATGAAAAAAATGTAACATTATCCCATTAGCACTTCTCCAACATACCCAGAAGCTCCAGAGAATTGCTTTGGCCAGGCTTACAACTTGACTAGGTGAAAAGTCTTCAGAGATATTACTCAGATCCCAACCTGCAGGCCCCAGCCTGGTAAACCAGTGGATACTACCTGCTTCTTATCCCAACTTCTGTGGTATCTTTTACTGTGTTCTGTACAAAAGATACCTGGAGTTGGAAAGCTTTTTAAGCCAGATGAATTCTAAGGACCCCAGTACAGTCACCTCCTGTTAGGAAAAGGCTTTATTCTTGTTCCCTAATCAAAGGAATTGCCACTGACTGAAAAAGTCAATTGCCATTGACAGCAAAAGCAAGTAATTTAGGTATTCCTATTGGATTCTGAATCATGACCATACAGATGAAAAGAAATCCCTAATAATTAACCAAATAAATATTGTCATGGGTGACTGTACTGAGTGAATGTACTGCTGGCATGAAATCTGATATATTCTTGACTAATTAAGGCAGAAATCTAAAAAGTAATTGTATTTTAATCCAATTTCATTTGCATTTCAGGTCAGATACAACTAGAATTATGCTTTATTCAGTCATCATGCTCTTCATCTTTTGGTCGTCCTCATCATCAGCTACAAATACACTATTACTAATACACAAACACTACTCAGCTTTCAAAAGAACTAGAGCAAGACTTAGTAGACCAGTGTTCTGGTTTCAGCTGGGATAGAGTTAATTTTCTTTGCTGTAACTGGTATAGTGCTCTGTTTTGGGTTTAGTATGAGAATAATGTTTATAACACACTGATGTTTTGGCTGTTGCTAAGTAGTGCTTACACCAGTCAAGGACTATTCAGCTCCCCATGCTCTGCCGGGTGCACGAGAAGTCGGGATGGGGCACAGCTGGGGCAGCTGACCCCAACTGACCAACGGGACATTCCATAGCATGCAATGTCAGGCTCAGCGTGTAGAGCTGGGGGAGCTGCCCAGGGGCAGCGGTCGCTGCTCAGGGACTGGCTGGGCATCAGTCGGCTGGTGGCGGGCACTTGCATCACTTGTTCTTCCTGGGTTTTCTTTCTCTCTTTCTCTCGTTGTTTTCCTTTTTGTTACTACTACTGCTGCTATTATTATTATTATTATTAATATTATTCAGTTATTATCTCAACCCACGAATTTTCTTACTTTTGCTCTTCTGATTCTCTCCCCCATCCCACTGGGCTGGGGGGAGTGAGCAAGTGGCTGGGTGGTGCTTAGCTGTTGACTGGGGCTAAACCATAACAACCAGTATCTTACTATCTGTAATACTAACATCCCATAACACAAATTGTCAAAATATGGTGTCATTTTAGACAGCTGTAATATTGTTTATTCATCTTTTTATAAGCATTTTTGTATCTCTATAAAATAATTTAATATATTTAGTTTCAAATACCAAGGACACGCTATTGAATACAACTTTAACTGATCTGTGAGTATAGGTCGGTGGTGGCTAACAGCTTTTAACAGACCCCTTTCAAGGTGAACTAAGTTAAGCTGCAGCTGTGAGCCTCATGCTTGGGTTAGCCTCACCTTACAGCTTTGGCTGACTTACCCAAGCTATTAGCATAGCTTTTCAGTGTGAAATCTGACAGAAAAATGCTAGTAGAATTTTCACTTTTCCAAGGGGCTACAGCCAATTCAGTTCCCATAATGAGCAGCACAGTCTCTGAAAACATTTTTGTCTTTTGATACTATATGTTTTACTTCCTGTTTAACAAATGTTAATTCTATCTTTAAAGTACATATTTGGATCATATATCCTCTCAGGCTTATTCTCTCCTTCAATATATAAACGTAAGGGTTACAATACTTGTTATAACAGTTAAGTCTCTTATTTGGATCTATTTTTTCATTCCAGCTGAAGACATTTTTGCACTTCTATCCAGAATTTTCTTATTGGCAAGTTAAAATACCTTGTAAAACTTATACTGTTAATGACAATTGTTTTGTTTGTCCTAAAATAAGTTTACTAAAGCTCCATAGGTAAATAAATGGTTGGACTTCTCATAATCACTTTATTTGATATTCACAGGTTTATGAACATTTTCATGAAGATTATAAAAGCTGTAGAAATCTGGCACAAAGAATACATAAGCGTTTTTGATCATTTGTTACTGATTCACTTTGCATGATTCATATCGCATCTATTTCAGTACAGTTTGTACCAAGACAGAAATCAGAAATCAGAAATCAACTCTGAAATTTCACCTCCAGTGAAAACAGTCTGTTTCTACTGAATATTAAGTCGGTCCTCCTTTAAGAAAGGATGGTCCCATGGGCTGAAGCATAGATGAGAGCTCTCCAGTTCCTTCTAGAGCATTTGCACATCTGTGTTCCACCTTCACTGCGCATATGGCAAATGCACAAGACACACAGGAGGTGCGTGGCAACATCAGTGCAGGGTGCTCTGCATGCCTTTGTGAATCTCCGGTGCCGTAGTCTTTTCTCAGTTCTCTTTTAGGGCTGAAAACTGATGCTTCTCTAATCTTGACTATTTCTACACCTTTGAAAACTAAACAGACAATGGCATTTTCCATAAAGACAAGAGACCAGACTGTTCTTTACATGCATTTCTCCCATACAAGGATAGGAAAATGTCATGGCATGAAGTAAATGTAGTACAGGTTGGCAGACAATTAATTTGGTTTGTGTCCTTCTCTGAAATTTTCTGTGTTCCTACTAAGGGCTCAGCAGCTTGGCTTTCAGTTCTACAAGGCTGAAGTCCCTGGGTTCACACACTCTACTTCTTTTGTGGTAACAGTGCTCACTACTTATCTCAGCCCCTTTACCAAATTGCCAAACTGATCTTAGTGGCTATCTTGGCGTATCCCCACACCATACTTTCTCACTCTTCAGACTACTCAGATAAATGCAAACTGCTAGAAAACATAACTTGTGAGGCATAACTTTCTGCAGTACTCATGCATTCTTAACACTGCTTCTGGCACCTAGCTAATCACGGTCTTTTTGCTCAAAAGGATTGTCCTGGTCTTGGCTGGGAGAGTGTTAATTTTCTTCATAGTAGCTAGTACGGGGCTGTTTTGGATTTGTGCTGGAAACAGTGTTGATAATGCAGATATTTTAGTTCTTGCTAAGTAGTCCTTACACTGGCCAAGGACTTTTTCAGCTCCCCGTGCTCTGCTGGGTGGACAAGAAGCCGGGAGGGGGCACAGCCGGGACAACTGACCCAAACTGGCCAAAGGGATATTCCATACCATACGACGTCATGCCTAGCATATAGAGCTGGGGGAAGCAGAAGGAAGGGGGGGGACATTTGGAGTGATGGCATTTGTCTTCCCAAGTAATCGTTACGTGTGATGGAGCCCTGCTTTCCTAGAGATGGCTGAACACCTGCCTGCCCATGGGAAGGAGTGAATGAATTCCTTTTTTTTAATATTTGCTTGTGCATGCAGCTTTTCCTTTACCTATTAAATTGTCTTTATCGCAACCTAGAGTTTTCTCACTTATACTCTTCTGAATCTCTTTCCCATCTCACCGGGGGGAGTGAGCAAGCAGCTGTGTGGTACTTAGTTGCTAACTGGGGCTAAACCATGACAAGGATTTCCCTGTCTTTTGCAGATAACTGCATGAAAAGATAAACTGCATCGCTGAGGAAGCCAGAACTGTAGTATTGTGTTAGTACTCTATATAGTAAGTCTAATATTTAAATGCCAAAATTCAATTTTTAAGTCATGTAAATGACATATAGTATGAATTTTATCTCTCTCTCCTGTCACTACAAGCTAGAAGTTACATTTCCCTCTCCTTT
Organism: Phalacrocorax aristotelis; assembly: GCF_949628215.1. NCBI lineage: Eukaryota > Metazoa > Chordata > Aves > Suliformes > Phalacrocoracidae > Phalacrocorax > Phalacrocorax aristotelis. The sequence continues at coordinate 120,736,793 of NC_134278.1, read as the reverse complement.
TTCTTCATAGTGCATCTTGTAGACAGGCAATGAACAGGAAAGAATGAAGACTAAGTGATTCACTAGAAATCATTCCAGCACTCTCTATTTCTCTCTTCCAGTTAACACACACTGTTAGTTGGAAATGGAGTCCCTGCCTTGTCAGATATGGTTTTGACCCTTGCAGTTTTTAAGATACAATCACATTTGCCTCAGTATTCCCTGCTACAGACACAACTTTTTCCCACTGAACTTTTTGGTTTAAAAACTACCGGCTTGCTTCCTAGCTGGCAGCCAAAGGAGCAGATGAATAACGTGACCCAGAGGAGTTACAGACATCCTGTCCACAGGTTCACTGTTTCACTAGCAAAGTAAGGCATTAGTGCCAAGAGTCCGCATATGGCCAAGATGAACCACGGGTTCATACACCAGTCTCTTGGGTGTTTGAATTTCTTATTTGACAACCAGTAGCCAAACCTCTGGTAAGTTTTTGCAACAATACTAGTTTCCTCTAACCAAGATCACTCCTCAAAGCAAGAAATAAACTGATGCTTTTTAAACTGCCTGCATCAGCTGTGCTGTAATACGGGAAGGATGGAGCTGTTCTGCACACGAAATGGAGCACAGCGTGCAGAGGTCAGCAGCCCAGAGGAGTTTGCAGAGAAAGAGGGGCTGAACATCTTAACATCTGCAGCCAAAAATGATAGCGGAAACCAGAACACCCCTGGGGTGGTACAACATCCTTCCTGCAGCACCTTTGTCTCAAGGGCGCATTCACAGCCTGTTGTCAACTGCACCTTTTTTGAGGTGCTATGAAGGGGCAGTAGTTGTCCTTATAAAATGCAATCTGCTGGAAGAGAGAAAGCTTCTTTCCTCCTGTTGACGCTTTTACCAACTGGAATTTTTCTTTGCTGTTGCTTGACAAGCTTAAATGTAGGGTTACCTTACCACCAGGTTATATGACAAGGTTACTGTCGAAGGTTTGCAGCCTGAGGAGTGGCCACGCATCCACCAGTACCCACGCGTGGGGTATCCGCAGGTCCCAAAGGCTCAAACGCTACCTCACGAAGCCAGCTCACACTCCCGCTCTTCACCGACCAGCGACACAAAATGGCGGCGCCAGGGATGCTCCCGCGCGGCCCGAACACAGACCTTCCTGACAGTGGAAACTTAACGTACGCGTGTGTTGGGGCCGACACACCGCAGGGCAGCCCGCCGTGCCGGTCAGCGGGGCTCTCCGCCCGCCTCACTCACCCGGGACGGCGAAGGGAGAAGGCACGGCGAAGCGCCGGGGCAGGAGAGCCGTGCCCCCCTCCCGCCCAGCGACTGACTTCGCCCTGCCAGTCGGGGCCAGGGCCCCACCGGCCGCCCCGGCGGCAGCGGGCGGGCTCCCGGTGCGGAGCGTTCGGCACACCGGGAGCCGCCCCCCGTGCCGCGCCTCGCCGCGCTGGACGCCGGGAGCTGTAGTCTCCGCCGGCCCGCGCCTGGCGGGAGATGGGGGCGGGCTCGCCCGGCTCCATTTTGCGCCCATTGGAGGGGCGGCCCGCTCGTCCCGCGGCCCCGGCGCCAGGCAGGGCGCCAGCCGCTGCCCGCGCCTCTCCCCTGTCCGCGCCTCCTCCCTCCCGTTCGTCCTCTCCTCTCGCCGGCACCGCCATCGCCACCGGGGTGGGGCCCGCGCCCGCTCCCGTTCCCCCCCGCGCCGCCCGGCCCCCGCCGCCGGCCGCGGGCTGAGCGCCTCTCCCGGGGGCGAGGCCCCGTCCCTCCGCGGCGGCGGCTCCATGGTGCCCGCCGCCCCCCCGCGCCCCGCAGCAACAGGCAGGACGAGGAGGAAGCGGCCCCCGGGGGTCCCCACCGCCCCGCCGCCGGCCTGAGCAGCGCCGCCGCCGCAGCGGGAGCGACCGAGCGGGCGGGGGGCGCCCGCGGGCCGCCGGCGATGGCGAACCAGCTGGTCATCCTCAACGTCTACGACATGGTGAGCGCCCGGCCCGGCGCCGGGGGCCCGCCGCGGCGGCCAGGCCCCTCCCGAGGCCCTTGGCAGCACCTCGGCCCCGCAGGCGTGGCGGCGGGCACGGGCGGGGGTCCCGGTACCGGTACCGGCCCCGCTCCCGGGAGGGCCGTGGGGGGTGGGGTGGGGTAGCGGGGAAACTTTTCCTGCCCACCCACGCGTGAGTTGCCTCCGTGGGCTCCCGGCCGCGGCGGGGACGGTACGAGCAAGGAGAAGTAACGAACTCGGGGCGGGGGGCGATAATTTGGGAGGGTGTGGGCGATTCCTGCGGATCTCTTGTGACCCGCCGCAAAAGTTTGCTGGGGCGGCGGGCCGGGTGTTGCAGCGAGCGGCGGATCCGCTCCCTGCCGCGGGGACAGCTGTTCCCCGGCCCGGCCGCCGGCGAGGGGCGGGACGCGAACGCCCCCCCGCTGAGCCCCTTCCCCTGTCGCTGCGCCGGGGGAGGCCCTGCCGCTCCTGCTCCCGGAGAGCGTCAAAGTGCCTGATTTTCCAACAGGGTAGTACCTGGGGATACCCCACCTGCCTCTGCAGGGATGAGAGGTTTTTAGCGCTGTGCCCTTGATGTGGAGGGTTTTTTTTCTATACCGGAATTTTTGGACAGTTTCGGTATGGCTGCGACTTGGTAGAAATAAGGCAGTTGCCCCGGCTTGATTTGCAGTCCCATGAGCTCACCTCCCCTCCCTTCTGGGTGATCTTTCTGTGACACCTACAGCAGCTCCTGTATTGTCTTGCATTCAGCGGGAAGCTGCTCAAATGCCATGGTAACTAATGAGGTGTAAGTACCTGCAGAGAACAGGAGGTGCCCATAAGTAATATTAAGAAAATATTATCCGTTAATGCGTTTCAATCGCTGGAAATCAGAACAGGTAGTACTAGTTCTCTGACCACGTTTTGAGTCTACTGATAGTGGGACAGTAAGATTGATGACTGGCATCAGGTAACATTGCTTGTGTTACTTAGCTTTTTTTGGATTGGCTGTCCCACCGCCACCATTTTAAAGTGAACTGGTGATTTCAAAGGGCAAAGGTGTATGGTGTAGAGTCAGTGACTGCTGGCAGAGAGAAAATGCAGCTTGTTTGCTTGGGAATACTCAGGCTCTAATGCTAGAATACTTAATAGCAATCAATAGGGAGCTATCTGGCTTGAAATGAGAATGATATATGAGCTTACGTGAACTACCCTGATTCTTGTTATTATTTTCATTCACCCTAATACTTATCATAAAAATCAATGTTCCTGTCAAAGGATTCTTTTTTTGCCCCCTCCGGTGTCTGAGTTCTGTCTCCAGCGAATATAACCTGTTACTTACACTTTGTTTTGTAGAGAACGAGGGGAGGCTAAAGACAGGAGCAGTCTATTCACTGCGATTTTTCGGGGGGGGATGGGGATGGGGTCTTTGCTCACCAAGTTGAGCGCATACGTGATGCTGATATGACAAAAAAGTCACTGTGCCTTATTTATACTAGACTTAAGGAGGGAAGGATGCTCTGGCGCATGCATATGTATGACTTCTCTGGACTATAGTTAAAAATATACATTGGAGAAACTCTTTTGGCAGGAAAAGAGATGGATTTACATGTATTAACTATAAATATTGGTACAGAGAAAGAAGTAGGACTTCAGTTTCAGGACTCTTACATAAGATAGTATCTTTGAAGTCAAGGCTTGACACACTTCTGACTCACAAAGATGGAAGACCCAGTGTTGTCACGAAGACTTGCTTAGCTGTGCAAACTGTCACCTGGGCCCAGTTCACAGACAGGCTGTGAAAACTTAACAGAATGGACTGTCTCCTGTGTAAGTGCTGTCTGGGAAGTGATGCCATGGCCTCTGCGAGACACTCCCTTCTCGCTGTGATGGTGGGGTGCGACTTCAGCATGACTTTTCCTTTTTTCTTGTGATAACCTGCTCTTTCATTCACATCGTTCTCCTTCACCTCTTACTCCTTAGATTTCTTTGCTGCAACCTGTATCCTACTTTCTTTTTCCTCCAGAGTTGAATTGGTATGATCAGTTTTACTCCAGCCATCCTAGGAAGGCTGACAGTTGACAGAGGGGAAGGGGGGAAAGAAAGGGAACAGAAAGGTCGTGCTCCTAAAAACTGGTATCGTATGTTTCCTTAGGATATGTTGGGGACTGATGGTCGTCCTGTTGTGATTAGTCGGGCCTTGCCTACATCAAAAAGTAGCATAGTCTCTAAAGCCACCATCTGTGGAAGGAACCTGTTCTCCAAAAGAAGCCAGAAAGCACATTTATTTGCAGATGCTTGATCACATGTAGGGGTGTGTTTTGTGCATTGGTCTGCAGTTGTGGTATTTGTTGAAGCTGTACATCACCACAAATTATACATAGTGTAGACTGAGACCACTAAGCAGAATGTTTCTATATCCTACTTCAGCTGCGTTTGTTGTTTTATACCAATGTCTACATCATTTGACCATTAGAGAAACAGATGTCCTTTAAATTGGAAAGAAAACCTGAGGTTCCCACAGTGTCTGAAAGACACTCGTACATCCTGCCTCGAACACTTTCGCAAAATGATGCCTCAGTCCATTTTAAACTTGTTTGAAGCAGGAGCTTAAACTAAAGCCCCACTCTCATGTTGCGTAGCAGTTACGTTACAGCTTGTAGACAACCTGCTGAAATCAATGATACTGCCTTGTCTGGGGGCACTAAGAGTGGGCGGGAGAAGGAAAGTGTCTTTCGTAATAGCTATTTTGAAGTTCTGTTTATTCACCAAACCCTGCCAACTGTGTTTTGAGGCACTAGCAGGTTTGCTGTTTGCTTCTGACATGTTGTGTCACTTGGGGGTGGGTTTGGGGTTTTTTGTTTCTTGTTGGAACAAGAGGCCACTGTTAGTCACCTGGCTGACAGAATCAACACTACTATAATTGCAACAGTCGTATGAACAGCTTTATTTTAACCTGAGTGCTAACTGTAGCTTCATTTCCCAGACAGCTGCTTAGGTATGCAGGGGAATACTAGGTGACCTTGCTGCTGCTGAAACTCCTTGCAGGACTGAGTGGGTTGGTTTGGGAGCATATAACCTTCCATTGTCCTTCACTGAAGTGCTTGGAAAAGCAAAATTCTCTGATAAAACCAAAGGGCGAGGAGGGGTGCCTGTTTTGTACAAGAAAGTGGACTTTCAAGTACTGGTAACTTTCCAGCAGGAGAGAAGCTTAAGGGCATGTTTATATGCCGCAGTTCATGCATTTGAAAATCTTTTATGATCATTAAAAGGGTAGGGTGAAAACTTTGATATATGATGTTTTGAGAACCGGAGTACTTCATAGTTCCATTTTAATTAACTGCTATTTTTAGGAGTCTAGCTTTCTTGTGCCCAAAGTAGCATCCTATTTTTTCCCCTTGTCAAATAAGGCTATAACAATCAAAAGCATTAACATAAATGAAAGTTCTAAAGAAAGTAATGAAGATATTTTTGAAGCACTAGGATTAGTGTTTTTCTTTCATTTCAGTGACATGACATTATCCTGCACATAGAAAAATACTTCTCTGATATTTTTGTTCTGGCAGTTGCATTAAACATGAATTCCTGTTTTACAAGACTGAATTACTGCAACATATTGAGGATACGGGATTGTGCCTCTATACGTTCTACTATGGCAAAATTCATATCAGACTAAATGAAGGGAATCCAGCTTGCGTAATGGAGGCAAGGATGTAGCTTTTGGGATCAGTTTGGGATTCTAGAATTTACGGCATGTTACTGAACCAGCGAGAGATTATATATAGATATGTCATTTAATTTACAATCTTTATTGCATAAGCTGTGTATAATTATTTCAGCTGTAGCCAAATTCAGTGTACTTTAAGTTGCATTTGTCTTACATTTCTTTCTTCCATGCGATAAGGCCTTTTGTTCAATGAGAAAATGCGACCAACCTTCCAATAGCTGATCCAGATTAAGTAATCATTAGATATAATTACTGTTCCTAGGGGGGAAGTAATTCTGCCTTATTGAAATTCTTTTATCTTCAATTAACCTACACTGTTCTTACTGGAAATATTAAGTGAAGTGCCAGCTTGCTTTAGGCACTTCTTCCAAAGCTGCTAATGTTTGTTTAATTTGCCACCACTGCTCCTGTTTTGTAGTGTAGTGAGCCCCATGTATTTAGGTGGCACCAGTAAGAAGGAGCGTGTACTTGAATAGCATTGGATGAGCTGAACACTTTGTTAGAGCAGCTTTCCACCCCAGTCGTCTGCTTCTGTATGGATTGATGAGGACGATTGCTGACCTGCTTTTCTGCCCTCTCCCTATACCTTGCATTATGTTTCATAGAGGAGTGTGAATAATTTTTCTCTTTTCCTGCCTAGTGACAAGCTAGGCTTTATTACTTCCACTGTTTATGGGATAGCTTACTTTTGTTCCATTTTCAGAGAGCACCAGTAACCTTGCTTGGCATTAACAGATCCGATGCTTGTGTGATGCATAGGTTATTTGAAATTCAGAGGCTGGGTGCAGAGTTTTCTGGCAGAATGGGTGTCCAGGAGGGGAAAGGCTAGAGCACCAGGGACCCTGTCTAGCCCAGTTCTAGATTAGGTTCATCTGGATACACCTTTCACTAGGTAAACATACTCTCTTCCTGCACTGACAGACTCTTATGTTGAGTGTGCCTATGAGTTTGACTATAAATATAAACCTAAACCTGTTTTGAAATGGTCAGCTGGTAAAGTGTGGAGTTAGGATTGGCTTCAGAATTGAAACAGGTTTATGTTTAAGTAGCTCTTCCATTTTCCTGGGGCTTTGATTTCACTTTAGTGAACAGAATCAATTTTCTTATGCTCACAAATCCATTAAGTTAGTTGAGAAGTCATAACATCATTCCCCCTCTTTCCCCTCTTGTTTTCTCCCTGCTCTGTCTTTTTATACAGACTAAATCTAACCCAGTATATTTCTGGATGTAGCTTGATCTGAAAAGTCTGGTTAGATTCATACAGACTAGCTATGCTCTTTTCTGTGGGGAGGAAGGAAAGAACTTTAAAATAGACGAAGGTGTTGATTTAGTGTAATCATCTATACCCCTCTAGCTAACATCGCAATGCATTAACAAAGCCAGAAATTAAAGTGAAGTATAAAGTTTAGTCTTAAGCAAAATTTATACACAGATCTCAACGATCCTTAGCTTTAAATAAATATAAGGAGCAAAATCTCTCTTCTATTAATTCACATTGACAAAAATTCCCACAACTGGCTTGTCTAAAGAAGAGAACATCAAATCCTCAGCATAGAATCATTAAGGTTGGAAAAGACCTCTAGGATCATCAAGTCCAACTGTCAACCCAACAACACCGTGTCTTCTAAACCATGCCCTGAAGTGCCACACCTACATGTTTTTTGAACACCTCCAGGGATGGCGACTCCACCACCTCTCTGGGCAGCCTGTTCCAATGTCTGACCACAATTTCAGTAAAGAAATTTTCCCTAACACCCAATCTAAACCTCCCCTGATGCAACTTGAGGCCATTTCCTCTCATCCTATCGCTAGTGACCTGGGAGAAGAGACCAACACTCACCTTGCTACAACCTCCTTTCAGGTAGTTGTAGAGAGCGGTAAGGTCTCCCCTCAGCCTCCTCTTCTCCAGGCTAAACACCCCCAGCTCCCTCAGCCTCCCCTTGTAAGACCTGCTCTCCAGACTCTTCACCAGCTTCGTCACCCTTCTCTGGGCACGCTCCAGCACCTCAATGTCCTTCTTGTACTATGGGGCCCAAAACTATTTTATTATCCAGATAGTAATTTCTGTCCCATGTCTGCTGGCACAATGGTGAATCTTCAGCTGGAAAAATGATGTGCTGATGTTTGGCAGCTGCTAGTAGCTGAATTTGAGGGACCGTTTAGTTTAGGCTTGATGATCTTTAGGCTAAGAATGGCTGTAAAAGCCAAATACATACACATCTAGTGCCTGAAGATTTGTAACTTTTGGCCTGACTTGCTCTTTTTGCCATTTAACTTGTTTTGATTTTCATAAATAGCTTCTCAGCCCAAAGTTTAGTATATCATTTTTATTAGGAGAAAATGGCTTTCAGAAATGCAGGTTATATGCCATAATGTTTGTAATGGCCCTGTAAATTATGTACTAACTCCAGCTAGTGCATCTTAACAAGTGTGACACCTGTAACCTTTTACATTTTTATCATGTTATGCTGTTTTAATAGTGACTTCACATCAGAAAGCACTTATTATGTCAACAGGTTGTGTAAAGAAGATAGCTTCTTTTTTTTCCTGTTTGCTAAACAAATATTAATTTGCTGGGGCTACTAGCTCAGTCTGTCTCCTGCCTGCCAGCTGGCTTTTTGAAATTTACTTGGTAGAAGCTCGCAGGGGTGCCCTTTGGGACCAAACAGCCTGGGAGGAAAAATCCCACTACTGGAGTAATTGACAAAATAATGTCTTCTGTGTATTTTCAAGAGGTTTTTCTGTTTTAAGGATACAGCTGAGGTGGTTTTTTTTTTGTTTTTTTAGCCTTTGTTTCAGGTTCCTTTTTAAATTATGTGTCACTTGAAAATTTTTCCTGCTTGGAGACTGATATTTCGAGGGTGGTGATGTAGCCAAGGAAAGACAGTAATTTTGAGGTTTTTCCCTTTCTGGAACTCTATCCATCTTTAAGGTCTTGAGGGTAATCGCTAACTCCTGATAGGCACTTGCTGCTGCTTTTGAAAAAGAAAATAGAAAGCACTAAGGGAAGGTTTTTTTCCTTTCCTCCCCTGCGCCCCACCCTCCCCCCCTGTGTTTTTTTTTTTTAATTTATTTTTTTAAACTATCACTTCCTGCTTTCCTTTTGAAATGCAGCTATTACCTGTTGGCCACAACAGAAGTGATATACTGGAAACAGGTGTTAGACCTATGCAAAAGACTTACACCTGATGTAGGGAGACATACATCAGGAGTCTGGAGAGAGCTTAGTCTCTTCTATGGTGACCGCCAAGGGAGTATTCAAAGGCAAAATATACGGAGGTAATTTCAGTCCATCTTACATACCTCTGGGTGTGTCTCATGCTCATCTGGTCATAAGCAAAAGTGCGGTCATTGCTGTAAGTGACGGTGTGTGTATGTTACAGACCTGCATTCTGATACTATTAAGAAAAAAAAAATCCTCCTGCAAAATTACTGCAGTTGATTCTAAAATGTATTCCGCCTTATGGAAAACTTTACAACCTGTAACTTGCTGGAAAATCGGAAGTTGATCTGGATTTCTCCCAGGTATGGTCTCCTTGGTTGACAGACGCTGACAGCACTAAAACACTGGAGTAGAACCTAATGGAATTATTTCACTGTGTACAGTTGGGGAATTTTACTGGCATGTTCTGATCCCATCAAATGGGTTGTGCGGTTTCACTTGTGGTAGGGTTTTATGCTTTTGATGTGGGGGACAAATACATGTCAGTCTGCTGTCAAGAAGACATCTGTATTGGGAGCTAACTAGAGTCTTTTTTGTTTTCTTCTTTCCTTTTAGTATTGGATGAATGAATATACTTCTTCCCTTGGAATTGGAGTGTTCCATTCAGGTATAGAGGTGTATGGCCGAGGTATGTACAAGAAAAACATAACTTAACTCTTTGTTTCAGTAACGCTGTTATTTAAAAAAAACGTTTTCCAGGTAGTAAGGGAAGTCTGGCTCCTGAAACCTGTTCATCAGTTCTCTCTTAAAGTTCTCCTCTCTTCTGCCTCTGGCAAAAGCCTTGGATACAAATAGTCCGGTAGCCATCTTGCATTCTTGTAAAGCTATGCAGCTATGAAAAAGTGTACAAAGTATTCAGCTAGGCGTAGAAATCTTTCTTTCAGGTTTTGAAATACCTATCGTTAAAACAAATGTATGCTTTATGAAAGCATGGTTGAACGAACTTTCCTCAGTATTCTGCCAGCACTTCATGCAAGGAGTTAATTTTTAACTACAGAAACAATGGTCTGTTGCAGATACACACCTAAAAGTGCATGATGGTCAGGAAAAACTGTCGGTTCCTTATTAGTAGGTTGGTTTGTTTTAAAGAGACAGTTTCATTAAAAGGCATCTCATGCATACGGCTTACAAAAGATACACTTGTGATAAATACAGCAATACATTCCGATGTTGGGAAGTAGATCATACTTTGGGGATGCAGCATCCTCAACTGTTCAGGCCAGTTGGAATCCCCATTGCTGCCAGAAGGTGTTTCTGAGCGTGCTGTAGCGCAGGCTCAGGTCTGAGGTGTTCCTGCCTAGCAGTATAATGACACTCTGAGGTGATGGTGTTGCTGAAAGTAGTCCATTCAAAGAAGAAAAATCTACTTCAGTTCTTTTCTGGAATGTGCTGGGAGGTGAGGGGAAGCAGCAAAAGGTGTGGCATGCAATCCACGGACCACATTGCCCGAAGTTATCTTGAACTGTAAATGTTTCAGCTACTGTAATGGTCACATTGTAACTAGGTTTGCAAGTGTTATCAAAGCAATGAATTGACAAAATACAATGCTTATTGTTAAACCTTTTTTGTATTTCTTTTAATCCAAACCAGAAGGACATTGCTCTTAATAGTGCTGTGCCTGAACCCCAGTTCTTGAGCTGTGCCAAATACATGTGCCTCCCTTCCCGTTCAGATTATAACAGCTTTCTCATCTAGCAGGTCATGTGCCTGCTAGAACAATGACTTGCATTTTTCGAAGTACATCAAACTTTATTTATTAACCTGTTGTAAAAAAGATTATCCAAAAAACTGAATGCTAGACTTGGATGATGTGTTACGAGTTTTGAGGAAAGGAAGCGTGAAGTCATGCTTAAAGCTTTTTATTGTGCTCTGGGTGTGGTATGCTGTGTTATCTTGCAGACACAGAAGGAAGCTAAAGCACACCATGATATTTTCATGTACTGTAAGTGCTTACGCTAGCGGATGCTATGCGCAGGCTTCAGATGCATCCACTGGTTCACTTTCTTGTTACAGTAAAGAACTCGGGACAGTTGAACTCTTGCAAATTAAGAAAAAAAAAAACCCACCTATTAGGCCACTACTGGCTGCCACACTTAAGAGCTGTAGTGCCCACTGAATAGAAGCACCATCAGACCTTTGAGGATACAGTACTCCCTGATCTATAAATACATAAGGGAACTTTTAAAGACAAGCATGTATAAAGAACACTAGTAGGATTTACAATTTACCTTGTAAATCCTTACTTACACAATGAAAACAATATATACTTACTATAAAGTTACTCAAGTTAAACCTGTACACTGATGTAGATAATTTCCTGTCAGTTTTTACTTAGGTTGACTAGTAATTAACAGAACTATTCATTTACAGCTCCCTGCATTTTTTACCCATGTAAATAACATGTCTGGTTTCTAGTTTTAGATCCTTGTGAAGTGATCTTCCAGGCAGTGAGGTCTGCTGTTCTTTACTGTTGTTGTATACCGTTTTCGTTAAATCTGAGCTTTCTCTTTCAGAATTTGCCTACGGTGGTCACCCATACCCTTTTTCTGGAATATTTGAAATTTCACCAGGAAATGCTTCTGAGCTAGGAGAAACATTTAAATTTAAGTAAGTAAGATACCTATTTTCTTGCTTTTGAGAAGGCATGTTCAAAAGACAACTTCTTGCTTTTATTTTTGAGGATAGATGTGTTGAATGATGCTACAGGATTTCTGTGTGTTTACTTAGAAATGAAAGATGGACAGAGGTGATGAGGCAGTTAAGTGTCGACAGCAAAGGACATTATTTTTAGCATACCACTACATTCCTTAAATGTGTACAAATTACGTGGACTTGTGGCTAGCTTTTGTTATTCATACAGTGTATACAAGGGGTAACTTTTTCAAGGTAGTGAAATTTTTATTCAAAGAAAAAAGCTGTAAAATGTTACTTTTCAAGGTTTCCCCATATCTCTTTTCCACTTCCTCAGTGTGACTGCCTTGACCCTTCCCTGCATTACAAGCTCTTAACTGTTCTCAGCCGTCTCTTAGAAACAATATCCTTTGGAGATATGGGGAAAACTGCATCCAGTGTTTGTCAGAGTTAAGTTGCAAAGAACATAAGTCAACTACAGGTGAACAACTGGCAAGGAAATAATTTCTTATGATAATGGTGCTGTAAAATGGAACATAAGGAATCTGTGTTGTTCTAGGAGGGCAGAAAGATCTCACCACCCACAGTGGGGTGATCTTTGAGCAATGTGTGAACAGTAATCCACCTATATCATGGAAGCCTGATCACCTTCTACTCTCTCTGTTTCTCTTCTAGAGAGGCTGTGGTTCTAGGCAGTACTGACTTCATGGAAGATGACATAGAAAAAATAGTAGAAGAGCTTGGAAAGGAGTTCAAAGGAAATGCATATCACCTAATGCACAAAAACTGCAATCACTTTTCTTCAGCTTTATCTGAGGTAAACAAACATAAAGGTGTATAGAAAGGTGCTTCCCAAGTGGCTACAGAGCGTCACCTCCATCCTGTCCTTTGGAATGTTTGGCCTAATTTCCGACTTCCTATCTCTGTTGCCTTGGGCAAGTGTCACAGTTTTTCAGGTTTTATTTGCGCTTCTGTCCAAAGCACATGATTTCATTGCTGAAAATGCTAAATGTTGTTATCATACATAGTTTCTGTTAGAGCAGGGGTGTATTTCTAATTGAGCAACCTAGTATTAACAGGATTTCAAAAGCATTTCAGATGCTTCAGAGATCACTACTGAGGACAGAACCATGTGTTATTGTTATCAGCATTTCCCCACAAAGCCATCACACCAAAAATAATTTTTAAAGTTATGACCCTACTGTTAAAGAATAACAAAGGCTTTGAAGTTTCACAGACAATGTTAATATTCTGCTTGAGAGGCTTTTGTCAAGTTATGGCTCTGCCAGCACCTGTGTCCTGGTCATGTAGATACCCGGGTGGTTGTGCAAAGTATCTGACTATGGAGTTGAATGGGTTTTGCTTTTTCCCCTCAGCTTTATTTTAACGTGATCGGTTTGCCAATATGAATGAATGCCTGATCACTGACTGACGTGTATCAACACAAGGGAAAGGGCAAGTAACCCAGGACAAAGAAGGGCATGATAGCTGTGACTTTTATCAGTAGTTATCGATCTGTGCTCATCAGAATTTATTCTAATGTTTCATTGAAGCACCCCAAAAAAGGGATGGCTATTTTTTTCATGGTGAACTTCCATAAAATTTAATTGTTCTTTTTTTCAAAATAATTAATGGCGCACTTACTGCATAGGCTGTGTTTTGGGTAGACTGTTTCATCTTCAAGTGGCAGTGGCAAATTTTATTGAGATGGTGATTCATCTGCAACGCTGGTACAAGTAAGTAGGGTGAGACACTGGCAAAGCTGCAGTCGGCATGAAATCTGGCCTACGTGGCCAGGTTTTTGCCATACTCTTCAACCGCATGGTCGTGTTGTTTCTCTTTTACGTCGTGTCCTATCCAGTGTTCAAATTGACTATAAAGACAGGAATATAATTACAAGTTAAATCCTGCTCAGTTACAGCAGAGTAATGCTCCCATTAGCTATGATTTTTCTCCAGATTGCACTGGAATAAGTGATACCAGAAGTGAATATGCAGGTAGTTAAGTAAAATAGCTCACTTCTTGAATAGTGACAATTAAACCATTTAATGATTGATGTACAGTAAAAACATGTATTTAATGCAGGTTTTATATATTTTTGAGGAGTTGAAACCAGCTCTGCATTGTATAGCTTCTCTTGTCCCAGTGGTCCTACATGTGTGTGCTTGGCCTGTGTGCTGTAAGATAGTGATGTTTTGTGCAAAGCCATCAGAGGCTGTCACAGTAAATAGCCTCAGCTGTCCGTGTAACTCCACGTAACCGTAGTATTGACACTATTTTTTTGACCACTTGATTTCAGGGTGCTTTTTTCTTTCTAATAGTGAGATTTCTCCTGCAATTTCTGAGGAATTAGCAGTGAATAGAAAGCATACCTTAACTCATTTCTGTGCCTTTTATAGAAGTTATTAAAAAAGAGTGAGGTGGTTAGGCTTTTTAGGGCTTCTAAAATAGTGTAGAACCAAATGTCAAACTCTCACAGTGGAAAATAAGTCTCCGTGTGTGACTTGGGATGCTGCTTGTACTGATGGAGAAAGTTGTCTTAGTGCAGCTGACTTGAGTGCTTCTCAGCTGGCGTTTGTGAATTGTAAGGCTGCTGCAGCCTTTGCATTTTCTTGACAGTACTGTGGTTTTGTTACTGCTGAATCCAGAAGACAAATTAATCCTTTCTTTTCCCTTTCCTCCTTAGATTCTGTGTGGAAAAGAGATTCCGCGATGGGTGAATCGCCTTGCCTACTTCAGCTCCTGTATACCGTTTCTCCAGAGCTGCCTGCCGAAGGAGTGGCTAACTCCGGCAGCCCTCCAGTCTAGCGTTAGCCAGGAGCTACACGATGAGCTGGAGGAAGCTGAGGATGCAGCAGCATCAGCTTCCTTGGCAAGCTCAGCATCTGGGTCTAGAACTGGACGCCACACCAAATTATAAGTCCTCCTCCAAAGTAACAAATGATTTGGAATACTTCAGTTTAATCTCTCCAGCACTTGACTTCCTGACAGAACATGAGAGCTGACTCTAGAACATTGTTTTTATATGCAAAAAAGGCTCTCATCAACCCCTGTTTCAGCTCAGGATTATTTATGTAGTGAAAAGAATTGCTGGGAGGAAAGGGAAGGATTTTGTGTGAAGCCACCCTTTTCATTTTCACCTGTTTGGTAGACCTGGGTTATCTTAACATCATGTATAAAGCAGAACATAAATTATTTGTTTACAGTATTGTGTACTGCTGTTTACAAGTCCCGTAAGGACTCCTGCCACCATGGAAGACGAGAGAATTCGAGTTTGATTTAACTGTTGGTATAACTCAAAAGCAGTGGTATGATGCCCTGGATGAACTCTCCCCCTTGTTTTCAAGATTTAAGGCAGGTGAACATTAAATTTCTGAGAAATGCCAGAAACTGCTGAATACTATATATGTGAACAGGGTACTGTGCACTTGAAGTGGCTGATGTAAACAGGTAGATTCCAGGATGTAGGGAGACTGGTTTTGTCTGAGATCTGTTACTAGAAGTATGACCTCTACATTAATGCAACTGTGGATTTTTGCACATATGAAGGGAAATTTCTATCTCATTACAATGCACATTGATCCTTTTTTTTTTTTTTTTTTTTTTTTTTTTAACTCAGCCATGTAGTTTGCATCCTGTCTTCTGTCTGTCTGTCTGGTCTGCTTCAACCAGGATTTAGGCATGTGAATATCATCTGTTAGAAGCTTCAACAAATTTTTCACTGTTTGCTTTACTTGATTTCGCACTTCTATATGAAAGTTAGTAGTTGTATTCTTTTTTTTGTTTCATATAGTTTGGAGTAGTCTAATACAAGCCATTTATGGTTGGGGAATGGCCTTGCTTTCTGCTGCTGATTTTGCTTCATTTGAGGTTTGAGTTTGTAAACATTCGTGCCCTTTTTTTTTTTTGCTATAAATTACTGCCCAGTTGTGTGTTTCTGCACAAATTATAGAGAAATCCTAATTTATTTGCCCACAGTCTCTGACTGTGGCATTAACTTTCTTGTCAGATGTAATGAAGAAAAACCTGAAAGTTGCTTATGCACCTGCGTGTTTACACAGCAGAACCCACTAATCTGCACACATAATTATATCTGAAGGTAAGAGATATTATTTTCTAAAACACAGAAGTATGTTTGCTGGTAGATTATAATTAGAGCTAAATTATAATTAGTGATCAGAATATATAATGGAATGCCTTATTCTTGTTCACTTACCAAGAGAATTAATGGTTCTTCCAGTCATTAGTGTAAATTAGTGAGGTTCTCTTGTGCACATAAGGATACAGTAGCACAAACGTGAGGGAGGTGAGCTCGTGTATTTTGAAAGACTTGCTGCCTTAAACTAACAAAAACCATACCATCCGTAAACTGATCAGCTCACAGAGAGGTGTGCATTACTAGAAGTATAAGTGATTCGTACAAGCTTTATTTTCAGTCTCTTGCTGCGTTTAGTTTTTCCATTAAGTGAAATACTGACTCTACAGTTTCTGCTGTTCAAAAGGCAAAAAATCCTCCGAGGAGGTGAGAGTGCTTCATGTGACGAATGCTCCTAGTCGTGGGTAGCCAGTGCCATTGAACCCAATGGGAAGGTGCTGTAGGCTGTGTCGTAGTAAGAATTCTTATGATTGCCAATTCCGACTCACGTTAGAAAAGGCCGGAAGTTCTGCTAGCAGTTGGGTTGAATTCTTTGTCAGACAGTCATTAAGTTTTTGCTCATATTCTGTGATGCAGTGTAGGTACAGAGAGGTGCTCAGCTCTGGGGGGGAAAATCAAGTGAGACTCTTTCTGGAAAGAGTGGATAATAGTAGAAGTCTCTTTAACTGTAGTTTGGTACGTCTTTTCATAATCTCTTCTACCAAGTGGGAAACGCTTAAGACTGACAAGTCTACTACTAACTACGTTCTCTGTTTGCTCTCCAGAAGCTGGACATACTGACTGTCCCTGTTGAGTGTTTTTTCACTTGAATCTCTGAATTTGAGTTTTGGGTTTTTTTTTTTCCCTGTAGTGAAAATGAATATGGTGGTCTCCAGTCAACTCTCAAGCATTACAGAACTGAATCTCACACTACTTACAGCTAAGACAACAGGCCACGGGCAGGCTTTTTTGTCTCTGCTGCGCAGCTGTGGTAGTAACGTGACTAAGTCTCTTGGCCAAGGCAGGTCCTTTATTTCAGCTCAGGGTTGAGGCCACTGATCTAGCAATGTACTGTAGCTTTTCCTAGGTTTTAGGAAAAATAAATAGAATGAATTTTCATTGCTACCTAACTTTTATGTACCAAAATCAGCTTTTTAGGCTTCTGATATATCCAGAGCGCTAGGTCACAAATCTCTACACCTTCATTAACACACACAACTACAGCATGTACAATGCAAAAACGTGACAGATCACAGCACAGTTTTTATTTAGAAGTAAAACTGAGACTATTTTTTATAAAGCAGACTGGAAAGTTTGTAACAAAAGCATTCATTTTATCTCTAGCTGTACAGGTGAAAATACTGTCTTATGCTCCATTTTTTTTTGTTTGTTTCAAAACCATCCATTTGTAAATCCAGTGAGGAAACTGACACCTGAACCCTGAAGGCTGTTGGGTATTGTATCAAAGCAGCCGGTACTGTAACTCCAGTCGCATGCTGTCAGCTCAGCCTCCACTGGGTGCCTCCAAGAAGTCGCCCTGCCAGTGGTTACTCCGATTTGTTAGCAATAGAGCAAGTTACCTTTCACCAGCATTACTGCCAAGCAGGGATTACTTTAGCTGACTAATGACCACACTGTGCTAGGACTAGAACACTCCAAAATGCTGTGAGAAAGCTGGACACCTGTGGAGTCTTTTCCATCAAAACGGGTAGAAAAATATCACTACTTCAGGGTTCTGCTCTGTTTACTTTCTCATTCTTGTTTAATTTTCTGTCAGATAGTACTTTTGATACATATTATATTCTTTAACTTGAAGTCATTTTATTTAAATGCCATTTTCTGTTCAGCAAGCCAAAAAATCCAATGTACTGTCAGTGTGCACCAGTAACTTCAGAGTCGCTTGGTAAAAACATAGTTGCATTACTTCTAAAATTTGCAATGCAATTCTGATCACTATTGATACATGATAATTTTCACTGTTGGAAGTTGGTTACAAGCTGAATAATCACCGATGCATTTTTTTGTAAACTTGTATTCAAGTTTACTGTGCTACATAGTATTTGTATAAAATTCAAAGAATTTTGACTTTTGTTACCTGTACATGGCAACAAGTTGTCTAGCATCTTAAATCCATCAGTTTATTAAAAATACTTTTATAAAAAAAGACACTTGGCTCTGTGTGTTATTCCCCTGGTACCTCCAGCTTGTTTTGTCAGTGCCACCCAAGCTGATCTTTGGTTTTGAAAGCATCTTTCAAAGGATAGTAAAACTGTCCAGGGGTTTCCTGTATTAAGCAATCGGCTGTATTCTGACATGGGCATCAGGACCTGCAGTTTGGTTTGAGGCATTATTAAGAGCCACTAGTTTTTAATAGACTAAATTCAAAATGTTTTCAGATTTGGTGCGCCACGCTTTGTGTGCTGAGCCTGGCATCTCTGTGTGCACTGCTGATGAAGACTGGCTATGACATGACTTGCTGGAGAAGCTGCCAAGATACAGCTGTGTTCACTTTTCTGACTGCTGCTGGACCCTAATCACTAGCAGAGCTGCAAGAGAGTCTGAGGAACTCATAACCTATTGAAAGGAAACCTGGCAACTTTGAGAGCGTTCATCAGTCTGGAACTGTGAATCCCAGACAAATTCACCTGTGGCATCCGACGGCCAAGAGTGCCGACCCACTTCTGGGAAGGCAATCAATACACAAAAAATATATATTGCATTGTTTGTTAATGGGCGAGTGGCTGAGTTTAACTCAACTGTTCTTGAAGAAAATAGAAGTGTTTCAAATGACATTTCAATTTCTAAAGCAGTTTCTTCAGACATGCATGGTTTATGTTGCAAATCTGTCATCAGAGCAGCTTCTCAATAGGCAAAAGCTTTTTTACAGCTAAAGGCACCTTAGTCATATCACTTCCCCAAATAAATGTTTTCTTTCACAGTGCTTCATATAATACAATGAAAATGGTTATTGGACAGTTCCTGATTTTCTCTGATACCCTTTGGTTTGACCTAAATCAGATCATAAAGAAACTTCAGCAAACTTTTCAATGTAACAACTTGTCAGGGAAGGCTATGGCATTGCTTTGAGAAAGCAGCCAGGTTCCACCACTAACTGCTTTCTGCTGGGTTAGGGTAGGAATCCTGTATTTCTCACATGATCTGGTCCTCTAAATTGAGCATATCACAAACTAAACCAGGACCTAGCCATAAAGAAATGCAAGCCTCCTGCACTGTTGCAGTTTTAGCTTGCTTTGGTAGAGGGCTACACCTATCTCCAGCTCTCCTTAGAGAGGAATATTATTCATACCAGACTGGCTCTCCACCCCTGTCCATCTCTGAGCAGCAGCCCAGGACACGCAGAGCTAAGGCAGCACCATTCCTTCTGCAGGTGGAGGATGAGTGGCTGGCAGTTCTCAAGTGCTTTTCAAAGTGGTGTGCCAGTCCTGTAATCCTCAAAGCAGAAAGCCTGCTGCACTTGCTGATTACCTGGTGTGCTGCTTCTCTGAAAGTAGAGAAATTGCTGTTAGTGTCTTCTGAATGAAGCCAACGAAGGTGAGGGAGAGGGGCTTCATGTGTGCCTATTCGGGACTGTTCAAACTAAGTTCCTGGGTTTCAACTCTTAAGATTTCCTTTCAGGGAGCCTTTTTTTACCTCCTTATCCCCTTTCACCTTTATGCAGCCTGAAACAAGGCACCAAATACTGGACTTCAAGAAGCCATGACTGCATTGCTGAACCATTCCATGAGGGCTCACCATAGCTTGGGAAGAGGGTTAGGAAGGGGTTCAAGCCATCTCAGATGAGAAAAGCCTTTCCTGCAGCTGTGATGCTGGTCTTGTCTTCTGCCTCAGGCAACTGCGGGGCAGCAGCGTGGAGGGTTCAAATGCCCCTTTTGTGGGGTTTGGGTCTGGTCCCAGCATGGCTCCTGGCACGGTCCGTAGAGGTCTTCCTTTACAGTGAGATAAATGACATGAATTGGACACCCCTCCGCCCAACAGGCCACAGGCAAGTTTTTACTGGGCTCTAGTGAAACGCGGCCAACCTCCACGGCCAGCAAGGGACGGTGGGGAGCAGGAGACCCTCTGTTCCCAGTGCATGTCTGAGTGACACAGCAAATGTGGTTTCAGCTGGCGCTCTCACGTTTCCCAGGTCTGAATGGTCATTACTGTTAGCTCGGGCAAAACCAGGGCTTTCCTCCCAGAATAAGAATAAAGCCCCATTAAACCCACCTAATGACAACACAAATCATGTTGAACAGAAAATGGCTTATGTTCCCCACTTGGGCTTCTGAGGCTTGCAGGTTTTGTTCTCATTTTCCCATTCCTAATTTGCCTGTGGGAAACGCTGCCTCCCCCCAGCCCTCCCAGCACAAGCACACAATAGCTGCTTGTTTTTTGCCTGGAAGGGATTGCTGAGCCTTTAAATAGCTGGAATTGAGTTTATTTCTCTTCTGTACTTCAGTTCATTCATTACCCCAGTCATAGCGTCTTAAAAGTGAGGATTTCCAAGAGCACTGGAATTTCCCTCTTTGGTTTATTTTTTCCCCAAAAGATGTTCTGCATCTTAAATTTCATGCACCAGCCCCATGTTAGTAGTCACTAACTAATCCTGCAGTGAAGTGTCAGCTTCCAACAAATTAATTCACATGCCATTAAGCAAATATGAACTGAGTAGTGAGGGTTACCAAGAGCTGATGGCAATGTAGCTGGCCCAAATGCAACTGTAAAGGTCAATTATTTTTTATGTCAGACTTGGAAAGTCTAGTAAAAGCACTGAATGAGAACTGACGATAGTCGGGGTGACTGGCTGCGGGGAGGCTGCTCGCTGGCTCTGACCTCCAGCACTCTGGAGTTGAGGGCAGAGAAACACCTCAGGGAGCTCCCCAGCTTTTGAGGATGCTCTCACCTCTGCAGTTGCTTTCTTTAGGCTGCTTTGCCCTTCCAGAAGCCTTCTGGCTTCTGTACACATTAAGAGGTTTAAAAGGACAGTCTCCATGGCCCAGACCGCTGCCTCTGTGCCATGGCTCCCTGCACTAACTGTCTTCTGGTGAAATGGCCCCGCCACAGCATGTATGCAGGGATGTACTTCTGGAAAGTATGGATCAGCGTGGCGTGGGAAGCTGCAATGCATCCCTCAGAGACAAGCAGACTCTAGCACCTTTCCAGGTTGCACTGAGCTTCAAAGGTGTAATGGTTGGGGCTAATAATTGCTGAGATTGTCTTCAAATAAGAAAAAAAAAAAGGCTTTTATACTAAATATACTGACATGTAATTATTTATTGATAATATACTAATACTGCAGAATTAAACCAAGTACAATCAGGAATTTGTTCAGAGCTGGGCTAGCCTGTAGCATAACCTATATGTAGCACATCCAGAGCAGTCATCTCCTCAGAGTCACCCCTTCCTCACTCTGTCCTCTACAGACTTTCAACTTCCTAAATGGTCTCTGAGGACCTGCCTTTTACCTGCAGACCAGGTAACCCTACAGGCGATGACACTCTTCCCTGTTTCATGAGTTAATTTATACTTCTTCCTCCTTACCTTCTGGGGAGATTTACTGACAATTTCTTGAAGTAGCAGCAACCCCCCAGAAATGGGCTCTTGTTTAATGTCCACCAGCGGTGGCCTTTGCAGCATATGCCTGCTAGTCTGGAAAAGCTCAATTCTGTCCCTCCTTGCAGATTCCAAGGTGACATCCTGCCATCTTTCTGAGCCAGCTGTTGCCTTTAAGCTGTGTCTGCAAGCTGGAGAAAAGTGCTGCAGTAGGTTACTTTTCAGCTGATCACCTTCATAAATTTTAATCTTTCAGTTTTATAGGAAAGAAAAACACACCCTAAAAGTGCACTTCTAGTGACAGTCAGCTTGATTTTGAGAAGCTCGGAAGCTAGTCTTTGAGGAGCATTAGAAATCCCACATCCAGAGGCAGCTGGAGAGGCCAAAGTATTCAATTAACAGCTCTTCTAGTTTTTCTCAACTGTGGAAGCCTGTGCTGATGACATCATCCTTCCATGAGTACCTCAGAATAAGGAAACATTTGCCCTCCTGTCTGAGCAGCCCACAAAAGCTCTCTTGGTGCTCCTTTCCCAACAGCAGCTTGCTTCTGGGTCAAGAGTCATAGGGACAGACTGCAAGGTTAAATCGCTGCCATTGGGGCGCTGCAGCAGGTGCAGAGCGTGCCCTGCGAGGGGACCCGAGCCAGCACCACGCCATGCCATGCTACTCAGATGAGCAGGATGGACCTTCAGAGACCCAGCAAGAGAGCCCAAGGGCTCCATCTCAGTTCCACCCTTCCCATACCATCACCTTACTCTCACTTCAGAAGAAGCCCCCAATGCAATTGTTCTAGCATTAAGTGACCTTTCAGCATGAGGGAGGGCTGCCACTCAGACCCAAGAGCTAAAGCTGCTTTAAAATTTAAAACCGTGTTTTTAAGTAACGTGCCTCACACTGGTGCCTGCAGCGTTTGAATAAATGCAACCAAAAACTGCAGCTGACCCTGGGCCAGACAAGTCTCCACTCTCTACCCAAATGCACAGACAACCCCTCTAGTAATGGAAGCGCATGATGTGGGTTTGTGGCTTCTTAAGAAACACCACCTGCCTTGCGAGGGAGATGGACGCAGGGAGGCTTGGAAAAGCCCAGCCATTGCTCCCCTCTGCAATCCCTGGTGCCAGCGTCTCACCCACAGGGCTCCATCATGACAGAAACACTAGGCACAAGCACTCCTGGAGTCTTCTGCAGCAGCTCTGTCCCTCCCTGGGGGGGCAAAGCCATGGGAGGGAACAGTCTGTCCTTGTCCTAGCACTGCCCTTATTGTCCAGGCAGCTGGCAGGGGGGCGAACACCCAGCTCTCTCCCACCTCCCTGGCATAGGAACTGCCTGCCTTCAGGGATGCTCCCTCCATTCCCATGCTGCAAGACTCATAAGCCAGCCTGAAAAATAACAAAGCTGGGCTCTAAAACTGAACAGGGAATTAAATGCTGTCCCACCAAACTGTGCCACAAGCCTGGCTCCTCTAATACAGTCCCATGCAGGGAATGGGGTGGGGTGGGATGGGATGGGATCAGGTGTGATGGGTAAGGCTCTACTGCAGGTTTTAGTGCAGGGACAAGCTTAAGGCACTCAGTTAATAACTTGGTTCACTTGGACAAGCAGCAAAGAAGTAGATAGGCTGGCTTTTATACTTTGTGAGGAAAGTGAGGGCTTTTCTAATGTTAGCATAACACAATATTACCACTCAAACAAAAAGCTGGGGTTCTGCTCGCACCACCATGCTTATAGGAGGCTTGGAACAAGAGTAAAGGTGGAAACTGCTTTTTTTGTGGTAAACTCCTGGCTGTTTTTGCCACTATTGGCATAATGATGAATATGAAGACATAAAATGACTCTGTCACTTTGGCATGGAGGACCGAACAGCTCTGCTGCCACGGGGCTAAAAGACAGACTGAAGTCACTCCTCACTCTTGTGAGCACAGGGACTGGGCTCAGGAGAATGCAGACATGCTCTTCTTTGCTGGCTGGAAGAGCTCCCCTTCAAGGCTAGTTTAAGTCCAAAAAGCACCCAGAGAAAGCGCATCTCATGAACACACAGTTGCTGAAAGCTCAGGCTCTAATTAAGAAAGATGTTGCCTGGTGCCAGGCACTAATTGTCCTGACACAAATCTTGATCGTTGGAAATGCTACAAGTCATCCAAACATGGCCAGTCCTAAGCAAGCATCTGCCCAGCACTGCCATGTTTTGTGCCAGAGTAACAATTCCAGGATACCTCGGCATCACCCCCACAAGACAGCAGCTCTCTGCTCCCTCTTCTTGCCGATCCCTTCAAGGTTTGTGGCTGGAAAAGAGAACTTTCCTGGCAGGATGATTCAGTGAGGACAGAGTGCAGGCACAGGCTGATGCTAATGCTGCTTATACCGCTTTGCTCTTCAGAGCTGGCCTCAGAAGGCACAACGGTGTGTTCGCACCTAGTGCCCTTTAGCCATTTTTGGACATTAGAAACAAAATCTTCACCGAAAGGGTTGTCAGGCATTGGAACAGGCTGCCCAGGGAGGTGGTTGAGTCTCCATCCCTGGAGGTATTTAAAAGAAGGGTAGACATGGTGCTTGAGGATATGGTTTAGTGGTGGACTTGGCAGTGATAGGTTAGTGGTTGGACTCGATGATCTTAAGGGTCTTTTCCAACCTTAACAATTCCATGATTTTGTGATTCTATGATTTAAAGAGAAGTAGGTAACATAACCTTAACTTCAAATCCTTCCATCTCTGCTGGGGCCTGGGACTGCCACAGCAGTGGGAGAGGGGTTGAAGACATATCAAGACCTTTCCTCCCCCTGCCCTCCTCCCCTGGCTGCAGGACAAGCTGTCCAGAGAGGCAGGATGAGGCAGGATGAGGAGGACAGGCAGCAGCCAGGAGAGGAGAGGTACTGTACTCAGGCTGCAGCCAGTAGAACAAGCTGAAGCATCTGGGCCTGGGCTTGTCCACCTCATGGCAATGAGCAATGTGTGTGCGTGTGCAAATGGAGGGAAGGCTAGCGGCATGACACAGGCCAGAGAAGGACAGGAAGGTCATCAGTCTTCTTTCCTGTACTTGCTACAAGTCATTTCTTGGTTTCCATGGAAACCAGCTGCTGCAGAATGATGCTATGAAAGTTGCTTCCAAGATTAAAGCTAACAGATTTGCTTTGCTCTAATAAGAGCAGAGGGACTCATCACTGTATTATCCTGCATGTGGTG
The DNA here is from genome assembly GCF_949628215.1 of Phalacrocorax aristotelis. NCBI lineage: Eukaryota > Metazoa > Chordata > Aves > Suliformes > Phalacrocoracidae > Phalacrocorax > Phalacrocorax aristotelis. Next base: position 120,712,393 of record NC_134278.1, on the reverse strand, counting down.
TAAAAATGGTTTCAGAGAAGTTGCAGGTACCCCCAAGACAACCTGCTGGCAGTGAGCACTGCATCACCTGCCCCGTGTCACTGAGAGCCAGCACAGCCACAAACCCCAGGCAGGGGAGATAAGGAGGAGGAGGAGGAGAAAGGAGCAGGAACTTCCAGGTCCTGTTAGTCCCTTGCAGGTGGGTACAGCTCACACCAGTACAAGAAGAAGTGCTATTGCCATCTCTGAGGGCTGAAATCTATTGTTTGCCCTGCAAAAGCCAAGCCAGCAGAAGCAGCAGCAATGCATGATTGCATGGTGAGAACTCCAAGAGGCTGCAAGAAGGCTGCACTGCAGCACCTTGAGTGGAAAGTGTAAAGGCAGCGATGGTGGCTACAGACAAGTGCAGTTACTGCAAGGCTGCTTGTCCCTCTTACTTGAATACGGAACCACAGAACCACAGAATCACAGAATCACAGAATCCCAGGTTGGAAGGGACCTCAGGGACCATCTAGTCCAACCTTTCTAGGAAGAGCACAGTCTAGACAAGATGGCCCAGCACCCTGTCCAGACGACTCTTGAAGGTGTCCAACGTGGCCGAGTCAACCACTTCCCTGGGGAGATTATTCCAATGGTTGACTGTCCTCAGTGTGAAAAATTTCCCTCTGGTGTCCAATCGGAACGGGGGACACTTTATTCAGTGTCTGCTTTCATATCTGACATGGCCTCTGAGTGGTCAAAAATCAGTCCTGCAAGAAGACCAAGTTTGGATAGGCCAACTCTTACGTAAGCTGCTCTCAGAAATACATATATTATTGAATAAACTAAAGTCATGCCTCGCAGGGAAGCTCTGTAGCAACAAAGCGAGACAGTCTTTGTGGAATAATAGGCAGAAAAACATGCAAAACTTAAAAAGCTTAACTCTCCCTACATATTATTAATTACTCAATCAAGTTTCATTTGGAAAGAGTGAATGAAAATGTAAAGAGGCATTCAGCCTAATGAGAAATGCCCAGGTTAGGTAGCATGGCGGAGACCTGTGGTTAATGATCAGAACCAGTGGTATGAAGACAAGCTGTGCCCACCACCACAACAGTGACTCCCACCCACCTCCCGTGAAAGGCAGCAGAACAGCCTGTGGGCCGTGCCCTCTGCCTGTTCAACTTACTGCAGTGCTAGAACCTGCAGGTAATCACTTCAGTGGAAGAACAGCCTGCCTAACGGATAATGATCAGGCAAATCGGAGAAAACATCTGGAAACAGATGGTCGCAGGGTGGAATTAATTTCTAGCATGAATTTTGATATTTCTAGAAGTTGTTCCAACATTTTACAAAAATGTAGTCAAGAATACAGAAATGCTGAAGGCAGCCAAATCAGACATCAAATATTTTTGTTCAAGTCCTACAAATATGACAGCTGGTCATGGCACTAACAAACAAGTGTTCATTATTGAAAATTTCCTGTGTTCCTTGGTGCAGTGAAAACTACATGATCTTGGAAGCTTCCCATGAATATTTTTTGCATCTCTGCTGTGAAATCCACTCAAAATTACTATACTGGATTATCCATGACCCCGTTTCTGGAGAGACTCCCACAGGAAGGCTCTACAAAACTTGCGGATGTAATATTAGAAATCCTGGGAGTAATTCATGCTCTGTTGTGGAGTGTTTCATCTCCTTGTGCAGTGTTAAAGCACTGCTAAGCAGGCCTCGGGAATATAAACACTAATTACTGTAGCCATGTAACTGAAGTCATAAAGAACCTTACAGTACAACTAATAAGCAATTAGATGCTAAATTAAGAAGCAGAACATGATGGTCTATAGTCCATCAAATGAGGAACAAAGCCCCTCAGAAGACAGATACAGTATTTTATGGAAGAAACGTGTAGCTCAAAAGTCCAACTGTGGCATTTGAAGATACACAGCATGAACAGTGACATGGTATTGCCAATGACTTGATTTTACATGTATGCTTAGCCTACCAATAAAGTGATTAATTAGTTGAAGAGAATGCGATGGTCACTCCACAGATGAGGACAACAAAAGAATACATTATACAATGTATAAGGCAGTGATTAAATGTGCTGAGAGGGGAGCTGTGGCTTGGGTTCTTCGGACTCAAGCTGCTGCACAGTCAGGGCACGATGTAGCTGCCTACACACTGGCATTGGGTCCCTCTTGGTATAGCCAGCCAAACATAAGGTACTTTTCCAGCTGATGGGAGTAATGAAAGTGACACATACTTGAAAGGAACTTGTTTGGCAGGGACAGGATTTGCAGGATTGAGTAAGCTCTCCATGATGTAGCCTTTCCCAGATTTCCTTCTGAACCTTCCTCCCAGCTCATGTCAGAAGAGGCTCACATGCTTTTTGGAGCCTTGCCAGGGAAGGCAGAGGTGGATGCGAGGGAACCAGCTTTCCAGCCTACTACCTTTCTTCCTGGATGAGCAATCTGTCTCAAAGTACTCCACCTCCTCTGAAACCCTCTCACCCACATGGGTGGCGTTCCCTGAGAGAACAGCTCAGTCACTCTCCTGATGAGCTTGTGAAGTGCATGGCTTCATGCTCCAGCTGGTCCAGCCATGGCTTAGCATTTAGGAACAGCTAAGAAAACCATAGCGCCTGGGCATTGTCTAAATGGTTAGGGCCAGAACAGAGTCAGGAGGTGGGTCCCATAGTAAATAAAGGTCTTGGACACCAATCACAGAAACCAGGTTTTGCATCAAACCAAGGATTTAGTGAGGAAGCTTGGTCAGAAGTTAAGCTGATGTTGAGAAGACAAGGTAGGAGCCTGGACAGAAGATGAGAGGGACTCCGGGAAACCCCAGAGGAAAGGATACCTGCCTTGTAAGCACCCACTGAGTACAGGATAGATTTTTTTTTTCAATATCTTCTTTATTCTGTCTTACAATGTAGTTTAGAGAGTTGTGTTGTCGGAGTTAATTGCTTTTCTATTCTAATAAAACAGCCTTGGACAGCCATGCAAGGAAAAGCGGAGAACAGCAGGGTAAGGTCAGCTCAGTGCGCTGTCTGACTCATCCCAGCACAGGCACCAACACTGGCTGCTCAGGAATGCAAGTCCTTACGTTCTTCCTTGCTGTCAAAGCCTCTGGTTGCCCCTGAGACAGTCAAACCCTCAGATCAGGATATGAATGCTCATGTCAGACTCCCAGATTTTTCAGCTGGTCTTTCTTACCTCTGTTCAGCCAAACACATCAACTTCCAAACCAATTTTCAGTCTAGAATTTGCTTGACCCACAGTCACTATGGGAGTGAAGAGTGAGTTTCAAAATTGCTTCCCAGTGTTCCTTTTCAATAGCAGCACATAAAGTACAGGAAGATCACCCATCAGTCTTGTAAAGAGCATCTTGTGCAACTTGTTAACTGAAAATTGTCTGAGACACTGACAAATCCAATTTGACCACACAGTGATAACTGAATGCTATCCTGAATCACAATAGCAGGGCCTTCTGATAGTGGCACTGAACATTTTCTCTGTAACTTTCCCTGGCAACACTGAGGTGTTCTTTCAGTTTACTGATGCTGCCGTGCAGCTGCTGTCCCATAGCAGTAAGACCTGAGTATCCGCAGTAATGTGAGAAGAAAATGGGGCTGCCAGGTTGTCCTGGTTTCAGCTGGGATAGAGTTAAATTTCTTCATAGTAGCTAGTATGGGACTATGTTTTGGATTTTTGCTGGAAACGGTGATAATGTGGAGATGTTTTAGTTGTTGCTAAGTAGTGCTTACACTAGTCAGGGACTTCTTCATCTTCCCATGCTCTGCCGGGTGCACAAGGACTCAGGATGGGGCACAGCTGGGACAGCTGACCCCAACTGACCAAAGGGATATTCCATACCATATGACGTCATGTGCAGCATATAAATCTGGGGGAAGAAGAAGGAAGTGGGGTGGGTGTGGGTGGGAGCAGCCTTTGGAGTGATGGCGTTTGCCTTCCCAAGTAACCATTATGTGTGATGGAGCCCTGCATTCCTGGTATGGCTGAATGCCTGCCTGCCCATGGGAAGCAGCGAATGAATTCCTTTCTTTTGCTTTGCTTGTGAATGCAGCTTTTCCTTTACATATTAAATTGTCTTTATCTCAACCCATGAGCTTTCTCACTTTTACCTTTCTGATTCTCTCTCTCATCTCATCAGTGGGGAGTGAGCGAGCGGCTGGATGGTGCTTAGCTGCTGGCTGGGGTTAAGCCATGACACAAACAGACACCCTGAATTGCTGCAGCTGAGTCTACACATATGAAAACCGTGTATCCTGATGAGTAATAAAACAATAGAGGCATTTTTTTTCTTTTTTAATCTGACTCATGCATTCACTTCCTCTGCCTGAGGGCAACACGTAGGTGAGCACTTCACTTCCAATAACTGGAAGAATTTTCTCCCAGATGGAACTTCCTTGGTCAGTAACTGCTGGCAAGCAGCCTGGGGAATTTCAAATATGGTTTTAAAATAGTTTCTGAAGCAGGAAGGGACCTTCAAAAAGGTAGTGAAATTGACTACTTCTGAACTGATCAACTAAGCCTGGACTACATGTGTTATCTTCTAACCATAGAAGTTCAACGACGAGATCTGTTGGAGGGCCTCCGCACTGCTGGGATGGAGTGAGAATTATATGGCAGTACCAGGAAGTCTTTGTGGAGTTCAGACACATTTGCTCACCCACTTCTGTAACTACATGTCCGATCTTTGCCTAGAACTGCACACTTTCCTAGTATTTGTATTCTTTGGGGGACCTGGAAGGGGACAGAGAACATGGCCCCAAGGGCTGCTGATGGCGTCTCCTGACCCTGGATGAATAGCTGTCCAGAATCTTCCTGTGGAAAACAGAGATGAAGATATCTGCCTGCCTCAGTGCTTTTTCCTGCAGGAGGCAAAGTTTCTGGGACAGAAGAGGTCTGCCTATCAGGACCTTACTGTGGAGGGAGCATGGGGCACGTATGGTCATGAAGCCGTCAGTGGAAGGATAGGTGATCTCTCCAGAGAGCTGAAATGTGGCACAGAGAGAGAAAGCTTTTGATCATAGAGGGGGAAGATAAAGTTTCTTTGCTGAGAAGATTCCGTCAAACCCCCCAGGGCAGGAGCCACCAGCTCCACCTCCAACCTCTCTAAGCTTTATCAATGTTCCCATCTGTGGCTGTTGCTTGCAGAGCCTTTATCAAGTCTCCCTCCAACCACCCCGTTTCCCACTGACTCTTTTTAAAGAAGCGTTTAAGCAAACCACACACCAGCAACTTTCCCTGTCAGCTCTTCACAAAGCAGCATAAAAGCAGTCTTCCACCTCTGCTTTCTACAGGGCAGAATACACACGCCATTGTGGCTACCTCCTTCTCTCTAACAGGCCAGTATGCTCAAGGCTAGTGAGGGTAGGCTACCCGGAGCACCGGAGAAATGTAGGATGGCTCCTCAGGGCTCTCAAGATGGTTGCCAAAGCCCCCAGCCAGGTGACAACAAAAGGAAAGTCAAAGCGGACACAGCCAGCCAGCGAGGATGGGATGGTGGGTCACAAGCCAAGCGGGGAAGTGTCTTGCTTGCTCACCAAGGTTGTGCAGGGCACAGCAATCATCAGCAGTTCAGAGGCTGGCAGGAAGACTGGCACTCTGCTTGTTGTCCGGGGTCCACCCTTTTGCAGGGAGACAATTAAATACATGTTCAGCTTCCACGCTGCATGTGGTGAGGCCAGAGGTAAACACAGCATAGACTTTTTTCACTGTGTACAGGGACATGGTTCTGTGACCCAGGGATACAAAGTGGTGTGTGGCATCTTCGATGATGTAAAGGGGCATTGATCCAGCCCCTGCTTGCAGAATGGTGCTTGTGTCCTTGCTGGTTCACGGCTGGAGTTAAGTAATGAATTCTCCTAGTGAAGCCTACTGTGTTTCATAATTCACATGAAGTGAATCACCCAAACATCAGATAACTTCAACCTGCTGATCCAGTCCCATTGCACTGTGTTACTTTCTAACACAGACATAGCTTCACTAGCATGAAGATCCCCAGGAATAAACAAAGCTGTAGCACAAATACTGGGCTTGAAAGGTGGAGGGGAGACCAACAAAGCAACCAGCAGCAGCTCCCCATGACAGAAGGGAACACAGTTACAGCTGCTCTTCTGTGGTTCTACAAACCAAACGAGACCTCACTTCTTGGGGCTCCTCCAGCTACTCTGCTCGGACTGCTCAGGTTCCCGCTCTGTGCAGGCAGCCCCAAACATCCCGAGTCACAACAGGAGACATACAAGGTATGGTACCTGTCCTCCAAATCACAGCTTTCCCAGACATTTGGGTTACTCTGATCAGATATGTTAGCTGAATGTGAATGCAGGCTGCACCAACAGGGTAATATGTTGGTACTAAGAACTAAATACATGAAATTTAATGTTCCTTTCACATCAGTATTTTGCAGAAGTATTCATTTGTAGTGATGACTTGAAAGTGTACATATGCAAGAGAAATACTAGAAGCAGAATGGAGTTGTGTGAGGTTTTCTTTTAGTCCATACTTCCTACACAACTCTGGACAAAATGACATCTTGGGATCCCTTACAGCCCTATTTTTTCTGTGTTTATAGTGCCATTAAATACGGTAACTTCGTTGTTATTGGAATAGAGGTCCAATAACAATTTCTTATCTTTCTGGACATGAAAACAGGTTTTATTTAATGATGCTATTCTGCACTGATTACATGATATTTCAGCACTTGTCAAAATTCAGTGTCTGTATTCTGACCTCTTTTTTCCTCCAAAATCATACTAACAACCTCAATAAATTTGAAGTTATCAGTAAGCTTTAGGGATCTGGAGGGTTAGTGTTTTGGTGAAATATCAGTGTATGTGTGTTAAAATTGATTCTAGAAACTTTCCAGAAACTGAGAAGTATTAATTATGAAAAAAAAGATAGATTTAACTAGCATTTATATAACTTCGCAGATTCTGGACAGTTTGTAGCCAACACACCTTTACAAATGAGCTAAATCAGTCCATATGTCATTCTTCGTAACTATAGATTGAAATTGTGTAAGAATGTGAAATTAACTGAAAAAGCAGCACTCTTGTGGATAACAATAATATAAAAAATTAGCACTTTTCTCAACTGAAGTCTGCACAATTTTGTTAATTACCTGTCTTAGCTCTGGATCTGAAATCACAGTTACTTAAAAGCCCAGTGACAGGTGACAGATTGTTCTTAGCAGACACACCCCTAGTAACTAAGGAGCTGATGGTTAGTGAGGTTTAAATAAAATAAAAATTATTGAATTCTACTCCTCTGAGTGCATAGCAGCTCTGCATTTTTTTGAGAAAGAGCTAATAAACAAAATGGTGAGGGCTGGTGGACTGTTCCATTATCTGACTTACAAATAACAGCATAATGCCTGAAGTCCTTCTGAAGGATTGGTCTTTTGCCACAACTCGTCTGAGTAGATAATTATGCCAGTCATAGATAAGATTTTAAAGAGACCTCTAATATGTTCCAAATAAATCTGAGGCTTGCCTGTAGTTAGGTTGGAAAAAAAACCCCAACCAAAACCTAGAACTGTGAACAGCATTAGTTTTATAATATTCACTACAAGCATTTGAAAAAGCTGGGGGATTTAAGACAAACTGCTGTATCGCAATAATCATCTTGACTGACGAGCTTAAAGTACCCTCAGAGGAGGTAAACAAATGTAAAAAGGAAACCATAAAATACAGGAATGGATGTATCACCCCCAAGCACGAGGACGAGGCGGGAATCAGATGGAACTGGCACTATTATTCAGAATTATACTATCATGAGCCCAAGTTAGCACTCTGAAGGACCATTCTTCAAAATAAGCACTCCTTTCCCTTCCTCACCTTAGAAATGGCCCCTCTCTTCAGAGAGTGGGTCACGCTTCAGCACAGGGTTTGGTGAAGCTTGTCATTGAAGCTTCCTGCCAACACAGACTTCCCCAGGACTGGAAGAATAACTCACCAGCTACCTCTGGCTGGTGTTAGGCTATTTTAGCTTTAGCAGACCAGAAAACTAATCTTTTACACATCAGTTATATCCAGCCCTCTAAGAATTTTAAACTGTTTATAAGTGAGGTAATTAAGCACATGTTTAGCTTCTGTTCTCATGCCTGCAGATGTACTGAGAAGGCACCAGTCTGCCATGCTGGGAAAATAAAACTATCAGCATCACAAAATGTACGGGAAAATAAAACTACTGGCATAAACAAAGAAAACCTTTTGCACAGATCAGTAGCCACTGAATAGATGCCTGCAACCTGGAGATCTGCAGCTGAATTTAGGGGGCAGCTAGCTATTCCGCTGGTGAGGATAACAGCACTGGGCCCTACACTAAGGTTAGGGAAGTTCCTGAAGGCTTCCCCTGCAGCACCACTGTGCACATGCAAGGGGATGACAACCAACAGCTCCATGCAGAGGGTGTGCACAAATTCCCCCGTCCACCCAGAGAGCTCCATTTGCCCTACTATTTTCCAAAACCTCAGAGCACAGCTTCTCTCCCCTACCAAATTCTGCTGGATGACTTGCATCAGGTGCTCTGCAGAGTTCAAGGTCATTCGTAGGCATAAGTGACTTCAGCCCAACACCTGCTTTAGGCAGGAAACTAGGGTCCTCCAAAACCAAAATCCAACAGAAGGTCACAGCCCTCAGTAGCCAGTCACCAACAGACTGCCTCGGCCTTGAGGCCAGGTCACAGCGTGGCATCAGGAAAAGAGCAAAACATACCAAATCTGAGGTGAGTAGCAAAAAGATATTAAGTATTTTTAATCTCTGATCTTTCTCAGAAAGCAACAGAAACCGCATCAGATACAGAAATATTTACATGCCAAATTAACATTCTCAGTGTGCAAGACATGAAGTCATTCCTGTCACTGAATTAGAAAAACCTTGAATCCTTGCCAGGGAACCTGGACACCATAGCGGGACACCTGAGGTTCCTGCAAATCTGGAACAAGTTTGGAAACAATATGTTGTGCTTGACTTTGACCTGTCAAATCCCAGCCTTGCAGACTTGCTGTTTCTTATCAGATCCTTCTGAGGCCATAAGCTTTGTTTCCTTTGCCCCTTGCCAAAGGTGCACTATTTTGTATAGGAGATCCTGCCCTAGCATACTGAAACCAGCCTTTATAGCATGATGAAAAAACATACCCTGACTTCTCTGAATCTCTCAATGTGTTTTGGATAGTGGCTGTCTTAGGAGTATACTATTACTTCCAGTGGAACAAAAGACCTTGCATCTGGCAGGGTACTAGCAGAGGGTCACGTCTCCAGACAAGGTGGCGCAGGGGTAAGTCAGTGAAACTACTCTACAATGTTTGGTACTTGATTACAAAGTTAAAATCAAAAACCCCAAACCCTTACCCCCCTACAAAGCAAAAGAAAATTTAAAAAATAATAATAATAAAAAAAGATATAATGAGATATACCTGATGGACCGTATTTTTTTCTTCTACTTGGTACATGGTACTGTTTCTGGACATTCTTGCCAGTTGCCTGAGTGTCTGCTCTGATATACTCTGCTCCTTGAATGTGAGTCCTCTTCCCCTGTACACTGCTAATTATTCATCTACTTTAATGGCACATAGCATGCAAAACATATCATCAAAGTGGCTCCTGGCACACATTTCTCTTACCCTTCAGTACAGTGATAGAATTATATTATACCATTGTGTTAAAAATGAACTGGTTTTCCAGACCATAGTATATTAATCCAATAAGAGGGTTCTTTCCCTTCCCTGGGCTTTAATCTTGGCAAAAAAAAATTGCAAGAGCCACAGTAAGTAATGTAAAAAGTTAATTTAGCTAGTGTTGGATATATAGGGAAAAGTGTAAGGACATGAGAAGCACACCATGATACTTCCTCAGAATACCCTTGCAGCCTGCAGCAACTTGTGCTCAGGGAACTCTTACGCCTGAGAGGGTGCCTGAGCATTTAATAGCCTTCGATAGATTTTTTTCCTCTCCCTATGAATTTTCTAGTTCTGTTGTGCTGTTTAAATAGCATATTTCTAAATAAATTTCTTACCGGCACAACCCTCTTCAGTTTGTTATGAATTCTCAGAAACCACATCCCAAAAGAAACAATTACCATACAAATATCCTATTAGTTCTAGTCTCCAGTTTTCCCTCAGGAATTAATAAAGATTAAGCCTGACACATTCATATCACAGACATGGAACACGAGACTCAGAGTGTGTAATATCCCCCCTCCACACTGTTCATGACAGAAACCTCAGGACAGCTACTGTACTTGGAGAAATTAAGATGTGAAATGGAAGGGGAAGTTCTAAAAGAAATTTAGATAAACATGTCAGGAATGAAATGGGCCAAGGTAGCTCAGAGGCAAGAGAAAAGTTCCCTTCCACACTCCTGTTTCTATAACCCGGTGGTTAATAGGTGAGTATTATTCAGATTTGTTTCAGAAAGAGCATGTATCTCCTCGTGACTTCAATTTCAAAAAACAAGTTCTGCATCTTACAAAGTTGAAACTTAAAAAACTGGACCAAAAAATGGCAGAAATAAACACTACCATCATCTGCTTGAAGTGGATTACAGTGACATACAAGGAAGCTTAGTGTCTGTCAGTATTTGCCACTAATACATTTATGACATGCTTTATAAAAAAATGTCATTTACATAATCTGAAGAATTTTGGTTAATTAAGAAAAACTCTGTTCTATTTTTAGTCAGAAGCATCCTTAAATCCAATTGCTACTAAGAAGTTAGGAAATTCTATGTGTAGCTCTACATCTAACAGTATAGCTGCAATTATAACCGTTATGTTTTATATAAGCCTTCTTTTTTTACATAAACCCCTCTTTTTTAATCAGATGCCTGAATAAGATAAACAGATTAAAAGGTCTGGCAGAAGAAATAAAGCCATTAGAAGCCTGCCCTTGTTTTCTTGGCTTTTAGAGGAGTACATTGAATTAACATCTGTTACCTGTGCAGCTGAAAAGATCATTTGTACGGGCAGTTAGGAATAAGTTAGGCAAAATCAACCTACAGAAATATCAGCAAAGTCAACCCAGAATAAAACTGTCTTGCAGTCAAATTTTAATTTGCATTAGCATTAACGCTTGGAGGAAAAAAGTAATTTTTTATATTCAATTGCATGAGCGTGGCTGCTGATTGTCTTGGTAACAGCAGCCTGCACACACCCTTTGTGCCTGTCCCGTCCCCACAAAGGTGGTTACTCCAACACAGCCTACTGCACAGTATCTCTACTGCTGCCATAATAAATATTTACCACCACAAAGCTATCAAAATACATAACTCCTACACACTTGCATCTAATAACATGCTGTCCTCCTCCTGAAGGACAAAGATCCTCATGACAACTAAGGACATGAGTGGAATAACCATCCTCTTCCTGACTGCTGGCAATTCTAAGTACCCCTTGCTTTCATAGCTTATGAAATGGCATGTGGTCACCACAAGCAATTGCTTGACTGCTATTTAAGTAGCTTCAGGCTGACCATGAAGACAGATAAAAAGTCCCGCTGGGCATCTCCACAATTTGTCTTGAGGCACACCTCAGCTGCTAGCCCAGGAAACTGATGGCCTGCTACCTGCCAAAACAACATCTGCAATTTCTTGAGGCACTGGATCTAAATATGCAGTGCTTTCAAAAGACCAGTGTGTTTCTTCCCTCGCAATAGCCAAGAAACAGCTTTTTGTGTAGTGTTAAATTTTCAGCTGCACCAGGTAGCAGAGCCGGTGGTACAGAGAAGAAGGCAGGACTGCACAGCAGAGGAAGGCCTGGCCATCTCTGGTGTCAGCAGCCCACCTTGGAACAGTTTAAGCTACATGTGGAGCTGAACAGCAAAGCAGAGTGGCTTGGTACCAACAGACAGAGCAGCCCTCGCTTGCCAGTAACAACTGCTACAGATGGACCAGGACAAGAGCCTTCGGAAACTACCTCGGCAGAACATCCTTAGGGAGGTGCTGAATTCATCTCACTGAAGGTCTGTGGTAGCCATCAACCTAAAGTGGTTATCATTCAACCGCCTATTCAATGTATTTCTTAGGACAGGCTATCACATCTTTTGCAGGTCCTTGCTTCCCCACAAGGCTACATAAAAAGGCTTAGTATAGTATAGGAATAACTTACATGACCAAGAGGTGCTAAAGGTAGGAAATTCCATGTTTGTGTGATGGCTTCTTTCTTCTAGGGACTACAGCCCAAATTGTTTCAGAAGTGACAAGATCCTTGTATGTAGGTTCAGACCCCTCCAGAAAGTGCTCTGTGTGATGAAGGAAATAAGCACTGGAAAAGTCACTAAGACAGGTTCCTGTCTGCACTGTGTGACATGAGTGCCTTTGGTCTGCTGCCCCATGTCCCGTACATGGCGGCCTCTTTCCTGCTGCTGGACTGAAAAGAGTTTTGCCTGGCCTGATCTTTAAACACAGAAGTGAAGGGTGATGGGACAGAACACGGATTGCTGCCAAAGACCTGTCCAAACCATTACCAAGCTGGCAATTTCAGGGTGGAGCGGACAGGCATGCAGCTTCACAGCAACGGATGCTGACCTTATTGATCAACACTAATAAAAATAAGGGCTGCATAAATATAGGAAAAGTTCGAACTGCTGAGCATGAATGTTGGCCAGCATGCTATGGTGGATAAAATCAAGCATGCATGGGCAGCTTCCATCAAGGGTCTCCAGCTCCAGATCACATAATTAAGGAAAGAAGCATCTTTCTATATCAGTCGTATTGTTTAGGGTCAGAACACCAAGGCAGCAATCCCAAACGCATATGCAGGGTGCCTGGCTTCCAAGAACGGCATAGTGTCCCTGTCAATGGAGGAAGGCATGTCGGCGCAGGACACGCTGGCAGGATATGACAGAAGATACTCCGGGATGTGCCTCTGCTGGGCCACTTGTACCAAGGTCGGTCCAGCCCTTGTAGCAAATTGTGTCGGCAAGGCCGTGGGCGTATTTCAGCAGCTCTCACACTCCCTGTACAATCACCCTCACAGACCTGACAGTACCGCATGCCCGCACAGCCTCACCCCACTTTATCAACTAACAGGCTAAAACTGCATTTTAGCTAGCTAGGACAAGTTACCCACATTTTTATTTGAATCCAAGATGTGAAAAAGAGCACTCTACTTCCAGAGCCTTCAAAACACATCAGGAGAAAACCAGCCGAACTGTGAGGCCTGCGCTTCTAGAGCCCTGCCCTCCGCGAGAACTGGAGGACATCGCCCCGCGCGCCCTGACATCTCAGGTCCCTACGGGCCTCGAAGGACAGTGAGCTGCACGCTTGGGGCCATCCCAAAGCGTCGTGTCAGCGGCCCCTCCGCTTTTAAACTAAAGAGGCTCTAGCTCAAGCGTCTTCAGTGATTCAATGTTTGTCATTGCTAATAAAATGCAATTACATTTTCTAAACCAACTAAGATAAAAACATACATTACAAACTCTTCCAAGGAGGGATTATGCCAGTGTTTTCACATTTTGTAGCAAATGTCCTGTTTGCAGCACTACAGACATAATATACATCAGCTTTAAAAAGGCTAAACCACTCACCACCCAAGCGACATTTGCTGTTCTTTTTAAAACAGAGAGTAAATGTACTCAATCAGTGTGTTCTATTAATTCCAAGCTTTGCCTGCAAAGTCTACAAAGGTGATAAAACAATGACAGATTTGGGACTGCTGGGAAGGACAGAGACTTTGCTTCTAATCCATCAGAGATTTAAAATAGTTTATGGAAATGTACAATAGTGCTTTTCAACTAGTGATACATGGAAATTGATTATGTGTAAAAGTACAATATTTCCAAAATCCTGAAAACACTTAATAACAGAAAACTCAAATTGTCTTAAATTTCAGTGTGTTAAAAAGATTTTATTCAGCATAGGATTAAAAAAAAAAACCACATAAATAATATTAAACAAGGTCTGAACATATCTTATTGCTCCCAGGAAAGTAATGTGTTTCAAGACACACTCATCATTGCTAAGATGGAAAAGGTCCTAAGTTGAACCTACCCTGTAATTCCCTACTTAGCAGGTTGTTTTCTTGCTGCGAAATGGATTTTTACAGTATCTTTCAGAGCTATAAAACTCTGTCCCATGTTCCTGAGCACTATTTACCTCTTCAGATATTACTACAGGAACAATTATATATCTAAGGCATCATTTCCAGTATGTCTACCTGATTTGGCACAGGACTTACTCCTTCTGAACCCACTAGTGTTTTGCCTAATTTAGTTGTAAATGTCCCACACGAGGTAATTTTCAAGAAACAATTCTTCCTCCACCTCCTTCCCCCTGCCAGGGGGGTACTCTTCTCCCAGTTGCACGTTGCCTTTTCCTTGTCCTCGTCCTGTTCCAGCACTCTGGATGTATCCTGCAGACACTGACCCTCTCCCACCCTCTGCGATTTCGGTACTGTTCAGGCTATCTACGCCCTGTCAGGGCTCCCATAATCTCCTTCTCCCACTAGGTGCTACTCACTAAGCATGCTTACGTCTGTTAGTCCTGTTATTACTATTTCAGCTTTTAATAACTGAGCTCAGCCAGGCTGGGGCCGCCCGGCTGAGGCAGGGCCTCTCTTCGAGGATTTATGGCACACCCCTGAGCAGGGACCTGGTTTCACACCCGTCCCCAGCGCGCCGTTCCGTGCCACGGAGCGCCGAGACCAGAGAGCAGCAGGGGGGCGCACGGAGCCCCTGTGTCGCCCATCCCGCGCACACCGGGCCGGGGACACGGGTGACGGGGCTCCGTCCCTGCGGGGGCGCCAGACCCGCCTCCCGCAGCAGCAGCAAACCCGACACCCCCGGGCGGTGGCGGCGGCGCGCGCCTGGGGCCGGCTGAGCGCGAGCGCCAGCGCCGCGCTCCCTTCCCCCGCCCCCGCGCGCGCTCGCCCGCGCGCGCCCCCTGCTCCGTGACCCATTTCACCGAACAAAGGATTTTGCTGGAATCTCAGCCCGAGACCTAAAATGGCGCCGGCGCGCTCGCCCGCCCCCTCCCCCGCCGGCACCATAGAGAAGGGGCGGGCCGGGGCGGATTGAGCGGCCCCTCCGCCTGCCCTCTCTAGGCGGCCCGTAGTCCGGGCTCGCTGGTTCACGGGCCGCGCTGTCACATCATGGCGGGCGAGGGCGACTCTGAGCCGAGGAAGGTAATGGAGGGCGGGAGGGAGGGAGCAACGGCCCTTCCCGCCCGCAGCCCGCCCCCCTCACCAGAGCGTGAGGTCCCCTAGCCTTCCCCTGGCTTGAGACGGGCGGCTGAAGGAGCCGTGCCCCGGCGGTCCCGCCGGGCTTCGCGCTGTGGGCGGCGGGGCGGCCCTCGGGGCATCCCTTCAGAGGCAGGGGTCGGCGGAGCCTTTCGCGTGTTTTAACGTTTCACCGCCCGCGCCGCTGGAGCGCAGCCGGGCGTTGGGATGAGGAGGAAGAGGAGGAGGAGGAGGAGGATGATGATGATGGGGAGGAGGAGGAGGAGGAGCTGGAGCTGGAGCTGGAGCTGGAGCTGCGCGGCCGCCCGGGTCCCCGCGCCCACGCGTGTCAGCGCCCGCGGAAGCAGAAGGGGAGGCCTGTTATGGGGGCAGGAGAGGTTATCGCAAAGCAGTGTGAACCCCCGCTGGTTTGGCTCGCGAGGAAACAATTAGGGAACAATACATGGAAACCGATGGCAGGACCGAGGCTCTGTAGGGCCAGGTGGGTGGGGTGGGGGCTCTGTGTTCATTTTTCCATAGAACCCCCTTACGGGCCTCTGTCTCTGTGGGTGAAACATTGTCCTGACGCTTGGCCTTCATAACGCCTGTAGTTAGCAATGGTTGCAGTCATAACGAGGGATTTCAAGTATAGCAACAGGTGAAATACTATTTTAAAAGGATACATCATGCTGCATGGATGTGGCAGGGATACCTTCTTAGCCAACAACAGCAACGTATCAAGTGACCTCTTCCATATGACAGTACTTGAGATTACTCATCAGGAGGCTAGACCAACATAGACCAAATCCTTCTTGTCTTATTTGTACAGAGGGATTATGTGGACACAGCTGATGGTCGTCCAGAGGGAACATAGATAAAATTATTGATGGGGATTTCCATACTTTAATACAAATCCAGATGTTGTCAGATACTTGCCATCCCTGTTGCCACAGTCAGACATGTTTCAGGATGACTCGTCTCACAAAGTTGTCAGCCCTCCACAAACAGTTGACTATACTACTCCATCTTCAAAATCTACTTTGTCCAAGTCAAATAGCTTGACAAAAAATTAAAACGACTTAAAAATAATCTTTTGATATTTTAGTTGATAGAGTTGCACTTGTGATATTTAACAGTCTAAGGACTTAAACACAATAGAAGACAAATTCTAATACTGTCCCTAACAAAAGAATTACTACCAGAAAGATGTGCCGATGTTACTATGGTGCAGCCACTTTAACCCTGACCCATGTCATCTTGGGGCCTTTTTGCATGTACTTTCTCACTCCTGCTTGTGGCGCCAATGTGCATTTGCAAGGATGTTTGTCAGGTAAGAGTTGCATTCAAGTTAGAAGACTTGGGTTATGCGGAAGCCAATGTAGGCATCTCTGAAATGAAAACCATACTTGTCAATTCACAGCTGGGTTTATGAATGCCACATATAATTACCATTTGAAAATTAAATAGAAAACTGATAGAGGTAAGCTAGAGTAAGTTATAAATTTGAGGCAGAGTATGAAATAATTTGAATAATTTCTACCAGTAGGTTCGTGTAAAAACTCTGGTTGTATATAGAATTTCTGTGCACAGCCCCTGCCTGTATGTAGGATGAGGTTAAAACTTACTGGTTCATAAATGCTTTTATTCCGTGTTCAGTATAAGGTTCTCCTTATACTGTGCATTCTCCAGTAATTCCACTTTTTTTTTAAGCACGTTTGCTTTTTCAGATATTAAAATTACATGGCATAACTAACTACATAATTGTTTGTAACCTTACCTGTTTGTTGTGATGTATGTTGGTTTTGAACAACGATCCTGGATTGCTAAGGATTTTCTCCCTTCCTTTTTTGGGGAATGTAAAGGAAAAAATGAAATAGTTCTTTTATATGATTCAATAGAAAGGATGGATTGACAGGTTTGTACAAAATTATGTTTCCTATATCAGTAGTTAACTCCTCCAGAACCATTCCTGATACAGTTGCAAGTGTTCACATTTGCTCACATATAACCCTGGAAGCAGGAAATCCACAAGTGTTTATTTTTGACATCTAAGGTAACAAGTCAGTTTTACAATGAAGTTGGCATCATAGACTTCTACAAAAGTACTTTTTTAAATTTATGGTGTGTTTTTTTTTCTTTCAGTCCTTTAAGCTCCTAGGATTTCTTGACGTTAAAAGTGTCCCATGTGCACGAGAATCAGTGCTCTATGGCTCCCTGGGTTCTTTAGTTGTGGGCCTTGGACATTTTTTAGCAACTAGTAAGTACTTATTCCTTCTGGGTTTTATATATTTATTTGCAAGGAAAAATTAATTCCTGTTTGCTCTTAGTTTTTATTAATAATGGGAACTCATCCAAGGTTTTGTCTCTAATTTTTTGGAGGATTTTTGTTTTTCTTTCAGGTAGAGTTAGAAGATCTTGTGACTTTGCAGTTGGCGGCTTTATTTGTACGATGTTAGGATACTGGTATGTAAAACTCTTCTTGAATTTTGACAGATACGTTGGCTGCTTTGTACAGCCAACAACAGTGACCTTTGACACTGTTTTTGAAACTCCATAAAAAACTTTCATAGCGAAGTGTCCTCTTCCTTCTCCCCAAAATATTTTTTTTCTATAGGAGAAGAGTTCCATGCCTTTGAATCTTTATGGTAATATTTTTTTAAAAACCTGCTATTGGCTCTTGAATCCTAAGAGATCAAACCACCCAGTTATTTCCATCTTTCTTAATTCCTTCTTTTTCCCTTCACATATGCCATCCTTCTGTCCTAATTATAATGGCAGCATAGTAAATGGTCATGAAATTAAGATCCAAATTATAGAAATTAGCATTTTCTATTGGACTGGTTTATCCTGCTCCTCAGTGGCTGCATAATGTTTGCCTTAAAGAAATAGCAGTTTCCCTAATATTTTCATTATGCATCATTTCATAATGAATTTTGCTAGCATTATTATATGTGGTTTCAACTTTTTAACTCGCTGAATAACTCTTGATTTGATACTGTCACTCATAAAGCAGGGAATCATGTTTTCTTTTCATCCTCTCCTCTAGGTTTTACTGCAGGTACAACTTGGCCCAACACAGGATCCAGCAAAGAATGCTTAAAGAAGGAATGAGAAACAAAATTTTATTTGAAGGCAGTTCCCTTGACCCAGAAAGAAAACAAACTGGCAATGAAAGAAGCGATTCATAGTCTGCTATACAGGAATCTGTGGTCTAATACAGTTTTGGGAGAAGGTGGTCCAAAAATGGCAGTCTTCCCTGTAAATGTGCCTAAAACTGATAAATTATGCTGGTTTTCCTAGCAAATCTGAGCAAGAAAGTCATAGTGAATCTGTTAAGTCAGTACACAGGCCTTTCTTTTTTTCATACTTGTACGGATGTGTATGACTATGTACACAGTTGGGAACGACCTCCTGTTGAACACCTGGGAACTGACATGTTCTGATACAGGGTCTCAGGATTAATGACAGTGTTTTGGGGCTGCTTTAACTTCCGTCATAAACAGAATGGTTTGTTTTACCAAACTTGTAATTACATCTCATTTAAATACAGGAAAATATTTTCATCGGCTGCTCTCTGAGTAAATTTATCCCTCCATGCTACTGTTAATTGCGGTGTTTGTAAAACAGGAATATTTAAGCAGTAAGTGAAGGCTTTGCTGGTGCAAAGTGGGTGGTATCAGTAGCCTTTGTTAGATTTCAGCTGCAGGATAACTTCAGATAACTTATATACACTGTGAATTTGAGGGTTTTCCATTTTTGTTCTGTCTGTGTGAAACTAAGAATAAAATCGCACTTCAGAAGCAGTCCAAGCTATGTAAGCAATACTCTTTCTTGATTAAGAATCTTGCTGTTCTATTTAAGATGCTTCCTTACAATTGGTGGAATAATAATTTACATTATTTGTAAGTAGCAATGGTCAGTAGGGTTGGTTAGTTTTCTTTTTTTAAGAAAAGGCATGTCCTACTTGTCTGTTTCACTGTACATTTTCAGTTGAAATAAATACCACTATATAATTTCAAGGAAACCATCTTATTTGGGAAGATGTTAGATCTAATTATGTATTGGTAAAAAGCTGAGTGATGGCATAATACTCCTTGCTTGCTTCTGTCCACACCAGTGACACAATGTAGTTACTTTTTTTACAAAATGATTTATCATATATTAGGCTGTAAGCACTTTTTGGTGTAAAGGCAAAAGTAGTCCTTTCCCTCCACCCTGTACATGGTCTGAGAGAGAGTTTGCAATCTGTTGTTAACTCAAGTAGGTGTGGGAGGTTTGGGAGTCTGGATGTAAACAGCAGCATTGCTCTACTTACTTCATTTGGAACTATACATGAAAGCACTAAACAAACATGCTATTTACACTAAGATAATTAAACTTTTACACTCTGTGGATTAGCCTCTTACAAGAAGAAAACAAACCTATATACTTCTTCCCTTTTTTTCCCTCTATTCCTCCTGTTTCTTCTGGAGGAAACAATAAAGGTAAATTTTATGGAGGACATTCAGTTCAATAGTTCTACGTAAAAAGTCTCCAGAAAACATGAGTTAGCGCAATGAAAAACTTTGTCCTCACTGCAAAATCCAAACTCAGAAGTTAACTGGTAGCTGACTCTAATTCAGAAAAGAATGTTTCCCCTGGTTCTGTGCTGAGGGGGGAGGCTCCTTCCCTTCGGATGGGGTAGGTGGTGGTGTCTCGTAAAGCCCCTGGCGCGGCAATGGGAAACCGAGCGGGCCGTGAGCAAGGACTTAGCAAGCTCCTATTTTAGTACATGGTTGAGTTCTTTCCTATCTGACCTAAGAAAAGGAACTGCAGCCTAAGCAGGGGGTCTTTGGGCTGCGAGGTCATAGTTCAGCTGGAGAGTTAGGGAACAAAAGCAGGGAGATGAAAATTTACCCTTTGGAGAGAATGCTGTTTTGTACTGATGGGAAAGAAGTTAGCCTGTGCGTAATGGCGTCCTTCAGAATGCACAAGTACTATGACTACGGTGAGAAAAAACCCAGAATCATCATGATACTGTGTAAATCAAAAAACGTGGGGGAAACTGCAGCATTAGATCCTCTCTGGTGTTAATCGGTGTTGGTTTAAGCTACTGCATTTAAGGACATTTAGCTCAATAGCTGCTTAACTACAGTATTGGCAATTCTGGCCAATAACTATGACATTCTAGATGCATCTGCTTTGTGTAGATAACTGATCTAATACTTCTGCCTCACTGTGCAAAATGTGAAATGAGTATGCCAGATGTTAACAGAAAAATAGGGAACAAGGCAATACGCAGGCAGGCTGGCCTGCATGCTTGAGCTTCGTCGTCTCATAAAAGTTGAGGTGGAATTGAGCTAACCAAAAGTCAGAGCCTGTGCTGAAGGGGGCGGGGGAATAAGGCAAGGAAGCCGTGATCAGGACTCTTTGGCATGATGGGGGGGGCGGTCTGCAGTAGCAGAGGGAAGAATGCTTGTGGTTAAATAGGCAAGGAAAAAAGCCTGCCGTTATGGAGTGCTGGCTACAGCAGCTCCTGCGCCAGCTATGGGAGGTGGATTGAAGATGGCCAGTGGGTTACAAACCCCTGTTGAAAGGGCGAGGGACAGGACGGAATCTCAAAGCTATTAGTTGTCATAAATTAGGATACAGTCACTAGAAAATAAAAATTGTAGCAACTTAATAGGAGTAATTTTAACATTTGAAAACAATTTCCTAACTTTTTTTTAATTAGTGAGCTGTATCCCTATTAATGCTAATTTTTTAAATCTAAATCATTGTTGGAAACACAGCGTGCATCTGTGTTTTATTATTGGACTTGGTATCTTTAAGTATCACTACTAAGGACAGATGTGATAGTTCTTGCTTTATGGAGGTTCAAAGTATTCCTCAAATTAAAATATATCAGACAGTTACTAGAAAGAAAGATAAATAGTAATTTCGAAGGTGTTTGGTTTTCAGTGCTCTGAATGAGCCTTAAAAAGGCGAGAACAAAGTATAGCAACTTTAAAGTTGCTAAAATCTTGTTTATTTTGCTGACAGTTATGTTACTTGGTCACTAAGTGGTGACTGACAAGCACACTTAGGTGTTATACCTGAAGTTAGTAAGACCCTCCCTTAAAGCAATCTAAACCACCACCAAAATAAATAGGTGGGTTTATGGCCCCGTTTGCTCCTCCTCACCTTAGTCTTCCCACTCCCTGCAGTAGTGATGCTCTTGGGATGAGGCGTTTGCCAGCCCCCTCCACAGAAGCGCCCACTCGGGGCTCCCGACAGCGACCGGGGCGCGAGGGCCTGCATCCTCCGAGCCCTTCAGGAAGGGAAGTCACTGTCAAGGCAACAGGCAGAAACGCAGCAACATGAGGTTAATTGCCAGCTCCGTTACTGGAGGTGGTGCGATCAGATCGCCTTGGCTCTTCAGTGCCTTTGGCTAAAGCAAATGTAACCCTTCGGCCATTGACAGCTGCGATGGGCCCAAAACCCAGGAACTTGTTTTGAAGTTGACAGAGTTGAATTGCAGAGGCAATTACAGCTGTCAGGCCGAGCTTGTCATCTACGCCTTTACCCAAGCAGAGGTTTTGAGGAGACGTGTTGGCATTGCCTTCTCGCTGCATTTTGCAGGCTTCCAGGCTATTTTGTGTGTCACCAGCACCCCCTCCAACTCCCCGAGTGCTGCAAGGGAAAGGTCACCTCCTGTCATTCACAAATGAGCCTGGCTTTTGGTAGGGTGATTTTTTGGGGGGCAGGGGGAGTACATTTGTTATTTCTTGTGTAAGCAACCCAGGTAACAATGAAGCACTGTGTGACCTTGGTTGTCATGAGCTCCCAAGTGAAAAATTTCCTCCAGCTCAGCAGACTAATTCTCATACTTCTCTCATTCCTCTGTGCAGGCGTTCAGCTCAAGAACTCAGTGGTTACCAGTGAATGTTGTTTGGTTTGCTCCATTTAAAGTTTGAAACAAATATGTTATTGCCTTGAAAAACTGATCAAAGCAGTGTCTTTACAGCATATCCATGTGATCAAGATGATGATCTTTTGGTGATTTTTTTTTAATTAGAAGAACCAAGAACTAATTAGATGTCAGAAGTGGAGCTGAGTTTTAGTTAATGTGACTCAAGGCCTTGGAACATACATCCTTCTTATGCTTAAAATGAAAATATTGCATGACGCAAGTATGGCTGTTAAACCCTGCAGTGGGGGCGGGGGAGCGAGCTGGTGCAAAGAAGGACAGAGGAGAGAAGGTAGAGCCTTGGATGAGACAACGTGAGTAAAACACAGACTTCTATTCATGGCTACCAAACCCCTGACTAAGACTGTTCGTAGGCCACCATGTTTTCACGCGCTATTTTTTTCTGTGTGGGCCTGTGGTTTGCCTGAGAGCCATCCAGCAGTGGGTCTGCCTGTTCCTGCGGGAAGAGGTCACAGCATCCCTGTATCTGCTCATTTTAAAGATTAAGAGCAGTTCGTTCTGAGGAGGATGTTTTACTCCTTGCAGCTTTTGTCATCTGTCACGAGCAAGGCTGCGTCACAGGCCTCAACGCCCCTGCACGTGCCAGGAGCCCACTGGCAGTACACGAAATGTACAGTGGGAGCAGACGATTGCCACTGCAGGGCTCTCTCTTCAGACTGGCCACAGTTCCAAAAATACCCAGCCTGTATATTGTGGTCATCTATTTAACAGAACCAAAGATTCCCCTTCGCTGTCTTCATACTTGAAAGAAAATTAAACCCATGCTTTGCGCATTTTTTAAACTTGTTCATTTTGTCAAAAGCTGTTACAAAGAGCAGCAGATGTGCTCTCAGCCAGCGTGGCTTCTCTCCCCGGACAAGATCCTCGTCTCTCCTACTTATGGCAAACGGCTTGTGATCAGCTCTGGTGGTCACAGTGTGCATTTATCCTCGAGGCGTCTGGGCCTTCAAGCCCATGTATAGATGCATGACAAGTTTTCACAGTTCACCTACAAGCTTTACAACTCTGGCTGATATTCATGCTTTCCATCGCCCAGGTCAAGAGTTCTTGTCACCTTTACCTTTGCCAGGTGGCCAAACCCAATGAGAGATCTATCTCCATGGCCTCATCACTGTGACACTTTGCACAGATGCTGTGGAAATCGGGTAAGGTATCTACCCAGCCCCTTTGCCCATGGTTCCTTCGCCTGAGCAAATTTGCAGCCAGGGTGCCCACAATTCTCACCAACAGAACATTTAGGATACATTACTTAAGCAATTAAAGGGAAACTGTCATCCCCTTCCCTGTCAGGAAATACCTAGGCTCTGGATGAGATAGTAGCAACCACACTGAAGATGTAAAGCCAGTAACTGATTTATTATTGGGCAGCTACATTATCACAAATGGCTGTTGCAGGAGTCCTTCATAGAGCAAATACAAAGGAAAAAAAATTTCAATGGCCTGTTCATCGAAATAGAGGGGGTGGTACTCTGCTCAGGCCCACAATGAAATCTGGACCAGTGATGATCACGTACTGTGCTTAGAATGCATTCATCCAACACTTGGAGCCCTCAAGGGTCCCCCTGAGGCAGCACTGGGAGGCCATGACAGAACTTGTTTGACTCTGTTTCTTAGCTCTGATAGTATCCAAGTGCCATGTTCTTCCGTAACTGCCTACTCAGATTCCCAGATGGATAAAAAGAGCTCAGCCCTTTCTTCCGAAGCCTCAAAAACTCCCTTTGAGCCGGTACTGCAGAGGGTTTCTTAGCCCCGCTAACAAGCATGGTGGTCCTCACCACCCCAAAAGCTAGTCAGCATTCACCATTTCTAGTCACCATTTTTGATATCTGCGTTAACCCTTCTACAGGAGACACTGTCACCCACATGTGCACTCTCAAGATCATCTGAGATGCATCTTGAGGACATCTAAGTGGGTCACAGAGCGACCACCTGCCGCACAGCCAGCAAGCCGCTCCCTTGGAATAGCGTTCAGCTCAAGCAGAGTGGAGGGTGCCCCCCACGTGCACATGTTAAGTACGTGGACGCAGGCATGTGGCCACACTCCCCGCACTTCAGCAATGCTCTGAGAACTGCAAGGCTGAGAGACACCAGAAACCACAGCCCAGTATTAAATCGCATACTCCCAGTATGGCAGTAAACCTGACAAAATTCAGAGGAGTTCAGTTACTGATACATCAGCCACACCACCCGTCTAGTGGTGAGCTCCAGTGGGATCCACATGAATTGGAAAGTTTAAGGCACAGCCACCCTTCAAGGAGGAACCCATGCACTCCCTCCCTTCCCCCACCAGCCTTTCAGTTGCTTTCAGAGAATAATTTTCACTGGTTTGTTCTGGAACTAGAGAAGGATACTTATATTCAGTACTTGCTGGATAATACACCTTTCAAAGAAGTAAGTATCTATCAAAGCAAGCTCATTCCCGAAAACTCTCCTCTTTGTTTTCTGTGCTAGGATCTGCCAAAACAAACCGCTGGGGTCTCTCGTTTCCCTTCCACGGGTGTTTCCTTAAAGGAAAAAAATAAAAAGGGGCTGGCCAACTGCCAAGTTGCGGAGGCACATAAATATCCTGGGGCTGTGGCAACACGGCTGCCGAAGCAGCAGCAGCAGCCCCCTCCCGAGAATGTCCAGCAGCAGCTGGGGACACACTGGGTTTTTGGAAGTGTCTCTTTCCTAGCCTCCACCTTCTCCACCGCCAAACAGACCATGGAGTTTCCTCAACGCTGAGCAGAGCTGTGCTCAGCACGTTGCCCTGCAGACGGGAGCCCTGGATTACAGAGATTCCTTCCACCTCCTCCCTTCCTTCAGAGGAAGCAGCTCCTACCACAGCCACGTACGGGAGCCAGCCGGTCAGCTCGAGCGCCAGCAGCCGGCGTGGCGCTCGGTGGCCCCTGCTCCACGCAGGAGATACTTCTCTCTAAAAAAGGGGCAGGAGAGTTCATACAAAAGCTGTGACTGAAGGAATGTCTTAGGTCTGGAAACCAAATGCGCTTTGTGACGTTTAAGTGTTGTGTTCTCCAACATGTAAGTACTGAAATAGTTCTTATTGCACTATCACAGCCGCTTTCTCCGAGGTCTCTCAGCGCAAACGGAGAATACACAAGACATTTAACTTGCACAACTATTGTCTAATATTTCTTTTTGAGATGCTTGGCTTACTATTTAACAATTTAATAAATGATCTTTTAAAAAATATATTATCATTATTATTACATAACAGAGTGTGCGCTAGGGGCTGGGAAGCAGCTAGCTGAATAGCCGCCCTGCTGCAAAGGATAGGACTTACAGTGGACGCCAAGTTGGACATGGACCAAGAGAGTGTTCTCACTGCAAATAAGGCAAAGCACAGTCTGGGTTCCATCAGGAAGTATCCGGCCAAGAAATCCAGGGATGCACTTTTCCGTCAGTACGTGACACTGCTGAGGCAGTGCATCCAATGTTGCTGTCCAGCTTTGGGCCTCTCGGTCAACAAGGATGTCGACAAACCACAGAGGCTCCACTGAACGGCTCCCAGGTGTTCAGGGAGTTCAAACACATGTCCTCTGGAAAAATGGTGGAAGGATTTGGACTTAGTCTGAGGAGGAGCAGGCTGTGGGGTGACCTAATAACTGCCTGACAATGCAGGACAAAGATGGAGCCTCTTGGTAGTTGCAGATGATGTGGCAGGGGCAATGGCTACAAACTCTAGCTTGGGAGCTTCCAACCAGGCAGCAGGACTAACTGTTCCACTACGAGGGCAGGGCAGCACTGGAATAGGTTGCCCAGAGTGGCTGTGTAATTTCCACCCTTGCAAGTTTTCAAGCTTCCACTAGACAAAGCCCTGGCTGACCTGAGCACCAGTGCCAGTTCTGCTGCAAGCGGGAGGCTGGACCACATCTCCAGAAGGCCTTGCAGACAACATTTCTGCAATTCTGCGACCTAATGAGAGTGAAAAATCTGCAAAACCTGAGGCAGAAAAAGCCACACGCAGTGCAGAGGACCACCCACGTACCAATGTCGCATTTTGCTTTTAGGAATTCATTTGCTGTGCTGCAGTGCTCCCAGGCTGGGCTGGAGGCCCCACAGCACCCCAGGTGCTCTGACAGCAGCAGGGAGCACAAAGCAGGGAAGACAAAGTGTGCACAGCAAGGAGCTGCCAGGCTTTGGGTATGTAGCTCTGCTGCTCACAACCTGCATGTGATGCTGCATGTGGATCTGCCTCTGCTAGCTCAACTATTTCCAAATCTTGCCGACGTGAGCAAACTCCAAGTGTCATTTCTTTCAGAAAAAAATTACAGTAAATCCCTCCAATGAGGCTTACTCATTTCCTCTCCCCCATCTCTTACTACCTTGTCACCACAAAGACAAAAGTCTTTTTATAATACAAGGCCTTATCTTATCAACTTGCTCAACAGCCCCACAAAGTTGAAAGTTCAGCAGAGCCCACACCTGAATAGGTTACATGGAGACTAAAGAAGGGAATCTCTCACTCGGTAAACAATCACTGGTATTTTAAGCATGCATTTACCTACAAGGAGATCTTCAGTATTATTCTGGGCACACTGGCACCATTTCAGAAGGGTGCTCCATCAGTGCTCCTCACCTGCCAGCACAGACCTCCCTGCATCTAAGGCAAGCCAGTTTTTGTTACAACTTGGGGGAAAACCTCCAGAGCGCAGAGCAGCAGAAGAGTTAACATAGGCTGGTGTGACATAAACGAGGGCCACACTCAGACCAGAAAACACATACTAGCATTTTTATGCCCCGTGAGTTATCAGACATGCCCTAGGAAGCAGCTGTCTGATCCTAGCTAAGGGAGAAGTAAGAGAAAAATGGGCGCCCTTTCCATCCTTGTGCATAAACCAGGCAGCAGATCCCCGGATCACGACTTAGTGTAAATTGCATCTGCCCGTGACTACCAAGTTTTAGAAATTTTTTGAGCATGAAAAAGTTTGAGGAAAAAATTGGCTGAGCTGTCTTACCCATAGTTCTGATTTCAGTAACTTTTAAGACCAAAATGACTCTGCAGATTGGAGTCTACTAAACCAGAAAAGAGAACAAAAAACTTGCCCTAAAGTAACTTGTATATCAAGTCACTGTATGAGTAATCATATTACAAGGTTTTTTACATTTGCCTTTGTTTTTTCTTCTGATGCTGACAATGTGTTAAGCATTTAGCATCTTTTCTTAAGCTACAGCTGAGTTTACACAGCAACTGATTCATTGCTGAATCTTCCTGCCGCTCCCAGCACTGGCTGAAAGACAAACTAAGGCAAGAGCCACATCCAGATCAATTACTGGCCAAGTCCCGATTTCAGTCGATTCCCCTAATGGGTAGCCCTAAAGCAGCCTGCTGCCCTGGAGGAGGCGGCTTGTGCCTCGGTCACCAAGCAAAGGAGAAAAGCTGCACAAAACTAATCGCTAATCTGCTATTAAAATACGGAGAGGCCTCCTTGCCCCCTCCCCCTACACGGGGTGGCTTTGTATAGCAGGAGGTGAGCTGTGCATGACAGAGAGAGGTGCTGCTCTAACTTCACCACAGCCGGTTTGTTAACACCGGAGTTACAAAGCTGCTCCTCTGCATTTCCGCTTTCCTCTCAGCGGCTTTTTCTGACATCCTGGAGCTCTCCCCATCCTCCACAGCACTTCAGGCCGAGACAGCTCCAGCCGTACTTACCCCTACCTTACTAGCTCACAACTACAGTACAGCAACACTTCTTTGCTTGGGAGAGTCCAGCCCCTGGCAGCTGCACATCTGCAGAAGCACTGAAGTACCTCACGCCTCTGTAACTCAGTTTGAGGTCTTGTGGCTTAGTCTGAGGTTGCACTTTTGTAAAGTGCTGGCCTAGTTTTCCAAAAGGTCATGAACAAGGAAATCTCTAAATCTTAAAAGATGACCTCATCACTTATTTCTATTAAAAACATTGGTCAACAGTGTTACAAAAGATTAAAAAACCCCTAGTGGCTTACACCACAAAGAAAGATTTTTTCTTTTTGCAAGGGGCATGGACTGCATGCGGCACTGCCAGCGCACAGATTTAATTTATTCCACTATCAGAAAAATTGGGCAGAATTGAAAAAGATCTTTGCTGATCAAGAATTATTCTGCAATACGCTGAAAGGATCTCGTGTAAAGGTGCTACTTACACCGAGCTCCTTCCTACATGCACACAACAGCGTTGCCGGGTGCTCCCCGTGCAGCACAGGAGCAGCGCGGCACGCTAGAAGGGCCAGCTCATGATAGCAGAGCTGGGGTTCAGGGATAGGGACCCCCTTGTAAGGCACCCAAGAACAAAGGCCAGGCCTGGATGTCGCACAGGTAAGAGTCTCTTTACGAAGCCCATTTACTCTCAGAGCGCCCAGGACACAGCCCTGTGCCAACACAAGGTGTGTCAGGGAAGAGCTTCCACACACACCCTGTGTCTCCTGGCAACCGTTACCAGCAAAGGCAGAAATACAACTGGAGCTTTTTTATGCTTGTTTTTTTTTGTTTTAAGCAGGAACTTCCTCCTGAGCTATCCAGCACAAACCTGCCTTCAGGCCGCAGTTAAGCACACGTGGCCCCATCATGCAACGCAGGGTGGCTACAACCTGTTGCAAGGTGTGATATAAACAGCTCCAGCAGACAGGGCTGCCAGGAGAGTACCATCGGCAGCAACACTACTGCATGGGCAGCACATGCCAGTTCTACTGCTACTGAACCAGCTCCAAGGCTCCCCAGGTTTGTGCTCCATCATTAAAAAAAAAAACAAAAAACAAAAAACCCACAAACCCTCAACCAGTAAAAAGCAAGCCCAGTTTGTACTCCCTTAGAAAAAAACCCACCCAAGCATGAGCCCAGACCCGGTGTTGTATGTCAGCAGCACCCGCACCACTGCCACCACCCACAGTACTGGTGCCTTGCCTCACGTAAACAAGTCCTTATAAGCTGCAAGAAGTTACTCAACAGGTGGCTCTGCCCTCTCGTTTGGGTAACACACAGCTGCACTTTCCTCGCATTTCTGTAGCCATCTATTGCCTTTTCTAAAAACAAAGGGCAAATTTAGGTGTTTTAGCGATTTTCTAGCTAATGGCTTTTCCATACAAGCCATTTTCACATGGCAAGATAAATCCCTTCTCCAGGAATAATCAGAGCCAGGAGGAATTGAGGGAGTGTCTCTCCCTTGTAGGCACACCTCAACTGGATGAAGGTGAGGCCTCATGCCAGTGATGGTCCCTGCTCTACCAGGGTGGGGCGGGCAACTATTTCATCTGCTGCCTCGCTTTCTGAACTACACCTGCCTCAGTGGCACTCATGCTGAAGCTTTTTTGGAATCTACACAGGCAGCAGAGAGCCCCGAACTTAGCGCAACAGCTTTTTTCATGCAGGAGTATTTTTAGTAGAAACAGATACTCCTCATTCAAGGGTAAGACAGTTGAAGCACTTCCTCTCATGCGTGGCTTTTTTTTTTTTAAACAACATACATTGAAGAATTTAAAACAAAACATCCCAGACTTTTGAATTAAAATACAAGCTTTACAACCATAGTAAGTGTAGGCTCTTATATTTCAGTTTAAGACTATATAATTTTATAGAGTACCAAAATAAGCAAAGGATCAGCACTCCATACAAAGTGTTAGTTCATGTAAGGAGGGTAGAAGGGAGATGGACTTTAATTACAACTAAACTTTTTCTGCAAGCCTAAAGAAAATTCCATTTCAGCAAAACAGATTTGGGTTTAGATTCCCCGCATTTCTAGTTCATTAAAGTGTTTCTTTAGAGACAATTTACATTTTTCTCAAAGTAAAGGGATGATTTAAAGCAATATTAACAAGGAGGTGGTGCTGTTAATGTTTAATGTCAATATGCAACGTCATCTGCTATAAAGGCTAGAAGAGCAACACAACTTTATCTTAACTTCTGAAGACTATTAGAAATCGACTAACATTTGAGAAAAGTTTCAAGCACGCTACACCAACTCTAGGTCTATGCTGCTGGCAAGCCCTGCCGGCCTGCGCGCTGCCACGAGGAACGCAGCAGCAGGCAAATCCCAACGCCCCGCTGCTGGCGGTGACACGTGTTCTCACATGTACACCACAAGTCCGACTCAGTTATCTCTCGCCCCTATCTTATGGGATTAAAATGCAAGGAAATTATTAGCTAACATTGCCACTACAACTTTACAAAAGCATTAATCTGAACGAAATAGCGGTTAAAACAAACGGAAGCCCTCTGTTCAACTCCAGGATTCGTTCTCTACGACAACCCTCCTTCTGTCCTGTTCCCTGTCCAGTTCCTTCCCCCGCTCCTTCCCTAACATCTATTTTACAATAAATAGGTTAAGTGGATTTACATGATGCAAGTGCAACTCAAGACTTTTGCCCTATACATATAACCATGTTAAATTGTGAGATTATACACGTGACATATCTCTAACAGAGCAACCACCAGTTTAGATTTTTAAAGAAACACAAGTATTTCAGCATGTACATAGTAATGAGTTTAAAACTGTCCAACATCATCGCTTTCGTACATTCTCTTCCTCTTTATAGCCTTAAAGGGATTTTAGACCTTGATGGCAACAATCCCAAAACAAGAGTAAAATGAGTTTATTTTATTGCAAACAAACGTCTAGAGTTAAGTTTCTCCACCCACTTTCTTTAAAGAGAAAAGGAATCAGCAGGCTAAGGAGATACACCCATTTGAGAATTGACATGATTAAAAATTAGATATAAAATGGGTGACTCACAGTTTCATTAGCTTACAAAATGGTGGAGTAACTACTACAAGCACACTAGGTATACAGTATTTTGTGGGGAAAGAGTTATACAGACACACAGCTAACTTCATATAGATCCCATTAGACAACTGGATTTACAACAAGTTTTGTTTAATAAGAAATGGGCAAAGCCAGCTTCTTTTCAGAATCAAAATGCAGAACAAATGGAAAAGAAATTATGGTGTTGTACCTTCACAAGTTTGAGCCTCCACAAATAATGCAACCAAGTTTTACAACTTTAAGAGCTTCTACATACACTCCACCTTCACTATCGAGCCCCAGGTTTCCTCTTTGCCCCAACATCTCATTGAGTTCCAAGTGTTACAAAAAAGTCCTAGTTATTGCCAGAAACTTTTACCTCCCCCTCCTCCCCTCCCCACCCAGAAGCTTCATAGAGAAGATGGAGTGTAATACGGAGCTTTACATGATCTCACGGTGCTCACGAGGGCTATGAAGGAGCCTCCGCACAAATCTGGTTGCTAACGTTTCTATCGTATTGTGACATGACTCACGACTGTTTCTTAGAAATTGGGGGATGGGGAAAAAGGAGAAAATTCTTTAATAAAAAGACACCAGGTACAAAGCAACGTTTTACTTTTGTTGTGGTAAAAAAAAAGTCACATTTTACAGATAAAATGTAGAACCCTGAAATACTGACACATTCTCTTATCGTGCACAATGCTGAGGTTCTCTTACGAATCACTTTAAAACTGCAATTAAAAATGTACAAAAAAAAGAAAAGAAAAAAATCAACCCACAAAGCTTCTAAAAAAGGAACCCGCAGGCACTTCCTCTTGTGGAATGTTTAAAAAGTTAGCCTACTAAAGAAAACAGTCGACTTCTTGTGAAGGTTTTGGAGAAATATGTATCAGTTCATTTATTTGGGTATTCAATAATATCCTTGGTGATAATGCTGACTCCATGGCTTCTGACCCCAGAATTGCTGCAATAAATGGATAAATAGTTAATTTTAACCTGTAATCACATTATGGTTACATTTCTTACAGAAAAAGAGGGTTTAAACAAACATCTAGTTCTCCTGGAACTTGAGGAGATTAAAGTCCTCTCAAATAGCAGCAAGTTCCTGAACAACTGAAGGCAGCCAAGTTCACTTCACAGTAGTCACGTGACACCAAATACTACATACCATTAAGACCAATAAGCCCTGGCTGGTATTTGATATATCAAGACCATCAGGCCAGATTACATTTTGCGCAGAAAACTATTCATAGTACTATTACCTGGCACTCAAAGAATTTGCTATCCAGTTTTGATCACACATCTAATTATTTCAAACAGTATTTTGAAACAATCAAGTTAACAATCGGTGAAAAGGTAGAAGTTATGACTACTTACACCCTGCTGCCACTGGTTGTAGCCCTGAGATTGATTTTTGTAGCCACGATTATTTCCCCTTCCTCTGAAGTTCTGCAAGAGGACAACAGGGTTTAACTACTTCATCTGTACAGATTTTTCAGAAGTGTGTTAATACCAATCTTTCCATCACCACCAAAACATCACATACCTTGTATCTGAAAGATTCTATATGGTATCAGGCCCCGGTTAAAACCAAGAACAAAAACCTCCCTGAAAAACACCAGAATACCGAAAGCCTCCCCCTCCAAGCAACTGCTTCTTAAACATGGGGCAAGAACCTCAGAATTAATAAGCGAGCTCAAACTGTGCTGCCAGTGGTCTGGAAAGCTGGCTAATCCAGTTTTGACTCACCCTATTTCCAGCTGCTAAACTGCACCAGGACAGCTAAAAATACAGAAGCTTGCTTATTTTTAGTTAGGAAAGGCTGTAGTTGCTACAAGGATGTGTTATCTGATCAGACAAAAGGATATGGGTCATAGAACTGAGAATAGAAGAGCTAGTCCACAAAACTTCAAATAAAAGTACAGAAAAGGGACACTAATACAAATAGATAAAATATCACATTTCCCGTTTGTCAGTATTAGACAAACCTGAGCCATGTTTACTAGCTTGGGCTCCATCTGCTGGCTCTTCAGTAATCCAAATTATATTTTCAAATACTTCTGCTGATATTCTACCAGTTAAGACCTAGGCTAGTACGTCTTCACTAGTTGTGTTTGAGACCAGTCACCAAAACAAAGACTCTCCAATGCTATGACCAGAAACTTCCCTAAATGCATGATAAAGACACACCTTGACCCTCAGGCCAAACAGTGGTTACTACTACTTGGAGGGGGAGGGCGGGGGGTAAGTCATCAAACACAAGCCCTAGAAGTCTTCATCTTGAACAGAACAGAGGGACAGTCCTAACATGGAATCCCCACATCAGCATCAGAACGTCTTCCATGACATTCAGAGCTCTGGGCACACGCACTGAACTAGAAAGTGAGGCTTTTTTTGTATGGGATTAGTGCAGTTCCACAACTAAGTCTGTGGCTATCTGCAGCCACCAAACCGTTGAGAG
Source organism: Phalacrocorax aristotelis (assembly GCF_949628215.1). Taxonomy (NCBI): domain Eukaryota; kingdom Metazoa; phylum Chordata; class Aves; order Suliformes; family Phalacrocoracidae; genus Phalacrocorax; species Phalacrocorax aristotelis. The sequence continues at coordinate 120,679,129 of NC_134278.1, read as the reverse complement.
ACATCATCATCCAAAGCACTGCAGTTCAACTAATAAATCCCCCCAAATGCATCACCTGGTTGTAGTTTCCCCTGTTGGGCATTCCACCTCTGTTATAGTTTCCTCTGTTTGAGTAGCCACCTCTGCTTGGAAAGACAGGGCCACGAGGATATGGGTAGCCAATTGCACCGCTGCTGCCACCGCCGCCGCCACCACCTCCACCACCTCGCTGTGGCATGTTGCCCCCCCTTCTGTTGTATCCACCACGATTGCCAGGGACTGCAGGAAGAGAGTTACTTCAATCAAGTAGTTACATCTAAAGTATTTCTTGCGTGACGATTATTGTTCAAAAGGATGATGGCATAGGAATCAGTTGTCCAATTTCAGTGCAAAAATGTCAATGCAAAGATTAAATCACCTGGTCATAGTGAAAACTGGTAATTTAACCACACACTATCCCCCAATACAGCCTGGTACACAAACGAATACCAAACCTAACACAGAAACTCAAAAGCTGTGCCTCAAACCACGCAAACAGCATAATCCAGGATTTTGGCAATCCTCACTTTTGAAGTTGGACGATTAACTTTCCACTAATACATTAAAACTTACTGAAGTTGAAATCAAGGTTCCAACTACATAATCATTGCAATGCAAGTACCACAAGCTTTCTTCTTCTTCCTCAGCAGCAGCAACCTCTAAAATTTACAGGTGTACTTCTAGGCTCACCTCCTCCTCTGAAGTTGCCCCGCATGTTGAATCCTCCACGACCTCTCTGACCCCTATTAAATTGATTTTTATTGCTCTTCTTGTTCTTCTTTGAGCCAGTGTTCTGTTTCTTTTCCGGCGGAAGAGATTTCTTACTTTCTTCTTTATATTGTTCCAAAAGCTTCTGAGCTTCTTCTTTTTGCAACTCTACATAGATTATTTCATCAAAACATTCTGCTACCTCTGGCAGTGTGAAGTTCCCTATAATTGCAAAAACACTGAGTATTCAGCATCTACATTCAGCTACAATTAAAGCCGTAATTTAATCACCTTTCTCCCATTCTTCCTCCCACCCCCTGCATTCCCTCAGCATAGGGACAAAATTACATAATTTGACCATTTAAAAAAATATAACAGTGACAGAAGAAATAAACAGATCTTCATGGAGTTGCCAGTACTGTTCCAAACCTTGAAAACATTCTGCCTAGATCTTTTTTTCTTTTATAAGCCTCCACTCAGAATACCAGTTTCTGCCAAATATGTCACTTATATAGGGCACTTTATGCCAAGACAGCTTTGTGCATCTGCATGAAGCTTATCAGCATAACTGAGTAGTGTTAAGGACTGCAGCAGAGGGAACACAATATAGTGTTGTCCTACAAGTTACAATAGTCTTCCAGTTTTGTTTAAGTACAACTGTTTAAGATAAAGTGATTTTTTTAGACTTCACGTTTACTTAATCCTTTAAACAGATACTCAGCATCCTAAAACACAGTATAGGATTATGTTCCATGCCTTTCATTTTGAGAACTGCATGCTCTGGAAGATCTTTTCCCTCCACCTCTGCCTTCTTTTGTGTTCTTTGCTTGTAGTCTTCATCTTTTGGGCAAACAACAACTGCTTTGCGCTGGAAGCCTGCAAACAGGCACATTTTTCTCCTCTGCGCAGCTGCAGACACATTTGTCTGAAAAAAATGCAGTAACTTACTACACGTAGCTGTCATTGTAAGAGTTAAGGAAGTCAACTTATGGTGTATAGACTTCACCTCTACAAGAGCTTGCAATGAAGTTTACAAATAACTGGACATAAAGATGCTGCATAATGCAAAGTTACGAACTCATATCCACGTGTTAAAACACTATTCCTCCCACATCCCATAAATCCAGAGAAGTTCAGACAAGCATTTGAGTAGTAAGTCAGTAAGTGAAACAACTGCTATTACAATGTAACTCAAATCCCATTTAACTACTGTACTACAGCCTATAACAAATTTGTTCAACCATTTTTCAGTGAAGCTTCTACCTGATCCAAAATGAAATTCCGCTTCTTACGAGCTGCAATCTCAATGAACTTTCCAAGACACTGTGGAGCTCTCTGCAACAGCGTGTTAAGTTTTCCAGTGTCCGCCATCTGCCGCTTAAAACCTGCAACCTATGGAAAGATTTCCCAGAGTTAAGTAGCCCTGATATGCATGGCTGACATTTTTCTTTACTAAATGCTTTTCACCTCGCCTCAAAGACTGTTCAATTCAAGGCCACAGCTACAAACTCTTAACTGAAATTCCCAAAGCCTCTGTAACACAGAGCTTTACAACACAAAATCTAGGTGAATCAACACAGCTGAATCTAAGGTATACTCATCACATTACTAATTCAAAGCTCAGTGTTCTGTTCTGAGGACAGCAATATAAAGAGAAATAGTACTACTTAAATAGTCAAAAACAGTTGACTCTTTCTTACATAGTACCACAAAAAGCTTCACAATCCTGCTGTACCACATACGAGCAGCAGCTCAGCAAGATATAAGTCTTTAATCGTCACCAGCTAACCAGCCAGTTTCTTAACGTCTTTCATACAGAAGAACCCCATGGCAGCCAAACGACCTTGGATTTACAGCAGGTCTTTAACGTATCAACAAATAAAATGTCATATTATCACTTACCATCATTTTGTCCATAATAGTATTTGTCCCAAGAATGTTGTATTTCCCAGGATTTGCTGCTGCATGTTTGGTAACCCATGTAGTCTTGCCAGCTCCAGGCAAGCCAATCATCATCACCACCTATGACGACAGGTTCTATACTTGAGATACTAGTTCAAAGATTTTTTTTTTTTTATATGCAACTTAGACCAGTAAGCCTAATGGGAACTCAGTGGGGGGCGTGGGCCAGGGGGGCCGAAGAGTCACAGGATACCAAATATTAAAGCCCTCAGACAGAAAGGTCAGAGTGTTGTGTAGTAAGTCTGCTTAAAGTCCACCACTTCTGTTCATTTATCTCAAAAACTTTGAGATTCCCAACAAGAACCTTACCTCACAATCTTTCTTTTGCTCAGGTCCCTTTGGTCCTCGGACCCTATCCTCCAGGGGTACCTTCTGGATGAAGGTATACTCTTCAGGTACAGGAAAGTAAGGTTCCTCCTTCTGACCGAAGTTGAACTCAACCGCACAGTTGTGGCAGAGAACATGGGGGAAGAGTGGCCGCCCATCAAGAACCTCCTTACTTATTTTGAACGCAACACCAAGCTCTTGCCCATTCTTGGAATACGAGAGCTCCACTTCGTCACCATCAAAATTCTGGTTTTCAAACAAAGCATTAGTTTGGATAAAATTACTCACCTCGCTCTATAAAGTTATATTAGTAATTTCACTATATTGCCTATATTCACCCAACTTCTGTTATACTGTTATATCATAAACAAACTACTTAAAAGCTTTATCTTAAAATGAGCTGCTGCCAACGATCATCTTGTTTAAGATCATGGTTTTTTTTAAAAGGCTTTGAAGATATTTGTCTGTGAATATCAAATTGTAACATGTTCACAGCAGTTGCTGTTGATAATACCTGCTATTTTCTGCCTCCTCCCCGTGTTAAACAACTAGTCTTTCTCACACTTTCTGTGTACTTGGTTTACTGCTTCTCACATCAAAGCAGTCTAAAGATTCAAGGATGTTTTCCCTCAGAAAATATAAGTGAAAACTTACAGCAAAACATCCAATCACATCATTTTCATCAAACTTCTCACCAAAGTCTTCGGTCTCACAATTGCAAGTCTTTATTCCTTTTAGAGAATACCCATAAGAAAATTCTTCTTCACCTGAAGAAATAATTTAAACTTATCAAAACCAGGCATTTTCACCTAACCTTTTAGAAACACAATCACTTTACAGCTACTTAAGTTGTTCTTCAGAATGTTTTTATTAATGACAAAACAAGCCATGATCCCAAAATATCTACAGCTTGTTTTGAATACAAGAACTTGATACTTTCACTTGAGATGGAATAGCAGTCTCCCCCATCCCTGTTTTAAGAGCTTTAAGCTGCTACTTCCAGATTCATGTTGACATAAAGCTGAACTGCCAGATAAAGACATGACCAGGTATTTTTAAACTCTGAAGACCTGATTATGCACCAGTATACCTGTAACGTAGTTAGTCAAAGACTTTCTGACTCCAGTAGCACTTACCCCTCCCCATTTTAAAGGGAGTTTAGCAGATATTCAGCCTATGTGACAGCTGAGGATGGAGCTGCAAGGAACAAGCTAACAGGAAGCGTCAAACACAACGACTCAGGTGGAACTTAAGTACTTAACTAGAAAGCTGCTGCTGACATCAGAACATACCAATTCATACACATCTCCCTCAAAGATGTGTCTCAGCAGCAGGTATTAATTAGAAATATCATTGTGATCAGTTCCCATGTATCTAATGAAGTGGTACTTCTTTCTTCCTAGCTGCTTTCAGAAGTGAGGATTCTCCCCCCCAAGCCAACAGAATGATAACGTAGTTATCCAGTTTTTCTTCACTGGTTAAATGTTACACCAGTCCCCATCCTTAGAACAGGGGCAAAAATCCCTCTTCCTATTTATGACACTAAATGAAAATGAGAAATCCTGAGTCTTGCCAGGCCTTCCAAGAATGTTCTCCACAACCCATACTTGACCACAAAAGAATTAACTCTCCAATCATGTAATCCTTACAGGCCTGAACACTACTTGGTCCCAGTAATAAACCTTCTCGCACCATATCCAGTGATCAATTCAAGTTAAGACCACTTTTTAGAACACCCAGGCTACAATCACTAAGCTCTTCCCATCTGCTTAAGAAAAAAATTACTTAAAACTTCAACCACATACACAAGAAATACAAAAGTAATCAAATATTTAAGTCTTACCAAGCAACATTCCACTTGTGTTCAGCGACCAGCCAACTCGCACTTCATGTATGTCAATGTCTTTTGTGTACAGATGTTTAACAGGTATCTTTTCTGTAACCTGTTTTTAAATTATTCATTAAACGATATGTAGCATTTATTAGACACTAACAAGACGGAAACACAAAGGTAACATCTGGAACCTTTACACTTTGGTTAAGTCTTTTCTATGCCTAAGTAATCATCTTCTGCAAAAATAAAACATGCTTAAGTATGTGAAGTCACACACTAATCACTCAATAGTTACATCTCCTGACTGAGCAATGAAGATGCAAAATACCATATACCTTCAAACACTTAGTCATAGCAGTCCCTCTTGGTGGCCAAAAGCCTCAATCCTTTTCATACTGTATTAAAGTTACAAACAAGATGTATAAATATTTTTAACAATAATCGCCATGAAGTTGGTATTCACTTTGCTAATAAAATGTGGTAATGGGTAAAAAAAATTGCTTAACATAGACTGCGGAAAATATTACACTCATCTCTTTCCACAGTAAGCAGACTTCCTGGGCAAGCTGCCAGCTTCCAAACAACATAACGAGATCTTGAAAAAACACCTAAAAGCACTGGAATCTGTAGGCAACCAGCTATTTTCTAACTGCCTTTACAAATTTCACCGAACTTAAGTGGAAAAGCTTATTAGTATCCTACCAGTATCCACAACTATTTGAGTCAGGTGCCCGAAGTGAAACTGATTTGAAAGTGAACTGGGCAATAAATACTGACATCAATTTCACTCCACTGGCCTTCCAAAGTTGGAGGTACCAACAGACTCAGAAATCACTCAATGCAAGAGTATGGAGAATGGGATCACTACCCACTCCTCACAGTAGTAGTCAGATTTAAAAGTACTAGAGGAAGAGAACAGAGTAAGCATTTATATACACAGGCACATCACATGGAAAGAAGGCTTTAACACTGCTAAGTAAAAAAAACAAAAAAAAATCAAGCTTTGTGCCTCCTTTTGTCAACAAGTTTGAGAAATCTGTTTATTACAACGCCGATTGCTCTTTGCTGTTCTTACCCTTTAGGAGAACTTTTGCTCTCATAATTCAAGCACTTGCTAAATACTCACATTTGCTGCATGCACAGGCCAGAATTACTCAGGTTGGAAGGGACTTCTGTGGGTCATCTAGCCCAAATGCCTGCTTAGAGCAGGTCAAACTCAGACTAAACAGGGACAAAAGGGCTGCTGGGAGAATTTATATCCCTTTAAAAAAAAGCCAAGCTTTCTGTAATCTTCAGAAAGTACAAGCAAACATCTGACTAGCGAGTGCCAGAACACTTCATGTGGTACCGAATAGAATTTTGGTTCAAAAATGAGACCAGAAGTCACACATTCAGGGAAAATGCAAGCTGCTTTTTTTTTTTTTTTCTGTTAAATGGAAGCTCTTAAAGAGGAAGCAGTTTTCCAAACTGAGATGTCTTTTATCAAGAACCACTTTACAGGCTCATAAAAGACCTCAAAGTTCTGTTCACCTGAATTAGTTTCAGCTAAGTGCAAAAAAGCATGCAAAATACTCTCCCATAAAACACTGGTTTAACTCACCTTCATCTCAAAGCAGACTTTGCCTTTAGAAACTCCATAGGAGGCTCTCCCTCCAGCCCAAAGGAAAGCAAAGCTTTCCATGGTCAGAGAGGAAGCACTAAACCGGTCTCTTGAGATTTTAAAATGCAGGTCACAGTTATCTGTTAACATAAAAATCATTCTGTTTACTCTTATTACAAAATAGAAGTACAGCTGTCCAATTTTTATGCATTAACAGGATTACAGCTTTCAAAGGTGATTTTCAAGACAAACAGCCAGCAAGCACTCAGTATCTTTCAGGAAAGCAACCGAACACATTCCCAGATAGAGCTGCAGGCTGAAGCTCAACCAAAAAAATCTTACGAAGAACTAGCAAACAAGAATAATTTTCAAGGTGCCATCTTCACTTCTGTCACAAATTCCCTCTTTTTTTTCCATCTGCTTAAAACCTTGAATTTCACCTTATCTATTTGAGAAGATTTTTGGTCAGTTACCTGAGGCATTTCCATCAATGTAGAGCAAAGGAATATGCATCATGCTCTTTGCATTATTTGCTAGATACCTTTTTTTGAAACCTTCTTACTCCTCATGCCCAAGCCTAAGGGCAGCCGAGAAGTAATCAGGAACACAAGTATTTTTGTTTAAGTACTGAAAGTAGTACTGTCTTTGGTTCATGTAGTCATTTAGCAAGTCCAATTAGATTAAGCCAATTAAAATAAAGTCAGTTAAGTCAAATGCAGATAGGTTAAGCACGCAGAGTGTGGTTAAGAGAACCCACTTCACCCAAGTAACATGGTCTGCACTATGAATTCACCTATCACTCTAAGAACTTAAGTGGAACCTTTGTTTTACAGACATCTTCAGAGCTGCAGCACCATGAAGTTTCAAATTAATCTTCTAGTAGGTTTCAAAAAGACAACGCAAAATGGTAACATGAGGTGCAGGATATAGCACTTGAATTCCCCAGAGCAAGGAATCCACTGAAGAAATTCCAAACCTATTTGACAGTTACAAGAAAGGAGCAAAATTAGCAAGCAGTGAGTTCTGCCCTGGTATAAAATCTGCATGCTGCCCGAGTACACTAAATTGCAGTCTTCCCTGTATTACTGGAAACTCTCATGCACGAGATCTTGTTTCGTTTGCATAAAGCCACCTGCAGTTGCAACTACAATACTTGTGATCCAAGTGTTTTCTCAGTATTTCTAACTTTCTTTTATTGCATGAAAACCAGATAAAATTATACAGAAGAAACCTACCTGTGTAGGTTACTTTAGAACAAGTGAGAACAGAATTTGAAGTTGCAGCTTCCTTGTAAGACACAGGTAATAAAAAAAAGCCCTTAAGAGTGCTAAACCTCTTATGTCTGGATCATTATGGTCCAGAAGAGAGCACGCCAAGTTGTTACACAATTCAGTCTTAAAGCTATGTTTGATTCTGATCTCCAAGCAGTCTGTTGACACTTTAAATCACAATGTCTGTCCAGTAAACAAAACTTCCTACTAGAAATATTAATAATGAAAAGCAGCTACCAGCCAGCCATTGGGAAGATCAGAAGCTCCCACAAAGGCGGCTACTCTCCAGGTTAGCAGCTAGAAACTTGAGGTTTAGCCATCAGAATGCCATGACAGCATATTCAGCTAAACAGCTGTAAACTTATATCTCCTTCCATTTCAAAGCATTTATCAGGAAAACCACACCTGGCACTACTAGCAAATATGCCAGACAATGCCAAAATTTAACCTTTCCTTTCACGGCACTTTAAGAACCCAACAGGTTTTTTAATACTGTACTATGTGCTTGTGCTTACCCTCAAAAATACAAATGTCAAATTTGCCCCAGTCATGGTACATCACAAGAACAGTGAAATTTATAGTCTGCCTCAAGAAAACCCCCACTGTTTGTAGGTACCTGCCTATTTCTACAGCCTCCTGACCAAGTCTGTTTGCCAACCCATTTGCGTAGATCACCCCCCTGCCCCACAAGCTCCCAGGTTGCAGGAATGGGTCATTTTTCAGGAGGCCTTACCTGACTGTTTTGTTAAATTTATCAGAAAACATGGACAAAATACTCCACTGGTTGGCACATAAATAGGGCCTCAGGCAAGTTATGCAGGAAGCTCACTTAAATGATCCGTTTCTCAAGCTGTTTCTAGGGTGTTCTATGCTCACTACACTTGGCCAGCTTAGTTTGCATACTAGAGGAGTGTTTTGGTTAAGATTTTTTCAGAAGACTGTATAACACAGACTTCACAGAAAAAAACAAGCTTATTACTGCTAATATAAAGACCCACATGTCCTTCTGTACTTTTGCATACTGAAAACAGGTAGAAATGCTATTTGTGATTTTTTTTCCTTTTTAAAGTTACTTAGTAATGAAAATCAACAAGCGTGTTCACCCCACAATTCAGAAAGTGTGGTTTTAAGATTCAAAGCAAAACACTGCATCTTTCCAAAGTAAGGGAAAGCATGTTTACTCACAAGTATCAAGACAAACCACTGTGTCGTCAAAATGTTCATCCTCTTCTTCAACAGGTGGTTGAGGGGACTTGGCCCTGAACAAAACAATAAAAAACCCAAAATATTTTAAAGCTACAGGTATTTTCACACTGTTAAAATAGGCATTTCTGCACCTTAGAGCTCTTCATTGACAAAATGCTGCCCAGCATCGAGTTTATTTACCTGCTGTACTTATTTTCCTCAATGTATTCAAAATAGCCACGGCCATGGTCTTCACGTGGTCTCTTCACTCCCCTCTTTTTCTCACCAGGCTTTTGTTCTGTTTTAGCATCTCCTGTAACAGAATTCATTATTTATTTTAATGACACAAAGTAACTCTAAATGGGAATAAAATCCTATACGATGGTTCCAACTTTGGAAACTCTAAGAACCTAAAGTGAACAAAAAGCAGTAATAACCTCGAGAACAATTTTGCTTTGCACTACAATAAATCCCCGATTCTCGAATTTTCTCTCAAGACTCAAAACTCGTCTGCTAAATGGTCTCTGATTTGCGACAGAAGCGGACAGTACACCACGCAGCGGCTGGCAGAGTCCTCCATGTTAAGATCCCCACGGAAAAGCCAGACCGCTCCCAGGCGGCGAGGGGAAAAAAAAAAAAAACCGCCCACCCGCTCCCCCCCCCCCCGCGACGCTAGTCCCGCCCCCGCCTGGGAGCCGGGCGCTCCCGGCCGCCCGCAAGGGCACCGAGTGGCCCGCCCTACTGCGCCTCCTCCCGGCGGGCCGCGGCCGGGCGGGAGAGCCGCGTGGGGCCGCCGGCTGCCCGCGGGGAAGGGATTCCGCCGCCGCCTCCTCCTCCTCCCGCCTCCATTGTACCCGGCCTTCCCAACGCCATCCCGTGCAGCGACCAGGCCGGAAATGACGTCACGCCACCGAGCGCTCCTCGGCACAATACAGCGCGCCCCAGCGGCCCCTCCGCCGCCGCCCCTCCCCCCGCGGCCCGCCGCGGCGGCCCCTTCCCTGCGCCTCCCCTCCCCCCCCCCCGCAACGGCTCCTCCTCCTCTGCCGCCGCCCCCCCCGCGCGGGACCCCCCGCCCGCCGCGCGGGGCCCGCCGCGCCGCCTGGAGGGGAGCACGCGGTGCCGCCTGGAGGGGGAAGAGGCGGGGGGGGGAGAGCGGCGGTGGAACACCCCCCCCATCCCCCCCGCCCCGCGCCGGGGAGGCGCCGCCGTCGCGCCCGCGAACGCTCTCCCGCGCGCGCCCCGGAAACCGCCCTCTTGGCCATTGCCCCCCCCCCCCCCCCCCCCGCGACGGTGGTTCCCAGAGGGGGGGGGAAACTAACGGCCTCCCCGCCCCGTTCCCGCCGCAAACACTCACCCCCGGCGGCCTGAGCCCCAGGGCGGCCGCCGCCGCCGCCACCTTCCGCTTTCTTCTGCTGCTGCTGCTGCTTGGCGGGGCCCGCCTGGCCGGGGGGGGCCGAGGCCCCCGAGGCGCCGCCGGCGCTTTTGCCGGGGGCTTCCTTGGCGGCGGCGCCTCGCGGCTGGAGGAGCGGCGGGGGCTGCTGCTGGGTCTGTTGGGTCTGAGGCGGCGCCTGCTGCTGGGGCTGCTGCTCCCCGTGCCCGTTGGTGTCCCCGGCCACGGCCTCTTCCTCGTCGGCGAGCTCGTCCTCCCCTTCTTGGAATCCCTGGTCGTCTCCGTTCTCATCCTCCTCCTCCTCCTCTTCCTCCTCCTCGCCGCCCGCCTCCTCTTCCATGGGGCCGCCCCCGGCCCCCGCCCGCTCGCCGTTCTCCTCGCCCAGCTCCATGGCGTCGCCATCGGCGGCCTCCAGCCCTTCCTCGTCGTCGTCCTCCGCCGCGGAGGCCGCGGCCTGGTCGGGGCCTCCCCCTTGGTGGAGCTGCGAGGCGCCCCCGCCGCTCTCGGCCGCCTCCCCCTCCATGCTGCCGTTGCCAGGCTCAACTGCGCTGCTGGCGGGGCCTCCCCCGCCGGCCTCCTCCTGGTCTAGCGCGGCCTGGAGCCGCTCCATGAGCTCGGCCTTGAGGCCCTTGTCGGAGAGGCGCCGCTTTTTCAGCTCCTCCTTCAGCTCCGACACCTTCAGCTTCTTCACGTTCACGGGCGAGCAGCTCATGGCGGCGGCGGCGGCGGCTCGATCCCTGGGCGGCGCGCGGGCGGCTCCGGGCTGGGGCGGGCGGCGGCGGCGGTGGGTCGAGGCCCCGGCGGGAGGCGGTGGGTGGGTGGCGCGGCTGGTTCGTGCGGCTGCGGCAGCTGCAGAGCGGACCCGCCTGGCGCCAAATCCTTTCACCGAGCTCGCGAGGGAGACGCGCCTCGCGGGGCCGAGCACGCAGCACTGCCCGCCCCGCCCCCGCGCACGTAGTCCCTCCTCTCCCCACCCCCACCGCTACCGTAACGGCCGCCCGCGCGCGCGGCCGTACCGTAAATACCCGCCCGAGCGCAGCCGCTCGCCGCGGACCCCGCCGCCGTCACAAGTCAGGTCGCCGCTCCGCCGGTCGTCCCCCGCCGGGCCGCGGAGCGGAGGGAGAGAACAGCCCTCCCTGCCGGACAGCCCCGCTGCGCGCCCACAGACATACCTGCGCCATGCTGGGCAGGCGGCGGCAGGAAGCGCGGCTGCACGCAGCGCTGTTTTCCCCGCTCCGATACACCGCTTCGGCAGAATAACCCACTCGGGACTGGCAATCAGTCCCCGTGTCGCCCGAGCAGGCCTCCGCGCGACCTTCTGGTGTGGTTTAAACCTGACTAAGGGCCCGGCCCAACCGGCCTCCCGGCCCCTGCCCTGTTTTCAGGCCGCAGCCTGGCAGGCAGGGCAGCTCCTTCCCTCCCCTTGCTCCCGGGCGCCCATCTCCGGCCTAGGCCGCAGTTTATTGCGTAAAGGGGTTGAAAACGAACACTGCTACTCAAAATAGTTACCCTGACACAACCTCGTTAACACAGTTACATAAGGACAAAAATAGAGCTATATACCCATTTCTTCACTGGCTGCAGCAGTAAGAGGCATGCATAGACCTGATCCTTACCTAGACCAGGCTGGGACTAACAAAGCCACAGTGCTAACAAAGGTTTTTCAAGTGTATTAACTCTCCACTGGACAAGAAACACTAGCCTGGAACTCAGTACAGAGCTGATAAGCTAACCAAACCCACTCAGTTTTCCCTCTTTTTTCCCTCTGCACAACATTAATTTAGGACTCTCCTCAACCACTGAGTTGTACAGTGGTTGAATTTTTCCAATTCGGTCAAAAGTTACTTGAAAGCAAACAGCAGGGAGGGTTTCACATTAACAGAAAGGCATCAGTGATCTACATGTCTGCTTCCTTAGGGAGCCTGGATAAAAAGCTAATTTTCACTTGCCAGGGGAAAAAAAAAAAAACACAAGTCAAGCAACCAGAAGATGAGTATGAAGTCCTACTGAAGGGAAGGTGTGTTTGGCATGAAGTTGCCTTGTATTGGTACAGGTCATGTGGCCTTCTGAACCAGAAGAATTTACATTTACCTGCACTGAGAGGAAGGGAAGAGAGATGAGGAAGTCGCCCTGCTTTAACTGCACAAGGAAAGGGCTCTTTTAAGCACATGTGCACACTGCTCTGTCCCTAGTCAGGCTGGATCCATCTGCAGGACTCAGTCATGACTCAGTCAGCAAGGTTAGCTCAACCCATCACTACACAACAGCTTGTTGGAACAGAGACAGGGAGGGCTCCCTCATGCAATACATACAGATGAGAAAAAAGGTTGCCAGAACCCTTCCCTTACTATAAATGCAAGTTAGTAGATTTTGTCTCAATTAGTAGGGCAGAGTCATCTCAACAGGGGCAAAAAAAAGGATGAGAGTACATCAGTGCTAGGGAGACATTTGTCCATTTCTTCTGCTGAGGTACTCTTGATATATACTGTTCTGTGCCAAGGTGGGAACAAAAATAAACAGGGTTCATCTAGGTAATACACAAAGATTCCTGAATGAAGCTTACAGATAACTTTGCATTAATTTAGATGTCGTCTGCCTGTCCAACCTCCAAGTTTTTTTTTTTTTTATTTTTTTTTATTTTAAATGTAAAAAATGTAAAGAGAAGACACATCTTTAAGTCTTCATATCTGAACCTCAGAGCCCGATGTTTAGGCCTTGATCTGGCACAGGCCTCATCACATGTTGAGCCACCATGTTTCTGGAAGAGCTTCATCAACCTGATCATCTGCTAATCATCCTCATCACTGCAAACTTTATGGATTGATAGATTCTTTTAGGTCAGTTTGGATCCCTAAGCCTTACCTTAAATTAGCATGTCTGCATGCATTCCCAGCACCTCTGTGTTAGAAAATGCCCTCATTCAGAATCAGCTACAGTCCTCACATGTAATCCCGTTCCTAAATAATGTCATGTCTGCCTACTTCAGTAAGATGCTCATGCTGCTTTATACTCCTGTTACCATGGAGAAACAAAACAGCTACCAGCTTTGAGGCACATCAAGAGATTACTTACTTACCCTAAAGCATTCAAGCCTGTACATAAAGGCACAAGTACATAAAGTAAGAATAATTTTTTTTCCCTGGAAATGTAACATGACCAACCTGAGAATTTTTTTTTTAGGTTGCTAAGGCTATTTCTTTATTAAGCCACTTAGAAGGCTGAACTTTTTTGGTTGTTAAAAAGAGATTAATTCATACCATTACAGTAAGGGTATTATCTAACCACTCAATTATACTACCAAGCAAATATTCGCAAGTATAGTAGGACTGTGCTTTCAAACTACAATAGGTTGTTACCCATTATTATAATAAGTGAGAAACACCAGTTATTTTCAGATGTCAGGTGATTTAATTGTGATAAGAACAGCATTACTTATAAAGCTAAGTACATAAAATACAGACATAACTGATATAGGCATGTAACCTTAATGACAGCCTCTCAGTGTAAAAAAACCAAACTAACTTTTCTGCTGTTTAAGTTAAATACATATTGCTTAGATATTTGCCTCAAGGAAAAACTCTAAGATAGCTCCCCTGTCCTCTGAGTCCTGCTAAGTCCTATGTTTCAGGAGTTTGCCTCTTCCCTATTCATACTTTGAAGGGAAAAAATAAGTTAAGGGCATACACTCTCCTCATTGCTGTACCCTTCCTTAATTCAGATAGTAGATCCTTTTCCTAGATCATGCAGCTAGATGCCAGCCATATCATAAAAATGACTGTTTGGTAATATGAACTTCTGAAACAAGAAAGTGCTGGAGAAAAGCACTTCAGCTTTAATTTGCAAAGCTGCTACTTGTATGATAATGATGGCCATATGAAAAACAAAACTTATTTCCTGATAACCACAAGTACTCCTTCATTAAAATTGCCCTTTCTTCGGTCTCAAAAAAATATATTTAAAAGTCTTCCTTTCCATTTAAATGGAAAGTGACATCTACCCATAACAGATGCAATTCTATGCACTTTATTTATCCATCATAACATTTTCCTCCTACCTGTGTTACTTTCTAACTTAAAAAGAATATTTTTTTCTCCACACCAATCTCCCCTCTCAGAAGTAATCTGGGATCATCCCTCTGGAACTTGACCCTTCAACAGATCAGTTACTCTGGTTTCCCTCACTTTTGTTTGTGCTCCTTCAGACTTTAATGCTCTCCTCACTCCTAATGTTCTTTTCATTATTCACCCTTAGTCCTTCCAAATGCCTCTCCTCCTGTTTGCCAAGAGCAGTGACAAAAAGAAGAGCAGGCTTTCAGGAGGGGACTGGATAGTCTCAGGGGTCCCGACCCACCTGGGCTTTGAACCTTTTTATAACCTTTCTCCACACCTTCAGTATTGCAGGAGGACCCAGGCATTTATCTTTTCCTCATTCTGCTCTCTTACAGCCTTGCTGTGTCCTGTTCTGGCTGTTCTTCTCAGGCTTTACCCTACATCTGACCATCACAATATGCTCCTGGTCTCTTCTGTATGTCCTTAACCCATCTACCCTCAATTAATACTGCCTTCAGAGTTCCACATTCAACACATCATTACTTTGAAAGAGAATATAATTCGTGAAATACTCTGCTGCCTTTTATGATAGCAGGGAGCATGTGGAGCAAGTATTTTTCTTTCTCCCTTTTCATCTCTCCTCATGAAATCCTCATTAATCATTGTTAGAGCCAGTCAAAAACTTTCAGACATTTTTAAAGTGCTAATTTGTCACAAGTGAGGTTGTATGAGAAAGGGTCAGTTCTGATGATTTCTTAGCCCAAAGAAGCCCCTATCTATATATCTCCACAGATAGGCTTTATCTGTGGAGACTCTGCCAGGAGGTTGTGAGTTTGTCTTGAAGAGGTACCGCTACACTTGGCTGTGCTCCTCTCTTTCCCTGACGTTCCCTACTGCTCACTATCAGAGTCAGGATGCTGAACTAGATTGACCTTGCCTTGTACTATCTATAATCTCTACAAAATATTTTAATATCAAATGAGGTCCAATTCATCTCAGAAATGAGGCGGTCATTTGCCATAATAAGGCCTATTACGTGCAGAGGAACTAGATCAGTTAGGTCCTAAGGATTGTTTCAGACCTAAGGGTGGTTAGTGCCCGATTAAAAATAGAGCTAACAGCATTCAAGGACTGGAATTCAGGTTTCCAGCACTGGTTTGGTTAGCCAGCTCTTAGGCCATCTCCTCTGTCCCCTCTCCTCAGTTCACAAAAAAATGGCTTTCACAGATTGGGTAGGCCTTGCTAAACAAAACCACATAAACCCCCTAAAACTTAAAAGAATACTGTATGCTAACAAAAAAGTACTACCATGGTCCAACCACATACCTTAAATCTGTGATGGGCAAACCTGAGTAAGCAAACTATTTTTGAATATTCATTAGTCTCTGTTAGCATGCTTTCAAGATGGCCATTTTTCTAATGAGGGCATGCTACAAAGCTGAAGCCCAGAGCATTCACGAATGTACATATCCAGCAATCAGATGCTTATTTCTTCTTTCCTGAAGCTGTTGGCTTATTTGTTTTCAAGTTCTACAGTCTCAGGAGAAGTACACACAGAGAGAGACAGTATCTCAGACTTCTCCACAGGACTACTTCCTACATAGGAAATGTGTCCAGTACATTAAAAAGAAAGAAAGAAAGAAAGGAAAGAAAGAAAGAAAAAAGAATTGCTAGATGCCAGGTTGCTTTGCCTGTCTGAGCGCTGCTCTGGCAGTCCTACAAGGCTCTTGCTACAAGATCCTGAGGTCAGCTTAGGTAGCTCCAGGAGACACCAAAGCATCAGAACACAACTGGGAAAGTGCAAAACTGCCTTTCCCCACCGCCTTGGCCGCAGATCTCGTCACTTTTACCTTAGAAGCAGCATCCCAAAATCTAGCTACATTTCTTTTAGGCCCCAGAATACATCAGCACAGAAGAGAAGAAGAAAACCCCCTCAGCACAGTCTTCTCACAGAGAAGGAAATAGAGCCTTTTCCTTTCTGCCCTCTCACCTCCCATCACACGTGCATGGGCTCAGAAAGCTACACAAAACCTAACTATTCACTAGCAAACAAAAGCACAAGCCTTAGTGACACTCTACTTTAAGAATGTACACCATAAATCAAGCAATATAAAAAAGCAGGATAAAAAAATGAGATCAGGGTTAGGGTTTTTGTTTGTTTGTTTTTAAGGAAACCACATTTTATCCAATTAAGTTTACCTCACTGTAGAATGCTCCCTGGTAAGAAAGCCATTTTGTCAGGCTGCTCTTTAACCCACTCTGCCGGAGCAAATCTGCTCAGCTTTTATTTTGAGGATAAGGGAAACCAGCATCATTTCATATGACAGACTTAGCAGCAACAGAAACTCTTCTGGTAATATAATAAAGTAACTGCTAGCACATGGCTACAGGTAATTTGCTAGGAAAACATCCAAAAACTCAGTAAGCCCCCTGCTAACTCTCTGAGAACAATTACTTAAAAATAAGCATCAGAAGAAAAGCACTGTCACTTAACCTTGCTGTTCCACATCCATAGTCTACGGATACTCCTAGGAGCGCACTCTTGCCAGAAGGCAGGCAGCCCTTCCAGCAGGTATTATAAACCACAACCAGGTATCCCATCAGGTCATGCTGCTTTAAAGGAACAGTGCCAGCAAAACCTGGGTTGGGAGGAGGGTCAAAAAGGGTTTTTTGGGTTTTCTGTTGCAAGGTAGCCAATCCAAGAGTTAACAAGCTCCTAAACTATCCAGCTGAAGCTTTCTGGTAGTGAACATAAAGCAAACCATCCTTTTAAGTAACATCAGGCCAACATGGTTTGTGCAGCACCCTGAGTTATCAGTACTTGCAATCCAAGGCTCTCTAGCCTATAGCTTTGCCTATGTCCCAGGACCCCTATGACTCTGCTGAGTTCATTACAGGGTCAGGGCCTAAATGAGATTCTGGATTTTATGAGCTCTTTTTCATACAAAAGAAAACAGAACTGCCTGGCAGTTCCTCTATGAGATGAGGCATCTGCACTTGTTTCTCCTACTTCCTCCCACTCCACTTATTGGCAAAGTAAGAGATCCCCAAGAGCAAAAATTAAAACAAGTAAGCAGCAAGGTGAGCACAGCATGCCAGTCATAACAAGGAACTGTTTTAACAGTCCTGTTATCACATACAGGACAGTGTTTCTGAAATAAAATGAAAGCTGGTTGCTAAGTGACAATAGCATGCTTGCCTATCATTTACAAACTTGAGAACTTAAAATCAAAAGTATTGTTAAAAAGGAATGAAAAAAGACACATGTACGCCAAGCACAGCCCTCACACCTTCAAAACAGAATAATCACACTGTCTACAATACCTAGAAAGTCATGGGGTTTTTTCATTGCCTGTATATTGCACATGGAAAAGGCTCAGATACTCTAGTTATGGACAGGACTGTGAAATTCCAATATACTGACAGACAAAATGCAATTAAGAGTAAAAGTAAAAGAAACCCAGAACACTTTCAAAAGAAGCAATTATGTGAGAAAATGATGTTATAACTGATCAGCTTTAAAGGAAATGAGTGCTGAGCATTCAGATGGCAAATCTTTAAGTGAATGCTTAAAACCAACTTTCTTCCTTTATCATCTATTTCTTCTCTGAAGCTGGCCTCATCACAAAAGCCAACAGGTTTTTTTAACTCTTTAGTAACTGACTCTAGCAATCCTTGTCCAAGTTCTTAGGCTTGACAATATGAGAGTTTGTACCTAATGCCATGCTTTAGCAACCAGCAGTAAATCAGAAGCAAGCTTCAGGTCCACCAGTTATTTGAAGCACTCATATTATCAAGAAATATTTCTGGTAATATTTCCTTTTGTTCCTTTGTACTTCTCCCTTCCTGTTTTGTAGCTTTTGCTATATTCTCTACACCATTTGTATGTATTTCAGATGCTTTCATATCCTTGAAATACTTCATGATAATGATGCAGAACTTCACTTTGCCGGAACATTGAAATGTCTGGCTTGAACCTGACTCGCCCAGGCAGTGGATCGCAGCGTGCAGCAGCCCACATGAAATGAGTTGAAGATCTCTGTCTGCTTCCAAGTGAACAAGGACTGCTTTGGAGAACACTACCCCAGATAACCCCCAGACTGACAGCCTGGGAGGGAAGTGAATGGAGATGGGTGCTGAGTCACTTTTCACTCTCATTGCTGTGAACAGGTAACAAATCCACAGAAGCCAATTCTGATATTCAGCAGGAAAATTTGTTTAAGGGTGAAAATACTCCTCCTTCCCTCATGCTTTCCTCCTCCCCGCCATGCAAACAGTGTGCTGGGGACTACAATGGAAACTTGCACTTGTGGAGACAGGGACAAAGCACTTCCCTTTGCAAGACAGCTCACTGAAACCCTTCAGGAGCCAACAGCTAGTATGCACTCATCACCCACAGCTGGCAACTTGTTGGGCCCAATCTGCTGGGGAGCAAGCACGTGGAGGCCAAAGATACCTCAGAGCCAAGGCTGGAAAAAGTTTGCAGCCTCATGCAAGAAAGGGAAGAATTTGGCTGGGATGAGTGCTATGGCCTTAAAGGCGGGGCTGTGCCTTGCAGGCAGAGGGCAGGTAAAAAGAAGCATGAAAGGCAAATGATGGAGCAACCCACCCTGTGCTGGCTGAAGCAGAAGGGCTGGTGGAGCAGCAAGGAGCCTACCTGCCTGCCTGCACAAGGGTGGGCTGTCAGCAGCCTCATGCTGGGACGCTACAGGGTGCTTTCTTGGGTGATATCCAGAATTAAGTGAAGTTTAAAAAAACATTGAATAAATACCAGCAGTAAACACTGTGCTCTTCCAGAGTGTGTTCTGGATATTGAGCAGTTTTGTTGAAATTTGAAGTTTACTTTGCTTCTTTGGTCAAGTTTAAATAAACTACTTTATTGCTGTTTCTCCTGGAATCGCTTCAGAGATTCTGTTAATTCTAGAGAATAACAAAAATGAGAAAACTCCTTAGAATTAAGACAAGGAAATTTATGAAACACAGTATATTAATTAGCAATAAAGTTTCTTGTTGCAGAGCACAAAGATCTCTTAAAATCGTAACAGCCTATATTCTAAAATAAAAGCATTTAAAACTGGGTAACAGTATGTTAATTTTCCCCTTTCTGCCCTTTAGGTATATGTGGAACCACATTTGTAAGGATAAAGGAGAAGTATTTTCTTTCAGTACTTTTAACTGTCTGATGTTTTATCTGAATTGGGAATTGCATTTGATTTCTGTCTTCTTTTTTTTTCCAGTCTTTACTGTGGCTGCATCTGCTGAAACTGGGGGTGTAAGAGAGGGAGAAGTGTGATTTACACTGGTGGAGCTTACTGCTGAGCTCACTGGTGTTACTTGTGTGAGGTAAAGCTAAGCATACATATATGCGTCATGACTGGGATTGAGTATGAGTATATGCCTCAAGGCTGGGATTTTTCCATTAGCCATTTAGATCTGCTGATATTTTGGATCACTAGATCCTCCTCTCTCTTCAGATTTTTTTTTTTTCCAGAACTTAAAGATCCTTTATATATCATTCTGACAAATACAACTTTTCTATCTGGTTATCTATATCCTGTTTTTCTTTCATCGTTTTGTTCTTTGATGCTTCTGTTTCAAGCATTTGACTGTGTTTTCTCACTTCTGTTCTTCATTTTTGTTCTATATTTTTGTTCTATTTTGAAATCTCATTTAGGTTTCGTTCTAATTCTTCTTCTAACACTAATAACTCACAGACCTTTTCTCTTCCCAGTGCATGTTATCTGTCTTTCTCAGTAGGTAACACAAATGCTCGCTCTCTCTCCAGCTTCCAGGTATTAGCACTTTTATTCTTGATTTCCAAGTGACAATAGAAGTTATTAATTCCATGCAACTATCTGTGATCACAAAGTTGACAAAAAAGAGCTCTTACAAGCTAGGTTTGTCTGTGAAACCTTAATATAAAATGAATTTTTATCTGCTGCAATCCACCAGGCTATTGAAGGATGTTGGGAGGATGGACACAAGAATTTGGTGATGGGTCTCTTAAAAGCAGAAGACATCTTCCCAACATCAGTTTTTGGGCACTGGCCCCTTCATAACAACGCACACCTTATGCAGATCTAAATGGCAGGCCTGGAGCTTTGAGTAATCTGTGAATTTATAAAGCTTTTTTTTCCCCCCCAATTTGTAACTCTGATATTACTGAGGATTGTTCCTGCTGAGAAAAAGAGATGGGTATTTACTTCTTTCAAAGTCTCAAATCAGAGATTCTCCTCTGTGTTTCTCATTTCTCAAATCTATAGGGAAGCCAATAGCTCTAGGCTGATAACTTTATGCATTTATATTTTATGGCAATGAATATAGGTTGGAAAGTGATAAAAACAGAGCTCTGAAAATCAGCTTCTTCCTTCTACTACTGAATCAAAGTAATCCCACAATGACAGAAAACCTCTTCTGGTCCTTTCTGGAACTGTGTCACATTTACCGAGGAGGTCTTCAGTCACTCTGGAAACTGGACTTCTGAAAATATGCTGAAAAATTTGGCTGCTAGAGATGTTCAGGAGAACAAGAGATTCTCAGACTTCTGAAATTTTAGATCAGAACAATTGTATATCTCCATGGCTACCAGATCAGTTTGAGCATCCTGGCAGATTTCTGATAGCCATTTTGGAAGGTTTCATAGATAAACTGCTTAGTGAAAAGACTACAAGCCATACAGGCCTACTGGTGAGACCAAGGCTGTGTATATTTAACCGTCAGTCAGAAGGGAGGACATGTTACTGCACCACCTTGCTATTTGACCTTGTTAATCCTGCTGGTGTCAGGACTAGAGATCAACAAAGTGGTCTGTTTAGTGTCTTGGGATCTGGTGATGGTGGGCCTGTCTACACCTCTATGGAATCTGGACTTCTAGTGTGCAAATATTTCACTATGGGAAGGGGAGAAGTGGTGGTGCCACTGAAGGGGAGGCTTCGAGGATGTGTCTGCTTCCAGGAGCATCTTTGGATGTTCACAGAGGCACACAGGACACAAAAGGAGAACCTTTTCAAAAGGCTCAGCACTTTGGTATGCCATCTGCCCTAGGTCCCACGTTTTTCCCACACGCCTCCCTTCTTGCTACGTGCTCTACATTTCCTTATTCTACATTTTCTTACTTCTACAAATTAACCTCAGCTTCATCTCTTTAATACTAAATTTAAGTTCTCTCTTCAATCATGTATCTTCAATGCATCTTGGATGCTCCACGCTACACCTAAGAGACAAACTACTTGCAGAGCAGGTGGGGAGAGAGGTACAAATACTGTCTTAAAGATATTCTATACTATCTTAAAGATATCCTAAAATATACAACACTAACAGTCAGCCCATATGCAATAGATATATGATACAGGATCACTATTCAGGTAAGGCATTTTGAGCTTTTGGAGGTTTGTTCTTAATCCTGTCAATAACTACAGATGGAAA
The DNA here is from genome assembly GCF_949628215.1 of Phalacrocorax aristotelis. Classification (NCBI taxonomy): domain Eukaryota; kingdom Metazoa; phylum Chordata; class Aves; order Suliformes; family Phalacrocoracidae; genus Phalacrocorax; species Phalacrocorax aristotelis. Next base: position 120,657,360 of record NC_134278.1, on the reverse strand, counting down.
ATGACTTCCACGTGTTAGTGTTTGAAAAATGGGGGTTAAAAGACTTATCCGGGGTCACAGCTGAGGTCTGGTAACAGAGAAACAACACTTAATTTCCGTGGCAGATTCTGTCTAGTTCAGCTACAGTGGTTTTAAGATCTTACTGTCCCAGCAGCTGCACTGCTTCAGAAGTGACAAGATGGGATGTATGATCACTCCCTGGGTCACAGCTTTGTTTATCAATTTAAAGTATTAAATATGCTGGGCTGGGCTGAACAGCTAGGGTGAGGTGGAAGGAGACATACCAGGGCGTCCACACCCATTGCCATCTGATTCTTCTGTTACAGAGAAGGGAGATGCCAGCTGGCAGTGGAAGGTAAGGTCACCAGGAGACAACAGTAGTGCCTCAAATCACTGCAGCAACGTTTGGTCTTCTTCAGGCTTCCAGACCTTGTGGTTTAGTTAAAAACTACCCTCCCTCTTAGACTCTGTGTTTTGTTGAGTTAATCTAAAGTGACAGTAGCTATAGCTCTCAAGGTGGTGATGATGTATACAGCAATGGCAGTAAATACTGCTGTATCATGAAAGTATATCTAAAACAGATGAAAGATGTGTTCTGTTTTGATTGTATACTTCAGTAAGCAATCACAAGAAAATAACTATCTCACACTGTGATACCTCTTTTAGGTTTATTTACATAGCTATCCCATTCCTGATGGTAACTCATGGTGCCAATGACATAGAACTGGGGAGAGGTTACCTATCTAGGGATTACTGATCCTTAGTTTCAGGTGGATTATTAAACTTGTATTTCCACTTTGCAAAGTTCAGTTAGCAGCTTAAAACTCATGCATACATTAGGTAGTCCATTTGCACTGTCCTGCATAATCTTAGCCATAACTTCTTTAAGTGAGCAGGTAATTGATCACAGCTTTCCTAATGCTGCAAATCTTTACATGTTGGAGTAATCTTACACACTGATCTGAGTGTGATCAGTGTGTCTGATCAGCAGCTGTGGCTTAAGCAGTTGTTGCTCCCTACATTATGCTGTGCAAGTATTGATGTGGCTGTTCAGCAAATGAAAACTCATCTCACAGAGAAATAACCCATTAGTACTTTGTTGCCTATTTGTTTTGCCTGGGTTATTTTCAGGCTGTTTGTGATTTCCATGGTGTGGTTCATTGCACAGCTTCATAAATGCTTAAGCTATAGAGCTCTGAATGTCCAACCCTAAAACAATTTAAATGGCTTTATCAGGATATTTAAGTGCCTCTTCCTGTTGTCTCCTTCATCTGCACCTATCTACAGCATCTATTAGAATCACTTTAGCATGTTGCAGTTTTCCCCACTCCATAGGGCTCTGCAAGTGATAACTGCTTATCCTTCTGTCCCACAAAAGCTGGATGTGAGCCAACAATGTGCACTCGCAGCCCAGAGGCCAACCCTATCCTGGGCTGCATCAAAAGCAGTGTGGGCAGCAGGTCGAGGGAGGTGATTCTGTCCCTCTGCTCTGCTCTGGTGAGACCCCACCTGCAGTGCTGCATCCAGCTCTGGAAACCTCAGCACAGGACAGACATGGACCTGTTGGATCAGGTCCAGAGGAGGGCCATGAAAATGATTCAAGGGTTGGAGCACCTCTCCTGTGAAGGCAGGCTGAGAGAGTTGGGGTTGTTCAGCCTGGAGAAGAGAAGGCTGCGGGGAGACCTTATTGAGGCCTTTCAGTACTTAAAGGTGGACTATAGGAAGGATGGGGGCAACCTCTTTAGCAAGGCCTGTTGAGACAGGACAAGGAGTGATGGTTTTAAACTAAAGGAGGGAAGATTTAGACTGGATATAAGGAAAAAATTTTTTACTATGAGGGTGGTGAAACACTGGCACAGGTTGCCCAGAGGGATGGTAGATGCCCCATCCCTAGAAACATTCAGGGTCAGGTGGGACGGGGATCTGAGCAACCTGATCTAGTTGAAGATGTCCCTGTACACTGCAGGGGGGCTGGACTAGATGACCTCTAAAGGTCCCTCCTAACCCAAACTATTCTATGATTCTACGATTCTCTGATTCTATGTCTTCCTTTGCAAACACTCCCCTTTACCTTGCAGCTACCAACTAGCCATTTCACTCCAATAGTCCAAATGATTTAACATAATAAAGGTAAATTTGTTTGAAAATGATGGCCACTGTACTACTTCCTTTTTTTTCCCCAGCTCTGTCAGCCAGTCTAATAAATGATGATGCTTCCGTTTTCAAGCCCTTCTTTTGCTTCCTCAGTGGGCCTCCACCTGAACAAAGCATGACTGAAGCTAGTTCCAAACGGCAGGCATCTGAGTTAGGAGAAGGCAAGCCAGCAATGGACCAAAAGCCCCTTCCACCCACTGATGGAGGATTGTGCCAAAAGTCTCAGGCTGGTGCTTGGTGGCAGGTCTGCATTTCCTCAGCCCCAGTCACAACTGTCCCTTCTGCTGCACTAGCCCAGCTCACAACCTGGCAACCACAACATAGACAAAAAAAAAAAAGAGTATTTTTTAGTTGAATCAGTTTCTTACTCAGATCCTTTCATGGCTGTGCCCAGGGGCATGCCAGAGAAGGTGGTACAAAAGAAGGTGGTGCCTGTGCTTGCCCTCTTAGCACTGCCACTGAAAACTCGACCAATCCAAATTATTTGTTGCCTCTCTCAGCTTGAGTTACTGTGTCTAAATGGCTCAGTAGACAAACACTTCCTAATTCTAGAATGATGACATATCTAAGTAGTTACACTGGCAAAATTTACAAGTGGAGGAGCCGTTTTGATGGCTTAGTTTTCCTGTTCCCTAGAATGAAGAATACAGCAAAATGTCAACTCTTCCTATTAAAATTGGCTGACCTTCAGCTTTTGACTGAATTGTAACAGCCTATTGTGGTATGAATTTTTTACATTCATAGGCAGCATGCAAAGTCTCTGAGCACAGAGTAGATTTTCATTAATACAGTTATCTGTCTTCTGGCCACAGTGCATCAAAGTCCCCTATTCCTTGCGAGAGAATCAAACAGGAGTTCAATTTCTTTCCTATTCTAAAGGTAGAGAAAATATGCCTTGGATGTGTCTTAATTCTGTTCCTTTTTTTCCCCTCTTATGCAACAAAGTATATTTTAATTTCAAAGTGACTTTCATTCTGCAATAGTACGACTATACAGGAAAGTTTACAAAACATTTTCTGTACAGTATCTCTAGTTAGATCAGAGTTAACATTATTTAAATATGCGAATGAATTTAACCTCGTCAAAGTTAAAGCTTATTTTTAAGTAGTAAGAAAATGTCATGAACATGGAAAACCAACCTAGCTAAGCAATTAGCCCTTTGAATAAAAACACCCTGAGATAAAGGAGCATTGAGGTGATGCTTATGCTATAACACTGGTCTTAATCCTGTGCCATTTGTGTCAGCGGAGATGAATAAATTGTGAGTCAAATTAAGATCAGTCCCACAGACTTTAACCTTATTCCCACTGAAATTCTGAAGTTAACAGGAGCAGGTAGTGGGGTCACACTTGTAAAGTGACATCCTGAACACATTAAGGTAATGGGACTTGTTATAGAATATGATTTTCTCCCTTATTGTCCTACTGTAGTTTTAAAAGGATAATGCTACATAAATTCTCCAAACATTATCTCCACAAGAAGATGGTCTAGAATTTTTTTAATAAATGAAAACTTGCATTCTGAAGAGAACAGAAGATTCTTAAGTGCTTAAATTGGTGGGTTTTCTTACACCCAGGTCCATTTTGATTTTTATTATTACTAACCTAGTGAGTGCAGCAATATCTCCATGCCCAAATAATCTTGACAGGTGATCTAAGAGAATGTAATCCTGCTACTCATATTCTATGAAGATTTTCCTGAGTATTAAAAAGTACTATATCATGCCTCAGGTAAACTGATTAAGTGCCATATATGATCATTCAGATGTGCAGACTTAGTTTCTCCTCTCATCCCAAAGCTCCTCTTGTGTTGCAGCTGATGGCTTTGTAAAAGGTACTTTGGGCCAATTTACCCATGCTATGGCCTTTATACCCTTAAATTGCATGTTACCATGTAACAAACAATGAAATAAGAGCTTTTTTTAAAGGCTCAATTCACAGTATTGGTAACATAAACTTAATACCAGTGTTCAGTATTCCCTTTCAACTGTGATTTTCCAAATGTCAGTCTGAAACTTATGATTTGGTGTTTTTCTCATATATCTCTATTTTTACACAGCTTTTGGATAACTACATTATTAGAGGGCCTCCCTTAAATATTAAACAATGACCGAAGAGTCTTTTGCTTTTTTAAGAACACCAAAACGAGTCTTCTGGGTCATATCAAAGTTCCATCTCCTTAAGCATCCTTTCTCCTAGTGAGGCCTAGATCAGGAGCTCAGTGGACAACAAGGCAAACAGATATATTGAATACTCTCTCTCTCAGACTCCTACAAATGGTTTGTGATTCAAAGACTTCCTGAGCTAAGGGCGTTAAAGAGTATTTCCATGTGTTCAGTACCACTCATGGGTTTTTCTTCTTTTCTTCCTAAGCACCTATGTTCAGTGATTTGGTAGTATGTTGTTTGGGGATTTTTTGGCATGGTATTGAAACATGTGCAAAGAACGTTTTCAAAATAAACAGAGAAGGGAAGAATGGAGTTTGCATGCATGTTACCAATGTCATTGCTTTTGTCTCTTGCAAGAGCAGTTCCGCTGACGATGCCTTGCTGCTCCAGAAGTCCCTCATTCCTGAATTTCAGGCTGCTGGCTGACACCTAGGCTCCAGAGGAACACAGGTGTCTTGGATATGGAAACCAAGGTCTTTATTCAAGGAAGCAGGCTTTCTTTACCAGTATGGGGCCCTTGAACTTGGCTCGGTGTTCAGTGGCGAGCCCCCACTGCCTGTGGAGCATGGGGAGAAGTACTCATGGCAACCCATGTTGCTAGGCAGATGGATGATTGTGTTTTGTTCCTGCCACCGTGTTCTCAGGGATCCTGGCTTCACTTCTAGATATAATTAATGGTAATAAAATCTGAAGGTTAAAATCTGTGGATCTCTAGGGCCATTTCTGTGCCTGGGTGGGATGGGAAACACCATCCTGCCACTTATATATAAAAGCGAGAGTTTTTTTCTGCTGCAGCTCTTTAGGCGTAGTCCCAGAGGCTAAGCCCTGCCAGTAGCTCTTTGACATTCAGGAATATTGCTGAGAGAAGGAAATACTTCCTTTTTCCTAGTAACTAATTTTTAGTGCATGTTCAGCCACTCCTTCTGACATGCAGCTTTGTTGAAGTTGGACAGGAGCAGCTAAAGATCCATAGGATCAGAGCTGTATAGAGCAGCAAGAGATATTTGCCAGGACAGCTCCAATGCCATCCTGTGGACCAAGAGGATTTGAGATGCTGCTATTATAAGTGGCCTTCAAAACTATTCTTTTTCCTTGTCTTCTCTCCTTCTGAGTTTACTTACAGACTCAGCCAACCACTGAGCTTTCTCCCTCTAAAAGAACATCTCACCCTTCCTGCCTTCCTCCCTATTTCTCCCTCCATTATAATTGCATGGTCCTACTTCCTGGCTGATTGAGGTGCTTGTCAGGCCTTTACCGAACTTCTTAACATGGCAGAAAACTATTCTTTTTTTGATGGATTGTTTTTCTACTAGTTCAGTAACTCATATCTGCTCTGAATGAATGGTGGAGCCAGCACAAGGCAGAAGGAGGATGTGCAGCCAGCAGTAGAAAAGGAAGGACAAGACTTGAAGAAAAAACTGGATCCTGCCCTTTTAGCATTGATGAACTTCCCATGTCTCGAGGAATCATACCCTCTGACATTTTATTTAAGAGATCAAATTTTGGGTTTTTAGATGTATTACCTGTATGAAAAATGAAGGAACTCCCTTGACAATTTATGTGCTTTTTGCTGTTCTGTAGGTCAGAGCAGGAAGACTTCTATTTTTCAAAAAGAAAACAAAATGATGACAGATCAGGTTAATACGAAAATACCAGCAGTCTGGAAGAGGTCAATGGTAAAGCCAGTAATGGTGGGCATGCCTATTTGTCTGTCTCTACCCATTCTGTTAGGCTTCTCTTCATCTGGTCCAAGCATAGGATCAAAGCCTGAAGTAATAAAGAGAACAAGGCAGAAGAGAAGCTGTCTTCCCTCCCACACATCAAGGAGCAAGGTAGCTGCTCTCAGTGTAATTTGCCCAAAATCTGAAGAGAAAGATACAGCACAGGCAAGGAACGATAGAGTCTTTTTCTCATTTTTATCTGGTTGCTGTGTATCGTTTGGGTGAACAGATAACGTTTAGATAATACTCTGTTTTGAAGAAGCTGTTTCTGAGTCACTCAGATCAGCAGCTGATCCCAGAGGAAGAGTGGAATGGAGATGCCAAATGCATTTGGGTAATTCATGTTATATTGGTGAAAAAGGGTACTGCGACATGGAAACACCTGAGTGGCAGGGCTGAACCCATTTAGCTACAGAGGAGTTATAGGTAGACTCCTGTCAGAGAGTCGTAGCTATTCATTTACTTTCTCTGCAAAGGGGAAATGAATACGCTTCTTTGTGCCTTCAGCTATATGGTTCCCAAGGACCCACAGAGGGAGTTCCACAGTGGAGGCCTTCAGCAAGTGTTCGGAGCAAAGATGTCTCCAAACACTGCAACCGTGAAGCCATGGGGGGACACTGCTTTGTAGGATGTTATTATACCTCCTTGAACTGCTTTATCTTTTACATCACTTATCCCATTTTGGAGCTGTTTTTTATTGCTGAACAAAATTTCTGAACATATGCACAGAAAATATACAAAATGTGTGATACGACCCTGCTAGCCGAGAGGAATGTATGTGATGAAATTAGGTGCAGAGGCAAGGGTACCTTACGTCTATTAGACTTCAGCAGATCCAGGCTTTATATCAACAATGCTGGTTTCTTTCATATTTTCCCTGAGATATTTTGTGACATTTTTAAAATGAAAAATTACAAGTTTAAAAGGGTATGTTCTCTTCAGAGGAGCTCTTTAAAGATCTTGCATGCAGCAGCTGATATTTCAAGCTGTTGAATTAGTAGTTCTGGGTTTCCTTTTGTACTTGTCTGTGCCAAAATGCGATTAGTTGTTTCATCCCACTCATACCCTTGGTTTGAGATGTCTATGCATTAAGTCAGAAGGGAAACAGTCATGTGGTTCAGGTCCAATATTTGATCTGCATTATAATTGTTAACATTTTTTTCCTACATAGATTTTTCAAGCTACGTTGCCAGGAAATTTTAAAGCAGCAAGTTGTCATTTTGAAGTGCTTTCTCATTCCATATTTTGTTCTGCTCCTGGAGACACACCAAAGCCCTGTGTGTCAGGAATTGGGGGAAGAAGGGGAAACAGGTGCTGACACTTGGCTGCAAGCTATTGAAAGCAAAAGGAAACTCCAGGCTGGAGCAGCTGATGCAAACGATGCACTTAGATTTACAGTCATTGTCCTGAGTGGAATCTCAGCAACACAGGCAGGACAGTGCAAAATACTGTTTGCTGAAATTAGTATTAGCTGTAAGTCACAAAAAGTTCTGCACCTAGCCTAAAGGTATCAAACTTAGCAAGTAGAAACACCTGGGATTTGACCAATACTTTTATATACTCAGAACAATGCTCTCCCTGAGGAGCTATTGTAGCAGCTCATGAGGTCTGGAGTCAGCTGCTACAATGGGACGTAGATGTTGTGGCACACACAAGATGTCATAGCTATTGCATACTTCATGATTTCCCCTTTCTTGGTTGGCTTTTACACACTGCTTTTGTTACCATCCCTCTTGGAGGAAACAAAGACAAGTGTGTGTCAAATAGTAGGGAAGGGTGGTGAGGAAAGCCAAGCTCAAGCCCTGGTGACTTTGCTGGGGAAATGTTAATGGTAAGTGGCTTGAGTGGAGTTGCTGTCTTATCATGTCACATTTGCAGTGACTTAATTCAGTTCAAAGTGTACTGTAAAAACACAAGAATCTCAATAAATTTGCACAATATGCAATATTTGTACCTATTTTAAAGCTGAATGTTGTCCATATTTTGCATATAGATTTGGCATGAAAACCTGAATGACTAGAACAGGGTTTTTTAAAGCTTTTATTAGTGAAATGTGGTAAACACTTTGAACTAGCATAGCATTTGTAGGAGAGCTGTAAATGTCTTATGATGAATCAGGTGATCTGGAAAATGACATCAGAAATCTAATGCTGGGCACAATATTCAAGAAGATGAGATTCCACATTTGGGTTAGGGGAGGGAAGAGATAAGAACGCTCCATCCTTGCCAAAACAACGTATTTCGTTATTTTCTTCAGTTTTGAACGTGCATCTATCCACCACCATAGATCTACAACCAGGAAAGACAAAGGTTTTCTGTGTGGAGGGGTTGAGGAAGTAAGAAACAGGACCCCTGTAAGACTGAAAGATAAGGGCCTGTCCTGCTTCTGCTGTTGCATCCTCTAACTTCGGCTGCCATGCTGTTCTCACCAAAATTTCTGTTATCAATTTGAGAGGAAGCAAATCTGTGCTACTTTTGTAGTCAAACTTGTAATCTGAAATATTTAGTTACTTTAATAAACTGTTCAAGTCTGTAGATAACCTTTCAGTGGGATCACCTTTGTTAGAGAGCATAATCAGCTGTTTTCCCAACAGAGTGATGGTATATTCTCTTGGGTATCTATTACACCCTCTTTACTCTGAGCCGCGTTCAATAAAAATGCAGAAATAAGTGGCTGAAAGGCAAATAGCAAATGTTATAAATGTTATTTAAAAAGTAAGCTATTTTTTTAAAAGCAAAGAAGCCCTGTTTACCTTCAGTGTGTTTTCTGAAATTTCAGGCTTCCATGAATACTGAGCGCATCATAACTGATTGTTTGAGAGGTGGAGATGAGCGTGTGAGGAGTCGTCATCCACACGGGCTTTGCAAAAAATTTAACATCTGACAAACAAGCACCTGCTGTGGCGAGGACAAGGTTTTAGTTCTAGGAATTTCATAAATATTTATTTTCTACGAATATAGGGTTGCATCTTGCTGGAATATTAATATTTATATTTTTTCTTCTTTCACAGTTGTTTTAGAGTCAGAAGAACCAGGCATCGCAAGCATGCCTGCTAAAACACATAGCTAAATTTAAACTGCACAGTTTTAATATCGCCAAGACAGAATATTTTAGCTGTTTCAGAGCAACGGTATTTAGAATAAAATGTTCTTTCACTTTCTAAAGCTTAGATACACGGAAATCTCTGCAATTCCTGGGAAAACTCTGTTTTTAAGAGCAATGGAGCAGTGGGAAGCGGCAGGCCCGGGGGGGGCTCGGCCAGAGCCCGGCCGTGGGGCCAGCGGCACGCAGAGCCGCGCGGCACCGGCCCCACCTCACGGGCCAGGTAGGGGTTTCCGTCCCGTTTTATCTCTCTTTGGCACAAGTGGGAGTAACACCCCAATCCCTTGCCTGGGGCGGCGCGGGGTCCCGGGGAGCAGGCCGAGCCTCTGCGCTGGGCTCTGGATTTTGGGCTCCATCGGTGTTCAGGGGCGGCTACGGCCGATCCCTGCCCCCGGCTCGGGGCCGACCCCCGCCACGCTCCTTCCATCGCCTTTCACTTGCTTTGTACGCTAGCAGGCCGCCGAGGCCGCAAGCGGAGGGCTTTCCCGGGCGGAGGGACGGCGGCTGCCTCTGCCAGCCCGGCCCGGCCCGGCCCGCTGGGCAGGCCGCCGGCCTCGCCGCGCCCGTCGGCTGGGAGGAGGAGAGGGCCCGGCTGGGCCCGCGTCGCCATGGAGACGGCGCTGGGCCGCCGCCATGGCGGTGAAGGAGGGGAGCTGTGAGGGTAAGGCTGGGCCGGTCCGGGGCCTCCAGCCCCGCGGGGAGTGCGGGAGCGCCGGGCTCTGGACGAGGGGGGCCCGCCCCGTCGCGGCCTCCGGTCTCCAGCGGCGGGAGACGCCGCGGCCGGCGGGGTCACCCCTTCCCGGGGCTGGTGCCGCCGTGGCACACGGACACGCACCGGGAGACCGACGTTGTGTGCGTATATGTATATATATGAATGCATGCACTTTTACGTACACACACATAAATACACCCTCGCATCCCATTCAAGGGCCTCAGGGCGAAGGGATCTCCCCAGCACTCCTCTCACGGGGGATGCCACCAGCCGCCCGCTGCGATGCCACCCGCGGTCAGTGCCACCCGCGGGCCGTGGCCACGGGTGCTGGCAGCCTCCTGACCACGTTACCGCCGCGCAGGGCGCAGCCGGGGATGGCAGCGGGGCCGACGGCCTCCTCACGGCGCGGGGCGGTGTCCGGGGCGGCCGGAGCCGCTGCTGGAGCCAGCTGGCCATCACCTCGTGCAGTCATTTCTGGATGCATCGGGCTCTCTCTGCCAGGAAAAAAGTAATCTGTGCTGCTGATAGCACCATGGCTTATTTTTAGAGGCAAGCGTGCTCTACTTTGGGGAGTGTTGCCAGAAATTATATTTTACAGGCTAAAGGTAATTCCTCCTGCAAGGATAGTCAAGTATCATTTCAAGGAAAATGTACTTTCTGTAAAACAGTATTCTGAGTTCTAAAACCCATCCTTTCCATAAGTAAACTTGTGTCTGTTGTAATAGCCTGCAAATTCTGAACATTGTATTTGAAATAATCTAAATGATGGCTTATTTCTTGTTATTTAGGAAAAAGCCAATATATTCAGTAGAAAATTCCTGTATAAATAGTTGCTGTGGATGGTACTGAATGAGTAATTTGATTTTGGTAGAAGTATTTCTAGCATGTACTTTGCAGCATGGATATCTTGCAGAAATCAAGAAATAAGACCGATGTAGCTTCAGTGAGGACTGTTCTAAAAGTATTATTTCTTTTATACTGTTTGTCGTTTTTGTTTAGTCTTGTGAAAGCATATTTTCCACATCTTTCCATTTTTCCAAATGAAGCTGAGGCACAGCCCTGGCAGAGGTGGAGAGAGATGATAGGATAACAGCCTAGAAGCCTGCTGTCCCATCTGAAAGGAGGGAATCTGGTGTTCTGGCAGGGTAACAATAATATTGGGAAGTTTGTTGGTTCCATATATTTTGGGCACCCATATGTACGATACTGAGATTTTGCACCATGTTGTCAGTCCACAGGCAGAAACTCTTCGAGAAGGAAGGCCGTAGTGTTTTGACTGTTTGATTAATGGCTTTTAATGCTGTTTTTGTAGTTTCAAAGCGAGAATACTTTGTAAGAAGTTTAATTCCTGTATCACTGAAGACAGTCTGTCTTGGTTTTTTTGGATTTTTTACGCTTTTGTTTTTTAACATTCTGTAAAACACTATTTCCAATAGACTATCAGATGTTCTCTTCTAGAGGAAAATTGTGCTTTCATCCTAAACGACCTTGACCCATAAACTCCGTTTCTGGCCCTACCAGGCTTCCTGATGGATCATGGAAAGTGACATACTGGGCTTTGGTTTCCTACCTGTAGAATGAGGACAATAACCTGTACTGCACAGACAAGGCATCTGCCTTACCTTCCATCACGTGTGAGAATCATAGCCTGTTATTAGGCAGACCAGTGGCTTATTGCCCTATAAAGGTGTGTCTCATTATTATAGACACAGCTGAGGTAGGCTAACAGTGTCTTATTAAGCTGCAGAAGCAGCCCCATAAGCATAAGTCTCTTACACCCATTTCAGAGTTGCTATTAGGCTTCTTGCAGATAGCAGTTAGAGGGTTAATTAGGGTTCCCCAGTTCTGGATTCACACACTTATCATGCTTTCTTCTGACAAGCATTCCACACCTATGCAAACTGCAACATTTATTATGCTTCAAACAGAACAATAACATTAGTTGTATTGTCAAATAATTAGTCTTTAGGGTATTCCTCTTGGTTCTTTGTAGAACTGCAGTTCTACCAGCTTTCACGGTAAAGGTTTCCCTGAGGCCCTATTATTTTCAAGTTTTGTCATCTTCAAAGTTAAAATGCCTGCCTAAACGTTTTACAGATGTGTATGATGTACACAAGCAAAAATGGTGAAAAGTCAAATCCTGCAACCTCTTGTACGTCATGTTACTCACATGAGTATTACCCTCTACCTTACGCAATTCTTGTGAATAGAATCTTGTATGTTCATGCCCATACTAGCTGTGGCTACATGTTTTATATATGAATTTATATCCCTACATTTGTGCTTTCAACATTGTTTCATGCTTTTTCTTCATACCCATCTGATTATGCTAGACTGCTTAATCTCTCTTCTGCATATTTGTCCGTATCTTCCCTCCTATCATTCTATTTCTCTTTTTCTGCTACTTAATTCAGTCTGTCTGTTCTTCCATTTGCTCTCAGATACTTTCTTTGTAATTTGACATAACATGTCAGATTTTCTAAGTTTTAATATCTCTGATCTCAATGCTGATGTTACTGGAACCTGAAAGGAAAATGTCAGACCGGTAGTGCCTGAAGTAGAACTAGACAGAAGACAAGACATATTTTTCTCCAGCTGGGATTTAAGAAATCACATGGAAGTACATAAAGGAGAAAATGCTCAGTGTTGCTATATCATTATGGAAATGTTATGTAATTGATCAGTATTAGAGTTTTTCTAAGACCATATTCTTTGTGCCAGTTAGCACATATTTAAAAAGCAATTAATTAAGTCATGAATTTTAATCCAAAAGGAAGTATATTAAATACTCTGAGCTCGTTTCACCCACTTACGCCCATATGAAACTGAATAACTAGTTCTGGATAACAGATGCCCTCCAGAAAGATACCTGATTCTGATGTGAAGACCTACGGAGATGGAGAACAACCATTCTGTGATGATGGTTTTCTCTGGTAAATGATTAGTAGCTGTTCTGGGTAGTTTGAGTTACAGCTGCAATATGTAATCAAGCCTCACAGACCCTCTTTCCTACTTATAAAACAGTTATGTGGTGGTCGTTAGTGGGGATGGGAAAGAGTTTTCACCCCAACTTTAGTGCCTTAGGTACACATTAACAGTGTGTTCAATCATACGTATATATCTGCTCTTTAACTGCAGCAGTTTGCTGCCTGACACGCTGGTGAAATCAAGAGGTTTACTGGAGTTTACATTTGGTAAGAACTAGCTACATGTCCCATTCAACAGCTACCTTCTTGCAAAGAAGCGGAGCTGCCCACATTTCACCTGCCTTGCCAAATCCTTCCGGGTCTGGACGTAGGATCTAAACCTTCCTTCTCCATGTCACCTGGCTCTGCCTGGATTCTGTGTCACTAGAGATACTGAAAATGTGCTATCACTGCTCATTCTGTTTTAATAAAGTTGCAATTCCAAGCTTAGAAAGCCTAGTAGCTGCCACGAGCACTGTAGGCAGTTGTAACCATTAATTCTGCTTGGAGCACGCTTAATTAACATGAGAATTTCAAACCTGACACAGAAAAGTGCTTAAGCTGTGTACAGCTTTGGGGAATCCCGCTGTATGGGATAATATGATGCACGTGACACCTAAGCACACTAGGACATTTAAGGGTCTTGCTACACTGAGGATTTTAAAATGTATTTTTAAGGGTTTCACAAATAATCATCATCATTTGAAAGGTACAAAAGCTATGCATTAGACACAACCTTCAGGCTAAAGTAGTCCATCAGACAAATCATCTCCAATTTGAAAAGTGGCAGTGTTTCATTTATGGAAAAAAATTACAAAATTAGTATGAGTTGTTAAAAATAAGTAGCTTTCACAGGGCTCGAGCAAGCAATATTTCAGCTCTAGAAGAAAATCTGAATACATGAGATCACTTAGGAAATCAGTGTGCAGTTTTATCACAGTGGAATTTACAGATGAACACTGAATATTTTTATATCCTCTTGTTGACGTTACTGTGAGAAATTACATGAGGAGAAAAGTTTCTATCTTTTATTAGACGGTAATGCAGTTTAACATGCACCCTGGCATCAGTCTGAGTTATGTTTTAATATTTGTACTTATCTGAGAGTGAAACAAAAAATAAATTGTGTCTATCTCCCATGGACAAACACAGGCTGTAGATCTGATCTTCTTGGCTATATTCCTGCAGTAAAAGTTGATCTCAAATGGAGGTAGAGTAGGTAATTGTGGATTGACAGGTTCTTGTTTCCATGGTGCATAAAATGGCAGAATTTTTTCAGTTTGGCTCTACTTCTACCTGACTTACTGAATAAAAAATTGGCTGGTGTGCAGAAAGGCTTTAAACTTTTTTGTCTTTTCAACAATGCCAACCAGCAGATATGCAGTGCTGACAGGGAGCTTGCGAACTCCCACAAATTATCTTTCCAACAATAGTTAACATGTTATTAAGAATTTCCATGTCTACATACTAATTATTCTGAGATCTGAGGGGTTGGGGGTTTTTTTGCAATTTAGGAGTACCTTTGTTTTGCATGAACAGATACAGCTTTGTTTCTATTGGCAATAGAATGTGGCGGGCTCAAGGCAGTGGAAGGGAAATGGTCTTTCGGGTAACAGAGGTCTGACATGAACCTGATGTTGAATGTGCTCAACATTCAGCCCCCAGGTGGGAGGTGGCCCTGCAGACAGGGGTGCTGGTCATGCCGCTGCTCTGCCCTGGCCAAATCCTGCCATGGGGTCTGGCTGCCGCTGCTGCTGTTTCTGCCATGGGGGTATGGTTGAGGTGGTGGGGCAGAGGCTGGAAATAGCTCCTACACATCTTGTGAGGTATCCTGAGGGAAGAAGCAGCTGTGGCAGTGATGTCCCAGCCCAGCCTGTGCAGCGGTGGGCCTTGTGCCTGGTGCGGCAGAGGTGTGCACGGGACAGTTGGAGGTGGGGCTGGGGATGATGCAGAAGGTGGCCAGAGAAGCGGGAAGGTCCTTGCACACAGCTTGGACGTACCCCATGTGGGGCTAAAAGCTATTGGCATAGTAAGGGGCAGGAGGTCCCAAAACCCACCTCTGGCCCCCACAGCTTTTGAGACTGGATTATGTGCTACCTGGCAGGTCACAGGAGATACTTTTATAAATGATCTTCAATTGTAAATGCCTGTCTTTAAGAAAATTACAGACTCCAAACTTTTTGGGAATGTGACATTACTGCTGAATGGTACATAGGCATGGGTAGTATGTAAAAGCCCCATGAACCTCAGATTGGAAGGGATTTCCCTGAGCCCAGCCTGGGGCTGTATACAGCCATAACTTTCAAAAGCTTACCAAGCTCCATCTTAAAAATGGTAAGGATTGTTGTGTTGTTGGTGTAAGGTCACAGGAAGTTCTGGACCGTTATTGCTGATGGTCAGGTTGAAAATTAGACATGAATTCTGAAATTTATCCATGTATCCTTTTTCTTGCTGTTAGTCAGCTTTCTTCTTTAGCTTAGTCTGCCTCAAATGGTTAGAGAAATAAGTCTTATTCTCCATTGATGATAAGTGTAAATGTCTTAAATTTGTCAGCTGAAATGCTGTTCAAATTCAGAATATTACTCTTAGGCAAACAAAAAGAAAATTGGAAGTTCATGTTCATTCACGATACGTAAAGGAAGTGACTTAGCACTGTAAGTGACACTTCCAAGACAGCTCCTTATAAAACACACAGCTGCAGCAAACCCTTGTAAATCCCTTGCCATTTGTTTCACTGTAACAGCCTTCCCTTGCTTGGTCAAAGCCCTCACTCCAGAGTAGTGCAGGTAGAATTGCAACTGGTCTAGAAACTGTGTTTTTTTAACCCATTTGAGACTCTGTCAGGCAAATTGAAGGGCTTGTGATAACGTAATAACAGCATGTATTAAAAGTCATACTTAAACCCCCTCATTCTTCCATTATATTGTAGACAATTACAGTTCTTTCAGAAGAAGAAAGTTTACAAACTGCTGTATTCTAGCAGCGCTACTGTGGTGCTGTAGTTAAACTTTATAATGGCTTATCTCTAAAATTCATTAACACAGCACTAATATCCGCTTGATTCTGGTTCCTGAGCCCTTGAGCAATCAGTGTGCAGAGGCAGTTTAGTAGGCATATTCCATTTATGAGATGTTTGTTGCTACCACACATGCAATCAGATGTACATGTGTGCCGTTGGTGACAAGTTGTAGAGTGCCCTGTTGGGGCCATTCCACATCACCGGCAGAGTGAGCTGCTGCTGTGGGGCGCACAGCAGTGTGTGTACTACTGCATTTTGGTGGAGCTTGGTGTGGTGCATGTGTTGTAGGCTGTGGGTATTGGAGTCATCCTTTGAGGCTCTGCCATCTGCTTCTGGGGCCAGCATTGTGGAAAGTCCAGGAAAAGTGGAGACAAATGCCTTCTGCAACCACACAGCATAGCAGCATGGGTTGGGTCCTGCCAGTGTCGCAGCCTATGTAAGCTTTCTTTTCAGCAGCAGTTGTAGGTATAGCAAGACTCTCAGCATCACCAGGAGAGCTATATATACTTGCAGGGCGGTTTGCAGTTGGTGATGAAAGAGAATATGAGTATGGGCTACACATAAGTCTTTCATTATATCCCAGGTGTGGCTGAGATGAAAGATACGGAGCAAATTGCAACAGTGGAGATTACTCTTTTTGCCAGCTCTGAGCTGCAACAGGAGTGCTGACTGATACAACTGCCAGAGTTGGGATTTCATGGATATGCAAGGCACCCCTAACAGAGATTTATGCTCAGCTTATCTCTGCCTTATGAAAAGGGAAACTTCATGCAGCCAGTATTGACTTTAAAAAAAAAAGTCACAATTATTTTTTGCAGGCTAACAAATGTCAAGTGCTGGTATTTCTTTCACTTCACTGTGGGAAGGGTAACAGCATGACTTTCCTCAAGAGATGTATACGATATTAATTGTGTATTATCTATGAATCAAAGGCATACAGGAGGCAATCCAGATCTGTGCATAGATGGGACTTCCTTGCCTTCTTTGGGTGACTGGAGGCATGTCTCCACATCCTCTGCTCCGAAAGGAGATCTTTATATCAAAAGGAAAGGATTTTTCCCCCATTGTTCCACAAGTTAGTTGGACAAAGCACGTTGTTTCACTGCCCTCAGCGTCGGTTGCATGCAATGGCAAGTATTTGGCAGCTTGTCTGTGAACACCAGCTAGCAGAAGGAGAACTTTGCTGTCAGAGGTGGACCTGTGCAAATGATTTGGGTGAGTGATATTACTCGGAGCTTGCTGCTTTGGCTCATGAAGCTCAAGGCTTCATGAAGTCAGACTCAGCCACCACCTGAGTAGCTGCAAAATGATGATGTGCTTGGCTGGCTGAAATCTAGGTCATAATTGAGACCTGTTAAGTCCAATTTGGATACGTGTTTCTTCCTGAGAGTGGTGTTTGCATGCTGCTTCCAAACTAATAATCTGCAGCAGTTGTGAGGCCTGTGGAACTAAAGCATTGCTATGGCCAACTGCTTAGGAAGACTGGCAGGACCAAAGCCTGAGACCCGTAGTTGAACATTTCATGCTGTGTCCTGATTTTTGCTCTAAAAATGTTACAGCTACTCCTGACATAAAATATTTGACACCTTATTAAATGAAATTGCATGTTGTTATGATCCAGGACTCAGTAGCTTTTTCTGTCCTGTAAGGTCACTGTGTAACTGTCCTATCCTGGAGTCCTGAGGCCCCTCCAAGAAGTGGAAAAAGGCAAAACAGGTTTGAGAAAAAAAAAAATGTTTCAACACATGATGAAATATGAGATAAAAAAAAGGAATTAGCTTTTCTGCAAGGACTCTTCAACAACAAATGCACAAAGCGTGAGCAGATTCGTGTGGAAGCTGGGAAGAGAAAAGCTGCTATGGTCAGGGTAGGTGCTGTTGTATTTTGAAAGATGCTCAGGAGGACTGCCAAGCATCTCTGCTGTAAGGAGTGATGACACCAGATTCTTTCAAGCTCTAGAGATTACCCCCGCTTTTTAGCTAGAGTTTGGGCGTACTCAGGGCATACCCTGCGTACATTCCTTCTGGTTCTCAGTGCTGAGTATTCTCTGGAGGATATAGGCAATAAGCTGTATGTTACTGTTTGAAGCATGAGCCTGCACTATTTAATACGGGGGTGACAATGGGTTAGGATACAAGGAGTAAGGTGCTTAAGAAGGTCAGGTCAGGGCATTAGCTCTCACTATTGACTGTTTCAGAGCTCAAAGGGACTTTGTACTCAGGGTGATAAAAATCTGTAAGCTGTAGCTGTAGGGAAAGGTGCAAGATAGAGCTGTGACCTCGCACAGCAAGGTGCTTATCACTAAGCGCTAACTGCAGTACCCCCAACAGCCAGGGGGACAGTGGGAGATGCCAGGAGGAGCTCAGGGCTGTGGCTAGGTGGAGCTGCACCAGGTTCTTAGAGCAGCAGCAGCAGCAGCACTGTAAGTTGGAGCTGGAGGACGGCTGGGTGCCAAGTGTTTGCTTGTGCACTTCCCTGCTACTTACAGGCAGTAATCCTCCCACACAGTATCATCCTGGCTGGTCAAAAGAGAGAACAGGAAGCCTGCCTGTGATGCTGCATATGGGGAAATCCAACTTGCATTGCCATTTCCTGATGGAAGGGCATCTGCCTACCAGCGAGGCAGGGGATGACAGCCTCCACTGGACCATTTTCCTTGCAGATGTAAAAGGAGTGCTGTAGCACAGCTTACAAATTACTCACTAGAAAATGTCAGAGTGTCTTGCAATTATAGCCGGAATGAGGCTGACTTGTGGTTTTGTTTTCTGACTTTTTTTTTTCTGGGCATGCTTCTAGGTCCAGAACACTTCATCAGCAGGACAACGTAGTGCTGTAGCCAAGTCCTGGCCCCAACCTGCACACCTGCATTTCCAAGGCCTGGACTAGCCCATCTCAGCTAGGTGCTGCTATGGGCCACTGCCTGGGCTTGTGGTAGATCAGAATCCCTGAGAGAGTCTTGTTTTAATTGCTTTGACCTGGAATGTGATGCATACTGCATCCCAGCTGTGTAGTGATACCAACCAGCCAGCCACTGCACCTCCATTTCTCCTCTTTGGCAGATGCAGACCAAATCACAACTTCATTTTGTGCAGTGAAAGTAGGAAGGACTCCTTCTATACCATCCCACCAAAAAAAAAAACAACTTGAAAAATTGATCTCGCATCAAACCTCAGCTAGTGCAGAGGTGTGAGAAAATTGAATTCCAGCTGAGTATAGCCAGGTAGTATTCCTTGATTATTTCCCAGGACTGTAGGCTTCTCTGCTGATGCTTGTGAAGACTGGCGCTTCAGTATATATAGATATATATGTAGATATAGCACATCTGCACAGATTGTGTACAGTAAAAACATCAGGGAGTATTTTGTTGAGCCTTTCCTGAAATGCATGAAGTGCTATCAGTGAC
Source organism: Phalacrocorax aristotelis (assembly GCF_949628215.1). Classification (NCBI taxonomy): domain Eukaryota; kingdom Metazoa; phylum Chordata; class Aves; order Suliformes; family Phalacrocoracidae; genus Phalacrocorax; species Phalacrocorax aristotelis. Next base: position 120,638,115 of record NC_134278.1, on the reverse strand, counting down.
ATGGATTGATATGTACCTGTGTTACATCACTCAGACTGCCTACATAGAATGGAATTTTCCCTAGCAAACCATATGACTGTAGCATCCTTCCCCCATATATCCCAGGATTAGTGTATACCTACTTGCTCTCACCAACAAGCTGCACAGGAATTCTTTGAACAGCAAGGAGGAAGGATTTTCTTGCCTGTAGGGCAGGGGAGAGACTAATCACCTTTTCCTGAAAAATAAGTCATATCACCTGAAGCTGGATCTAGACTGCCAAGGACACAGTCACATGCAGCACCTGAAGAGGTGTGAAGAATATGATGGCAAAACTGCAAAGCTGGGAAAGGAGATTCAGCAGAGCAAAGGAGTGCTATCCTGAAGGGCACAGTGCTCCAGGGCAAAGCAAGCAGAGTCTGCCGGTGGTGTCAGCCACCTCTGCCTGTGTGCATTTCTGTGTAAGGAGCTCAGCCAGGTAATAGGAAAGGCAGAATCATATCCCTTACCACAGGTTCAGCACGTGCCGCTGCTTTTTTAAAAATTGTACCAAACTTCCGTATGCCTTCCCCACCAGCAAACCTGCCACATGTCCAGCCCTGAAGAGCACTTAGTGGAGTTCTACAGACTGTAAGAAACACCCTACAACATGAGCAGGGTTCCCGCTGGGACCTCGTCCCACTCAACCAGTCCTAAAATCTAACATTCCTGGCCCCTCTTCCCTTCACTTGCAAGTTCTGCATGGTTATAAATAGTTTCAGTAAGTTTAGAGTAAGCTTCCTTTGCATTTTATATGTAGGAGGTCCTTATGCCTTTTATTTCTTTGACAAACAAATTGCTATCCTCCTTTCTGGGGATCTCCAGAAAAAAATCGCTTGGAACTGGGGAAATTAATGTCTGTGTTCTGGAAGCCTGGGCACAGGGAGGCTCTCAGGGTTGTAGTATAGAAAATTATGCAGAAAACAGTGGTTCCCTCCAACATGTGGACAATTTTGTTTTACAGCAAGCATCTGTCAAGGATTTTGCAGAGGCAGCAAGGGTATCCCTCGTAATTTGCCCTTCTCCATTCCCATAGGCAAATGCATTATCTGCAGCAAGCCCAGGTAGTGATTGTAGTTCCACTGGGGCATCATGCTGACATACTTTGCAGTCTGGATCACCTGGCTTTAAGAAATAAAGCGCAAGCTCTGCACAGTGCAAGAAAACAGGATCCTGGTAAAGATGTGGGAGTCAGGTTTAATGCAGCAGCTGTTCAGGCTGTTATATTGTTATGAATCAGGGCAGATAGGTATGAGTTATCAAGTACTGAGGATACAGGCTGATCTCTGTGGACTGGTGTGGGAACTGTTTGCCCAACACAGGCCAGGCAAAATAATGGCAAGAGCAACCAGAAGTGACAGCATTAAAAGGGGTTTGATGACCTGCAGGAATGTGTACCGTGAGGGAAAGAAATATTTTTTCCACTGGTGAAGAACCAGATTTGGTCCAGAAGGGAGGGCAGTAGACAAGATTGACCTTGACTCCAACACCTCTGGGGTGATGTAAGTGGGACAAGAACTTTGTGAATGGTGGATATTTCTTTTCAAATCAATACACTTTAATATGAACTGTGTTTTGGAGGCAGTGTGAGCTATGGATTTAAACACCTTTGGATATACTAGGTGATGAAATGCATTGACTGTTTATGGCTTCTTTTCCAACTCGATGTGGCATCCTCCATGGCCTGTTCTATGTTATAGTGCCAGTTAGAATAAGAATTTTATGAGCAGCTAGAAGCTTGACTGCTTATCAAGGCAGCGATAATCTCCATACTTACTTTGTTTCTCAACAGTTGAATTAGTTTGTTAATTGCCCCGTTAGTTTTGGTTCCCCCACGTATTAAAACATCTGAATCTATGGTAGCTGAGAATGCCATGGCATTTAAAACACCACCTACTGAGCAATAAAAACCTAGGATAATATTCAGGATGTCTTGTTTCATTAGGTAAAGTTACTGGCAACTTGTAGTTCCATTAGTTGCCTCTGACTGTCACAAACTGGATATATTTTGCATATTGTTGCATTTTTCAACTTTGAGGTTGAAATGCACAGTTATTATGTAATATTTTTTAAAGTCTTTAATGGATTTGTCAACTTTTAACTGAAATAACCAAAACATTTCCTTTGTGGTTGATCTGAACTCTTTTTATTTTATATTGCTAACATCATTCTATAAAATAACCTCATTCCCATGGCCAAAGCTAGAGTCCAGATAGAGCTTAATTTTTTATGTCACTTTAGTATATATTTTGCCCATGTTACAATTGTCTTATGTAAAGACAAAAAGGGAAACTTCTGTTTAATATTTTTGTGTCAGAATTTGAAGTAGCTTTTGCAGTTACCTTTGCTACAGCCTTCATCAAACTGACAGCCTGTATTTTATTATCAGACATCGAATTAATTACTAGCATTTTCTAAAACCCTATTTGCTGCTGGTGGTTTTGTTCTTGTGGTTATTCGCACCACATGCCATGGGGTTGTGCAAAGATTGTTCTGATTGCTCTACTCTGAGAGCTCCGTTCTGTGTATCTGTTTTAAAATATAGTCCCTTTATTTTTATTCTCTATTAGTAATGTAATTACTCTAGTGGAAACAACCAGGTAATTTTTCATCTCTCACTTGTATTACCATTAGGAAAAGAAGTATGATGACAGGGTGAGGTTATGCTCTTGCCCCAAGGTTGCTTGCATACCTGATGATGAGTGTAGGGCTTTGGTTTTGTTGATTCACACTGATTATGGGGTTTGCTTGTTTATCTAGGTACTGCACGGTGTATGCTGTGACAAACATAAACAATAGGGAACAGTGATATGGCTAGCTTCTAACAATTTTGAAAACGTGAAAGAAAAAGCTTTTACTGTTCTTGAGACTTCATTTTTGCTTCTCTGAGAATGCTTGAAAGTGATCTCTGCAGAACCCAGTTAAGCTTTTTTATCTTCTACAGGAAACAGACTAAAATTTAGACTGCCTAGGTATCTTCTGTGATAACATGGGATGCTTCTCATCCAGGGGACAAAGCATTATCCCTTTCCTGAATCTGCAGGCCATAGCTTGGATCCCCAAACTGGAGTAGGTACCATGGTCAGTGAAGACCTCAGCCTCGTAATTTCCTGGGAACTGGCATATACCAAATTTAATTAAGCTGCATTTTTATCTCTTTATTCAATCTGAATGGCTAAACTCAGGTGACACATTTCCCATTGGTGCCATCAATACTTTGGGTCAACCTGTTTTCTTCAGGTTGTAGTTCAGGAATGGGTTTATCCCTTCTTTGGAGGAATCAAGCTGCTATATAAAGCTCTTGATTTTCTTCAAACTCTGCTTGATTTGTCTTTCCAGAATGAAGGCTCTTCAGTGAACATGCACCTTAAATTATTTCGTTATGTATCACAAGAAACAAAGTAATAACATTGCATATTCCGCAAGCTTACAGCTTAATCATATTGTTCCTTTCTGTTTTGGTATCTAATACATTAATGTCATACATGCTATAGGAGGTACAGAGTAGAGAAGAAAATATTCCTCTTGCCTCAATTTTTTTAGAACATGGCATACAATTACTGTTTCAGCATATTAGGCTGACTGTACATTCAGCTGCCTCTGGAATTAAGAAGGTCACTAGAAAAAAATCTAATGTATGCCTTTTTTCCTACAAGAGCAGAAAAGTCTTGCCAATAAGTCACATTCAAATGGCCTCAAGATTGTTTTCTCCCTGTGTTCCTTTTCCTCAGTAATTTCCTTAAAATAGAATTACTTAAACCTGTAAGGTTTCTTCTTTGGGATGGGGCAAGGTTTCTGAATTATTTTTAAGTCAGCCAAGCTCCCCACACTTAACATGAAGGCAACACAAACATTTGTGGCAGAATAATTTAGGGAGTTGTATACTTTGCTTTGGAGTTAGGAAAGAGATGCAGTAGCACAGGAACACCTTACGCTGGTATCACCAAGAATTCATCTTATGACACCACATTGGCTTTCCCTTATTGTTGTGGAAACACAATGTCTTCATAAAACTGTTGAGCTTATTTGACAGTGTTTGAGGTTTCACTTGTGCTGGTGATGCTGAGTATCGTGACTGCTTTTTAATATCTTGACCTAGGTGATGGTCCAGTCAACACTTGCTTAAAAGCCTGATTAGATCTCATAAGAGCTAATTGATAACCTCCTCTGAGATGCAGTTGTGAAGTCTCTTATTGATTTTGCTTCATGTTTAAACAAATATACACAGTACATTTCTTCTCATTAGAACTACAGTCAGATCTGGTGGATTTTGGTTTTTGTTCTTTGGGTTTTTTTTCCAATTCTTACGCCCTTATTTCCATTAGTGATTTTGTGAAGGATTTTGGAAGAGGTCAGATGAAACAGTGGCTGCAAACATCAAAGACAAATCTCTTCTGCTTTCTAGTTCATCTCTTTCATCCTTTTGCCCTGTACACCTAGGTAATAAATTGGGAATTGCCCTTAAAGGGAACATTGTACTAGTTTCACATTTTCAGGAATAGCACCAGTCTCCCTTCTTACTAGGAACTGTTCCTGCATCTTGTCACATTTCCAGGATTTTAACTCCATATTAAAGTTGTAAGGAGTAAGATCTGTTTAGCTATTTCTGCTTATTGGCCAAACCATTTTTTTGACCATGCAGTAGGCTCAGTTTTTAAGCAGGGACTTCATGCTTACTTTTTTGTACCTTTTTCCATCTTCGGCTGACTCAGATATTCCCCATAACTCAACCACCTTCTCACCTCTCTTTTTTGCTTGGCATTGTATGGCAAGACAGAGTGTTACTTGTGTTTTTGAGGATGATAGGAAGAACTAGGATTTGCAAAGGACAATCATAGGGGCCTTATGGAATAGTGTTGGAGCAGTGTGGGGAGGGTGATAAAATAAATAGCTTGGATCTGTGAGCAGAAAGAGAAGGTTCACTGAAGTCGAGTGGAGATTGCAGGGGGCTTTAAGACTCACATTTTCTCATGTGGCAGCCTTCACAGCCATGTCCCCTCTCGTGTCCATTGCCTTCTTATAAATGTTCCTTTTTCTTCATGGCAGTCTTTGCATCTCATTCCCAGTTTTTCAACTGACAGGACCAAGATTGCTTCCTACATTTTTGGTTGAAATAATGGCTAGTGGGAAAGAGAAGAAATGTTGCTGGAGTATGCAGCCACTGGTACAATTCTGTACTTCCTGCTGATAAGCCCTGGTTAGTGGATGGGGAGATCTACAAAAGAGCTGTTGATAACAACACTTAAGTAAAACCAGAACAACAACATGTAAATGACTCTAAAACTGTCTGTCACTGAGTTGGGGTTACCCACTTGTGTCCTTTCAGACTGACTAGTTCAGCAAGGCATCCCTGTGTGAGAAAGCGTTCCTGTCACCAGGCACCTCAGGTTTCCTCACACCTGCTTGTAACTGTAACAAGTACCATGAAGAGAGGATGGAGTAATTAATGAGGTGTCCAGAGGCATATAGGAGTTTAAATACAAAATTGACTATATTTGTTAAAATATACCTAGATTAATCTTTTTAAAGATTAACGTTTCAAGTGTGTTGAGGAGTAACACTAAGTAATAAAGTTAAGTCCACTGGTGCTTCTACAAATCAGCCCTTAATTTTACTCTTTCCATAGCACGAAAAGAGTTTCAGAGTATCGCATTGCATAAGTAGGTTCATCAGGCTGCACTGGGACTATATCTTTTCCTGTGAGCAGCAGACATGCTGCTCGCTGGCATTGTAGGTGGTTGTTTAATGTTGGCCTACCTGTTCTTTTGATACGGCTTTTTTTCTGAACGTAATTTCTCTTCAGTGAAAGGAAGGGTTGGCTTTTTGAACCATCAGAGCAACTGGCCCTGAGGAAGAAAAGAAAGTGAGCTCATGCAGTTAAATGAATAGTAGAATCTATAAAATTTTATCAACTATAAATCACTTTTTAAAATGCTCATTACTCAAGAGTCTGGCAGAGCCACATCTATTTAATTGCTTCTATTCCCTACAAAGACTGAAGCTGTAGTCTATGAAGAAGAAATGCCACGACTGAGGAAGGTGTGCTGCTTAAGGGCTGGCTTCAAATGGGCCTCAGAGTGCTGGGGAACAGTTTGGACAAGCTGAAGAAGACAATTCTGTCTGAAAGAACCAGCAGAATTAATTTGGGATCCCCAGCTCCCTGTCAGTCTTACTTAACTAGCAGCATCTAGAGATATATCTACTTCATGCTAAACAAACTGGGAAAATAGCAAAATATTCTTATAGTGAAACTCAAATGGAAGAGGGAGGTTCACAGTATGTGAAATAAGGGACTGGCCACTTGGGAGGAATATAGGAACATTGTCAGGATATGCAGAGATGCAATGAGGAAGGCCAAGGCTCACTTGAAACAAAATCTGGGGATCAATGTCAAAGATAACAATAAGGGCTTCTTTAAATACATCAGCAGTAAAAGGAAGACTGGGGATACAGTGGGGCCACTGCTGAACAAGGAAGGGGCCCACGTGACGCAGGATGCAGGAAGGTGGAGTTATTGAATGCCTTCTTTGCTTCGGTCTTTACTGCTAAGGCTGGCCCTCAGGCATCTCGGCCCTCAGGCATCTCAGCCCCCAGAAGAGAGAGAAAAAGTCTGGAGAAAGGAAGACTTCCCCTTGGCTGAGGAGGATTGGGTCAGAGATCACCTAAGCAAACCAGATCCTTGCAAATCCATGGGCCCCAATGGGATGCACCCGCGAGTGCTGAGGGAGCTGGCGGATGTTCTTGCTGAGCCACTCTCCATCATCTTTGAAAGGTCGTGGAGGACAGGAGAGGTGCCCGAAGACTGGAGGAAAACAAATGACACTCCAGTCTTCAAAAAGGGCAAGAAGGAGGACATGGGGACCTACAGAGCAGTCAGCCTCACCTCCATCCCGGGAAAGGTGATGGAGCAGTTCATCCTGGAGGTCATCTCCAGGCATGTAAAGGAGGCTATCAGAAGTAGTCAACATGGATTCACCAAGGGAGGACCATGCTTGACCAACCTGATAGCCTTGTATGATGGTGTGACTGGCTGGGTTGACGAAGGGAGAGCCGTGGATGTTGTATATCTCGATTTCAGTAAGACATTCAACACTGTCTCCTATATCATCCTCATAGACAAGCTAAGGAAATGTGGGTTGGATGAGTGGACAGTGAGGTGGACAGAGAACTGGCTCAACAACAGAGCTCAGAGGGTCATGAACAACGGAGCAGAGTCTGGATGGAGGCCTGTCACTAGTGGTGTTCCCCAGGGGTCTGTGCTGGGTCCAGTCCTGTTCAACATATTCATCAATGAGCTGGATGATGGGACAGAGCGTAACCTCAGCAAGTTCGCTGGTGATACCAAGCTGGGAGGGGTGGCTGATACACCAGAAGGCTGGGCTGCCATCCAGCAAGACCTGGACAGGCTGGAGAGCTGGGCCGAGGGGAACCTCATGAAATTCAACAAGAGCAAGTGCAAGGTCCTGCCCCTGGGGAGGAACAACCCCATGCACCAGTACAGGCTGGGGGCTGAACTACTGGGAAGCGGCTCTGTTGAGAAGGACCTGGGAGTGCTGGTGGGCAGCAAGGTGACCCTGAGCCAGCAAAGCGCCCTTGTGGCCAAGAAGGCCAACGGTGTCCTGGGATGCATTAAAAGGAGTGTGGCCAGCAGATCAAGAGAGATTATCCTGCCCCTCTACTCTGCCCTGGTGAGACCACATTTGGAGTGATGTGTCCAGTTTGGGGATCCATAGTTTAAGGAGGACGGGGAACTGCTTGAGCAAGTCCATTGGAGAGCTACGAAGATGATCAGGGGACTGGAGCATCTCCCTTATGAGGAAGGGCTGAGAGACTTGGGTTTGTTCAGCCTGGACAAGAGAAGACTGTGGGGGGATTTCATCAATGCCTATAAATATCTAAAGGGTGGGTGTCAGGACAATGGGACTAGGCTCTTTTCAGTGGTGCCCAATGACAGGACAAGGGCAATGGGCACAAGTTGGAACATGGGAAGTTCCAGCTAAACATGAGGAAAAACTTCTTTCCTGTGCGGGTGCCAGAGCAGTGGCACAGGCTGCCCAGGGAGGCTGTGGAGTCCCTTCCCTGGGGACATTCAAGATCTGCCTGGACGCGTTCCTGTGCCCCCTGCTCTGGGTGTGCCTGCTCAAGCAGGGGGGTTGGACAAGATGATCTCCAGAGGTCCCTTCCAACCCCTGCCATTCTGTAATTCTGTAATTCTGTGATAGTACAGGAAAGGAAACCGATAATGAATATACTTTTAAGTTAATGTATCTGAGGAATGGATTTTAAGATATTTTGTCTTCTTATTGCATGTGTGGTAGGAAAAGAAATGAGAACAAGAACATGAGAAAAAAATGACAAGTATCTGAAGCATTTTAGCAGCATAAAAATTGAAATAGTGTGTCATCCCTACAGGACACATATGCAGGAATAAGTATTTGTAGGTATTGGAATCTTTTTTTGGCATGGTATGTTTCAATATTTATTTAAGCCATTAGAAGTAATCAGACAATTTTATCTTTGATATTATGTATATTTTTTCTAGTTAGTAGGATGAGTGAAATCTTTTATTTGATCACAGTGTAGGTGTTTCTGTCCTGAAAACTGCTAAAAAATTGTTCCACAGGCCAATATGAAACTTTCATTGCTCTACCCATGGAGCAGAATCTCCTTGTACAGAAAGATTTCAGTACATTAGAGTGTCACATCTGCTGAGTTAACTGCATGTCTGATCTCTTGATGCCCTTCTTGAAGGTATAGTTTTAAACCTTTATCCATTACTTATCCTAGAGCTGGAATCTATCTTTCTCCCCCTCCCAAAGAGAGGTTTAGAGTGAATCATAGAAGTCTTCAGATAACTAGCTTTGCCATCCTGACTGTGCTGAATATCTTTGGCTTTCATTCATACAGGTAGGACAAGAGATCTAAGCAATAGCTTATTAGGTGTTCACTCATCTCACAGAGAGTCTTCAAAAGGACTACAGTATATTATGTTTTCTTCCATGGATATGGCTCTTCATCACAACTCCCTCTCAGTTCTTGGAAGAAATATAGATTAGCTGGTACCAAGATTAAATCTTCAAGTTCATTTCATTTCTCGACCTTTATTTGTCAGGCCTCTTGCAACAGGTAAGATTAATGTATACTGTTCTCATGAAGGCAAAGCTTGAAAAGGCTGGATGGCTACATAGTTCCAGTACTGGAAATCTCTCCCTGCCTCCTCCTGGTTAATTTTTATTCCTGCAGAAGGCTCACTCACCAAGCCAAGAATATACAGCTATAAATATTCCTTCAGCATTTCGCTACTGCAAGACATAGTGTACAACTGAAGTGCCTGATCTCAAGAACTAAACTCCAACAGTCTACACTGGAGGCTGGATCCAAGACTCTTGGAAGTCACTGAAAAGACTCCCATCAAATTTAGTAGTGTGAGAGTCTTCAGGTCCTCTTCTACAATGAATCAGGTCCACTTAGATTTAACTGTATTTTTTGGAAAGGAATTAAACATGGATTTTACTGCCTAGGCACATAAAAGGTAGGCATTACTGTCAAGCTACGAAAAGAATACAGCTTGTCCTGTATCTGGGGACTGAACAGGGCTCTTTTTCCTCAGTGAGTTCCAGTCTCCAATCCATTGTACATGTACCTGCCCTTGCTTCCATCAGAGGAATAAAGTCAGAGAGAGGAATACAGGATCCATTCCTTCCTCTCTTCTCTTTACATGTCCTCTGGGGAAGTCCAGTGCCAAACAAAATGGAAAGCAGCAGGCACCTGTACCTTTATAAGAGGATGCACCTCACTTCTGTATGAAAAAGAGTTTACTTATATCTGGGTCAATCCACTACTGTATTGAAGTTTTCGCAGCCTGTGGTGGGTTGACCTTGGCCAGCTGCCAGGCACCCACCCAGCCGCTCTCTGCCCTCCTCAACAGCACTAGTGGAGAAAATACCATGAAAAAGCTCATGGGTTGAGATAAAGACAGGGAGATCACAAAGCCAATGTATTGTTTAGCTATGTTCAGTTCTGATATCCTTTGCCAGAAAAAAGACATTTCTGTCATGATGGTAAGGGAGCAAATGAAAAAAATGGTTGTAGACTGTAGCCGCAGAGATTCCCAGACTATTGGGATTGCAGAAAACTAGGTATGAAATTGTTATGCCTGTGGAAACAAGGTCCAGTGGTTTAATGCCAGTGAGAGCTGCTCAATGACACTTAACACCAGAGGAGCCTAAAGAAGAAAATAAATCGGTTCTAATACAGGAGAGCTATGTTTTAATTATTATGTTGAAAATACAGAAGAAAAGTGTGCAAATGAGAAAATAAGTGTACCTGATACCAATCCCATGTTCTGTTTGTCACTCAAATTTTCTCTGTGGCATTTGTGGAGGCTGTGGGGCTAGCTCACAAAATGCTGCCTCCTGAGAGTTGGTTTGCCAGCTGGAGTTTGGAGCTGTATTTAGCCACAGGAACCAAAAGGTCAAGTCCATGTCACTTTGCTTCCTATAGTCTGTCCTTCGGAGTTGAACTACGACACTAATAAATGGGCTAACCAGTTCACTCTTTATTTACCCTGGCTTCCTTGCCAGGGAGCATTTTTTTTTGAGATGGACCCCTTCCTCTCTTTACATTTTTCTTCTCAGGTTTTATTTTCTGGTACTTCCCTTAGCCCCGGAATGCAATTTCTGGCTTTAGATGAGATAGAACTGTGATGACTTGTGGTTCTTCTTTCCCCATTCTTTGAGATTGACGTATATAAAGGAAATGCAGCAAATTACTCCTTTCTCTTTGCTGAGATCACCTTCCTTTCCAAACTGTTACAATAAAATATTTACCATGAGACATATTCGTTGTGCACATTATCTTAGCCATTTCTTTATTCCTGGTTCTCATCTTTTCATACATTATGGCTAACTCAGTGGACATGAGAGTACTTATGTTTCCTTGGATGCAAGAAGAGACTCAGCCCTATCTGAGGACAAGCGTGAGCCCATGTTCGCCTTGCTTGTACCACTGGCACTGTGGTGTCCAGGAAGGACTCAGGCTCGTGGTCCAGAAGGAGCTGTGGCACACTCTGGGCAGGGTCCACACCTGCACATCTAGGTGATCATGTGGCTGAGACACACCATTACCACCAAACTTGATGCAGTTGCAGGGCCATAGCAAGGCCATATTACTAATATAAATGGCAGATTCTGCATTTAGAGTGGGTTGGGTTTTTTTTCAGAATAAGTTCTGCTTTTTTGAAGTACCTTTCCTGTCCTGTCAGTTTTGGTGCTTCTGCTGTTGCAGTTCTCAAACTGGAAATAAATCAGCTGCAACAGCTCAGTGAATTTTCTTTTTCTTATGTTTCTTTTTGCAGATCACACAGTAGCTGAAATTGAGAAAAATATTATAGAAGCTTTTGAGGTGTTTGACCATGAATGCAATAACACTGTGGATGCCAGGTTTGTAAATATCTTCACACAGAATTATTACAGGATCTAGTATAGAGATAAATAAATCCATAAACCTGCATCTGCTTTATAAGAAAATGTAATTGAAACAGTCCTTTTGGCCCTGATTGGACAAGTATGTCTTTGCTTGTTTAATAGACATTTTGCATTGTTCAGTGGTTGAAGGCTGAGACTAGCCTGAGAGAGAGGGATGCTGGGACTGGTGGAGTCAAGCAGCAAGAGGAAACTGCAGCTAGACAAGAAGTATAAGGTTACAATTATTACTAGCAAATCTCTGCTCCAGTAGCTCATTTGGCACTGTAGGTCCGTATGGATCCCCTTGCTTTCAGGTTAGTCCCAGCACATCAAGGAGTGTCCCTGGCAGTGTGTGTTACAGTTACATGCTCTCAGTAGGTGTCCCCAACTGAAATATATCCTGCACATCTCTCTTCCTCTGGGGTAACATGGGAGGTGGATTTCCTCTGACAGGGCAGTATTTTTAGGAGACTTGGAGGAAGATGGCATGTAATTTGATTATATAACTTAATAACAACAACAACAACAATAATAATAACACTAGCCCCAAACATAAAGATGATCATACTTGATTGCACCAAAAGTTCATTTAGCCCACTACCCTCATCTGAATGACTAGTAGTTACGTGGGGGTGGAATATAAGGAATTGAACAAATATGCAGTGTCTCTTGTTGGTTTTTGTACATCTGCCGCATTATGATTTGAGTGGTGCCTGGGTTTTTTTTTGTCTTATGATAAATAACGAACAATAGCTCTCTATTAATATTCCTGACACCATTAATGATTTCATAGCTGCCTGTCACATCCCTCCGCCATCACAGTACTTTAAGGCTGAAGAGTCCAGGTGTGTTTAATCTCTTAGGAGATGCCATTCCATAGCTCTGGCCATTCTGTTTTTTGTGGCCCTTCTTGTTCAGCTAACTCCTTTTTGAAATGGGATGACCAGATCTGAGCGAGTGGGATGCACAGATGGGAGTCAGGAAGGAGAGCTGCGTGTTCTGTACCTTTAGCATGCAATGTTGTGTAAATACAAAGAAAATATATGTCTGAGGGAGTAAGAAAAAGTTCAGTGGAAGAAAAAAACATGGACTGTTAGACCGATCGGGGCACAACTGACTACAAGATACAGAGCTAAAGGAAGTAAAATGTAAAAATTCCCAGATAATCTTAATTCTGGTGTTTTTGAATTCTGGTATTTTTTAAGTTTGGCTATTTGACAGTTCTATTTTAACTTAATTTTAACATAAACTTCCATACATATGACAACATGGCTTTTGTTATAAGATACAAAAACCACATGCTTATATCTCACTAAACAGGTTCTGAAGTTGTTACAAGCTCTTGTCATTCAAGTTTACTGAAGTAATTTTTCATATTTCCAATTACTATTTTCACAAGAATATCATGAGAGCTTTTAATTGTAATTCGTTTATTGAGTATAAACACTACAAAGGAGCGTGAGAACTGGTGAAATTGTTGTCTCTAGACATTCCTCACAAAGCCAAACTGGAAAACATCTTTAAATGTTCCAAACATCTTTTCTACATTAAAAAACAGAGGCTACAAAATATTTATGTGATGGTTTTAGCAATGAATACTTACTAGTGCATCTAAATTTAAGAAATTATAGGTACATCTTAGAAGTGAAATTATTTTTCCGATATACCAGGTAGAGAGAATTCCAGTGTACGTCTCCACGCTTGGTACAATTGCTGTTCCCTCACCCATAGGGCTCTTTGGGAAGAGTGCTCGCTTCAGTCTTGTGGCCCATCCCCAGGGAGGTGCAGGATACTCAGCGCTGGGGCTGCCCCGGTGCCCCCTGGCTGCTCCCGGCTGGGTGGTGGGATGGGCCCTCGCTGCCTGGCCCTGCTCTGCCACCCGGCATGGGGAGCCCCTGCCACTACCACCCCCCCAGCCCTGGGGAGACCCTAGCCCTCACTGCACCATGACAGACTAGTTGATTATTTGTTTGTCATTTACATCTGCAGTCCTGGCTAAACAGCTGTAAAATCTGTGACACTCCTCACGCTATTATGTAATGGGTATAGAGCTTGATAAACCGTTACAACAATTAAATGATACAGACTTCTTAAAAATATGTTCATTCAGACAGTAAGTCGTAACACGATGGGGCATTCAAAAGTCTATTTAACATAGTAAATGCATAATTTCAGGTTACTTTTTTATCATAGTACAGTTACTGACAAGGAACAATAATTTATTGTCTAATTATTCCTAGCCTCATATTGCAGGGCTGTACCACAATAATGGGATTATTAATGGCTGATTATCTTGTATCAGAAGGTGGCAGTACAGCACAATTCTTAACCATGATTGTAGGCGCATGAATATTATTGCCTGAAATATCAGATATCTGTGAAGAATATGGAAAATTGCCCTGGCTTGACAGGCCAACACCAGTATTGCATGACTCCTAATGTAAATGCAACTTACTAATAAACTAAGTCTGAGGAAGACAGGATTGTTTTGTGCTGCTTACAGTACACCCGGAGTCAAGGGCTTTCATGGTTTTGCAAATCTTGTCATTGAAAGTATTGTATCCAGGGTGAAAACCATGACCCAAAATTTTATCATGTCTGTGTTACAAAACCTGTATGGACATAAACTAATTTTATCCATCATTTTTATATGCTAGAAGCTACACACCAGAAACTGTAGCTGCTGAACTAAATGAGAGGAAGTGGCTGGGAGGAAAATACATTTTCCTATTTGGGTCCTTTACACACTACTACCAAATGTGACATGATTTTTTTGACCACAGATGCTTCAAACAACATCCTTGTGCTGGCATAGCACAAGCTGCCAGAAACAGCAGCCAGCAATACCAGATTTTGCAAACTTTTTCAGGGCCTGGCTTACCTTAGTCACATCGCAGTTTTGCTGATGTGAGAGGTGAAGCAGAAGGTTGATGGCAGCCTTCCCGTCTCTGGCAGTCTGTGAGTAGAGATAGTGTGGGACAGCAGGGAGGCGTGATTTGGGTTGAGTGTTTTACTGGGGGAGGCAGAGAATATTTACAAGTATCTTTTAGATAGAGAAGACGAGGGAGCGCAGGAGTGAGAGCATCAAGTACAGTATATCCATACTAGAAATAGGTTGCATGGACCAGGATTATAAAAATAGGAGTAAATGTCTGACCTCATTGAGGTCAAATGGCCAAAATTCCATTCACGTCCACTGGGGACAAGGTTTCACCGAGTAGTTTGAGCAGATGGCTTGTTTCATAACAACTGTATGTGTGGGACTGGGTTTTGTTTTGTAACTATTTTTGTGCAGCCAGCCTTTTCCTCTCTTCTGTCTATTGTAGTGCTTCCCACATGTTTTCAGTCAGAATGGGAGCTCCTCGGGACCTGTCTGAGGAGGCCAAAGACTGAATCGTATAATTTTACATGTGCTTGCTGTGCCCCACTTGAGACCTTACTGTTGTAAGATGATTTTACAAAGGTCATTTTTATTAGGCAATCTATTTTTTCCCCACCTAATGTACTGGTGAAGATGAGGAAACCACAGAGGTTTGAATCACAGGAACCACCAGCACTATGGGTACTTGTTCAAATGTGCTTGAATTTCTGTGTTGTAGAATTGGACTGAAAATCATGAGCAATATTGATGCTTCTGTAATGTTTTTTTGAACCATACCATAAATCTCATTAGCACTCTTTTTTCCAGCTTTTCAGTACTTTTGCATCTAGTCTATGATGTTGTTCATCTTTAACTTTTTTGAGGCATTGCCACTTTGGTCAGAATTTTATGTAGAGCCTCAGAACAACTGTGCCAGGTTCAGCAGTAAATGCAAGCTATGAATATATTTTGCACCGCAAACAAGGTGGTGATAAGCCAGTGTGTTGGTCCGTTGAACTCTTTCAGAGCTCAGCAGGGCCACAGCAGGGCTGCCTCCTTCCTGACCTTTTCTAATTGTTCTTTACTGCAGTTAGAATTTGTATCTTTATAGCATTTAATGTAAACATATAGGTTTCAAAGTCTTTTATTTACTATATTGTCGTGGTTTAGCGGCAGCTCAGCCCCACACAGTCGCTCGCTCACTCCCCCACCGGTAGATGGGGGAGAGAATCAGAAGGGTAACGCTCGTGGGTCGGGATAAGAACAGTTTAATAATGAAAATTAAAAGAAACAACAGTAGAAATGCAATGTAAAGGAGAACAACGAGAGGCGCAAAGCCCCGGGGGAGGGGGGAAGGGAGGGGAGAGGGGGAACGAACCGCCGGAACAAACCGCACGCGCCGCAGCCGCTCGCCGCCCGCCGACCCGACGCCGCGCCGCCTGCGCGCTGCCACTGCCCCCCCTCAATATACTGGTCATGGTGTCACATGGTATGGAATGAACCTGCCATTGGCCAGTCGGGGTCAGCCGCCCCCACCATGGCCCTGCCCCTCCCAGCCCCCCCTGCCACGCCACGCGGCAGAGCGCGGGAAGCTGGAAAGGTAGCTGACCCCCACAGTGAGGAGAATTAACCCCTTCTCAGCCAAAACCAGCACATTCTCCACCCCTTATTCCATACCACTTACACCATGCCCAGGTCCCATATGATGCAATACAACCGTACCAACCACCACCCCTCCCCTTCCCATCCTTTAACATAATACACAGACATCATTCCCTTAGTTCATGGATCTTCCCTGTAAAATGTCTATTAAAATGTCCATTGAGTTCACGCAGTCCATGACTCTGGGCTCCATCTGTTGTATCAGTCTTTCCGGGTGGGAGAGACGGTGTGTGGCGTTGGGTTGCTGCATACCGAGTCAGTCATCGTTCCATCACTGCTGCACGGCTTGTTTCATAGTTGATCTTCCATGGGTTGGGAGGCTCGTACTCTGATATCATTGATACAACACAGAGGTGACACACAATATTATATAGCAGTTCACATTGTGCCATTCAGTTCATTGACTGTTTTCACCCAAAATCAAATCCCCTTGAGGCACACATCGGATTTCTCCATCCTCCCGCATCACCCACCAAGTGCACCCAGGTCCTCGAGCAAAAACAATCCCACGAATGGGTTTGCCTTTGCCAGAGGCAGGAAGAACCCAGACTGTTTTGCCCAGCATACTTTTTGTGTGCACTACAGGGACTCTATCCCCTTCCACAGTATGTAGGATTTCTGACTGGGCAGGGCCAGCTCGGTTGGCAGATCCCCTCGTGTTGACTAACCACGTGGCTTTTGCTAAATGTGTATCCCAGTGCTTGAATGTCCCACCCCCCATTGCTCTCAGTGTGGTTTTTAACAGTCCATTGTACCTTTCAATTTTCCCAGAGGCTGGTGCGTGATAGGGGATGTGATACACCCACTCAATGCCGTGCTCTTTGGCCCAGGTGTCTATGAGGCTATTTCGGAAATGAGTCCCATTGTCTGACTCAATCCTCTCTGGGGTGCCATGTCGCCACAGGACTTGTTTCTCAAGACCCAGGATAGTGTTCCGGGCAGTGGCGTGGGGGACAGGATATGTTTCCAGCCAGCCAGTCGTTGTTTCTACCATTGTAAGCACATGGCGCTTGCCTTGGCGGGTCTGTGGGAGTGTGATATAGTCAATTTGCCAGGCCTCCCCATATTTATATTTCAGCCATCGTCCCCCATACCACAGAGGCTTTACCCGCTTCGCTTGCTTGATTGCAGCGCATGTGTCACATTCGTGGATAACCTGTGCAATAATATCCATGGTCAAGTCCACCCCTCGATCACGAGCCCACCTGTATGTTGCATCTCTCCCTTGATGGCCTGAGGTGTCGTGGGCCCACCGAGCTAGAAATAGTTCACCCTTATGCTGCCAGTCCAGATCCACCTCAGCCACTTCAATCTTGGCAGCCCGATCTACCTGCTGGTTGTTTCGATGTTCTTCAGTGGCCCGACTCTTGGGGACATGAGCATCCACATGCCGTACCTTTACAACCAGTTTCTCTACCCGGGCAGCAATATCTTGCCACAATGTGGCAGCCCAGATGGGTTTGCCTCTGCGCTGCCAGTTGCTTTGCTTCCATTGCTGCAGCCAGCCCCACAAGGCATTTGCCACCATCCAGGAGTCAGTATAGAGATAGAGCACTGGCCACTTTTCCCGTTCAGCGATGTCTAAGGCCAGCTGGATGGCCTTTACCTCTGCAAACTGGCTCGATTCACCTTCTCCTTCAGCAGTTTCTGCTACTTGTCGTGTAGGACTCCATACAGCAGCCTTCCATCTCCGGTGCTTTTCCCACAAGGCGACAGGACCCATCAGTGAACAGGGCATATTGCTTCTCATCTTCTGGCAGTTTGTTATACAGTGGGGCTTCTTCAGCACGTGTCACCTCCTCCTCTGGTGATAATCCAAAATCTTTGCCTTCTGGCCAGTCCATAATCACTTCCAAGATTCCTGGGCGACTGGGGTTTCCTACTCGAGCCCGCTGGGTGATCAGTGCAACCCATTTACTCCACGTAGCATCAGTTGCATGGTGTGTAGAGGGGATGTTTCCTTTGAACATCCAGCCCAGCACTGGCAGTCGGGGTGCCAGGAGCAACTGTGCTTCAGTACCAACCACTTCTGAAGCAGCTCGAACCCCTTCATATGCTGCCAATATCTCTTTTTCAGTTGGAGTATAGCGGGCTTCAGACCCTCTGTATCCCCGACTCCAAAACCCTAGGGGTCGACCCCGGGTCTCCCCAGGTGCTTTCTGCCAGAGACTCCAGGTAGGGCCATTCTCCCCGGCTGCAGTGTAGAGCACATTTTTTACATCTTGTCCTGCCCGGACTGGCCCAAGAGCTACTGCATGGACTATTTCTCGTTTAATCTGTTCAAAGGCTTGTCGTTGCTCAGGGCCCCATTTGAAATCATTCTTTTTCCGGGTCACTTGATAGAGAGGGCTCACGATCAGACTGTAATTTGGAATATGCATTCTCCAAAAACCCACAACGCCCAAGAAAGCTTGTGTTTCCTTTTTGCTAGTTGGTGGAGACATGGCTGCTATTTTGTTGATCACATCCATTGGAATCTGACGACGACCGTCTTGCCATTTAATTCCTAAGAACTGGATTTCTCGTGCAGGTCCCTTCACCTTACTTTGTTTTATGGCAAAACCAGCTTTCAGAAGGATTTTGGACTATTTTCTCACCTTTCTCAAAAACTTCTTCTGCTGTGCTGCCCCACACAATGATGTCATCAATGTATTGAAGGTGTTCTGGAGCTTCTCCCTGTTCCAGTACAGTCTGAATCAGTCCATGGCAAATGGTAGGACTGTGTTTCCACCCCTGGGGCAGTCGATTCCAGGTGTACTGGACGCCCCTCCATGTGAAAGCAAACTGTGGCCTGCACTCTGCTGCCAGAGGGATTGAGAAGAATGCATTAGCAATATCAATTGTGGCATACCACTTGGCCGCCTTTGACTCCAGTTCGTATTGAAGTTCTAGCATGTCTGGCACAGCAGCACTCAACGGTGGAGTGACTTCATTCAGGCCACGATAGTCTACTGTTAGTCTCCACTCTCCATTAGACTTCCGGACTGGCCATATGGGACTGTTAAAGGGTGAGTGGGTCTTACTGATGACTCCTTGGCTCCTCAGTTGGTGAATGAGTTTATGGATGGGGATCAGAGAGTCTCTGTTGGTGCGATATTGCCGCCGGTGCACTGTTGTGGTGGCGATTGGCACCTGTTGTTCTTTGACCTTCAGCAACCCCACCACAGAAGGGTCCTTTGAGAGACCGGGCAAGGTAGACAGCTGTTCAGTTTCCTCCGTCTCCAAGGCAGCTACACCAAAAGCCCACTTGTAACCTTTTGGGTCCTTGAAATACCCTCTCCTGAGGTAGTCTATACCAAGGATGCACGGAGCCTCTGGGCCAGTCACAATGGGGTGCTTCTGCCACTCATTGCCAGTTAGGCTCACTTCGGCCTCCAATACAGTTAGCTCTTGAGATCCCCCTGTCACTCCAGCAATGCTGATGGGTTCTGCCCCTATATAGTTTGATGGCATTAAGGTGCACTGTGCGCCGGTGTCCACTAAAGCTTTATACTCCTGTGGGTCGGACGTGCCAGGCCATCGGATCCACACAGTCCAGTAAGCCCGGTTATCCCTTTCCTCCACCCGGCTGGAGGCAGGGCCCCTCTAGTCCTGATCATGGCAGTCACAACTCACTTCCTGTAAATGTGAATCAGGAGTCCCTCTATTACACTTAGAAATAAAATCTGCGCTTCTACTCCTCTGTCTGGGGACTTGCTCGCTGGAAACTGGAGCAGCAGCTTTCCTGGAAGAGCCTCCCTGAGTGACTGTTCTTCCTTGCAGTTCATGTACTCGTGCCTGTAGGGTCGAAGTAGGCTTGCCATCCCACCTCATCATGTCCTCTCCGTGGTCACGCAGGTAGAACCATAGGGTGGCCCGTGGTGTGTATCCCCTTCTTTGAGCCAAAGGACGCTTATTCCTAACAGCTGAGACACTGCTCTGTCGAGGTGGGGAGTAGGACAGATCTTCTTTGAGTTGCTGGACCTCTTGGGATAGTTTCTCCACAGCAGAGACAAGCGAGGAAGAGATATTTGTGTCATAATCCCGGAGTCTATCTATCACCTCTGCCACCGTTGGTGTCTCGTCATCTTTCCAGGACATCACTGCCAATGAGTTTGCATGCGAAGATGGTGCGCTCCGTACAAACTTCCGCCACATGGGTCGTGTGCACTCGGCTTCATCTGGATCTTTGGATGACCGTTGATCATCCAGGTCACCATAAATCACCTCAAACACAGCTAATTCCCTGAGATACTGGATGCCTTTCTCCATAGTTGTCCATTTTCCTGGGCGATATGTAACATCTTCTTTAAAAGGATACCTTTCCTTCACTGCAGACAGGAGTCGCCTCCAGAGGCTGAGGGCTTGTGGTTTTTTCCCAATTGCTTTGTCAACGCCCCCTTCCCCAGAAAGGGATCCCAATTGTTTGGCTTCTTTTCCCTCTAGTTCCAGGCTACTGGCCCCATTATCCCAGCATCGGAGCAGCCAGGTGGCAATGTGCTCACCTGAACGACGGCTATAATCTTTTCGCATATCTCGCAACTCGCTTAAGGACAGGGATCGGGTGGTCTCTATTTCATTTATTACTTCTCCCTCCTCTCCCCGCGATGGCCCTGGTTCTTCATCATCCCGTTCTAAACGAGTTGATGTCCGCTTCCAATATTTTGTCTTATGTATGGGGGCAACTGATACTGGTACGGGTTTATTTTCTGAGCTAGCTCCGGTACTTGTTGTGGGGGTTTGAGTGGCTGCAGTGCCTGTTGTCAGGGCTGGATTGTCTACAGTGCCAGTCACTTTGCATTTCAATCCAGAGACATTCTCTTCCCCCTGGGGGCACTGAATACTGTTGAGCAGGGCTCGGTATGCATGGGCCAGACCCCAGCACGTTGCAGTTATCTGTGTCCCTCTGGAGTTCCCAGCGTAACAACATACTTTCTCCAAATATTCTACTAGTTTTTTAGGATTCTGCACTTGCTCGGGGGTGAAACTCCAAAACACTGGGGGTGCCCACTGCCCTAGGTATTTGCCCATGCTATCCCACATGCCCTGCCACTCGTAACTATCAAGCCTCGGGGCAGATTTCTGGGTGATATTCTTAAGTTGCTTAGTCAAAACCAAAACAACATGCCCAAAAACTAACAATGACTGCACCTTAACCACCCAAGGATGTTCAAGATACAAAAACGTTGTTGTAACAAAGGCACAGACATCATAGAACAAAGTTGCAAAGGTATTATTCTGTATTTCCTCCATATAAAATCTCTCAGAGGAGGAGGTATAATTGCTAATTGCCTCAACAAGGTGGTATCCGAAGTACAGTAACGGTTTCAGCAAAAACCCCAAATACCAGATAAAGCTGAAAACGAGTGTTTGTATAACAAATCTCGTAGGCAAAACATTACTAATCACAGCAGAACACAGCAGACTCAAACAACCAACACCGATTTTTAACACCAACTGCAAAAAGGACAACATGGTGCTGGGACCAGCAGCTGTTGTTATCTCCAACCCTCGAGCCCCACGTTGGGCGCCAAAAAGACTGTCGTGGTTTAGCGGCAGCTCAGCCCCACACAGTCGCTCGCTCACTCCCCCACCGGTAGATGGGGGAGAGAATCAGAAGGGTAACGCTCGTGGGTCGGGATAAGAACAGTTTAATAATGAAAATTAAAAGAAACAACAGTAGAAATGCAATGTAAAGGAGAACAACGAGAGGCGCAAAGCCCCGGGGGAGGGGGGAAGGGAGGGGAGAGGGGGAACGAACCGCCGGAACAAACCGCACGCGCCGCAGCCGCTCGCCGCCCGCCGACCCGACGCCGCGCCGCCCCCGCGCTGCCACTGCCCCCCCTCAATATACTGGTCATGGTGTCACATGGTATGGAATGAACCTGCCATTGGCCAGTCGGGGTCAGCCGCCCCCACCATGGCCCTGCCCCTCCCAGCCCCCCCTGCCACGCCACGCGGCAGAGCGCGGGAAGCTGGAAAGGTAGCTGACCCCCACAGTGAGGAGAATTAACCCCTTCTCAGCCAAAACCAGCACATATATAAATGTCAACTTTACTGAAATTAAACTTAACAATTAGAGCACAGCAGTTGAAAAGTAACCTGCACACAGTAGACTGCAACACAATGGTAAATTTTGGGGGAAAGTCACAAGAACAATTATACTCTTCCAAAAGGCTCCAGAATATTTAATGACTATAAAAATAGACATTGCTTAGTGAGACATCATCTTAACAGTCCACATACATGTGCCTGTGTGCTTGTACCTTCACACTCCTGTACACAAACTCTCATTGGTATCTGGATTCTCCACAGACACGCTTGTATTGCAGATGTACTGACAAAGATGTTCATTCTTTCTTTCAGAGAGATTGGTTCAATTGTCAGGTCACTGGGTTGCTCCCCAACTGAGGCAGAACTTCATGAACTGCTTTCAAAGGTAAATGTTTAAATCCTTTGGGTTTTTTTTTCAGTCTTAAACTTGCACAAGATCGGCCCTTCTGCCTTGCTGCATGGGAAACCTAAGTTCTTTTCCCAGAGGTTAGAAGTGTCAGGGAAGTGATTCAGGAAGGCAAGGCAGTCTCTCAGGTAAAGCAAGCCTTTAAGCCCATGAGGTAACAACATAGATGGATTAAAATGAGGAGTCTTTGACGCTCTTTCACCCCAGAAGGCCACTGTGACACTGTGCCAAGGTGGAAGGGGTTTTGTAGAAAATGGAGGAAGAATTGATTTTGGCTGATAAAAAAGAATGCCCTAAATGTCATTCAGATTAGGATATCCAAACCATAACCATTTCACTCTTCTGGACGTGTCATGGGCATTCACTGATGATTAAGTAATAAAAAACAGTTCTTGAGCAGGTGTTAAAATTATAAATCAAATTCCAAAAATACACAGAGGGAAGACATGCTGGATCCTGTTGTTGCTATCTTACAGTTAGACCCCTCAACTTTCTATCCTTCCTGAAGTCTCTCCCAGTCTTGAGATTTCTCAGTTATAGATAAGTAGTCTTTTCTTACTTGATTACTTAAGCCTGTAAGTCAGAATTCAGACATAAAATCTTGCAAGTCCTCCCATTTTCCCAGTGATACACAGGGGTAAGGAACTCCAATCATATTTCTCCACAGTTTTTTCCGCCACTAATTTTTGTCTCATACCTCATGCTTGTAATAGAAAGGATGGTGTGCTGGTGCCTTGGCAGGATATGGTTAATAAATGGGGCAAAGAAGTGGGAAAAAGACTTCACATTCTTTTTGCAAACAGATATGCTGCCTTAAGGAATGGAAGATGCTGGGGAAGGATTTTTCTCTTTTTCATCTATAGGTCAGGATACTAGGAATTGTTCTCTCTCTCTTCTTTCTGTCCCCAGCAAAAATATGGATGGTTGCAGTTTTAGTGTCTCCTCAGTAGCCTTGTCTGGTCTCTTGTAGATCAGAATGTAGCGTGAGAAATCTTGTGATAAGTCTTGTGAAAATGATGCAGCTGCTTCAGATGAGGAAGTGCACAGATCCATCACAGGAGAAAGATCTTTTAACATGATACTGCAATCTGTCTGCACTGGTTCTGTACTCTCAGTACCAGATTGTCCCAGCTCCCACTGACAAACAAGCCAAAATGGAAAGAGAAATTATGGTGCTTAATATAGATGATATTTTTAGTGGCCCACAGAGATTTTTGTTTGGAGCGAATGAACAATGCAGCTGACTCAAGATACAGAACTGAGAAAAGGAAGGGGATGCTTTGACTCCCCACCCCTGAGTCCAGGGGAACCAGGAGAGCTTAAGGCCTGCCTCCCTCTCCCAAAGAGATTGGACTTTCTACTTCTTTTTCCAGTTTTCAGCGTTACTGAAAATTTGAGATGAGTAATATATAACAAAATGCAATGCAATGCAGCTGTGAAGTGGAAGGTTCTTGGGATACAACCATATAGCATGTATGCAATCGTTGATTATAAGGATATTAAAGTACAAATACTGCAAGAAAAATACATTCAAGAGTAACAGTTAACCTTAAAGAACACTGAACTGGAAGTTAAATATCAGAGATATCACAGTGTCTGTAAATGAAACCTTGGCATAGGTTTAGTACCAGAACAACACTATCTTCTTGTAGAACCCTTAATGTATTGTGTTACTGACTAATGTAGCTTAATTTGTATTATACCATTACCACTGACTGTGGTAATACTATTTTATCTTAACCTAGATAAAGTAAAAATTGTCTCTGTTGGCCTGGTTTGTAACCAAGCTATTTCCCCAGTATTTTTGCCCATTGTAAGCTGTGATTAATTTGTTTCTCACTACCTGTGTCTCTCAGTCATCTGTCTTCCCATTAGCCTTATTGTAGCTAAACTATGATATGTTGCCTTCCAATTATTCCTATCTGCCAAATCAGCATTCATATAATTATTTTATCTCTAAAAATTATCATATACTGTTTCCTATGTTGCCTTATGCTAAATGCTGTACTTAATAGCATATCTTTAGGCCTACTTACAAAGGTAAGATTAAATGATAAGCCTAGAGATGGTGAAAACTAATCTGAGGGTTACTACAATGCTTGGAGTTTGAATCCCAGGTACAGTGCACTGCTCTGCTACAGGTAGCCTGGATAACTCTGGAAGATGGTTTTGTTTCTTTGTGACTCAAGTCCCCAAATGTTATGTGGACAATAATAGTATGGCTGTGAGAGTAGAGATAGAAAACATAAGGAATGCTACAGTACAGTCGTTATGGGAGCTGTGGATGTACCCAGAGGAAAGAGGTAGAGCAAAACTCACAGAGTTTGAACAAGCAATACTGTTATTGTCACAGCCACTGTGAAAAGAGGAGGAATTACAGAAAAAGGGAAACGTCAGTGGGAAATGAGCTATAGAATGGGAGTGAACATGAGGAAGCGTAAAAGGATACATATACCTGCAAATCTGAATATTTACTGACTTAGGCAAGATTAATATGTTCAATTTACTCACATATCTATCCAATGTTAGAAACAGGATTAATTTTAACAGTTCAAGATATTGCTGCTTCTGTAGATCCACTGAAATGGAAGCTGGCCTTTCCAGGTCAGAGGAAGCTGAGGTTGCTCATTACCTCCCAGGCCTAGGTCCATTGTCAGGAAGCAGACATTTCTTCCACAGACTGCTTTCTGAAGGCAAAATACAAATAGCATACCAACAAAAAGAGCAAATCTGGGTGATATTTGTCAGTGGGGGCTGACATTTTCACAGGTATTTGTTACACTGAGCTCTGAAGTGGTCGTTGCCAGTGAGTTCTTCTGGTATGAAAATTAGGAGGACCTTCAACTATTTGGATGAGCAGATCTGATGTTTTTTGGCTCTTAAACGCGGTTTATGTAACTTACCATATTCATGGATGTTTTGGGTCCTTGCTTTTGTTTGTTCTACTTCATATAAGACACATCTATCCATTTCTGATGAATAGTTACCATGTTTCTACTTCTGTCTCTGTGGACTTCTGACTTAACACTAATTGAAGCACAGATGTTTCCTAAAACACCCTATGTGCTTATACGTCTCAATATTTGTGATGCATGGAATAGTTCAGTGTATTGGCTAACTGTTGTGTCACTGGGAAGAAGTTAAGTTTTGCCAGGTATTTTGTTACATCTTTTCAATCAAGAAAACAGTAAAACAAATTATTTTGTAATGGTAAAAGGTACCATTTGATTTAGCATGAAGCATGCAACAGCTTCATTTCCTTGCTAAAGATACCTTCTGCTAGGCTCACCAAACAGAAGGGAAAAAGTGCTTTTTCAAGCCAATTTCCACTCTAAAGCAGCAAGAGGTGGTGGCTGCCTGCTTTTAGCAATGAAACCCTTCAAGAGCTCTGGAAAAATGCATGCAGCAGCAGTTGAAACTCTCCATTTAAGCAACTGGATGTATCAGGCATCACCCCAGCTCTGATCCAGCTCGCAAGAGGAAGACTTCTTACTTTGTCTTTTCCTTTAATTTAGTCTCAAAATTTAGGAGGTTTCAAATCAGTTCCTATTTGAGTCTTCTTTCAATCTGAGCTGTGTCTCAGAGAGCCTAGCAAGGTGTTGCTGCTGCCATGTGAGACCATAAGGCATGTATCCAGTTTCAACACAGACATGAACAGGCTAGCTCCATGAAGAAGGCACCTTTTGCGAGTAAAACTTGAAATTTTCAGAGAAGGGATGCACCCCGAAGATAGGGGGCAGTTTTTAGCATGTTGCTCATCTCCTGAGGAAGTATAGGAATGCAGTGAGAATGCTGCTAGAAGTCCCCAGTGTGTTGGGACTAATCTGTTAATTTATTTGGGAGGCAAAGGGAAGTTTTTCTTTGTGTAGCATTTTATGGGCTCCCTTATGACTGCTTCAAACTGCCCTGACTCAGTCTGCCTGCCTCTCTGGTCCTTCCCCCAACAACTCTCTCCGGCTATTAAACATGTGGAGGCAACAAATTCCATCCTTGAGGTGTACTAGACTGGGGCTGTGTCCAAACTAGCACATTAAATATGCCCAGAAACATCCTTGGGTGTTGAAGCCAGCTGGCACAGAGCAGCTCATGTCTACCCTGGTAAATCTTTTATGTGGAGTGGCTGCACCAAGCAGCCTGCTGGAGAACAGTCCCTAAGGTCCCAGCTGGGCCTGGTGACTGCTCGGGGGCGTGTTAGGTGGCACTGGCCAAAATCATGCCAGGGAACGTGCTAATGGTTTGCTGTTATGGGTGCTTGGGAACGTTCCAGGCCCTGCTAGACTTTACTGGTATGAATGCAGTCTGAATGTTTAAACCTCTGCGGAGTTATTGTGGAAGATAAGATCAGTTACTAGGCATCCAGTTCCTTTGCATGAATGGTTTCTAAGCACAAGAGGGCAATATTGAGTTGTTGAAAGTGTCTATAATAGCAGGCCTGTATTTTGCCTGGGATATTATTTCTTCCTCTAATTTCTTTATATTTGATCACAAGCATTTCACTCAGATGTTATGGTGCCATGTGATATTAAAAACCTGATATAAATATTCAAAGTCTAACTCTGTAATTTTAATGCAGGAACCACCCCAATTTTCTGGTTTTCATATTAGTTTGCTAATGAGTCATATAACCTGCCATACTTAAATTTTATTTTTAGGTAGAAGAAGAACCAACCGGATACATTCATCTGGAAAAATTTCTTCCAGTGATGACAAAAGTACTACTTGACAGAAGGTAATGGAAAGTGGATTTCTGTGTCTGTAGTTTATTCCAGATTGACAGGGTTGATTCTGAATAGATATATCTACAGTAATTTTATGTAACCGGAAAGAGTACAGGGTTTTTTTTTTTGTTATTTAAACTTAGTTTATATTAGCTTGATAGATTTTGTTTCAAAATTACTTCATCTACATAAAATTGTGCTGTACGGATGATATAAATAATAACAGTTTATAATAATGAATTGTGATAATGTGTAGCTTTTGTACTTTTAATGTGAATCAGAATTAACTTGCTATTCAACATGTTTTGTGCACCTCTGAAATATTTTATATGCAAATTAAGGTCATAACCATTACTTTCTTGAACATGTGAGTTACAGTTACTGAGAAGCACAGTCTGTTACAGTGTATTTTTAAGAAGTATAAATCAGCTTCATGTTCATGTCTCAAGATGGCTTCCAGGTATAGCTGAATGTACACAACCAACACTCTGAAAGACTACTGATCTAAAAGTCTAGGACAAAAATGCTGTTTATTATTCAAAGGTACACAGAAGTCTTTGCATGTACACAGGAACTTATGCTGTTTTGGTATTTTGCACTAAAAGCAAGATTATGGGGAATTTTGCTTTCTTTTTAAAGATGGTAGCCAAGGGTTTTGGGAGACGCAGTCTTGTCCAATACTGAGAAGTTATTTTGCACACAGAGGGCCTTTGGAAGGAGGGTGTTCTACACACGAAATAGCGATAGGATTTCCCAAAACTGTCTCGCAGCATCCAGAGGCAGCAGGGTCCACCTTGGGGCTGTGTTTGTGAGTCTTTGCTCCCATGCCTGGACACAGACCAGCCAACAGTGTTTGGGTACCGGTGTGCCGGTGCAGGTGCATTGCCTTCCCAGGTTCCTGCCCCTTTGCATTCTCTGGCCTTCATGGCACATTTCTGGTCCCACACTGATGTTCACCCTTTCACAAAATGATACCCTGCTGCTCTAGGCTCTCTTCTCCTCCACACACCCTCCATGCAAACATACACAAAAAAAACCCCAAACCAACCCCACACGCTTTCCCCAGGCTACTGCAGCTTGTCAAGACCCACTTTATCTTTTGGGGCACTTGTGTCCATAGGTCACTTATCCAAGGGCACATGAGATTTGGATCACAAAAACAAGGCCTCTTCTTAGCACTTAGATAGTAAAAGAGTGAGGTGGGTCTGGATGAATAATCAAGCAGTTAGAACCTCCCTGGTTTCAATGCCTTCTCATTAGTATTCTTGGGGGTGGATGAGAGTTTTCTGGGATATGGAAGGTCTCCATTGCTGCACAGGGCTTCCTTTCCAGCTCTGAAATCAGGCACACGCATGCCCAGTTCTCCTGTCTCTGGAATTGTTAGTGACAAACCTTTTCTTTTATAGCTACCAGTCTCCTTTGCTCATCATCAGCTCATTAGACTGTCAAAGTCCCACTAGGCAATCTGTTGCCTAGCTACCAGCAACCTGGACAAAACTTTGTTTTCTTGGTTTGGCCATCTTCTGTTCAGTGCATTGGCTACATGGAACGATCCAGCTATTATTGATTCCTATGAACCCACTCAGCCAGCCCAGACATGCAGAAGCCATTCATCTGGCTCCTTAGCACAAGGAAAATGAAACACAAGTACAGTAAAAGACATAAGAGGTAAAGATATGGACAGTTCCAAAAAGTCAAGCTGGAATTAAATGTTTGATAGACAAACTTAGTAAATTCTCACAGAAAATAAGTTTCCCTTTTCCTTTAGTACTCATATTTTATTGTTTCACAAAGGTACAGCAGCCTGGCAAATAGTGACTTAACTTTTCTGATTCAATGGTTTCAGCTACCAGCCTATTCCAGAAGATGTTCTTCTACATGCATTTGAGGTCTGTAACTAAATATTCAAGTACCTAATTGCTGGAAAGAAATTGCTGATTCTTGATTTAGTATGGTTAAAATCACAAGTTTTATTCTTTTTCTTTAAAGGCTTTGGATAAGAATAAATGTGGATGTATTACTAAAGAGGAGCTGGTCAAATATTTGACTGAAGAAGGTAACATGGCTTTTGTAATATCAATATTTAAATAAATAAATATTACATGTGTATATGGCACCCTGAGGTCCTCATTCTGCATTCCAAAACTTGTGGGAGTAGGTAACGCTGTCTTCAAACAATACTGTTGCCGTGATAAGTGGCTGCAGACTGGAACCTTTCACTGGTGCAGGGAAATGCAGGGAAAGAACATTTATCTGCCTGCTTGCAGATATTGTAAGATAGAGATCATTATTATTAAGAGTAATAATTCAATCTTGTGTGGATACTTTATGATTCTGTGCACATCTCTGTTGCTTCCTAAGGAGGTGCCTCTTTTTCTGTCCTGTAAAACTGTAGTTTAGATTTACAGATGTTTCAGGTAGTTTCAGTGTTCACTCATTCCTACATTATCTTGATCTTAATTCTAATGCCATACGCAAACAAAGAGATTCAAAGACCAGATTTAAGTTGTGTATCATGTAATCCTCAACACCCCTTGAAGAGCCTGCTTTTCTTGTATGGCTGACTCATGCCTGTCTGCCTCAAGTACCAAACGATGTGCAGGCTTTGCGCAAGACCTGCCCACAGATGGGGACCTTGTTCTCAAAGGGGGATGGAGTAGGCCATCAGCAGCTTTGAAGCTCCTAAAAGAGAAAAACCAGAAGCCTTTCATGATGTAAATACAAGTGAAAGGATAGCCAAATGAGAGATAATAATTCTAATGTACTCATTAGAACAATTCACTCTGGCAAAAACCGGTTGTTTTGAAATCACTGTGGCAGAGAGGAACAGGCTGTTTTGGAGGCTGTGAACTAAAAGGAGATCAGAAGATCCAGGCCCTCTGTCTCCTTTCCCATAGACCAGCTTGCTTGGTGTGCAGGACTTTGCAAAAGTGAAGGAATTGGATCCTCAGTATTGCCCCTTTTCTCCTCTGTGTGAGGACTGAAAGGAGATCCTTGTGAGGGAAAAGCAGGGTAATTTGCCAGCACTGAAAAGGATATTTATCAAGAAAAAGTGTTATTCTCTGCTGTCTTTTAGGTGAACCTTTTACTCAGGAAGAAATGGAGGACATGCTCTCCACGGCTCTAGATCCAGAAACAAACACATTTCACTACAGAAACTACATTTCAATGATGATAGTAGATGAAAGTTAAGGTCTTCGCCTATAGTGTTTGGGTTGCCTTTTGGTAACAGCAGTGTAGCTTGGCAGTTAGTTGAAATATGTATTTTAAAGTAAAATAAAGCTTGGCTTGTGAGCTTGTGCTTATAATTGAAATAAAACCTGTGTAGCTCTATTTCCTTGGGTTCTGTATACATATTGAAATATATTCACACCTGGAAAAAGAGGTCTTGACAGAAGTCCTGTGTAAGGTCTGGAAAAGAAATCATGGAATTTGGTTTGAAGAATAACAGGAAAAATAATGTTAATGGAGTCAAGAAATGACTTTACAACTGCTTCTGAAAAACTAATGGAAAATGAGACCTGTGAAAGTGGGTAATGAGTAGGTGAGTGAGTACCTTAAGATGACTGAAATTGTGAAGGCAAGCTCCTGAGATAAAGCTTTTATATTTAAATGTAATCCCTGTTTGTGTTTAACTAATAAGGCACCAGGTAGCTTACTACTTTTGAAATAATGTAATAGATCAGAAAAACTTTCTACAGTTTCTACTTTTTGTCAAATATTTGTGCATTGTTTACCATAGGCAATTAAACTGGACCAGTTACTTCCCTGTTATGTTACTCATCTATTGGCACATGGTATTTTGCTTCCATTTTAAACACTCAG
Source organism: Phalacrocorax aristotelis (assembly GCF_949628215.1). NCBI lineage: Eukaryota > Metazoa > Chordata > Aves > Suliformes > Phalacrocoracidae > Phalacrocorax > Phalacrocorax aristotelis. The sequence goes on along the minus strand of NC_134278.1, from coordinate 120,607,128 downwards.
GTAACACTCAAACCATTGCCATAGTTAAATATACAAACAAGGTAAATCTTGAGAACATTTCTGTTACTATAAGCAATAAATAGTTCCCCTTTTATAACCAGTTTAAAAGGCAGGACCTAAAGCTGTTCAACAGTTAGGATCATAGGACTGGTATTTGATTTTCATACTGATGAAGCACCATTTTTTGAAAGATGTTAGTGCAGAATGTGTGTCTCAACTACCCTTGCTAGAAGACCACCACAGACCTCACTGCTCTTCTTTTTTCTAGCTTAATCATTTTCTTGACTGTTACGGTACTATTGTCCTTTAACTTGAGTTCAAGGTCTTCCCCTCAGGTTCTTGCCTTGTGTATCATCTTCCAACAAGTGACCAGTGGTTGCCCTCAACTGAGGAGGTCTCAGCTTGTGGGAGAAGATTCTGTGGTCTGGTCCCCAAGGGCACCATCTTGCACTTTGTGCTCCACACCTTCAACCCCATTTCTGTTTTTCTACTATCTATCAAGTTTAGTTTCCTGTTGTACAGTGTCCTCCCACTCCTCTGTCTTAACTGCACAGCTGAGCTCCATGTCATCAACAGACTTCATCAGTTGATGAAATCTGGGATGGACTAACACACAGAGGCATTGAATGCCTTACCCTTGTCGTACCGTTCTAGTGGCAGAGCTGAAAACAGAACACAGGGCTTCTCATGTCAGATCTTTTGCTCTACCCATTTGTTTCGCTTCAGCTGGAAACTCAGAGGAGCTGTTTCCATACACAGCTGCAAGGGAGCTGCTATGCTTTGCAAAGGAGAGATTAGTGCGATCTAAATATGGTGATGGAAGCAATCTGAAAGAGACCATTTTTAAAATCTTTTTGCTTCTCTAACTCAAGTTGTCTTTCACTGATGTTTTCTTAAACAGTAAGGCAACAAAGAGTTAATGCAGGTAAACAACATTTGCCTAGTTCTAAGCTGGATTTCCATCTGCAAACTGCTGTTGTACTCGTCCTAAGACTGCAATGTACTCTTGTTAACACATTTACTGTGTATTTCATTTCTTTGTCGGTGAGAATGAAAAACAAAGGTAATCATTAGTGTTATAATGTGAGAAGGTACAGGTTTTTGAAGATTAAAGCAAGAGCAACAAAGGCCCATTAAGAAAATATATTTTTATTAGCCTTCTTTAGTCTTTCTTTGGAAGTTGAAATTATTTCCCCTAGATGAATTATTCTTCCATTTGATATACAGTGTGTTGTATTGGATCTCTAACACAGCTGGCATGGATACAAGTTTCATTCATATTCTGCAGTCTGGGAGCCACTGTCGGCCTCATCTTGGATGTCAGCAGGAAGATGCTTATTTCAGGAAATAATTTCATAGCTCACAGTGCTCCAGAGAGAGCACAATTTGTTTTTAGTGGTGCTACCCCAGGGGCCGCCTCAGCTGCTGCTGTATCAAATCAGGATGCCCATGTACAACACAGTTACAATTCATAGTGCAGATAGGAGCTTAACATATATCCTTTGATGATATATATAATTTTTTATCCTACAGTCCTCAAATGCAAGGGGAGATGGTATTCTGGCAAGTAAAAAGGGGGATTGTGTCTGAATTTATCACACAGTAACTCCTCCAGCCCCATCTTCTTATACCTGTCCCCAAGAAAGATATGTGCAAATAGGACAGATAAAAGCAAGTTGCAGTCTTCACTTTGGGCATAAGCAACCGAATTGCATTGCCTAGAGAGTTTCCAAATTGGGGATGAAGGAAGCGTGAAGAACCAATCTCAGACTCTATAGGATCCTAAAAGCTGAGTGCTCCCTGCCAGCTAGGGTCACATAGCAGTGATCTGATGGGCTTGTGAAGGAGCTGCCCCGTGGGTTGCCCCAAAAAATGGCTGAGCAGCGCTGCACACAACTGGTCCTTGCTCTTGTCTTTCATGACTTGCCAACCCATGCCATGCCCACCCATATCCTTGTGGTGGTGGTGGACTGCATAAGGTGACTCTTTGAAGCTCCCTGGAACAGGCTCCTTGAGTGCCCTGCATCTCTGTGCTCCCTGGGGATGAGCAGGGTCCCATACTCTAGGGGGAGGAGAGGAGACTTAGGGAACCATTTTGCTATAACTAAAAACCCCTCTTTGTTTCTAAATTTGAAGGGAAAAAATACATTACTTTCTCCTCATCTTTGAGGTGGGTGAATTGAGCTGCTGAGTGGTCTTGAGCTGTCTCTTGCTACATGCCTTTCCTTGCTGGCTGTTTTGCCTCTTCCCTCAAGATCAGGAATCATGATAAAGGAGTGGATCGCACTGGGAAGCCTCTAGGGAGGAACCAGCCTAGCACCTGGACTAAATCCACAGAGGGAAGCAGAGCCAAGGCTTTGAAGAAACTTGGGAAGTCTGAGGGGTTTTGACCTAGCTGAAGGAAGGATAGGGAAGGGAACTTGTTACCAGATGTAAAAAAGAAAACAAAAGGAAAAGAAAAAGAAGAAATCAAAGAGAGAAACCATCTACAAATACAACCAAAGAAGCAGGCTGTTTACATCACTGCTGCAAACTGTAGGCTGGACAAGACTTCACTTGTTTAAAACTTTAAGTAGGTTCAGCTGTGTCAGGGCATATCTGGTATATAGCGGAGACCTTCTCTTCAGTCTTATTGATACAGGGGAGAGAGTCTTCCAGCAGCTGAACTTGGTTTGGGAGTCCTGTTGCTCATATTCCAGGGAATACATTGCTTTTTCTGTTTCCCTCATCAGCTTTGGAGTTGCTTCTCCAAAACACTTTTCTGTCTGCTCGTGACAGTCCCATATACATTCACACCCAAAGGCTTCAACATTTTCCCATTGCCATGCATGCCAACCTGGTATTTACAGTTCTTTTAGACCCTCCACTGACTGTGGGCAGAAACAAAAGTAGCAGGACTTCCTCCACCAAAATGCTAAAGGGCCAGCATCAGGCCTGGGACTCCAGGAAAGCGACTGGGCTGTTCACCTGTGCGCCTACACCCATGTTTTCACAGGGGTAAAAGCCTGCAAAATCTTCAGGCTCTTACCTCTGCTCAGGCAACAATAATTTGCAATATTTTTCCTTCTTTCTCTTGTTTCAATCTATCTTTTCTCTCAGTTCTGTTGTACCTCATTTCATTAATCCAGTTGCCTGATAATCTGTGAGGGTTGAAAATGCAAGAGAGTTTTGCTCTGCTCCGCACCACCAATACCCTGCTGCTTGCTCTGACAGCTGCCCATATCAGAGTGTCATTTATCACTGGATCTAGACTTGCTGCCACTGAAATCAGCACTGGCAAAACTCTCATCACAGGTAGTAGGAAGAACCTAGGCCTTCAGTTTCAGCGGGGAATGCTGGAGTTCAGCCAAGGCTGGGACGAGGACAGGAAACCATGATTTTTAAGTCCTGTAATATACTGTTATCATTGTGGAAAAGGGGGAGCGCAGTCTCGACAGTAAGGCACCAGGTTGGCAGTCAAGCTTCACTCTAGACTTTGTAAGAGGTATTGGGTAAGTCATATAATCTCTCCCTAGCTGAACTTTCCATCTATAAAGTCAGAGTAATTATAAGGAATAGGAGACAGGGAGTATCTGTCTTGCCTACCCGGACTGTCGACTTTTTCTATCACTAACTGATGTTTGCACACTGTCTGGTACTTTGATGTTCTGATCAAAATCAGTGCCTACAGACCTCCCTGTCACATTATTAATAAAGTTCTCAGCCTTCAAGCCTTTTGTTCCAGACTGTACATTCAGGTTGCAACTTCGAAACAGGTCAGTACAGCAAGCATGTTTGTTTTTCATTGAACACAACTCTGTTTCATAGTGTCTCATGCCATGATAGGCTTGATTGTAAAACTAACTGTTGAAACATCTGGCCTTATTGTTGGAGGGTTTTTTGGGCAAGACAGTACTAGGCATGGGGACTATGCTGATTTAAAAGCTAAATAAAGATGTAGGTTGAAACAAAGCAGATTCTCCTGTTTAACCCATTTTGAATCCCTGGGGCTACTATTTGGCTTAGTGTAGTTCTGAAAGCCAGGAAAATGTTATTCATTGTGCTCAAAAGATTGATCACAGCATTTATATCCTGAGGCCCAAATCCTGAAGTCCTTATTTAGACAGAGCTCCCATTGACTTCAAAGGGAGTTCTGTCTGTGGAAGAGCTTCAGAAATAGTGAGGTACTGGCTCACAAGGCACTGTAAAAACCTTTTAGTTTCTTGAAATGAAGCCTTATCTGTGGCAGATCTAACAGAGATGTACAACCAGCATGCAAGTTGTGTCATTGAAATGACCAAAAATGTAAAACCATGGGAGCAGGTAGCTAATTCTCGTCTCCAGTAATGCAAGCAAGTAAGATTCAGCAAGAGTCAGCAGACAGAACTTTTCCATATTGTTCAGAGTATAAAAAGTAAAATCTAGGGTTGCTACTGCATGAAGGCCTAAAATTACTTCTTCCTGCCATTATCCTGGAAACACTGCAGCCTTAAAAACACACACGTGTTCCTTCTGTGATTTCATATATTAAAACAATTCATTTTATCCTGGACTCTTAACTATTCCTTTTAAAAGCCCTTTTAGAACAGTCTTCCCTGTTGCAAATACCTGTCTAAATGATAGCATAAAAGGAAACAGTTTGAAATAAGATATTTCAGGTGGAAGAAAGCCTTTGGATATTTGCTGCCAACAGTAGTCTCTTTCTGGCCAAGATAACAGAATCCTTCAGTGCAGAATGGGTCCTAAGCTCTGCGTTATGGTACGCTGGCCTGTGTTCCTCTAGACACCAGCCTAGTGCTTAGAATAACCAAAGTGGAGTTCTCAGGTTTTCCAGAGGTGTGATTTTGGAGCTGATAATGCAAGAATTTGAAGCTACCTGAGGTCTTCCACATGTACAAGTTGTCTAAGTTTTATGCATCGCAATAGTTTAAGTTTTACAGTGATGGAACACTAAGGATGTGGTACGGTCCAGATGGAAACTAGTAGTAAAGGCTGAAACTCAGCTTAATTTTAATTTATCATAACACAGCCAAGAAAACATCAGTAGTTCAACTTTAAGCACATCTTTGTTGAAATATCTATTTGCATAGTGAAGTTGCCTCAATATTGCGGAGACAAAACTGAAAAAATCCACGAGTAGCCAGTTTTCATATGGTGTTAGGCTGTTGCCTTGAGAAGCAATGCCATTCTTCAGAGCTCCCCCAAACACAGAAGTGCATTCAAAATCAACTAAAATTTTATGGAAAACTAAGCACCTGTCTCTAGTTCTTTGGGCTTCATCAAATTTGCAGAGATAGTTTGTTAAGCTAAATATGATGTTTTACCATCAGCTGTTGAGATCAGTAGTGGAGAGCTTCGTGAAGAAGTTGCATAACTAGGAGTGGGGAGAAGACCAGTCCAAGTACAAGGTCCTTGACTCAACCATTCCTAGAAAGAAAGAGAAAAAGAAAGAAGAGTTCCCTTGCACCACCAGAGACAGAGTTTGTTGACTTTTAGGATACATTATAAGACATGCCTATTTGCTCAAGGTAGCTGTTGTTCAGTTTACAGAGGCTGGCTTGGCTCTGAGGTTTAGCTGTTTGAATGTAGTTTGTTTACATTGGTAGTTTCCTCTGGCACCTCCTCATCTGGAGGCACAATGTGGTGCTGCTGTCATTCACCTTTTTATTACAGTAGCCCTAGAAAGCTCAAATCGGGAATAGTGTGTGCCCTAAAAAACCCCAACTATCTAACCTCGGAACATCTGTGATGAAAAGCAGGGGACACACACAATAAAACCAGTTACATACTCTTTTTATTCTTTTTTTATTTAATTATACTGTTTTACAATTTTATAAACAAGCTATGAGTTTCCTCTGTTGCTCCTTTGCCAAGACATGTTTCTTTTTGATGCCACACCAAAGTACATATCCAGAAAGCATCTGTAGAAATGCACTGGAAACAGAGGTAAAAGGAACTGTTGAAAGCATGTAACCATTGGTTTTACACAGATGTGAAGAAAGAGGTTCTTCCTCTTCATTTCCTATTGGCAATGTGCTGTAGGGCTTTCAAGATATTCTCACAGAAATCTGGTGGCTCCATTGGGTAGAACGGAGCGGCCATGAAGAAAGGGGGCATGTGGAAATGTGTCGTTTGGATTTTCTCACATAAATGACTGAAAATTTTTTCTTCCCATCTTCAAAACCACAAAGGAATGCAAAGTAGTATAAAATGAGATGCACTTGTTGGTGAGATCTCTGCTTTCCTCTTTGAAAATGTGCCACCTCTCCAGCATAACACAGTGGATTAGTTGGGGTAGGAGATCTTTCCCAGGAACTAACTCTTTAAAAAAGGTAAATGAACACCAGGGACAGTAGCTAGGAAAGAAAAAAAAGAGTGAAAAATCAATCTCCTCATATGGACTTTTCTAATTGCCAAGGGCACATCCTGTCTGGCAGAGATGATTTAGCAATACCCACTGAGATGATGAGCTCCAGCAGGCAGAGGGGAGTAATGTTAACTCTTCTTTTGGATGGGATGGCAGAATTTTAACAAGGGCTTCCCACAAGCCCCATAAGCTTTCTCTGTAGCATCCTTGTTTCAGAACCTGACCACTTGGTGTTGGGAGGGAAGGACCACTTAAATGTTCTGAGAATGATCTATACCCACAGACATTAGTCCCTAACAGTGGAAGAACATAGCCACTTTGTAAGCCATGATAGCAAGCCTTTGATGGCCAGAAACCATTGCTCCCATAGGAGACAACGTCGCTGGAAGCATACAGCTATGAAAAGAAGAGGAGGACTCATCTATTTTCTCAGGATAATGCAAAAGTTGAGCATCATTGCTCACTCCCTGTCCATTCTCACTGGGGAAGCAAAGGCTTTACAATGATACAGTCACAAGGGGAAATGATGAATGATAAACTGCAGACATTTATGACAAACAGAATTAGAAAAAATGAAATACAAGTAGATGTGTTGAGCCCATACAGTTTTTATATGCAAAGTTCACACCCAATGTAGCTAATGTCAGTCATGCTCTGTACTACTCATGCTTTCAAAAAGGTGAGCTCAGAAAAAACATTTAAATTCAGAGAACAAATTCTTTATACACAAATCAGGGTGGGAAGTACGCTCCAATTCAGTGGCAAGAACTTGGCGAATAGGGTCCCTATAAAACGGGAAGAACCCACAATCGAAGACTGAGGCACACAGAGAAACAGTGGCTGCCTGGGCTAATATGACAACTTCAAGAGATCAATAACCATGGAAACCTCAGTAAAAGGAATACATCTTCAAGGAAATTGAGAAGACAGAGGAAGAAATGATAACTGGAGAACCCTTCAGAGGCAACAATACACATATTCCCCTCTCCAGAGATGCTTGTGGTACAAACAGTTTTTATTTTTAAACAAAATATGTTCTCACTGGCATCTATGAGAAACTATTTGGCACAATGCTTTTGTAGTATCTTTTATAAGTTGTCATGTTTCTGAATTTGTGAAGGCCCTGGCTTTAGAAGCTTATGGTCAAACTCACTCTCAGTTTTCATTTACACAAGAAATAGGAAATAATATGCCTTCCTCAGTTCTGGCAATAGCTTCAAAAATAAAAAAAAAACAATCTGAAATTAAGTAGCTCTGGAAGACTACAGCATGCCTTCCTAACTGTATTTAATGTGTATTGTACTGTCCTTTGTTGGAAGCCAAATTCTGATTAGTGCTGTTCAAATATTCTTATTTCTGTAATCAGTGAGGTCTATGAGGTACAGTAGCAGAAACTACAGGTAAATAGTGGTGGGGAAAAGGCAAGAGCATTCTCTCTCTCTCTCTCTCTCACACACACACACACAGAGAAAGCTTGCCTGGCCTTTCAAACAGCTGGCTGAGAACCAGATCTATGCATCAGCTAATAAATGTACCTCAAGGAGCAAGAGAAGAAACAATGCATTCATCACTGCTAAAATTTAACTTTGTAACTTACCTTTTGGCAATGAAAATTCATAACAAAGATAATAAAAAGGGAAACAAAGGAACATTCTTGCCCTTTTTCTCTTGGAATTACCTGCTGTTTGTCCAGCACTCATGTGCACCCAGCTGAGACCAGCAAGTTCACTTTCCTTTTGTTATGCTCTGAACCAGATATAAACCATAAGGTAAAACTTCTGCATTAAACTTCTGCTCTGCTGATGAAGTCTTTAAACCTTAAAATATTTGTTTAAGAAAAACAGATAAGATTCTGTTTGCAGAGCATTTTTTAGATAATAGGCGAATTAAATAAATTTGTTCAGAAATGGCTGTCTTCGGTCTCTGCTGATCAATGAGTGTTCCTTTGAACAGTGGCATTTGTAGACCATCACTGTTCCCCACCTGGGGGGAAAGCCTCGCTCTCTCCCCCCTACAGTGCCACTACAGCTGCCCCAGCAGACTCCCGCTTGTGAAAGCAGCCGCCAGCTTTCATGCTGCCGCTGCTGCTTCACTGACAATAGAAACATGAATGATAGCAACGAAATGACATCAATGACAGGCCAGGTTGTGGAAAGTCACACTCCTCTCACTCAGGGCTGTAAAAATACAATAAACTCTACACATTCATTACTACCTTCATGTTACCAATAACGTCATTAATATACTACAATATTCCGTAAGGGACTAGCTTTACTGTCCATTGAGTGTCCATCTCACAGAGATGGTACAGTGTTTTTCATCATCCTTGACCTTTGTACTGAGGGTATGTACTCATACAGATGTACAGAGGTACCTCTGGAGATGCCAGGAAAGGGTCTCAAAATTCCCATCTCCCAGGTCTTTGTCAGAGGGGCTCACAATTAACATGATTACGTTCAGCAAGCGCTGTACCTTCTGTGCTCCCAACATGGACTCTATTTTCATATGAAGCTGAAATCAGCTGGTTATGTCCCCATATACCGGCCTACTCAGCAATCATGTTGAGAAGAAATTTGTCTCTTTGAAAACTGTGTGTAACAGAGCTGCACATACAGGATATGATTTGCGCAAGTACTTTCTGGCCCATTAATACCTGTATTGTTGAATGCAGAATTAGGCTGTTGCTGAAAAGACCTGTATATTACAGAATAGAGGAAGAGTACCTATACCATTTTAGTTGTTGTTCTTGTATCTCTAGTCATCATCAGTGTGCACAAGTGCAAATTATGGGAACCACAAGGTGTTTAGCTTGGAGCCTAATCTAATGGGTTGTTGTAAAGTCTGTGCCTTGCTAGAGCAGTTTACTAGAGACAAAAGCTGTACCAGAGGCAAACTAAGGGAATATGGTTAACCTACCCCATATCAGTATTGTGTAGATCTCTCTCGCTCTCCTATCACCCTAAAAACTGTAAGCCTTAGTACTTACTTTGAGTTCCTTTTGCCTGTCTTGATTCCTGGAATGTGCGAGATACTTGCTGTTAGGGAACCAACCGTGCCAAACTGCTGTCCCATCTTCTCCTACCTGTCCTCACACTGCTGCATCCAATAATTATTTTCTATACTAAAAGTTCAGGGGGCAAGCTGTGCTTTATTCAGCAGTACTTGGATGGGTCAAAAGTTCATATTCAAGAGCATACTTTGACAGCCATCTTCCTCCTCCTGGAAAGAATGCCTCATTCTGCAGGGGTTCTGGTGGCGTCAACAGCATATTTTGGATGCCTGCGAATTCCAGAAATCTGTGGATCCGCCACGCACGGTTACATTCACAGATTAGAAATGGTTTCCATTTTTGCACAATAGTCCTTCATTTACTCATTAATTGGGGCTTCGTGTTCCACTTTCCTGCATGGTCTATGCTTGCCAATCTAGTCCATGGGTCAAAGGAAGTTATTTCCTTGTAAGCGGAGTTCATTAAGACGATTCCTCATATTTATTCCCCTTACCGACATCTTCAAGACCCTAGAAAGAAGTTGGGTCTGAGAAGGAAGAGAGGTAGTCTGGGCCCTTTCTTGTAACAGATGTGATGTCAAAGTGCACGAGCAAACAAGTGTCATTAAGATGCCACATCCTGTCACCAACCACTTAGTAGGTGAATAAGAAAAAGCAGTCCCTGTTTAAAAGTAAGGCACTTCTAACCTGCTTGAAGAAGGCATGCAGGAGAATTTCAGGATCAGTCTTGTGCTCCATTAAAAAAAAGTCTTTGGGGTTTTGATGTATGCAAGTTATCCTCATTTATGAAGACAAGAGCTGTAAGGTTCTTGAGTTTTAAGGATTGCTGTTATCAGTATTCCATGTGGCTAAAGCCTGGAGAGCAATCCTGAATATACAGTGTGTTGGGTTTAGTTAGCAAACTAACTTCATTTATGTAAGCCATTAAAAAAAACCTCCTTGGCCTGTTTGTTCAAAGGAATGTGAATTGACCATTATTCAAGATTGATTTACAGAACCATTACTGGTAACGCTTATAATTGAGAGACATGTAAAATAACTACTGTAAGTACCTATAATGAGTTCTTTTTTCACTTCTTAAAGTTTTAATATCTCCTTAGTAAGTCTGAATACAACCCTAATGCCTAATTAACCCCAGTTTCATTTCATTAGTATGCTATGAACAAAAAAGAACAACAGGTGCCTAGACAGGTAGGTAGCCTTTATAGTAAACAGTTTGTCTTAGGAGGAGACATATATGTTTTTCTTTCAACACAGAAAATGGTAAACACAGAGACACACAAAGAAACACACACACCTACCCTTTGCCAGACTCCTGAATGTTGTCAGGACCTTCCCCTGAAGAAGCCTACAAGCTTGTAGCCTTCATTTTATTGTAATTATTACATTGTTATTTGCATGGTGATGAGTAATTCTGAAGTTGCCACATGGCCCTAGCTGCCCATTCTTTTCCAGATCAACTTGAATTATATGTAGCAATTTTTTCTTCCTGGTTTGTCAGAGACTCATTCGACAAAGGCTCTTCAATGCACATGGACCCCCCGACTTATTAGTTAATATCTGAGCAGCTTCCTAAAAGATGTCCTTAAAAAGTTACAAGCTTCCTTTTGGAGTCTAAGAAAATTTGTTCGAGTCAAGCATGTGAAAGAATGTGAACAACTGGAGAAACCTGACACACACACAAAAACAAAGGTAAGGCAGCCTATATTTGTCAGCCAAAGATATTTGCTTTCCAGGTAATTCTGAGAACCACCTTCCTGAGACATCAACCTTTGCAAGTGGGAGCGGGGTGGCTGTCCAACAGAATAGGCTGTATCTCATACAGGTTTTTGCATGCAACTTCCCCGCTGTCTGCCATGTAATAGGGCTGTTTCAACTTCAAAAATTTTGACAATACTCTTTCTGGTCCCTCTGGAGCTTTCTCCATACTTTTTAGCAATGAAAAATTTTATCTGTGATAAATATATCAGCTTGAAGCCCAAATAAGAAGAAGATTCTCTGAATGATACAACCTTACATACATTCCTCTCTAGAGGGTGATCCTTACGTCAACTCTCATCACCACCCTGAGGCAGAGCGCAGCTTTTCCTAGAAAAAAAAAAGTCAGAATCCCGACATTCTTCCTTTTCTGTTTTAAGCAGGCCTAGCATGCTACGGAAACACTCCATTTCTCTTGAGATCTCCACTCACTGGTACTGGTTTGTTTATTTATTTGTATGTAAACAACCTTAAAAGAACATGCCTCCCAGGCTGGCAGTATCTCCTCTACCTAGTAAAGACACCATCATCATACAGACTAAAATGTAAATAACATGGGAGCAAACACCAGCCTCCCACCGCCAGCAAGAACACAGATCAATACAAAGTCACCTGAGCCTTCAGGATCCAAAAGGCATCCTCTCCTCAGGCTGCCTTGCTAGCCCCACTCTGCCTGTTAGTGAATAATGAAGCCACAGCTGCTCCAGTGAAGCCCCGGCTGCTCCCAGCAGCGTAGGATGGCGTCCCATACATGTTCATAAACACAGAGATTTGCCAGCTCCAGGGCACAGATCCCAGCTCTTATGGACCAAAGGCCTCTTTCAGGTTGAAGTCTCATTAGAGAAGTAACTGTGTGGACATGCTAGCCCTCGAGGCTTCTCAGTAAATGTTAAAATTATTTCCGAGTGCCCTCCCCTAGCAATGTTCATCCCAGAATATTAGTCTGTACTTTCAGATGGGACCAGCCTCAGCTGTCGCTGCAGCACACCACATTTTCATACTGGATACCAGACTGCTGTCCAAAACTCCTTGGTCGTGGAATGGCAGTGTGACTCTCCCACAGCATCATCCACTTTCCAGATTCTCACCCTGTAGCTGAACAGTGCTACCAGCTTAAAGTTGGCTCCCTCCAGTTCAACTTCCACCTGCTCACATGGGCACAAGCTAAATGGGTGTAACCAGTAAAAGGAGCTTTAAATCCAAACAAATAACCATCCAAGAAGGTCACACTGATTTTATTAAGGCATTTTAAACTTCCAATTATGTTAAATTGGTAAAGTTTCACAAGCAGACAAGCCCTCTCTAAAGAAGAACCCAGTTCTGCTGAACTTGGTAACATGGGGTAATGCATTTTCCTTTGCCAAAGCTTTCCAGCAGTAAGAAGAAATGCCCATCAGTTGCTGCCAGCCCACCTCTGAAACCGCGTTTGTGTTGCTAGCTTCCAAGGTATGATATTGTTTTCCCTCTGCCATGGTGTTTGGCAGAACAGTTATGATTCATTAAGGAGGTAGGTGGGGACATGCTGAGCACAGCTGCCCCTTGCTTGTGTTGCTTCCAGGGACAGAACACAGCTTGAGGGGACAGACGGAGACTTTCCTAAAGCTGTGAGTATGCCCGCCCTCAAACTGTGCACCAGTACTTTACCCAAGCCTGCCTGGGCACACGGACAGGCTGTTGGAGTCATCTCCCCCACGCTGACTTCTCTGCTCAGTGACAAGACTGCTCATTTGTTTAAACCTGCAAGATGTTCCCGTGCACAGCAAACCATGCTCACCTGGAGCACCAGCCTCACAGTGTCCCTCTGAGGAACAGGTATGCCTTACCTGTCCCCTGCTCTGAGCACTCCAGAGCTGTGCTGCCAAGTCTGAACATCCCTTGATGAGCAGACACAAAAACTGCAGTCATCCATGGTCCAGCTGTGGATCCTCCCAGTCTCCCCCCGTGGGTTATTCATGTAGTCAGAGCAGGAGAAAAAGAATAAGCTGGAGGAAAACTCATTGTGGTAGACAAGGAAGGGCAAAGAGAGCAGCTCTATACTTTTCTTGGCCATTGACCTGTGTCCACGGGAGGTGCCAGGTCTAGCCATGGCTCTGCCTCCCCAGCTGCCAGCGAGCTGCTGAAGAGAGGGATACAGGGACCAAACTGTGATTTTCAATGCAATGACAAACTGGAAGCAGGTAACAAAGAGGTATGAGGGAAATGACAGGCAGATAAGCCAGTCATCAGCCCTCTGCAGCTGCTTCATAAAGAATGCAGTCAGCATGGAATGATGTACAGCAAAGAGAAAAGTGGAACATTAAAATTTTTTGAAATCTGCATGCTGTAAGGTTCACTTTTAACCCTAACTTTGGTGTTAAAAGAAATGTATGGAATGTTTGAAAAGGAGTTGAAAAAGAGTTTCAGATGAAACAGATGCTCGCAGACCTGGAGTGCCTACTGTTACAAACGTTTCAGGAATATACTGGGGTGAGACCTCTGACTTAGCTTATCATTAATGTAATTCTCTGTCATTTGAGAACTGAGTTGAATTAGCACACCTCAGGTGAGCTGAGGGGCAGAAAAGAAATGCCTGCTGCCTTTTATATTGTGTTTCATTTAAGGCATTTACACATTCAAGACTATGGTAGACTAGTGCCTGTGATGCCAGTTCTGCTGTTGACCTGTACTGCTGTAAATTACTCCTGCAACAAGAAAGGATGCAGCATAAAAATGTGATGATATAATCATATAATCATAGAATACCAGGTTAGATGTGACCTCAAGAAGCATCTGGTCCAACCTTCCTTGGCAAAAGCACACTCTAGACAAGATGGCCCAGCACCCTGTCCAGCTGAATCTTAGAAGCGTCCAATATTGGGCAATCCACCACTTCCCTGGGGAGATTATTCCAATGGCTGATTGTTCTCATTGTGAAAAATTTTCCTCTTTTATCCAGTCGGAATCTCCCGAGGAGTAACTTGTACCCATTACCCGTCATCTTTTTTATGTGACTCCTTGTAAAAAGGGAGTCTCCATCTTCTTTGTAGCCACCATTTACACACTGGAACATGGTGACAACGGCTCCCCTAAGCCTTCTTTTCCCAAGGCTAAACAAACCCAGTTCTCTCAGCCTTTCCTCATATGGCAGCTTCCCAGTCCTTTTATCATCTTTGTAGCCCTTCTTTGGACCCTCTCCAGCCTGTCCATGTCTTTTTTTGCATAGCAGGGACCAAAACTGAATCCAGTATTCAGGTGTGGCCTGACAAGTGCTAGGTAGAGTTGGATAATGACTCCTTTATCTTTGCTGGTGATGCCCTTGCTGATGCAACCCAGCATCCTGTTGGCTTTCTTTGCTGCAGCAGCAGCACACTGTTCGCTCATATTGAGCTTGTTGTTCATGAGGAACCCCAGGACCCTTTCCCCAGAGGCACTCCCCAGCAGGGTAGGTCCCAGCCTGTGCTGGATTATGTTTTCGTAGGACCTTACACTTGTCCTTGTTGAACTTCATAAGGTTCTTGTTACCCCACTCTTCCAGCCTACCCAGGTCTTTCCGCAGGGTGGCCCTCCCTTCTTGAGTCTCCACTTCCCCACTCAGTTTGGTACCATCGGCAAACTTCATCAGGGTACACTAGATCCCATCATCCAGATCACTTATGAAGATATTAAAGGCATTGGGCCCAGTATCAATCCCTGCGGGACCCCTACTTGTGACAGGATGCCAGTTTGAAAAGGAGCTATTTACCACCACTCTCTGCGTGCGGCCTGTCAGCCAGTTCCCCACCCACCACACGGACCACTTGCCCAGACTGTAACACATCAGTTTCTCTGGGAGGAGGCTGTGAGAAACCATATCGAAAGCCTTAGATCCAGGTAGACAATGTCGACCACTCACCCCACATCAGCTAAGTAGGTCACTTTGTCATAGAAGGCAATCAGGTTTGTCAAACACGATTTGCCCTTGGTGAATCCGTGCTGGCTTTTCCCAGTCACATGCTTCATTTGACTTGCGGTAGCCCCCAGGAGGATTCATTCCACAACTTTCCCAGGGACTGAAGTAAGACGGGTGGGCCTGTAATTTCCTGGACCCTCCTTTAAGCCTTTCTTGTAGATGGGGGTGACAGTAGCCTTCTTCCAGTTTTCTGGGATGCCCCTCAATCTCCACGCCATCTCAAAGATTATGGAAAGCAGCCTCACAACAATGTCGGCCAGCTCTCTTACACCCTTGGGTGGATATTGTCAGGGCCCACTGATTTGTAGGGGTCAAGCTCCTGTAATAGTTCACATACCAACTCTTCCTTCACTGACGGTGGGTCTGTGTTTGCATCAACCTGAATTTTTGTTCCCAAGGCCTGGGGCCCAACGGTTCTGGTAAAGACAGAAGTGAAGAAAGTGTTGAGAACCTCTGCCTTTTCAGCATTGTTGGTCACTAATCCACCTCTCCTGTTTAACAGCCGGCCAATATTTTCCTCTGTTTCTGCTTGTTGTTTACATACCTGACGAACCCTTTCTTGTGGTTTTTGACATCTCTCACCAATTTCAATTCAAGATGAGCTTTTGCTTTTCTAACTGCATCTCTGCACACCTTGTCAATTCCCTTGTAGTTCTCAATGGATATTCATCCACGTTTCCATCTCTGGTATGCTTCTCTTTTGGTTTTGAGCAGACTCAGAAGCTTGCAGTTAAGCTAAGGGGGTCTCTTGCTCCACATGCTTCCCTCGCCTTTAACGGGGACCAACTGTTTTTGTGCTTCCAGGAGAGCATTCTCGAAAAACTCCCAGGACTCGCTAGCTCCTTTATCCTCCATGGAAGCTTCCCACAGAATCGCTCCCAAGTGAGCTCTGAGCGAGCTGAAGTTTGGTCTTCTAAAATCTAAAACCTCTGTCTTAGTACTAACCTTCAGCATGCTCAGCAGGATCCCAAACTCCACAATATTGGGATCGCTGCAGCCAAAGCTATCATTAACTGAGATACTACAAAGCAGGTTTTCTTGGCTTGTGAGTAGCAAGTCCAGCAGTGCCTCATTCCTGGTTGGCACATCTAACAGTTGTATGAGGAAGCAGGCCTCCACACATTCCAGGAACTTGACAGGTGATGTGTGAGCTGCGGTATTGTTCTTCCAACAAACGTCTGGGTAGTTGAAGTCACCCATAAGAATCAGGTCCTGTTGACCCAAAGCTTGCTTAAGTGACCCAAATACTGCTTCGTTTCCCTCATTGTCTTGGTTTGGAGGTCAGCAGCAGATGGATACTGTAAGATCCCCCTTGGAGATCACCCCTCTGATCTTGACCCAGAGGCATTCCATAGGGCTTCCACAATTGCCATAGCTGACTACTGTACATTCAAGGTTCTCCTTAACACAGAGTGCAGCTCCGCCTCCTCTTCTTCCCTGCCTGTCTTTGTAAAACAGCCTAGAGCCATCCATCGCAATCCTCCAGGCACATGAGCTGTCCTACCCTGTTTCAGTTATTCCTATGATATCATAACTTTCTAATGTTCCAGTTCCTCCTGTTTGTTCCCCAGGCTGTGTGCATTGGTATGTATACACTTGAGGGTGGTTGGTCTTCCAGATCTCATCTTGGGAGGCAGCTAGGGAACATTTATCGCTGCTCTAGTTGGCCTGGCTTATTCCCCAGTTGGCTGCAATGGCAAGAGCGTTGTCACTTTGGACCTCACCCCCCAAGTCCTTCAGTTTAAAGCCCGCCTCACCAAGTTGGCCAACCTGTGGCCAAAGACTCCCTTGGCTCTCCTAAACAGGTGGATCCATCCTTCCCTAACAGGCTATAGTCATCAGAGAATGTCCCATTGTCATAAAAGCCAAAACCCTCATGATGTCACCAGCTATGAATCCACAGTTGATGTGCATTATAGGTCTGTTTCTGGCTGCACCCTTTCCTCTAACTGGTAACATGGAAGAAAAGATAAATCGTTCACTGTTTGTTTCTCAAGGCCGCCTGCTCACTTCACTATGTTATCTCCGCTTACCCTCTTCCATGCCATCTGCACTACCTGCCTGTGTCCCTGGCTCCAAGGGCAAAGCAGGCATGCATGCTGGCTTGGTGCTTGCCACCCTCCAGCAGCCACTTTGCCTGTTTTCTAACTTTGGAATATGCTGGCCTATGTTCCTCCTGTTAATGCTGTTATTTGCTAATACCATTAATACCATCCTCTCCCCTCTTCTGTCTAAAGAAGATTACTAAGAATAATTCTTTTGGAAGACACGTTTTTCCTCAGTCCCTGAGGTACTTTGGAGAGTCTTTGAAGAATATTTAAAAGGAATCATCTGCCCTCTAGTATCTCCAGCCACTGTCCCTGTGCTCAGGGAGAATCGCTAGCAGTGTGCCAGAGCCAGGTGCTGGCAGTTCAGGCTGCCACGGGCCCCCTCAGCATGGCTCCGCTGGCCGAGGCAGCCCGCAGACACTTTCACTGGGGGCTTCCGTCACAACCTGCGGATGCCTGGTGCCGCTAGAGCATTACCCTGGATGTGGCTCCACTGAGCCTGGCACAGTGAGGAGTTGATGGCTTTTCTATGTGCTCACAGAACCAAGGAGAGTTTCTAGACAAGAAGCAGCTCGCACCTTTCTCCTTCAAAGCCTGTGACTCTGGCTTTTTTGATTGAAATATTTTCTAGCTCTGTTGCTGTTCTGTGTAAATTCTGCATTGCTACGGCTTGGTGCTTTGGGATTCACAGGTAATCCCACTTTGTTTCATTTTTCAGGCTTGCCTTTAATTCTGGAGTTGCAATAAATGCTTGTTGTGCCTGAGTAACAGAAAATGGCATTCTGTCAAATTTCAGTATTTGAATTTATGAACTTAAGCAAAATTGGCTGCAGACTTGTTGCAATGCATCCCACTGCATAAAATGACTGTAAACTTCTCCATGCAACTGTGCTCTGTGAGTATATGTATGCGCATGACACTGCATCCTTTATTGCTTATGAAACACATATCAATATTGTACTAATAAGTGGGCATTGATTTTTACTGAGAACATAATGATTTATGAAAGTAGGCAGTGCTGCATGGCAGAAACTATGAAAGCAGTTTCTAGGTGGTCTATGAAATATTTTACATTTGAGATATAGAAAAATTTTCCATTCAAAATAAAACCAAATAGACAGCCCTTTGTGGAAAATAGATTGCTTTGCGGTATCAGGCAAGGGTGACATTTAAAGGCAACTGGTTTGCAAGAGAATGAGACTTTTTCGAAATTTGAACACAAATGGCTTTCTTTTATATTACAGAGAGATTCAAAGAGGGTCTCAGTGAAGCAAGGAAAGTGCAGGGTAAAAACCTGTGCAATGGCCCTGAGGTAAAAGGGCTATGCTAAGCAAACAGGGAGGCATATCCCTGTCAGGCTGACAGTAAAACTGCTGTGGCTTGGAGTAGGGAAAGGTGTATTTAAAGTGTACTGATGCAGATCTGCTAGTAACATGAAGTAGTAGAAGCTGTGATAAGGACCACTTAGAGCGTTCCCTGACCATGCTACACCACCCACCACTAGGGACTGCAGCAGTGCATGAGAAGTACGCATTTTCAAGCATCAGTCTTTTCTTTATGCTCATACATAAAGTAAATCCTGTGACTGGTTTAGAAATTGTGCTACAGCAAACACCTCAGCAGCCAGCTTGTAGAGATGAAGTGCCCAGTCTTAATTCTCCATGGTATCATACTCAACAATTGTCAAGAGCAAGTAGAAAACCACACTCAGAAGCATAGTATATCCCCAGATACTGTAAAAGGAGCATTACCTACAATACCAGAAGTACAAACATGGTCTATAAAGCTGATTTCCTCCTGTACCACATGAATACCTAAATCCTGCAGAATACTCAGGCTGTGGATATGTGCACTTCTGCTGGTGTGTGTGCTATACAAAAGGATGAGGGACTTAATGTGCTCTTAACAGAGCTTTTTGCTGAAACAATCCTGTACTTCGGCAAGGGGATGAGAACGAGAACTGAAAAGGTTTTAGAGAAAAAAGATATCAGACTGGAAGAGTTCTGGTGATTTTATTTGTGGCTCTTAATAATTAGCTGTTTCTATCTTTACAATTAATTCTTTGTCACTAGTACTACAAATGCCTTCAATTTCCTCCCTGTCCCCCAACGGACTCCAGCTCATTAATATGCAGCTTTAAGCAAGTACCAGAGCTGTCATGCATTTCAAATCTCCCCAAGGAAGCTTTTTAAAATTGTAAGTAAGACCCGATACTGAGACTTATTAGTACCAAACTTGGAAACAAAGCCTCTGTGCAGGCAGCGATGACTCTTCAAGTTACAGTTGCTGTCACCTTTTTTATCCTGAGATTTATTATAAACGTGAATACCTCAAAGGATTTCTTTGATGCAACCAACATTTCCAGCTCTCATAAACTTCTGTTTATTGATAGAACTGGGCCAGTGCCAGCATCTCAGAGTTGAGTGATGAAGCTGAACTTCTAGGTCATATTTAATTGCACCCACACTGAGATATACACAGAAGAAACCCACTGAAGGCAGCAGAGTGATAATACACTGCTGCAAATGCACTGCAGTGTGATGGAGAAACTGGAAGTTTGCATACTAGCTAAAAGACAGGTCACAACAGTCCATAGAGGTGCAATATGTAGATCAAAGTTCATCCTCAGTGCTTTGAGACCAGCTTTTGCTTGAACCTCTGCCTGATACATACGCCTGCATCCAAGGCTTTGGCTCCCATCCACTTACTTATAAATGTCTGAACAGACCCATTTTTTCAGCTCTGCCTGGAGTTAAGAACAACAATTAGTCTAACTTCTGAACTGCTAGCATAAATGATTTGCCAGGACTAAGTTTAAGGCAGATTCCCATAACTACCAGAGGCAGCTGTGGAGCTGCCTGTCATCGGCATGTTGGTGATTCTGCTAACTGGTTGTCTTCCCTTTGCGACACAGGGAGCAGGAGGGGTTGTAAGAGGAAACCGTACCAACTTCCACACAAGGGAGCCTAAAGAGAGGGAGAAAGCTATACCTCAACGCTTCTCAGGGCGGAAGGTGTTAATGCAGAGAAAGGGTTCCTAGAAGAGCTTCTTGCTGGAGTGACACCACAGTGTCTTATACTTTGGCCAGCACAAAAATAACAAGAACTGGAAAGATTTTAGCAGCAAAATACTTCAAACTGGAGAATTTGGAATATTTCAGCTTCCAAAAATTTTCACAGTTCAATAAAGCCTTTCCCCAGTGACTCAAAATGTCAGTAAATACTGACACCTGTGAGGAGGGAGAGATGATCCAACAGCCACAGAGCCATCACCCAGGCTTGGCCAATAAAGTCATGTAAGACTGCAAAAGAAGATCTCTCAGTACCACCCACTTAACGGTTCCCTCAAACATGAGAGGTGAGAAAATGGAAATTTGCTACTGAGACTCTTCAGGCTCAAATGACAATTTTACCATGTCCTGAGGTCCTAATTTCCCGTCTGCAGGTGTTCTTCCTCCTCACCAGTCATGGCCCTACTTCTCCACTTCAAACCAAACTTAGCCATCAGGTAAGGACCGAGAAAACCATGGACAGCCTCCTCAAGGTCCTGCCACGTGGATGGGATCCGTTTTTTTTTTTCCGCTGGGCTACTCCATCTGCTCCGCTGCCCCTCTGCCAGAGATCGCCTCGCCGCCGGAGCCTCCCGCAGCCCTGGGTATGATCCCAGCTCGTTCGGGCGCGGCGGGAGCCCTCACCCCGCCGGGCAGCAGGCGGGAGCGGAGGCAGGCGATGCCAGGTGTGCAGAAGCTGGCTGGGAGCAGGCACCCCACCACAGGCCCCGCTCTCTGGGGGAGCACGGCGGAGATCACACGCCAGTAGGATCCGACCCCCCGGGAGCAGCGGGGCAGCGGAACCGTGCTACTGTGCCCTACCAAGGAGGCAACATCTCCCATCCTAAAAACCCCAGGGGAAGTCCCACCCCGGAAAAGGGCACGCTTTGACAGCTCTTCGCAGCCGTGCCCGGAGGAGCCCGATCCCGCCGTCCCAGGCATGGCGGGCGTTTCTTTGAAGGAGGGGCAGCGCTGCTCGCCGCCGGGCCCCGGCACCCCCGTTACCGATTCCGTGCTCCGGAGGAGCTGGCTGCTCGCCCGCTGCACCCGAGCTGGACCGGGGGCAGCGGTGGCCGCCTCATTCCCCGCAAGGCACGGCCCGGCGTAGCACGGCCGCAGCCGCAGCCGCCCCGCGCCGCCGGCAGAGGGCGCCCTCCGCCCGCCAACGCCGCGGGGCCACGCCCCGCCCGGCCGCGCCCACCGCCGCCCCTCAGCGCCGGCGGCGCCCCTCGCCAGCCGGTTGCACGGCCTCACCCCGCCCCCTTCCACCCCGCCCGGCTGGGCCGGCAACTCGGCGGTTTAACGGTCAGCCCTGTCGCTCGCCCCACGGCGGGGGCTGGCTGCGGCCCGGCGGGCGGTGCCCTTCCGGACCCGCAGCGGGAGGAGGGTGGTCACTCGACCGCTGTCCTCCTCGTTCTTCCCCCCGCCGGGCTGCCGGGAACCGCACAGCCTCCGAGCGCCGTTCGGCTCCGCGTGCCCCACCGGCCCCCTGCGAGGTGTTGACCCTGCCGGGGTCCCGCGGGGAAAGCGGGGGCCGGCGGAGCTCAGCCGCCCCGTCCGGACCGGGCCCTGGTCCGCGGCGTGGAAGTTGTCACAGCCCGCTCGTCAGGCTGCTGCCCCCGGCCCACGGGACGACCCTCGCCTCCCGAGGCAGGCGCAGGGTGACGGTGACGGACGGAGCAGACGTGGTTAGGCAGGCATAGCTAGCAGCTCGGTAATTAAAGGTCTGCTGAAAAACAAAGCAAATCTGCCAGTTTGCCACCGGAATCGCAGAGCCCAGAAGATGAGAAGTTACCCGCCGCGGTGCTGTGGCACGTGGCTGCGTGCTGCCAGGGTGTGGGGGCCTGCGGAGCACACCTGCTCCGCACTGCTGTGGGCTTGCACGGCCTTTTCCAGCATTACCTTGTCATCCCCATCACGTCTGCCTACAGAACACAACACGGCATCTCTGCGTCCGCATTTATGTGAAACCCGTTCACCTGCAGTAGGAGCCGGGGCGCATCTCCTTTGTTTGCCCGCTTGGCCAGCTTTTTGGAGGCACCTCCAAATGCAGCGTAAATGTAAATGACGAAGTGTAAATGCATGAGGAGCTACTGGTGCAACCTGATACCTTGGGCAGCACGGCTTGTGTCAGCCTTGCGTTAAAGCTTTCTCATGCAGACCAGGAATGGCTGCTAGGCTCTGAGTGTGATCACCTGGTCAAGTTAAAACACGGCAGAGCGTCTTATACACCTTTACTACTGGCAGAGTATCCTGTACTGGGACATCCTTGCTCAGCGATCCAGTGGGCTGGCTTGGTTTCCTCGTGGCTGTAACAGCCCAGGTACATTAGGGATGCTGGAAGGATGGATTTATATGGAAGTAACAATAGGAGGGTGGAAAAGTGGATGGGAGTCCCCTGTCTGTTCTGCCCTCTCAATTGCATCAACCCATCCATGTTATGACCCTATCAAGGGATATGGCATTTAGCTCTTTATTGTATCCATTTCTGAGCAAATCAGCAACTTGTTTTGAGGCGGAAGATTTATTAGATACGATTTGCTATCTGCAGGATTTGAAATAAAAAGGGATCCGTAACTAGCTACACGCAACCCACAAAAAGAAATCAGAATTTAATTGTTAATTTATTACGCCCTTGACTGCAAGTTAAATTAATACAGGTAAAATTACGACACGGAAAAGAGATGCCAGAGTCTGTCATAAACACAGCTTGCTTTTCTTTCCTAGTTATTTAGGGAGGATTAGGAACACTTGTGAAATCATGTTCATTAAAGCCCTGAACAGAGGCAACTAACCAATAACTGCGATAGAAGCAACAAGGTTCCCCCCCGCCCGCCCTTTTCAAGAAGAGGGGGGAAATCACAGACGTCAATCAAGAAATACTGCAAAATAAAATGGACCCTCCCGGCAGCCAGGGCACGGCGCAGAGCTGCAGTGGGGCTCTGGCATCCTCCTCCCGGCCCCGCAGTTCCGCCGCTGACCGGCAGACCGACTGACAGACCGACCGACCGAGGAGCGTACGGGGCTCCGCAGCCCAGCTCTTCCTTCTCTTCCCCTGCAAAACTGTCAGGCACAAATGGGCAGGAGGATATTGGCTGCAAGGGACGCGGAGGCTCCTCCCAGAGCCTGGATCCCCATATTTTTGGAGGATTTCTTTTAACTCAGTTACAAACCTTAGGGAAGGAAACAAGTTGCCGCTGTAGCGGAGGCAGCAGGCGCCTCGGCTGGGGCGAGCGCGGCTCCCGCTCCCTCCTTTGCCTTTCCTAAAGCTACCTCGGATGCTTCGCCTCGCCTGCGGAGGGGAGCTGCGCTGCCTGCCGCGGGGAACGCTCCTGTGCCGGGTGCTGCTGTTCCTGTGAAAACAAGGGTTGTGAGGGAATGAGAGGGAAGACAATGAGGAGAAACCGGCCGGGAGAAAACCCCATCCCCAAGCGTTTTCCTGAGAACTGACGGTGTTTTGGGGCTGAGCGATCCCGTCGGAGGCGGCGGAGGGAGACTCCCGCCCTCTCCACGGGGGACTTCCCGGGACCGGCTATTCCCTTCGGATGCGGACTGGGAAACCTGTAGGAAATTCTCCCGCCGCGCTGCGAAGCCACCATGAATTCAGTGGCTGGAAATAAAGAGAGGATCGCGGTCACGGCGCGGAGCAGAAAATACGGGGTAAGTTGTCGTCGTCGGGGGGAGGGGATTTGTCGGGGGGGTACCCGTCGCCTCACCGGGGGTCCCTCGCCCGGCGGTTACCGGCTGTCGCCCCCGCCGGCCCCTTGAGCCCCGCGGTGCGGGGCGGCGGTACCGGCTGCCCCGCGGGGGGCGGACGAGGCGCGGGCGCGGAGCGTCCGAGCGAAACTTGCCGGCGCCTCCGGGCCTCCCTGCCTGACCCCCTGCTCCTTCTCCTCCCGCTCCAGGTGACAGACCCCTGCTCCCCCACCAAGCCCGCCGCCCCCTTCTCCCCCGAGAGCTGGTACCGGAAGGCGTACGAGGAGTCCCGGGCGGGGAGTCGCCCGGCCCCGGAGGGAGCCGGCTCTGCCCTGGGCTCCTCCGGCACCCCGTCCCCCGGCTCCGGCACCTCCTCGCCGGGCTCCTTCACCGGCTCGCCGGGACCCGCCTCGCCCGGCATCGGCACCAGCTCCCCCGGCTCACTGGGCGGCTCGCCCGGCTTCGGTACCGGCTCGCCAGGCTCCGGCAGCGGCGGCGGCTCCTCGCCGGGCTCCGACCGCGGCGTCTGGTGCGAGCACTGCAACGCCCGCCTGGCGGAGCTGAAGAGGCAGGCGCTGAAGCTCCTCATCCCCGGGCCCGTCAGCAGCAAGGTGAGCGGGGGCCGGAGCGGAGCGGGGGGAGCCGTGTGCCGCCGGGGCTGCCGGCCACCGGGGGTCCCCTCTGCCGCTGTCACCGCTCGGGGCTTTAGGATTTGTTCGGGTTCGCCCATTCTTGGTCTTGTTCCCTTTTCGCCACCCTCGCGTCCTGCTTCACGTAGAGCAGGGTGCCTCCGTCTCCGGAGCGCTGCCAGGCTTCGGGGGGGCCTCCGTGACAGTCCCTGTATCTCACTCCTTGCCTTCCTCTTTCATTGCATTGACGGTGGTTTTGTGTTGTTATTTCCTGTATACTTGCTTTTGTTCCCGGTGAGGGGCAAGGAAGGGTGGGAGTGCCACATGGCAGTCATTGGTCCCTTCCCCTTTTGCTCTCTTTGATCCCTACAGGATGGATTTACAAAATACCCTGAGACTTGGCAGCCAACTTAGTGGTAAGGTGTGTACGGTCTGATGCCCATGGTTTGTACTCCTGTTGCGGGGCCAGGTGCAGCAGAGACCCCTGCCCTGCTCTACGTTCAAATGAGGCATTGAAATGCTGTGGGAGTCCACTGGGGAGGCTGTGGCAGACCGTGGCATTGAATCCAGCTCTCCAGGCTGTCCTTAACATAAGGACAACTTGGTGATGCTTCTGTCTTGCAAAGAAGCACTAACTTTTTTTTTTTTTTCTGGTAAGGCCACTTCAAAACTTAAGCTTTGAAGCTGCTGGACCCTGACTCTTGGGTTGAATAATCCTGTGCCTAAAGAGCATGCAAATGTTTCTGAAATCTGGCCTCAGGTTTTAAGAGTTGACTGATTGTGAGTAGAGTTAGAAGTCTGCTTTCTGCCTCTGTTGAGGAATCTGGTACCTCCAAAGGCATACTCTGAAATTCCTTGGTTTTGTTTCGTTTGGTGCTGTTTTTTTGTTTTCCCTTTTTGTTGTACATATAAAAATTAAGGCTAACAGCTCTAAAAAAGTGGCCAGCAGCCCTTGGCTGACCCCATACTACCAAATTAATAAGCACTGGGCTCCTCCATAGCAACGCTGTGAGTATTGTATTGTGAATGGGTCTACAGCTCCCAGAATGTAATACAATGCAATTTTGTTTGCCCTGTTGGGCCCAGGTACTATCAAATGATAATATTTACTCTTCCACTTCAAAGAGTTTTCATTAGTGGTTACGATAAAGAGGTATCACAGGAAAGAGCTGACTGCTGAGAAAGGGTCCCTGGTATTACTGTTGCGTTGTATTCTCCATTATTTATTTACGTGCCGTGTAAGCGAGAGTTGGTGTTCTCTTGAACAAAAGACTGAAGTGCTAGTTGTTACCTTGTCTCAAGAGCTGGCTTCACTGAATTATTCATGAAAAGGGAAAGATGGAACTGCCAAAATTAATAGTCAATTTAAGCATGTTAATACATGGTTGATTCCCTGGAAAGTGGCCCTGTACCAAAATCTTCACAAATTTCAGGCTTTATGATTTGGCAGTCATTACCAGCTGTGGGTATAGGTGGGAAATTACTGATACAGATACAGCAGCCATCAGAACAACTGAGATTGGGGGTGTAAGGAGGATAAAACATAAGCATCAGGCTTTGTATGCCTCCCATGGTGCTACATAACTGCAAAATCTGTCAGTTTCTAAAGATTTGTACAGGCTTCTCCTATTGTAATAGTGGTAGTCGCTGCCCATACTAGCCTTCCTGAGATGTTACCCTCGTGTTACTATTGTTAATTGTTCTGTTGTTAGCATAGTAGCTGATGTTGTACAGGCCAGTGTTTATTCACGTCAGTAGTAAGCCTTACTTCTCCATTTTTAGCCCCCTTACCCTATGCTCTTTTCTAACACCTACTTTCCAAACCTTCCAGTTGTGTAGTAGTGCCATCTACAAAGCTATTGCCATCCAATGTGTAGATGTGGATTTAGGGGGAAGGAAAGAGACAAAGAAGGTGACCTTTGCAGACTATGGTGACCCTCTGCTCTATTAGCTTTGAATAGTACTTGTAGGCTCAATCTTGTTGAGGTACTCCAGCCTTTTGCATGCAGTTCCCTTCTGGGGATGGGTGCTACCTGCCTGTGGCTATTTGCAAAACCATCCCTTTCTCTCATCCTTTCTGGCTTATTTACAACTGTTACTAGCTTTCTGGGCTTGTGACGTCTGCCTTCAGCAGACACTGCCCAGCACAGTGAAGCTTTGGTCTAGGTGATACAGGATACAAATGTCCTGGTTAGTGCCATTGACTTGTTTGGATGAGGTATGCTGTGCTGGTCTTGCAAGTCCATTGAGGCTGGCATCCATGGGGTAGCCTCTCAGTGCCTGCTTAGGGGAAAGCAGGGTGTTGGTGTGGTGTCTGCCAGCTCAGCCAGGGCCAGTGAGCTGCCTTTGCAGCTGTGTGCCACAGGAATGCACTGGGGTTGCCCTCTGAGGGCAAGATGTACAGGGTCTCTTGCAAGGATGCGGTAAAATGTCATGCATCTGGGGAAAACCGACTTCAGTTTGGATTGAGCCTGGGGACTACCATGCTGTGTTAATGTAGCTGGGATTTTTCAGGGTCCTGTGAGGTTTGCTCAATTGCTGCTATGGGAATAGGTCTTTTGGGGGGCTAGAACTGATCCTGCCACTGAGTTCAGTGGAAGAAGGAGCAAATCATATTTCTGGTTCTGGGTATTTCCTCAGAACTTGCAAAGCATCTTACAATTCAAGACTGTGGTGCCCAGTAAGACACAGCTAAATTGTAATTGTCTTTATTAGGTATGTTTTAAATGCTCTATTTAATTGTTCAGCTGTCTTCTAGTCAGCTACATCTAGCTGACTTACATGATGACTTTTGTTGGTGCTGTTGAAAACAGTCTAGAAAACCCATTAGCATTTTAAATATAGTCTGCAGCACCTGTGTCCCATTTATACTGTGTTTAGAAATGCATATAACCCTGGGTATTGTGTATTGCGGAACAAGCAGCATATGAGGGTATCTGTGCTTTGACACGTATCTAGTATCAGATACTGGAATCTGCAATAACTTATCAGTGTAAGTTCTCATTTGGATATTTTCTACAGTGTGTAAACATGTAAAGGTTTGTGTAATCTGCAAAATGTAATAGTGTTGCTTAATTGCTGCATAAACAGACGAGGCTTTATGTATGAAGCTATGTACTGAAGCTTTTCATTTGGTACCGAAAAAGCCACACTTAACCTAGAGCAAACTGCCTCTGACTAGTTCATTGTTAGTGTTGAGGTGTTGAGCTTTCAGTTTTAAATAGAAGCATTCTCTCCTAATAAGTCAACAGGATGAAAACTTGGGATTTGGGGTGTGTTTTTAGTGAGGTACAAAGGTGAGGAATATATGAGTATAGTTGCGCCACTTTATTTTAACCATTTAAAATGCCAGGTTCCCTGCCAATTACAAAAAGAAAAATGCTAAAAGCTTGTTGTTTCTTTCTCCCCTCTTGTGATACAGGTGTGACTTAATGATGTTCGTCAATTATCAGCTTGCAAGGGGTTATGCTTTATGAGAATGAAATATTATTGTAACTTCCATGCAAAGCACACCCGAGGGAAATGACTAGCACAAGTGCTTGTTACGGTTGCACATTTCAGTCACCAACTGCAAGAATCTTGGAGCATCTGGTGGCCATTGGTTGGGGGCTTTTTGTTATAGTGTCAAACACTTGCATGATAAGGATTGTCTCAAGAATTACTACCATTGTATTTTTTAATTTTAAGCTTTTTCTTGGACTGTATTTTCAGAAGGGCATCAGAAAAAGTTCTAGCATAGAAGTTCATGGCATCACATTCCCTGTTTATCAGAATTTGTGTGAAATCTGGTTGCCTTGAGTTCAAACCTGTGATATCTGTTGGCTTTGATGAAACCTGGGGAGGGACAACCCCATGCACCAGTACAGGTCGGGGGCTAACCTACTGGGAAGCGGCTCTGTTGAGAAGGACCTGGGAGCGCTGGTGGACAGCAAGGTGACCCTGAGCCAGCAAAGCGCCCTTGTGGCCAAGACGGCCAACGGTGTCCTGGGATGCATTAAAAGGAGTGTGGCCAGCAGATCAAGAGAGGTTATCCTGCCCCTCTACTCTGCCCTAGTAAGACCACATTTGGAGTGATGTGTCCAGTTTGTGGCCCTCCAGTTTAAGAAGGACAGGGAAGTGCTTGAACAAGTCCAGTGGAGAGCTACAAAGATGATCAGGGGACTGGAGCGTCTCCCTTATGAGGAAAGGCTGAGAGACTTGGGTTTGTTTAGCCTGGACAAGAGAAGACTGTGGGGGGATTTCATCAATGCCCATAAATATCTAAAGGGTGGGTGTCAGGACAATGGGACTAGGCTCTCTTCAGTGATGCCCAATGACAGGACCAGGGGCAATGGGCACAAGTTGGAACATGGGAAGTTCCAGCTAAACATGAGGAAAACCTTCTTTCCTGTGCGGGTGCCAGAGCAGTGGCACAGGCTGCCCAGGGGGGCTGTGGAGTCCCTTCCCTGGAAACATTCAAACCCCGCCTGGACGCGTTCCTGTGCCCCCTGCTCTGGGTGTCCCTGCTCAAGCAGGGGGGTTGGACAAGATGATCTCCAGAGGTCCCTTCCAACCCCTGCCATTCTGTGATTCTGTGAATCCGACAAAAAAATCATTAAGTTTAGTTGAAGGGTTGCTATATTTATGTGTATCAAATTATATTATGTATAAATAATCAGTTGAATGCTAATAAGAATTGTCTCAAGCTGGCGATTATAGGTTTGTTAGTATGGGATTCAAAAAATCCCAAATACAGTCTTTAAACCAAGAGGTAATTTGAATGTGTAGACACTAATATCTTCTTGGTCATGTTGTGATAGGAAATAAGAATACTGCTTCAAATGCTGGAGATGCATGGCTCTGATGTTGTTAGTGCTTTAGATTCTGGACTGTCTTCCTAGCTAAAATGTCTGTGCTTCGGAGTATAAGAGTCAGGTAAATTCTGGTTTAGCACATTGTGTCTGTGAAAGGGGGAGGGGAGGACTTGCATTCAGGGTACTGTTTTGTTATTCTTTTTTTTTACAAATTTACTGACCTTCTATCTCACTTTTTGCTTGCATATTGTTGAATTAGCCATTTCAGTTTCAGAGGTGTTCAGTAGTCAAAGACTTGACTGATAATTATTAATAATGAAGAAAGCCCTGAAGCTGATCTAATGAAAAATAGGTTCCTTTTAGCTTGTGGCTACTTTAGAAACATTCCCAGTAGAGACAGGACTGTAATGAACCCTTCCTCAAAGCTTAGCAAGTGGCAGAATAATGGAATTTCATTTCCGTCCAAACCTTTAATTTGTGAACAGGCACGGCCAGTCTGTATGGTGACTTAATTCACTGTGCAAAAATCTCAGGCACCTAATCATTTCATCCCAACTCATTGTAATGCAGATAGGATTATTGCATTAGAAATGTGATTTTAAATGGCCTGAGGCAGTAATTTGTCAGCATTTGGAAGGATTAACTCCATTAAAGTTTAGGCAACAGCAACCATTCTTTTGTGTTGCATCACAGGTCACAATATCAAACATTTAGCATAACTCATCTGTGAATCTTCTTACAATTACATGTTTCCTGGCAAGTCGGGAAATCACAAGCTACTTCAGTTACCCTGGAATTACAGCTGCTTACAGAGGTCCAGAGTAGACAAACGGATATGGCTTCACCTATGACGAATTAATGTAAACCCTTTTCTAGGAGCAGCTGGAAGCCTTGCTACTGCAATCCACACTGTCAACATGTAAAATGATATAAATATTTCTTTCAAGCTTGCAAATGTCTTCGAGGTAAGGAAGAAGGTACTGCATATTAAAGACTGCAGAGCTAACAGTTTTGACAGCTTCCCAAAAAACAGACTTCTCCATGGGATCAAAAAGGTTCACCATTACTGAGTGCCCTGGAAATTAGGAGCAGGCCTATGTTTATATTTTGTCAATTGACACTATGGTGTTTTTCCTATCAGAAAAGAAAATACTTCTCCCCCCTAACAGCTCTGTCTATGATCTCTGAGAAGTATCAATGTTTTATCTGAAGTAATCTCTGGGGAGGTGCAAAATTTTGATGAAATTGTTTTGTGTGGTTTTTTTTTTTTTTTAGAGACTTGGCTATGCATCTGAAAACACTGTATTCAGAAATACATGGTCAATGCTTAGACTGAAGCTGGTATCTTCATGCCAGGCTATTATCAAGGGACAAATTTCCTTCAAGGTGCTTTATACATGCCATGAGTGCTGCACCAATCTCTAAAATCATCTTGTATCTTTAGATAGTCTAATTATTTTCCTAGTGCTGCGGTTTAACCCCAGCCAGCAACTAGTACCACACAGCTGCTCACTCACTTCCCCCACCCCAGTGGGATGGGGGAGAGAATTGGAAGGACAAAAGTAAGAAAACTCACGGGTTGAGGTAAGAACAGTTTAATAATTAAAATAAAATAATGAAAACAATACGAGAGCGAAGCCAAACCTGGAGGGGAAAAGAAGCGATGCAACCGCTCACCACCTGCCAACTGATGCTGCCAGTTGCTGAGCTGTGATGCTTTCCCCTGCCAGCTCCCCCCAGCTTGTACACTGGGCATGATGTCATATGGTACGGAATATCCCTCTGTCCAGTTGGGGTCAGCAGTCCTGCCTATGTCCCCTCCCAGCTTCTTGTGCACCCTGCAGAGCATGGGAAGATGAAAAGTCCGTGACACAGTATAAACACTACTTAGCAACAACAAAAACATCAGTGTAACAACATTATTCTCATGCAAAATCCAAAACACAGCACTATGCCAGCTACTAGAAAGAAAATTAACTCTATCCTAGCTGAAACAAGGACACCTAGAAGTAAATGTTGCAACATCAGTAGCAATCTTGTATAACAAGTGTAGTATTTTGGCATATAATTTTGGAACAGGAGGAGGAAGAAAGGTAGCCTGTGCTGAATTCCCCAGACAGTGTTAGAAAAAAAGTTGTATGTTGCCAGTACGGGCTATCGGCATGTAATGGGGTTCATGCCTGCATCAGCAGATTATTAGAATGGTGCAGTGCTGTGTACGTAGGGCTGAAAGACATTTGCAGTTTTGCCACATCAGCAGCACATAGCCTTTGACATCAAGTAATTGGGGTGCTTCCAAGCACTGAATTGCCACCCGACACTGCAATAAACTTGACTGTCATGCTCTACATAATGATGTAGTAGGAACTGCAGCATTTTGTGATGTGCGGTCTGCATGTCAAAAGTGTGAGAGATGTTCTAAGTTAAATTGCTAGCTTAAATCTTAGCAATGCATCATGCTGTAGCTTGAGAGGCATGTATGTTAATAAACGTGAGAAATGCAAGCATAGGGGCTTCCCCCCTGCCACTGGATGAAAAATTCCTAGTCCATGTTATTTGTTGCTGAAGCTGCAACTAAAGAACTATCCCTGATTGCAGAAAAAAGATTGCGCACTAGATTGCATGTTTACTTTGAATTAAGCAAGCTGTAGTATGTAACAGCACCCTGATAAACAAAGTAGTGTCCCAAGAGTGGAAAGTTCTAGAAGTGTCTTCTGCAGTCTTTCCCATTATTGGACCAAATTTTGGTTGCACTGAGACACTGATGGAAGTCACAACAATTAAGGTATTGCTCTTCTAGAAAGCAGTGGTAAAGTAGTAACTGCAAGCAGTCTGCTGCAGTCGTACACTGAGATGCTGCTTTTCTTTGGAAGCTTCAGCTTGCATGTTTGAAAGACATGGCAATGTTTCATTAAACAATTTCTTTTAACACAGGGTGGTCACTGGAAGAAGGTTGTTTTAGAAAATCATGTCATGGCTGCATCTTTATTTGTAGGTTTATGGAACTCAAATCCCTAGTGACTTATGTTGCCCGGTTTTATTTTCCATTGACTTCTATGCAACCTTCCTACATTAAACCAGGGTTTTTATTAAAAAACAAAACAAGCCCAACCAAACAAACCCCAAAACATCAAACAAATCTATGAGCACCTTCTTGGTACAGTTGTAATATCTTGTATCTATGACCAGAATATGCATTTGCTTACGCTTCTTTTCCCTCCGCTCCACTCTTTAAATGATATTACAGTATAGCTCAGTAATATTTTGATGAGAGTGTTTTTGAGGTTTGTCCAATTAAAATTACAGACCAACACAGGACACTTAATAGGGTAGGGGAATATTGATTGGAGCGTTGTGAGCTTGGGATGGAGGCTGTTCGAAAGATCCTGCAAGAAACGTCAAACATTGAAACTCTATCCTTATATAACATGAACTATTGCTGGTTACTTATAAAATCAGAGAATATGTGGGGAGGGAGAGAGAAAAGGTCTGGATCTGAACCTTGTCAGTTTATTGACTTACATGAAATTGGCCCTAGTGATGGGATTCTGACTTCAGCAAAATGATCACAATTTCATTTAGGCCACAGCTCTTACCTATCACATATCTCTAACCAGGGAATACTTGCATGCATTTAAAGCAGCAGTCAGGCATGTTGCTTGGGCTGAGCAGGGCTAAGACATCCTGGCTGCTTGTGGGCTTCCCAATGTGCCTTTTCTTTCTCCTCTCCATATGAAGGTCATAAATGAGCATTCCTGCAAGTCTCCTGTGTGAATACACCGTGGTCGCTCCCTGACTTAGTTCTTATAAAAATGATAGATAGTTCAAACACTTTCAATAGCGCTGCTTTCTAAACTCAGATCCTTTTGACTGAAAGGTCAGGGAGTGACTAGATGTGCTATTACAACAGCAGATATGAGGAGGCAGTGATCTCTCAGGAAGGTACTGATGAGAGCAGTGCGATGCATCCAACCATAACCTCAGCTGTAACTAGTACAGAACACAGGGATTACTTTTTAATTACTTTATGAAAAAGGAAGTAAAGGAAAGTATGATACCAACTATACAAAAGAATCAGGTTTAAGAACTAGGTTTGTTCAATTGCAGTTTGGATTTATTGTTGTGGTATCAGAATTCAATTTATTTTATTTGAAATAATATAGTGTAGTAAGACTGTTAAAAGCTACTTACCATTCCTGCATTGGTGAGCTGCTTAAATTTTATTTTCATGTTCAGCTGTGTTTACTTTTAGTTGTCACTAAGACCTGCTATTCTGTTCAATCTGTACTATTAGAACATATAGTCTATGTTTGATCTTGCATTTCTTCTATATTACAAAATTGTCTATGTCTTCTGGGAGAGAAGAAAAAAGATTTCAGTCTGAAGAAGCCTTCAGACTGGTTTCGTCTTCTCAGCTTTCCTCTGGAACTGTATCCAGTACTCGTCTTTGGGGGGTGTGTGTGTGTGTTTAAGTGTTTTGGCTTCCAAATTGCCTTCAAGTGGAACTTGCTTTATATGTATTTGTTTTCTTACAAATGTGTTTTGGCCTGCAGATTTTCTGTGATCTATTACTAACAAACCTCTACTCTAACTTATATTTCACCGTGCCCCCTAAATCATAAATACTTTGACGTGGTCGTTTATTCACACCTGAGTATTCACAACAGCTTCTCTATTCCATGGGCTTGCGCAGGAACAAACTTCTACTCACATGAATGTTTAGGGAAAAGTAAATGAAAGGGGACTTTGACATCCACCACAGTACATATTTTCTTTTTCTAAGAAAAAGTGAAAATTCACAGTGGTTTGGTGGTTTCCACTTTGTTCAGAACTGTCTAAGCAGACCTGCCTCAGCAGTGGAATTAATTTCGCCCAAGTTGTGCATGTCTCATTCCCTCTTTCTCTCCCACCCTCATAATTAACTGAAGATAAATGAGGATTTAGGATTACAACCCCTCAATTTCTGTGGGCTGCTGTGTGGTTCTGTTGGGAATTGCCCATTCCTTTTATCACTGGCATACTTGAAGATATGAAAGAGATTCCTGCAGTGCTGAAGAAGATGGTTGCTCTAGAGCCCTTTGCTAACAGTGGGGCAGAACTTGCCCTTTACATGTTTCCGTCCTGGCTCCTGTAAAAGTAACTTGGGAAAACTTCTGTCTTACCAAAGGCAAACTCAGACTTGATTATGCTGAAGTTATTCAGAAAGCAGGCTTCTGCCTTCTAACTGATAGCCTGAATGACTGTATTTCAGTTGGACAGTTTTATTTTATCGTGCCTCTCAGCCAGATGAACCTCTGACCTGATAAGTGCCGAATGCTGAAAGAATTACCCATTTACTCCATACACCTGATGGACTCCAGCAGAAATCCTAGTGGGCAATAAAGCAGTCTTGGCTTTAAGCAGGCGCTGAACAGCAAGAATAGAAGTCATTACTCTTCATTTCTCTATTAGTTTCATTGCTCATTTAATAGTGCCAGGCAAAGAAAAACATTAACATCCTATTCAGCAGCCAAATGCACCAAATTGGGAGCTGCGACTTGTGTATTTTCCTGTTTTCTAATGGGTATCATTAAAAATTAACAAGTCATCTAAATCATGTTAGTATTCCCAGGGTTAATATTGCTGAAATTGCTGGCAGCATTCCCACAGGAAGAGTTAACAGTGGCTGAGGCTGTGTGGCTGGCATTTGTTGCTCCGAGGGAGGTATTGAGACTGTAGAAGTCCTGGCACCAGAAAGACACAGTGAGGTCTTTGGTGACAGGGGGCGTTTGCAATACACATACATATTCTTTCCTATTCACCTTTCCCCTTTCACTCCCTCCCCACTTTTCTCTCCCCACTAGTCCTAAAGCTGTCATTTCAGCTCATACTCGTTAGATTTCTAATGGAAATTCTTGACAATAAGCCTGCATACATGTGAACCTAGAAGGAAGGCATACAAGTGTGCTAGTCAGTGTGAGTGTCAGATTTAAGAGATTGTTAAGCCATAGATGGCTTTTACTGGAGGTCGAGAAGGCTAACAAAGCGGGAGATGCAATTAAAATGGTATTTGTTAGAGAGGAATAGCTAGCTGTCTGGGCAGACTGAACATGGGGAAATGATGGGTAGCTGGAAGGCCATTAGTGATGGCTTCATAAGCAGTTCTGCAGCATGGGTGGTAAGCCTAGATCCAGAGCTGCTTTTTAGCATGCCTAGCAAGATGTCTTTTTTTTTCCTGTGTGTCAAATCCATTTTTGAATAACGGATTTAACAAAAATTCTGTGGATTTTTGTTTAGATTTAAAAGTGGGAGAAACAAGTTGTGGTGAGTGGGATAGGGAAGAGAAGAAACTGACTTAAGGGAGATTTTGGGTATGCTCTCCCATCACCATGAAAACAAAGCTCTGCAAGATTTTGAAGAGTTGATTTTTGTAAAGTCATTGATCCAGTTTTCCTGCAAAGAGGCTGGTGAAGAATACGAGATGGGACAGGCAGCTCATTGAAATGTCTTCTCATTTTAAATGAACAGTTGGGATCTGGTTCTTATAAGTTCTGATGAGAGCTCTGATACCAGGAAAAAAAAAGTGTGTTTTCAGAAATCTTTCCCCAATGCAATCACCTTTAATTGTTAGAGGTATTTGATCATATCTCTCCTTTATCCTTTTCTTAACTGGTGAACTGTTGGGTGTTTGGCTTTAACATCATTGTCATCCATTTTTAAAATTGCAAGGGGTGGGGGTAGGCACTTACAGCAAATTGGCCAATACATCTTGTGTCCTGAAGGGCACAAGCTGCTGTGAGAATAGGAAAGGCACACTGCAAGGAGAACTACAGGGCTTTGAGAGGAAAAAAACAGGCTACAGAGACAGAAATGAAGTGAGGCATGAAGTGTTCCTTGCTTGGTCCAGGCAGCAAAGGAACAGTGCTTCCATGGGAAAGGTGGCACACTGGGGAAGCATGAGAAATGGGTGATAAACCTGAGTTCTTTAGAAGGCTGAACTCACTCCTGGTGTCTTTAAAGCTTTACAGAAATATTTCTTATGAAGGTAGTGTTTTGTTTGGTGGCTTTGTTCTTTTAAAAGAGCCATCCTGTCCTGGTTTCAGCTGGGATGTAGTTAATTTTCTTCCTAGTAGCTGATATAGTGCTGTGTTTTGGATTTAGCGTGAGAATAGTGTTTTTAGTTGTTGCTCAGCAGGGCTTACACTGGTCAAGGACTTTTCATCTTCCCATGCTCTGCCAGGTGCACAAGAAGCTAGGAGAGGACACAGCTGGGGCAGCTGACCCAAACTGACCAAAGGGATATTCCACACCATATGATGTTGTGCCCAGTATATAAGCTGGGGGGAGCTGGCCGGGGCAGCAATTGCTGCTCGGGGGCTGGCTGGGCATCAGTTGGCAGGTGGTGAGCAGTTGCATTGTGCATCACTTGTTTTGTATATTCTTTTATCATCATTGTTATTATTATTTTCTTTCTCCGGTGTCCTATTAAACTGTCTTTATCTCAAACCATGCGTTTTACTTTTTTTCCTGATTCTCTCCCCATCCCACTGGGCCAGGGCAGGTGTGCGAGAGGCTGTGTGGTACTTAGTTGCCAACTGGGGTTAAACCACAACCCACCCCTGTTGTTCCCCCTCTCCCCCATAGGAACCAGCAAGCAGCCAGAACAGCAGAAGGCAGGCAGTTAAAGTGGAATTGCCTTTGGTTTAATATGTTTCAGTATTTTTCATTTTGAAATTAGGTTTTCAGAAGATTATGGTACTGGTGCACCCTGTGATCTAAGGACATAACTAGATTTTTTCTTACATCTAATTCATTTTTTCTCTTTTATTTACCAGCCACAGGACCTTTACGTTCCATACTGTCAGTTTGAGACTTGGTATAAAATAGGTCTCAACAACTGTTTCACCCAACATAGCAAATAAATGACATGTTTTAGTGCATCAACAATAAGGTAGACCTTAGCGTTCCAGAGTGTAGTTATAAATTCAGCCTGACTTCTCCTTTCCCTGTGCCTGTCTCTAAAAGAAAAAAGTGTTTGATTTCCAGATTAATATTAATTCTTAAAGTTTAGAGTTTACTAATTCTATTGTATAATTATACTGGGCACCCTAAGGGCATGCAATTAAGTAGTAGTACTTGTTCCAAATACTTTAAAAGCAAAACAGAAAAGACTTAAGGTGTGAGAGGAGAGCTAAAGGTGGTGGGGTATACATGAGGGCTGAATGCACTGGCACTGATGGCTCTAAATGAAGCACTTTACAGACTGAAGTGCTTTAAATTGCCAACCTTCTTTGTCAGTCCTAGTTACTTAGTTCTTTCTACCTCGGTCTGCCACTGTCTTGCTTGTTTAATATTCCACTTAAGTATAACAAGAGATGAAACAACCAAGATGCCTGTATCCTCCAGGAGTCAGTTCTACTGATGTGAATATGCGTGTTAGCTGTTCATAAGCAGTGAGATAAATGGGGGTATAAACAAGAGGGGGAGAAGGGAAAGGAAAACTGTTGTGACTTCTCTTAATTTGCTATTCTTTTTATCAGTAAAGAAAATAAATTCTGTCCCTTTTCAACTCCAAACGCCTGCACTTTGGATAACAGGAATCGTTTCAATAAGCGCACACTGCTAAGGCCAAGATAAGGGCTATTTCTGTGCCTGAAATATCAAGGACCAGAGTGTGTTATGTGGGAAGCTGGTGTGGAATCATGCTGCCGAGGAAGCAGTGTGTAGTAATGCGCATGGATGACACTGATAAATGGCTCCTCTAAGCAAGCATCTGCAGCAAATTGTCAGACTGAGACTTCCCAGCATACCCTAGACCTCTGCATGAATGAAATCTCTGTTGTGCCATTATTTACCCACCTCCATATGAAATGAGAGGATAGGATTCATTGCTTCAGTGCAGCTTTTATATGAGTTTGCTCTCTTTATGTACATATATGTGTACGTGTGTATATATTTCCTTTTCTGCAGTGCTTTCTGCAGCAATGGCTGCAGAACTCCTCGTGTCCTCTCACTGATTAGCCGTACAGCTTTTTGAAATGGGACAAACCGGCTTTCAGGGTAAAGGACAGGTCTTTTACTTCTGGAAGCCTAAAATAAAGTGTGTTCTTTGTATTCTGTTCTTTGGCCAGACACATGTGTAATTAAGGTAAGTAATAAGCATGGTTTGGTTTTTGTTGTTTTATTTTTGTTGTGGTTGTTTTAGTAGAGGTTGTGGTGGCTGGGAAAGAAAAAGGAAAGGTCTTGGATTCTTTCTTTTCCTTTTTGAAGAACTATGATTACTGTCTTCAAAAGGCAGTGAGACAGTCTGCACTATTTTGCACTGAAGTAAAGCCTCTCATCTTTTCCTTGTTACCACTGGACATCACTGATGCGAGAAAAGAATTGGACTTGCTCTTTGCCGTTCTTCAATATGTATTTTTTTTTTTTTACTTCTTCAAGGTGATTTTCTAGAATACCTTGTAATTGAAACCGAAACTCACGTAATTTAAGCTTTGATGGAAAGGTCTCTTGAGGGTAGAATTTCTGGCCAGCCTAGAAAATAACCCAATGTTTGGTAGTTAGCATATACTCCTGGTACATAAAGAATCAGATAAATTCCCTGCTCTTCTTAATTCCAGCCAATACATCAAACCTCAGGGCTCTGAGAAATGAACTTCTGTGGGTATAAAATGCTGCAAGGGTATAAAATAGTAACTTCTGACAGAGCAGCAGAGAGGTGACATGGTGTGTCAGAGCAGAAGGACTTATCATGCACATATAACTTAGCTAAGGTGCTTGTTTGTGTAATCTGGTAGCTGAAGTTTGCCTTCGCTGGCAACATAAATCCAACAGGGAGTTTGGGTGCAGCTGAGGTGAGGATATATGTCCTGTCCCACCACCCTGCTGTGGTGTTGCTGGCTGTCTACAGCTGTCTGCTCCACGCTGCTGCTGCAGCTCTCCTAAATCGTTGCTTG
Organism: Phalacrocorax aristotelis; assembly: GCF_949628215.1. Lineage (NCBI taxonomy): Eukaryota > Metazoa > Chordata > Aves > Suliformes > Phalacrocoracidae > Phalacrocorax > Phalacrocorax aristotelis. Next base: position 120,567,937 of record NC_134278.1, on the reverse strand, counting down.
ACTATTGGAGTCCTCAGCTTCTTGCTCTCTTAGCCTTTGCCCTCGGGCTATTTCTGTCTGTCTTGCTGACTTTTTACAAAAAGTTTTCATATTTGTTTGCTCGTGATGTGGAATGGCACTTTCCTCCCAGAAGTTTCCATAGGAAAAGACCTTTTTTAATGACTCAGTGGAAGAGAACAGATTCCTCCTACAGGTAAAGTGATTTGTAACACTTAGATGCTCATAGAAGTAACAGGACTTCACGCAGTTGCAAATATTCACATCAGTGTGCCCATTACTGGAGTACATGCATAGATCTCATCTCAGTAAAATGTCTGCTGCTTCTGTTTTAACAGCTGAGGAGAGGAGATACAGAGCAACTTGGTGAACTCATTAGTTGCATAAAATGGAGTCCATGTTTCTTACGTGCTTGTGCCCTTGACTAATGGGCTTTTTCCTTTCTTGCTAATGTTGCCCATCTCATTCTGTAGCAGCTCTTGTATGCTGGCTCAGCATTGGCTCTCCTGACTTGGTACAGAGAGGAAGAAGGGAGTTGTGGTTTGCATTTCAAAGCTCCTGGCCTTAAAGGGATTGGAATATGGCAGTTGAATATACGGTAACCAATTACCCAGTTATGACAAAAAGTCTTTTGGAAAGACCTTGACTTCTGATACTCTGATTGGTACCAGAAGCTGGCGGTTTGTTTTACACGCACACACACAGACAAAGAAAAAAAAAAAAAAGGAAGAAATTGCTAATGGGGTTGGGTGTTTTTTTTGTGATTTTTTCAAGAGAGTGTTTATTCTCTTTCTTTTTGCCTCCTACCTTGGACAGTTCATATCTATGAATAATTTAATTGTCCTTGTCTGTCTGCTGTTGTGAATGGCATGCTGTTAGGTATTCTGTATTCATGTGGTATTTCTTAATGTTTGTTTTGTATTCTGTCTGCCTCTCTGCCTTTCCAGAGATCAAATGGATGATGCAAGGCTTGACAAGATCTAAATGCTATTAAACTGTATCTGAAAGAACAGAAAGGGCGGCCTTTGTCATTTCATTAGTTAGAACATTAATTGAAACAGATTGTTCAGTGTTTTTCTCACCAGTGGAGAAAGAAATGTTTATGAAAGCTTTTTTCTACTTTTGAAAAAGTTTGTCTTGAGATTATGTCTAGAATTTGTAAGTAACAATTTGTACTGGCTTACACAGTATCTCAAATGGTTTCCCTTTCTGTGCTTTCTCTCCCTAGACATTCTTTGTTACTGTCATTATTTGCAAGGTTTAAAACACAGAAATACCAGTATTCAGATTTTAATTCTTTTCCTTTTCTCTGAGGATGGTGTTGCTTCAAGTGCTCTTGTCAGGATACTTGTCAAGCAAAGAAAAGCATCTGTAACTTTTTTCTGGTTACATCCTTTCTGATCTGAACATAAGCATCATTATTAGTATTCAAAACATTTATTTAGATCCTGCCTGTAATCCTCATGACCCTCAGGTTGTGACCCTGAGAACAGTTAGCAGAAAGCGCGCCCCAAGCCACTCTGTTGTCTGCAGTTTTGCCAGGTGAATGGGAAACCAGGCTAATGCTTTACTGCAATTCTATAGAGTGACCTCAGGGATGAATGTCCCTTCTGAGAAAGCTTCGTCCTTCAGAAAAAAACACACTAAGAACAAGAAATAATATTTGCTATCATGAGTAAATCACTTAATGCCTGCTTTCCTACTGGCTGTGACATTAATAGGAACTTTTTAAGATAACATTGAAACTTTTAATCATTCACAATTGAAGACTGTTCGAGTGTATACTGCTGCTCTACCAGCCTCCGCTTCTGTAGATTTTTGGCCAAGTTCCTCAAAGTCTCTCAGCTGCTGTTTATCCTCTTGTGTTTCTTGTGATGCCTACCAGAGTCTGCTACATGTTTGTAAGCTTCATAAAACCGTTGCATAGCCCTGTAGGCAGCAGAGGGTCTTTCGAAGTGCTTCTGATGCTGGGTGCACCTAATGCAGAGAAGACTAACTTTCTATAAAGCTGCCACCACCAATGCTGCACGGCTGGATTGCAGGGACGTGCTTGCTTTGCTTGGCCAATGCCTTGAAAGTACAGTCCTGTAGCTCTTGTTCCTGGATGTCAGCCAAGTGACTGTGGGTTCTGAGACTGGGCATCAGCTCTGTGGTGTCTCTGGAGGCAAGCATGTTCGGAGACACCGTTCTCACTGTGGGTAGCGCTGGATGTGCTGCCTCTTTGTCTGTGGAATGGCTTGTTAGGCTGCCCTTAATTTGAACCATCTGTGGCAACCTGCACTCTGTTAATAATACTGTTTTTATGTCAGACCTCCAGCAGTGTGCTGTGAGTGAGCTGGAGACCAGCATAGGAATTAAGGTAGGAAATCCACTTGAAACATATTGCAATGCATGTACAATTAACTGGAAAATAATTATGTTCATTGTAAACTGTACATCCTACACCAGGCTCCATCTTTGTTTTTATTCTGGCAGCTGTAGTGACTCCAGTGAAATTATGGGGTGTAAAAGGAGGGTGAGATCTGTATCTGTTACAGTTCCAGTGTTTGTTAGAGGCCACCCCTGTGTTGGGTGAAGCAGTATTGGAGTTTGTTCTTCCCTTCATCGTTGTCTGTTGAAGGATCCTGTCAGGCAGTCTGAGGCTTGTTAGAGCACCCAAAACATGGAGTTGCTAATTGGCTACAGCCCTGTGCTTTCTTTACATGCCGCTGTTTCTCTTCCTGGAACCAACAAACACACTGTATACCTCTTTCCTTTAAAAAACCTTCTATGCTGTTTTAACCTCTCTACCCCATTTTCTGTGCTTTCTTGATAATTTTCTTTTCCCTAACTAATGACTCACCTGGGTAGGATTGCTGCTGGCTTTGTGATTATAGCAATTAACTCTAACCCTAAGGAAATGGCTTGCTGTGTTGCCTGGCAGCCAGGGCCTACAGGAGCTGGTAAAACAGAATGGATCAGACTTTACTTTTCTTTCATTTTAATTTTATTATTCATTATCAAGGAAAGCAACTCACTGTGAAAGACCTTGTCAATTTTCAAGATGGCTAAGATGTTCCAAAATCTGTTGCCTTGTTTTTCAGAGTTGCTGTGAATTCCTCGCAACTTCTAGCAAACAGCAAAGGCTTTGGTGGTTCTGTAAAGAAGGCTGTTTAAGCCTGGTTTAAAGGAATTGAGAACTACAACGGGAATCGCTGTCATAACAATTTTTTCTTCTGCATGTTAGACTTGTTTTTATAGTGGTGTCTAGTCAAGCCTTAATATTGTCTTGTATTTGGTGGTAAAGAATAATGAAAATACAGTTTTAAGTGAAGTTAGGGCCTTGGGAATACATAATTGTCTTTAGCAGGCTTGCTCACAAATTAATAATAACTAAAAGCAGATGTGTAAGCAAGAGTTTTGAATGTTGAACAAAAAGGGAGTGAGCAGTGCATATGTAGGTATCTCAAAACAGGCCTTGCTCTGGGTACCAGGTGTTATCAAAGAGCACCTCTCAGCTAATGTCAGGTGATAATGTGAACAAGCTGTCTGAACTGGGGGGACATGGCACAATTAAAACTTTATAGGCCTAACCACAGTATGCTGAACTGGCTGCATGAGAGGAAGGGTAGATCTGCCTACAAACAAACACAGGGCTAATAAAGCTACAGTTTGTTTTTGTACCCCCATTGCTCCTTTTAGTCATTCTTTTACCAAATGTCAGCACAGATGGACAATTCAAGCCAAGCTCACAGACCCAATTCTGTGGAATTGTAAATGGGCATAGAGCACCAGTGCAGCTCCCCTGGACTGCATTGGTGCCAGGCTTGATGGTAGATGTTTTAGGTTGGAAGGGACTCCTGGAAGTTAACTAGTCCAGCCTCCTCTTCAAAGGAAGGTGGTGGACTTCAGTGTTAGATCAGCTTGTTCTGGGGCTCGTGCAGTGAAATTATAAGTGTCTCCACAGCCAGAGACTGTACAGCCTGTTGCCTTGCTTGTGCAGTCCTGCCCACTTAAGTGCACATTCTTGCCCTGTCTCTTGTGGCAGCAGTTACTTTTCTGACCTTGTGGTGAGCTTGTTAGGCTCAAACCTGTCAAAACCAACCCATTCCCCAAACCCCTGGTACTAGCACAGAGGGGACTCAATGCATGAAATGTTAGTCAGTAAATCAGACCTTGTTTCATCTATGTTCTCCTTCAGTCTGGAGGTATTTGTGTTTTCTAGAGCCAAATATCTACACCCAGCTGAGTATTAAGACATGAACTGCTCATCTGACGTCAGAATATTTGTAAATACTATGACTACATACAGCTGCAGGCAAAATATTCCCCCCCCCCCCGTTTATGACTGTATGATGAAAAAATGTACTTGTAATAGAGGGGAAAAAGCCAGGCTTTTCATATTACACTTCTGTTAGCATTCCTCATATTTTTTTGGGGGTAGGTGATAGAAAAAGGGGCAGAGATGCCAATTTAATTAAGAGAATGCCCAGCCTTAGAATTGGTCTGAAGACAGTGAATTTAGTATGGCAATGCAAGTAGATGGACAAGTACAGTGTTGACAGTAGTAACAGTCTAAATATAGTATTTCGTGTTTTTCTTATGTGTGGGCATGAGTGACCACTTGCAGTGACAAATAGTGGATTAAATACCATTTAATTGAAGAAGGCCTGTAAGAAGGGGAAATGTGCTTGAAAACCATAACTGCATCTTAGAGACACATCTGTGTTCCCGCTGCACAGACTGAAAAGATGTGATTTAACCCTGCTGAGACTGAGGCCTCTGAGCTGGGCTCTTCCTGGTGTTGGTCTCCTTAATAGTCAGTCCAGTGGAGAAGGCTTCTGTTCTGGAGCTGTACAACATGGAGACCTACCCTGAGTTGCTTTTCCTAAGTAGTAAAACAGTCTACTGCAGGGTTCTCTGCCTTTGGGAGGGAGTGTGACAGCAAGTGCATGGGGGTTGTCTTGGTTCTGTATTTCTGGTCAGCACAGGCAGTGAGCTGTTAAGCTCCTCTGAGGCACATGCCTTACGCGCTCAGTATTCTTCACCCCTGCCATGCTGCACCTATGAACAAAGAGGAATATCGGCTTAATGAATCAAACACTGCATCTGCATTGCAACAGAATGAATTAATATTTGACTGAGCACCTGCAATTATAACAGAAATTCAGCATCACTTCTTAATCTGCAGTTGCTGAAAGTTTCTGCCTTATCCCTTTGGTGTTCAGCAAGGCTGAAATCTGTGAGGTCTGGATTGCTAACTGGAAAGTATCAATGGCTCAGCAATTTATGTGCAAAATATGGATGGGCTTATATTGTGAAAGACAAGGAATTTTGCTAAAGCACTATGAGGTTTATTTAACTGATCTGCATTTTAATTATAGGGGGGTTACTAAACAAACAACATATTAGCCAGAAAATAACTCGTCCCGGTAATACCAGTTTCTCCCTAGGTTGTGAGTTTATTGTGGGATACCACTGCACTTCTCAAAATTATATCCTGGGCAGATTACTGTGCTTCAAAACCTAATTTTGTTATAGTTCTCCGGTAGCCACAGACAATAAAGCTGCCCTTGTCCTATAGACAATCTCAGTCTCTACTGAAGTTCATGTTGTTCCACTGTTGCAGGGAGTAGATAGGAAGAGAAATTGGATTTCTGTCTTTTTGTGGCTCTTGTGCTGTTAATTTCCTTTCTCTTCATTCAGCTGCGGTGGAAAAAAAAAAAAAAGTAGTAATTGCAAGTCCCCTGGCTGTGACTCCTGATCATACTTGGAGGTTTCATATAAATACAGGGCTGCTTCTACCTGTTAGAGGTATTTCAACAAGTTCAAGGAACCCCAGGAGAAGAGTAAACATTGTTCTATTTGTCTTGCATCATCCACTGCCCTTTTGTTAACGCTTCTGCCCCATACACCCAGTGACTGTGTCTCAGTCTTTTTGGAATTGTAGCTATTTTGACAAGCTTGCAAAAAACCACCAACTTCCTTTGCAGAAGCTTCTTAGTAGAAATAAACCCATACCTCTGTCAAATTTTAGAGATGGTGGGACTAACCTCAGGCCTGGGTGCCAGGCACCAAGTGAGTGTGCTGTTGAATTCCTGTGATTCTGAGCTTGCTCTACCCCTGTCCATTCCAAGGAGCAAATCTGAAAGCTCACTTACTGCAACTGTCTCTTGGACCAAAATAGTAGTTATGGTCTGGCAAAGTAGAAATGAGCCCTGACAATGACTTTCGCTCTCTGACTGGAGATGGATGTGCCTGCTATGGTGGGAGCACTGAAGTGGTAGAGGAATATGGGTGCTAGCTGCAAATTTTCTGCCTGGGCAAATCCTCTAGGGGAGAGTAATCTGGATTTGCTGGCAGAATTGACTAGTGTCGTTCTTGTTCCACAGGTGGCTGCTGTCCTGCACTGCAGGAGCTTGCCAAGTGTGAATGATGGGAAGAGAAAAAGCTGGGGCGGGGGGGAAGACAGACACCAACCTTCCCCCACCCCACAGCCCATTGCTGTCAGTTTCTAACGTCCTCTGAGCTGCCTGCTTGTACCAATGAGAATCACACTTAATAGGAACCTGCCCATGTTTGGACAGTTTAATTATTCAAAATGCACTAAGACTTTTTAAAATATCTGGACTTAGTTCTTGTAATAAATACATTAGTTCAGTTTTGAAGGTGCACTTAAATAATTCACAAATATTAATGAATTATTCTCCAGCCTTTCATCTGCCCTGGGGAATATATGACTAGAAATCAAAGGTATGGAGGAGTGAAATGACTTGTCACAGTCACAAGGAGCTTGATAGTTTGATTCCCAGGACCTGTGTTTTAATGAGAAAAAGCAATGTGGTGGAGTGAATAGTCGCTACCTTCTATGTGGAAGCTGGAATTCTCTTTCTTGCAGTAGCACAGACAAATCGTACGGCCTTGAACAAGCTATGCTACCTGCAAGTTTTTACCTTTGTTTTTTTTGCCCTGATTCCTTTCTCTCTTTCTCTGAGGACTGCATTCTCATTCGGAAAAAGCTGTCTGTCTTTGTACACTGCGTGGCATAAAGGATCTTGATTTTTTTTTTTAAGTTATCTTTTTTAGCTGTTGCCTCTAAGTGCTACCAAAATATGAAATATAGAAAATCTGTTTCCACATTTATTGTTTTATGTGTTACATTCTTCCAGATTTTACTTTCTTTAATGTATTTTTGCATTGCTGCTTTAGCTGTGTGGATGTCCAATATGGCAATTTATTGCCATAAAGCTTTGTATTCTACATACCTGCATACAAAACAACTTTATTCAGTCTAGTTGATGCTATTTTACAAATTAAATGCTCAAACAGGATTCTCTTTCTACTCTCTCTTCTACTCTTTTGCTTACCTTTTATTTCTGATTACATAAGAACCAGGTAGATTCTGTATTGCTGGTCCTGCTTTTTGTTTCTTTCTTTTTTTTTTTTTAATACACCGCATATAAATACACTGGCAAATTTAAATTAACCTTGTCTGTAACTTACTGTTGGACCAGGACTGACCCCATCTTACTGTATCATTTAAAGAAAGAAGTGTGTACTAACATCACAAACACACCTTCTCTCTAAAGACTCTGTAGTTTTAAGCAGCCTGGTTGCCTGTGTAATGCTTGCTGACACTGAGAACTTTGTCTCCTAATTGTAGCAGGGGAAAATACAACCTCTGTCAGAGTCAGTGGTGGGTCAATGGAGAACAAAGGCAGTAATCAATCTAAGGCCTAATTAAAGGCAGTGGTGCCAGGAAATGATAGGGAATTCAACGGCCTGACACTCAAGCTTCCCTAATTGGACTAGTGTTCTTTATGACTGCCCTGTGCCCCACTCCATATTGCCCCAGCTATGATAGCAGGATCTCACTCTGTGTTTAGTGTTTTGCTTTGCTCTCGAGTTCAAGGCAGAGGTAGAAAGAGGGATCCATTAACAGTGAACACTGTAGTTTTATGTTTTTCACTTCACTACTTTTTTTTTTTTAAAAAAAAGCTCAGTGACTGAATGATGGTTATAAGCAATTTGATACACTTCCATAAAAAGAGATGGTATGACCAAGAGAGGAGTGTGCCGAGGTTGCTACTGTTCTCACATTCTTCAGCTGCGTCGTGTGTGTTCCTTTTTTCTCTCTCTTTTTTTTAAACATTGTTCTGTAGGCCAGGTTGTCCATTTGCCTTCTGGGCAGTGCAGCAGACCTGCTTCTGGGAGTTTCATAAAGTTATAATTTTGTGCAGGATAGAGCAAATAAAGGAGATAGTACTTGTGGATGGAGAGGATGACTTTGATTCATCATCAATTTCATTTGAAGTGTTGTGGTTTCTAATTCTTCATGAGATTAAAAGGAACTATTTCTGAAGACTTCAGGCAAGAAGAGGAGCTTAAACAGCAAGTATTTGTGACCCAGAAACAAAACCATTTTGTACATCCTATAACTGTATGATAAAGTATAGCAGTTGCCACAGGAATCTGAGAAAAATTTTACAAACTAGTTAGGAGTTCTCTATAACTGTAAGTACAAGTAATATCTGATAGCTTGAGCTGTACGACATGTTCCAGTTAAATAACATTTAACTAAAGTTCTGTAATTTCTGCAGGAAAGGATCTTGCAGAGCATCTTAAGTGCAAAAAAGAAATCCTAAAGGAGTCTTCAGTGACTTTGAAGAGAAATGTGTTTTGAGCATCAGACTAGTTTGTACTTCTGTGGAAATTTCCCCTCCCGCACTTTGTTGCTGTCTATTGGAGATTTCGATACAACAGTGAGAAATAGTAAATTCTTTCTGAATTTCATATTGAGAAGAAACGGCCTGGGAATGAAGTGAAAGAGTGGAATGAGTGTCTGGAAAAAGAATGGCAAGACCTACATGTTTTGGTGGTTTGTGTTTTTGTTTTAGGTTGTGGGGTTTGGTTTTTTTCTTTTGACACGAATTTCTACAGCTCGGCACAGGGAGAAGAGAAGATTGTGGGTGGTAAATTGTGGCATGACAAAGAATAGCTGATAGCACCATGCAGAATTTGATTCTGAATTTTTGCAGCTGTATCACTTTTGTCATTCCCTGCTCAGCTACATAATGTCACACTACAAGCTAGTCAGCCACAAGTAATTTCATGGACTTCAATGGAATGTTGCCCACGTAACCCATACCAACATACTTTTGAAGGGCTGGGCCATAGGCTAGGCTGTGGCATTATTGTGTGCCTGGTAGCAGGGTGGCAAGACAGAAGCCTCCCCATGTGCCAGCTACCCGTCAGTATCAGTAAAACATGCCCATACAGTTTACTTAGTAATGTGAATGCCGTGTATAGTGGAGGCAGAGATGTCTCCCTGTAAACATAATGAGTTGAGATATTTTTGCTTTCTTTTCAGAGAAATTGCAGGAATATAACCGCATCTGTCAGTTACCCACTGGCATAGTTAAGTGAGCTACCCCTATGACTCCAATTCCCAGGTACATTTTTAACTGAGAGCTGGATGTCACTGAATAAAGGGGTGCTTCACTGTGAAGTGGAAAGACCATTATAAAACAATTAAAATACAGAAAAATGCAAGCTACTGTATTTGTGTTAGTAGCACTTTTTTTCATCCTGGAGCCATATAAACGTTTCAAGAAGAATTTAATTTTGTAGGTAGGTGAAACACCTGAAAGAACTAGGTAGTCTCTGGATGTCAGTGAAGCCAGGTCTGTGGTCTTTTTGCCATGTCTACCACACCTGACTGCAGAATGAGCTGCGTAGATGAAAGGGCATTGAAGGAAGCACTAAATAATATGTTTTTTTTCTGGTAACAACTGGTGGTGTTGACACTTCTAAACAATTGTAAATTATGCAAATCTTAAAGTAACAGAGCAATTCTTACCTATACCAACAAATTTGAGCAAAGCTGTTCTCTAGTACCTAACCACAATAATGAAAGTTAATCCAGGTTTGAACTTCAAACAGTTTGAAGAATACCTAATAAACACAACTAATGAGTAGGCTTTCTGTGTGTATCAGAAACAGTGTTCCTTTGTATGTTACTTTAAAAACTTGGAAAAGTCTCAGTTGCCCATTATAAGAGGTGTGGAAAACTCTCCACAGCACTGCCTGTCTCCTAAGCCACCCAATCTCCTGAAAATTATGTACCTTGCAGAGAAGCATTATTAATTCCAGTGGACTGGCCTGTGGCACAGTCCAAATCTGTTTATAATCTTTCATCACTCTGATATTGCCTACACCCCTAACAAGGAGGATCAGAGGCATGCAGAGGGGGAGGGATGGGCCAGCATTTCAGTGTGATAAGTACCTTGAAAAAAGAACAGCAACTGCTTCCTGTTGAACTTCTGCTGTTTAGCTTGGTCTAATGGTATAGGAGTTTTATAATTTTTTTGCATGACAAAAAAATTTGAATAAACAGAACTACTCAAACAGCTAGTTCTTAAGAAATGGGATGAAGGTTTTTTGGATCTACAGGGTATTCTGGTGCGTTAAGTTCTTGGTCAGGCGCTTTTCCCTAAGAAGAGTAAAGAATTTTTTTTGGGGAAACCAACCCCAAAATGCAGTGAAATCATAATGTTGTATCCCAGGCCCTCAAAGGCTGGTGCATCATTGTTTATCTTCTTAGTCTTTTGAGTTTATCAGTATCTTTCTGTGTGCTCTAATAGGTTGCCATTTACTGATACTTAATTGCATACTTATGCTGCCAGCAAGATATTTGGCTACAGATCTAGCTGAGTAGAAAGTTTCGTTGAGCAGAAGGACCAGCTAAATTCAGGCCTCTTTCTAGCTGACAGGTCACTAATACTGCTCTGCTTCTATCTGGCAACATAAGTTTTCCTGGCCCCATTCTGTTTTTCTTTAGTGCAGCGTGTAGCAGATGGATTTGAATCACAAGGTTGGGTGATATACTGTATAGAATGCAGCACAAGATACATGTCTGTTTAAATTCTCCTAAACTTGGAGCACGGAATAAGGCTGACTGGAAGGAAACAAAATGAGTAAGTTTTTGAATAGGCATTAGAGGGTTTGTCAACTGCACATGAAGAATTTTCTCTGGCTTTTGAGGGGATAGCATACTACTTCAATGACAACTGAGTTTCTCCAATACAGTGGTTCAAAGGCATCCATATTATGATCAGTGCTTTTGTTATTACTTATAATCTTTACGTGTGAATTAAATCAGAAAGCATTCTGATGGAGTGATGATTTGTCATCAGAAGTCTGCATCTGAGAGTCATGCACAGTATTTGTTTGATAGCTGCTATTGTTTTGTGGCATTAGGAAGATCTGCTGTTGCAAAGAGTCACCAGTTGCACTTGAAATTGCACTTTGACTATTTACATGAAAGGTTTGGGTTGTAACTGAACTTTCCATGGGCTAGTGGCTGTTTACCCCCTTTTAGGCCCTGAGTGAAAGTGGGCAAGTGAGAAGTTTTCAGTGGCAGAATCATAGAAGGGTTTGGGTTGGAAGGGACCTTAAAGATCATCTAGTTCCAACCCCCCGCCATGGGCAGGGACACCTTCCACAAGACCAGGTTGCTCAAAGCCCCATCCAACTTGGCCTTGAATGTCAAAGCATCCTGCAGCACAGGACCGAGGCCGTTTTATGCCAGGACTTGACCTCATGCTGGACTTAACACGTTGTAATGACATTCACACAAGGCTATTAACTTATGCCTGCCATCTTCTGAAATCATCTTTTTGAACTGGCATAACTGACAAAATTGGTATCTTCTTTCCCATGTGTATTCAGATTTCCACTGCATGCATCCTAACCTGTAGCCCTTGCTGAGCTTTCAAGCTCATCTAATTCCAATAATAAGTTTCTCCTTTCATTTGTGTTTGCCATTAAAAATTAGTATTTGCTGACACCTACCCAACATTCAAAGCTGAAGTTCACTGGTGTGAGCTATGAACACTTACTGTCTGTCAGAAACAGTAGGGCACTAATTAAAAGGAAATGATAGGCTCCTTAACAATGTTGTTATACTTTTAAGGCAAAGCTTAATGTTATCTAGCATGTCACATGAGATTGTCATACTCATAATAGGGCAGGTTAGGAGTAGAAAAAATATAGCTCACTGAAATTGTTTACAAAAGTTTGTACACAATGTCATGTTTGTTCTTGTTTCATTAGTACTGGTTGAGTTGTATCCTACTTTCTTTTACCTTTTCATACCTCTTGGGCTCCATCATGTTGGCTGTTGTGTTTCATTATTTGCACCTCATGCTAAATGCTAAGTATCTGTGGAAAGCAGGGTCCTATTATGGTGTGAACACTGTACCCAAAAGAAAGGTCCGTTCTTTACTCTTAAACAACAGCAACAACATTTAAACTAAGCAGAATGTCTGAGGGTGTCACTCTGAGTATTTATCATCTCTCTTGTGACATACGAATACTGATTAATTGGGTTATGTTATTAGTCATCCACCTAGACAGCTTTCTGTTCTGAAAGATTAGGATTATATTTCTAACACTTCTAAATTCTGTGTGGCCCCAGAAAAGGGGTTACCGAACCCAGGATACGGTCTCTCCCTATGTTTCCAGAGCACGCAAGAAGGCCTGTAGAAGGATTTTAGGACTGAGGCCATGAGGTGGAGATGCAAGTTTTGCAGACTTGCCACGTAACTCTCTGCAAAATCAGATGACTGAGTTTCACTGCCTGAGGTACTACAGGCAAAGGACGTACAATACAAGGGCCACAGGAAACTTTAGCAGTTTTGTTTTCTACAGAAATCTTCAGGTGAAAGGTGTTGTACAACTTCACTGTGCTGTGGTTAAAGAGGATGCTCACTCTAACTTACCACCACAATTGTAATAGAATAAATGGATTTGATGATTGTCACCATGAATAACTTGACATGGTAATAAAAAAAAATTCTAAGTTGCAAACTGTAAACACAGCTGCTTATTCTGCTTTTATTGTAGAAGAGAATGAGAGAGAAAATGCTGTTATATTGACATAAGCTTTCCCCCAAGTCCCTGAACTTTCAAGGGGTAAGGTATTGGAGGAAAATAAAATGTTTCCTCAAACATCTCCAATCCCTTTTCTCTTCCTCTTGGCAGCTGTTTTTATGACTGTAGGGAAATTCTACCCTGCATGTGATATTCACCACCTGGATCGTTGTATCACTGTAACTTTTAGGATGTTTCTACCCAAAGGCAAAAGGAGGTAACTTTGGTAAATGGCCTATAATTCTAGGTCTTGCATCTTTCACCTTGCCCTGTGCTTAGTGTTCCTCTCTGTAGGCGTGGGTGGGGAGAAACTGTTGGACTGAGAAATCAAAAGGGATTAAATGCTCTCACAGGTTGTTACCTTGCTTTCAGATAAGCTAAAAGAGGCAACACGATCAAACCCTTGTGTTTATATTGTGACAACCTTTTTCTGGGGATTGTTCTTCAGTAAATGGTCAGTGTATATGGCTACAGCTCTGATCCCGCAAGTGACTGAACTGACGGGCTCATTCTGTGCCAACGTGTCTGCAAAGGACAGTAAAGGTTCCTGGGTGTATGTAAGTAAGTGGTTCTCATGCTGTAAATGTGGCTGCCAGCTTGACATGCCAGCAAACCTTTTATCTGGCCTTCCCCCTTCCTTGCTGCAGTGCCTGGGGTTTACACAATTAGTGCAGTGTGCTTCTCTTGTAGCAGTTCTGCTGTTTTGCTGGCTCTGGGCTACCTGTAATAGATGGGCTTGCCCATGAAGCACCGGGGGTCTGGTCTGTATCCACCTATGTATGCCAACTTGGTACCCTGTGTTCAGAGGCAGAATAGCATTGTGGCATCTGGTTTGTTGTTTGATATGTTGGTAAGGAACATAGCATATGTGATATTCATATGATGCTAATGCACAAGTCCCCTCTCCTGCTTCTTGCTTTCATGTGAACCAGTGCATGGCATTTCAGCGAAATTCTGCAGCCTGTGGTTATGAAAGCATGACTGTCTTCAGTCTTTTAAAATCCATGGTAGGATGACTGTGTGAGGAAACCCTTGATTTGTGAATCAGAACAGGTTGTCTAGGCATAGCTTGGTTCTTAATTCTTTGTGGTCGCTTAGGCTAGAGTAAAATGAGTGCAAAAGAATAGAAATCACTATTCCATGTTTTGTTTGACACAGCCTGGTCCTAGTGAAAATGTATAATGTGGAAGGCGGTAGGGAGCACAGGATGCTCTCAACCTGAGCTGATTCTGCCCTCGGTGGTGCCATTTAATTATGTCAGATTTTAATATTTAGACCTGCTGGATTTTCTGTGTTTTCTTTCAAATACCTACAAAACAGAGCCTTTTTTTTTCCTGGTAATAAGCACTGTGCTGAGCTTAACACCTAGTCTGCTGTTCCAATAGTATCTGGAGAAATTCTTAGGGCTTAAAAATAAGATTTGCTTGGATGAGGTTATCAGCATTTAGTCTGGTGGATATAGCTATAAAAGAAATACTTTGAAGGAAAGGTCATGTGAGCAGGGGATGAGTTGCCTTTGCCTGTGCTGTCCAAAAGACTATTTCAGATGCAATACATTATCTGTGTTGAAAATAGCATTAAGTGCTTTATTGCTGTTTTGGTATGGGCAGTAGTAGAAAAGAATTACACAGACTGGTAGAAGTGAGCTTTGACTTGACTTGCTGTGAATCACTAATCAGGTGTTGAGTGTGGGACTAAATAGTAACACTTTTCAGGACACTAAACACTTATAAACGCTGCCTTAAATCCCTGTAAAGGTACTTGGCATGGAGAAGGCAGAAGGGATTTGTTATCAGGGTAGGCATGGATTTGAAAAGGGTTTGTTGATTTGAGAGGCAATTCCTAATCAGGCCCAACCCAATGATAAGCTAAACTTCTAGTTCAAATGTATGACAGTAATACTGAACAAATGCTGTTTTCTGGATGTTTGAAAGAAGTAGGTGATCAAATTGTACATGCATTCCACTTCCAATCTTCCCTGACCAGTAGAACTGCCACCTAGCAAGCCCCTCAGTGGTGGGCTAGCTGCAGCTGGAAGGTAAGTCCCCAACCACTTGCTTTCCCCCCCTCCAGCAGTGTGGGATGAGAATCAAAGGGCAAAAGCAAGGGGAAAACCCTCGTGGGTTGAGATGAAGATGCTTTAAGTGAAGAAGAAAAGCACAGCCCCTCTCACCACCACCCCGAAAAAACAAGAGATGTAAAAGCAATCACTTACCAGCAGACCAATGCCCAGCCAGTCTCCAAGCAACAGCTATTTCAGAAAACTTCCCTCTCCCAGTTTTACTGATGAGCATGATGTTATGTGGTCTGCAGCATCCCTTTGGTCAGTGGGGGTCAGCTGTCCTGGAGCTGTGTTCCCTCCCAACATCTTGTTCGCTCCCAGCCTGCTCACTGGGATGGCAGAATGAGAAACAGAGAAAGCCTTGGGGCTGCACAGCAATAGCTAAAATGTTGGTGTGTTATCAACACTGTTTTGGTCAGCCATCTAAACACATATAGGCTGCTGTGAAGAAAATTATCTCCATCCCAGCTAAATCCAGTGCACCCTCGCAGTTAACAGATTGAACACTGGATTTCAGAGTGCAGTAACCTGATGGTTTATCTGAAACCTATCTTGGAAAGAAGGAAAAAACTTCAACAGTCAGGACTGCCAGCCTGTCCAAAGCAATGCACTGTTAAGAACGCAATTCTCCCTTTTCTTTTTGCATGACTTCTTTGTTGTTGGGGTTTCTTTTGTTTTCATTTAAATTAGCAAAACAAAGGGGAAATTATGTACCAAATGCCTGAACAGATGCAGGATATGGAAAGGAAAAGATGCAAGGCTTTATAGGTTGTAGGGTTTGTTTGGGTGGTGGTTTTTTTTTTTTGTGTGTGTGTGTTTTATCTGAGGTTGCTTCTAGGTACAGACTGTAGATACATGTTTTATATAGAAAGTAAAGGCAGAAAGCACATCTCCCATCTCTTTCTCATCTCCCCTTTCAAATATCAGTTTGTGACTTCTCCCTTATTTTAAGTTTTGTAGTTCAAGTAGCTCCCATCATATTTCTAACCCTCATTGTTGGATGGCAACTGAAGAACTTGGTACAGACAGGTATGTTGATCTGTCCACCTACTCAGGTACCACTACTTGCAGAAAAAATAAGGCATATGAACACCTATATTTGGAGGCACAATTTTGGTTTTATCACCAAAACTACGTGAACAAACAGAAGTAAAAAACCAAGGCCACACTCAGTTAATGTACTTATCCCAAGCTGCTTAAAGCATCTAGGTTGGGTGAAGTTCTAGACTCAGCCTCACCTTAGTCCTAAGTTTGAAAAATGTCTGAATAACAGAACTGTAATTGCTATTCTTCATGATAATAGAGAACTAGCTGCAATTGCACAGAAAATACTGAGTGTGCCTGTGGACTTTTTCAACATGAAAAATAATCCTAAACCGTAGCCTGCCTTTAAAAACATCAAATGCTATTACTGGAGAGCCTATGTTCTTTAGAATAAGCAAGAGGGCGTAGGAAAGGAAGAAAAGGGTCAAATTGCCTACAGCAAGTCTTGTGCTTTAGGTAGTGATGGACTGGCAGGTTGTCAAAACACAGACGCTTCTGTAGTGTATGAACAACACAGCACCAGAATGAATGAACAGTGTTCTGCTTTTCCAGCCTCCTTCCACCCCATCGCATTATTAGCTGCATTGCATAATTTGTGTGTGTGAAACATTTTATAAAGTCAGTATGGTGCTTGCCAAACTACCTGTCATTATCCCCCTTGTAAAGCAGTTATTCTGTCTGCTCCTGCTTTGGCCTGCTCTCTTCCCCTAGGGAGATAAAGCACAGCTGACTTGGATTTCAGTTTCAACTGCTGCCTAAAATTGTCCCTTCCAAAAAGCATTGATTGTCTTTTGGTGGGAACATCATTTGTAGAGCTGGAGATAGATCTATCAATAAGCCAAGACTTAGGTGCTTTTGGACCAGTGAGATAATGCTGGTCATGCTTCCTTCTTCACTTGAATGAGTCTATTAACTTAATTGAGTGCTGACAGGAGAGACTAATCTCTCCCTTGATTTCATGTGTCTCTCTTGATTTTTTTTTAAATTTTTATATCTTTACTTTTTTCTGTTCTCTTATAAAAGTACTGTGCATTTTTGTGTTTAAAGACATGTACATCTTATGTTTTTGGTCTTCTTATTAGGAAATCATGTTGAATGTGATTGGGTTTTTTAAGTTTTTAAACTCATGCTTGCAAAGTTGAATTGTCCTCACTGTTAAAATTTATAAGACCAGACTTTTTGTCTTGCGAAATTAGCAAGAGACAGTTGAGGAAAACTCCCCACATTCTTTCCTGTGTCAGGTTGTGTCTATGTGGAGGGAATAGATGGCAAAAGCTGGGAGGTTTTACTGCTGATGAAAGTGTTAGATGCAGAAGGTGTTTTCAGGTAATGTTTACTGAGTGTTCTAGGACCTCACTTAAACTTGAGGCCCTTTAGTTGCAAATATATTTCGTGCATCTATTCCCCTATAATTTACAACTATCATCTACAAAGCAAAATATTTTTACTTTCTCCTAGAATCAAAATGCAGCTGCTTTAATTCAAGATGCCTGAAGTTGCAGTTCTGAACTGGACAGAGGTGGGCAGATTATATTGTAAAGAATGAAAGATACAGCAAGACACACACAAAAAAATTGTAGGCAAAATTAGGTCCCAAATAAATGTTCATCAAATTTTCCAGGCCTAGTTATCTCCATCTTTCCACTCTGACAGGTTTCAGGTGGCCTACAGTGTCATAGGCTCTCAAAAATAGCTCCTGTCAGTGATGTGGGCAAGTCCCTGTTTGCCCGTGTATGTGCAGGAGGTGAAGTAGTAGTCAGCTGCTCTTGTTTGATTTATGCTTATTTCTGCCTAGGTGGGCATAACTCCCTGCAAGAAAGGGGTTGGAAGCGTGTTTCAACCAAGGAGATTTTGCCATTGTAGTCTATTAAAATCACAGAAATAATCAGGCTGTCACTAATCTGTGCTTGTACAACAGATGCGTGCCAGCAACACCCAGGGAGGAGGTAGGATGTGAGGGTGTGCGTAAGGCCAAGGGGAAGGATAGGCTATGGGAATCTTCAGGGAGGATGAACGGACTGAGGGGGTTGTGCTGCAGGTTGCCTGGAAGCATGAAGTGAAGCACAGAACTATGATATGTGTGGAAAAGGCACTGGGTTTGGATGCAGGGTATGGGGAGAGAACACAGGGGACATCCAGGTGCTATAGGGAATTTTCAGCCGCGGGTTTGATGTATTTGCCTCTGCCCAGATTGCTGTGTCCCAGAGTAAGCTCTGGCTGTGTTTGCTGTAGGTAAAAATAGGCAACCACTGCTTGTGGCACAGAGTCCATAGTAATCAAGGAAACAGCATTTGATCTTGTTGGGCAACTAGGTGTACTAGGTTGCAGGAGAGCTGATTGCTTATGAGCTGAAGCACTGTCCTTCCAAACGTGCCTCTACAGGGACTTAGCAGTTGGGGCTAGTTACTCTGTCGCGCTGCTGCAGAACAAGTATTTTACTTGCCTGTTGCAGAGCAGCTTGTCAAGGTAATTCACAAATGGGTGTGCAGCGCTCAATATTATGAACAAAACCAGAAGATTAAAGTCTAGGTACAGGTGTTCTTGAGAGTAAAACCCAGCTACAATAAACCTCTCAAGTGAAAACAAGGCCTCGAATATGCTTTTCTACCCCTGCTAAACTCAGTTTATGAAGGTGGCCCATCAATGCAAGTGCTGTCCTTGGTCTCCCAAGAACATTTACTAGTCTTCTCCAGCAGCAAGTTCACCTCCAAACTAACATTTCCTTTTGCTAGTGTGTGACATTTCTGTGTTAATGTGGTACAGTTCCAATTCTCTCCTAAAGACAGGATGATTTTCTTGGCAATCTGTGATACAATTATATGTTGAAGCATGCATGCAGTGAGGGACTATTTTTGGCCAGTGAGAAAGTGACAATGATTGCACATAATTGCTGAAAACAATTTTGAATTTTATTAATGAGATACTCCAAACAACATCTTGTAGACTATTGTCTCAGTTAACAGCCAATTCCTAAGAGTTAAGTGCTGCATAATTTGCATTTATTTCCTCTATTTATATTGAAATGATTGAAATGACACTTGCTGTCCATAATTACCCATCCTCCAGATACAAGTTGTTGCTTTTTAGTTGCTGTTTCCCTTAAAAGAAGTGGAAATAAACACACAATGTAGAGTTGTATTGATTTGTCTCATCCAGGGTATAAGCAGAGTTTTTACTATGCATCTGTTTCCCTACGTTTTGGGAAGAGTAGCTGCAGGCACCGAGGATAATTGTAAAGATTTTAAAAGTGCTAAGGCTGATCACAGGGAAATGTTTTTTAAATTGTCATCTTGATTTAGGGTGTGGTTTGGCTCTGCTCATGGGAAGAACAAGGAAGTGTGAGTGACAGTTACAATGAGGTTGTTATGGGACTTCTCACTCTCGTTGCTTGCATGTAAGGTAAAGTCGAGAACATCTAACTCTCACAAATCTGTCAAGGAATAAAAAATTTAGTTGCGTGCCCTGCATGTAAGGAACAATTTCTCCCCAAACTTGTAATGACCTCACTCTTTACTTTCAGGGTGGGGCAGGGAGATAACTGCTGCTGGTTCTTCATGTGTCCTGATTCAGGTAGTAGGGCTCATCAGCACCCCTCAGCCCTCTTTTTTTTCTTCCCTTCTATCTTCTCTGCAGTGAATGTATGAATGTACTATCCTCAGGATGGCTCGATCCAAACTGGTATGAGAAATGCTTCTCAGTGGTGATGAGATCAGCTGAGCGTACTCCTAGCAGCGGGCCCTGATTTGGGAAGGAGGTTGGATCTGAGGCTTCCTGAGCTCCCTTTCAATCTGAGGGGTTCTGTGATCCTATTCTGTGATTAATGCGTGTTTTACACCCACAGCCTAATGATGCTGAATCCAGTCTAAGGAACAGGAATTACTCTCCCAGGTTATATGTAATGCTTCCCTTTTTTTGTAGCATTGCTTTAGGAAGTTTATTTTAGGTTGAAGTCCTAGCAGTCATCTGGGATTAAAACACAAGGAAAAGCAGTTATCTTCCAGCAGATCAATAGAGGAGGCTTTTATGTGGGTCATTTCTTCCCATAAATATTTCAAAATATTCTAGGTGTGAGGAAATATAGTCTATTGCAGAAAAATGGAAGGAAGATGAACACTTCCACTCTTTTTCTGGCTTTGTGCATCAATACTCTTTTGTTTCAGGATAGAGGAAACATTGAGGTAAACTTACTGGTTTGGGCTAAGGCCCTTCCCAGCTGATACAAATTTAATAGAAATGCATATGGCTGAGAGATTTCTAGTTTGGTTTTGTCCCCATTCCCATCAAATTGCTTACCTATCTGGGGAGGTGTTACTTCCAGTTTCCTGTAGGTGGTGGTAAGCGTTGTATAATGATGATTTACCTGACTTCAGGGGAGGATGAAGAAAAATTTCAATTAAGCTATTAATTTTTCTGTTGTGAAATCCTAATGCTAACAGATACCTATCCAGGGCTAGAGGAACTCTATCCTTGAGCCTTGATATTGTCCTCCACATGGAAAGAGGATGTAGTAAACTTCTGACACAGATCTGTCTCAATTACTGAGCCTTCTTCAGATTTCTGTGTCTCTTGGTAAATGAAGTTGTGTATACTTTTACAAATCATATGTGTCTAAATAATACCGTAAGGAGTAGTTTATGGAATAATCCAACTATTTGCTTAATCAAATAAGTGATGATATTCAAAGATTTTTTTCAGAGGAAGTCCTGTAATCTTCTGATTCCCTGACCTCTGCATGAGGAGCTGATACCTTAGTTGCTGTGGAATTCATAAGCTAGGTAGTATAGGCTGAGGAAAAAGAAATGTAGAACGTCTTTCCCACTTTCTTCAATGAGGTGCAAATAGGATGTGTCACTGTGAAGTTCTGGTGAACAGCTATGCAGACAGTTGAATTTCTTGCTTACCTGATGAATTACAGGAATGTTTCCACAGATGCTACTGAGTGCAATTTAAATATGGAAGGTACACATCTCTCTCCCCTTTCCTTCCACTCTTCATTTGCTGCTACTGTCTTTGCCTTTGTGCTGACTTGCTCAGGAGGAGCAGAAATATGGGATTCAGAAATGTATTGCTCAAAAGCATTCCACATAGTTGTTACGTCTTTGAAGCTGATGATAAAAGATTATTTTTGACCTTTTTTTTTTTTTGTTGCTTGTGAACGTATGAATAGATTTGTTGATGAATTTCTTGTTTGTGTTGTCTCCCAACAATGAGCTTGACAGCTCTTGGCCCTTTCCCTCTCCTTTAAACAGTACCTCAAAAGCAAGTAGATTTTGAATGAGCAAAAATGTAGCTCTTGTTGCTGAACGGGTGGAAAGAATCAACTGAAGCACAAAAAGCTTGCAAGTCTGACAGTAGGGATCAGCTGATCAAATTTTGAACTTATTAATTGGATCATAGTTTCCTTCAGCTTTTCCAGAAGGCTGCAGTAATCATAAAAATGAAGGATTTCTTTAACTTCGCAGGTAGCAACACTGGAAACACTTTAGTCCCTTGGGTCAGCTTTGAAGAAACAATGCTATTAAACAGGCCTGTAATCAAACAGACCTGCAAATAATAATCACTGGGTAAGAAATTACGGTCTTTCAGGCACAGGGAATATTGAATTAATCCCTGAAGCTATGGGTGGGCTAGAACACACCTGCTGTAACGTCTGGAAGATGACACCTTAGGCGTAAAGGGACAGGAGAACAGGGGGATTAATCCTCGATTTAAAACAAAAAACAAACCAATGAACCAACCAAAACAACCCCCCCAAACAAAACAACAAAAAAAACCCACAATAAAAATTAAAACAATCCCCCAAAAATCCAAACACGCCCCCAACCAGAATACAAACAAAGCATAGAATTTCTTTTTCTTGAAGTTTATTGTAGGATTCTCATTCATTTTTATTCTGTAAAGGTCTTTCTGTAAAGGTCTGTCTATGTCAGTTTTTGAGGAGAAGATCGGACCTAGATACTAACATTCACAGCATAAGTATCAGTTTATCAAGCCGGCCATGGATTATTTTTATTAATAAGACATTAGAGGCTATACATAGTAAGAACAGAGTCATCAGTACTTGCAGGGGAAAATGGTAGTCTTGTGAACAAGTGATCTCTTTGATACCTTAGTGTGAAGTGTGGGTTGGGCCTTTCAATCTGTGGACTAGTTTTGACTCCTGACCAGACATGTGTATGCTTGCCGCCTCTTTTCTTTTTTTTTTTTTTTTTTTTTTTTCTTTTTCCCTCCAAGTCTTTATTATGCATATCGTCAGGAGGTCTGCAGGTGCCAAAATGGCTTGTGTCGCACAGGAGTAAACTAATGTGTAAAACATGACTCTATGGATTTTCGTAGAAAATCTTACTTTTTCTGTTTCCAAGAATAACATTCTTGGTCATCCAGTGTAATGTCTTCTTGTCAAAGTATTTCACTGTTAAAGATATAACCATCATCTTATTTGCCAAGACTATTTCAGCTGTACTTGTGGTTGGATGTGAATGTGAGGCAAATCAGAAATACAGAGGAATGTAATGCCTTTTGGGCAGGTATGCACTATTTGTTCTGTGGTACACACCTTACTTTTTTGTGTCTGTGTGTAGTGTTTAAAACAGTTCCTTGGGTGCTTTGATTTGGAAGTTAAGCCGTTAGCAGTGATGGTATGAATTTTGAGTGAAGTAGGAAAATTAATAGGGGAATTGGGCTTCAGGGGAATATGTTCTCCTTAGTCTTTGCACTGTCTCATGTGTACGCTTCTAAAAAGTAAGATTTTTCTCCTAGATAATCCTGCTCAGCTGTTTTGTCTGGGAGAACAATTGATGGCTTGTTTACCAGTCTTAGTGTACTGATATTTCTTTTAATTTTGCAATAGTTACATACTCTATAAAGTTTAAAAAGGTTGGCACTGAGAGGGAGGTACAGCATCTGAAAACAAAGGAACAGCCCTGGATAGAAGGCCCATTGAAGTCTGCTATTCAAAAAATGGACTGGTCCCAAGAACTAAAGAAGTTGTAGGATGAGTGATAAAACGTACTGGTCCACCTGTGGCCTGCTGCTGCAGGTTACTGTATCTGAGCAGTATAAAATAATAGAGTTTAATTTCAAATGCTTTAGTCACACATTTTTGCTATGTTTTCTCCTTATTTTATAGATTAAACTATTGAGGTTTTATGTGTGGTTTTCCTCAAACCACAGGTTCTGTGAAAGCTTGGGATTACTATCATGAAGTAATGTGTCCCTTCCCTAAAATCTTGGATCACAAATCTTCAAAAGCCTACGTCTGTAGTGGAATTGACAGTTTGTAAATCAGTTCTGCCTTTACTCATTGAAGTAGTGTTACCTATTTTTTTTTATAGCCATGAAGTTGCATACAGAGTACGTTTTCCTCCTTTCTTCCTCTTTTTTATTTGCTGCCTCAAGGGAGACACAAGACCTTGAAAAAGAGGATTTGATTACATGAGCAAAGGAGAACCTGACCTTCAGATGTTGCACCCTCCATAACTGGGGGAGGGGAGAGATAATGGTTTAAGCATATACCTTATGGAAGAGAGATGTGTAGGTCTTGCTTAGGGAGGCAAAACTCTTGTGCTCAATTACTGTTTTACCTGAAAGAAGCTTGATGGCTTTGTCCCTGCTGTTTCATTTCAGGAGCAGTAACTGACATGGCAGACAGAGTAATAGGAAAGAAATCCTTACAAAAGCTTTCCAGAAGCTGATGCTTCATTCTGGGCGCTTTTGTCTGGTACCAGCTGGTTTGCCAGCTTGCAATCTTGAGCTCCAAGTATTGCAGCAACCTTGTTCTTTCCAAAACCCATTCTTTTATTCTTCCTCATCTCCTCTAGCCGGTGATGTGTTTCTTGAGGTACAGGAGTGCTTACAGTTGCTGCTATTGGCTGAGAAGTGAGACATTTCCAGGGTTCTGGCTGTTATCTAGACATAGCTGATGCTTGAAATGAAGCTTTGTGATGTCAACTCCAAGTGGTCATTAATCTCTGTGACGTAATCCTCTTTGCCCCGGGTCACCATTCTTTATGTGAAAATGAGCACATGAAAGATGGTTTTGCAAGCATAATTTTATATGCCCTTCAGAGCTGTTTTGATGCCAGTTTCAACCACTTCATGACACTTACTGTCTATATGTCTCTGGAGACTTGAAACCAATGGTTTCAAAAGTGTGATGGAACTGTTTATGTTTGAGTACTGTTCAGCCTGATAGCAGCTCTCTTAATGTGTTTGGGCCCAGGCAGTTAATCTACTTGTCAATACAAAGATCAGCTGTTATTAACTTTCTGAAACTTATGTACTCAAGCTTCTATAATGAACCATGACTCGGTACTTAAGTCAGGTTATTGTTACTGCTGCCTGGCAGAATGATTTCCAAACCTGAGCCTATCACATTGTGCTTCTCAGTGACAGCAGCTCGAAGAACAGCATCAAACCAGCAGGATGAGAGTGCTAGAAAGTGTTAGATTATGTCTTCTCTAAATCCTGCAAAGCTACTGCTCAAGCACTTGCACCTCTCAAGGCTTTCTTCTTCCATTTACTGGATCAATCTCTTTCACTTGAAGAAATAATGAAATATCTTTATTTGGAAATGGAGAAATGGTGTTGCATGTTAGCCCTGTCTTTTAAGGTGCCTGTAATGCTTCTCCTGGGCTGATAAATTCCACAAAATCTGCAAATGCACTCAGTCTTTCATCAAGTCACTGTTAAAAATATTGTGTAGTAGTGGATGCTGAGTAAATGCTTGTAGTGCCATGCTTCACATTTTCCTAGCTTGATACTGAATTACCAAGAATAATTGATCAAGAATGTCTTTTCAGCCAGCTGTGTGTTTCCTTAGCTGTAATTTGACATAAACTTCCCTAGTCTACTACTGAAATATCATGTGATATAGCTCAATTATATTTAGCCAGTTAAGTTGCACATCTACTACTTTTCTGCTGTCTTTTAAGTCAGATATTGACTTGACGTTATTTGTTCTCTGACTCTTGTTATTCTCTACATGATTCTAAGCCAAGTTTTCTTTAATTTCAGTATCTTTATGGGTACCAAATCTATACTGACCATGTCTTCTCATCACTTCCTTTCTATAGCTAGTAATTTGGTTTGTCCTTTCGGGATTCTACCTATGCTGTACGAATTCTTAAAAACTACTTTATTCTTTAAGTGGTACATCACATTAAACCATGCCAGCCTAAATATATACTGTATACTTACCTATATTTATAATTTTTCTACTTGATTCTGATTAAAAATAATGTGAAGCCTAAGGTAAAAATAGTTCAGTTTGTGCTGTGCCATCGGGTATTTCTCCATGTTCTCTGTTGGTTAACGGACTTTTCCTACAGTTAATGTATTTGTCTATTCTGCATCCTTCCACTTTCTTCTAATTATTAATCTAAATTCCTTATTGTAATTTCTTATTTCCCTTGGTAGTTGTGACTCCTAGTGTGCCTGTGCCTTAACCTTTCTGACTTTTGTCTCTGTGCTTGTAGTAGTCTCTTTATACTCACCCTTATCAATGTATCTTTGTTTGTATTTTTGTACCACTCGTTTTTTGACTTTTAGGATCCTGAAAGAGCTCTTGATGAAGCCTTATTAAGCTGCTGTTATATATCTTCACTTTCATCCCCAGAAGAACATTTTGCTATTGGGCCTTTTAATGCTACCCTCCTACAGAAAAGAGCAGCTTTTCATTTTTCCGTTCTGAGCTGCTTCCTATGGGATCACAAACTCCCTTGCCTCTTTTTTCCCCTTTTTGCACTCATTGTTGCAGGATCACTTCAATCTAAAATGCCTTTTATGCTTAAAATCTTGCAACTATAGGCATTTATTGCAAAGGGGGTTACAAATGTGATCACTAATTTTGATATAATTGACAATCTAGGGTGACTAGAGGCGGAGGGAAACTTAAGCCTGGAAGGGCTCATGTTACTCAAAATCAGATGAAATACCTAGAAGGGGAGAAACTCTCATGCATCAGGGCACAAACGAACTCCTAAATGAATTGGTATAGAAGAGATGGATGGACCATTACTGTGATCAGATACAGCTATTTCTGTGCTTTGCTGATAACCTGAGGGGTGGCAGATTGGTGTATGGTCTGTCAGAAAATGGGGAGAAAACAATTGCTTCTTCCACTGTCTGTCAATATGTGTGTATTTTTGGGATAAGGATTAAATAATCATAATAAACACCAGTCTTGCTACTTGGCTGTGATAGAGAATTATTTCGTTTGGGTATGTGTGAGCTGCATGTGGGATTGGATGCCAGTATCTCTAATGGTCGTGCCCATAGAGAGGAGTTTGTTTCAAGGTTGGTGGAGTTATTTTAAATATACCCTTGTAACAATTCATTTGGCTTATAAATAAAATATATGCAGCTGTATCTACAAAATACATATGTGTGGGGACAGATAATTAAAGGTGCAGTAATTTTCGTGTTGCAATTGGTCTGAGTTCACCAGCAGGATTGGTTTTGTGCTTATTGTCCATTTTACAATATGCATGTCACGGACACCTGTAGGTGCATGGCTGCTTGGAGCACAGAGAAGCTGAGCTTCCTTAATAGATGCCATGTCTGTATTTGTCAGTACGGCAAATAGGGATGGCAGCTTAAGCCATAATATTGCTCTAAAGTTCATTATCTTGTCAAACTCTTTCCTGCTTAAAAAAAGTACCAACAGTCCTTCAGCTGCTTGCTTGTTTGTTGTTGTTTTTCTGTTTAAATAATGTTCCCATAGTACCTAAAGTATTTTTTTTTCTTTTTAAAATCTGTCACGTGGTATAGAGTACATCACAAACTTTGGAAACTAGGAAATCACCTTCCACGGGAACACTTTTTTTTGGGTTGAGATTTCCATTTGATTTCCTTACCAATTAACAAAATATTTTTCCCATGTTTTTAAGGGCATTGTTGTAGATGAAGGGGTGTTATGCTTCTTAAGCATGGTCTACTGTGAGGCAGACAGACCACCCATTTTCAAAATGTTTCAGAGAACAAAAGATGTTCATACTGACAGATCATATGTTCTGTCATTGTAACACCAAACTATTAAGTAAAACTGTCCCTCAAGGCAAAGGATTTCATTTATTTTCCTTTGAATGAGTAACTTGTTTATTAAGATGTACTAAGTGGCTAAATCCAGATTGTACTGCAGGCAAGGAAAATTGATCTATCATGGCTCCTTGGTATTGGATGTTTTATATTTAGTGGAATTATCTTTAGTTTTAGATTAAGGGAGAATATTCTGATGGGAGCAGTTGGATGAAGTACCAAGTCATGCTCTAGAATATGCAATGTGTTGTTTTTAAACTCTTTCAGTCAGGTGGTAACTGATGAGAGATTCTGACAATGGGTGCCTGCAGGAGTGAGCAAGGCACATGGGCAGCATGTGCATATCTGTCTTCATCAGACTTCTCATACTGAGTAGGGAAAAAACTTGGTGTTCTTACACAGACACTTGATCTTCTTTTGGGGAATGAAGACAGATGTGGTGATGCTGAGCTCTGCTTATGTACCCTCAGTAGGGGTCATCTGGTCAACATGAACCGTCATTAGAAGACATGACATTAGTTTTCTTGGACTGATATTAGTTTTTTCACTGAGAGGTCAGAAGAGATGCGGGAACGGGTGAACTGAAGAAGGAAAAAAAAAAAAGAATTCTGCATAAGGCATGGAAGTATTTGAGAAATTATGTGCTTGTGAGTGCAGAGGTGGAAGGCAAAAGATGTTCTCTGTGTCTGCATTTATAGACATAAACATACGTATAGACATACGTAGGATCTCTATTGGGCAGAGAAGGGACTGAAGCTTAGGGATATAGTGGGCGCACAAGAATTAGTGGTAACAGTTAAAAACCAAAAGAAAGCAAAAACCCAGCACCAGATGGTCTAACCTTGTGCAGTGCTACTGCAGTCATCTCGTGGGGGCACATGGTGCTGATTAAGGTTAAAACTGCAAATAATGTTATAAATTAGCTGGCTAGTGGTAGTCTGTTTATGATCCCTAGCTTTGCAAGATTTTGTTACCTCATTTGAAAAACAGCAACTCAGACAATCATGTCTAAAGCTTTTGGGAAAGGGTTTAAGGAAACCAGCAGTACCATTGCTAATGGTTTCTCCTTCTCACCCCCAATCCCCCCCCGTCTTCCCCTTTCTCTCTTTCCCTTAGTTCTCCTCTGGTACTCTTACATCTATTGTAGCTCTTGGCACACTGGAACTGTTCGTGGGTTTTCATTCCACCTGTGGACTGGGGCTCTGTCCTCTGAGTTGGGTTTGGGCATGGCTTTGTGACTGAGCTAGTCACTACTGAGATTCTGCAGTAAAACCTTCTCTGACAGGCTGTGAAGCTGAGAAAGCTGCAGTGATGCTCAGCCTCATTTACTCCATCTGTGAAAGGCTGAAAAAAGGGTGGAATGAAGTATTACCTGTCTTGCTTTACAGGGACTGCAAGCTGCCCAAGGAAGCGGGTGGTCTTTAGCTCAGCACTTGAAGAGTATGTAGCATGTGTGCCTCTGACTTTAGCTGATTTCTCTAAACCATAATAAAACTGATGATGATAGTTTGTATCCCATGGTTCTAGTATAGCAACAAGTATGAGGGAGGGATGAGATTTAGAAGTCCTTGTTTACATACAGCTAATATAGCCACCTCAAATATTGTTGCGAGATCTTTCTAAAACTTGGACCAAAGTTGACACCCTAGCTGTGCTGCGTACTCTATGTTGGAGCCTGTTAATTCTGACCTGCATGTGCTGGGTATCTTGCTGTGTAATCCCCTGCCAGACACCTGAGCAAACAGAGATAAAGCTGGAATCATCTGGCTGACAGGAATTGCGTAGCGATCAGGAACACA
Organism: Phalacrocorax aristotelis; assembly: GCF_949628215.1. NCBI lineage: Eukaryota > Metazoa > Chordata > Aves > Suliformes > Phalacrocoracidae > Phalacrocorax > Phalacrocorax aristotelis. Next base: position 120,539,086 of record NC_134278.1, on the reverse strand, counting down.
CTTGTTAGTGAATACTAGTAGGCTAAAGCTCAGCTTCCCATTCAAGACATTTCTATGTCTTGAATGTCACATGTATTTTTTTCTTTTTCATTTGTTCCTTTATTTTTGGGGGGTGGGGGGGTGAGGTGGTGGTGGTGGTGAGAACAATAATCTGCAGAGCCTTGTGCATCCCTTTTTTTTCCTCTCCCTTCAAAAGCCTTATTTCCCCAGTAGTTGCAGACACAGCTGTGTGGTCTAACTAGAAAATAGATTGTAGTCAATTCTGCCATCTGCTGATGATCTCTTCTGGCTGCTTACCACCATGCTTGTAATATGTGGCTAAATCCAATTCAGTTGAGGACATTAGTAGGATTTGGCCTGTGCTATAGGTAAAAAGAGGCAAAATGTGGCCTGGCTTTTGATAAAACTATTATTTTTGTGCTATTAGAAATATTCTTCATGTTCTAAATCAGGATTCACAGGCAACAACTGTATGTGTTCCTGTTACAACTTTATTAACTGTCATAGTAATCTCTTAATTACTGCTGATGGCAAAAAATGGAAACTCACCAGTGTTTTGAGTCTGAATGTCCTTGATTTCTGGGATATATAGGCAGTAAGAGGGGATTTAATCTGTGAGTTAGTTAAATGTTGCCTGTATTGGTCTCAGAACATAGCAAACTTGCTTCTATTGCAATTCGGGTACAGGTAAAATTTCAGCAATGTATTATTTGTGTGCTGACAATTTGGTGAGGGGTCCTTCCAGAAACAGGGGTTCTCACAGTATTTATTTTTGTGGGAGAAGGTAAAGAACAGAGTGGAACTGTATCCAGCTGTTGATTTGTATCTGCATTCCTAGTCCTTGCCTTGCCCTAGGTCCCCAGTGCTTTTCTGAATGTATCCCAGCACCAAAACCTATCTCTTCAGCCAATCTCTCCCAAACCATTGAACCATGAGGGCCACAAATGGGACGAAACCTCCAGTGAGATTTCAGTAGATGACTTAAGGAACATGTTATAAAAATATAATATACTGGAACATTCACTGCAGGTACACATCCTTCTTGGGTTTTTTTAGTTTTTATATTAATTTTTCACATAAAGGAAACTGTTACTGTGGCTGCAGTAGTCAGGATGGAACTGCTCTCAAATCAGTTATGTGATGTCAGTCCTCATTTTTTAGGACAGGCTGGTCACTAAAGGAGGGAGGAGAGGAAGAAGTGACTTCTGGTACATGGCACATCAGGCTGCGTTTTAAGGGTTTTGCACTTTCCTCAAGAAGAGTTGGTTGGTTAGAGCAGAAGTTCTAGTTGGGCCATGTTTCTCTTGTAGCATTTCTTACATGGTATTTCTAATGCTATATTTTAACTTTCTTCAGTGGCTGAATGTGTATAGAACATACAGTAAGCAAAGGAATGCCCACTGGAATATTTAAAACATGCATGCTGGTGAGTAGGGGGTGAGAAGGATTTCAAAGACATGGGGAATAGGGTGATATTTTAATAACAAACTATATGCACATAATGTGTTTATTGAGAAATCTATCCATGAGATCTGCTTAGCAAGTGATACCTTTTAGTCTTGAATTCCCATACCTTGTATTTCTTGCTGCCATGTTATTCTTTAGAGTATCACCAATAAATGTAGGTAACTCCTGCCTTTGGGGAGCTGAGGCTAAAATTATAGATGCTCCTTGATTCTTTTTCTGTCTTTTTTACACACTGCAGTTTTCCAGCAGAGGTACCTGAAAACTCAACGACAGGCATGACAGATTTTCTTTCCCCTGGATTCCTCTATAAATTGTACTGTGACTTAGTCTCAATTTCTGCCCGGCATGCCCTAGCTAAAGCTACCAAAGATTGGTGTAAAAGCAGAATGAAGTCTAAAGAAATATCTGATTAGGCATCAGATAATGACAAAATCATTAGAAATTTTAGCCTCCAATCCTGGAAGTACTTAAGCATGTGCTCTGTTTTATGCACCATGACTAACTGTAAGAAAAGCAGTGGGACTCCAGAGACCGTGATGCAGTGCAAGCTATAGAAGTGCAGAGACATTACATAGCTTCAATCTGCGGCATGATTTTGAGCTGTTAAATGGTATCTACTTTGTGAAAAGGCTCTTCACCTTCTTGCATCATCACACCATGCTGATCCCTATGTGTTTTAACTGAAATTCAAAGAAGACTTGGAAGTTGAGGAAGTACAGAGAGGGGGAGCGTTTCTCCCCAACTGTGGCTTTCCAAATACACTTTGTGCTTATTGCTTTCCAGTTCTTCCCCTCTTCCCCCTTCTTGGCTGGAGAAGCAGAAAGTTACCCATTTATTAACAACAGTTCACATTCCCAGTAAAAAGAGCAGATATAAGTTGGGGTGAGGGAAGGGAGAGGAGAAGAGTGAGTATGAACTGAAGAGGTTCTTGGGTTCTGCAGTAATTCAAGCTCTGGCTTGGATTACTGCCAGCCCCCAGGGGTTACAGTGCTGTGGGAGGAGAAAAGGGGTAGGTATACAGATTTATTTAGCAGTTAATTCAAGTGGTTTGTAAGCTTTTGAATGGTGAGCAATCAGCCCAGTAGGGGAGCTCTTCCACTGTGTCTTGTGATGCGCGCTTGCTATTAAGTGTTTATAACGGAATGAAAGCATGTTGTGTTAAAACACTGTGTACTTAACAAACAGCACGCCTCTTAGCTAATCTAACAGACATCCTGTGTTTGGTTGGAGAAGTATAAGAGGTCAGCATGGCCTTTTTTTTTTTTTATTATAATGTTTAAATTCTTGTTGACCTCCATCTTCTTATGAAATAACTGAAAAGTTAAACCCACAAATTCAGCAGCTTTTCTTAGAACCTTAAGTAGTTCACTGACGCAGACACTGAGAAAGAGGGCATCTGTGTCCCCTTACTATGCCTGAATGCCAGCCAGTATGGACAGCTTTTTATTTGAACAAGCTTCTAAACATGGACTAGATTTTTAAAGTGGCTTTTAAATAATTGGGGCATTGTTTGTTTGATTATTTATTTAATTCTGTTTTCAAGTGCAAACTTTTAAATTTGCCCTATTCTCTTCTATGTCCATGCTCTGGGGTTGTGTCAGGAATATTGAGCTCGTGAGCTGCCTTATCAAAGCCAGGCTTGGGAATGTATTATCTGGGGTGGCAACAGGGCACATTAACTGAAGTTATTAAATCTTAGCCAAAGGTGTTTTATCTAAAACTTTAGTTGTACAGTTGTGTTGAATGTAAATAAAATACAATGTCTTCTAAAATAGTTTGACCTGAAACATCTTCCTTTCTTGACAGATGTTTATGGCTGTCAGGATAGGTGGTTGCAAAATGCGTATTTGGGATACAGGAGAGATGCAGTGTGCTTTATGAAGTATTTTAGTGGTGAAGTGAGTAGGTGAGGTGCTATATAATCACGTGTCCCCAAAGATGGTTGATATATAAGTTCGGAGACACAGGGTAACAGTAAGAGTTCTCTAAGAACTTAAAAGTTACAGTGCTAGATGTGAAGAGGTGGAAAACAGTAATTGGATTTTTGCTGGTTTGTTTTGTCTTCTGGGCTCCTTCCTGCTATAAGCAAGCTGTACAAAGGAAATAATAGTGGCCAGCCCCACATATATCTCCTGTGCTCAGATGGGGAGTTTCAAACTGTTTTTCTAGACTTCCTTCCAGTTGGCTGTGGGCACAAAGCAGTTCTTTAGCTATGGGAGAAGGAGAGACCTATTTCTGCTGAGAAGTTGCCTTAGTGCAAGCCAGTCTTCCAGCTGTGCAGCTGCCAGGACTTGCATGTGTTGTTAAGGAGGAAAGAGAGGATGATATTTCCTGACTCAAGATGGCAGGTTTCTGTTTTGTTGTGGGAACTCGCTGGTGGGTCCTGAAAAAGTGCAAGTCCCTGCCCAGAGGGGGACCCTCATTTCTGGGGCTCTGGCTGTAGCAGTCTCTGTCACCTGGTGCAGGTAAGAATTGCATTTGACCCAAATCTTTGGAAAGCACTACTCCCAATTCAGTAAGTACTATGTGAAATCTGCTTTGATTTAGAGCAGATATACAAGGGTTTATTTTGCAGTCCTTCATTTTGTTCCCCATGCAGCAAATGTTATGTTCCCACTAAATGCTAACAACTGTTGATAATAGACAGGTATCGAGCCTTCCACTGGTTCCTGTACAATGTGAAGGTATGTTCAAGGCTGCCAACCCAAAGCACCAACCATATAGTAAAATATTTACCTTCTTCCAGCTGTGTTTTTTTAAGAAGTATCTACTTTTGCCTTCAGAATCTGTTTCCATGATACTGAATTAAATGTTTCATAGAATTAAAAAAAAAAGGAAAAAAAAAAAAAGAAAAAGCTGTTTCAATACAGCTTTCCAAACAGTAGGTACCAAGCCCACTCCTCCTTCTTTTATCTGTAATACTGAAATACCTTCTACAAGTCATTGGTGCAGTCATTTCTCTGCACTTTTTAACCTCTGGAGAGGTTATTATTAAAAGTCTTTTCAGTAGATATGGCAGCAGCTGTTAAAGAAAGTACATTTTTCTTACAGGTAAATGAATGTTTACCTGCAAGAAAGTCAGTCAGCATTTCTGAGCCAGAAGTGTCTTGGGTGTTAGTAGCAAGAGTTGTGAAATATGCAGCCAGTCTCTGAAATAATTCCAGATCAAGTCTGAACATATTGAACACTGTATGTCAACAACAGTATTTGTGTTGGAGCTGGATCAAAGCTCTCTTTTTCTTCTGTTTTAAATGGCTAAAGAGCTAAGAGGTTAGTGACTAGAGATTAACATTCATTTTAATCATTTCAGGTCTGCTTGGTTAGTAGTAGGCCTCTTTCCAGGCTTCACCTGTTTCATGTGGGGCTACCAAACCGTACGACCTGCAGATTCTGCGACTGAGTTTTCAAGGTAGCAAAAGACACCATTCAGCAATTATGATTCTAGGGATTCACGTGCAGGAAAACATACTTTAAAATAAGTCAACGTACTTCTCCAAAACTTACAGCTGATCTTTTGCTGTATTGAAGAACTGGCTCCTTTTAAATTTTTTTTTACCTCCTTTTTGTCTCTTGGCTCATTGCTGATCCGAGATATTTTACTATTTACTCAGTGATTTAGTTTCTTTAACAGCCTTTGCTAGGAAATTTTCCTGACAGTGTTTTTTAGAAATAGAAATAAATGACAAATTGTTTGCAATTCATTCACCGTACATGATGAGGAACTTGAATAGATGGCAATAGTAGACCTTTCATGGTCTGTGTTGACTAGCATGTTAAGCTGTGTGGCTTTTCCTGTAGTCTTCCTCCTGCTACACAATAAATGGTAATGGCATACACCTGAATCCAGCAAACCAGTGAGAAGTGTTTTCCTATATGAGTGGAGAATTCCACATCTGACACTGCAAGGAGAAGGTATTCCCATGTTTGCTTTCTGCCTTGATCTGAGGTATTTATGCAGGGCAGACATGCAGTGCAGCCTCCCATTGCTGAGGCTCAGGACAAGCCTGTTGGTAGAATGGAAGCTGTGAAAGTCACATAGCACCTATGGCACGCCTATGGATTATGCCAAGCAGAGTCATGATCAAAACCTGGATAGGACCTGAGGTAATGTATTAAATCTGCCATGGTCCCTGAGTAAAGCTTTGTGCACTGACTTTCATTTCCCTGGAAATAGGACATGTGATAAGTTAAACTGTGTGCAATAAGTGCATTGTAGGGTTCCTTTGAGAGTCAAAATTGGCTTTTCCGGACTTTCTACTTCCTAAATCATTCTGGCATTGGCTCCACCCTCAGAGAGAGATTGCTGTCCTTCAGTCAAATCCCAGAACCACCCTAGCACCAATTCTCAGATCTCGTTTGGTGTGGTGTCCCATGCTCCGCCTGCCCCCAGCTTTTCCTTTTTTAAAATTATAAAAGTGGAAAACCAAACTATGCCAAACAACAACAAATTAAAGGAATCCACAGCTGGGTTTGCTGGCCCCTTTTCTGAAGCAAACCTAGCATGCCTTCTACCTTTGAGAAACTTTCATGTCCTGCAGAAGTCTAAGTTATAGATATTTTTTTTCTTATCAGCAAGTTTTACTGTGGTATTGTAACCTGTTGGTGCTAAATATAGATCCTAACGGTCAGTTGGTCGTTGATTATATAGGAAAAGATTTAGTCCCTCCTGCTTTAGAAACATTGGTATTGACTACTAAGCAGAAATGTTATTTTAATATGATGATTTTGTTTAAAGAAACCCTCAGAACCAAACCAGTCTCTGTCCTTAAGCCATCCTCTGTTACTAGATATAGCACTGGGGAGCATCAGGAACTAGTTGGTATCCCAAAGACTTGCCTGCTGGCGTTTCAAAAAGGAAACCACTCTGTAACAGTTATCATATGTCCAGATCCCCTTTTTCTAAAATAAATAAGATGGTTTGGCTTTCATTAGCAGATACAGGGAAAGGTCATAATGGAAGTGATAAAGGGATGGGTTTTAATGGATTTTCTTTCACTGATACTGTTCTGTACAGGTTTTTAGAAAGGAGAGAAAAGGAATGCTATAAGTCAACTGTAACTACCAGGTTGTAATTCGGTGAGAAACGCCACTGATGGATCTTTTTCCTTACACACATAGTCTATACTTGGAACAAATCCTGAAGATAAATTTGGCTTCCTGAGGGGAAGTGTAAAGGTCTGAGGGCCTATTTACAGGGCAGCCATAAAATAGTTGAGCTTGTGGGGTTTTAAGTGTTCTCACAGTTGTTCAGAGATATCTACCAGGTGGTGGCAATGTCTTGCATGAAAAAGAACTAGCCAATTAAAAATGTGATTCATGGCAAACAATAAGATAGTTGCTGTTCAAAACCTTTCAAAGAAGAGATCATGAGAAGGAAGTAAAAGAAAGTGTGTTGAAGGTCTGCTGTCTCATCTAAGTTATACCTGTGAGTTTTATGTATATATTTTAAAAATAGAGAGAACACTGAAGATATTCTGTTGTTTACAGACAATACAAATGCCCATTTGCATGGAAGTTTCTGTTGGATCTGTTTGATAATTAGGTACAGTTTTGTGCTTTTAAGTACTGACTCTTCTCAACATAACTGCTGGGATGTGAGAAACAGGATAATGAAACGTTGTTTTGAAGTCAGTTATTTGAAACTACATTCTGTTTCTTTCCATAAGGTTCAAGAGTTCAGAGTATTCTTGAGATACGTGTAATACAATTAAGATACGTTGTACATAAATGTACTTTTATAATGCTGTACCAATTATTGTAAGTAATGAGCTGGAGCAGAAGAAGAGATAGCAAGTAGCATGGAAAACATAATTTAAATATTCAAAGGAAGTTTATGAGAAGTTCTGGTCACAAAGTGCAAAAGGATGTATTTCTACTGGATGTTTCTTTCAAGATACTATTCATTTATAGCACTTACATTCACCTATTCAGAAGAAGAGGTATCCTATTGCTCATAGAAAGAGAGGGGTCCTGATGGACCATGTTGTCTCTACCAAGGAAGAAAGTCATATGTAATGAATTGAGTGTGTGCAAGGGTCTCCTCTGGTTGAAATTCTAAGTCTGCTCAAGCTTGTTATAATGGATTCAGAAAGGTAGTTAGGAGTGTAATTCTCTGAAAGCTGGTGGATCTTGGGTGCCTGTATGGTGACAGTTTTAATGGGAAATTTGTATTGGAGGAATGAGCAGAGCCTGGGTTTGAAACCCACCCCTGTGGCTTGTCCTCTTTTCATTGGAGGTAACCAGCAAGGAGCTGCCAGTACCAACATGGTGAGAGGGGGAGATGTAGGTGCTTCAAAGATCATGTACGAGAAACCACATCTGGTACTAATTTTTTGTCAGTCAGAAAGCTGTTCTGGATCTTTGTTTTAAACTCTGGGTACCACCTCTTGCTATAGTAAAACCTTCATTTGAGGATAGGAAATGGAAACCTCCAAACTAGTAAGATATTTTTTGCTTAGAAATAAGATTTCTTCTATGTTATGATTAGATTGATTTAGCTCTTGGTCCACACAATAGATCATGTGGACACTTTGTCCAGGAGAAAACTGTCCTCTAAGTAAAACCTCAAAAATATAAGTTAAGATTCCTTGTTTTTCTTCTAGAAAGTCTTCAGTTCTTTCAGTTCCATGTCTTAATATTAGCGATCCCAGTCACCAAAGTCTTTGGCATGCTAATAAGTTACTACATTTCATATGCTCTGCACTGTTTTTACATGTGTTCTTACCAATGCATCTCTTGTGAGAAGTGCAGGTAGGGGATGACTTAAACCCAGCAGTGTGAGGTACTCCCATGAAGAGAGACCCCCAGGAGACCTGATCTGTGGTCACTTTAGGCCTACTCTTTAGCAGCTTCCCCACTTCTCCAGTAATTTGTGATAATACGGCGTCTCGTGTGGGGCTAAAAATCTGGATTTAAAAACACATTAAACCTGAAAAAAAGTTACTTAACTGGTGGTTTCAGGGTCGCTTTTGGAGTTCCCTGATCATAGCTGGAAATATTTGGCAAGATTGCTCTTTTGTCATTCCTGCTTTAGTGGCTCAAAGTCTTTGAACTATTTATTGACGTTTTCTTGTCCCAAACAGGATGGTCCACAAGGGACTGTTTATTGGAGGGACCCACGGTGTACCCTGGCTTGTGCTTTCCCAGGTTGCTGTGACTTCTGCTTCCAAGCTCTGCATCCCTGTTTTGTGTGTACCAGGCGAGTCCCATTTTGAGCTTTTGTTTGAATCTTAACCTTTCACTCAACATTCATGTGGGCAGCTTGACTGGGCCTCCAAACTGATTTTTGGGAGCAAAGTTCCATAGGAAATAGATTGGACTGTCTAGGATGTGTCTGAAGTCCCCTGGTTGGGATAGCAAGCCTGGGGGAGGGGACCCTGCCATGAGAATCCAGTCAAAATCGTTCTTGGCGGAAGGTGCCTGTAGATGTGCTCTGTGTACATGGTAGAAAATACACTTACTAAAACTTCAGCAAAGGATTCTACTGCGTTGTTATTATAATGGCTTTGGTAGATTTAACCTTGAAATTTTGTGTCTGAGAATGTAAGGCTAATTTGTAGGATTGAAAGACTTCAGTGACCCCTATCTTAACTCAGCTGTCAAAAAGACAAATTAACTCCTTTCCAAAATCTTTCTTATCATTCATCACTTCTGGTTTAGTCTGAGAGCTCAGCTACTCGCTTTCAGTTGCCTATGAATACTCTGCCTGTGTATGATAAGGAGGCATTTGCAAAATCATTTTGGGAAATAAAAGCTAGAGCGAGAAGTTAATTTTGGTAAGTTTTACAACCAAGTGTCTTTTTTATTCCCAAATTTGCAAGTCACTTATGATACACTGGGTTACTTAAAAGGTTACAGTAGTTCTTAATGTCAATGAAATATATGTCAAACTAAATTAAATTTACTCTTTGGATATTGCAAACCCATACCTATACCTTCAGAGCCGAAGTCTAGTAAAAGATCTAGGAGTAGAAGTAACTTGTAAGTTCCATAGCTGGTTGAGTGTCCAGCATTGGTCACTACAGGCTCTTGTTGGTTAGCTGTTTGTGTCTGAAGTGGGGAAAAATTATTCCATTGTATGTAAGTTTTCCCACTTCCTCTGTTTCTCCCTTATTGGGAATGAGCTGTGTTCAAGAACAGTTCTTATTTAGGGGCTGCGTTCTGCTTAGGTTTCTCATGGAGAAGCAGCGGGTGGAGGTGGGTTGTTTTGTTCTGATTTTCTGGTTTGCTTTTTTTTTTTACTTATGAGACTTTTCTTAGTACTACATAAATTTACATTTTCAGCTTAACATCTAGCAGAGTATTAGATGTTAGTTTAAATATCCCTGTTCCTTTGGGCTGCTTCTTAGTCTTTTTACATTTTAATAATGTATATGAAGGTATAGTTCTACTTCATTGCTCCTCTGGTAAGAAGGCAAGCTGCAAGTTGCTTTGTTCTTTGCTGTAGTATCTGGCTATTTTTGAGCTAACAGATGGGGAATCTGGAAGCAACAAAGTTTAAGTATGTGGAGAGTTTTAACACTTAAATTCAGTGTAAGAAGAAAATAGTCTCGGAAACTTAGCACGTGAGTATCTGTTTCTACCTTGAGGGGTGAGGGTGTGGTTTGGGCAAATTACTTGCTATGATCATGTATTGCTCTTTTGAGGCATCAGAACAGAAGCTCAGACAGACAGTTTAAAAGAAAAGTGAGATTATTCAAATTAAAAAAAAAAGAGTGGTGTCCAGAAAAATGATTCTAAGAGCAGTTCAAGAGGAAAAAAATACCAAAGAGTGAAATATTACTGAATTGTATTGCTGTAATTTTTTAACCTACTGCCACAGACTGCATTTCAGTCTTTGTGTATAAATTTTAGTGCAGCACTCTTCATATCATTTATACAGACAGCTTTTCAGTCACAGGAGTTGATTTCATTATCATTGGATAACATTCTCAGTTTGTTCCACTCACTCCCAAATATTCCTTTTTAAAGTTCCACTTAGTCTTACAGGTAAACAGCAACTATATGTTTCGTGATATCTCTTGCACGCTTCATGCTATACTGATTTCATTGAATCTGCTTTTGCAGATAAGTACTTGTCTATTTAGTAGCCGCTGTAGGTAAGCCAAGAGCATTCAGCATTTCAGACCGCAGACTTCCTCTGATGTACTTATTTGGATGTGAATATGAAGTTTTGAAGTCAATAAGCATTCTGGATGTGGTTTAAAAAGAAAAAAAAAAGTGAGGACTCCTGCTCTTAAGTTTGAGAACATTTTAGAAAACAGCCTGGACTGCTCTAGGTTTGAGGACATGATCTGTTCTAAGAGGCTATTGGCACAGTAAAGATGCAAAGCTCAAACTCCTGTGTTAGAAGATAGACAGGAGACAATGTCTGTGAAAAGGGAAAATCAACAGAGCTTGCATGGGATAAACTTCTTCCCTGACTCTGTTACTGAAGGTCATATGTTGTTGTTTAACTGCTTTTGCACAGTGTCCTACCTTGTAACATGAATTAGAGAACAAATAATGTCAAGAGCTGCTGCACTGATGACTTATTTCCTTCTCCATAGTTCCAAGTAGTTGCTTTTGGGTTTGTTTTTATTTTTCATTGTTTTCCTTCTTTAGTATTTGAATAAATGTTCTGTTTATAACCTCTTGAACTTGGCCCTAACTTGTAGCTGACAGAAATTTTAAGAATAAAGGACGAATAATTCCTTCAGTTTTGCAATAGGAGAAATGTGCTGGGCTATTATTGGTGGAAGCTTATCTCAGGAAATTTTTACTGGAAGAAGTTTTAAAGTAGACAAAATCTTTCTACAGCTTGATGTCATGATGACAAATACAAGAGTCTCCAAGTGTTTAGAAGTCAAAAGGCTGACACCATGAATACCTACATCCACAATATGACATTTTAATTAAAAAAAAAAACTCCTTAAAATTTTGCTGTTTATTAGTGTCTGGTAGTGTAAGTGTGAGGAGGAGGGGTGAAGATAGTGTTTAGCTCTTCTGGAAGTTTGGTACTCTGAAGTAGCTCTTACCACCTCCTGGTAGTGTCACCACGTTAGCACCACACAAACTCTAACAAACGCCGTTCTCCCCCACGGCCTCTCTGCTGCCCTCCCAGAGCTTTTTGACATCTCAGGAGTGGTAAGCAGCCACTGGTGGTTCCTCCTCTGGCAAATGACAGGGCTTAAGGGAATCACCTACAGGGAATCTTCCTTGTTCTGCTTCCCGTGGCCTGCTCTGCTGAGCAGAGAAAAGGAGAGCATGTTCTCCCCTTCTGCAAGAAAGGAAAAATGTACTTCCCAAAACCTTGACAAACAATCAAGTTCTGCTGGATCAAAGTGTCCCTATTGCCTTAGTGTGTTTAGCGGACTTTTTTTTTAAGGGGAGAATTAACAATGTGAGTGCTTGAATGAATAAAATAGCTTTAAAAATCACAGGACAACTTCACCAAAGAAGTCTGACAGCAGCTAGAAACACTGATGTACTTTGCTATACAGTTATGTCAGAGTTATGTCAGAGGCTGTTCCTTGTTGGTGGCTTGCTCTGGTTTCATGATTAGGAGGCTGTTAACTGATTCTATAGTGCCTTTTAGGGACTATCTGGTCTGTGGTCAAACTTACATTAAAAAAAAACCAAAACCCAAAGAAAAACTATCCCCCCCCCCCCCCCCCCCTTTTTCTGTTTCACAAAGAAATTAGTCTGTTCTATAATGAACAATTTTGAGTTTAACTGTTGCTTTTAAAATATTGTTCCTGCTTTTTTTTAATTTCTCCTCACTTTCCTAGTTTAAAAGCGATGTAGTGATTGTAGCCAGGACTGTTTCACCAGGCTTGCTTGAGCAGTGAGATGATTCATGAATAAGTAGGTGGACTAAAGAGTCAAAAAGCTACTAAGGCAATGGGCAAGGATGTAAAGAATACCAAGACAAATCTTTGCTTATTAACATCAGGTGAGAGAAAGAGAAATCAATTTCTGAACAAACAGTTCCTTCTTAGGCCCTAGGTTTGGTTTTGCCTCTTACTCACTGGAGATGATATTTAACCTGGTTTTAGAAGGACGGAAGTCGTCACATCTAGCAGAGAAATGGGTTTCATATGAGTGTGGACACTTTTTTCTAGGCGAGTGGGTTAGAATCTGTCTCAGCTGGGAACTAGTGGAAGTCACCATTGCATGCTCTGGTTGGGCTACCTCCCCTGTTGCCCCATGGTTACTTTACTGCCTGAATAAACCTGATGCTTTAGAGTGTCTTAAGGCAATTGGGCATCAGTAGCTTGTTCAGTGGGTCCAGCCCACACACATACTTTAAGGGAAATCAAAGTAGTCACATTTCCCTTGGGATATAGATTCTGAACCTGAATTTCCCATCAATTCTTAAGCATTGGTGTGTATGTGTGTACGTACTGTGTGTGTATTTGTGTGTGCGTTTATAAAATTATCAAATGGATAAGAACAACAAGAATAATTATATATATTTGTAATATGAGCAGAATTCCTTACAAGTTGAAGTTCTGGGGATTTTCTTCCTATTTGCCATTAGTGGGTGTGTTCTAGTGAAAACCTAGCAGTTGGTTTTTCATATGCATACGCATAATCCACTCAAGCTATTCCCTGTTCACCTCATCCAACTCTGTTCCCTCCTTCCATTTAGGAAATTCAGTGTTCTCTAAAGCCTAGGCAGGGGTTATCAATCATGTTCAATATTAGGTTACTTGCAGAAGAGAGTCATTACCTTTAATGTGTAATAACCGTGCCATGAAGATAATACAATAAAAAACAAGAAATGTAATTTAGAAAGGCTTCCTGCTCAAGCTTAAAAAAAAATGTTATAATCCTATCCTTAGGGTCACAGAAAATCTTGTTTATTTTATTTCTTCTACTTTGTTTGTGCCTTTTGGGGCTTCTTGTAGAGTAATGCATCATCTGCCTGGTATAGTTCTCAATGTGGGCCTGCTGCATTCAGCTATTTCTACAGAAACATCCAAGAATACTTTCTGTTGTAATATAGCTGCTGTGCTAAGGGCTGCTGCAGCACAGACAGCAACAATTGTGTTGGACTGTGATTGTAATGGTCCTGCTAAAAATCTTATGATCTCATAAATTACAGGAATAGGACTATACTTTTGTAGACTGTACTTTTGACATAGGTGTGAATGGTGCCCAAAAGGAGATACTGGAAATCTGGAAAAATAAGAAAGCTTTTTGTGTTCAAACGTGTCCCAGGGAAGCAAATGGTTGTTTTTTGGAGTGACTTCAATGGGAGGGAGGGTCAGGGTGAAGAGCTGCCGTTACTGCTTTTGTACCTTTTCCTTTGGCTTTGTTCTCCAGCACTGACACGCTGGTGTGCCTGGCTGTCTCACCAGAAGGGAGCAAGATGGTGTCAGCGTTAAAAGGTGGAGGAGTAATGAGGAGATAAATAGCAAAGGAGACTCCCCTGTCTTGGGAAGGGCAGTGTAGCCCAGTCATTTCAACCAGTATTTTGTGAAGGAGATTCCCAGCTCTGACTGGATTTCTCAGGAACAGTTTAATATAGTGGTTCAATTTTAATTTTTTTCTTAAGCCAATGGTGGCAATGGCAGATCCTAGCTCTGTGGTTTTAGACTTTAACAGTGTTTCCCCACCCCTACAGATATGGCTGTTAGGTGTCCTTGAATGAGGGGGTTATTAGTTTATTTTCCTCAGCATCTCAGTTTAACATTCTGCCTTGGATTCCAGAATTCTCCCTTAGTTTACTTTATTGGCAAACATTTACCTTTTCAAAATGTTTGGTAAACTGTTCATCTTGATTTTATTCCACTATTTCTCCTTCTTTTGGGTACCTCCCCACTAGGCTGTATGCCGTTCTACTTACTATAATCCAAATCTGAACAACAGCAGTTTCTGCTAATTTGATAAATTTAGGGCTTTTTTTTTTTTTGGGGGGAGGGGAATTTTCAATAGTGATAGGGCTTCCATGAACTATTCTCCTTGGGATTAAAGACTGTAGTCTCCAGCTAGCATGTGTGTATTTGCTGTGATGTATTTTGATGTTAAGCTTTTAATGGGGATCTTACTCTTTTCTTTTGGAATGTTTCCTCCTGCTCTTGTCTCCAACTGTACATATCTTGGAGAACAAAGCAGCCTTGTTAGGTAAAGATGACCTTCCTTGGACTTATTCTTTCATTCCCTTTAGGTGCATACTTATAAGAAAGTGAGCAGCTGTGCAAAAGTAATAAAATCAGTCAACTAAACTCAAGTCCATCTAGATCTAAAATTTTAACTAAGCAGTTAATGGAGTTTAAAGTACTGGTCCTCTGTATTACTAGCAGAGGTAATGACCAATGTTTGAGAGGGAAATCTAAACAAGTCCTGGAGTACTACTAGGAAAACTTTGAGGATTTTACTCCAGAGGAGGACAACAGAAAGCATGACAGTTAATCAGGCTTCTGACCTCTTCCTACGTGAAGGGTTTGGTCAGGTTATGTGGTACCAAGGGGCCTGACGTAGGTACCACTGGGAAGGAGTGGACTGGTGGTAAAGCATCTGACAGTGTTTTGCCACTTCAGCTCACTTAATATCCGACCATGAAATTTGATGTTTCAGCAGGCAATATTAGGAATTCTGCTTTTTTAACAGTCTTACTTCAGTACAGTGATACGAGTTTGTAGATTCACTGGATTTTTCTTTATGTAAATAGTTTGAAAGAAAACTGAAAGGATTTGGATTCTCTCTCTCTCAATGGGAAATGTCTCTTTCCCTGAAAGCTCTGAAAAAAAAAAAAATCAGTTAAAAATAGAGGCAGATGAATATACAGAAATCTCCCTTCTTCCTTAGTTGTATTTCTTCCCACGTATGTAGCCAAAACTTGAAATGAACCTGCTCTTAACTATTCTCATGATATTGATGTTGCGTTGTCTCTGGACACTGAAATAAACCAGTAAATGTGCTCTCTGCTTAAGTGCAACTTTAATTTGAAAATCACGTCCAAGGTAGTTCTCAGAAATCCTGTTTGAAGTTACTAAGCATGATTGCTCATGCTGGAAATGCTTTAAAGATCAGTCCAGTCAGACGCCAGAAGCTATTTCAAGTGACTTTTCTAGCCAATCTTTGTTAGCCAGCACCAGTCAGAATTGGAGTCTCTGCACATCAGTTGTAGTCAATATGCTGTGATTATCCTGACAAAGCATTATGGAATAAATTCTAAAAGAAAATCACAGTCGATATATCCTAGAAAAATGTGAAGTATATTTGTCAAATTTTATCTGTTGTGAATTAGTGTCTTGGCTTGAATTAATAAGAGAAAATTATCTAGAGATTATTATCTGGATGAAACTTGTTGATGCAAGGCCATATTTGATGAATTGAATATATTTTTCCTAATACTGCACCTTATGCTAGTCAGCACTGGTTAGATGTTTCTTATTTTTCTAGGCTAAAAAAAAATTTCTCCAAGGGCCAAATTTTGATTCTCAGTAATAAAACAAATGTTGCATAAATGAGAAAGCAAATCTGCTGCCTATGTATGCTCAAGTGGTTGCCTATCAGATTTTGCTTAATTAGAAACTACCTCTGAGTAACAGCACTAGTGTTTGGAAAGGTGTCACGGTGTGATGATTCCTGGACCAGTACTGGTGGAGGGGAGTGTGTGTTTGTGTATGGACAAATAAAGATATCTCTACTCTGCAGCAAACTGAACAGGTCTGTGACTAAGTCTGTATTTCCTTTAAAGATATCCTGAATTTTGTCTTAACTGCTTGTTTATATCCACTGCTTTTACTTGTCATGAAACCAAGTCACCATAACCTTAGTCTCAAATCATTTTGGTTTGCCCTGGGCTTTGCCTGTGTGCGAGTCGGAGAAGATGCCATCCAGTGTGTCCTGCTGCTGTTTGGACTAGCATTGATTTAGCTGCTGTTTCCATGCTCCATCTTTAGGATTTCTTATCTTTCATATTAAGTTGTCAAGCAGCTGAGATAGCTCATCTTTCTCAGAATAAGCCTCTGCTGAACTGGTTGGAAGATGCCAGTGTTCAGATGGGTGGCGTACTCAGGCCCCCAACCGACAGCTTGAGTGGGATGCAAAAAGCCTTCAAGCCTTACGAGTTGTTAGGAGGTGATTTGAAAAAGTTTAACCTAAGAGTAAATTGTGCAGCCAACCATGCTACTTTCTGCGTCCTGACTTCTGGCTCATAACATCTTTCTGTGGAAATATTCTATAAGCCGTGAGTTCTCTGAGGGGGCTGAATGTAATCACAGACAGCAAATGGTTATTAGTACTGCAGTTTAGAAGTAACATCTCTCACTTCAGTACTCCTCTTTTGAGAGAATGAAGTTCTAAAGTAAGATACGCTGTCAGAATACCCTTGAATTGTAGTGGTAACTTTGGAGGTCTTTGCTCTACTGACACCGTTTTAGCTCTGACTTTAATTAGGACTAGGAAAGAAGATGGATGTAACAAGTTTAGATCTTAAATCATTAATAAGAAGAATGAGATTAACTGTACTTTGTTAAAGAATGCCAGTCTGGAGGTTTGCCATTTTATGTGTTGTTGGAGAATTTGCCCACTTTAGTCAGAAAACTGGTTTGCTATGTTTTTAGGTTTTAAAATTAAAATAGCTTTTACAAAAATTATTTTTAAAGCAAAACTTGTAAATAACTTCCCTTAAAGTGATCTATCTCTTGTTTTCTTCAGACTGCTGCCTATCATTTTAAAACTGCATGGTAGTTGATATTGTGCCTTTTCTTAAGTTTATTTTTGTGGGATTTTACTTACTGCATATAAACCCGCAGAACAAAACCAAGGCTCATGTAAGACTAGATAGCCCTTATGTTCATGTATGTATGTCTGTGAGGTTTTGTGGTTTCCTTTGAAATGGAAACTTGACGGAGAAGTGTATGCTCTACTTCTGTAACCTGGCAGCAGAGTGTCAGGCAGGAGAGCCTGTGAAACTGGGAAATAAAGTTTTTATCTGAAGAGAGGGTAGATCTAGGGTTCCTACTTTTTTGTTCTTTTAATAGTATTCTGCTTTTGTTTTGCTTTAAGAAAATGATTCTGTGGTTTGTTTTACTGTGGCCAGAACTTCAAGCAAGGAGAGGTGGAGGACTGGTAAAACATCCGTCTGGTGCTCACAAACAGTTTGTCTGGGTTTGTGATAAAACCAAAATGGCACTAAAATTCTAAGCCTTAAAGGTACACTTACTCAGAAAGGATGGCTTTTACTTTGGACTCTCAAGGGAACTGCAATGGCTTTAGCAAAACTGGTTTAGTTCCATAGTTTAACCTTGTCTCCACACCTTACAGTTTGGTGGGGTTTTTTTTTTTTTGTTTTGTTTGGGTTTTTTTTTGGCTTTGGGTTTTGTTGTGATAGTTTTGCATAGTGTTAGGTAAAATCTGCACTGGGGGTAATAATGGGAATGGAGGCATCAGTAGTGCCAGGAGATACGGGCACAACATAATCTAAGGTAGCCAAAGAAATGCTAAGTAGAGCTGGTTGCCTGATTTTTATGTTGTTACATATCTGTGGCTAGAGTTCTGTCAAATATATACACAGACAAAGTGGTTCTGCTATGCTGAGTTTATTATGTTTATGCAGGTCTATGCAATGTATTAGTTCATTGTCTTAAGATCACAGGAGATCTTAAACATATGGAGCATGCTTAATATGACAGGGTAGTGTTAACAAATTCTTATTTTCTTTTGCTTTTGTTAGGTTTAAATTTGACAGTGGTTCCTGAGCTGTGGCTCAGCATACTTGTTAGTGGTTAGAGGGGAGCGGTACGGTTCTGTGGCACTGACTATCTCCAGCTGCTATTCACATTAAGAGAAAGCCATGCGCATGATGCGCTTGCCTAGTGCCAGTCTGTGGTTCTCATCATCTCTGGGCTGTTACAGAATTATGGCTTGGGGAGATACAAACTTTGTGCAGTAGGAACTGGTAGGGAATGTGTCTTCAAGTTCCTTCCAGGAAGCCATGGACTGTCCAGTGAAAGCCTTTTGGAAGCCTTGAATTGCTGTGTTTTATGTTTCTTATGATATGGAGTTTAAAAAAATTATTCCTGTGAGTTTCACCACAAGATTTATTTGAGCCGTTAACTGCCGTGATGAAGGTGATCCCTGAAGTCTTCAGCAGAAGCTTGGTAACGGATGACTTTGTCAGGATGGTATATTGGATCTGTTACAAGCAAATGATATATGACTTGAACAGATTGGGTTTATCTTGGATTTTTGTTCTCTTGTAGTGGAAATTTTGTTGCACAGTCCTTCACCTGATTATTTAATAAGGACAGATACACTGAAAGTATGTGCAATATATCCACTACTGTGCAAAAAAATAATAAAAGCTTAAATTTTTGTAATTTAAATCTAGATTTTAGTTTAAAATGATTGACAGAGGAGTTCTTGACTGGGAGACAGGAAAAGACTCGTCATGCAGTTGATACTGCTTGTAGTAAAGTCCTGCTGTCCCATTAGTCTGATTGATCCATTTCTTCCAAAGAATAGGATGTAGAATGGGCCTGGGCTCCTTGCTTTCTGTTCCTCAGTGGTGGCTGTCTTGTATTTCTCATCGAAGGGAGCAGGATTGTTGAAGTAGGCACTGCTTTGGCTCTTCGTTACATTTAATAAATATGACAAAACAAGAAAGTAGTAACAATTTTGTATTCCTCTTAGAAAAATGTTGTGTTGTTTGTTCATGTAGCTAGTCCAAGGGGAAACAGCAGCACAGTGTTTATGAGCCAGGCAAGTGGGATTTGTTCTTTGAATTTGTAGCAGAAATACTTATAGCTTGAGCAAAACCAATTAAAGTATCTGATCTGCTTTATGGATTAATCAGATTTTTTTCTTACTTGATGCAGCAAAGCTTGGAGCAAACAGATGGAAAGTATCATGGGAACTGGAATGAATATAGCTTTTGGTAGGAACCAAAATGTGATTTGATCTAGTAGCCTTTCTTTTCTATTATTGTAATTCTCAGTATTGCATTCAGGGAACAAAATTAGTCTTCCTGTGGGTTATTCATCACCTGTAATTTTCCATAAGTGTTTCTTAAAGTCTCCTGGAGTAACTGTTTTTGTTTCACATATCAAAGGAAGTGAGATCAAATCCTGTTATGGTGTTCTTTTCCATCAGGTTAGCTGAGTTTTCTCATTTTAGAATAAACTTACAGGGGGGATGGGCCAAAAAAAAAGTAGTATCTAATCAACAATTGTTTGCATCTTAAATATTCAAAATAAAATAGCATCTTGCTAAGATGAAATAAGACAAATATTAGAGAAGATTAGATAAGAAAGACATCCCCCAGATATGTACACGTAAATGCGCTCCATGAAAACATTGCCATTAGTGGGCTCAGGCAGAGAATCTTGCTTGTGCAATAGTGTATAGGTCCTCACTCTAGCCCTTAAATTGTTCATTATAGAAAAAACTATTGTTTCTGTAGCCATGAGAGGGCATACTGCTCATGCACAAGCCATCTGGCCCGTGACTACCTGGGGGCTGCCGATTTCCTTCCCCTCCCTTCCCTGTACAGTCAGAAGTGAGAAGTGATATTTTTTTTTCTAGCAATCTTTTTGTGGGATAGTGCCATCGTCAGAGCAAGCTCGCTGGGGGAAGTGTTCGCACAACCTCCATGGTTGTGCAACATTGTATGAAAAAAAAAAAGTTTTCCTGGAGTCTGACGTGCAACATCTGGAGAAAATGAAAGGAGAACCTAGACAATGAAACATGCTGTCAGGGTATTTGGGTACATATGTTCATAACAAGCATAGCTTCAAGTCACCTAGCCTGAGTGAGGCTGAGTGCCCACCACCAGACTTAGGAGAAAGTTTGCCCTTTTAGACCGATTTTGTATGAGGAGATAAAACTTTTCTTCTCCCTGAGCAAGTGAGCAACAGTGTATTGCTTTGTGGTTCAGACAGTGGTATTTTGCATAAGGGTATGATGGCAGGAAACAGCATCTGTTACCTATGCTCTATACAAACACCCAGACTATTGGGGGCAGGGGCACAGAAGTCAGAGAAGCAAAACGATGTCTTTCATATACATGTTACTTACAAAAAAATCTGACCTGCTCTTCAAATTCTGCAGAGATTCTCATTTCATATCATTAGCAGTGGCACAAAGGCATTCTCTAGACTAGCAGGCCCGATTTTGGTGTCTGAAACTTTGTAGTGTTGGCAATGGCATTCACTGCGGAGCCTGCTGCTCTGTAACTGTGTCACAAGCTCTGTTCTTCTATGTTTGTCCTCCCAGTGCATGCCTTGCATGGAAAAGTGTTGGGTAGGCTTTTTTTGCTATGTGCCTTATAAATATAGATTGCAGAAGTTCACTATCAGGAGGAAGACGTGGAAGAAGAGATTTCAAAAAGGGTCTGTATTGCATCAGAAGAAAAGTAAGGTGAGAATTTCACTGTTGACTGAACTCTTTGGCCATTGGCATCAGTGTGAATTTTATCACTGTCTCGGTGACAAGATGCTGTGTCCTCCTAGAAGTCCCGTTCTTAAGAGAGAAGCACAGCAGCCTAGATTTGTCTTTGGCTCTGATCACTTCTGTACTGTTCTTGTGACACGTAACTGTGAGCCCAGTGTTAACTGACTAGTAAAACTGAGTTTACAGCTGTGTTGAGTGGGTGATGTGATAGCAAGAATGCCTAAAATATAGTCAATCTCATTCCTTTTCTTCTACAGCCTGTTCAGAGACTCAGTGTTTGAGAAATATTCAGTAAAGAACTGGAGGGTGCATGACAAAGCACTGCAGCTGTTTCCTTCAAAGCTCCTCCTTTTCCCCCCTTGCCCCTGATCTGTCCTAGTATTCTGTGCAACAAAAAGAAGGCATTTCTTTATGAATTAGAATTTTGTGTCTCATTACTGAGATTTTTCTATTTAAATTTTAATCTGGTGAATGTGTCCTAAGAACCACCAGTCTGATACCCAGTTGAATCCTGGCCTGCACATCATAAGCTGGATGTTACGGTTGTTCTGCACTGGGACAACAGTGATTCCCATATATTTATGGTTCTGAGAGAAGTCAAAGGGCCAGACCAGAACATGTAAAGTAGAAATGTAGGCATGACTTTAAAGGATCTATGGCTCAATAACGAGATGTATGCAGAGTGGTGGTGGGGGGGATGAATTTGCAGTTTAACAAACTGTGGGAATCTTGTTGACTTTTCCCAATGATTTGACAACTGCCTGTTGTCCCAGAGCTGGGGCAAGACCCCCTGCCTCCTGAGGCTGAGACACGTCCGCAGGTGGCTGGGCTGTGTTCTGCATGTGGTAGAAAAGAGATTCTATGAACTCTCGTGCTGCTTGCAAAATATCTACTTACCTCAAACTTGATGGTAAGTCACTGCTGTTTCCTAAAGTAGAAGTCTTTTGCCCATTAAATTTACAAGAAGAAACCTTGGAGACTGGCTGTCAGTTAAATCCCGCACAGGCTCGACCATTTTACAGCTAATCTTTCTGTATCAGAGGCATGTTTCTGTACCCATTCTTTCTCCCACTTGAAAGACAGTCAGTAACTGCCAGATGCTAATAAAATTGTAGGGGATGGAGATGCTGAAATGGCATCCCTTTGGTACTACTAGTGCATTCCAGGGGCAGCAATAAATGCTATCTATCAGAGGCAGGGAGCCATTTCACTCTAGCACAGATGGTTTAGTGTAGCTAAAGAAGAGCAGGGGAGGATAAACCCCACCTGAGGGCCGACAGGGGAATTGTGGACATTGCAGCCTTGCAGTTAGGATATAGGATAGAGCAACATTAGAGACATGTGACCTGCCACAAATAATGCACCTATACTTTAGATGGGATTTACAGCTCTGTATTTGCTGGCCTGAGTTTATGATGTTCAATATAAATTGTAGCCTACTGAACTGCAGGAGACAATGTGTTGCTTGGCTGTGCTGTTTCCTCAGTTCTTATAGTGGAAAAAAAATAACCCAACCCCTCCCCTCCCCCCCCCCCAAAAAAAAACAACACCCCAAACCCATCCCAAAGCCAAACAAAAAACTACCACCTACACTAAGAAACTCCTCTTTTTGGCCATGTGCCAGACATAACAGCCAGGCGTGAAAGCAGCTTGGCACCAAGGACTGAGGGTTTTTAGGCTCCCCACAACCCATGCATTTTGAGGTTTCTTTACTATAATGTCTTTTGTACTCTGTAAGGTAATTACTATGTTTACTTTGTTAGAAAATAAACAAAACAAAAGAGGAAAATTGACACAGTGACTCATTTTAACAGGATTACAAGGAGCAAGAATACTTCATTTTTGTGCCCGAAAACATTCTTTTTAGCCCACTTCTCTGCCCACTCAGGGAGGACAAATTAAAGAACACCTACCAGGCTCCATGAGCCCTTCCCAGATCCAATTCCTGAGACCTCTTTTCTTTTGTGCCCACCTGTGAAGGGACTCCCTGCTGAGAGGGACCCTGATCGCTCTGCAGAAATTGTTTCATGCTTCCAAAGTCAAGTGCTAAATCTCCACCACTGCAGGAGAAGACAACTTAGAAACAAATGAATTTAGTGATGAATGATAGAGACCAGGCTGATGGGTTTCCATTTTTATCCCCACTTCCTTCCCACCCTTTCCCCAAATTTTTACTCTTGTTATCGCCACATCCAGCTGGGATTTGTGAACAATTTGGCTGGCTCTCAGCCCACTGTGGTAGGTATTGCTGAAGTCAAGAAGAATGACTTGAGAAGAGGTGCAATAAGAGGAGAGGCTGGTGTGCATAGGGCTATTTTTTCCAGTGAGAACTATTTCTTCTCTGCTGCTTTCTTGTGCCCTCTTCCATAATTATCTCTTATTTTTGGCACTTAGAGACCTATGTCTTCAAAGTCACATATACAAATATGAACAGCCACTCTACTCTAGTAGTAATTCATCAAACCCTCTTCACAGCGCTTTTTACAATTCTGTAGATAAACGTCCTCAATTAATTGTCCATTTCCATTTCAGAATTTCAATTGAGCTACAGCTGGGTATGGAGGTAGCGGCCTACTTGGCAACACTTTTTTCTTCATCCTTTTATATACCAGAGCCAGTCTATATTCATTTAACTTTGCCATGGTTTATTTAGACTGCAGCCTAACCCTGCAAATCCCATAAAAAAGGCATGTCTTATTACTACTGGATGCTGCGTTTTAGCTAGCAGTAACAATGTGGTACTGCTAAGAAAGCAGGGCAGTAGAGCAACTTGATGAGAATATTTGGATAAGTTCACAGACAGGGAGGACACTGCATGAATATATTTTTATTATTTACTTTTAACTTCTTTTTTTTAAGTGTGTAGGGCTGTGTATCAAGTACTCAACTAGCAGAGCTACTATTATGGCCAAACTCAACTAACTTTTCAAGCTAATAGTTGGAGGGTTCATTATATTCAGCTATAGAAGTGGTGTGCCTCCTGACCTCCATCTTCTGTTTTTTTGGGGTAGCTGAGCTCTGCTGGGGAAGGGCCCAGGGCTTGCAGGTGTTATGCTCCTCAGTAATAGAGGGGAGCTCTGCAAGTAAGTATGGGGGATGTGAGACCTAGGGCTGCTGAGCTGGCGATAAAACTGTCTCTTAGAAAAGTGGTGCAGGTTGCTTCTTTCTGACTTATGGTACCTCTTCTTTACCCTTCTTAGCACCATTCAGGTTGCCCTGGTGCCACATTTGAAGAAACGTGGGGGATAGCAATTTTAACTTCCTGCCTTTTCTAACCATGCCAGGCAGGAGCATGGATGGATGAGTTTTTAGAGCTAGTTTTTACCTCTGTTCCCTCATTCCCTTCATGTTAAATTGAGGTTTAGTCTTAGTCTGATCTCTCATCACGTGGATTTCTGCTTTGGCATTCTGCCTTTTGAGGATAATCCAATCCTCCCGTGACCTACACTTTAATCTGTACCAGCACAGTCTCTGTTAGAAACATGTGGATGCCCATCTTTTAGAAAGTTTTTGAGATTAGGATCCAAGACTCTGGTCTGAAGGACATCAGCACTTAGTGGTGTGCCTGCAGCACAGGCACAGGGGTGCTGGCATCCACTTGTGTGATTCATGGCGCATGTGGCTCCCAGCCATGCTTGCAGGTTCAGCAACCACATGGAGAGCAGGGAGTGATGTTCAGTAACACAGAGAGGGGTAGGTTGGCTGCACCTTCAGCTCTTTTGTCTGCCTGGGTACTACTTAAATGGCAACAAGGGACCAAATGTATTGGGCCAAGCTAAGGCTGTGGCTGTACAGTGAAATAAAGGGGTGGCTGTATCAGAAATGGTGTACCTGCATTGGCTTTGAGCTAACTAGTCTGGAAAATTATAACCGAGAACGAGTAATAGTGTGGACTTCAGAGACAGCAGGATCTGGGAAGTTATGTGCTTGACCTGTTATATGATTAAACACTGCAGGTCCATGAATCATGCTAATTTGAGGAGCATAACTAAATTCTCTGCCTGCATTAGTACAGTCTTTTTACAGGCTTTCTACAGTTAGTAGGGAAGAACATGTCTGTTGGATAACCAAGTTTAAGGCATCTCCCAAAAATGATTCAGAAGACTTCACACCTCTGTGGGCCATTTAGGGAGCCTGGAATGATGGTGTTCAGTACTTTAGTGCATGCATCCAAATTTGACAGGATGAGCTTTAACTGAAGTTTGTGCTGCTTCGTCTTTGTCACAGTGAAGGCCTGTGCTGTTAGTCTTGGGGCAACATAAATATC
This sequence comes from Phalacrocorax aristotelis, assembly GCF_949628215.1. Lineage (NCBI taxonomy): Eukaryota > Metazoa > Chordata > Aves > Suliformes > Phalacrocoracidae > Phalacrocorax > Phalacrocorax aristotelis. The sequence goes on along the minus strand of NC_134278.1, from coordinate 120,513,966 downwards.
TTGCCTTTGTTGCTATGAGCCACTGTGAGTAGCAAGTGGGGTATATATGTTATGAAACAGCTGCCTACATTTTTATCAAGTGTTGGATGAACAGCTTCGCTTCTTACAACTGGGACAGGAAATTAAGGGTGGCTGCTAAATTTGTGTTTGCAAGTTTGGTGAGGACAAGCAGGTCATCAGTGAATTTTAGATCAAAAATCCTAGTCTTTCTCTGTCTTTCTGTATGTAGATCCTGAAGTCCCAATGTTTGTAAAGGCCCATCCTGTGAATGATGCTAAAGCTGAAGCAGTTCCATTGTGCTGAAGAACCATGATAGGCTGTTAATCCACTGCTCTTGAGGACAGGAGTGAAAGAGAGGCCCACTCAGGAGATATATTGCTTTCAAGGATAAGCCCAAAGAAAAACAATCCACAACCAGCAGAAAAGGCCAATTCCATATTGGTTGGAACTGCGTTTATCCCAGAAGTTTTAGGCACACTGGTCTGTAAATTGCTGTAAATTTTCAGTTTTACAGTGATGCTTTTTATACACTAGTGCTGTTTGCTTTACTGCTTTTGATTATTGTGAGGGTTTTTGTTCTATGGGAGTGTGTGTGAGTTGTTTGTTTGTTTGTTTTGTTATTTTGGGTTTTTGTGGTTTTTTTTTCTTCCCTATGCTGCTATGTAACCATCAACACTTCATACATAAGATTTGCTGTGAGACTATTGCTCTCTTCAGAATTCAGAAATCTATATTTAGTTTTAAGATATTTACTGTTTTCACAGTAATTAACTCCTTTTAGTAAATTAAATGGCTTTAACATTAATGAACAGCAAATAAGAAAGGACAAAGAACAGAAACACTGGATTTCCTTGTTGTTTAGTATTAACAGAATAAACTTGAAGGCATCCTCCTAGCTTAGCTGCAGACAATTGATGACCTTGTATAGCATTTGGAATATATGGGTTTGGTTCCTGACTCTGCACAGGCTCTCAGTGTAATCTGGCCACGATCTCTAATTGTTTCTTGGATATAAATAAAACTGCCACAGCGCTGGCTGGTTCAACCTTTCATGACAGAGACTGTGTTCCTTCTCCTGTACCTGACACTGCTTACTTGGACCAGAGGAGCAGGGGTGCCTGACTCTGCTTTATTTTCTAATCTTTTACTGGTGGGAAGTCAGAGGCTGATATTCAACCTGTGAGCTAATGGAAAGAAACAGTTAAAAGTGTGGTGTTTTTCTGTCATCTCAGAGGTGCTGCACCACTTCTGTTTATTCATGTTGGTTATTCTGAACACTTTAATGGGTATAGTTTTTTTGGAATAGCCTTCTGGTCACTTAGGATCTGGGTAGGTGAGCGTAGCCATAAACCATCCTGTTAGCCTTTCTTCTTTTACTGAGTAGTAGGTGGAGTTATACTTTAATGTCTAAGCTGATTTAAAGAATGAGAGGTAACAGATAGAAATCACATTTCTTTTGTACATAAGCTAAGAATAAGTTGCCTTTTTTGTAATCTGTATTTCACAGTACTGTACGATTCTTCAGAACATAAACATGTGCTTAGTGTAGTGATCTCAAGATCCCCTTTATCTCTGTGATGTTTTTCAAAGTGAAAAAATGGTCTGAGAATTGTAAGGTAAGAGTCTGAACTGAAATTGATTGGTGTAGTCTGTGGGACTTTATCTTGTGCTAGGCTGATTCCTAAAGTTTTATCTATGCCCCTTTTAAAATCACCTGTGGAAGAAAAAGGTGTACTATTGCTTTTATATTCTATTGTTTTTTGAAGTTTTCTCCTGTGAAATAAAGTAAGTACGCTTTTTCTTTTCCTTTGTATTAGTTTTGACTTTGCCTCTGTATAGATGCCATTGGAAGTCATATGGAGCGCCCCTACCTCTGGGATAGTTTAAGCAGAGCTGGTCAAGGCAAGGCCTTTGTGCTTTCATCTCCTTGTGCTTAAGGAATTCCAGGTTGGGGGTTTGCATTAGGAATTCATGCAAATAAACCACAAGCAGCAATTTTGCTTTTTCTGTGGAGAAAGTGACTTAGAATGTATTTCAGTGTTTTAGCCATATTATGCAAAAACTTCTTGCAGTATTATGTTCATTCAAACCATTTGATGGATTTAGGGTAGATTATAGTCAGTGGAGAAAGACACCACCCTCCAAAGGTGACTTTACAAACTCAGGCACTCTTAAAAGTAACCTGTTTTCCTCCTCTAACTGTAATGTGGGCTTAGGCTCAAGTGATGATAGAGTATCCCATCTTTGTATGTCCCCTCTTTTTATGGCTTTATGATGCTGGCAAGTGCTGTTCAGATATGAACAGAATTGAAAGCTTTTGAGTCATATTAGCTCTTTAATGCCTGATGTTACCTGTGTAAATTCTTGGTTATATTGCTGTGTCACTGAGGAACTGCTAATACTATTAGTTTTGTCTTTTTGAGGACATGTGTAGTTGTCAGCCTTTCAGGAGAGGTGAAAACTGTGGTAACAGAACTATGAAAGTCTCAAAATCATTTAACTTGACTTGTGATTTTGCCTTAAAGCCCGCTAAATGTGTGGACTGCTCTGGTTTAAAGATATGATTCTTATATTCAGCATCGATTCCTTAGATGAAAAGTGTGCTTGCACCAGTACAAACCAGTCTCAGATATTCATCTTTTAGTAGCAATAATAAAACGATATCTCCAAAGTAGATGGACTTGTCATGGAGGGATCCCTAAATGAAGGAGCTTATCACAGATTCCATGTCAGGAAGGCTAATGCTTTCTATGCTGAAATTTTATGTAATGAATGAGCCTTTCCTTGGTCAATAAAGTTTCACCTTGCTGACTGTTTTGATTTTCTTTTCCATTTACTTCAACTTCCTTCATCAATTCCATTCACACTCGCTTATTGTTTTCCTCTCGCCATGTTGAGTTTCTGGTCTTATATTAACAGCATTCTTCATATGACACTATAAATCTTACTCTGGGTGGAGAAAAGTGGATATCTCATCAGTTTATTGAGGGCATCTTGGCAGGGGGAAAAAAAAAAAAAAGGTACTCACTCCACACACATAAGTGCTAGCTGATTTGCCAGCTGGGAAGACCTGACTTTTCAGTGAGGTATAATTGCTTTTAGTTTTGTATTTAGTATGGTCTCCCTCTGTTTCCTGATGTCTTGTCAAACACACTGATGAGCTGTATGGTGACATGAGAAAGAATAACTTGCAGTGTACCCTTGTTAGTCTGTGGGTTTGTGAGACAACCTTATGTGAGATCAAAGCAGAGAACTAAAACTTTTTTTTCTGTTCTTAAATTATGAGTGCTTACCCAGTAGAGGAAACAGCAGAATTTGAGGGGTGTCTGTTAGCTAGTCTGTACTGCATGGAATATAGCTTGGGAGCCATAAATCTGTATCTTTCAGCTTTTATATATACCTTAAAGATTTAAGTTAAGCTTAATTTTCTTCAGATTAAAAAACAAAATGGATATAGATAGAGAAATGCACAATGCACAAAGGCTTCAGTCTGATGTATTTCTGCTACTGGTGAAGCATAGCTCCTTGGCAATGCAACCTGTCCACCCCTCTTTGCAACAGCTTCTGATGAAATAGTGTCAAACCTGGAGTGCTCAGTGCGTGGGCTTAGCATAATTAAAACTCTGGAATAAAAACTGAAGACCCAAGACTACTCATACAAAAAGTGCTTATTTTTGATGGAGACAGAGCCCTCATGCACCCAACTTGAGGATGAGTCTCAGTAAAATTCATTGCAAGTCTCCCTGCAGCCTGTTCCACATACAAAGTCATTTCTCTGACTTGGTTTTCTCTAAAGAGTATATTGTGATTTGTGTGGTTGACTTCCATTAGTATAAATACCTGGTATGTCAAAAGAAGCCTATTTCATGTGCTTTTCAGCCCTGTGGAGAAGATGAAAACTAACAGTTTAATTTGCAGCTGAAAGATGGTTGCATACTGCTGTGGTGAGTGTAGTAGAACTTAGGCAGAACAATGTCCAAATATCCACTTTCATAACGTCTGCTTGCTAGTGTTTGTGTTTCACATAGATCAACACCCTTCATCTGTTAATGGCACTGTTTCTGCGCCATACCTAAAAAAATAAATGATCTGTTAAAATCTTCATTGTGTGCACAGCTGAGCTGGCAGGATGTTGGTTAGAAGCTGTGTTAGTAAAAATGAGATCTTGAGCAGCAGCACTTCCAAAGTTACGGAGCTTTTCAAACTATACCCCAGTTGAGAGGCTGGTGTTCATCAGCTGTTTTGAAGAAGTAGATGCTGAGGAAACAACTAACTGGATGGTATTAATTTGCTCAGATATTTGATCAAAGCTTGCTTATGTAAGGAGAACCTGGAAAAGAGAGGGCCCCAGGAATTTTCTTTTTCTGTTTGTCCCTTTTGGAAAGGGAAAATAAAATGCTCCAAGAACCTAATTTTTCCTAATTTAAACTTGTCTAAATTTAAATGAGAACATGATTTTCTCCATTTTGCAGGAAAAGGGAGTTAATTCTCAGCATGCAGCGATCGTCTAGCATTTCCTTAGTGGTAACTGTTGTGTGCTACATTCACTGATAATAGTTTGAAGTGCAGTATACAAAGCAATCCTATTTTTTATTGGAGGCTTTTTTTTAAATTCACAACAGGCTGGGAAAAAAGTAGTTGCATATTTGTGCAGTACTTACAGAAAAGTAGCGTAATAAAGAAAAACTTGATGCCTTTGTGAGGGGGAAAAATGGAAAGAGGTGCAGTCCCAGAATTTGGTCCTAATGGAATTAGTGTGAGCAAGACCAGGCCCTGAGCATTTTAAAGGATACAGAGCACTTTAAAGACCTAAAGACCTGCTCTAGTCTGACTGCAATGCAAGTTGTTTATAGTTAGAGGCAAAAAAATTGGATTCTTTCTTGGTCTTGCAAGACTTAGTTTCTTTTGGTTAGTATTTTACATTAAAAAAGCCTAATGTGTTTCAAATTAGGCTAATTTGAGGTTTTGGATAGGAGCTCTCTAATAAACATAATCAAGAAAAGATGTTCCACGGGGTAAGTCGCATAATATCTGGATTTGTTACTGTGCTTTTCTTCCCTGACTCCCCCACCAATACGAGAATCGTCTACAGTTATTTTTAGCTTTATAAAGCTTTTATTTTATTTTATTTAATTTAATTTAATTTAATTTAATTTAATTTAATTTTATTTTATTTTATTTTATTTTATTTTATTTTATTTTATTTTATTTTTTTAGCCACTTACATATTGCAGTGGTATCTTGACTTCTGGAAAGTTTCTGGTAACTGGAAAGCCTGGGGAGCTCAGAGGGGCAGGAAAGTGTTGGGGGGACAGTAAAGGGAATGGGGGGGAGGAGATCAGCACCCACAGCTGTTTGTCAGCATTGTGCCCCTGTGCTTTCTGACAGCAGAATTGAGACAATGGTATATCAAATATTTTTGCAAACTGAATTTTGTACTGGTGTCACCCCTCACTGGTCCAGGTCAGGGAGCTCCACAGCCCAGGGTGCCATGGGTCTGCAGCATGTGTATGTGGGCACCATGTTTGTTGGCCAAGACTTTCTACAGCTCCCGTTTCCTACCATGGGATTTCTGTATGCAGGACTGTTGTGACACCATTTAAAATGATAATCATGGCGGTTTCTTATACTATTTATTTCTGTTTTCACAGACTTGTTTTATTACGAAATGAATAGGCCTTTGCAGAAGACAAAGAGACAAAATTTCTGTAGGTTACTGCACATTATGAGCCATTACAGCTAAAATACGTCCCTCCCTGTGGAGGTGCTTTACAGCCTTGTATGGCTATGTGAGGAATCACCAGATTGCAGACTACTTGCTTTACCCTAAAAAATAGTTTCTGTTTTAGACATTGCACATAGTGGCCTAGGCAACCTGTTTCTTGGATATATCTCATGAGTGATATGCTAAAAGCTGCAAATGAAACCTGACATAGGAATTACTTTCTGGGGATGAGACCTGAAATGCATTTTAATGTGTTGATTCAAGAACAGGCTTAAGACTTAAGGCAGTGTCCCCAATCTAGTGGGATCTGTCAGCTGGATGATGGCTGCTTCCCACCCAGGCAGAGTATTTACCAAAGTGCTGTACTGCATGGGTTTGCACGTTTGCTCCTGTTTTGGAGTGTGCCACAATGTATTTGATGGTAGATATGATCATACGTGTTCTGAGCCCAGTTTGTATGTGTACAGTAGGTGACGTCTACTCTGTTACTGTAAAGGAAGCCTGAGGATTTCCTCTTCTGGGGAAGGAAGAGAGAATGACTTTTAGTACTGGTGATTGCTGTCATGAGTCTTCACATGGCCTCCCAGGTGCCAGCATAGTTAGTGTGCCTAAAGACAGGGAATCTTTAAGAATCATGTCCCAAATGGTGGCTTGAACTCTGGATGGGTTTTGCACCTTGCTCAGTTTGCTGCATCTGTTCTGCCAGGTACCATAGTACACGCAGAGATCTGGATTGCTCCAAGAAAAACGAGAAGCATTAGGAGCTTCCACAGAACATCAGGAAACACTTCCAACATGTGGGTGCCTTAGCACTGGCAGAGGTTACCCAGAGAGTTGTGGAGTCTCCATCCTTGGAGATACTCAAAAGCCATCTGGATGTGGTCCTGTGCACCCTGCTCTAGGCGGCCCTGCTTGAACAGGGAGGTTGGATGAGATGACCTCTAGACGTCCCTTCCAACCTCAACTGTTCTGTGATTCTGTCTGTTTGCTTCCCTTACTCAGGTTCTACCAAGCACTCTGGACTCAGGCAGAACTGGGGCTTGGACAAGTAGATTCTAGGAAGTGCATGTTTTTGTTTTCTGTTTGGGCCTGATGTTGTCAGGAAGGAGTCAGAATTATTTATTTATTGAACTGCAAATTCCCTTCTTGCAATTAAAAACAGTTCTAAATGTGATTAAGGGGTATAACTTGTACTGTCTTCAAACCTTTGAGATTTATTTTTGTGTTGTCCTCTGAAAGCTGACTTTATATGTTAAGTAGCAAAGGAGATGTTCTTTGTCAATTTTTGAAATGCTAATATGAACAAGAGGAAACTAGCCATAACGGAGTTCAGGACAGAGACATTTCAGTGCTTATTTGTTTGTAAGAGCACTGGGAGTCCATACGCATCAAACACGGCTGACATTACTGCCAAGAATACATGTGAAAACAATTGTGTACAAAGCCTGGCTAGGAACAGGGGCAGGAGGTGGGGCAGGGAATCAGAGGTTCACATCTGTACTGGAAGATGGTGTAAAATGTCCTAGCTGTGCAGGTATAACCCTCCTAGAAGTAACATGACCTTAATATGCAGTAGTATAGTCAATGTTTAATTTAAAAAAAGAAGCCATAAAAACTCTGAATGTATATACACACATCAAACTTGTTATAGTTATATTTGCACTGGATACCAAGTGATGTCTCTAATACTTCTCCTTCCATGTCTCTTAAGTTTTGCATAATAAATTCACAAAATGCTATAGAAGTGGATGCCAAAAAAGGTCTCTGATGGAATTTTGTGAGCATGCCAGAAAACATTCTATAGATGGTAACATGGGAGAGTGAGTTAAATTACAATACTAAATGCAGGGTTTAGTTGAGAACATCAAAAGCATTTAAAATTGGGGGAGAAGGGGAGGGAGGGGGAGTTGGACTTCCCAGTAACTTTAGACTGCCAGTCCCTATGGTAATTAGTGGAGTCCTCAATGCAGGCTCTGTAAACATTAATAAAACAAAAAGATCCCAGTGTTCTAGTATTACTTCTGGAAAAGCCTTGAAGACCTTACATGTAGCTTGTGTAGTGTTGATAAAATATGTAAAATAATTTCAGACATAGACTGTGAGCTGGAGCCACAGTTCTCTTTATTAATATCAAACTGTACAAATGGTTGCAAGAATAGCTAAAATGTTTGTAATTGAAAAATATAGCAAGTGATTTGATTGTGCAATGCAATTATATTTCCACCTGTAAACTTGAAGTATGGGTAATAAAAAAACCCCCTCTGCTTCAGACATACTAAGTGGGGCCACGGTATGCTTCTGAAGTAGTCTGTTGGCATATAGGAGTCACGTCCTTCCTTACAGCTCCCAGTTTGCAAGTGCAGTTTGCTTTTCCTATGGACATATATAGTATTCTTGCTAGCTTGAATAGCACAATGTCCTAGGGTTCCTGTGCCTTGTCACTTGTAACAAAAAGTAAATAAAAAGTATTGGTTGGATTACTGTAGGGCAGTCTCTATCATTTTCCCTTGTCCTGACAATGGAGGTTCTGTTCCATTGTTTAAAATATTTTGATTAATTGGTGGCTGCCTTTTTCTTTCTTTCTCTTTTTTTTCTCTTTTTGTTTTTTCTCTCCCCCCACCCCCTGCAAGGTAACAAAGCCCATGTGATCTTTGAGGACAATTTGTCTCTTCTAACTTAACACATGGAATGTCTAAAGCTAGGCCTCAGGTTTAGAGGTAGTGGCAGTGAATTTCAAGAAGCTGTATAAAGTGGTAATCTCTGATTTGGAAGTCTGGTCTTGGATGTATTAAATTAGGTCAGTTGAAATGGAGGACTTGTCCTTGGTTGTGTTGGTGGCCCATGAAAATTGATCATTTGCCATGCAAGATTAGTCATATTCAGAGGTGCATGACGAGAGCCAAGCAAATGGCACTCCTTATGCTGAAAGGGGGACTTGTCCTTCTCACTGGTGGTGCTGCTGCACTAAGCAGCCTTGGCATAAAACAGCCCACACATGATTCTGTCCAGGAAGGCCTGGAGAAACTCAGGTTCCCTGCTCAGGCCACTGCCCCCAACATTAAGATGGGTTTCTACCAGACAAGTGGATTAAGGCCCACAACATCAAGTCATATGGATGGTGATTTCTCTCACCAGCTCCCAGCTCTGCAGCCTTCCTCCGCCATTCCTGTTGCAGCCTTCATACTTGCCTTGCTCCTCAGGAGCTGCCTAACCTTGGCTCCTTGGAGAAGGAGAGGTGGTGACACCCCTGACTTCACCTGACCCAAAACTCTTCCGTACCCACAACTGCTTGTGGCAATCTGGACTTTGGGCCCACAATTAACACAGTGATGGCTGCTCAGCAAGCAGCATCTATTCTGCAAGAAGAATAGGTATTACATCTTTTCGTGCCATGCCTGAGGGTAGGCAATGCAGCTTCTGAGGACATGGAGGTCTGGAATGCCAGAAGGCTGCTCTGCCAAGTGCTGTTGACCTAAAGGGGTGCAACCTTACTGCTGTGTGGAGAGAATCGTGCATCTGCCTTGGCAGTTAGAGAAGATCTAATGAGTGAATCCTGGTGGAACACAACTCTGGGGATTTATACCACAAGATACAACCTCCTGTTTGGCACTCTTTCTCTGTGGTTCCCCTGACAGGTGTCACTGCTGAAGTGTCCATGTTGCTCCTCATAGCTTACCTAAGGGCTGCAGGCACCACAGCCTGGGTTCCAGATACTGCTGTGGGAGCTGGCTGCAAAGGACAAGCACAATGATTCATATCGCTGTGCTTTGTGAATCTACCCTAAAGCCACAGCGGCATCTTTAGTCAATGCTGATCTGCTCAGGCTCCTTCTGCTGTCCTGCTTTTGCTCTGTGTCAGTCTCACTGTGGCTCTTCTGCTACAATATTAGAAATAATGAGGCTTGGTGCTAATTCCAAGACACTGTGCTCCTTAGCCCATGTCTCATCTGCTTCAGGGAAGAACAAAGCAATCTCTGAAGGAACTGTCCTGGTCTGTGAGGATCAGAAGGAGTAGAGATATGCATGAGAGGTAAATAGAGACTAATATTAAGTTTTAATTATTGAGACCCAGATTCTGGAAATGAAACTAAGGAAAATAAGGTAACACAGTGTAGGAGAGCTTTCTCTTTCACAACTGAAGCTGGATTTCTTTACTCTTTTCTTTCTTGATATGTAGCTTTCATATATTAAGACAAAAATAAATTTAAGCCAGTAAATAACAGCTCCTTGTTTCCTCCTTCCCTGCATTGTTTTTCCCTGAAGAGTCTTTCCAGGATGATGTTGACACTATTCTTTTTGTTTGTTTGTTTGTTTTTTAATCTAAATCCAGATGTCATCTTGTCTGTCAATAAATAACAAAGTAGTGGTTTTTTTTCCCAGGTTGCGTGAATCTTGCAGGTTTGTAGATTTTATAACATGTTTACTAATCAGTGGTGGCTGAAATTCTTACAAGGTGTTTTAGGAGGCTACTGGGTTACTCTAGTGATAATAAATAATTTTTGTTTAAGGAGTAATATGTAAGTTTTCTTAAATTGGGTTTGTTGTCTGGATCTATAGAGGATCAGTAGGGGCGAGAAGCCAGAGCCTGAGTTTACAGAGGGTTGCTCCGTAGATTAATTGCAGGGGATGCCCTTGGGTAGGGAGAGAGGGTGGGTAGCCTTATTCAGTGTATTTCAAGAACAGTGCCGCAGTGGCTACATCTAGAACTAACAGCTTCATCCTTTCAGATGCCATTCCTTTCTCCCTATTGTTTATGCTGTGACTGGGTACGCAAGAAGCACTGTGTTAGTCTTAAGTCATGATCAGTGTCTTTAATCTTTGCAAAGGTTGGAAATCCATTCTCCTCCCTTCTGGTTAGAGAGCTTTTCAGCTGACACTGTAACCTGAGGAACATTGTATTTTATGTTGGTTTGCGGCTGGCTAATGTTACCAGGCTCTACTGGAAGCTTTCTTCCCCTCTTCCCCTTTTTTTTTTCTTTTTCTTCCCTCTTTTTTTTTCCTTTCTTCCCCCCCTTTTCTTTTTTATTTTTTTTTCTTTTTCTTTTTTCTCTTTTGTGTGGCTCACTTGGGGTCTGTTTGGAAAAAGATTTGTAGTCTTAGCCTTCATCAGACCACACAAGTCAAGAGGCTGATCCCCTCTTGGGCTTGTCAGCAGTCAGCTTATTCAAGACAGAATGTGAGCTGTGGTGAGAGTGGGGGAGGCATGTTTTTAGCCCACACTTGTAGATTGGTGTCATGGGGGGCCAGCAACACTGTGCTGTTTGGCAGTGAGGGCTCATTATGTGCCTGTCCCCTGTGGTCCCACAGCAAGGGCTTGAGGCTTCTGTTCATGGTGAATGGATATGGGGAGGGGAGTGCTTGTCCTCCTTCAGCTCTGAATACTTACATTGAGACCCTGGTGAGAACGCTTTCCAACTGAGCCCTGTTGCATCTTCCACCATTTGAATTGCTTAGGAATTTGTGAGGGTGCAGAGGATGGGGTACAGGCTGTGCAGGCTGTGAGAGCCTGGGTTGCACACTGTGAGTACTTTTGAACAAACCCAATAGTCTTGAACTGAAACGATGCCTACTTTGTAAGTTTGGGGTGTTCTTTTTTGATAGGTGACAATAACAAAGAAGGTTATTGCTATATTCTGAAGATCTCCTAATGTCACAAAACTGAATGTAAAGATATGTATTGAAACAGAGCATTTACCAGCCTGGAGAAGTGCCATGGTAAATGTTAGACCATGTTGCTTGTACCTTGCTGTAACTGTTCAGAAGCAGCAGTGCTCCCAGGGGCCTGACCAAGGCCCACAGAATCTTATTGTACTTTATATCAACTTCAGTTGGCTTCAGATTCATGAAAGCTTCTGCTATACCCACATCACCAGATGCCTGGTAGCCAAGTGACCCATCAGCCTTTGGACCTAAGGCAGTATCTTCCCTCAGAGCAGCCTTGCATCATGCAGCTGTGTCAGCTGGAGAAACTGCTGGCATTATAGGTGCCTTCTGGTTCACCTTGAGAGGGAGCAGCCAAAAGCAGGTCCTTTGGCATCTGCAAAAGCCACAGTGGGTGGAGTTGGAGCTATCTTCTCATGTAAAGCTACACTCAGCAGCCCAACAGCTTCCATCTTGACCCAGCGTCTTATCTTTCCCATGCATCTTCCTGCACTCACCAGCCCCTCAAACCCAGTCTCTGTCACCTGCCCTTGCCACAAAATACCAAATCTTGTGCAAACCCTGCCTCAGCAGATGCAGACAGAGTCTGCTGAATTGGAGCTGACGCATATACTGAAGTATACAGATTAGTTTATAGTTTGTGTACAAAGTCACCCACAGACACAGTTTAATGAAATTTAGCAGGTACGTTTGCAGCAGACCTAAGAGAAAAAGGCTGTCTGTTACAGGATTGACATAGCACACATTCTACCACTTGAGCTGTGTTTGCATAGTTAAACGGTGCAACTGCCCCAAGGCTGGAGAACAGAGCTTTGTCTGGCGAAAAGGTGTCCCATGCACTGCAGTTTGTCCTCATACTGTAGGTAAGACAGTTGTGAGAGTGTAATTTTGTTCCCACTGAGAAGTGGCAGATTCTTGATACTTTCATTATTTTTTTTGAATTTTTTTTTCTTCTTCCTCCCTTTGCATACCCCAAATATTTATACCATGCTAGCCAAACATACGCAGATCTTGCAACTGGAGTGGAAACCTGCAAACAGCTTTGCTCCTGAAACTATTCCTAGCTGAAGAGTTGAGGTGTGCTCCTGACTCCTGCCCTGTATACTAGGTAGAATAAATGTTCTTTCATGGCTGCTCTAATGCCCTTAGATTTCTTTAACTACATGGAGGCTGGGGGAACTCAGCACTCTCCGAGATGAAGACTTTAACTTTTGTGGTACATTTTGTTTGTTTTCGTATGTCTGTAATATTTTTATGGAAGCATACAAATGGTATCAACATGTTTACACTATTGTACATGAGAAACGTGTAGAATATGGGGGCATCAAAAGTGATAAAATTCTAGAGAAAGAATTGTATTTACATATACACATTTCACTTCCAAAGTCTTTGATATGTTACATCTCATTTTAGGGGTTCCAGGATCACAGGCAGTAATTACAAGTGATTCCATGCGCACAAAAGAAATCAAGCAAAAACATAATTAGGCAATTTGATAATTAGATCATTAACAAGCTCTTAATATAACTGTGTTAATGGAAACAGCTATAAATATAAAACTATATCTGGTTACCGTCTGGTATTACATCAAATAAGGATGAGGAGCTTTTGCATGTAAGCGTAACCCACTGTGAGATAATGTAAAATTGTTAGAACAAAATTTCAGTGGGTATGCTGGCATTTTTCTTTTCTCAGTTCACATTACTAATAAAAGCAAAACCAAGTGTTAACAAAAATAATGAGCAATGTGATGCACATCCAAAGCAGTAAGTATGGTATCAATTAACCTGAAGCTGGGATTAGTGCACAGAGTGAGGCAGAGCGTCACGGCTGAGGGTCAAAGGGTATCTGCTGGCTTTGGGAGCTGTGCACCTGATAAACCTGGTGAGCCTGAGGCTGGACTGTAAAAGGCTGTGCAAACCAGGGGAGGGAGTACGGGCATTATATTGCTGGCGGAAAAGGAACAGGATGGCGGTACTTTTCCCTCTCTGAGATAAAAAGGGAATTTCCAAGAGACTGAGTCACTGAAATGTAGTTTGATCTTGATTACGATGGGGGTTTGAAGAATCCTGAGGCAGGAGCAAGCAGGGCAGCCCTTTTGTGGGTGAATGGCTGGGTGTGAGAAGGAGGCGGTAAATAACAGGCCAAGTGTTACTGAGGGGGAAAGATTCAGCCAATCGATGTGAGACTGTGAGAGCCTGTATGGCTAGAGAGCAGGGGACATTAGCTGCCTGTGGAGCAAGTCGCTGGCAGCCCCTGGTACGTGGCTACTATTTAAAGCAGCAGTCTGCTGCAGGCCTGGTATGTGTCAAGGAGGATGTTTCAGACAGGTGCTGTCAAACCTCAGAGCTGCTTATAGGATGCTTTTATGCAACTTCTGTTCGCCCAAAACACAGCGTAAAATCTTTTGGGAAAGTAAGGTGGCTTACAACACATTAACACAAATGTTGTGATCTTCCTTCTAGATCCATATCTTCCTTCTAGATTCCATATCTTTGCTGTCTCTGTCAGTAGACCTTCAAATTATTTGTATCAGAAATTAGCTGGGGAAAAAAAATAATCCTTTTGTAGATCATTGCCTTGATTTCTCCCTTCCCCCTCCTTCATGACCCCCAATTCACACCATCAGCTTCAGGTAGGTATCTCATATTCTCTCTCTGCAACCTCAAGGGTTGCACAGTGGTCTGGGACTGTTCTCCATGATCTTAACTAACCCTCCAGCTTTCACACTGCCCTCTTGCTTGATCCAGGGTGCATTCACATGAAGAAAATAGCTCCGAAAGAAGGCATGTAACAGCTCTGCTGATGTTGAGGTGCATGTTCTTTAGTTCAGTCGGGATGAAAAGCTGGTGGAAATCTGTCAATACTAGTGTGAGATGTAACTGCCTCTGAGTGATAAAAGCAGGTTTGTATGCACCCTGGAGTGCTCTGCATGTACAGAGATTTGAGAATCTGTGTAGAGGGGAGACCCGCTTCTGTTTCCCAATTACATTTTTAACAATATTATCTATCTAATGCAGAATGGAAACAGAGAAGAGGCAAATACATTTCAGTTTTTCAGGTCCCTCCAAGAGTGAATGTGCATGGGAGATACTTCATTATTATTGTGAAGTGACTGTTGTCTTTGTGATATACTTTCCCAGGGGTTAGGAACAAAATTATTTCTGTTTCCTAGATGTCACACAGATAAGTTCCATCTGATTTTAATAAAGTGGGCAGGATTTTACTTTTACTTGCAGTTTTGCTAAGATTAATATTACTTGGGTTGCCTGGTGTTTTGTGTTGAAGGACATGAAAGAAAGTCAACCTAAAGTGTGAATTCCAAATGGCTTTGTTAAACTGCAGTAAAACTTCAGGTTTTAACTGACTATAATTAGTGCTGTACCAAGGCATGCAATGCTCTAATTCTAGTCAATCCATACCCTTGACCTTCCCAACTCCTCTCCAGTCAAGTTGAGAAGGGTGCAAATCTGACAGTGTCAGAAAAGAAACTAGAGAAGAGACCCTGAATCAGTGTTGCTTGAGGAGAGCACATCCAAGATGAAAGATAGCTCTGCTGAACTGGGTTGGAACCTCAGTGTGAAATGGAGAAATTGGTAGAATTGTTTCCAAAAGCTGAGTGAATAAAAAACAAACAAACAAGCAACACCCCCCAAAAAACCCAACAAAAACCAAACCCTCAAAAAAAGCCCAAAACCCAAAAGAAACCAAACAGAAGGTTGGACACACAAAGGCTTTAAAGCTCTTTCCCATTGTAAAAGCCACTAATAACCTGTATCAATCTATTGATTTTTTTTCCCTTTTTTTTTCTCCCCCAAAACAGTGATTTTGCATGCAATTTAAAGATACTGATGCTTCTTAGTGTGGCGAGAAAAGCATAGGAGTGAGCATGCAGAAATGGTTTAAAAAAAACAGGACACAAAAGCAAGCTGAAGAAGACAGAAAATTTTTGATTCTCTGATGCATGTCAGTTGTAGATGTGCTGAAGCTGAATAGATTTGATAAAAATGTTACATACTGAATAGCTTTTTTGAGAATGTTAGGTTATAAAATAAAAAACATGATATATTTTCTAATGATTGTTTGCCTAAAATAAAAGGGATATGAATCTCATGTTTGAAAAGCAGTTACAAGAGGTTTCAGCTTGCTACAAACCCTTTTATAAATCAGGAGAACAGTAAGTATATAGGTGTCACAAATATTGTCCTGACCTTCACATTTGTGATGTTTAGTTACTGTTCTTCAGGTATGACAGCTGTTTGAGAAATCACTGGTTACAATGGCAATAGTAGCTCAGTGCTGGCATTAATCAAAGAACTGTAACGCTTTTCTCACAGGAAAAGCAAGCTAAACTTTGAAAATATGGAGGTGTGTCAGAACTGTAATTGCTACTGTAGCCTGGTTTCTCAAAGAGGTTCAAGTGTTCTGTTGATTTGATGCTTATCAAAGCTTGGAATAATGGGGAAGTTTGAAAGGATCAAAGAAAAACTAATGTTATTCCAGTATTTTAACTGGCCTAGCCCATGTAATCATAGGTCAGTCATGCTTCATGCTTATCCCAGATGGGTTTGAAAGGGTGGGTAACAGGATATCAACCATAAAGAACATTTTCTTTGTGAATGGCAATCAGAAGGATTTTATGAAAAAAGGTATCATCACATTTGCCACATTGATGAGGAGTGAGACTAAACATTCGATTGATAAAATCTAAGCATTCATAAGCTCTTGAAAGCATCTCATTCTAACAATAGTTAGGTCAGATTTGTAGCTGGCCCCCAGCTGAGTGAAGAGGCAGCAATAGCAACTGAGTTCTGTGTGGTGACTGGAAACTCGAGCAAAACTGCATCTGTGTTACATCTGGGTTGCATGCATGACACAAGACTGCTTATAGCAATGATGCAGAAAAGTACTAGGGGGTCAAGGTGAATAATGAGATGAACACAAGCTCATAGTGTGCTCTGGTGGCTAAGAAAGCAAATGCAATCCTTCAACATTCAGGCAGGAAGATACAAAGCAAGGAGGAGAGAATGGAGCTGCTGCTTTTTCCAGCACAAGTGATGAGGGTTCTGCAATTCTGTGTTTGTTTCTATTCTTTGTGCTATAAAAAGGGTGCTGACAAATTCTGCCCCTTCGGCAACAGCTGAGTTTGTCTACCACATAGCTGTAGAAGAAGCTTCCCTCCAGGGTACCCTATGCATGCTGTGGCCACAGATTCAGTCTGGGTTGCAGAGCTCTAGACAACTGTCTAGCAGAGCTCATTGGGAAAGGCTTGGATTTGCACCACTGAATGTATATTTAGATTTTCCTGCTGCTATTTCATCTCTTCTTCCCAACCCAATTAAAAATCTGGCTGCTGTCTAGCTATCAAATGCTAATACAAACACCTGTGTGCCAGATGTGTACAGCTGTAAGTCCGTCAGTGCTGATCCATCATCAGAGCCATAAGCCAATCCATGGAGCAATTAGAAAACACTTCTTGTTTTTCCCCTTCTTCTGTCCCTCCTCCCCATTTTTAATCCTTCTATTTTTCCAGGGTTTTCTCTCTTCTGCTTCCTGCTGCTGCAAGTTTGTAAGGTGAGCCTTGCTCAGACTTTCTGTCTCTTTCAGATAAGAAAACAGGCAGCCTAAACCAAAGGAACACATTTTTTTCTGGCTTCAGAGTGGTTGGTTTGTACTGACAAATGTTAAATTATAAAAGTCCAAACATCAGTAATATGTGCCAGCTCAAGAACGCCTTGAAAATAGTAATGTTGTGAGGGCTATACCAGACAGGATTAAGATTTGATTTTTCCTTTCCCCTGGCTCCCTGAAAAGAACTGGTCCCCCAGTCACGTTCTGGGGATACTGACTGTAGGGCAGGGAGCACTTTCATGGCCTTTTTGAAAGTTGAAGGCTCAAGTCAGCAGCAGAAACAATTCTTCAAGTTTGAGGGGCAAAATGGTAATAGATCCCACCTCTTTAACTGAGGTTTTTACTGCAGTTGGTAAGACAGTCTCTTTGTAAGGGCTTGCTGGAAATGGGCTAATGTAAAAAGCCTCTTTCTTGTTCCCCTACTATGCTTTGCTCATGACCTCTGTCTCTCCTTTTGCCCACATTCCCTACTTACTTCTCTCCAGTTCAGGACTGCCTCCTCTCTTTCCCTAACATGTAGTAACAGTGCTTACAGGGGATGTTCCTGCTGAGAAAGGGAGAGAGTTTCAGAAGGACAAGAGGGAAATATGTTCTGCTTTTCTAGCAAAGGTGAGGAGATAGTTTCATTTGCTTAGCTGGGAGTGGTAATGGATGGCTTATGTGAAAAAGACATGTTGGGCATGAGGAAAGTCTTCTGTGACAGAGAAGGTAAGGCAGCGTGGTTTTGCCCAGAGAAGGTGTCAGTTGCTGTATGCAGAGCACTAGGAAAAGGGAGGCCACCTCACTGCCCTCTTTGTCTCGCTCATGAGTAACTTTGGCTTTTGCCTACCAAAACACTGCTTGTGCTAGCGGAGATCCTGCCACCTTAGATAATTCAGGTGATTCAGTCTCTACTTAGTAAAGCTAACTGATTTTTATCCAAGGGTTCCCAGATTAGTTTGATGTTACAGTGCTACTAGTTTATAGTCATAGCGTGTATCCTGTCATGCTTATTTGAGGAAAAACTCCCATTGACTTCAGTTTATTTGAACATACTTTTGCTTTAACAGAAGTAATGCCATTGTAACAGGGAGGAGCTGTTTTTCAACTGTTGGGGTTCTGGAATGCTGAAAATAGCAAATCTCTGAAATGTAGCCTAGAAGATGATAGGATATGTTTAAGTTAGGGTGCAGAGTCACTTGGAAAATAGCCCAAGTGCCTCTGGAAAGTAAATTTACAAGTATAATCTCTTTATTAGGCTGCAAAGTACACCCTCAAGAGAGAAAGGAGAACAGAGGAGATTGTATTTTTTTCCCCTGAATTGAGACCAACCATGGACTAACAGGACTGTGTTTAGAGCAGAGATGTTTGCACAGTCATGGAAAAACATGTGTTTTTTATCAGGGTTAAGGCTTGCCTCCTACTAATGTTTCTTAATTAGTTCTCTTTTACTCCCCGCCTGTGGAGAGTGAGAGTCTGGAAAACACACTTCTTCCTGGGCAGAACTTTGATCATTGCTTTCCCCTGCTTCTCCCCTCACCTTGTCTGATGGATTACATACCAGCAGTCATTGCTGCCTGGATGCTTTCAGAAACAAAATAACTTCATGAGTCTTCTGTGAGCACCTTCAAGTGGAAGATGACCTCTGTGATGTAGTTAGTATTGACTGCTTTGTTTTTCCCTGAAGAGCAATGAATAACACTGGTGTTGAAGAACACAATTTCATAAGAAGGCCTTGAGATCCATTGTATAGCAGAGTTTTCTCTGAGGTAGAGTAATGACATAGGGTTACAGTGTCTAACCTGCATAGGCTATAGCTGACCAAATCAAATACAGTTTTGCACAAAATCTTAGAGATTATGTCCTATATCAGTGTCTGCCTGCTATGTTTGTAAAAAAGTAGTATGTGTAGTATGAGGTATTTGCATATGAATGTATGATCAGCTGGGTTGTGTGTGTAACATGTAAAAGTGCAAATTGTTCATCCTATTTCTTGTCGGCCTCTCTGTCCACCAGTTGAGCTTTGCCTGCTTGCGTTATGTCTCCTTGTGAGCTTTGTGCAAATGTACGTGTGAAATAGACTGTGCTTCATGCTGAAGGTGGTCGTTTGCTTTCTCTGAGGAAGATGGGCACCAACCTGGACAGCAGGAACCGAAAGGATTTTTCCATTTGTAGTCTGCTTTTTTAGCAATGGAGTTAAAATGTTATGAAAACTATACAGCAAGGTACAGATTTACAAAAGGAGACGAAGAGGAGGATGCTTCTGCATTACCCCCTCCTCCATGAGGTCAGGGCTGCATTTACCCTGGTACAGCTGTCTGTGTACTTTGATGTTTCTTCACAGAAGGAACTTAACTAGTGCCTGTTTGCTGGGTACGTTTTCACTGGGTAAAGCAAAAATTCCTTAGCATACCTGTCTGACGGATCTCTAAAAAGCAAAACTTCCTTCTGTTTTCTGTCTTTCCTGTGTGGGTTTTTAGTTCAGAACCAAAGATGAGGGATTAATTACTAGCTTGATACAGTGGAGAATATGAACAACCAAACATAGCTGGAATTGGTGAGCTTGAAAACTCAAAGATAATGTGAAAAAGCTCCTTGCAACAAAGCTCAGTGTGCACTCTGTTTAGATCACTACTTGCCTTGTGCATTTTTGCTATGGTCTGTGTTGTGGCTGATCTCCTGAAGCTTTTAGACCTCTTACATGCCTTCAGTTGTTTATTATAGGAATAGGAGTTTATAGTAATGCTGTTTATACTAAAGATGGGTGAACCATTACAGCAATAAGAGAAACCATCATGAACCTTTGCCCTGAACTCAAACCAAACTCTTTTGTGATTTTTAAAGTTCTGTTTCAATTTTCAGTGTCACTATACTTTGTTCTGTCAGGACTGGAAATGAGTGCCAAAATATAAATGGTATTTCCAGTGTCAACCTCTGATTTCACAAGCAAATCTGCTCTCATGCCAGGGAGTGTGGAGTTTCTTAGACCGCACAAGTTTCAGTAGTGAGTATAACCTTTCCGACTCCTGCTGCTTAGTGCAGCTAACTCAGAGCGCTTAGCCAGTGAGGTTTGCCCATTACTATTTCATATGGGACAAGATACAGTTTATTGAACTAATAAGCATTCCTAGGGGAATGTGGGCAGATAATTGCTGCAGGTGAAATACTGAAACAAAGTGCTGTGTAGCTGCATTTCTGTGCCATTCAAGCAATGGCATAATGACTGTCCAGTTTTGGCGTCCTTCCTGCTAAATGTGTTGCAAGCCTGTTAGCCAATTCTGTGAAATTACAGTGGAGCTGCCCAGTGCAGAATAAGACAGTAAACTCTCTTTTAGGCCCTATCAGTTTTGTTTTGAGAACAAAATGTGACTAATGTGTTTCTGGAACATGAGCTGCTTCAAATTTATTTGCTGTCCTGTAGGCTTTTCTGTTTCATATTCCAGACTTGGATCCAGTGTTGAGCTATTCATCTAGCAGAGTCTGATAGGTTAGTAGGGCCAATCTTGGGAGTAATCAATTCAGGTTGTGCCTGTTTTCCTCCTTTCTGCTCCTGAGGAGGAACAGTCTTCCTTCCCTCCTTCCCCCTCTCTCTCTGTTTATTGTTGTATCAGAGAATGATCTGATGTTTGTTTTAACACTGAGATGAAGCTGAATTCACTGCTGTCCACCACTCTTTAAAGCTGGTGTGCTACTTGAATATTTATGTCATACTGACATTTGCTTACTTTAGAGAAGGCTTTATTTCCTTGGAATATTTATCATAGTATCCAGGAATTTCCATGCTGAACTGCCGCTGGATCTGAATGTTGTATATAATTACCTGGGTTCAAGCCCAGTTGCCTAAGGGAAGTTAACTTCCAAAGAACAACAGATAGCTCTGTGGCATTAGCTAGCTGAAAGAAGAGCTGGCAAGGATTTTCCCTGGACTGATGTGGAGCAGCCTGGAAAGAAGATCACACCTTACTTCAGCTATATATGTAGCTTTGTCTAGGTCATTATGCTAAAAGTAGAGTCCTTACCCTGCGTACCTGGCATCATGGATGGGGTGCCCGTATCTGCTGTGATCTGTTGACCTAGTTCTGGTCTGGGGTGGAAAATAAGTTTTGACATCTTTTGCATCCTGTTTTCCCCCCTGATTTTCACTAGTCCCTTCCCTGAAGGTTAAGGGGGGAGGGTTGGTGCAAAATCCAATTCCTGCTTTCCTGACACACTTTGCTCTGACCCCCTTTGTGCATAGAATAGAAATGACCAGCTTGAGGCATGATCAGATCTCAGCCTCCTGTTGTTTCCCATCAGTTTATATGACTCTCTTGGGCTTCTGGGGCTAGAACTGCTCTTTTGCTGCTGTGCATAAAGAGGCACCATGATTTATGAATCAGTTAATCACTGCATGCTGAGGAGCTGTTCATGGTAGTTAAACAGTGAAAATAAAATGCTTGAGTATATAATAAAGACGGCTGATAATGAATATGACCCTCTACCAATGAATTCTCTCCCTCTCTCTATTACACCCTTTACCCATTCTTTCCCAGCACAGCCAAATGATCAAGGCATGAAAGTTGTCTATCTTGGATGGCATGGGGTTCATCAAGTTACCTGAATAAGGGTGGTGTCTATTTGTGTGATTTCCACTTCCCACCCCACCCCTTCCAGTCTGATTTCAGTTTGCTACTAAAGCTATAAAGATGAAGAGACAGGAGAAAAAAAAGAGGTTTTGATACTACTGATTGTAATTCTTTTTGAGTAGTCATAAGAAAATCCACCAATAAGTCTCCAAAGCTTAAGGAGGGGAAAGTGAAGTTGCCCTGCCTGGTTTGTAAAACCACAAAAATGTGGTGTGAAATTTCCAAGAAATGTTTCCATCATGTAGCTGTCATTGTTTGCTCTGTGTTACACACACATCATTGCTGTACATTTCTAAAACTGTGCTGTAAGAACTAGGCAAGTTTGGTAATAAGCCCTTGCTAAGACTGCTGTTTGGCTCATAACCTGCTGAAGCACTTTGCAATTTAGACCAGCATTCAGTGAGTGTAGTCAGATCAGGGTGACACATTGCTCTGTGGAGAGCACTAGTGACATTCAAAGATCTACCTGTGAGGCAAGGATACGAGGCAGGAGGTTTTTAAACCTGACCACGTGGTTTTGCACCAAAACCATGCTTTCCATGAAGAAAATTATTCACTACAAATTATTGACACCGTACATGTTCTATTCTCTAAGTGAAATTATTGTTTTATTATACATTATCAGTAGATACCCAAAATAGTGGTAGAACATTAACAGAAAGGGTTTTTTTCCTTGCTGAAAAGTGTATTCTTGGTAAATGAAATGCTGAAAAGCTCTTCAAAACTTTATCAAAATTTGTTTTGAATTCTGAAGAGGATTTTGGAAAAATGATGGTACTTCTGTTTTTTTCTTTTTTTTTCTTTATAGGCAGGCTTTGAAATGTTATATTTTTGTTGCAGAGTATTTTCTGGGTTTTCCGAGTACCAAAACCTGGCATTGATGCGTAGATGGATTTGTGAATCTTGCTACAAGCCCACTGGTTTTAGTGGAGTTGCTCTTGACATTACCTGTGTAACTAAGAGTAGTTTTCATTCAAGCCAGAAATTAGATGCAGTGGTGTGAAACATGTTAATTCATTCTCTCTGCCATGCGTTGAAGCTTGCAGTGGAATTATAATATTTGCCATTTATCAGTAAAAGTCAAAAGAATTTTTTCTTTCCAGCATGATCTAGTTTCTCATTTTCGTTCAGCTCTGCTGCTGGCATATGTTGACTGTATCTAATGGCCTTTGTTTGCATTCTAAGCTTATCTCATAAATTGGCTTTTGAAATGCACAATCAGCAGTAATAATGTTTCACTGTGGTGATCATGGTTAAACATTTCTCTCCTCTTCCCCCCTCCCTTCTTTGTTTGATTTTTAGGACCCAGGTTTCTCTTCAGTGATTCATGACAAACTCCAAGTTCCCAATACTATTCGTAAGGCATGGAACGAGAAGGACAACAGATGTGATGTTTGTGCCACGCACCTGAACCAGTTGAAGCAAGAGGCCATTCAGATGGTGCTGACCTTAGAGCAGGCTGCCAACTCAGAACATTATGATGCCTCACCAGGCTCTCCGCCACCTCTCTCCAGTGTCCCCACGTTAGTGAGTCCCCGGCACATGGGCAGCCTGCAGCCCAGGGACTGGGCATACATGCCTGCTCCTTATGCTACATCTAATTATACAGGCTTTGTTGCCAACAAACACAGTGGAAAACCCAACAGTCTAGGAATTGTCAATGGGGTGGAGAAGAAAAATGGCTCTCCTGGACACCAAGCCAAAGTCAGCTTTCAAATGGCCACCAGCCCCAGCAACGGTAATGTTCTCAACTCTGTGGCTATCCAGGCTCATCAGTACCTTGACGGCACCTGGTCTTTATCAAGAACGAATGGCGTCACCCTATACCCCTACCAAGTAAGTACTTTAAAATAACAAAACATGTTCATTTTCTTCCCATCAAAGCTTGCATGGGCACATGACCACTCTTGCTCCTCTTGAGGACAAGTAGAGCCATTCACATAATGAGCACCAGACCAAGGAGTGCTATAAAATCCCTTTTCCCTGATAGGGGATTGAGTTGGGGGAGACAGGGAGACACAGATCACAACCAGTAGCAATTAGAACACCTTTTATTAATTCAGCTGTTTTATTAATAATAGTAAAAACCTGTTTTTATTAATAGTAGTTAACTGTTCATACACTATATGCAATTATTCCCTCACACAGTTAATACTCTTGCTCATAATACTTGGTTGAGGCCACAGCTGGGAGGCCAACCAGACTTATTTACTCACAAGTGGAAAGCATCACTGGTGCACCAGTGACTTCTGAGTGGGGGTGTTCAGGGAGTACCCAGAGGGTCCTTTGGTTCATCATGTGTGAATATGGTCCTATATTCTTTGTCTAATTATAGCAGGCACTACCTTCTTTGATGTGTTCTAAGTTACATACATTCTTACTGATGCTAGTGTGTGCTAGTGGCCTTCTGCAGATTTGTTTGAATCTTGGTGTTTTGATTTTTATCCGTTCTTATGGATTCAGCAGGTGCACTAGTCCCAGAACTTAGCAGTTCTGGGGAGATTTTCATGTACTGAGCATGTTCTTCTACTCTTTGGCCTGCTGTTTACTGGTACACCACAACCATAAGCACCTGTAGAACCCGCCCACACCAGCTTGCACAGAAGGGGCTTCTATGACAGGAGGTAGGCTTTCTGATGCTCTTAGCTGCAGGTGGTGGGATTTTCAGAGTACCCAAGCATTGGCAGATGGCAACACAAGCCTATTCTTTTGAGTTCTCCCAGCCATCCCTGTTGGCTTCCTTAGGTATATAAATATCTTTGGAATTTGGTCTTTCCACTAAATTATGAACAGATTGCAATATAGATCCCTAAATTAATATTTAACATTTATCAGCATGAGAGCAACTGACATTGCAGCCAGAAAAAAAAAAAAAGCAATGTTATTCATAAGAATTAAGGTATTGTCATGCACCAAAGAAAACTTGGTAAAACTAGAAGTGAACTACAGTTATTTTATCTGGAAAATATGTGACCTTATAGTTTTGTGGAACTATGCTCTAGTGAACCTGAATCACATTTGATCAGGTCAGTATGTGATCATAGTTTCATGTAAGATAAAAAAACCATCTGATCTAAGTTTGGTCTAAGAAAAAAACCTAAACAAAGAATGCACATTAAGTGAATAATGATTATTATTTGTATTAGGAAAATAAGTTCACAATCTTTTAGGTCCATCTTCTATGGCAATGTGTTTTGTTTACTTTTTAATAATGTTCTTCCTTCCTAGATGTTTCATTTTGTCTTAATAATCACTTAGGAGAATCTAATATTCAGAACTTTCCAGACTGATCCTGTAGTTTGGCTCCAGTTAGATTAAGGACTATTCCCTAGCATGGTAGCAAATTCTGCACCCCCACCCCCCCAAAAAAACCCAAAAAAACCCAGACAAAATAAAACAAACAAACAAAAAAGCCCAAGCTAAGCAAGCAAGCAACCAACCAAAAACCCACCCCCAAAACTGAAAACAAACTGAAAACCCTCAAACAAACCTAGCAATGTTGGTCTGTGATGGGCTGTGTTGACAGTAAATTTTATATTCTCTTCAAGATTGCAACCTTCAAATGTTGAAATTCTCACTTTACTCAAGTGTCACATTTAATTGTCCAAGGAATAATAATGATAGCTTTTGTCTTTAGACACGTTGAAAGGATTTTAGTGTTTGGTTAGGTGTAGTATCCATATCAGACTGGGAATTAGTCAAGTAAGAAGAAAAATTTTGAAAAGTAATTTATTTGTAATTTGAAGTAGGAGGGAGAGGCAAGCTCTGCTTTTTCTGCTTTTGTGTACAGAAACAATCTTATTTGCTATACATTTCCAGAACATCTTATGTCTCTTTCCCAAATAAATATGTTTTTTGTTATACACTTACTGTTACAGTTACAAAACTCAGCTAGGGAAGAGCACTAGGAAGATGAATCTGTTATCTTAATTAGAACCCTTCTTGATTTGAAGGTGAATTAAAAAAGAGGCACTAGCTACTTACTGGTGAAAGTCTATATATTAATTAAATTTTCTTGCCTTCCCTTAAGAACAGTGATTAGAAGAACCTCACTGTGCATTAGCTAAGAGGAATAGAAAATAATTCCTTGGCATAAAAAGCCTTGCACTTCACACAAAAGTACAGTACCCTTCTACATTATAATCTTGTTAAATTGATGTCAAGGGAGAAGTCAGTCTCATGGCTCTAGACTTAATGGCGCCTGTTGTAGACACCTCCCATTGTAAATCAGCTTTTGTTAGACAGTCTAGATAACTTGACAGAAATGGTTGAGTACCTTGAAAACTTGACCATATTTTCTTCCTTGAAGTATCACCAAAAAGAGAAAACATTAGTTTGGAAGTGATGTTCTGTGCCTCAGAATTGACTCACAGCAATATTAGGCACCAAAAAGTATTCCTACTGTGGTAAGTTCAAGGATGTTGCTCCCTTCCTAGGATGTTCCCTTCCAGACTGCCTAAAATTACAACCTTGTTATGGGAAATGAATGTAAACTTTTGTTTCAATTCTGGTGAAAAGCAAACAAACAAAAACCCATTAAAAAAATTAGCGTTGTGGTATTATAGGTCTTAGTTGCTGCAGTAGTGTAGGACGAGTCTTAACTTACATGCCACTATTTTCTGGCATTTTCTGCCACTATATTGTTTTTATTTTTCCTTTGCAGAAAGAGTAATTGCTATAAGGAGTAAGTATAATAAATGTGATTTTATATACTACCAGATTTAGTAATTTATTATATGTTTACAGCCTGAAAAATAGAAGTAGTAATAATGTCTTTAACTGGAGATGTATGTCAGATGTAAAAGAACCTTTCTAGAAATTTCATGGAGGCATTATGGGAACTCATCAATGGAGCCTCCTAAGAATAAGTCAGGGAAATAGCTGCTAAGACTTGTTTAGGTAAATCTGGAGATTAGGAGATGGTGTAGATGATCCCATCAGTCCCCACCATCCCTGTTTTATGTGATTTCATGTTTAGCCACCCCTTGACTAGACAGAAGCAAAGATAAGGTTCCAAAAGCATGTGATGTCCCCTAGGCCTTGCTCACAAATGAACAGCTGATGCTGTTTTCTGTAAGGGGATGAATCAAATTTTGCTGGTAAGTGGTCCTCTTGTGAAACAGGCAATCAGAGGCAGGGAAAGGGAATTGATTGTTCTTAAACAAAAAGCATGGCCTGTTAAAACCCTCCTACAAACACCGGGATGCTGAAATGGTTACCTGCTCAGGGTAGAAGTGATCCCTTTATGTTGAATACATGTAGAAAAATACCAGCCAAAATTCAATAGAATTTGATCCAGAGTCTGAAAATCATGCTTGTTCAGTCATCAGGTAGTATTTGTACACCCTGGGGATCAGACTGTGATTTAACAGTTGTAAAGGCTTCTGTTGATCTCCCTATCACTCGGAGGGTTTTCAGTCCTTCCCTGTTCAGAGAAAACTCATTTAAGTTGGTGAGGTTTTACCTGAGAAGGGCTGTAATTATTTGTGCATCTGCTAATGTGAATTACAGGATAGCACACTGTTAAGTACAGTTCTGTTGCTTCCTGGTTATTATGTAACACTTCTAAAGAACAAGAAACCTTTGGGCCTGGGGTACTAATATAGGAGCCAAAGGTCCAAATATTGATGACGAAATATTTGCTTCTCATGGTTTTTATACAGAATGCATAACATTTTTATTACTTTATTATGCAGACCTCCTAAAGTAGCTAAAACAAAACCACCACTTTAAACAATAAGGTAGATTAAGATAGATTTGAGTCCTTAGTAGTTCAGACTGATTTAGGGTTTGCTTTCAAAGGGAAAGGAGTTCAAAATAGTGACTAGATTAAGCTGGTTACACTAAAATGCTTTTTTCTGACATTAACTGCATTGTGGTATGAGCT
This sequence comes from Phalacrocorax aristotelis, assembly GCF_949628215.1. Taxonomy (NCBI): domain Eukaryota; kingdom Metazoa; phylum Chordata; class Aves; order Suliformes; family Phalacrocoracidae; genus Phalacrocorax; species Phalacrocorax aristotelis. Next base: position 120,486,459 of record NC_134278.1, on the reverse strand, counting down.
GCAGAAAATAAAACTGGTCATTTCCTCAGTCCTCTACTTACCTTTCTGGATCTGCATAAGACTCTTTTCATGTCTTTAAGAAGATTATTTAAAAAGGTGTCCTGGTTTCAGCTGGGATAGAGTTAAATTTCTTCGTAGTAGCTAGTATGGGCTGTGTTTTGGATTTTTGCTGGAAACAGTGGTGATAACATGGAGATGTTTTGGCTGTTGCTAAGTAGTGCTTACCCTGGTCAAGGACTTTTTCAGCTGGGTGCACAAGAAGCTGGGAGGGGGCACAGCCGGGACAGCTGACCCAAACTGACCAAAGGGATATTCCATATCATATGAAGTCATGCTCAGTGTATAAAGCTGGGGGAAGAAGACGGAAGGGGGGGACATTGGGAGTGATGGCGTTTGTCTTCCCAAGTAACCGTTATGCGTGACGGAGCCCTGCTTTCCTGGGATGGCTGAACTCCTGCCTGCCCGTGGGAAGGAGTGAATGAATTCCTTGTTTTGCTTTGCTTCCGTGCGCAGCTTTTGCTTTACCTATTAAACTGTCTTTATCTCAACCTTGAGTTGCCTCACTTTTACTCTTCCGATTCTCTCCCCCGTCCCACCAGGGGGGAGTGAGCGAGCGGCTGTGTGGGGCTTGTTGCTGACTGGGGCTAAACCATGACAAAAAGCAGAACAAAAAAAAAAATTAGCGCAGCATGTTTAGTAGATTGGAGTGGCAGGAAGGTAAGAAAGAAAGAATGAACTGGAAAAGGCCAACTGTTTCAGGAACAATGTGGGCCATGAAAGGGAAGGATGGGTAACAGAATATGTGGCTGTTGGTGTGGGTGAGCACCTCCTGCTCCAGGCCCTGAGGTTGTGAAGTTTGAATTTGGTAAGGAAAAAGATTTGGTAAGGAAAAGGATTTGAGTAGGGGTATTGTGGACATAACGATCGATATTCAAGGAAAAACTGTTCCTTTCTCCCCTGCACTTAAAAAGACTCTTTTGACCAAAAGTTTGGAAAATGACATCTTAAACTACTGAGAGCCTCTTGGCCCCAGGCGTAATGATCTCAACCCTATTCAGAGAGTTATCAAAGGCTTTGTGTACAATTGATGAAAGCCTACAGTATGTGCTTTCTGTTTCCTCTTTATGTATAATGTGTGTTTAGAAGAAAACTGTTCTCTGAGAAAGTACCAGCTTGTTCTGGAGTTTTCAGTGATGAATGATTTGTTTGGAGTTTACTTAGGTCACGGCTGTCTCATAACACATCAGTTCTTTCAGGCACAGGCTTTTAAAAAGAAACTGGTAATGATTAGAGTTGGGCACAAGATGGAGAGTTCAGATACAGAACCAATGCCTGTGTGTGGGGTATTCCCGTCCGGGATTTAGATTCCAAGCTGTTTTACCAAGTCTCTGCTGTCTAATTTATTTCTCTTCCACTTGCTGTCATTTCTTAGTGTTCAGCAGGATAAAGCTAAAATGTTAATGATTGCTACAACAGTGCCAGGGTAATTTAAGTAGCTTCTAAAGCACATAACGCAAGGTACAGAAGTCAAGTTACTTATTCCATCTGTAGACTAACAGGTGTCTTCTGTAATTATTCCATGTTTCCTAGAGCCAGACCAATTTTGCCAAAGAATCTTAGCAACAAAAGAAAAGGAGATCTGTATACTCTCTCCTCTAGTACCATGTTCTTATGTGACCACACACAATTCAGTACAAGATACCTAATGCAGGAGGTATTTTGCCTTTTTTGGATGGCTTATGTTTCAATAGCAGTTCAGTCACTGAATGTATGAGATCCACGTTTGAATGTGATGGCTCCCTGAACATAGTAGAAATCTTTGTTCCTATTACTGTGACCTCAGCAATGATGATGCTGAACAAATATGTGCAAACTCTTGCACTGAGGTTTGTTTCTTTTTTTAATAATTCTGTGACCTGGACTTTAACAAGAAAGTAACTCTATAATGAGACTGTAGAGTGAAAGTGCAGGAATTTGATTTGCAAAGTTTGTTTGACTGGGCCAAGAAACAGATTGTCAAACAAATTCATTGGCACTGAAATTATATCCCTGCTTAATTATCTCTGCTCTCATCCCCCATGCATTAGTTGTTATCTCTGAAGTAGCTTTCCTCTGACTAAAAGCCTTTTAAAACCACATCACTAATAATTAGATATGACCCTACTAAAGTCAGCGTATGTCATCAGCTGACATTTTGCCATGATTGTTTGATCATTCAATTTGTATATTACAGGAGTTGACTATTTGTATTTCATTCCTCCTGTCCACCCCCTCAACTAACAGCCTAGTTGTATACTGATTCTCTAGTATCATCAAGACGGGAAACCAAAGTCTATGTCAGCTGTAGGAGGGGTTCCTTTTTTGCATTACTCTGGTGTGATTTGATCTTTTACGGCATTTTTATGCACGGCTTAATGACCTTAGAATCATTACTTTTCCCCTTCATGATACTGGGGTGACCAAGGGAAGAAAGAGGTAAAGGGTATCCCATGGACTGAAAAGAGCTAAGTAGGCTTATCCTATGAGTATGAAAACCCCATGACTCAGCTGTGATGTGAAGAAGAAACCTGTGGACTATTACAGGAGTGAGTTAATCCTGTAAATTAGCGAAAGCCAGAAGATCACAATTAGTGAGGATTTGGAGTCTTGGTTTCCTCCCCTGCTCTGTAGCTTAAGGATTTTGTCCACGTGTCAGACTAGTTTCTTTTCTGAAAGAATAGCTGTGCTGATTGCTTGCATCATTGAACAAATGTATAAACTGAGAGGAGGGGAGATTTTTTAACAGTGGGAAAAATGATGTAGAGAGGGAGAAGACAAACTGATACATCGACACAAAATTGTCCTTTTGTTTCCCATGCTTTAAATAAGGTGGCACAGAATTAGAAAGGAAAAATGTTCAGCTTCTCTTTATTTCAGAGTTCAAGAATGTAGAGAGTTAAGTTAAAAGACAGCCAATTTGAAAGTGAGAAGAGGAAATATGCTTTTCATGCAATGTATGGTTCTGTGGAACTTATTGCTGTGGAAATAGTATTGAGGCCAAGAGCTTAGGAAAATTCATAAAAGGATTATGCGTTTATGTGGGCAATAAAAAGTCCCTCCTTTCTGATGTTAGGATAAAAAAAATGTAAGATAAATTCCCACACTGCATAAGGCAATTGGTATCTTATATTCTATCGAGAAGGCTTCTTTTAAATACATTCAGTATATAGCTAAGGACTAGCATTCCTGAAACTACCACTGAAGCTTTCTGGCGCAGGTGTAACTGGGCTGACTGGGGAAAGGGTACTGATGTACTTAGTCAACTCCTAGACTCTTTGTCCCTCCGTTCTAAAAGTGGCCCTTGAGTGGCAGCCGGAGAGAGAGCCTAGATTAGAGCCTGAACCTGGCGAAGGATAAACACCAGATGACACCAGATGACTGGTGCTGTGTTTTGGATGGAGGCCTGTGATGAACAGATTAGTGAAGAGTGCTTTTCCAACAGTTTCGACAGCATTGCCAGAGTTCAGTGTAAGTGTTGTACATTTCAGATTTTTTTTTTTTATTTCTTACTCAAGAGTGTGAAGATTCATGGCTTCTAAAACTATCTTGGGTTGAATCATTCATATGAGCAACACGTTGGTCTTTAAAGCTGCATAAAGATTCAGTCCTGTGACTGATACTGCTCCTGTATCTTGCTATTGTTCAATGTCTGTTGCAAGAAGAAAGGAAATAGAAATGTACAAAAACAAGGGTAGTTCGTTCTGATTGAGGTGTGGAAGGGAAGGAGGGGATGACAAAAGAATTAGAAAGCAAGTAATTAGGAGTTTCCCTTTAGATTCCCGAAAGGCGCCACGCAAAGAGGGCACAAATTAATGTATTTGTCTCCTTGACCAAGACCTTTATTTCTCACATTGTTTTACATAAATGGGACATCGAATTAAGAGTTGATTTATGAGCATCATTATAAATATTTTTTTTGTTTGCTTTTTGTAAAATCCTGTTCTAAACTATGATTTTACTTAGGAAAAGATACGGGCTTTTAAATATGAAGAATTGTATTACTGTTCAAAAAATAAATTGACAAAGCCTTTATCTTTGATGCTATGCTGTGCTTCTGGGAAGTAAGGAATAAATAGCTAGAGGCTGATGTAACCCTGAAATGTGGTTCTACACAGTTACCATGTAAAACCATTGTTTTCTTTCTTCTAAAGTGTTTCTGAAATGGCGTCAGAAATGGAGCATCAAATTCTCTGTTGGGACAGCTCTCTGTAATTCAGCAGATCTGAGTTAAAGTGGTTGGTTGTTCCCTTATATTCCAGAGCATTGTGAACTTGAGAGGCAGGTGTTGTCAGATAAAATATGTTTCAGGGCAGACTCTCTTCTGTCTCACTCCAGATAATTGCTTTGCAGTTGACATGGCTACATTGATGTAATACAGATAAGAATGAGACCAACGTCATGGCTGTAAGATCTGATCAGCCAGAGTGCGAGAACAGCTGTGGTGAGGGGAGTGAATATGGTGTCTTGCACTCCAAGTGGGCTTAACTTCCCTTTGGGCTGGTGGACGGGGAAGCTTTCATTTTCCATATGCTTCTGGTCTGACCCCACGCTGAAAAGTCTGTTGCAACTGCTCCTCTTGAGAAATGAAAGCAGAAGGCTGATTGCCCAGCAGCTTTTGAAATTTGAGTGTGCCTAGCTGTATTTAATGAAGAATAAGGAGGGATTACATCTGTACAGGGGTGAGAAAAAGCCCCTCCCAGCTATGAAACCATCTTTTAAATCTACAGACTGCTCTGAGGAGAAATAAAATTGCACTTCATCTTTCACTCCCACCTAACCTCTCTAGCTGAATACAGAACTACTCCAAAGGTTGAAGGGGAAGGGAAGGTAACGAGGTCTCATCTTCCAAGGGGATGGCTGGTGCTTGTGCTTAATTTCACTAGCAAATCTCAGCAGGAGCATCTGTTGCTCTTCCTTGTATGGGAGCAGAAGAGTCATCAACACTTATGCCATTAAGGTATCTGAGGAGTTTTCTTTTAGAAGCTAAAAAAGTGTGAGGTCTGACTGGTAGATATGAACATCAAGTGACTAAGCTGCAAGCACTGCAAGGTAGTAATTGTCTGGGTGGGAGTGCAAGTGAAGTGCTTGTGTTGAGACAGCTCTTTGGACCAAATACATGCTTCTGTCATGCTGTACTTCAAATTGTTTGATTCTATTTTGAATTTGTGAAAGTGACATATATATGTGTTTATTAAATAGCTGGCTAAATTTATGCACAGACTTTTGGCTAATGGGAAAGAGAGAAAAAGAATTAAAGAATTAAAGGTTGGAACTATACTAGATGAAATTCTGCTTCCCTAACTTCATTGTGGCTGCACTGATCTACAAAGAGTGCAACTTGATGTCACTGGGTAATTATGAAACATGCCTGTGATTTGAGTTCTGCAATTTCTTTACACCTTCTACAGCACTCTCTATTACTTTGCAAGAAAGTCAAGGCTATTACTAAAAGCAGGGTTTAGGCCTAGTTTTGAAAAAGATTTCCATTTTATAGCATGCAGAGTGGTATTGGCTTTCCTGTAAGAGAGAGCGCTGATAGGTAGGGTTTACTTTTGCTTTTCTTCCTGACAGGTTTTAGGCTGCTGGAGCTAGGCAGTTTTGCTGGATATAAACATAAACCATAAGCACGATCATCTCTGTATTTTATTCTGGTATATTTTCTCAGTTACTGCAGTGCAACACAGAAGATGGAAAATTAACTGAGGCATTATTAAAGAAATTATACAGAACAGATCAAGAAAATATATAGTAATGAGATATAATCAGTTCTTAATTGATCAGTCTCTCTGATCCCTTTAGACTTTGTGTGAAATTCATTTCCAATGTGCAGGAGGAAACAATGGTTGTGACACGATTCTCAGTTGTACCATATAGGAATATCATGGTAGTGATCACAGACAGGACTGGCATGAAAAATGTGCTCAGAAAGCTTTGTCTGCATTTGGACCAGGTTCTGTGGAAGTCATTGTGAAGAATCTTGCAATGTTAGGCAGGTTTAAATGAGGTTTAGTCTGCAAGCTTGTAGAATATTTCTGATTTTTTTGCTCTGAAGTAATGTAAACCAAAACTATAATTTTTTTTGACCTGTTCAGCAAATAATGTGACTGGCTACTATTCAGGTCACTTAGGAGAACAACACAGCTTAAGGTTCTTGGCCACCAGGCCTCCCCGACAAATTACAAAAGCATCAGAGGGTGTCCTAAAGCTTCTCTATTTTATTTTATTTTTAGGTGTAAATGCTAAACAGTTTGGCCTCGACAAATTTAAAGGTCCATTCCAACCTAAATGATTCTATCATTCTATAAATAAATGATCAAGTTGTTTTCATGTAAATAGGTGCTTTGGAGGGAAAAATCTAGTTCTCATGTTACCAGCTTTTCATTATTCTCTGCTCTAGTCAGTCATCAAACTGTAATCCTAAATGCCTGGAAGTGCCATTTACAGCCAGGACTTAGTAGTGATGCTGATTATCTCCTGGGTGTTTTGCATTTCAGAATCTTTGTACAGATCCTTTCAGACATTGCCAGAGACCAGCTTATCAAGATTTATTCCCACTTTTATGTAAGTAGGTGAAATGCAGACACCTGGTGTGATGATAGGTAGGGCTAGATCAAGATTTTTGGAAAGGGGCTTGAGATGGGGTTTATGCATGTGCAGTTTATGTACGTTACAAGGTTTTTCCAAGCTCAGTGACGTGGGTTTCTCTGCTTCCTTTTCCATCCACTGCTCAATGACTTTAAACACATACTGTATTTGCCTCTTCTCCCTGCCCCCTCAATGCTTTCTCTGACACAGGGACAGTTGGCACTGGTGAAGGGGCCATTAGTTCTGGGGCCTCTAGGCATTTTATGACATAATTAATATGAATAACATAGCACCTCATTCCTCTTATGTTCTCCAGTAAATGTGGTTTCAAGTGTGGCAGTGGAGGCTTATCACAGCTTGGTTTTCTTCTGAGTGTGAGAGAGCAAGAGGGCACCTATTAGTTACAAATGCTTAACAGAAGTTCTGGAAAACAACTGATTGCTCCTCAGCATCCTATTTTATCTGCTGGACAATTTTATATCATTTGTGAGGAAAAAAAAAAATTTTTTTGTTAATGCTATTGCTACTAGTATTTTTGTGCCCAATTTGAATACACTGAGTAGAAATGCCTCTTAGTAATTTCTTGGAGAATCCACAGATGGTACCACAGAAAGCCAAAGGACCTATCAGTGGTCACACCCCTACTCGAGCATGAGAATGGTTTGTGCTTAGGTGATTAGAGAATTTACTCCCAAGAGTATTTAAATGTTGTATGGACATGGAGTGGGGAAAAATGAAATTCTACCAGGAAACACATAATGTAAACTCAGCTGAAAGAGAGCTGGAGCTGTACCTGTATATTTTGCCAACTTTAAAGTCCAGTCCTGTAAAAGGAGCCAAAATATTTTGAGAATCAAAACTAAACCTTGGCAATACATTTGAAGGAAACAAATTTTACTGTCCCATGTTTTATGTGTTAAGAAGCAGATGTACAGGAAAGTGGAAGAATATGCCTGAGATGGGTGTTATGCAGTTTGCAAAGAGCTGAGAAAATAACCTGTTCTTCTGTTACACTCAGGAGAAAAAGGGCCATCTTGTCATTTCATATGTGGAAGTTGGATTATTTTTTTTTTTAATTTGCCTGCCTGGAAGAATCAATATCAGTAGATTATGAAACAGAGAAATTATAAGAGTTCACAACAATTTGGAAAAACTTCAGAAACAGGAGAGACTGACTAAAAATATCTTCCTTGTTGATTGTTTTATATCTTCAAATATGGATTGAGCTGGAATTTTTATCAACTGCACTGAGTTCATACACTTTACAACTGTGCTTTCTGAAAATAAAAAACTTAAAAAACAAGGGCTTTGCTTTAGACGGATTCACTTGAAAGCATGCCCTTGGGAAAGAACAACACTATAGAAGTTTTAAATTGACCTCTGAATATTTTTAGGTTTTAGCATCGTTGAAACTTATTCTTTCAAAAAGCTTCTGAGTCCACGATATATCTCCCTTGTTGTTTACTCTGCCTTAATTCCTAGTAAAAGTAGTTCCAGCAAATACTAAAATCCTGTCATCCTTGTACAATGCTCTGTTTCCTCCTAGGGAGCCTTCTGTAATACTATTGTGCTGTAAAACTGAGCTTTGAAACTGTAAACTTTTTTTCTTGAACCTTCATAATTATTGCTTTCTGTTGGATAGGGCTGAACACTGTGTGCATGAAACCCACTGTCTGTAGCGGACACACTGCAGGAATGGGTATTTCAGAGTTCTAGTCTCTGGGTTGGTCATAGGGTAAAATGCACCTGGTTTACGCGGTTTCTGCCACCGAGGCCATTGTGAGCAGAGCAACTTAGTGGTGGGAAGTATTCGGAGAATGATCCCTGAATTTTTTGTTTCATGTATAAACACTATGGAGAATTTAATGGTTTAATGCAAAAATGTATTCCACCTCTGATTTTTTGAGCATGCTTAGTCCGGTTTCTTTATTTGTATGTGCATGTATTTATGTATACACACACACACACAAATACATCTTTTTCTTCCACTTTGTTTCCTCTAGAAAAGACTCCTGTGATACTTTTCCAAAGGAAATTGTTGATAAACTTCAGGGTAGATTCTGTTCTGAAATCAGGTGGTGACAGAACATAGTCATGATTTTTGCTTTTAGTAACTGTATGCCACTTTGTTGATACTAAGAAAATCAAAGAATCAGAGTACTCCAAGTTCTGACAGCTAATGTTGTAGAAGGGGGAGTGTTTCAGCCCCTTTTAAGAATACACACTAAGCAGCAGTTCTAGAAGTGTTTCAGGCTTGGTTCTTTGTTATCCTACATATGGAATAGTGCTCTACGTTTTGGAGCTAGTTCATGCATGTCTTGTATTCCCTTTGTCCTAGTGTAAATGACTTAGTAAATGCCTACAGTGTACCTTGTGAAGAGACATGTGAGACCTTTTTCTTCAGTTATACAGATTACATCACTGCACTTCCACTGACCTGTAGTCAGTGATCCTTCTTTTGGCATGTCACTGCAGAGCAGAAAATCAGTCCATGATGCTCTATTAGAAATTAATTAAAATAGAATAAAGAATTCCTTTCAAAAATGGATTTTAAAGTAACTTCTGAAATTTTATATTACAAACCCAGCCAACAAGTTGAAGGGGAAAAATCCAAAACATTTAATGTGCAAATAAAAATTCTCTGTGGAGTGCCCAAAGCCAAAGCTGAGGATAACCATGAGGCATTTATTACAGTTCAGAATGGTTTACTAGAATTTAGGCAACATTTCAGATGATGAGCCCGTTTGTTGTTCTTATATTTGGACTTTATTAAATGTATTTAATTAAATCTATTGTAAATCTGTTTTATTCCCAAGGGGCCAGTTAATGTAATCTTGCTGTTTGCTTATAAAAATATCAACCAACAGTTCCTGCACCAATTTTAATCACTGTTTATTTTTAGACCCTAGTGAAGTGCATTTTGTCAGTTTAGTTTATTGAGCAAACTCCTTGGGGCAATGACTTTTTGTCTTCATTTGTGTCCTGTGTAAAGTGTATATTCATTGTTGCTGTGTTTAAAAAAAAAAAAAAAGAAAAAACCCCAAACCAACAAACAAACAAACAAAAAGTAAAAGAAGAAAAAATAAGTAGAGAAGTGCTACTTGAAGTTTATTTACACTGACTTTTATGAGGAAGAAATAAATGTAGCTATAAGACTTGACTGTATTCTTTCAGACAATCTTCTTAAGCTGATATTCTCTCTTAACCTTCTGTTTTTTAACTGTTAAGATCTTTTAAATTTTCCAAGTAGTTTCTTTTGTTGTTTTCTCTTGTCTCTTAGGCTGCCAACAGGGAAAGTGATCAGGGTATGTCAAGGAAAAAGAACACAAGAATAAAAATTAGCAAATGTTACTGGTAAAAATTAGGAAATAATAAACTTACAAGGAGACAGAAATGAAGAAAATGACAATGCCTTAGATGATTCACAAAGTACACGTCTACCTGAGATTAATGTACTACAGAGACAAGCAATAATTTATAACAAAAACTGGAAGAATATGCTGTGTATGTACTATGAACAAATTTTGCTTTAAAAACATACATGAAGTGTACCTCTAAGTAAAGAATAAATAATTGTCAGTAGTTCCTGTGCGCACTGCATTCCAAAGTTAAACACATTAGGTAGTAAGTTGCATAAAACTTTGCATATGACTGTCATTTATTTGTCTTTTACAGCCTGAAATGGCTAATACATGATCATTAAAGCTGTAGGGAGTATACCGTTGGTTTTATTTAAGTTCTGTTTTACTGGAAAATAATCCTTGATGAATCAGGTGGTTATTTAATTGTCCTCCCCAAATTCTCACAATAGGTTATAATGATGGAATTTGAAAGAATATCTTCTTTTGAGGAATGGTTGCCATTTTAGTGCTGCGGTTTATGGATGTTCAGTTGTTCCCTCTCCTGCCTTTTCAGAAAAGACTGTAGAGCATAGCCAGACTAGAGCCAGTGCCTCTTGTGCTCTATTATTCACTTTTCAGAACTGTGCAGTTTTGAAAATATGCATGTCTGTAGTTCATATCTTCCAAACTGATCACGGATTTTTTTTTTTTTTTAATGCCATCTGAGAAAAGTAAAGGAGTTACTGTGTCTCAGTGTTATCTAAAAGAAGAGTCATTGAAATCAGTAGTGAGGAGAAAATGTTGTTCTTCATCTGACCTTATTTAGGTGGTGAGGAGACATAGGGACTGGTATTAATTACTCAGTCTGAAGTGAATGGCCACTAAATAGCAGCTGAGAATGGACAGTCAGCATGCTTAAAGTTCTCAGTGTACAAGGGCCCTGAGGTGAAAAGTGGGAGTATGATCTACGTACTGTAAAGCTGTCATAGTGAAGATGGATTACGATGGTTACTGCAGACCAAAATACAGATTACATGTACTGGGGCAAATCATTGTGTGGACTTGAATTAAATGCTTCATCTAACGTGATGTTCATCTAGATCCTGGAAAACCATGCTCAGTTTGGATCCCTTCAAGACTTGCAGATTGAAAATGGCCAACTGAAACAAACAATTTGGCTTGAAAACATGATAGAAGTTGCAGCAAAGGAGATGATCAAAACTACATTTATCTTGGAAAATAGAAGTAGACTAGGAGTGTATGTAAAAAGCTGAGAATACATTGAGTGCTGTGCAAGTAATAGGCAATCCCATTCAGCAGAGTACCATAGCAAGTGCATAGCATAATGCTCACAAGCTGACCTCTTTGCTGTGCCATTGAAAGGTGACCAGAACACAGAGAGGGCCAATTCCTAATGGTTTACAGTATGCGCCAACAGAGCTTAATTTGGTGTTCAGCTGAGGGTTGTTCCTCCTCTTTTTGCTTTCATTAGCTGAGAGGGCAGTAAATCTAGAGCAAACAGAAGACAATATAGCATAACTTGGCACCTCATCGGCCTATAGAATTCACCGCAGGAAGTAGTTTCCAAGTCAAACACTTATAGTTGAGTGATTTTTTTTTTTTTTATGACTGCTAATAACAGCTGTTGCTATGCAAACTAAGGTAGTAATGCAATCAAACCTATGCCTTAAGGCATTCACCTTCAGGGTCAGGAAGGAACTGTTTCTGTACAGCTAGCGGTCTCATTTGAAGGCTCTTCTGGCACCTTTTGAATCCTTTTCATGTATTCCTGTTAAAAGTGATGGCTGTTGCTGTCATAAAACAATTTTAAAACCTCAGCAGGACATTTTTATTATTAACATGAAAGTAAGACAGGTGTTCAGTATTGTGTCAGAGATTAGAAAGACCAACCTTGTTAAATTTATAGAGCGGTCATTCCCGCTGATGCATAGCTTTTGCAGAACTGCCTGGTTTTTTGGTTTGGTTTTTTTTGTTAAGCAACTGCGTACTGACTCCTCTGGAAATTAGACAATTTCATGGCAGCTCCCATTAGCACTGATAGCTGTGAAATTAGCTATTGCCACACCTCCATGTTGGTACCATGAAAGAAGGAACCACCTGCAAAGGACTATTAACAGTAGGGAGAGAAAAGGGGAAGGCAGCTACACAAAGCCAAAGGGCAATTCAGCATGACAGTTACATTGTGAGATGGTGCATTAGGCCATGGTTTGTGCAATTCACTGCAAAGGTGGATGTTTTCAGCATGGAAGTTGAGGCTAAATCCTGTTTCCCTGTGGAAAAAGAGGAACACAATATTCATATGCTTTTTGACTTGAGAGGTTGGCAGGTGTCGAGGTCTTGCAAGGTATTTGCATTGAAAGGATATGCTGTTGACTTCTGAAGAATGTATCAACATCTCTGCCTGTGGGAATAAAATAATTTTGTTTCCTAGGCAAGTGCAAGGTTTACGGTTCTAAGCTTTTTCCAGCTAGAATTTGCCTCCCTAAAAGTGCCTTTCTTGCAACACAACTCTGTTGGTACTTCTTTTGTTCTCACTTCTGCACACCTTCAGTGCATGTTTGGACCAACTAATAGCCAGTCCTCTCTGTTTCCATTTAGCTCCACTGAACCCTTCTGAACATGCGGTGTAACTTTTGAGCAGATCTGCATTCAGCCTTGCATATTTTGGCTATCCTAGCCTAATCTAAGCCTTAGGACTCAGACACATGATCAGCCTGATAACTTTTTAACAAGCTTAGTAATAGACGGTAACTGTGAGTGCATGTTCATAGTTCACAGCAAATTCAAGGTAATTTGACTGGGTTCTTTGACTTAGCTCTAGAAAAGTGATTGTAAGATAAATCATTATTACCCTGCATTTGCGACAGGCTAAGTATGTGCATGTGGACAGCTGTTATGACTCAGCAGAGCAGCTTATTTCTGTGCCTGAGCCCTCATAACCTCATACAATGTCAGTTAGTCAGCATTTTGAAAGCCGACTGGCTCCTAGACAGCATTACAAATGAGGAGTTGAATGGTTCACCTGAATATGTGCAACTTCAGTGATATTAATTTCGTTGTGAGCATTTAAGCTGATGTGAAAATTTTAAGAACTAAATTTCATGCAGAAGACTGGGTACTTTGCAGTTCTAAATGCTTCCCATGGAATTGAGCCCACACAGAGGGAGCAGAAAAGATGCTTTCTTCTTCAGAAATGAGACAAATTGCTCTTTTTAAAGTGAGAGATCTTACTGAAATACAGGTAGTACACTGGGAAAAATGTTGTAGCATTGGTTAAGCTAAACTGAAATGGAGGGAAGGGATGCATCAACCTAATGACTAGACAAGATTGAAAACAGTATTTATTTTTAAAGGTTTCTTTGCTGCCTGCAGTTTTCAGCAGATTTTTGGAAGAACTGAGAGTACTTGGAGTGTTAGACCTGTATTGAGATGCAAATTTAACCGAGCATTCAAATGTACCCCTTAAGTTTTTTTCCACTGAAGGGTGGATCAGGATAGACAAGACCCTCCTCAGATACCTTTCAGATGATGAGTTGTTAATATTTCATTGAGGCAGCAAAAGAGAAAGCTATGTAAGCAGTATTAACAATCATTGGTGTCAGCGGTTAACTTTTACTTAAGCAGTTTTTAAAAATGTACTTCTATGTGAAGATGATTTAGGAAAGTGTATGGAAAAGGATAGTACAGAATAAATCTTCAGACTCTCAATTCTTTGAACTCAGTCGGCGAGGAGCACAGCAGCGGCAGGGGCAGGCCCCGCGGCTCAGCACTAGATCGGGGCAGGCAAGGCGGTTCCTCGTACCCGAGAAGGCCGAGGGTGAGCAGAGGGACCCGTCAGGAGCCGGCAGCTCTCACGAGCGAGGCTGACGTGCAGCTGACGCGGTGTGGGGCCTTGCCAGAAGCAACGGCGGGAGATTTAAATGGTCCCTAGGGAGCGTGAGGGACCAGGACGGGCGAACAGGGCGTGGCGCGGCAGTTCACGCAGGCAGGGCGAGCAGGAGGGACGCCGCAGCCCGCTTGTAGGTCTACGGCTCAGGCAAGTGCTTCGGTCTCTGGTGAAATGGTGGGCACTCGCCTCAGAGCTAAAACCACTGTTCGTTCAGCGAAAGCCCCCGAGATGTCAGACGCATCCATCCAGACGGGTCTGGTAAGACAGGACACATCACTACAGGCAGTGGGTTGCGGCAATTGCCCAAACCCCTCTCCTGATGAAAAGATAAGTACCTGCACGAGGTGTGCACAGGTTGATGACCTGTTATGTCAGGTGGCTGAACTGTAGGAAACAGTTAAGAAGCTGCGCAGTATTAGAGGAGCTGAGGCAGGGATAGACAGGTGGCATCAGAATCATGTTCCTGTGGCAGATACCACAGAGATGAGGCACTGTGGACCCTGGTGACTCACAGGAGCAGGATTCCACATCAGCCTGCACCCTCCACCATCAGAAACAGATCTTGAAGCCTTAATGACTGAGGCCCATGAGCAAGGTCTGCAAAGTCCCCTGCAAGGGGAAACTGTACCAGCAACACACAGTGGATATCGTAAAAAGAAATGACGAGTGATTGTGGTGGGTGACTCTCTGTTGAAGGGCACTGACCATCTGCTGACCTCACAGGGAGTCACAAGAGGTATGCTGCCTCCCGGGAGCCAAGGTCCGAGACGTTGCTGAGAGGGTGCCACAACTCATCAGGAAAACAGACTACTATCCACTATTACTATTTCATGTACGCATGAACGACACTGAGAGCCGCAACCTGGGTAAAATCAAGGAAGACTTTCAAGCCCTGGGGAAGCAAGTGAAAAACATTGGTGCCCAAGTGATCTTCTCTTCCATTTTGCCAGTTTGGGGGAAGGCAGCAGCCAGAAAGAGGGGCATAATTTATATCAACTCCTGGCTATGTGGCTGGTGCCACCATGAGGGGCTTGGCTTTTACGACAATGGGGTGCTCTTCAATGACTGCAACATACTAGGGAGGGGTGGAATACATCTGTCTAGAAGGGGTAAGGGAATCTTCAGCAGCAGGCTGGCTAATTTGGTGAGGAGGGCTTTAAACTGAAGGACTTGGCGGGTAGGATCTGCTGCGAAAATGCTCATGCCAGCATGTCCAACGGGGGAGTAAGTCAGGCCAAGCAGTGTGGTGATAAAGGTTCATTAGCTGTCTCCCAAGAGGTGAAACAGAAGAGTAATCACCCCAAGTGTATGTATACAAATGCATGCGGTCTAGGAAACAAACAGGAGGAACTGGAGCTCCATGCCCACTCAGAAGGGTGTGACATCATAGGAGTAACTGAAACATGGTGGGACACCTCAAGTGACTGGGGGTTTGCAATGGACGGTTACAGACTCTTTTGTAAGGACAGGCAAGGTAGAGGAGGTGGAGGAGTTGCATTCTACATCAAGGAACACCTTGAATGTATTGAAGTCAACTATGGTGATTGTGACTACTCTGTTGAATGTCTCTGGGTTAAAGTCAAAAGGGTCATCTCCAAGAAGGACCTCACAGAGGGCATCTGCTATTGACCTCCTAACCGCGATGACAAAGCTGACAAAGTGATATTTGGGGCACTAAAGCAAGCTTCTGGCCAACAGAACCTGGTCCTGATGGGGGACTTCAACTACCCAGACATCTGCTGGAAGAACAATACAGCAGCTCGCATGTCATCCACCAAGTTCCTGGAATGTATAGAGGAGTGTTTCCTGATACAAATGTTAGATGTGCCAACCAGGAATGAGGCACTGCTGGACTTGCTATTCACAGACTGAGAAAGCCTGCTTTGTAATATCTCGGTTAGTGATAGCCTTGGCTGCAGCGACCGCAATACTGTGGAGTTCGGGATCCTGCTGAGTGTGCTGAAGGTCAGCTTTAAGACAAGGATTCTGGATTTTAGAAAAGCAAACTTCATTCCACTCAG
This sequence comes from Phalacrocorax aristotelis, assembly GCF_949628215.1. Taxonomy (NCBI): domain Eukaryota; kingdom Metazoa; phylum Chordata; class Aves; order Suliformes; family Phalacrocoracidae; genus Phalacrocorax; species Phalacrocorax aristotelis. Next base: position 120,470,563 of record NC_134278.1, on the reverse strand, counting down.
GGGTCAACTGGGAGGGACGTGATGGGAAGCTTCCCTGGAAGACAAAGGAGCTAGTGAGTGCTGGGAATTCTTCAAGAACTCTCTATTGGAAGCACAAAGCCAATTTATCCCCTACAAAGGAAAGGGATGTAAGTGGAGCAAGAGGCCCCCATGGCTCAACCATGACCTCCTGGATCTACTCAAATCCAAAAGGGAAACATACCAGAGATGGAGAAGTGGATGATTATCCACTGAGAACTACAAGGGCATAGCCAGAGTGTGCAGAGATGCAGTTAGAAAAGCAAAAGCCCAATTTGAATTGAAACTGGCTGTAGATGTGAAAAATAACAAGAAAGGTTCCCTCAGACATGCCAACCACAAGCAGAAAAAGAAGGAAAGCATAGGCCCACGGTAAATGGAAAAGGAGAGTCAATCACCAACAATGCTGAAAAGGCAGAGGTCCTCAACACCTCCTTCACCTCTGTCTTTACCAACACTGTTGGATCCCAGGCTTTGGGAACGAAATTGCCGATTGATCCAAACACTGACCCACCATCAGTGAAGGAATAGTTAGTACATGAATTACTACAGGAGCTTGACCTCTGCAAATCGATGGGCCCTGACAACATCCACCCGAGGGTGTTGAGAGAGCTGGCTGACATTATTGCAAGGCCACTCTCCATAATCTTTGAAAAGTCATGGAGAACAGGGGATGTCCCAGAGGACTGGAGGAAGGCAAATGTTACCGCTATCTACAAGAAAGGCTTGAGGGAGGATCCGTGTAACTATAGGCCCGTCAGCCTTACTTCAGTCCCTGAGAAAGTTATGGAACGAATCCTCCGGGGGGCCATCACAAGTCAAATGAAGTATGTGATAGTGAAGCCATGTTGGCTTTTACCAAAAGGCAGGTCATGCTTGACAAACCTGGTGGACTTCTATGACAAAGTGACTTGCCTGGCTGACGTGGGGCGGGCAGAGGACATTGTCTACCTGGACTTCTCCAAGGCCTTTGATATGGTCCCCCACAGCCTCCTCCTGGAGAAATTAATGTGTTATGGCCTAGACAAGTGGTCTGTGCAGTGTGTGGGGAACTGGCTGACAGGCTGCACCCAAAGGGTGGTGGTAAATAGCTCCTTTTCCAAGTGGCAACCTGTCACAAGTGGAGTCCCCCAGGGATCAATATTGGGCCCAATATTGGGCCCAAGCTCAACATGAGCGAACAGTGTGCTGCTGCGGCCAAGAAGGCCAACAGGATGCTGGGTTGCATCAAAAAGGGCATCACCAGCAGAGATAAAGAAGTCATTATCCCACTCTACTCAGCGCTTGTTCAGGCCACACCTGGAGTACTGTGTCCAGTTCTGGTCCCTGCTATACAAAAAGGATGTGGACAGGCTGGAAGGAGTCCAGAGAAGGGCCACCAAGATGATCAAAGGGCTGGGAAGCTGCCATACGAGGATAGGCTGGGAGAGCTGGGTTTGTTCAGCCTTGAGAAAAAGAGGCTCAGAGGGGATCTCATCACCATGTACCAGTACTTAAGGGTTATCTACAAAGAAGATGGAGACTCCCTTTTTACAAGGAGTCCCATGGAGAGGACAAAGGGGAATGGACACAAGTTGCTCTTGGGGAGATTCTGTTTGGACACAAGAGGGAAATTTTTAACAGTGAGGACAGTCAAACATTGGAATAATCTCCCCTGGGAAGGGGTTGACTTGGCCACGTTAGACAACTTTAAGAGTCGTCTGGACAGGTTGCTGGGCTATCTTGTCTAGACTGTGCTCTTCCCAGAAAGGTTGGATTAGATGATCCCTGAGGTCCCTTCCAACCTATGATTCTGTAAACTAGAATTTCCCAGGCTTCTATATTGCTTGGTCCAAATTATGCCTGGTTTCTGAGTTGACTCTTCTCTGCAAGCAGATCTTTTCTGTTTGTTCAAAAGTTCATACCTCATGCAAGATTCCAGTCCTCTGGTTCCTCCCTTTATAAGGTACATTACTGATAGTCTTATGACCTAACACACAGAGAAAACAATTTGTATTATTCTGGTATCTGCCAGCACTAATGTAATTAAGCCTTTGGCAGCAGTTTATAGAAAAGCTGATATAATTTCTTTCTCATGGGGAAGTCACTGGAATGGTACCAGTTTCTGAATAGATTCAAGGCATTTGATAGGTCCCTGGGGGTCAAACACATGCACTTTTCCATGAGCAGCTGGGTAGGAGGCCTGCTGGACATGTACTGATCTTACCCCCCAAAAAGGTCAGATCTTGAGGTGATTTTGTGTGTGGGCTGAATTTGTGTTATGTCACATTCTTATTCAGTAATCATTGCAGGAATCTCTAAGCCTGTCAGATTTTTTTCGTACTGGAAATGAAGTAGTTCTCTCTCTCTCTCTTTCTCTCTCTCTCACTATATTTCTCCTCATGTTTTCATGGTAGAACTAGGTCATATGTCTTTTAAATAAAGACTAACGATCCGGTTCATACATCTACGTGTGGAAAAACTAGTGGAGTTTTTTATTGCTTACTCTCTTGCTAGCTATAGCAAGAAGTTGTTTTCTGGGTCAGTAATGCCATTTAAGTTAAGCCCACATGCTGACACACTCTGGTAGCTTCTAGAGCTGTTCTTGTCAACTGACAAGTGAAAGGTCAATGGCTTACAGATTGCTGTTTGTGATAGGGAAACAGCTACAGTAAGATTTGAACTTCTTATGATTCCTTGATGCTGTTGCACGTTAGTAACTGGCCAGAGAAATGAAAGTTTGTTTGCATTGTACACAGTGAACACAGCACACAGTGAACTAGGAGGCTTGTGCCTTGGCTTCAAAAGTACAGTCACTTCATTTAGCTGTTGCCCGTTGGGTACACACAGGCAGAAGTCAGGTGTGCTCGTCTTTCATAGTCTGCACCCACTCTTTATTGCTGTGCTAGTTATTTTAGCACAAGTAACCTGGCCACTGAGGTCTTAAAAGGTAGCTGATGCAACATGGGATTGCAGTGTGGTCACTGAATCTGGATGTATGAAATTGGATTTAAGTGAGCCACACAAAGGAGAGGGCTTTTCTCTTGTAAAATGTTACTTATCTGATAGCAAATAAAAGTAATAACAGGAAAAGATCCAATTAATTTCCAGCTGCACAGCTTTATAATGCAGCAGCAGGATATGCAGGTAATTAGGAGAATTAATAATTTTATTAAAGTACATTTAAAAAAAAAATTCTGAAAACTAGGGGAAGCCTCGGCTTTCCCACAGACTGACATGTTACTGTTGTCTTCTTGACAAGAAGGGAAGCTGTTTTATTGTATGGCTGCACAGTATCTTTTTGTATTGCTGAAATGCCTAGAGACACAAAATTGAGACCAGAAACTCTCTTTTCTAGCTGCTGTTCCTATTTTCCATTTGCAGAGTAAGTATGGGAATATGCCACCTGGGAAACCTTACATTGCTGTTCTGTCCACAGAGACTTGGCTGGTGGAGCTTCATGAATGAGAGGCGTATTTGGGTCTAGCTGCTGGTGCTTTACTGCTTTACTTGCAAGGAATAGCTCACAGCATTACAGGGGTTGGCCTGTGGGGAATCTGCTTCACTGGGGGAGCTCTGGGGTATGGAGGGTGAGCAGACTTGCACCCCAGGGCAGCTGTTCTGCCTGTGGCATCCTTGGGGAGGAATAGGAAAGGGTGACAAGACCCTGAATGGACATCAGAAAACACTGAGGGTATTGAAGAAGGTGAGTTATGATAGCTATTGTGTTTTTGTAATGAAGTAGAGGCCTTACCTTCCAGAAAATAGTTTAATAATGAAGTAGTATCCAATAAATAAAGTTTGCAGGCTATGTCCCTCAGAATAAAGGAGTACTGCAGGCTACAGTCTACAACTTCTGTACAATAAGTTCACTCTACGTAGACATTTGCTATCCTGAATGCTTCAGATCATGTAATTTTGGCTCCTTTAATATTTCTCCCCATCTTTGCCTTTCTGCTTAATAAATATATCAATACAAAATGAGTGAGCAAGAAGCAGACTTGGTCAGTAATATTTCAGACTCAATATACTGATGCCTTTTGATGCAGATAGAGTACTAACTATTCCTTCCATGGATTACTTAGTTCAGGAGGGTGTTGACAAACTGAGAAAAGTGAATTCATTGCCAAGCCAGATCAAAACAAGTCTATATCCTTCACCTCTTGGTGGTAGAGGTTGCTTGGGAATGCGCATCCACTTATTTACCAAGTTATGGTCTGTATGGGAATTTGCTGATCAAGCAAATGAACCATTGTCACAGGCTTAATAGATTTCCTGTCTTATTATAAAGCTTTCATTGTTGCCAATGCAATTCTTAGTTGGCGTTGTTTTTGAGGAGAGTGTGCTCAAGAAGTAACTCATAGATTTTCAAGCAGGTCTGTTGCTCTGTATGTTTTTGATTTTGCTTGTTCTGCTTTGTTTTTCAGTTCAAAAGCTAAGGCAAGAATGTGCCCTGAGTGAATAGGTGAAAGTAAGAGGGAGAATAGTGGATGGCTGAGAAAACAGTGTCATTATTTACAATGGAAAATACAGCATAAATAGATTTCAGAAATACTGTTTCATAAGGCAGAACTCTTAGGAGAAGGAATCAGAGGAAAATGTCTTACAGTAGAGAAATCCATCATTATCTGGATATCTGATAAGCTGTTGAATCCTTTTCTAAGTATTTGGTAATTTGCTGATTTTGTTGTAAAATATTTAATTTAATGGTATGGGCTCCTGATTGTGAGATGGAACTAACTGTATCATAGAAGTTTTGATGCCCCCATGTGTGCACAAATTGGGATTTCATCTGTGCTGAGGATTTCACTGGATCAGTGCTAAATAGCTATCTTGTTTATAGAAGAACATGGGATGTGGCTGCAACAGTCAAAGGTCATCTTTCTTTTGGACAGTAGGAAGAGGGAGATTGTAATTAAGCTCTAGGTGCTGTCATGGTAACTAAATAATGTTTAAGTAAATATAGTTTATTCTAGATACAGTCTGACTCTTCCTTATTAAATGCAAAGCATAATCGGCATTCTTGTCACCCAGTGATTTTCCTTTCGAAAAACCTCACCCTTTCTAAAGGTGCACTGTTTTTTGTTTCAATACAAAATCTGTGCCGTTACAGTAACTCCTTCTGCCAGATAAATATTTCAAATTTTGAGTGCAAATTTGAATAAAGCAGGAGCAATGCATGCCCAAGGACCCTCCCTAGAGTTTCAGTATTCACAATGAATAGTGAGTTGTCTTTGCTAAGCAGTATTCAGTATGTCTACATCCAAGAAAGAGACTGAATGCAGCAGACATCATGCATGTCCGTTTTCAGCCTGTTCCTCACAGAACACATTATTTTGACAGGAAAGGACTATCAGGAATTGCTGTCTTGCTTTTCCTCACACAGTGTCTGTATCAGCGGTTACATTGATCTTGAGCTATAGCAACTTAGTATTCTGCTATGAGAGAAAAAGGTCATAATCAAATGGTAAAATGCTATAAGACTATGCCAGTACCCTTAGCTACAAGAACTTGCTACTGTTCCAAAATTATTTCTTCTAAAGGTGGATTTTGTCCTGAATAATTTCTTAAATGTCACCTCTGCTGTAGTGACTGATTTGTGACAGATGCAGAATATGTCCTTGGTTCTCCATGGTATGTTAAAGATGACTGACTTAGCAAATCTGCACTACTTTCAAGTTGCCATGATTGAATGGGGTAATTGTTCATTTTTGCCCTGTGAAGGATGCGTTAAAATTCATTTGATAGTTGTGTGGGCAGCACAAGGTTCCTCTTTCCCTCTACCCCTCTACCCCCAAAACCCTACTTCAGTTTACTGGCAGTTCAGGAAACTCTCTACCAGATTTACCTCAAAGCACTGGAAGCTGTATTTAATAATGACATTTGAAACTAGCTCTTAAGTATTTCCCTTTCCTACTTTCACACACTAACCTCTCCTTACAACACTCTAAAATTACAAAAATTAAATACAGTATATGTCAAATTACCTATGTTTCTCTTTCTCTTTTTGGAACCCAGCACAGTGGATCCCAGCTGTCACATTGTCCTTTGAACGCTACCATAGATAAATTTTTGCTGCACTTTTTTTGTTACTGAAGAGAACTTAATGCATGACGTGCATGTTAGGCAAAAGGGATGAAGTCAGTATTTCCAGAGGGGCTCAGATAAAATAGTCAGATTGTAGGAAGACCTACTACTTATTGATACATTCTCTTGTTGAGAGATGCCTTCTCTAGGTGAAGTAGGACTTTCATATTCCCTTCATTAAACTCTCTTCTGCTGAAGAAACTCAAGAAGTGTCAGCGTCTGCTCTGTTTGCTTTCTGATGCTGCTTCCTATAGGCAAGTTACTGTAATTCCTCTGAAAATTGTAGTGGCTGCCAAGGTTGTGGCTTACTGAAGATTTAAGATTTTTATCTTGTTCTGCAATCCACCATGCCATCACGTCAGACAGTGAACTCTTCTACACTAAAGAAAGTGGAAGAATTCTTTGAGTTTCCAAAATTAATTGGTAAATTAGAGCTCTTGCTTCAGCCTCTCAGAATTGGTAGAGATAGGTCAAGCCCAGGAAAAACAGGGTTTCTTGGGTTTTGGCAAAGATTTTATATTCTGTACCTGTGTCAGAAGAAAGACACATGTGAATGATATACTGTGAGATGCCTCTACCAGTGCTTGTTTCATCACTCCCATAGACCAGAAACTAGGCTCCTTGAGCCAAACAGGAAGAATAACTTTATCTTGTTATGACTGAGAGTAAACTCTGATGAGCCAGAAGGAGTTGGACAGAGGTAAAAGATTAATATTTTAGAAAGGCCAGAACACCTGATTGAGCATAATGGAAAACTTGAAATTAAGCTGCTAAACTTGTTTTCTGAGCCCGTTTATAAGAATTGATGTTGTTTTTGGTGTGCTAAAGTTTTGAGAGCAGTATCTTTTAGAGTATCCCTCAACTCACCTTTTAAAGCTTTCTTTCAGAAGAAGCTTTTTCTTGGTTAATGTAGACATTTGCTGTCTAAAATAAGTCAGGAAGTGATTTAGTTAGTATTTATTGGGTGGAAAATTCAGTGCTGCTCTGAATCAAGGGTGGATTACCAAAGAAGTAATTCATGACTCTGTGTGTGTTTATGAAAGAGAGCTTTCTACCTAAAGTTGCTAGTGAGCTGCTCTCCTGAGATTAGGATGTCTGGACATTGAGGATTGCTTTATAGTGAATCTGGACACAGATTTGTATCCTAAATTTGGCTTCAGACATGGATACATTTAATACGTATCTGTGCATCCAGTTCATTTGTCAGTCATTGACGTTAACTAGATTTTGGGGATGTTCCTGAATGCTTCACTACCTCCAGAGCAAAGGGTGTTTCAAGTCTTTCATAAATGCTAACTTCCATTTGTACAGTAATTTCAGTTGGGAGTCCTCAGTTAGGAGCTTTAGAAACATTAATGAGCTTGGCTGTGAAATGCCCTTATGTAAATATAATTAACCTCATACTGCATGATGGCAAGTCTTATGCACAGAGTGACTCTTCAGTTGGAATAGGAAGAGAATCTAGCCTGTCTGACACCCGCAGTTTAACTGCAGAGCCATCTTTTTCCTATGAAGTAGGGAATTTAAATCATGACTTATCTCCAGCTCTTATTGTATACTGTCAGAAAACAGTGAGAGAGAAGGTTAATGGATGCCTTGCTTTTGAGACAGGAGAAAAAGATGAGGCCTTGGGAGGGACATCTGTCTTGTTCTATGTGCACTTAAAAGGTTTTTATTGAGGCATGAAAGGTTGTGTTGTTCCATGCTTTGTTTTTTTCTTGCTTATCCAAGCAGTGATGTTCTGCCAACAATTCAGTAAAGGAATTTCTCAAAATATATCCTATTAACCAGTCTTAAACCTCCTGTATATGGTATGTGGGTAGTCACAGAAGAGAAGGGAAAGAGAATTGAGGAACCTATTATTCTTTTCCCCATTAAATCCAGAAACAGTATCTAGTGAGAGAGACAGTGTCACTGAAGAGGCAGATTTACTTGAGCTGTACTTCCCAGGAATACATTAATGGGGGGGGAGGGAGGGGGAAGGAAAAAAAAAGTGTCCATGCTGTTAATGTTCAAAGTGTGATTTTTCAACTGTCTTTTGAACTGGGATGGGAGGAAAAAGAGATTTTCTAAAAGCTTTGTAAATGTCTCTTCTATCAGTATTTTTCCTTAAATGCTTAATACATCCTGGGTGCATTTACTCTAGTTTGTGTATGTGTGAACTTCAGAGAGCAATGTCAGAGGAGGAAGGGATAATTTGGTACTGTGACCAGAGGACAAAGTAAATGAGGTGGTAAGATTACCTCCAAAGCCCACTCTTCAGCTCGGTATAATAGCTTAAATGATTTCTACACTCTCCAACCTATGAGGCAAAAGAAAGAAATGGAACAGAACTGATTCAAAGTCAGTAGATTCTGCATATATGAATTATATGGACTTTGTTTTGCCCACTACTTTCGGTATATATATTGAACTCTGGGAATAAATGAGGATTTATTAGTCAAATATTGCGAGCATGTGTCTAGTAAGGCACTCAGCCCATGGATTGATCTAGATGTACAAATCTGTGCAGTGTAAACAATACTGTGATAAATACTGGACACAAAAAAGGCTTCAAGCCTGGCCCACAATTTTGGCATAGTACTGTCTTTGCCCTTCATCTCCACTGGCTGCATGGCCAAGGGGACAACTTCATAACTAAATATCAACTTCTAGTTTGTTATCCTGTTATTGCTTTGATATAAGCAAAAGATAACAACAGAGTGACTTGAGGTACTAGTTCAAGCCAAACTTGTTGTCCTGCTTGAGGTTGTGTGTGTTGCAGTATCACAGGGTACTTCTGTGGGCTTTGACCTATATAACTTTGAGTGGTGTAGCTTTCCCAGGTAAGGAACAGTAGCATGTTTGAAATTCAGAGAAATATTTCAGCTTTCGTTGTTTCTGGAGACATTTCATTGCTGAAAAATCCCACTTTGGCAGACAAAGTAAGGAAGTGCTAAAACTGGAAACCATTCCTGGACTGTGGCTTAAGCCTGTTCTTATTTTGTCTTAATTTGTCTATGTCTTATGTTAGGTAAAATATAGTATGTTTCCATTTTGGTGTTCTTGTAATACACTGTCAAGTAAGAAGTGCCCCTGCTGAGGCAAACTGTAAATCAGTGGAGCTCAAGGACAGACAGTATGTGCCTTTGGGAGTTTGGTTCTGAGAGAGCTCATGCTGAGAAATGGACTTTTGCCCAGATAACATGCCAGCATTGGTAAGGAAATCAGGCGGTGGTTCTGGACCCTTAGGACCGAGAAGGTCTCAACAAGCCCAACATGCCTCATTATGAGTGTCCATCCAGGGCAGCTCTGGGAGGGCTCTATGATATGGCTGTTTACACTGGAATGCTGCTTTTCACAGATAATACATCAATATCAATGTCAACAGTAGCTTCCTGTTTTCTGCAGCAAAGCAAGCTGTGTGAATGAACAGGAAGGAGAGCTGCTGCCTCTCCAGCAAGCTCTGGTGGTCAGTACCATACAGAAGTTTTGCAGCTTGCAGTTTGAGCTGCTGACCATCCCTGTAGTACTTGGACTGTTGCGCAGGGCACAAGACAAAATAGCAGTACTACTGAAAAGCCTACGTTTATATAGGAACAACCCCATTATGCAATTTCTAAAATGAATGTTATTTATCTCTCTTCTCTCTCTGTCCTGTGGTTAGTGTGGTACTCCACAAATACAGAATTTGTAAATACGTTTGATTATTTCCAGCTTCTTATTCAGTTCCTTTGCATTTTACTACAAGAAAACATGATCTTAATCCCCATTTATTAAAAGGCATTAACATTACATTTGCTGACTAATATCTGTTTCTCTCTGAATGCATAGGTGAGGGGAAATGGTTTATATCTTTCTCAAATAATTTCATGTCTTTCTGGTAAGTGAGCGAGTATTTGATTATTTTGGAGTGCTTCTATTTAAGAACTAGTTATTTAAAAGCTCATGAACCAGCATCTAATCAGCTTTTGAGGAAGCTTGAGAGTAATACTTTTCAGGAAATGTCCACAATCAGTTTGAGGCTTTTTATTGCTCTGTTTGCTCTGTGCTGTTCGCATAATAGGACTTGTGGATATGGACATGGATCACCTGAAAGTCTCTATAATCACAGAAACCATTAGTTACTGCTTTTATGCCAATGTCATGATGGATGTTTTCTGGGTGCCCCAAACACCAAGACAGACAAATCCTTTCCTGTTTTGTAGTTGGCTGAAGTGCCTCTCTCAAGCCTCACTGTCTTGCAACTTCTGACACCAATAGAAATGTACTGCACTGGCTGTGGAAATTCATATTTGGAACTGCAAACCTTTATTTGGCAGAAGATGGGGAGGTTATGGTTGCAATTGAGATAAGTCAACTCATCAACTGCAATGGCAATTGATTAATGACGGTCCATCCCTGATTTCAGGTATATGAATTGGATGGACTAAGATGAGGTTAGGTTTTTAAGTGTACTCTGCTCTGAAGGGAGAGTTGTTTAGGTCTCTGCTTAGCAGTTCCCAACCTGGTAGATGACAAAACTGGTTTCAGGATAATTTGAGGGGGTAGGGCATTGTGCTAGTTCACTGTAAAGGTGAATGGCTGAGTTAGTAAAAATTATGGAAAAATTGAGGAAATTATTGTTTAGTGAATTCAAGTGTATCGGATGCCCCAGGTAGACATACGTAGGTTAGCAGAACACTGAAGAACAAGTGTCTGTTTGCCTGCATGCTGGAAATGTAGGGAGGTATCCTGGCAGCCAGCCTAAATTCTTATGTTTTAACAGTAGTATGAGATGATTTAAGTCCAGGATTTTGGCTATAGCCTTCTGGGAGCACTGTGGATTCAATATAGTGAATCAGTAAATTAGAAAGGCTCAGTGTGTGACTAACATAATAGGGGCACTTTGAGCAATTTTACTGGTTCCTCATAAAATAGAGTGGCTAGTTTAGCATTCCTGTTCTTGATGTATTAAAGTTGATTCGCCTTAAAAATATGTGAAATAAACTCTTAGATTATCTTCTTAGCCATAGTAGAATAGGTAACAATTCTCTACAAGAGAAACAGAGGTGGCTCGATAGTTGGTCTAAAAAGTGTTGCTATATCACATGTCTTTTCCCCTCCCAAATACAAATCACAGTTCTTCAACTTTGCCTTTGGTAACCGAAATGTTTAACAGCTGAAACAAAGCAAGCCTAAGTGGAAAAAGAACTACAGGATGATCTCAAGTACTTTTCTTGATGTGCCTCACAAAGAAGTTCTGTTGTTACTGTGGTGATAAGGACAGGCATCAGAACTGAAATTGAGCAGGTGAGGGATTGGTTTTTGCAAATTTTTTGCGGAAGGAAGGTAGCAATGCCTTGGACGATGGCTAGCAATAATTTGGAAGGGTTCTTTTTAGGCATATGTTGCAATTTTCTGGCGCACACTGGTGAACAAAAGCTATTTGTGGTTGAAAGGAGGAAAGGGAAGTTGTTAGGAATTGCATGAAGTACAATAGATGACATCACACCATTGTAAATTCATGCAGAAATAACATTCAAGAAACTGAAATAAAAATTTTGAGAGGATGCTTCAATAGGGCTGACCCAGCTTTCTGTGAAGTCAGTAAAGTTCTTTCAGTTAATTTGAGGATTGCTGGGTCAAGTCTGGTTGAACTCCATTTCTTTTCCCAGACAATGAAAGGCTGAGATTCCCCTAACAGAGGAAAAGTTGTTAAATGGGCCATCAGAAGAACAAAATCACAGGATGTTTAAAACCTTTTAAGAAAGCCAATGAAAGTGAGTGGTAATGATCCCAATTTTCCAGAGAGATGATAAATAGCTGGGTCCCAAGGGACTCCATCCTATGCTGCGTGCTGGCTTTTCTGGAGAAAGGTCAACAAAATTACTTAATACACTAGTGTTGTGTTATTTTACGAAGGCAAACAAATGTATTTTTTTCCCCTGAAGTAAAATATAAATATCTTACACATATCTAAGCTCTCTCTCTTGTCCTCTGAGGTAAAACCAAGCAAGGATTGTGGTTTACTCTTTCTGTTCCATATGGATGGAAAGCCATAGACATTATTGACGTTTCTAGTGATGGGATGAATTTCTCCATTTAGTTTTAATGCAGACAAGGTTAGAGCTGAACCAAAGCACTGTAGTTTAGCATGACAGAAGCAATAAACTTGTTCACAGAGCAGCAAAGACGTAGTGAATGAAATACCTCTCTGACTCCATCTGCAACCCAGAGGCACTTCTGCATGAGGAGGGGTCAGCTAGTGAGCTTTAGCTGATGACACTTTTGTTTTTTTTCTATCTTCAGATATCTCAGCTTATGACAGAGACTAGTCGAGAGAGCCTGACTGAAGCAGCATTGAACCGCTACAATGCAGATAAACCCTCCTTGTACAGCTTCCCTGCTTCCCAGAGCACATATGTTGCCAGCGAATCATCCACAGGCACCTCAGTGGCGGCATCATTTTTTGCCAGGTAAGAGAGATTTCTCAAATTTTCCTTCCCTAGAAACATGATTTCTTTCAAAGGAGATGATTCTGTAGTGAAGAAGTGGAGTTGTCAGACTACAGCACACTTGTCAAAACATGGCTATAGATACAGTTCCATCACAAACTTGCTGAATTACCATGAAAATATTGTTTAATCCACCTGTATGTGTTTGTCTGTAAGATGGGGATGATACTTCTACTATTTTCTGTGAAATATCTCTTTAACTCTTGATTTGGTTTAAAATGTGATTATGCTCCCAGCATAATACCTGATTTAGTGACATTTTTAGAGGGGTGTGTATCCCTGAATGAGATGGGCCCATCCAAGTAATTTTCTGATAGGCAATTAATTGTAGAGCTAACTGGAGGTGGATAGTTCTGTTTGGTGGGCAACGTTAGGGCTTCTTTATTGAATTTAATTCCATCTAGAGAAATTATCAAGATTTCCACTTTCAGACTGAAAAGTTCAGGTTTCTGATTTCAGTTTCTGTCCCAGTCATGCTGTTGAATTGACCTGAGGGTCTAAGCTCAGCTTCAGAATACCCTTCCTCTTGAATATTCAGCCAATGTTTAAAAAAAAAAATCTTGATGAGATAAAGTTTCTTTAAAAAAACTTATGGCTGTCTTTATTAATTTGTTAGTAAAAATGGTTTGTTAATTTGGCATAGCAGCTCATAAGTGAAATATCTATTATCAACAATGGAAATATTTTTCTGTGCAGAAATATGCTCTTTGCAGAACATAATCGTTTTAGCCCACTTGAATACTTACATAACTGAAGAATTTAAAAGAATCCTTGTCTTTTAATGCTTTTCAATAATAAGAAGATTGACTTGGGAAGAGTTGTGGAAGTAATGAAATAATAAGAGAATAAGCAATTTTTACAGCACTTCCAATCCAATCTAGTGAGAGCTCTGAATTTCAAAACATGGAGTGAACTTTTCAGTGAACACCTCAGGTATATCCAGAATAAATTCCTACTCTTTAGAGATCCAACTATTAGTAATTCCATATGATTCTATTTTATGTTAAAGGTAAATTAAAAACTTATATAGTTGTTGGACTCTGAAAAGAAGATTTTCCTCTCCTATTTTTCCTCACAAACATGAGGACTGCATACGTCCAATCAGCGTCACACATTAAGTGAATCATTTAAGAGGATTAAGGGTAGCATTTTAGAAGACCTAGTGTACATTGGGGCAGCTCTACCATTTTTTCTTCACAGATGTGATGCTGCAATAGCAAATGTAAATGCTGACAGTGGGCTTGATTTGCTGCCCTTTTCTGTTTAACCCCAGGCAGTTTAAATTAAAATTGCTGAATGTTCTCATATGGTAACATCTAACCGGAGTGCAGATTGGGATTAGCACATATTTTAGCATGAACTGATTTATGAAGATGGCTTAACTCATTTGTTCTTCATTGTTTCACTGTTTTATGCTGAGAGAATTCATTTGCTCTTAATATACTCTACTGAAACTAATTAAATTTACTCAAAATCCCCTGTGTAAATCACAGAATTTTAAGTAAAACTGTGTTCCTTTCTAGCTGATGGTGGGTATTCCTGGGTATGCTTGGCCCAGCAGAGATCTCAGATGTAGGCTGTTTATTTTTAAGCTGTACTTAGCAAGACAAAAATACCTTGTTTAATTTGGGGTATTGCATAATTAGATTAATATCACTTATGAGTCAGTTTTGTTCTGGACTTCAAGTTATATCATCTGCTGACAGTTCAAGCAGCAAATCCAGTCAGTTTTTCACTGTTTGACTTTTTAATATGAAAATCTGCAACTTGCTTTCAAAATGTGGATCTCTAGTTAATTTTTGTTTTGCATCCTGTGTGTCTATTTACATTTTTGTGAAGTTGGGGTAAGAAGCATAAGAACCCACATGTATGTGTATTACACAAGTAGAAGGCAGTGGTTGTCAAACTCATTAACATGGTGTGCTGTTTACAATGCAAAAGTCGTTTGTACCAGACATATGAATTCTAAACTTTTGCTTTTTCTGATTGTAAGTGGCATGTGGAGTAGTGACTACCAGCTGTGCCTGGTTTTTTTGAATGCATGTCACATACGATGTTTTCATGGTCAGTAAGTAAGAAATTATTACACAGCCAGGGAAATTTGCTGATGTGAAGCTGAAGTTGAAAACAGAAAAGCAGAAAATATTGTTTTGAAATTTGAATAATGTCGCACAGTATTTCACTCTAAGTTCCCTAACAAACAAAGCAAACCTCGGATGAGGCTCAGATATAAAAAGTCATCCATCATCAGGAAAACACCCCAGTTAACTAAAATACTATAGTATGGAGGAAATGTCAAGGCATCCATGGGAACTTCTGGTTGTAATTACTTGAGAAACATCAGGAGTAGAACACTGGGAGCTCATAGTTTTTGTCTTCTCAGGCACTACTACTCCAAAAGCAATACTCACTTGACTGGCCTACAGCTGGCACTGAGCCATGGAGAAGTGTCTGAAGGCCACAGTGACTCTCAATCTTTTCAAAAGCCAGGAGACTTATCAGTTGTCTCAATACTTGACTGCTGTGTTTCATGATCTATAGCCGACAGATTTCCAAGCCAGCTGAAAGGGCTGCAACTTCTGTGAATTGTCATTTGTCAGGATGTTGCTGCAAGAGAACTTATGATGTGTCAGGATTCCCATGGGATAGTATGTGAATGTTTTAAAGGAACAAACATTGAAAACTGTCCAAAGGGCTCTGCTGGTAGGCTTATGAATGTTAGACGATACAGGTATGAATAATGAATTTCTAATGGTGATTCTGACACAGTAACTGAATTCAGTCAATGGCATTTTTAATGACAAGCACCAAATTTGCCTTTCTGTTCAGGGCTATCACTCATTTTAGTCTCAGATATCCTCCAATCCATGCTAATTTAGCATCATCTTGCTTCTTACTAGTATATATTTGGGACGAAAACAATTCATTTAGTGAATGTGAAACAATGGTAACATTCCTTACACAAAAAGAATCATTTGTAGAGCATGTTAGGACTTTTACAGGAGTAAAAATCTTTTGCATCCAGTTTGGAACTTTGTCATAAGAAGCAATGCATATTTTGGCCATCGCAGTCTAAGGTGTACTAGCCCTTTGCCTTGTGTCCCCTAAGCACAATATAAGAGTGTGCCACCTCCAGTTAAGGGAGAAGTATATGCCAGTGCCGATGCTGCCAAAGAACTGAGGGAAGGACCTTCTGTCACTTATCTCCCTGGTGTCTCTGTGAAGCTCTAGCAGGTCAAGGGGCATTGTACTGAACCTTGTTCCTGTGCTGGTTTCTACATAGAGAAAATTTCTGTGACTCTGACTTCAGCATTGGCCTGACTACTCCATAAAGAAACCTGCCCTTCTGAATAAAGCTTCTCTGCTGTGACTGGTCTGTAGAGTTTCAAGAATCTCTCAAAGGGTGATAGCATGGTGCAGGAACTAGAAGTCAAAACTGGACCAGAGCCTTTCAGTTGTCCTTACAATGCCTAAAGGTTTTGGGGATTTTGGTACTGTTCCTTGTATGCCCTGCACAGTAAGCTTGGTTTCTTGGAGAAGAAAAATGTCTATTGCATCAGAACAACAGAGAAACATAAAAGACCATTTCACTTTGGACCTCTAAAAAAGTAAAAACTTCTGAGAAGGAGGTATTTTTAAATGGCAGTCCTGAAAGTTGTTTCCTGTTGCTGGTCAGGAAATGTAACAGCGTATCTTGAACAAAAGCCTGCCTCAGTGTGAAATCAGATATACTCATATTTGGATTAAATGAGCCTAAAGGGAATATAGATAGTCTTGAAAGTAGCCTGAAAAGTCTGTTCTTGAAGGTAGCCTGAAAAATCTGTTCTAGGGACCATTTTCCATGTCTTTATATAGCTTAAACACTAATCAGAGCCACAAAATGCTACTGTTGTAGATGTAAGAAAGGCATGTTTTTCAAATGAAATGCAGAAATGTGCAGATTTTTAAAAAACTTCTTATTTTGAGACAAAATAAGAATAGAAAAACTTAGCTTCCTTTACAACTGACATGTAGCTACTCAGCGTGGGATCAGCTCTAGTTATGGTTACCTCCATTCTTGGAAAAACTGTGGGTGACCCTTTCCACACTTATTCGCCATCCCTGTGTGGTTTGGCAGTTGGGGGAGAAGGAGGTGAGGCAGTGCCTGACTGCAAAGGAATATTGTCAATGCTGTGTTCAAAATGCTGCTGAATATTCCACAGATTTCCCTTCCACTCCTGAGAATCCTTTTTGAATCTTTTTAAAAATTCTGCTACATATTGGATGAACTACAAAGCTTATATAAACACAGTATTTGTGGGACCCTTTTAGTAAAGCTGCTTTGCTGTTTTGATTATTTAGCGCTCCAGAGACCCCAGAATCTTATGACTTGCTGTTTTTTGCACACACATGATAAACTATCAGCTTATTACACAACTTCTGATGTTTGCTGGTTTTCCTTATAGGTGCAATGTTATGTGACTTTTGTTGAAACTTAAAGTAAGGAGCTTGTCTGCACAATCTTTCTGCTTATGGGGAAATTTTTAAAGGCCAAAGGCTTAGAGTTCAGGGCTTTTCCTTAAAGATTGTGTATTGTTTAAATTAAGCACACCATTTTAAGGTCCTGGCTTGAATTTTTTGGAAGTCTGGGGGAAGTTCACAAAAATAAACTTTTCCTGACATTGCAACAGAGGGCTTGTCAGAACATGGGTAGAAAAACCAGGTAAGAATCAGATGCAATGGCTCATGGAGAAGCAAATGGAGTGGGTATTCCTATACCACAAAGCCTGCTTTGGCTTGGGAAGCTCCACGGGAGAAACATTTGATTTGTGTCAGTAGTCCAGCTGTAGCTGGGACTATCACATGTGGATCCAGGTCAGGAGTCACTTCTTGATACTCCTGTAACTTGTGTAGGTGTACAGCAGGCTGTGCACCAGGGTGTTGATGGTGGGGCCTGAGAGACCTCTCAGGAAAAAGCCTGTGAACATTGTCAGAGAGTGAAAGCTGCTTGTCCTATGCTCTGTGTCTTTCTGAAGAAAGTTCTGTTGAAGTTTTGAATATTTTTAAGTGGTCTGAACAGCAGATAACTCAGATGACAGTGTTTCTTCACACTGAAGACTGGTGGACCCAACTGCTCTTTCAAGCCATGCAGTGGTTCCCTGGTTTAGGTACTGCTTAGAAGTCCTCGATGTCAGATAGTGGTGACCTCAACATCCTTAAGAGAAAATTGTTTTCTGAGACTTAGGTGGAAACATATTTTAGTTTCTTGCTGTCTAAACTATGCGGAACATAACAGGATTTTCTTTCATTAGCTGAACAAACTAAATTTAACAGTTAAATTGTGGTCAGTCTCTCAGACATTCTGAAGAACTATATATTAACAACTCTGATCAGAATTTCTAATCTTTTCCCTCATCCTCGTCATATACTGCATGAGAAACAGGTAAAAAGAAGAATGTTAAAAGGTCCAGACTGTCTTTTTTGTAGGAATGCTGGTGGCAAGTTTTAAAACACCTGTAAATCATTTTCACAAATATTTCTACCTTCAAAGCCTGTCTTGGGGCTGACTAGTAGGGGAAACTTCAATCACAATGATCTCAGTCAACCTGAAAGACCATGAAACAAACATTTAAAATTGTCACTTAGGTTTGAGTGCACAACTTCAGGGGCTGATTTTTCATACTTGCTCAACATTCATCAGAAAGGTAGGAGATCTATGTTCATAGTCACTGCTTTTCTGTGCTCCCTATTGCTGTGAGAGCCATAACTAACAGACTGTTTCTACTGCCTGTTATTGGTGTAAATGCCAATTGAAGGTGGATCTTGACTCTCCTGAAGCCAGAGAAGGCTGGCAGTTGGGGCATAAAGAATACTGTTTTTCTGTGGTTCAATATAAACAAAATAAATGTGTCCTGGCAGGAAAAACTGCGCAAGCTACATGAAAGAATAGCCAATACCTAGTAGTAGAGGCAATGATCTGATAAGCAATAATAATATTAGGACTTAAGTGCCACATCTGGACAAGGGAAAGCAAATGTATTTGAATGATCTCTAATTCTGCATGGTATTTCTATCTTGGATCCCAAACAATTCCCACTGGTGGTTTTTTTTTTCTTTCAATGCTGACACATTCCCCATGGCACTTTTATTTGGAACAGTTAATATATTTTGGTTACAAAAAAAGTTTAGCCACAGGATTCCAGACTAGGTCCATTTCTAAAAGGAAGTGTGTAGGGTACATGTCTGAAACAATGGTGTCTGAATCTTTGGATACTTGCACGCTGCCGTATTGAAACGAAAACATAAGAAAATGCATTCATTTCTAGACCTGGGTTGGAAATCCTGTTGTGATATGTTTAATTTGGCATTGGGCTGTAAACAGAAATAATTTGAGCCTCCACACCATTTAGATCCACTGTATGTTGGTTGCAGATTAATAGCTTTCATTCACAGCTTAAAATGCAGGTAATGGACATTGATTTTTAAACAGGATTTGGGGAGTGACCCATGGAGCTATAAAAAGAAATAAGCTAAAATTACCCTTAGATTATAATAGAATACTATACTCGCAGGGGTGTGCCATCTGCTTAGCCTCAAAGCACGTAACTGATAAAAGGGATGTAAATCCTCCTCATGTCTCCAGTATCAAAGTAACCCACTTCAGATGTACAGGGATGTTTACCTCAAGTTAACAAATGTAGTTTTCTGGACTAAACATGTTTTAAAAAGAACTATTTAGAACAACCTAAAGTAAAAGATTACTTTCCAGGAACAATTTATTGACCATTGAACAGAGAAATTAAAATTCCAATCCACAAAAGGTATGTTACCTTGATGTTATGTCTGTATTGAAATATGCTACACCTGCTTCTCTGCACTGCACAAGGTGAGTGTTTCCTGACCTGCACTTGCCCCCCACGCGGTATGTTTTGTATTGATAGAAATGGCAATCACCAAATAATGTCTTAATTGAAATGGTTATCAAGATTTGGAGTTTCTTGTGTAGCTAGCCTTTCACAGACTTGAGAAATCTTGATTATTTTCTAGGTTAAGTTCCCCTTTCCTCCCTTTTTCTTTGGAAAGTTTTGAGATATTTTGTTGTTTCTGTGTGACACAATCCCCAATTCCATCTTATGAATATCTGGTTCTGTAAAGCAAAGGACACATACCATGAAAATTTTCTACTGAAGTGATTATTTTAAAATGGATGTCTTGTCTCCTAAGTATAATTAATTGTATTAATTATTTCAAAAATATATATTGCCTGAAAACCAGAATCTTAAACTTTTTCTGATTCCTGTAAGAATGTGTTGTTTAGTTACAACTTTTTGGTTCTGTAAATGTCACTGCTTTGCACTGTTTCATTTTCACTTTTTTCTGTACAGAAGTTTGTGAACGCGCATCTAGAATTTATGTGTCCTATTAATTTTTGTATGACTGGTTATGTTCAACTTTTAAATTTAAAAAATTCATCTGGGGCTACAGTACATTCATATGTGCTTTTCCCTCCTTTTTTCTGTGCACTTGTTTTCTCAAGTTTAACACCATGAAAATTTATGGTAACCAGGGACTCCATTAGCTTGAAAACAGACACTGCCCATGTCTCTCAGATCCTGGAGTCAATGACTGGTTATATTACAATGAAAAGGGCCAGTAATGCAAACACCTACTTAATCTGCTTCATGCAGTGTACATGCTTTGTAGAAGCTCTAAGTGTTATGTAGCCTCTGTCAAGGCAGGAGGTAGAAGGAGGTAACCAAGACACTTCCTATCTTCAGTGGTTAGCAATGGCCTTTGTCCGATGTTTCTGAGATGTTACCTTAGCCTAAAGTTTGCTTTCTCTGTTTGTACATCACTGATTGCTGCTATTACAGATAAGAAGATTTAGGCCTGTAAATGACTGTGCTGGCCCCATTCTTGCTGTGACTCTCGTGTCTTAGGTGTTGTGCACTGATAAATGCTTTCCATTGTGGGGAAGAATATTGGATGCTGATGGCATTAAGGCACTGATTATTTTACTGGTTTGCTACAGGAGGCAGCAATTTTTCATTGATTTGCAATCCTAATTCTCCTAGATGGTTTCAAGCATTCAGTACAAAGGTACATAGGTGTATGGAAGGTGAACTCCTGCAACTCTCCATACACTAAGCTAAAACAGGTAATTTCTACTTCTTGCCACATTTTGTGATATCCTGCTGATTTCAACAGGTTGCAAAGGGGGAGGCTAACTAAGGATAGGTTTGGCCTTCTAATTTCTAAGAGGGTTTTTGAGGTGCCAGACTACTTGCTACATGAACACCTGCTCCCCGCTGATTTGGGAAAACTTAAAAGGAACTGAGGTTATTTCCTTCCTTCAGCACTGCCTTTCCCTGTACCTGACGTGTACATTGAGAAAAATTGCTAGCAGCATATGCAGGAATCCCTCAGCACCTGTTACCAGACTCCTGGCGTTTAATCTTGCCTTTTACTCTTAGGGCAGTGGAAATAAAAATGGTCAGCATTAATCTTCTGACTTCTAGTATAGCTGTGACTGCTAACTGTAGTATAGACAACCTCATGTTGATTTACTGTTTTGCATATTTCTTGCTTCCATTAAACCTTGACATGAGTTCTGATTTATAGTGTCTCTATCTTGGCTTGCAGAGAGAGAAAGATGAATTGATGTAGTTGCACTGTCTGTAGCAGAAAATTATATGCACCACCAGTTGTTTTTCCCCTCTGTTTTTAACACCATCAAACTAACCTTCACTCAAAGAGATCATAAATCCATAGTAACAAGACTTTTTCCTAAACACCTGGAAGTTCAGAGTGGCAAACTTTTTATTCTGATTACTGTTTTCCTGTTACAAGAAGTACTGTTACAGTGCTGCCCCAGCAGCCTTGAAATTCCAGCTGTGATTAACCCTGTTTGTAGAGTTCTCCACTGCCTGCTCAAAGAGTCAATGTTTTCTTAACCTTGAGAGCAATCTATTCAACTGCTGAATGGCTTTTCCTTACAATTACCAATGAATGCAGAACATTTTAGTTTTCCTTGATGGATTCCTTCATAGAGTAAAAGCTCCAACAAGAAAATGGGTTGAAATGTTGAAGTATTTTCTTTTTCTTTTTTTATTGCCAAATAATTTAACATTATGTAGACAACTGCCTGTTGGGCTTGTATATATGCATCCCTGTGATGTGGTTATAAAATATGGTAAGACCACAGTACACCTGTATACATGACTATGTGGACTGTAGCAAACAGCAAACCTCACCTCTTTGCTCAGCTGTAGATTGAACGTGATGCCCATCATACAGCTGCTGTCCATTGGCATATTTCAGTCAAACTATTGGTTTGGTCTCTTCTGAGTAACTCAACTTCAGGATTACATGCATGCATTGCATGCGGGACAGGGGCTCCTGAGCTTTCTACCACGCATCTTGATTTGACACTACTAGTTGTCTTTCTGGAGACAGACCTGTTAAAGCATAAAAGAATGTACGTGTTCAGGAAATAAGTAATTACTGGACCATTGCAGCTAACAGAGACAATTTTCCCTGTGAATGCATTTCTTGAGATTTCATGACTTTGGGGTGTAGCTGCAGAGGTTTTCTGATGACTGGGGGATTCTAGCGGCTTTTTTCTCAAGTGCATTTTCTGTTGTTTAATAAAAAATTAGCAGAGATTTCTTCAGTCAAAATGTTGACAGCATCTGCCTCTTCTATTCAGCTGCCTATTTTCAGGAAATCAATAGAGACTTAATTTCTTTAAGATCTCTATTCTTCTGGTTAAAATTGGTCAATGGATTCAAATGTCCTTTTTAGGGTATAGTTAGAGATTTATGTAGATTATATATGTCATCCTCATTTCTTTGAATAACCAGGCTAAAAACTTCTGCTGATAACTAGTGAGGCAATCTTTGTGTTTATTATCCCAACAGTCATGAACAGACCATCAGAACATCAGAAAAGAACCAAGATAGTTGCTCTCTTGTGAGAATTACAGCAATAACCTCTTTGAATCTAAGAAAGAATGCTGAATAAGTGAAAACTGTGGAAATCTAGGCAAAGACAGAAAAGACAATATTAGCAGAAATTATTTCCATTTCCTTTCTGAATAACTCTTTGTATGCAAAAACAGGGAGAAATCAGTCAGCCTTTCATTAGGGAGGAAAAAGTACATAGAGGGAAGTTGGACAGCATTGTGTCTCTTGTTCAAGCCATCTGTAAGCAAGACGAGTTACTAACCTGTCCAGGATGGAGCGTATTTCTGTTGCCTATTTCTGCTTTTGTTTTTTATTACTGAAAAAGAAACAAATGAATGTAAGTCTAAGTTTTCCCATTGCAATAGCTATTCCTTTTCCAGCTCTCCTCTTCCACCATGTTTGTCCCTTCCCACAGCAGCGTTAACCTTTTATTAAGACGTAACTACTTCAATTCAGCTATGTGATGTTGTGGAAATATCTGACTAGTTGTGCAAGGTGAAAGACGTCTGAGTTATGTCCAGCTATGTACTTCTAAAATGTGCAAGATAGCACTGTTCAGAGATCCACAAGGGCCCTGTGGCTTTAGTTCAGGTCAGTTAATTAGCCTTGCACTTCCTATTCTGATTTATTTTGGTAGTCTCCATGGGACACTACACAACAGGGTGTGTGCTCCAAAGCTGGCATTTTCTGTTGGCCTCAACTATTACCTGTCACAAGCAAGACACAAACCATTATGAGGTAAAACAAAAGATAATTTCTTGGTTCTCTGAGTTATAAAAGTCTTTAGGTTTCACATACTCAGATTCTTGGTTGGGTTTTTTTCCCCCTCTCTCTGCATGCATGAAAGTCAGAAGTGAACTTGCATAATGAAAGCTGAGCAAAATAATCCTATGATTCCATAAATTGAAGAGAAATATTTTGTATTGCAGAACACATAAAATAATGTTGAGAACTGATATGAATGAGCAATTCATATATCTTCTGAATCAAGCTATGCATGGATATGGGACTAGAAGGAAGGAAACCAAAATAAAACTCTGAAAAGGAAATAGAAGTATTTCACTAAGTCATGAAATTCTGGGAGTACCCGTGAGTTAATGTGCCAATGCTTAGGGGTTTAATGTAACAATCTGGGTCTCCAGGAACAAAGTTGGACATGTCATTGATCCCGGGCAAACAGGAAAATACCTGTGATGCAATACAATTAAAAAACCCAAGATCTTAAAATATTGCCAGTGAGTTTAGGATAATGGAAAACAGGTGTTGGTCACACTGGCTTGACATGTTTTTCATGAGGTGATTCACATGTTTAATAAAGTACAACTGATAAAATATAATCTAAGTGGATTTCAGTAAGCTATTTGGGTTAACACCCTGTGAATTCTTTATTAATACTTTACAGCAATGCGAAACAAATTGCGAATGCATTAAATAGACTAAACTAGATGAACTTATGTATTATGTTAAATGACTGTGCTCCTGTTGGGATTCTGTAGAGATACGGAATGCCATAGGGCACTAGCCGGGAAAGTATTTTTAAATCTTTCAGGTGGTGTTGGGAAAGTTTTTAGTAACAGATTGCTTAGTCATCTGGGCCAACAGTAGGTGTTACATCAGTGTCAAATGTAATATCATAAATCCAATAGCAAAGAATGTGGACCATGCTTACAGAATAGGGGCCTATGTATTGAGAAACCCTTACTGGAAAGGATTTGTGTGTCGTGGTTAATTAGTTGCATATGAGCACACAGTGGGGCACTGTGGCCAGGAGGGATTATGCAACTCTTGAATATCTGTAAAAATAAGAACATATGAAGAGAGGCTGCAAAATTACTTTAATTCTGCATTAGGAATAAATATGGTCACTGCTAGAACACTCTGTCTAGTTTTGATGTCCACTGTCAAGAAAGAGTCTGAAAAAATGGAGAAGCCTCAGAGAAGAGACACTAAGATTATTAAAAGTTTGGAAAACATGTCTTCCAACAGCTTGACTTTAGTTTATCAAATAGATTTAGAGAGATATATGTTGACAGTGTGCAGGGAACCTCTGCAGGGAACAGAAACGTGATACTAGAGGACTCTAGCAGACAAAAACATGTCAAGATGTAACGGCAGGAAGTTGAATCTAGACAAATTCAGAATCATAATGAAATGTGCATGTTTAGGAAACATGTTTAGGAAAGGGCAATGACCTGCTCTAATGAACAAGAGTAGCACAGAGTTCGCCTTTAGTGTATGTTTTTTAGATTAAAATTGATATGTGAACAAAAAAGGGCTGTAGTTAACCACAGTTTGGGGTTTTTTAAGACATTTAATGTAGGGAAGATCCATTGCTTTTGTAACACGGGAAATTACATTAGAGAGTCAACAGTCTCACTTAACGATCTGGGAAGACATACTTATGAAGGTGTAGCTATGAGAAATAGTATTTCTGCTCCTCTTTCAGACAGCAGTGTTGTAACAAAGCACAAGAAAAAATTGCCATGAAGAAAGGAGTAAACTATTACTTTTATTAATTTAGCTAGGAGTGATTAACAAGTCAGTCTTTTAGTTGATATGGTTTATTGTAGATGAACTTCAGAAGTTTGGGGGCTAGTGGGTGGGTTAGTTTTTTTTGTTGTTTCTATTTTTTTTCTTTTATTTAAACTGCCAGTATCTGGAATTGTCGTTTTTGCCTTTTTATGCAACAAGATGTGGGAATCATAGTTTTTTTTCATAGCTTTAGTGCTGCATTGTTTTCCTGTTCTTTTGAGATTCCATCCATTTCTTGTCTGTTTCAGAAAGTACATCAGTACATATCATTAAAAAAAGAGAAATCCTTCCTAAAGTTATAAATGCCTTATTTCTTCCTTTGCCTTTTGGGTTGAGGATGTCAGTCAGCAAAGGTGATGGGTGTTTGTTGCTGACAGAAGTAGATCGGGAAAAGAGCATCCTAATATTTTGACATATAAATTAAAAGGAGAATTTAGCAGCTGAAGCTGAAATAAAAACCATATTGTATCTGAAGGCAAAGGCTTCGGGGCAAATGTGTGTGCTTTAAAATTACTGAATTGATGAAACCAATGCAAAAAGAAAAAACAAAACAAAACAAAAAAAAACCCAAACAAAACCAACACACCAAAAAAATCCCAGCTGTTCCACTTGATGGCTCATAAAATCTGAATAAAGTCATTCAAGGGCTTTTTTTATAGGGAAAGAGTATTTTTTGTATGAGTAGTTATGGTAGCATCTGGTTCCCATCTCTGGGAATTCAGAGAATCCACAGGCACCGACATGCTGTCTGCTGCAGAGACGCTCTACAACACAGATAAATGCTTCAGACAAGTGTAGAGTACGTAATGTAATTGTCTGCAAGCTGGAAAGATGTTCAGGTTTGCTGGGAGGATAAAACTCTGAATCAGTAAAGTTTGATTAACATAAGCAATAGGAGCAGCTTTTGCGTAAAATTTCCTTTGTTCACATGTGAAGAATGGACTGATAAGCTAGCAACACCTGAGTCAATAGGATTAATCAGTTAGAGAAGGTAAGCAAGGCATACCTAAGGCAAGAGGAGTTGGGTTCTCACAGAGGCTATACCCTTCACAGAGGGTTCAAACAATGGGACTGGTGAAATAATTGTCAACAAATTTGAGCAGGAAATACAAAGGGCCTTTTATGAATAATCACATTGGATTTAGTAACTGTTGAATGACAAAGAAAGCAAAATTTGTCTCAGTTATTTCTGGCTTGTCACAGTTGTAATTCTAATGCCTTATCCTTTCTATAAACAGGATTTGTGTGTAAGTAGTAGTCACATTGTTACCTTATGTGGAATTATATTACATCCTGGTAAGAGTTTGTTACACATTATTGACATCTGGTATCACAGAAAGCAAGATCTTCAGGATGCCTTGAATGTGGGCACAGACACAGTGATGATTTTTTTGGCTTATGTTGTGCTCAGCACATTGTTTTTGCTTAACAAGTAGTATGATAGAGCAAATAGAGAGGACATGAAAAAATTTTGCTTCCCTTATGGCTGGAGATGGACTCAACCTCAATAAAAGTCAAAACCAAAATGCATTTAAGCACAATTCTGTGCTTGAATGAAGCTTACCTTCATGCCAGGACACCTCCTTATGCACATATAGATAGAGAAGAAGTGATAGCAGATATCCTTTGTGCCTCAGGGAACGACTGTGTACTGTGTGAATATGCCTGACTTTTGTACAGCAAACTAGAGGTTAGTGGGTTTCTCCAGAAAACTGGAGAACAGGGTTCTTGGCATCCCTGAACCTGAAAGGAGTCAATAATGGCAGCTCATGCAACTCAGAGGAATGTGTTTGAATAATACGTGAGGGTGGAATTGGACCTCATTCCAGTATTGTCAGCTGAGGAAGCTCCACTGTGTAGGAAGGAGTGTGGCACCCAGAGAGCCACTGGCAACAAGCGAGAGGAAGGAAGCCCTTCCCTAGACCTGGAGAGCAGGGCAGGGCAGGTGCTGCAGCAGCCATTCTCTTCTTCCAGCAGCCACATCTAAAAGAGAGGTGCCAGCCATTATGTGCGACTTTGTGACTACACCCAGACTGAAACCGGGGGCTGTGACTCCCTTTTCCACACAGGTGCCTAGTTCTGTGCTATGGAAGTGCTGTGGTCTGGGAAAGAGACATTATTTCAGAAATGTCTGTCTTCAGCACTTCCTATGGGTCAGTTTATATGTTTGCAGCATGCCAAGCTGGGGTGATGTTGAGTCAAGTGCCTCAATCTTCCTACAATCTGTGTACAGAAATTGGGTACCTAACCGGAGATTTTGACTTTCCCATTAATGGAGTTGCTAAGAAATTGCCATGCCTAAAGATGGCATGGATCTAGGCTGAAGTTTACACCTGAATCTAAAGAGTATGTTGAGACTAAAAGTTTCAGGTTTAATCTGCATTAAAAATAACAAGTACATTGTGAATACAAGAACCATTCCTAGAATAAAAAATCCAAAAGACCAAGTTGAAGAGATCAGGCTTCCAAGAGCACTAAGATGGGAATGATTCAGGAGCCAAGGTCCCATTTTCGAACATTATTGAAGTGCTTCTGAGCTTCAGTAACAGTGACTACTACTGGAATCTAGATTCTTGCACATCTAGGTAACTTCTGAAATTGTACTTGTGAAGTGATTAGAACTTTTTCAGTACTTCCAGGAGGCAGATTTTATTGCTATGTTCTGATTCAGATTTATCTCTGGTTCTGCCACTATTCTTGAATTTTGAAACTTGTATTTAATTCCTAACAAATAACTACACTTAAACCCCAAACACATTATACAATATGTTAGCTCCAAGAGACAATATCCTAAATGAAAACAGATAATTTTCTTTTTCCTCTTGCCAGCTCTTTGTTTAGCAGTATGGCAATTGCACACACATATACCAGATGTTAATGGAAACAAAATTCCTCTTTAATTTACAGCAGAATCCCTTGCTGGCTTTGTATTTGTCAAACACACAAATGTTTCAAGCCTTATACTCAGATATGCTACAGCAGTATTTTGCTGTAGTATTTTGCTTAATAATTCAGATTGGAAGAAACACCTGGAGGTCATCTAGTCTAACTCCCTGCTCAGAGCAGGTCCAGCTATATCAGGTTGCTCAGGGCTGTGTCTCATGGAGCTTTGAATATCTCTGGATGGAAGTTCTACAACTTCTGAGTCCCTGTTCTAGTGGTTGCCCATGCTCATGGTGGAAAAAAAAATATTGTTTATGTATAATTTGAATTTCCCATGTAGCAATTTGTGTCTTTTGCCTCTCCTTCTATCCCTGTGCATCTCCAAGAGTGAGTCTGGCCCTGTCTTCTCTAAACACTCTCATCAGTTGTAGACAGTGCTAAGAGATCCCCTTCACCTACTCAAGGCTAAGTAAATACAGTTGTCTCAGCATCTCCGCATGTGTTACACGCTCCAGACCCTGACCATCCTGGGCATTCATCTCAGTGGACAAAGACATCATTGTCTCATTGGAGGGAGAATCATGGAGAGATGCCTTCACTGAGATAATATTCTAGAAATATAAACTGCTTATATAGGAAATCTGACTATTGTGCAATTAATCTTTCGCTGGGACTGGTCTTTAGGGATCACACTCAAAACCTGAACTTCAAGATTTGGGGTTTTACCTCTGAGGCTGACTGTATTTTCCATTGCCTTTACCTGAGCAATGCGTACTCAGGAGAGACTAAAATGATTATATATTAAGATGTGTGATTTCAGATTTTAGGTGTAGAAATTTCTATAGCTAATGTTTTCTCTGCTCTTCTTGTAGCAAATATAGGTAATACTGTGGAACACCCATGGCGGTTCATTTTTATTTGCTTTGCAAAATTTTTGGCTGGGAGTCAAATGGCATCGACAGCCCGAGCTTCTGTTTCACATACTCAGGAACTATTAAATATTGATGTTTCATGGAAAAAAGCCATCATCGTGGACTATGCCGATTTGGGCACCAGATGGTTGTGTAGGCCACAAAAGGATTTTTCCCTGGAGAGCTTTTTCATGTGGGCTGCTGCTGTGGGCTAAGGGGGTGAAGGCCCAGCCATGCCAAGGTCTTGTCAGGTGCTGCAGGGCTGGGGGGCTCCCCATTGGGGGTGGCAGGGCAGGACTGAGCAGCCAGGGCCTGTCCCACCGCCCAGCCAGGAGCAGCCGGGGGACACCGGGGCAGCCCTCTGCATTGGGCTTCTCCCTGGGGACAGGTTGAGGCCATGCAGGGACGCAGGCCCATGGCTAGGCCCAGCTCAGTGGGCCCCACGGCAGGACAGGGCTGTGGGGAACTGGAGACCAGCCTGGCTGGGGCATTGCTGGGGCAGGGATTGATGGCCCTGGGGGGTTACATGGGGTCCTGGGCCCTGGGCAGGTGGGGGGAGCTCCAAGGGGGCTGGGCAGGACCTGCAAGACCTGTGGGTGGCCTCAGGGCCCTGACAGGCCTAGAACTGGGGCTGGGGTTAGCAGAAGGGCAAAGCCTGGATCTGCGGTGGGTGTGAGGCTGGAAAGGGGGTGCAGATGAATAGTGCAAGCTGTGAAAAGGTTTCTCCCCTGTGAGCTCGTTCAGTGTGCTAGGAGACCTAAAGCTTAGCCAAAGCCTAGGAGTAGGGTTAGAAGGCAAAAGTCCAGAGCTGCATCAGGCATGGGGCTGAAAAGGGACTGCAAAATCACAGAGCACACTGCAAAAAGATTTCCCTCAGTGATTTGCAGAGAAATTTGGCTGAGGGTCTGATTAATGCAGGGGAGGGGAGAAATTGCTGTGTTGCCTGCAAAAATTACCAGACTCTAAAAGTCTATCAGATTCTCAGAGCACATCCCAGTCCTGTGTCTGTAGCATATAATTAGACCTGTCTGAACTGTAATTTTTGTTGGACTGCTCAGTTTGTTCATCACTTTTATTTTTACACTGGAGCTAGTATAATTTCAAACTTCTGACTCCCACTACGGAGGGTCAGCAGAGATGAATACAGGAGTGACATTCACCTCCATGAACCTTACAGCCTTGGCAACTAGCTAGTACCACTCTAGTTTTCTTATTGTTTCAGCTACTAGTGAAAGGGGGAATAGAGAAGAGTCAGGAAATTCAGCCCAGGCACAATTCATTTTGCACACAAGCCACAGAAAAACAGCAGCAAGTGCTAATTATGTTTTTTAAGTTGAGCATTTCCTTTCTGTGTGTTTTCAAACAGCAAATTCCCTCCACACCCACATAGCTGGAGACAGGAAGATGATACTGGAGCATGTAAATACACACTTGTCTATAAATGGACTTCAGACATTCCTCTTACTATGTTTATCAGAATAGGAGATTCTTTAACTTGCTCCATGAGTCACTCTTGACTAGCTGGATCTGCCTAATTTTACTCAACACTTTCTGGCCTAGCAAGCACAGGAAAATAAATGCAGAGTGGTACAGTGCTCACAGAGTGTCCCTGTTTACCCTCAGCTCTCTTCTTCCTCTTTCTACTTTGGGGACTGCTGTCTCCTGGTCTGGATGCCAGCACAAGGGGCTGAGACTGCTGGCGAGATGAACTGCTGAGTTAGGGAGTACCTGGCTTGGCAGTCAGATGAATCAGCAGAGGATCTATGCTCAGTTGTGTGAGGACTAGAGTCTGGTATCCTGTAATGCATGTATTCTCTGGAAATGTGCAGGGGATGTTCTGATTCTCACTTCCTTCCCACCAGGAAGGATACAGCTCCTGAGAAACTGTAGTCTTCTGTCCATGATATTCCCTGTATTTTACCAAAAATTCTGATAGAAGAACAAAGCATGGTCAAGTAAAAGAAAGCTTTAAAAATCATTACGAGCAAATAGAGGGTATGGTATTTTGTGTTCCCGTATATAAGTTAGGTCTTTAGAATTCAAGTGCAAGAGAGCTCTTTAGTCTCCAACTCCTTCCTCTGTACTTTAATAGGAAGAGAATTATTTTTTTTTTACCTTGAAGCTTCTGCACCACTTTCAGTACATTGGCTTGAAGTTCATACTGTTTGTAGTGACATGACCAATAGCATTTCATTAGAGCCCAATACAGATCTCTAACAGTTTGATCTTTTCTGATTTATGTGATACTCTCACTACATAAATTTTCCTCCTCTGAAAGGATTCCCGCCTCTGAAGTTTTCCTATGGCCTATGCGGATTCTTCACACTTTTGTGGCTCCCCAGCCATCTCTTTCCAACTGTCTATTTGCTTCTGCTCTCCTCTTGCCATTCCTTGGCCCTCCATCAATGTTAAGGGTTTTGTTTTTGTGTTTTGATTTTTTCTTTTGACTTGAATCATCCAGTGATTTGGTTTATAGCACTGTACTGCAAATGGTTGTGTCAGCACAGCTGAAAGGGTTAAGAGGTTGTGATGTGGGCTAGAATCTGGTAGGAGAGAAGGGGTGTTACCTCTAACTTCATCCTGAGTTATACTGCTGCATCTTCTAAGGCATGAAGATGGAGAGGTACCGCATGCCAAAATATGTATTATTATATTATTTCATAAATGCAACGCAAACATTTGGGTGGGTATTTTTATGTCTCAAAACATA
This sequence comes from Phalacrocorax aristotelis, assembly GCF_949628215.1. Lineage (NCBI taxonomy): Eukaryota > Metazoa > Chordata > Aves > Suliformes > Phalacrocoracidae > Phalacrocorax > Phalacrocorax aristotelis. The sequence continues at coordinate 120,439,023 of NC_134278.1, read as the reverse complement.
AATGCTACTTGTTTAAGTACTGAAATGTAGTAAAAAAAAATCTCTTGGTTGTTAAATTGTTGATGCAAGCTGCACCAGAAAGGATGTTAGCCAATTGCCAACCTCAAGTTTAAGATTTCGGTTTTGTCTAATCATGAAGTCACTGAGATTTGAATCCCACAATACCTGATAATTTGTATACCTGTACAGAAAGGCTGCGTTGGCTCTGTTTGTTCAAAAGAATTTGTAAACAAAAACACTTGAGAACTGGTGCTTTCAGTCATATGTAAATTCTCATGGCCTTATTAAAATTTATGGTTTCTAAATATGTGCAAATTATGATTAGCAAACAGGTTTCTAAATGCTGGCTGGTGAGAGAGAAGAGTGAGCTAGTACCTTTCTGCTTTTTGCATGTCTGTGAACTTTTGTAGTGTCTGTAGAGAAAAGGAGGCTCAGGGGAGGCCTTATTGCTCTCTGCAACTACCTGAAAAGGAGGTTGTAGTGAGGTGGGTGTTGGTCTCTTCTCCTAAGTAACTGGTGATAGGATGAGAGGAAATGGCCTCAAGTTGTGTCAGGGGAGGTTTACATTGGATGTTAGAAAAATTTCTTTACTGAAGGAGTTGTCAGGCATTGGAAAAGGCTGCCCAGAGAGGTGGTGGAGTCACCATCCCTGGAGGTGTTAAAAAAATGTGTAGACATGGCATTTCAGGGCATAACTTAGGAAGCACGGTGGTGTTGGGTTGGCGATTGGACCTGATGATCTTGGATGTCTTTTCCAACCTTAATGATTCTGTGATTCTGTTCTATAATTTTATATATACATTCATGGAGCATATTGAGTTAGTCATTACAAATTGCATACGTGTTGAATGTTGAGTTTTTTAATCCATCGGTCAAGACAGCGTTTCCCTTATTGTTGTTGAAAAAGCGGTATTTTAAATAATTCCCATGATGTGCCTAGGTAGCCACAAGAGATGTTCAGAGTGGCACTGAGTTCTCTGTGGGATCAATTTTCCTATCATTTAGCACCAGAAATTAGTCTTTTCCTTCTTTCTGATCTCTTCTTCTTTTTCCCTTCCTCCCCAAATTCAGTACGGTTCTACCCAGCAATAGCAAAGGCTGCTAAAAAGGTGGAGATGACCACGTATATAGCAGTGGAGTCCTTCAGGTCAAATTATGCATGTGCTCCATGTTCTGGTGGTGTTCTTTCTCCAGTGACGTGGCCAGGGAACAGTAATGCAGGTTGTACCCCCAAGTCCTCGGGGACATCGCTGCACTTCAGGCATTCTGCAAGCTGGTGGGGTTCACCCACCTTGCCTTGCTGAGGGGCACTTGCCTCTTCCTCATGTGCTGTGAGGCTTCTTGCTCCTCTTTTGCATCTTCTCCCCAGCTCTGTCCATCCAGCAGCCATTTCTGCATGAAGCTCTCTGCTCTGCCAGTTGGGTTTGAGTTGCTTTGTCAGAACTGAACAGTGACCTTAAAGGTAGATGATTTTTGGTTTTGACCTGCAGCTTGTACAATGCAGTTCTTGTTTGTTTTTTTCAAATATCTCTACTATTTTGAAAGCACACTGTTGCTCATGGAGGTCTAGTTATGCATGCTGTAAAACAGAGCAGCGTATTGAAATTGATAAAAATTAATTAATAAAGAATTACAAGAAGGCAATATAATTAATGCCAGTCAACATGAACTTATGGAAAATAGCTCTTGTCAAAATGACTTGTAATCTCATCAAACAGAAATATCAAGTGGAGTTGATTAAGTATAATTGCATTGATGTGACATTTGGTAGTTGCGGACTCCTAAGTCTACTGGATGTGTGAAGAGAGGCAATGGCTAGGAAATAAGGAAAGGCTTAGAGTTGAAATAAGGTCTTTACTATGAGGACAATTAACCATTGGAGATTGAAGCCTGCTAAAACCTTATTAATGGTCATTTCTATAAATGTACAATGCAGATCTCTCAATTGTACAAATTCTCAGTTGTAGAATTATGGATCTCACTCTTCCACCTATTGTCATGATGCACAGTGCTTGATATTTCATATTTACCATTTGACATTTTTTTTCTTTTTGAGTGATACTATCTTTATAAAAAGTTTATGCTGAACATGAACAAGGGACACACCAGTTGCATTAAAAATAGAAAAAAAATCATATATCTATTTGATAACTGCCACTTTTTATTTACATTAAATAGTACCTTATATTACTAATGCACCATATAAGTCTGTGGAAAGATGTTGGTCTGAGTAAAACATGATATTCGTTTCATCACTTTGCAAACAGCTATAAGAAGCGTTTTGCCTTAGAATAAACCTGATTGAAACTGAGCTTGGGACAGCTATGGAGATTCCTGTAGGGCACAATTCCTTCCTTTCTATGCCCTTATTCTAGGTCAGATTTAGAAGCTTGTAATTTACATCTGACTAACTTCCAACATCATGTTTTAGTATCCCTTAAGCATTTCAGTTGCACCGACTAGCACAAATGGGATAAGCAGTCATGAAAATAATCCCTTTCTTCCACCTTCCTATCTAGCCCTTGCCTACCTGTTCTGGTGCAAAAGGGTCAGATCTGATGAAAATAAAATACATATATTTTTTAAAAGCATTCCCAACAGAAGTACTTTCCTGACTGAATCCTGACTTTGCATCAGTGTGAAGCTAGTTAGATGACCTGCCAAGAACAAACCCAGCATAATTGGTCTGTACTGACTGGGAACTCTACAAACTACAGACTTAGTGTGGCAAGAGGAATCTGAAACACAAACCATAACATTTTAAAATGAAAATTGATAGGCTTGCCGCATTGTTTTGCTCAGTGTGATTGCCTTTTACTGAAAGATTCTGAGGAGGGGGAGTCAGCCAGGTATGGTCTCTGCTACACACTCTATCTTTTAGCTCAGCACCTCAGTGCCGCACCACTTGGATGGTGGCGGAATATTTTTTTGTTTGTGTTTTTTTTCCCCTGCTGTGATAATAAAGAAGGCTTCTGCTCATCTCAAATATGAGCAACCTCATTCAAAGGTTCAGAGAGAAAAAATATATTTGCTTGTCAAACAGTTTAAGTCAGTTTTGAACCTAGAAATGGTGCAAAGCCTTTCTTCATTTCTGTTTTTAATAAATCTAACAGACTGAAGCACCTCAGAAGTATCAAGCCTATCTTTAGCAAGGCTCTTATGCTCCTCCCGTATTGTCCCCTACTTTGCCTCCCTCTGGTCCCTACTTGTGTTACCCAAATGGCAGAGTGCCTTCCACAAGGACCTCAGCAGAAGTGCAAGCGGGTTCTACTGGGCCTGCATCAGAACATCAGAGCTATCCTCATTTCTTACTGTGTGTAGTATGTGGAGTAGAAACCAATGGAAATGTCAATGATAAATTATTAGTAATAATAATTAACACAAAACCTTATCCCATTTTGATATTGATGGGAGTTTTGCCATCAGCTTTGCTAGTCAAATTTTAACCTAACAGGAGGGAAAAACCGTTTGCCTGTTGTTTCTTAATCCATGAACAACAATACTGATTGTTACAAAAGGGTACCGTGGCCAAGCAAGGTGACTAATAACACTGGCATCTAACAGTGAAAAGGTGATGTAAAATGCAATTTATCATTATGTCTCATTCACCATACCCTGGGCTCTGCTGCTGGAATCAATGAGGAGTCAATGAAATGATTAAGTCCTTCCTTGGTATTACCTCAGTTCCCATGCCAAATTGCATGTGTCTCTCTTGCTGCTGAACTTCATGCTGGTCCTGCATTATTGCCATTATTGCCCTGCTCTTAGCAGTTCGTGATTCAGAAGACTTCCTGTAAAGACAGGTTTTCTAAACTTAAAAGGATGTAAAACATGCAAGTTAGTCAAATCAGCTCTGAGATGTTTTTGATTATTTTGCCAGCTCCTCAGTTTCCTATGCAATATCTGTCCCTTCTTTTTCAGCCGAATGAGTTAAAATACTCAGTTATCAGCTCAAAATTGTATATGGGTTCAATTTTAATCTTCTTTAATCATCATGTATCTTCATTCTTGGTGTTTTCCAAGTAAAATCAAGAAAATTAATACTTGTGGTAAAAGGCTTTTCTGTTTCAAATATAGCTGTGGACAAAATTGTACCTCTGGCAGTTTGTCCAATGGTATTCCGTACTTGTCTCCAAAAGAAAGGAGAAGAAATGTTCCATCTGGGCTCTGCACTTCAAGGGTTGCAATAAAAAGCTCTAACTTCAAGCTGAAAAAGTAAGTATGCCGTGTAGCCCTTCTAAAGCTATTTCATTTAATCTCTTGGTACCATATGCATATAGAGATATTCCTGATAGCTGTATCACTGCACTATATTAAAAAAATACGGCAATGCTGCCGTTTTTTAAAAAATACACATTGTAATTTGTTTTCATAAATAACTATTTAGTATTGGAATGCATTTTCTTTGTAGAAAAAAGGTAATACTGGGTTTAGTATTTCTGTTTGATTCGTTTGGTTTTATTTAAAGGTTTTTGAATAACTTCAGAAATGTGGCTCTAGATGTCTGATATCAGGATAATTAAAAAACTAGGACAAAATTTGAACCAGGTTTCATTTCTTCTGCATAGTATATTGGTGCAAGCACAGATATTATTAGATATGGATTATCATCCTGGAGTTTTGATCATCAGGATGAAGAGGCTGATTCAATCATCTTTGAATCTTGTAGTTTGTAATTGGCAAACCATTCTTTAGTGTGGCAGCCCACCCCGTGTTTTCAGGCATTACTTCTGATCTTTGACCTGGATGATCATCACCTCAGAAACACCTTTTACATGAAAATTTCAGCAATAAAGTATGCTTGGGTGTACATATTTGTATATGTGCTTATGCTGGGGTGTGCGTGTGAACCAATGCATTTTGCTTCTGTGGAAAGTGAGTAAATGCTGGCTTACTTTTTAGCATAAAGTCACAATTTTTAATTGAACAAATATCACAGATTATTTTTGGCAGTACATGGACAGGTATTAGAGGGTGAAGCAGTTCCCACTGAAACCAATAAAAGTCTTCAATATGATGGAAGCTGGGTCAAGTTCTTTGTAAGGTGTCTGATAGCTGTTAGATGATATTTATCACTTTTAAAGTAACATCAACAAATATTGCACTGCTTTGGATAAGGTAACCTCTTTGCTCAGGGCTTCGTCTTTCTGTTTTAACCTACATGCAGAGGAAGAAGGCTTTAACTTTACAGAAACTTTGTAAAAGAACACCCTCTGTTGAGGCTATAGCTGATAATTAACCGGTTGCCAGACAAGTCAGTTTAGATAACAACATAAGAAGAATTCGCACTCCCTATTCCCATTAAAATAAAATTTATTTTCTCTCTCTCTTTTCCTTTTTGGCATTTGAATTACAAATTGTACACAATGTCATGGGCCACTGGACAGTCATCTGAGTGCAGCTTGCTCTGAACAAATGATGCTGAACAACATTAGGCAGGCCTCATTCCTTTACAGAGATAATTTTAATTAAATTTCAATTGACCTAAAAAAAGGAAAAAAAGTAATTAAAATTATTAAGAGGCATTTCAGTTGACATAATCTGTCAGTAAGAAAGAGAGAAAATCAATCTGCACAGAGTTTTCTGGCACTGTTTTTACTGCAAGCCTTTGCGTTATGATCTTTAGATCTTTATTGACAACAGGAGGGGAAGGAGTTACCAGGTCAGTACTATGAAATCAATACTTTTATGCACAAAGCAGTTCTGAATAGCATTAGTGGAGAGCCTTTCTCTGTTAAATAAATTTTAGCTCGGTGTTTTCTTAATGCGTTATTTTCGTCACGTGTATTTAATGCTGTTGACACTATTCTCTTTACTCTTCTTATGCTCTTCCTAAATGTCCCTGAACCAGTGGCCATGGTAACCCTCACTCACTGTATGTTAGGCTACCTCCAACACTGCCTTACTAGGGCTGGTTGTTAATGAGCATAATTTGCTGGTTCACTTGTACAAGGTCATTCTTAATTTCTTTCTGGTTTTAGTATCAGCTCAGCACTGAAGAATCTCAGCACTAACATCCCTGGGGTGTTTTTTTGTCTGGGAAAAAAGGGGGAATATATAGGTATTTAAATATAAGTAGTACTTTGTTTAGCATTTCAGTGAGCATTTTATCTTATCTGTTTGCTATTTATTTATTTATATTTTTATTTTTGAAATATGAAATTTTACCAATTCATGGCTCTGCATTACATGCCTGCCCCACCTCACCCTTCCCCCTCCACCCCCCCATTATACATTCTAGTTCTGCAGATAAGATCTGAAAAATGCTGTGGATTTATTGCCGCCTGTCTGCCTGTGGGCTAGTGTATGGTAAATGGAGTGCTATTTGCATATGATTATATAGTTCTACCCTTGTTAATACATTAATTGCGCATCATTGTTGCACTAACTGACAGACCCCTATCTGACTTCTACAACTCTTTCTGCAGGCTGATCTAGGCAGCGCTATCTGTATCAGCATGGCTTTCAGCAAAGCCTCCCTTGCAGCTGGGAGGTGACTTCTGAGCAGCAAGAAACCATGGCCAGAGCTGCTGAATAATTTGACATTGTTTCCTTTTAAAAATGCAGTATCTTGGAATTAAGACTAAAACTATTAAGTCTTCTGCTGCATTGGGAATTCAATTCCAGTTTTGTGGGAGAGGCTCATCAGCTGAAATGGAAATTAATGCCAAGCACGAGAATCTGGGCAAACACTTTGTTATTTTAAGGGTAATTTTTACTCCCAGAATCAACAGATTTGCAAGTCACCAAATGGGAGATCGCTGTAGAAAAGGACCGTTTGGCCTTTTTCTATCAGTTTACAAATGTACAATAATTCTTTGTAATTGTGGAGCGGGCAGTTTTTGATGGTCTTAAAAGATTGTAACTTACACCAAATGGCAGCATTCAGATTTGTACAGTAATTGTGACAGTGTACTATTGTTTGCCATATGTGACAGCCACTTATTTTTGAAGTCACGATCAACATATTTACCATGTTAAGTAACAAAAGGCTGACTCTCTGTCCCACATGAATAAGGTAGACTGTGCTTTACATTAATAAACTGTATTCTTGCTGAACTGAATCTTTATCAGTGTTCACTCTTTGTGTGTATTCCAAATTAGAGCCATTAGCTGTAAAGAAAGAAATATGTTTTCGCAACTTTTAAGTCCCATTAGCATTACAGAATCCAGAAAGCCAAGGGAGAGAGAGTTTCTTTAGCTCATACATTCCTGTTTTCCTCCGGGAAGCATAGAGCTGCGTATGCATCCCTTGCATGAAGGCAGGAGAGATGTCTCACCTACACCAGATCTCCCCTTGGCGCTGAACAAGTGAGCCAGAAAGGATACAGTTTTCTTTCAGCATGAGCGTTTTGGGTTGGCAATAGGAGAATAAAAATCTTGTGAATTTGAAAGCAGAGTTAATTTGCTCAGGATAATTGAAAGACAGTGCAAAAGAAACCTCATGCCGCCTCTTTTAGCAACGTTTCAGAGTGGAAACAGCTGGAGGGTTCAGGGCTTACTGGGCTGAATGATATGCAAAGAAATTAAATGGTGCTCAAAACAGCCTGGATAGCTTGCCCTTTCGTTGTACAGGATATTTGTTTGGAGGTTATTTACTGGGCTTCCTTCTCCAGCCATATCAGTTCCAACTCAAAAATTAGTTATGTATCCATTTCTTAAGGGGAATAAGAAATCACATTTGGAAATCAAATTCCTAAACTGTGTTGCAAATACTTAGGTGAGAGTTTGAGTCCTCTAGTCCTCTAGTTCTGGCTGGGTCATGAAATTTAATTAATAATTCTGTTGCAATTGATAAGTCAGCTGCAGAAAACGGCACTGAGAAGCTGGTTACAGGTTAAATAGCTTTTATCCCTAAACATCATGACAAACCTGCAGTAACATGAAGTAATCAGGCTGGGTTGTCACTACATAGTGAGAAATAGAAATGTGGTTTCTGGAGCAGAGAAGAGAAAGATCAAGGGTGATGTTTAGACCTGTTTTTATTGCATCTGAAGAGAAAGCTGCAATTATACCTTAAAAAGTCAAAATTTTCACTTTAATTAACAGCAGAAACTGATTCATGCTTCTTTGCTTGTCCCGTGGTGGTGTGTATGCCATGTGAAGTCATCAAAGTTTTTAGTCAGTGACCTTTGATCTTTAAAACTAGAAAGACTAAGTATAAGACTGTGAAGTCACTTTGCAGAAAAGTGGCCAATTCTCTTGATGAAGAAAAGGACATGTTTCGGTATGTATATAATGTCTGCTCAAAAAAACCAGAAAAAACCCCAGAACTGTGACTAACATGTCATATTTGTAAGGAATGAACAGTGTCTGGAATGGAATGCCTGCAGTAGTGATCTGAGTTTTTAAAGAATAGGCATAAAATGGAAAAAATATTCCAGCATGCTGCTACTTTGTGCTGTTTTCCATCCATAGATGGTGATGGAACACTTCCACAACATGCCAGTGTTGGGACAGCAGCATATACCACCTCATTTCGACCACCATTGAAATAATAAAAATAAGCATTTGATTCAGTGTCAAGCAATGGTTTGGAAAGAATCTTTTCTATGTCCAGAGGGTGTCTGAATATTAGTTTTAGATGCCTACAGAAAATCCACAAATTTATGAAGGGCCAAGTCGTAAATAATAAAACCTGTATTTCTTTCAGGATAATGAGTCTTCTAAAGAGAGAAACAAGTCTCAGAATTGTTGGTTGGGAGGACAAAGTACTGTTTCCATTTCTCTTTGTAATGGCTGCTGTCTTGGCATTGAGCTGTGTTAGCAGACAACTATTGACTGGGTTTAGTTAGGTCTGCTGGTGAGTGTGAGTTAAACAAGCACCAAACTCAGTGCTAGAGAAGAGGAGGAACTGCAGAGCTGGAGTCAGGGGAAGAAAGAAAATAATACTTAAAATCTATAGTGAGAGGAGCTAAGGGCCGTTGTCTGTCATGAAATGCCCAGTGTCAGATGCCTCATAAGAATGGTGACATATGTGGCATCATTAACCTGCATCCAGATGGGCTCCTACGGTTCAACCCCACCTAGGGGTGCTCCTTGGATTGGAGTCTAGCTGCTGCTGCCACTTGTGATAGAGGGACACCTTGGTTTTTTTAGGCACCAGGGAAACATCTTCCCTCTGAGGGCATAGGTGGACTGTGACCCAAAAGTATCCATTAAGAACAAGAATATTGTTCATTCACTCAAAGATAAATAGCAAGAAAGAAGACAAAACAGCAAAAGGTCTCTTACTGTGTTTTTACTGAGGTATTCTCCTTTCCTTGCAAATCTTTTAAAGTTAGTGGCTTATCATCCTACTCATAAGACACAGTCCAACATGCTGCACTGTTTGCATGATGATATTGGGATCTTGCTCAGGCAGCTGTTGCCATTTGTCTCTAGTTATCTCTGTAGTTGGAGGACTTTCATGCATTTGCCTCCCCTGCATCCTACATTCTGGGTTTGGTGAGGAAAAGAACCTGCATCTGAGGAGACTGGCATGTCTCCAGTAGGTAGCTCCTCTTTTGTTCTACTAAAGAGCCTGAGGTTCTTTCTGATAGCACCTTACCTCTGTTTTGTTTCCTGTTTCTGGTGCCTTGCGGCTTCCCCTGATTTAATTCTGTAGGATCAGATAAATTGCTGTCTTGATCTACCTTCAATGTAAAACCAATTCACATAAAATTAATAGCAATCTGATCACCCTTGTTCTCTGAAGGGCAGCTGTGGAGAGAAATGTTTCTTATAATAATGCACTCTGTACAAAACAGAATGTGATTTTAAAGATTGCTTTAAGTATTATGAACAGAGGGGTCTTGATAGCTGAAGTTTGAACTCTTGCATTGTCCCACTTTTGAGTGCTTTAGCCAGATAACCCAATTAATTTTAATGTAGCATTTTAAAAAATGAAATATGTTGTACTATATATTTGGTACCTTTCTCAGTGACAGCTGACAAGTTCCAAAGACAATTCAACAGAGACAATAAATCATTCTATCAGCCTACTGCAAGGTGGTGCCTTCAGATCTGCGTGTGTTGCTGGAATTGTATGTGAGCTAAAGTACTTGAACTTCTGTCTGGGCGACCTCATGGTTTTAGTTTCCATTGAACAGATGAAACCAGGATAAGTATGCACTGCCTCTGCAGTTGTTTTATCTTCTGGCTCTGTAACAGTTTCACACTGGTGTATCTGTGTTCCTAGTATCCCCATTCTCTGCTTAGCATAAGCATGTATGACAAGTAGACAGATAAAAGCTAGCTGCTTTTGTAGTATTTTCTTAGTGAAGCAGACTCTGTGTGACTCACTCAGGCACTAATTTTTTTATACCTCAGACTACTAAAGCATGGACTTACATTCAGCACTTGGAGTTTGTAGCTGGACTTTAAAATGGTGAGCATGTATCTCAGTGATTTCTTTCAATATCAGAACTGTTACTTTCAAGGGGGAGAACCAAGTAAAAAAGAGCATCAGGCAATGGTTTCACAAATTGTTAAATTTGTTTTAAGGCCATCCAGAACCAGATGAAAAACACCAGGTAAATGGTGCAAGTCAGTGAAATGACGTCAAGCCATTCTGCCAGTTCACGTTTAAGGTACACGAAGGGCTAATTTGGCCTTGTAGGCTTTTTCAACTAGAATTGAGTATAATCTGTCTTCCCAGCATTTGCAGAAATGCCAGCGTGAACACTCTATCTAGTGATTTAGCTAGGTCAAGAGAAATGCAAAGGTACACTTTTCTCCCAGTTAGAGCAAATCGTACTGCTGGGTAAAATGGAAATAGGCAGACATGGTATTAATGGTTGTAGAACCATGACTGTAATCTCTGAGGATTAGAGTAAGAAAATATGGAGGCTCAATTATGATGTACATCATAGAAAAAAATAACCTGATGAGCTGACTCAAACTTTTGTGTTGTTCACCTGTTCCCAGTTGGGACAACATGCCATCCTGGTGGTACACACCCACACAAGAAGCTGGGTATATAGCAAAGCCCAGGCTAATAAATCGGCTGGGTTTATTAGAGCAGGCTCTATAGTCTCACCACAGGAGGCAGCAGGAGGGATGCCGGGGTAAAAGGGTGCTGATGATTCAGCAACATAACTCTTGTGGGATGAGGAAACATCTGCGAAGCTTTTCTGAAAAAAAGGTGAGAAAACCAATACCGTCATGGATATTTGCTGGCATTATGAACTTTCACACACCGTTTTGTTTTTTCTTTGGTGTGGGTCATGGTCTGCTGCTATCACAGTAGGGGTGTTTAACAAGTCCTAGTAAAAGAAAACTGTGTTTGTGGAAGCTGCTGTGCAGATTTGATAGGATGTTAAGGTGGAGAGGCAGAACAATCAATACGCTGAGACATACCATTAGGCAAAAATGAAGCGAAGATAAATGTATTTTTTTCTCTTTGATGCAGAATGAATCTTTATACTGGGGAGCTCAGCTGTTAAATGACTTGCATTTTACTTCCAGGATAATGTCTACTTTTTACCATGATGGTTTCAGAACAATCTCTCTAAGACACTGTAAGACACAGTGGCTGCAAAGGCAGTGTTAAGGAATTGGTAATCCTCTCTGAATTGCAGTCCTACTGTGTTAGTGGTTAACACAGCACTCTTGCTTTACTTTTTTTCCTTTGTAATATATGCTTCACTGGATTCTGAAAAATGCAGCAAAAGCTTTGAAGATGGATAATATAATTCCTTTTTCACAACACCACAAATGTGTATTGTGGATGAAAAAGGCAATGGTATTCAAGCAGGAAACACATTTAGTGATTAAATGGGCAAGAGATCTGTTAAAATATATTTCTAAGAGTTGTCCAGAAGAAGGAGGATGATAATGCCATAGTACTGAGACTTCTATTGCCATCAGGCCCTGTTATACAGGGTCCTCTACCTCTGGTTGTTCACAGTGACTGTTTGACTCAGCAACCTCATAGCAGGCCAAATTAGTTCTGAATAAAACTCTGAGAAAGTGCCTGTGCTGCCATATAGATTTTCTGGTACCCAGCCTTGGGACTTCTTGTGTGGGCTAGGCCAGAACCTCACAGAGAGGTTGCTGAAGTTTGGGTTAGCAGTTTCAAACACCAGAGCTGAGACTGTCAGATGCAATTTTTTCTGTTACAGGGCTATAGTAATTTTATTCACAGTTTATTTAAAACATAACTTAAAGACCGTAGTTTGATTTCCGAAGTCAGATACTAAAATGAGAATGCTTGATCATTTTGTCAATTTACATGAACACGTCAATTATTAATATACATGGAACAGAGATGTAGACATAGAAAAATGTACTTGTACAGTAACTGAATTATTCCCTTCTGAGTTCTTTTTGGTGGGAAATTATACAGGATGTAATGAAGTCTTGGAGTGGAAATCAAAGAAATGTCACCCTGTATGACTGGGTGTAATGGCACCAAGGGAGCCTGAAAGTATTGTCTCAATTTATCATTTCCAAGACAAGCGCCTTGCATTTTAAATGAAGCAAGAAAGCTTTCAGAAATGTTCTTTCAAACAGCTCCGCTTCTGCATTTGTTATTTTCATAGTATATTTGAATTATTGGCTTCTAAAATATCCTTTTAGTTGCATTGATTCACTGCTGGTCAATCACATTTTTCCAGCTGAAAAAGAAAGCTAAAAATTCCCTTCCCCATTCCCTTCTACTCTCCACCAAATAAAAAGTGCTGACCAAAAATGTTGATTCTTCCTTAAGAGTTTTGTCTGATTGAGACCCTTAGAATAAGGGTCAGCATGCATGCCTCTAGTTTTTTGCTAGCTCGGTATTTTCTTATGCTAATATACCTCATATCTCATTGTGTCCTTCTTTTCAGTAGTTTTCCATCCTGTGGTCCATTATAATAAGAATATTATAAATTATTCATTCATTTACTTTGTACTTCATTTCCTATCAGCTACTAAGGTGTAAAAAGTGAGCTTTCACGATTGTCCTTTCTCCCTTCTTCCCTCCTGCCTTCACCTGCACTTCTCTTTATGAAAACCTAATAAAGTATGAAGCTAAAATGAGTTTTTGTTTTGAAAACTTTCCACTGCTCTTGTGCGTGTTCTTCTTTTAGATTACTCCTGGGGAGAGCTGGGGTATTTGTTTTCTTGATTAAAAAGTCCTGTAGAATTTGGTGGAGGGCTATCTCCTATTCATAGACTTCTCAAAGCAGCTCATGGGATTTAAAAGGGTAATGCCTCTCTGCTATAGAATTCAGTTAGTTACATAAATATTTTTTGAACTCTCCTATGACCCATATGTTGTTTAGAATAATTTCTATAGAGTTTGTTGAATTTCTTTCAAACTTCTATTGGTTTCATCCTTATTATATTTGATGGGAATTTCCCATGAGAAGAGGCTAAAAAAACCCAAGTATGACTCGAAAAAAATACCCTCTAGTTGTATGCATACTTTGTAGAAGAAATGCAGAACTGTGTCCTTAATTGGTAACATAATAAGAAGATGTATCTGCCTGCATTCTCTTAGGCTTATACTGTATTTGGGAAAAAATGTGAAATTACAAATGTTTTTCAAATTATAAAAAGCTACTAAAAGATTTAGTAAAAACTTTTCTTAATAAAAAAAGTCCATAATGTAACACTGATGTGCCTGCACTATTTTCTTCTACTTCCTGAGCTTCAGATTTACATCATGACATTAAATATGCTAGAGTATAAACAATATGTACTTTGTAAGATAAAACATTATATCAGACTAAATGAAACACAGGGTAATGATACAGGCTGTAGCACTCTATCATTAGTATCCCTTAGTGTTTCAATATAAATGTAAATATAGAGAGTACCTTTTCTGAAAGTGGTGAATTTTGTTGTCTGTTACGCTTTCCTCTGAAATTCGGAAAGCATGGCATACAGTGTCCTATACAGTTTGAAACTATAGCGACTTTTTAAATTTAGTGAGAGCTTTGGATTGCAGATGGGAACACAAAGGAAAGCTTTATCATACAGTCCCCCATCCCTTGGTACAAATACACTCTTGTCTCCTGTACTGGTAGCTTATATTGCACCTTTGTTGTACATTCAAGTAATATATGACAAAGTTACCTCTCTGGAGCTGGAAGTGCAGTGTTTTCTGTTAAAATATTTCACATATATTTGTGCATTCCAGCTAGTGATATCTGTGGTACAAAAGTTAGTGCTTTTAGTTGATCTAGGATATGATAATCATATTTTAGAAGCCATTAATATAAAAAGCATAATTAGTTTGGCTTTGCTTTCTTTTTAAGAGAACTAATCCAAGGTTGCTGTAACTTTCTTTGAATCTTGGACATTGTGCAAAGCCAGCCATTTGACCATGCATGTGGGCTGAAGTAGAGGTCAATATGCACAGGCTGACTGGTTTGAACCAGAAGTACGGCTTTCCCATATCAGGTTTAAAATTTTCAAGGCAAACCCAAGTACTGAAGTCCAATGACTCAAGACTTCTTAGAGTTGTCAGGGCATTCAACAGTTTTTGATACCTTTTATAGAAACATATCTAGTAGACTAAAACACATAAACTTTACCCATCTACCCTGTGTTTTCTGGTTATGTCGAGACTCCAAGCCCTGTGCTTCTCAACATGCTTTTTATACAACACACAGGTGGTGTTTTCACATAATTTACAGTTCCTTCAGGTAATAAGGTTGCACTTCATGGCCAATTAATCTGGGAGGGAAATGAAATTTACAGTGCATTTAACATGATAAAACTTTACAAAATCTACAGGGGTAGAACATTAAGATTTCTGAACATATAAGACATTAGTTCAGTAAAAAACTAGAAGATGTTTTGTATAGATCCTATATGGAACAGCCAAGCACAGAAAGATCAGCAGTTCAACTTATCCACCTTCTCTAATGGAAAAGATGCTTTTGAACAAAGAGAAATGCAGTGATTGCAAGCCGACCGATAGTTTAACATGGGTCAAATGGGACACTAAAATGAAAATGTGCCGTATCTCTGCTGGTTGAAGTTCTTTTGTCTTGGGCTTTCTCCTTTGACAGGATTTTGTTTCTGCCACCTATGCCTTACCCTCAGTACTGCAGTAACGCTGAGGATGTGTGCCATATTGCACTACTTGCATTTTTAACTTCATTATTCTTGTGTGATTGGAGAAGCTAGAAATTGAATTGGAAACCTCAAGGGCCTCTAAAGTGAAAAGTCAGGCAGAGAAGCTAAGGTGTTCACTATCAGCTCTCTATGCTGATTAGAAGTTCAGTAGCAGATTATTATTTACTTTACCAGTGTCAAAACCTTCATTAGAAATTAAACTGTGATGAAAAGGAGCGTGTAGAAACAGAGTCTGTGAACCATAACTAAAGCCTTTTTATCTGGGGCAACCATTGGAGAGGATGAGAGGAGAGAAATGCTGGGGCTGCCGTTTCACTCCGTGAATGAAATAATGAATTTAAGTTGGTACTTCCTGGGAGCTGTTGAAATGATCCTTTTAGAAAGGCAGGGGAGCGGGGAATGGTTTTCGAGACATTATGGTTTTCAGTTGCTGCCATTTCCTTTTTCCTTAAAACAAAGACTTTAGACTGGACAGAAACAATAGGAGTCCAATGTAGAGCCAGTGCGCAGATACAGCAGAATCAATGTGAATAATGTTCTGTATCTGTGGACTGTGGATGGGATTGGGTGATTTTCCTCACTACAGGGATGCTATGTCATGTTGGAGCCCTTGTTTTAAAACCCAGCTCCCCAGACCCCCCAGGACTATATTTGTACCTGGGAGCTAGTGAGCTCCATCTTACCTGTTCAGTTATGTTCATATCACCCATCCTGAGCTTAATTGTGAGAACGGAGTACAGTGCATTGGGGCCTGACATGACAGAGCCTTCCCAAGCCTCGCTGAGCAAGTCATCCCAATGTGCATGCAGGGGCTCGCAGACAGGCTGGCTCTGTTAGCTCTGATAACCACAGCATTTGCATTTTCACCCTCAACTGCTGATTTACTCCAGTGCTTTTACATCAGATAACTTATTTAAATAAGCCAACAGACAGGTGAGGACCAGTCACAAAAAAAGCTGTAATGGCTTAGGCAGGCAGAGGGAGATTTGTGGATAAAGATATTTAAGGAAAGCAGATTTTAGTTAAAATCATTAACCACCAGATGTAAAAGAGGTGTTCTGCCAGACAGTTTTCATTGTGTTTTTTAGTGTCTCTTCCAGCTATGGTAGATCTCTGGTGTATGTTAGCAACAGCAGGAGATTCCTATTTTCCTTTAGCACAGGCTGTTATATAGTGAAGCAGTTCTGAACAACAGGAAATGCCTTTTCAAAATAGTGAGTGGCAAGAGTTGGGTATGTGATTTGAATTTCAATTCTGCTCCTAACACTAACACTTGTACTAGCTTTAGCAGGAACATTTTAATATAGACCAAAATAGAGGAGATAATGTGTTTCTTATTCCACTTATTTATCCACTGAATGGAGCAGTGCATGTGGACCAAAGTCTTGTGGCAGTGTTCTGTGAGCAGATGTTGCATAATTGCATCAGGCAGTGTGAGAAGTAACAGCCTTACTCATTCTCGTTGCTGCCTGGTCTCAGAAGTCAGCCTTTCACCTGAGTACTACTGAGGTTACTGTTAAGAAATGTTGTTGCTCCAAATAAGCAAGTATGTGTTATCCAGCCCTGTTTGGGGATTGCCTTTAGTTATGCCAAACTAAAGCAAACCATCCTTGGAGCTGTGGAGATCTAAACTTAATATTTTTTTCCCCACTAATTGATTTAAGCCAGCAAACTTAGCAGGTTCCTGAAGTCCTTCTCTGTATGCTTCTGTTCCAAGAGAAGGCTTTGCCTACAAATGGATCAAGAATATTAGCTGAAGCCTGTTGACTTGCAGAGAGATGTACTTGTTCCCTTTGCTTATACCAAAGTGAAGAAGTCTCAGAAAAGCTGGCAATGACGTACCAAGCAGGCAAAATCCTGTATCCAAAAACTGTATCATGTCTTGCTGGTGCCTGGATAGCAGTGATGCCCATTCTTTTTTGCAGGTACCTGTGGCCTGATGCAGTGTCTCCCCTCACATGACTGAACATGTTTCCATCCCAAGATCAGCCTGTAGGTTGCACCCTTCATTTCACAATGCTGACCTGTGTCTTGTTCGTGTAATGGATGTGCATCAGGGAGGCAGCAGAGCCCTTGGGGAAGAGAGTGTCTGGGGGTTTGGCTGACGATGCTAGAACAATTCATCTTCCTACAGCCCACTCCCTGCCCATGGCTGAAGGCTCTGCAGGAAAAGCAAGGGTGTCAGGAAACCATTTGTAGGTGGATGAATTGTCTTGACAGCTTGGCCCTTGCCTGCGGTCTGTGGGTGTGGTGTATGGTGATACCCTGGGGGATCATTTCTTTCTTAGGTTTTCTGAACTTTCTGGATTGGTGAGAGTGGTGTGATGATGATAGTGCTGATGATGCTGGTGAGGGGAAGAGTATTTTTTGCTGATCTCCTAATACTATCAAAGGTAAGTTCAACAGTAATAATGTGAATAGCATCTGGTCTACTACCTGTTAACGTACTGAATGCCTTGAGCATCTTGGCAGTGATTTTGGTAGTATTGCCAGCAGCTTGTCAAAACTGAGTTGTTTTTCTTTTAGAACCCTCAGGAAAATATCCAGGAGTACCTTGTGGCTTATGTTGTCCTCAAACTCCATCACAGTAGAGAGAGGCTCCTGCCCAGCTCTGGGATAATGCTTAATTAGAAAAGCGTAGTTGTTACATTCTCAAGCATCTGTGAGCTCATGAAGGTGCATAAAGATGCTCTAGCCCCGAGTGATAGAGCAGGTAATTGCTTCATGCTTTATAAGCGTGTCGAGTGGATGCCAAGGTTGTCAGCTTTGCTGGCATGCCCCTTCCTTTGTTTGTTTGTTTGTTTATTAATTTTTTTTGTGTGACTGCATGCTGCATAATGTGTACACAGCTGGGACTGCTAGCCTTAGCATTAGCTGTGGAAGCAAGCTCTTTAATGAAACTTTAAATTAAATTCTTCCATTTCCATTGACAAGTTTTTCATCTTTCTATTTAATGAAAAAAGATTGCATATGTGGAGACAAAAACATTCTCCATGCAAATGTGTTCATTATGTTTTGTTATGGACTATATATAGGTGGCTTAAAAATTTTTTTTTCATAGATACTTTGTTGTTAAAATGATATTTTTTATCATATAAAATATCTTATGCAAATATTTAAGCATGTTTAAATGCATGTATACTGCATTTTATGGTTCATGCCCTGTAAAACTGGGTTTTACAGTCATCTTCTCTATTGCAGTAGATACTGCCTGTGCTTGTTGGCAGTGTCATATTGTGACTGATTTGGTTTTCATGCATATTGCTTAGCTACCTGGTAACATATGTATCCCATCAATGTTCTGAGTAGCTGCACAGGGTTTAAAAAATGAGGCTTAGAGCTGACAGCCTTAAAAAACTGGAAGAGACTTCTGCAGTAAACAATTTTTTTAAGCTAATGTATTTAAACAATACGTGATATCTCAGACAGAAGGTGTTGGCTCATATCAGTACTTGCTGAGTGAGTTTCTGTGGCCTGTGTTATGCAGAAGGTCAGGCAGGATTGCAGGATGATGTTTTGACTTTAATACCAAAAAATCACTTCCATAATATAGCTTCTTCAGAAACTTACTTAACTCTTTCCTTCTCTTTTGCAGAATTTCACAAATTAGGTTTGTATTACTGCATCCCACTGTTTTCATACAAGCTTTGAAAGGCAGATTCAAGCACAGACTGTGCTTTGAAAGGAGTGTTTGTATGCTTTTTACACATTTGGCAGTTGCCATGGTTAGTTATTGTCAGTATAACTCAGTTTACAATATAATGAGCTATTTTTGAGAAAATTCATTTGCTGCAAGGCATGCGTAGGTGTATATGAGCTTGTGCACGCACAAGCACACCAGCATATGCCAGCACATAGCCATTTACACCCGCACATGCTCCTGTCCCAAACATCCAGTTTTAATGGTAAGTTCAGTGAACCAGCCTGTGACCTTATGCATACGTGTTCTGAAAGGAATAACATTGCTTGCTGTATTTGGAAACTGTCTCTATCATACAGCAAGAGGCATTATGTGGCTCCTGAATGCTTCTACCAGCATTTAACATAATTCTGTGTTATAGCTGATTCTCCATTACACAAGATAAGTGGGGAAATGAAACACCCTGAAAAACCAAGATAATGCAGTGCTAAGGGGAGACAGCTGAGTGACCATTATGCACAGCCAACTGATCCAAAATTTGGATAGTTTTGTGCTGGAGCTACTACTCCAATGCTGAGTTCTGCAGAGCAAATAGGAAGCCAGGGCTATTTTCTCAGCCAGAGCATCCATTTGTGCTGCTCTTCATTGTAGCCAGGATGATTTCCAAGAACCTACAGATCTAGGAAGCATTGCCTGAGTGACTCATGCGGAGGCATGTCAACTTGGGTTGAGCTTGTCTTGTTAGCTCCAGGTGTCCTTCTGCAACTGGGTCCAGCAGAAGCTAATATCATGTACTGTGCTTAGACTCTCGTGGGTGGTGTCATGTGTTTAGTGAAGCACCAAACCTTGTAGCTCAGGTGGGCCTGGGGTGGCAGGGCAGAATGTCACTTTGGGAGTCTCTGCATTTGTGCTACTGTTGATCTGAGGTGGTTAAATTGTCCTGAAAAAAATGGAAAGATTGACTGAACTTAGAGTGGTGACTAAGCAGTAGCAGCTTTGGACTCAGGAAGCCCATTTCGTTACTTGAGCTAAAGGAATTAGTCCATTAACTCTGTATAAGTAGTAGGTTTTAATGCTTTTTAAATTCAGCCACTGGAAGGAAAGATGTGATATTGTGCATTAAAGCAAGTATGGTACAAAAAAGATTGCATTTTGGACTTCTTGTAGCATGCCTTTATTTCCAGAGCAGCTGTGAACAGCACTTGTCTGTAAAACAATGTGTATAGATGTTTTTGATGAAAATCTAAATAATTTTACTGCTGTCTAAAATTTATGTTAGATTTTAAATTGTATATTAGGTTCTTTTTTTAAAGAAGTAACCCTTCCTCTCTCTTCCTTTAAAAAATATATATAAAAAGAAAGATTAGGATCAAAAAATTGATGCTGGAAACCAACTGGAACTTTGGTTGCCTCATCAGAATTGTGATTTCTTCTTTAATCTTTTATGTGGGCTAAGTTCTCTACCTGGACTAGGTATTACTGGTGATACAATGCTGTGTGTTCCTTCTGTGAAGAAAAGATGTCCAGTAAAAGACTCTAACCATTTACATTTCCTGAAAATAAAATTTTGTGTTAGATCTCTTCCACAAGAATTGTTTTCAACTAGCCATGCTTACAAAAGACATGGAAAAAAATTCAGGTCCTCCCAGGAAGAATTTCTCAGGCATTCCCTGGCTGCAAGGAAAGCTGGAGGCATTGTACCAAATAGTGCACAATTGCAGGAAAAGTGTAAAAAGCCCTATTTTAGGCACTCTCAAGCGCTTCAGAAGCTTGTAAATGTTATGTCCTTGACAGTCCTTGGCACTTTATATATTCCCAGCACACACAGGCTGTTCTGGAGAGCATTGACTTAGTGATAACTGCTGAGGATCCTAGCAGTACTGTTGTTCTGTGGAACAAGGCTACAATTTGATCTAAAATGAAATTTTGGATCATTTCTCCATATGCATGTTATGGATCATTTCACTGTATTGGTTAATTGTGGTCTAGCGATGTAATTGGAATTCTGGAAACATAAATTAGTGTCATCCTCAAAAAGAACCAGAGCAAAGTGACATGTTTTATTGGTTATTCCATTTAGATGTAATGTAATTTCAGATACTTGTAGGATTATAACATTGAGGCCTAATATAATAGATTCTGTAAGTGGCTAGATTGGGTGCTTGATAAAAATTAATATTGAGGCAGGCCTTTCTTATTGTTTTGGACTGAGGCAAGAAAGATCCTCTCAGACTTACACCTGAAAATTCCCCAAAATACTGCTATTACTACTTTATAAATCATTTAAACACAAATCAAAAAGTATTTTAAAATTTGAAAAGTTAAAAGAATAGTACAAACAGCTTAAATTAAGGCTGTGGTTTTTTCCACTCTTTCTTTTCTTATCATGGCAGGTAGTCTGTGAGCTCTCAGTGTCCACCGGAATAGACCCCCACGTAGTTAACGTAAGAAATAGAAGTTGTCAATCCTGCTTCACATTCCAACTCAAGTTAATGAAACAGATAATTATTTAAAGAAAAATATATAAGAGAAGTGAGCAAGTAGATAATGATGTGCATTCCTCTGACTAGTTTCCCTAGTTCCCTTTCTACAGTACATTTGACTGTGCTGTCCATCAAGCACAGTATGAGAAGAAGAATAATTGGAAATGAGAGAAGAGGGGACCTGGGAGCACTAAATGCAAAGGTGACTGGGAAAGCCAAGGGCAGGGAAGTAAATTCAGTATTTTCTTTGTGTGGTTTCTGTCAAGCGGAGTTCTGCTTAGCGCGCTGCCACGCTTCTGACAGCTCCCAGGATTCTGCTCATTCTCATCCTAAATTGGTTTCTACAGTTACAAATCCAAGAGGAAAAGTAAAGCTACTAATTGAATGTAAAGGCTTTCTGACTTGGCTCACAGCTTACTCCAGGGCTGCTGAATGTCTACTTGCAGGCCATAAGTAGGAATGAGCTTTCTGTTTACAAACAGTGCATTTGGCTTGGCTGAGACTGGCCATTAAAAAAAAAAAAAAAAAAAAAGACGTTGAAAATGTAGTGCCATGACTTATTTGAAACACTAAATGGTATGTAATCCATGGAGGCAACACTGAGATTTTACCACAGTAGGTTATTCTGCAGTCTAAACTCACTGTGTTTTCTTCATAGGCACATTATCAGGGGAAAAGATGCAGAGTTGTTTTTGATCTTAAGAGCAGCAACAGTTTTCTGTTTCTAAGATTACTGTCTTGAAGCCCTGAATAGTGCAAGTATTTCCAGAGTTGAAACAGCTGGCTCAAAAGAATAAGATAACATTCCAGAAGTGGGAGTAAGAAGAAAAAGAAAAGAGAAAAAAAAAAAAAAGCAATGAAAAAATAAGGCATCATTTTGCTTAGTTTTGCATGAAGTATAAGCTCTGATTATAAGTTTTAAGGCTCCCTCTTCCCGTCATTGAAGCTCCCCTGGCAGTCAGTGCCTGCTCCTGAGGCCTGTGTCCTACTGCGGGGACAGCGGACTGGTGGGTGCTGGTGGTGAGTGAGTTTGTAGGGCAGCTGTCCCTGCCACCTTTCTCTTTATCCTTTCCTACCCCTTCTAGCTGGAGCCACTTTTTTCCTACTTTTTGGGTAAAAAGAGGCAGCATTCAGTGCTGAGGCAGACATTCCTTATCTGCCAGCTTGAATTCTCTCTCTGGGCGACCAGCTGGGTCATGCCAAACTGATTTGAATGGAAAAAAGTGATATATTCACATGCTTACAAACTTCGTCGTCCTTTCTATTTTCAGGCATACATTACCAAATCCTTAAAGCCTCCTGTCACCCCGCTCTCCCACAGCCTGCTGTTTCCTTATGGACCTTCTGGCTGTAGCATGGATAGGCACAGGCCTGAGCAGTGACAGGCAATGGCCTGTGCTGCTCAGGAGTTAGCATGGGTGTTTGGCACACTCTCAGAGAAGGCCTAGGAGTAGCTCAGAGGTTAGCATAGACCAGAGATCATCCCCAGTGGCTGTGCTTGGATACAGGCACCTTGTTTTAAGGGCTGAGAGCGTTTAGCTGAATGCTATACCAGCTAGTCTCAGAGCCAAATTGCCCATTTTACGTACAAAATACAGACACAGCAGTGGGTTTTAGTTATCTAAGTGGCAGGTGACACTGTAAGACTTGTGCTGACACACCTGCATGTGCTGCAGGAGAGACTTTTGCTCTGGTCCCGGCCTTTATATGGCTCTGGCTGAAGTGTCTGGTGAAATTCTCTTTATCTTTGTTGTGGAAGCAAAGTTTTACCACAATCAAAAGCTTGAAACAAAATAGCCTATGCCATGTTTGTTACTAGAAGTTTTTTATTTTTTTTTTTAATTCCAAAGGATTCTCAGAGTGTTCTTCAAATATAGGATAAACACATTGAGTGGTGGTGAATGCTGATGCTCAGCAAAACATCTGAAACTGCCTTTTGGCTGAAAGAATTCTTCGCTTAAAAGATAAGGACTGGGTTTCTAAAGGTTTGGGTTTAAATACTTAAAGCATCAGATTAAAAGGGCATACATGTGTATCTTAAGCTTTTTGAAAAAAATCTCACCACTTCCATATTTAGTACCAGCCACTTTTTACCTCTTGTGAATCTGAAGATGAGGATTGTATTTTCTTTCTATATGTTTACAGTGCAGTGGGGTGCATAGTAGTGCAATATAAAGAAATTAATAATTACAACCAAACTTTTGGCTATGGTGAGAACAGTCATGTGTCTGGGCTCTTTGCTTCCAGCAAGAGGTGGACAGACTGGGAAGAGGACAGAGGAGAGTGGTTAGAAGGATCATATCTAGAAAATAAAATCTCCAAGGATACACTGAAGGAAACCGGGCTATTTAAAAAGGAGACTGAGAAGGGGCACAATAATGCTCTAAAAAAGTAGAAGAGACTATTTCCATCACGTTTGTGAAGAATGTGGGAAATTATAGCAAGGATATTTCAGATTGGACATTTGGAAAACTTCCTATATAATAAGAATAATGGAGCACTGGAGTAGATGGCCTAGGGAAGTTGTGGACTTGCCATCATAGGATGTCTTTAAGAGTAGAGTGGGCAAGCATCTTTCAAAAATGGTAGTCAACTGTGGTTAGAAAACTTGGATCTGTCAGTACAGAGAAGATCAAAACTTTTTGAGCCAGGTTTTCACAATGCAAAATAAATAGATTCTATCCACTGAAACTGTTATTCATGTAAAGAAGTAACTGGGATATGAAGATATAACTGAGGGAAACTTGTGCTTAAGAATAATATTATTGCAGTTTTTATTTGGCTTTGAGGGGTTTTACACTGTGACCATCTACAAAGTGATTTAGATGATGCAGATAATTGCAAATGGAATTTTCTGCAAACTTTTGGCAAATCTGTTCATTCACTGTGAGTGGATTTTGCAGCTGAAAGGTTTTTCCATGTGCAAAGGGAGTTTATGACGAGAGATTTCTGTGTGAAGGAGTTTCTGCAGAGGGGCTGCTCTGTTTTTGTGTTTTGGGAAAGCTCTGCACAGAAAGTGTCTTCTGACAGTGAATGGACTGTGGATGCAATATGCATTAGAATTTCAGCAGATAAATCATTCTGGATCATGCAGGTAATGTCAGCTCCAGTGGAGAGCAGGGTGCTCAATGATGAATTGCATTTTGAACACACTTCCAGTGCTCCTTCATGATTTCTTTTTCAGTCAGTGTCCTTTATTTGCCTCTAATGTGATTTATGATTCACATCACTATAATTCTTACCCTTATTCTCTTCACATGTTGTTGTTGTCATCTCCTTGCTTTTGTTCCTTTTCCATGTCCCTGGTGTAGTAGGCTCTGTGTCACTGGTGTACCAGATGCCATGATGTCCCCCTCTTCCTACATTTCCTCTGAATACTGCTTGATTCCAGAACTAG
Source organism: Phalacrocorax aristotelis (assembly GCF_949628215.1). Lineage (NCBI taxonomy): Eukaryota > Metazoa > Chordata > Aves > Suliformes > Phalacrocoracidae > Phalacrocorax > Phalacrocorax aristotelis. The sequence goes on along the minus strand of NC_134278.1, from coordinate 120,414,452 downwards.
CACCTGCAGTCCAAACCTCAATGGGACTGGACCAAACTGTGGAAGAACATGTACTAGGTGAAGACGACCTCTGTAGTTAGTTCTGATGTTTTGAAGTTATAAACTGCTTGCTTGAAAATTGTTGGTTAGTTGTCAGTGGCTCAGGAATGGAAGTACTTACTAGGATAAAAATCAGTGATTATGCATATTCCTGTTCCTGGTTGGTGCACTTATGAACTGATATTTCATTGTCTAATCATGAAAATAAAATATTTTACCTCTTGAGATGTGGGTACCCATTTGATTAAGGAGCCAATATGAAAGAAAAAAATTCATTTTGATTCAGAAAAAGAAAACAGATTTCTTGGAAGACATGTATTTTGGAAAAATGATTGTAAAGGGCAGCAGATACTCAGAGGTGCTTCTGGACTTGAAGATGTGGAGAAAACCTGCATGTGCAACTAAGAACAGAATTGACAGCCTTGTGATTTTCATATCAGTATGCTGTAGTATGAAACTAATTTGTATGCAATGAAAGATATTCTTACTAAACTAGTGGCTGAAATTCTCAATCTGTGGAGAAGCTGAACTTCGACAGGCGTAGGCTTAGAGTAGGAACCTAATATAGATGCTCTCCATGTCTTTTAAAGGATTTTATCTCTCTCTACAGAGAGATAGAAACTAGAGATACTATTTGTTTGGACAGCTAAATCAGGTTCACGTGGGTCAGCATTATGTATGCACGTAATTGTTTTCTACGAATTTCCCCTTACTGGAGATGACATAAATGTGAATTTATGTGCAGATCTGGGAAGAGAAAAGACAGTTACTGATTCAGCATTGGACACTAATTATTTGTTGCTGCTGCTAGAACTACCCTTCTAAAAGGACCCTACCTGTGACTTCTGCTCTTGGGCATTTTTCTGGGTTAGAGCATGTCTGTGCTGCCTGAGGGATGCCCCAGGACCCTCCTCTAGTTATATCTAAAGCCCTTACCCAAACAGCACTTTTACCCTTTCAAACTCGGACAGTATAGTGAATTGTGTGGGTCTGGTGAATTCACTAATAGACTAACCAATATACAAGCTAGACCCAGTCTAGTCATACAGTAGCTGCTGTTTTAAACCTAAAGCATTTCCAAAAGAAAATGTTTTCAATTTTAATGAAAACTCTTAAACAATGTTCTCCACAGATTGTAGTTAGAATAGTTGCCTCTAAACAGTGTCACCACTGATTGCTGCTACATTACTTGTTGTAAGATTGCTTTCTTTTCCTACATTCTTTTCAGAATGTAAGTTAATTTAGATTATTATAATCATTTGCCTCAGATCCTGCCAATTAAAAAAAGAAGAAAGATGGAATAGAAGTATCGTTTTGCAAGTGACAATTAGATATCTTGCACTGCCTTAGGTTGCATTTCTGTTTGTTTTCCTAATTTCCCATGAATACAGTTTCACGTTTCTCTTTCTTTTCACCTCTTTTATCTTTCAGGGGGATTGTCAGCAGAAAATTCTAATCTAATTATTCATGGATCGTGTTCTTGCCATGGAATGCCTTTCTTGCCACAAAGCCCTTTATTAGGCTCCCCATGGTATTTCTGGCTGACATCTTCCTAGCCCTGGAATTTTCCTATGTGCATCCTGGTCGTGTTATTGAGGAGAAAGTATAAAACAACCTCTTTCACTAAGAGACCTACAAGATCTGTACATGTTAGCTTTTATGTGTCTTGACTGGTGAACATGAAATGCTGCGTGTACCCCCATGAAATACAAAATGTCATAGGTCCGCTATGGATTGTGGCTTAGAACAGTACATCTAAGTACTCACACTGTTACAGCACTGTCATGACTTACTGTGTATTGCTGTGGTCATGCCTGCCAAATCAGAGCTTATGAAGCAAAAACTGCATTAGCTATGAAGCAAAGGATGCACCGTTGCAGTAGGCAGAGCCAAAGCATCATCAAAGTAGCATCAGATGGTAAGAGTTCCTGCAGAACAGGATGTATGCTGGCATGTCACCAAGTGGTGGTGAGTAGGTGTGTTAAGCAGCAGTTGTTGCAGAACAGAAATGACTTCTGGATCGAGTTCACACTTTTTTAGTTCACTGTCCTCTTTATAATGAGTGGCTTGCAGCTTCTGAGGAAATGCAAGAAATTCTGCAGGGAGCAGGCATAAACACATCTTCAGACTGCTAGTATAGCACTGCGTGCTTCATTTGATCTAGGACCTTTGAGTAAGTGGCAATCCATGCATCATCAGCTTCACCAGTCAAGTAGTGCACCATGTCCTCCTGGCCGAGACCAGTGGCTGGACACTGTGACTGTCCCCTAACAGACGAGGGCAAGGGAAGGTATACCTTGCAGAAATGAAGGAAATATTGTGCATGCAAGTCCTCGGCTAGGTTGGAATGGCATTTCTTCAGCAGTCTGGATTTTGTACCAAGGCTGGCCATTTTAGTAACTCAGCTGTCGTGAACAGCACTTAAGAGCATTTCTTCTTGTTTCTTAAGGTTTAACCTTCATTATTTAATATTCTAGTTCACAATGGATCTTCAGCAAACAAATTACCCAAAATTTTGATAGCAATGTTGAAAAAAAAAAGCTGTAAACATTAGACAGAACAAAAAATCTTCATTTTGGAAAAAGCCTTTTTTTAAAAACAAGGAAACAAACAAACAAAAACTACCACCAACACAGCCCAGATCCCTTTGTCAAAAGGACTTCTGCAACTTAGCCAATGGCAATAGGAAAATTGCTAGAATGTATCAGCTTTACATAATACAGTTTGCCACCTCATACTTGTAGACAGCTCCAGTCCAATTGGAGGAAAATTTTGTAGACCTGGAAGGAAGGATCTAAAAAAAAACTTAGGAGATCTTTTTCACAGAGACAGAGATTAGCACCTGAAAGATAAAATGTGTCATGTATCTAAAGGTAAGTTGGAGGTTAGTGACTGAGTACAGGACAGGATATGTCACTAACATTTGGACTTCATAATATAAATGGCCAGACAGTCAGGTTTCTGCTAGAGGAATAAATGTTATGCCAGCAGAAGAGAATATTTAGTTGATCTTTTGACCCACTATTAAATAGTGATTAAAATGTTAGGAGTGTCGGTGGAAAACAAGGTTCTTCACTGATGGAGTAGTCAAGGCTCCTCTGAACTTTATAATTTTTCTGGCATACTCTGATGTTGTAGCACAAGCGAAAGGAACTGTTGACCTGTCAGTTATATTTGGATCCAGTAAGCTTATCCTTAGGCAGTGCTTCATCATTTCATCCTTGTCAGAGACTGTTATTGTAGTAGCTATGGACACCTATGGACAAGATACAGCTTCCATACTCTTAGCCAAAGCTGCTTTGTAAGAGTGGGGGCTGTTTTTCTGATACATGCTTTCCATTAACCACTGGCACTACTCAGCAGATGAGTATCTGTGTCACCATCCCTTGTCTTGCCAGGCTTGTGATTTGCCTTCTCTCGCTACTTATATTGCAGAGGTCTCTGCCTAAGCTTTATTCATGTAGGTGTGCACTGAGGCTGTGGGAGAAAAGGGGCAGGATGCTCCTTTGCCTCCACACACTGGAAGGAGAGAAATCAATTCATATTTCCCACTCCCTCTTTACCTCTGCAAGGGTACAAAGCATCCCAACAGGTGGAGAAAGGGATAAGGATATGTTCTTCGCTCATTCTTTCGACATGTGCTGTAGCCACTGAGAAGGATTGATTCTGTGGGAGGTAAGATGCACCCCATAAATATGTGCTGTAACTGCTCCCCAGTTCTTGCCTCTATACCTGAGTCCTTGCCTCATCTCCTGAGTCAGTGTGATTCAGAGCCAACTCCTTGGCATTTCAGAGCTTTTAATGGTATGAGACAATGCCACAGATACCAGCAGTGAATCCCTATTATTTCAGTGAGGCAGTGCCTAACTGAATACTAAAAATCAGTTTTTTGTTAAATGCTAGCTGGTTATTATTTGCAGCAGGGCACTGCTGTTATTTTTTAAAAGTCAGGGATTTTTACAGCCAACACTTACAGAAAGCGCCCATGGTGACAGAACCGTTGCATTTCTAAAAATAAAGTAGTGAGACATAATTATGCCTACCTTGTTATTGGAACTAAAGTATACAGCACTGAAAATTGCATACTTGGAAAGAAAATTGATTCCTGAGTATCAGCCTATGAATTGTCTCAAGAGTATTGGCTTGAGCACAATACATTTTTAATAGTATTTAAGCCAGATTTTAGGTATATAGATGTTTAACATTCAGTAGCTTTAGACACTACTGAAACCATGTAGAAACCATTCAAAATTGGGCCCTTTTATTACTGCGAAGGTGAAAATTGTACTAAACCTTGAAAGAGAGAGCAATGAATTAAAAAAAAAAAAAAAAAAGACTAAGAGAAATGAACAGTTTCAGATGGAAGAGAAAGCCAGCTCTTAATCCTATTTGTGGGCCTTGCTCCAGTTGGGCTAGCCATGCGGGTAAGGGAAGCAGGATTTGGCACTGGGAAGCAATAACGCTGAAGAAGGCATAGGGACGAAAAGATGCAGCATGCAACAGCTAAACTATATTCTGTATTTCCAGAACCATTGGGATGAAGAAAGAAGAGTTCCCCTCTCCGGTGTTATGGTGCAGGAACACGGGGAATACTGGCTGCAGTGTTGTGAGAGAGACTGAGAAATCGGGGAGTTCAGAGGAGGGGATTAAGAATTATTAACGAGTCCTAATAAAAAGGACTAAATGTGTATAGTTTGGCTAAATGGTGACTAATGTGGCCTGAGGGATAGAAAAGCCCACAAATATTTGAGGGATGTAACTCCCCCAAAGGGAATAATAATTATTTATCATAAAGGATGAGTTGTAGCTATATGTAAATGGAAGAAATAAAACACAGAAAAACTTAATTTGAATATTGGGAACAATTTCCTGAATGAGAGTTCAGTTATTACCCCCTGGAATAATCATCCCAAAGAACTGTTGGAGCCTGACTTTTCCCTGTATTAAACACTTGGCTGGAAAAATACCACACACACAACTGGCGCAATCTTACTCTTATCATGAGAGAAGAGAGGAGGTCTAGGGGTCCACCATCCCTAGGGTCTCTGAAGGAATTACACGTTCCTGGACATATTTTTCTTTGCTGATGTTTGGTTTTTTTTATTCTAAGAAATCAGTTCAAATGTCAAAGCATATTGGCAGATACACCTGTATAGATGCAGCTGCCCTGGGCAGGATGAAGTCCTTGTGTCACAGGCCCTGGCTGCCTGGGGAGCAGCTCTGCGGAAGAGGACCTGGAGTCCTGCTGGGCAGCAAGTAGGCATGGCCCACAGTGTGACCTGGCAGTGAGGGAGGGCACCAGCGTCCTGGGCTGTACTGACAGGAGCGGGGCTACAGGTTGAGGAAAGTGATTATGTCTCTTGGCTCAGCACTCATTGGACTCTGTCTGGGCACTGCGTCCAGCTTGGGGCCTCCCAGTGCAAGAGAGATGAACAAGCTGGAGGAACCTTGGTGGGGGATAGGCTAGTGACCACCCTTCCAACCTGAATTATCCTATGATCCTATGCAGCATCAGTCTGGTTTTGCTAGAGACAGTGGTGCGCATCAGACAACCTTTAGAAGTTTTTGTAAGAAGAGTTTATTCCAGTTTGTTTTACAGAAGAATATGAGATGATGTACAAGCTTTGGAAGATGAAGAATATTATTGTGTATGAGTTGGTTTTTGTTTTGGTTTGGGTTTTTTTAAACAGTGTCACCATCACCTTGCACACCTATTAATATGTACGGTAATAATGCCTTTTTTCTGTTGATTAGGTCTTCACATTTTCCCTTTGAACAGAACCTGTGCTATTGGGCTACACTGATAGACTTTTTTTGTGGGAAAGAAGGGAGACTCAGACAAGTTGTAAAGAGCATTGAATCCTTGAGAAAATTCTGCCTGTCTAAGCCACAGTTGTGTCAGGAGTGTGTGGTTTCCCCGCTGTCCTGGTGCTCCCTTAGAGACATATTCCTGAAGCTGCTTTCAGTCGCATCCCCTTTTGCTGGTGATGCCACTGGCAATACCTTTCTTCTGAGCAGACTGCAGTGTGCTTGCTGTGCACACTGTACGTGACGTGATGCTCCTGGGAGCTTATGCAAATGCCATCATTTGAGGTTCTTGCAGCTGTAGGGACATGGTGAGGCATCGCTCAGAGTGTCTCTTTGCTGCTAGGAGGGCATGCTTCGCCTGCTCTGACATTCTGCCTCTTGTGCAAACATTTATACCTGGGCCATTTGAGTTAAAAATGCTTTAACATCTGGATTTTATGCAGGTGTAAACAATTAATGAGTTTGCAAGGTAGTGAAAAATCAGGCCTCTGGTCCTCAGGCCTGCATGGTATATCATCAAACCTGAGCAGGCTCCATCATTATTTGAATAAGGAGACATGCAACAGCGATTCTAAAATCTCAGGCCAGTTTTTGCAAACATGCAAAATCAAACTGTAGTTAGAGAAATGAAATTGAAAGTCACATTATGGCAACAGCTGGGAGAACATTAATGGGCTGGCGGGAAGATGAAAGAAAGGACCATGGTGGCACAGAGGGGACACAGGGAATCGCTCCTCATCACGCTTCTGGCTATGCCTTGATGTCACGCCACAGTTTACTGAACTCTCTCCCCCTTCCTCCACCTTCTTGTGCCAGTGCAACTCTTTGTGGGTCTGTGTTGTCAATTAGATCACTGGTAGGCTAAAAAGGTGGCTCTTCAGGGGTGTGCTTGCTTTCCTGACATGACAAGCCATGACCAGCAGGGTGGCAGAGGTAAATGCAGTTCCTCTTGTCTGCTACATGTGAGCCTTGGCTTTTGCACTGAAGTAATTGGACTTGCCTTTTCCATCAGACATTCCAACAGCCCAGGTTTGCATATATGCAAGAGTAATATGTGCTACAGCTATTTATGTTTGTGTACTTTGCTAAGTAAATTTCATTTAGCTCATTTCATCACAGAGGTAAAAATTACATTCTGTGCCTGTGTATAGAAAAACAGTGTACATTTTTAAAGGCTTAACCTCTTCAGCTCTCTGCAAAGGAAATCTTGAGTTACAGGTTAAATGGATTGAGTCCCAGCAGGTGTTTGCACCTCTCTCCGCCTCTCCCAGTTACACATATGCTGTGTGTCTTGCTTTTTCACAGCCACACTCACACAATGGATAGCACGGAAGAGAGAAACGGATGCAGTTTCTTTCAGAAAGATGCAGGGAGAAATTTGTGGTGTGCTTTCAAAACCTCCTATAAGTGAGAAACGTATTGCTAGAGCAGGTACCCTGTGGGGTGGGAAGTTACCGTGAAATTCAGTCGAGACACCTTCTCAGATGAAGTCTGTTTGGCAGTGGTAGTATGTGCCTGGGGAATTATGACTCTTCCATTCCTTCTGGCTTTGCAGTATCCCTGTGGATTTCGGGATCTTTATGGCTGTCTTTCTTCACCTCCATACTGTTGCACTTCTGTGAGGGAAGCTGCAGCTTTAACCAGGAACATCTGAGCAAAACATTTTATTATCAGACATGAAGAAAAGTTTCTTGCATTTCATTATCTAGCCATAATGTAGTAATGATAATGATGGAATGGAAAGCAATGTAAGTAATGTGATTATAGTTATTTGGGTGGTGAATCGGAGGAGTTTTATTACCTTCTTTGCTTCTTTTTTAACTTTTAATGTGCGCATTTAAAAAGTATGATCAAAACAATATGTTTCCTTGGTTTATACATTAGTCACTAGGAAAAGTTCCTAGCACTGATATATGCAGATGTTTTGTTCATGAAGGGAAGGCTTAACATTACATGTGAAAGATGTGCCTAAATGGGTCTTTCTCTTTTTGAATCAGCATGCCAAGAACTAAATGGATAAAAACCAATACAGCATTACATTAACCCTTAGTAATAGTCACCTATTGTAATTTACTATATTTATTTATATTTTTATTAGCTGGCCTAACTTTCATCATTGATCTTTTTTCTCCTGTTTTAAAGTAATTTGTGGATTAGGAAGCTTTTAGTTTTGTATCTAACTGGGATAAAGAGTGGGACAAATTTCAAGCTCTCCATGAATGATTTGCTATGAAATCATAAAGAAGTATATGGAGTGACACTAACTTAGATTTCCTAGAAATTTGCCCCAGATGTGTTGTGCACAGTTCTATGTTAGTGCCTAAATTATGTTGGTTTTTTTTTTTCCTTGAAGTATGCAAAGTTTCTCTGCGGCATTGCATTTCTGAATATGTACTACTGATCTACCTATACACCTAAGCAGCCTTGGGAGAAGCAGGCAGTGGTTGGTTGCAGTAAAGCTCCACAAACCTGGGTAGTGTCCACACAATTCCTCCTTTAATTCTCATCAGGTTAGTAACTAAAGCTGTATGTTTTTTGGTTTGGCATCAGAAATGAAAGCAACAAAATTCTGGTCTGAGTTAGACACATTCTCTTCAATCTGATACAGACAATTTTATTTCTCTTTCCATGTATGCTAAAGCTTTAAAAAAATTATGCATCTGGTTTTAAGGCACTGAAAAGTTTCACCAGTCTTTTCAAAATTCTAATACATCCCTTCGGCCTAAACACTGCAACCAGAGCTATTAGCCAAATTGTAACCCCTAGCCCAGAAACATGAGAAACTGAGGACCGTGTCCTGCCCTGTGTTACACGTCTGTGCTAGTAGAGAGAAATGGTAGAGGGAGCGTGTTAGCTCTCTGCGCCGGCAGCACTGTAGCACTTGCAGGCTAAGCTGGGGTAGTGGCTAATGAGCCAGCTGGTATACCACGATCTTGAGGGGCCCTCCTGGGGTTCCAGCTAAATTGCACATGGATAGTTGATGCTTTACTTGTTAGCTGTTGGACAGAAATGTGCTCCTTTGCCAAGGAGCAGCCACATGTCCCCTGCCTCCTGAAAGTGTGTATTCTTGCCCTGAAGAATTCAGACCAGTGTTAGTGGCTAGTGCCTGTAAATACCACACACTGCTGCCCTCATCTCTGAGTTTGCCATTTGCAAGGAAAGACCTATTTTCCCCTTAGCCTTGGAATGATTTAGGTATTATGTAGGCTTACTCTCCATGGCACTTTCTTCCTCTAATTCAGCATGCAAGGATTTATGTAACTGACATTATTACAGACTAACTAAAACTAGCAGTCTTCAAATGGTCACACATACTTCTTTATACTTCCTTTGCTTGTGGTGATGTGACAGACGGTGTTCAAGCATCCGGAATAACTGTGCTTGCTTCTTGTTATATAAGTTGACTCAAAATAGACTACTGAGAGATTTTTTTTGTATTGGTGAGTTTTTCTTTTTTCTTCCCCCCAACCAGCTTCAAAATATTACAGCACTGTCCTCTTATAAGCCAGCATGACTGCCCTTCTGCTGTAATCGTATTTAATCTTGGTGGAAAAGAACATGAAAATAAGCTTTGCTTTTGTTATTCCAGTTTTCCCTGTGGCATCAGAGAAAGAAGGGGAGATGGCATAGTCACATGCCCTGTATTTATACTCCTTTAATTACCAGATGTGTTGTTTTTGATATTCTCATGATAGTGAGTTTATCTGCAGCAATGGCAGCCAGCCTCTCTGTGCTTGCGAGCCATTTTTACTCCCAGCCAGGTGTTCAAGGGCTGATGCAATTCAGTCATGCTTGAAAAAATTCTGCATCTCGCTTGGTAAATAATGAGAGTGTAATCATGCCTTGCCCTCCTAACACACACCGTGGTAACCCCAGTTTGGCTGGCTGCCCTACCAGCCAGCTTTCCTGAAAGCCTTATAACAGTCGTATTGACAAGCTCCATTCATGAGCTGGTTGTCTTCTGTTCTAACATTAAGGCTTTCTGTAATCTCATCCTTCAAGAGAATGAGTATTTTCTGCTTCTGCTTCCTCCAGCAGCAGTACAGGGCATACACCATGGTGTGGGATCAGGTCCACAGACAGGAATCCCTTTAATAAATTGGAAAATGCCTGTTCCTGAAATGTGACCAGCCCCTTAAGGTCCTATTAGTCTCAGTAGGAGCTAAAGGCATGCAAAACACATCAGAGGAGGTGCTTAGGTCCTTGCAGAACTGAACTTGCACAGCAAATTTATCATGAACTGAGAAACAAGTGATCTAAGATTGGCCTCAGTGAGCTTCAGAGCATGATCTTCTGAGATTCATTGAAACTGCCCCTAACATTATTTATTTCATTTAATGCAGAGTGTGTCTCCATGCAGTGTTAGAGATGTGAAATATAACTATGCAAAAAGGCCCTGCAGATACAGTGTTGCTTCGGGTATGAAATGCTGTCTAATTATGTGTCACGTAGTCCATGGGTCTTCTTTCAATATATTAATTTTGAGAGGTGGATGTCTATATAGATAATAAATCCAAAGGGGAGTATAAATGCGCTCTAGCCAGGGGAACAGAATGGCAAATGGAAGCCTGAACTTAGTGCAGTGGGGAGGAGCTAATAATAGAGTAAGGACTGTAACATCACCCCTGAATGGGTGCCAGTGTGTTAGTGATGAGCTGAATGCTTTTCATCCTCCTGCTGTGTTTCCGATATTGTTTGATTAGTTGAATTGATGGTCAGTAACCAGTCAAAGCAAAAAATAGGTAACATGACATATATGTAAAATAGCTACAAGAGCACATAATGAAATGAAAGGAAAAAGAAGTTGGTGATATTTATGACTGAAGGACAGAGATCTGTGGGCCGGTAGCTGTGTCTGGCACAGTATTGTGCTGTCCCAGCTCAGGTGTGAAGCAGCGTGATGATGTTTTCCCAAGCTAACAAGGCCCTAAATTGACTTTCTGTCCTGTCCCATGCTCCACAGTGCTTCTGTTCTTTGGTTTGTGCATGCAGGACTGCTGTGGGTACTGGGCTGTGCGGGGGAAGTGAACTGGCTGTATTCTGTGTGTGTGTTCACATATATATATAAAGCAGTCATCTTTGTTGTGGGGCATATGTTTTCTTGCCAAAATAATTGCATCAGTTCAGCTGCTCTTGTGTAATCGCAATTGTATCATTAGGTGGTACTTTACATTATATTCCCCTATTCCCCTTGCTGCTTGGGAATAAACTGTACCAGAGTAAATACCTTCACACTAAAAAGGTTATTTGCTTATAAACATACTGCTGAAATTACAGTGGATAACTTATGTTTAGACAGGGACAAAAGAAATATGTATTTGTATGGCATAAGTTAAGGCTTCTCTGTCTGTACCAGCTTTACAATGGTTTTGCACTGTAGGCACACAAGGTATACCTACTGCTTTCCCACTGACGCACCATATCAAGGAGAACAAAATTTATATTTAGAAATGTAATGAAATATTTCCTGTGGTGTAAAAAGTTTGGGTTATCAGCTACTTTAAGCTGAAGTACTTCCCCCCTCCCTCAATATTTGTAGCCTTCTGAGTTGTAACATTCATTCTTGAATGATCGTTTGAGTGAGACTACTTCAGTGATGCCCACAGTTCATGGTGATGTTGGAAGTGGACAGAAGATTTACTAAAAATAACCTCTGCTCTGAGAGCATGGGAGGCCATGCAGCTGTGTGCAATGCTGTGCAGAGGAGTCTCCTAGCTGCTCGAACAGCCTCAATCTTCACTGCGAGTCTGATGGGTCCTCTTAAAGCCAAAGGCCTGGTTTTAAACTCTGTGACTCTGTGAGAGGGTGCAGAGTGGCTTTTCTGGTTATGAGAAAGTGCTATGATGTGTTGGAATCTGCAAGAAGCCTTTTAGAGAGAGCTGATTGCAATCTATGTTTGCTGGGTATCAGGACACAGAAGAATCAGAGTGGGTGGATGAATGGAGAGTCTGCCTGAGGCTCTTCAGAGAGTACTGCACAGTTTTGCTTTGAGCCTAGGCGGCCTGAACTGATAAAGCTAGGCAGCTTAAATAAGTCCCCAATGGATCAATACCTTACAGTTAGAAAGAAGTTTTCATTTTGAAGCTTCAACGGGAGAATGTTTTACTCCAGAGGAGCTGAAGAATTCTTTAATATAAGGAGGCAGTCCTAGACGTGCCAGATCAGTCAGGCAACTTCATTTTAATTACACTACCCCTCAATAAGGTTTCCATCCTCTCTTGTTAAAATCAGATAAAAGCATTTCAAGAGAGAGCAGAGTCTTGTGACATTGGAAACTAAATTCCAAGTTTTATTTTCTGGCTAGCCATTGTGTTAATGGGTTTGTGCTTATTTAAAATTACCAATCTACTGGGTGTGTTGGGGTGATCAAATTTTCAGGATGCAAAATAAGGGCTTCTCTTGCTGCAAACACAGGGTGAAGGGAACATTTGAACTGCTTGTGCCTTGCTGCAGATAGCTGTAATAGGCCAAAAAGAACAAATGTATCTCTCTGTTATCTTCTGGTCTGAAAAGCAAAGTATACTCAAAATTTGTCTGTATGCAGGATGTGCTTTTCCAGATAACCAACAATCCAGACTGCAGGGCATCAATATACACAATTGATTTTCTCAAAAAATTGTAAAAATGACACTGCTCTAATTCTAATATCAGCTGACTCCTTGTAGTACTCTAGGCCTTCTTCCATAAAGCCCTTATTCTAAAAAAATCGTCCCAAAAGCATGAACTGGCATTCTTGAGAGGAACCACAATGAAAGAATTTTGACTAGAAAGCTCTAACCATGGAAATATGAGGTAACCTGAGCTTAGAAGATGGACAATTCTGGAAGAAGATTGCATCTATCTGCCTCTCGTAAGTAGGAAGAAAGAGAATGCTTCAGTTTCAAAGGTCAACAGTAACACAAAGTGTGCAAAATTGGATTGATTTTTTGAGGCAGCTGTTTAAAACCACTTAGTATATTTGAATCATAACCTCTTGGGTGGTGGAGTTCTCAAGAATATGTTGCAACATCATCTACCCTATAATGGGATTCATAAAAAGACTTTGATTACTAAACCACTTCTTCATTCAACTCCATAAAAATTTGATGCAACAAAATTATAAGCCTCTGTGTAGTATGGAAGCACAGTAAATGATAAGGTGACTTTCCCTCAGATATCATCCACTGTTTGTAGGAAATGCTGTGATGCATAAGCTATTTGCTGACCTCCTCCCATATATCTCTAATCTGAGGTAGTCCATGCTGCTCCTGGTATGTCCAAGGTTTTGCTTTGAATGTGTTGCAGTAGTGCACAAAAACATCTGAGAAATTTGGAGTTGTCGCTCATTCTATTACACAGCACTTGACAACAGTGACAAGTTAAGCTACAGTATTTGATCAAGGACCTTTACTGGGATGCCTAGCCAATGTCCAGCTGTGTCCTTATTAACAGAAGAAGCCACAGCACGCAACTGATTTTCAGAAATTCAGCTTAAGTGTTTTTATCTTTGACATTACAGAGATACTGTTCTCTGCACCTTTATAGGTGATCTCTCTCTGCTTTTCTTGCATGTGCATTTGTCTTCAATTTCAGGGGCCGATTTCTACAAAAATGCATCATTGTACTCTTTTCCTTGCAGAGGGCTCGATTTACCACCACAGAGTTCCAGGGTTCTGTTGATGTATTCCTTTTAAAGAAATAGATTTACCATTCAAAACTAGAGTATTGCAGTGCTGAGTTTGTCTCAGGTGCTGTCTTTCTGCAGTTCTTCTCCTGTCCTTTGTCTGGTATAAAATAAATACAGTAAGAAATACAATTTTTTGTCTTATACTTAGGGTGCTATGGGACAGGGGCCAAATTGCAGCTGTTTGTTTCAGAGAAGAGAAATTGTAGGATCTGGCTGCAGGCTGTCCTGCATCTTACTTCCTGTGTTCATTAGCTTTTTCTGTATAGCAAATAGGATAGCAGGATAAAACCTATTGTAGAACCATCTAGGCGTACCTTGGCAACTATAGGAATTTCTGAGGTAGGTGTGCAGAGAAAGAAGTACTGGAAATATTTTCCAAGCCCAACAGAAAACTCTGTCCATAAGATTCCTAGCTTGACATTCTAGTTCCCTGACTGCGGGATATTTATTATGAATGAGGTAGACTAACCAATTTTCTAGACCTTCTCATTGAAAAAGCACTTATTGACATCAAAGAAAGAACAGTGATTCTGCTCTGATGGAGGCAATGCAGTGGCCTGATCTCTTGTGTCAGGGGGCTGTATTACTATGTGAGAGGTCTCTTGGAAGAGTAATTTTGTTCCTGTTTTTTCAAGTATTCTCTGAGCTGTTCATAGAGGTAATTTTTAGCCTACTATTTGCTTTGATGATGAAGACTAGGATTTTAAGAAGAATATGCTTTGTACCAAGATGCTGTAATGCAGGGGATGTGCCTTTTGATAGGATTGCACCAAACAGTAGGTGCTGTGGGTCAGGAACCTATGGCTTATTGGAGAGAAGGTGCTAGAAGACCCCAATGCTGAGAGTGCTGACCCAGTTTTTCAGTAGGCCAGCTGTCCAGGAAGAAAAGCTTCAGGTGCAGACATCTCTGGGAAAGCTTCAGGTGTTTATTAAGCATTACTTGTCTTATGAAAGACAAGGAAGAGAAAGTTTATCATGCTGCTAACACTTGACTGGAGAATGGCGGAGAAAGACAATAGGACGGCAAGAGGAGAGTTCAGAGTTACGGCTGAATCTCCCAGCTTGGGGAATGAGCTTTCATTCTGACTGCACCAAGTGAGACATTCATGCCTAGCTCCCATTAGAGCAAACAGCAATATTCTGGCCTGCACGTGATAAAAATATATCACAACAGCAAGGTCTGTATTCAAAAAGAAAGAAGAGGATTAGCTTTCTATGCATTTTAAGAGGGAAAACATTTTTCTGGCTTATATTGCTGCTTGCATTTGTCATACCTATCACAGAACTGTAAGACTCAGAGACCGAGTCCTTTTGGTGATCTGGAAGAGCAGACAAGACCCTTGCTAATTTCTCTGATTTCCCTCCTCTCTGCATCCATCAGTCTGTATTTTATCAACACTAAACATGAGTTACTGGCACTTTATTCAGGTGGAACAGAGGTGTGAATACAGGTATTGTCAACAAACTACAAAAGAGGTTGAGATCCAAGTGAAATCAAACAGCAAATAGATTTCTCTGTCTTCTTTATATGTAACAGGATGCATTCAGAGAAACAGTCTTGGCATAAAATTTTGGGCTATGGTAGGTAACTTATTTTTGAATTTTTAGAGGTATTTTCAAAAATTTACTTTTGCTAAGAAACAAAAATACATGGATGTCAAGTACTTGTTCAGCTTAGCAGTATGCCCAACTGTCTGAGAAGTGCCCTCAGAACTGAAAACTGAAATCTGTACAGGTAATAAGCAAAAAGCTGCAGATTAAAGGCTTTATATAACTTATAAATTCTGCTTGTTGCTACCTGTGCCACACATCTGTACAGTTAACTTCTTTTTGGCAATGTCTCACTACTTTGTGTGGTGTATTTAATTTCATGTTGTTTTTTATTTCACTTTACTGGAAACAGAAAAACAAGACCAAAAGGTTTGTTTAAAAAATAACAGTAATTGCCAACAGTAATGGTGTTTTCCAGTTTTATAATTTTTTATAATAATTCATTCTGCAGCATGATTCAAGCAGGTTAAATATTAAGGTCAGCTCCCAAAGGAGGAGGGGTCTGAGCTAGCAGAATGCTGAGCATTCCTGCAAGAGGTTGGGTGCATGGACTTCCCCTGCAAATGGTAGGATATGAGGCCGTTTAGTGTTGTGTAGAATTGTTTCCTGAATCTTCAGTAAATAATGATAGGAGGCCTTATAAGAAAACATTAAAGGTGACTTGGGTGAAAATTTTGTCAATTTTTTCCCCAGCAAGAAATGTGGATTTCATTAAAATTAAATTACTTTGTCACCTTCTGCTGATTTAGCTTATGTCCTCCCAGAAAGTAAACAAGAATCAAGAAATTTTTTAATGTGTTTTGGTTACACCCTTGCAAAAAGAAGTTGTTATTGATTTTTTCAGTTTGAAATTGTAGTTTGATGTTTGATTCCGTGATATTTAAATTGCTATCCTAAAAATCAAAACTTTAGTTTTGGATTGAATGCATTCCTGAGACTGATGCTAAGTGATTTTTTTTTGGAACTTTTCAGAGAAAAGATATTTTGAAAGAAAAAATAAAGCATAATATTTTATTGCTTTCAGAATTGTAACGTCAGTAACCATTGGATCAGAGAGGCTGGAAGGGACCTCAGGATGTTTCTAATACAACCCCCTGCTCAAAGCAGGCTCTGCTCTGAGGTCAGACAGGTTGCCCAGGACTTTATCCCAAGGACAAAGACTGTACAACCTTGTTTGGCTGTCCTCAGGGTAAAAAACCATTTCTTTATACCCTGTCCAAACTTCTGTTGCTTCAATCTGTGCCCATTAGCTCCTGTTTTCCTTCCATGGGCCGGTTGGAAGAGCCTGACTC
Source organism: Phalacrocorax aristotelis (assembly GCF_949628215.1). Classification (NCBI taxonomy): domain Eukaryota; kingdom Metazoa; phylum Chordata; class Aves; order Suliformes; family Phalacrocoracidae; genus Phalacrocorax; species Phalacrocorax aristotelis. Next base: position 120,398,096 of record NC_134278.1, on the reverse strand, counting down.
TGCCATATTGCTACCTTCCTCCTGGGTACTGCTGTTCAGCACCTCCAAAACCACTGTAACTATTTGTGTGAATCTGCTGAGGAGATTTATATTAAATTACTGTTTGCCACTGTTCATTAATTTCTTTGTGCTTCAGCATATCTCTGTGAAGGTGGGATCATAAAATTTCTTTCTTTTGTTTTGTCTGTTTTGCTTATAAGCTGTTGGGGCTGGACTGATTTTAGCACATGTGCAGTCTGTTAAGAGGAGGAACTCGGTCTTGGACCTTAGCATGTTATACATAGCAATGGTGATAGTGTCCGGTAGTTGAAAACAACTTGTCTCAAACAATTATCATGGTAGTGACTTAAATAAGTACAAGACAAGACTAACAGGAACTCTTAGGAAATATTTTTTACTACAATGGGAGATTGCTTGTCAGAGCTGGGCTTAAGTGCATTGAATTTCAGTGCATTTGTGTTGCCAGAATAGTTTACCATTTGTACGCTGGTGGTGTTTGAAATGTGCTGGCCTCCAAAATATTGATGAGGCAAAAACCCCTGTAAAGCTTACCTGCCTTTTGGCTTTTTGATGTATCTGTTTAATTGTTCTGCCAACTAGAAAGTTAAACAATGACAAAATGGACTGTGAATCTGTGTGCTGGCAGCTTTTCCTCCTGGTGTTATGAGAGGTTTTTGCTGAATGGGACAGAGATGAAGCAAAATAGCTTTCCACACAGTGTGTGGTCAGGCTTTACATCCAAGGTAATAGAATAACTGTAATCGTATAAGCTCCATAAAACTTACAGTTAAAGAAATTGCTTTATGTGATTTTAAGGACTGTTATTAAATGGCCAGTGGTTTGTGGGCCTCTCATAGCAAAGCTGCTGTTAGCCACATTTTTGAGTTGTCATAACTGTCATTACTTCTTGCTCATGAGGGGAGTCAGCTAGGGGCTGTCTAACCAGGAGTCCTGACCCATGGTTTGAAGTTTGCTATGTTGTCTCAGACATGGGGAAAATATGTTTTCCAGCTATCCCTGGGGTAACAATGTAACTGTACATCTACGCCCCTAATATTTTCCAGCTAATGCTTGAAGACTGACAGATCTCTGTGTGTTTCTTGTTCTACACAATAACAGTACAAATATAAAACCGTACACATCTCTCTTCTTATTGCTTAGCAGTAATGCCAGCATCTTACAGTCTAAATCGTTAGTATATACAGGCAATACTTCTTAACACCCAGAGCTTAGGCTGGACAGAGCTTGTTTCTGACCTTTCCTTGAAAGAAATTAGTGCTCTTGCCCTCAGCTCTGTGCAACTGAAATTAAGGCTACTCTGGTCTGTGGTTGTCAGTCTCCTGCCTATGCAGTTTTGCCCATGGGGCTTGAAGATGCATTGCCAAGTAACCATGGCAGTAATTGGTAAGTGCTTACATTTGAATTCATTTGAGTTATAGTAAATGTAGCTGGTTTTCTTCCCATATTAAACTAGTGCTAAACATCTGATTTTATTTTATCCAAGTATAATGGTTTAGCTTGCTTCATGCATTAAGCATGCAGTGACACATATCCAACGCATCCACAGAGCTTTCCAGGAATGGGATAATGCTGTGAGCTCTGTCATCTGTCTACCACTTTTTATAAAAGCATATTTCAGAGAAAAAATAAGCTAGATTAGTAATAAAAACAACCTCTACCCACTCTTTAAAAATTGTGACTAGTGATTTGTTTTCTGCATTTGAAGGCTGAACATTTTCTTAGAGTTGGGTCCTTCTGCTGGTCACCAAAATCACTCTTTTCTCTAAAAATGCAGGTCGATTATGTGTGTCCGCAGTCAATAGCACAGCAGGAGAGGTGAGTCTGGTCATTTTTATAGTGTGTGTGGTGACCTGGATCAGTAATGCCTGAAATTTAGGAATAGTACTAAGAGGAGAAGAGAATGAGGAGACAAAGACCGGAAAGAAAGGAAAAAGAGCAGAAATGATCTTTCTCTAGCTAAATATATCAAGCTATTGAGTCAAGATGTTGTTTTCTTGATAGGTACTATTAAAGGACAAGGGTGTGATTTCTTGCAGAAATTCCAGGTGTGATAGTTCATTTGATTTGTTACATTTTTGGCTAATATTACCTTTATGCATGAGAGCTAATTAATGATCCTGTTGCCAAAGACAGAAGGACATCTGTCACTGAACCAGGGTTTTTCAGGAACTTTTACATTAAGTAAAAAGATCTTTACTGGAAGACAGTGATAGCTGGTGAAGAGGATCTTGTGGATCAAACAGCAATGACATGAGAAGTGGTTTGTTTCATACCTTGTCATACCCTTCTCTAAAACTGGGATTTTCACCCAAACAACAGCTGTGCAGTACATAAGTCCTCTGTCCTGTAATATATACTTATGTAGGACTTTGAGCTTCTCATTAAGCTATTGGTCTTTAAGCATATTAATCTTCTTCATTTTGGTGTAACCTAGGAGCAGCTCTGTTGCCAGTGAATTTACACAAATTTGATAAGAGCAGGTCTGAGCTGCTAATTTCACTAAGATTGCCTGTGTGCAACAAGTCTCAGATTTTATAAGACCTGTCCCAAATAAAGTTCAAAGCCCTATTTTGACTCTGTTAGAATGAAATAAGTTAAAAATAATGAGTTTCTAGACAGTTACAATAGAGATCCAGGGGAGAGCACAGTCACTAAGGCACTGTGGCCAAAACATCTGAATTAACCACCCAAGAAGTGAAAGATTGCAGCCTGGGACAGCTTTATTGTTGCTAGGAAATTGAATGCATGCATAAAAATAAAGACAACAATAAGGGGCAAGTGTTTACTGGGCATTAGAGAGATGTTTATTATACCTTCTACAGCATAAGCAGAAAGCTCAAATTATCTCCAGATTTTAAAGGCATTGTAAAATAATTAAACACAAATACTAAGAATCTTACTGGAACTACAAATCCAGGAAATGTTCCTCTGAGGATTCTTATTTCATTCTTTATATGTCTTACTAGGCTGCAACACCACAGCCCTGAGTTTGGCCACACAGAGGGTTAAAGTGGAATAAAGTTGCCCTGATTCTCGTTCATGGCTTGTAAGTCCTGTTGGAAGGCAGGGAATGTGGGCTGGGAAGGGGCGAGGCAGACCAACTGCAAGATTTATCACTATATCTTTTTGCTTTCAGTCTGAATGAGAGAAACTGTTCTATGTAGAGTTAGAAGAAAAAGCCCTTGGAGTTCGTTCTCACTCTGCCATGGAGCATGTTTCCTAGGTGGTACCCCCTGTTTGCAGCAGAGGGTGGAGAGGCAACCTGGCCCCTTGCAGCAGAGCATGGCTGTTAGCTTGTTAGTTAAACATCCTGTAAAGCATCACTGTTATTGCTTTAGAAGATGCAAAGAAAGGCATGGCACAAAGGAAGCCATGGCTCCCAGCCAGATCATTGCCCTCCAAATAGAAAGATGAGATTTTGCATGAAACCACATTCAGTACCACGTGACTCAGATTTTAAGGTTGGGGAAGTGTTTGCTATAGTAATTCGGGCATATTAGCCATGTCAAGTAAGTATGATTTAGAGCACCCTTTGGCACAAGCAGTTCAGGAGGTTAAAGCAGTAGCAGCCAAGCCAACATAAATGTGAGGAAAGAAGCAAGGGAGGGAAAGGAAGTATGCCAACAGGGCAGTGGCAGGTATGGGGCCTCCCCTTTTGGTGGTAGTACTCAGGTCAGCTTGGCTGCAATGTCCCCTTAGTGAACCTGTGACACCTATAGAGGTGATTGGGAGAAACAATCAGTTTTGGTGATGATTCAGAGAAGCTAGCTTAGATTCCTATAATTAGAAAATGTGAACATTCCATTTAGTGCCCTGTGTCCAGTTTGTATACGCAGCATATAACTGACATAATTCAGTAACTAGAGATCCTGGAGAGGAAGCAACTGTTGAGTGACCCTGTGTAACCAAAAATCAAGACTAGTTTTCTCATAGGAAGAAAGCCTGCATAGTTGTAATTTTACTGTATCCATCTGTTTTTTACCTTAGAGATACATGAGGGACCTATGTGATATGACTCATTTTAAATAAACATATATACTCAAACCAGAAAATACACCGTGAATCCATATTTGCAAATATTTGAGTTGGAAATAATCAAAACTAATGGCAGGCTTCCAGTATATTTTTGTTTGACATGCCAACAGTTAACTAAAATACTGAAATACTGTGCAGTCTACATTTTACTTGGTAGGTGACAGTCAAGATTTTCTACTCTTTCTACAAGAATAATTATGGCTTGGTTTAAAAAAAAATCATCGATAGGGCTTTTGTTTTGAGGGTGAGGCTGAGTGTGTCTTACACTTTTAGGTGCCCAACCTGAGACCGGAGGATATGAGTGTTTCACAGTGGATAACCAACACTGTTGGTCAAAGTATAGATGTATTTTTTAACTAGCGATATATCTGCACAAATATGTTTAGACAGTTTGTTTAGGAGACTGATTTCCAAACTAAACTTCCATCTATTTTCCAACCCAGCACTAAGATGCAGCAGGCAAGACAGTTTTGGATAAGTAAAGATAGTGTTTTAATTACTAGGGAAGATCGTTAATCTCGTTTGGGCTTGTCAAACCAGCACATCCTCTGGTAAGCCATCCCTTGTACATAAAAATGTCATACCTTGGTCCTTGAATGGTGCACCCAGTGGAAAGTATTTGTCTTAGAAAATGAAATTTATGCCTTCAAATAAGGAAGAAAAATTGATTTTTAGTTTTAATTAAAATTGAAAATATTTACATTAAAATTAGCTAGTACATGACTGTTTCGCCTCCACAGCTTAAGAGCCACTTTCTCTGTGGAAAATATGATATGAAAGTATATTTTCAATTTTTATTTTGACACAGAAACTGATATGCCACCTCACTGGCCCCTATGATCTGGAATTCTGTTTCCAAGGGTGATAAGTTCTGGATGCATCATAGTGTAATGTAAAGCTCCAGTAATGAATAATTATACAGAGATATGTACCTAAGGAAATTGTCACTGGTGAAGGCGCATGTCAAGTACTGAAGTGTGAGAGTCAGTGTTACTTATTGATGATGATCTTTACTGACACAAGTGTGAATAATATTTTAATTATTCACTTAAATGTCTAATCTCCTTCTGAATCTAATGAACCTGCTAGCCTTACTGACCTCTACTTTGACAGTGAGTCCTGAAGTTTTAATTTTGCCTTGGATGATGTGTGGGATAAAATATAATTTATTTTATGAAGCTAAATAGGTGTCCCTTAAATTTTATTATCAGTGTCTGTTTTCTTACTTAAGTGAAAGGAAGCAAATATGCCATGAGTTGGCATAGGCAGGCTCACTGACGTTCATGATCTTATTTGAATTTATGCCAAATGAGGTCCCAGTCCACTCTGTTTGAGCTGGAGGTGCATAAATATTATGTATTGCAGGAAGGCTTTATTTATTGTTCTTTTTTTAAAGTGCTGTATCACATCGCTTTGTTTTGTTGGTTTTTGGCTTGGTTTGGTTTGGTTTTTTCCCTGTCCTGACTATTGCTTAGTAATAAGTGGATGTATGGATTTGTGATTTGTCCTCAGTTTTTGAAATTGCTAATTACTTTTTGTGAGCAGCTAAAGTTAATTTAGAAACCATGAATTTTAAAACTGTTCCTTCCACAGTGTTTCCTTAATGTACGTTGTACTGTAACCATTACCCAGTGACTTCTGTAAGCAAGATATTTACAGAACTTTCCATAATGCCTTTTATTTTGTCTAACGAGTTTCATCAACTTAATTCTTGTATTGCTTATAACTAGTATGAACAATTTTCTTAGTAGATATCTTTGCATCACCCCTAGAAGTGCCTTTGTTCTGTGTTAAAAATGTATATTTAATCCAATTTTGTTCATTCGTGTCTCTAGAAAAGTTTCCAACCAGTATGCTTTGCCCCTCAGAATTGTCTTAGAATTACCTCTAAACTGGTTTGCTTCCATTTCTTCAATGAATCCCACAGAGAATCTTCAGTTTTCATGAAGTTCTTATCAGTCATGAATTGGCTTCCAGTGTAGGGGAGTGAGCTCTAAAATGAATGTGTTTGAAAATCCCAGCCTGCCCATGGAGATTTAAGGGGGAAAAGAAAAAATATCATCATTTCTGTGTAGGTGGGATGTGAAAAACATTCTGGCTGCCCAAAGATATACCATATTAAACCAGTAGTTTAAAAACCAAAAAGCAGAGAATGTCGTTTCAAGAAATTACCTCAATCTTTGCCATGGATTACGTGGATGTTCAAAGCAGTTCTCCTTTCCTGTCAGCAGTCCATCAGTTCTATTCAGATTGAACTTTAGTCAACTTTCTAATGCCCCTCCTGCAATCTCAGATCTTGATCCTGTGATTGTTTCTTCTGCCACAGATCTTGCAAGCTTTCAAAAAGTCTTCAGCTCCTTGTTTACATAGTGTCACTCAGGAAAAAATAATCTAAATTAACTGAAGATGTGAATCCAAAGTATATTAGCTAAACTGGATTAAATCTGCATTACTTTGGAAGATAATTCAGTAAAATTATATTAAAGACAGCTCTGTTGCAAATGAGTGTGTCCACACAGTGGTCTAATGCAGTTTAAATTATGCACATCAAAAATTTAATTTGGATCAAGTTGCCTGTGTGTCTCTGTGGACACAATCCCTACCACAGCCATACCGCACACAGAGGGGAAGTGGTTTGCATTGCACTGGAGCCCACTGCACGCCCCTGCATAGTTCATAGCTGATATCACTTGGCTCAAGTGGGATGTAATGTAACTTGGAGTATGATCAGCTTATTGTCAATGCATAAAGCAATGCTGCCATCATCACCGCTACCATTACTGATAGTAGTATACATAGTCTCAAGTTGAAATCAGAGTCCCATTATACTAGAGAGTAAATGAAAACAAATTAGCTGGCTCCTGTACAAAAAGCTGAGTCTAAACAGCAGCTGGCTGGACTGGGCAGGCCATGAGCTGCAGTGGCATCAGGTGTCCCAAGGTCCAGCCTGGTGCTTTGCCTGAGAAGTCTGGCAGTCCACAGAGTCTGCAAGGGAAAGCCGGGCCTCTGACTCACCTTATAAAGTAAATAGTGAGAATTTCTAACCTCCTGTGCTAGATCACAGGGCCAAATCAGCTTCAGCTGGCATGACCAACTGTGTTCAAAGCAATGGTAGCCACCCAAGCAGAATGATTTTACACAAATATGTTCACAAGAAAGCCACACTATATATGTTTGTGTGATATTGCAGCCTACATCTGTTTAAAATATCCTTCTCTTCCCAGTTTAATGCTCTGGGAATTACCTGAGGCTTATTGCCTTTTTGATCCCCTTCAAAATTCAGTCAAGTCTGATAGGGCTTGTAAATGTTTTTCTAGACTGCCATGCATTGATTTTCTCTCCTTGGAGAAAACCAGAAAACACCATGAAGTAGTGAGCTATAGTTCATTGCTTTTTCATACATTTTGCCAGTTGCAGGCCAAAAATATAAAGGAAAATGCAGGTTCTTCCATTTGAATGCAATCTCAAAGGTTATAACTGTCAAACTAGAATATAGTTCTAGGATTTTGAAAAGGCCAGGTACCTCCAACAATGTTTTTTCTTTAAGAAAATGCCAGCTATGGGCTTGGTTGGGTCAAGAAGCGGTTTGTATTACACTATCAACTTTGCAAAAGGAATAGCAAATGCTGGAAAAGCATTTAGTGGTGAGAGGGATAATGGCTCTGTCAGTCAACCTTAAAAATGGTTTTTAGGAAAAGTGTTTTCACCCCAGGTGAGTCAATGAGACCAGATGTATGACCACAGTGGGTGGAGCCACTGCCTGTATTTAAGACCGGACTACTGAGCTTGACCACAGCAGTAAATTTTTCAGTATGTTTGGCCAACATTTATATTTTCAATTGTTGCACATAGTACTAGATTTTAAAAATAATTTTATAGTGAAGCTATGATATACAGAAAATCTTGATTCAGCATGGACAACTGTATAAAAGTATTGGTGATGGATCAGTGTGGAAGCTGAAATCATTGAATCCTCTCAAACATTGAAATGTTCCTAGGAAAAGGAGAAATAATTGGTGCTTTTTGCTTTGGTTTTGACCAACATATTTTGATTATGTTTTCTACGAAAAAGAAAGCAGACTCATAAAAGAGAGGGCCAGGTTATGAACTGCAGGACAGAGGGAAGGACAAGGACAAGGAAGTGGTACAGAAACTTCTGAGTCATAATTATCTGTCAGGTCAATTAAAATCTCCTAGTGTTTTTCTTTTATCAAAAACTAATCTGTCTGGAACTGCTTTGCACTTGCCATAGGCTAAAAGAATACATACTGGCAGTGCACACATGACCAGCTGACATATGGCAACTTCATGGCCAGCAGTAATTTGTTCATGTGTCTGAGACATCTGATACAAACACAAGGTACATACTGAAATGAGAGTGTGTGTGTGTATCTGTCCATATATTTAGTCTTTTTTCCCCTGACTCCTTGGGATGAAATAATGTAATTACTTTTGTAAGTTCAGTGTTGGGTAATATATACTGATACCAGTGTAATGGAGCTAAAGCTTCTTAAAACTTAGGAGGATTTAGGATTATTGGTCTTGACTGTCACAATTCAGAAAGGTAAGGAGAGCTACTGTCAGCACAAACAACTTTTATACCTATCTTAGGTCATTTGTCGGCCAGAGCAAACAACTTGAGAGTAGCCTCATGAGTTGTTATATCCATCTCTCTGTAGAGATGGTGTTCCAGTTGACCTGCTCCATTTAAAGTACTTGTTTTAAAAAAGGGAAACAGTGGGACAGCATGATTAATATTAACATTAACCCTGGGCAGTGCAGAGCCCACAAGTGTTGTAACAAAAAGCTGCAACAAAGGCTAAATGTTGAATTGTCTCTCAAAATAAAATATTTTGCAAAACAAAAGTGCTGAATATTTCTGTCCCAGAAAAGCTTAGCTTTTTAATCAAAGTGTATACAAACTTCAGCATTCTTATCTAAGAATACTGTAGCATTAAAAGCAGTCTTCATTGTTTTCCCTGCTTAGTGGTTAATGCAGCTGTAGTTGGTATGATTGTCTCCATCTCACTGCAAACAGCAATGTTTTCATTGATCACTGTTTGTTCAGATTTAGACTGGCTTATGTTTTAAGACCCAGTCTAAAACAGCTGGTGCAAGGGTTCTTACACCTAAGCAAATTCACCTGAGCATTTAATACTAATTAAGTTAACAGTGCCTGCTTACATCGAAACATTGCACAAGTATTCATTTTCTAATTGGAGGCTTATGAATTACAAACAATTCTGTGTAAGCCATTTGGTGACTGAACTTAATTATAGAAGAGAAATTGTCATATAGCTCACTGATTTAACTGGAGGTTTTGGAGCTTTCTTGCACCCTGAATTGTTTCAGCATAGTGACAGAGGCCTGATTGTGACCCTGCTTCGTACAGTCCGTGCAAATTTGGAGCAACTTTGTGTAGTCAGTGGAGTTAAACTAGTAATAATAAATGAAGTACCAGAATTATAAAACCGTAGGGATCAATGAGGTCTAAACTGACATCTTGCATAAATAGTAACCTGATAAATACCTTTATTTATTCTCGACTGCTTGTGTTGATGAGTTTGGTGTTGTTTTAGCTTGGTCTTGTCATTTTTCCCACAGAGCCGCTCAGAAATTGAACCTGTCTTCCAAAAAGAAGAAGCACAGGCCTTCTGCATCATCTGTTCCTGAATCTCCTCTCTTCTCTACCAGCTTCAGCAGTATCCTTCAGACTTCCCCACCCCCTGCACCACCATGTTTGTTGAGGGCAGTCAGCAAAGTGAAAGACACCCCTGGTTTGGGCAAGGTAGGCCTTGCGAGTATCACTAAAACACTTGTTTTCTTTGGGAGAAGATTTTATCCTTGCGCAAAACATTAAGGAAATCGGAAGACCATGTCCTTTCTTGGTTGGCTTTAGTGCAATTGGTCCCTGAACACATGTACAAAGGCCTAACAATATAAATTACTTAATGCAAGTAATGAAGTTGACTTGAACACAGCTAGATCTAATTGTGCAGCAGTAATACATATCAAGACCCAGCCACACTAACCGTACCTGCATTGGGACCACAGTACTACTAGGTGGTGGTAACCTCCATTCTGCTAGGGTTGCTGGAGCAGTTCATCTCTGGCTGTGCTTAAACTGTGTAGCAGTTTCTTGCTGTGGCATATTCTGGGTTCCTGATCTGTCCAGACTGGTGGCTTGGTTGGACACACTGTAATTTGATTCTGGCTCATGTTTCCTGGCTTTGCCCCAGTAGAGTCAGGACAGAGCTAGGCCATGTACGTGAATAAAGTTTATGGTAATAATGATGAACTGCTCCTTTTTCCTTCTGTCATGTTATTTCCTCCCATTCTCCATAATCATACCCTCTTAAAATGCTGTTTAGGTGCATACTTATAATGGAAAATGGTTGAGGCGATGGAGAAGATAGCTATATAGTTTGCTGTAGCTTTATTGTTTGTCTGAGTAGCCCTTCCTTTGTCCCTGTCACAAATGGAGAGCCTGTCATATTACATCTGGGAATATGCATATGCAGTTGCTGAGGACAGCGGTTTGCTTTAATCAAGGTAGTTTCATATGCAAGCATCTGTGCATGTGGCTTTTCCATATTCATTGAATACTAAGCAGCAACAATGAATTTGGTGAAAATCTTTGTGTTCAGAAGAGAAATTGTAATATATGATCTAGGAGTGCTGAGCATAGGATGGGCTTCAGAATTTTCATTGCTGATTTTGGATACTAGTTGCTTATATTATGCAGTTCCAGTGGTTTTTGTTTGTGGTTTGTTTTTTTTTTTAAAGAACAATGGTATTACTTTCATGGATGGTTTAATGCCTGTTTGAAAAGGGATTCCCTCAATATAGGGCTTCCTTCCTTTCCTCTGGCCTGGTAGGTGGGAAGAAATATACAAATCTGTCATGATCATATAACAGTTAGTAGTGATGACTGACTTCAGTGGGAGAAGGAGTAAGCTTGAACCTGTTCATTTTTGTAAGAAGCTGCTATGGAAAATATTTACAATAGAAGACATCCTCTCGGGATTCTTACTTTTCTGTGCTTGGGACAGGTTATATTGGAATCAAAATTAAAATTCCGTTGAGGAATAATGAAGGGTGTGTTCATGAAAACAAGGGGCTAATTTCCCTTGTTGAACTGTGTGGACACTTTTTCTGAGTATTGGTTTTCACCCTTCCCAAGAAAAGGATCTACCCATACACAGACACAAACATAGCTGTCTCAGAACACTGCAAGCTTGATCTGAACCTTTTTGGCTCCTCTAATAATTTGTTTCCAGTGAACAGGGCCTGGGAAATGGTTTTGCAATATGCCCAAACAGACCTATTATTTGCTTCTTCATCAACACCATATACCAGAACAGGCTCCTGGCTTTCCAGCTGTGTAAGTAAGACTGAAATTTTGCAGTCCAGCTGATGGAGAATATATCTTTTCAGTTTAGATTAACCATCCCATAGCTATCAGAGTATATGAGAAATAGCTAAGAGGTTTTAAAAAAATCTTTTAACACATGCTCCTCCAAAGTAGCAAACTAAATTGGGTTAGTTCATATAGTCAAAATGGAGAAAATTACTTCCCCCCAACACACATATTTCCATTGGAAAAAATGTGTCCAACCTGCAGTTTCTGGAATTCAGTTTCATTTTTCACCTCTTTGGTTTCTTCTAGGAATCACCTTATAATTATGACCTAAAGCTCATACACATTCATCAAAGTTTCACATCAGTTTACCTCTGTAGCACAATTTTCATTTTAACGTCAGAAATAAATGCGAAGCATAATAAGTAAATAACTGCAGAATAACAATGTAATTTAGCTGTCAGACTGGGAAAGCTTCAGATGAAGTAATGGAATTTCCAGCTTGTTTGCTTTTAACTTTTGTTGTTGTTATTTATATACGTTCTGTTCAGTTTGGTTGGCATATGTTTTGATAGGAGCATGCTAAAAACTATGTTACTTTTCTCAGCATTTTCTCTCATATAGTGTTTTCTGTAAGGGTGTAAAGTTGTGAAATGTGGACCCGTGTGAAGGAAGCAGATTCAGGGAAGCTACATGTTACTTTTAGTCACTTAGGGTTTTTTATGGTTTGTGTTTAAAAAGCATTTTACCAGCAATCCCAGTGTGACAAAACTCTCTTTCGCTTTGGGTTTGAGTGGGCTGGGCAATCTCTAACATGAGTGTTTGTTACTGGGAAGTGTGGTTCACCAGAACTGGAAGACTGGCTGTTGCCAAGGGCTCTGGATTTCTGAGGCCCCCAGGGACAGCTATGCACAGACTGCCCTGGGAAGCGCTTCCTGGCAGCCAGGCTCTTTGCTATAGGGCTGGGAGTCCTGGCACAGACACTGGGTCTTGATGGCTTGGCATTAGCTTGATCGCTGTCAGTTTGCCAGTGTAGGTGGGTATCCAAGATGCTGCAGGATAGGAAGTCAGGTACTTCAAAGCTTAGACTTTGAGGTTAAAATTCATTTCAGTTTTCAAAAATGAACTTGCCATCAAACAGTTCCCATTTTATATTTTCTCTTCTATTAGAAATTTCAGAGATTCTACTTCTCTTTGCAAAATTGATGACAAAGATTTATTTAAAATTGTAGAGTTTGTCAGCTGTCATGTGCAGGCATATAATTTTTGTGAGTTAACCTAGGAGGATTTTCCTATCAGCAACATATTTAAAAGTTAATTAGTAGCTCAGTTGGTATGGGTATGGGTACAACTGAAGAGTCCATACTGCCAAAGAGGAGAGAATTAGGCAGTATATATTCAGGCTGCATGCTTCACACTTTTTCTTAAAAAAGACCTTGCAAATCAAACTGTACCCACGTGGAATTTGGAAGAAGTATTATTTGAAAGCTAAAGTTCAGCTTCACAGAAGGAGAACGATGATATTAATAATGAAATGTTGGGACTGCATAATGACCATTTCACTTCCATGTTAGATACACCATTGACCCTGGCAGAAATACAGCAGCGTCAAAGTGAAATAAAGTAGTAGAGGATCAGATTCTTTGTTGCACTCATTTCCAAAAAGCTCTCCGTGTAGTAAAATAAAAGGCTTGTGACCATGTTGCAAATATATTAACAGTGGTGCTTGTATGGGTCATAACATACACGTGTGCTTTGGGTTTGCATTTGCTGGTAGAGGGAGCTGATCCTGGGTGATAGTGTGGTACCCCCACAGTTGTTTGCTGAGAGCAGAAAGGTTTGTTTGGGGCTGAGCGACCGTCCTGCTCCATGAACTGCCACAGCTTGAACATCACTTTTCCTTCTCTCTCTGCTATCTTTGAATCATCATGTCCTGAGAGTGGCAGATTGCTTTTGCTGGGTTTACACACAGAGAGAGTGCAACTGTCCTGGATGACTGTATGTGCAGTTTCCCCAAGTCCCATCATTTTCTGGAACATACATTTTAAGTCTGTTTTGTCCTTTCTGACAATGAGCCAAGAAACAGGGCAAAAAGGCTTTCCATGCAGAAATAATGAGTTCTTCCATGACTGCACTCAGATTAAGTAGTGTAAGGGCATTCTAGTAAGGTTTGCTTAGATTTGCTCCCCAATCCGCTTCCCTCCTCCATTTTCTGTCAAACAAAACCAAAACTAAACGAAGACTTTTGATGAAAATCTGAAATGTTCTGTGAAAGAAGTTGTTTTTCTGAGTCCCACGTTATCCATGAAAAACAGCTTGTACAAAAAGTTTTCTGCCAGCCTTAATAAATAAGTTCTTTTCAGGTGGCACAGGGTTTAGGATGAATGGATGTGGTCTCTGTGCTTTCTTTCATTTATTATTTTACTGTGTGTAGTCTTATAAAACTCTGTCACTGAGAGGTATTTGTTATGTTTGGACAGAGATTAGTTTACTTTTCCTTACATATTATTTTTTTTGGTGTGAATTGTTGTTGGTACTTGTTAATCTGAAAATAAAATAGCAATGTTTGTGTGTTAAAATGATATTATGCAAAAGGTTTCTACCAGGGAGAAAAGTCATCACTGAACCTTCTTTGGGAAGTCATTGCAACCTATTAGCAAAATGGACTGTAATTCATGGCATTGTGTTTACTTTTTGTTTACTTTTTGTTTTTCTGTAGCATCAGGACTCCTGCTTGCAGTGCCCAGCCCCATTTTGATAAATAATGTATAAATTCAGATTAAAAAAACCTGTTTCTGTCCCAGAAACTTATGATCTCAGTGTAGGGAGGAAGACTAGAGAGACAGAGAGGCGGGAGGCAAGAAGAAACGATGATGTATTCCCGGTCATCTTGATAGTGGTGTCCTCAGCCCATCAGCAGTCTAATATTAGACACCCCTTGTCAGGCTTTGGTAGGTGTTGTAGAAGAGGAGATTATTAAAACCTTTGAAAGTAGAGTAATAGGTTACAGTGTAGATGCTTCTGAGGAGCCCTTTCCAAGTATGTAGAGCAGGGTAGGAAGCAGCAGAGAGAGGGGTTTTTGAGAGTCTAGTGAGCGAGTGAGAGATGAGGGAGCCAGTCTCCTGGCAGGGGCTGAGCGTGGAGCCTGGCTGGGAAGGGCTGTGAATGGGAGCCAAGCCATGGGCAAATGCCAGGAATGCCCACAAAATGCTGGTAGGAGATTGGCGGTGTGATAGATACTCCTGAGACATACAACTTTCTCCTGATGATGTGTACCATACTAAAGAAGGTTCAGTTAAAAATAATTTTTGAGTGCTTAGTTGTAAGAATCTAATCTTCCATTAAAGCAAAATATTTGATTGACATAAGCCTAAAATCTACTAGTCACTTTACATTAGTCTGCAGCTTACCTTTTCCTCACATTGATTTGCATAAAACTCTATCTGGAAGCATCAGAATGATTTGGTCTGACCTGAAAAGTGCCTCCACCAAAACAATGGAGGATTTTCAGACGCACTCAGCTGTGTCATTCCTTTGACTTTTTGTGAATGTCACTGGGAGCTGGTACCCACTTCCCCGAGCCCCACTGAAGGTTCCCACCATAAAGGCTAGCTGGTGAGTATCTTGTTCGGTGAAGGAGAACACATGTGTGGGGAGAAGTGTGGTACTCTTTGCCTCTTTGGAGGCAGGAGGTCCACAAAGGCAGAATGCCACTGATGATTGATTAATGGGCAGATTCTTGTGTCTTTGCCTAAAAAAGGCATAGTATCATTTTTAAAAATCAAAAGATGGGCTTCTATCATACCATCCTACTTTGTATGTTGACCATATAACATGCTACTATCCTTTTGATCCAAGTAGCTAGCCAAGTTGCACTGCTTTTCAGATTTCTTCCAGGTAGGGAAAGAGATTATGAAGGGAAAGGATGAGGTATTGTTAGTGTAATTCTGTTCCTGTACAAGGAAATACAAAATCTTGAAAGCCGACAGATAGAAGCAACCAAAGGCAGTTTTCCTTCTTACTCCTAGAACGTTTCATACAGGACTTAAATGTGTCATTCCTTCCTCAGTTTAAGGGCAATTCTTTGTCATACTGTACCAATGTTTGTTCAAGTTTTTCTTCTCCCTGTTGTTATTTCTGTCCCCGCTTCTCTACATGTGCTGTTTCTTGTTCATATGTACCCCTGCCAAAAGTAACAGTGAAGAAAGCCCTGCTGCCCAAGCAGTTCAGGTTTCTGAGTAGATTTAGAATGGTCTTTTGAGGGGGACAGAAGTGCATACCAATGCTTTGGAACTGGGTTTGGAACTGTTAGCATTTCAGCTATCCACTGCCTTACAATAGGCAAATATTTGTTTTTAAATTATAATTATATTTTTATAATTATATATAACAATATATAATTATATAATTAATTGTAGTGTTCTTATATAATGTATTTTATATAATGTATAATATCTATTAATATAATATTATATTATGTAATTAATTATAACCAAATAAAATAATTTACTGGACTTTTCACTAAGTAGGGCAACTATTATTGCACTGGCCTTGACATGCTTTAATCCAAGCTAAAACAACACAATATCTGTTTTAAGAATGAGTATTATTATTCATATATAACATATATAATAGGTTAATATTGAGTAAGTATTCCATTATACATATTCTATTTTTTGTCTGGTTTTAGATATCAATATATATTATAAATATATATGTATTTGTATAATATGTTAATATGAGTATTACAAATATAATACACATATTATTGGGTTGACAGTTGGACTTGATGATCCTAGAGGTCTTTTCCAACCTTAATGATTCTATGATTAACATATGTATTGTATATGTAATATAAAATGTTAGTATGAGTATTATTCATATATAACATATATAATATGTTAATGAGTATTATATTATCTATGTATTCTATTTTTTGTCTAGTTTGATATATTTATATTATAAATATATAAACATATTTGTATAACACTATTTTCTGTACTATTCTATTACATATATATAATACCTGTGTTAATGAGTAAGCATTCGATTGACTATAGGCTGTATGAATCATGATTTGAATAGTCTTTGTCAAAAGATGTTTTCAACAGCTGTGTCAACTCTTTGTATCAGTGCAATGAAAAGTAAAGAGGCATTCTTAGACTTATGTGATTTGAAAGTTGATTTAAAGGCAACAAAATTGATGCATATCTTGATTAAGTCCAAAAGATATAGAAAATGTCCTTTTCTACTATCAGAGTTTGTATTTGTGCTAGCTGATTGGTGGATATGAGGATTTTTTTGGCAACATTTTGGTATATATTAAGCAGGTGTTTATGAAAACCTGTGTTAAGATCAGCAAAAACAAAGCGCAACTTGCAAAATATGTTCTGTATTTCACTTCCCTGCCATCCATATTGAAGTTCTTTCAGAGAGAATCAAAGAGGTTCTTTTTCCTTTGTAAAGCAGACGTTCTTTCTCCTTCACCGCTCAGGTATATACGGGGAGAAAGTTAACAGTTAGATGACAAATGTGATTTTAAACTCTTTATCACAGAAAACTATTTCTGAGGTGAAAGCTGGTTTTGCCCAAAGTTACCATGGTTACTGAAATGGGGGGGATGGGGGAGGAAGGATGTTGCCTTGAGGCATTTAAAAGGGACATATGTGTTCATCTTTGTTGTCAGCATGATTGTTGCACAAATTAAATACTTAGTTCCACTTGGAATGAAATCCAGGTGGCCTTTTGCCTTCGAGACAGAGTTACTCAGAACTGGGATGTTCCTCACAAATGTACTGTTGGACCTGGTGGAGGCTTTCATGCTCTTTAGCTAGATTCCTGCTGGATGGGCTTTTCTGGGAGGAGTTTTAATACCTCAAGCTGCTTTAAGAACAAAGTGAAATTAATAGAAGTTGGAAGAATTGTTCTAAACAATAATTTCTTACCTCCCTCAATCATATTTTCTATGTACACATAGTCTTTCTCTAAAGTAAAGCTTATCATAGGTGTGGAATTACTAACCCAGGCATGCCAGGGGCCTGTCAGATTGCATTTTGGTTAGCTGTGGTGTTTAAAGAAAGATGTATTTTAAAGAAATTTCTATGCAGTCCTACTTCCACAATTTAAAGAATGGCTATAATTGCTGTTCCTTCTCTTTGTGAAGTGCAGAAGCTGCTACTTCATGGGAGCAAGGAGCACATATCAACCAAGCCTGCTAAGGGAAAACCTGGCCCGTTGCCTAAACTTTACATCATGCAAGAGAAAATCCCTGCATGAAGAAGCAGGGCTGCATTTCTGTCGTACAATTTAGCCAGCCCCTTTAGGAGAGGAAGATTAGGTCTCACCCTGCCTATTAATGAACCAGTTTAAGGGCAGTGGATCCATTCTGGCCCACCTGCAAGCTGTTAAAAGCTTAGGAAGTGGCTTTACAGTTCCTGGCTTGACAAACTGTCATTCCTGATAACAGGATTCCTAAGGTCAGTTGGCAAGGAGCGGATGCCAGAGAGGAGTTCATGGTAAGTGGATGCTAGTGTAATGGTTCCCTGAAGCATTGCAGATGCAGGCAGGTAAATGGGGGTGGACACCAGGGAATAGGCTTACATCTGAAATGGCAGAAATCTGTTCCTGTCCTTACATCTGAGTCCACAAAATGGAACATTAGGAGTGCTCCACCAATCTGGGTACCATGTGGTCAAGTGTGATACTAAGGTATCTTTCTCTTCTGTTAATTCCTTCACCTCTGCTGATTTTCCATAAAATAAAGCCATTTTTCACACTAGAGGACATACCCCTTTTCACTGGTGGGGGAGTGGGGATGGGGTGAAAACAGCAACACTGAAAGTGAGGTTTTTCTACAGAGTAACTTACACTCCTGAAGTGAAACTCTTGGCTTTGGAAAA
Organism: Phalacrocorax aristotelis; assembly: GCF_949628215.1. NCBI lineage: Eukaryota > Metazoa > Chordata > Aves > Suliformes > Phalacrocoracidae > Phalacrocorax > Phalacrocorax aristotelis. The sequence goes on along the minus strand of NC_134278.1, from coordinate 120,379,781 downwards.
AAAGCATCTCTTTCCATATGTCATAGAGCAAGACTTGTACCCTAATCTGAGCACCAACTATTGGTGATAGCAAATACAGATAAGAGGCTGTTGCTCAGTAAATTACTTTTTTGCCTCGAAGAATACCAAAAATGATGTTCCTCCTCTTGGTGACATCTTCCTATGTGCACTCAGATATCATACAGATGAGTGAGCGTGTGAGCATGAGGTAGATGGAAGAGATTTCCAGGTGGAATTGAACTGGATAGACAAAATGTGAAAAAGGCTGTGTCTCACTTTGATAACATTTCTTATTTCTGTGTTAGAAGCAGCAGTCCTTTCTGTGATTCCTTTATAGTACATTTCACTCAGGGAAAGAGCTGTAAAACCTAGTTTTGTATTGTTTACCTTGGTCTGTTTTGATGAATTTTCCTGTAAACATTGAGGATCAAAAGACAATTATCTTGTTCAAATTACTTCAGGCTGGTGCTACTAGGTTTTGTACGTTCCTAAGTAACTTTATTTATACAGCACCCTCTGCAATGCCATAGATGCATAATTTTATGCACAGCAATTTATAACTTTTAGGTTAGTTGACTGTTTTCTTGATTGAAGTCACTTAGTGTCATGAATGATCATAATTTGTAGACATCTAGTTGTCTATGAGCCTTATACACAAGGCACACATGGGTCAGTTAATTTGACTGTTTCAGTGATGTCAGCCTAATGAAGCTACAGAAATCTTTAATATTGGTCACCGAGTATGTATCATAGAATCATAGAATGTCCTGAGTTGGAAGGGACCCACGAGGATCATCAAGTCCAACTCCTGCCCCTGCACAAGACAACCCCAAATTCACACCATGTCTCCGGGGGTGTTGTCCAACTGATTCTTGAATAGCGACAGGCTTGGTGCCGTGACTGCCTCCTGGGAAGCCTGTTCCAGTGCTCCACCACCCTCTGGGAGAAGAACCTTCTCCTAATATCCAACCTAACCCTCCCCTGGCACATCTTCCTGCCATTCCCTCACATCCTATCATTGGTCACCAGAGAGAAGAGACCAACTCCTGCCCCTCCTCCTCCCTTTGGGAGGAAGCTGCAGAGCACAATGAGGTCTCCCTTCAGTCTCCTCTTCCTCAGGCTGAACAAACCAAGTGACTTTAGTTGCTCCTCACTTGCTTTCTCCCCTAAACCCTTCACCAGCTTCGTGGCCCTCCTCTGGACACTCTCTAGTAGCTTTATATCCTTAATGTCCTGTGGCGCCCAACACTGCACACAGCGCTCAAGGTGAGGCCACACCAGCGCAGAGCAGAGCAGGACAATCCCCTCCCTCGCCCGGCTGCGATGCAGGGCTTGATGCACCCCTGGTGCATGGTTGGCCCTCTTGGCTGCCAGGGCACCCTGTTGGCTCACATTCAGCTTGCTGTTGACCAGAATCCCCAGGTCCCTCTACAGCAGAGCTGCTCTCCAGCCTCTTATTCCCCAAATCTGTTTGTACATCGAGGGTTGCTGTGCCTCAGTATGCTTAAAACATATTCTCATGCTGTTGAAATAGTATGACAGTAGAGTGGCCACATTTTAAAATCTCTTAAACATTGAAGGTTACGCAATTTGAATTGAAATTACTGGGTTTCTCTAGAATATAAAAATGTTGTTTTTAACACTTTGACTTCCTCAAAGTTTTTCTGAGCCATTGTGGTTTTAGTTCCTTTGCTTTTCAGTTTAGGTTGTACTGCTGGTTGATATTTTTGGGCATTATGATAGTTCCAGTTAATCACCTCCACTTCATTTTTAAGACTTTCAGTAGTTCTTTTGGAAATGTCCCCTTCTTCAGTGCCCTCTCCCCTACGCCTCTCATCCCATTAAATTAATTTTTAAATCCACGAAGAAGAGGTCAATACAAATCAGAAAAGTCAAGATGAAAGAAACTGAAAATTACAAGGTGTTTCTCAGACAATGTTGAAGAAGGATTTAAATGAAGAACAGTTTGCTAAACCTGAGATCATGGTACATTTTCTAAGATCTTATGCAAATTGCAGGCACTGTACTTTAGGCACTTACTACACTGTACTGTAGGCCTTATCACAATTTTTTTTTTCATTAAAACTTTCTAAAGCTCTTCTCCTCCCAGCCTTTTCCTTTTGTGTTTGAGTCCTCTCAGTATGTGCCTGAGAGCAGTGCTCAGCGGTGCAGGCGGGATGGTGACACTGCAGGAGGCTCCACTATAGCACTGCTGTAACATCATGGGCTAATGATTTGGCTGAGCCTCTTGATTCAGCTCAAGGTTACTCTGCTTTCCCTTATCCTAAAGGTCTGGGCTTTACCTCATTTCTCTGGTACAACACTGACTTAAATAGATAACCGGCTCAGCTGAAGAAGAGCCTAGCATGAACTGTATTTTAAAACTGAGAATACCATTAGATACATCTCTTCTCATTCACCATCTCCGCCTTTTTTTTGCCTTTTCCTTTAGGAATCAAACACAATCTGGGAATATCTCTCTGGAGATGTTTATCCATTTTTTCCTGTGCTTCTTTTATGAGAAGCCTGTCTCTCCATGCTCCAAGTCATTATCTCCTTATCTTTTTCCTCACTCTTTAGTGCCACCATTATTGCACTCCCTTAAGCTGCGATTCATGTTGGTAGCTTAAGTGAACTGAGCACTGATCTGATAGATGCTGGTCGTATGAATTCCTCCCATGGTGAAATGGAGAGAAGTGCTATCTATATTAGGATGGGCTGACTTGCCCACCAGATGTTCCTTTCTTTTTCAGTTGATTACAGAGGCAACCTAGACAACTACTTTAAAATGAGATATCTGTGTTTTGGCTGGCTCAAGTAAAGTGAAATTAATCTTGCCCTGAGCAGGTACACAGAGGCTTCTTGTGGTCTGCTCTGAACCTTTAATAGAAAACTAGCTCCTGGGAGATATAGTAAAAAGGTGCTTGCAGAATGTTCTGGATACTTGCCTCTGTCCTCCAGATGGAAGCCTGCATCCTTTGCTTTCCAGTCTAAGAAACATCAGAGGCTCACTATATGGCACCCAGGTCTGGTTAAGCAGACCTGCATGCAACCAAGCAGGTTGCATAAAGGAACCAGATCTTCAAGGAAAAGGACCAAGCAGGCTATTGCACATTTGTCCTAATGCAAACCAAAGGAAACCTGAGCTGATCAATATTGATTTAAGGGCTGTAGACATTCAGCTGTACTTCTGCCAGGATGGACCTATAAAGCTGATTACAGTGTGCACACCCATTAGATTAGAGGCTCTGGCCCTCAGATGCCCAGATTCTCATTGCTGTATAGTGTGACCTGTGAATCTCTCCCAGGAAGGCTCCTTCCCAGAAGAGTAGGCAGTGTGGCTTGGGGTTTGGAAACATTACATTAGTGGATCTGGATTCCTGATACCCAAATACTATTTCAGTTTCCAAATGTAAATAGACGACTTCTATATTGTTGCTGAAGCGGTTAGCAGTTAAAAGATCTTTTATTGGATAATGAGATATAAAATGCCAGGTATGAAGAACAATACTTCAATGTTCCCATTTATCTTTTTGAAAGTATCTTTCTCTATAGTAAAGGTAAAAACAAAGTTTGAAACCACTGACTGGTTCGATCTTAAAAAATCAGGAGGTAGGTTAATACAGGAGGTAGGTTAATATATATTTAATGCCTTTGACCCTCAAAACCTCTCCTGTAGCACTCAGAAGTGAGAAGCAGGGTGGGTGCAGCTGCAATGAGTGGATGGCTGTATGTGTAATTCACATTATACATATGGTGTGTATATTTTTATTCAGAAACATATGTAGGTGCATGTCTACATGTGTATAAATGTGTTCGTCTCCCCACCCCCACCAGTACAATGGCAAAATACAGGAAAAAGCAATATATGAAGTTTCTGAGCAAGTTATCTGAAAAAAGGGGAGGCTAACTAGCTGTAGACTTGCTTTTATTTCTAAACTAGCAGACTTTTTTTTTTTTAAGGAGAGAGAACTCAACATTCACTTGAGACATTCCAAGTAACCTCTCATGGATTTTAATAAGGAATAATGACCACCTTCCTGCTTAGCTCAGTCCTCCTATACATTGCGTGATCTTTTTTCCTCCTGTGAGGTGATTGAAAATGCTCATACAAATAGCCACATTTTACATGAAATTCTCTCGGTATCTGTGAGGCTCTATTGCATTTCTGTAGATCCCAGTTGCTCTCATCCATATTAATTGCTGCTGGATTTTTCCACAGATCTGCTTGAGTTACAGTGTTTGTTCTGAAGGGGAGATGCTTAGTTAGAAAAAGATGTGGTGTCAAAATGTGGTGTGTATTAAAATGCCACGAGCAAAGCTGTACAATAGCTTTTACAGCATCACATACTCTATTACAGAAACATAGATGTGGGAAAATTTAAAAACTGTTGATCCTTTATCCCCGCCCCCTTTTCCCATGGAAACTGACATGTATTTTGAACTGTATAGTGTGGGCATAATTATCTTCGCTTTAATGTCTTACCCCCTTCTTTCCACCATCCGGTATTGCTGGAGGCTTATCCAAATACAAATCCTGATTTGCAATAGAAATCTGTTCTTGACTAGCTGAGCGCAGCACCTGAGCCCAGATTCTGGAAGCAGTGTGCCTAAAAAACACCTGCCCTCCCTGCTCCACCTGCCTCCAAGAAAATACCTTAAACATTGCATTTTTGTCAGCTATGAGGAACAGTGCTAAGGTATGTGCTGGCATGAGATCTGACAGAGGCACCGTGGATGCATATCGCCTGGCCACACAGAAGGAGAAGGCATGCACCCTGATTGATAACAGCGTGTGCAGATGTGATAAACACAAGGAGGCCCAGGCTGCTTTTGGGAAATGGAACAGCAATGCAGAGGAGGAAACGGGATTCCCCCCAGGCCTCGTACTCTGTGAGCGGTGGGAATCATGAATCTCCTCAGATGGGAAGGAGTTATTCATCATAAAGACTATTATGCCGTGCAAGGCATTGCTGAAACAGAACACCACCAAGCTATTTCCTACCTTATCAGGGTGTATTAATAATGCAGCAGTAATAATAGAAGTACAAATTAAAAATAACTGGATGGGCAGATAAGCAGAGTTCTTGAGATTAAGGGGACTGGGAATTGCTTCAAACAGTTAATTGCAGAGCAGCACATCGGGGGAAATTTGCCTTTGCTGTTTTGCCTTTATTATTTTCTTATTCTTCATCTTATCTCTGTAAGTTTTATCTCTAGGGCTTTTACATAGACACTAATAGGCACAATATTTCCTCAAGATTTCAGACTGTTCTTTTTTATCTCCAAAGGAATGAAGTATCTTTTGCTGAGCCATCTAATTCAGTAGGGACTAATAATGCTGAATAAGAGTATTCTGATTATTAGCCTTCCTCTACATAAACCTCTTATCATTTTCTCCTCCCACTCCCAGCCTACAATATAAAGGCAGACAAGACATTACAAGTGTTGAACATTCAGGCTTCAGGACGAATTGATGCTGACTGTTCCCAGGAGGTTTGTAAGCTCCTTCTGGATTGCCGTGGCATGAAATCCCAGGGTCCTCAAGTCTCTTGAGGTGTAATAGCTGGGCTGTGCAAAGAGAAACGTGAATATCTTGTTCTCTGGCACTGGATGATTGTGTTCCCCCCAGTCCTCTCTTGCACAGGCTACATCTGTCAGCCACTGACCTGGGAGGGCTTTACGTGATTTGGGGCCTCTGCATGGTTCCTTTCAATAGAATTAAAATAATGACTCAGAACTACTCTTTGGTCCCCTGGTGGGTACCAAAATGTGCCTTACTTAGGACATGAGACTGCTGTCACTTTGATTTCAGGTCCTATGTACTAAGTGATTTTCAGGACACTCAAATTCTGCTCTCAATGAAATAGGTATTGGAGATAGTGCAATATGCAGCCATATCACACAGCTCCATCCAAGCAACACTGGCCCACTGACAGGTAAGCCTATCAAGGGAATCCCATTTAGCTGAACACCTGATACACTGATGGAGCAGAAGCTTAGCAAAGAGCTGCAGTACAACTATTACTCCACCGTTTTTCTGGAAAGAACATAATTTGTGAAACTAGCAATATGGGAGCTTAGTGTCAAATACTGTAAATCATGTGTCATCCTGCTTTTAACATAGTTTTAGTAATCTAAAAAGCTTCTGCATGTAATATTGTTATTACTGAAGAATTCAATCTACTGTACAGAATAGTTCATCACAGTTGGTTGCCACAGGAATATCCTCCATGATTTGTCAGATTAAAAGGGTGGAGAAAGCTGTTGCTTAAATAATGGTTTCTTCAGTAACAGGAGATAGAAGAAAGTCAGTCCTTTGGAGTGGAGGGAATGAGAGAGAACTTGGAGGTGGGGGAAGCTGGGGGCCAAGAACAAAAGGATGTATTATCTGCACACTGATCCAGAGCTTTCTGTGTGTGCCATTAGGATTGTAAATGTTCAGCACTGTTGGATGGTTAACTTCTGAAATAGTGTGCTGTTGGCTGGTTACTCTTCATCATTCAGGTTGTAGTTCCATTAATGTAAATTATGTAGATTGGAGCTGCAGGGATGAACATAGCAGTGGGCAAATTCACCAGCTTTATGCTCAGGGTGATGCAATGAAAGTAGGTAAACTATATTGGCCAAATGAGAAGTGGGCAGACTCCATTTACTTGTGCTTACTCTTGACAAAAGCAGCGTGTGGAACATTTTCATCTCATGAACTAGATGTCCGAAACACTGTGAGAATATGAATTCATGTGAATGGTGAAACTTTCAGGGTTCATATGCATTTTTTACAGAAAATCCCAACAAACTGGGTATCTATAATACTCATATCCATGATACTCATTACCCATGATACTTATTACCCATGATAACAGCTGCTGTCACGCTATTAAAGCCTATCAAGCCAAATCCAGAGTCTCTTCCTTTTGTTTCCTCCCTGGAAATTATTCACAAATGTTTTTCATTTGCCTATCCGTGTCTTGTGATGTGCATCTTATTGCCCCTAACTGCCACTAAGTACTCTTGTTTATCTTAGTTTTGCTGTTGTACCTTCATTAGCTGGGATGCTCTTCTCACCATCACTGTACCCTCAGGTGGCCTCTCACCTGAACCTGTGATCCTCCTACCAGTGCCTGTTCTAGTCTAAGCACTGCATCTTAAATGTCAACATTTCTCCTCATTCAGGAAGGTTGGGTTTTTTTCCCCTGATGTGATTTACATGTGCATCAGTAAATGGTTTGCTTTTTTGTTGTATCTAAAGAGAGTAAAAGGGGAAAAAAGGAAAGACATGCAATCAGTTACCCAAAACTAGAGTTGAAGTATAAAGATTGAAATAGCTCTTCACATATGTCTGGGTCTTCCTTCACTAAATTCTCTGACAATAATCACAAAACAACGATTAATGAGACAATCCTTGTTTTAAGGTATTGTCGGCATCCACTGTCTCTCAAGGCCAGACTGTGGAGGTTTGGTCAGGGGACTAAACAGATCTGCAAAGAGTACCACAGAGGCAGGCTATTAGTATTTTTTTATGGATTTCCCAGCTACTGTCTAGGCAGAAAATATACTGGGTGGGTGCCTGCTCTGCATTTTTGTCGTGTCCCCCCCCCATCCCTTTTCCAAGGAAGGTTTGTAAGAGCTGAAAACCCTTTCTAGGCTCTTAGAGTTTTCACAGGAAGCCTTTGTATCATAGTGGGTTTTTTGTGATTTTCTGGATTTTTGTGTGCGTGTGTGTTACACAGTGATTTATATCAAACTCTCCTACAGGGTAGTTCTAGAGCATATGGAAACATGGACAGAGAGGATATGTTCTAGCTAGCAAATGAGTCTGAAATACCAGACTGTGGATAAAGCTCAGGATTTGTTTCTCTGAATGTTACTCTTATCTTTACCTCTCTCAACCACCCTTCCACTTCTGTTTACATTGCTCCCTCATGTTCCAACTCTTTTTTCCCTTTATTTTTAGGTTCTTTTACTTCTGTGAGATAGAGAGTATTCGCTAGATTCTCTGGCCCCCATGGAAATCTTTTAAAAGGACACTACTAAGTAAGCATGTTCATTACTTAGTCCAGGATCAAATGACCTGACAAGACAAATAAAGCATTGCTGTGGTAACATGCTTTCTCCCTCCCTTGTTCCTGACACCTTAACCCTAAAGCCCTGCCCCTCAGCCATATTGATCTTTCATCTCCTTGGACGAGTGTTAGCATCTTCTTCTTAACTGCCAGAGACAAAATGCACGCTGCCTTAGACTGCAACGTGCTTACTTGTTTTGAAGTAAATGATTCAAGTCCAAATTTGTAAGGGTTGTTCAAAGACCAGCTGATAAGAATCTCAAACTGTGAATAGGTTCTGGAGACTGACCTTTCATGCCTTGTAAAGGGCTATGCTTTAGCAAATTTTGGAAATACGACAAATAACTAAGATCTGAATCAGAAGCTGAATTGGGTATTTGTCATGAAAATGTTACAATCTGAAGTGAATTTCTTTGGGACTAGATATCAAAACAGGCTTCTGAATGGAAGGCAAAAGGAGGTAAGGCTCTATAGGAATGACTGCTTTCTGAAACAATATGAACCAAATTCAACTACTTCTCTCACAAGCAGAAGGCAAATGTTGAATTAAAATGGTTGTTTCATAAACACTGTGTGTTCCTGCTGATGGGATTTTAAGAATGGCAGGATAAATTGTTCCTTGCTTTTGCCTGGCTGTGCAAGCCTAGGGGGATGTTTACAGATCTGCTGCCCTTGTACCCCCCCAGTAACACCACACATAACAGCAACAGATGTGGTAACTGTAGTTCAGGGATTACTTAGGACAGCAGTCACCCCACAGTGGGCAGTGGACCCTCTGGAAGCTCCTTTTCCTGTGTGGGGATGAGCAGGAATTCTTTTCTTTGGGTCCCAGAGAGGTATTATGCTGGAGAAATAAATTTTTCAGAGACCATGGGAGCCTGTTTCATTTTAATATTTTGTATTATATCCCAAAATGGAACCAGAATGGAAAGATACTTTCTTAAAAGGAGAGTTTTAGGACCTGATATTTTAAAAATCCAGACAGTTAGAGATTCGGAACGGCAGAGGGAAGGCTGTTGGTGGTCTCTTAGTGAATCGACAAATAGATCAGGAAAACCAGTATATGAATTAGCAGTCTTGACTGAGAGCCCAAGATTAAACAGGCACAGACACTAAACTATCCTCTTGCCCCTTCAAATGGCCCTAGTCAAGCTGAGGTATGTTAATAGGTAAACTGACCTGGATACAGTTTATGCAGTACCTGGTCTGTTTAGAGAAAGATTTTGGCCTCAAAATTGTCAACATGACATCCTCCATATTTTTTATTCACTTCATTAAAAAAAAAGAAATTACAAAAATGAATCTTGATTTATGCACCTTGGGCAGGCTGTCCGAGCCATTATGCCTTCAGTTCACATCTCAGCCTGTGCATGCAGAAGTCAAACAAAAACACCTCTGTCATGCAGTGCTGCCTTTTAATTTACAAATAGCTGCCAGACACCACATCAAATTCAAGAGTACAGGGGAGAAGGAGGAGGATGATTATAGACTGGCAAGAAGAGCTTCATATTAACTAAGACATTAATTTCCATTTGCTGGTGTTTAGTTGAGCTTGAAAGTAAAGGCTGTTGCAACTCCATAGTATAAAAATGCTTTTGCTTTTGCTTTTCTCCCCCATTAAGAAGCCAATTTGTCTGTGTTTTGCTGATCTTAGAGATAAGACAGATAGGGAAAGAACTGAACCTTCCTTTCAATTCAGACTGAAAAAACCCCGTGTTATTCCTAGCTCTATCTAGACATGCCTTTGTCGTCATGGTTCAGATCTGGTCCCTTTGAAGAATTTCTTTGGAGTAGATGCTAAAAATGTCACAAAGGAATGGAGGAGGGAAAGCAAGAATGAACTGGAAATCCTTAGACCTTGCCTGGCTCAGAACTTTGCCTTCACAGAAAGTACACAAGGTGCTACACAAATCATTATTGCAGATTAAACAGTAATTTTTATGTTGTCATTTAAATTGCTTTATTTTATCAGTTATGTTCATCAGAGCCTGGTCTTTGTGGATCTATAAGGATGTATCTTGCAATTCATTAGTTTTCTTTCCTTCGAATTCCCAGGGAGCACAAACAGATGAGACAATACTAAAAAACTTAACTGATAATAGAAGGTGATATAATTTAGTATAAACTAGGTACAGAATACAGTTCAGAGATTAAAGCAGTGTATTATGGTTATTAAGAGTTCCTTGGAAATAATTCTTCCTTTACTTTTGACCATGTGAGGTTTTTTTCCTCTTTAAAAATAATTGTAAATACAGCTGATGATGTGCAGAGGGAATACAGGCTAAGTAAAGGAGACTAACAGAAGCACTATCAAAAGTGTAAATGGAGATGCACGAGGACTAGTGTGCTGTGCTTGTCTTCTTCCTTTTGTGTTTTCAGCTACTCCATATCACAAATACCTAAATTTTTTTGTTTGCTTGTAGAGAGGTTACAAGGATGCTTCTGATTTATTTGCATTGATTCTGCTTTAAGGCACTGAATATTGTTCTCAGAGGACATTCATTGCTATGTGCTTCTGACAGACAAAGAGAAATAATTTCCAACTGAGAAATTAGTTGCTTCTGAGGACTAGACTTTTAGAATAGTGTCTGCAGTCAGAAAGGCTAATTGTCCAAATGATAGGCATGCATGGTTGACTTTCCTCTTTATGCAGCCTTGATTGAGACACGACGAGCATGCTACTGGCCTTTGCAGTGGATAATTTTGTTAGAACAGTGTCCTCTGGGAAAGGCTTTTATACAGCAAGGATGACAAGTGTAGCAAATTGCTTACAAACCCCAGACCTAGCAGCTTCTCTTTCTGAAAGCTGCCAGCCCACAGTACAGCAATGCTACCAAGCTGGAATTCAATAGCTGTTTCTGCTGCTGTAAAAAGTGTCGCTTTCTTCCTAAACTCTTTGCTTATTTTCTCAGAAGGCTTGTTTTCACAGGACCAAAAGGTTTGGGGGGCCCAGAGTACATGAAAACAGAACTGGACCAAATGTTCACAGTGAAGACTGCTTGTTGTTATACCCATAATAAGAGAAGTGATCACATCCTGATGAGGTTAAATAGGGCACTGTTTTCTTTCCGTTCCATTTCTGATACAGAGATTTTGTCTGTGGCCACTGGAGCCTCTTGCACTGTAGTTATTTTGCTTCTTATCTTTTATATTTCTGTTGTTAACTGGCAGCAGCTGCCAAAATCATTATATCCCATTGTATTTCTTACATACTTCATAGTAGCTGCACCACAAGTATATAGTTTGTGATGTGCTGGTCTTCTGATTTGTGTATGTTCTGGTATGTTTCAAGGTAGTGAAGGCTCTCATTCTAATTGCTTACAGTCTTATAAGCAGAAATGGTCTCTGCAGTGAAGCGAAGAGGCAGGGCATCATTACCACAATGGGTGACAGATCCGAAAGGATTTATAATCTAATTTCGGTTCATTACTGACTGATATTTAACTCTTCCAGCCTGCCCTTCTACTAGCTGTGTCTAGTTTCCTGGTCTGCAATACCAGTCTTACTCTGCAGAATACAGCCCCTGACTACAGCTTGCCCCTCATTGCCTTATGTCTTTTTCTTCCAGGAGTATGGTCCATCCACGTCATCCTCCTTAGTGCCAATTTTTCACCGTCCCTTGTTCATCTCAGGGCCACCTTCCGTGTTGTCTCCCTTTTTTGGAATCTGTCTTTTCCTCTTACACCAGTCTGTGTCTTCACTCCCATCCAGCTTCCCCCAGCTGTCCTGCTGACCTTACTCTGTTATAAAAGGGGAGGAAGATGCCTGAGCTGCAGAAGACAATGATTGAGTAGATCAGGGCAGAGCTCTGTGAGAGCAGCTCTGCTGATCAGTGCTTATTTACAACGGCTAAAGATCTGGGGCCTAAATTTTAGGAACTTGCACTTAATTTATCATGTCTGATTTTCTTTATACATAGGAGTAGTAGACAAGTCCTTGGTTTCATTCTAGTTATGTGGAAAGAGGCATACAAAAGAACTGTAATTGGTCCAGATGCCATTACTGCAATATCAAATGTCTGTATTAGCTGATATTTGAGATATTTCTTGCCAGAAACAGCATTTTAACAGACTTATCAGAGACAGAAGCTTCACATTCTCTTCCCCCTGCTCAGCTAATGCTGCTGCCTACTTTGTGTGGGCCAGAGTGGGACTACCAGCTCCCCCTTATCCTCCTTTCCCGACCTCTCTCTGCTGCATTCTAATGTGAGGATCTGCAACTATTTCTCCCATAATGCTTTTTATTTCTGCTGATGCTATGATCTTTATTGTACTTTTAGGAAGTATTTGTATGTTATGAATTATATTTTACTCCCATACTGGTTTTGCTTTTCATAAACAAGCCTTACAAAAAATCTCTTTGTTGGGCAGTTATATTTAAATTTGGTCCTTTTGTTTTGTTCACAAAGAAGATAAGGTAAATGATGGATTGCATTAATAAAAAAAAATTTATAGCTATATGTAAACTGGTCCCTTATGGTATAATATACCTCTCTTCAGCCCTGTATTAACAATGTGTTGAACAAGGCATTCATTTAGCAAAGGTGAAAAATATCACCTAGCCTGAAAGTTCAAGCCTAGAGTTAGTACAACATGAGGGTTAGTGAAGCATACAGACTCTTCTTTGTCTAAACAGTGTGCCAAGAAGAAAAAGGCCAGAAACGACCCATCTGGAATGTGGAAGCTTTGGGATCATAAATGAAGAACCCCATTTTCACTTTAACAAAGTGTGTATTTAGAGGTACGCTCATTACTTATTAGTATATTCACCCAAAAAGCAACACAAAAGCTGAATAGGCTGTTCTGACTTATGCACACAGTGGGACTTGACAAAGTCCTCATGCTGTTCTGTTGAACATAACTGTAGATGTTGTGTCAGGATGCGTGCTAGTAATCCTAGAGTAAAATCCAGGCAAATCCTGGCCTCTCTCAACCCACCCCTCCATCAAGAGAACTGTTGTCATGTGGAATTAAAAGTACTCCTGAAACAACTTACCATGGCTATTACATCATGTTCCTATTTCCAACTCTCTGGAGGTTATCAGCACAGTTAATCCATGTGTCATGGATATTCTTGAAGTTAACATCACAAATCAAAGTATATTTATAATATTGGTTTAGAAGTCAGATAGTTAGAAATGTGTACCTATTAAGAAAATAAAACCCTCGTCATTCAGCCAAAAACGTAACACTGGTTTTCTGTCATTAAACTGACAAGATGTTTTATAATAACTGTAAATAATAGCAACTGCTAAAATCTTTTGGCCTCCCCAGTGTACAAATCAACCAAACATGGATTAACTAGTTTCCTCTGATGTGGTTTGCACTAATCCAATATCCTTTGATAACAGGAGAAGGCCTTTAATTAGAACATTTTGGTGTCTCTTTTGTGTATGCTATGGCTTTTCAGAAAACACTCATTAGCTTTATGGAGTTCAAAGTCAAGTAAGCTTTAAAAATCTATTACCTGAATGATGCCTGGGGAACATCTGTGCAGGGCTTTTGCTGGAACCCTGGGGCTGGATGCATGTGCCTTATGGCTTCAATGAGAAGTAGTTTGAACATTCCCAGAAACAAGGTGGACAGTTGTTCCTTCCCCTTCCTTAGATTGGAGAGTTTGCTGATGGGTGGTACTGTACCACATTCTCAGTCCCCCATGTGCTTCAGTTCATACAGAAATAATGTGAGGGATAACATGGGGTCTAGGCGGCTCCTGGCCTTCCTTGTGTGTTCTCACTATCTTGTGTTCTCAGTTGCAAGAGCTGAACAGCTGCAGGGCTGCTCTCGTGTGCTTTAAGTGGCACTGCCAGCATCCATTGCTTTTGCCTGAGAGTTTTTGGAGTGGAGCATGCTCCTGCAGCATTTCCTTTGCTCATGGCATGCCTTTGATACAGTGATCCCATCTGGGGCTCTCCAGTGGGAATACAGATTTCCTAGATATGCTGCTCTACCTTGGGTGCCACTTACATTGTGGGTATTACGTGAATATTGTATTCAGCAGCTCCATGACTTTGTCATTTTGCTGCAGAGAAATATGGAAACCAAATTGCTCTCTGAGGCTGACAGGCAGACACACCAGCAGCAGCCAACTAAGTTGAACAGTTTCATTTTCATGTTTTAAGAAAAAAACAAGATGAAAGTTAGTAAAGGTGATGGTAGGTAGAAGACAGGTTCTTTGGCAGTCTCTGCACTTTCGCCCTTCCCTAGATGTTGTTATCTTCTTCAACCAGTAACCACTTTACTTTCTGGTAATGTCACCTTTGCTCTCTTCTGCCCCTTTTGGTCATGAAATTTACATCAAAATGGTTAGGGGTTGGAGGGAAAGAGATATGGAGAGAGAGGAGGAGAAGCTGAACAGAAGCAGTCGTAAGTTACTTTACTAGAATACAGGCAGGTGGCTGAATAGCTTCACTGAAATTTTCTTGTAACAAAGCAGAAAATTACCTATCAACACAGATGCCTGAAATACCTCTGAGTTCTTGCTGAGGATAGGGAAATATTTAGCATCTAATAGCTAATATATTCTCAAGAACCTCAGAAGATGACTCATGTAGCTTGTGTTTGAGTTTGTTGGGATTTTCAGTGTGTGTGATTAGCTGAACCCTTCAAAGGTTGGTGTTCTTCCCAGAAAACCAGGCTTACTCATATTTAGCAATTCTATACACTTTCCCCACTGATGGGGGAATCAACAGCTGGTCAGGGAGCACCTTAACATGGTGCCAGGCAGTGCCAGGGCTGTGCCAAACCATTTTAATGGGATTTAAGAGTTTAGAAAGGTTGTCAAGTCTCATGTGATGCATATGAGACTGACTGCAGCTGAACCGCATGTCAGGCTCCCCTGTGGCCAAGACTATATCTCCTAGATTTGAAGCCTGGAGAAGCCTTCTTCCTGCTTTCCCACCTGCTGACTGATGTGCCACTAGCTCTGCCTGGTGTGTTGGGCCAAGGAGGAGGAGAGGTGTGGCTGGAGCAGTACATGTTTCATGAACTAGCTCTGGGGCTCTTGCACCATGTGAGTGGACATGCAGCTGTCCAGTGCACACAACGTTCTGGTGTGTGGCTCAGCACATGGAGTTTCATGCACTGGAGCAGGAGAATGACGAATCTAACCAGACATCTGTTTCTGAATCCCTCAACAGACATGTTACACCCTCAAGAGTTACATTATACCCATGTGAGTTTTCTCTTGACTACCTAAGTGTGCACTTACAGTCCTTCACCATATAAACCAGTGTTCCACATCAGTTGTGAATTTGGCTCTGTTGCAGAACAGTAATGATTTGAGCAGCTGACAATCAGAGAAAGGAGGAAGAGTGAGGAGAGAAAAGGAAGTTACATCTCTGTCTTAATGAATACAGACTTTTTTAAAGACTTTACTGGGGAGAAAGTTATTTATTTGACATACAGTAATTTTGCAGTGTAAATGATCATCTCAGATGAACTCATGCTAAAAAATGACCTCTCCATTTCTTCCTTTTTTGTTTTCTTCCTTTTTTAGAATACATTTGGAACCTTTTGAGAAGGCTGTGAATAAAAGTATTGAAACTCACAGCTTGGGGGAGAGAATATTGATTTTATCATTTTGTGTGGACACATACATGCACAGACAGAAGCCAAGTCACTGAAATAGTGTGTGACAAATGGATCTGATCCAGAAAAGTCTATGTAATTAGATTAGCCTTTGGCCTCGCAAACACTTCATAAAGTTCCGTTAATACAATGTGAGAGAGCTAGTAAAATAAAGAGGAATTTATCATGGGCTGAAATTGGGAAAAAACAACACCCTACCCTGTCCTTTTTTAATTTCATGGCAATGAATCCACTGGATAAATATATTTATCTGTTGGTCACAATAACGGTGTTAAACTAGGAATGCTCCACCAACAATCTCCATATTTTTTAAAGCAGTATTTTAAAAATCTTTACAGTTCTCAGATGAGACAGATTTCCCTTCCATCATGCACAGAAAATTTTATATTTAGTGGCAATTATTGTGGTTGTTTTTATCTTTGCTATCAGTTTGTCCACTGTTGTTTCAATGATTTTCTCTTCTAAATCAGGATGGAAAAACAGATGACATATAGGACCAGGCTATGGACCAGGTTCAAAAGACCGGAGGAAAACAGAGTCTGAGCTGTGGCATAACACATGGGTGAGAGAGCTGAAGCTTTGGCAGAGCACAGCAAGGGCCAACCTCTGCACCTATTTCTTTAAAGGCAACAGGAATTTTATCATTGGCTTCAGTGGCAGCCTAATTAGGTCTCTGAGGGCTTTTGAAAGATCCCCCTTGACATCTGACGGCTGTTCCCTGCAGTGCCAGTGGAAAAAGATGCATCTTCTGTCAGTGCAAAAGATGGCTCCACATGGAACTTTTTTAACTCCGAATTAATATAATAGCACTTCTTTTGTCACTGCGTGGATGACAAGAAGTGCAGCCTTGTCCGTGAAATACAGCATGAGTTTGTTATGAATGCAGATGAATGGCACAGTAGGTTAATGCAATAGTCTATCTCTAGACATCTGGGTTCACACCCTTGCTCAGACCTTGTGTAAAAATGAGTTTGTAGTCCCAGAGGACTCTTTAGCACACCTCATTCACAGTACTCCTGCATGTTTTGGCAGGTTTCCATCTCTGGCCAGAAGGGGTTTAGGACTGGAATAGCAGTAGAGATTTTCCAGGTGAGAAATGAAGAGTGCTGATAGAGAATTGCAAGAAAATTGTTCAGACTGTGCCTATGGCAGATGAATAGAACTATCTCCAATCCCATGCAGAATTTTTGGTGCTTGTTTGGACACTTCCACAGTGTTATTTGTTCCAGGCAGTTACAGTTCTGCGCCTTTATGCCTTCCCTGTGTGCCTGAATAATACTGTAAGGAAGGTGAGATCCTGCAAGTTCTGGGACTATTTAACACTTATTCTCTCAGTATTTTAAGGAGAAATTTTGAAAACTGAGGCTATGTTGAGCAATGCCTTACTTTTAAAAAATTCATTCTATAGAATATTTTCAGGAGAGTAGTACTTAGCCTGATTGTGTTGGATTCATCCTTTGTCAGATGCTGAGGGCAAAAAGATGATCTTTCCTCATCAAGATACTAGAGTATCATGCAAAGTAATTAATAGTATGTACCTACTGAGTCACAATAGTAAGGCCCAGAGAATCTAGTTTTATATGAATGTATAATGGAATGGAGGGAAGGAGGAGAAATTCTGCTCTTGAAGGCACTGAGCACAGGTGGACATGCAAGGACATCCAATAGGTCCATACAAACTCATAAGCATGCCTACGTGTATTTGGCAAAGATTAGGTCAGTGTTCTATACAGTCCAGTCTCCTGCTGCCTCTATCAAAGGCCATTGCCTGGTAATGTAAAGGACATCTTAAATTAAGTTGCAAACTATGCAGCATCATTGGCTGGGAAAAAGAAGAGGAAGGATTCTTTCCTAACACCTGTGGACAATTAGGTGACATGGCGTAGTAGGAGGTTTGATTATTTGTAGCATCCCCTTGGGACCATAACTGCACAAAAAATCCTGTTAACGTCACACCATCATCCAGACACTAAAAAAATAAAAGAAAAATCCAGTGTTTACCTTAATAACCTCGTGTAGTAGTGAGGACTCCATATTGAAGGGAAATGCTTGGTATTATCATTCCTAGAGTTACTTTCCTCGCTTGAGAATTCAAAGTGAATTTTTTATTTAAATATTTATCATGGGATGTTAGAACTAGAAATGCCAGCTTCATCTTCCTGTCGTTTAGAAACCTTTCCCTTACTATAGTCTCACAGCAAAGTTCCCAATGTACAGAGGTAGCTGAACCTCAACATAGGGACGATGTCCTATTCGGGGGAATTATATTACCTGCCATACTGATGCAGAAAGTGTTTCAAGTGTTTGGCCATGCATAGCCTTTCTTCCTTCTCTTCACCAAGGGCATCAGCAGTCCTAAAGTAATTGGCTGTGGTCAAGCCCTGGGGGAGATATTCAGCCCTTGGGGCAATGGTGTTCTCCAGCCAGCCCTTCTCTTTCTCCTCTGAGCAAAACGGTGGTGGATGAGGTGGAGGAGACTTCAAGGCTAAGTCCAGCCCCAGATACCCTCCTCTTTCCAAAGAGTTTGACTATTTTCCTTAACAGTTTCCTCTGTTGTGAAGGAACTACTTATTGGGGTTACTCTGACCATGTTCTTCCTTTGTCACTTTTGTTCATTTCTTCTAGGGAAACCTTTCCCTTCCAGCCTGAAAAGATCCTGTTAATCTTCAAGAGTTCAATTGACTTAAACAAGACAAGGTCCTATGGTTACCTAATCTGCCTGAAAGATAGTTTGTTGACAGGATTTCATCTTGTATATTTTGGCTTGTCTGTGCACAAATATTGACAAATATTTTTAAAACATTTTCAGTACCTACCCATCATTATTATTCAGAGCAGTTCTGCATATTCCTCCTCTAAATACTTATTTTTATGCAGGAACTATTTGCAAAGGGTTTATGGTACAGATTTCTACATGCTTTTCTAGGTTTATATGTGAAAAGCATTCCTGCTTTTCCTTTGCAGATTCTCTGGAAAATGTAGATTTGGGGTAGAATGCTATGTATGCCTACAGAAACTTCAAAGTTTTCCGCACAAAAACGTGTTGGCTTTTAGGCTGGATTTTGTTTTGGGTTGGTTTTTTTTTTTAAAGAAAACTTGTCTTGTTTCATATTAAGATAATTTTTTTTATTATTATTGTTAATGGGGAAATGGGGTGAATGTATGTAGACTTCGCTGTGAGTGTGCATCTCAAGAGCGAATAATGAATTAACCCTACAAAATTCATGTTACATTACTTCAGAAAGATAATATAATTATGTGATTAGAAGTCCTTATAGATATCAGTTTTCCCAGTCTTATTTTCCTCAAGTTTATGAAGTCTAATGTAAAGATTTAAAAAAATATTTTTTTTTCTACTGGGACTTTGTTAGCTCTTTTAGTACTTCCCCATTTAATACATGCCCAGTTAATAGGACTAGTTCTACTAAAGCAACAACTTAATTATCTAACTTAATTTTTTTGTATTAGTAGCTATATTTCAGGATAGCCGCTCCCTGTCAGGTCATGCTCGTTCCCAGTATTCATCTAGTCAGGTTATTTAAAAACTGATAGAATTGATTGAAAGCTGAACTAGCAATTGAGTTGAAAATAGCTGAAAATTTTTCAGTCAGTTTGTGTTTGGTTGGTTTTTTGCTTTTTTTTTTTTGTTAATTTGTGGTTTTTTTTCCCCAAAAACCAAATTTACGTTGCCAGTACTCCATAGGTACAGAGTATTTTAATTTCAAAATTAATTTTAGTTTATATAATGCATCATATGAACTACATTTTCAAAGTATTTTTAAAGTCAGTGAGAGGAAAACACTTTGTTTTATGAACACAGGCTTTTTAAATTAATCCAAAGTAATTTAAGCATTTCTTATAAAATTTCACTCTTGCATATTTTTATTTCTATTCAAAACAATATCTTATTTTGAAATATCAGTTTCTGTAATGACAAAATAGAAATTCTAAGTGCTGGATCTTTCAAGATGTAACTGAAAGTTGTCAAGTTAAAATGTATTTGTGATTTCTTGTAACCAAAACAGCTTCAACTGTATATGTTCCAAGAAGATACAGATTTTCAATTTAGATATGTGTAAGTGAGATGCCTTCTCTTACCAAGGGAAAAAGAAAGCATTTTACAAAATACGCTGGCTGATCTGAGTTTGGAATTTTAACTTCAGGGAAATAAATGTCACATCGCAGAAGTTTGGCAAGACAGGCTTTGAGTTCACCCCTGCCCTTTGGGGGAAGAGGGGACTATGTTTTATGGCTTTTGGAGATATTTGCAACAGTGAGTGTCTGTTGCCAGGACTGAGTGGCTTGATCCTGTTGGGTCTGTACAGTCTGTCGGGGCTAAGCTCCATAGCATCCAGAATGTCTTCTTTGCCTGCACTGTCTATGATTTCCTGTCTGATGAGCTGAGGTTTGCTCCAGTCTTCAGAGATAAATAAAGATTATTAAAATATATCCAGATAAGAAGTCTTGGGTTCAAGTGTTTCTTTGAGGATCATGTTAATATGGCAGTCTAGATGCAATCTGCTAGGTATTAGAAATATCTCTCCTGTGTTAGCGCTATAGAAAATAATGGTGTCATGAAACAGCAAATAAACCACCTTTTCTAATGGAGAGCCAAGGTAGCTGATGCATAAAGCAGACTCCATGTAACATATTCAGTCATTGGTGTACTTCGCTAATGGTAGAAACTTTTCTGCCAGGTGAGGTAGTAGGAGGAATTCTGAGTTACTCTTATATGGAAGTCATTATAGATTAATGGCATTTTCTTCCTCATGCCTTTGTCCATCTGGTCACTTGCAATATTTCAGAATACATTTCAAAGAATGTTGCATTCTGGGGATGTTCATGCAGTAAGAGACATAGTAAATTAGACTTACTGTGCACGTCAGTGAGCTATACAGGAAAGATTTGAACCATAGACCAGAATAGTTTGGAAAGAGTTATTATGATCTGTCAAGTCAATAATTCACATTTTAGAAAAGCCCTTGGTATAAATTTACAGTTTGGATTCATTTTACAACCTATCAGGCCATTAATCAGGGCTTTGTAAGATCCCCTAATGCAGTTTTATATAATCTGTATTTTTATGTTTTGACATGATGGACTGTAACAGCTTAATTAAAATGATATTAAGAGGTTTACTGAATCCCACACTATCCAAGGACATCCAGAGATAGTCACTCCATTGAAACCACACCCTGTTGTTCTGTCTTGTCGTTACACAGTGAGTAAGATATGTCCTGAAGCGTCTTGACAGAGACCATATTTCTTGCAACATCTGCTCAAATTGGTAGAAATTAATGACAGAATGCATTTCCTTTACTTTGGTGAGTTCATATGCAATATCCGCCTTACCAAAACTTGTACTGAATATTAGTTAATGCACATTTGCATGCAGTCAGGTAAGATGTGCAGCATTTAACAGAAATACAGTAAGAGCAGCGGTATAGACAAAGCTGTTTGTGAACCACGACATATTAACATTTATTAGGCTCTATGTTACTGAATAATCTGAATCAAAAGCCAAATGTAAATATACCAAAAGTTGAGATTCACACTGTCCAAAGTAAGATTCATATCCCAATTTTTTCTTTGTATAGCAAAAACACTATGTAAGAATGAAAGATACTTAGCTATTAAAGAAGTAAGCACAGAGCTGCATGGTTTGCAGCACTCACAGGTGAGTGTTGCTGTGAGGACACTCCTTAATAAAAGGGCTAATATATAGCTGTAGTACTGGAGAAGTGCTAACGGCCGCTTTAAAAGTGCAATTAAAACCCCGCATTGTTAATTTTTCACTGTAGTAGTTGTCATAATGCCTATGACTGTACCTGAGGCTTCCCAGCTGGACAGATTTGTGGTCCATTCTGTCTAAATGAGGTACTGTCAATTCCTGGAAGTATTTGGAATGATTTTATGTACTGAAAGAAGTGAGGAAAAACCAAGTTGATCCAAGTTAGGGCTCGGGCTCCACCAGTGAAAATCTGAATATTGTTGTGGTTGGCATGGCTTGTCATTTGGATCCTGGCCAACCATAGCCACACTCACTTTCTGTGCTTCTTACATTTCATACTAATGCATATGATCAGTCTGTACTTAGGCGGTCCCACTTACTTCAAACGTACCTTTTTCAGGTTTTGTGGTATAAAACCATCCTTCACCAGACAGTCAGGCAGCAGAGCTGTCTGCTTCCCTACCACAGTGCTGATTTAGGATCATGTTTAGATCTGAAGTTTGAATATTTCATTAAGCTTCATTCTATGCTGCACATTAAAAATGACTCTGTAAGTGTTATTTGTTGTGGTATCTTCTTCCTTTTATCTTTCTGATATATTTTTCCTTGCTTATTTGTTCTGCCTATGCTCTAATCTACTGTGGGAAGATACTTCTTTAAAAAACCGTCACCGCACCGCCCCCCCCCTTTTTTTTTTCCTTCATTAATCTCTATTTTGTGATGAGTGACAAAACGTTACAAGGCATCAAAGATCATTTCTTCCCCTATACTAAGCTATAGTAGTGACAAGTATGGAGAATGAATTATCTTAAAATGAAAGACCCCTTTATTGCTCAAGAGAAGGTTAGTTGCTTCAATCACTTCTGAAACTTGTGCACAGCCATTGTCTGGCGTGCAGTGCCACCCATGACAAATAGCAGTGTTACCACAGAAATTTTTGTAGTAGGTGGAAAGGACTGTGTAAAAAGATGGATATTGAAATAAATTCATTGGTGTAATAACTAGGATATTTCCAGTAGTGTCAACAGAGCTACAGTGTCTCTGCAGGAATTGTTACCGATCAAAGACACCAAGGCCTTTGCTGAGTGATCTCAGTTTTGAGAACACTGGATCTCATTGACTCATGGTGACATTGCTATGACTGAACTGGAAATAATAAGGTTTTAGAGGAGATGAAGCAGCCAACTCTGTCACCCGCCTCTGAGAGAGAGTGGATGGAGCTGTAGAATTGTTGCCTGCCCAATCTCACCAAGATCATCTGCTTGTTCCTATCCACCATCTGAGCGCTCTGTCTGCATCAGAAAAGAGAGAAACCAAATTGTCAGTGTAGTTCAGGCGGATAAAGGTGAAGTCTTCTTGAGCAGCTCCTAAGTGATCAAGAGCTTGACCTTCAGGAATTAAGCTTACATGGCTAATGCAGTCCCCTTCCTGGTGATAGATGCAATGGAGCCTTGCTTGTATATGTAGAGTCCAGAATGAGATTATACTTAGTTATTTCAATTGCATGCCTAGAAAACTGATCACACTAGACTTAGGATTTGATGAGGGATCCCTTTGCCCCTTACAGTGAAGTTTTTTAAGCTATGCAGGACTAAAGCAAACTTCATTAAACCTCCCTTTGCAACATCGTGCTCATATTTGTCAGTAGTGATTATACCCATTAACTATTGCTACTCCACTTACAGCTGGATGCAGATAATTAGCAAAGGAGCTGGAGTTGCCCTGTGCTTCTCTGTTAAATCATTTATTAAGAAAAACAAAAGCTTTCCAAAATAGTCAAAACGGCTTGCTCCTTTGATAGATGCTTCACCTAGATATCAGGAAGAGGTGAAGTGCTTACCATTGTCTTTGTTTGTAATGTTTGTCCAATTGCCTTGTTAATGTGAGTTTTTGAAACCCAAATATGAATGCCTTTTTTGCATTTGTATTGAGCAGTTCAACATGGCTAGAGTTACAGTGAGGATTTTTTTAAAGGTGCACCTTTAAAAGACAATATAAAATAATCCTGTATAATTAGCAGCTTAAGGACAAAGTACTATTATGGCAAAGTTCTGCTTTAAAAAGGCTCTAGTAATGACCATTGCATTCATACTCAATAAGTCCTTATTTTGTGTTTTGGTCATGGAAAAAGCTAATTACACTCAAGCCAAAAAAACATATTTGTAGGACTCAACAAAGTTTGTTTTTATAGTTCTTGTGGACAGCAGCTGCAGGCTATCAGCCTGGACTCTTGATAAATGGTTTTGACATTTCCTACAGACACCCCTCATGAAAAAGGCTTTTTATTTATTCTCAAATGTTGAATTCTGCATTATTGATCAGGTACCATTCGTTAAAGGCTGCTACTTGCTAGAAAGAATTACACAGTCCCTAAGCTGCACACAACATAATGAATTATTCCGCTGACAAACAGCAACGTTAAAGGAATGTTCAGGCTGCATGGTTAAGCACTCAAAAGTCAGGAAATGGTGGTTGAGGTTGAATTTTGCCTGAGTTAAGATTGTAGAGTTACAACTGAGGGCATGTGTGAAGACTACTAACAAGCACTGGATTATTCATTCTAGGGCAAGTTACCTGGTCTATTCACAAACACTGCTGTTATTTATTACAGCATTTAACAAGGCAGCAAGCAGTGGATGAAATCATAACTGATAGGGTTCGCTAGGCAGATGGGCACTTTGTTGGCTGTTTCTCATTGCTAGAGAGTTGCATTTGTCAAGGAAGAGGGTCAGCAGCAATGTTATGCTGTATAGTACAGCTGAGGGTAAAAGAAGTTAGTGGGTCCCTGTGATGCAAGGCAAGTTTCATTTGTCAAAGTACTGTTTCCAGTTAGTTCTCACCTGGGGCCTCCTGTTTAATCTTCTTTCTGTCTTTTTTGTTTGTCTTCCTCTCTGATTTGGTATCATTTTGATTCTGTTATTTAGCTACTTATGTTCAGTACAACAACAACAAAAAAAGAAAAACACAGAAAAGCATTACTGTCCTGATATCTTGGTTCTGTGATCAGACAGGTCAGGATCAGTGCTAAGCATACCCTACCATCCTCCATGCCTGCATACCTGGATTTCTTCCCATGGGAACACAGGATGCAGTGGAGATGAGCTGTGCTGTACCTGGAGTCAGATGCATGCCCAGGAACCAATATCATAGAGTACAACACAGATATAATTTGCACCAGCAGCCTAGGTTTAGCTAATATGTCTTTAGATTTTTTCCAGGTAAGTAAGAGCATCCTTGTACCACCAAAGAATGTGTTTGCTGATCCTCAGCTTTTAGGAACAAATTTGCTCAGACACACGATTTCCTTGGATTTACTTTCCTTCAGGGGTAAGAGTCAGGTTATAGTGCCTTCAAGAGGCTACTGAAAATCCCAACACAATGTTCACTACTGGTCAGAAAGAAATTGAATATTAGGACTGGGGAAGGCACTAAAAAGAAAAATCAAAAAAAATCTGAGGAAGGACAAGGAACCAGAGCCTCTGCAACAGGTTCTGGAGGAGCTGGGAGAGGCAGCTTCAGGTACTGTATGTACCCAGGGGAGACCTTTCTGGGCCACTCCTCTTCCCACCCCGAAAGGAGTTACAGCATCCCACAAATGGCACTATTAATATGCCCAAGCCCAATAATGTCCCCAATGGGCTGTAGATTTGATTCAGACTACAAGGTGGCTCATTGGACCCTGTGGCTCTCTCCTGATTGTATAAGTTCCCCCCCCAGTTTGTGTCTTGGGAGGATGCAAGTGGCGCGTGAGCCATGTGGGTGCTGGCAAAGCACAGTTCGGAGGGGACCAGTGAGACATCAGTTCATCCCACTGCCATGGGAGGCTCACCGGGCAGATGGTGGGGTCATTGTTGGAGATGAGATATTATAGATTTATGTGAACCTTTAAATGCACCTTGTATGGTCTTGTCTTCTATTGTCTTGTCGCAGGCACAATAAATAATCCTGTTTGTTTCAGAGGCATGCAGAATCAAGCCCAGTATAAAAATCTGTTCCACGGATTTCTGTTAAAGCTCAACAAATGCATTTTTAGTTAGAGATAATATATAGCATTACAAATGGATCTAATTAATTCTAAGTGACTGGCTGCTTGGGTTTGGTAATTATTGTGCCTCCCTGTACCACTGCCAAAGATAGAAGCATGCAGGTACTATTGAAAAGGACATAACACGAAAGCAGAAGTAAATTTAATATCAGTTTTATGCCCTTGTAAACATTACAGCCTATGGTTATGGGATAAGAAAGGGAAGAAGTAGATTTCAGGCAGTCTGTTTAGGTAAAGCAAGTCTTTCCTGGGATCTTGGATAATGCATTTATTTTTATGCCTCATTTCTGCAGTTGAAAAATGAGCATAATTGTAAATATACATCTGGATCTTGTCAGAAGCCTTTGGAAAGCCCTGTAGGATCTTCAGGTGAAAGGTTCATTAACAATATAAATCATGTTATCGCTTGGATCCAGGTTTTATCATTTTCTCGTTTTTCAAGTTTCCTTTGGTTGGTGGTTGTTCCTAACTAAGATCAGATTCTCATCTCATATACTTGCAGGTCAATAAGGAATTATTGCTGAATTCAATGACATTATAATGTATTGTATTTGTCACTAAAGCATCTAGCTCTAATCCCTGAAGTCTCTGCTGATTGTTTCGTGCAACATATGGCACTGCAGGCTAGTTATACTCCCCCTCTGGATTTCTCCTCTGAAAACCCAAGCACCTATTAGATATCTCACCTATATTGCCTAATATAATAATTGTATCTCCTTCCATTTATATAGACTCCCTTTAGCAGTGTGGTCCATTGCTTTCTTTGGAATTCTTTTCCTCCCCATGAATTCTGAAATCTTTTTCCTAGTCAGTACCATGACCATCCCTTTTATTTATTGGCTGTCATTACCAACTGCCACTCCAAAGCTTTACGCATCTTTTTTCCACACTTATCTGCATTTAACTGCAATTTGTCACTTCTTTTGGCTTGGCTTAAATAATGTAAATCCTTATCTGATTGCATCGCTACTTATTATTTATGGTGCTATGCCATACACTGTTATGTGCAGACCGGGGAATCTTCTTTTGTATGCAGTCATGGAGATCATCTTTATAAATAATGGAAAAGGTTACAATTGTGATTATACATCTTACGTGCAATACCTGTATATCCTTTGTTTCTCTAGCACTGAAAGGACAGTCTTTTATCTGCATTATTTCCATAGAAATTCTTGTTTTCTTAGACAAAAAACCAGAAAGCCTTGTTCATCTGGGAGTTCCTGTTCTCCTGAGAATGTGTAACATGAAGGCCTCGGTGCCACCCTTTCTCTAATTAGGGATAAGGTGACCTGCCTGCTTAAACTTACCAAGCCGAACCCTGTGCACCTTTTTTAGAGCTTCACAAAAAGGGAAACTTAGACTCTTAGAAGTAATATAGCAGACATAATTATCAATGACCGTGCTTGAGATTTTGCTACTGTTGATATTGCTACTGCTTTCTATCAACGTCAGTCCTTGTGGCAGCTGAGGCTGTGCAGTCATGTTTTGCTGGAAGTGTAGGTTTCTAAGAGAAAACTTGAAATGAGTGAAGCAGAATTCTCTTCAGTCTTTCTGCAGTGCAGCAGGATATGAGCATGGCCTATGAGAAAGAGCCAAGTGACTTGCTACTGAAGGCTCCCTCTCTGTCAGGGGCTAGTGGCAACGCTATGTAGGCAGCAAGAACTACAGCAGCCTTGTCATCAATCATGAGAGCAGAGAAGTTCTTTAGGGAGGCTTGCCTTGGTAGTGCCACAAATGTATTTTCTGGGTTTAGTGGATCTGTAGACAGCAAGCCAGTCTGGAATATGAACAGAGCAACATATGGCAGATCACATGCTTGGGAGGCCACTACTGCACCATCTGAGTTACCTATACTTAAAGAATGGAAAACATGGCCAAGCTGAGCAAAGTTCTGTAGCTCGAACTATGGAGTGTTTTAACCCTGGTAGGCAGCTCAGCCCCACGTAACTGCTTGCTCACTGCTCCCCCAGTGGGATGTGGGAGAGAATCAGAGTAGCAGAAGTGAAAACTCGTGGGTTGAGATAAAGCCAGTTTAATAGTTAAAGCAAAAGCCGTGCGCGCGAGCAAAGTAAAACAAGGAATTCATTCACTAATTCCCATGGGCAGGCAGGTGTTCAGCCATCTCCAGGAAAACAGGGCTCCATCACGCGTAACGGTTACTTGGGAAGACAAACGCCATCGCTCCAAAGATCCCATCCTTCCTCCTTCTTCCCCAGCTCTATATGCTGAGCAAGATGTCATATGGTGTGGGATATCCCTTTGGTCAGCTGGGGTCAGCTGTCCCAGCTGTGCTTCCTCCCGACTCCTTGTGCACCCCCAGCCACTCGCTGGTGGGGTGGGGTGAGGGGCAGGAAAGGCCTTGACTCTGTGTAAGCCCTGCTCAGCTGTAACGAAAACATCCCTGGGTTATCAACACTCTTCTCATCACAAATCCAAACCATAGCCCCATCCTAGCTACTCTGAAGAAAATCAACTCTATCCCAGATAAAACCTGTACAGACTATGAAGTAAATTAAACAGGAGCAGGAAGTATTCCTGGGCACTGGCACTCAATCATCCATACTCCTGCATTGGTAACAAGGTCCCTGGCATGGTTTTGGGCCAGTAGACTGTACTCCCAAACAACTGCAGGCATGGTTTTTAAATTAGCATGGGCAAAGAACCATCTTGGCAGACCAAGGATATTGCTACACCATAGCAGAGGATGAGAATTACAGGGAAGGATGCTGGCCTTTTTGTGCCAAGGAACAGTTTTTGCCTTGTTTAATTTACTAGACATAGATACTTCTTATCTACAGACCCTTTTGAAAAAGTTGTACTAAGTAGAAAAAAGGAAGGGGAGAAACCCTCTACTCTAAAAAGTCACTGAAGTGAAGCAAAAGATCTGTTCGCTTTTGAAAGGTAAAGAGATCTGACACTAAGGAAATGAGGAGATCTTTAAATTCATGGCATCCAACTGGCTTGCTACTCAGCACAGAAAAATAAATTCTTGTCAGAGTGAGAGAGAGAATTTTCGCAGTACTGTGTTAGAGGCTTAAGTAAGGCATCTGCTGACCATATGAGTAGGTGCATGCTTACATATCTGCGGATCCACTGTAGGGGAGACAAGATTTGCCAGCTGATCCCATGTTCATGCTGGGATTGTGGAAGCCTGTTTTGGTTTGTTCAGTTCTTATGAAAATGCCACTAACGTTGACGTTTAAAGATGTTCTCCAAAAGTAAGTGCTGAAATTTCATCCCCAAACATGAGCTGAAGTTAGGCTGTTGTTGGCCCCATCATAGATGCAGGTAGACTTCCGTGGATGCATGTGCATGTATGTGGAAAGCATCAGAAGCTGGAAAAATCTCCCCCTCCTTCTTGAGGCAACATGCAGCCTGCCCCAGCTCTGCAGGTCTGAAATGCAGACTTCCCTCAAAGAGATCAGAAGGAAGCAAAAGGAAAACCAGGATCACAGTCTGTTGGATGCATGTGGGAAAACTTAGGGAAAGATTGTTTCCATGACAGGATGACCCTTATGTCTTTTTTATTTTTTTTTTTTTTTTAAAGAACAGAAGAAAGTTGCAGTGCTATATGTTAATCTAGTAAATGCTGAAGTAGCAATACAAGAGCTGAGGGACTGGGCTGATGTACATGCTGGATTCAGACAGTGTCAGTGCTCAGCCCTGTCCAAATTACAGTGACAAAACTCAAAGCTACTGCTGACGCAAACAAGACAAGAGGTCACTGAACCATGCCCTGTGACCTGAGCATATTTCACACCAGATTTTACAGAATTTACTAATAAAGTTACATCATCCAATTGAAAATGGGTACAATCCTCATAAGGGCAAGTTCTTAGAATAATATGATTGGTGTTTGGGACTGTACACTTACACTACTTCCCATTATTGCTACAAGTGCAAATTAATTTAACTGCTGTACAGGATAAGGTTGATGAGCTGGTAAAGTTTTAGCAATTACATCAGAAAGAAACAGAGGGATAGTTGTAAAAAAGAGGAGACCTGTGAGCCCTAATGGTATTCCTTTTTAAATTGTTTTCATTGCTTTTCCAAAGTAGCAGTAACAGCCATTTCCACAAAGAACATGACTCACCAGGCCTGAGTATTTTCTAATTTGTGCTAAAGTGAAGAACTGAAGCCTACAAGAGTTACCTTTGTGAAAATAGAAAGAGAGGAGAATGAGGCCTGTTTACATGTGCTTCCTGACCAGCTTACACTGGCATAATTTACCAGAGCTTTTTTGTTTGTGTTTTTTGGGGGTTTTGGTGTTTGTTTGGTTTTGGTTTTTTTGTTTGTTTGTTTGTTTTGGTTGGTTGGTTGGTTGGGGTTTTTTCCCCAAAATGTAACCAGGAGACTTCCATTAAAATAACGTCCACTCATACAATTCTGTATTTGTCTCATTCTGGCACAGTCTGTCTGTCTTGACCTCCTAGATTTCATTTTAGCACAATCAGTTAATTGTCTCATGATCTGTAAAAAAGATCCTCTAAAATGCTTAGCAGACTGTTTCCACATTCTCTGGGCATTACAGAAAGACTTCTAGCTTTACATCCATCATGCAAAAGCATGTATGTGCATAAGCATTCGGGATGTCATAGATTTTCTTGTGCTGTAGTATTTTGTGGCTGGCTACAGCAAAAATGCATGCCTGCCACCATTATTTACAACTGTAACAGTGAGGAATTACAAAACCCACTCTTCATTAACCTCCAATAGGGCTGTTCCTGCAGCCAGTGATTGCCATTACATTGATGGAGTGCTAATACAGCTCAATAGCCCCGGCTGGCCTGTCTCGCCCATGACTGCACTGCAGCTCCTGCCTCCCACCACTACTCGGCACATGTCCAGCAGAAGCTGCTCAAATGATTGATGAGAAAAGCAGCTCATAAAGGCAAGCACAATGCCCAAAGCAACAGCTGTCTAGCCCTGTCCCTGCAGTAATTAGATAAATGAACCCCAAATGAAATCTTACAGGCAGGAGTAGAAGGAAGTGATAATATCCCCAGCGTCAATCTCTGATTGCTTGTGTTGCCACATTCCAGCCTCTGTTTGTAGTTATTCGTGTTTGATACAGATTTGACACAGCTTACCTCTTCCACCTTCTGTGCTCTTTTCACTGCCAGTCCTCCAGACAGACCCCCGTGGGCACAGGGGACATGGGACTGTCAGTGGCTGGGGCTGGACTCTTGTATTCTTTCTTTTCCTATGGCACCAGTTCTACTTTGCAGAGCATGCTGAACCTTTGT
Organism: Phalacrocorax aristotelis; assembly: GCF_949628215.1. Classification (NCBI taxonomy): domain Eukaryota; kingdom Metazoa; phylum Chordata; class Aves; order Suliformes; family Phalacrocoracidae; genus Phalacrocorax; species Phalacrocorax aristotelis. The sequence goes on along the minus strand of NC_134278.1, from coordinate 120,349,104 downwards.
CCTTCTCCACAGAGAAAGAACATAACAAAAGGTCCATGATAGGTCACAAATTGAGTTTAGCTGAGGAAGAATCCTGCAAATAGCAAATTCCCTCACCAAGAAATGGTTGATGTGTATATAGGGATGCACTAGGTAAAAAGGCAGAAAGCACAGGAACATGGTTCAGGCAGCTGAAATTGCAGTAGAGCTCATTAAAAGGTCTGTGTTTATTTTTACAGCACAGAAGCATAGTGATGTTACAGCAATTCCCCTATATCTTCCCCTGATGCTACTGAAGGTACACATGAAGGAACTCTTCAGTGCCAATACTTATGATTTGGAAAGAGATTTATGAAAAATGTTTGTATATTAAATTTGTATATATATATATTCAGAAAAATATTTATGCATTTTTAAAAAATAGTGTATATAACTTAAATACACATACATATAATATAAAATAAATGCATATACAAAAATATAAAGAAACCTTGTTGAGGAAACGTAAACAGTGCAGCTCTGATCGTTGTTTCGTCTGTGGCATTGCACATTGGGAGTAATATTGTGAAATTCAGTGACTGTAAAACTCATTTAAGAACAGAACAAATCTGTGTAAGCAGGAACTACAATTCAGAGAAGTAAATGGGATTCCTGGTGGACTGAATAGTTGTCAAATGCAATCCTGTGACGTTGTGGGAGAAAATACATTAAAAAAATGTTTCCAGAATAACAAACATATCCTAGAAGAGGCACAACGATGATGCAGAGCAAGTAACCTTTTCTTTTATTCTCTCCCCACATTTAAGCTAGGGTAATTCTTGCTGAGTTCAGCCAGGTTTGCATGAGTGTAAAATTAGATCAAAATTAGGCCCAAATTGTTTGTTTTACCAACAGCGCGTGTCTCAAGAGACTGCTTTCATGTTTCCCTGTAGAAACAGTCAGAGGTACGTCTAAGGCTGGGCGCTGCCAAGACCTGATCACTGGGATTCAAATAATTTCTGGCAGACTAGGTGGTCCCGTTAATCCAAGTGGTATCTCTTAAACCCTTCAATTACAAGAGATTAGTGGGAAACTGTAGCATTGGACTAAAGGAGTAATGACACATGGGAAGTGAAGCAGAAAACCTGCTTGCTTCTTTTTAAGGAGAAGTTCAATTTACAGTTTATTTAAATATAAATTGCAAGCATAAAGTATTCAAGTTCTTAAACTTCACTGTTCAGTTAGTTTCAAATTAACTGTGCTGTATTTCTGCCTTCCCCAGAGCAGCGCTGTGATCTTCAACCTGTCTGTTCCTTAAATTGAAATGAAGTCTTTTAAGTCCATTAAGTTCCTGTGCTATCCCCATAGCTGGCTGAGTTATGTTCACCCATCCTCACACTGCCTCCCCTGTGGTGTGGATTGGTGGGGCCAGCACGGACTCTGAGCCTCCCCCTGCTACCCCCAGCTGTGAATTGCACGAAGGACTGCAACAACAGAGCAGGAGGTTGTGGTCTCCCATCGCTTCTACTGCTGTAGCTTAGTTGATTTACTCTTGTCGTAACCACTGTTGGGAAATGGTTTGCACGAATCCTTGGGTTTAGGTTACATGCATAATAACATTTAATAATGGAGTGCCTACCTAATGGCAACTGCCAGTCCTTTGAGCCCGGTAATGACTGAATGTATCCGTATGCCTTGCTATGACTCAGCCTGTTGTACAGGTGGGGAGTGTGAAACAGAGATTGTATCACTCTAGTTCACAAACATACTGTATTTGTTAGGAGGGGTCCTAGCTCCCCAGTCTCAGCCTGATTCCTAGACCACAAGCCTGCCTGTTTCCTGAGAAGATACATCCAGCTCAGATGTTTAAAAATCTATCTGGTCTGCCTAGGTTATTTTGCCACAGTTATGTATGCAGTTCTGAATCCCAATACATGTTTCTCAGGGCTGAAGTTTACCTGTAACTTGCCTACTTGTTGGGTTTTCCTATAGTCACAGCTCCCATAGCATGCAGTAGACATGTATTTTGCACAGCCAGGACCTAATCATCTTCTCAATTAATGTAATGTAAATCAGGAGTAATTTGAAAGAGTTACACTGGTGTGAAACTAGCCTGGGAGAATACTCTAGGGTATACAAATCATCAGATGACTTCAAATAATCTATTGCTACTACCTGTGTTCGGTGTCCGTCATGCTCGTGCACCCATCTTTATTTTTGTTAGCATGTGATTTTTGCTGAAGACCATCACACAGATATTTGTATGCTACTGAATTTGGATCAGGGGCTATACTGCCGAGGAAAAACATTTTTATTATGTTTACAGCAGAAAGAATAACTTTAGACAGCCTACAATGTAGGCACCTACATCTCAGGTAATCATTTAAGATACTTGCGGTGGTATAGAGAAGGCAAGAAGCACTTGTGGAGTCCAACTCATCTTATCTGAAAGGCAGGTCTATAAAACAGAATACGTGAAATACATGCTAGAAGAGCCTGTTTCTGTCTGTTGTCTACAAAGGGGTCAGACAGCTGGCTTGCATGAAGACAGCTCCTGCAGGATGGTCTAAATGGAGGTGAGATGAATTGCCCAGGTTCAGCTGTGCCAAGGGGCACAGACATCTTCATACCAGCTGCAAACAAATTAGCTGCAGATTAAGAAGTGGTCCATCTATCAGAATATCCACATGTAATCAATATGATATTCCTTTGCCCTAACATACATGAATTATTATGTCTCCAGACAAAAATCCCCAATGCACAGGAAATGCAAAGGTTTATGGCAATAGCAGTAATTTTTCTTGAGAAATGTCTATGTTTGCCAGAGTTGAGGAGCCAAATGGCTAGAAAGTGTATGCTGTCAGACATCTCCTGGGACTTCTGAGATGAGATTTTTTTCTGTAGTGGTTCATTCAGTTTATCTGATGCTAGTAAATTTTTAGGATTTGAGTTAAATTGGTCTTTTACTCCGGGGAAAGAGAAACCTGATGCCTCAGCTTCTGTCACTATAGCTGTTGGAAGTTAGGAGGATTTGCAGTATTACTTCAGTAAGAAGTGACAGGTATTAATCTGGCTTTGTGTGAATAGGTTTAAATCAGGACCCAAGCCAGTGATGTTACACTGTAACAAAACTGTTGTAGCTGAAGTTAAAACTGAATTCCCATACAGTTTGAGGCTAGAAAGGACTCTTAGACTGCCTGCGTATGAAGTGTTGTTATATTTCACGCACTAGTCATTCTCCAAAACGCAAAGAAACTTAGCTGCAGGGTATTCAGTTAACTCTCCTTTGCACACAAGGATCAAGGCTCTGGAGGACATGGATGCATAGCAGCCAAAAATACACATAAACTTAAAGAGAAATATTTTTTTAAAGCAGAGCAAGTTTTTTATTTAAAGTAGTTGAATAGCATTTATTTTGGTTTCCAGCAGATCAGCCTAATGCTCTCAATGTTAGCACCTGTTTAAAAATGTGAGACACAGTAGAAAAAGCCAAAGACATCTGAAATTGAAAACCGGAAAACAGATCAAGACTGATATCGCTCTTTGTTCTCTTGCTCCTCTAGGATTCAATGTTATACTCCCTCTCTTCCCTGCTAACTTGACTAGTGCCTCCCTTCTGAGCTGCCAGGAGATCTAGGGCTGCAATAAACATTCAAACCTTGTCTAGTTCATGTGGACTGACTCAGGGCATTGGCTGCCTTTGTCCTCAGCAGGAATCAGCTCTGCTTAGGGCTGGGTTTAGAAGAGCGCCTTTGGTAAAATATTGGAAGTGGTTTTTTCCAGTTAGAAGTTAGGTTTCATAAGCAGCTCAGCCAAGTAGTTGAGAGGAAAACCCATTCACACCCAAGAGTATTTTTCCTCTTTCCCTCAACTATTTGTGTAAAACTGAAATCATGTGCACAGATTTGTGACTATTTCATCATCTATTGACAACACGTTTTCCCATGTTAAAATATGTGGAGTCAAATTACCACTTTGACTCACAGACATATAGAGAAGACATCACAAAAAAGCTGAATAATCCCAATTAATCTCTGGTCTCATTCTGTTGTCTTCAAAGGAGCTGTATCAAAAGTGAATTTGCACAGATTTTACCTCTCAAAGCAGCTGGCTTATTTCCCTGTGGGATGAGTTTAGGCCAACATGAAATGAGATGTACATACAAAGAGCACCAGTCTCAATGAGGCCAACAGAAACTGCAGCTTCATCTACCTTTTAGGGCTACAACCTCCTGCCAGGGTGCATCTGCCATTCCAACAGCAGATGTGATCCTACCCTATGCTGAAGTGACCCTTTGTGGTCACTTGCATGCCAACCATGGGTGGGTGTGATACAAGTGACCTACAGTCAAGGAGCATTTAGATAAAAGTTCTGTCTGGTTGGTGTGAAAGTCAGTCTGCTCTAGGACAAAGTGTGTGCAGGTATGGCTAGAGGCAAGAGCTGGCAGAGAGGTGATATTTGCCCTTTAAAGTTCAGGAACTCGTGTCTGCAGGTGAAGAATTTATGGGGAGAACCAAAGTCAGACCAACTGTCATCAGTTTTACTTTCATCTAAATTACTTTCCAAGTGGGCTAAGGATGCAGTATAACCTTATTAAATCCATGAAGATGTATTTTTGTCTTAGGAATAATGTCTTATTATGTAGCCATCTAATGAGTTGTGAGCTAACATGTTTTAACAAATCTTTTATCACTTATTACATTCCAGTCCCTTGACAATAATTTCAAAATCTGACCATTAAAACAGGGCTCTCTTCACAACTCCTTGATGAGGACACTTAGAACTGAGCACTTCATCTTTTTGCATTTGGATTAGAATCGGAAAAGTATAAATTACAGATCTGGCTTTTATGTGCCTGCTTTATTGATCAGACTGCTTTGTAGAAACCACAGCAGTTCTGATAGCTTAGCAGTCTAGATTACCTTTCAGCTTTCTTAATTGGGCCACTGGGGTACAGTTAATTTTCAATTTATATTGAGAGTTAGACAAGGTGTTGTAATACCTCATCATAGTTTAGTAACATTGACACTAAAACACCATGATGTACCTCGTAATTCTAAATACACATGTTGCTTGCTGAAGTAGATGAAGTGAGTTCTGGCTTTATTCACTGTGTATTTTAGGCCAAATTCTGCCTATAAGAATTCCTGTGTCTTCACTGACTTCCACTGGGACACTAGCTACAGCAAGCAAGTATGATTTGGTCAAGCGTAATTGGAAAGTTCACTCAACATACCAGTCTAGAGGATCCAAGAGGCTAATCAGATGTGGTTGTCTTTTTGTGTGTTTGCTGACAGGTCAAAGTCATGGTGCGCATTTCTTCCATGCTTGCCAGAGACACGTCTGAGTCCAGCTCTTTCTTAAAAGTTGATCCTCGTAAAAAGCAAATCACGCTGTATGACCCATTGACCTGTGGAGGTCAGAATGCTTTCCAGAAAAGAGGCAACCAGGTTCCACCCAAGATGTTTGCTTTTGATGCAGTTTTCCCTCAAGATGCATCACAGGTAGGCATTGTATAATCAGAATAGTTATTAAACAATGGCATGCACCAGGGCCAAATTTGTTTCTGCTGCAACAGTAGTATGTTCAGTGGAGTTAGGCCAGAGATGAACTTGGTCCGCCAATGTCATCAATAATGGAATCAGTTTATTAAATTGTAACTTGATAATTGTGTGATTTCTTTATTCTTTACTGTAAAAAAATTGCTCCTAAAATTGCATGTGCAATAAATGTGCTAAATTGTGCCTAGTAGGCAAATCCTCAATAGCAACAAGTTTTTGTATATTATAAAATCTTATTATTTGGTGATACGGTGATCTTATCAGAACTGCAGTTCTCTAATGCAGTCCCCTATTCATTAAGAAGTAAAGGATTATTTATACAGTGTTCTGTTGTACAGTTTACAATAGGAGGATAGGAAATTTAGTCCACAGATATTTACTCATGTATATATGCAGATTTCTTATTTTTATTAGATGACTTTGGTTGGATGAATTATGTTACCCAAATGTCACAAGGAGGACAGTAGAAGAGTAAAGTAACATTTCATAGTATAATTAGAACTGTAAGGCTCTGTGTGTACTCACAAACTAAAGAGAGCTAGGATACAGGGCCAGCTAAAGCACTGTCATATGATCGTATCATTAGGTCAATCCCTGACCTAGTTCTGGTCCAGGCAGCTAGCACCTCCCAGACTAATGCCTGGATACAGTTCAAGGGCTGGCCTGTGAACAGTCCCTTTCTTGGCCCATTTTGTTTACTGTTATAGAGATAGTCTAGAAATACCTGTGTACTAAATGAATTTACATGATTTATTATCAGATGAGAAGTGCTTCATATAAAAGCCTGAAGTGCTAATTCTGATTTAGTTTCACCCACTATTGATAGGCAGTTGCTGCAGAAGTACTGTAGACCATTCAGCCTGCTTGAACCTTAAATCTAAGGGTTCCCAGGGTAAATCTGTGTGCTGCACTTCTTAAAATACTGCTAAAGTCTTCAGGATGGAGCCTACTGCTGCTAAAAGCTAAGAAGACTCATAATAATGTAGAGAAAAATTAAGAAAAGTCACCTAGCTAATACCAAAGAAGCTGTTTGTTCCCCTTGCATTCCTTACCCACCTGCTAGTGGAACTGTACTCAGTCCATAACTGGGAAAATAACAGAGCCTGTAAAAGTTCATCACTATTTGATTGGTTTTAATTAAAAAAATGTATTTTTAAAGTCCCCTAAATAAGCAGTTCTAACAAACCAGCCACAACCCCTTCAGTATGTGTATTTTGTTAAACCCCCAAAAAGGATGTTGATGCTTCAGCAAATGAAACTTACTTGACATAGAGCAAAAGTCCTGCTTCATGTGCTTACACAAGTAATGTCATTCTCATCAACAGCATAGGTCACAGGAATGAGACAAGCAGGTTTAGACTTTTTGATACTTCAGCGTGTATCTGGAGAACTGATGACCTTCTGACCATTTTCCAGTGAAAATACTCTGTTGATTTTCCTTATTATTGTTAATGGTTTTCTCTTTTTTTCTTCCTTTTTTTGTTCTTTTTTTTTTTTAATATCTGTGACAGGCTGAAGTGTGTGCTGGGACTGTGGCTGAGGTGATCCAGTCTGTGGTCAATGGGGCAGATGGCTGCGTGTTCTGCTTTGGCCATGCCAAGCTTGGTTGGTATTGTTAAATTTCCCTACTCAAGCAGCAAAGTGAATATTTTTAACGCAAGCTTGCTAGTGCATTAGATTAGGGAAAGCAAACTTTCATTTGTCTGTGCATAGTAATTGTATTTGAAAGTGGTACACTGTGCATGACCTTGTACTAAACCCTCACCTCTCGCTTACATATCTATTCACCTTATGTATTGTCTAAATGTTGGACAGCATTCTCTTTGAAACAGAACTTATCTTTGATTTGTTGCTTCATTCCATCCCCTGTGAGTACTATAGCAATTTTTAGCACTGTCTTCAATTGTTAATGCATGATCCAACAGTTAATTTTCAATGAATGATCCAATGGTGACCTACTTTTTTACAAATGTGCTTGAGATTGGAGACTGCCAAAATACCACTTTTATCAAGTTCCGTAAAGGCTGTGAGTATTCACTCAAGTACTTGACGTTTGTGATGGCACTATTCAAGTGCTGTGACTGGGCACTCAAGTAGTTTGATTTATATTCTATTCCCTGATTAGACAGTTGACTCATTACTAACCTCTTTCTATTCTGTCACCAACAAATCCCTTTCTAATGGTTAGCTGAATGTTACCAATGGACCAAAACTCGCTCTTTGCAAACGCATCAACAGCACTTCAGGTATTCATGGAAAGACAATAAAAAGGAGAATCATCATCATTAACAAACTATTCTTTTGAAATAACTGGACTTCAAGAGTAATTATATATTTTGTTCATACTTATTTACCAGTATTTTGAAAATACCATCTCTTTAATGCATAGTGTTGTGTTGTATGTGTGCAATGTTCTCCATTCTTTACTGTCTCAAAGAAATACAGATGTACACATACAACTTAAAAGGATAATCCGGTTTTTCAAGTGATAAAGAAGATCAAGCTGTATCAGGCCATGATTATCCCAAATTATATGCAACAAAAACTGGAGAGTGCTGAAAGTTGCAAGGCCACTAGCTCTGGTACAATGAATGGAGAAGGGTCACTGGTCCAACTAACCACAAAGGTTAACCTCCAGGCCAGGCAGGAATAACACTAGGATGAGCACTTAAATATTTAACCCCATGTGACCTGCCAAACACTAGATGGCAAAAGAGGTGGAAAAGAAAGTCACCATATAACGGTGTGTCACAAGTGCTATGTGCCCTTCAGAGAGGTGGCCTAGCTAAGGCTTTGCTAGAGCACAAGTTGAGTCTCTGCGGTTGCTTCATTAACTGTACCACCATTATTCTACCAACCGCGGAAACACCCAGACCTTGCCACAGACCTGTGCATAGAAATGTATTCTTCACTGATCTTTTTCCACATAGATTCAACATAAGAAATGAAACAAGGTAAAGAAGACACAAGTACTTGCCTGAAAGGATCTATATATTTATCATTTAGCTTATAAATTTAGGAGCTTTAGAAAACTTGTCTAAGAGCATTATATGTAGTGACACCTAAAGCAGTATAAGATGGTACTCTCTGTCTGTTCTTAATCAGCAAACTTTTGCAGCAGAGACAAGCCAGAGCTATAAATGCAGAGTCAGATAATAGCAAACCAGGGGAAGGTTTTGACTCAGATTGTGGACCCACTTATGCTCCAAATGACAACATGTACCTGTTTTTTTTCTGTATATGAAGTTACATCTTTATGTTACTGGGACCAGGTTTATGTCAATCCCAACTCCAGTGTATGAAGCATAATATAGTGCTTTGAGGTAAAATAGTATTAAAAGAATACCATACTCACAGTATCTAAAGCAGGGATTTTTAGAGACCATAACAACCCTGCTCTCTCAATTCCCCCCACTATTCACCCACATCAGAGGCTGCAGTGTTGTGTGATAGGGACCTGCAGCACCCTGCCTGGGAAATGGGCGATGTCAGGGGAATGCATGAGGTAATGATTTTTGAGAGCAGCTCAAGATTTCGTCTGTCGGTTTTAAATGCTCTCCAGTTTCCACGTACTATTTGTCTGCTTGCCTTTCTCCCTTGCTGACTCTCCTTATTGTAGTGAAGAAGTTGTTTTCATGAGGCTGTGCAGGATAATCTCTCCTGGCAGAAGGCTGTGAAGGTCCTGGGAGTGAAGTTATTATCTTTTCTCTGCCCCTCCATCCCTGACAGGGAAGTCATACACCATGATTGGGAAGGATGATTCCATGCAAAACCTCGGCATAATCCCTTGTGCCATCTCCTGGCTCTTCAAGTTGATCAATGAACGCAAAGAGAAGACAGGAGCCCGCTTCTCAGTCCGAATATCTGCAGTGGAAGTGTGGGGGAAAGAAGAAAATCTGAGAGACCTGTTGTCAGAAGTGGCTACAGGCAGCCTGCAAGATGGCCAGTCCCCAGGTGTCTACCTTTGTGAAGACCCCATTTATGGCATGCAGGTGAATTCAAGGTTCATTTTACATTGAAACAAGCAATGTGACTTTTTTTTTGAGCTATTGAGATGGTTCAAATTCAAGAACTACCCAGAGCATAAAGTTTATAGACTTGAAAGTGTTTACTTTAAAACATGCAAGAACTTTATGACCTGCAGCTGCAGGGCCATCTGCTCTCCTGGCCTAAATATTTGTACCTCTGGTATGACTGATGTTGAGCAGGGGCTCGTGTTTGCAATAAAATGTGAAAACATTCAGTGCAAACACAAATTCACCTCATTTCAAAAAAAAGAAAAAGTGTGGTCTCTCTTCTTGTAAAACAACAAGCTAAAATATTTACAGTACTGCACAAATAGCTGGAGGCCATTAATATGGCTGTTTATCTCTTTATAAACTACATTATTTATAGCACTTGCATTAGCAATGTTGTAGGAAGCATTAATCGCTACTTATTAATTGCTGCCAAGAAATAAATTCCTGAGCTGGGCAAGCCAAGAATAACTCGAACTCTTCTCAGGTTTGGATGTTCAGCAGGAATGAGTAACTGGCTCATGTATTTCCTGGGTAACCACTAGAAAGTCTCAGCAGCCCAGTTTTTTTTTCCCCTCCTGGTTTGAGAGGAAAAAAGGCCTATTCTTTCATTTTGCTGTCTGTGAGGGAGTGAATCTGATTTTCATGTGAGTAGATGAAGAAGGAGAAAACCAGCATAATGTAGCTTGAATATATTCTTTCAACTTAAAGGCAAAGGCTGCTTCCATCCAGAACTTGCAGAGAGCACTGCCTAACCAAGGATGGGGAATGGAGGGAGAAAGAAACAGGTTTACAGGGTCATGTACCCTGTTTCCAGCTCCAACCACGTAGAAATCACAATTTGCATCCACTAAAGTAATGAATAATGAGATTTTTAAACAGCAAGTAATAAATTTTCTGTTTTACCTCTTTGTGCTTTAAGCCTTTTGGACATACTTAGATCATATTTTCCATTCTTTTCTATTCTACCCAAGGACTACAAAGTTGCATCTTGATTTTAAATAACAATTAGAGTTCACATTCTCACCTGTTTTCTGGCTTTAGTTCTTTAAGGAAATACTTAGAGTATCACAAGAGATCTTGCCCTCTCGTATCTAGTAATGGGTGCAGTCTAGTGAACATTAGATGGGACACCTGAGTCTTCACAGTTCCCATTGGGGTGATAGATCGGCCAGTTATGATCTGGATTAGCTTATGTATATTACATTCGTTAAATAACTGTGTAACAACTAGCCCTTCCTTAGGGCTTAATTCTTTACTAAGTTATTTAAGCACAATAGCAATAATAATAAATATCCCATTATTGTTGCTTATTTTCACATAGAGACAGACAGAACAGCCATATACAAAACAAATTATATCAGTGGAGAAAAGGTAACTCCATAAGATGGCTATGTATCTCTGCAGTGTAAAATACTGAATTAAACTGCAAGGAATAAAAAGCCTTTTTATGTGTGTTTACAAGACATAGTGACATTCTGGAGCTGTGTGTCCTACACCTGAATTCTCAAAATCCTCAGACAAAGGGAGAATGTTATATTATAGCCATACAGATATGCAAAATCAGCAATGTGTATAGCACATGAATAATCACCGTATGTCATACTGTCTGTCATTGGGCCTTTCCAAGTATGCACATTTTCTTGTTGCTTACATTACTGGCCTGCCTTCTGCTCGCCTTCTTAACTCCTTCCTGCCCCACTCCCTCTTTCTAGAGTTTAGCCTTCAGCTGTGTCACCCCATCCAGTGCAAAGCCTTGGCTTTATCCCTCCTCAGGCTGATTAATGGTCACAAAGAGAAGACAGGAGCACTGTTTTTAGGAGAAATTCTAGCTGTATTACTTCACAGGGGAACAAACCCTGAGAATGGGAGTTCCTCAGTTTTTACGCCAGACAGCACAAGTCTATCCTATGGGCTGTGGGCCAGCTCTGTGTACTGCCAAAACTAATGCCATCACATTGCACAGTCACATGTCCCTTCCACAGACAAACTAATCTTAGGTGACATGAAACATGCATGCATTCCTAACGTTATGGGGGGTTAATAATATCTGCCCTCCTATGCTGTCTATCACTTTGGAGAGATAAGAGTGGGCTGCTGACTGGGATTGAGGTCCAGCAAATGGGAATGTATGTACATTACCTGCCTTGTTGCATTTAATGGATTGCCCTGGCTCGTGAGCAGGTGCATAAACTTGTGATATGAAGGGCCAGGAAAAAGCCTTCTCTTCTGTTCTGCTCACCACATGCTATGGGGCTGAACATAAGCGTCAGTCCTGTTATTTCCCAGATTTATCTGTGGACTTCTCCCATCTGACACTTTCTGAAGGGTAGTCCTGCCCCTGCCAGTCTCCACCAACTGTTGAATTTGGTATTGATGTGTATTCCACAATATTTTTTTTTACTTCTAACCATCAGAAGGACACAATGATTGCCAGAGCCAGCAATGCAAGGGGAAAAAAAAGGCAGTAAAAATAATGAAAATAATGAATAATTAATAAGCCTAAATAGCTTAAAATTCTGGGAAAGTGAAGGAACAAGTTTATGCATCTGTCCAGCGGTTTCCCGTTGCTGGATTCTATGTGTAACAACTGCCACCAGAGGTACCTCAAGTGAAAACCCTCAAAAGCCTCGATTCAGTCGTGGTGCTCCTGGAGGGCACGGTGTCGCTGCTGCCGGTGTCAGGAGGGCCTCATTCCATCATTCCATTAAGCACCTCCTCCTTTTTGGTTCCATCAGAACTCAGCATATCCACAGTGTGCACTGACTGCAGGAAGTTGTCTGGTAGTGTTGACTTGTGTCGTTTCTCCCTTGCGTTAACCTGCAGCTTCAGAATCAGAGTGAGCTCCGTGCCCCTACAGCAGAGAAGGCTGCCTTCTTCCTCGATGCTGCCATTGCCTCACGTCGCAGCAGCCAGCGGGACTGTGATGAGGAGGATCACCGCAACTCCCACATGCTCTTCACTCTTCACATCTACCAGTACCGCATGGAGAAGAGTGGCAAAGGCGGAAGTAAGCTGTCCCTTTGCTCCCTTCTGTCTCCTCCAAGCCTGCCTGGAAAATGGTTTTAAACAGTCCTTTAAACAATATTCTTTAGTGGTGAAAATTAGAAGAGTTCTCCATTCAGCATGAGGTGGGGCCATTCGTACTGGCAGAGACGGTCTACCTGCCTGGTAAAGAGTCACCAAAGGCTGTTAGAAGGCTACTGGAGATTATTACCATCACATGTCAATGTAGTTGTCACTGTGGAGATACTAACGATTAGTACTCAGCACTGAATGGGCCTCTATATCTTAAAAAAAAAAAATGCTTTTCACATTGGCCTTTAGTATTATATTTACTGATAGTGGTGAGGTCATGGATTAAAATACTGTGGCAACGGGAATTCCTTGACACCCTTACATTAGCTGTTCCTCTTTGGCACCTAAAGAGGGCAGTGTGTGTGGAAGCGCATGTTGACGACGGGGAAACTGACCTTTTCTTGGAGATACTTGATATTTTAGTTGCTGGCCCAACTACATATGCACGAAGGACACGTGTGGTTCTTTGTAAAGGCTCTGGGCTTTTCAGATTGGCTTGCTTCCTCTCTTTCTCATAGATACTTTCATTGGCTTGTGTCTTTACTTCCGTGTCCCACTTGTAAATGTGGAAAAACTGCTTCCGTGTCTACTTATATGTTTCTATAATTTTGAAAGGTTTCATTTGACTCGCACCATTTATATTTTTTTATTATATTTATCTTCTGTTTCAAGTCTTTCAAATTGTTTATAACTGGACATATACAGAGGGGTTTTTTTTTTAGCAAGTTCCAGTGATAAAAGCTTTATATAATATAAGAAGCACCCCTGCCAAAAAAGAGAACTTTCACATAAAAATTCTTTTTTTAAATAATCATTTTTTACAAGGAAAAATGTTTGTTTGAAAGACACCAGAGACCTCTGCTTCTTTAAATTTGTGGGCTTAAGCAATTCTGCAGAAATAGTGTATGTTTCAGCTCCTGGCTCTGCATAGGTTATTTGTAATAAGGAATAGATTGCAAGCTATGATATGTAGTGGGTGAACACCACTGCAATATTAATGTCTAATGTTTGAATACATAAAAATTACATTGACTGTACTTATAATGTAAAAGAGAAAACCAGAAAGTTGCTCTAAATGGAAATGCAGTTTGCATGTGTTTAAGTAATAACCCCTGTGGAACTGGCAAGCAGAAATCTCAATTAACTAAAGGTTCATTAATTAACCACCCTGCGGTGGAAAGGAAGACTGAATGCTCAAATGGAAAGGTTCATAGGAATAAAGATGGCTGATTTGGGGGGAATTATTATTAAAATTATTTAATGTTCTATGCTTTTTACTGCATGCAAGTACATGTACACACAGTCCGTTTCTACTATTTTCAAATGCAATTAATAAAAGGGAAAATATTTTCTCCTGTGGCTATAATGACTAATTTTAAAAAAAGAAGACATGATCCTGTTGGATTATAATATGGCATGCTCTGCCCATTGCCTGTAGTTATATCTTTGTCTTGTGGCCATACCACCTCCTGTCTTCAAGTTTCCATATCTGAGTGGCCTCACAAGCCAGGCGGGGTCAGATCTCACTGATAATTGAATGAGGGGGGAATTCCAGCTGCTCAGAAAGGGCGCCTAGTGATTATCACTGTCTCCTGCTGTAATGAAGGACTTCTCAGAAAACAACATGAAGATAGAAAAGATATATAGATTCCAGTAACAGGATTAAACAAGGATAGGAAAAAGAAAAAGAAAAAGAAAAAGAAAAAGAAAAAGAAAAACCACACCAGAAACCCAGCTTCTAAAGTATAAGACATTAAAGGGCTGGCTAACGTATGATTTTGGTAAAAATTGACTGTTAGAATAACACACTGGTACTGTACTTACCTCCTTGTTAGATTCATTACCAGGAATGTCATGAAGCAGGCTTAGCACCATTGAAATAAATGGCACTGTGGCAGAACTGGTACAGTAATTTTTCAGCTGTCAGCTCTGCAAAATCTGTGTGGCCACAGACAAAATGAGTGTTAGGACGTTCCACTTTTCTTTCTGTAGTTTCCAGGCACATTAGTGGAGAACTTGCCTAACAAATAGCTTCGTTTTCAGATCAAGCAAGTGGATCTGCTGTCTTAAAAATGTCTTACTTTGACTTGTAAATTAAATAAGAAGGAAAGATCCGATAACTTCTCTTATTCTGGATTTCCTCAGCCTGTGTAACAGGAATATGTGTGGAAACAATATAACTAAGATTTTGAAGGGTAGTGATTTCTTTCATTCTCTTTTGCTTCCCCGATGTCTGGTAATCTTAGCAGTGGAAATATTTATTATATATAAATCAGTAAAGTCACCTGCAGTCGTTTTCATTAGCAACTAAACACATTTCTTTGTTTTTCTAAGTCATTGGGGGGTAGCCAAAAAAAGGTAGTTTAAGTCTTCTGAGGGTAACAGTCTTAGAGGACTCTTAGAGGGGAGGCAAAGGTCCTCCATGAGCAGTTCAGAGGAGGTGAAGGTGCAGCTGCCTTGATGGTTCCCCAGGGAAGCCTTACTTTCTGCAGTGAGTGCAGAAGCCTGGAGTGCATGTAGATATTTCCCCATGAGAAGTATCCCACCATTTCCCACCACTGAGAGCACAGTGGTCTTCCATGGGCATGTTTAATGAGTTGTCATATAATCTGGGGACTGTTACAGCATTTTGAATGTCTAGCCACCAACATTAGTTTTGATCAGATATTTATTCTTCACTTCTGTTTTGTGTTACTCAGCATGACTTAACCAATATTGCAGTATCATTTAATACATGGAAGTCCTGCATTGCCTAATACCTGATGTAGCTGAAGTACTAACAGGACTTAAAAGAAGCATAACTTACTGTATTGTAGTGGTATAACTCCAGCCAGCAACTAAGCACCACACTGCCGCTCACTCACTCCCCCCCACCCCGGGACGGGGGAGAGGATTGGAAGAGTAAAAGTGAGAAAACTCGTGGGTTGAGATAAAGCCAGTTTAATAGTTAAAGCAAAATCCGTGCGCGCGAGCAAAGTAAAACAAGGAATTCATTCACTAATTCCCATGGGCAGGCAGGTGTTCAGCCATCTCCAGGAAAACAGGGCTCCATCACGCGTAACGGTTACTTGGGAAGACAAACGCCATCGCTCCAAAGATCCCATCCTTCCTCCTTCTTCCCCAGCTCTATATGCTGAGCAAGATGTCATATGGTGTGGGATATCCCTTTGGTCAGCTGGGGTCAACTGTCCCAGCTGTGCTTCCTCCCGACTCCTTGTGCACCCCCAGCCACTCGCTGGTGGGGTGGGGTGAGGGGCAGGAAAGGCCTTGACTCTGTGTAAGCCCTGCTCAGCTGTAACGAAAACATCCCTGGGTTATCAACACTCTTTTCATCACAAATCCAAACCATAGCCCCATCCTAGCTACTATGAAGAAAATTAACTCTATCCCAGCCAAAACCAGCACATGTGTTTTAACAACTCTTAACAGAGATGCTGGCTACATTTCTGGAATATTCTCAGATCCCATAGCATAAACCACTTTCACAGAAAAAGTATTCTGTCTTCTTTCTTCTCTCTTTCTTCTTTCTTCCTTCTTTCTTTTTCCTCTCTGCTTTGGTTTTATTTTCTTATCTTTTCCTTCTCTTTATTCATGTTTCTTCTTTTATCATAAAAATCTACTCCTAATTTTATTGTTCTTCATTTTAATTAGCTATCACCTACAACTGAAACAGGATTATAGAATTATATATAATACATTCTACAGAAAGATTTTATATTTTTATAGAGTTTTGTGTCATACAAGACACAGGGTAGTAGCAATAAGCAGTCAGCCCTGTGTTTTGCAGTGCTTGCAAAATTAAATCTCTCTCATTTTTCAGTGCAGGTTAACATATTTTAAGCTACAGCTAATAATTATATATACCTTTAGTAGCTGTATTTTTTCTATATTTATATACATTTTTCCTAGTAGACTTCCTTTCTGTGAGCAAATCTGTAAAGTTATATGATCGCGTATCACCTCTTTGTCAGTATGAGGAAGTTTTACAGGTGTCTTCTTCACATATCTATGTAAACTTATTTCCTTCTACTTTCTATGGCACCTACATGCCTCTATACCACGGCATGGTACCACAGCTACTGAATGCAGGGTCATTTTAAAAACATGCTTGTGGTTGATAAGATATTTCCAAAGCAATTAAATGTGTCTGGAAACTTCTTTTCTAAGGTTCCCATCATGTAGTTGCTCCCATTGCCATCTTTGCTTGTGAACTGGTCTCCCCCCACCACTGGTACTTTTTTTTACCAGATGCATAAGTTGAGGTGCTGTGTCAAAATGGCTGTGAATTTATTTGAATAGAGTTAAACTCAGATATGAAAGTATTCCCACTCCTGTTTCAGTTATGTTTGTGTCTCAAATAGTGCTCTTAACTTTTGGGTTAAGATCCTAGAAATAAAATTGCCTTTTCCTACGGGTTGCTTCTAAACTAACAGGGAAGAGTGGTCAAAGATCAGATGCAAAAAAAACCAGTTAGGAAATTGTCTTGAGATAACAGAGAATAACAGAAAGCAGCTATTCCCAGCCTGTAGTTTTCTGGACAGAGAATCTGTAATGATGGAGACAGAAACACAGCCAACTTAGGGACAGGCTAATAGATCTATATTAAAAACAAAAAAGAAAGCAAAAAAGCACAGTAGTGACTCCCACAGAGTTAAACCTGCAGGAATGGGTGAGTACTGAAAGCCCTGGCAATTTTTAAGCAAGCCCAGAGTGGAGAGCAATGTACAGCAATAAAGGCTGACAGTGAGTTAACAGGACCCCTACAGTTTGTTGCTGCTAACATGAATTAGGAAAGGTTTCTGGATTGTTTCCTTTTTGCAAGTTGTGTCAAGTCTTTTGCTTTCCTGGGAAGCTGCTTTTGGAGGCACATGCTAACTGTTTGCTTTCTTTGTTTATGGCAGTGTCTGGAGGTCGCAGCCGCTTGCACCTTATTGACCTGGGTAGCTGTGTGAAAGCGCTCAGCAAAACCCGGGAGGGAAGCTCTGGCCTCTGTCTCTCATTGTCAGCACTGGGCAATGTCATCCTCGCCCTTGTCAATGGAAGCAAACACATCCCATACAAGTAAGTGGTATTCTATGTTGCACCTAATGAGAGGATGCTTGCAAGCAGCGTGTTTGGGCCTGAGGCAGACTTGGGATAAGCAGGGAGACAGTCTGCTCGGGTCATTGCAGCCCTCTTGAGGTATGGCAAAACCTGCCTAAGGTGCAGTGACACCTGGTCTAACCTTGCATCTGGTAGCTACACTGTATTTGACATTCAGGTTTCAAAGGAAGAAGCCTGCTGAAAAAGGATGCAGATGTCTTAAAGATCTTAAGGCTCAAAGTTCAGCACATTAAGATTTTGTTTTCTAGGACTGTTCAAAGATTTCTTTAATGTTTCAAAACATCTGAGGGCCAGTTTCATATTTGCTTCACAGAGACAAACGTTGCCGTAATGGAGCGCTATAGAGAAAATTATTTTGCTGTCCATTGTGTGGAATTTAGTTTCTTGAAAATACGTGTCGTGATGAGCATGCATGTTTGTTATGACATCCTTTCTGTGATCCAAGGTTACTTTGCATTCTGTTTTGTGTGATTTGAACCTCGGTGTCGGCCTTTCATTTGCAAAAAAGAAGTAGGCCCTCCTAGTCACACTAGACAAGTGGCCTTTGCTACTGCAGGTAGCTTCTAGGAAATTAGAGGAATTGCTCACATAGTGGGTATGTTTTGTACTCATTTCTCTTCATCTTGTCTCACCCCATTTGTCATGTGTGCGGGTCTGAAAGCAAGTTTGGATTCATTACCCAACCCAAACAGTCATACAGACTTCCAACTGAGAAGTTTCTCATTATTGTGGCTGGTATTGCTTTACTCTAGCCTAAAGCCTAGGGAGTAGCAACTCCCGTCACAGGAAGGGCTTACAGTAGCATCTTGTAATCGAGCTGCTAATGAATGTCACCATTCATGAAGGACATATATATGAGATCTGGAGTTAGGAACAACAAGATGACATGAAAAATTAACCAAGTCATTCACAGAGCATATTTTGGTCCATACATTTTACCCTTTTTACCATTTTAAAAGCTGCAAACATGATTATTTTCTCATGTTCATTCAAGATTGCAAGGTTTTGACAAGTTTTACTTCTTTGGTTTTGTCTTAATTTTGGAAAATAAATATCAATTTACTTTGGTTATAATTTTATTTTTATTCTAACATTTATTTTTCAAAATCATTTGGCAGTCTGGGCTTAAAACATACTCCCTGGAAATATTCCTGTTCCTGGAGCTCAGTCAGACTGGAATTCAGTTAAGGGCCAACCAAATTTGTACATAAAAATGTTCATGAAATGTTTTGTGGACCATGCACCTAATCATAGTGTGAAATAGTTTAACTCTGCACTTAACAACTATGCTTATCAAAGACCTGTCTTCCTTGCTGTTGTTTTTTATGCATTGAAGAGAAGGCCAACTGTAGGAATACAAAAAATGATGTTAATGATGTTACCTAGGCTAGGAATAAATATACAAAGAATAGTTACCAAATACAACAGCTGTCTCTCCTGGCAATGCGTGGCTGGGGAAAGAGCATTACCAAACGTGTCATCTACTCGCTGCACTACCAATCCCTTTCTGCTGTGATTCCCAGCTGTTGCACTTCTGAGCTTACACAGCCAGCCCTGCCAGCAGACTTGCTCATCAATGTTTCTATACTGCTGGAAGAAGATAAAAGCTCTCACCAGGCCAGCATCTTCTCTTGGATTTGCTCCTATAAGAGCAGTTGGTATAGAGTATAGGAATCAATACTTGGTTTGTCATCTGTGAATCAGAGGCAATGTCTCTGTTTCTAAGAAGGACTTTTGAAATGTAATTTGAAAAATTTGTCAATTTCTTGCTTAGAAGAGTGCAGAAAACATTTTTTCCCAAAATGTGATCTATTCACAAGCAATGGAAATAAGTCTTGGTGTCTGGGTGAGCACAGACACTATTTGCTCAGTGATCTGGCAGTACAGGTATGTGCTGCTCCTTGGCAAAGAAGAAAGGAGGGGGGGTGTGTGTGTGCTGCATTGCAGAAGAGGCTGAGCATCCTATAGACTTATGTGGTACGTATTCAGTAGCACCTCTTGTTTAGAGCAACAGCTAGCCTGTCTAGCTGAGATCATTTCCCTTTCTTTAGGGGTGTTCTCTTTCATTGTTAAGGATAAAATTAGTTTTGTTAACTGCCTTTTTTGAGTGGGACCAAAGGAAAACAACGGAAGTGTTTTCTTATGTGACAGCACTGTGCATTGCATGCGTGATCTCGGTAAATTTCTATAGAGCAGCAGACAAAATGGAGCATCTTTACTTTATCTGAGCTATTAAACATCCATTAAGTATTTTATGGCAGCCTATGGCACTGCATAGCTTCCTGGGAGCCCGGAAACTCACAATTTCATAGACATTAGGTTTCCTCTTACTGCAGAAATATAGTTCTCTAAAGTCTGAAAGGCTGCAGGCTCTTAAACTCCCTCCAGTGCTGTATCCAGCTTTATCTCCGCAGGTAGTCATTGTAGGGAAAAGTGCATTCAGATTCATAACTGGTATAAGCAGATGCTACTGCATTGCCTTCAGTGGGCTGTGTGTTTATGCCAGAGATGAATTTGCCTCTCCGTCTGCAGTCTCTATGAAAAACACATGCTGGTGTTCAGCACATTTTCCTTTTTTTTTTTCTTACCCATCAGGCTAAGCCTTGGAAGCTATTAAATTGGAATCTTTCTCCCTTGGGAACAACCCCCACCCCACCCCCATTTTGGTAATAGTAATGCAGACTGATGCTAGCTTTAGCAGGAACTCATTTACCAAAGTTGTAGGAAACTAATGTAGAAATTCTCAGACATCAAACAACACAGGTTGATATGGTTTGGGATCTTGTCCTGCACTCAAGTTAAATTCCACATGGGTCTGAAGAATAGGCAAGAATCCATATAATCAGCAACCACATGCAGCTAATGAGTGACCAGGCCGTGATTTCTGGGAGTTTATATCTTTCATATATGCACTTATAATCTCACTCAAATATCTCCATGGGTTATCCCTTTGTCACTATTAAAGTCCAGACCTATTTTGAACCTTACTAAGCACATCATTCTGTCATGGTATGTCATGGAACCAGTAATTTCTTCCAGCTCAGTATGTTATATAAAAATAGAATTATTAATTTGACTTAAATACATTGCCATTTAATGTTGCCTCTTTCTTTTGCTATTGAGTTACAAGCAAATCCCTCAAAAGACTGGGCAAGAATTATTTTCTCCACAGGAATGTCAAAGTTCTTAAAAATTGGAAAGGGACACTTGCAAAACCAAGGAAGAGAAAGGGAGGCAACTCCCGCTGTGACCAAGTTTGACAGGGCTCAGATCTGCTACAGGAGGAGCCTTTTGCTAAGCTGCAGTAATTGTTAGTGCCATTTTATTTTTTTAAGACCATTTCAGCTTTACATTAGCGCTGCATTATTTGCCTCTGATTTCCAAGATGAATGTGTTTTAAACTCTCAAATGAATACCCATTTGCAAAAACTCCAGATAGTGGTTTATATAGCTCACTATTCAAAAATTACTCTAGTTGCTAGGCAACGGGGCGGGGGGGGGGTGTGTGTGTGTGTGTGATCATTCATGGTAATGCTGTTTTGGAAATAATCATTTTTATACATTTTAATGACTATGAGAATGTAAGAAAACTGTTTAGAAAAGTGCAAGGCTGTATGAATTTCTCTTTCAGAAATTGTTGCTTGTTTTATTTAATAGGCTTTCTCTTAATGTGTTATCCCAATGTGCTAGTGTTTCTGGAGGCACCCTATATTTTGAACTACATACTTATGCTACATTCTTATACTACATACTTATGCTTATCCACAGAACGGAGTCTTGTCCATGAAATAGAAGGGTGTGATTCAAAAGCATGAATTTTACTCTTGGCACTTCTAATTCTCTATCATATGGTTGCAGTTCCCCACAGATCTCACATGCTAATATTGGGTTTTTTATCCTATCTGTAGAAAATAAAATTATATAAAGTGACTGGTGCAAGGTTGCACAAGAGGCTTAGTGGCAGAGCCACTGTGTTTTAAGATCTAATCTGGTGCTTAAACCATGGGCTAATTCATTCTTTCTTTCTTTCTGCATGACCTTTGGAAAATAATTTATTTCTATATTTATTTATTTATTCCCATTTATAAAACTGAGCTAAAAAAAAAACCAAGTAAGGCTTTGTAAAGGGCATTTAGACTTGGCAAAAACCTCTAGGTACATTTTAACTGTTGCTAAGACTGTGTAAACTTATTTTTTCACTTTTTTTAGAGTTAAGGACTCACATAGATGGTCCTAATGGGATGTTTTTAAGCGAAAGAAGAGAAAAGGGGAAGTGTTGGATTATAGTATTGTGATATAAAAGAAAAACCTGAAGAATATGCTGTATATCAGATATTATCTTTAAATTGTTAATTATTGGACTAAAAATGAAAATGAGGTTTGGATAGATATAGTAATTCAGATTCTTTTCTTGGTTAAATGGGTGTATCTGTCTGCAGTTGTTTCATCTGTGTGAAAAAACTCTGTGTGAAGAGAACTGGGATCCCAGGTATATTTTGCTTATATGTCTTGCCTTTGCATTTATAGCATGAGTTAGATTATTTTTCTCAGAAGAAATGTCAGTGAAAACTTTTCAGGAAGAGATAAGGAAAGCTAAAAACCAGTTCACAATACAATTCTTGTACAAGAACTGGTATTAATACTGGAGATTTTATCCTTGTTTACGAGCTCGTACTAAGCCTTACATTTGTGGGATTCCCACAACCATGTCTTTTTATTAAGTATTTAATGCCAAAACTGAGCTACATTCCCACTGAGAAATCTGTTTATTACTTCATCAGCACCTAAACCTAAAATATATATTTTTTAATTGAGAGATTTTAATCACCTTTGCTTTCCACTGCTGCATTTACTAGTCTTCTGTTTTTTGCTTTTGCTTCTCCTCAGTGAGAACATGGTACAAAGGCCACAGAAAGCCTCAGAAAAAAATCTAGTGCTGCCTTTGGAATCTCCAATCTTTCCATGTTAATTTAGTATTTAATATATTAGAAGTGGATGAAAAGTGGTTTTGCTCTTTTACTTGTGGAAATGTGAGAGCAGATGAAGGAAAATAAAGAATGAAAATGAGGGCATGAGCGACAGCTGAAACAGAATCATGGGACTGGGAAATGGCCCAAAATGAATGGGAAATCTCTGAGACACAGAGATAATGTGTGGAGGAGACAACAACCCACAGAGAAGAACTGGGAAGCAAAAGAGAAAAAAAAAAGAGCCCACTCCAAAAGGGAAATAATCCTAAGAAATACCTCTGAATGATGCAATTGTAGGAGAGTGGTCAATAGAGATGTTGTTGAATGTGAAATAGTTCC
The DNA here is from genome assembly GCF_949628215.1 of Phalacrocorax aristotelis. Taxonomy (NCBI): domain Eukaryota; kingdom Metazoa; phylum Chordata; class Aves; order Suliformes; family Phalacrocoracidae; genus Phalacrocorax; species Phalacrocorax aristotelis. Next base: position 120,326,079 of record NC_134278.1, on the reverse strand, counting down.
TAATTAGCTATCAAAAACATGAGCTGCTCAGGAACAAAAGAATTTTTCCATGCTGTTGGCAGCCAGGTCACATGGACCAGAGCCTTGGTTAACAGGCAGTGAAGCCACTGGAGCAATGCCTTATTATACCAGCTGAGGACCTGGCCTTAGGTGCATGCTCTTTGACGCTAGCCAGAGTGCTTTGGCAACATGGAAGAGCAATGCAGTTGCCAGCAAGAGGTAAGCACTGAAACACTGTCAGCATAGGTATAATGAGGACTTGTATCATTCTGACAATTCCTTTCACTTTGGGGTTTTTTTCTGTAGCTGTTTTGCTCAGTTGAATTTCTGTCAATTTATTTCTTTATTCCAGGGAACTACATAAAAAAGATAGAATCAGGGATGTGAATTTAGGCAAACTTCTTAGATTTTATTAAAGTAATTTAATGAGCAACTAAAAAGCATGAGGATAACGGATTTTGCATGCCCTGGCAAATCACTGTCATAGTGTTCATCAACAATGCACTTTGTTGTCGAACAGTTTGTACAGCTGATAGCGCAGATTTGAGTTTCATCTGCACGTGTCTTACGGTACTGTGTTTTATCATCAAGTTAATGAGAGAAAGTACGCAAAATCCTCAAGGAAAGCTTCAGTGAAACTGCCATTCTCCAGCTTTGGGTTTTAAACTCTGTCCTGCCAGACTGGCAACGTGATAGTTACTGGAGCAGAGGTGTTTGTGTGCACGTATAGTGGATGTGAGTGTGTTGCGTTCACTGAGCCTGATCCCCGAGTACACCAGTTCTACAATAGCCCTCAGCTGACGTGGCTGCATTCTGCACAAGTGTTCAGGTGGGAAGAATCAGGCCTCATGAGCTAGCTCTTTTAATGCTCTTTGAATCACTCAACAAATTACCGCTTTATAGATACTGTAACAAGCAAATAATGATGGACTGCAAAATGAAATGAGAAGGGAAGTGCTTGTGGTTTATAGTCAGATTTAATAGCAATTACTAATTGCATTTAAATAGCCAGTCCGATCAGCAGCAGATAGCTGCATCATGGAAGAACAGTACTTTGGTCCCGGGCCAGCGCAGACATGACTGGTAATGAACAAGCAATCCAGTAGCATGCAGATATTGCTGAAATATAACTTGAGTGAGATCCAAATAGGCCATTGTGGTGATTTCATGTTCAAATGAATCCGTACTTAATTCATTAAAATGCCATTTTGAACCTTCAGTTAGGGTATCCAGCAGTTTATTCTCACCTGTTCCACCACAGGTTCAGGCTCAATTGAACATTAATTCCTTTTTTCCTGTGGAAATGTGATGATAATTCATTTCACGTATAATTGAACAATTTTTAAATAGCCATATTCTTGGAATAGCTCTTGTGCAAGGCAGCAAACTATCAAAAAACATCTAGTAATATTTATTAGCCTTGCTTCACGTTTTTGGTTATCTCCAGTTTTTTGAATAGTTGCATATGGATATGATCTGTGAGATTAACTTTCATTTCCCTACTGATCCTTCTTTCTCTGCACAAAATCAGTGTGACTCAGGGCAAGAGGGCAGAGATATCCCACTGCAGACAACTGAAGAAAATAGCTTTTCTTTGTCTAGTGCCAGTATGTAGCTCCTTGTTCAGAGTTGGGCATCTCATCACTAAGAAGAGGTTACAGGCTGCAGAGAATTTAAAAGAGAAGCAAGAAGAATTAAGAATGGTCTGAGATGAAATGGTTACTCACATGGAAGAACACTGGGACAGAAATAAAGCTTCATAGCTTGCAGGGAGAATGAGAACTCTGAGAGGGGAGATGACAACACTCTGTAGTATTTCAAGGATGTGAATATAGACAGCAGGGGAGAATTGTTTCTGGTGAGACAGTGTGTCATAATGATTTCTTATCCTTAAGTAATGAGGCAGAGGAACATATACTTGAAAGCATGTTAACATTCAGACAATAGAATAACTTCCCAGGAGCTGAAGTGAATGCTTCATTGGTAGAATGATTTAAAAGCAAAATAAACATGTAACTAACAAATATTCATTAATAGTTATATAATAAACAGTTCCAGACTGGTTAGGGACTAGGCTTATGCAATTTTGGTGCACAATTCTGGGGCCAAATCTTTAAAAGTTTTCAATAGCTATACTTGATAATTTATCTTCATCATTGTTTGAAAAGTGTTTCAATCGTAGAATCATAGAATGTCCTGAGTTGGAAGGGACCCACGAGGATCATCAAGTCCGACTCCTGCCCCTGCACAAGACAACCCCAAATTCACACCATGTCTCCGGGGGTGTTGTCCAACTGATTCTTGAATAGCGACAGGCTTGGTGCTGTGACTGCCTCCTGGGAAGCCTGTTCCAGTGCTCCACCACCCTCTGGGAGAAGAACCTTCTCCTAATATCCAACCTAACCCTCCCCTGGCACATCTTCCTGCCATTCCCTCACATCCTATCATTGGTCACCAGAGAGAAGAGACCAACTCCTGCCCCTCCTCCTCCCTTTGGGAGGAAGCTGCAGAGCACAATGAGGTCTCCCTTCAGTCTCCTCTTCCTCAGGCTGAACAAACCAAGTGACTTTAGTTGCTCCTCACTTGCTTTCTCCCCTAAACCCTTCACCAGCTTCATGGCCCTCTGGACACTCTCTAGTAGCTTTATATCCTTAATGTCCTGTGGCGCCCAACACTGCACACAGCGCTCAAGGTGAGGCCACACCAGCGCAGAGCAGAGCAGGACAATCCCCTCCCTCGCCCGGCTGCGATGCAGGGCTTGGTGCACCCCTGGTGCATGGTTGGCCCTCTTGGCTGCCAGGGCACCCTGTTGGCTCACGTTCAGCTTGCTGTTGACCAGAATCCCCAGGTCCCTCTACAGCAGAGCTGCTCTCCAGCCTCTCATTCCCCAGTGTGTATGTACAGCCAGGGTTGCTGCGCCCCAGGTGCAAAATCCAGCATGTGCCCTTGTTAAACTTCATACGGTTGGTGATTGCCCAGCTCTCCAGATCCCTCTGCAGGGCCTCTCTGCCCTCGAGTGTCAACAGCTCCTCTGAATCTTGTGACATCAGTAAACTTAATTAGTTTTCCTTCAAGGCCTGCATCCAAGTAATTTATGAAGACATTAAAGAGTACCTGCCCCCAGATGGATACCTGCAGAACCCCACTAGTGACTTCCTGCCAGCCTGATGTAACCCCATTACTATGACCCTTTGAGCCTGACCCATCAGCCCGTTGCTCACCCACTGCATTACGTGATTATCCAGCTGTGTGCTGGGCATTTTGTCCAGGAGGATACTGTGGGAGACAGCGTCAAAAGCTTTACCGAAATCCAAAAAGATCACATCAGCTGGCTTCCCTTGGTCAGCTGGGTGGGTAACCTTGTCATAGAGGGAAATCAAATTTGTTAGCCAGGACTTTCCCCTCGTGAACCCATGCTGGTTGGGACCAATGACTGCATTGTCTTTCAGATGTTTCTCAATAACTCCCAGAATAACCTTCTCCATAATTTTACTAGGTACAGAAGTGAGACTGACGGGCCTGTCCTTACCGGGGTCATCCCTGTTGCCCTTCTTGAAGATCGAGACAATGTTTACCAGCTTCCAGTCAACTGGAACCTCTCCAGATTCCCAAGAGCATTAAACAATAATTGAGAGAGTTCTTGCTATGATATCAGGAGTCTGAAAACTAACAATTGGCTGGATTGCTACACTTGCATGGCATCAAAGAAATCCAGAAAGTCTCAGTGGTGTCTTTCTCAAGACTCCACCCTAGCGGGTTTATATGGGATGTCCAGTGTATTTGTGCCAGATGATTTAACTCAGTCAACCACTTTTCTTCCTTCACCATTTAGTCACACTTTTTTTAAGTTACGCTTTTTTTTAAGGTCTCTTTCTCTTTGAATTACAAAATCAAGTTCTCCCAGTGCTTGATCCAAAACTCAGTGTAAGTCATTGGAAATCTTTTTACTGGGCTTTGGCTTAAACCCACAGATTAGAAAACATGCTTATATCTAATTAGATGAGATAATCCTCAAATCCTTGCTAAGGGATATTGTATACTGTAGTTCATGTTCAGTATTTGATGATTAACAGCTTATTTGTTGAATGAGGCAGTATGTGGTTAAGTGTTACCTAGTGATGTGTGTTTGGGATTGCAAGGGATGTGTTTGAAGGAACTGGTGAATGTGAGAACTGGAAATGTATAGTCATCTATTGGCTGGTTGCAAATGGGTCTGTGACCATGAATTTGGAGCTCAAGAAGGTTGTACAGAAACTTGCCACATAAATAGGGATTTGTGACTACTGAAGTGGCACAAGCAGGACTATTTGATTTTCCTTTTCATTGTATATAAATAGTATTTGTGACCTTAAATTAAAAATAAACAAAAACTTGGTTTATATTTCCTGGGGAAGTAGTTAAACAATTTTTCTTTGTATTCTTTCTTTTCTTGGACTCTATTTAACACCACACCCTCAATGGAGTGACAGGCCCTAGAAGCTTTGAAGAGAATTGTATGGCTGCAATGGAGAATATTTCAGCCAGTTTGTCTGGCATTGCAACTGCAAGTTGTTTTTTTCCACACAAACTTTTATCAATGTTCTTATTTTCATAACATGTTTGAGAAGAAAGCAATGAAGACAATCCTCTCGTGCTCTTCAGATACCAGCTAGCTTCTGCTGGATGATCAAAGTTTTCTGGCTGGTGGTTGCCTCCAGGCCCATACACAGTGAACAGATGTGAAGGGAATTTTTTAAAATATACACTGATTTTTTAGAGTTAAGCAGGCTGGTTAGAACTATCTTCTGAAATATTAAAATTAGCGCTCTCTCCTGCTGCACAGCAAACTTGTTAGATTATTTTAATTTTTAAAATTTTGTTTGTTTGCAGATGCTATCAGGTGACATGCTTTCTAGCAATATGTGACAAGGCTCAGTAAAATTAATTACAGACGGCAAGTTTAAGTGTTTTAGCTGTATTTTGTCTCATCTACCCCATCAGAAAGACTGTTATACCTGCCATATTTAAAATTATTTTCCAATAGATTTTTTTTGAGAGGTGGGGTGAGTTACTAAATTGTTTCTCTCCCTGTTCCTTGGTTTGTGCTTTTGGGTAGAAATAAAGCTTCACTCATTTTGAAAATCAATGACAAAACATACGTCCATACTGTCGGAAATATCAGCCATTCTGGCTCCATGTAGTAGAGCTGGTTCTGAAGAGCAGAGAGCTGGGTAGCAGAATGATGGCGGTGGCTGGTTTGGGTGCTGTTACAAACCTGGTAGCTATGGAGATACAGTCTTCAGTCTCTACAAATAGAACAAAAGGAAAAAGTTGGGAGCTGTCATAGATGTGAAGGGATTTTTTGGGCTTGGAAAAGGGCACACAATGTATTGCACTCTTTACAGGAGTGGGTGCACTCACTGACTGAGGTCTCTGTCCTCCTGCCCTTACTGTTGGAAGCTTACACAGCCTGCAGCTTTCCCGGGTGTCCTGCCTGTCTTCAGTGGGAGCTGCATAGGCAGGGCTTTCATGTAGCTCCCGAGTCGCCTGTGCCAGTCCCTTCGGGCAGCTCAGGTGGCACTAGGCGCCTGCGCCGCTCAACTCAGAGACAGATGGAGAACAAACGAGGGGAGCCACTTACAAGGTGAGCTGTTAAAAGCACCTCATCATCTCTGTGCAAGTGGAACTTGAGTCTCCTTGGAGAAGCCTTTTAAAGATTGAACACAATTTTCATATCTGCCTCCAGCTATAAACAGAGTAGCAGAATCTTTTGTGCTCCTAGACTGCATTTCCTCTCTCTTGCAAACAACAGTTTTCACAGGCTCCGTGTGTTATGCTTTGAAGTTTTATGCCTGTGCAAGAGGACAGGAATTAGATGCAGTATCCAGATCTGCTACCCAGCTGACACATACTGCATATTAAAAAAAAATAAAAATCCAAAGGTATGGTGTTAGAGAAATGACTGCACTTTTTCAGAGAGGGAGAGAAAGTATTTTAGGAGCTCTGTGTACTCAGTCAGACTATGCTGGCATGCACCTCCTGAATCCTGCTCATCTCTCTCATGTGCTGACTGCTGGAGTGATGGTGGATAGTTCTTCTCATGTCAAAGGGAACTGAGGGTAACTGCTGTACTTGCAATAGTTTACACTGATATGAAAGAGGGGCTGATGGAGGACCAAAGCTGAATAAGATTTGACTCTGAAAATACATGCCTGTGAGAGAGAATTGGTTGGCTCCCTACCACATTATGCTCCAGTGAGATTTGTGAAACACTGCTATGTTTTTTTCAGCCAAGGGTTGAGGCTGCTTACTGTGGAGTGTGCTTAACAGAAAGAGTGAGGGTGTGCTCTGGTAACCTTTAGGATCTTTGCACCATACAGAATATAAAATAAGCCCATTAAGCTGGTAACAGGTTTTCTTTTCTCTTGTTAGATGACTACTGCTATTTTGAATGGCTCTGTGCTGTGTAATGGCATGATAATCAGTGGCTTTTGTTGGTTTTGAAGTACTCTTGATTGCAGTCCTCTGTGAACTCCTTCACCTGGGATCATTTATGTGTGTGTCAGACATAAACTTCAAAAAGGTTGCACAACTGGCAAAGTTCTTTGTGTTCATTTGCAGGTGCCATGTCAGCTCCCCTCACGCTCATCTCAGTGCAATGAGCCCAATGACAATGAGGGTGCTGTTCGGGGGAAGGCTCTGGCTGCTGTGAATCTGAATGGGGTGCTTTGGGTCTCTCTAGTGTACTTGCTGCCAGGGGCTGTTGCCTGTCTTCCCAGCAGGGTCAGAGCTTGTCCAAGCAGGGACATCATGCTTCTACAGCACTGTAGCAGAACTCCTCTGGTCTCTACTGGTATCACAAACACATCTGTTAGGTGTACTCTGAAAACTGAAACGCTCCCCCAAAAATTCAGTTTTGCCTAAACTTTTCTACCAAACATCACAGACAGATAAGACAATGAAAGCAAAGAATTACAAGCAAGTCAGTGGGTATATCTGACAATAAACTGGCTATTGGAAACAGACACCACAATACGGTTTTCTTTGCAAATTGGCTTATTTGATTAAAGAAGAATTTAGATTGTTTAATACAATAGGGTTTAATATAAGACTTTGAATTTTCTCTGATAATGCTATTATATCACATCCTTGCAAAAGATAATATAACCCTTAAAAATACATTTTTAATTCCATTGGCCAGGTTCCATCCATCAGTGGTGCTTCTCTGCAGAGCAGAGATTCTTTTAAGGCATCTTAGCTTCACACTAATAACTGTTACTATGTTTCTCATAGTAAATGAATATCTCTCAGCCCCATGGTCTGATTATGTTCCTATTGAAACATTTCTGGTAGTCAAATCTGCAAACCTTTGCATATCTAAGTAGAGAACATTCTTTTGGGAGATCTAGAAAGATGGGCAGAGTGTGGCAAGTCTTCACTGCTTTTGCTGTGCAGGTTCCAAGGAAAGTCCTGAGGGATTCTTGCTCCTTTTGCCCATAGTAGGAAGAAAATTTCTTTAGCACCATATTTAGGAAAAAGGTCCGACTTCTTGCGGATCAAAGGCTATGCACTTATTGTCTTAAGGTCAGGGCTAAATGGGTGTTGAGAACTCGCTCAGCATGCTGTCCTCTGCCATTATCCAAGTTTTGAATTACACAACTGTAGGCCAGCAATGGATGTGTTTGTGTGGTTGATTTAGAGACATAATTTGTTTTTCAAGCCATTAATGTGTATTTTTGACTCATGCAGAGTAGGAACCAGTAAACACAGGGCACAATATTGGTATTGTTGGGTGAATCTCGTAGTTTTCAGAAAAGGAACTCCAGCACACTTAGATTATAGGAAATGACATAGCCCCTAAATGTGATCTTGTACTGCTTCTCAAACATTTCTGTCATTGCTCCCACCTGATTATATTAATTATTAGGTATAGAACTTTTAAATCCCAGGATGCCGTTAATTTACACAAGCTTTACAGAATGTGGATAAGATACATTTTCCTACCTGTTCCTACCTACATCCTATCATCTTTAATCCTTTACACTCATTAACAAGTGGTAACATTACAAAACAACCTGTTATTTTTCTTTATCTCCAATATATTTCAGAAGTAATTTTTATTTATCATAGTTCTGGCAAATAACTGTGAAGCACTCATTGTCACTGCTGCAGTATTTTTAGTCCATGGTTATTCAGAATCTGAATCCTGGCTGCAGTTTCTCAGATACTTTCATAATCTCAAGCAGGTTGGGGAGAAGGAGGCGGAAATAATTGGAAGCCACATTTCTGATTCTGGGGCATCCTGGGACCCAGGACCCCATGTTAAACCTACTGGAGGCTTAACTGGCAGCAGGCACCCCAGGACGCCTGTCGGGCCCGCCTGCTGCCTGACGTCTCCACAGGACACAGTGCCCAGTGCTGTGACCCTGTCTCTGAAACGTCCCCTCTACCAGCAGCAGTCACATCTTTGGCAATCCCTTGTGGCAGACCTGAAGGACATCCACAGGAAATAGTGCCCTGGCTGGTATCTCAGTGACTGCTCCTGAACATTCTCTGATACTATATATGATGCTCTTTTGCATGGTGGTGAAGGTCTAGAGATGTGTGAAGCTCTCACCCTTTTCTGTTTTCTTTTATACTTGCGAGGTCTGAAATGGAATAGTATATTCTGCTGTGTTAATTGATTAAATGGCATCTATCATAACATAAAGAGATCAAACAATTATATTTTCCCCTGTGTTACTGTTTAAAGCTCTCAATTCTGCTCAGATCATTAGTGCATAATTTTCAGATGAGCTAGCCAGAAGGTCCCTAAATAAAAATTAGTAGAAAAGATTAGCTAGGAAAGCTAGACTGGTAATGAGCTGTTGCACTATGGTAAAGTGCTAGGTTTATAGTTCATATCTAGCCCTAATCAGTGATAAGTGCAAGTTGTCAGCATTTCATAGCTAATTGGTGTTTCTTGGAATTACACTGCAACAAAAACACTGAAATGAAAATAAAGCTTTTCTTTATATATGACAAGTTAAGAGTTAATTTTAAATGCTTCGGTCAAATACACCTCTTAGCTACATTATATGCAAATCTGCTGCACTGAGGGAAGTATCAGCTTTGGTCCCTTTTGCGTCATTGTTACTTTTTTGAAACCAGTGCAGTAGTGGCTTTGAAAATAGAACAGGACCTTTAAACCATTTGCTATTTATTTAATATGCCATACATCACACAAAAATAATACCTAAACCCAAACCACTGGAAAATATTAACAATGCAATAATGACTTGAACTCTCATAACAGCCCATTTGTTATTGATTGAATTTACTCCATGTTCATTTGAGAACTGCTGTCCTCCCACAGAATTAATTGGACATAAAATCATAACATGGATCTGAAAAATTATAAAGCAGAAATAATCTAAGCCACAGGACATGAAAGACTTAAATCCTGGCTAACTTGACATCTGTGAGCTGAGATTTTTGTCATTGCACAGCTATAATTAGGTGGCTTTAATCACTCTCATAATGCTAATACGGGAAATGTCCTCTCTGTCCTCAGTAGCTGGTGGTGGGAATGACTGCTATGCACAGTGTTGTGCGTCAAAACTGTGAAGCCTGATAAGCTCTGTGAACCGGACTGGCTCTGATATGCATGCTCCAAGAGATATTTAGCCACCTCCTGAGAGGCTGAAGCATACATGACCACACCATCTCATTGCTAGACATCCAAATACATATTTTTTAATTAGCCACTTAATTGACCATTTCCAATCAGATTTAACACAGGGACAGACCTTCAGATATCTGAGATCTGTGCGAGACCCCTGGGACAGGGAGAGGAACAGAGCAGAAGCAGGCTGGGCCATGAAGGTGTGAAGCCAGCAGTTACCTGCTCCATTGCATGCCGGCTCACCAACCAGCTGAGCCTAACACCTGCCAATGGGGAGAGAGGAAGGAGCTGCAGCTGGAGGAGATGATTTAGGTGGGATGTGGCAGGGTGAGGTCATAGGGACTATGCAAAAGAGGGGACAGCAGAAGTGTAGGAAATGGAGGAACACGGGACACAAACCCACAGGAAACTATTCTTCATTAATTCCTCTGTTCATAGAACAACTTGTTCATTTATTCAGATCCTCATCATTTGAAATGCAATTAGATGAATGTATTTTCCTGCTGAGTAAAATTCATAGTCAGCCGACGAACCCCTCTCTAAATGATTTGCTCATAAGTGTGTATGGAGAAGGAGGGATAGAGAGAAGAGAGGAGCGTAAATGAGTTCACTGTTAGATCGTCTGAATTAAGTGACCAAATCTTGTTACTGCAATAACTGCAAAAGTTAACAATGAAATATTAATAAAGTTCACTACGACAAAAATTCAGTATTAGCATTCAGATGTTAGAGGAACAAATCCTGAAGGTCTGAGTTAAAACACACTTTAGAGTAAATCCAGACAACAGGCATTGCCTTCTCAGAGGGTGCGCCTTGAAATATCTTGACTGTTCCCAAGACAGGGAAATCTGGAACAGCTGTCTGTGCATTTAAATTCAACACTCCTCCCAAAATGGGGATACACTTGGATACAATCCTCTGGATACAACCCTCACCAGCATTTTTATGTGGACATGATACCTAATGTTCTTCAGGGACCAGTTTTGGGATGACTTTTATTTAGCGTTATTATCAGCATCCTTGACACACAAAGCAGCAGCATGCTAATCATAGTGGCTGGTTACACAAAGCTGAGAACCATCATCTGTACAATGGAAGATCAGAACATCAGATGGGAGCAGCTGTGGGACCTCGAGGGCTAGGGCAACAGAAATGGCACTAATTCAAGGGCTTGCCCTGATGGACTGCTAATAATTTCTACTGAAATCTGGGAGCTCATCAGCTAGAAAGGGGGTGTGTTGTGTGTGCTGATTTTGGCATATTGGCTAATGACCACCAGTGTCCACAGGTGATGTAACAGTGAGAAGGTAATGTAGTCTGAGGGGGCATTAGGGATGACAGTACTAAAATAGTAATGCCTTATGTAAGGGACTAGCGATTCCTCTCATGACACAGCTGTGGTCACCCACATAGATGAAGGAAGAATTCAGACTGAAACAAGTACAAGAAAGGCTGGCAAGGGGAGCAGGATAGCTTCTTATGTGGGAGGAGATTAAATGAATTTGGCTTGTGTACCCAAATAGAGTTAAGGAATAGAGAGAGCATGAGAAGGAGTGTAGGTGGTGTCTGTACTTGCAGCAGGAGCATTCCCGTCTCAGGGGAGCGACAGCAATGGAAACAAAAGCACCACGGGCAAGCAAAGGAGTAGATGGCTTCCAGCATGCCATTCTGGAATGGAATGATGTGGGCAGCACTAGGAAGCCCTAATGTTTTTAAGGATGGATCTTATAATTCCTTAAGGAAGATTGTATTATTCTCTGTACTGGGTAGGGGCAGGCGCTGATAGTTCAGTTTCTTCTCTCCCCAGGCATCACCTTTGCTTTGATGACACCGCACAGGAATCAGGCTCACAGGACCAAACAATGTGTTTCTCTTTTCTCTTTCTCTTTCTGTGGCTGTTGTCCATGCACTCTCATTAACAGAATGAATGTCTTGCCTCTTGGCTTCTCATGTCTCCAGACATATCAACCAGGGCTGGGTTGATTGGATGCTGAGGAAGACTTTTCCCCATTCCTAGGAGATCACAGCAGGCATGAAGAGGGGATGCAGGAAGGAAGCTGCAGAGCCTTGCTGTAAACCACTATAACCTAATACTAAGAATATAGGAATGGCCATCCTGATTCAGGCCAAATGTCCTTCTAGTACCCTGTCTCTGTCTAAATCCAACAGCAGCTGCCAAGGAGAGATTGTAAGACAAGAATGAGTAATTTGCCAAAATATTCTTGTAGCCTCAAATATTTTCTGCTGCAAGAATTCCTGAGCTTCAGCAGTGGCTTTGTAAACAGAAGGGGGAGAAGGGGGACCTTCCAGACACATTGTAAATGACTCCAGTTTGAGGCTCTTTGAAGACAGTTGAAGGTTGAAAGGAGCTTTTTATGAAAAACTGGCTCAGCTTGTCTTTGAAATTTTATTTTAGTGCTTCTGGGATTTTGAACAGCTAACTCTTTAATAGATATCTTTTTATAATTTAAAAATAAATGCATGCAAACATTAGTAGTTATATATTGTTTTCTGGCACTCACAACTCTCTTCTGACTACCAGCCTTGTGGAGAGGCAGCTATTAACATGGAAATACTCGAATTTACAGTTGCTTTTCCTGGCATAATAGATATCTATTGAACTCTAAAACATGCTTTGGTTACCTCAGGTAAAACTGCAAGCTGTGTAATAATTACTAAATGGCAAGTTCAAAAGTGTTGTTTCCTTTGCTGTCACAGGCTATTACAAGATCTCTGAAGTGTCAGAGATATAACAGCCTATTGAGGAGTTTGGCTAATTAATGGTGTTATAGCGGGCAAAATAGATAGAAGAATCCATTTAAAGGGGGAGCGAAACTTCAGCTAACATGAAAAATGCATGTGCATCATTAATACTTTAAATTACTGTATAGATGAAGATAAATGTATTTGATACAGCCTACCTCCAAGTAGTTTAAATAGCAAATACATACACACTAAAAATTATTATATATTTATTTGGCCACTTTTACTTACAATATTTGCATGGAAACTGGGGTACCTCAGGTTTTATTTGGAGCCCTCTGTGAATAACACAGTGTGTGTGAGGGGGGGTAAAAGAATCAAACCTTTAGTTTTCTTGTGCCCATGTCTGTAAATACAAACTTCCCAATGCCCTGCAGCAGCTGCTAGATTTGGCCCTATGCTGCCAAAAATGTCATCATAAAACTGCCTGTGGTTTCACGGCTTGACTTTGATGCCATGCATTTGACTTCAGAAGGGACTATTTTATTCATTATCTCATGTACCCTGTCACTAAGTCTGTAATAGCCCAGTCCAGACCCTGCTGAAGCTTATGGGAGCCTTTCTGTAGATTTCAGCAACAGCTGGGTTCAGACCATAGTGCCATGGGTTTCAGTTCATAAAGTCTCTTTTCTGCAGCTTGTTTTCAGACAACACCGAAACCAGGCATGGGTAGAGAATTTTTCATCTATGATCTTTAATTGCCATGCAAGATCAACATCATCACTGTTGTTGCTCAGTCTTGTGTCATCACATCTCTAAATCAGCCCATTGTGTGAGTAGCTCAGCCCATCTGTCGATGAACGTTTTTGCTGTTTGATGACCTTTCATTTTTATGCAAAAGGAGGTTTTGGTCTCTCTCCAGTTCCTAACAAGTTCACCTCACCCCTATTGACTGTTGGCAGTATAAATATAGAGGCCAAGGACTTGCAGGCCAGAAAATGCTGGATTCATCAGATTCTGCAAACGTTGTTGCAGGTGTCTAAGAAACTTACTTTCACCCTGAAACTATGTATTGAATAGTAAAGCAAATGGAGTCTGTAACCATCCTAGGTTAGCAGATCACTTGGTTGCTGCAAAGTCCATCTTCCTTGCCAATAGATAAGGATTGCTTCTTTTAGCAGCTTTTAGCAGTTTTATGCTTCTCTGTGAAGCACAGTTTGGAGCTGTATGTGAAAAGGAACTTTAAAAGTTAATAAATTGATTACCAGAGATGGAAGCATGCCTTAAGGCTTCTGACTGTTTATTTTGCTTTAATGCTGTTAGTTTAATATTTTCGCTGCCTTACTTTGTGTTTTGACAGCTTATAGTTAGGACCACTTTCATATGAGTACATATTTTTTAGTCTATTGATCTAAATGAACAGTTCTGAGAGCACCAGCATCGAGAAAATAATGTTTCTAACAATTTATCTCTTAATATTGACATCCAGAAGTGTATAAATACTGCCTGAAAGTTCCCCTGTGGTTGGGAATCTGTGTGCTTTCTCTGATGTGTTCAAGCGTGGAGTTTTAGGAGTTTCAATCTTTTTTCTTGGGGAGCACAAATAACATTTCTTTCCATCCACCCAGCCATCAGTTTTCACAGCATTTATAGGGACTTACTGTCTTTGAGGCTTTTATATTATTTTCTCAAAATAATTCTTCAAATTATCCAACGAGCTAGAAGTTTATTGCTGGAAATGATGAGGCAAGTTTGCGTGCAGGCGCATAGGCAGTGTGAATTCTTAAGCCTAATTTTCTTTGAAAGTATATCTAGTGAGTGGCACAGATGAATTGTATCATTTTTGTAATATAAATGACAGCCAAAGTCTGCCTTCTTTTTTCTTTTTTCCCCTTTCCACACAGGAATGTGTGCACTTTCACTGCCTTCTGCTATAATGCTGTGGTCTGAAGGCTCTAGGAGGTCAGCCTATAGAATCTTATTTATCAAAATATGTAGTATTTTGCTGAGTGACCTTCCCAGTTTCCTGGAGATGTAATCTATTTACGCTAGTAGCAATGCCAAGTGGAGTGGTTTCTAAAACTGAACAGCAGTCAATTTATTTTCAGGTACCACTCCATTTGGGATTGCAATTAGGATAACTAGAGCTGCTCTCCAGCACAGGAAACTGGGAAGGTCACGCTGCCAAATTGTTGGCATCTTGATGAAGGAGTGTAAACTACTGCTGTCGCTACTGCAGATCAAATGAGCCTAACCAGAATGAAGTAATTATGAAATCCTCCCAAAAGATCATGAATATTCATGGATCAATTACAAACATTTGAAGTTAATTTTCATTTGAGGAAATAACCCTGGTATTCCACTCTCGGAACATATGAATCATAATACTCCTTGCAAGCAAAGGGCAAAGTGCCGTTGCTTGCTGCTTGGGCTCACGGGTGCCACTGCACACACCAGGCAGCTCGGTGCAGCAGTGAGCAGCCTTTCCGTCCCCCTTCCAAACCGCCATGCTCTATTCACCAGGGAGGCAGCTGAAATGGTCACCCAGCTTCCTGGGGTGTGCGCAACACAAGAGTCGTGCCATTCTGGTAGGCAGGTGCTTATTTGTGCTGAAAGGGGAGTTGAGGGGGCCACTGCCCTGCCCTCCCTGCAGGGGCTGTCACTGATGGTGGCTCTTCAGCATGTGTGACCCCAGCAGATGACAATGGCAGCAGCTGAGCTGCAGGGAGCTGAAACCTTCCGACAAACAACCCCTCTGCTTAGCCTCTTGAATGCAGAGTGGAGAGCTTCGCTTTAATCAGCTCTGCTCAAAAATAGCAGCATGTCCCAAAAGGCCCAGTCCTGCAAACTACTGCTTGACCCTGTGTAGGCGGTGGAGGCTGGGATCAGCAGCACTGTAAGTGAAGACGCGGAGCAATGGGAGCGGATCTGCTCTTTGTGCTCATGGAGGGTTGTTGGAAATGCCCTTGCTGGTTGTCTCTTTGCTGTGCACGTGCCAATATTAGCAACCAGAGGGGCTGGTATGAAGGCAGTTTCCAGAATGTGTCCTCAGCAGATTGTCGGGGGATGTTTCCTCATGCTTCTTTCTCGCTGTGTGTTTTCCCCTATTGCTGCCCTATAGGCACAGGGTCTATAAACATAACAATATACAAACATACATTCACACAGTTGGGGCAACGACTGTGAGGAACTTTCTTCTCTCATTAGCTGAATTATTTAAATGAAACCTGTGCTGCTTTAGTTCCACCGGTGGCACAAGGCAGAAATGAGAAGATGGAGGCACCATCTTTCTCTGTGCTTCCCCAGGGCTAGCATAGCAGTGTGCAGCTCAGACCTGGGCTGGCAATGCCAGAAACCATGCGCTTTTTCACAAATAAGTAAAAGTGGAGCTGCGGTGTGATACCAACTGCTCTCTTGTGAGATAGTTCTACTATGGATAAGCCTGAATTAGTAAGATCAGTCAGCAGACCTCCAAAAAGTGGGACATTTTATGTAATTTTTGGATAACATACTCCTTGGCTGTTTTATAGATTGAGTTTCATCAGCTTTGGGAACAACTTTTATACAAAAGCTACAGCTCTTCAATAAGCCCCTTTTATGGTGAGAGGGACAGTTTGTGTCAAGGAGTCAGAGTAGCTGGAGTTAATGGAACTCTGACCTTTTGTCATTGATTTTCTTTTCTGTCTTTAGTGAAAAGAAACAAAAGATCTTATTTTGTGTGTCTGCCACATGCTCATGTGTTGTTGCAGGTGCAAGGATTGTTCTGCAATATGAAATTTGCATAGTTAGGCTCTTAAAAGACAAGAATTATAAGGGTGAACCCCCTACATTTTATATACTTTTTCTAATACTAGAATTCAAGTATAAGCCCATGTTATCCCACACTTGGCTGTAACAACATCATTCTCCTGCTCTTGACTGCTGCAGTGTCACATCCCTTCCACATGTGATTGTGATTTTCCCAGTACACGAACCAGAGCACAGTATCCCCTCAGCATAGTCCTTTCAGCTGGCTCCCCCTTCCCCTCTGCAGTGAGCACAGATTTCTGGGTTGTTGTAGTGTACCTCATACAAGATAACTAACTACAGTGGCAGTGGAGATTTCCACTTTGCTTAGTTTTCCCTTTAAGGCTATTCAGCTTCCACCTGGAACAAGTTCATTATTTCCCCAATGCCTCATTTCACCAGGTGAAGGATTCCCCAGGTTAAAGGTCCAACATGTTACCCATCTTTCTTCAACTGCCTTGCTTCATTCTGCTAACAAAGCCAGGCTTACATGGCTGAACCACTGAGGCTTTAGCACTCCACCTGGCCTCGTTTTGCCTGTGCCTACACACATTGCTCCCATTTCCTCTCTCCCTCTATCAAAATTATTAACAGAAAGGAAAGACATAGCTAAGCAAACTATACTGGTTCATCATGAACTCAGCTGTTACACACCTGTAACATCCGCTATTGAGTTTGTGCCTTTTAAGCTATAAACTGTTCTCTGTAGAGATTATTTCCATGCAATAAGAGCCAAAACAAAATGGAGTATTTATGTGGTTCCCTTGTTATGCAAGCATTTATTACTATGAATAAAGCAGTGCATCAGCACAAGGGAGCAGAGTTAAGACTTCATGATCAAAAATAACTGCCATAGATACTGAGATTTTCCTTTGACATATCTCTATAAATAATTAGATTACAAGACACCTCAGGGCATACATCATCTGATCCTGTAACAATAACACCTTGAGGGAGTTGACAACTTTCTCCTTTTGGCCAAGTGCCTAGGAAGACACTAAGGTATATGATTAATAGAGAACACAAACACACACCCTTGCACATCCTAAAGCGCAGTTATAATACTGTATTGTGCCGTTTGTGGAGTGTTGTTATTTCTGTCCCTGATGCTGTTGTCACTGAATAGCCAAAATCCGCATAGCAGTGGGGTGAGAGGAAAGGGAAAACAAAGAAAATATTTGTTATTAAGGTGGGGGGGAAATAAAACCCAAAACAGAGCACATAATATAGTTGCTTAAATAACTCCACAGAAAAATAATTATTCCAAGACTTTAGCTGGATCTTCCTCTCCAGTGTTCCCTCCTTTTGTGGAACAGTGCAGTTTGCCTCTCCCATACAGAGAATGAGATGCTGGGCAATGAAGACTCCTGTGAATTTCCTGAGCATAATATTTTTTCTTATTGCTTCATTTTCTATTCATGAATTCTATTTTGCAGCTCTAAACAAAAGCAATTACCATTTGCCTCTTTTCTGTGTAGCTCACTTCAAAAACATTGCTCGCACAGATTCTTGTAAAGCTAAAGGACCTGGCAGAGGAAGATCCTGAAAGGCACTGCCCATGCTATGCCCCCTCACCCTGGCCTGCGCCTCACCTGGGCAGCATGATGCAGTCAGCCATGCCAAATTATGGTGGGGTTATGGGGTTCCTCTACTGGGTATCAGTGAGCAGCTGGGGGGACTCGAGTGGGTAGAGGGGCCTTGGAGGTCAGGCAGTGACAGTGGAAGATGTTGGTGGGAGCAAGAGGTGAGGAAAGGGAGATTAGTTATGGGAGAGTGTCTAGCGGTGATGCTGGAGACTGGCAAAGTTGGTGTAGCTGGTTAGACCACAGCAGGATGAAGTGGAGCTCTGCTGAGCATTTGGGTGAGGAGCTGGGCATGAGGATCGTGGTATGAGAGTGAGAATGAGTAAGAAGGTTGGATGAGGAAAGCCCAGGATAGATACTGATGGAAGAGATCAGGATCATCTGATGAGAGAAGAGCACGGTAAAAAGGATGTGATCACATGAGAACAGAGCTCTCGTACAGCACAGGAATGGGTTGTGAGGCTCCTGATTCTCACTGGTTTTCTAGAGACAGCAAGTACTAGCAAAACCTCATGGTAAATTGTGAGTCATGCCCTCCTCCTCTACTGCTTGTCCATGCAAAAAGTGGCAACTGGCTGCTGCTGCCAGCTAGTTGGCTAGTTCAGCAACTGAAGCTTTTTAATCCATAAGAGGATTCTAAGATTGCTGTTGTCTCATTGAACTGTAAACACAAATCTACATGAATTTAAATAAAATATATTTAGTAAGAGCATTCGGATTGTGAAATCAATTACTACAGGGGCAAGAAATGTCAAAATTGAGGTTGTCCTGGCAAACTTACTTTGGCCCCATTGGGCTATATATTGCATTGTCTTCACAGGATTTCCCTCTCCCCCAGTTATAATCTTTTTCAAGGCAGATAAAGGACCTGCTTTAGAGATGAACCAGGATTGTACAGTGATGTGGTCATTGTCAATAAATTCCTTCCCTAATTTGTAGCAGAAGTTGGAAGGCATATGGAAAATGGGACCGAGGGCTGTGGAAGAGAAGGGAGGCATTCTGAAGGGAGCCGGTACCACCTTCAGAACTGGCTCTGCCAATGCATTCCTAAAATTTTTAGATGTGGTATTAATTGTACATTCTTGGTTTTCTGGGTACCCAGACTGAGAACCAGCTGCCCCATTTTCTCTGCAAGAGAGCTCAAAGTTAGATGTACTTTGAATATAAAAGACTATATAACACTCAGTACTCTGAAAGATCAGTGCTTCACACCAAACACCTATACTTAGTGAGGTCTTCAATGCTGCAGGAATTATCAGAGGATTATATACCTCACCTCAGAGGCATTTATTAGATACTGCATTGAAGAGCTCCACAGGAAAGAAAAAAACCTAACCTTTGAAGAAATCTGTCATTCTGATTCAGAACTGAGTTTGTATAGTCCTAACAGTAGATAAGGCACATGTCCATACATTAAAAGGTAAGGATTAAATGAAAGACTGAATAACTTCTTGTTCAGTGAGCACTGTTTATCCTGTGCAGTGGGGTCTAGTTGAAAAATAGTATCCAGTCATGAAATTAAAAACTTTGACTTAATGCACGTAGGCAGGTGGGATTTATGCAGTGTCGAAGGAAATGTATCACCACCTTGAGTACTTCATTCTTCAATGTAAGATTCTGTATTGTTTGAGTAAAATTAATCATTCATGAGGAAGGAAAATACAGATGTGTCTAAGAGGAGCATGAAGATGTAAATTTTTCCTTCTTACTGAGCAAGTGAAAGGACTAATTTACACTGATCCCAGTTTGCATGGTGAAGTCTCAGAAGAGAAGAAAGAGAACACTGTGCTCTCTGCAGCACAACCACATGCCTCTTTTGGGGAGGTTTAATACCTGCTAGGGTTCCTTGTGGTAGCTATTGAGAGATTCAGAAAATACCACTATAAGTCCTCCAGTAGCTGCTGTAATGTGAAAGGGTGGAATTATGAAGGAGGTAAGGGAGCAGCATGTAGGGCTGCTACTTTGTGAAATGAACTGGAGCTTTTTGCCTGGCAATCTGCACAGGTCTTCCTTTGTGGATCCTCTGTACCGTACCTGCTGACATACTTCCTAGAGACATCTGAGTTTAGTTTTCTGCCTCCAGGAATCCTGCATCTGGACTTTTCCAGAGATAGAGCTTTACATACTTTATTTTGGGGTTTTACCTGTGCAGGATGTATGAATAGTATTTAGTAGTATTTTGCTGTAGCCACAATGATCTAAAGAGTTAGGCAAGAAAAGGTTTACAAGTAAGGGTGATGTATTTTATTAGACCAAGGGATGCAGTTATTAAAATGATGTGACTTTTAAGTACTGAAAAGGCTGCAGAATTGAATTACTGATATACAGACTTTGGAGTCTGAAGCGTGGTATCCCGACTTCACTTTCATTGTTCTCTGTCTATTATATCCCCATATTCATGATGGGTTATGGCAAATTTCCTAAACTAAAAAAATATTAGTGTATGAGAAAGAAATACATTTAAAATTAAGACAGGTATATAAAAAGGGGTCACCAGGCTGCTCTGGCATATCATTTTATTGCTCTTGGAGCAGAATGGAAATGGACCATTAGCATTCCTGAAGACCTCCTGTTTCCTATAAAGACATTGGTGCATTTCGCTATGCTGCTATGAGAAATCTGGGACCTTCTGCAAGCCAGCCTCTGCTTAATATGTTGAGCAACATGCATCCAAGGAGCAGCAGCCCTTCTGTTAGCTTCTTCAAAATTTCCAGTGTCTTAGTTTAGCTTGCACAGCCAGAAGATCAACAAAGCTCTTCCTTCTCAAAGCTGTGCAGAAGTGCAGCCCTTCTCTTTGTAAACTTTTGCTTTCAAAGGAAATTTTGGTTTGCAAATATCAGCTCATGAATCACCTAATTAAACAATTTAGAGCCTTTCTTTTTTTCAGGCAAAAATACTATATCAGCATTCAGAAGAACAAAGAATCTACTTTGTGTCTCACATTGTCTGTCAAGCAAATTTCAGAGAGACGCCCAAAATATCTTACTAATATTTTACTTGATGAGGATAGAGTGAGTTAAAAATTAAGCCACACATTTTTGTGTTATTGTGTTCTCTTTGATTTTCTTTCTTTCCTTTAGAAGTCAGTAGGTGCTATTGTGAGAGATCAATGAACCTGGGAACACATGAACTTGTCTTCTGAAAACATCCAGAGTAGACGAAAATCTGTGTTTAGCAAATTTTTTTCCTCTTTATTTTATTTTTCAGTGTACAATAGTGACATGAGGCTAGTTATTTTGTCTGGGTGCAAAGCGAAGTTGATAGCCAAGATGCAGACTGTGTTGAATGAGCAAACTCTGAAATTTCAGTGTTGGCTGGGCTTTTTTGTTGCTAGGTTTCAGTCTTTAACCCTAAACAAATCTGCCCTTTAGTTACTATTTGATATATGTCAGAGGATCATTTGAATTATAGAATAGGTATTTCCTCTGTATTGTCATTCTTCATACAAGTGTGTATTTGAGTACAAGGCAGATAGTATAGATTATTTTATATTCATAATGCATATACCTCTAGGAGAGCCACGGCACAGCGTGCTGATGCTGGCTGCATGGGTTATGTATTCTCAGGAGACCAACATGTTCAGAATGTATTCTTTTGCCCTTTCCCCTATCGTCTCATGTTTTGCTATGATAGAAGCACTAGCAAATGAAAGGCTTGCTATTGATTTCTGTGCAGATGTTAAAAATTTCTGAGTGGCAGTAACTGATGTACAAAATTTGACATCTTAATTATTCCTTGATGGAAAGGAGGGCCACTAACCTGCGATACAGCAGCCTATTAACTCTGGATCTATGGATTCAAAGCAGCCTTAGGTCACAAGTGAAATGAGTGAGGCTGTCTCAGTATAGTCTATATGGATGTTTGTTTGCTTCTCAAAGACACCAGACTGTCTTCAATGTGTCTGGAGCAGATGGAAGCAGAAATCCTGAATCAAAAAAATGTTTTACTTCCAGGATTGCTAGCCTAGCTGAAATTGAAAGTACTGCAAATCTCAGGAGAAGCACAATTTGTGAGGTCCCCAGACTTACTGCTAGGTGCATCAAAATATGCATCCCAAATGCTGTTGTTTATTCAGCCAGAAAGAGAGGTTCAAGAATTTTGGTGTTTGTCTGTCAGTCCCATCCAGTAGGCATAGCTTTAGTTCCCAGCAGTTGCAGCTTTATGCGGAACTCCTGTCAGCTGGAAATATTAAGTGGATGACCAAGGGCACACATGCATTACAGACCATTAGCAGATATTGAACATTGAGTCCCAAAACTCTGATCCTCACCCACTGAAGGTATTGCTATCATTACAACAGTGAAAGCAATTCCATTAGCAATAGATAAATATCACACTGTTGCTGTCTTGCATTCAGCCATACGTAACTATTGTGCACAACCTTTAGTGTAGGAGAGGCGCTCTCAGGAGGATGTCATTACCCAGCTAACCATCCAGCTGACCTGTACACCTTGTAGCTAAAGCTCTCTTTCAAAATTGTATCGTGCATTTCTGACTACAAGATTAGACGAGCACCACAGAAGTGTTACGTATGCATCATTGTGCTGTTAAAATTCATATTCTTAGTCCAGTCTCAGACAGCCCCACAATAAGGCATCAGCATTTCAAAAAGCTATCCTATGCTGAACAATAGAGTAAATGGCAAGAACAGAAAATTTGATTTCTGCCTCAGTGGAAGAAAGGATCTAATATGAAAGAACAATTGTGCGAAGACTTAAGGCTTGATTGTTTTGTATTTCACCAGCATTATCCAAAATTAATTTCAGTGATAATAACTGTTGTTATTATTGAGTTACTCAGTGCCCTAGAATGCAAGAAAAAATTTGGTTCCTCTAATCTAATCCACTACTCTTGTCCTCCAGAGATGGGCCAGAGTTTGCTTGCACTCTGCGCACTGGAAAAGGGCAGCAGTTTGATGTTTGCTGCAGCAGCTCCTTAACACTTAGTCTCCAATGCTGGTGTGCATCTCTGTGGTAAGAGTGCAGAAGGACTGAGGCCAGAACACAGAAAGGGGAAACTGGGAAGAGGAAAGAAGTTTAAATTGTAGTTCAGGGTCTTTCAGCATGCTCAGCTGCAGACACAACATAATGCAAACCTGAGGAAGAAAACTAATTAGGATTCCATTAAAAAGAGGAGAAAAAAATCTTGCTGAGACACAAGTCACATCATGGTGGTCAAAGTGAAACCTTGCTCACTAATGTAACCTTAATTAATTTTATTTTGCAGAGACAGCAAGCTCACCATGTTGCTTCGGGAGTCCTTGGGGAATATGAACTGCCGCACCACAATGATAGCTCACATTTCAGCCGCTGCGGGGAACTACGCTGAGACACTGTCCACCATCCAGATTGCATCAAGGGTCCTCAGGATGAAGAAAAAGAAAACTAAGGTAAGACTATGTATAACTTCTTTCTTGTAATGGCGGGGGAGGGAGGAAGAAGGTCCCTAAAAGATTCTTGATGGGGAAGAACATCAGGTAACCAAATCAGTAATTAATTCCAAAGTCTGTGGGTTGTATGTACCCTGTCCTAGGCAAGTGGCTTACAGCACATAGCAGAGACTAGGCGGGGTAATGCTTTGGCTTCAGATACAGAGGAGTGAGTTCAGACATATCTGCTACAGCAGGTTTGTAAGCTGGCCTCATTTAATGATATAGCTGTCAGATGGCATTTATTTTCAGTTATGCTTTTAGTGCTAATGAAATAATAAGGAATGAAACTGCTGTAGAGTTAAAGGAAATTTGGATTAATGAAGAATTATATTCTCTATGCTTCTCAGAGAGCAGGAGCAAGATAAATGCGAAGCAGTATGTCCATTGCCAGCATTGATGCCCCATTTATTCCCTCTGCTTCTAAATATGGGTGATAGATTTTCCAAGAAGTAGAGTGAGGATGGGATGTATCCACTTTCATGTTTGAGAGTCCTGATTCCTTCTGTACAGCTTATGGTGTGAACTGGGCACAAAGAGTGAGTTTTATGCCTTTCATTTAAATTGACAGCCTATGGATTGACAAAACCTTTTTTGTCAGTGGATTGAAGAGAAATGAGTGAAGGGATTCAGTCCACACACCATCTGAGCAGTGTGTCTCCAGAGACCTCTGTGTGCACGTTATACAATTCCACACGCTGGTAGTATCACCAAACAGGGATTGTCTTTATTTTCTGTGACTTATTTGTGTAATTAGATTTTTTTGTTCCCCCCACCAATAGATTACCACAGCCTTTGCCAAATATCTGATTTCTTTGGCCCAGCTCAATTAAGGCAGAGATCCTAATCCATTTGTTTGTTCCCTTTTTTTTGGAAGTCTCATGATTTCAAGTGGGACACAATGTTGGGGCATTGGGTTCTCCATGGAACACTGTTGTGTTTGGTGTACGACTGTGGATAAGAAGCTTCAGAGCTCTGTGCCTTAGTTTAGAGATTTCCCAGTTTAGATGTGACTATGACCTTCTTTATGTTTGCACTTCGTGCAAGGAGCTGTTTGCAATGCTGAAATGTTGTGGTCTCTCTCTCTCATATTGCAGTACACATCGAGTTCTTCTGGAGGAGAGAGCTCTTGTGAGGAGGGCAGGATGCGGAGGCCAACCCAGCTGAGGCCTTTCCATTCTAAAAACACTGTTGACCCAGACTTCCCTCTTTTGCATTTATCAAGTGATCCTGATTATTCGTCCAGCAGTGAGCAGTCATGTGACACAGTGATTTACGTTGGCCCCAATGGCACTGCCCTTTCTGATAAGGAACTGACAGACAATGAGGGTCCCCCTGAATTTGTTCCCATAGTTCCTGCTCTGCAAAAGACCAAAAATGAGGGCAGGTTGGAAGAAGTTAGTGAATCAGGGCCCAGCACATCTGAAAGAGACTGCCTGAAGTGCAACACCTTTGCAGAGCTCCAGGAGAGGCTGGATTGCATAGATGGCAGTGAAGAAACCGACAAATTTCCCTTTGAAGAGGTGCCTGCTCAATTTAGTTCAGACCAGATGTCTAAGTGCTCTGTCTCAAGCCAGCTGGCAGAGCTTAGCCACTTACCAGAGTCAGATAAGGAAGATATGATGCCAGAATGTCAGCATCCTGATAGAGAAGCCAAGGAAAATATGAATGCAACACCCAGCAAAACTAAGAGAAATCACTCCCCTGTTCCTTCTGGAGCTCTCACTAATGTTTCAACTCCTTCTTCTCCCAGAAGTGTAACAGGCAGTTCTAGTAAAGAGCTTAGCTCTTGTCAGTTAGCACACAGCACCAGCTTGCAGAGCAGCAGAGAAGGTCTCAACACCTGTGGATTTGTGGAAGGCAAACCTCGGCCAATGGGTTCACCCCGGCTTGGCATTGCGAGCCTCTCAAAGACATCTGAGTACAAGCCACCAACTTCTCCTTCCCAGAGGTGCAAGGTCTACACACAGAAAGGAGTCCTGCCCACTTCCACTCCCCCACCAGCTCTTCTGAATAAGGATACTGGGATGACATCTAATGAACCTTTATTGCAGCCAGAAATCCGGACCCCACCTGTAGGCATGAGCCCTCAGATCATGAAGAAGTTGGTGTCCCCCAGCAATGGGGATTTTGAAGAGACCATTCTCAATGAAGATCGGCAACAAAGCATTTCTCCAGAATCCAAGAAGGAGATTCTGAGCACCACCATGGTGACTGTGCAGCAGCCGTTAGAGCTGAATGGAGAGGATGAGCTGGTGTTCACCCTTGTAGAAGAGCTAACCATTAGCGGGGTCCTTGACAATGGACGCCCAACCAGTATCATCAGTTTTAACAGTGACTGCTCTGTGCAGGCTTTGGCCTCTGGGTCTAGGCCAGTCAGTATTATCAGCAGCATATCTGAAGATCTTGAATGTTACTCCAGTGCAGCTCCTCTTTCTGAAGTCAGCATCACACAGTTCCTTCCACTTCCAAAGTTGGGCCTGGATGACAAATCCCAGGATGATGGCAGCAGGCGCTCTTCCATCAGCTCATGGTTGAGTGAAATGAGCACAGGGAGTGATGGTGAACAGTCGTGCCACAGCTTCATAGCCCAGGCATGCTATGGGCATGGGGAAGCAATGGCAGAACCCCCTGTCTCCGAGTTTGCGAGCACCATACAAAGTGCCAGCATGATTTGTGTAAGTGACAAACAGAAGCCAGTGACGGACAACATGCTTATACTGTCAGAAATGGGGGAGGAAGCTTTCAGCAAAGTGCCACCCATCAAAGGCTGTAAAATATCAGCTCTAGGGAAAACTACTGTCACAATCAAAAACACTGCAAGCCTCAGCAGCTGTGAAGGCTACATCCCAATGAAGACAAACATTACCGTGTACCCATGTATTGCCGTTAATCCCTTCAAAGCACAAGACACTGATGATGTACCAGCAGTAACTGCAGACCGAAAGGTTGCTTATCCCCATGATGGGAAAGAATCCAGTGCTAAGAAGGATATCAAATTTGGAGACCCTTGGCTGAAGAGAGAAGAAGATGTAAAAAAGGACTGCTCTGGGAGCAGTGATGGGCCAAGGCCTGACACAGCCACAGTTTCAGCTAAGCCTGAGCACAGCACAAAGCAGTCCTCAGCAGACAGGTTTAGCAGCAGCAGCAGTGGGGACACCTCTATCTCCCCAGGATCTGACAGTCCAAAGAGAATTGTGGATGGGTGTGAGGTGGTAACATCCAGCTCTGCAACCCAAAGCCCTGTTCATTCCAGTGATGGCTTGAAGAATGGTAGCCTCCCTCGAGGGCTCCCGAAGGCAAGCAAGCCAGAGGACCCTGACAACCACCTCCACCTTCCTGCCACTGACACCAGTGGAGTCATCTCTCCTGCCCTCCCCCAGTTTTCTAAGGCTAGCCTTGACAAGAAAATGGCCTCTCCCAAACACTGTGTCCTCACTCGTCCCAAAGGGACCCCTCCTCTGCCACCAGTGAGAAAGTCAAGCTTGGATCAGAAGAACAGAGCCAGCCCCCAGCACAGCGCAGCCAGCAGCACCACAAGCAGTCCCTCCAGCCAGCCTGGGTCCTTCCTGGCCAGCTTCCCCGAGGAGCTGAATGCCAAACAGAAGGGCCCTGGCATTGACAGCAGTGGCAACAATAGCAGCAGCAAGCTCTTCAGTGCCAAACTGGAGCAGCTTGCCAGCAGAACCAACTCCCTCGGGAGGTCCACAGGCAGCCACTATGAGTGTTTGTCACTGGAAAGAGCGGAAAGCCTGTCCTCTGTGAGCTCCAAAATGAGCCCTGCAAGAGATACCACCATGCCTAGGGCCGGAAGGAGCCTCAGCCGCAGTGTCATGTCCTCGCCCACCAACTCGGGCCTCTCCCAATCCGCAGGTGCTTCCCCAAAAGCCAGCCAGTCGAAGATCTCTGCAGTCAGCAAGCTCCTGCTGGCGAGTCCCAAGGCCCGCAGCCTGTCTGCCTCTGCCACCAAAACGCTCAGCTTCTCGACCAAGTCTCTGCCTCAGTCCGTAGGGCAGAGCTCCAGTTTGCCTCCGAGTGGGAAGAACATGTCCTGGTCAACACAGTCCCTCAGCAGAAATCGTGGCTCCAGCCTTGCTTCCAAATTGCCCCTGCGGGCTGTCAACGGGAGGATTTCGGAGCTGCTCCAAGGCAGTGCCAGTGCCAGAGGCTTACAGCCACGGGGCAGCTCAGAGGCAGACGAGCACGGGGGGCTTCCTGGAGATGAGAAGCCAGCAGTTCACATGCTGCCTTCACCTTACAGCAAGATCACCCCTCCTCGGAAACCTCATCGCTGCAGCAGTGGTCACGGGAGTGACAACAGCAGTGTCCTGAGCGGGGAGCTGCCCCCCGCCATGGGGAAAACAGCCCTCTTCTACCACAGCGGGGGGAGCAGTGGCTACGAGAGCATGATGAGGGACAGCGAGGCAACAGGGAGCGCCTCTTCAGCACAAGATTCCATGAGCGAGAACAGCAGCTCTGTGAGCGGCAGGTGCCGAAGTCTCAAAAATCCAAAGAAACGATCAAATGCAGGTAAGCTTGTGGTGGTGTGAGAGAGGGACGCAGACCAAAGCAGGTAACTGGTACATGGTGGGGAGGTTAGCCCAACAGGTGAGCTAAATCATTACCAGCTATATCACTTAGCAGAGAAGCGAGGCCAGGGTAAGTGTCGTAGGCTCTGAGTTTCTTCATTTTGCAATATACACAAATCCTGTGTGCTTGCACTGTCTTTGCAGTGGAGTCTCCCCCTCACCCATTTCACTTAGGTTTACTTCACATGAAGAGAAGAACATTTATCCCTAAACTGGTTAGTATTGCCAATGGCAGGCACATTCAAGTATTTATTTACACAAATATTCTTCTGATTTTATTCCAGAAAGATGCCTTTGAGAGGCAGCGAAATGTAACTTTTATTCTTAAGCACTTTGGGCACAGACTCCTCTCTTGGTGTGTGCGTGTTTCACCAGCACAAGACCAAAGTCTTGCTGAACAGCAGTATCTGTTGTGAGCCCACTTTTGTCCCTTGTGTGCTCTGGATGCCCAAAGATGCAAGATGCCCTGCAGTTGAAACCACTGCCGAGTTCCCACCTAGAAGATGGCACAAAGTTGTGCCTGTGTCCCTTGAAAGACGTTTTCCTGCCTCTGAGACTCTTGTTTTTTAACTTTTGAATTATGAGTCCTTATTTTCCCAGTAATTTATTTATAACAATAAATTATATTAACAATAATATATGGGAATTACTGCACTGAAGAACTTGCAAATCTGAAACCTTTTTAGTGATCATAGAAAGTATTAGAAGGACTTCATCTTTGTTCAGCTATAATCCCCAGTAGCTTTTACACTGCACCAGGATGTAATTAGATGACAAGAGCCTCCTGGGTCATACCAACAGTCTGTGTAGTTGCAGCTGGTACATCTTCCCACCAGAATGAGTTCCAGAAAATAGCAGGACAGGGACGAGGAGCATTCATCAGCTGGTCATCTCGCCCTTTTCCTGGGTACTGTTTTCCCAACCTGAAGCGCAAGTCCTGCCTAACCTACTTCTGAAAAAAATGCACATTGGCTTTGGACCTGGTATGCACAGCTATGTGAAATACCGGTGGCTACTTACCCTAGAGTAGCGCTGGCTGTCCAAAATGTGTTATTCTCATAGAGTTCCTAGTTCACCAGCCATTCCCACTTGCTGGGATACAGACCTCTAGGATTAATTTGCAGTGAACTAACTGAGTAATGCATAACTCTCCCTTTCTTTATGCTCTTGACTGTGGGAGTGGGAAGAACATGTGTAGAACAGATGTGAATACAATAGATACTGCTGTTAAAAACCATGCTTGGCTGTTTGTACCTGTTCAGAGGATGCGTCTGAAAGTGATCACTGTACACAGTGCAAGCACAGACCAAGTGATGAAATAATCTTTCTGAAGTTAACTTTGCATCCTATGAGAAAACCTTATTTCTATCCCTTCAGTTTATGTGGCAATAAATTGATTTTCCTCTTTCTGAGGAGCTTTCTGAGGAGCTGTTCCTTTAACAGCATCTTTCAAATATAAGCTTTTTAATGGTAACTTGCAAGAAAAAGAAGGCTGATTTGTATGTTGTGGAAAACAAAGCTGTCCACAGAGTTTGCGTTTCTGGGTGTATACCATCTACTGGATTGAATCTTGTGGAGAAGCTGCTCATATGGTATGGACTTTTTCCATAGGATATATAGTTGAAAAAAAATTATTTCTGTGAAAACGGACAGCTGTGCAGATGAGGGAACAGAGAGAAAATCACAACATAGAATTATCCTTATTGGACACTACAGAATGTGCACCCACTTCCCTGAGGGACATAGTTTAAAAAAATACTTAGAGAAGAGCTTCAGGCAGAGCTAACTCCAAAGCTTTAGACTCCAGAGTTCATCCCAAACCTAAATCATTAGGAGACCAGGGTCTGTTTACTCTGATGCTCATAAAACTAGTTGTTTCATTTCACTTCTCTCTGCTTAGATAGCACATTGGAGGCTGGACAAGGCTGGAGATATGAGCAAGGGAAACATTGTCTCTGGGTTGTAATTAAAAAAGAGCTTCCGACCTGTGTGTTGTACTTTATATCAGGGTTAGATTTTGGCTTACCACTTTGGCTTGCGAAAACCCCTACGTAGGACTGAACATAGTGTCAGTGGCTGTGAGAGGGAGTTAAGAAGAGAGGACTGTTTGAGATTCAGGTTTCAGGTTGCTTTTGTTGCAGTCTGGAAGACACACCTGGAGAGAAGGGGCTTTTCCATGGTCTAGCCAGCCTTGGCCTACCCGGCAGAGCAGCGATGCTGGTTTGTCATGCTGTGCAGATATGCAAAGGCAGTGAGTGAGGGGGCGAGCAGGAAACTTTTCTTAGCAGGAAACATGGAGATTCTAAGCTTTGCTGCTTTTTTGTTGCTGTGTAACATCTGACCTGTGTTTTTCACCAAATACAGCTTTTTTGCTGGCTGACAGATTAATCTCTTTATTCTAATTTCTTCTGTGGTTTAGTTCTTCTCTCCCTGGTCAGCAACACTGCAGATACCTACCCATTGATGGACCTGAATCTCTGGGGTGGAGGGTTTCCAGTGGAGGGCCTGCGTCCTTGGAAGCTGCCTGCCCTGGTGGGCTCAGCAGACCCTGACACATTGACCTCCCTCGAAATACTTGGCAAAGCTTCTCTTTTAATTCAGCCTGTCACCTGACGTAGAGAGATTTTCAGTGTGTTATTTCTGATACTTTTGAGAGTGATTCCCTATATCTGCAAGTAATTCCTATATTGTTTTGAATGAGTTGTACTTGTATGTGTGTATAAGTACAACCAGGGGTTTTATGCAAATTAAAAAAAAAAAAACTTTACTACCTTCCATATCTCTAGAGGCAAACCACTGCCCAGAAATTAATAACACTTCACTTTCTTATAACCCAGCTCCTGTTTGCATTTGGTCCTGCAGCAGTGAAATCATAATTCTGTTTTGATGTGTTTGATAATAGTATAATTTTTCACATGTCAGCAGATTTATGATGGCATAAACCCAGGATTATGACTTCAATGCAGGAGAACATGAAGGAGGAGCTGAGATATAAGGGAGAACAGAGCTGCCCACAAATATATTTTTATTGCATAATAAACAAAAAGAATGCTAAGGTTTGCAATCTTTCATCGTCTGTAATATCTCTTCTGTAGGAGTGTTCTAGTGTGAATGTGCTCTTTTAAGGAACACCTTTTAATGAAAAAGATAGCAGACAAAGGTTCTGAGCTCTTAAAAGACAGATATTATTTTAATACATAGTGTCAAGAGCATTGGACCTTTCCTGATTTGCGGTCACAGATCCACTGTGCTGTAATGGATATGGTGCTATAGATATGCTCATTTCAGGTCAGGCAACCTTGTCCACTTTATTTATGATTATTATTAACAGAAATGCTAGCTGTCAGACACGATCAACATGAATCAGCCCAAGGCCCCTGTAAGAGGAGCTATAAAGAGTCTTTAAGAGAATCACCAGCAGCCCTGTCAGATCTCACAATTACTTTTGAAGTTCTGACACATTGGAGAGACATCATTTTTTTTCTTGAGATTAAGATCTTGTCTTTCAATGCTCTTAAGTGCATTATTTGTATGTGTAGGTGCTTCTGCCCTGGGTGTCATACATGAAGCAGCAGACCTACACTGACAGCTTTTGAAAGATAAAGCTAGTTCACATCCTTCAGTGTTAGCCTTAGGTTAAATTTTGGGCTCTGCTGGGTACCTGTGCATTTCACAGACAGCCCAGTGTTGTGTGTACAAAATTAAAAGAAAATTAAAAAAATATTTCCCTCTTGCATTCTGGTACCTATTGAAAAATCATGTGTTTACATCATGAAGTACATAGGCCTTTTCCCTGAAGCCAACCTATCCGTTTAATAAACATTCCCATCTTTCTAACATTTAACATTGGTCCTATAACATCATGTCAGCATATATTGCCCCAAAGTGACTGCTTATGGCAGAAACAGAGCTGTTCAGCCCTGATCTGCTGCTGTATGTTTCAAAGCTTTGTACAGGTGCTGTAAGTATTATTCCAGACCCCATTTTACAGATGGAGAAATGAAGGCAAAGAACTTTACTGACTTGCCCAATGCCTACAACTAAGTGAGAGCCAGATCCAGGGTTAAATTGCAGGCACCCTTGACTCCTAACCTCAGCATTAACTGATGGCCACACATCCTCCCCTGCCCTTGCTGAGCAGTGGAGAGGAGGGTTTCATTTGTTATTTTCATTTTGTGGAAGGCCCTTCCTCCCTCTCTGCCCGCAAGCATCTGTGCAAATGTGCTTTCTCTGATTTCTCTGCTCACTCCATTAGCCTTCCCCCTGTAAGAAACAATTGGCATCTCAGCCCTGTTTCTGGCTCTGGCTTTAGTCTCCTTTCTCTTGGGTAGGCAGCGTTGTCCTGAGCAGGGCACTGAAGTATTAGGGCATAGTTTGTACAGCCATCACTCACTAGCACCAATTATATATTATTTTTCAGTTCCTCAGGAATTTCAAGTGTAATGGTCCAGTGCTGCTCCATGGAAAGGCAATGATAATGGTGCTTTTGTAATACATACTCCTGTATGTGATCAGGAAATGCATTGTGGTTGAACTCTGTTTTACCAAAGCCATATTTGTATCCTGGAAACACAACAGGTATGACAGGGAGGCAGGCAGGGTGGCAGATTAGGACTTGCAAGATCTATGTTGTATTCTCTGCTGTGCTGCTGGTTCACTGTATCACCTTGGGCAACTCATGTAATTTCTGTGTTCCCTGGTTGCCAGCTCATAAAACTAGATAAAGATGTTGTGAAAAAAGTAACAGCAGGGTCCTTAGATCAGAAGCGTTACCTACCTGCTTTCTGCTCTTCTGCTTTGGCTGTTAGCATTTCTTCCCCAGTTTAGTTTGAGTGTAAATGGGAATTACTCTAAAATAATTCTCAAAACAAAATGTGACCGGATGATTTCAGAGATGCAGCTTTGGTGCTAGCTCCTGCTCACTGTGAGCTAACATCAAAGCAAGAGCCCAGACTCTATGGAGGTTTACCCAGTATGGCCGGGCCCTGTTTGCATTCCCATGTAATGGGTGTGAATGTCTTGTTTCTGCCTTTTACCTCCTACTGATGTTATTTACCAGTTACTGCCCCTTACAATGTTTCAGAGCTGCCAGACCTGTAAGGAGACCTTCCCTAGGGACAGCAGAACGGGAGGGGCTGCAAGAAAAGGCTTTCCATGGAGACCACAGAGACCTTCCTGAGACTGTTTTCTTTTCTGTTCCCTGTAGGAATAGGGTTGGGTGCTTAGGAGAGTCCCCATTCCTTATGACATCCAGTTAGACCTAAAGGCTGCAGCCTATCACTACTTGCAGCGCCCTGCCGAGACGGGATGGACCTCTGCCAAGGAGTGTCTAATTCAATTTCTCTAGTCGAGATTTTTTTTGGAGCTCAGTCTGAGCCTGGAGCTTTCCTGGTGCTGGGGCTGCTGCCAGCAGGGTGAAGCACTTGGGGCAAGCGCTCTGTAGCCCAAGCAGGCTTGGGGGAGCAGGAGGTGTGTAGCAGCCAGCGTAATGCACCGGTGGGGATAGCTGCCTACAGGCTGGCGTAGACAAACCCGCTCACAGGCGCAAAGAGCTAGGACTCGAGCACAGGAGGAAGATGTGACCCTGTGAGAAGGAATAACACTGTCGAAGAGCTGAGGCTTAAGGGAGAAAGGCCTTACATGTAAAGTGCTTTCAAGTTGGGTCAGTCTGGGCCAGTTCAACCTTCCTGAGTATTGGATATCAGTGAACATCAGAAAACAAAAATCTAAGGGATGCTATTGATAGTAAGGCCAAGTCTGGAGAAGACTGGGGGAAAAGCAAAGTTTCAAAATTCTGATTTCCTGAAGTTTAGACGTGTCCCCTGAGTTGCAGTTTTATATCTCAACATTTGCAGGACCCTGCTCTTGTCATTCCAGGATAGTATTGGATGTATATGTGTGTATATGTGTGTATTGGATGTATATGTGTGTGTTTGTGCACACGCTTTAATCTTCTCTGCATGGGGAACCTGCCCAACTATGGATAATTAAAGATTCCTGCTGCAGCATTTTATGACTTTTGCAGTAAAGTTTCATGACTCCTTGTGGCTCTTTCTCAGTATTAAGTTTCACCACCAAAGCAGAGCAAATTGCTACATGATTTTAAACACTTTACTAAAAAGACAGACTGTTAAGACATGACAATAATTACCTACAACTAGAGTCCCTTTTTCTCTCTTACTTGTGTGCTTTGGATTTCACTTGTGGGATGGTTTTAAAAACGGAGATTTAGAGGTTGCTGGAAAGCCCTGAAAACTCTGTATTTGAACCCATTCACTCTCTGGAAGCACTTAGCCTTGCCTGCGAAAGCAGCAGGAAAAGCCAGGGGCTGAATCTGTGGGCTGTAAATTATGAAAGTCCATCTCCAACCAATATTGCAAAGCATCACATTTTGAAACGTGGCCAAAATGATAATGGTGAAACAAAGCACCAACAAAAAGAGTCTGAGCTTTTCTTGTTGAATCCAAGTGAAAAGGAATTTGGCTCCTGTTTAGACTGCCTAAGGCACAGTGTGGGGAGCTGAAAATTGCCCTTTGTATCACAAAGCCTTAAGGCATCTCCAGCGTTTCTACTTTAACTTGCTTACAAGTGATGGTAGCTAATTGATATCCTGCGTTATACCTTTACCATGACAATGGATGTTTAGAATTATACAGCAAAAAGCTGTTTGCATGCAGGTGACCACTTTATGCCTGTGACTGCTGGCTGGACAGCCCTAGGGGGAAGCAGAGGGAGGGGAAGTGCAGCCTTCAGCTGCAATTTTTTGTTCATTAAAACAACAGCATTGATTTTCCCAGGTCAAAGCCAGGCCATTTCATGCAGCAAATCTGTGCTGAAAGGGATCAGAGTAATCATTTTTTACACGCTTGACTACTGCATGCCAGCACTGAGCTTTCAGCCACATGAACATAGGAATGATTTAATAGAGGAAATGGCAGCAGGCTATTGTGCACGGTGAAGGCTCCATGTAACATGCATGACTGAGTCGCACACCATTAGGCTGGGTGTAAATAAAACCTGCTCCTGACATTGCCACAGAATTAGCTCACTGGAATGTCTCCACCACTGTCCTGTCGGGAGCTAATGCCCCGGCTGCAGATCCCCTTCCCCCTCCAGCCTCTGCCTTTGCTGCCAACCGGCTGGTGCAGCTGTTTAGTGCAGTAGGTACAATAACCAGCTCCTTCAATAATGCCACAATGCTGACAAACACCTGTTAAATCAAAATCCAGCCCAAAGTGAGGTAAACATTTAGAAGAGGTTCTGCTCGTTTTTCACAAGAGATTGTGGGTGTTGAAAACTCATCCCCCTCCCTGTGATGTGCATCTTCCCTGGAATGTCTCCCAGGTTACTTGTCACCCTGCTGCAGGAGGGTTGCTTCCTGATCTAGTTTCAGGGGTGCTCATTCACCAGCTCTAAACTGCCCTGAAAAGCTCCTTTTAAAGTGGGACAGTAATTCAGGAGGCAAGGTTAAGAAATGGACTGCGTGGGTAGAAAAAAAATGGGAGTAGGCTGTACCTCAGCATGTTCCTTACACCAGTACATAAGCAACATATCTAGTATAAGCATGGAAGATTATAAACAAGGGTTGTTTTATTCCTATGTATAGCAGACAGTGATTTCTAGCCTCAAGTGTCCTTGTACTTATTGATTCACAACAGCAGGAT
This sequence comes from Phalacrocorax aristotelis, assembly GCF_949628215.1. Classification (NCBI taxonomy): domain Eukaryota; kingdom Metazoa; phylum Chordata; class Aves; order Suliformes; family Phalacrocoracidae; genus Phalacrocorax; species Phalacrocorax aristotelis. Next base: position 120,290,683 of record NC_134278.1, on the reverse strand, counting down.
TGCATATAAGTCAACACAGAATACGGCCTGAATTATTTTGCAGTGAGGTGGACATAGAAGATTTTTTTCTGAATGATGGATCCTGTCAGTGATTCCTATTCCAAGTGTTCAGGTGCACATGGTCCTTCCTATGTAATCTGAGTTGCCAGGATGAGCGAATGCTGTTTAGATTTTCTGGAAAAATTGCCTGGATTCTTTGGTGTTTGGAGTACTGACCTCAAGATGGGCACCCTAAACACTTCTACCTGAAAGCATTGGCAATGTTTTCAGTAATCAGGAGGGGAACTGTGCAAACTGTATGAAAATCTGAGGAGTGAATAGCTATGTGCTAAGTACTGGTGAAAGTGCACTACAAAATAAACTAGGAGAAAGGATGTCAAAGGAATGGGGAGGAGTTTGTTCAGTCATGGACAATTGCCCATGAGGGCAGATCCTATTAGGAAATGGGAATGAGAGGAGAAGTCAGCATTGTGTTTTCAACTCAGAAAAATCAGGAACACTGTTATCAGACAGTGAGGAGTAGCAGGGGGAACCGGACAGATAATCCTTGCCAGTAAGCAAACAGTTTGATGCTACATTAGAGGTTGGTGCTATTGCTACTGGAAGCACAATATTTCTTGGAAATGAAACCACAGAAGGAACGGTGGGAGCTTAGGGATACTGCTCTGCTTATCCAGGGTTGACTTTTTTAATCGTCTTGAGTTTGGATGGGCTGTACAGTGAAAAAAAAAATGCTGAACAACAGGTTCTGTACAGAAAGTCAGTTTTACCTCCCTTAACATTAATTGCAGTGGGGAATAGCTTTGGCTCCACATCCTGCCTTTGAAGGCACACTATAAACTTCTGAAATTATGAGATATCAAGTTACAGTTTCATTTGCTGTTTGAAACACCTTGAAATTTCTAGGACAGCAGTTGTTTTACATCCCATTCAGATGCATCCTGCTTTGAAGAGATATGCATCACACTTCTTTTTATGAAGATTTTGCATTTATACTTTTTGCCTTTACTTTTTCCACAGAAAAGATGCTCAATATGGAGTGTGTGCTTGGAAAGCAGTCTAAGGTGAACACTCCAAAATATACAGCACTTAAGCAAAACCAGACCTCTTAGGGTTTCTGCCCTGGTCAACACATACTTTTATGAACACACATCCTTAAGTAGTTGGGCAATTTTGCTGAGCTCAGTGAGTCTTCTTATCCTTAAAGTTACCCTTACATACCTAGCTGGCTTGGTCTGTGTATCTAATACCTTAAGGCTTCTCTGGTCTTATCTTTGCTGAAGTATGTTGTAGCTTCAGTGCCACTTTTCAGTCAGATCTATTTTCACACTGCGCACCTTCACTGCTGTGTTACACCCTCAATCTTAATTTTAATCTGGCCAAGCCTTAACCTATAGCTCAAGGTAAAGCAACAGATCTGTTGTGAAAGATACAGATATAAATACAATATTATTATTATTTTATCTATAATCTATAAATCTTGTATTCTGTGCATTTTCAGGGCTATTTCACAGTCTGGTTATTCATACTCAGGCTCAAGAAAGGTTATTCTGAGGGTGAATAAATTCAAACTAAGTGAAAAAACATATCCTCCAAGACATTTAGCAAATGGCACGTTGCTTTCCATGCTGTATAATCGTAAATGAAAGTGTCGTTATTCTGTCCTGGATTGAGCTTACAGGATTTCTTTCAGATTGTTTTTTGGTATAAATTTATATTTTTTAATGGAGGAATGAATCCCATTTCCACAGCAGGAGGGTCAGCTGTTTTGCCAAGGTGCTGGGCAGGGTGCATGCTCCCCCAGTCCCAGCTGGTGGGGCAGAGGTGGGAGGGACCTGCCGAGAGCTGCTCCTGCTGAGCTCCTGGGCTGCCTGCAGCCTTCATGAGATGTGTGTGGGGAAGTAGGGGAGTGGTGCGCTGTGATTCCTACAAAACATTTTATTTATTATACAATCAAAATTTATGAGATCCTAACCCCATCAAGTGCTACCAATAAATTTGGGCCTTCAAATGGGTATTTGCTATGTAAATGGAAAGCTGTATTCATTTTAACGATTTAATTGTTGTGTCTGCATGTTGATATGGATGAGTAAGCTGTCAACTGCTTTGTGACACTCACCCTGAAGCTGTGCTTTGGCTGTATCTCCTTACTGATCCCAATTAAGGTGAAATCAGAAAAACCAGAGGCTAAATGGAGAGGTCAGTAGGAGGGGTCTCCTGTCAAAAGACACCATTATTTTCTGTACCTGGACTAGTAAACAGCCTATAAATCAGTGCATGTTTAGAATAAACTAAATTCTGTTTTACCTCACTGCAAAGATGCAGGAGATCTTTAATTTCATTTCTCCCCAGAGCGCTCTAAACCTCAGATGAATCATCCCGAGCCAGCATTCAAGGCTCAGATAAAAACACACGCCTCTTTCTCTTTCTTGTCTGCCCTGCATGCAGACGTACCCGCTGTGATGGGGCAGGGAGACCTGTGCAGGCGGACCCTGCATCCCAAAGGAGCGCCTGGGCGGACGGCGGCGAGTCTGCCCGCCTGAGGCAGCTTTGCCCCACTGTGCCGAGATCCGGCAGCCTTGCTTTGTTGTGATAACCCACGGGTTATCCAGGCATGAGCTCTGGCTAGAAAAACATCATGAGCTCATCTTAGCATGTCTCCTGCCGCTACTGTACCCTCCACTGCCTCTCCACCAAGGGGTAAGCACTATTATTTGGAGCCTCAGGTTGCAGCCCTCCTTCTAGACCACAGGCTTCTCTTTCTCATTGAGCCAAATGGATATGAATGGGAATTAAATGCAAAAACGTTTACCATGATCCCTGTAACTCATAGACTGGTGACATCTGTTTTGCTTTGCTCCAAATAAGAGTGTGATGCTGTTCTCATGGTAAGGTGAATCAGAGCCATCCACCTGGATTTTGGCTCTGGTTGAAGATGCAGTTTTTCCAGTGTGGGTGGTTTAAAAGTGCCCCATTACACAAGAAGGTGGTGTTACCAGCCACAGTGGGGAAAAAAGGAAGAGGGAATAAAAATCAAACATCACAGAAAGATGCACTGGACAGAAGGAATTTCCAGTCTACTCAGCTGCTTTTCTGAAATGCTAGAGCTCGTCTGTAGGCATGGCATGAAGAGATGTCACCACCAATGTGGGCACAAAGTAAAAAGAATTAGCAGCACTCAGCTGCATTACACAGGAGGTCAGATCTGATGTTTGTAAGTGGTGCTGGCTCTAAAAGTTGATGAGCAGCAAAGATAGGAAAGAGATTGCTTTTACACCCTGACAAAATTTGAAAGACTGTCTCCTATGAGACAGCATGGCCAAAAGCCTAAAAAGTATTTTAAAAAGTATTTAATGCCTAAATCCTTTTGGTCCTGAGTGACACTAGGGATGTTCTCGGTGCCTTTCACATCTAAGCAAATGGAGGGCTTGTTTCCCAGGAGGGGCTGAGCCTGTTGCAAGTTCTTTCCCTGCATGTATCAAAACTTAATAGTCTGCCACCCTGTCTCACCTCCCTTCAAGTACACAGCTGCTCCCACCATTTGGTTGCCTTTCTCTAGCATCAGTGACAAGAGTCACCTTTAACATTGCAGTTTGTTGGGGTCTTCCCAAACTGTGTCTCTCTTGTTGTTTTGTCACTTTTGGCCATGGTAACGGGTCAGGCCTTGCTTTTCATTTTATCGAGACCTGATTCTTCTCTTGATCGGGCATTTTAATTTAGAGCTTAACTGAAATGCGTTCAAGGTAAGTGAATGCTGACATTGACTTCCAGTCGCTTGTACCACATGTCTAAAATAACGCCTACTTGCTGGTATTTCTAAGGCTTCACTTGTTCTAGCATGGGCTTCTTTGCTGGGCTGCAGTTTGAGTAGTAACACAAGTACAATAGGCGTCACACAATGGGCAGTCCAGATCTCAGGCCACTACATATAAAGGGGCCTTGTAGAGCTCCTTGTCTGTCTGCTTTGGCTGTGGTCTCCTTTCCTTGCGTAGAGTTATCTCAGATGCATGCATATAAAAGCTCTGTAGACTAGACTTTCCAGCTAGACAGCAAGATCGACTGTTCTCATACATTTTAGAGCTAGTATTTACAGGTTAATTACTGGTTGCTATCCTCTGGTTTCTAGCACAGACTGCTACACTCAGAATAAGATGTGGTAGTTAGTAAAGTCATCAGAGAAACAGACTCCCATGAATGAAACTAGACAATGCTTTGTTACTTGTAAATCCAAAACTAGACAATCAATAGATATTTTGGGGGGTGTTTGTTTGTTTGTTTGTTTTTAGCTTTCATTGAAGCACCAATTGGTAGACATGTTGAAGCTATTTACATTCAAGTTTCAATAAATGCAGTGCTGGAGATTCCTCTAAATGATTTTATCTTGTTTGTAAAATTAAATTTGCATGATCATTCTACATCCCTTCCCTGCTGGCATTAGTTTTGTTCTTGCAGCCAAGAGAGTCAGTTAATACTTTCATTCAAACTTGCTAGCTCCAGCTTTCGGTTTTTGTTTCTCACATCCATTCTATTGTTGCTGTCTGCTAGGGGAGACCCTGCAGGAGTTGTCAGCTACAAAACTTTTTTTTTTTTTAAAGCCCAGCCATTGCTCTGTACTAAACCAAGCAAGGAAATGGAGCCAGTTGTTTGTTTTTCTTTTTTGTGTGTGTCTGTTCTTTCTCACAACAAACCAAACTTCCTTCCCACTGCCATCAGGCCACTGACGTACTTTTTCTCCCTTGCTTTACCTTAGGCCCTGACTTGGCAACTCATATGGTAGATGCTTTCCATATGGCATAGGCTTTATCAACTATGGTACATTTTCAGCTATTGCAGTGCTTCCATCCACTGGTGCTGGTATTATAAAGCAGAGCAGGTGTGCATGAACACTGGTATTGAAGCAGACACAGTGACTAACCCTTCTGCCAGCTTGCTGCTTTCTTGCCCATCACCCATCTTGCCCATCACCAGTGCCGCAGTAAGTGTGTAAGTGGGAAATGTTTTAGAAGAATATTCTACTGAACAGAGACAAGGCTCATGCAAATCTAGTGGCAACCACCAATTTGGGTGTACTTACTGCAGGTATTTTGTCCCCTCTAGTGTTTTTACCACTCTAGCCAGCCTACAGCAGTATTATGCAAAGGTCTAGTAAAAGAACTTGGATATCAAAGTGATTTTTGTGCTGTGATTAAAATCAAAACCACACCTGCCCTGGAGATGGTCTATGCAGAGGCTGGCTAATGCTTGTCATTAGGCTGCAAGAGCCAGTACCGGTAAAGAGATAAGATAGCAAAGCTAGACCAATTCCAATCTGCTGCTCTGGCCCTTCATTGGCATACCTGTACGCACCAAGACCTGAGAAAAGGGAAGCAGGCACAAGTTCTGGAAACTGTAGGGTATATATGCCCTCTGAGGATCAGATCCTGGAGTCAGGTACCAAAGAACATGTGAGGATCTGACTCATGGTAAGTGGCTACAGTACATCGCAGCTGCAGCTGACCCCAACTTCCATGGCCTCCCTGGGTTTTTGTTCCATTTTCTTATGTGTGTATAAAGGCTAAATATATATAGTTTGTAGACATCTCTGCAGATGGAGCATAAAGGAGAGGCAAACTGTGCTAACATGAAATGGCAATTTCTGCATTTGCAGGTTCACAGAGACGGAGACTTATTCCAGCTTTATCACTTGATACTGCTTCCCCAGCAAGGAAGCCTGCCAACAGCCCCGGGGTCCGCTGGGTGGATGGGCCCCTGCGAAGTGGGCAGAGGGGGCTGGGGGAGCCCTTTGAGATCAAAGTCTATGAGATAGATGATGTGGAGAGGCTGCAGCGGCGGCGAGGTGGGGACAGCAAGGTGAGTACAACCCATATAATCTGTCTCCCTCCTCCTGGAGGGTGTAAGAGTGGGAGTTCAAATTATGCATTCAGAAATGTGTAGTATCGTATATGGTTAATCCAACAGACAGCTAAACCTATTATTTCATTTAAGAGCAGCTATGATTCAAGTTATGCCTCCTTCCATAGAAGCTAACAGACATTGGTACCTTGCATTTTTGCCCCTTGCTTTTAGTCTTGGTGGTTCCTGTGCTCCAGCATCTTGTCACACCTGTCTTTCAAGGCAGTGATGGTGCCTCAAGTGCATTGATGGTATTGTTTCCAGGATAGCTAATGCGTTCTCTCTAACAAAATTGTTCCTGTCAACCTCAGGCCTCCAAATTTACAGAAAGATCAGGGAATTGTAAAGGTCAGCTCTCAAGAGGTATGACTGGGAAGAGTATCTGAAGTTGGTGGAATAGCACCAGTTTTAGAGTAACTGTGGATATTTATTATTATTTTAAGGCACTTTTTCTTCCTAGCCCCTGTCACTTGGTTAGGCTGTTTGTGATGTTGTTCTCTGATATAATTTTTTATGGAGAAAAGCATCACTTGTTGGGGTGGGGTTTCCACTGCACTTCACCCACACAGCAGATTTGTCTACAGAACAGAAGGCAGAAAGTGTTGCACAGGCTTGGAGAGGATAATTCTTGTACTGGGAATGCTCCCATGCTAGCGAGGGTAGCACAGCCCTCACCGTGGGATCACTTACTGCACGTCTTGATGGCTGCCACCCCTCAGAAGTCATGCAAGGCCAGACTGGGTGTCTCCAGACAAGACTGCACTCTGTGCTGTTACCGTGCCTCATATCTTTACAGAAAATACATCTTCTTTACTAATGATTGTGAATTGCTAGATCTTTTCGTAACATATTCCCTTTGTTTAAGGATGTTTAAAATTTGATATTGCTACCAGTTCTTTTATTTTATAATATGACTACTGCATTTCTTATGCGCCAAGCACAGAGATGTATTTAGGATTTTAATACAGTGAGCAATGGATTTCCTTCTCCCAAGAGCTTAGATTCTCTTAGCCAAACTTCTGGTGACAAAACCCAGAAACATTTTGCTACAGTTAATCTGATTTCAGGATGCTATCTGTTATTAATTATTATGGTTTATTATTAACTATCATTGCAAAGTCTCCAAAGCTCACTGACGGAAGACATCAAAACCAAACAAAAGCAATAAAAATAAAACAGATGATAGATGATTTCATGCAGTGATTCATATGCTTCCAGAGTAAATGGCTCAATGTCAGTATTATTGACTGGAAGATTATTTGACTGAATGGGTACTTCTTCGTCTCTTCACCTATTCCTCCTCTGCTCCTTTTTCCTGGTTGGCAGGAAGTGATCTGTTTCAATGCCAAGCTGAAAATCCTGGAGCATCGCCAGCAGAGAATTGCAGAGGTGAAGGCCAAGTACGAATGGTTAATGAGAGAACTGGAGGTGACCAAACAGTACCTGATGCTGGATCCTAATAAATGGATCAGTGAATGTAAGGATGTTGGTTTATTGCCTGGACTTACAGGCATCCTTTGGTTTATTGCATGGTGGGGGGATTGAGGGGAGCAGAAATGTTTGCTAAGAATGAGACGCGAGCTACTGTGTTTGTAAACTAAAATGAACCAACATATAACCTAAGGGCAAGTTTTAGATTGACTGTATTTCTACAACTAGTCCCTATAATTCTTATTAAATGTTGACAGTAGAACTGAACAATCCTTTTTGCCTGAGAGCTGAATGTTGAAATGGTACAGCATTGTAGTGGTGAGTATCGCCATTGGTAGATTAACGTTCACATGTTTCAGCCCACAGCTCCTGGAAATTAGATTTTTTTTTTTTTTCGCCTCAGATCACTCAGACATATGAGCAATATTATAAATCTGCTCTTCTACCACAAAATAAGACTGTGGAGCAAACTTGTCCCTTGGCACCAGGGGGCTTACATGAAAAATGAATTTGGCCCATTTTTTATAACTATAGATGTGTAAAGTTCAGAGAGCTTAAAGGGCATTCACATTCAAATCAAGAAGGACCTCAGCACCTCAAAGGAAAAAAGATAGAGAGTATTGCATTAATTGTGCAAAAATTTTTAGTATTAGCAAGCAGATGGGTTCATGTCAAAAAGTCCTAGAAAAGAATTAGTTTTAATTTATTTAGGATAATTGTGGGTGGAAAAAGGAGGTCAGCTGGTGTGTTCTCTTAAAGCATCCTAACTCTTCCTTTGACAGTTGCCATAAGGTAACACTAGATTGGTACATCCTGCAGAACAACCATGGTATATGTTGCAGGAACGCTGTTAAGGAAAAGAGATAAAAAGGACAGATTTAAAGGGAGCAGAGAATTTGCCATACATTTCCATCCACTCACTGTGTGATGCCTTTGCTTCTGATTCCAGTGTGATAAATGCAGAAAGCCTCAAGGACGGCACAGACCTCAGGGACCAGATAAGATGGGAAGTGCTGGCTCAGACAACGTATCTCACACTTGGCTTCCACGGAAGCCGCTACCAGCTGGTCTCTGGCAGCAAATGGGCACCTGTGGTGGAGTGACTGATGTGTACGCCTTCCTTTGCTACTCTTGAGTGGTCTAGTGACAATCACGTGGAATAGGGAGAGGTGTGAGGAGCAAGCAGGTTGGAGGTTGGTTTCTAACTCTGAGTTCTGAATTCAGCAAAGGCCTTGTCCTCCCCAGGCAGACCATCTATTTAAATCTCTTTCTGGTCAGCAGAATGTGTGAGAGAGTCAGTACATCTGACGTACATGCCCTAAATAGGGATGACTTTAAATATGTGCTTAGCATTCTGAATTTTCTTAAGCATGGTGCTGAAACAGACCCTGAATGCAAACAATCAAAATCATTGTAAACAGATTTAACTTGGCCTGTTTTATACCTTACTGCTGAATTTCCCCATCATGTTCAACCTGTGTGTTCCTTATGGGCGTGAAAGTTAACCTGAAGTCTACAGGTGTTTTGTGCCAGCTGGTTTCTTTGCACTGAGCCATGTGGTTGCTGGAGGAATAGCTCTGGTGGCTTATTTTTAGGGAAAGGTGTTGGAGTGTGGCAAAAGGCATCTGCAGTTCTGGAGAGGATGGCAGAGCATATCATTCAGGAAAGCATCCAATGCAATCTTAACAGTATTCTTCACTATCAGCAAGCTGCTGTGCCATTTTAATAGCCGTTAAACAGAAAAGGCAACTTTTCATGACAATGGCAAGCCAGAGATAATGTTGTATACAGTACTGATGGCTTTAAAGACTTGCATTAGTTCTGTCTCTCCCACCAACCAGCACTGGGTTTTGTCTGCTTTTCCCATCTGTTTGTTTTCTTTCCCACAGTTGACCTGGAGCAGGTATTTGAGCTGGATTCTCTTGAGTACCTGGAGGCCCTGGAATGTGTGACTGAGCGTTTGGAAAACCGTGTCAACTTCTGCAAGGCCCATCTCATGATGATCACCTGTTTTGACATCACCTCTAGACGCCGATAAAGAATGAACCTCAAGAGAATTTCAATGCGCATTTTTGCCATCCTCCTTTTTCCCCTCTGAAGAGCATCCCAAAGACAACAGAATGAGGATGAAGGTTGGAGTCAAGTCTCAACTGTGTGTATGAAAGATTTGCTTCACTATACAGAAGAATAGTATTAAAAAAAAACAGGACAAGCATGAAAAATGGAGATATAAGGTTGTTGATTCTCTTAGCCTAAAAGAGCACTTTGAGGAACCTTTAAGGACATGTCTGTAAATACGAACTGCTGGCAGAAGATACTTCTTTCCCTGCGTTAGCTGAGGGAGGAGGAAAGGTGGTTGTAGGACTTCCATTGAGAGGTTCATTAAAAGAAAACCTATCCAGAAAAACTGTTTAAGTGCCTTGCAAATCTTTATTATCCAAACATTTATGTTCATACTTTATTGTGTACAGATGGTGCTAGTCAAGAAAAGAAAAAGTTAAAAAAACAAACACACGTTTGAAATGTATTTACAGCTTGTTTTTCTCTTGGTGTTTTCTCCTATTTCAGACTTGCTGTTTCTAAGTAACTTGTGTTTGTAGAGATATTTCCTAATCAGTACAACATATGAATAAATGTTAACTGTCTTTTCTTGTTACCAGAGTAAGGCCACTCAAAGAGGAATTCAACTTTTCCAGATGACACAAAAAAATATTTCTAGCAGTGAGTGAGGTTTGCTTATGTTTTTCTGTACTATCTTATATGCTGGAGGACACAGTAATTTTCCCAGCCTGTAGGTTCTGCAATGTATGAGCAAGGAGAGATGGCATTATCATGAAGTAAATATCTTTTCCATCTGATCCATTCCCCATAATTTTTTTCTTTTTCATGTATTTTTAGCTTTGTACTGGTTAGAGTTATGGGTGAGGAGGCATTTTTATCCTAACCCCTTTTACTGGTGCTAACAACTCGCTGGAAAACTACTTATTAGGCTGAGGGCTCCCATGCTTATCAGTCCAAAAATGAGTGATTTAGTCTGTCTTTCTTTCTTGAGACTATGACTGATAACATTTAGCTTTACCTCTTTTTGACATATACCACTGCAAAACATGTTTTGGCAGCTTTCGGTCTCTGACCCAGTCTGTCCATAGCCACAGACATACCTGAGAAGAGCAGGCTCTGTTCAGCTCAGCTAGTCTGGAAAAAAATGGGAGTTGTGAGTTAGTTGATATAGCACTTCAGGCATGTTGGCTATGGCATTTTCCTTGTCGACACCCCAATATTGAAGCCACGGCAAAATGCACATCGACATCAAAAGGATGAGGGTCTGCGCCTCAATGCACATCCAAATGTTCTACTTGTTTGCGTCTATCTACAAAACAGTATGTGAGAAGGAACAACCTTTGTGTTTCTTAAAGAAATGTGTGAAATCTGCATTTTAATTATGTATGATCATAAAGAATTATTTTGTTGAATTAGGTTTCTTCTTCTTCTATATTAAAATTAGCCCATTCACAAAAATTCCTCTCTCACACACACTTGTGCTACCCTCCTGTTACTTATGAGAAAATAAGAGCATCATTTAACATACACTCAATACATATCAATTTACTGTTGTACTTAAATGCAATTTTTCTTTTACCTGCAGCAAATCCCAATGGGAAAATAACCCTACAAAAATGCTGATAGATTTTCTAGTGGTTACCTGGGAAAGAAAAAAAAAGCTTAAAAAAAAGATAGAAATAACATTTATATAGTTTTATTTTCTTTCAACATTCTACAACTTGTAATAACAAATCTTAGTCATTCTATTAGCCTTGTCACTGGACTTTGTAGAAGATTCTGTAGGATTACTTGGAGGGGGAAAAAAGGTCCTATATGAAAGTTACTTTCTAGTCTATTCCACAGCATTTTTCCTATCATGAAACTCATATTCCCAGTAAATATTAAAGATATAGGTCTGATGCGTCTCCCATCTCTCTCAAGGAAACAAAAAAACTGAAAAAAAAACCCCAAAGAATGCAGTTACCCTAGCTTTATTTCTCTTTGTAATGATTTCAGTAGTGCTTGTTTTGTATTGGTTCTGTTGAGACCATCTCTTCTCCACAGAGCCCCATGAGTTCAGTTCAGCTCCACAGAGCCATAGCAATTGCCCCTGCATTTTGTGCTAGATGAAGATCTAGTGCCCCTGGGATATGGGGTGCATCTTTCTTTATGGGCTTAGTCCTGCGGAGCCCCAGATACATGCTGACAGGTCACATACACACAGCAGGGAGATTTTTCACAGCCATCTCCCATTTCTCACTCTCCTGCCTCCCCAGGTAGACCTGTACTGCTGTCATCTGTGATGCTGTGCTGTGCTTGTCTCCCAGGCCATGCCCCCATACTTAAGGGAGACCCTCCCTAGTTGTGCACATGAAATTGAGCATTGCCTTCTTTAAGCTTAAGTCTTTCTGAAAATGTTTGTGTTTGCTGGAAGGTGGTTATCAGGCTAACCGAGACACAATGTCCTTCCTCTGTGGAAAACAAGCAGTCCAAAATGGGCATGCTGGGCTCCCTGGGGACCTGGGGTGAGATGGTAAATGGCAAGTGGTACAGTAAAAAAAAACTTACACTTGACAGAAAGAAAGGGAAATCCTAGCAAATGGTGCATGTACAGAATGCACTATTGTCAAGAGATACCCTCTCACATAGTCTGGGACTTATACAGAAGTGGTGATGTTTCTATAAATCAAGTGGACACATTTCAGAGCTATTGTAAAATATCTATTACATGTAATACTCCTCAGCATCATTAACGCAATTATTCATTGTCTCTAGATTTGGTATTTCTGTAGATTAGGAAGCATAGCAAAAAGCACATCCTTCTAGCCATTATTTTAAAAAGTAAGAGCATATGTTTGCCCTGTTTATCACGATGAACCAAAATTGATTCCTGAAACCAAATGGATTATACCAAGGATGAATCTGGCATACTGGAAATACAAACTGAGCAGAATCACTGTCCTTACAAATATTTTATTTCTGAGGACTTAATCAAAGTGGCCATTAACACTCCCATCATTCACTAGTATTCATATCCTAAAATCCATACTCATTGTCTCTTTTTTGACTTTCTGTCAGTGTGTTTCAGAATTTGCCACTGTATTTTTGGAAAATGTGGTGGCTTAATGTAAGAAAAGGAATGAAGAGTTGTGGAGATTTGACATCTGTGAAAGATTTTCTCATTGAAAATAGCTGTTTCCATCAGAATTTATATTATTATACTTCAAATATCTGCAAAACAGATAATTGAAAGCATCAGGACTTTATTATGAAATTGATCTTTGTGCACATTAGCCAACACTTTACAGAAGACCCATACATTTCTGGAAGTCATCCAGGAAGTCTCATTCTTTAAGCAATTGCCAGTGTAATGCTGGCAATGTTATCCTGATTTTTTTTTAAAAGGCATCAAGTTGCCCCAAATACACAAGAGCAACGTGAATGGACTGCTTATTTGTTTGCATATTCAGAAATCAACCTCATTTCCCTGGGACAGCTTTAGTAGGAAACAGCAATGTTAATGAAATTAGGTTTGAAGGTTAATTCTTTGTTCACATGTGTATCAGGAGGTCATGGTTGTTCACTGTCAGAATACCAGCCGCTGGTCTGCATGCCCACCGCTGCGCTCAGGCACGGGCAGCTGGGGCGCTTTGGGCCGCGTTCTGAGAACTGCTCCTCCTGGCCTACGTCAACTTTATTTGTGCAAGGGACAGAACTTGCTTTATAGGCACAAATTCAAGTGAAACCTTAGACTGGAGAGTTTGGCCGCAATCTGGATTCAGACATCCTACTGTTCTGCATGGGCTCTTGCAGCAGGTGAAAGCCATGGGTCACACACACTTCGTATCCCCCTAATTCCTTGTGCATTTGTTTTAACAACGCATGTCTTTCCTCCTACCATGTATGTCTTGTATTTGCCTCAGAACGATTTCTAAGCAGTCTGAAGTATTTTGTCACAGAAAGGCAAGGAAGCAAACCAGTACCCAGGCTCGCCTTTCTTAGTTCTTTACTGGCCCTGTTCTCGTCTCACCTATGCTGGTGTAACTAAGGGACAATTGCCTTAAGAGTCAGGAGGGTTATAGCAGAATTAAGCCAGTTGCATTGAAAAGGAAAATTCATCCACCTGCCATTTCTTCTGTTGCTAGTTCTATGGTCGAAGACTATGCTCCTCTCACCTATTTGATACCCACTAATTTTGCCTAGAGGCCACGCATGGGGATATCACTGAACATCTGCTGGCTTCGATCCAGTCTGGGAAGACTCCCACTCCCATATAATGTAACTTGTGAAACTTGCAGCTACATAAAATAGTAACTGGTAAAGAGCAATGGCGTGATTCTCTGACACGAAGCAAGCGAAGTAAGAGCTGCAGAAAACGTACAGCAAAGGATGAAAGGTACACACTGATATTTTTTTCTTTCATCTCTGAACAATGGCAATTATAGAGGCAGAGAGCTGGGAGTGATGCTGGGAGTAATGCACATCAAGTCCCAAGCTTGTGCACAGGACAGACTCACTCCATCTTGAAATGTTTGGGTTTTTTCCTTTGGTTTTTTTTTTTTTTCATTTATCTTGATAATATGGTTTGTCTTAAAATAGCAACTATTACCTGTGGCATGGAAATCAAATTTTATGACAACTGAAGGATGTAGACTCTTTTACAAACATTGCCTTTAATAAATGTTTGTGATTTTGTTGCATCTTTTTTTTTTCTGAGCTAAAACTAACAATAAAAAATAAAGTGTATATATATGTACAGACAAATATATATGTACATAGCCTGAGAGAGACAGTCACCTCACACATTATTGTGGGGAGGTGGCATAGCTGTTCACAAATGGCAACACCACCACTCCGCCTTCCTTTTCCAAGGAGAACCTATAAAAACCTTTCTACTTGAGCTCACCAGGATGCAGCTGACTTATGCCACACTATAGGGAAAACTTATGCTTGAAACACTTTTGAAGACTTCTTTTAAAGGTCCTTTCTTCCTCATGTTCTTCAGCCTACAAAGCCAAGTTGCTGCAGTTCCCATGTAGAGGCTGCCATTGAAACATTAAAGCCTGTAAAAGTAATCCAGACAACCTACTTTATATTTCAGGGTATCATGAATTTAAGGCAAGGTATTTTACAATCACAGCTGTTAAATACCACAATTTCTGTGTATGCATGAGGCATACAGCATAATTGCATCGATTGAAAGTCTGGGCTCTTAGCTGTCTATGAGATAAAGCTTTCTGTCTAGTCTTAATAGCTTTAAACTTGTAACTTGAAGCTTCTGCATTGCAGAAGCAAATACAATTCTCATAAACCAGAGGCTGAGTGACTCTCTGATGCCAGGTCATATGGGCATGGGACGGTTGCACAGCATCAGGGATGCTGTGGATCTCTGCAGAGATCAAAGCGCTCATATCACTAAATACTGATAGGAGGCGATGATGACCATCAGACAGGTGCTCTTTCACAAATCCACTGGCGGGTGACATACCTTGCTTAATCCTGATGTCCTCACGGTCTTTGTTTTGTTACTCCATAGACTTCTGCATTGGCGACACCCGGCAGTTTTTGGAGCCACAAGGCTGGCTGTTGCTGGCTATTGTAAGATTTGCAACAGGTTTCTAAATAACTTGGCAAACAGAACAGTGAATGATTTGTCAATGAAAAGTTAATAATCTCTATCTCTTGCATTTACTGTGCACTCATCCCAGGGTTATCTGACCTTCTGTCCCTGCTTTTGGAAATAAACCATTTAATTATTGTCTTTATCTTTTCTTCTTTCTCCTTCTCAAGGAAGCTTTCCAAAAAAAAAAAAAAAAAGAAAAAAAGAAAAGAAAATCCAGTTTCCTTTGATTCCTTTGAAACTGTAGCAACCTTATCCTAACCCCACTGAAGTCAATATGGATTTTGCCACCAGCTTCATGGACAGCAGATTTGTGCTCACTTATGCAACATGTTGAAGCTCACAGAGAGTGTGATGATTCTGCAAAGAATGGAGGCGCTGAAAGTGAAATAGTAACATTAATCTATAATATTTCAAGCCACCTTCAAAATCTTCCTGTACAGGAAATAAAATGCATCCCAAACCATCTGACTTTGAGTGGTCCTACTTAAGTATTGAGCAAACTTTATAATAATGGTAATAAAATGGTGCTTGAGGCAGTTTCAGCTATATTACATATTCTCTATATACTATAGATATGGATGTATTCACCCTCTATATTGTATATGTATGTGTGTGAGTATTTACATATAGCACACATACATATATGCTTTATGTATGCATAGAAACTAATTTTTCTAAGTTTAACTTTTTTCCCTCCCATAGCTGAAACTGCTGGTTACTAACATCCACATCATATTCTATGTATGAAGGATATAATTTATTTGTAAACTCAGGATGTTCTTGTTTTATAGAGTTGCTTGTATTTTATAATTTATTTACACATCATGATTGGAAATGCTTATCTAAGTGCTATGCATTGAAGTGTATGTTTGCTAAATTCATTTCACTCTGTCCGTGGCTATGTTCTTTCTCATTATAACAGTGGCATAAAATAGGGCTAAGGAGGAGACAAACTGATGGACACAGAACTTATGCTGGTCCCACCAGTGGGTAATTCCAGAATAGGATGTATCAGTAGTAGATATATATATTTTATCAACTAAATTTTATGGGGGGGGAAAAGGAATAAAAAGAAAGAAGAGCATGAGGACAAGTTCAAAATGTAGAAAGTCACAGCCATTTCCAAGTTGGTCAACAAATGCATTGAGCCTTTTGCCATTAAAATTGTAAAGTTTATTGTTTGCTGGCTAAAAAATATCCCTTTTGTGGTATCTGAGGTGTGAAACATTGTCAAAAATATGATGTCTGGAAAAAAAAATCAAACTATAGTGGCATTAAATGTTTACTTTTATCTTACCAATATATCTGCCTTCATCTCCTGACTATTTCACTTTGGATGAGAGCATTGGCAGAGAAGACAGTGCTTATGACCCACAAGAGGATGTGCTTTTGTAACAGTGGGGGTGAGAAAGATCAAACCCGAAAATAAAACAACCAAAGGGCTTCCACCAAGCAAGTATTGCTGAGAAGCAAATTCCCCAGAAAACAACAACAAGGAATTGCAGGGTTTGATAGCAATGGCATGGCTATTACAACCAAGCATGGCACCATTAATGTCTCCTCTGCTGGTGTCCAGAAACAGAAGGAAAACACAGTCACAGGCCCTGAATTGGTCAGGCTTTTACATAAGCTGGTTATGCACATGTGCCTCCCTGTGTTAGCAGGGACTGCTCCATCTGCATCTGTGAGCCAGGGAAAAAGCTGAGGCCAAACAAATGATAAAAATATGTTTGTAAGTTTTTATCATCTCTGGCAACCGGGTCAGATTTCCCTTGGCCACCATGCAGATATATAACACAATGTCAGAGTAATAAAAAGAGTTTGTGTCCATTACTGAAGACACGCTTCTCTCTCAGCGAGGTGACGGCAGCAGGTTCAGTTGACCCCTGAACTTCTGCTCAGGCATGTGCAATATCTGCTTGCCTTTTGCTCACATTTGTGGTGTCCCCTGATGATAATTGAAAGAGCACCTCACGTGGAAGGCAAGATGTGAATTAGCTCACTGGGAAAAACTCAGACGCCCATTGACACTTGGGGAGGCCCTGATAAGGCTACTGTGCTCTTCCCACTGGAAGAAAACAAGTCTTATTTCTTGTCGGGAAGAGAAAAAAGGAAATTATTTTTAAAATCCCCTTTATGGCACAGCATATGCTGGCAAGTGATTCCCTCATATTCCCTACTTTAGGAGGGATGTGTTAGCATGCTAGGCTTCTAAATATTTGGTTGACAGTTTGCCGAACATTTAAAATACCCTTTCTTCTATCTTGTTGTTATACCAGAGCTAGCAGTTACAACGGCAGGGGATGCAGTCGTCTACGGTGACCAGCTCTTCCAAACAGAAAATATCGAAGCAACGCAGAGGCAAAGGCTGACACTGAATGAGATGGTGAGGTGGAGGGGAGGAGGGAGTTTCTCCTCCTTTCTCTCCCAGCAGCGAACCCTATGACTCCAGTATTACCTTAGCTGTTGCCCCTGGGCCAGTGAATTTGCATGCTGGTGCCTCTCCACAGTATCTGTAAATGAAGATAAACAGCCATTTCTTTCATCTGTGGGCTGTTCAGAATAGCTCTGATTTGCTCTAAAGAGCTGAAAGGCTTATTGCCTATTTTTGAGGTAATTTGTCTTCATTGCTGTTATCATGCAGCCACATCAGTATTAAAGAGCCTGAAGTGCCTTACAGTGACAAAAACAGAGAAAAATGGGTTAGCGCAAGTCCTAGACTTTGTCTAAGGCAGAACGGATGGTAAGAAGCTTTATATGAGCTGAAAACAAAATCAGTTCACTCTTGGTCAGTTCCGAAGCCTTGCAGACCTCGATGCTACACACATCCTGTTTGGGGCAAGACTGCCAGGAAAGGTTTCAGGCACAGAGTGAGAGCAGGGGCTCACCCCTGGCAAAAGGTTGGTGTCATTGTGAGGCCTGCTTGAAATTGTTGGCACGTCTTCTAAACTAATGCCCTAGCCATGACCAAGTCTTTAAAACCAATATCTTGCCAGAGTAAAAATCAGGAGAGCGTTTAGCATGGAAACATGACAGGCTCCATCTCATTATGGAATCCTGAACAAGCTCCCCAACTACTGGAAATCCACAAGAAGGGGAAGTAATTGCGAAAGCTGGTTCCTCTCCCACGCCTGCCCATGAACCATTGCAGCTCCCACAACCTCACCCTTGTTTTGGGTGGCAGCACTAGCTGCCTGGAGGCCACTAAGGAGGGAGGGGAACAAGAAAATTCAGCTCCTAGCCTCCTAGATGAACACATAATTAGTATTTAGTTCCTCTAGAAAAAGGCCATCTGTGAGTGGATTTTATGTTTTATGATATCTGTTAGTATTCTTGATAGTTGCCAATCTGGCAGTTTTGGAGGCTGACATCTGCTATTTTACCACTGAGCAACGCTACTCTGGCTGTGACCACATGAATGTTCTGCATTGCTCAAAGTCCACTTCCATAAACAAGTTGGTAGCTTGGAGGTCCTATCCAGTCTTCCTTCAAGATCAACCCTCGCAAGTGCTGACCTGGGAAAAGCTTTAAAATGGCCAAGAATGGTCCATCCCCAATGGACACTTGTCTAGGGAAAAGACCCACATTCATTTTCATGTATGTTTACATGTGTCTCTTCTGTGGCCGCTTACTGCACAGGTTTGGCACCCATGCTTTGTGTCAGATTGCAGGTTTCATGCCAATCAACTGGCAGCCAAACATATGCAGCTATGTGTGTCTGGCGCACATCCACATTTCCATTTCTATCTCCTAGAGACCCAAGAGCAGCCAGACACACGGGTGCAGTGTGCAGGACTCGGGGTGCGCTGGGGAGAGGAATCTCCCACCTCCAGCAATGAAGGACCTTTGTCACTCACTTTAAAAAGAGCAGGGACTATCCTTGGCCATGTCTCACCCCTGCTCAGCTTCATTCTCTGAATGACAGGAAAACAGAGAGATGGGAGAAAACCTGATATTTTCCTATATTTAGTTTGTCAAAAGATTAATTGCTCATTGTAGTTACAATGATACAGAGAGAGGAGGAGCACAGAAGCCCCCTACTCACTGAGCTATGGTCTGCACACTCCTCCACACCAGTGCTGTTGGATGCAGATTTAAACGCAGAGCTCTCTTCTCCCTAGTAACAAGCGATAGGACAAGAGGAAATGGCCTCAAGCTGCGCCAGGAGAAGTTTAGGTTGGATATTAGGAAAAATTTCTTCACCGAAAGGGTTGTCAGGCATTGGAACAGGCTGCCCAGGGAGGTGGTGGAGTCTCCATCCCTGGAGGTCTTTAAAAGAAGGGTAGACGTGGTGCTTGAGGATACAGTTTAGTGGTGGACTTGGCAGTGATAGGTTAGTGGTTGGACTTGATGATCTTAAGGGCCTTTTCCAACCTTAACGATTCCATGATTCTATGCTCTGTGCCACTCAGCATGGCCCATTGCAAACCACCCCTTGGAGTTTGCTTGAAACAAGAGCACCCAATGGTGCTGAAGCACTAGCAGTGCTTTTACCAGCCTTGTCTTTCAGCACCCATCCATGTACAGTGGTCCAGCTTGCTCCCATCTCTGTGCTTTAGCTGGATGCCCAAGGACACAACTATGAAGAAAGTCATGGAAGCTGTGAGAAGATTCACAGCCCTGTTTTTATCAAAGAGGAAGCTGCCTGCTCCTAAACTGTATTTGATGGAAACTTCACCATACCCAGCAAGTGGCACCATGGGAGCCAAGCAAGACTCTGTAAACATAATTTTCTCATAATTTCCAGGGACAATGGAAGGCATCACAATCATGCAAATAATGAGAAAAATAACAGTTCAGCTCCTCGCCCTGTGGCTGGTGACTTGTGCTGCCCCCGGGGGATGGCATAGCTGGGCCTCTCACCTGCCCTGAGTTTCCAGTGGCTCAAAGAACATTTCTGAACGTTATATGTAAAGCCATTAAGATGCTGTGAAATTCACAGAAAAGCTTCTGAACAGCCTATAAGCCTCGACATTGCAGATTTTACATCCACCAGACTCTAGTCTTTCTGCCGGCAAGGCCAAAACAATGGGAGCACCAATCCTAGTCTGCTTCGCAATTATCGTTGCAGTGGCACAAGCAGTCCACAGTGTGGGTCAGTCACAGGAACAAACACTATGTGCATACTAAATAAAAACCTAGCCTAGCAAGAGGGGCTTCGCACCTGAAATGTCTGATGGAGATGCAGTTAGTATGAGAGTACCAGGGTACTGAAATAGTTCCACAGTGATTAAATTTTTCTGGGACTGACTTCTCCACCCAGTAATATGACCTAGGAACTTGTGAAACATTTATTTATTGCCCCTCCGAAGAATCCCTGGCTTGCATTTACGTCCTGTTAACAGTTTGCTTTCCAAATTTTTCCATATGTTTGCAATATGCACTGGTTCAAGAGGCAGGTTTCCCAGCTCTCTGTGACAGGTTAGTGTAGACATTAAAGTCAAAGCTTTCGAGCCTCCCTAGGAGGTCATTGCAAAGTTGTGCTTAGTTTCTTATTAGGGTGCTTTTAAGGCCATTCTGAGCAGGCCATTTTCACGGCTGTACACCACACTAGCTGTGGCACATGGACGGTGATGCTCCCACAGCTGCAGGGAGGTAGGACCGAGGGGAGACAAAGGGGATGGCAGAACCAGTCCAGGTCCATGGGGGCGGGTGGGCATTCATAGCCTTGCCAGCAATTTAAGAGCAGAGCGATACCAGGTGAGTTGCAGAGAGGACGAATGTGATGGTGCCTCGCTCACCCCTACAAAGGCACAGGACACGCAGTGATACCACCCGGCCAGAGGCCTGTGGCAGAGACACTGTCTCATTTTGGGATCCATTTTGTTGTCACACTGGAAGCAGAAAACCCACTGCGGCTAGGGGTAAAAAAAACTTAACACCCCAAACCCCTATAATCAAATAGTTGTGTCAAAGATAGCTATGAAGATTTGGGCTTTTTTTTCCTCTTCCTCAAACAGGAACTTTCAGTAAAATTGACCCTCATGCTAAGCCATTTTGAGCTCTTCATAAGCTAGCACCATAAAGTATGGAGGCTGTTATACTGCCTTATCTTGCTGGGATTGTAAACCTTTGAGCTTTAAATTCCCCCTGTGACCCTAGAAATTCTTCCCTGGCAAGACAGAGTAGGTCTGTCTTTTTTTTTAAAGCACATACTGAAGTAACATATGATTAAACCCAAAATATTCAAAGTGTTTCAGATGGGAAAGCTGTAAGCCCATTTCTCTAAGAAATCATATACCCGATCACATCCTAGAAGATTTGCTTGGCTGCAAGACCTTGCTGGCTGGCCAGGAGCTGGCCCACTTGCCATCAGTCGCTTTGTGCAGTGAGTTTTTGCTGCAAGAACATTCATATGGCACCTGAGGTATGTGGCAGAGCTGGGTGAAGGCTGGCACAGGGGCACTTGTGCCAGGCCTGGGCTTCTCTGTCTGGGACCATCTGCCGGCCTCAGGCAATTCAGGGTTTCCAGACTGCATAAGCTTTTTCATGGGAGCTGCAGATGGTAGAGGGAATTCAAGCCTAATGACAGCAAGGTTCACTTTCCTCAGGTGACTTTTGCAAATCCCCCCTCCATGGGCATCCACAGACCCCAGGTGGCAAAGCCCTGCTCCACAAAACAACAGTGACAGCTGAGCATGACTCGCTGCAAACCCCATTGCAGGGCTTTAGGGAAGGCAGACGGTGCCAGAACCTAGCCTGGCTCAGCTAGCACCAGGGAGTGATGGGCACAAAAATAAGCTGCTGTCGTCCAAAGCAAATGTAGAGGCTGAAGACTTGTCCTGCTTAATTGTTGTTCTATGACACTCACCAAGAATGGAGCAGCAAGCCAGAGAGTTCCATGCCGCTTCAGAAATTATTATTTTGGAGTCTTTTTTATAGAGCTTTCTCCTCTCTGTACAGCTTTCCCTGTGGTGGAGGGCAGGGAAGCGGGAAGTGCCCTGCAGCTCACGCAATGCTCACTGCGGCAAGAGGTGGAGGCCCTCAAAAAATGCCCCAAGCTTCCTTTGTCCTATACTGTGAAAAATGCAATATGCTTTAGCGTTGGCTTTGGCACATTGCTGCATTCCCCACGTGTACAGGAAAGGTGGTCGCTGAAGGCATCACATCAGACAGGAGGAACAAAATCCCTGCCTTTGCTCAGCTCATTTGGCTCTGGTCTGAACTGAGATACCTGGCAGCTAAATAACTGTCTGAGAGAGCTTGGACAAGGGGAAAGAGGTCCAGATTAAAGCCTGTGTGGGTCATGGGCTAGATTTGAGCTCATCTGTACCTCTGCAGAACTCTAAACCTACATCAATTCTGCAGCTCTGCAAACCCCAGCCAGGTGGTTGTCAGCAAACTGGCCTTTTTCCAGCTTATGAGCAGGACAAGCACCTCGCTCCCAGCCCCCAATAACCATAATTCCTTGAGACTTAGCAGCAGATTTCAAAGGGGTGTTCCACAGCAGAGGAGATGTTAGTCCCTTGATGAGCTTTCCACCAACTTGGAAGGACGTATTTTGCCAAGACTTTAGATTTGAATGGTAAAATGGGCAGCTTTGTGGCCTGGGTGTATCACAGTCGCATTACATGGATTGCATGAAGAGCTTTGGTGCTCTGATGAAATGAACTTGGACGCCGCCCATCTAAAGGGCATCCATCTTCCCATCTACCAGCCACAAAGCAAGGTAGCATTTTTGCCTGGTGGCTGGCAGGCTGCCCCATCCCAGACCTGGGATCAGTATTCTTCAGGTCTTTCTTGTTTTTCAGAGGCTTTCCTTTGTCAGTTCAATGCATCTTTGCCAATTCCCTTGTTTTCATGTTGAGCTGCAGTTTGACTTGAGTAAAATAAACTGCAAATAAAAGAAAAGCCCAGCAATCAGGACAGACCTATTTGCAGAAAATACAAAATAAAATTTTTGTCTACTTTTCACAAATTGTGTAACAGTCCCTGCAGAAAACATTTGGTAAGGGATAAAAAAGTCTTTGTATAATCTGACCTTTTAAAATACCATTATTTACTGGTGCCTTCAGCCACAGATGTTCAGAAATTAACATTCACAGCTTTTGACTGAGAATTGCCCTCATCCAGCATTTCTGTTAGTATGATGGGAAACGTCACTCCCTAGTAATGGTATTTTGATCACGGTCCTATATAGGGCATAAGCTGGGTATAAGACGTTAACAAGATTAAAGAGAACAGAAAAACAGATATTGGCAGTACCTCACTGAAGAATTTCTCCCCAGAGCTTGACGTGACTGAAAAGGAGACTGAAGTACAAGGGCCCTTGCATCCAAATGGGTGAAATGGGATTGCCAGGAGAAACAGAAGCAAACCTCCAGCAGTCAGTGACTGCTCCCTTTCACACAGTCCCCATCATCCCTACTACTCCGTTTCCCAGACCACCAGCTGTCCCTCAGCTGTATGGCTACCGCTACATATACGGAGACCAATTCCTCTCTGCAGCAGTGTGATGCCTACAACTCTCTCCAAAGACTACAATGGATTTTCCATCCTCACTGTGGGCTCCTGCGGTATGTTGCTGCCAGTGGGAGGGATGGCAGCTCCATGACTTTGCAACACCTTGCTTGGGTGTCCCCAGCTCGGCGGGGGGGGACAGGGAGGATC
Organism: Phalacrocorax aristotelis; assembly: GCF_949628215.1. Lineage (NCBI taxonomy): Eukaryota > Metazoa > Chordata > Aves > Suliformes > Phalacrocoracidae > Phalacrocorax > Phalacrocorax aristotelis. The sequence goes on along the minus strand of NC_134278.1, from coordinate 120,267,084 downwards.
AGGCCAGACCTCCCCTCTATCTGTTCCATCACAGGATGCTCAGCGCCACACCTGGCACCTACTACAACAGGAGGGCAACACTAAAAAGGTTTCATTAAAAGGAGCTTCATTAAAAGTAAACAGGCAAGTACAGCACAGAGCAGAGCACAGAGCCTGGAGGAGGGGAGGAGTGGAGCTCTGCTAATTTTCTCATCAGATGCCCTTCTTTATTACCATCTCCTGGCTCCTGCTCTGAAAGTCAAGTGGAACTGTCAAGAGGACTCATCTGTGATTTAAAGTGCAGCTTTCCTCCAAGAGGTATGTAAAATTGCCACCTTCCTATTCTGAGCCTCTGGGGACTGGGAATCAGAGCTGCTGAATTGGAGGGGCGGAGGAAGAAAGCATTGCTCTTTCCTTCAGTCTCGTCAGCCCCGCTAGGCCAGCCCTTAGCTGAAACAGAGATGGGAGAGCAGGCTCCTTAGCTCCAGCTAAGGAGACCAGCAAGTGCTGCCTGCCCAAGCCCAGGAGATGGGGGGGAACTTTAAGCAAAGAAGAGGCTGTGTCATTATCCTCTTCCTGCTGTCCTGGGGTCAGCTGGAAGAAGAGATTGTGCTCTGTCCTCATCAAGGCACCTTTGGAGTTAAAAAGGACTCAGGCAGGATGCTTCAGCCCTGCCTGGTTGCTGTGAGCCCCATCAGCGTTTGGTTAACAAGGAGCTGGACCAACTGAGACTACCAAAAAGCTTGTGTGTATGTGCCTTTCTGTGCATGCCTGTCTCTGTAGTTATATAGAGATATATTTAAAGGAAGGTTAATTGGTCTCCTGGGAACTATAAAGAACTTGTTAGATTCCTCTGTGTGAGCAGTGACTGTATGAAGCCTAATTACTAAGCCTGAGTTATTCTTTTTTATTTTTTTTGGGGGGGAGTGGGGAAGGAATCTCTAAGGTCCTTATTAAAACCTACAAAAAGTCTAAAGAATGATGGAATTAGAATTGATTTGTCCATGTCGATCACAAGTGCAGAGCAAATAAAAATGTTGAACTTTCCCCATGAAATGCTAATGGGGGTCATATAGGCAGGGCTTACACATTACTATTGGGGGATAAACAGAAACCACTGTGCTGAATGGCAAGAACAGCTGACTACAGACTTTCAGGTAAGGCATCCTGTTTATGCTTAGGACAGGAAAAATACCCACTTATGTTCTTATATCGATCATTTTACAAAACAGCCATCTAAAATGTATTTTCAGGCCGATTGACTTTGTAAAATCAGAAATGGAAAAGAAAAGGACTTTTGTACCGCAAAATGTAGTTTGACAGGAAGTAGAAAATAGCCATTTAGAAAGAAGGTGGGGGGGGGAAGAGGAGCTCTAACATGGATGTGCTCTGAAATGCCCACAAGCATTTGCCTGGGATTTTCTGACTGTACTTTAGAATTTGCTGAAGTGCTGTGGGTGGGGACCAAAGCTTTCTCTATGTGGAGGATGACCAGCTTAGGCAGGGGCAGCTCACAGCATTTTCCCTTTGTGGCAATTCAATTTTGCAGGAACTCTTAGACAATGCTTGTAATCACAAGAAAATACAATGAAGCCATTCCATCCCGTGCATCCCACAGTGACAAAGCCCGATTAAGGATGTCAGTCTGACCCTGGCTGATTTGCCCAAGGCCAGACACAGTTTCTGGTGCAGGGGAGAAGCCAAGCCAGAACGCTACATCCATAACTGTAAGACCTTCCTTCTTCTCCTTGTCTCACAGGAGATTTACTTCTGAATCAGGGGAAAAAAAAAAATCCTTATAATTGGCACAACCTCTGTGAAAAACAGAACTCTGATCATTGTCTTGCAGTGGCCAGGGACTATTTGGACTGTACGTGGAAATAGCCTCTGTGTTTTATAAATATGTTGTGTAAAAAAAAAAAAAAAAAGTCCAAGACAAGCTAGCTTAAAAAGACCTACCCATCAGAGAACAGGGTTGCAGCGAGAAGCAGTGAAAGGGCTGAGCAGTGGGAGAGTTTTGCTGGCATAAACCCGTGCACAACGCCACACACAGGTTGATAGACTCAAGGAGGTGACAGCTCTAAAAAATTGGTTCACTGAATTTTCTCACAAGTGTCTTTACTTTCTACTACCTTTGCTATGCACTGCAAGGTCTGTTTGCTAAGGGCTCAGAGTTTTTACTTCAAACATCAGGTCAGCATACCTTGAGGGTATGGATACAGAGAATTACACTGTGCTTAAAGAAACAGCACAGTTTAGGGAACTTTTTTTTAAAGACAGATGTTTTGTTCAACCGGTATCAATTATTCTCAACAAAAGTGTATAATCTTGGTTTTTTCTGTGTGTTGGTACTACTTTCCTTCCAAACACGTACTACAATGCAATGCTTGCTCTAAGTGCAATCTAATATTGTTGTTCCTGGACTATTTTAAGGGATAGTGACAAACCAAATCAAAAGTAACTCAAAATATATTTCTAAACTTTGTGGTCAACCCAAATTACCATTAGTTTCCAAAAGGTACTGGAAAAGTCCCTGACCTGCTGACAGTAAGCAGCAAGCCTGCCAGCATTACAGATAACTGTGCAGTCTGCCTCTCTCTGACTTTAGCATCTTTATCTTGGCAAGCTGATACCACCTGAAAAATTTGACAGATATTATTCTTGAAGGCTGAAACATGATGTCTGTGCAAAGACAACTCTAGCTACTCTGAGTCTGAGCTGAAAAAATAAGATTACTTTATTTGAAATGAGTGCTTATCTAATGTTCCTTCCTTGCTGGCATGCTTGCTTGCTACCACACTTTCAAATGATGCATTTAGCTAAATCTCTTCACAGTCCCCAGCCAGCCTTCTTCGCAGAAAACAGTCTGGAGTGGGAACACTGTGAGAGAAAAAAATCTACTCGCAACAACCTCCCCTGCAGCATCAGCAGCACAGCTAGCGGTGGTAGTACATGTGCCCCTCCAAGGGAAACAGCTCAGTAAATGACTGAAACCAACCAGAAAACTTGACTCTTTCCTTGACCAATCTGAAAAAAATGCAAGTTTTGCACCAGCAGTAATAAATGTAAAGCATGAATTATGACCCCATACTAAGGAATCTCCGCAGACCAGCACAGAGAAGGCGGCCAGGCAGGGCAGGCAATGCGGCGGTGCCCTCAGGACAGTGACCTGTAAACCTGAGCCACAGACCAACCTGGGGCCAATTTGGTGTCTTGCGTCACTCAGTGAGCTGCGGATCAACCTCCTATAGCCCTACACACACGGCAGCATGCTTGCCGGTGTGATGCTCTGCAGCCAACACACTTTTCCTCCATTTCCCAACTGACAGTCGTTGAACTGTCTCATTTGTACATTTTCCCTAAGCATCTGCTATAGACCGCTGCTGGAGAGAAAATACCATTGCAGGTAGAGCCTTCAGCTTGATGTAGTGTGGCCTTCTTCACCTGACATCAGGTAACTCTGCCCCACCCCTAGCGCCCATCTTCCCCTGCCATGCCCTTGTACAAGATGCCCCAGAAAACAGTGCTGCAGTTCATACATACAGCTGTGTCTGCATACACGAGAGCTGGTGTGTCATCTCCCAGTACACACTGCATAAACTAATGCATCGTCTTACCTTCCATTCTGAAGTCCCTTCCATTTGAAGATCTTAGTATTAGATATGTAATCAGGAGATAACAAAAGCATCATCTTTATGCAAAAGCACATAATTTCTAATACGCATTTCCCCTTTTAAAATCAGAGAAAAGCTTTTGAAGGCTGGGTACCCCTTCACATTTCCTGCTTGTCCATGAGTGATGCCATTACTTTGTCAGAAATCCCAATAAATGCAAAGGTCTGACCTTTTCACCCCGATAATTTCCTCTTCATAATAGCAAGAAGACCCAACCAAGCAGTGAATTTCTGTGAGGATTATTGCACTTCTTGGGTGGCTGATAGGACTTGGCCTCTGGCATCAAGCCATGCTACGTGCTCCTGGAATGCACTGCATCTCATAGGTTATTGCTTGCATATTACTGCTGGGCAAGTGAATGCTCCACACGCTGGAACACATTCAAACGCCTTGAAAGGAGATATCTTCCTCAGCGTTGGCGTTCATGTGCTGTGGCTGTAAATTACGCCCAGAGTGTTCATTTTCTTTTTAAATGTGTTCTCATCTCATAATAATTAATGGTGTCAAGTTACTGGTGTGAAAAAAGCCTGACTTTACAACGATGGATTAATGAAATAACAGTCATGGCTGGAGTAGCAGCAATAAACTGTTAGCGAGGAGTGACACACCTGAAGTGATACTTTCAAAGGCCTTAAATTATTTAGGTTTCAATGTCCCTCATAAGTATTTGGCTTTTGTTAACATTTGTTTCTGTGTTAAAAACAGAAGTCAGCAGCTTTGTCAAGAACAACCCTCTCGCTGATGAGTGTGGGGAAATGGGGCGTTCATACTTTCCGGGATGTCCTTCTCGCCCCCAGGGATCACTGTCTGGGGAAGTGAAATCCAAACCCCACAGACTCAGAAAGATCTAGAAACCACACCGCCGAGCTCACAGGTCCAAATCTCTCTCTTTTTAAAACTCATATGAAGTGAGAAACTCTTGAAGCAGTCAAAATGGAGGGGAACAGAGTAAGCAATTTCCACATAGATACACTTTTGATTAAATTTTTTATTCAATCCATTTTAATATTCAATATTATGACATATGAAATGCAAGAAGAAGAGGAACAGAGCCCTGCAGATATATTGGGAGGGAAGAAAATCTCATTTAGAACATTGGTAAACTTACTTGATGTCAAAGAGCACTAAATCAGGCTTTTGGAAACCACACTTAAGGGCAAGGCAAAGGGAAAAAATGTATTCTCTCTACTTATAATATGTCTGACACGAGATCCTTAATTGCTGCTATAAACTAGTATAAAAAAATGACTGGATACAAGTGGAATTCTATCGCTTCGTAACTGATGAAGACTCTATGCATTTCCCAATACCTATTATCAATTAAATTAGGTGATGTAAATTGATAATTAGGTCCTGTCAATTAGATTGTCTGGTAGGAAAAAAGATCCTCTGAAAATTGTGGATATTCCTCCAAACACCAGCTCAATTCAGACCATACAGCAAAACTAATAAATGCTAAACATTTTTGTAAAGCAAGTCAGACCTAATGAAAAGACACCAAAATTATCAAGAAGCTTCCCAACGCAATATAAAACATTTTATTTCCTTTCTCCCTGAATACTTTTTTTTCCAGACTGGAGGTTTTCTTCACTGTGTTCTCATGATGGCCTCACACTCTTCCTTTATCTCCATCAAGGCTTGCACCAGGCTGTGGTCTGTCCCATGGGTCACCTTCATAATATTATAGGCCTTGAAGAGAGACCAGAGAGGGACATTAGTCATTGCTAAGACCGTATGAAGGGGCTGGTCACTGCAGTGGGGCTGGGATATATGTACTGGTCCTCAAGTGGTTGGTAGCTGGGGACTTGAATGCATGGCGTAATAGAAATAGGAGTGAAGTATCCCAAAGTGTATAATGATTTGTCCCTGACAAAGGAAGAGGCACCGACACATTATTCTTAGGTGATAAAGCCCACTCATATGTTGCACAGATGGATGTTTGGAATAGTAGAGGAAGATATATTTGCACTGAGGCATGAGGGCCATTTTAATATTGGACAACTACAGCACCCAAGGTTTTGACACGTTATTTAAAAGACAGCTGTGACGTTCATGTTTTTAGTAGCCTCAGTGTCCTGTAAATAGAAATGGTTTAATACTTAACCAATGGAACAGAGTGCCTTAACTGTATCAGGTGGAACTATGCATAGCATCAAACAAATGAGTACATTAATAGTTTCACTCTAAAAAGGCATGCAGGGGAATGGGTCCTTGCTGCTTTCCCAGGGATTATTTTCTCTGTATGTCAGTCATCTTCTATTGCTAGGCCAATTTACACTTGCTGATATTGCCTGTAGTGTTGCTGATTCTGTGCCACAGATATGTCTGAAATGCTCTTTGCCCAGCTCATGCTTAGATCCTCACTTTTCATATGACACTTCTGCTTCTTCCTTCTATTAAATTTCTCCTTCAAGGAAAGAGGTACCAGATGGAAATAGATTCAGCACTTCTGAAGAAAGAACAAGGGAGCTAGAAGTGTACTGGTAGGAGAAAGGACATCAGAGATTTTTCCTCATCCCAAACTGAAGAATTGCCAATAACTAAATGCAGCCGGTGTTTCAGTGGGTTCCTGGTCCACTCAGCTGACAAAATTCAGATAAATCAGCTTTGGATTGCAGAAAAAGGATCTTTTTGGAAACAAATGTTGAGGAAGGGGCCTCATTTAAATTGGAAAGATAAAAATAAAAATAAATATATTCTTTGGGGTAATGAATGCAAGCCTACTTCCAAATTCTAGAGACTGGCAAGCATATGGAAATTCTGGTACAGTTTAGATTTGCTTCAAATTAGCTAATACTTAAAGGGAGAGGGAGGCAGCAAAAAATTGAAAGATCAAGTTGAAATAGCAGTCAAAACAAATCAGAGTGTGCAAGGAGCTCTAAAAGAGTCAAATGTGTTCTGAGCTACCACAATGCCCTACTACCAAATTATAAAATTCTCAGAATAATACAGAACAATGGAAATGTTTTCATCACTATTAGAAATGACCAAGAAATGTGAAACAAAGTAAGACATCCTCAATTTTTGCATATTTCTATTTTAGCAGAAATACAAAGCTGGTCATAGTTTTCCAAAATGTTTGCAAGTAGGTCATAATTGTACTCCCTGAGAAGACTACCTGAATTGTTCTTATTGTTCTGCTTTTCCTAGTTCAATATATTGGGTAAACGCTGTAAAGAATAGATCCTAAAAGCATTTCAACATAGTGGAGTGTGAGGTATTAAGCTGTACAAGAACTTTTTTTAAAAAAAATAAATAATTGAAAACGTAGGGTAAAAAGCAAGGATAAGACCTAGTCCCTTCCTGGCAGAGACAGTGAGACGGAGAAAGAAGAACACTTGCATGGTATAGGAATCCCTGGATGGTGCAGAGCAGGATAGCTGCAGGTGGGATCCCATGTGTGTTGCAGTGCAGCAACACGTAGCTGCACCCAGGCTAACTAGGAAGGGACAGTATCACCCTAGAGTGAAATGGCCAGGAGGATTGGCTGTGGATCCAGACAGAATTGGCGCACAATGTTTGCATGCCCTGGCCAAGAAAACTGATTTGTTGTGAATGACCTGTGCTAAGAGCTGTGCATTGGGATACATCTGCGTCACGGTCCGGGGGCAGCTGACCTTGATCTTCAGCCCACCTGCAGGACAGAGGTCAGGCTAGTACTGATGGACCTGGACACCCTGATGCCCAGCCAGAGATCTCCATATGGATATACCTCCACTAAAAGGCAAAAATCGTTAATATCAAACCTAATCTTGAGATAACACTACCATTGCTGACTTCTCTCTCACCTCCAACATTTCCTTTCCATTTCCTTTCTTTCCTCAGAATGGCTGATAAATGCACCCAGGCTTTATCTTTTTGTTTCCTCAGGGAGAAAATCATTCTCATGCAATGTACTGTCTCACACGCTGCAGTACGAGTCAGAACCAGCTGCATCCAAGTTAGAATAGCAATGACTCCTGTAATCCCCAAATTAAACTGACATTAAGTTATGTAGATGTTTTTGCAAAGGTCAGTGCAAAGCTGGGGATAATTTCACTTCCAAAGCAAGGAATTGTTTTACTGGGAACATGCAGGCTCCCTGGACACTCCCCTGCTCTCCTAAATTGCGGAGACCAGAGTCAAGGCTGAGCAGAGTCTTGTGGTCGGTGTGGTCTTCCTCTCAGCTAAAAGAACAAATCTAATTATGAAAAACTATAGTAATCGCAAGACAGCAACACAGGCCACAGTGTCATCAACCACATACTGTCTCCCTGAAGAATCTAGATCCCGTTAGGTTAGTGGTATGACTGTTGCTCCATGAATGCAAATGAAAAGCAGCACAGTCATTTGTGTCTGATTTGCATGGGGGTGGGACGGGACACCTATCATCGCAGCTGCGGGGAACTGTGAGCAGATGCAGGACGGCACCGCTCCATCACAGGGAAACCAGAAAGCAAGTGGCCACATGCCAAAATGTCAGGAAGTGATGGCTAGCATTTCAGAAGCAGTATCTGTGGTTTTCCATCTCTCTTGATTGAAGGGGACACTTGTTAAAGAGGCATAAGAAAACCAAAAACTATCACAGTTACTATCAACCACAGCTGGTAAGAAATTTAGCATCTGAAGCAAACACCTAGAGAACGGGGATTTCTTCAGTGTTGCTGTGAAATCTGGGGGGGATTGAACCCCAGTTCCTGTGCTTTTTGCCTCTACGCCAGAGATTACAGTAAGAAGGGAAATGATACCTATTGCAGGCCTCATGAGGCAAAACAGCCATGCCCATCAGCTCATGGGGGGACACAGGTACTCCTGTGACCGTGCCAGCAACGTGCAGGGTCTGCAGGAGAAACTGGCTAGTCGGTGTCATACATGTGTGCATCCTCCTGCCTGCCTGCTCCCGTCCCCACCAGCCATCGCCCAGCGGCTGGGCACCGCTGCCCTGCTCAGGAAAGTGCATGGGTACAGGGAGCCACCACCACCACCGTCGCAGCCCAGAGAATGGAGCAGCAGCTGAGACAATGCCCTGCAGCAATCATTGGCTCATCAGGCTCATCAGAGCCTTCCCCTCTGCACCCTGCCTGTCCTCCCAAACCAAGTCCAGCTCCACTCAGGATATAGGCAACCCAGCAGGTGAGCTTACAGTGCTCTGAAGGTAACTAACGACACCTAACAAATATTTATACTAATGAGTGCACCTCAGGTCAAATCTATATACTTGCTAGGGGCTCCCATGAGGTCCAGAGACGCAGACCCCTCCTGGCCTCCCGCAGGAGCGCTGCTTCCTGGTCAAGGAGCTTTTCTCTTCACAAGACAGCTTGTTGCAGCTTTTGTTATTAACACCTTTTACAGTCATTCCAGGCTCTTTAAATTACATTTGTCAGATTGGGCTCCATCTCTGGTCTTTTGCTGACAAAGGTTTTCCTGATCTATAATTTCATTTGTCCTTCCACCATTACATTTTTCATATATATGTGTATATAAATTTAAAAATAATATGTTGGTTTTACAATAAACCAAGGACTATGTTCAGGTTTTATTCCAGAAGTGGAGTATTGCCTCTCTGTAACAATTCTATTTCCAAATCTGGCAAACTAGATTCTGCAGGGCATAATATACTTATAGGGGGTGATTTCATTTTAATGGGTAACATAAAGCCCTCAACATTACTCAAGCCTTCTTTGGGGATAGAGGGCAGACAGCTAAACCCAAAGGGCACTAGGAGGAAGGTGCTTATGGCAGTGATTCATTTTCGGGTGGCACAGAGAGCAGCAGTAAGGGCTGGGCTGCAGAGCTGTGTATGAAGATCTACTGGTCTTAACAGACTGTGCATCTGTTGCAGAGGCTGTCAATCCCCAGCAGCTCTGAGGCTGTGCCTGATTAAACAGGATTTATATGAGTGAGGCGAATTTCACTCAACTCTCAATTCCTCTGCACCTTCCACATCCTTCTCCTTAATGCCACACTGAAATTAGTCTGACGAGGGCTCCAACAGGGTGCTATTCAGTGTCAGAGTGTATTAAGAAGAGTAATGAAGCAGAGAAGGTAATCGAGTTTCTGCTCTGAGCATGTGGCATGCTCTGTTGACACATCTAATCACAAAGGGCCAAACTGTGTTCTCGTATAACTCTAGGACATTATCTGAGTTATATTAGGAATCACAAACTCGCAACAAACTGGGAATTATATCTTGTTCTAATTTGTTCCAGTATGGACACCAATGAAGGGAGTCAGTTTCAGATCTCATCCAAAGAAGCATCGTGTCCTATGCTTACAAGTTGCATGGAGAAACAGGGTGACGAAGGTTTTCCTCCTCTCAGCTGTGCTCCCAGAGAGTGGGAGTTCAGTATCTCCCTGTCTCACACATGTGGGTGAAAAGGGGGAGGCTGAACAGAGACTAGGCAAAACCACAAGATGATTAGTTTGTAAATGGTTCTGCACCTCAGCTGTAAAGCTCTTACTGTGTCCTTGTGGACCGCTAATGGCTTGGAGACCACAGCCAGAGATGCACTGAGGTATGGCACAGGACAGTAAACAGCACCTTATTCTCCCTTTTCAGGTAAAGAGGAGATCACAGCCTGAAAAAAGACTTCTGTGTTAGGCATTACTCAGTATTCAAATGATAATACAGTAGCAGTCTGGCTTTTGCAGTGGGCAACTTCGTCACTAAAAACATACAAAACTGCATCACAACTTCCACCTTCACTGATGAGCAGTATTTGGGTGTCTCTAGGGGAATCCACTCCACTTTAATTTAATGCAGTATCATATTAGAAATGCAATTAGAAGAATATATATACACATATATGATATATTGCAGCAGTGTCAATGAAAATAGGAGCTCCTTTGACTGGGGTCTCACTCCACGTGCTAAAAAGGAATGTGTGGATGTTGGGAAATTACAAATACTATGGGGGAAATAGCAGAGCAGATTACCTGGCCCATGACAGATAGATGACTTACTTCTGAATAATGCATGGAAAATAGAATTGATTACTCTTCTATTTGCTTTCCAATGATCAGAATTGGCCATAATTTAAGTTAAATATATCAAGTGAAGAATTAAGGTACCAGGACTTAGTAAGACTGGCATCGTATTAAATACTAATTATTTCAACATGTGGAAATTATCAGTTCTTAAGCTTGCATAATTAATCAGATGTTAAAACCAAATATATACGGGGGTTGAAAAAAGTAAGTGCAAAACAGTAAGTTGTCTAGAGAGTCATAACTGATATTAACTTTATAGGGGATCCAGGCAGGAGTAAAAACCACTTCTCTCCCCCAGTGCAGACATCCATCCCCTTCTATCCCAAGAAGCTGTCCTAACTCTTTGTCACAAGACTAGCTCTTCATATAGTATGGACGTTAAACAAAGGGGACATACAGCCAACTTCTGCACTTCTTTCCAATACTGGTGCCAGCACTGGGGCCCGCTCCCGCCCAGCAGCAGCAGGCAAGCAGCTGGGGCCCGGTGGCTTTCTGCAGCACTCAGCAGAGGCAATGAGGAGGCTGTGTCAGGCACTGGGGGTCGGCCAAGAGACGAGAGGGGGAACCACACGGAGCGTATACTGTCTTCAGGCCAAGCTGACTACAGGACAATCAATAATACAGGGAATAAGTGTAAGACCTCTTTGAGGGGAACTGGAGGCAGTACATCTTGCAGGGGGACAAAAACACCGTGGCAGCAATTGAGGGATTGAGATGGGAAGTGAGTGAGCTACGTCCTGACGACATGTTGCTCGTGGAAGGGGATTCTTCAATATATTTAAGATGATACTAAAGCAATGTAATGGCTGGACAGGGTAAGAGGAAATTAGTATAAAAGTCAGCTCAGGTACAAGAGAGATGGCTTAAAGCTGAAATGTAACCAGCAAAGCACCAGCTGCAAAACCAGATCAAAGAAGAGAAAGATGATGAATGATATAGAAATAGGAGGGATCAAGAAGATGACTGTTGATTTGAGTGTGGCTCACATCAAAATACAAGCATTAAAGGCAGAGTTTTCCAATTTGAAATCATAGATCCCTGACAGGGAATAAGGGTGGCAGAAACTGCAGCTCTCTCCTGTTCTTGCACTTTCAGTGCTTCCAGATTCACTTTGTTATGGTAAGAAGGAGAGTATGAAGCACTGAGATATTTTTATCTCTTCAGATCTAATAGTAATTTTTGATCCAGGCACCTCTGAGCTATTTTCAACTGTAATTAGCAGTGACTGATACTGGAGGAAGTCAGTGCCTGAAACGCTGAGCAACAGTGACCCATCACCACATTCAGCTGCAGCCTCGGGAAACGCCACTGATGGAAAAAGCAGTGAGGAGTATCCAAAGGTATGAGATACAGTCAGAGCAGAAGCGGGGGACACACGGCAGGTTCGGGGGAAGCGAGGGAGGGGGACAGAGAAGAAACAGTTCACAATACTGGCCTGTTTCAAGGTCTCTAGCGCTTGAGGAAACATATCTTGACTGTACTGCAGTTTGCCCACTCGCATCAGCTGGACAGCCCTCAGTGGATGGAAACCAGGATAATACAGTCTGCAGAGAAAAAGAAGGAAAATGTGTCACTGTCAGCTCTCACCTTCACAGTCACTGCCTCTGCAGAGAGCTATTAGGGTGGGACTGCAAAGTCATTGTGAATGTTAATAAGGTACTCAGAGAAAATTAGCTGCACTTCTGAGAAGCATGAAATACTGAGGGGAATTAGCAAATTATTACTCTCCATCTCAGAGGAATGCCTTTAACATTATCCTGTTAGAAAGTGACGAGAGTGGGATTATTTAATTCGCTACTGTTGGATAATACAATAGCATTTACTGTACTTAGTGTTGCAAACAGAGGTCGTTCACAATCCCAGGTCTCTGGAGGGTTACAATTTTAAGAGCAAGCTTCATCAGGGAACCCAGTCCTGGATCCTCCAGGATTAAGGAGAGGGGCTGCAGGGAAAGCAGATATGTAACACTGAGGCCACAATTTCAGAGGATTTGTTTGCTGCTTCCTGTTGCAGAAAGAACTGGTACTGCATATTCAAGGAAATATCTCAGACTCGGCTTCTGCATCTAGACAAGGTATCTGCTAGTGTGATGATACACTCTTGTTCTTAATTAATTTCAGAGAAGCAGAGGTTTTCCATAAATCTGTCTGGAGTTAATAAAAACAGAACTATGCTCTCTTTTTTTCTAGGAAGTAGATGGAGACCAACATCATCATTAATTCCTCCCAAGATGCTCTTGAAATATCCATGCTTTCATGGTGACCACTCTGCATTTCCAAAGCCTGCTGGCCCTTGGCTCACAACACCTGGATCCCACCCCACCCATGTGTCCTAGATATGGAGAGCATGGCACCTCGGGAGAGCAACCTGGAGGCTGCAGAAAACAGTGGACGTGACTTGCCTGGAACTGGCCAGCAGGAAACTTGAGGTGAAGGGACACCCCTAGAAATTAAGTCACCTGCAAAAGATCTTAGATCTTTTTTTGACTAACTACACAAATGAAAGACTAAAAGCCTTAAGGCCAATGAACTGAAGACAAAGGTCCTATTCGATCAAACAGCATTTTATTTCCTCAAGTACACCAGTGGTGAGATTGAGGAGTGTCTAAAAAAATACAAAATTTATCACAACTGCAAGAAGATGAGCTGATAAGCTTCCCAAAATCTACTTTTTGAAGAATTTTTGGCGTTGTTTTTTTTTTTGAATTGATGCCAAACCTATGATCATTAGACTTCAGGGGACTTACTAATGAATGATACCACTGCAGTCAGAAAGACACTTAAATCTGCACGGGTATGATTAAACGCATGCTAAGACATTACACGCTGTAAATTTGTACAACGTATAGGCATCTTCTGATAAGTCTGCATGCAAATGAACGAGTTATCTTTCTCTGTTATTTTTCACTAATAAAAATGTAAGCATGATTAAATACAGGTAACTGTTTAAATGGCAGTGTATCTGGCTGTCCTTAAAAATCTCAAATGAAGATGTACAAACATCATGGAAAATGTTTTCACACCCCAAAACCCCTTTTCTGCTGATCCCATGGAGTTTCAGTGAAGACACACAGAAACACATGGGAAGCATGCTTGGCAGGATCTCAGGAGCAACAGCTTTTCATCTGCCAGAGCCTCTAACGAAGCAGCAGAAACCAACTCCTCAATAAGAATAATCCATCTTGAATTGCCAGGAGCACCACCTGTTCAGACCCCTTGTGGGCTGCAGTTCAACAGGCTGGACACCCAGCAGACAAGAGAGAAGAAAAATGATAGCACTTATCTCAGTCCAAACTGACCACTCAGGAACTTCAAGGATCTAGTTAAATAAATGCTGTAAAATCATCAGTATGTTTATTTTTAGATTTTTGTTTTTTATTATTGTATCAATTAACATGTGCTATCTGCTGCTAGTTAAATAGGAATAAAATTCAACTAAGTCAGAGATTTTGGTGTGAATTAGTGAAGAGTGATAGAAATTGCAGTGCTAACACAGCAAAAATGGGGATGGTGAGCACATGCACAACTTTGTGAAATTGCAAAGAAAATGAAGCTTGTATGTTTGTGTACTTCTGCCCTCACCTGTGACTGCTGCAAAGCCAGTCCCTCTCTGGGCCACCGAAATGCCAGGATGCCTGGCCATGGCCACAGGAGAGGAACCAGGGAGGCAAAGGTTGTTGCATGAGATGATAACTCATCCTTGCAGTCCCCATTAGACTTGTCTCTGCTATAGCGTGACAGCTGTGATTCTTTTCCTACTGCTCCTTCACAGCCTCTTCACATCTCCTTCATTCCACAATGTTACCTTTTATCGTTTCAACCATCTTTTTAATGTCTCTCCTTTTCCTCTCCCTCCTGAATAACCAGCCCATCAAAAATACCAACACAAACAGGGAACTTGGGCCTTGCCTCGCCTGCAGCCACTGCAGGGATGGCAGCTCACATGGACAAACCCAGGCTATGCTTTAGGTCAGCACCGTGGTGCCTGCTAAACTTCACATGGGTCCATCAGAACTCAGAATCTTCCCCTCCATACAAATAGGTTTTTTCTATAGATCATACATTCACCTGCAGTCAATAAAGATTTAGGATTGTGGTATACACAATACCAGAGAAAACAGGTGGCAATTTAGCAATGTCAAGTACTCAGCCCAGAATACCAGCTATAAACTAAAGCAAGTGAAAATTTAAGATGAGGACACAGAAGGAGTAAGTGTGAAACAAAGAGCCCTGTGCTCATAAATATTTACAAAGCTGTTTTACTGAGCTGATTTATGCTCTGATCTTATGCATGTACATAGTTACATTTTGCAAGCCTTAAAACTGACATTTGAAACAACTGTTTATTATCATATTCTGGAATAAATCTATTAAACTATTGGAACACCTTTTGTGGAAGCATATCCATTGAGTGAGTTTATTAGAGAAATCCAGGCAGCTTGCAGCTCTTCTGCGAGACATGTAAGTGGGAAAAATGCTGCTGGCTTCTTCCATGCATCCCTAGGATTCAGTATTATGAAAAACTGGCATGGGAGAAAGAACTAAGATGCAGTGTCAGGTACAATTTATTATTCCCATGCATTGCTCTGAACAAAACAAAATGGAAAATTTTAAGAATAAGGAAGATGTTTACCAGCCAATGAACAGATACCTAAAGACTGTCAACAACAGACTAAGACAACTATAGAGAAATACATTCTGTAAAACGCGTTACAGCTTGGGAAGAGTAGGATTTCAATCTGAAAAGGATTTTACGAGATTTACCAAGGCCTGAGGGACAAGAAAGGGAACAGTAACATACTGAAAGCTGAAATAAAAGTAGTTCTGTGGAGTGATGTTTCCTGGCCCTTGGCACTGGTCAATGCCCAGTAGTCCACTTGCAAAGAGAGATTAAACAGAATACAACAACTAACAAGTAAGGCTGTGCTGTAAACAAGAGAACTGGAGGAGGCTGAGAAAGATCTGTACATTTTGTATCACATCCTCTACTTATATGACACAGCACAGCTTTGCTCCCATCTATGACCAACAGCATCCATGCAGGCCTGTCTCTCCAGCCTGCCCTCCTGCATATTGACTGGTCTCCCCAGTGTGGCGTCACCTGCAAATCTCACAGAAGTGCATTTTGTTGCCTCCTCCATGTTGTTGACGTTAAACAGGACGAGTCCCATGCAAACCCCTGTGATACCCCACTGTTACTGTCATCCAAGCAGTGTGTGACCCAGCAGCCACACCCACACTCTGTAAAGCAATGGCTGCTTCTAATACACCATGAGATCAATAGCTCTATTTGTAATTCAGCCACAAGATTTGCCTTGATTAACCCCCAGAGCAGCCACTGATCATATACTTTATAAAGAGAAAAATATTTTTCCTTTGTTCTATATATCGGCTGTTAATCTCTTCAAGCAATTCCTTGTGTTCTCATGTAAAGGACAATGTAAAAAAGACAGCCCTTGAAAAATTTTACCAGTTCCTTCTATTTCTTAATACTGTAGTTCCATTAATTCGACTCAACTTATCTCCCGTTACTAGGTAAATAATCAGAGCATTTGAGTTCTCTTGTGAATTAAAGCCTAGGATTAAAAAAGAGACTATGCAAAATCACTGCCTTTTGTGATGCCTCATATTTTAAAATAAATAGACGCCTACCGTTCCCTGTAAATCAGGCTGTGGGGTTAACATTTACACTGTTGTCTTCGGCCTGATGTAATTATAAGCAGGCAGGATTTATAAAATCTGAAATAAAGGTTTAAAATGAAAATGCTACAAGGCTCTTTAATATGGTGACATGTAAACAGTGATGCTATACATAGCTGTAAATTGGTTTGCAGTACCTTTTAGTGCAAGGAAATATGACAGCATAAAAGACAGAAAGCAGTTTTAGGAGCTGCAGCAACAGAGAAGGAATTAAGAAGAGGCTCCTGGACATCAGGAAGGGTGGTGAGCAGAATGCAAAGGGGACAGCGTCAGCCTCGCAACAGAAGCATACTCTCTACAGCTGGTGGAAATGTTCACCATAAATATAGCACCCAGTAAGTTCAACCTTCTTTTCTTTCTCTGACTTATTCTTGATTTCTGAACTGCTCGGTTTTCCAGTATATTCATTAAAGCTGTTCACTGAACTGCAGCCTAGGAATTATTTTTATGTTGCCCAGTTACATGTTTTTATTACTCAGTGATGGTCATCTAATTCGCATTATATTATTGCCGCTGCTTGGCTGGGATCATCAATGTGTTCTAAATATGGGAATTATGAGAAACATTTTTAGGACAAATGTAAGGACAAATTTTTATTTGTGTTAAAAGGTATGAAACCTTTGGTAACAATCAACATTTCCAGTGAGGAGCTACTTATTTTATGAATAGTCAAAGAAGTCATACGTCAGGAGGGTAAGACAAGTAAACTGTGGTCATTTAGGAGCTCACAGATCTTAATGCCAGAGGGACTGTGCTGCAACTGTCCTGTCTGTACACTAAATCTCACCTAGCAATCCCTGCTCCAAACCCAGCAATTTGAAGCTGAATAGTGCTTAGCAATACTCTATTTATAGAAAATAATCTTAAGCAGCTTTATATATAATTTGCTCAATATTAGTGTTTTTTAATAAGCACTAGGCCTATGCAAGAGTTTTGCCTTGGATGGAACAAGATTAGAGGGTTATTTCTGGAGGAAGTGGGAATGTGTTATCAATACTAAATTACTCTGGTTTGCATGTTAAGTATTAGAAGTCTAGTTGGAACTGTATAATTTCTAAGGGCAATATATCTATATTAATCTCTGTATAATTTTCAGGGTTCCCTGTGGAAGCCTTTCAAAAGAATAGTGCCCTGGCTTTCATGTTAATAATGCGTTTTTTTCTTGGAACAATAATGGTGTTAACCTGTTATTCTTTCTGACTTCTCCTTCTCTCTTTTTCTCTCCCTTTCTTTTTTTCTCTTAACAACTCCCTGTTTATCATGGATGACCAGGTAAGTTTAAATCAGTTCAGTACCTTACAACTCCCCTTACACTTCTGGCAGCAGCCATGTCATTTTTGGAGTAGCAGGCTAAATCCTTAACCTGTGGCAGACCTGACATACTCCAGCTGCCCTGAAATATTTATTGTTCATTTTATCTCCCCATCACAGTGTCTCACTGAGAAGATCAAAGCATCAGTGAACAGTTTAATGCTGGCATCACCCTTTTCTATTTTTTCCCAGATTTGACACCTCTCACTTGGATTTTGGGATTGGCTCTTCAGCACTAGCAGGGAGGTGTTCCTGGAGATAACTGCTAGTGCACATCCCTAAAGCCTTAAAAAAGCTTTGCCAGTGAAGAGAAGACATTATTATTAGTAGAAGCTTTATGCTGGAAAATCTCTTACAAACTAAAGCAGGAAAAGTTAATTTCAGTTACTATTTCATAAAACTATTACCCTTAAGAGATTTACTCTTCTTCTGGTTTAACCAAATAACAGCTGAAAGTCAGCATAATTTTATGAGCCAGCTGGGGTCTGATATCAGTAGAGATGTGCAGACCTACCACCTCTGATCAGAGTTCATATGAAACTTCCATACTCTTATAATATATCCTGGCTGTATGTTTTTGCAGTCTAATTTACATGTGGTCTCTCTGTATTATTGCCATTTTGGCAAAACTCTCGGTATCCCAAATATTGAAGTGAATGATTTGGTTGATGAAGTGGTTTGTTCAGTGATACAGCAGAAAATCTCTGGGAAAGCTGAGAGTTGAACCTAGATCCCATTGTGACTTTAGGATCGTTTTTTGTTCATGCAGAGCCTGGTTCTTGTGTCTATGCTGTCTTGTCTATCTGTCCGGCTGTGCAATCCAAATCAAAGTAAATGTAGTTTTATAGGCTTGCTGTATTTTGCAAATGAAATGTAGAGACAGTAACCTTAGTTTAGAAACTTTTGTGCCAGACTGCCAGTTTATTTTTCTGGGTTTTTTTCATTCTGTCCTCACATAAGAAATGTCCTGTGAAATAACTGCCTCTGGAAACAATTCAGGATTTACATGCCTGAAATTATGGCTCAAAAGATTTTTCTTCACATCTGCATCTCATACTGTTCCATTACTATTTGTTTCAGTAATTTAACTGATGTGATCAAATAAGCAATTACACTTCCTAATCGACTGAATTCTCAAGAAATGTTAGCTATCCATCTCAGAAATAATTTCCCTCTGGTTGCTGATCATTCTGCCGTATTCCTTATGGTGATAATTTATGTCACATTAAAATAGATATTGTGCCAGATGTTGGCTCTGCCAAGATTTGAATGATAACTTTAATAAAATGACAAAGTGGTATAAATGGCAATTTTCATCTTGGCTCTCGATCTGTCTAACTTAAAATGCTGACACTGTCTGTTTGAACTGTCCAAATGTTCTGTCTTCTGGTGTTAAGAGATGTTAAGGAAAGACAGAGTGCTCAATCTGGGATGGAAGTAGGAAAAGATTTTATATAGATTGTCCCTGTCTCCTGGTTGATCTTCAAAACAACTTGTAGGTCTTGGGTTTTTTTGACATGAGGTCACCATTTTTACATAAAGATGGTAGGATGGACTGTTGCTGCAGATAAGAACATATCATTTCAGTCCTTGCATAACCAGAAGAGTAAGAGATTAACGTCAACGGTTTAGTTCAAAGGATTTATAAAAAGATTTTAAAAGCCATATAGAGTACATTGGAAGAATGCCAGAAAACACAAGAAGTGTAGGAAAGACAGCAAAAGAAGAATGGTAAAGCTAGTTAAAGAGAACATGCATGGGAAGAGAAGTAAAGTATGGAAGGAAAATGTACACTAGAGACACTGTAATTTGTGACAAAGACCTTGGTGTCACCTTCACCTTCAGCAGTGAACCTATGACTAGCTGTTGATGTTAAAAAAAATGGGCCACCCTCAGTATCTCATACAGCTGAGGATACAACTACAAGACTGGCTGCAGACACAAGCGATACAAGTTTTCTTAGTGCAGATAACACATGTACAGGTTTGCATGCTGTCACTTCTTCAGCCACAGAACCAGAGTGTGACAGGAAAATGAAAAACACTGGTGGACCGAGTTGCAGGCAACTTTCCTCTAATTGATTCCCTTTGCTCTGATGTGATTGCCCCAGTATTGGAGCCACACACATCTAACTGCTACTAGCGTCAACAAACTTCAGAGAGGCAAGCGTGCGTGTGCGCGTGCAAGCACAAACTGCACAAGGAAGGACACAGCTGGTAGTATTGACAACTTTGGTGCAAAATGTCTTCTCTCCACTCACCAGTATCTTAGATCACCTCAGAAATCCGTTGTAATACAGAAGACTGATAAGATGTGAGTTAGAGCACTTGTTTAAGCTATAGTATCAAACTTGTTTCCTTCTCTGTCGTATCTCCAGATAATTCTCCAGAGAAACTGTCAGGTGTAGTGCAATGACTCTCGCTCTTTAGAGAGATGATTACAAATACCAATTTCAGAGAGGATGGCTGAAATCTGGAGAGACACAGTCATTGTTCTCATGACAGCTGTGGGTCAGGAAAGAATCAAAGCAGCATACTTTTTGTCTGGATTTATGTTACTTCTGGGAACAAACGAGAGTTACGGGTTTTTTTTCCCCTGCACATAGATCAGTGTTTTAGTAGGCATTTCTATATACAGTGATGGGTTCTGAAGTAACCTGTATAATTTGGGAAATAGATCTTGGAGTCACAATGGCTATTTCTGTGAAAACATTAGCTCTGTGAAGCAAAACAAATATTAGGATAATTTTAGGAAAAGAAAACAGAGGAGTGCTGTAAAAATACATCATGGCCCTACATCTTTGCTATTGCATGCAATTCTGATTTTGTCTTATCAGAATAGTTCAGTAGGAAGGTGTGATGAGGACAGTTAGAAGTGCAATGAATGAATAAATAAATGCACCAAGATAAGCCTGCAAAAGAAATGACTGTGGAAGGACTTGGCAACAAATCTATGAAATCACGGGCTGCATGGAAAAGGCAAACAAGGAATGATCACTGTTTCTCATAACCCAGAAGATATCTGATAAGACCAACAACTGGTGGGTTCAGAACAAACAAAAAGATGTTCTGTCTCACACAGACATTAGTTGAACCGTTAACCCAGTGCCTCTAGGCGCAGTTGATTTTTTATCAAAAAGCAAAAGATAGTGAAGCCCAGGTTCATATTTTCCTCTTCCATGACGACATCATTTGGCATGTTACAGTCATCCTGTGATCACCAAATCTTCTCTGCTATTTCCAAACAATAAGCTTCTAGCTTAGAACAAGTGGAAGACTCTGAAAAGACTCATAGGAATCTCCCTCTTTTTTTGATATCTCCCCAGATTTGCCTTTCTTACTCAGTTTCTTATCCACCTTATCATTTTTGTGCAAATGACTCACCAAAATGATAGTAACTCTGTAATACTCCATTACATTCTTCATTGAAGCATAGCTCTGCAGTATTTTACTTCATTTAGATTATATCGTCTTATAGTATTTCATGATCCATTTTTAGTGAATCTATCTATATATTTTCCAGCATCTTCCATTCCTTTAATTTTTTATTCTTTCCAGAATTTGCCCTATATCTTTGAGGTGATAGCCCTCTAGTTGCCCTTCTAAAGTACTATGATTCTTATTCTTCAATTGTTCAGTGTCTCCTCTGACGTGAGGAGTCTCTTTGAGCTTTCCACTTTTACTTTGGAAGCAGAGTGTACCATGTCCATAACTAATAGTGATGCTAAGCAAACGAAAAAAGGGATTTACTCTGCATCATTTATTAATATGGTCCTTTTTGCTTTGTGATATCTTGTGCCATTGTTGTTCCCTGAGCAAACATCATCTTGTTTGCAGAAACAACCACTATGGCACTGTGTTTACCAACAGAGTTTCATGTTATTAGCAGTACGGGGGTTATGGAAAAAAATGAGATCAAGGATCTCTCCTTTCCCCTCCACCATCTCCAAAACCAGAAAGGTCCTGCTTCACTGTCATCCCAACAGCAGACACCTGATGCAGCTCAATGTGTACAGGCTTATGATTTGGTTGGGTAGCTGTTGAACATAGTGATACTAATCTCAGTGTCCTGCCAATGTCTGGATGGCTCATCCCCTCATTTTTCACCACTCAGCTGCCTTCCAGACTCACATCTCCTACAAATTTTTGCTTTCAGCCACAGTGTTGTCACTGTTCAAAATTTGTCACGCCTGTGCTTTACCAGCTGCCATTTCGGTTTTCCTTGCTTTTTGGATACTTACCATCAATAATAATAGCAACAATAAAAGTTGAAGTAGCATTTACAAATTTAGTGAGATCCTTATGCATAAATCGTTACCAGCATGTCTGAACAGGAACTTCATTGCCTGATGTCAGATATCTCATTTAGATATCTGGCCTTACTCCTAACGTCCCACTTTACCCACCTTGAAGATGAGAATAGTGATCTACTCAGCGGAGCTGATATGAGGCTAAATTCAGTCATGTTTGTGAAGCACTTTGAGAGTTCAACAGGAAGATTCTGAGAAGTTCAAAATATTAGCACTAGCTCTGAATAGAATTATGAATCCTTGGTAAGCTCACAGTTAAAACGTGACAGCTAAACAAGACCATCTGTCTGAACTGGAGAACACTTAACTTCCATCCCGTTGCTCAGCTGGCTAGAAAATTTCTTGCATGACCCAAAGGCAAGTAAATTGCTCCAGAGTTTCCTACAAAATAAAAAAACCTGGAAGAAAGGGGAGGGGGGAAATATCATTTTTTACAGAAAAAAGGAGACCCCGCTATGAACTTTATGAACACCAATCATAAGCAATAATCTCTCCCAGGCTCTAAAGTGCTGCCTGAAATGCTGGCTGAATATAAAGGAGAGATTTTTTTTTTTTAAGGTAACACCACTATGCCTCTTCATGGCATGGAAAACTGTGCAATAGTTCAAAAGACCAAGGCATGCTTGAACTCTCTGTAATTGAAAGTAGCGTGTTCACTGAGCAAGCATTTTTCAAGCAACACCATGTTTGCTGAACACCTGATTAATGAGTACGTTTGTACCTTGGCAGAAGAGGCAGGGGGTAAAAATATTTAAGAGAAGATTGCCTGAGGAGGAAATAGATCCATGAAACAAATATTTCAGTTTATATAACGTAGAGCAATTTTCAAGATTTCATGCTTTACATGGTAGCTCATATCAGTAGCTAGTTTAGTATGTGAGCTACTGTCATCAATGGCCAAATCCAACATGTATGCTACAGACAACAGAACATCTCAAGGCATTTTCCACTGATGTAAACTGCTGCAATGGCGCTGATTTTAATGCATAGACTGCCAGAGTTATATCGCCTTTTGCTAGCACAATGCTTCTACGAGCTATAAAACAATGTTAATGTCAGCATCACAGAATCAAGATCAAATTTCAAGAACATCTCTCAGAATGCATAGTACTTTGGATTAAAAGATTTTTGTCACACTTTTTGTTCAGATGTTGCTTTCTTCCTACACTGCTCAATGGCCAGATTTTGGCTCAAGATTATTTGTGATCACAATCCACTATTTTGTAATTGTATGCTGTTATTCTAAAAGATTCTGAGGTTTTGTAAAATTTTACCTAGCTATACTTATGTGGCCCAGCCATTCGGATCTTGTTTAGAGATGTGAGAGACAGGAGGATAAAAGACTCTCCAATTGGCATTCTGCATCAAATTTCCTGAGTTTGAGGTTTTGGATTGTGTTTCCAGATTAGGTCATTGGAGATTCATGTCTTGACATGACAAGGATGTCTTTCTATAGGCAAGATAAGGGATGAACAATTCATTTAAGCTAAAGTGCAATACATTCAGGGACCTGCTGAGCAAAGCTCTTGAGCAAAAACAGAAACAAAGAGTTCCCAAACTGAAAATATAATGCATAGTGAACAGGAGCCCAGTTCCCACAGAATTAGTTGGGTTTTTTTCTCCCACTTAGTGGCTACAACATAAAACTACATGATGGCTTTATTGGAAGGACAACATTTTCTCCAATCACGGGTGCTCCAGCTCTTGAGAGGAGAGCCATGGAACAAAGGCCACCTCTCTGGGCCAGACCACAAGTGCAGTGACTGAGTGTGACACTGAAGAATATGGCCATGAGCCAACAAGAAAAAAAAAAAAAGGAAAAAAGAAAACAAACCAACCAGCCCCTGGAAGCTGCACAGGAAATCCTGTGGAGTTACTTGACAGTGACCTGATCAGTCTAGACCTTACAATGGTACTTGCACAGTCATGACTGGAGGCACAGACATTTCACATCCAGCCTCCTTTGCTTTCAGGCCACGGGTAGGCATCCTATAGGTGCAGCACACTTCTGACAGGAATCTTCCAAAACGATCTGATAAATGTTTACTTTTCACCCCATTTACTGAGGGCAGTAGGCACAGAGGAAGAGCTATAACTGCACTATCATGCCTAAAGCACATGAATAAACATCTTGTCACAGTCTAAAATTACGAAACAGTGAGCAACCACACTTCTCTCTTGGCCAATTGTGTGGAGGCAATTAGCACTTTGATTTACGGATGAGTGGAGGAGGGGAAATGAGCAAAAGACATACATGTGGACTCTATCTAGTACTGTTTTTTCTATCAAATGTTAGTTGCATCCCACTGAGCTAAAGAAAGACTCTGAATACTTGGCCCACAGTTTCCAGTAGACAATTTCTGTGCAGTGAGACAAGGTTCACAGTTCTAGCTCAGAAATAATAGCCAGCACATGGGGAAGAGCTCCAGCAAGTTGTTGTGCAAGTGCAGCAGAGCTGCCAGGGTAACCGATCTATAAGTCCTGGACTACTATATCATCCTGTGCCCCAGGTTACACCCCTTTGTCGTCTAAAACCCTTTGGCATTATATTTACTATTGGTTTCCCATTACATGCACCAACTGTGTCTGAGGCAGAACCTCTGGTGTATCTCACAAGTTGTTATTTCTAACAGTAAGAAGAAATTACTTTTTCTCCCGCTTGCTCCTGTTTTATTCTCTGTTTTCCTCTTCTAGTTTTTGAATCTTTCTTTCCTAGTTTCTCTGTCCTTACCCCTACATTTTTTTCTTTCATTACTCTTTATCCCACCAAGTTGCCTTTTTCCCTTTTAACCTCCTCTCACCACCTTTTTATTCATAATTTTCTATTTTTTCCACTTCTGGGTTCTGTCTACCTACACATAACTGAAGTGGTGTCTGTGGAGGCTGATTGCTCATGTGGATGGGCTACATGCAAGATACACACCTTTGAAGCAACTGTTAGAACTCTAACAGCTGTTTCAAAGTAAACTCCCCATAAACATTGAAAATTACATGTTAAGACATGCAATGGTGTACTGTGCATAAAGCCGCAGGAAACTACCTGCTGATCTATGATACGTCCATTAATCTCTGCAGCCTAAAGGGCATCTTGTAAATTGGTACAGGAGGCAGCCATGAAAAGAAATCTGTCAATACTCTTTTGTGAGGCACAGGAAAAGCACAAACTGAGGCAGGCATCAAAATCTAAAATGGCATTTTATTGCCTTGAGCAAAACCAAAATGTCATGGCTCCATCTGATTTTGCAAAGTAGCACAATGGGACCTCACCATTTGATTGTTAATTTGTGATTTCTCTGAAATATGGCTTAGATAGCTCTTGGCTTTCATGGCATCCATTCTGAGGATTTTTGTATCACTCCAGTTTGTATTTCGTGCTGGACCAGATGTATCTCGGTAGAGTGCAGAAGAAAGCCTCTGCTAGGTGACAGTTTCTCTCCCAGAAAAATGGATGTCTTTCCTGGAGTCACCTTGCAGATGCACATCATGGCACTGTAAGCTTTTGTAATGAAAAGAACTTCATGCTCTTCCTTTGAGCTGTATCTTCTTTCTTTCTTTGCTCATGGTGGTACATCAAGTAATGTTCTTTCTTGGTTCACTCCCTCTGCTTTTTCTTAAGACTCTCACAGGACGAGCAACTGCAACTCACATGAAAGACCAGTTCCTAGAAAGGGGTCTGCAAACTGCTTACTGGCTTTCCGCAGACTTTTTTGGGCAAAAACTGTGACATATCTTATCACAGTCCTTGATATTTAGGGCAGTTCTTTACATTGTCCCTTATCAGACGAACAGCTGATAAGAGTTGTACCTTCATATAAGAAGGTATATTGCTCAGTTCTAGCCCTTACTTTGTTGGTGCTACCATCAACTGCCATTCTTAGCCTTGAATCACCACATCTGCTCTCATCCAGATCTGCTATCGATAGGCAACAGGGTGGGGCACGTTTGTGGCTGAGCTCCTACTTCGACTTTTCTGAGCAGCTTTGCCATGTGTGCATTTTACCTCTCCCAGGCCTGCTCTAGATCCCATCCTAAAGCTGAATGACCACTGCTTTGGTGTTTAGGCCATGGTTTTGAGATCAAAATCCCTATCCTGCAGAAAGAACCTGGATTACTCTTGCAATTTTTTGGTAAAAATTTAAATTTATGTTAAAAGATAATAATTACATGAAAAGGAAACTCAAAGTTATGCATTTCTACATGCTACCAGTCTTTTGAACAGTGGTCTTCCAGAACAAAGGTAAGAATGAAGCCCACTTTGGAACAGAGAGTTATTTAGCTACAATACAGCAGAAGGCCTGGACAGTTTACACATGTAAATGTTAGATGTTGCTATAAAGTACAAATAATGCTAACTGTGCAAGTAAGTTTTGCAAAATATGTATCTTTTATTCATTGCTGTTCTGAGGCATGATACAGTAGATTCTTTAAAACTTCAGAGTATTAACTTCTCCATAACATTTTTTTATGAATAGAGATGAGCCAAGAGGGAAATTTTGCTGTGCACGGAAGTACACTGACAGCATGAACACTACTGTGTAGTAGAAGTATTTCCACCATGACATAAGAGTTTTAAAACAAACGCGTGCAGTTATGCAGATTGCCTTAACATTTAAAAATACGAGCCCAGACAGATTAAATATAACCATACCACATTTTTTATTCCTACATGATAGAATATAGATCAAGTAATTTCATACAGTATGTCATACAATATTATACAACACACAAGACATAACATTTTAAGCCAGTTTCATGTGGAGAAATATTTATAACAGAAAACAGCCATTGAAAAAGGCTATGTTCTCCCCAAGAGAGAAGCAATAAATGGAGAGATTAGTGGGTTACTGAGTACAGGAATGCCCTGTTTTGGCTCCAGTCTGGAGCACATACACTTTTCTCTTCTTTTTCTCTCTTTTCCTTTGGCAGCCTTGTCGTCTTGTTTTGGGAACAGCCAAGCCTCTTCTAAACCCTCAACCACCAAGTCTCCTTTAGCTTTTAACACAGCTTGCCCGTGCCCAAGGCTCCTTCACTGAACATCTTTCCTGTGCCTTTCCCTATAAAGGGCTCCTGACAAGATCGCTAACTTCCACAGTCATCAGACTTGTTAACCGCATCACAAACCTCGTGTATAGAGTAGGGTATCGAACCTGAGACATAAGCTTGGTACCTTGTACTGAACTACTCCCACCACACGTTCTCATTTTCAGTACTTTTGTAGCGTGACTCTACAGCAAAATTTTTATTTTTGAAAGCAGTGAATGACCATTTACATGAAGAATAGATTCCATAAATCAGAGTAGTGAACAAACTGATGGTTGACTGGGCATTTAATACCTGTAGAGCAGCTTACCCAGTGTGTCTTTGTCACCCAGTAACTGTCCACAACATTGCTATTGATGACCTCACTGTATGTGTATTACTGTACCGCATTTAATTTTAACACTTTATTTAAAACTCCATGAACTCCAGAAAGATCTCTCTATCTTACAGATAAGGTCAACCATTCAAGATAGAGTAAAGACAATTTACACATACTTTAAAGGAAGGGTGTTTGGTCAAACCTCAGTTCTACACTTGCCACTGTATGTGGGACTATCCCAATGAACCCTGAGTTGACTTGATTAGAAATTATGACTGCAATATGAAGCACTTTTTGGATTACAATTTCAGATTTTCAGCATTTATAATATGATTTTCAGGAGGAGTTTGGAAATAACTACAATTCTTGAGTAGACGTAATTCTTCTGCATAATACCAGAGTTAGACAGCTTGTTTACCTCTAGACTTTCAAGGTTAATTTGAATTCGTTAATAGTGTGAATTCAAAGTAATCACTCTAGCCATGCTGTAGATCCTGTCACTGAAAACTAACACAGAGTTATTTCATATTTAGTTTGATTTGTTTCCAAAGTAAATTGGGCCATACTGCATTAAACTGAGAAAAATAAAGATATTTGAAAAAACTAATTAAAGCATTTTAAAATCTGTTTGGGTTATTTACTCTTGAGGCAGAAGCACTGGTCAAACAAAAATGGTATGCTTAAAAATCCAAAAGCCCATGTTTCTTCAGAACAGTGGACCAAAACGTATGTAAAGAAAAAATCCTATGATGAAGATCATGTAACTACCTTCTCTTCAGAATAATATTTGATGTTTTTTGCATGACTTGCTCTAAGAGGACAGGAGTTAGCTAGAAAATTGGCTAATGTGGAGAAAAGAAAAGATTCGTCCTTTCAGATACTAGACAAAATGGGGCAAGGCGCTAGCTAGATACAAGAATATATTTTGCATTATTAGGTTAATAAGCTGGTTGTGCTACATTTTGATCCAAAATTGATGGTACAATAAATATAAATTATGAAGTATTAATCAGAAATGGCATATTGTGCTTAATGTACTAGCAAATACTAAACTACCAACAAAGACATAATCAGTTGCTATAGTAATTCCAGTCTCCACCTATGCCTTAATGAATTGTAAAGGGCTATGATAAATTTTGTCCTTTACAAAATGTGTTATTTCCCATAATTGGTTTTAGTGGATTTTCTGCACAATCCCCATGTGCATACTGCACAGATCACACAGTGTCTAATCAGATCCAAATATCTGATTTGAATTTTTATTGAATGCTGACCTTTCCAATACATATTTCATTGGTGTTTGTATCTAATATATATATCGCGATCTCAAATATTCCACTCTGCTGGTGTTTAAACAGAAGGCAGCATGAAATCAGTTCACTAGGAAAAACTGAAGCAGATCAAAAAGAATAAAAGATTTTTAAAGCAAAGTACAATAGTTAATTATCACAAGCCTTAAAACTGGGAGAAATTCTCCCATGTGTATAAGGGCCAGTACAGGTCCTGTACATCAATTAGGCCCACTTAAAGCCCATTTTAAAGGCTTAGACAGGATTTATGTGGTGCATAAGCCTGAGGCTGTCTGCCTGCATGTGAATTTCATCCTCTATGAATATACCTGTCAAATCTGAACATTAAGGAGGTTGTTAGCAAATCAAAATTGAAATTCTCAGACATTGTCACTTCAATTGTATTTGTCACTGTTCCCTTTCTCATAGCAAAACAAAGTGGTTACATGCACAAAGCAAGTGCAGGCAACTGCGGCCACAGTACTAAATTTTCTCATTTAAGCTGCTCTAAAGTGGAAGATGGATGGTACTTTCCAAAGAAAAAGATTGTTTCTCTCTCTTGCTGTCTTTAAAGCAAGAGGTTTTAGTGGTACTCAATAAAATTCATTTCTATGTCAGGAAACACAGGGCAGGACAAATGCTGTACTAAGCTCCCAAAATACATAAGCCTTCAACTACCTGTTTTGTTCACGTATAAGTCTTTAAATGCATGATTAAGTTGCATTATATAAGGAGTTGGAATTTGATCCCTGATGAGCAGTTATTTAGGATTCATGGATTCTTAGTAATTATAGGTTTCTCCATTCCTTTACATTTCTGCATTAGTCATCATTTCTAAGGAAGGTAGAATTGTGAAATTGTGAACCTCTACTTACTCCCAGAATTCAACAGAAGACTTCTTTTTCTTGAGACACAAAACATTTGACAAGTATTTAATTACTTGGATCCATGACAAATTATAAAATAAAGGAAAATCTACTGGAATAATTTTTCTCATAATTCCTGGAGAAAAACTATAGATACTTCGGGTGGGGAATTTGCACTGAAAGCACTACAGAATTCAGGCTTTGCATTCTACTGGACTTTCTCCTATCAGATCCCATCTAAGCTACTAATGATATCAGATTTAAGGAAACTTTTTTTTTTTCAATTTCATTTCTGGGCATTATTTTCTGTATGTCCTTATGCTTCCTCTCACGTCAAATTGCCAAAATATCACCACTGCCTCATTTAAATCCCTCTTAGTAAATTACATATTCTGCAGTGTCCGAAGAAAGCAGAATTTGAACATTTTCCCACCCTAGGAATCCTCTAGTAACCCCTGCCACTGGATTTTTTGGTAAGCATTGTATTTTGTCCATCTTTCTTTCAGCCTGTGCTCTGAGGTCATTTCATGTCTTTGTACTGTACACTGTACTGCACCTTCTAAGCATTTGAGCACTAATTCCACCTCTATCCAGGAAAGCATTAAAGTAATTGCTTAAGCATCTGCTTTGTTGACTTCCGTGGGCCTTATGCACATGTCTAAATCCTTTCCAGAGCTACCTGCAGTTGGTTCTAAGTAGTTAACAAATAATCAGTTCTTCTACTATACTTGACCATGACTTTAGAAAATTCTTACACAACAGTAAGAGTAGGATTTATCCCAACAGTATATTCGTGCTGTCAGCTTGCTCTCTAACTTTAGATGCCTGGATGGGAAGCTTCATCTTCCCAGGTCCCCAGTATAGGTAGCACAGAGTCAAGGGCTCCTTGGGAAGGAAATTCAGAATACCTAACTCATTCTGCTGAATATTCCCCAGCATAAACAACTTAAGATCACCTTATGAGCTCAGTTTTCTGTCATGTTGATTCAGACTCCTAACTGTGGGGTAATTTGTGCCACACTTGGAATCTCCAAATTGAAATGGCGATACAGAATGATTGATTTTGCTTGTAATTTAAAAATCTTTGACACATACAGAAAGCTTCAGGACAGTGCATTTCTATAGGAACAACATACTTCTAAGAAGAACTGCAAACCTCCTTCTATAAGTATGTTGGTTGTGCAAACTTCATCAATGATTGCATTTAATAAATGCTGTAGCAGTAAATGTCTAGAGACTAAAAGCACAATTCTCAAAGGGCCACAGTTTCTAATTTCTTTGGAAAACAGACACAATCTACACCATGAAAAATTTAATTGCATTTTAATTACAGTCAGCTGAATAGCATGAGATATGTATGCCTTCATTTTTTAATAGCTTCTGCCACTTCCAGCAAATTGTGGAGAGAAATAATGGATGCCTTGAGTATTCTTTCTGTCTGCTTCTACCAAAATTGAAAAAAAAAAAGGTAAAAAATTCAAAATGAAGGTTCAAATTCTTCTGGATCAGTCATAATCCAGGAGGAATACTAGCAATAATGAATATGGATACACAAACGCAGCTGCAGCATTCACATCAGTAGCAAGGTAATGCAAAAATTTGCCCCTTTGGTCAAGTTCTGCTACATTAAACTGATAAAAAGCTCTTGGCTGGCTGACTCAAGGTTGCTTCTTTGTTTTATAAGGTCAGAGTTTTAACATTTGAAAAATATTTTGTATATTGCAATATTTACCTCATTTGCTTCTACAGACATGTTGTAATCATACAGGAATAGCACAGAATATGGCATACCTAGGGAAACCCTTATGAATAAAAACATACCAGCTTTTTGAAGGACTTTATTAAACAGGTGTATAGCCAATGAAAAATGTCAGGCTGGATACAGCGCAGACAAGCCTGGCTTTTATACCACGCCCCACATACAGTGGTATCTGAATGGCATACAGAATGAAAATACGTGGACAAAGTCTCTGTAGTGCTTAAATCTTCTCGTAACTGAAGACAAACTTACATTAAAAAAGGGTTTCTGTTTAGAGTTACTGGGAAACAGGCAAACCAGTATGTCTTCATTTTGGCCTTAATGTCTTATTCATGCTGACCTCAAGCACAGGAAAGCTTCCTAAGTATGGCTGAATTATTTAATTCAATACATACTATTGTATTTAATACATACCATTGGCGAATTAGCAAGAACAGGAAGTATGTGAAGGGGAGAAATTATTTGTCTATCCATGCTCATAGAAAGAGGATGGAAGGGAAATGTGTGTGACACTTTGTGCTCCTTGCCATAATAGATTTGTTTGACCACAGGGCACATGCATTAGCTACAAATGAACATTAGTTACAAATGTAAATATACCACTGGGGATGAGGAAATTTTATCTTTTGCAAATCTGTATTAGACACAGTAACGTGGACTCTTTTGTTATTACTACTACTACCATTATTATAAATTTTTTCTATTTTTTAAGGGAGGACTTAAACAGTGATACGAATTACTTGGAGAACCAGTCCTGCTCATTGTGATAAATCCTCATCGCTGATTTGCTGAAAAGATACATCACACAAGAAAACATTTGGCCTCTAAAGATACAGTACTGTCAAAACTGAAATATCAAGATTATCCCACTTTGTTATCACAGCAGGAATCAATATTATACTGAAAGTGTAAATGAGGCAGAAGTAGGTATTTTCATTAGCAAATTACAGAGGAGAGTAAAGATCTTGAAAAGAACACTGTATTTTCTCCACATTCATTACGCCACTATTATCCTACGTAGCATTTTAAATGTCCTGTTGTGGTAAGAGTAATAATGAAACCCAGGAAAAAATCACATGCTTAACTACGGATAAAGCACCTATTAAAGCACAGTTATCCAACCTGACAATTCAGTAGACAAAGAACATTCACTGGAAGCAAGTAATTTTGAGCTGCATCTTGCATGTTTATATGTTTAAAGCCCTCAAGTTTCTCCTGCAATTATTATCATGAAGACAAAGAGTACAAAATAAATGAAATCTGCTACAAATCTTTTTTTTTTCTTTCCCGACAGGTGTGAAATATGGGATTCCTAATAATTCCAGCACATTATTTTTTAAAATAAGAACCTGGAAAACCTTAAAGTTTCAGTGATATTTTAAAGTCTGACTAGAGGTTACAGGGAGGTTAATATTGGTCATCCTTTTCTTACTGTTGTGCTCCTTTATTCCCACAGGTTTACCATAAACAGCATGAATTTGCAGAGGCAATACAGCATTGAAAGTAGAGACTAGAGCATGAATAGCTGAAGAACTGTTACATGAGAAGTCAGAAACGTTAGCTGGTGTAGCACAAGAGTTTCTTAGAGGATTTGCATTGGAGAATAATATTCTTTCTGAGCAATTGCTCTGTTTCCCCTGTCCAGGAAGACTAATGACAAAAGCACTGGTATTAAATCTGTTAGAAGAGCTGAAAACCAGCGAAATGTGTCAAAAGTAGATGAATTTAACCTTGCAGTATTCAAGGAATTGAAACTATACCCTGGGGCACATTAGAGAAGTACATGGATAGTAATTATCTAAAAGGAGATAACCAACATGGATTTAGAAAGGCAAGAGCCTCCCTAACTAATCTACTTGACCTTTATCATGAGGCTAAAGACAAGGCTGATAATGGGCTCTGCAAATAAAAGAGTGTGTTTGTATTTTCAGGAGGTCATGTGGGCATACACAAGAAATAGATGAAAGGGGTGAAAAGAAAATAGCTTTATAAAAACCTTTGAAAACCCATAAGAAAGCATGTACTGCAAGGGAATGCATTTAACCCTCCGTGGTCAACTGAAGCACATGCACAAACAGCAACACTGTGGGAGCATTTGTTGCCTCATCCACATGGTAAGTTTGCACAGTAATGTAAATGGTAACCATGGAAGCGTCACCTTCATTTACACACAAGTAAAGGGGAAAATTACATATAAACTACAGGGATCCAGTACAGGTTAAAATTTGATTTAACAAACTAAGCAGCTATAGTACATAAAATCCCCCTCTACACGCAGCTTTTCTTTTTTCATTTCATTTTTTTTTCTTTTTCTCAAGACAGCAGATGAACCTGAGGAAGGCAATGCTGGAGAAGGGTAGCAAAGGTAAAGCTACTCTCAAAAAAAATGTCTTTCTTGAAATTAGTCTTCTAGCTTATGATAATCTGTGGATGCTTTGGGTGGGGAATGCTTGGGCCATAGTGAAAGTCTACCTTCTTACAACCACATCCAAAGCCCACAGAAATTAATGAGGTTTGGATGATGTCCTTGCAGTTTCACTTCCCTCTAACCAGGTGCCAAAGTGCTCATCTGTCCATTTGGAATGAAGCAGAAAAGCTCTAGCAAGCTGATTATTTTCCTCATTCCTGCACTGCCTGAGCAGGGGAGATGGCTCCCCTCGCTCTTCTTGGAAGGTGGAAAAGATCCTCTCCTACCTTGGTTGGAGAAATGACAGTTTATGAAAGGAGGACTTTGTGTGACTGGAACAAGCTCTTCCTTGGAGAAAAGAGAAGTCAAGTTATAGGGTCTTCATCCTTTTTCCACAGGAACTACTGGAAGGAGGACTGCTTTTCTGTCTCTTGATGGAGAGGCTACCAGTAATGATATACATTTGTACTCTAAAGTTGCTGAGTAATGGGGGTTAAAGGAGCAGAAATTTCAGAAATACACACACACAGAGACACCCCAACTCATTCTTCACCAAGGAACGGAGAGAGGAGTCAAAAAAAAAAAATGGAGATAAACAGGTTGGAGTCAAAGAAGCAGTAAGGAATATAAGAATAATTTGAGAGAGGAAGGAATCTGATCCAAAACACCTTCCTGAGGTTAGCTACTGAGATAAAAAAAAACCAAAAAGAACCTGCACTGAGGAATCCTAGAAGATCCATACTGCCTCTAGCACCTAACATTCACAGATCTTTAAACCCCAGAATGAAAATGCATCATAGTCCTTCCGGGAACATTTTCTACATCCCCATCTTCTTTACTGAGCAGAGAGTGGCTATCATCAACTCTCCTCCACAGGGTCATGAATCCCCTTGCAGGTTGCCTGTTCCCTCTTCTTAGGCAGGTAGGTAAAAAAAAAAAGAAACTCTTCTACAGGTAGCATTTATTTGTTGTTGAAAAAAAATCTGCAAATATTTATAGTATTTGACCATCTAAACAGCATTTAGAAATGTACACATTGCTTCTTTTTTCTCCTCATTTCAGAAGTGTGCTAGAAGCAGCACAAAATATTCTGTTCTTTGCTATGAAGTGGAACATACTTGCCTGCATTTTAGCTGAATTTATGAGGTCCCTGATTTTGTTTCACAGTCAATGACAACTTGAATCCTACTGAAATAAATATTCATAGCATGCATATTCCAGTCGTATGTACAAATTTTTAAAGTTAAAGCTTGGTTCCTATAATTAAAGCTATTAGTAAGGATTCCAAGATGGCTCTGTGCTTGTGCAGAAACTTGCAGAAGAATTATCTCAATTTTTTAACGCCAGCACTTGGCTGAAAGTGCCTTAATACTCAGCTAGTGTGGAAGTAAGCATTTTTACCTGAGGGATAAAAACTGAGCTTTGCATTTTAAAGGTTCACAATACAGTCACAAAGTGAAATATTCTAAAATATTCTAAAATGCATTCATTTAAAGAACTCCACTAAAAAGAAATCTGAGAAAACTGCAAATATGCTCATGCTGTTCTGAAGGCAAAGGAGAAATGAATTTTGGGAAAAAAATTAGTTGCTATTCATTGTTTTCTCAGCTCTAGTCATAATTTGCTCTGTTCAGGTCCAATTCTAATATCAGTGACAGAGGCCCATAATCTCTGGCTGAGCTGAGTCATGTTGTGTGGGATTGGCACATGTTCAACTGCTGAAAAATCGTTACCGGGAACTACGGTGATATATCCTATTGTGGCAATTCCCTGGATGTGGTCCCTTGAGGATTGCTTTGCGTTATGCAAGGGTCTCCCCTTGAATCAAATATCTCAATTTTAAATGTTGGGAAAGCATTCAAAGGTGAATATTGTCCGTAGCAGGGGCACCATCCAGGTAGTGGAAGTGGAGATGGTATCTGTGGGTAAACACAGAGGCAGGAAGGAAAATCTTGTGCTGCTGCTTGTCATTTGTAGCTTGTCTTCTAAGAGAAAAAGTTTGGCATTTGGAAAAGAAAATATATGCCTGTAGCTGACTGGGCAGGGGTGGGAAGGTGTCCTGAGACAGGTAGGAATGTGGGGAAATAGGAAGATAGTGTTTGGTGTTACGTGAGATAGGGGAATGAGAGTCCAACACCAGGTGGGAAAGAAAGTAACTCCTGGAGATTTGGCAGCTGCCAAAACTGTCTTTGCAAAAAGAAGTTGATGCTCCACTGCAGTCAGTAAGCTGATTAGCTAAAGCTATCTAATCAGTGCTAGGGTACCTAAGAGCATGAGATGTTCAATTGTCATTGCTTAGTTACACTAATGGGAGAAATAACCCCCCCAAAGTTTAAACTTTCAATTTTTCTGTGCTATACTTTCTCTCAAGCTGCCCTTCACACCTGGAGGAAGCTTCCTATAAGCATCCATAAAACTACTTCATTAGCTTTCAGCAAATCCCTCATTAAAATTCCTCCTTGTCACAGTGCCCGGATAATGTCTAGACTATGTGGGAACTGGTAACATGTCACTCATGCCCACCAGTTGTCAGACTGTCTAAGGCTGGAAAGGACTGATGTCCTGGTCATACTCTATCTTATTGTTAACCTGTCCTTCCCTGACCTGCTGGATTTATCTTCTGTGACAGCTCTGGAAAAGAATCCCTTTTTTAGCCTCATAACAAGATTTATGGAGCCATCATCTGTCTGCCAGTTCTTTAGTAACTTCTAAATCCATTGGCCAATTTTAGCTAAATTTGGCAGTGAAATACAAATCTCAAAGATGTTTTAGTACTCTAAAAAACTAAGATAACAGAAGATAAAATACCAATACTACTTTCTGCAAGGTAAAGAACACACTGTGAGCTTGCCTCGAGATAGGTATGACAGAATGCATGCACGAAAAATGTTCTAAATTCTTCACTCATGGGAGACTCTGGTTTGTGCACTATAAAACCCATTATGCTGTCTCTCCAGCGAATTCTCTGATGTGTAATAAGTAGTGCATGAAAAACTGCAGCATAGCTATCATTCAGTCAGTCGGCATAAAAAGTCAGTCAATCAGAGACAAAAATCTAATGGAAAAATAGCTGCCTGAGTTCTGGAGACCAGTGAACAACTTGCTTGTTGAAGCATTGGCATGGTGGTATTTTTCCTTTAGAGCTGACATGCCGCTGCTTGGAGTTTCTTACAGCCAGAAGTTGTCTTGGTGTTGTTTATGGCCATCATGAAGGACTTGCACATTAACAAGCAGGGAAAGGCTACAAGAAACATACTGAGCTAGGCTCTGAAATCCTGTGATTTCAGGAGTCCACAGACTGCAAGTTTCCAATATGCTCATTGCACATGTCTGCAGCCAACTTTTCCGTATGCTTGTACATTTATGGATAGCACTTCAGGGAAATCCATGGCTTCCAAAAGGCAAACATTTAAATGTAAAGAAGAAAAACAGATCTCCTGAGTGACTGTTGTTTGCAAGCTCTCTTCAGGAGGAGAATTAACCAGACAACATTCTATAAAGTATGAATATTTAACAAATTTTTTTTTCTGAAATAATGTAGCCTTCTTATTAGGCACAGAGGGCTGGATACACCTTACATAAATACTTGACTCTGGTCACTGGTACGATTTGTATCAGCAGAAAGTTAAAGGTCAGTGATAGCTTGGTCAAAGGGCACACATAGGTTGGTGTCAGGGATGAAACAGAGCAACATGCAGTGACACAGAAGGCAGATCATGTACAAAATTGGCGATGTTTTCAGAGTAGAGAAGGAACAGTGGTGGTAGCTATTAAAAACAAGGCAGTACATAAATCAGGGCTTGCTCCTTCAGACTGTGATGAGCCTTCCCCAACACTTCCACTACCAGATATATTGCCAGCATCAGCCAGAGGGTGGATTTATTCTCACTAACTATTTAGACTTACACTAACACTTACACTACACAGACTTCATTGTTCTATCCCATCAAGTTAGATAGTATCATTATCTCTGGTCCCTCTGATCCACCAACCTCTGTTTGTCTTCTTTTTTAAAATATTTTGAAATCAGAAGCCACTGTACTGAAGTCACTGAAACCCAAAAGCTGTGAAAGAGTAGAGGGCAACAGTCATGCAAACACGAATTTTCTCAAAATTGGATATACAATCTTATAATGGTTTTGGCCCCACATAATCTCCATGTAAAAAAAAATTCTAAGCAATGTTAAGTACATAAATATCAGCTTATTAAGGACTGCCATTCAAAAAAAGACCATAATTTATTACAAACTCCTACAATGCAGTGTGCTCTTCAAGAAGAGGAAAGTGATGTAGTCCGACAGTTTCAAAATTATTAGTTATGAGTTCCCTTTTCATTTCCCTGAACTCTCACTCAGTAGTTTTATTCAAGGATGTTAAGTTAAAGAGTGATAATTTTAAAAAAAGATTTCATAATGGTTTTACTTTGCCTTATCCAAAACCCTTTTGCTTAGCAGAAAAGGGTGCATTATACAGTGAAGAGCATTCGATGGATGCCTCATGAAATCTCCTTTGCTTTTTAAATCACTGCTTTGTCTGGGTTACATGATAAAATAATCTGTATCCCCACCAGGCCGTTGAAAAGCAGGTATCTTCAACTGTTGAGAATAAAGTAAAATTGCAAAACGTGGCTACACTACAATTAAAGAGCAGATGATGCTTCACTGAACTCAGGGAAAATTACAAACATCTGTCAACATATTGTAACAAAAACTCCTACAGTGAACAAAAGTCATAAGTGCAGCCTCTTACTTCCAGAGAAGTTGGCTAATTTAAAAATTATGTATATGAAAGAGAATCAGGTCTTGAATTTATGAAAGTGTCCTTGCCTATAAAGAACTGAGGAAGAGAAACATGCTACAGAATCCACACACACAAGATTCACGCACTGGATGATGAGAGTATGAGTGTGTGACCACACTTCCAGACACATGAGAGAGGAGGACCTGTCACTGCACTGGTCCTGGGTAATGAATCATCTAGTAATAAATTATTCCAGCTGACTTTTCTCAGGGATCCTTGTTGTCAGATGCGACAGACATGGAGATGGAGACAAGCAACAGCCACTGGACTGGGGAGGAGGAGTACAAGGGAGAGGTCAGAAGAGCAAGTTTCCTGTCCAGCGTGTGAGACTTGACAACTCTAAAGATACTGGGGATGCTCCATACATATATACAGACATACATATATACATACATACATACACCAGCACAACAGATGAAACTCTAGCCCTAATGAAGCAAGAGAATTTTGCCAATAACTACAACAGTGCCAAGTATTCCACCTGACAGCTTTGAATTTTTTCCAAACACATTAACTGAAGATTGTGTTTACTTTGATATATAAAAGAATGCAGACATGACAAACCCTTTCAACTTTGTCCAGGCAGTGTAGTAAGAACTGCTGGGTATGCAATGACTTTTTTCTTCCACATAATGTTCGAGTAACATCGAAGTTGCAGACAGGATTCAAGATTTTCCTTTTCTAAAAAATTTTTGGCCCATTTTTACGATGGTAATTCTTTTGCTCCATACATTAAAAATAACAGAAAATAATTAAAACAAACCAAATCAACAATTCTGTAGCACAAAAAGCAGGCAGGAAAGCAAACATTTCCACTGATACTGTGCAAGTTCTGTTAATCTAAAGCATTCACTGTGATGTAGTATCACGAAGTACTATGCCTGTAAAATGCAGATGTCGAGCTTTGATGACATAATTTCTAAAAGAAGCATGGGCCTCAGAATAAACAAATATATTGGCTGCTATTTACAGCTCTCTTTCCCCTTTGTACCTTCTCCCTTTCCCCAATGGGGGTGAGAAAGGGCTTAGCTTCTGCCTGTAGCTGTGCCACTGAGGTGAGCAGCAGAATGACAGGGTTCAACTAGTTGTGGGAGCACCAAAATTTACCAAACTGCTTGTGGGTTGTGGTTGTTTTATGCTACCATAGTAAGATAGGCGTGAAGCTTTTCCCCTACCACTGGGACATTAAAAACTGCTTTTTGCTATGTGGACATTTTGGTGTCTATTAATACTTTTGACCTTAAACTTCTCTCTTTATAGGCGCTCTATACGTGGCCTTTTATTTTCTACAAACTTGTAGGAACTTCATACGCCTGACATCTCTGTCTTTATGCAAGTTGCTAGGTAGCACTAACAAGAAAAGGCACAGACAACACAATCATAGGAGCCTCATTGACACCAAAATGTCTTTAATTTCTTAGCGGTTGCTGCAAGACCAAGCATTTACTGGGACAATATATGGCATTCTTCCAGCATGTCCCTGACCCTTGCCGTTCTGCTCTCCTGTGCTCTAGGCAGAAAAAATATGCCTGATACACTGTCGATGGGAAAAAATGGAGGGTTTTGTTCTGGGTATTTTTTGCAACTGTACATGTTTTGCCATACTCTGCATAGTCAAGAATCACTTAGGTTTGAAGAGTTATGACCTTTATTGAGCCTTTCAAGAGCCTGCTAAGGATGTGTCCTTCTACCAACAGCACATGCAAACTAGCTTGACAAAATATTATATACTATACCCTGAAGAACATATAAAAAGTAGTTTTAAAGTTAACTGGAGACTGCAGCACAAATAATTCACAAGAGTAGAATTATATTTCCAGAGACACATTTTTAATATTATTTCTTACTCCACTCACCCCAGGCAAATTTCTCGCAATCAGCTGAAACAAGATCTCTGCTACAGGAACAGAAATTCTGCACTACACAGAAAGCCAGACGTTAGAAATCCACATCCTCTTTTTTATTTTGGGACACACATCAATTTCATTGCTTTCAAAGAATCAAAAAACCCCAATCTCCTGAAAATCTAGCCTTTCTTTTGATTCAGTCATTAAGCTGATTTAGTTCAGTATAAAACGATAGGATAAATTACAATGTAGGCTGTCTGCAAATTCCATCCCAAGGTTCAACTTGGTGCAAATTTTGGGAGACAAAATCTAAACTGTCACTGCCACAATGGCACACAACTCAAAGTCCCTAAAGTAGTGACTGTGGTGAACAAATATAAGAGTCTTCCAGATCTTGATATGGGGTTTATTGTGTCTTCAGATTAGCAAGTGGTAGAGCTCAGAAAGTCACCATTAAGGATACAAATATAACATCTCCCTTACATACATACCTTAGTGGAATCGAACTTGCAACCATATCCATTGTCTGCAGAGTTTTACAGTATGCTTCAACAGATCTGTAGGATGCTTAACCATTTCCTATTAAATGTTACAGATTTGTAACATTTGTATGTCATTTCCATACAACCCTACCTCATTTTTTATAGATATATTTATACTAGAATTTTAAGACATGCCTGCTATGGACTTAATTTTCCACTAAATTGTAATGAGATTCCAGCATCTTATTCTTTATGTTGTTGTAGAATCCTTAATCTTTTTTTTCAGTTCCTTAGGATATACCCACAATGATACTGTACTTTTTTCCCATCTCATTATTTTAGGAAAGAAGTACACCTTTTAAGTAAAAGTCCCTCCCCGACGAATTCCTGTGCACCTATTAATGTTGGGTTCCCCACCTGCAGCTACTGGTACCTTACTGAAAATTCAAGTGCATGTGGCCAGCGTTTATTTAGGTTAAAACAAGGAAGCATCCAACAAATCCTATAGAAGCTGCACACTTTCATGAATCAGTCTATTTTACAGGTTCCATCTGCTCTTAAGTGCTTCCCAGAGAACAAACACTGTGTCACTATACCGCATATTTCCATTGCACTATCCCAAACACACTTAAGCTGCTGACAGATTAATGCTTAGTTCACTTGTGGCATACATTCTTGGTTTCTTACACATGTTCTTATAAGGAAATGGAACTCACTAAGCACTTAATCATAAGTTGGGGTGCTGTTATTGTATTGAATACAACATGCTAACTTTGTTTCAGGAACAGGCTAAGGTATCTCTACATAAGCCATTGCTGTCACTAGCAGTGCCAAAGACCCTGGAAATCAAATCACTTTTGTCAACCTCATTTAAACAAAAGCAGACAGAAATTTGCCAAAGGGTAGCACTGGGGGCTAGGGATGAGCCACCTGAGGAGTGTGCAAAAACTGCCAAAAGACTGCACTGTTTACTGGAATGCAACTTGTGTGGCTTAAGCATGCATATGCTTGAAGCCATTACAAATAGGTCTTGATAAAATGACTGCAAAGACAGGGAATAATAGGCAGATATAAAAAACAATAACAACAAAACTGAAGTAAAATACAACTCAACTTGCTAAAGATATCACCGATCCAGTCAATTGTGAATTTACCTAGCTAGGAAGAAGTAACAGCAAGAGAAACTGGTATGAATATATGCAAAACATGAATATACACCATGAATATCTGCATTTGTGCCTGGGAGAAAGGTAGAGTTTTGTGGAGAATCCTTTACATCCTTACCTGACGTAAAACAAGTTAAATTAGTTCAGAGCAGCCAAGAACCTCACCTTGTCTTCTGTTTCAATATAGGGCACAAAAAGAAGGGATAGTGTTTTAGGGTGAGTATCACAGGAATTATAAGTAAATTTTCTTGCATGTTCAACTTGCTAAATATTTGTCTGGTTCTGACCTTTGAAATAGATTTTATAGAGGAAAACCTAGTGCTTGACTCCCTAAGCAGATTGACGCCCCCAGTTATGTACATCACACCATTATCACAAACAGTGAAGGCCTTTTGCCACTGAATTGTATGTTGCTGGGACCTTCAGTGAAATCAGGATCCACAAACTACCACTGATTTCTATGAAGCTGTATCCTTTTAATTTATCAGCAGATTTGTTGTCA
Organism: Phalacrocorax aristotelis; assembly: GCF_949628215.1. NCBI lineage: Eukaryota > Metazoa > Chordata > Aves > Suliformes > Phalacrocoracidae > Phalacrocorax > Phalacrocorax aristotelis. The sequence continues at coordinate 120,224,666 of NC_134278.1, read as the reverse complement.
CTCTTCCCTTGCTTATCTTACCGGGTTTTGAGTACACTTTGCTGTGGGTTTTATTGGTGTCATAGAATGCAGTAAATGCTCGATTCCTGGTGTTTTTCAAATGCAAAGATCAGGCACAGTGACAGTCCTCACCACTGCAAATGGGAGGGGAAAAGTCATGTCCCACTGCAATATCTGGAGTCAGCTGTCATTGATGGACACAGCTTAACACATCAGAGGTGTATAACCACTGTGCTTGTTCTTCTAAAGGTATTCTAAGGCAAGAGTACTTCCCTGGGACAATGCTGCTCTCAGAGCAAGGCAAGGGGTTGAAAGCATGGAGTACTTAATAAAAGTAACAATTTTAGTGAAAGCCAATATACTTTTGTGTCACAGCTTAATGTTGATGCTCTGTTACATGAAAAAGACCTTCGTGTCCCCCCCCCCCCCCCACCTTCTTTCTCTGTACTGGCACAAGCAACCTTGCACAATTTGATAGCATCTCTTGATAAATATCCAGCATTGGTAGAGCTCCCCTGCACTGCAAACATGCCAGCAAGACAATACACAGATGAACTGAATCCAGACAGGTAGCAACAGATAAAGCTTGAGTATGCATTGAGGATGTTATCTTACTGCAAGCATGAAAACCTGCTTTTCATCTCAAAATTCTGAGATCTAGAATCAGTAGAGGTAATATTACCCAACTTGGTTACACATTTTGAAATCCTTCGAAAAATAAAAGGCCTTACATTGGTGCAGTACTGAGACAAATATCTAAGATAACCTATCTCTAGCTATTGTCATGAGAGCAAGCAACTAACTAGTAGGACATTCCGCTGGTCATAAGTTACTTCATGTGACTTTTTGTAAGATTTGAGAAGTTACATTATGTTTCGTAGGTCTGTGTTTCAGAACACCTCAAATGGTACAACATGCAGCAATTCCCAATTCTTCCCAAGCAAGATCTCCAGGCATACTTACATAAACATTTTTAAAACATGTATTTTGTGTCACTGTCTAAAGCGAAGTTCTCCACAAAGTGGTGTGGTAAATCTTGCAAATTCCCTTTATGACAAGAAAATTAATCTCCTAAATGCTTTTCCTTTTTATGACTGTATATACTGAGGTTATTGTTCTGTAGCGATGTAGGGTCTAATTCCATTTTTCAAAGCCTGCCAAGCACACTATTGCATGAAAAGATTTTCTTTTCTCTTTCTTTTTCTATTTCATCAACGATGTATTGAGTAGAAGGACCTGGTTGAGGATTCTTCTGCTTGTTGGCTGTCACTTTTCCCAGTTTTCAGAGGACTTCTGAAACGCTGGCCAGCGTTAAAAGTACATTAAATCCTTGGTGTGCATCATTCAACATACCTGAATTAATACGGAAATGTATTCATGATATGGCTGTAATGAACACACTTTGATTCCAGAACTTTATCTTCAATTCTGCCAGCCCATCAACCATATCCTCCAAGAGTGCACTGAACGGCTACAGAAAGCTGATTCTCCTCTTAGGAAAGTGTTTGCAACTGTGGCAGTATCTGTTTTCTTTGACCTCTGTCTTCTTTCTGTCTTGTGAGGATGGGGAGAAGCTAAAAGAAAGTATTTTCTTCCCTAATTCTGATATTTCTGAGTGTCTTGTAATTGTTCTTTGATTGCCTATACTCTTCCATCTCTCCCTTTACGGTTCATGTGTGCATTGCATTCCTCAGTTTTCCTCCAAGATGACTTTATTTTATTTGTAAAACACATTTTTTTATTATTCATTAGTAGACTTGCATCATTTTCTGAAGGTGATTTTTTTCTCTCTGATCTATTTATCTTGCTCTCGTTTTGTCAGCTTTCAGGGCCCTTTGGGCAGCCTAATTTCTGTTTCTCAGAGCCTTTTTCCCTAGCAGTGCTACAGCCTGTCTTTTGTTAGCCTTCCAACATTGGTAATCAGTTACCATCTTTGTTCAGCTCTCTACCCACAGTCATTTGCTTTTTGTTTCTTCCTTCTTATGTTCATCTTCAAAGTCATATTACTAAAGGTGATTCAGACTCCTGTGTCTTGTCTGATGATGAAATGACAAACTGAACCTGAGAAAAGAGGTTCCAGTATACTCAAGGGAAGAGAAGGGCATCTGGGAGCGGTAAGTGGGTGGGAGAGGAGAAGCACTGAATCACCAGATTAACCATGGAATTGGATTCTCTGGGGCTTTGCAGACATCTCAGGGTTAGATACCAGCAAACAGTGTTTGGGGTTCTGGCTTAAAGCAGATAGATTTTCTAGTACAAAACTAGAGTGGAAAGGAAGTAAGAAGCACCTTCGGTGGCAGCCAAGCGAATACATACAGGAAGGTTTTGCAGATGAGAGCATAAGGTCACATCACACTGCTTACTCTTTCACTCTAAATTGCATAATCCAACCTTTAGATGTACAGAGAAGTAAGGAGACTAGCCATTCACTACCTTTCTGAAGGCCAGGAACTGTTGTATTTATGAGGCAGTGTAACTAGTATTTGTGTAGCAGTCAATATTCTCAGCGTTTCCTTGAGTAGTCCCCTATAGCACAATTCTACTGCAAATTACATAAGGCAGACTGCTATCCAAACATGGCTGTCTCATTTCTTATACCAGGATGAGATAATATAGAACTTGTTCTGATACCTCCAGATGTTACCTGTATAGAGGGACTGGATTTTCTGGTTTTATGGAGTTAAGGAAAACTGACTAACAGACCTTGACCGGGTCACGAGAAATCTAGCTCACAGAGATTTGATACGGTGGACAGGAGTATGCATGAACCTGTTAACCAAGGTGGCATTATGCACAAGCTTAGTAAGCACAGGACCTGAAAATAAAGATATTTCTGGTTTTCAAGGACATCTGACTAATGCATTTCTAATAATGTCTTCCATTACATTTTAGCCCTTTTGCTCAATAACTGGTAAATTCACAAGCTGGTGAGCTTGTAGTCTACCATCACACCAGTAACTGTGCGGTCTCTAGGATTTGCTTACTGCAATAGCTTACCTTGCCCTCTCCCCTGCATGTTCAGTTTTTTCTCTTCCTTTCCTGTCAACATCAGTCTGGGAAATTTCAGCTTTACTCAGCATCACCTATTTTGCTGCAGAACCTCTCTGACCTTCACTCTCTGGTTTCCTTGCTGGATGGATCATTTCACGAGGAATTCAGTCATTCATTGGCACGGTTCTTCTTTAACAATTCGTCCTTAATTTTCCAGTTCTGCAGGCCCCTTTTCAAAGCACCATCTCTCCATCACTTACTCTCCCTCGTCAATCTCACTGATTCACCCTTTAAACAGACTCTACATTCTTCAATTTCTTTGCTCTCCTTATCTGCTGCTCTTTTCCCTCCCTCACAACTGTGTTTTTCCTTTTCAGTGACTTTTCCACTTTTTCAATGGGAAAAATTATTGCTTTTTCATCTTTTTCAGCCTTTATCTCTAAGGCTGCTTAGACTGTTTTCTTGCTTAAATACAATTTTCCTTTTTCACCACAGTTCACAGCACCACCACTAGGATCTCTTAACTGATTTCCTCATTACAAGTACTGCCAAGTTTCCGCTCTCTGCCTCCTCAACTCAAACTGACAATTTATTCAAACAGAGAAATAGATATTTCTGACTAAAATCAGACTCTTCCTAATCCTACCCCCAGAGAATGCATTGCTCCTCACAACTTCTTTGCTGCTATTCTCTGTATGCCCTCTCTCTTTTTTGTCTCTTTCATCAGAAATAGTACTGTAAGTTTAGCTTTCTTTTTTAATGATTCTCCTTCCCTTTGTCTCCCTTTTCACCATGACTTCTGCCTCTAAAATAGCTTTTTCAAAGCAATGCTCAGTTACTGTCAAAGGAATCCAAAACTCCATATATGCTTCATATGTATCTATTTTTAACTGTTAATTGTCCCCTTGATATCACTTCCTAATTCCATTTTAGCTCAGGTTCTAACCAAACCTTTGTTTAGAATCTGTATGCCATCAACTCCCCCCTTAGCAAAATTCACACAGGCACCGTGAATTCCCAAAAATCATTCTCAAAGTCATTCAGCTGAATAACTATGCCGCATTTTTCTCACAACATGCAGGTCTTTGTAATATCTACTAATGCATTTGTAGATTAGTATATAAAGTATATAAAAGCTTTGTATTTGTTTAGTATGTATTTAATATTTCAATTTTATTAACGTGTGTTCTTTAATTGGTGTGTAATAGCAAGCTGACTAACGAAAAGAGCTTAGGTAAGGGCTGCATAAGTCCTTACTTTGTAAATTGCAAGTATGCATGTACAAAAAAGAAAAGGATCCCCTGATTACAGATTACAAGACAAAGATACCAGCTATTACTGCTTAAGTAAAAAAAAAAACAACAAAACAAAACTCAATCTTTCTGAATCTTTCTGTTCTTGTAGGCAGGTAGACTAGGACAGAAATCCTTATTCTGGACAAAGCCTGAAGCCACATCTTAATCTGAAAGAGGTCCTACAGTGCAAAAGAAAAAAAAAAGCCTCTACAGATGAAGTTATCATCGACAGAGAACACAGCCCTTTCAAGAAGTGTCTTAAACCACCTTGGAAATGCTATGTTAGAGGTGGAGAAATCAACACTTGTAGTGCTGTAAGAGAAAAATGAAACTGTGAAACTTGGTGATTTAGTTCACTAACATCACTAGGAGACCACTATCTGTAAAATTCTGATTCAAATAGCTCTTGGCATAAGTGAAAGATGAAACTAGAAACTCAAACTGAAACTAGAAGCTAAAACTGATGCTAGTAAGCACCAGTATACAAATACAGAGCTACTGGATGAACACGGTCAGAAAAATCTTGCAGCAATGAAACTATTTAAGAAAGTCTTAGCTTACCTAAGAAATGTGGTATATACTGAATGAGGTACTGCAAATTAACACTGATGTTGCTGAACTTCTACTCATATGTGATAGAGAATATTGGACAGCCTAGAGACATCTAAATTATGCCTGAAAAGCAGCTGGCATGACTGGAGAGAATAGCAAAAAATTTTTCCCATATGCACAATATGTGAAAATGAGGAAAGGTAGACAGTGAAGCACTTACAGGAGTGTGAACTTACAGAATTGAGGATTACGCCACTCAGTATCACTTTTGGGGACAGCACATGGTTGTAATGGAAGGATACAAGAAAAAGAACTAGAAAAGAACCAAAGAATTGAAGGTGCTGGTGCTTGCAAACATACGTAGCAAGCAAGCAGCAAACCAGAAAATCCATTTCCTATATGAGAAATGAATTGATCAGGACACAGATAACTTAGGCACCAGATTTCATACATAAAAGTCTTTTTTGGAAAAGGCTGTACGGATTGGAGGGGTCTGCAGTGGAGGAAGTAGGGAAGGAATAGAAGATAGAAGTGGGCTGCTGAAGTGCTTTAAGGGATTCCTAAAGATATCACACCAGGGACAAGAATGTTCCCTGTTTACCTATAAAATAGGTATGCTGAAACCAAAAATTGTGCAAATATTGCTACAAACTATTTTTTGGAAGAATTACCTACCATTAACCATAGACAATACGCCCTCCAATACACTGGGTTTTCAAGAGGGCCGACAAAAAAGAACCAACTAGAGTTTACAGTTTTCATGGTTTTGTCATACATATTTTTGTCCTTTCAGATCTGTACAAGAGGTATCCAAACTTCTCCAGAACATAAACCATCTTTAGGTTTCTGATTAAAATAACAAATATGCAACAAAAAAACTTTACTGTGAGGCCTGTGTTATCCAAAATAAAGGATATGTGAGATAAAGTGGGGATAAAGTAGAAACAAAGACAATTAGCATACAAATGATACAAATGTTCATATATGTCCTTATTTTCTGAAAAGCTGTATAACATGACAAGATACAGAGTACAGTGCATGAGGTCTGTCTTACACTAGGAGATACGTGTTCAAGTGAAGAATTTTTTTGTTAGACTACAAATATAACTTACAACATCAACAGTCTCTCATGAGTATTTCTCACTGCTTCATGAGCTGCGGTGGTTTGTAAAGATGGTCTGGCCTCCACTGATTTATCCTAATAGTGTCAGTTAATTTAATGTAATGCACTAAACACAAGCAGTGAAGAGTGATCTGCTATCAATAACCTGGGAGGAAAGTGGAGAGGTGATGTTGGTGCTGTCCACTGTTTCTACCTGCTTTAGCAGTTTGTCACTATCACGCACTTGTCCCTCTGTTGATTTCCTTATGTTGAAGGTGCACCAAGGTTGCTTAGTGCTCTTCACTTGGTTTACAGCAACAGCTCCCTGAGGTTCTGATGAGCTGTGATGTCCCCAGCCTTGCACATTTGCATAGATACAACCTAGTCTTTTGGCAAATGTACCTCGTTCTTCCTTTCACAAACCTCCGATGTTTACTTGGGACTCCTATTTTACCATCTCTAGATGACAAATCAGTGAAACCATTCATGACCCAGAAATAAATTCTTAAATCTTAATTCACACCTTTGTGTTTAGATGAAAGAAAGGATACCCCAGCTATTCAGGTTTTCCTATGAGCTGTATTTTTTAAAATCTCTTACAGTTCTTTGGCAATATTTTTTTTCTCTTCTTTCCAGACATTTTGCTCTAAACATTAGAGATAGGTGCCTGTGGCCATATTCTAAAACCCCAGAAAAGTCAGCAAGGTAGATTTTATTCTTTCAGTTCTTTGTTTCATTCTTTCTTTGGATTGCTTTCTCCACCTTCACATTTTTGTCTCCCTCTTGGGTGATCCCAGAGGTAAGATTTATGTTTACTACTGATGTTTTATGATTAAGGCACTGAACTTTGGTCACTGAATTACTGCTATCTGTAGGTTCAGAAGTCTGCCAGCCACGCACAAGTCCCCAGGGGACCGCCCACAAACAGGGTGCCGATTGGCGCTGAATCCAGACTTTAACCCTTAAGCACTAGCATCCCCCAGTGGTCCTATTTATCACTGCAGTTCACTTTTTTTTTTGAGTTTTCTAGGTACTCTCTCATGGTAAATGTAAATTCAAGTCAAGTGCCTCAGAAGTGGCCGGTACTCAGGAGTCTGCTGAATTCAGTAAAGAACCATATATATTTGATCATAGGTAAAGATGAAAAAATTTAACTTATTTCCAGTCATTGCATATGTCATGTGTGTATTACAAAACACATACCTGTGAGAGTGGGGTTTTTTGTAAAACATACTTGAAAAGGGGGGGAAGTCAGACCAAAAGAAAATCAGACTCTTTATTGGAGAGCCCTTTTGAAGAAGAGAAAATAGGTTCAGAGTCTTCTCCAAGAATATTAGGTTCTACAGCTATTTTTGGCTTTTTTACAAGATCATGACTCATGGAAAAGATACTATAGCAACCATCAATTTTTAATCTGCCTTTTGATTGAAGTTCACGTACTTAGAAACTGAAGTCCATCATATCTATTGAATTAGAACTCTAAATAAAAAATTCCTGGCTGACATTTCGTTCACACCATGAAAATTCAACCACGTTCTCTGAAAATACTCAGCAAGAAGCACATCCCATCCACTGTTCTTAAACCCAGCCCTTTGTGAAACAGTTCCAAAGTGTGTTGACTGGGATTGTTTCCCCTGTTCCCTGGAAGGCCTCAGTCACTGAGGAGAGGTGAAGTAATGGGATACTGCAGAACGTCACTGGAAGGGCTAGAGAATAGGAGGAGTGAGAAGATCAGACCAACAATGAATGTATAACACAAATATGGGATGCTTGCACCTACCCAGCTCCCTCCTACTCCAGGAGCAAAAAAGCCACAGCAGCATAAGCCCTGTATAGGTGCTGACTCAGAGGAGGGAGGACAGAGGGAGAAGGATGTGCAAGGCTGCCAGCATAAGAGGCAGAATGGCATTTCTGCACAACACTTCTGTATGGAATGAAAAGAGGGAGTTTCCTCTTGTTCATGTTGGAGCCCTCCAGTAACTCCTAATGCTGCAGCACTGGAGATGGAAGACTTTTAAGTAAAATAGCCCATCTGAAAATCAGTGGGTCTTACACATTAAAGTTCAGCAGGAGATTATGAGCAGGGCAGAACAAAACCAGACAAACATGTTTGTCCTCTCTGTTCCAGAATCTCACCAGACCTGATGCCACAGGAGGCCAGAAAGGCGATCCAGCTTTACCCAGTCTCTTCTGCTTCCTATATCCAGTAGCCCATGGTGTCATGTACATACTTCTTTTCCTCCTATTACTCTTGTCACAATAGCTGAGGACATCTAGCAGAGTTTTATAACAGATGTATACTTCCACTCTTTGTCTGCAGCATAAGCACTGAATACTTGAGACTAGAAAAAAAAAACCAAACCACACCCCAACCCAATCCCCAGGACATATGTGCCTTCTCTGCAATTTAAGGGCTAAACGCTGGAGTCCTTCCTCAGAGGTAACCTGAGGGAGGTCTGCCTTACTTGGTATCTCTGAATCTGATCCTTCACAAGCAGTAGTCAGCCCTGAGTATGAATGTGCTAACTGACACATGACAAACCCGTGTAACACCTCTTGCTGATGTTCTCTTATTCTGTGGTTAAGGCTCATGAAGATTTTTGAAAGGAAGTTTATTTTTGCAAGCTGCTGAGTGTTCACTATGATCTAGGGCAGCTTTCACTCAGGCAAATGTCTTAACTTTTGTTAAGGCTCTTGGACAGACAGACCATTACTGTGACATTTACAAGAAAAGCTGTGTAGCTATATTTGGCTTGGGCTATTCTGTGATAGTACATGTTGTAGGTTTTAACAAATAATGGACAGTTATGGTTCTGCACAAAAGGAGAAGGCAGCTTTTCATCTTGACAGCTGCCACCTCTCCCCTTCTTTTGCGAGTTCTAAAAATATTTGAGAGGTCCTAAACAACGTCCCTCATAGGTTATCGACACTACCTAAAACATAGAGGTTGGTATTCAGTATGACAAATCAGTTTTATGTAGTTTAACCATCTAGCTCTGCAAGTTACCTGAAGTGGATGATTCTGAAAAAGTCAGCAACCATCATAATGAAAACATACATTATGATACAATGTGTCACACAGCACTGAAAATTAATCCTGCTGTGAAAGAAATGGAAAATGCACAATAAACACATTACCTGAAATTAAAATTGTTTTTGACCAAATCTCCAGAGCCTTTAAAGTTGTAACAATGATTTCCTATTTATATGGACTGCTCGAATTCTCAGGTGATTCCCTGTGGAGAGTTGTATGAATACTTTTTCCAGAGCTGAGGAAAGGAAAATAGATAGCTATAATGGAACTGCAGGAGCAGCCAAGCAGTAGATTGATTCAACAGGAGAAATTCAATGCATCCCAAAAGATTTCTTAGGATTTGCTCTCCTGCTGCTCAGGGCACAATTTGTTGTAATGAGAAACTGAGGATTTTGTTTCAGGTGTGTCAGAGCTTGTAGTGATGACTTGAAGGTATAAAGAAAAAAACAACAACTGAAAATCTCCCTTAAATAATGCTTTTGGATGAGGAAGAACAAGGACAAGCTCTTCAAGGTGCAAAAAAGGTCAAATATCTCATGCAAATAGCATTCCTTAAGAGATACTGATTGAATGCACGGTTGAAACCTTTCCTTCATTTCCAAACTCTTGCATTAAATAGCTTGAAAACTACACTACACTTCAGTAAGCAAAACAGAGAAAGCTTTATTTAATTATCTGGTAATGCTGCACTTGGTCTCACTGTAATCTCTGCTCTCAGAAATGTCTGTAGAAAAAATCTCAGTTTTCAGTTGTGAAGAACTGAGTTAACAAGTTATAAAATAAAAAACAAGTGTGGGGTTTTTTTCTTATATAATAAGGGAACATTTAAACAGGCAGACTACTCTGTTCGTCTGGAGAGTGCCACACGGTAGAAGGCTGGCAGGAAGCATGTACTGCTGCAGTACAACATAAGCTGTGTTTGAAAGGTTAAGTGGGACATGCGTGACATGAGTTTCACCCTGAAGAAATGTGAGAATTTGTAGGCACTCATGCCCTCTTCTATGAGAAGTAATAGTCATTACGAACACCTAGCTTCTCTACAGCTTGGTGTACCACAGCCTATGCAGATTTCTCACTAATTACTTTATAGTGAAAGCTCTGAAATGCTGTGTTTCTCAAGTAAAGCTCAGGGTTTTATTTAGAAACAGACTGCCAGATGAAATTTCCTCAGGCAAAATGCTGAATGCTGATGGCATCCTAGTTTGATTAGGGAAGACATGTAAAATCTGAGATGTTCATATTCACAGCAGCACATATTGTTCAGCACTAGCATGCCCCTCACACTTCTTAGCATCTTGTTATGTACTGGAACATAACATGGTGTAGAAGAACCAACAGAGAAGAAATGGATGCTCTAAAAAACACATTACCAAGAATGAACATTCATGCATGAACGACATATCTGGACATTTAGCACAGTTTTACATTTAGTTACAAACAACGCAAATATCCAGAATCCAAAGATTTGAGTCTCAGAGCTTTTAGAACACAAACCAATGCAGGCAGCACCTGCCCTTTCTCCACTACATGACCAAAGCTGTGTTACAGCTCCAAGCTCCAATCAATTTCAAGACCTACCACATGATGTAGGATTTCCTAGAGCATCCTTCCTTATCAGTAAAAGGCCACCAGACTCAGAAACTCTCACAGCACATAGCATAGGAGCAAGTACTGACAAGGAGAGAAGAACAGCAAGTATTTACCACCTCAGCCCCTTCCCAAAATAAGGACCAGGGGCTTTTTCATTTCCAGCTGAAACTGCATCTTGCAATACTTTTTTATTCTTTCTGTAAATTCTATCTATAGAGTATACAGAAACTATACATTATTTTAGCCAGCTACCTGTCCCTCAAGCTTGACCTAGCTCAGCATAAAACACTGATACCCTCATGGCAATGGAGTCTGAATCAGAAAGTCAGCTTCTGCTCATAAACAGAACAGCTTCTGCGTATAAACACATGAAAGAGTGAGGAACTAATAATCAGTTATTCTTACAATTCTTATTATCATTTTATGTGCTCTCATCCTGGGAGTTCTGCCTCATCCATTAACCTGGAAAGCAAGGCAAGATGCACAGGAAGAAACAAAAACAGTAAGAAGCATCTATATGGAACACAATCTTTGCTTGTAATGAGACAGCCCCCTCTGCCCCACCTTTGGAAAGAGTTGAACCAATTACTTCTCTTACCTGTATGGTCCCAGAGTCCTGCTGCCATAATACAAAGCTTCTTGCCAGGATTCAAGGTTAATACAGGCATCCATGGCACAGTCAAGCATTTTCAGCTGATAGATATTTGTGTCTGGAAGACGACCCATATTGCTGCTCAAGAGATTCTGGCATCTTGCCAGAACCTGCTCCCATTCTGTTAAAGCCTTAGTTAAAGAAATATTGTTAGCAAGGAGTAAGAGCTACAGGGCATTAAGATAAAAAAGCTGCCATCATTCCAGACTGTGCTTCAGTTCTTGAAAACATACTTGAACCCAGAAGTGGTAGCTTAGGTAACTATGCTTTGTTTACATTTAGCAAAACAATTTCTAAAGAAGGCGGTATTTCATCAATATAGGGTAAAAGAAAGATCACAGAATGAAAGGGCATTTTAATACGTAACAAACTAAAATTCAAATACTTTTTATTTAGCTGCTGGAATATCATTATTTACTTAAGATACTCCTCCAAATCTTACACCCAAGGGCAAGAACCCATGGAAATGTGTGTTAACACAATGCTTCAGCAGTTAAAAACAAAGAAATTTAATTTTTTACGCATTAAAATAATGACACACACTTTTAAGCTGCCCAAGATTTAGTTTAGAATTTTCATTAAATTAGAACCTTTTCTTACAATTAATTATTTTTCTTTCTCTTTGAAACACCTGGAAAGGGCATTGTTTTTTTCAATGGACAGCTGCATGTTGCATGCATGAGAAAGAGGAGCATCACAGTTCTGATGTCTGACTGTAGTTTAGGATTAAGAATCTTGGCAGTAAAGAAGATTTTTATCTCCAATGCTACAAGAAGATTTTTGTGTGTTTGGAAGAGAGGAAAAGTAAGCCGGGGCTTGCATTCACTTTAGTTGGACATGCCTTGCCACAAATCACTTATTTTCATTACTTTCTGCACTGGTCTGATTTCTCTGTGGAACAGATTCTTCTCTATCTGACCACACCTAAGCTGAATACCAGTACTCCTAGGTTTTAAGAGAGTACTGTCATCTGGCACTTTATGGGACTCCCAGAATGCAAGAAGTCTAAACACCAAAAAGGTACCATACATACCAGTAAGAAAAAATCAAATAAAATTAGACTTAAGTAATAACATCATTTGTATCACAGTCATTTCCATGCAAGCAGCTCAAGGAAGTTCAGCAATTATCTTCACGACATTACTGAAAATACTATTCACCCCAATCCAGCAATGGATTTAAATACACAATGAAAACCCTGTGATGAAATAATTAGTCCTTCCTGAACATGGGAATATTTACATACTTAAATTTAAGAATGTGACCACTATGTGGCTGGGCCAGGATTTATAGCATGGTTGTTACAAGGCTAAACTAATTATTTGTGAATTGCTCTCATGCCCTTGGATTCAAAGAACCATATAAGGGAAGGAATGTGTTATTATAAAATTGCACCTTAACCTTTATATCTCTGGCAAACATCCATGTATTCTTTACAACTGATTAAGGACAGACAAACAGAAGAATGAGGGATATTATTTCCACTTGATACAATTTTTGTAGAAAGTACAAAGCCCTGACATTCTTGAAAGATTACCATTTTAGCTGTTGCAGAGTATTAGTCTGTCTGCTTTTACTTCCCATTATACTGCTTTGTTCACTCACTAGCATATAATAGCAGATGTGCTATATCGCAAAACCTTTTGGGACCACATTTTCAGGTACATAAACTGCAAACTAGAAAACCCACTATCAGCTGCAAAAGGACAAAAGAGAAGCTGGCTGTCCCGTGTCTGCCCAAGACTAGCGGAGCAGCCCTCAAGCAGCTCTGCTGCTGTTGTATGGCCTGAGATGCAGAAGAATCCCCTTGCACTGGGCTTTAGCATCTCAGTGTGGAGAATTGGGGTCTGAGACAGTTCACTCACATACGTTGTTTCTAGTTCTATAACAGCAGATTTAGCATTACAACACTGTATCAGTTATAATCAGTAGGTCAGGTTTTGGAAGTCACTTTCTCAACTGTAGGAACTGTTGATCTAATTTGTTAAAAAAAAAATTACATTCGCAGTCAGCAAGGAAGGTCTTCTATTAATTCTTGGCAAGTGGACAAACGTTAAGCCCCCTCTTCAGGTACTGCACTCGCCATTGCATGCCAGTTAGCACTGGCATTGTGGTGTGATGGAAGGAAAGACGACACATTTCAGATATCCCATGTCTGAGAACAGAAGCTGAACAGACGACAAGGACATATGTTTTTGACCAGTCCTGATACCTTTACTACAATGTGTTTCCTTCATTTTTAAATACCACTTAAATCAGTAATCTTAATTAAAGACCCTAGTAAAATTAATTAGGTGCAATTTCTCCTGCAATTAAATATAGGAACATTAAACAGGACCATTATTCTGGATCCATACTTTTGGTATAAAAGTGATTACAACTGCATGTGGCATATCTATAATTTAACTTTCAGGTTAAAACATGGACCCTGAAGTATAACTGAATGCCTGAAGATCTATTTCAGTATTTTCTGTCTCAATGCAGTGACTACAGAGGAATTTAAGACAGACTAGAAACTATATGAAAATTTAAGATAGATGAGTCCTTCTCTTTTGCTAACAAATGAACCTCTCTGGATTAGAAACAAACAAACTCGGGGGGCTTTTTTGTTACAACAAAAATTGTGATCACTTGTTTCCAGCCTGGAATACCATTATGTAAACTTGTTATTTTATGCTGCTGAAAAGGAGCACTGGAAGATTTAATTCTCTCTAGCTCCAGAGAAAGCCCACGTTTCTGAAAATGGTAAGGCATATTGCTACAATAGGCCAAATTCACAGTCAGTGAAATTGCACTGAATAGACTAAGATGCGAGAGGGATCAATATACTCATAGTCTTCCAGTAAAAATCTCCACCTCTCTTCTGCTCATCTTTTCTTGGTTGTTGCTGTTCACTAATTTTTTTTAATTGGATTGAATAACTACATGATGGCCATTAGGCTCCAGTTCTGTTTATTAGTGCAAGATCATCTCATTCAATTTGCTTAATTATCAAATATTATTATATATTATTATAACTTATTATACTGATTCTATATTTGCAGTGAACCTGACTGTGATTATGTCCTTGTTATTGTCATTGCTGTGCAAAGAATGAGAACCTGGAAACCTTCACAATGGGAGTGAGTAATGGGACAAAGAATTTAACAGTGTTTCAGTTTAAGCTGTATTTTATTTAGAAGTAGATTTACATTAAGTGGTGGGCTGGGATGGCAGAAGTCTAAACCTGACCCAACATATCCCTTCATACCCTAGGGTACCTACTACCCCTTCCATGAAGCAGTTCCAGTCCAAGTAATCAGAGGCTCTATTATTATTAATACAACTAAGACTATTACATGGTTTAAACATCAAATGAATTAAAAATACATTTTAAAACAACATAAAAATGTAAACCTTTAAAAATATGACTCAGAAATTGAACTGTGTACTAAGGGGTTCTCTGGATTGTTTTCAAAACTGAATGATAGACTGTAGGCTTGTCACTGAAAGGATACCTTCTTTTGATTTTGGATATCTCACTTTATTTACAGCATCTCTGACTTCTTTCCAGGCATGCTCTTCACCAGCCAATTTCTCAGCATCCTGGTTAATGGAAACAAAAGCATTTGATGAGAAAAACAGTAAACTGAGAATACGCAGTAATGATGAAAAACAGGGTAGAAGGTTACACTGACAAAAGCTACTTGTGGAGATTGTATCAGTATTTTTTGTAAATACAGAAAAATAGTTTCATCTGGGATTCATACTCACCCTATGTTTGTAAGTAAATGAGATGATATCAAGAAAAATGAATGCAAACTTGGAAACATCAAATACTCAAACCAGATATTAGATTTGCAACAAAAACTATTATCAACCAGAAAAAAAAGTAATAAAAATAATGGCATGTGATTTTTACTATCAAAATGCATCGAGCAGAACAAATTGTCTCAAAGACCTGCTACCTAATACTTCACAGATCCTCAACCACACTGTAGAAAGGATTTAGCAAATAATTTTGATTAACCATGTGGTGATTATAGAGACTTTACAAAGAGTGAGGGGCTGGCTACCTTCACCCATTAGAGTTATACACATGAGCTTTCAGGAGAAGTCTACTACTCAGAAAAAGCTGAACTTCAGCCTTCTTTTATAACATTGCTATTTCTTCCCTTTTCCATTGGATTCTATAAACAGCTATATTTTTTCCATCGCTTTGTCATAAAGAAGGCAAAAATGATTAATGGCTACAGCAGTAAGAGAAAGCCTCCCTTTTCAACTCTCTAGCAGTGAGTAACTGCACCTTAGGCAAACCACGTGGAACAAATTTATTAAAGCATCTACAGACACAGTTAGGCATCTTGAGGGATTTCCAAAAGCATCTAGATATTCAATCGCCATCGCTATAAGCACTTCAATACCTTAAAAAATCTGGCCTTTAAGACACTGCAGTTCATTTGTACCAGTACTTAAGGGGTAGCTACAAAGAAGATGGAGGCTCCCTTTTTACAAGGAGTCCCATGGAGAGGACAGGGGGGAATGGACACAAGTTGCGCTTGGGGAGATTCTGTTCGGATACAAGAGGAAAATTTTTCACAGTGAGGACAGTCACCATTGGAATAATCTCCCCAGGGAAGTGGTTGACTCGGCCACGTTGGACACCTTCAGGAGTCGCCTGGACAGGGTGCTGGGCCATCTTGTCTAGACTGTGCTCTTCCTAGAAAGGTTGGACTAGATGATCCCTGAGGTTCCTTCCAACCTGGGATTCTGTGATTCTGTGAATATCCCTCTCAGATACTGCTACTTGAAAAAGAGGTTTTTTTGTAAGTGCAAATTCTTGCAGGACTATTTTAAATACCGTTCTAAAAAAATAAGCTTTCAGCAGGGGTGGAGGCCTGAAGATGAACAGAGAAGGTGTGGGAAAATCTAACCAAGCACTTCGTAACCAACAGATGCTCACTAGGCATCACAGGAGTGCCTCTCTTAAAAAGCCTTTAACCTGTATCTGTCTAGAACTGCATATTTTCTTATTCCACTGCACCTTATTTACCATAAATTCAGAACAGAAAATATTTACAGTGAGAATCAGCACCCACTTTCACATTTAATTTGCAGTTTTGTCTTTCCATCTGCTCCAGGAAACAGCAGACCTCTGCGTATTCCTGGGATGATTAAATCAAGATGAAATCAAGATTGGTCTCAGCTGCCCCACCATTCTGTAGGGCCTTACAAGGAGGGCAGCCTGACCCGACTGCATTTTGCACATGTGCTTCCCCTACAATCAGTTCTCTGATCAAAAAGATCACCTGGAAATAATTTTGTGCATAGCTGAATTTGCCACCAGAAGGCATAAGGTGAATGTCAGGACAAACAAACTCATACTGTAGAAATTTTATAAGCACATAAATGTACATACCCAGCCCTCCTACAGCTCTACGATAGACTTATGCTGAATCTGTTAGCTTCAATGTAACCTCTACCGGTTTTTAAGGGACTATATCAATTTCTTAACTCAGCCTGTTAATATGTAACAATCTGTCTCTAAAACATCTTTTTTGATCCGGTGCTGCTCACTGATTTATCTTAAAAATAAATCTGGCCCATAAGAAACTAATAATGATGTCTGTGAAATTTTAGGTTTAAGGAGCTACCAAAACATTATTTCAAGCTATCTTTTCCCACTGGCCCAAGTATAATTCTCAGTATTTTTGTAACATGCTGTAAGCCTTACAACTAAAACCTTAGAAATGTGTGAATTGAGACAGATTTATATGTGGAAGAAAAAAAACCCAACTATACACCAAGTTACAGGCCAATGACTGATGGATGAATCAGGTTCAAGTGTTCATGGACATGGGATTAATATTGCTCTTGCTTGTGCAGTCTTTTGAATTGCTTTCCATAGTCTTCCAGCATTTCATTAATAACATAGAGCTGTGCAAGGTTGGGGTTTCCTCTAACCTTTACACTAGTGCATAGGGTTAAGTCAACACGGGCTTCATATCCAGGTAGAGAATGGGGAGTGTCTGCTGGACCAATAATCTCCCAGCCCTCTCTGGATTCATGGTCTTTATCCCTTTTAGAGAAGACTTTAGGATGGAGGGAGCTGGGCAGGGTGCCCAGCTCTGGGAAGGATTTAAACCACAGGTTTCAATGAGATATTTTCTGTGTTTTCAAGATGAGGCATTTAGGGGATTGGCTGACATAAGAACAAGCAAAGACCTGGCTAGCTGGGCCTTTTACACCTCTGCTGTTTTTCACCAGATTTCCATACACCAAAGAAGTCTTGTCCTTTCCTAAACACGTTACTTCAAGGCATGGAGGCTGCTTCCAAACAGGCAGCCAAGCAGGGGCTGCAAAACAACCAAGAGGGCTTGATACTGAGAGCAATGCTGCCTGCCAGCCTAATAAGATTTTTCCAAGTAAGTTGTTTCTCTCCCTTTGACAATGCCTTGAAAGTCATGGCCATGTGATACGACTAAGCCAGCTAAAAATACAAAGCTGCCTTGGAGTTGGAATTATGGAAATAATTGAAGTGATTAATAGTTATGCCAAACTGTTTAATTTAATCTAAGAGCATGGCAGTAACAGCTATGGGAGATTTAGCTTTCCACAGAGTAACACCCATTCAAAGCATCTCTTTTCAGAATGTGTTCCCAGTCAAACCTCCAGGTGTGCAGAGCTGCCAACAATAAAGGAAGACAGGCATTTTTCATCTGTAGAAAAGGAGAACCCTAGCTGAGGAAAAGGAAGAGGCTTTTGAAAAAGAAGGAAGAGTTAGTGACTTGTGCGTAATTATTTTCCGTATTTCTAACATTGACTCTAAACATAAGAGTTTGTTCTTCAGAACAACAAAATATTTGTGTCTTGTCCTAAAAAAATAATTAAACTAGATAATCTAGTCACAGAAATGCATGACAACCTTATGGTGACTGAAACTGGTATGCTTTGCAATTCAGCTTTCACACATAGAGGTGTGCTGGAGAAAACAGAAAGTAGAAATGTTGAAGGCTCAAGGGGAGAGCAGAAAAGACAGCTGCAACACATGCTTTTCCATGGCAAGAACACAACCTTGCAATAACACAGGTACAATCCATTGGAGGCAGAAGTGTCACTGGATGGGCTAGCTGAACCCACAATCTAGGGTGCAAGGAAAGACGAAATTGATCCTGCGACTTATTTTGAGCAATTATTCTAGATGGAAGATGGTTCCAGCGCCTGCTTTCCACTTACTCCAAGCATGTGCAGGTGAAATTTGTTCATTAAAAGGTGAGTTAAGATGCAACAGCAACATTACAATTCCATCTCTCCCTTTTTCCAATACCATGGCAGGTACTGCTAAAGCATTCTTGATAACACACGTGTGGGGATTCATCATCTTAACACTGAAGCTTTCTGGAAATCTCCTTGGGCTACCTATCCCTTGGACTACCTACCCCTGACTGCTTAGACCTGTGCTTCTAATCCTTTACACAGAACAATTTCAAGTTATATTCGGTTCTTCTAGTAAAACAAGCTATAAGTTAAACTTCACACCCGACACCTCTCAGAAGAAGGACACTGTGTACCTTCACATCTTCTTGAATTTATATAGGGTACATAAAACATGAAGGCTTACCTACATAATTCAACCAGACAAAATTCTACCCTTTAAATCTATTTGGCTCTTCAAAATGGGCAAATGCAAAATATTTTGTAATGAAAAATTTTCCTGCCATGAAGAAATATCTTTCCTCCCCTAAATTTCACAGTAATTTCACTGTATAAAGGATTCAAGAACAAGATTTTTTTTTAACTATTTGCTCGAACATCATAATTTCTGTAGCTTGTAGATCAGGACAACATTAGCTATTGTTTTTCTTTCAGAATACTTCCAGCTTTTATATCCAATTATTCTCCAGGTTTTTAAATTTGTAGATACTCATTGCAATCTATTTCATGAGCCTGAGAATGGACATGATCAGCTCTGCCCAGCACATCCTGTAAATGGTCATAAAAATACTCTGTGGTACACAGTACACCACTAAATGTCAATATTTGCTTTAAATATTACACAGTTTTCCACAGTTTAGGTTCCATTAGTGACACTTGTAAAAATGAAGCTATAACCACTTATAACAAAGCTATAACAAAACAGAGAAATAAGAAAATCAGAGGGTACCTGATGAGGATTATAATCTGTTTGCATAGTGATCAAATGTAAAATGTTTGGCTTTAAGGGATAGGAAGGTTTATAATAAAAGCACCATCACCTGAAACAGTTACAGACATCAGCCACCACAGAAATAAGCATTTGAAAATGTTCACCTGTTCCATTCCCTCCTATTCCTTTGCTCCCACATTGCTTGTAAGAATTAGTTCTTTACTTGTCTCTTCTTCTATTCTAGTGTCCTGAACACCTCCCATCCTTAACTGAACTCTCCTTAGAAAGGAGTATAGTCTTCAAAGTACAGATACATGTTTCTCTTTCCTTCCTGTTGCTTTACATCATTCCTTTTTACCTCACTACTCTTCTTTTTCTTATACTTCCTAAAAGTGCTTCCTACCTACTCATTGCAAGTGCCACTGCTTTTACATACAGTGTTAGCAGTCACTGTTCTTTGCTATCCCAACATTTAAAGTCCTGAATGTTAAAAGATTCCCACATGGACAGCATGTCCTCTGAGAAAAGACATCTCTCTTACCAAAACAAGCATATGCCAACCAGTCAGCATCATTGCCCTCTCTGCCCAAATGCACTCCCATAGCCCCAATTGCTCATCTGTAATGCACTGCACCTCCAAAAATCTCCTGAACATTGAAAAGGTTGATTAAGGGCTAGTCCTCTTTTCACACTTAGACTACAGGATAGAAATATGACATGGATTTTCTGTCCTCTCTACAGAGTTCATCTTTCGCATTCTGACAGATGGCGGTAGAGAAACAAGCCAGAGATTTGCCATGGAGGGGAACTATGAAGCACTCCCCATCTCCCTCCACAGAAGGGAGAAGTGGCGACAGGAAACTCCAAACAATAACTCCTACACCTTTTTTTCTCCCTCCTGGCCTTCCTCCTACAAGAAGTAGGTCCAAGGGCACCTTCATTATGTGCCTATTTCCAGTGTTCAGGTATCCAGTCCCACACATGCAGAAACAAGCAAAGCTTTGTAGGGGGTGTTGCAGTGCCAGGCTGTCCTGAGAGGAGTGAAAAACAAGGTGTAAAGTTTTCCATGACCAGTATCTTCTCTTCTAAATATACAAATGGAATACAAGAGTGTAATGTAAGCACCAGCAAATGTCAGTTTTACAATGGTAAAAGCCTATAAACCATAGTTCAAACAGAAATTAGGGGCTTAATATGAAATATTATTGGGTATGATATTTTCACAAGACAGAAAAATCACACTAAATAATCATAATAGTTCCTTCTTGACAGAAAATCTATGACTATATAATGATAATCCTGTGAGACAGCAGCATATAATTCTGTTCTTGTTCTCTTAGTGGAAGCTTTAAAAATATCTTTAAAAAGGAAGTCTTCTGGACTGTAATATTTTAACACTTTAAAAGCTACGGATACCTCAAATAACAGAACATTTCATATAAATTGCTGACCATGGCTTACAATTCGTTTAATTTCTAAAAATGTAAGTGGCAACTACAGATGTGCATCTGACAGAACAATTCTGACCAACTTGATGGGTTCAAATCAAAAGAGGTTTTCTTAGGAATTTTTTGAAGAAGGTGCCAGAAGAGGTCATACACATTTAAATTAGGGCATGACATTTTAAAACATATCTCATACATTATGCTCTGAAGACATAAATAACAATTTTCTATTTCTGATTTTATTTAAAAGTGCAGAAACTACTGAACATATTTTCTAGTAAACTCTAACTCACTGTTTTATACTTGACAGCAAAAGGAAAGCATTAAACAGGTATAAGATATTGCAGATCTTCTGAAGCTTCACTTTCAGTAAGATGAAGAAAAATGTCAGTGAGAAAATGTGATATGGAAGCTGCTATACTGCAGCTAAACTGAATTTGTGACTTCAGTGCTTCAGAGCATGCAGCTACAGGCACAGCAAGAGAAAGTGCACTTGAGCAGTTTCCCAAAATATCTGAGGTCATCTCTTTATTTTCAGTCTTTCTCATTTCTGTAGATAATTTGTGCTCAACTTTGAAGCCACAGTTTTGTGATGGGACAGCAGTTTGTGATGGAGGACCGTATAGCTGAACTGTATACTCACTGGGAAGCACAAGGTACTGTGAAGCAAACTGGTACTAGAGTTTGACTCCACGCTGGATCATGGGCTGGATTTCTATTTCTGTACTGGATGAAGTTTAAACTCAGAATCAAAGACCCCTCATCTCTTACTATGAAGGCCGTGGTTTATAGAAGCCTACAGCTTCAACTGAGGATTTCACTCACCTTCACTCTTGCGACTATACTTTGTTAAGAACTAAAAGTATGTGAAACGATCAGCGTGCAGAGCCCTGTCATGATTCAAGATTTATGTGTGATTTCTGAAGTTTCAAAAGCTCCCCTGTCCTGTTCCATGAAAAATAATTCCAGCTCCATAAATGCCAGTTCAACTGTCCTTTCCAACCCACATAAGGTTGTCCTCACCAGAAGCTGAGCTGTCAGAAGAGAAGACCTTGTGTTTTATGTTGTATGGCTCTGAAGAGGGTGGATGGGACAGATGGCAATTCCAAAGTTACTCTGCAGAAAAAAACAACGTTGTGTTCCTTGTGAGGCTATTGGGAGAAGGTGAACCCAACTTCTGAACAAATCGTATTTATACTTTTTACTTTTGAATTTTGAAAGTAAAATAAGACACACCAGTTGGATGCCATATTGTAGCTGTGCAGTGCATTGCTCAGTATTAGGCAGGCTGCATCACCTCACACAATCCATATCAGCTCTTCATGGTTTATTGACTCTAGTGTCTGGAAGCGCATAAGAACTGCACAGGCTAGTAATACTTTAAATTTTATAGGTATTGGAAAATTTAACAGTTGTTCACACCATTCACGTTTAAGTGCTCTATTTAGGCGTTCAAATCAAGATGAAGGTTTCCCTAGACCCTGTGTAAAACTAGTGCAAAAACCCAAGCACCTTCACATGATAGTATGAATAACCTTCCCTTAATATTTTTCTACTTAGCTGCAACATCACAACATTTACTCAGAAATTTAAAAAGAGGCATCAAAATTAACTGTGGGAAATTTATTAAAATTAGATGCTTTTAATAAAGAGAAAATTAAGATCAGCAAGTTCATTTTAAGAAGTCAGTTTAATTTAATAAAATTAAATGGGACTAAGATAAGTTTATCCCAACATCTTAGATTTAATTAAGTATTAAAGTATAAGGTAAGAGAGGAGCAAACAGACCAACAGCTCTCAACCCGTCCACTTGCAAGTCCAATATCTGTCAGGCTCACAGTTCTGCACACCAAAAATAGTAATTGCTTTTCTGTCAGACTCAAGCTCCTCTCTTATCCACTGCAATTCCACTTCAGCTATTAACTTCCGTGACGTTTTTTAGATTCACACATTTTTAAACAGCCTTTCCAAAGATCACTGCATCTGTACATTGTATGTTATAGAGGCAATCTCATAAATGTTTTATAGAGAAGCAAATTGACATCCCTCTTCCTACTGACTCCCCTGCTTATAGATTCAAGGGTCACATTAGCCGCCTTTGCCAGAAAACACAATGTCTTCCATTTCTGTTCAGATACCCATGCTGAGATTCATCTGACCAAATGTAGACATTTGGGTTACCCTTCTAGTTGACAGAGAAAAAGAGGCACTCTCAGGGTGTAATTTGTATTATCCTTAAGCAGTCTTCTAAAATATGTCAGATGAATAACAGTCAAAGTGTGTCCATTTTTCTCCATTTTATCCATAAAGGAAGTCTAGAGTAATGATTTGGTGAAATGAATCATAGCTGTAGATCCCCGTTTCAGATGTTGAACATGTGTTCTACCTTTGCAGTGGTGGCACATTTTGTTTCAATAGGTCTAATTTACCATGCAATTCCTGTTACTATGTCTTATTTACCTGTCCTCATAAATGTTTATTATTCTCTCAGTCTTTGTCATCCATGAATTTTACTGGCAATGATTTTGCAATTACTTCCAATTCATTCATGAAAATGCTGGGTACTGTAGAAACAGGGTTATTATGGACACTCTCTGAAACTATTCGTTAAGCATTATATATAAACTGATTATTATGGTGATTTAATGTTTAAATGCGTTGTCAGAACAATCTTTAGATTGTATATATATTTAGACTGTATATGTATAAATTCCTGTAGTAAGAGAAAAGACATCAAAAAGATCAAAGGTTTTATTAGTCTGGATCACAGACCAACTGCACTTCTAAAGACCAATGACGGTCACAGATCAAGTGTTATCATTAAAGCTTTTTCTGTTTTACATGCATTCTTTGTAATAAAAAACTAAGCAAATAACATTACAGACAGTATTTCCTCTCTCAAAAAGCAGCATACAAGGATGCTAGGCTACTTAGCAAGTAAGGAAGATAGTATCTAAAGAGATCTTTCAAAATATAAACAATACACAGGGTTAAGCAGAGAGACTTCACCATAGTATCTCGCCTGGACCTGGAGACACTTCAAATGAAAGGCACATGTATTTAACACATTCTGAAGTCATTTCAGTTAAGTGTTGGTCATTCTTGTTGCTGACTAAAACATTTCCCATATTTATTTCTAAACTAGGTCCCTTAAATACTACTCCTCTTTTTGGTGAAAAAGGAGTCATAATTATACAAGGGCTATCCTAGTTCTTTTCATTGCCCTTTCCCCATACTGTTTTACGAAATCCGTGTGTGCACACAGCTCAGGCCCCTGGGGATGACTGGCAATTTGCAGGCCCAAGACCCCAATGCCTACTTCCAGTCAAGATGATGGAAGTTGCAGTTTATTCCGTGAGCAACAAGACTGGGTTTTGTGTCTGTGACAGCACTGCCCTTATAAACCTCTTAATTTCAGGAGCTTAAACTGACTGCAAAATTCCCATCCAAGCTGCATAGCTTACAAGCTGAAATAAAAATTGATTGGGCCATGGGAAGAGCAATAAATAGAAGTTCACAATTTATCAACTCATAAAAGCCAGAGTATGGGAGGAAGGGAGGAAAAGCAAAGGAAAGTACTTACAGCTTAGCATCAGAGAAACAGGGCCTTGTGCCAGACCACCCAAAAATTCTTGGCACATTTGTAATTCTATTGTAAATGTGGATAATTTGGTTACCTGAGGAAGGGTACTGTTCAGCCTAATCCCTAGCAACTGTGAGGTCGATATTTCAGATTGTCTTAGACATTACACATTTGTTAAGGCCATCTCTAGGTCTAACTTACCAAACAAACTGACAGCTATAAGGCAAATCTGCTTTATTCCTTAATTCTGCAACCTGTGGAGACACAGAGTCCCACTGAGGACTTTTAGTGGCTCAAAAAGGAGATACAGGTCCGAAACCCTCAGAATATTTAGGTATTCACAATGCACAATCCAATCCATGTTCATCAGTGCATTGAAATTTGTACTTAAGTTTAAATGCATGCATAAATCCCATCAAAGTTAATGTTTTTGCGAACGGCTAAACACTTCACTAAGTAGAAGTGTAGTTATTTGTGTATCAAAGCTCAATTTATGCTTCAGTGATTTGAAGAATTTGTGCCCATTGAATTATTGGTTCAAACTGAAGATATACTGGCATGAAGTTAGATATTTATTTTGAACACTAATATCAAAACAATTTAATATCTTAATGCATGATATATCCCACGATTAAATGGTAACTATAGTAATTATGTTTTTTTACTGTAGACTGCAAAGTAAAATAATAATGCTTACTGCAGCGTACATTTTCTGAATGAAATACAGGGAGTTTAGGGGTTAGAAAAGCACATGCAACACGGTTAAGATCATACACAGTTGATCAATCTACTCTATACCTTAAAATATTTGTCAGATCTCGAAAGTGAAAGTGGCAATTCCTAGAGCACTGATAAAAATTGACCG
This sequence comes from Phalacrocorax aristotelis, assembly GCF_949628215.1. Classification (NCBI taxonomy): domain Eukaryota; kingdom Metazoa; phylum Chordata; class Aves; order Suliformes; family Phalacrocoracidae; genus Phalacrocorax; species Phalacrocorax aristotelis. The sequence goes on along the minus strand of NC_134278.1, from coordinate 120,199,432 downwards.
CCTAACTCACCAGCATGTTGCTTGAATATTCAGTGTCAATGCTCAAATCCTCACTGACCATTCTCTAAGTTTTCTAAAGTCATGAATAAAAAAAGGTTGAATTCATTTTGTACAAGTGCAGCTCTTAAGAGAGCACAGTATCTGGAGTTTCATCCTCTAGAATTTTGCTAACAAATCTGATCGTCCCTTAGCTGAATATTAGTTTCATATAATCAAGGGAGAGGTATGCAAATATCTTTAAAAGATGTTGTACAGTGTTTTAGTAATTTCAAGAACTTCTACTCTGGAGAATTATTATTGGCTACCTTCTAACTAACACCAATTTTAACCAGTAGAGGTTCTTTCAGTCTTTAAGGGAAGCAGCTAGAAACACTCCTTAAGGCAAATGAGTGCTTGAAACAAAGTGTTTACCATACCTTTCCAGTACTTTATTATTCTGATTCAATAATATGGACATTTTAGTCATTGTCACAAAAAATAGGAAAATGGCCACATCCCAGAGAGTGAAAAGGACATTCTCTAAAATATCATAATGTCATGGAAACTATTACAAGACCCTTTAATATTTCTTAGGGCCTTTATTTACTGTGTTAATAGCTAGCATGCAGCTGGTTTGTGTTGACTGCTATTGTTACAAGTTTTTATGTGCTTCAGCAATCAATGGTGATTATCCAAGGTGATTCACAGCAAGGAGAGGTAGCCTAGATCACAAAACGTGTACTGAAAATTAAGCATCTTGACTCACAGGGAAGCAACTGTTCATGGGACCTGCTGGAACAACATAATTTGGTGATACATAATCTATATTAGATTTCAAATTTTCCAAAACAGTTCACGGTACTAGTAATCTATTTCTCTGTCTCCTGATAAGTGCTTTCCACTAAGTAGTTCACTCATTGCTTAAAACCAAACATACTGTTCTCCTAAAATATTTTTCTCAGTCAGATGAATGAGTATCGCCCCTCTGAAATGCATGCTATCTCAACCCCTCCTTTTTAAAATTTCTTTTACAGGTAAGGGTTTGGGGTAGGGGAGAAGAAGTTCACTTTGCATGGATCCCCACCTTCATTAACCAAATACAATGTAACAGTAACTTAACTTCACAGTATCTTTCTGCCCTACACTGAATGTCTATAGATTCAAACTGCTGTATTATTAGGCAGTAGCTGGAATCACATCAAAAGCTTTCAAAGCTTAGGTCTTCTTTTGTGCATGGGAATGATGCAAACTTAACATAAAGTTGTATGCTAGAATTATTTTAAGAATAAAAATTCAGTTGTTCACATATTGTCAAAGGAAGTGCAGAAACTTTAGTTTATATCCAACACTTGTCAGCGCTGATTAAGACAAAAATTAATGCCTTATTTTTTCTAAAGCAATATGATGCAGGAACATATTTTTCTTAACAGTTATGGTCAGATAAATAATCTTGGGCAGAGTTGTGATACACTGTTTTACCACGCTCCCCAATTCAAATCACTGTTTGCAGTGTAATCAATGGTTTTTATATAATTCACTGAGCAATCTTGTGGAAAATAACAGGACATCCTGCAATGGGTCAAGAAATTACACAGTCCTCTGACACAACTCACATGGCTGGAGTAAATTCAGCTTTTTGAAGACTGCTGCCTTTTACACAACAAAAAGTTACTATTCATGTCTAAAAATAAAGCTCACAAATGCGAAATTTATAACTACAGCTTTAGTTACTGCATTGTTGTGATATTAATTAAATTACTGGCATGAAATTGATATGGTACATTGCTTACCATAGCAATTTTTCAATCCAAAGCATTCAGTCTGCAGTTTTACAGTCTCAAAAGTTATAGACTTCCTTGCTATTCAGATGAGCTCATTCTTGCTTTAATAGACCTCAGAGGATATTAGTTAAGGACTGGAATTGATTTAGGCACTGAAAATCCTGATTTTGTCTTTCTCAATCTATGGTGCTTCCTATGAATTCAGCCAAAGCCCCAAACTTCGAAGAATTACATTGTCAAAAAGAAATTAGAAATTAGAATGAAGTCATGATACCTGATGACCTTGCCACAGAGTCCTAAATCAATCAATCAATGGATCGATCAAAAACCCTAAATCTTTAAAAAAATAAAATTAAAAATAAGATTTGGCTTGCAAAGAGTGTCTAAAGTTTAGAGGCAGCTGACAGGAAAGCCGTCTTCATTTAGATAAGATAACTAGGGTGAAAGATGCATTTCTACAATGTGGCATGGGAAACAACAACAGTGTGAGTCTGTAGTAAGTTTCATTCTTCATTCTTCAGCTAAGGGAAATAAAAAAAAATGATGACAAACTGCCCAACATCATAACGACAGTATATAGTATACAATCAGGATGGCATTAGGAACCAGAAATTTGGAGCATGAAGAGAGTATATTCAGAATCTGAAGAGAAAGAGACAGGATACACTAACGTGAAGGAGCATCATAGAACCACATTTGAAAAAAGTTGTTTTCCAGAATGAAGAAGGTTCCTCTGGACTACTTTTGGCTGATGTCTTCAACAAGGAATGAGTTTGGAGATGACAAAAGCTTTTGCTGAAAATACTTGAAGATGGCCTATTGCAAAAAATTTCATTGAGTCAATAAAATGGTGTTATTTCAAGTTACTCACAAATTTGCCAGTAAAGAGTAAAGAGTCCTTATCCGTCCTGTTTTCTTCCTCCATGATGGTGTGACTCAGAATGTTTGTAGACTGCCATTGCTATTATTTATAAATCTGGCAGTACCAAAATCACAGCTACCCTGTTTTGCAGGTTTTTAGACTGTAAAGAGTAAAAAGAGTACTCACCCCAAAGAGCTGAGAGTCTAGCAGGAGAGAAAACTGAAATGGAGAAAGCAATAGATACAGCATGCCAGCAAAGGCTGAAGTTATTATCAGCCCATATATTGTTGTTGTCCTGGTTTGGGCCTTTAAAGGTAAATGTAAAATTCATTCCTTATCAGAAAGGGATTTAGCTTACATCCGCAGAACTGATGACAGAAACGTATTTCCACTCACTTTCTTTCCCTTTTTCTTTAAAATTCATAGCCCATTAGTTACAACATACACTTGGGAATACAAAGATCCAAGCTCCTATTTCTATTTGACTTGGAGCAGGAATCTAGAAAAAAGGTACAGTGAACCGTCTGTATCCTGGACTCACCTGAACCTCACCCATTGCTGGAAGCACTGACAGAGTCATGGGGTCCCATTACCCCATAGGGAGTGCTCCGACACCTAGGATAAAATCTCATGCTTACTCTGATGAAAGTATTATTTTGTTCAAAGTGGATGACCTTCAACAGGAGAGATTTTTCAACCCAGAAAAAGGAATTCCAGTCAGACCAGAAAAGTCTGCAGTTTAAAGTTGTGAAACCTTTTTTTTCTGACAGAAATGGGATATGAATTAAAATATATTTCAAGTAAATTACCTAATTCATGGGATTTAAAAAGACTGAGCATCCTGCAGAGTAGAATAAAGTGACTGATAAACAGATCACAAAAAGGCATCCAAAATCAAGATTATGCCCTTAGGTTCTACTGCTATTAGAAACCACCTTGACAAACTGAAACACACAAGACTTTACAGTAACCTTAGTGAAAGATAATTCAGAGATTCAGGATCAGATAAAGCAACAACTGGCTTCAATATATATATTTAGAAAAAATCTGTGAACTAGTCTCTCCAAAATCACTGCAGAAAAATGTGTTTTGAAAATCATTTGTCTGATCTAGTCTGATGTTTTAAATTACTGCTGTTTCTCTCAGCATATTCTATCTTCTATATGTTTATTTTAGATTGCTACTAAAGTACTAAGTCTCTCTAGAGTGAGACTTTTCTTATTTCTGTTTATCATTCAGCAGAGACCACTTAGTGACTGCTATAGGAATGACACCACCTGAAAAAAATCGTAACAGGACAGTTCCAAGGAAGCTGGACATCTGGAAAGGAGGAACACTGCTAGCCAGGCACTTAAATGTAGCTGCTACAGCCTGAAACAGCAATGAGAGCAGACTCCCTTCCCTTCGCAAAAAGTGTTTCTGCTTAAAACTGCTGCCAGAAGATTTACATTTCCTCCTGGATGGCTGAGTCTGAAAGAAGTAAGGTTCTGCTCCCCTCAGATGAGCAGAAAGGCAGACTCTGAGGAGGCTGCCACACTCCAACTCCTACGTGGCTCCAAATATGAACTTGTTGGACTAAACTGATACAACTTTCCCTACAGAGGATCCCCTGAACAAGCAAGGAGTCTGCATACAGCTCTGAACTCATGCCTATTTATAAGAACAGCAGTATCTTTTCTGTGACCTTTGACAACACAAGTGAGCTCCATCTGACTGCTGCCAAGTCATGACCAGAGCACACTAAGGCGGTCCTGAAGCAACTGGGAGAAGTATGTTGTCATGGAAGAATGATCATAGCTTACTTGTCACTGTCTGTAGGACTGCCTTTTGATGAAAAAAAATTACAGTGTTCAAAGATGGAAAACCTCTCAGAAATCACGTAAGAAATGCTAAGAAGCTGAAGAGATGATGCCTTTGTTAATGAACAAGAGAGCCCAGAAATTAGAAGTGGTTGCCTTGTTTTTTAATGTCATTTTTGGCACTAAAAAATAAAAAAAAAGCCCTCTGTCCTTGGCTGTTTGGAAATCCATCCCAAGAGGGTAAGCTCCTCTGAAAGGGAACAGAATAGTGTTAGACTGTAGGATTTCAGGAACTGATCCAGGGTTTATGTCACTACCAAATGTCTTGCCAGAAGGAAGGAACTGTTAATCAGCCAGCCACCTATGGAAAGAATCTGCATTGTGTCCCAGTAGACTGCTAATTACTGCCACTGGCTTTTGCAGGCACTGGTTATACTAACGTTGGGCTGAAAGGGTAGGTGGGTGAAATATGACTGAGCTCTGGCTTGACTTCCTTCTGTAGTTTGTTTTAAAGGCAGTTCTAGTGGCAAAACAGTAAAGAGGAGATGAGGAATGAACAGACAATTTCTAACATAAACTATTACAAACTCTGTCTTTTGATAGGAAATGGATTAAACCAGCATTTTGTTCGAATAAAGTCCTGATTTTTTTTAACTCACCCTCCGTACCTTAGTACTTAGCAAATACCTTAGAATCATGACTAGAGATACAGATACTCCTACTTTATTCTTTGCTTTGATCAAGGGGTTTTATGTTCACTTAGTTGTATGAACAGAATTGTTTTCAACAATCCTATTTAATCCTTGCTTCCCAGGCTTCATCTTTTGAATTAATTTGGAGATCTCATCTTTCATATTGTACTTGGAAAACTTAGTGAGAATGTAAATGCCTGAAAATAAATAATTATTGGGGAAACTGGGACACAAACTTCTGGAACATGACAATTCAGCAATTTAAAAAGGCACTTCTTAACATATAATTTTGTATTTCCTGTGTCCTAAATATGTGCTCCCTGAGGGAGGGGTGATATTTTTGTACTAACACCAGTACAGTAATCCCACCTGAAGTCTTTACAAGCTGATTCAAAACAACAGTCAATAATAATATTTTTCATGTAACAATGCCTCTGTGATTTAAGGACATGTTCAATTGTATTGCTGACACAAGCCATGAAGATCAAAGGTGAAAAGTTGTGTAAATTTTATCCTTGGCCATATTCAAGCGTCTCTCAGAAACCTCAGTGAAGCAAATCAATCTGAGGCAACGAAACTGATCAGCTTATGTAGAGGACCATTTACATTTGATGAAATTCCTAAACTACAGTTGTGTTGTTTCCTAAGATAGGAAAAGAATGTCAAAACTTCCAGTAGGTTCAGGAACTTGTTCACTGGGTTTTTTTTGTAAAAGAGCTGGTGGATGTATGGAAGTGCAATACCAGCTAAGGAACTGCAGGTGACATTTTTATGTAGATGTAGATTGCTTGGCTGCTGTCCAGGTAACCCAATTTTGAGAGTCCTTGAGGTAGCAACTGGACTTGTGATGTTCTCTACCAAAACTCAGGATGCAATATAAGTAAGTACTAAGCAAAGCAATAAAGTGATTAAAGGAATAACGTACTTACTGGCATTACGTTATTATTAGCTTTGGCAACTAACAAATACTGGCCAAATATAAAAATGCTTCAGATTCAAACCAATTGCTTTTGACCTTGTAATAAATAAAAGCCTTGCAAAAACCAAGCTAGACTAAAATATTAAATCCTGGCTCCAAAGGAGAAAGACGACTCATAACAAAGTGATTCTAAAAGCACAAATCTCCCTGAAATCCTTGGCTGAAAATGTAGAACATGAACAATACTCTGGCTCATGACTGTGGAAAAAACTGTTCTCCATTTAAAATGTTTGTCATCAACATAATCCCATCTTTAATTATAATTAATGTAAGGGGCTTTTATGTCCTGGAATGGTAATATGTTGCCAAGAGTTCAGCTTTTAGGAAGGCACACATTTCCAAATTAGAGTGGAGATTGATCTTAAAATGGAGCAAATAATAATGTATACAGCTGTCAGAGAAATAATGAACTAAAGACATTGCAGTAGCAATAACTTGAAGTACTGACAGTCAGGAAACAGTCAATGAGTGACTTTAGAAAGACATATTTTCTTCCCTCCTTTAGTAACTCGGCTTTTTTTCAACTTGGGCCAAAATCAATTAAAATTATTGTTTAAATTTGTAGCTAGTGCCATTTAATCTGGCAGTAATTGTACTGCCAAAAGGTTTGCCTTAATCTTATCTTAACTGATGTGTTAGCACTTGCTACCCTTCCCTTGACTCCTGGTCAAGCCAGGCTGCTTGATCAGTTGCTAAAAGAGACTGACTAGCATTATGGTAAGACCTCTTAGAATTAAAATGCTGACATTGAGGCCCAGGCACCAAAAATTATCCACAGGTCCAGCTAGCTGCCACTCTTTGCCTCCATATTTTCTCGTCCTTGATGACAGCTATGCACCTGGATTACTCCAAGGCTGTGCTCACAGCTGGAGAGGCAGATAAAAAACTACTACTGTATAGCAAGCAGAGATTCACTTTGAAGTCCTTTCATCAGCAGTGACCAGTGAGGAACATTTTCTTTTGTGATATGCAACGTAACAGTGACTGCACAGCCATGGACCTCTCCATTTGGTCTAGGGCTGTGTCTGCTCACACCGAGTGTGCCAGTGTGCCTCAGCTGAAGTTGGCGCTCAACTTCAACAGGGTCCCTGTGGTTGGGCTGCAGCCTGTTTCAGTATACCTGAAAATGCAGCCTTTGCCATATTACGGTTTCAGATCTAGACAATTGTGCAAGTGAACTGCGTATACTTAGGCTGTGGTTAGAGAAGATTCGTATGCTGTATGAAGTTGCCATATCTAGCTAAAAAGACCAAGTGATTGTGAATTTTAAAGTCATTGCTGGTGTCGGAATGAATTTTGCTGTTTTATATAGGTGTGACATGAAATATTACAGTAAATGAGAAATAAAGAATATTTCTTCATAGATAAGTTGCCTCTTAAATCACAGTTCATCAGAGACCTGAAATATTAGAAAAAGACCTTGCAGAATCATGTAACCTAGAATGGCAAAAGAGCAGTCTGACACATTACTCTTGTTTGTATGCATAGCTAAACTGTGTGATTGTAGTATGATATAACCACTATCCAAGTTTAATCAATTTTAGCACAAATAACAGTGAAGAAGCAGTGACACTGGCTGTAAGATATATTTGTCTACAGCAGCAGCCAGAGACAAATGCTTGAAGTGATCTGCATAAACAAATTTTACCGACAGTCTGGATGTTAGCGTGATGAAACCTACATATTTGCAACTAAACTCTGCTATCGATGTCAGCTAGCACAGAAATGTAGTCATGTGATTCCTGATTTTGTGCTTATATATACTTCATGGAGCACCACAATTTGTCTCACCCAACTTTATCTGCCTAAAGTGTGGGTATTTACTTGAAGGCATTGCTTTAACCTCTTATATCCATTCCAGTTTTCATACTTTTTATAGATTCCTACTGCAAGACAGCATGAATGAGCTGCTTTTCTTTTTTTTTTGGGTGCTAAAAACTGGCTTAGATTAAATGCCTAACTAAAGTTAGGAGAAATCAGTATATTCAATTGCTATAGAATACATATCTAGATATATAAAAAATATATATGCTATTAGAATAGTAGCATTTTGTAGGATAAATCTGTTATTTGTTCACGTAGATGTCTCTGAGGTTAAATATGACTTTTTTTTGCAGCACTAGGATACCACATGGCAATGGGGATTGCATAAAGCACACAACTAAACTTCAAACCATTCCGCTTCAAGGAATTATTCTCACTGAAACAAATCCAGCACTTAAAGCTAAAAGACCAATGTAGCATCTTTATTATCCTCTAGACATCAGAATACTCAGCAGAAGTACAAATTGCCATCTTCAAGCTGCATTTGGGGAATCTGAGCAAAACAAAGCTTCACAGAACATTCACAGAAATGGTCCCCAATATAGATGGACTGATCCGGTTTCTAGTCAAAAATATGTTCACCTCCAATTAAAACAGTAGCTTCTCACTGACTATGAAAAATAAGGGCAGAGTCTTAAAAAACATAAAGGTTGCTTTTGAATAAAATTAATTACCCAAGGTCACTTATGAAGTCAGTAACTGACTTGAGAACAGAAACTTGATAGATCTTCCTTCTTCACTTGGGCATATCTGACTAAATGAAGAAGCCTTTAGAAAATACAGCAGGAGACATGAATTTCATTAAGAAACTTGCAACATATTTTTATAAATATGAACAAATAAGCATACGTGTAACTAAGTACTAATACATATAAGGTTTATATGCCCTTCATATAACCTTTAACGTATATTTCCCACAGGATTCTCAGGACTGCTTTTTAAACATTACAAAATGGAAATTACTTATAGTTTCACTGTAAATTGATGTGTGCATCTCAGAAGTGACTCCTCTGCTTTCACTGGTCCCTAGTATGTGCTCAGCAGCTGGCATGCACACTCAGCAATACTGGAATTTGGGAGTAACAAGAATCTATGATCTCTATAAGCGTTTGTTAGAAAAAGGATTCTAGCTTTTTGATGATACTACAACTGAAAAAAATCCCCAACACCTATGAACTTACTTGAAGGCATAACGCATTTCTTAGCCACACTGGAATTTGCACTTTTACCTAAAACAAAGATTTGTGAGATGGATTGCTGTTGACTAAGTCATCATATTTGCAAAGCAATGTTGTAATATGTGAATTTACTGTTAGCTGATAATAATTATTGAATCACAATGTTGAATCTGTCACCCTTGATAACCCAAAGTTGCAGCCATTGCCTACTCTGTTGACAAAGACTTTGCCTTTTAAAATTTTACCAAGATGTCTTGGAAATTTGTCTCAGTATCAGGGGTATTTCAGCAGGGTTATAATTGAATAATTTTGCCAACTGATGATTTCTGAGCATCTAAATCCAGCCATTCTGTAATTTAACAACACAGAATTTCTGAAAATATGTCCCCTGTAGCTGCAGTGTTACATGCCTCTCAGCTTACCAACAGCGACTGAGACCAATGGGAAAAAAAATTCTGTTTCTAAGCTAGTCATGTAAACAGCTGTATTTGTAAAATCTCTGTCACAGAGAAATGAAATGCAGTACTATGAGGACTGCTGCGGATTATATCTAATCATCCTAGACTGAAGCTGAGGATAAAGATGTCTTCTTCATAGACAACAGACAGAGTTGACATGAGGTTCCCAGGCCTTCACAGACCTCTTTACATGGAAACAATGAGGAAACTACAGAATTTAAGAATGCAGTCACAAGGAGCTTTCCAAACATTTTCAGTATCATCCCCACAGGGAATTTTGCCAATGGGCAAAAAAGATCTATAGAATATGAACTCAAACAACAGTTAAAAATTTCAAAGAGAAAAACCCATTAATTAATTTTAACCTATGTATGAGACTATTGTTTTCATCAATATATGCATGTATAATTTCACTACAATATTTTTTAATATTTTATGTTGACTTTTACAGGGAAGTGTACTCCAGCCTGTGGATGTTGTTTCTTAAAACATTCCACATGCTGAATGGCCTTTACACCACTTGTCTACCCTTTCACAAACTGTTAAGCGATCCTTAAAGACTCTTTAGCCTGCTTACTTTTCTTAATCAGCACTGCATCTGTGGGGACGCCATCCCCCAAAACTAATCTAAGATTTCATGGCACTTGAGAGAGAATCTTTAGAAGAAAGACAAAAAGAGGTCTTTGCTTCCCTTCGCTGCCTCTGAGTAGCATTGCAGCAAGCTTTATCAAGCACGGAGTGCCAACAACTTTTGCATATGGACAGGAAGTAATTTAGCATTATGTCATGAGCCTGAAACTTCTCAGTGTTCTCTTTTTTGAACTGCTTATTGAGGAATCAAAGGATACATTATGTATTCAATAGGTGTACTTTGGCTTGAACAAAACTAGACACAGAAATTGTCCTACCCAACACAGAATTTGAACTTTGGGTAATTTTTTTTCTCTTTTTTTGCTCTACAGCAATTGTTTCATGAATCGTATCATGCTCCTTGGAATCACATTTTCATCAATACCTTTCTTACCATTTCTAATCTACTAGGAACACATTTAGCTACGGCATATGACTCGCCCAAAACAGGCATTTGTAAAAATAAGAACAAGTGTACATATAACTAGAGAGACAAAGTGCATAAACTGCTATGAAGCCAGCCTCATTTTGCATATTTGATCTCTCATCAGACTCAGAGCCAAAATTATTCTGGCCAGGCTGTATAAATATGAAGCAACCCAGAATAATCAAACCAGGCTAGGCTGAACCCTAGTGAACTCTCAACGCTGAACAAAATTTTATCTACTACAACTACTGACCTGCTACTCCAAGAACTTGTGAAAGAGAGCATAAAAACTACAAACCATAATTCAAAGAGGTTCACCACTCTCTCTAACAACTGCTGAATATGTCTGGTAGTTCTTGAAAATTATTGATGCAGGTGTTTGTCAGAATTAATTTAACATTATTATGAGGATAAGCACAGCCTTCCTGTAGCATCAGACAAGTGGCTTCAGTTAAAGTTCCAAGATTATTATTTTAAATAGGAAAAAAAAAAATCCTTTCCATTAATCTTAAAAATCATGTTAACTCTCATGTTCAGAGGTCCTTGAATCTCAAAGTGATCTGAACCACATCTTGGAATTGGAACTGAAACTGGTTCCTAGCTTTATGAACAACCATGTTTTAGCAAGAAATTCTTCTTATCATGTTGTCAGCATTTCCTGCTTCCTGCTTTTCTTTCCTTCACGGTTGTCTTTCACAGCAACATAAACAGCACAGAGGGCAGGGTCATTTTCTTCTCTATTCTGGCCATTCAATTAGCAGCAAAAGTATTACGTAAAGGAAGGGAAGCTGCTGAGAGGCCTTGGAAAATTCTCCTTAACCGGCAAGGAATTTCATCACTCAACCTACCTTTTCTTGATTCTTGCACAGAAGACAGTCACATTCAAAGCAATACTGGCGCATCAGTTGCTTTTGGCGTTCACTGGTGGGCATCAGTGATTCAATGTAGCTGATGGTGAGCTAAAAATCAAAACCAGGGTTGGTATATTTTACAAAAATTCCATACTTGGTGTATGTTGGATACACCATTTTTCCAGCATAAAATAAAATTATATCTTAACAGATGATTTCCTAGAAGAAATTGACTACATTTACAAAGGGCAAAAAAAAGGCAAAAAAGGACATTTCCATGGAGGAACACTTTTTGACATTTCCAGATCATTATTGTTTGAAATTATTAATCCCCTCAGAAGTACCACTATTTCAACTTTTCATCCTAATTTGGAAGAAAAAGGAAAAAAAGAGAGAGAGGAAGGAGAGAAAGGAAGGAGAGAGAGGAAGAAGAAGAAGCTCAGTATCTGAATTCCCTGTGCATGAAATCTCATTTTCTGTCTAGCTCCAAAGCTTAAGCGTGTATTTAGCAATGGTGTTATACAACATCCAGCTATCTCAAAAAATTTCATCTCAGGGAAGCCCCTACTCTCTTGCAAATATATGTTTGAGCCTGAGGAAAGCTGCTCTCATGTCATACCCATCTTCAGTACATCTGTGATATTTCCTTTGTGACGAAGGAAGAACAAAAGCATTGAAGTAAAAATTGTTGAAACTATTTACAAGAAAATTTATTAAAATGATAAGAGAAAATGCTTACAGTTGTGCCATTTTCAACTCCTCATGCTGTACAGAGTAAATTCCAATGAACTACAGAGAACTCTGTAATTTGTTCACTTCGACTCCTGCCAGAAGGAATTTTATAGGGCCAACCATTTGTAGAGTTCTTCAAATGTTTAACGTGCTGCACAGACACAAACTAATGATAATGGAAAGAATATAACAAAATAATAGCCCAGCTCAGACCAGCATCCAGTCATACATGCTATTGAGTGATTACACTATACACCCAACAGACTTTGAAACACTCCAGATAGGTCAGAGCTAAAAAAATCAGGTCACATTATTTCATCCTGTGCCTAGACACTTCAACTAATTGGGAGGATTTTCACATGGTTCTCAGTTAAATCATGAGAGTCCACTCAAAGAAATTACAGGAAAACCTGACCAATTTGTAGTAATGACTATGAAATCCATTGTCAGAACCTGCATTTTGCAAATTAGTGAGTATTCTAATTAAATGAGCAATTAACAAGCAACTAAAACAATGCCTGCATTTTTCATTTATATTTACAGTGTAGTTTGATTACATGTTGAAGGAGGACTGTATTAAAAGAAGACTACTGAGATGGCAAAGTCAAGCATTTAAAATGATCATAAGCAGAAAGCCTGTGGAAAAAAATAAATACAGTCTCATAATTGAAGATTAGTAGTATAATTAAAGAAAGAGACAAAGTTCCACAGATAAGCAAAAGTTAGAAAGTTTGAGAACTTTGTTAGGTTTTGCATTCTATATAATGTTGTTCTGTCCCAGCTTGTGCGTGTTTACAGCAGAACAGTCTGTACTAATCGTTTACACAAGAGCTGTAGGCTTCACTCTGAGCTCTCTGTGGTGAATGGATGGAAATTATTTTCCCTATTTCTTTTCCACTCTTTTCTTCCAAGCTTGGTCTCTTCTGCCCCATTCTCTCCAATCTGTCCCTCTTCTCATTCTCTCTCTTCTCTGCCGTTGGACATGAGTATCGTTTTCCAGCTTTATTCTCCACAGTTGTTTATCTAAACCTGGTTTCCAGCCCTCAGTTCTAGCTCCTTCATAGCTATTCTTGGTAAAATGGGCTGATTTTGTCATCCTGCCAGTCCCAGATCTGCCCTTCTGCCTCCCCTGCATGCCTCATCTTACACCTTTTCCCATATTTGATCACCAATGCTCTTACTCTCCCAAGTTAACAGTCTTTGGTGCCCTACTCTGGTTTCTCCAGTGACCCCACCACCTTTGTCCTTGCTTCTTTTCCCAGCTGGTCCTAGTCTGCCTCCTCCCTGGTGTCTTAAGAAAGATCTGTCTCCCTTCCTTCCCACAAAGCAGTTTCCAGAGAAACTGTAGTCCTAATCTCATCCTTCAGCCATTCCAAGCCCAATTTTCCTCTCCCATCACAGGCCTGTGATCTTCATGTCTCCTTGCAACTCACAAGTGTTTTCTGTCAAAATCATTCCGCACACTACTTTGTTCCCTGTCTCTTATCCTCTGCATAAACATCACTGGTTCTGACCCATGTCCTACTGGCCTGTAGGTTCAGGTGGCATCCAGCAGTAAAAGAGATTTAATCAAGTGCAGGCACAGTGCAAGACAGTAGGAATCTTCTGGGAAAAATCATTCACATGAGATTAGTCTATTCTTTGCCAAAATACTTAAGACAATGGTTTAAACCCTATCACTACTGTTGAACCCATCATTAGGCAGGGTTCAGTTCTAATACTGCAAAGCAAACACATAGCCAACATCGAACATGCTTTATCTATCTTCAGCCTACAGGCTTCATTCTTTTCTCTCTTTTCATGTTTGGCTTCCCCCACCCCCACCCCTGCCAGTTCGTATTGCAGAAACCTTGGAAGTAGGAACAAGTTTGAAACCAGTACTTTCTTTTTCAGAGGTTACCAAACAGTTGCGGATATGATCAGTCACGTAACAACCTCCTCTGGATCAGAGCATAAGACTGGGTGGAAGAAGGACAAGAGGCTGCATCACATTGATACCTACTTTTAGAGTTTTAACAACTTAGGGTTTCTCTTGCTGTCAGAAGCCCAACTCCAAATTCCCAGTCCTGCCAGCAGAAATCCATAAGTGAAAAAAATGTTTGTAGCTGGCAGACTGGTGGGAAAATGCAATTAGAATATTTAGAAACATGACCAACCTTACAGTGACTAAGTCTATACTATTCATTTAATTGTTTAAACGTAAAAATTCTGTATTCAAGTCTCTCTCCTACACTTGTTTTAATTTTGGATCCCTTCATTAGATGCAAGGTTCATTTAACTTGTACATATTTAGGAAATATGCCCATTTATCAAAGGTTGTCTTAATGGTATTTGCATGTGGGATATATGGTATTAATTAAAACATTATTTCAGCTGACCAAAGCTTGCCTCGTTATTGCATCGTTTATAAAGAATGCATTAAATCTTTTCTCCTGAACTGGAGAATATATATTAAATAACATTTATGAAGGCAGGGAATTATTTAACAGCTGTGAGACGACTTATTGACTCTCAAGACTTTCTTCTTAGAAATGCAGCACTGTCTGAGCCCTGTTTCTTGCTCTGTCACAGAAATTCTTTAACCATGGGTCTGGTGGTTAGTTTCTCATGTTCCTCATCTGCCAAATGAGGTGGACACAATTTTCCAGTACTGTCATGCAGCAGTGGACTTAATTTATGTTTTTTGTAACAGACCATAAGCTACAAAATTTCTAGACAGAGGATTCTGTAGAAATTTAGAACCAATTACTTCAATGCAAATGGCAGGGAAAATTAAGTGAGTTCTCTTGTTTTTTGCAGTCATGGTTTTCAGGATCTTAGGTAGAGTTGTGTACAAAAATCTGTTCCTGAGACAGAGTTATATAAGTGTTGAACAGTCTGTGCTCTTTCTGTATTGTCATATATAATTAAAATGCCTCCTAATTCAAGGAAAAATTCAGGT
Organism: Phalacrocorax aristotelis; assembly: GCF_949628215.1. Classification (NCBI taxonomy): domain Eukaryota; kingdom Metazoa; phylum Chordata; class Aves; order Suliformes; family Phalacrocoracidae; genus Phalacrocorax; species Phalacrocorax aristotelis. The sequence continues at coordinate 120,184,299 of NC_134278.1, read as the reverse complement.
TTAAAAAATGCAATGTGACAAAATGTTATGTGTCAAACAAACAGATATAAAACTTCTCAGCATTATAATAACAGAAATATTACATATCTTGGTGGAAATATATCATGAAGATAGATTTATTGCTGGTCATATGAAATGACGATTTGTATCTAGTATTACTTTTAAAAATTAATTGCTCTGTAAGAGTATGGCATGTCATATGACTTTCTGCAGAAAGACACAAATTTGCTCTAACTGAACTCTAAAGCTGATGAGAACCCATGCACCCATTTTGGAGAAGAACTGGACCTTAGCTAATACGTCCTGTCTCTCACCAGAACTAATTGATTTGAGCTATGCACTGAACTAACCATAGCTATACAACTTCTGATGGAAGAATAGGCAACATGAGCTCATGTCTGTCTGCAAAACACCAGGTAGACACAGTAATTAACAAAAAGTCAATTGAAATTATAGCGCACGTCTTGATGCTGTTTAAAGTGGTTAATTAAGGGTAGGGAAATGATGAAGACCTCTTCAGAGCAAGCTGCTTGTCTTTTTGAGAAAGTAAATTAGCTGATAGGCTACCTTATGACTGAAGGAGCCTGGTGTTCTCTAGGTGAATAGTTTTTGTTTTCTTATAATCCTTCCCCATATCTCACTTCTCTTTGCAATACTTAAATTTCGTTTTTGCAAAGAAAGAGCACGAAAATGAGATCTTTGGATACTGTCAAAGTAACATCACCTAAAGTTACAAAAGCTGTCATAGTCAGCACTACAACTAACATTACCTTGAGGAACAAAAAGGTGTTATAATTAGTTTTGAGCTGCTGGAAGCAAGTTTCAGAAAGTCCTGTAGTCTTTTATGTAGAAACATATAGAATACAATCCCCACAAAAATCCTCACAAAAATCACAAAAATTTCTTTCTTCCTGCCATTAGATTCAATTATGCTCAAAAACGTGGTTCAAAGTAGAAACTACAGAGTGTTAGGAGACCCTTTCTAGCCACATCGACCCCCAACCTATGCATGGAGGTCAATAGTTGCTCCCAAGCCTTGAACTCCATTCACTTCTTTTGTCTTCTCCTGTGCTCCCTATCTGTTTCATTCCCTTTATGCCAGTTGCAGGACAGAAAACACTTAAATTTAGTGGTGATCATTATCAGGTAGTCGGGCACTAGAATTTGGGGTATTAGCATAGATCCAAACTGCCTTATATGAATTATAACAGAGTCAGAGCAAGGACGGGGAACAAAAAAAAAAGAAAGGCTATCAAGCTTGAAGGAAGTTTCCTATCAGAGCCAAATTTTCACTTTAAAAATTCTACATTTAATGAGGATTACAAATGTCATTTAAACAGACAAATAAATTATATAATGATAGAAATTAAAGCTGTAATTTTGAACATCAACTAGAGCATTCATTAGCAAAAGTCAACGGAAATATAGTGTGTTTTTGTTTAAAATGGTAACTTTCTGCCCTCAAAGAGCATGCAATTCCATAGAACCACATTAGTATAAACCCCAAATAATATACCTAAATATAAATATGAACTTTTGGTTTCCAAAGCAAAATTTAAGGACCAGGCACTCCTCCATCTTTCCAGCTCTCAATATTTTATTGTGATTTCTGCAAGACGCTTTGTTTTCTTAAAGCTTCAACTTGGGAAACCGTGCAATTATACATGAATCCCTTCTTTCAATACCTACAAAAAAGTAACATTCATGACTCCTGATTTCTTAGTGCTTCAGGACTGGCAACACTGTCTTTGCCACAATTCTAGCCTAGATGGCTAGAATTTTTGCATATGATTTTAGGAGCGATTAGCACCTTCAAATTTAGCACTTTCATTCTATAAGGATTCAGGCAAACGTTTCCTGGCTCAGGAGTCCTAATTTTCTATTGCCTGAGATATATTTTGGCCTAAGGATTTGAACAAATTTCAAGGCCCAAACCAAAATTTAATTAAAAACCACTAAATGCCACATGCCTTCCTGTCAAAAACATGCAAAGCCAACAAAATCTGCCTAGACATGAGAGTAAAACTGAAATGAAATGCCTTCCATCAGGACATAAAATTTTTCTGAGGTTCTCATAATCTTGCAAGCTTTTTATCACTGACTTGAAAAATATAATTATGGTGTATAGCATGAGCACTCTAAAGTGTGGTTGGCGGATAAATATTACTCCTGAATAAATCTGCATCACACTGCAGCAGCTAAGTCCAATGTAATAACAACTTTTCTGGTTTACAACCAAAATCAGGCCTTCTGGTGACTCCCTCTTTATATAATTGTGAGATAACCACAATGGCAAGTCACCTCAACTCCCTGTGTCTCTGCTTTTCTTGTGATTATAGGTGATCAACAACTCCTTAACATGAACAAGTTATTGTATTTTTTGTTGTATTTGCACTACAAATATGCAAAAATATTTTTACTTTTCGCTGGCTTAATGAGCACATCATATTGCAGTGGTTGATACTTTCCTGGCAAGGGTCCAGAAGCCCTATCAAGTTTGTTCCTGTATGATTAGTAAAGCCATAGACCTCTTCTACTAATATGAGCTTAAGTTGCTACTTAGCTTCTCATTTCTAACAAATCTTAGTGCTCATTTACTTTCTATTAATTATTACATAGGAGATCTCATTCTGTCTAAATCTAGTGTAAGTGTGAACAGGATAAAGCAAGATTTCTACTGCATATAATTATTTAAGTTTTCTTGTTGTCTCATGACTTGAGAAAATGTTCATCTTACCACCTCAGAGCACTTGATTTATTCAGAAAACCCAATCAGATTCCTCCCTAACACGTATTTTCTCTCCCATTAGCTCAGATCATGACCTCAGTAATGCAAGTAAAAACTCAGCTTGGATCAGGTAATGTAGTTTCATGTAGATGGGTGTGTAAATTCGATACTTGGCTATTAAGAAAACTGAGCTCACCCTGCTGCAGGCAAGCAGTAAGGCAGTGTGGAAAGAAGTTGTACCAAAGCTACTATGCAGAACACAAAATGAAAAGCAGCAGCAGTTGTGTAAGAGGAGAAGTAATTGGGTGTTGAAAATAATATTAAACTGCTGACTTGTACATACTCTTATAATAATTTTCTTTCCCTTCCTTCTCCCATAACAGATCTAAACTAATACCCACTTTCTATCTTTACTTTCTCATTTATGCCCATTTTCTTCCTTAGACATATCCTTATTCAGAGAAGCATGCATCTCAGACTGAGACTTTTATTTCCAGGTATGTCAAGAGGGCACCTGTTTTAATACAGTGTGTATATATATATTTAAATAAAATCTTTCATGTTCCTTAAGGCAAGTTTTCCTTTCAGTAGCAAAGCCAGAAGCAATAGTCACAAAAAAGACACCAGAACCTGAGCTCTTTGGCAAATGCTGACTTTATTTTACTGCTTCATTGGAGACAAAGTTTTTTAGAAAATATGCCTGCGTAAGGTGTAGTCATTTTAAAGCCTGTATTCACACAACTGTCAAAGTCACTGCAGACAAACTGGTCTCAGCTGCCCTGCTTTATAACTTATATTTATTTCCTGATTGCCTCACAAATGACTTGTAACTTGCACCATACCTGTTTCACCATTGATTTTAACTTAGAGACTTCTGTGGGTTACAGACCACTAACAATAAGTCTAAAATTTGGGTCATAGCTTCACAGGCGTAACACAGTCTGCACGGTGGTCATACCTGCAGGGGAATTCTACTTCACTTCTCACTCCAGAACTATCCAGGGACACCTGAGGGCCTCTCCCTTTCCATAGAAGCTGCTTGTTACAAAGAATTGCTTTATGAAATTTACCTAGAGAAATATATCCATCCACATAAAAATAAGATAGCATCAGAATTTAGAACTCTAATAATTAACCCAAGTGCATCCTGGGAAGACATTAAAATCTACTGTATTTTTATATAAATGACCCATTTGGTGAATTGGGAAGCCAAGAGGAAAGTTATGGTATATGGATAAAATGGAAGAAAAGTGTCTATAATTAGGCTTCAACAAGAATGCCAGACTGAAAGATGTCTACACTTAATCACTCCACAAAAGCATACTGCATTTTAAAAGACTTCTCTTGGTAAAAAGGTAAGTATGCAGAAGCATTTCTGTTGGTTCTCCACAATATTTTGCCTAAAAGAATATTTTATTATTTACTTATTTTGATGACCTACTCTCTTAGAGAAAGGACATATTAAAAAAGAAAACACTTCATAGGGAGGAAGAGATACTACTTCTAAATTAAAAATATGTATGCCCTTGATCTTCCCAGAGTTTGAAGCACAGGTATGAACCATATTTACTTTAGGTCATGATTTTCAAATGACCAACAGCTGAGACTGCATAGGTCATTGGTGCATGTAAAGTTACATATATACACATGTCTTTGCAGGCCTTACTAAGCAAATTCAATATTGCACTGCTGCAAAAGATATTTACTTTTAAATGCTTACCTAGCCACAAATGATTATTTTTATAGTAATACAAATGCTGTCGTAAAAACAAAGATGAAAATAACTTAGATCAAATCAGAAACCTCTTGAAAGGGATATATTGAAGTATTTTCTAATGAAATGGACAAGAAAACAAAGCCTGCCTTGCTACTTTCACTGTCAGTGAAAGGTTTACTACAACAGCATGGTTGCAGCCTGACAAATGCTTATTGTTGCAATGACTTTGTGAACACTGCATTCCACCCAGAAATATTGTAAGTGTTTCCATTAGGGTTAAGACATTCAAATACAAACAAAATGAAGTGCCTAGAGGAGGAAAGGAGGAACAAGAATTTATCAAGACTGCTAGTGATTTATGAGAAGTAATGATTATGGGGCCCAGGCAGTGTGAAGGGATGATTCTATTTATCATTTTCCCCCTGATAGCTATGTGCTAGAAAGTGGCATTAATATATCATCAAAATATTAAGCTGGTGGCCCTGCAGTCTGGAATTTATTTAGGGAGATGTCATTGTTGCAGGTGTCTGTGATGGAAGGGAGGACAAGTTAATTACCTCTTCACCAATCTGGATTTCTCGGACAGAGCGAAGTAAAAGCTGGTATCCTTCAAAAACGATCACACAGTTTGGGTCACAGCTGTGGTTCAGTAAAGACATGCTGTGAGGGGTGGTAGAGGGGGAGAAAGAAAGAGAAAGAACTTTACAGCAGAGCCTCCACTGCCATTCCCCTTTAATCATTTGAAAGTATCTAACATGATTACATCTTAAGTATCAAGCAATTAAGTTACGAAACAAATAAAATCCCTGGTAAATCAGCTGCTCTTGGTTAGGGAGGAAAAGATTTATATTCATTGCTAATAGGAGCCATGCCTGGATCTCTTCATGTGTTTCTGCCTTCTGTGTACTCAGGGCGGGAGCAAGGTGATGGCCTCCCAGTGACTCTGAGAGGCCTGACTCAGGGGAGAGGGCAAAGCAGGCAAGCGGGGAAGGCAGCCTGGACAGTTCAGAGCAAAAGGTTAGTACCTTGGGACTGTGTTTTATTTCCGTTGCTTCTGCTCAGTTTCAGGGTGCTAACCTTATCGCTTACCCTGACCATCAGTGGAACTGCAGCTCAGAGAGGTCAGCAATTGATCTGTATTTCATATCGGGCAGAAAATGGAGTATACAATGTCCCAAAACCAAAGTACTTGGTGTATAGAGTTGAAAGAAGAGATAGAGCCACTGCCTCTCTTTTACGCATATTTTGGTTCAGCCTCTGTTCTTGTGGCATGTGACAGCTGAAGCAGCACAGATCACTGGGGAGCTGCTGCCACCTCCAAGAGACACACATGCTGGTGGATCTCCTGACACAGAGACGCCTCGCTCTCTTTTTTGAAGGAGACTGTTAAGAACATCAACACCCGCTATACACTTTTGAGTCCCATGTTTCATTAGCTGAGAAACAACTGACTTTGCCAGGCCAACATCAGTCCCATAGTAGACGTGGGGCTGATGGTTCTTCCCCTATGGGAACGACCCATCAAAAGAACAATTCTGGCATCATCAGGCTGGAAGAAGAATTTTTGGCTTATCCAGCTCCTGGCTGCCTTAATTTGCTTTCCTTGTCTGCCTGTTTCAGCAACTCAAAATCCCAACAGTTGTTGGCATAATAAGAGGATGTTGCCGAGGTTCAGAGCCGAGGTTCAGAGCTCTGCACCAAACCAAGTTTATTTAGTTCTGGAGTCTTAATGGAGCTATCAACAGGAGCCTGACTCTTTTGATATCCCGTCTAGCCTAATAAAATATCTGTAGTTAATCTCCACATGAACCCAGCAATGTACACTGGGAGAGGTTATACATTTCATTCATTGTGAGATCACTGGGCATACTCCCAAAGCTGCTGGCAAGGTGATGCAGAGAAGGACCACAGGATTTTATCTATTTTAAAATATATTGGGATGCTGAAGCTATCAAGCCATGCAACAATATAAAACCTCTTAATGAGACTAAACAAGAACTTTTAATCAAGTTCCATCTCATGGAAACTCTAGTGGGTTTGACGACAGTTTCATCTGGAAGCATATGAATTCACCTGGAAGGGCATTCGTCTAGGATTTGGGAACCACAGATTTAAGTTCACAATTCTCCCAGCTCAGAGTGATTTGCTACACCAAAACTCAAACTGCTCTGAACTGACTTGGGAAAGTGTCACTTGCATCCCTTGGCAGTACATTATCACAGAACATAGACAGCCACTTCCTCACAGTCAGGGGCTTTTTTCAACTGACAGAAAACAATTCACTAATAATAATGCTCCAAATTAAGGTTCCATTTTTCTCAAGTATGTGGAAGGATTTGTTTCCATTCCACAACAAAATCACATGACTGTTCTGTACTTTTCATAACACTAATTCCCATGTTCTCCTAACCCCCTTTCCCTTATCTTTACCACAAGGCAGGCCACAAGATATTAAGTGTCGTTTGTCAAATCTTACACATGTGACATTAGTAGAAAAAGAAACAACAGTGACAGGCCCAGCGAGGTATATGCGACATAGTTCAACCATGCATTAACAAAAAATTGAGATGCAAAGTATAATTTTTAACTATACATACTAATTTTCCACATAATGATTGCAGGTAGCTAATTCTATGAAGGCAAAACCTTCCCTGGTATGTACTTCTTACCTAATACAGATATGAAATAATAAGAAATTCAAATATTAACATCCATCTCTCAAGGGGCTTATCTTTTCACCTTACTAGTTTCTTAGTTACGGTAATTTACTAATAAATGTGTTCAATCTTTTTCTTTTAATTGCCAGTTCAGAAGGCTCTCGGCTGCAAAATATCTGTGTTCTAAAGCAACACTTTACTAGTCCCAGTCACACATTTTTATGTCAGCATTTATAGTTACTTAGAAAAGACTACCACCTCCCTAAAAATAAAATATAAAGATGTATCTTATTTAAACTGTTGTAACTTTGTAATCAGGACTACTAAGAATGTTTTCAACTTGATCATATTTTTTATTCTCTTTTAATTTATTTGCATTTCCCAGTTTCTCATTTAGACATGTTACCTGCTGCTTTGATGGCCCTTACAGCTACCTAGGAAAAAAAACTAACATAGATTTTGCCTCTGAATGAAACAGTGTCCACCGTACCTGGGATACAAGCCAACACCAACATCCTGCATCTCTCCATTACTGATGGTGAAACAGTTACAGGTCACCTGTAAAAACAAGGGAAAAAATCCAGGATTACTAGATTCATTTGGAAACCCCATACTCAAGTGAAAAAACTTTCAAAATAAAATGAAAGGGGCAATTGGTAATTGGATGGGAAACATTCAAGCCCAACACTGGTACTCTCTTATTTTAGAGCAATCACATCTGGGACACACTCTCCTGTAAAACTGCAGTCAATTAAATGCAGAAGTATTAGTATCCTGCAAAAATGTGGGGTTAAACACATGCAGAGGCCCTACTTTCCTGTCCAGAGGGGGAAAAAATGCCACCCTACACAGAGACTGGAAAGCTTAACCCAGAGACAACATACAGATGACAGTGACTGCTGACGAAAAGAGCGGCTGTTTCCATGCAGGAACTCTGTTGATGCCAGGCTGTCACAGCAGCTTTTAATGAGTACCAGTGGAGCCCAAACAATATATACAGGGCAGTCTGAAGTAAATAGTAGCCATGACTATGGCAACCTGATATGGGCATAAATAAATATAAAAACTGTGCAGTAGAGTATCTTTCACATTATGGGTATTTTGGTTTGCATGTAAGAGATCACACAAAAAAAGCATGTTCAAATTGCCATTCAAGAGAAATATAACCTTTCATTTAATCTCAAATATTCAGCTTGATAGTGTATTCTTCCCTCATGCGATCATACAAAGCTAAAGTGGATTTAGAAAGATAGGAGAAGAATGGAAGTTGCTTGCAAGTAGATATAGCCCTATCCTAAACTATTAGACTTGGTGTTCAGGATAGACCAGGACTTTGTAAATGATTAGCAAGTATCATTTTCATGGTCTTAAACAAGAACCAGTACCCAATTCCTAAGGTATTTTTAAAGTATCTGATTCTTTTTGGAACAGCTGGTTTTGTACTTTTTTTATTTTTTAGATAATCTGTTGGTCAGTTATCAATGACATACTAATAAAATATCACATGTAGAAAAACACTGCATGATACTGCATATACAAGAAAAGTCCCAGGTCTCTTCTGCATAACATTAGATTATTAATATCATTAATTCTCGTTAGAACAGAAAATGAGTTAGAGTAGGATTTGGCAGACATGAAAATGAGACTTGAAATTTGCAGTTTTATCCGTAAAGTAATTGCCCAGAACAGTAAATGCACACCTCTATTTTAAAAAGGTACGCTGAACAATTTAACAGTATAACTTATCCTATAAATTGACAAATTATTATTTATGAGACCATTAACCATAGGGTGAAAATGAAATCCTCTTTCAAAATTTCTCATAAATTCTGACAGCAATGTTAATTTAAATAAATGTACATGCAGTAGGGCATGTGTTTTTTTAAATGGTTAGACAATACTTTGATTAGTCTATTATTTATGTAACCCATTCAAATGTTCCTGATCAATTAACAAAAGCATACATCTTAATTATTTCTTTCCTGCTGGCATTGGATATAAAGTGTCAGACAACTTCTGAGCAAAGATTAGTCCATTTAAAGTAGCAATTATCCTGGTTCTAAAAATATTGACTTGATTTTGGTATTTATTGAAAAAATAATGCCTTCCAGGTAAAAGAGAAAGCAAGCCTGCTGAAGTGGACCTTAGCTCTCTCTAATAGATTATGAAGTAGCAGAGGTCAAACATCTCTTAGAACTAAATGAATCCCTCTTCCTTGCAAATCTCCTATTATTACCATAAAACTGTTTATATTAACTATATTGAATTTTGATCATTGTAGAGTTACAGAGACTGTTACATCATTTTCTATTAAAAGTATGTATTATGTGAAAAGTTTTACACACAGAAGTAGCAGTAGTATTACTTTTTCCTTTTTATAAAAATGCTTTAGCTTTTTGTACCAGGATATATGTGAAGAAAAACATGAGATGAATAGATACTCTGAGATTCAGACATCAAGAGTTTCTTTCAAGAGTAGTTTGCTGTTGTAGAAATTGTCACAGTATGCAGTTGCATCTCATTATCCAAGTGAGGTAGTGAAATACCATCTAATTTCTAATTATTTGCTATTTCAAATATGAGACTGGGAATACAAAGTATACAGGTCCAGGTCGAAAAAGGTATTTAAGTAAGTAAACACTGGCAGAATTCTAACCAGTCCCATGAATTTTGAGCTACCTGATTTTGCACACAATCCTACCAGAGTCATAAGAAGATTCAGGTGCTCTGAGGTTTGATTAACCTCCTAGGGGACAATCTTCCCCCCTTCTAAACTCAGGAATGAGAAAAACAGTGATGCACATATAAAGTGTACCACAGATAGTAACCTTTCTAATGGCAGCTTTCTGTCCTCAGCAAGTGGAGAGAGAGGAATTGAGAAGGTGTGTGTAGGGGGAAGCTCTCATCATTGATGGTGTGAGAAATTCTGATATAATGACAATCCTTCATGGAGAGTTAGCAGCTGGTAAGAGGTATCAAATATGAAATCTCCATAGTATGTCAACTGAGGATGGGGTTGTTTGTTTTCTTTTAGATTTGTTACAAAGTCCTTAAAACTCTACTGAATTTCCTCTACTTTCCTATTTATGTAAACTTTTAAGAGGTTTTTAAATCTCAAAAGTTAAAGATCAGTCCTACCAAGGGGAGTTCTGAGATTTCAATCCAAAAGTCCACCACAAGAGTCGATGTTATAGACCACACCTCCCAAGAAACAAAAGGAAGAGACATTTCTTTTACAGAACACAAGAAAAATCTATTTTCCTAGCTTCCCAGGATTCACAGACATAGCTCAAATAACAGCTAAATCTGGAGTGTCTAATACTGCTGCAGGAGAGCACAGGTAAGCTGCTTGTTCCTGAGGCAATCATTTACAGATCAAAACCTACTGGGACTGGAAGTTAACTAACTCTATTTCTAAAAAAAAAGAAACCCAAGGCAAAACAAACAGTGCCTTTCTCATGTATCACAGTATTTCTTTCAGGTTTCATGGCCACCTTGCATTGTCTTTTTTCTGCCTTAACTGACCCACCTTATTCCTTATACTACAATCAGGTTCTGATTCTGTGTGATCCCAGATTTTAAAATAAGAAAGAATAAACAATTCTGGGCAATCTGGCACTTCAAGAAATGGGTTCTTCCTTACAAAGCCTTTAACTCCTACAGAATCATTTATCTCTGTTATTTAATTAGTGCTGTTGTTCAGCTCGTCCCTTCTCATTCCTCTAAAAATGCCTCTTTATCCATCTATGCAACACTAAAACTGCATAACCACATACAGAGAAAGAACAGAGTACTCACAGAGTTTGTTAAACCCACAAATACGGAAAAAATGCCCACATATTTCAGAACTTCAAAGTTACAAAGTCAAACTCCTTGCCATTTCTAAAATCTCTGAAATAGCACATCTCCCAGCATGAGAACTGAGGGAAAACTCTCAGGGGAGAGTCACAGACTTTTTAAACCTCTGCAATTCAAAACTTACTTTGGAATATCCTAGAGTTCTCAGGGCTTATCATCATAGCCTGATTGGCCATACAGTTCACTAACAATTTGAAGAATCAATTCTCAGTGTTTGAGTTAGCTCCATGGCAATAAATCCTGCAAGTTTATTTAAAAGGAACTGTTATTTCAAACAACAAACAATATTATATAAACTGATTAAATGAAATAAAATAATTATTTGAGAGACTGCACATGTTTTAGAGAGGTATCCTGTACTCAGTAAGGTAACCCAAGTAGAAGACGGTCTTTCCAGACTGGTAAACACACAGAGAATAAACCAACTTTACCGACTGATCATTATTCGCAGGCACACTTTATCAGAAAACAAAAATTACTGCAGTCTGTTAAATTTTATTTCCTCTCTGAGTGACATATGAAAACTCTGTAAATTTACCTTGTAAGGAGGTCTCTGTTCTCAAGACATCTGGAGCTACTGTTTGAGCAACCTCTGTCTGTGCCAGACCCACAGTCTACTGGACAGCCATGAAGATTTGTTTTGGTGTTTGCATTTCACAGGGTATGAAGGCTTCAGTTTGGCAACATACTGAGCTGAATTTGGTCTCAGTTCAGACCTCATTCATATTGCTTTATACTATGGATTTGCATTTGGGTCAAATAAAGCAGACTCAGACTTGATAGCAGGCCATTCCAGATTTGGAATTTCGGACACTAAGACAATGAAAAATGTCAATAAGGGAGGAAGGGAAAGAAACCAAATCATTATTGGCTAACACTTGCTGCACAGATCGAATTACAAACACCAGGACTAATAATCAATGATTCTGTCTCCACGTGTTCCTGTATGTTACTGCAACACAGTGAGGCAGCTCTTATAATACATGTAAGAAAGCCTCACAAGAAGGACTACCAAAGGGTATATTGCACTGATAGGGTCAATACCATTTTCAGTTTAGGCATACAATGACTCCAGCCATCCCTGTAAATGGTGTGTCACAGCTGGTATATTCTAACCCACCATCAGGAAGAAAGCCATAACTAATACTTTTTCCCCTAATTTATGAATCAAATGTACTGTAAATTAAAGATGTGAAAAAAACCTTCATGGATTATTAAGTTTCTCATTTACACCATAGCTGGCTGGGTGTTCCTGGCCATTGGCAAATATTTAACAAAAGATGCTGTAACCAGTTCTCATGTTAACCAGCTTCTCAAGAGACTCAAACATTACCCAGGAGGAAGGGGTGGGCAGTAAATGCTATGCAAGGGACACACTAATTCAAATGACCAAGATATACCCCAGAGACGTTCTAGCACCACTACATCCCACTACAGCTCTGCACTCATAGCTCTTTCCCACTCGAGGATGAACAGACACCAGGCACAGATGGTTGACAGAGTTCAAATCTGCTAATGACTTCATTTGGCACATGGAGCGCTAGAGCAACAGTGCTAAACACAGCAACAGTGCTGAACTGTAAATGCGTAGTATGCCATGGCAGTGACAGACCTGTCAAGCCCCTGTTCTGAGTGTATTTCACTCAGCTGCTCATGGCCACAGTCTGCGAAACCCAGGCTTCCTGTGCAGGTCGAGCTTCTTGCTCTGAAACCTCAGCTTTGTCCACTGGACAGGGTACTGGAGGAGAGAGGAGATGGGACAAGGTGGGACGGTGTCTGCTACCAGGATACTGTGCTGAAAGGAGCCCTGTTACAAGGCACATTTGCAAACTAGACCTTTGCGGCTTTTATATACACACTTGCATGCTTTACTTAATCACGAACTTTGAATCCAATTCTATGTTGTATTGTACTTGGGACATAACTACTGGCTTCCATGGGAGCCACAGAACTAAAACTAGATGAAAGAGACATCAGAAGGATCAAAATAAACTGAGAAAAAAAATTATTCTTTGGTGTTTTGTTCCAGACAGAAATCAAAACATATTAGAATGGCTTTGGAAAAGCTTTATCTTATTTAGATTTTCAGACTAGGGATAAGTAGTTAACTGTTTGTGACACTTGCTCAAAAGCCAAATTTTGCTGCAATACCATGAAACTTGGAGAAGTTACATTTCTTTCACACCATGACTGAATTCACAAATATTTCGTTATATTTCAAGAACAATTCATCCTATTAATCTCTTGTGCCAAAACATCAATGTTCTGGCTGAATTAGAGACCACCATTACTTCAAAGCTAGCTACAGCAAAGGTGTGTTTCCAACTCTTTTCTTCGTTCTTCACCTTATGTCTTTGGAGATCTTTCTTCACATCAACTATCTATATTTCAGGCCTTTTTTGCTATCCTAGCACATAAAAGTTTCTGATGGGTGTGCAGAACACAGGTATCCTGGCAGAGGGCTGTCACCACCTACAAAGCAGTAGACCAGAAATTTGGCTTGACATTAACAGATGATTTAATGCAAGTGTGCTTCAGGCATCCCTTTTTACTACTCAGCTAAGTGGTGCAATTTTGATTGGAATGGAATGAAAATAGGTCATGGCAAATTACCTCTTCTCTTCTTAACCCCACATATACTTCCCCAATCTCTCAAATAAAAATATTTAGCTATGCAGCTAAATATATTTGATTATTAAGAATTTCAAAGCCACCATTACTAGGACAAATGTTATGTTTGCTATGGGCACGTTTTTTTTTTTTTAAGAGCATGCAAGATGTCGTTAGAAATCAGAGACTTGAAAAGATAAAGCCTGAAACATGCAAAAATATTGCCCTTTTTGGGTAAAACAAAATATCCTGAAGTTTTGTAGAACTCCCATTAAAAGTTTTATGCACTTTGTCTTAACCTTTTCACAAATTTCTCCTCTGACAACAGTCAGCAAGTCTCACGTTTCGTTTGGTGAAATTCTAGCTTTTACCCAGCTCTGCAAATATTATTATTATTCCTGCTCCTATTTGGAACAGAACTGAAATGCACCTATTTCTGGAGCAGAACTGGAGAGAGGGACCTGCAAAGCCACTAATGGATCGTATTACAGTATGCTTGCAGCATCTGGCATTATTAATTGGAGTGGAGTAGAGGCATGACATCCTTCCCTTCATCCTCATTTTCCTACTGGTAACTCCACTCCTGTGAAATGGGGCAGAGTTATTAACTTGATTTCAATAGCCACTGCATGCCCGCCTATTGAAAATAAACTGCTTGTTTATTGAATGAGACCAAACTTCATGGGCATCCAGGAGTGGTTAATCAACTTTGTATTTCTCTTGCCTATTTTGTTACAGATAGCTGTTTATCTGCTTTGTAATGGTATATTCGAAAAATAAATGTTGGACTTAATATGAAAAATTGGGTTGAGATTCAGTTATGGTTGCTGATATGAAAATTACATAGGCAAAAGCAAAACGTTAATGAATTAATCTTGTATAACTTCAGCTAATAACACAGGTGAAATTACTATCTGTCACCTCCTTCCATTACCCAGGAGACTTCCTCACACCACACCTACCTACCTACTGCTAGGTAGCCTGAGTTAAGTGACCTAGTCTAAGCCTAGCCTAAATGTTTCAGGGTTTGCTGACTTTGTTCTCAGAGACGCAATATAACAGCTATTCCTTCTGGAGGTGCTTGTTGAACTAGACCTACAAATATATTTACTTCTCAAAGTTCATTGACCATAAGTCTTTGGATTTGGTCTGTGGGGCTTAGTGCTGCTCTTTCCTTTTCTCTTTTTCACTCTTTAACTATTGCCCAACAATACCTTTTCTACTGGGGGAGCAGAAAATGAGCGGGGAAGAAAAAAATTGGAGGAAAACTTTTTTCATACAATTTCTTTAAAAATGTTTCCACCAGGAAATTTCTGCAATGTTTGAATGTTGAAGAGGAGGAAATTTCAAAAAAAGTAGCAAAAAAACCCCCATCTCTTCCAAAATGTGACAACATAAAATTAGTATTTTTAAATCTTAAAAACTTAAACAAACATAAATAAAAGGTTTGATTTTGAAAATACTTCTGAAAAAAAAGGGTAGCTGCCTATTAAAGGCACTGAAGAAATGGTTAAATCCAGACGACAGTTCTAGACCACTTTGTGACTGAAAGGGAAAACTGATTGCACTGTGAGCATGTGCGCTGGCACAGAAGGGTGAATATGGCCATATCAGAAAAAAGCAGGATACGATAAGGCAGAAAATAAAAGTCAAACTCCCTTTCCTTCTCAGGGCAAAATAGGAGAGTATTACATTTAAGGTAAAGATGGGATGGGATGCATAGAACAAATTCAAGCTAAAGCAGTAATTTTAAGGCATGTAAAACTCAAGTACTCAGTATTTAAGGAGTTCCTGCATTTCCATAGGATATGTGCATTCTTAGTATCTCTGAAAAATCAACACCCAAAGGGTTTCCAGCCACCTTTTGTTTTCTTTTTCCTACATGTCTTCTTTTTTTTTTTTTTTGGCTATTTCAAACATTACTTTGATCAGGAAACAGTTGAAATAATTTAATTTTTTGAATTCCATAACATTGGACATGTTTAGTCTCAACACAGTACATACGCTTCGAGTTACTTTGAGGCATAGGTTTCATGCTGATGCCACTTATTTTCTCATTCCCATAATGCTAGTCTGACATTCTTGGACAATCCTGTTTGATGAACCACAGTCAGTCAATGACCTCTAACAATATCAAAAATAATTTGCCAGCATTGTCCACTATATTTGACCATATCGGGAGGTGAAAGAGAGCTAAGTCAGGAAAATAAAAAAAAATCCTGCTCTACTCCTTTGGATCCACATCTGGCACCCAGGGTCTAACCCAGAGCATCTCAGAGCTGCATTTCCTATTGGCAGGCTGGGGTGGGGGATTTTGCTTGAAGAGGCTCTGGATGCTACAACATGCTCCATTCAGAAATGCCTGGATAGCTGGTACCGCATAAGAGAAACCTCCCTTTCATATTTTATCTGGATTGCTTTGTGACTTTTGAAAGTACTAGTAGAAAATAACTGTTTTGTTTCCCCAAGAGAAGGAACCACAGATATATTTTGCATGGTTACATGAGAACAAGGCTTACAGCACCCACAAAGCCTGTACCCCAGAAACTGGTAAAGAGAAAGTCACCATTCCATCCATCAGGTTTCCTTAGCAGAAGTGCCATTACTTCAATAGAACAGATAAAACCCCCCAGTATATTTCTCTACCTACAACTGAATAGATTTTCCTTTGAAACAGCATTTTTCTTTATTGTACTAGATCAGTAGAAGCCATTAGACAGATTTTCTGTATCATTACTATATTCTATTCCTAGTTAGGAGAAAACCCACAATACTCAAAGGCAGTGTTAAGCTACCCTTTTATTTCAGTAAGAGCCACAGCATAAAGAAAATAAAATAATTTACTCATAAATTAGGCTCAAAGAGAGAACTCAGTCAATGTGATATCAGACAATGAGTTGACAAAAGAACTGTAAAATAGCTACATATAGAGTAGATTTTAATAACAGCTTGCAGAAAAAGTCAGGAAAAAGCCGAACTCCTATGTGTGCTTCCCACTTAACAAACTCCATTATGGTATACACACTGCAAATTGGTGAGAAAATGGTCAAATAATTGCATTATTTGATATTTCACTCATAAAGAAAAGAGAAAGTATTTAATTTTGAAAAGTCTTTACCAGATATCTTGGAAATACAGAAATAAAGGAAGGCTAGACAAACACTACATTGAACTCACAGTTCAAATGCTTGTGGGTAGCTAACTAAAGTTCACAGACCTGTATGTAATTGCTGTCTACAGGAAATACCTGCATTAGTGAAAGAATTTTCTCCTCACTCCTTCACCTTTGCCCTTCCACAAACTCACTAGCAAAGAAACCTTGTAAAAGCATTTCAGTGATGAACAGGATTTTCCCCACCTGTATGAGACAAACTAAATCTAACAGCCAGGAATAGAATCTGTCAACTTCTCAGAAACATGACTTTAGCAAGTATTAATTGATACATAGTTTTATACAAATAAACTCTAAACAAAATGATCCACTCCCTGTTCATTTGTCCTTGTTTAGACTCCATGTGTTTTTTGAAGCTTGTAACACAAATAAGAGCACAAAATTTGCACTTATATTAATGTAAATTTGCAGTGACTTCATGACATCAGATGAGTTATGCAAAACAACAATTAGGTAGGAAGAAAGTTCACAAGTTGAACTAGAAGTAAAATTTCTGTGAGCACTGAAATCTAACTCCATGCATTTAAAATTCTGTACATTTCAGACAAAACAAATCCTGGTCATTAAACATCTGCAAACTTTGGGTTGTTTAATTCTTAACCTAAGTTTTTCACCACAAACTCCTCAAGTTCACATTAAATACAAAATAAAAAGACAGAAGTTTAAAAAAAAGAAAACAAACTGTAGATGTCATATAATTAAATAGCCTGACTAGTCAAACTTGAAAGCTGAGCAAATATTTTAAAAAATAACATGCCATTTTGTTTCACTTTTTTTTTTTTCCTAGCTTGAGATAGCTTGAAAGGCACTGAAACTTTGCATTTATCAAAAATGTCTGGTTTTCCCAGCATTCAAATGATATACTGCCATTTACAAAGTAGCTGGCATAACTCTTTAATGTGAAAGTGACACCTTTGCCTACCAACAAGTATCAAAATTTCTGTCTAGGAAAGGTTGTGTCAACTTTCCTCATACACGCAAGACCAGGAAAATAAATATCAATAGCATACCCTGGAAAGCTGATGTATACCAATATGCTTTAATTTCATTTTCTTCATCTTACCATTTTTAAGGCAATTCAATTGTTTTCATAATCCAGCTTCATGATTTCAGAAACTTTAAGAACAGACATGATCTCTACATTTTAAAGACCCCAAATTCACTACAGTCTGAGAAAATTACAATGGTGTTGTGCTATATATTTCAAGCAAGAAAGATGGCTGAGATGTCTGTGCTGGCTTTACAAAACTAACTACAGACTCACAAAATACCCCTCTAACTCACAACACTCTTCTAGTGCTTCATGTTATTTTTTCTGATATGCAGATTCACCCTCAGCAAATCTTTATCCACAGTTTTCATGCTCCTTACTTTGAGCTCTTGTTTTCATTTTGTGCAAACCAGATCTTTACATATACCCAAGACAAGAAAACCAGCTAGATAAACAGTGATTTCAGCAAGCAGCAAGGAGCAGCTGGCATTTCTATTACACCTGACAAAACCCAAGATGACAGGAAAGAACATACTAATTTTTGGTTACAACGATACTAGTGGATCCTAGCAAATTCCTCAACTCCACCTCCAATGAAAACTCTAAGTTTATACCTCAAAGCTCTCTTAAAAACATCACAGAACTAAAGAAAGTGCAAAACTGGATTGGAAAAATAGGACCACAAGGCATGAGGTTATTAAAATTTACTGTTGCATTTCTCCTCACAGTTTGCATTTTGACACCAGCTCCTCCTTATGTTCATACTGTTTTTACCCAAGCATAATGCCAAAAACCTACATGCCAAAATACATTCTTCCTTGACGAATGAAGATGTTCAAAATTCAATATTCTGTCTACGATTACTTAAGAGCACATTTTCCTTTCACCTAGTACTTGTCTCACATCTGATTTGCCTGCCTATGAAAATTTTAACTTTAAATCATTATCTTTTCATGAATATCATGAGGTAAAACTATAAAGTAATTCCTAAACCCAAGATGTTTCACCCTAAGGATCCATTCATGATACTATAAGAATTTAAAACAAAAATTACAAAATCACACTAGGTAAGGTTTCATTGTTAGTTCTTGTTATGAAAGCCATATGAGAACAAAGTAAATTCATACCCTTTTTCACCAACGTATGTGGAAATAATTCTCTATTTTACACGTTATGACAGAAAAGACTAATTTGTTCCATTAATTCCTGTTTATATTACAATTAAAATGTATTTTTAAAGTATTTCACATGCTGTGCTACTCTCGGCCATTAATCTTAAATATAAATCATCTACGTGAAATTATAAAATTGTAAGCTTTAGTTCATCTAACAAGAATTTCAAATATCAAGCTTTCAAATACCAAATACTCCCACTCTTTTTTTTTTTTTTTAATATTGAGTTCATCTTAATGAAGATGCAAAACGTTTTGAAAGTTTGAATCATGATCTAGCCTTTGTGACTAGTCTTTCCAGACTGAGTCCAAGTGTTTTCCCATAGACAGTCAGTAACATCGCATCCTCAGTGAAGCTGAAACAGGTGCCCTTTTTCTTTGGCAAGGGTCCTCGTAGACACAAATGAAGTGCCTACTTCTCTTGAACTTCACTGTTATTACTCTTTTGACATTTTATACTCACTATGATAGCACTGCATCAAACAGTCTATTGAGCTATTACCACTTGCTGGGTAGTTTAAACCAATCATTCTGTTTGTGTAAGATACTAAAACCAAATACGTGAAAATTATCCCTTAGGACAAAATTTAGACTTCTAAATCTGTTTCTCCAAACTACTTTGTCAACCATCCAGTTACATCTCTGTGATTTTTAACAAATAAAATAAGAAGCAGAAGGAAAAGTAACAAAAACTATAAAATGACTGAATTAACTAAGGAGAAATAAAAGAGAGAATGTATTCAAAAATCAAGTTAAAACAGATAACTTGCTTCTTAATGAGCATTTATTAACAGTTTGGTTGTGGAAAAAGTATGAGAGGACCTGGCAAAATACCAGTCAAAACCAACGGTGTTTAATTTCACAGAATCACAGAATCACAGGCTGGAAGGGACCTCAGGGATCATCTAGTCCAACCTTTCTGGGAAGAGCACAGTCTAGACAAGATGGCCCAGCACCCTGTCCAGACGACTCTTGAAAGTGTCCAATGTGGCCAAGTCAACCACTTCCCTGGGAGATTATTCCTATGGCTGACTGTTCTCACTGTGAAAAATCTGCCTCTCGTCCCATTGGAATGCCCCCAAGAGCAACTTGTGTCCGTTCCCCCTTGTCCTCTCCATGTGACTCCATGTAAAAAGCGAGTCTCCATCTTCTTTGTTACTACCCCTTAAGTATCAGTACATAGTGATGAGATTCCCTCTAAGCCTCCTTTTCTCAAGGCTGAACAAACCCAGCTCTCCCAGCCTATCCTCGTATGGCAGCTTCCCAGTCCCTTGATCATCTTGGTGGCCCTTCTCTGGACCCCTTCCAGCCTGTCCACATCCTTTTTGTATAGCGGGGACCAGAACTGTACACAGCACTCCAGGTGTGGCCTGACAAGTGCTGAGTAGAGACTTCCACTACCTGTTGCTCAAAGGTGTTACAATATGCAGGCCTCAATAGAATATTGGTAAAGATACAGTTTTGTTTTAAAATTATTATGCATCTTAATTCACTCAGCAGTTCTAAGCAGCAATCCAGCTCCGACACCGTACTTGCCTGTAAGCACCTGCTGGCGTGCCTCTCACAGGTGCCAGTGCAGCAAATGACAGCCAGCAGCAGTTTTTGCCTCTGCATGCAAATGCAGGGATGAATTCAGCCTCAAGAAGCTGAAGCTTCACCTCCCTGTGGATCTCAGAGTCCCTGACTCCAAGTTTATGCTCACCAATTCGCAAAAACTGCCTCTTTTTAACTAAGGACATATTTATCTGTGGGACAACTGAGGTTACATAAATCATACACCTTACCTTGCAAAGGGGGCTGCATAAATACCAGGGTCCATACACTGACACCGTCTCACCTGGTCAGCACCTACACAGAGAGACTTCACTTTCAATTCTTGTATTTTAGGAATGACTGAATGAACAAGTTCTGATAACTTGACTGAAAAATTATTCTCTTCTGCTGCCTTACAAGTAAAAACTTTGTCACCTAACTTTGCACAAACTAGTCAGACATCTGAAGATGGAGAAAGACATCTTCTGCCTTTGTTCATTTGAGAAAGAGGCCTTGCTTATGCAAGCACTTACAGACAAGTTTTGTTTTCAGCTGTGGTTTCTCACTAACCTCAGAAGGGTGGCTCACAGGTTACTGCTGCCCTTTCTTACCTGCTTCAGTAAGCCACCCTGTAACCCACGCCCCATGAATGGTTCATCCATTCACTTAGGTAATGCTATTCTAGTTATAATTAGTTGTGTCTTACTATGTGTAAAGAACCTGCAATGTGACTACTGTAAAAAAGGTAATTTTAACTTAAATATATTTTTTTAAATTGAATAGACATGATTTTCATGCAGAATCTGGCCACTGGGAGCATTCCCAAAGCAGAAGAGTCAGTGACAGCCCCAGGACCTGTGCATGAGTTGGGAACATGAGAGTAGCAACTGGGGTGGCTTTTTTACATGTTGCTTAGTGGTAAACATGCTACTAAGTAATACCTGACAATACTTAATGAAATTAATGCAGACGTCTTTTACCAGAGGAAAGATGTTAAAGTGAGAAACCAAGTGAAGCACACTCAGTCTTGATGACTAAAGGATGATCTGTTTGTACCACAATAATTCCATGAGGCTGGGCTACAACAGCAAAGGGCAGGAAAGCTGACTGGGCTTTAGAAGAGCTGCATTAGTACTGGCATGTGGGGAGATAGAAGCAGGGATATTTTTGTCAAAACAAAAATAATGATTGAACTTCTACATAAAAGCTGTTATTTAAAAAGTCCTATTTATACAAATCTGACAAATCTGCTCCAACACATACAAAGAGATGACTGCAAAATAAAGCTCACTGATATTTACTCAGACTTCTCTCTGCCAGATCTGTGTGGATGACTTTAACACACTCTCACACCACTTCATGTGTTTGCCTAAAAAAAAGATATGTTATTTAACAATACAGACTTTGGCAGAAATTTAGCCATAAAGCCACACATTTTGCAAACCAAGTACCCAGTATTACAAACCAAGTATTGTGCAGTGACTAACTGTACAATAATTGAACTTGGGTATTATCAGTTTCAACATTATTCACAAAGATGCTACATATTTGAATTAATTAACATCTGAGCCTGTACGTTCCCTTCATTTCCATGAGTAAAAATGTTTATCCTAATTAGAGCTAGGCAAATAATTTTCAACAAATCATTTACCCTACAAAAGCAGTTTCTGTCTTTACTTTTGGAATCCCTGAAAGTAGATTACAAATCTGTCAAAATTCATTCAAAATCAGCTCAAATCTTTCTTTTTTGCTGTTGCTATTTTTGAACTCAGTGAAACAACCATGAACTAGGTAGTAGAAATTCACACTCAAGTACTAAAATTGCGACAGCCCCTGAGCCTGCAGACACATTGGCTGACTTAAAAACTGAAAATGCTGTAGCTTATTGTGATTGCATTGCTGCATAGATGTAAATGTAAATCACAATCCCAAAGACAAGCTGAAAGAGGCCCTGCCCTAGGATAGGATTAATTAATGGAACAATGAATCTTGGAAAATATTAATTCTTTATTTTTTAGCCCACACAGAAATTACCTCACAGACCATCCTGAGATTATGATTTTGGGGAGAAATTTTTCTTTTCTTCTCCCATTACTATCTCATTATTAGAATAACAACTACTTAAACACTTTCCGAAAAGAACTGGGATCAAAAAATAATAATGCTTCAAACTCAGGAAGTAAAATAATGGAGCATTTCATCATCAGGGAGGAAAAAAAGATAATGCTTTTGGAGATCCTTGCCTCATTGCAGCTTTTTACATTGCTTCTTTCCTTCTCAATTTGGCAATTCAGTTTTGTGATTACAGGCTGAAACTGGAGTTCAGCAGGCCTGAAGTACTATTATTTGTACGTATATCTGTAGCTTCATTTTTCTATTTGCTCAAGGACATCAAACAATGTATAGACATTAATTAGTTAAGCATTATAACAGTCCTCTGAAGAATGGAAATGCAGAACTGAATCATAAAGAGGTGGAATGTAACACCAAGGCCACAGAGCACACCAGCAGTAGTTTGGCATACAAAGGAATTTTTTTTTACAGTCTTCGACTGTATCCAAAGAGTTTACAGTTAAAAAGAAAAAAAACCCTTAATGTTCTTTGGAAAATAACAGAAGCATAAAATCCGCAACTAAAATGGGATTCCTGGCTTTACATTTCCCTGTGGCACATGTTGATGGTGCCGTGCTGCAGTACAGCTGCAGGCACAGTGTTGGTCATGTTACGCCAGTTAAGGGGCCATGTATTATTTCATGTCTTCTGTCTTGGCTGCATGATGCTGTGAAATTGGCTAGTAGTTCCAATGCGCTTCTCTGGCACATTTTCAGTCTGCATTTACCTTTCTCCATTTATGCAGATTACTGCATGCCTATTAACTGCCATTACAGAAAGAACCCATCATATAGAAAACAAAAAAGTGAGCAACACAAAGAGGAGGGAAAGAAATCTCCTCAGCAGCCAAAATCTATAAGGCACCAGAGCACTTTTAAAAGCTCAGCCATGAATCAGGAAGGGAAAGCCCTGAAAAGCTGAGGACAAGAGGAACCAAACTAGCACAGAGAGGCTGCGCAGCCCACTGTGTCCACTTGCTGTAGGGCGTTCACCATCCCAACCCTGCAGCCTGCCTTGGCAGGGGTGATTTTGCCTCTCAGCACCTGCAGCGCTGATGGCAAAGGGGTGTGCGCTGTGGGAATTGACTGGCCTGGGCCCCACAGCCCAGCAGTGGCAGTGGGGGGGCTGCCATGTCTACACCCTCCAATGCAGGTGACTGTCAGGCAGGAAGTCACCAAGGAAGGTACCCAGTACTACACTTGTCAGGCCCCAAATTTCATACTAAAACCAACACAGCTGATATGCTTTTTGTGTGCCCTGTTCATGTTCTCAAAACACATGCTGGGAGCTGAAAAGCTCTGAGTCGACTCCTGTCTCTCATTGAGCTGAGAAAGGCACCTGCACCCAGAGCAGAGCCTTCCCGGGAAGGGCCCTCCTTGCCATGAGGGTCACCAGGAAACCCTGAGGCTGTCAGAGGTCTCCCTGGAGCAGTCAGAGCATAAATATGGTAGAGCTTCCCGTCAGGACCCTGCAGGCCTCTCCCAAGGCCTTCCCCACTGCCCGCTGCCCCGAGGCCATCAATCCCTGTCACTGCAGCAAGGCCAGCTCCCTCAGCCCTGCCCAGCCTTCGCCCGCTGAGCCGGGCCTTGTTAACTGCCATTACAGAGTGACTACAGGTTGAAACAGGAGTACAGCAGGACTGAAGTACTATTATTTTTATGTATATCTGTAGCTTTATTTTTCTATTAGCTCAAGGACATCAAACCATGTATAGACATTAATTAGTTAAGCATTATAACAGCCCTCTGAAGAATGGAAATGCAGAACTGAATCATGAAGAGGTGGAATGTAACACCAAGGCCACAGCTTTGCCTCAGCCTAGCCTTGCCTGAGCCTGACCCGATCCCCAGGGAGGTGCGGGATACCCAGGGGTGGGGCTGCCCCGGTGCCCCCTGGCTGCTCCCGGCTGGGTGGTAGGATGGGCCCTCACTGCCCAGCCCTGCTCTGCCATCCGCCATGGGGAGGCCCTGCCACCCCCTACCCCTGGCCCACCCACTGCTAGTTTACATTACTTGCTTTCTTCAGTGAATCGGTCATGGCAAAATAGTGTTATGAAAAGATTACAGTACTTAAGACATAATCACAACAGAAACATAATTTTGCCAAATACTTTCCATTCCTCCTCCCCACCCTCCATGATGGAGGAATACTCCCAGGAAAATACTGCAGAAAGTGTGTTTAGTAGAAAACTAGTGTGTAAACAGATGTCTCCAAAACAGGTGTCACAAGAAAACCACAGCGATTCTGGAATAATTTAAATTACTTTTTTTCACTGAAAGAAGCAAATGTGACAAGTTCTAAAAGGCTGTCTTGCTCCTTCTTCCATGAGGAAATAGCCCTCAATAGTCAAACTTTTGCTGTGACAGAAGAAAAACACCTCGTCATCAACTGTGTATTTTCCAAAATTACAGTCTTCTCTGTATATTGAAAGCATGTGCAGTTTCTGGCTTCTAGTTATCTTTAATGAACTTTAGAAGAAAAGAAAGTATTTTTTAGTCTGGAAACTGAAAGAACTAATACATGGAGGGCATATATCAATGTATGTAGGAATATAATACATGTGGGAAAATAATGTATGTAGGAAACATTCACTGCTATTCATTTGCAGTGACAAATAACATGAACTGTTTTTCTTTGAGTCACTGAAAGTGCACAATAAAATCTGTGTTACTTGCCAATTTAGGAGGAGCAGGTTGGGATGAATGGTAGCTTATTTCCATGGGTTGTTTCATAGTAGGCCCCAACTAGAGATTCTTAATTCAGATCCATATGCAACTTCCAAAAAATATGAGAAAATTACATGGTCTACTTTAGTTTCAGATCATACACTGATTTGCCTAATTTTACATCAGATCTCAAAAATATTTTCAACAAATTTCTGGTGCTCTGAAACCTTCGTAGGTGCTTCTACACATGTGCATACTGCTGTCAAAGCATGCTATGTAGTCTTCTGTGAATAACGCCAAAAGTATAAGGCTTTTTCAAGAAAATAAGGCAATTCTTGTACAGTCACATTGCATTGTGCAGCACACAAATCATAGTCTCACTGGAAATATGAGTTTTCCCTTCTAGATATGGTCCGTAAGCTTCAATAACAACACCAAGTAAAAGAAAACCACAAATTCTTGCATGATTCACGCTGCTTTCAGGAACTCTCCCTCAGTCTTTATGCAAGACATAGTTGAAAACAACTCTGTAGATGCTATGAATTTAAAAGAGTGCAAAAGCATTTACAGTAGCAGACCAGAAACTTCCCTCTCAAGCAAGTAAGATTTTACCAGAAGTATAGCGGTTTGAGTTAGATGGCACAGGGTGCTTGACCTTATGTTTTACCCACACAATATCTCTTCTGGAGATTATAAGCGAAAGCAGCTGTAGCTTAGACAAATCAAAGGAGAATATCCTCCATGGGAAGGAGAAAATGGGTTTGACATTGAACACTTTAAGGTTAATCTGTAAAGTACATTCAACCGATGGTTTGTCAGGAAATGCTGTGTTGCAGAATCCAAGTATTTTATAGAAATGCCAGTCATACAATTGTTGCTCTTATACTGGAGAACACATTTAACTTGAGCAATAACCTGTATGAGGTTTGGGGAGTTTTCTGAAATTTTTTCCAGGAATTTCCTATTTGTAAGAAAATTTTTAGAATGAAGTCTCATTCTAAGTTGACATGAGTTAGGCATTTGGAGCACAACCAGCTACATCACTACAAAGCACATCCAACATTATAAATGAAGACATTATCATAAAAATACAATAAATGTTTCTAACAGCGTTACTAAACAGGACTGCATATCATACTATTGGACTAATCTGATTTAGCAACTGCACTAATAACGGGAAGACCCCTGCATTAATGTAGCTGTGCTTGTAATGATTAGGACCATCCAACTTCTGAGACCCAGTAGGTGCTTGCAGTACTGGACCAGTGCCTCAGCTATACATATCAGAACAGTTCAAGCAGATTTCACATCGTACTGCTACAATTTGTAACAGTGAAGGATCCATTCAGATAGTGACGGAAATGTAACATCATTAGGGAGGAAGTTGGTTGCTTTCTTTGTAAAGTTAAATATTCTACCTAGGCCCAACTAATTTGCTGAATTCTTTTCGTCTGAGATTCACTCTCATTTCTTTTTGACAGGAATCTGTTAAGGTTAGAATGAATTAAATATCACAAGAAAGAAAATGGCAACAAGAACGTTAATTGATTATGACAGCAGTTTCATGTTAGCATCCTTTTTTAATGTACAGCACTACATTTGTCAAAATGTGAATTCTCTGCTCCAAGAACATTAAAACATAAAACCAACCAACTTTTATATGGACTTTAAGAAACATCATCAAATTAATCAAATAAAAATGTACATGATTTATCACAGAAGCCCTTGACCTCCGAGACAGCTTTTTCAAACCAGTTAACTTTCCTTCTTGAAGTAGAACAATTTTCTTATGCTTATCTCAGACTGCGTAGGTGGATGAATGAAATCAAGCATCTGTGAATCTCTCACAAAGATATGATGTCTCTGTTCTCAGGCTCTAACAGCATCCCTTGGTTTTTTTAAACCAACATGCCTGATGAATGATACAGTTTTCACCATCATTTTAAATATTCAAAAGAATGTGCATAATTATTTTCTAAAAATACACCAGATACAATCTCTGTCTAGGTTTTTAAAGTCTAGCTGGAGCCCTACTTTGGCAGCACTCACTGTAGGACCTGAGCACTTCCCAACTATCAGCCTGCACTCTGTAGTCTGGAAGAGTGTCTTGTCCCAAAAGATCCCCCAACAGCACACGCCTGTTTATGGTCCCATTCTGAAAATCTGTTTCTTCTGAGGGTAACTCTGTAGCTATGCAGAGCTCTACTGATATTCAAGAGAACACTGTGCCTGTGTCAATCTAAGTGACTTACATTGGACAAAGGAATCTTAAGCGAGCATCCTGGCTCATGCCTTGATTTCCTTGTAGAATGTGCCAACCTTATATGTATATAGAGCCATTTAGTAGGGAATAGCAACACTTCTGAGATTTCCAAGAAAATTCCACTGTCCTTTGGTTGCTTCCCCATTTATTTTATCATGTTAATTACCGAATATAAAGATGTCAACATCTAACACTGTTTACTTCAGTAAACACAGAAAACTCAAAGGCAGTAGAGAGGGTACAAAGGCCACACTGTCCCCAAGGACAGAGTGTTCAATGCCTATGCCAGAGCAACCATGCCGGCTGGTGTGCTGCCACGCACCTGCACTGGAAACAGAATCTAAAACCAGCAGCAGCCTCCAGTGCCATACACACATCCCTGAACAAAATTCATTTTCTGAAACATCTGAGTGCCAAGTGTATGACCTTGTATTGACACTGTCAGATGAATCAGAGTTTTAGATAGCTTGTAAGCAACTTCTGACTTCATTGTGAACAAAATAGAATAAACTAGGCATTTAAAATAGTAGGTTGTGAGGTATGGTCAGACAATCATGCGCTACATAGGGACTTAAATTAGCATTATATTAGCCAGAGTTTACCTGTCATGAGATAGACGCATGCAACAATCAGTTACTGCCTCTCAGCTCAAGGGTGGTAACTTCTTAAGACATGCTAACTTAATCATTTACAATCATCTACTCACAATTCTAATTTACATGACACTGCTTCAGCAAATAGATTACCTGCAGGGATATTATTGTATTAGTTAAAATTTTAACAATGCAAATTAGGACAGGCCCTTGGCTATACACTCAGTCACAAATCATTATTCTAGTGGTGCAGAATGTAGAATACATAACATACAAATAGGGGTCCAGAAACTGTGGCATGTCAGTAAAAATATACCAGCTACTGCCTTCCTGAATTTTTTTTTTTTTTTTGCAATGTCACATAAGAAAATAAACCAAAATAAACCCCCCAAAATATAGAAAAAGAGTAATAAAGACAGTGAGTGAGAGAAAAGACATGGTGTTGTTCAGCTGCAATGTTCACTGATTATTCCAGTAAAGGAAGAGTAA
Organism: Phalacrocorax aristotelis; assembly: GCF_949628215.1. Lineage (NCBI taxonomy): Eukaryota > Metazoa > Chordata > Aves > Suliformes > Phalacrocoracidae > Phalacrocorax > Phalacrocorax aristotelis. Next base: position 120,155,738 of record NC_134278.1, on the reverse strand, counting down.
CTGAGAATCCGAGCACCAATTTTCAAACCTTTGACTTGCAACATACTTCCTCTGTGGCTTTGGGCAAATTACTTACCCTCTCTGTGACTCAGAGGTCTGCATTTAATAGTCATAGTCTGATCCAACTCTATAGCTCTGTATCCCAGTCTTCTTTGTTTTCTCCCTGTCCTGTGAGGATTACAATACCATTTCAACAAAAAGCTCACACCCTTTTTTCTTGTTTCCTACAACTTGCCCTAAAGTCACACCCTGTTCTCTGCAGTAAACAAGTCCAGAGTCAAGCTACAGCCAAACCTCTTGGAGTGTAAAATCTTTTCATCTGACATAAACCCAAACAAGCTAAATATCAGTGTTTCAAACATGTCTGAACTCTTAACCAGAATTAACTCTCTTTGATTAGACTGATATGGATGACTGACAGATGCCAATTTCTCAAACACTGTTTTGTAAAAATGTACTTCCATCTGAAAAAGATATCCAGAGATCTTTCTTCAACTATTTTGGATAATTCTATCTTCTATTTTTTATTTGTAAGAACAATGACCTTCTGTAATGTGCTTAACCAACTGTGATTTCCAATTAGTCTAGGGAAGAAAACAGCAGGTTTTCTTAAAGGTAGCTTTACAAGGTAGCAGCACCTTGAGTGACAGATAAAATTACTACAGTTATGCTTGTTGTAAATGAACTGTTCATCAGTGAAAGATTGTTTTAACTCAATTACACTTCCATCCAAGAGGGGAAAAAAAGCATGAACATCAAACATTAAGTGCTTAAAGAAACTCTCAGTGGTTTATGGGACAAATGGTATGAGAGAAAGTTCTCTCTCCAAAGAGGCCCTGAATACTTGCTGGAATTTTACTTGCTTGAAACCAACCAAAATGAGGAGTTCCCCTGCCCTTAACAAGACCACAGAAATGTAATAATGAAAAAAGACCATCACTGGGTTCTGAAATTTTTTTTTATTACATGTGATAATGTGTGGGTAAGGAGTGATGAATTTGTATTCCTTTAAGAAATTGCTTACAACTATGTCTCAAACATCCCCCAACAAAACTAGTTCATGTATTGAGAAGTAAATTCTGTCTTTAATAATAATTTTGTCCTTGGCCTTTAATGCCACCAGGAGAAGTTATGAAAAGAATAGTAACATCTGCTATAATAGGCAGATGCCCAGTACTGCCATGACTAAGGTAATTCTGTATTTAGCATCTGGGCTATAATATTCAAAACCAGCTGGTATTAGAAGGACAAACACTATGCTTGGTCTCTGCACAGGCTGAAGGGAGTCACAAAAACCTGTTAGTTTTCTCATCAGCACAGAAGTATGCAAAACCTGTCGGCTGTCCTGCAACCTGTGATGCAGAAAAACAACACTACTACTCCATTTTCAGCATTAGAACAGTGGAGAAACACATTCCCCTTGTCCACCACATTAGCACAAGTTACAAGCCACAAGTGTCTGACACAAAACTCATGACACTCAGTGGAAAAACTCCCACTGACTTCAAAGTGTGTTGATTCACTGTTTTCATACACAAGCCTGAGAGTTGATGATTTGCAGAAAATAAAGAAAGAGAATACATTTTCATAATATTATTTAGTCAGTTCTTTGGTAGAATAACATCTGCTACTTAAAAAAGGAATTTTCTCCCTCCCATTCCTAAGGACTTTTCCTCTAATTTTTGTTTCTAATAATTGTATTTTTACAGTAATCACCTTTCTAAAAAACAGATTACAATCTGTGAAATATTTGCTATGTTATTAAACAGCATTTCCACTACTGCTGGTAGAAGACTGTTTTCTTAACAAACAATCATACATACACCAAAAAATCACTGAAAAAAAAATTTCTGGGTTAGAATCATCTTCAGTGGTACTCTAGGGCAGTATTAAAATTGTCTACTGAACTAAGGAAAAGAAATTTTCAGTTGTCTGCATATTTGTCATTACTAACCTTATTGTAGACCATTTTTTTCAAGTCCAGAAAATCATTCAAAGGCATTTATCACTACAAAAAAGCAGCACTAGCATAATAATCAGCGTTTCCAAGACAACCATCTATGTTTTGATAGGAGAGATATAAGGCCCATCTCTGCCAACACTTTCTAATTCGCTAGAGCATCAACCACTGAGACTAGCACAACCGTACGTCATAGATTTGCTCTCCATAAAAATTGCAAGCAGAGTGGTGCCAGGTGGTGCTACCTGTTAGCATCACAGGAAAATGGTAGTTTTAGAAAAGTTCATAACTGATTAAGTTCAAACCTACCTTTATTACAGTGTCGATTTCAAGTTTTAGACTCTTTTTAATTGACTGCGCGTGACAAGATAGTCACCAAGCAAAGACAAGAAAACTCAATCAATAAAGGAAAGTTTACAAATTGCAAACTGGAGATGAAATCATGCTGATCATCTGAATGATGCTGCAACATTTTCTCAGACTTGCTCTGTTTGCCTTCCAGCTGATTTTAACTGATCAGCTATTGTGCTAGGACTCCCCAGCTTCACCCTTCACTGGGAATAACCCTTTCAGCTTGCAGACTGTCCTTCACCAGTTACCTCAGCTAAATGGCTGTGGCACAAAGTGCCCTTGCTCTTCCTGCTCTACCTCGGGTTACACATTTAGGACCATTTCATCATGTGAAGAATTGTTCCTCAAAGACTAAATTGCACTTTATGGTGGCACGTGTATGTTGAAAGAAATAACATGAGGGACAGGCGTTCAGTTGTGGCATCACCTTGACAGGAAATTCTAAGCACCACAGGCAGTTAAAATGGAAGGATGAACTTATTTATTGAATGTTTATGAAATCAATCTATCTGATAAAAGCATCTGTTCTGGAAAAACTTCTTTCTGTGTTTCATTCAACTCCATAGGAAGAATACAGGATGTTAATTGGATGAGTCACCCATGCAAATGTATATCTTGAAGCTTTAGGCACTGACATTTAACTGCACAGTATTTTTCCTGGTGTTCTGGTTGATTGAAGATGGCCCTCAGTGACTCAGAGTTTAAGGATACATAACTGCCAAATGGCTATATACTTATTAAGGAAATCAGATCACAGGCATCAGAGAGCACAGAACTATATAGTCCGTTAACCTGTGCAGTAAAGGCCATGTGGTGGCTTGACCTCAGCCAGCAATGAAGCACCCACCCAGCACTCACTCCCCACCACCACCTCAGTGGCAACTGCTACCTTGGAAAGCACATCACACCCTCACTCCTAACCCCACCCCAGGTTTGGGGTTTTTTTTGTTGTTGTTGAGAAAGATGTCATACGGCATGGAATATCCTTTTGGCTGATTTGGGTCAGCTGTCCCAGCTGTGTCCCCCCCCCAGTCGACTCACTAGGAGAGGGCAGAGTGCGAAAAAGAGAAAGCCTTGGGGCTGTGCAAGTGCAGTTCAGCAACAGCTGAAGCATTGGCATGTTATCAACACTGTTTTAGTCACAAATCCAAAACACAGCATCGTAAGGGTTGCTATGAAGAAAGTTAACTCCACCTCAGCCAAACCCAGTACAGTCCAGTAAATCTGTAACTGTTCCAAGTGTTGACAAACTAAGAACAAATTCTTTTCTCTGTGCTCCCTAGTGCTCACTGCTCTTCTCTTGCACAGTTACTTTTACTCAAACTAAAATGGGTCACATCTAAACTCTACAAACCTGACATCTGTTTTGCTCTCCCATACCATTCCCAGCTGCTCAGTAAAGCAAGGACATACCATTGCCATAATCCTCCACATCTACGGGGGATGAGATACACTAAGGGTGTATGACAGAAGCAAATTAAGCTTTTTCATTTTTACACCACTGCTGAAGTAACAACCATATCATTCATAAACACCTTATTCCTTGGAACTTGATAACTTCTTTAAATATAACAACTTCAACAGACTCATACTGGACTCATTGAATTATTTGTTTCCAACTGGTTATATACAGCCACACACATTCATTAAATATTTATTTTTGCACCTACAGATACTTAAAACCAAAGTAATTTTATTTAATTTTTGCTTTAAGAAAGTAAGTTTTAGCAGAAGAATATATTGACAAAATCAATCCTGGATATAATTCAACTGAAACCATAAGAGTTACAGAAGACAAGTTTGGCCCAGTATATTATATTAAGGGTTAAATCAAGGCAATGGATGGTTAATACTTCCTTCTGTATTCTCTGTATAGCATTAGCTATTTTCTCCTGTTATTGCCTGTCTCTCTTGTAGAATATGAAAGACTTTCTCTTTTCCCCTCACTGTATCTGTCTCCTACCCCACACAATATCTTTGCCGTTTCCTATCTTTACTTCTGGCAGGATTGAAAACATATCATCAACTTTCAAAACCCAGAGCAAATCTTCTTTGCAGATTTTTCTGGTTTTGTTATATTTTTCTCTCATTCTTCCCAATTGTCAGGGACCACATGATAATTTCCTACTTCAGTTGCCTCATTGACACATTTCTTCCTCAAAGTTTTCAGTGATGATCTGCTTATTCGTATTTCTTAGAAATTTTAATGTTTGCTATGGTTATGTTTAAGGTCTCAAATTAATTCTGTTATGAAATAGGAGGTGAATCTGTCTGACTGTCGTTCACTCAGCAAGCAAATACGACATTCAGCTGAGCTGTGAAAGCTTCAGATTTCAGATACTTCATTCTGTCCATAAAAGGCCAAAAACTTATATGATAACATTTTTCAGTTAACATTTCACACATTAGAAACACCAAAATCAACAGGAGTCCAGCCAGTGATCCATGTCAAGCTACAGTATGCACAGCATGCTTGAAATCCAACATCTTCAGATATTTCTGTCTCCCATTTAGTTGCCCATGAAGATCTGGGCTGCTCAAGGCACAGCAAGACTAACATCTGGAGTGTACGAGTTTATCAGAGTTTAGGCTGGAATTGCAAGCGCAGGTTGAAGCTATTAAAAATCATTGTGCTAAAAATTCTAGCCACATGAAGAATAGAAAGTTTAAAGCAATTGGTTGCAATCTGTTTTACCAAATATCTTTCGGTTTTCGGCACCTCCCAATCTTCGGAGAAAAGATGCGGAAATATCTACTGATGGGATGGTCAAGTTAGCAGAGGCACTTTTGGAAAAGTTTTGAGGAACACGGGTAAATTCTTCTGCATTTACATTCTTAGCTCCAGAGCATATATTTTTTGAAAAGATGTTTTAATCCAGCTTTAAATCACTGGTCTTAATGAAGGAATTGGGACTGAAATGTTGTGGTCTGTGTTCACAAAAAAAAAAAAAAAAAAAGAGACTGGAGTATCACACTGAGTATTCTGATTTTCAGAATGAGAAAAAGAAAACCTTAATGTCTTTTCCAGCTTTGGCAATGCCTCAAAATTAAACTGTAAACTTCAGTTTAGACCTTTTAGTATGCAGCTTCATGTCACTGTATAGTACAGTTCTAGCTATTCACTGCAGTCTCTGCACATCAGAGATCTGTGCTTTATAATGAACACATTCTGGAAAGTCTGCCTGGGTTAAACTCTGCTATACAGTCATCAAAGCTCCTTTTTTTATTTCCTTTACCTTTGTCACATATAATGTATCAAGTAATCAATATTAAAAAGTGCGCATTTGACATAAGAATATATGTCCTCTACACTTAGAAAGATGAATATAACAGCAAAGGTTTGTTTGAAAAAGGTAGTATCTTTCATAAGAGTGATTGATACTAGAGAGAAAAACAGACAAGCTTTTGATCATTTTCCCAATTTTGTCAGACAGTCTAACAAAAGACTACCTCAGCCTGCAAGCCTCAATTTTTTCTTTTGACATTCATGGCTACAACACAGTTCCTAAACCCAGGATCTCTCATAGCACTGCATGGTAATCACAGCTTAACACCGCAGTGACAGTCTCATATTCTCCCACTGATATTGATATATATAAAAAACTCATATTGAGTTGCAGAAGTAACATGAGCCAAATTCTGCTCTTGCTTAGGACACATGCCCAGTTTTAATTACTTCATTATGATTTGTGCGATTCTATTACAGAGTGGAAAGGCACCTCACATTTTTAAAGTATTTCTGGACATTTTATGTAAGTAATGTATTTATCAGCTTACATAATCACAGATCAAATTCACTTTCAAAAGGATTCCATCATTCTGAGACATAGTTTAGTTTTCTGATTTGCTAGCTCCTACATAAACACTTTAGAGACTTTATTAAGACCTCTCCATAATCTTGTTAAGAAGTATAAAACCATCTACCATTTGTACATAATCTTCCATCCAAAATCATTTTAAAATCACTACACAAGGTATTTCACCTGTCCATTGCTTGATACTGAAATTTGTTAAAAGAGAACTTATTGGAGCAGCACACCAACTAATGTTGCACAGGCTCCTTTATGGCAAAGAACTGTCACGCTGCACTTCTGGCCTGGCCAGTTGGACACAGTGCCCTCGAGGGGAAAGCATTACCCTGTTCCTGTTCCTTCCATACATCTCTCCGTTATACTATTATTTGCAGACTTTTAATGGGTTACATGATAACCCCTCTCCTCTCCTCTTCCTCATGAGAAGTAACATGAGCCAAACTCTGCCTTTAAGAAGCAGTGTCCTCACACTCTGCCACTTCCTCCTCTTTACAAAGCTATTGGTTTCATTTTCAATATAATTAATTTTTATGGCTTTTCACCTGATATATTTGGGTATTACTCTCTTGGAAATAACCACTCAGGGATGACAACACCCCCAGCCACAGTAAAAAGGAAGGCTCTTTAGGAAGTCGCTTTTAGTACTAAGCCACTATTTGCATTATTAATATGTAGTATGGAATTTATACCGAAAGCTCCCAGTGAACTAGAATTGATGAGTCTAGTAACATGAATATTTACAGTGAGTACTTCTTGTAAAGTGTATGATTTATAGAGTTGAGTAGCAATTGTGGAGATGCTGTAAACAGGAAAAAGCCAGCCAAGCTAGGAGGAATGTGCTAATTAAAGAATACAAGTGAAATGCAAGTTAAAAGCAGACAGATAAGAAGAAGGGAAAATCCTGGCCCCAAACAGGAAGGAAGGAGGGAGCGTACCCCTTGCTAGATTTGCATATCATATCCCAGGGCCCAGCCACAGCTAGCAGGGGAGGGAAACACTGATCCTTCGCATCTCTATTTAGTGCAGGTCCCCAGGCAGCTTTCCTATTGAAAAAGATCTAGGAAGGAAGTTGAAAAGAAGGACGGCAAAAGGAACAAAAGAGAAAGTGAGGGAGCGGAGCTCAGAGCAGAAGCTGCTCCAAGGGAAAGGTGGTTTCTCCGCAGCTCGCTCCGCAGATACAATCCAAGGACAGCCAAAGTCATTCCAGCCAAATCTAAGACACGGTGACTAAGGAAGAGGGTAAATTCAGAGGCTGAGCAGTGGCCTGTAACCTGTATTCCCGTGTTCCATCGCTGTATTCCTGATGGGTTAAATATTTAAGCAAGACAAAGTTTTGAGTAAAGCTAATGCCTTTCATCAGAACAACTGATATGGTGTGGAGGGGAAAAAAAAAAGACAAGTTTTTGGCTATACAAGCCCTTCTTCAGGTGAGGTGTTGAGGTGTGATGCTTTGGGATAGTGTGTGAGGGAGGACAGCGTCCTCAGCTTTGGCACCTGAGGTCACAGTCACAGAATTAAATCACAGGTATACCTGACCACTTGCTTTCTCTTTTTCTCCTTTGTGTAACAGTTTTTCTCATTCTGTGATTCAATACCTAACCTAAACATGACTCATTATTTTCTTTGACTTTTCCTAGCAATATGAGTAACTTCCAAATAACCTTACAGATAGGGGACTGTCTGTTCCTGAGGAAACAACCATCTTACTTATCTTAATTGCACGTATACTCTTATTTCCAACACCTATTTTATGGTTGTGAGGATGTGAAGTGTGTCCTTCCCTCAAGCTGTAAATGGCACTACAGGGAATGGCAGGGACACATGTGTGCATGGAAGGCTTTGGCAAAAATTCACATGCCTTCCACAGCAACAGGTTCTGGGAAGATGGCCTCTACCCACAGCAATATCCATAGATGTGAGAACAGGTCTCAAGTTTGGTGGCATAGTCCAAAGCCCTCCAAAGTATGTGGTGAACCTGCTGACTTAGGTGACTTTGAGTCCGGTCCTTAAATCAGATCCCATGTGGGACGCTGTAGACAAATCCATGAAGCAAAACAGACTGACGTTGCTTGCAGTTTAGATCTGAAATAACTCTGCTAATTTCCGTGGTTTTAAGTTGCAAGTGTTCCTTGGTATTCAGATCACTGGCTTTTCTCAAACCCAGTCTGCCAATAGTGGAAATGAAGCCTAAAGAGGAAGCACTTAAAATAATTAATAATCAGTATGGGCTGGGTTTAATTTAACATGGTCTTAAACATTATCTGTGGTCTTGGAATATTTCTCTGAGGTTTACTGGAAATTTATGAACCATGGGAAAAGACATATTGATAATGGAAGGAGCAGACAAAAGCAAGAGTGTTTTAAAACTGCAAAATCTTAAGGAGTTTTTAAATTTTGTTTTATTTTTAAAAAAACTAAATCAGAGCTTTTTTCTTATTTTGTCCAAACTCTGAAGCCTAAACAGAATGACAGGAAAAATAGAAATAAATAATGCTTTTGGCTTCTTATATCTCTGTAGAGATCTAAATTAGTGAAGGTCTTAAAAGCCAATTCTTCAGCAAAGGGACTAAACAAATTAAGTAACCATTCTGTTATTCCCTTCAGATATCTGTATTGTTAAATGGTCTCCAAAAGACATAAAAGAGAAAATTTTCAACTGTTGAGGATCAGAACAGTTTTTCAGAGCTTCACTTTAATTAGCTTAAAGCTAAGAATATGTCCCATAAACTAATACCAAGTTCTTAGTCAATCTTTTCACATTTTTGCCATTAATTATTTCTGTTATGCCAATGGGAAAACAAAGATACAGGCCCTAACCAGTGCTCCCAAGTGTTTGCTAATGAACTCTGAGGGGACCAAACAGCCATAATTGCCTTTCATAACTGGAAACCTTCCTTCTAAAGTGGCTCTTTGCATATCACATCTGTGTATAGCTTAATGTTGCTTTTATCACTTCATTGCTTTACTTACTTTTTAATGTGGGAAATGTTTTTATTAGATAGACTATACCTTCAGAGAATCTTCCTTGTCTTTGACAGTAGCTATTTCTGCATTTACAGCAATAATACAATCCCCATAATCCTGAATTTGTGGAATTCGGTCATTATTTTGTCACAGCACCTTCATTAACAGTTATGATCCTCTAAATACATAGCCAGCTTAGCAACTGTAATGACTGCATTATTACCATGTAACGTGAGTTGTAAAGTTTGTGCATAAAATAGAAAACTTGACCAGAATCCCAATTCAATAACAGAATGCATCGTTGTGGCAACACTAAGGACACTTCAGTATTTCATCTGGATCTGTGACTACCAAGGTGTTTCTGGACCAAGATTTTGATTTAAAGGTTTCCTAAAAATGCTCCAAACAGTCAAGGAGGCAAACTCTTTTTAACAGTTTCCTAACATAGCCCACTTCAGGTTCTTTCATGCTACATCTAGAAATCAATTGGATTGCAAGTCACACAGGCACATCTAAGCAAGTCAGATTAATTTCAACAATTAATATTCAGTTCAATCCCAATAACAGCCAAAGCAGCTGAACTGTGATACTGGCCAGCTGGCTGTGTGCAGGTGAGCTTGCACAGCCTGCGCTGGGGTATATGCTATGACAGTTATGCCGCTTGCATCTGCTTGGGCAAGTTTACAGGTGCAATGCTAAGTGTAAATACATTATAAAGACAACTTGATGTTATACCTGCACAGAGCCGGTCAAGGATGCTTACTCAACAACCTCAGATGACAGGAAGGATGTAGGATTCTCTCAAGACAGAAGGACTCCCAGACAGAATATAAATGTGATCTGCTAAAACACTTATGTTTCTTTTTCCTGAAAAGAAGTACCTGCCTAGCATATATTGCAGCTGTCAGCTGGATCTAAACACCTGTACAGACCTGTCCATCACAGAGAAACATTCTTTTGCTTGCATACTAGTTCCCAAATGACATATTATGCTTGCTCTTTGCCAGACTGGGTCTGAATGAATTACATTGCTTTGACTTTCCACCAACGCAGCCCTCTGCTAAGAAACCTGAAAACAAGAGCCATCATGCTGAATTCAGTCCCACTTGTACCTTATGTGGCATTTTTACAAATACAAACATCCGTAAGTTTATGGAGGAATGACACAGAGTAGACATAGGTCAAAATCTGAAGTAGAAGTAATTGAACTCTAGCAGAGGAAATGAATTTCAGAGAAGATCAAGCAAGTGATCCAAAATATTCCAGGAAAGGGCTAAACAGCTTAGTTTCTTCCTGTTAAAGTACACGCCAAATTGTAATCGCTAATCTGCTCCTCAGCATAATCTAGAAAATTTATAGCGTACCATGCAGTTCTTAAGATTTCAATTTAAATTAAACAGAAAGCAAATGAGCACATACGGAAAGATCTGTTTTGATATCTTGAGATGAAATTGTGGCTCTATTCAGTGGAAGATTTGTCATTGACTTAGGTACTCAATAATGTCAGCAGGCACTACTTCCACATAAAAGACTTAACTTTCAGAATAAGGGTGAAGGGGCTGACTTTGAAACTAAATTCAGTATTTCTCATTACTTTCCCTCCAAAAATAAAAGAGAAATAAATATCGCTTACTACAGTGTTTATATTCCTGTCATCCTGTTTTAAATCTAAAGTGAAAGGGGTTGTTTTAACATTGCAAATGCTTCTTCCCTCCAAAGAGCTGTAGATCAAGGTTTGACATAAGAAAAACATAACTCTATAGGGAAACTGAAAAATATTTAAAGTATTTTTTTATCATTTTTGAACACATGGAGTTCATTGCATAGATTTATTACTATTAATTCATGATGTATGCACTCACACTTTTTTATTTTTCTGTCCTGTTCCTTATTATTGCATCCGTGCCAACCTTCTCCTTTTTCTAGTGAGCCCCACCTCACATCAACTCTCCAGTTAATCAACACGTGCATCAGTCCAAAGGTAGGGCAATGATGAGAACTGCAGGAAACCCTGTTTGCTAGGTGTAACTGCTTTTCATACAGTTAATGCTATCTTCCTCTGCTGGATAATATATTTTGTTGAGAAAATTCACTGAGTCCACTGCCAAGAGATGTTTCTTGGGAGTGGTCTGAGGAATGAGCCATTGGAAAGGAGGCAGGCGTGACCTTGTTTTGCCTGCACACAATATTCCCTGAATAGACCCTCATAACTCCACACCTATTCTTGGGAAGAATGAAGAAGACCAAACTGAGACTAATTTTAAAGAGCACATTGAAAAACAAGCGAACGTGACAACAGTTTCTTTTCTCTTCTTTTTGTTTTAATGCTTTCTCTAAGTCTTTTTGTGCAAATGCAGGGGCATCCAAGGACTGAATTTATGCACTGCAGAAATAATACTAGATAAAATGAGAGAAACTATGCAATAAGACCAGAGAGGATTTCTGATCGCATAAAGAGGCAGTATGATTCAATCATAAAAAGAAGCACAATTTACCCTTAAATAAATTAAGCCCCAAACTAACATACACCAAAGTTTGAATTAAATTACAGAATGAGTCATATATAAAACAAAACACCAGGTTTGCACTTCCAGTGGCAGCTGTGCACAACTATGGCCTTGCTTTTTTATTTTAATCCTCTTTTTATTTTTAAATTTATTTTACTTTTTAAATTAAGTCTATTCTAAAATTTATTAATGTATCCCCTGGAGCCACTGGGATTATATTATGGATACTTACCACCAATACACATACTAAGTAATACCCGCCTGCATATAAGCTTCCTTTTTCTGATGTGTACTTTCACCCAGCTTTTCTGCTGGTGGAAAGCAAGTGCATAGCTCTACTGATTCAGTAAAACAACGCTGATTTATACCAGCTGGGGATTTAGCCTTTCTTGTTTCCATGAAGTCAAACAGTATCTCATAGAGCTGTACAGATTTCTTATACAGGTACGTACCAGAAAATGTAGAAACTCTAAGATGGCTGAACATTTCCTCAGAGTGCTGACACTTCCTTCCTGCTCATTCCACTTGTAAGTCAGGAATAAGTCTCTGATGACTTGACCTCTTCAAAAAGAAAAACTTTTCTGTACTGAGGTCTGCTAATCAGGTCAAATTGCAGAAGCAAATTTATTGTTATGATCCTCTGAAAACTGAAAACGATGAATAATTCCTTACCCAAAGGCCTGAGGATAAATTCTGAAACAAACACTCCCTGTTTCACATCAGAAAATCACTTTACCCATTTGATTTATTGTTGCTGGAGACACATCACTGTCTAGTGAAGAACTAGTATGTGGTTCCATATGTTACATCTACAAATTGTACCACCATTTGTTAGGATATAAATCATCGGTCTTTACAGTGTTTTTGCCAATGGTACGTTTGGGCTCCACAAAGGTATGACCACAAAGCTAAGTACATAAAAAAAAGTCAGTATTTAACAAACTCGTATAAAATCAATTTTTTGCTAAGTGAGGTTAGACATTGCATGTACACGCAGGTGTACAGAGTCCTGATGAGACAGTGTCAATACTTTGGGCATATTGCCAATGCCATGCAATGCCATTCCTGAAATGGATTTTCTTCTAACAAAAGAACAATAGAGTGTTTCCAGAAATGAAGTAAAGTGCACAGTGCAGTCTTGGTTAGGTAGCAGGAAGAAAATATTATCTTATGTAGTCCATTAAAAAAGGAAACATCTATCATAAAAAGGTACATTGCAAGATGGAGCAAATCACATCATCTTCAAACACTGACTCGTGCAGAGGCCTCAGCTATGACAGGTGGATAGTTTTGCCCCTTGAAATGTGATTTATAAGAAACATTGGGTTTGGCAAGCTGTTATAACATGTCATGGTGCCACTAAATATAAGTCAGAAGTTCTGTATAATTCATTAGCATTCTTTCTCGACTGGAAACTACACAGCCACCTGTCCTTGCTGTTATTCAAAAAAAGAAGAAAAGGTAGTCATTCAAAAGGTACTGGACTGACAAGCATTTCGTGGGGATGAATACCAGTGTATCAAAAGACAAGTACAGAATAAGAACAATGAAATTGCTGATGGTTCTGCGGTCGAACTACTGATGTGAACTGCTGGGACTTATGCAAACCTCATTTCTGTATCAGATCACCAGTGACTTCTATCTGTCTCAGGCAAATCACTTGTTTCTAGGACACTGAGTTGTGCAGCAATCCTGCACAAGCAAAATTGTTCCTGCACCAGTTGTTACAACTTTCACACAAATTACATACTTACAGAGAAAAATCTACCAGAGAAAAATCTTTAGCATTAAAAGGAATTCACTACCTAGAGTAACATAATTTGCATATTTCACAATTCACCCCTCTGGATGTAGTAGTAGCTTGCAAGGATTCACCTTCTACATTTCTTAGCCTTATTTCTATCGAAAAGTACAAGCAGTCTGACTTTACTAACAATGCATCCTACTTGCACCAAACATCCATTTCTAACACGAAGAAACGAATCAAAATTGTTTTTATACACACATCTGCATAATATTGACAAAGATCTGATCCCTTATTTCTTTCCTGTCTCGGTTCATGGTGTAGACAGTCTGGATGTGACCACTTCCCCCTTTTTCATATCTTTATTTTTAAAACTATATATCTAGACACTGAAATGAGGATTCTATACAAAGTGTTACAATACTGATGTTTGTTTAAGACTGGACATTTTTTATAGACACCAAACTGCCAAAGATTGTGATTGTGTTTGCTGACATTTCATGTACTTATCCAGGTCCAAAGACAGGTTGTGATAGTCAGATTAGACCAATTGCTCAGCTGTGTTCTTTAGACATATAAACCCCACATGTATCCCTAAAAGTGTAGCTAGCTTAGCTGTAATATAGTTGTCGTGCAAGTAATGTAAAACTTTAGAGATACAGAACCCCTATTTACTTCCAGTATGCTCAGTTACTAGCCCATAAGGAGACCTGTTTTCACTCAGCTACTTGCATGCTTTAAATGTGAAGCTTTTAAAAGGTGGATTTGCTGATGGAAAGCCAGTCAGTAACAGTGAGCAGAGTGAAGTATAGCAAGGCTGTTTTCTAACGTATATTACACCACATGTGTGGCAGGCCAGTTTTCTATGCAGACTTTGTACAAGCAGCCAAAAAAATGTGAGAGAACCGTGCTTTGGAGTTCTTCTGTTTGAAAACCAATAACTAAGTTTTCAAAAACCGTACACATCCTTTTAAGCCTTAAAATGATTATACACCAAGTTCACAGCAATAGCTTATTTTTTTTAATGAAAAAAAGAGCACAGGTAGAATAAAACTTGTAGTGGACTCTTGGCTGAAACTTGAACTATGAATTATGTCTATAATATCTATAGAGAGTTTACCTGAAATTCATTCCCCCTATCACTTGCATGACATTCTTATCCTGTGCTTACTTGCATACATGTAATACATGAACACATACCTGTAACAGATTAACTTATTAGTTACAGTTTCAAAGTTCACAGTTGTTGTTATTTGATCTCTTTAAAGAGTGTTGGTAAAAAACAGACTGAAAAGAATCCTACATGAGGAAAGCAAAATGGAAATACCAGTGAACGGGGCCTCCTGTTATTATGGAGGAGACCAGATAAGCTGGAGGATAGCTAGAATTGCAATCTTCTAGCCTGCAAGAAGACCAGCGTCATCACTATGTACACAATTCTTTCAGTCTTCAAGGAACGATTTAATGGACTTCATTGGGAGGCTCAGACTGGACATTAGGAAGCATTTCTTTACCAAGAGGGTGGTCAATCACTGGAACAGGATTTTTAAAGAGGTGCTCAGTGCCCCAGGCCTGTCATTGTTTAAGAGGTGTTTGGACAATGCCCTTAATAACATCCTTTACCTTTTGGTCAGCCATGAATTGGTCAGCAGTTGGGCTAGATGATTGCTATAGGTCCCTTCCAACTGAAAATTTCTGAAATGAAAAACTGAAATATTCTATTCGATTTGATTCGATGGCATCTCCCCTCTAACAAGCAGTAAGAAAGCAGGGGATCTAGATCAGGTTATAGCTCTTTTTTTTTTAATTTACTTGTGCTAAAACCTTTTGAGGGGGTCACAGCTGAATAACTTCTGGCAATATCACACTAAAAACTTCAGGCTTCACAGTATGAAGCCTGGTGCAGTGAGAATCCTCTGAAGATAAGTATTTACAAATAACAGAGTGTTGAATGAAAGTTTCAGTGTTCTCCCTTTCATCAGCAGTTATGCAGATCACCTTCGGCTCTGCCACAAATATTGATTTATATTAATCATGGAAACTTCATGGCTTGCAGGCATGAAAGGAAATCAATGCAGTAAAGTTCTTGTTGGTTTTCTGCTAGCCAGCACATTTGCATGACGGAAGAGGGCACACAACGAAGCCCTTTGGTGAGTCTGTAGGTAAACAGATGAGAAATGTGAGGGCAAAAATGCTGGTAGTGAATGGAAGGTAAATCTTCTAGCAGCCAGCCCTTACACAAATATGCTTTGAATGATGATTTTATTCTTCCATCTCAGAAGGCTATATTTAGCATTCAGTATAAGAGAACAGCTCCACAAACCACATTTCTACTGGGCATTTGGTGAATTTCAGGACTATTATTCAGATGTTATAGAAAGATAATCTCCTCTCGTACTCACCGTACCTAAAAATTGCCATAGTAAAGCTTACTTATTCGATACTAATAGTGCATTTCACTCCTACATACTTCTCCATAAAATAATAGACACAGTACTCTTGTGTGACTTCATGACTAATGTAACAATACATACCTGTGTCAGAAAAGTCAAGATACTGGATGAATTGGTATTTATGTGTAACTAAAGCTGATACAATAGCATCTGTAGCATGAAAACCAAAGCACAGATGCAAGCTGAATCATGTATCTAATACAATGAGACTAAAAGGGAAGTATGCATTTGTACTGTGTGAGGTACTGAATCCTTAGACTGCTCTGTGTCCTGAAATGCATAATGCCAATGGAGATACTCCGATTTATGTTTGCAATGAATTTTCATGCAGAACTTTTTCTACTGAATTGTGGTTCACTGCTCAACAAGCTTGACCTACTTCTGCCAAAAAAAAGCATTATTATTTTGAGTAATTCTGTAATTGAATATCTGTGTAATAAAGATGTTGTGGTTTAACCCTAGTCGGCAACCAAGCACCACTCAGGCGCTCGCTCACCCTCACCCTCACCGGGATGGGGGAGAGAATCAGAAGAGCGAAAATAAGAAAACCCATAGGTTGAGAGAACATCATCATCATCATCAAAATAATAATATATAAAGATATATTTAGATAGTATATATTATTTGTATTAGATAAAATATATTTTATATAAATACATAAATATATTCTATTAATAGAATATCTAATAATTATATGTTGTTATATAGTATAATTATGTATAATAATATTTTTTATTATTGTTGTTGTAATTGAAAAGAAAACAAGAGAGAGACAAAACCCAGGAGAAACAAGTGATGCAAATGCCCACCACCTGCCAACCGATGCCCAGCCATTCCCTGAGCGGCGACCGCTGCTCCTGGCCCCCTCCCCCAGCTTATATATATATACTGAGCACGATGTCATATGGTTTGGAATATCCCTTTGGCCAGTTGGGGTCAGCTGTCCTGGCTGTGCCCCCTCCCAGCTTCTTGTGTACCTGGCAGAGTGTGAAAAGCTGAAAAGTCCTTGACTTAGTGTAAACACTGCTTTAGTAGCGACTGTATCATCAGTGTGTTATCACCGCTATTCTCATACTAAATCCAAAACACAGCACTATGCCATCTACTAGGAAGAAAATTAACTATATCCCAGCCAAAACCAGGACAGGAGATTAAAAAAGCCACTGAATTAACTCTCTTAGAGTGTTCCAAAATTCCCTTTGCACAGAGAAATTTTTTGGGAAGTCAGACCTTTTTGTATTGCACCAAGAAGGCAAAAGTAGATGCCGCAACTCAACTGCAGTTTTACATGCTAGGAAATGAACTACACGGTCAGTAGTTTGCATCTGTAATAAATGAAAGAAGAATCTAATTCTTACCACCAGAAGAGAACATAACAAAATAGCACACATCAGTAGCATTTCATGATACAGCTGAAGTTTTTCTAAACTAACTTCCAATATTAATGAATGCACATGAATTGCAGCTGTAACAGTTTATATTTAGTTTTTGAGGTTTTCAGATTGTCTTTAAACACAACAGTCCAAAAGGGGAACCAAAATTAATATCACATAATGAATACCTATTTAAATCTTCTTCTGCTGTAGAACCTACTTCACACATGAACTATTCTCAGTAGTGCATTCCTCTCTCGATAAATTTTTAAGATTTTCAGAGAAAGAAATAAATACAATTTTCTTGTTGTCTTCTAGAAACCCAGGAAAGAACTGTTATATTGTGTTTGCCCTATCTTAATGAAGCTGGAGTAACTCTCCAGAGCATATAAGCCTTATAAAAATCGTGAAGTTGGAGAAAGTGTTGTCCTTGACAGGTTGGTTGATGTTTCTTCTCCTGAGGTCAGGTTTTCTCCTGTGAAATTACTGACTGCACTGCAGGTGAAAAACAATCAACTAGAAACAGGTAACAGAAGTGTAACTGATTACTGTGTCCATGATTTCTGTGATTTCATTTTAAATCATCCTTTTGTATTAATTTCTGCTATCTAAAGGCTGAACTATCTCAACATTTTATTGGAATTTAAACAATTAGTAAAAGTCCTAAAATAGTAATGCTAATACAGGCTTTAGGGGGGATAAAAGCAACAAGAAGGAGGATTTCACAAAACATTTGGAAAATTTAAAAATAATTTTAAGCCACTCTGCAAGTTCAAAGAAGGTGGGTATGCATTTTCTAGAATTCAATAAGGGGCAAAATTTATCTGCTAACATTATTTCTTCTTCTGTGCATACAGAAGTCCCATATCATGTGGGAAATCACTGAAAAATATTTTACCATGTAAAAACAGGGCCAGCATAACATCATGCACCCTAAAGAAAAAATAGGGTCTTTTAAAACCAAAATGCTTTACAAAATGAAATATTCAGAATTTTTTATTTGAAAACTTCAGGGGTTTTTTCTGGTACTTTCAATTAAAACAAAAGTATCTTGACGTCAAAGCCTCAAAACATTTAATGTCAGCGCTGGAATATATTTACCCGAGTCCCTGTGTAATGCTACTTTTCAAGAAGAATAATTCAAATTCAGTGTGAAACCTGCCATCCTCAAGCACTGGAGCTTGATGGGAGCTGTAGTTCCAGTGACTGCCACCTCACTTTCTCCTGTCACCTACAGAGTCAGTGGTCAGACTCTTACTGTCTTGACAAATTCAGAAATATCTCGGTGCACCAGGAGAACTGGCTAGCAGGCAGCACAGGAGGAGTGAAGGACGAGGGAAAACAACCACGACTCCCACGAGGCACCAGGGCAGCACACAGCAGCCACACAGACCTCAGACTAACCTGAAGGGAGACTTTGCAATTCAGTAAACTGACATGTTTTTGTTGTGTTTGATTCAAACCAAGATGGAAGGTTTCCTTTCAATTTCCACGGCAGAATATTTGCATCTGAAGGCACTGAGAGGGTTGTTGCACTTGATGACCAAAGGATACATGAAACCAGCCCTTCCAACATCCTGCATCTCATGGAACTCGTCAGTCATGTGCTCCCTACCACGCAGGGCCAATCATGCAAGAACTTCAGCTCCACACAGCAGCAAAAAGTCCTTTGTCACAACCAAATTCTACGCCTATGTAATTTGATGCAGTTCTACTGAAGTTAATAAAGCTGCAGAAATTTACAGCAGCAGATAATTTGGCTCATAATGAATGAACTGCTAATTAGTAAGAGCAAGGGTGGGCATGATAATCTCAGCCAGATACAACCTTGGTATTAAGTACAGAATACCTCCATTTATCTCATTTGTTCCTGTCATAAATGTATTTAGGACAGTTCTACCTGATGCATAAGAATTTCTTTCCTCAAATTACTACATTGTGCATCAGAGCAATTTCAACACTTATTTCCTTTCAACAATTCAGATAATTATGTTTAAGAACTTAGAACAAGCTTACATAAAGTTGCTTTACTCTATTTATTATGTGACAGATACTGTATTACTCATGAGTAACCAGAGCCTGTCACACTGGGAAATTTCAATGAATAATGTCATATATTATGCATTCATGTATAGTTCAGCATAGTCAAATATAACCAAACAATTAATAAAACAAATGAAGATTGCATAATTGAAGTGCTAAATCTGAGAACTCAAAACTGAATTGACTAGCAGAGAATTATTCAACCACCAGAAAAATATCCATTGTGAAGTAATCTGAGTGCACTCAACCAACTTACAGCCTTTTAAAAAAATTAAGTATTGTTATTAGAAATTGATTATACTTTTTAATAGCAATAAATCCCCATGAAATTAGTTATTGCTTACCACAGCTATAGCATTAGCCTTTTGGAGCAAACTTAGCAAATTGCTGGCTAATGCTAATGACCAATTTTGAAAGGGATTACTCCTTAATTAAATTATGTCATAGACAGTAATAGTCATAAGATAGGATCATTTTGGTGCCAACTGCATCTTAATGTGAACAGTCTGCATTGCAATGAACCACATTAATCCAAAATCAGTAGTTAGTGTAATTAGGAGGAGAATGAGGACTACCTAGATGTGTTATTTTTGAATGACCAGAAAAAAACCCTTTGGTTCACATTAAAAAGGTTACGGTCTCTTAAAAAAAAAAAAGTTAAACCATGAACGACTCCTCCCAAGTACCCATGTATTGTCAGACTTCTTCAGTGTGTTTGCTCAGCTGTCTACTTAACGTGACCTAACCACCATGACATAAGGGATCATGAGGCAGTCTTATTTTTAAGATAGACATTTGCCATTTATGAGTCTCCCTGAGTTACTTACTGAGTTTTTACAAAAGGTCACTATCTTTTTCTGTTACAAAAACAAAGCAAATCATACCTTCAAAATCTGTCCATTCTATATAATACGTCATGAGTTATGTAGCTATAGTAACAAATTTCAGACTCTGGTCAACACATGTAAGATTTTTTAAATAGATCAGTGTCGGTTTCATCTGTGGTTCAAATGGAATGAAATGAAAAGTGATTGATACAATTCCAGTCTCTCTCATTCCAAAGGAGCTGCTGGACGTGCTTTGGACCTCAAATCAGGCAGAATTCTAATGCGCAGAGGAACTGCCTTTCAGGATGTCAGGTAGTGAAGCTCTAGCAGAAGTGGTTCTCAAGAAGCAAGGCCTCGCTAACAGCTCGAAGAACTAAGCAGCTCCTGCCACAACAGAAGTGCAAGAGAAAGGGAGAAGGTTACAGGCAGCTGCCACACCAACTCCAGCAACCAAAGCCATTCCCTCAAGTTCAAATAAATTAAGCCATCTCCAGCATCTTCTGCACACTCTACCTCATGCAATTAGGTGAGGAAGATGAGCACAGGATGTCTTTGTTTATGCTTATAGCAGCAGAGACCCCAGAAATGGGGTAGAAATCAGATCTCCCAAGCAGAATGGAGGGCTGGTTAGCAAAAGGCAGTGGTGCCCTACGATATGCTGCATCTCAAATGCAGCCATTTCAGCCCACAGCAGGACCCATGGTCTGGTAACACTGGCCAGTGGCTCCCACACCACTGCCAGCACAGCGACTCTCAGCCAGTCTCTTCTTCCTTAGCAGCATTGAAGAGCTGGTTTTGGAGTAGGACAGGAGCTCACTCTCTCCTGCAGATCATCAGGTGCTACCTAATGCAGAGGCACATGTGGCATTTACTCCAAACTTAATTTCAGGCTCATTTGAGATTGAAACATTCTACAAATGACAACGTATTTGTCATCTACAAAGTAAATTTGTTAAAGTAAAATAAAATAAATGCCACAACAAAATCTTGTGTAATCCCCTGGTTAATCAAAACTGCTAAGGGGCTTTCTGCAGTACAGCTGCAACCTGAAAATCATCTTTGTTCAAGTTTCTTCCTTATTTTTGTGCAGAGTTAAGATGAGTAAAATCTCAAACCAGAGGGCTAACTATTCGTAAACATGCAACAGTTTGGATCCAGATCTGAACTTTGTGGTTGGCCTTGCCTCCCTATTGGCATGAACCCAAGCCTCCATTACCAAGTACCCCAAACTGTGATACAGATGAGAACACGTGTGGGAAACTTTGCTCTTACGCACTTATAACACTGCAGTTGTCATCACTTCCCTCTTCACAGTCATGGCTGCAAATCTGAATGAAGCCCAATGGTGCCGCAGTCCTTTCCTCCCCCACTTTATATTTGTCTCTTTTCTCCCCACTTTGAAATATTTTTGCATACAATGCCAACTGAAAGCCCTCAAAAAGCTGGAATGCTTACTGTCACTTAGACTATGCAAGGGAGGCAGACTTTTATTGGAAACACTCCTTCCCTTCCTTTTCATTTTTGCTGCTCCCACGCTGTTGTTGGCAGCTTTAGATTCGTATCAGAAGGAAAGCATGTAAAACGCATGAAGTTAGGCAGTGGTCCTGTAAGGCACTTCATGTGCACAAATATCTGCAGCTGTGCACTGCTTCTGATCTGTAGGAGACTACATATGGCACTGAGATCAGAACACATCAAATCCCTGTTATTAAATGCATGTGTCTTTAGAGCAATGAGTCTTAATTCCTGTTAGGAGAATCCAATAATAAGAAGGAAAATAAATTATATTTGCCCCTAGCAGAAGGGAAATGATGATTTCATTCTCTCTGTTCAGGTTATACCAGCACAGAAATGCAATAGCATAAAAGACTAATAAGGCCTATTGTGAGATGTCTTAAAAATACTACAGCACAATTAGCATTCAAATCATATTTATGGCTTTTTCCTCTCTATAGCAAAGGTTCTTGTATGGCTTCATACTGTTGGTAGGCAGCAAGAAACAGCATCTAGAAGCTAAAACCAGCTGCATTCAGATTCCTACGTGATGTACCTTTTTAACAGTAATGATGAGGAGCTGGTAACAAATTAACAGGCAGGTTTTTAATCTCCAAGCACATTCATATTAAGTTTAGCTGTCTTACTGAAAGCAATCCTTATTAATTAAGGAGCACAATAAAGGAGAAGCTAAGTGATAATTAAGGAATTGCTATATAAAAATGAGACTAGTTGATGCAAAGGTCCACTTTGGCTTCATACCCTGAAATCTTATGCTGTAAGTGAAGGAAAAATAAGAAGTAGATATATGGAAAAGCCAATGGAAAGCAACATTTTCCTGCAATTATTATTTTTATTTCTTATACATGAATTGAGACAGACCTCCATGCTGACCTTTGAAATAGATGCCTAAAAAGTACAGCATTTTTACCACTACATAACATGGAGTCAAGAAACTTAGGAAGGCTTATACTAATAATTCACAGGAAATACTGCATTTCAGTCAAGAAATTTTACAACCAACATAAATTCTTAAAGGTACATACTTCAGCTGGCTTATGGAGAGCTACCATCGGTAAAAATCCCCACAGAATGAAGAAGTGATACACCCCAAAAGGTACAGACATTAGTAGAACCATTTCTTACAGTCCTTGGTCATGCAGAAATCCCTACCAACACCTGGAGAAATTTTACTGGTACAAATATTTTAGGATATAACAGAGAAGCTGGCAATAGGCTGAACAAAGCCCACTTTCTTATTTTGGACTCTGTTTACCTGGATACTTTATACATGTTTGGTTTTTTGTCCGGTTTCGATTTTCAGATTTGTATTGTATGTGTAAAATTAGTACATTAGGTCGTTGGGCATAAGGTGTTTCAGAACATCGCTCCAGCCTGAGCACCACGCCTTGAGGAGCTGGGTGTGCTTATGGCCATTGTGACTCCCAAAAGAGGTGCCTGGAAGGGGCAGGCCTTTTGACTGACATTTCGAGAAGAAGCAGACTCAGCCTGATAAAGTTTCATCATACTCTGACCTGAGGCAAGTCACCCGTGACTGCACCTCTTCCTCGCTCCTCCTGGGCTGTTTATGTACAAGCACCCGTGACCTCAGCGTCCACCTCAATCTGGGCAAAGGGCAGATTCACCTCTAATTAAATCGTTCTGGTCTTTTGAGAGCAGCAGACCTTTGACCAATACTTTTCTGGGATATTGAATCCAATCCAGTCTACTGACATATGTACTCAGGGATTCCTTTTATAAAGCCTGGACATGTTTTTGTCTCCTTTAGCTGTGCAGGACTCAAAAGCACTATCCTCACCAAGGACGTAACTGGAGATGGCTGGAAGTTTTTCCTGCCTTCTGTCCACTGAAAGAAATCAGCTATTTCTTTGAACCAGCCTTTCAACCACATCAGCTTTTTCAAGAATTTCAAAAACTTACTCTACTACATTTCATTAAAAAGGATAATCACAAGGATGGTTTATTTTAGCCAGCAGATACCCTACTTTATTTTATAATTAGTGTTGGTATTACAGAGTATGAAAGGGAACGGGCACTGAGACACTGCCCTCAATTTAAATATTATCGCTAGATATGTATAATTAACTGCTAGGAGTTTTCTTCCTTTAGCAGCTGAATGGCTCCATCAGTTGGTGAAATTCATGAGAATCTTTTACATCATGTCAATGATGTCATGTAGATAAACTGATGCAAGGCATAAGGTTTTCAATGGAATTACACTCAAGTCAATAATGTCAAACATCTATCATCTACCAGGAATATTAATGAAATAGATTGGTGAACTTTACCCTAGCTGATCCCTGCGCTTCTAGTGAATATATAGATCCAACAAGATGCACATCCTGGCATAAGTTTATATACTTGTAATTTTACCTACAGAAGGAACAAATCTTGACTATAACATTTAGCAGGGAAATAAAATAATAGCTGCTTTTAAATTATTTTTAAATACTTCATTGTATGTATATAATATACAATTCATTTCGCCTACGCAACAGTCAGTTTGAAAAGGCTGGAGATTTTTCTGGGGTCTTTTTGTTTAACTTTCTTTCCCAGGGTAGTAAGATGTTAAATTACAGATACAGGTATCTGACATAACATTATGCCAACCCCAACACTTCACACTTTCATTTCTATATTTCCAGTCAGCAGATGGGTGGAAACTTACTGGGTGCAAACTCAAGCTTCTGCACTGAGGTGTATAAGAGCTGACTGTATCACCTTTGGAGTGACGTGGGCTTGGCACCCTTTAGTCACTGTCCTGCAATATGAATCTACCACTTAGATTTCCATTTTCTTATCCTTTCTATGAAATGCTGAGTATTGGTGAGTTTGTATCAACAATACTGCAGTTCTCCTGTGAGTCTGATGAGAATTTCAGCTGATGTTGTATCAAAAGGGTCTCCACACAAGGAAGTCTCCAACCAATCCACAGGTGACATAATACAAATGTCTTTCCCAGTGCTGATGTGAGGAATATTTTGTCACCTGAAGTGAGGTGGAGACAGGCTTCAAAATCACACTGGTCACCCCACCCCTCCAAAACAGTGACATTTTAATTGCTATATCTCTCTGCTGTACAACTGATAGGCCTGGGCTTTCCTGCATTCCCAATCTGCTGTTACCAGCTGTTCTAACACTGAAAACCAACTCTTGTTTGCAACCAGTCATGTAAAATACGACTTAACAAACCATATCAGTAACTGTGAAGACGGTGATATGAAAATGCTAAATGCCAGACTGTTGTTGATTTTGGTATTTCACGTTTGATGAACAAGCTGGAATTCCCAAATTGAGGAAGCAGTAATCAGCATGCTGGCTGCCTCAAATACGCATCCATCCCTGTTAACAGGTTGGGCTTGCTATCTGTTGAAAGGTAGTAATAGACCACATTCTTCATCCTTATAACATGTAAAGCCATACTGTGAAGAGAAAACGTGCAGCTTGTGAATCTGCAAACCTCAAAGTTATCTGGGTGGGAAGAGTCCCATTCATATCAAAAGGACATTTATTTTTCTTAAATTCAGAAATCAGATGATGACTTACCACGTACTAGCAAAGCTATCTGCCGGCAATAAGAGTGGTGATTGGAACAAAGACTTGAGGGATGTCTTGAAAATGTCACAATGAACAACATGGAACTATTTCTATTTGGCACATATTTTCTAATAAAAGGTGAGAGTAATGCCATGGCCCCTCAGCAGCTCTATCAGGGAATAAAAATATGAAATAATATTTACAAATCTCTTGTGCTGCTCCTCTACCTTCTCATAAAGCATGAATACACTGCTTTTACCTCTTTGTTTAACAATCAGTGACGTTACAGTAATAATCACTATATTTTTACCTTATAGCAGTAAAAATAACTTTGCTGAGGACTTATGAAGTCAGCTTTAATAGCCAAATTGGGGATTTGATTTCAGTTTCAAACTAACTTTTCTTGGGACCTGTTTCTTCAGACATTACATTTATCAAAAAAACCCCAAAACCTCTTAATCTTACTGGACCTTTATAGTTCTTCCTAATTGTTACTAAAACACTTTTTTGATCAATTGAGGCAATAGACTGAAGGAATTCTGCATTTGGATGTCATGATGATTTTGTCTGGCCAGTAAAGATCAGACTGTGCTCACATACATCCTTTAATATGAATTTCCCAATCTTTAAAAAAGGACTAGGGAAAGGAAATTAAATTTATACAAGAAAGAAAAGTAAGAAAAAAACATAAAACAAAGGATTTATGTATGTTGCACAGCTGTTATTGAAGTCTTATTTCTGATAATTTTCTGATGTACCTTTGTATACAAGATCCATCATCATACATTCCTTTTCCCTGCTTTTGCTGAAACGATTGAAAAAAAAATTGTGTCTGCCTTGTCTGAGAAAGCCGCTGCACATTAGAAGAAAATGTATGGCCCACTGAAAATGGAGTTTTGTAATAGAACACATCAGTATACAAAGTATGTTAAAATAAGGGGAAGCAAAACTTGCTAAATGCAAATTTCATCATTTCATACTGCGGCACATCTGTATAAAACAGAAGCCAGAACAACTTTGCAGGCTTTATAACCTTCCTATTAGTGGTTCTCAACACACTGACTTACTGGTGATCCATGTGCACAAACAGAAACTGCCACGTCGTTATCAGACAGGCAAGCGGATGCATTATCTTCTCACTTTTCTCCTACCCCTAGCTAACATCTCATCGAAACAACCTCATCGGCTATCACTGATAACCTGCCCTACTCCTTGCCTTCATCTCAAGTGCAACCTCAAAAATTACTATAAGGAAATAATTACGTCCAGCCTGGCTGTGAGCTGAAAGCAGACAGGAAAACTGGCAAAAGCGCTATACGCAAATGGCTGACCTTCAAAACAGCAGTTTGCGAAACATATGGGCTGCCACAAAATAATATTAAGTAACCTTTCCAGTGCTGCCACTCTTAGATTCACACTGGGGCTAATCAATATTGCCCTGCAGCACTGCAGAGACATTCCCACATCTTCATGAAGGTTGCTGGTTTAATTTAATTCAGCATAATAATAATATCACTAGCTTCAAAATAGATCAGTGTACCCCATGGGGGTGGCAAGAAAGCAAAAGCCAAGCCTGGCCAGACACCCCAGTGTGTCCCCCAGCAGGTGACCCCACCAGCTGCCTGGGACAGAGCACGGCCCCCGCCTGCAGAAACCCTTGAAGGCCAAAGCACTTCCAGGGCCAAGGAGCGAGACCATAGGAAATGAAATTGATGGGGTCAGCGAATTCGCTACTCCTGTGGAATAAGTGAGCCTTCCCTCAACCCAGCCCGTCTACAGCTTTGTGGGGAAAAGGTTTTCTTTTATAAATAAGGTTTAGCTTATGCCCACGAGGCATTGTGGGTCTCACGGTAACCACCCTGGTGCAGAGGGATCCTTTTCCTAACATATACCTGGAAATTAGACTGCAGCATCCTGTGCTCCCTCAGTCTGCAGAAAAACCTTTGCAATATCACCAAGACCAAAGAGGCTTGGGTGACCAGCATGGCTTCAGCCACAGTCTTATTCCCTTCACCCCAACGGGCTAATGACTGCAGCTCAGAGCATAAAGTACACGCAATGAAGAGCTTGAAGACAACTTCTTCCTTCCATGCCGCTCATTCATTAGCTCTCTCTGGTGGTGCTCAGGCCTTGCAGCTCCCCCTCTCAGAGCAGCAACTTCAGCTCTTGCAATTCCAGTGTCTTATGACAGACACACTCCAGCTGCTCGGGCAGCCCCTCTAATAGACCAGCAGTCTCATTCATAAACTCCTTCCAGCATTACAAAAATAAAAAACTCAGCTGATTTGGCATGCATCTGATATACTTCTTCTATACAAAAGCCCATCTGCAAATATATTTGTTTTAAATGTTCCTTTTTCCATTACTTAATCCCTCCATAATTTGTGCTTATAATTTGTGAAGCACAGAAAAGTCTGTTGTTCATTTAAGAGCTTAAAATCCATACCAGTTTCTTATAACTAAAACCAACACACTGCTGTACTCAAGCGAGATCTACAGCAAAAAACACAATTACCCTATCAACTGACTACACATCAACAGGACAGCACATGATTAAACAACAGTAGGGAATCCTAATGATCCCCTGTGAGAATTGGGGTAGTGCAAGCCTCTCATTTTCTGCTCCATGATGTGTAGATGAAAAGTACACTGGAAAGAATACAAAATGAACAGCAGTATTTCTGTGCACATCCTAACTTCATTTTCATGGGAATGTGGAAATCTAATGAAAGAGCAAGACCATGATTATCAGATGGAAGACAAAAACCCACTGATTGTAATGTCTTTCTTAAGAGCACAACGACTTGTCCACTTCTTTAGCCCTGATATTTTCAATGCGACTCTTAGACACCCCTCCCCATTTGGGAGTTCACCAAAATCCACAGGTAGGAGGCAGATACACTGTGCCACAGCTCTAGGCACACTTCACCTGACCCTGCGTGGAGGCTTACTCTGCAGAAATGCTGTTCCTTTCGCAGGGCACTACAGTCAAATTAATATTTGACTGGGCCTCCCAGGACCAGAAGTGCCACCACATGCTGCAAGGATGATGGCAAATTTTTATTTGTGTTTATTCCATTCCCCATCACCTGGGTAGTGGAGAGTTCAAACCATGCATAGCTTTTTTTTTTAAATCTTCTGAAGAAGAAAATTATTTTAAAATTAGTTATAAACCATGCTTACACACTCTATTCATTTCAGCCCAGGACATATTAACACCCCAAGAGAGATGTGAATGTTACTGGAGGCTGTCAAATTAACAGAAATACACTGACAAAGAGTTTGCTCAGGGAACGTTAGTGCATCAATAATGGTGCTAAGTGATGGCAAAGCATTGTTTTGCTTACAGCAAAATGTCACTTTTGCCTGTTCACAAAAATAAGTGCAATTTCCCCCACCTGATTTTTGTCCTTGCTTGATTTGTCTCGCATATTTTAAAGGGATTCTGTGGCTTTCTCTTTCATGTTCTTTTCTGGCAGTTTCTAAGAATCAGTACGTTAAAGTCTGCAACACTTAGAAATTCCCCAACAGAGCCGATCAGATTGCTTTGCGGTTTTATGAAATTTAGTGATGTATACACCATGGTACAAATCCACCCATTATACAGGGAAATTAGGGAAGTCCTTTGTCAAGCACACGCTATTTTAGCGAATATCTGCTACCTGGTTGTGTACTATCTTTGAGTAATCGGAGCTTTTGACTGCTCGAGGTCTCTTGTGTCACACACTGAAGTAAACAGAGCTGTGCTTCCCTTGTTCCCTGGGTAGCTGATTTTGTGGGGCACAGGCCAACATTATCAATTCACCTCATAGTTCACTTTGTCCAATACCAAGTGACTAATGTTATCCTTATGGTATTTTCAAACATTACTTATTCTGCCAGTCTTGATAAAACCTAGTTTGGTTTCCTTTCTTGGCAACAAATGTGCATTGAACAGGACTATCTCAACTTAGTGAGCGAGCGCTCCCTAAAAAGTAGCTCAGTTTTTCATGTTAACTTCATCTTCTCCCAAAGCTTTGCTGTCTCACTGCTCAATTGCTATGTAATTTGTAAGCTCCCTTCTTTCCTTAGTTTTTTCTATCAACAAAATTCAGCAGAAATAAGTATGTTTTGAAGACTCTGAAGGAATTAAATGGTTGATTTAGCCTGAAACTTATTTAATGCCATGTCTGTTGATTGTCTGCACCGAAGGAGTTACAATAATGCACTTTTTACACTAATCATTACTCTAAGCTGTAGTCAGTGAGGAAAAAGACTGGGACATTTCTATCTTCCTAGCTAGCATGCGTGAACACCTACTGTTGTTACAAGTATCTGAGACCTGCTGGTCTGGCTCAAAGTCATCTTTCCTTCCATTGCTCTGCTTTTGTGGTGAAAAAGCCCAGGTAATCAGAAGGATCTGACAGCATATCTATCTTTCTAGTGGTTTCACTTGCCAATGTAATACTTGAGCAGTTAATGATAACAAGCAGTTTACCAAAAAACAATGTGCTTTGGCAAACATCACTTAGGACACTTTTGTTGCAAGCTTTACACATGTAAAGTGAATATTTCACTTTTACTTTGAGGAAATAATGAAGCCTTTGGATCACAGACATTAAAACTACTTATATATTGAGATATTTATAAGCCGAAATACAAAGGCTGCTATTCCATATTTTGGATGATCTTCTCAACCCTGAAGTGCCCATGACTATGTGATGATGTTTGCTCCCTGTCCCAAGTAATTCCCCTGTAAATCCAATTAGCAAAAATAATTGCTTCACCACAAACTGAATAAAAATGCCAAGATCTGTTTAGAAACAACAGCAATCATTAAACAAAACCCATTTTCAGGAGAGCTGAAGGCATTTCCAATACTCATGTGAGATTTAAATATAGAAAGTACTTCAGAGTGCTTAAACTGCAGACAAAACCCTGTTTAATTTCAAAGGTGGCAGGGTTACTAATGCATCAGCTACTTCAAAGATGGCAAAATAAATTGCTTTTTTAAAACTTTGGCAGTTCCATCCAACATGATGGGAAATACATAAGATTTACCAAATACAAAATCTAATGTGCACAGGTTGTTTAAAAGTTGCCTTTATTTGCATAAGTGAGCGTAGCAAGAGGTATAACTTATTGCAGTTAGGCTCAGCTTTGGAAATTGCTGTTCAGTCATGAACCTCAGATAGTCAACCCAAAAGGCCACCTCTCCCTGCTTTATTCCATAATGCTGGACAAATAAAGTGTTGTTTATATAGCTGGAAGGCTTTGCTTTATTATAAAACACAACAGGAGAGTAATTTATTTAATACCATTATTTAGCATGTGCATGACCATAGATAAATAGCAATCCACTCAAGAATTTAAGGCCTCCCCTGAAATATTTTTACAATCCTCTCAAAACCGATGAACTTTTGACTCAAGACTGGGTTTTCTTTTCAATAATTATTTTTCCTAAATCTATTAGCAAGCTCTGATTACCTTTACACGAAATGCAATTAAAAACCCAATACCATGCACACAGGAAGGGCATATGCCTGGTTACTCGGATTCTCATTCTCAGGCTGAGCTGGCAAGAGCTGTTCCTCCACATTGCGTTTTACTGGCTCCATACAGCAATTCAATGAAGTTTGCTAATAAAAACTTCAAAACTATATTTGGTTTATGTTTAGGAAAGTTTCCCTTGCATTTAGGAGCTCATATAAACAAAACACTGCATGGTTAACACTGACTGAGTCCCTAAACATCTAATGTGTGCTAAGCCAAGCCCTTTGGAAAGATATCTTGATGAGAAAATGGTCACCTGGAGAGATTGAAGCCACACATTTTTACATAACTATAGCTTACTCTAATATCAAAACGAGAAATGGATCAGGTAAGCCTATAAGATGTTTTCAGAAGAGAAGCATAAGGAAAGATATCACGAAAACATTCAAGCTTACCAACAAAAACCTGAAGCTTGGGTTAAAAAAAAAAAAAAGAAAAAAAACCCAAACAAAAAATCACTGCCAGGAGACCAGGAGAGAAGAAACTGGAGGCTAACTGCACAGTTCTTTGCAAACAGCGGCTGTGTAAATAAATTCAGGCACAGGAGTAGGTACACACTTTGTGACAAGGGCACTAGTTCCCTGCCTAGTCTGAATTTTCATCTGGGCATGCAGATGTATATCTGATGTAGAGAGCCAAAACAAAAGCTCAAGCTCCAGAACCAGTTTGAAACTGGATGAACTGCTGCCAGGACATCAAGTGATATGGCAGACCTTGTAAAAGAATGGTTCTTAATGCTTCATGTTCAATATATGATGGCTATTGATCCAGTTATTGAATGTGTTTTACAGGGAATTGCAGTATTGTGAAAAAATCCTGACAATATTTAGGAACAAATGGAACTCTTACAGCCTTTTTCTACCACTTTCACATATATATATGTGTGTGTGTGTAAGGTATAATACTTAGATCAGTGTCTCCAGCTTTTGTCAAACAAAAGAAATGTCTGAGTAATAATATAATTTTTTTCCTATTAATAAAAGAAGAGGATGCTATCAGCTCTCAGGAGAGTGAAGGCCTCATCATGTTTCCCCTTCCTCTTCAAACTCACTGAACAGTAAATATTTCAAAGGGTTCAAGCTTGCTCATTCACCCTCTTTTCCCAGCTTTGCATAGCTGCTTTGAAGCAGCGGTCCTCAAAGGATCGGATACTGAGATTTCTAATCCTGTTTCAACTTCTCAGAAAGACTTCTAAGTTCTGTGAAAAGTTAGGCAACATTTTTTCGTTGCTGAGGCCTTCTAGGCATCTGAACAAGGAATGAGTCTCCAAATATACTAAATGAAGGTGACATTGCTTCTGGCCATGAAACCGCTTAAAGGAGATAATTTCCATTAACAAGATTACAAAAAAATCCATTATTTAAACCAGCCCTTATTATTCCATCTGAATCAAAAAACATATGTACATAACAAACTTCTACAACAGAGTAAATAGGAAACAACTGGGATTTTAGGAATCATGCTATATATAAAAAATGCTCTGAAAAAGGGTCAAAGTATATCATGTGATGGAAAGACAAATGCCCTGCACATTCCTTCGCTAAAATGCTGTTATGTTTAGCAAAGGTTGCAAACAGCCCACTCTCAGATAAGAAGTTTGGGGAGTGAATACTACTATAGTAGTCCTGCAGGCAGATATTTGCTCTCTGTGTGTACTACGTCAGGGAATTTAAAGTGTGCGTGTGAGCGTGTGCACATGTGTGCACACACAGGTGTATACACAATTACAAGAGCCACAACACAACATTATGAAACACTGCATCTCACAGATTCTGTGTTTCAGATTTCTGCTGGACTGGCAGTACTTGTTAGTTAAATTATTCTTTACCCATTTCTCTGAAATATTTGGTGTCACACAAGACAGAGGTTTTATGTTCTGAAATAAAGTGGAATGAATCCTTGTTAGCTGTTTAGGTTAGTAATATAATCTATATCTGGTCAACTTCTTCTCTAAACACACTCCTACTGTAACTAGGAGATTTTACAGGGAAGTGACAACTCAGCTGCCGAGTTCATACCCACACAGAGGCTCCTGCCCAGAAAGGATCAGGACAGGACTGTAAAAATAAAGTGCCCAGATACAAAGACATGCAGCTGACCTTTAACTGTTCTTTTGAGATGTGGCGCCATATGTAACTTGCACACGGGGTATGGGTAGAGCTGGTACCTGGAGAATTTCTGTCCTAGCAGTAGACGCAGAGGGCATGCTGTGAGCCACCCTCCCTTCATGGGGTGAGACAAGGGACAGAGAGGGGTCCTTCCTCTCAGCCAGAGAATTCAGAGGTGAGATCAAACTCTTCAAAAGGGGAACTGTAACAGGAGAAAAGGTTGCAAATGAGCACGATAATGGCACATTTTGAAGTAGAAGAGATACAAGCAAGTATCCCACTCTTCTCCTTTGAGTGCCTGTACATACAGTCTTCCTGTGAACAGCTTCAGCCAGGACCCTGTGACTACAGCCAGGGAGGCCATGGGGATTTGCAAAGCCATGACATGAACAAAAACGAAGGGCTGTGCTCTATCAATATAGAAACACACATCAGCAGTTCTGGTGCTGACAAGTTTCTCTTGAAGACCCATTTTCTCTGGTTTTGGAGCCCAGCTGACAGAGCACAACTTCCAGCATCCCAAGGAACCTGTGCCAGAGAGCAACCCTGGAAGCAAGGGTGTTTCTAATTAGGTTTATTTTTCTGTATGGTTGATTCTAGGAGTGCTGAAGAGGGAAATGTGGTGTAATCCTTTGCAGGCAAATCTATCGGGCAGCTGCGGGTACCCCTCTTCATTTCTTTTTAGGTCTGGGTTTAAGTGCCATACAGGATATTTAATTGTGATGTTTTCTTGTTCCAGACAGAAGAGCCAACTGGGTAGGCCCACTAGAGACACAAAATTCTCTACCACAGCCTTTGATGCCTGGGAAGATCATAGCCACATACTTTCTGGGCCAAAACCAAAAGCTACAGTATGAGATTAAAGAACAAGATGGTCAAACCCAGGGCCAAAGTTATAAATTAAAATAATAAAATAGTACAAGTCCCCAAAAGCATTAAAAGAATTTTAAAGGGTAGTGATACATTTAAACAGCAGAGAAAAAAATGGAAAGTGGAACACAGAAAATAAACGTGAGGAAACTGAAGTAGGAAAGGGCTCCAATGCTCTTACTACCATGTGAACCACATGGGGTGGAGAGTCCAGATTATGTTGTACAGGTACTACAGAGGTAGAAAAAAATTTATCTGAAGAGCAACGCTTGAATGTATATGTCCAAGTTGTGAACACAAGCACATACATGAACCAGCTGGATCAGTGATTCTATCACCGGAAGGAAAAGCAAGACTTCTGAACACTTGGTAATGATAATATTGTCCTGTTTCTTACTTCTCATTGCCTGTTTGCTAGCTACAGACCATGGAACTGCCAAAAAATGTAATATCAGAAGTTTCATAGATGACGAGATGGTTTTATAGTATTTATAGTCTGGCTGCAAGACACGAGGAGATCAAAGCTAGAGTTACACATCAAAGGCACAAGAAAACCTCTAACCACATCTTTTTTCATCAGAAAGTCACACACTCACACTGTATTAGCATGAGTAACTAATAATCCAGGCTAGGATTAGTCAATCCAATTCCAGATACACATCCCAAAGAGCTGTCCAACCCCCACTTTAGAATCACTAGAAATAAATAGCCTTTTCTAGATCATGAGTCATCTCATGTTAAAGTTGCTGTCTGGTTTAGATTTGATGAATTGCATCCCAGCTTATTTTTGAACTTGTGACTGCAAAGATTGTCCAAACAACCTGCTTTGAAATATATATATCTATCTTTTAAACATCTAAAATGACACAGAATAGATTCCACCCTGAAGGCAATGAACATTATGGTGAGTAGGAGAAGTTTATTCTAAATGTTAAGCAGTGCCATCAACACATTTGACAGTATTGCTATTTGCCTACAATTGTTTCCTAACAGCAGTGGTGCCTCATGAAAGCTCAGACTTCATTCAAGTTTTTGGTTGACTTCTATGAAGTTTCTTTAAATCTAGAGCAGCTCAGTTCTGGAAATGAGCTCTGTAACAGTTATACAACGGTGCCTCTGAATTCACCCCTTGAAAAATAAGGTGTGTGACAGTCATAAACACATGATGCTCTTCTCTTAGTTTTTTTTTCCTCATAGGGTTTAGGTATTCTGGCACAGCTTAGCCTTATACAGGCAGATCCACCACACCTTATGACAAATCCATCGTATACACCCAATGACTTGATGTTGTAGAATTTATGATATGCATTGCAGGCAAGCATTTTCCCCTCTAATTTCTGGTTACTTATTCTCTTTTAGCAGAAATTAGTATCCTAGGACGTCCTCATTTTGGAAGTTTATCTTTTTAAAAACTGCAGTTGTACGCTTATCGTTTATAACGGTCAGAAACATCTGACTGTAACAGCTGAAATGTTTTCTCCTGTAAAAGAAACATTTAACTCTATATCTAAAGAACATATTTGGACCCTAAGGTTTCTTAATGGTTCTAAACTAAAGTGAAGAGCTTTGAATTAGTATGTCTGCAGTATGCCTATAGATATAACTTGCAATGCCAATAATAAGGAAGCTCAACTTCAAAATGTGTCCTATCCAAGTTTTACACCAAACTCTTCCCCTGTGTTTCCTCCAAAAACTTTTGGACTTCCTCCAAAAGTCACATTTAGAACATTTACTTGCTACATATGTGGTACTCTCAGCATCTTCAAAACCTCTCTAATCCTATAATTTAGAGCTCTTTGGGTGAACAAATGGGGTTAACTTCCAACCGACATGAGAGTAGGTCTTCTGGGACTTCAGTGTGAGCATGTGACTGTAATTCTGCAGTCTCAGACCATGTGCCATAATTAAGGTGAGGTTTCAGAAAGGAAAAATTGGAGGAAGATATGCCATGAAACACCACTCAAAGACCCATTGATTATATACTTCATCCTGTATGTAACGAAGATTTACTGTCCCTGGAAGGGGACAACACCTTTTCACCAGATGGTGTTCAAGACACTGTCTGTCTCTTTGGAACAGCCCAAGGAGGTGCTCAGTTCTGAAATTGCTAGTGCCCGATCTATCCAGCATGCTCCCTTTTCCCGGCTGAGGCTGAGAGAAGAGAAGATTGATCTGGAGCAAATCCAACTGTTCCACAATAAATGATATGCCAAAATATCACAATAGGATGAGACAAACCTGAGATCCTAGGTGAAAGAAAAATTGTTATTACAAATAGCACAATGTGCTGGAATCAAAAGATTTCTTTGAAACCTTAATTTGCCAGAGAAAAGCATAGGATTCCAAATTCAGAGTGATTAGACAAGTATTTCAAATAAATATGAATAATATCTCAAGTGAGCTTGGGTAAATACAGTGCCGGGTACCTGAAGACAGTCTGGCACTTGATCCGTTGTAAGACCCTTTTCCTGTACTAAAGGTCAGGATTTAGAAGCCTTTATCTAACTTCAGTAGTGCACGCTATCACACTATTGTGGGAGGTGAAAGGAGAGACGAGGGACAAGGGAAGGATCTGCAGGGGAATTCCACACTCATACTTTATTGTGAAAAAACACTGTAACAGAAGGCGCTGTACAACTTCGCTTGCCAGATTAACATAGCAGCTGGATTTATTTAAGGACAAGGTTGCACTAATGTTGCTAAAGATTTTCCAGTACTATGCCTTTACTCTGCTGAATGTTTTCATAAGAAAAATGAAGACCTACTTCAAAGAATTCATTCACTGTCCACTCAATTTTTAGAAAAGGAAGATCTAAAAGCATATCTGGCTACCTGTTTCTGTGCAGGAACACTCAAGTACTTGTCATCTGGCATCACCAAGCACAATAATGCTGAGTCCCTTCTACTTTTCATTCCTTCAAAGGATTAAGTTCAGAGATTAACCACAACATCTTTCAACTACAGGCTCACAAATTCAGGAATAATAATAAAAAAATTTAAATCAGTATTTAACATGTCATTTTATGCTGCATTTTCAAGAGCAGCATGCTAGCAACCATAATAGCACAGAGATAGGAGATATCCTATAAGCTGATTCTGAAATACTGCAAACACAACACCAGCACAATAGTTTTGGGGTTTTATTGAGGGTTCTATGATCTAGGTTTGAGAAAATAAGGTCAGAGAGGGTTGTAGGTCATTATTTCAAAAGATAATTAAGAATGCATGGAATTTCAAACTTTTTCATAGTAAGTCATATACTATAAATATATGTTAAAACAAATATTTCAAATATTTGTTGAAGCAATACAAGATCATTTTAAAATAAGGTATTAAACAAAGATTATTTAGGTATATTGGAATTACAGGTGTGTGCTGGAACCCTGCCTACACTCAGCCTTGACTGGTATCCAAACTTGACTTGTGAGCACCCAGGAATAGGCTTTGGCTACACAATGGAGCACAGCAGAAGAGAAAATGAGACTTGGTATGGTCCTGCCTTCTCAGTGCAGAGTTCAGAAGCCAGACCCACTCCGTGCAATGCCACCACCCTCTGCGATCCAATTCCTTCCCACTGTGTCCTGGGAAACCTTTGCAATACACAAATCATCATGCATACCAGAAAGGCTCACACGGGCTGCAACAACTTGTTCTGTGATATAGAATGTGTATCTTGGTTTGGCAAAGTAGGCACAGATCATCATTCAGGTCATAATTCATTTTTTAACCTTTTATTGCCATATGTTCATGAACTGATAGAAACAGTTTGTGAGCTTCATGATTGTCAGTAGCCACTCTGAAATTTGACTTCTAACAGTGACAACAGGGGTGACAGTGCTGGGTCTTCAGTGATCTCTAATAGTAAGCACAACTATCTACATGTCTAAGAAGCACAGATTTAAGGGGTTATTTTAGGCAGTATTAGGGAAGCCAAATACCAGAATTACCAAACTAAGGAAAATAGCCTAATGATTCACGTTCTGGCCTCCTTTATATGAAACTTATTGAAAAAAATCTGTTAAAGACTAGACAAAACCTGCAAATAATATATATATCTCTCTGCAAATATTCTAGGAAATGCAACATGCATTTGAATTTTTAAGCTGTTATTCACTGTGGACAAATTCTGAATTAATCACTGCAAGCATTGGCATGTGAAAACTGAGCTATTCTAAACACATATTATGAAATATTTCTTTTTCAATCTTTTTGTTCTTTCCTAAGCAATTAAGGCAGACTGGAAATCTAAATATCTTTCATAGATTCATTTTGAGTAATATCGATGTTTCTATTTCAGCTTTTTATTTTGTCTATTATGCTATAAAAAGTGTAATTTTATTTTCACATTACATAAATTACAATACAAAAATAAAAAATGTTTTCAATAGTAGAAAAAATGAAATACACACATTGCTATTAACATTCAGATTCTGAAGAACCTGCATATCTCAATGTAATGTGTGCTGACTGGAAAGAAAAATAGTCCTGGTCTTGAATGAGAACTACTGGAAGTAGGGAGGGCATGGGCACTATAAATTCTTTCAGATCATTCATCCAATTATATCAAACCAAAGACAGATAAGTGAAAAATAGAAACTTTGCACATAATATTCACACAGGGTAAAAAAGAATAAATGCACTTATTCCTTTTAAGATGCACTGCATGCAGTTGAAAAAAAGTCGATGGTCTGATTGATAAGAACTTATATATGCACACCAAAAAGAAACAAACAGTATCTATTGGCTTCAAACACATAATTGTATAATTTGAGGAAATTTAACCAAAATTTGTTCCACTGACTGTAATGATGCTTTTTATATGCATCTGTCTCTGTCAGATCCTAATATATACTGAGGTAACACATATTTGAGCAAATTATCATGGGCTAAACTGAAATGTCAGCACCTCAGCTGAACTGCTGCGTGTGTCTTAAGTTTTGAATTGCCCACAGTGAAGCCATCAGATTATTTTAAAGCTTTTCTACACTTAGACCCTAATTTCTTCATTTTAGTGTGAGCCAACATCAAAATTCTTATAATAAACCAAGAAGAAATAGCAGGAATGAGAGCAGATGCAGTATGGTAATGGACTGAGCGTTGAATTACAGTTATAAAACCTGGATTCACTTCCCAGCATTACCTCTGTTCTTGGATTACCTTCAGGAAGTTTATTCACCTTCCTGCACCTCTCTCTAGTTTGTTTTCGGTTTTATTTTTTAAAAAACATTATTTGCCTTGACTGTTTCCATTGTATCACCCAGGCAGAGACCATCTCACATAACGTGTTTGGGTAGTTCTAGCACAGGGTGGCACTGCTCCAAATTCAAGGCCTATAGATGTAGATGTAGAATTAACTGAATGTAAAAATAAAAGCTTCAGATGTTTTCTGAGTGTCACCATTTCCATCCTGAAGCATCCAGTACTTTGACTACTACTATTCAATACATCACTGTTGCAAAGACTAAATACTGTTAATCCCTCAATCAATTTTTTTTTCCAATTTATTAACATGATATCTACATGGAAAGCAATTTTTATATCTCTAAATATCTGTCTGATTGCTGACTATGATCTATGAACTATTTATTATGAGAAATGAATGGTGTGGGTTGAACTGATATTAAAAAAAGTTTTGAAGACATTTCTGCTTTCTTTAAACTTTTTTTTTTAAATTTTCTTCATCAGCATCAAAGACTTTTTTGAGGGGAGGAGGTAGAGAATTGCATTTGCTGAGGTAAATCTGCTCATATAGTTATCCCTTCTGAATCACTTGTCTTGGCATAATATTTTAAACAAGAAAGCAGTCCTTTCTTAAACAAGAAACATTCTCTTCAAAGTGAGAGCTGAGATCCGTGTGTCTCATCTAATTTCCTGTCTTTCTGGTTTTTAATCAAAATATATGAAGTCATTGCTTAAAAATGATATTCAGTCATGTGAATATTGTGGAATTGGGAGAATATACATGTTTAGCAGTAGAAGCAAGGTATGTCAGAGGTTAAATCCCACTGATCTCATTCCTTATCAGAGCCAATAGATCAGATTCACATGATCTTCATGGGATCTCACATCCACATGTAGCCCCCTATGCCATCCCCAACAGTATGTACTGGCTATCCTATTATATAAAATTTAGCTTTGTCATACTTCTAGGCATCTGTTGTGAAAAAAAAATCTTTATTCTGCAAAGTGTTGAATGCTCTTGCTATAACCCCAGCAAAAACTCAAGCACATAGTTCAGGGCTCATGTGAAACAGCATTAGAGTGCTCTGCACCTGATCAAGTCTTAAGGCCACTGAATTGCAAACATCCTCCCATATGTACATACACAGACACAGAAAGAGCACGAGAGATATTTTCCTCTTTTGATTAAAAATATTTCTGTTATTTTTGTACCATACAATCTCCAAAGCACTTTTAAATGACATGTAACGAGTGCTTAATGTGAGCACTCCTAATTAAAACCAAGTAATTGCATCTCCCAAAGTGAGAACAGTTAATATTTATTTATTTAACCAATTTGAAATATTTTATCTCAAGTCAGTTTTAATGTTGCCTGTTATCCTGCTTTCTTTGAGGACAGGAAAGAAATATGATGCTCAGGAGGCAGACACTTTTACCTGTTGTAGGAGCAACCTGGCACAACAGCACTCTCAGGGAGGACTAGCAGTGCTCTTTCAACCTGTCTTCCTTTCACAAGCTCTCATGTTTTCTAGTTTACATATTATATTGAAGTTACAGGAGTTGACACAATCTTCCCGTTTACTACTACCTGAGAATACTACACAAGTATCAACCTCCTCTTTCCTGCTGTGATGCACCAGCTTTACGGCAGTGACAGTCTGAGAACATGGCGTTCGCATTTTTCCGAAAGAGCCAGGCTTCCCAGCAAGACTGCACATTTCCTACATCAGAGGACCCCCAGGGAACTCCCCTAGGCATGTGGTTCCTATAACACCCTCGGAAAGATATGCCACATTGCATTAAAAACTCGTTCTCTACCACAGAAAATGTCATAACACCATATCAAGCAAAAGAACACAACTTGAGGTTTTTTTTTTTTAAATTGATATGGAACAGATTATTTTGAGTGATTCACATTCCCATTTTCCTACAATGTTTCATGGAACAGATAAATCTTCACATAAAGAAAATACAGATATAAATATTTCTTCTGCATGGAACCCCCCACTCAAATGATAAGAGAAAACATGCCTTTCTTTAGTAATATAAAACATAAACATAAAAATCACCAGCAGCACTCAATGATGTATATAATAATATACATAATAATGCATAACATAATTAATGTAGAATATGTGTATCACGAATGACTTTGTGTTGCATTTTCTAGTTAGTTTTTTTTTTTTTTTACTTTCAATCATAACATTGCATGAGTTTAACTTTCTGTATTTAACATTCCCTTAGCACACAGTATTCTAGCTCTGATTTCCCTACAAACTCTCTTGTAATCCACAAGGCCAAGCAAGGTCAGTATATTCAGATATTGGGCAGCTGCCACCTGAAAATTTTCCAACTGTGAGGGTTAGACAGTTTTCCTACCATGAACATCTCCTTCAGTTATCTGATTGCTTTTGCCACCTTTCCATTTTCACTGAGTAAATGAAAATTATATGCACGTCTATTTTAATGAGAAAAAAATACAAATTGAAGATCTCGTGTCAGAAACCCATTGGTTCAAGAAAGACTGTTTTCTTTTCCTTCCATCTTCCTACTGTTTTACTATTTCTCTTTTTCCCTGTGTTACTTAAACTGTTCTATCTATGGTAATAGGGATCAAAGTCCACCCTGAAATACCCAACCCTAATGCAAAGTGATCTACGAAGAACTTCATAATGCTGTTTAATTTGCCCATCTTTCGGGTAGGTTGCCCAAGATAGAGAGATACCATTCATGTATCAGCTTTCCTAGTGATGGAAACTTAGTTCTTAGACTAGCCCATCAGAAAGAATACTCATCAAGGCTAATTTAATCATGTGTAGCTAATGTGTCCAAACAGTCTCCAGACAATGGAGAGAAAAACATTCATGACTGAAGCCTGATTTAACCGTTCTGAGTCCCTCTCTGGAGGAGAAATGCCCTCTCCCCCACTGAGTATAGGTGGAGCTGGTGGAGAATCATCCTAACATCAGCATTCACAAAGAGCTCCTTAAAGTTTATCTGCCCATCTCTATTTTTCTTCATTCAGATTAGTCTGTCGGAGGATGAAACTGCTGCCAAAACTCAGACTCCAGAGGTCTTAATACATCTTTAAATAGTCTCCAAACCTGCAAAATTTATACATTTAGCCACTTTTAGCTGAAATTGAGAATCATGCATAGAAATGTCATATTCCAGACATCAAAATCTCACTGCAGTGGAGCAGACCAGGAGATCAAAATGAAGCTATAAAAGAAAGCTCAGATATAAACACAGAATTTACAAAGTAAACTAAAACCTGAGCGTTGGGGAAAAAAGTCTTCATATGCTTTTTGCTGTGCAGGTGACAAGCACAGAATTTTATGGGATAAAGACATACGTCAGTGCTGTTGGACATTTACGTGTACATATGCCAGTAGAAATTAAGACATGGGTATGTGTATTGACACACAGTCACACATGCAAGTGACCTCAGAAAAATGTTCGATGACATGACAACAGTCCATTGTACATTTATTTACTACTGTAAGGTGGATTCCTGCATTTTAGAAATTTCCAAAGTGACCAAAGAGCCAAGAAAAGAAGCTCATGCTGTGACGTTGACCATAGCGCCATCCTGGGTGTCTGCCCTGTGTGGGAAGAGGCAGGGCCCCGGTAACAAGCAGTGATGTTACCTGCTGCTTCTTACAAGCTACTTGTGACAAGCACGCAGTCTTTAGGAGCAGGCGCAGGGAAGACAGGCAAGATGCGTACAGAGAAAAAACTAAAATACATGTAGGGAATCATGAGGAATGGACATCAACATTCATATAACAAAAGACTACTGAGTACTCTTCATTACTTCCTCAGTCTGTGTTACTCTGATATCGGAAGGCACCACAGTCTTGCAAGGCACTGGCCTTCACAGAAACCCCATGTGGGTGAGAAATACTCCACTTCTTACATAAGTGGAATATGAGGTATGAGTGGAAAAGAATAAAGGAGAAGGGGATCTGATGCAGTCTGGGAGTCAGCACTGAGAAGCTTGGCCAGCTGATTGACCTGAGATGGGAACTGCGGAGCCAGAGCACGTCTCTTCCTTCAGCCCCTGAAGAGAGAACCAGGGACTCACTCAAGTAAGACAAGGAGCAAGGCCCAAACCTTCATTTGCCTTGTGAAGGCAGAACATAAGGTACAGTAAATACAGTATGATTTTAATCCCACTTAGATCTTCAAAACAGGATGAAAGCACTGTCTGTACCAGGCTGACCCTCCACAAACAGGCAATGGCC
Source organism: Phalacrocorax aristotelis (assembly GCF_949628215.1). Lineage (NCBI taxonomy): Eukaryota > Metazoa > Chordata > Aves > Suliformes > Phalacrocoracidae > Phalacrocorax > Phalacrocorax aristotelis. The sequence continues at coordinate 120,112,714 of NC_134278.1, read as the reverse complement.
TTGTTATCCCACAGGCATTGGGGTTGTACTTTTCCACAGACAATGGTATAAGAGGGGTCCTGTCTGTTTCTAGATGAAGTTTCTCGTTATAAACAGATACTTTCATAAGTGTTTTGGATACTTTATGGCCATCCCTGTATCGTTTCTATATCCGCTGAGGTGATACAGTGCCATGAATATTGTGAAGAGAGGTGACCTGCCTGCTTTAAACGTGATAATATCCTTTAGATGGAGAGAGGTTGAGACCTGGGAGCACAGAAGGAAAGGACTGCAGATCACTTTAAATCCTAAGTGAATCACAAACTGATTTTATGAATATTTATTTTCACAGAGATAATAATCAACTGAACTAGATTTTCCTATGGCACAGGGAGAGGGAATTTTCCACAATTAGGAAGAATACATAAAATTTAATTTCCTTATTTGAAAGTATATAACATCTAACTTCCTTATTACAATATTTCATACAACTATGTTCAGAAACACCAAAATAGGAAAACATACTGGCTATAAACTGTTCTTTTCAAAACATATCACCAGCCAAAGCACTGGTATTAATGTTAACTTTAACGTAATCTGAAATAGGATCAGAATAAGGATCACATTTACCATGTTGCATCTATTTTCAGCTTTAAAATTTTCAAAACTAAAATATTTACTTTTTTGTAAATTTAAAAGCAGCATGCATGGAAAATTACATTCTGGCCGACACTGCTCTTCAATCAAAGATTTCAGGCTTTTCTTGGGCATACAGAGCTCTCACTGCAGTGACCCAGACAGATCTGAATATAAATTTTTACCCTGAATCAAACAGAGGACTTAATACTAACTAGTGAATGATTACTTTCAAATTCTTCTTTTAACTCCTTCCTTATTTTCAGCCACATTTTCTCTGAGCTTTAAGAATGAATGTAAGCTGTTCAGTTTCAGTGAAACTGGCTGGGCAAATTAACTGCATTGCACATTTCGCATCAGACCAAATATTGTTCCATGAAGAATTATTTCTGAAGGTTATTAGAAATGGCAAACTGTCATGTATTCTTTTTGTAGGTCATTCACGTATTCCTATACAAACTGAAGTTACATTTATGACTTTTATAATTTGGTCTATACTTAATCTGAAAAATTATTTGGAAGAAGCACACAAAAATTACCATGCATTGAGGAATTTTAAAATATAAATCTGCACTTTTAAACTACAAATACACACTTCAATACTTACAGATAAAACAACATACTATTTTATGAATTATATTTAACTTGTTTTTCAGAAAAACCAATGTAAAAAATTAAAAAATTTGGGAATAACAATCACACCACAAATTTAAGGATCTGGTCTTCCAAGAAAATCCAGACTCAGCTGAAAACATGATCTTTAATGCCTGTTCCTGATTTCAAGGAGAATTAAAAGAACACCAAGCTTCTTACAGTATTCCTCATCACATCGTGTACTCTGCTGTGATTTGTGAGAACTCAGTAAAATTAACAATTTTTAGCTTAGAAAGTCATGACATTTTGTACCTGAACTGGAAGCCATCTTCTCTGTATAGCATTTAAGTACGTTCAAAAGGATGTAACCCAGAGTTTATATTCTGGCCTGGCAGTGTTTCTCAGGAGCTTTATATGCTGCTAATAACTAGACACAATGCAAAGCAGTAAGGAACATCAAAAGATGGTTCTAGGGTAAATATAGTGATATTAAAATCTTGTCGGACGTTTGGATGGGAGTGGGCTCCATACAGCTTTCAACACTACCCCTTGTTTTCTTCCTGTGAGAAAAACAGGCCCACCAGCAAGATGTATTCGTTTTCATTAATCTGGGTAGAGGAGCTGCTGCATTTTTTTATGAAGAACTTATCCTGCAAAGATCCTTTACCTCTCTCCTCCCCCCCAAAATAAACAAAACAATTCAGTTAGGCTTGAGAAACACCATGGTCTTGAATAGAGACTCCACACTCATTCACTGCCAACACAAGAACAGAGTTTGTGCAAATCTAAGACAAGAGGTTTTTTACTGATGCTTTCAAACATGAGTGGTTTCCATAATGCAGTCTGTATATTAAATTACCAGTTTAGCTCTCAAGCAAAGTCTGCTTCACAAGACTGTTCTTCCTCCCATATATTCCAAACTTCAAAGATTTTTCAAATTTCTGGTTTGGTCCCAATGCTATTCTACTGAAAACAGGCACAAACAGAATATGTGGAACACAAAGGTAATGAAATTACAGACTCTGTCACTTTGATCTGTTTTCTTCAGTGTGCCACAGAAACCAGACACAGAAATGCAAACCTAAAGATAAACGGCTCATACACTGTTGAAGCACTGTGCATCTTCAGCATTTCCTTTGCCAAGACCCAGCCTTGAGTGGGCCTCATAAAGAAATGAACACCATGAAGAGCACAGATAGATCAGTTTGCAAGATACTTAACACTGCCTGTGGGATAAACATTCATATAAATCAAGACTCCACTGAGTACATATGAATTAAATATATAATTTGGAAATACAATAAACAAAGATGTCTCACAAACTTACAGCTGATCTGAGCAAGTGCAGATCAAGCAAAGTATAATCTACTTAACTTACAGACTTTATTGACACTGCAGCATCATCAGCAGTCACCCGATTTCACCAGATGTGCTCCAGCTTCCATGCCACATAGATTATTCTACACATTGTACCACTCAGTGAACTTAACTGGATGAAAATATAGATGAATGCGTATGTCGATGCTGACTTTTGCTGCAGTGGTTTGCAGTGACAGTTTAACTGGATGAACTAACACTGAACAGACACTTCCCTTCCATGCAACTGGCAGCAGGGATGTGATAGAGCCCAAAAGCACAGGTACACTAACCCATCCAAACAGAAGGCACTTGGGCCACTAAAAGGTTCTGCAAGAGAAAGGGACATCTACTTGTCCTCCCTCAAGCTAACTGGTTAGTGAGAGGGAACATCATTCATCCCCGATGTTTGTACCCTTCGCGTCAGCCTCAGCAGATTGTTTTCTCTTCTTCCTCATGCCAGTATAGACTAAACAAACTTACTAGCAGTTCCATGATACAGACGAAAGATGATTCAGATTGAACCACTGTGACCCCAAAGCAGTCACAACCCAAAAGTTCAAAAGCAGAATGCTCTTTCACAGATCCAAAAATCTGATTGTGACCTATTGCCTTTTCAATATGAACAGTACTATTTACTGGCAAATTGGCAATATTTTTTCAAACAAATGGAAATCTAAAAATCTCTTTCCTTATTATCAAGACCAAGGCCAAACCAAAACTGCCTGGACCACTTCTCGGTTACAGATCAAATCTAGTGTCGCTAAAGGTGATGTCAAGAGCCATCCCTCAAAGTTAGCTACATTAGATAATTACTATAAACAAGTAGATAACAATAGCTAGATAGCCATTTCCTTTTTTGCAGCATGTTCTTATTGACATCAGTAGATCTGCTTATGGGAGCAGGTGTAACTCTCTAGGATGTGAGCTAGGACCGCAGAGGGTACGTCAGCGACCTTGCACTAAAAATATATAGTGGCAAAGAAATAGGATTCACCTTGCATAAGGGAAAATCACAGTTGCTGCAGAAACAGCACAACGGTAGTCAGCCCTGACTTGGAGAAAGCCTATGAGGCAACTTCTTCAATTTGTTCCTAGGACAAGACGGATACAAGGACTAAGCATATGGATGGCAAAAGTCATGCTTTTACCTTTTCTGCTCAGCTTCACTGTCACTGCACAGACTAACAGCACAGTCAACTAGGTCTAGACGAGCACTGCAAAAAGAATTAGATCAGCCAGGAAACTGAAAAGTAAGCAGATCACACAAGATGTCCATGGAGAGCAATATCAGCTTTGGTCAACAGCCATTTTCACATGTTTTTCAGCCTCACAATTACATAGTGACAAAAGACTGAGTCTTGCAGTATGGCCATCCCCTACTTGGCTGAAAACAGTTGCTGATAGCTCCAGCATCAGAAAATCTCTAGGAAAATTGATGCTTTGGGAAGCTCCTTCCCTCTCTACAGGTTTTGGGCACAATTAATTCACACATGCAACTTTAAGGGTATTCTTCACCCATGGAAATGTCTAACAAAATGGGACTCAAGTTATACATCTTTTCCAGTCACTCTCAGGCAAGCACAGACTTACACAGCAGCAAGGTGTGTATCTTTTCCCCACAGCAAGCCTCCATGATCTTAATCCGACTTCTCATGTTGGAAGCAGCTACTTCAAGCAGTCTGTTTAGTTTATTTAAGATGTGATAAGAAGGCATTTAGTGCATAGTCTTAGTGTGGAAGAGAATCTCTGGTTTTTCCTCTGACAAACTCATAACAATTCACATCAGCGGAAGCTGAAGCTAATCAAATTCAGGCTAGAAGTTTAATCACTGCAACACCACACTGAAATGCAGAGGCTTTACCATTGCCTGATGCCTTTAAATCAAAGCTGGTTATCTTTTCAAAGATGTGTTATAACTCAGACACACACCCATGGGCCTGACGTAACAATTATTGTTGTGGTTTGTTGTTCATTATTATTATGGATATCACTGAAGATCTTGGCTCTACCTCTGGCCATAGAACATTTTAATCTATGGTGTTATTCATTTTACCTTCACTGTGTCAGTAAAAAACGTAAAATGAACCAGTCTGGATGTCAGCTGCAGTCACCAGCCTAAACATATAACAAGGACTAAAAAGTTACAAACTCTCTTTATTTTAAGAGATTTTTGCCACAATAGTTTTACTTGTACTTCTACAATGTGAGTGAGTTTGTCATCGGTTTTTTGAGGAGAATGACTCACTTGTTATAATGCAATTGTATTATTAATAAGCAAATGATTCCAATAAAACAAGTGACTGGAGTGACAATCATTACTAGACAGTGGTTGTCTTGCCTGTTTACCATGAGCTGGGGAAAACCTGGCTTGTTTGGAAAGGAAGGGTGGGAAGTAACCATCAAAATGCTTTGAAAGTTATTCCAGCTAAGTCATAGACGGTGTGTCCTTTTGGATAGCTCAGACCACAAGATGTGAGTAGAAAGCAAAGAGAACATTCTCCCCAAAAACATTTAATATAAACTAATAAACATATGTGAAATTGATGGAAATGATTGATAAATTAGATAAAATATCATTACTATAAACTCCCCAAAGAATTGAGGAATGTGAAATGAATAGTTAGCTGGTCTCAGGCAGTAATAATTTCTGGTTTTTTTTTCTGTAACTATTTCTGGCATATTTCTATGATGATATAGACTGAAATTAAGGCCTATTTTTAAGTGATAGGACATGGCCAAAATATCTTTGAAAACACTTAGAATACTTCAAAAATACTTTCTAGTTTGATTATAATTTGTAAATTATCTTGTTTGGTTTTATAAAGGTAAGGTTGCAGCAAGCATAAAAGCAAGAATTGCATAAAAGCATTTGTGGAAAGAAAGGAGTGTCAAGAGCCCTTGAGCCCTCTCTGTCTCAGCTTTCCTCTTCCTATCAGCACCTGAAAACAGAATTGGTGTTTTCATATATTCCTAATATTACTCTTCTGCTCTACAACATTTGCTGATAGCAGGTCTCCCAGCACACTTTAGTTTCTGCGACAGTTTATCTGGAAATAACTCTCTGAAATTATCCTACTTAAAACAAACAAATAAAAACCAGCCATCTGCTCAGGGCTAGACTCCATTGGATACACATTGGATACCCATTGGATACAACACTATAAGCAAATAATTATGGAAGAAAGTTTGTGAGCAAACCAGCAGGCAAGGCATTGAATGAAACCACAAGAATAGAGCCACAAGGAATGTGGCTAAGTGAAAGCCTCGGGAATGAGCATATGAAGAGTACAAACTACACTTCCTCCAAATACTATTCTCAAAACATTTACAGCCAGAGCTTTTCTTAAGTCAAGCATGATTTCATGCATTTGTTAATTCTCAAGAGAATACTCTCAAGAATTTGTGTAACACACTAATACCCACAATGTCCTGTGGCAAGGATTTCCACTGATTAACAACATATCACACAGAGAACTGCCTTCTTTGTTTTGCTTCGAATTTACCACCTGCAAATTTCATCACGTACCCTTTACCAACATTCAATAGCTATAACACTCTAAGAAGGATAAATACTGCTGAAGTCTAACTTGCTCCTCTTTCTTCAACTAGGTTTGGCTGAATTAGACAACTAATAGCAAAAAATTCAAATCAACCACTCATCCCAAATTTGCTTCCTGCAGGATCCCTGAGGCACCATCCCCTTGCCCAGAGTTTCCCACCTGCCCCAGAACATGTATCATGAGCTCCACCAGCCACAGGGAGTCAGCAGGACTCATCTCTTTCAGGGACACTTCTGGCAACTATCGAGGCAGTGGCACCTTTCCTGTCGCAATCTCAATCTCTTTCTCAGAGCCAAATTCAGGGAATAAGTGTTAGGAATAGCTTGCTTTGCTCTAATACAACAGCTGTACCATAAGCACACAAAGAGTGGTGGCCACCTTTACTCCACTCTCACATTGATCAGGAAGGCAAAATGTGCTCCCACTGACAGTCCCTGCTTTGGCTTTTGCCAAGTTTGAATGCTGTGTTGTTACTTATTTAACTTTGGTACTTGCAATGTACACAGATAGATAATTCTGGTTACATATACCTCTTACTGAGTTAGAGAAAATTAGAAAGAGATGGTAGCAATACTAAGTGCACCAGTAAAAAAACAAGTGCCCTCTGTTCTAAGGTTCTGGTTCAGAGCTATCTAAAATCAAGAGAGGAGCTTTAACCAGTCTGAACGGGTACCTCACCATGCTGTGAGCTCTTGGAGATGGTGTTCAAAGTGGCAGGTCATGGATGAATGGCCTGGTCCTCCCCTTAGCACACAGCAAGCACACTCCTGGGTGATGCACCCTGTGCACTTGCACTAATGGGAGGCAGGGAGAGAGAGGACACATCTATACCTGAGCCTCTCTGGTGTCCAAGGTGGTTTCGTCGGAGAGAGCTTGCTGATGAATTGAGCGACTGCAAACTATAGACAGGACTCTTCACCCTTCACAGAAATCAGCATCACCTCAGGTTTGGACCTGGATGACAATTTTGCAAATACAGTGAGAAGAAAGCACAAGAGCTGGTTCCCCGCCTCTGAGTGCTACTGACAAACTTCCATATCCACACAGCCCCAAATAAACAGACTTCTTCAGTGGGGGCTTCTGTTATTTTTGTAACAATCCCACTAACAAAAATCACTTTGGCAGCCTTCCTCCACTCCCCAGTTATACCCAACTCCTCACTTTCCATCAACAAAGAAGGAAGATGGACCTTTACAAAATAGGGATATTCACAAAGTGCTATATTTGCATCCATCAGAAAGCAAAAGCACAGATAAGGTATGAGTCCCACTCAATCAAAACTGACAAATAAAGAAACAGTTGTCTGCACTCCATAGTCGTGTTTATACAGCAATTTCATCGAGCTTGTCATCTCATCAGCTTTCAGACCTTCATATATTTCAGAGAATTCATTGCGTAGCTACATTATGCTGTCTTCTCAATTATTTTCATTAGATATCACTAATATGTCATATTATAAAGATCTCATTGTTTTAGAATTGCTTTTCTGGCTAATGACTAAATAAAAATCCATCATCTAAGCCAACATTTTAATGTTTAAAAACATTTTAATTGCATCTAGAAAGATTCCAGAAATTAATTTGGAAACAGTTCTCTGAGTTGCGTACTGCCTTTATGATTTTGCTAGAGTTTACAATCCATTTGAATTAGCATTTACACTTAAAATGAAATGTGTCATAATGCAGTCTTGTTCTTTTAAAAAAACATTAAGATTATGGAGAAGAGACAAGCTACTTTCTTTTTTTTCAATTCATCTAGGAGGGTTTTGCTCCTCAGTAATAATATAGATACATATACAGTCCATTCAAAGATGGGAAAATTGATGGAAAGTAATTAACAGCACAAATTAAGCTTTGCTATCACCCTGAAATGAAATGCCTATCACAAGATGCTAATTAGCTGGCAAAGTATCAGGAAAGAGTGTCTGGCAAGGGCATTCAGAAAAAAAGAAAAGTACCAAGTTTTATTTATTACTATCATCCAATTTTTATGTGCTGCATGCCTCTGGCTCCCCTATTCAAGATCTCTGTTTAAGGATGGAGTGGCTGTTTCTTTCCTCTTCCACAGAATATAAAGAAGGGTCAGAGTACATGCAATGTCAATCACATTTCTAAGTCAAATTCAGCCAGCTATGAGCATAATGCACAATACAAAGTAGTGATGATGCAAACTGAAAAGTCTGGGCTTTGCTTTTTTTCTCCCACAGATGTGACCTATACATCAGGCTGAATTCTGGTTATGACTATGGTGTCTTCTCCATATGCTAAATTATACAAACCACTGCATTTTCTTTGAGCTTCCTGACACACCTCTACAGAAAAAAATGCTGCCCCTCCCTCCCTCCCCACCCGCCCCCACCAAAGGCAGGCTGACAGGAGCGGTGGTTTTCATTATTTCTGTGAATGATTAGAGTAATCTGAATCTGAACAATCAGCACAGCGTGGCAGGTGGATGTCCTGTGCTCCCCCTAATAGCAAGGGAACAAAACAAGGCACCAGTTCGGCAGCCTTTGGGACCTTCCTAAACCTTACATGGACTGCAGCATTCAACCCAAAAAAAGCAGCCCAATCTGTGGGAAGGGGCAAGAATTGATGTTCTATGCTGTTTGTTTTAATTTGCCACAGCTGCTTTCCAGTACACATGGCTGGACTGGGCAAGTCTGTATATACATAGTTTCTTCGGAAATTTATTTAAATAAAATAGATAATGGGTATAAATGCTACAAGAGGAAAGCAAACATTTGCTATACTTCTGGGCCACTTCTTTCCCCCTGTAATTTCCCATATTGCCAAAACTCTGATGATACAACTGGAGCCAGTGCAGCTGCCAGGACACAACTGAGGGGTAATGGTATCTGCTGGACTGCAAGAGCAAAAAGCAAGAGCAAACACAGGCAAGGCACTCCTACTGACAGGAGGCGGAAAGCCACATTTCTAACAGGGTCCTTCCTTGTTTATGTCTAGGAGTTTGTTTGACACTAAAAACTACTACGTTCCCTGTCATTTTTACAATGTACTGTATCTCTCTCCTCTCCCACCCATTTATGTTTTCAAAAAATTACATAGGTTGGTAATAGAAAACACAAGCTACACAATGTGGATTTCCAAATCCTTAGAGTTAATTAGTACTTCACTGAAGGGCCATTTAAGAAAAATGGACTTTTATTACTATGACTAATCACAGCAATGATGTTTACAGTAAGGGTATACTGTGGATGCCTCTAGACTGCTTTTGCAATATAGAAGAAAAATTGGCAGCAAATGGCATATATTGGCTTGCATCCATGCTGTTCCAGGTTGGTTGTATTTACACTGCTCTGTAGAAAGCAGGCCCCAGTGGATATGTGGAAACTATGTCAATATATCTGTGTTCAGCAGCCAGGGTTTCCTCTAAGAAGGAGTGAGTTGGTTTTGCGCCAAGAGGAGGCCAGAAGACAACTGACACTGGACAATCAGAGAGCTGGGGCCACGGCACAAAACAGAGATTGAGCCAAAATGACAGCGTAAACATATCCGTGAGGTGTATGTCACACACTCAGACATGTAAATCACTTTAAAAGATTTTGGAAGGACACCAATAACTTCAAAAATCATTTGTAATCTAATCACTGGGTGGGCATTTACCACTACAGCACACAGTACCCAGGGTCATGGCAAGGCAAGCAGAGAAATACGAAGTTTTTTATTCTGCTTTCATTTTGCTTACTTTCTATGCCAACAATATTTTGTGCACACTGAGTTTTGCTGTCCTTTCCCCACATGTGCTCCTGCAGTTCTGTGGGTCTTTCATCCAGAGATAGAAAAGAAAACCAACAGAAATCACTGACACAACAATATACAGCGGGAGTATGAATAGCATCACATTAGGCAAAGCTATTACTTCTTGTTTGGTTGGTTTTAAATCAGCAGCATTTCATTGTGCCTATTTTTAAATTATTTTTTTCCTGACAGGCTTTATTTGTTGTGATTTAAATAATTTCCTTTTTCACATTATTTAAGGTATTCTATACCAACACAAATGCAACGTTAATCATTTTCCTTGCCTTTTTTCTCTCTGAGTCCCTGCACTCTGTTTAAGTTTGACCAAAGAGTCAGTCTAGCAGTCGACAAGATTACACTTACTGAGTAAACCAGCAAGAAACTGTTCTCACTGGACCACTATTGAAACTGATGTTTATTTTGGCACCAGAAGTTATGGTATGTCTCTGCTAACATAAACCACTAACTGTGATCAATAAATGGACAACAAAGTTCTCTCACGGAAGCCATCCATCTGTTACTTGCTGTTGAGGTATTGATTTGTATTCTGCACGTGTAGCCACATTATCACACAATATACATAATACAACGATGCAATTACTGAAACTAAGAGCTAAATCTTCATTTGTCTCATAGGTTGGGAAAATAAAAATAATAGACTCCTGACATTCATTCCCAAGCAATATTATCACTTCTATTTCCCCATTTTGAGGCCAAGGAAAACACATCCACATAAAACATACCTAGCAGTATCTTGAGAACAACAAAAGGTTTCAAAAATTATGGTATTGTAATAACTCTTCTTTCAGAAAGCTGATTAGACAATCTTAATGGGAGGTTCAGAATTTCAACAACAACAAAAAAACCCTCTGCCTTGTTTAATGAGATCATTTAATGAAGAGCGCTCAATTACAGTTTTATGAAGACTTCCTCATGTCCCTTTAATTGCTCTTTCCCATTCTAATTAACCTCTTGAATGCCAATCTAGCTTTCTTTCTGGCATGCCTATTACCATGCCTCTAAAGTGTGATCCAGTTACCCAGAGTAATAGCACAACGTACCGCACACATCCTGACATCATGCATGATCCCTCTGAGGAACATATTGCAAAATGCCTGTTGCAGGCACCTTCACAGTACAGCCTGGTGTCTGATGAGCTATCACTCCACACACTGCTTTGTGAAGAACTATATGCTTTACTCTCTGCTCTTAGCAGACATTTTTTCTTTAATCAAATTCTTAAATACAAAGGGGTTCAACTCATAGTTCTGTTTAATGTATTTCACAGATCATGTAGTAATAGGAAGATCCACCAAAGATTGTGCACTCTTCTGTCTCCCACAATGAACTGGAAGTCCTCTCTGATTGACTGAATGCAGATAAATTCTGGAGCATCTTGTCACTACTGCGCTACAAAGACAACCCTTACTCCAAGCTGCCTTTCAGGGACAAGCATTTGGCCAATATTTCTGAGGAAGTAGTGTGATTCCATAGCAGGGAGACAAGATGTATTTTGAAAACAAGCCAAAGATTTTATTCTAGTTAGGATGCAACTAGTAATGTTGAGATAGATGCCAGCAAACCTAGATCACTTACAGAATAATGTTAAGAATAAAGCTTTTGTTAATCTTTACTTTCCTCTTTCCAAGGTAAACTACTACAAGATTAAACTACTACTCCAAGACACTGAGTTTCTCTGCAGTGTAACAAAAAAATATTGCAGGCAGACATGAAAAGTATATATAGTATATCTGTTCCCTTCGTTCCCACCTGAGGCAGGGCAAAGATTGCACAGAAGTAAGAAAATAACTTGGTAGGGGAAACTAGTCTTATAGCAAACAGACTAAAACATTTGCACTACAAAGAGACAGTAAATTGCCATAAGCAATTCTGGATTAAGCTACATAAAATCAAGGAGAAGAATGAAGACTGCGAATTCAGAGATTTCTGCATAGGCAAGGAGAGGAGTAGCCATGGAGATATAAACAATCTTGCCGTATGTTTGGTTCTTCACATGCCTTTTCTGGTTTTTGTCAAGAGCCCCTTAGACGGAAGATCTCTGTACTCATAAATACACCCCTGACCATGACTTATCTTGTTTTCATCCAGACTTCCTTGAACTCAGAGTTAAATTTCTCTAGAAGAAAGTTTGCAGGCAACTATATCTCCCTCACATTATCTACCATCTGTGGACAGCTATTTTTTGTAAGAACATATTAGTAGATTACAAAAACAAAGAAAGTGAAAAGGAAGGCTGCAAAACACAGTAAGTTCCTGAAAACTCATTAAAAACTCAATATGTTTTAAACAGAAACTACAAAATAGGGTGAAATCTTAGCTGTAAGTCAGCCAGGTACAAGCATCACACCTCAGTCCCATGTGTCAGTCATTCCTGGGAAGAACAGCTTTCTTGAATATTGCTTTTGGCCCAGCACAGTTTTACTGCATTTGGAATGTTAAATGTCATTATTAATCAATAAACCAGTTCCCTGAAACATCATCAATCTGGCTGCTTTTTTTGTTATGTTGTTGTTTTCCCCTAGGATGGACATTTCTTAAACGGGAAGCCTGACTGAGCACCTCCTCATTGAGCAACTGTGTTTTGAAAGACAGCCTCCATCAAACAATGCTCTTGCAGGTCTTATACCTAAATGAAGATGTCAGCAGTGTCTGTGTCCAAGGTCCACCTCCATTATCTTCTTTTATAAGTAAACCATTTTTACACCACACCTGTGACAGTCACTAGCACTTCCAAGCACGGCTGTCAGTGAAAGTGGCACTAACCAGCATTGACAAGCAACGCACCAGGGACACAAATGGTGGGCTGGAATGAATGGTAGTGAGAAAGGTAATGAACTTCTGCTATCTCTTCTTGTACTGCAGAGGCAGACTGGAATCAAAAAACATTGCCAACTTCTATCAAGTTGAGAGTACATTTCTAAAAACGTAGTCAAAACCCCATCTATGGTGAAGATCATAAACTACATACATATTTCCTTCTGAGGGAATTATTGCTATTATACAAAAAAAAACCCACAACCAACCCAAAAAACCAAAAACCCATAAACCCCAAAACAAAAACCCGAACAAAAAAAAAACCAAACCAAACCAACATCAGAAGCAGTCTTCTGGTAACAAAGTTTCTTTCTGTAAATTTTAAATTTTAAGAACTACTCACAAACCCTAAAATCTAAATAAATTACACAGTTGAGTGCAACTGAATGTTCGTCCATGTACTATGTTTCACAATCATGAACTTGGGTACAGGACATGGGAAAAATCAAGGAAGTTTCACTAGAACCTCAAAAAATGTCCTTAAGGACTTTGTATAAACCCTCCCAGTATAAAGCCAGACGCTTGTCGCCAGTTGTCCCAATGTAAAAGGCTCACTGGAAGGCATGCAAACCTCACCAGAAAGCCTGGGCGCTCAGTCCCAGTATCCTTCCAAGATCAGAAGGAAGTCTCACGGACAGCTGTTTTCCTCCATTTTTTTTCTCCAATTCTAAAAATGTCAGCAGAGTTTCTGAAGGAAACATTACTTAATAAAGGAAGACTTGCTTATTTTCAAATACTTATGGAAATGAGATTGCAAAACATACTGAGCATCCAACCATGAACAATGAGTTCAAAGTCAAATAACAATAGCACATGGCAAAATTTGCACTTACAAAGACTTCAAGTTCTTCCAGACCAACAGCATTGCAGGAAAGATCCTAATCTGATAGTTACTGTAACTTCAGGAACTAATCCAAGTTCTAAAAGCAAATTCACTGGCATTCGGATGTGATCCAAGTTACTTTGGTGTAAACTTCTACCAGCGCAATAAACTCCTGGTGAAAGGACTGACAGTGGGGACAGCAATTTCCCCAGGGCACACAGGTGGCCGTGCCCTCTGAAGAAAAGGTACTAGCAAACACCACCTCCACCATCTTCAGCAACCTCCTGCTGTCCTTAGGTCTCTCTGAAGATCACACAGGACTACAATGATGACACTCAGCAGAGACTCGAGCAAGGACGATGCTGCATTTCTCCCCTCAAGACTCTTCTGTGTTGCCAGAAAAGGCAGTTTACATTTTGCCCATATGAGGGCTGAGCTTCTGACTGAGTTAAGGCTCCTGTTTCTTCCAGACAGATCAGGATTGTGTAAGTGCATCTGCCGCAACATTGACGTAACTAGAATGCACCAAACCTTTACCACTCAACCCCTTAAAAGATGCTGTTAACAGAGATGTTTGCTTTTAAAGTGACCTGACTGAAATTGAAGTATTTTGTTTACCTTTTTCCAAAGTAAATCAAAATATTTCAGGAAAAGTGGATAGGTTCCCATGTGAAAGTTTTATTTTAAAGGAATTTCCCTTTTCATTGTAGATACACTGGCAGAAAGTTCCCTATAAAATATAAACTCCACAATGACTGGAAGCAAAAAAGCTGTCTGAATAATCCACCTTGCTAATCTTATTTTAAGGAACAATACTGAGAAATGGGAACTTAACTCTAAAAATTAACAATGCGTGTAAGAAAACAACAAAAATACTGTTCTTTTCACTAATGCAAACATGAAATAATGAATACAATGACTGAAAGGAATAGAAACTGCTACCTCCATGACCCATGTTGCATATGGGAGGGAGGGCTTAGCTTAAGCTTGGTTCCAAAAGTCTGGTCTATCCTGGCCCCACATGAGGAACAAAAGCAAGATATCAATGGGCAACACCACTTCTCTTAACACACCCACATGAAGCAGAGAAGTGGAGCAGCAGCCCTGACCCTCATCTTCCCAAGATATATCCAAAGGGCTCCTGAGGAAGATGCGGGTTTCTCTGATTCTCCCAAGAAAAAAAAAAAAAAACAACGAATGAGCAGTGGAATAGATAGTGTCTATTCAAGAGTTAGTCATCTTCAAGCCTGCAACAGAGACACTGATATTTTGTGTAAAGCTGGTATTTTAGTACCCTGGCTGTCCTCTGGCACATCCTCTTTTTCAGTATTTTTTTATTGCCTGAAGTAAACCCCATTTAATCTTATCATAGAAATAAGAGTACTTTTAAGCAAAAGGTTTATTTGTTAAGTATTTTCAGTTAAGTACTAGCTTCCAGAGGCTTTTCTTTAGGGCATGACTTTTCTTTGAGGCACCTGTTGGCAGAAGGGAAAGCAAACGGCAAGCACACCTGCAGGCACTTCGCCCGTGGTGCTAGCGGGCATTCTGCTACCCGTCCAGCTGATTACTGTAACTCCTAAGACTAGATCAATCTTCTGCAACACTTGCTTGAAATCTGTTCCCCCGCCAACTTGTTTAAAAACATCCAGAGCTAATAAAACTTTTTTGTTTGTTTTTGGCTGCTTCCTTATCAAAACTTGACAAAACTTTAATTTCAGCCTCATGAGCCCTGTAGCTGTAAATTAATTGTATAAAATTTACAAACATTATGCACTGATAAAGCACTTTCCAGGCTTTTCCCTATTCAGTTGACTTAGCTGCTTGGCATGACAGTTTTGCTTGACATGAGTTCAGAGCCTCTGGAAACCTTCCTAATCCTGCTCTCCAGGCCTTGTGCCTATTCATGGAACCATGTTAACCCAAATCCAGAAAATTAATAAATCTCAAATGATTTTTAAGCCCTCAGAAACAGCCCTTGGTACACATTCCACCTTCTTTATAGTGCAGTCTCCTTGTTGCACAGAGTAACTCTTACTTGAAAGACCTGAGTAGAAACCAATATAGTCCCCAAAGTTATTAACATTTAATAAAATATCTAATTTAAGATTATTGCGGGTTGAAGCATAATTGCATTTACTGCAGTCATTCTGAAGTCATCTGTTTACGTTTCAGTGCAATATCTCCGTGTCCGTGTTCAAATTAAATCTTTTCAACAGAATCTCTGGATGACGACTTTTATACTAAAGAGCAATAAATCCCTTCTGCTGACATACTACCCCATGAAACCCAAAATCCTCACCATTTCTGTTAATATTTCTCATTAGATCAGGAAGCACTACTTTTCTGAGACACATCGTACTGGTGCTGGTAACAATCTAAGGGAGATTTCTTACATTCTGTGATGAATTAGAAGTACAAACTAGACATATTCTATTAAATAGTTGACTGCATGGTAAGGGGTTCTCATATACCTTTTATCTGTTTAGTGTTTTGAAAACAACTGTCAAACAATAATGTTTAGGGACTATTCCTACAACAGTCTTTAGGGACTACTCATAAAATGTAATCTGAGGAACTTTGAGTCATTCCTATTAGAGCTCACAGGAGAAGCACATGGAAGTAAATATCTAGGGTGTAGAGAAATGATTCATTACAAGTAGGCACGAATTAAAATTGAGGGTTATATTGATCTATAATATACGTGCATATAGGTCAATGAAGTTTCAGAGGGATGCATTAATCCCAATAACTTTATCTCATCCCAAGCTTCCTTTCATTTCTGTTTGTGTGGGCAATTAGCTACAAATGACATGATGCAAAAATAATGTCAAACAACAGAAATACTACTCTTCTAAATGGACAAAAAGTTTTCCAAAAGTATCAGGTGTTTAATGAAGGGAGGACCAGATGTTCCCAATAGTGATATACCAGAATAAAATTTCATAAAACCTTCATGCAGGCATTGGAAGAACATAATTCAGAACAAAGTCCATAACATAAATAAAATACTGGAATGTATTCAGGCATATAGCAGATGGGGAGAATACAAAATGTTGTTAATATTTTGGCAGACCAACCGTTTTAACAAAATCAGATCATCATTTGCATCAGACCACTAAACCTACAGATGTGATGATGTCATGAAACTCCGAGAAGAATTTGTAAATATATTTTTAAAAATCACATCAGAGCTATTGAATAACACAAAGAAACATAAAAGAACAATGCTTTTTTAGGTCATCTTATTAATAATTCAGTCAAGGACTGTAACTGTCGAATATTTCATGGGCAATATTTAAGTAATCAAAATCTAAATAAATTGGGAACCTAAAGGAAAAGCATTTTCAAAGGCACAGACACATTTCAGTGCCCTGTTCCCACAGAAGGAAAACACGATTTGGGCACATTACTACCATTTTTGCTTTGAAAACTTCCCACATGAATCAACTGTGCCCTTGAGACCAAGTATTTGAAATGTCTTAGATTAATTTTAGGAAGAAAAAAATGTATATAAACTTAGAGCAACTGGTACAATAACACCCTTGGTGGGACTGACCACATGGAACATACAGTATCACTGAACAATGGACACCAGAGCTGGAGCTTCCGTGGGAAATACTGCACCAACATTGCTCAGCCAATCCCTGGTAAAATAAAGCAAGTCTTACCAAACAAGGAGAAAAGAACAACAAAAAGATAATTGAATGTGGGGCAAGTTTAAAAATGCAGTCTTATTTAAGTCAGTTTGAACTACAAATGCTAACTTTTTTTGCTGTTCCTTCTAGTTAGTATAAACTGCCTTACGGATTCCTGGAAAAACATTAATCATGTGCCTAGTATTTAGTTTATACAGTTCTAATCTTTCTCTATCATGACACAGTCAAGTAGCTAAATCCACCTTAGCCAACACTTACTGCACTAAGGAAGCTGAAATACAAGTTTCTTCCTCTTGATAGTAATAGGGGAAAAATGTTAGGAAATGCCAGAAATTTTTACCTTTAATATTATCTATGTGATACTATTGCCATTTCTAGAAGTATAACTTTGAGTGGCTCTAGGCATCTCATACAAAGACTGTCTGTATTGTAGGCATGGCATTCATGGGAGCCAGGGTAGCCTAGCTAGTGATGATTCCTAAAACCTTGATATGAATTGTATCTGAAGCACAATAAGAAGTCACAAGGTTGAAAAAAACCCTGAAAAAACCAAACCCTTCATGCAAGCAGCAAAACATGTTTTTAAAAGTGAATGGTTTTGAGCTTGTGTTTAGCTTCAACCCAACCCTTTAACAAGGGTTATGCTCCATTGCGTAACATCTCAGCATCATTCGTAGAACAATCCTTTTCACTCTCTCACCACACAGGCACCGAATCTTGTGCCAATATTTTGATAGGAAGAAGGTAGGCAAGTTTATAAGACACCTGAACCGAAGAGCAGGAACTCTATTGTCGCTTCCGTGTGAGCACTGGGGAAAATACTGAGGCAGGCTACATATTTTCTGTATCATCTGCTTATAATTCACTTGATTCATACTCAAAAATCCTGCCAAGCCAGCTCTTTACACCTAACATAACAGTGTATATACCATGTAATTTTAGCTGGTTGGCAGGTTCTGCTGCTCATTTATCAATACGGTAGAGAAAATAAAGGCTGAATTCCTTTCTGTTCTTCTACTAGTGACGCTGGTAAGCTCTGAGGATGCTGGAAGAAAGGAAATCCTGACCAGACAGATGCATAAATATGTCAATTATATTGTTGCTTCAATATGCATGAGAGCAAAAAAGAGTGCAAGCCTAAAAATTCATAAAGTCTGTCAGAGAGACACAGAAGACTTTTGCTAAGTACAGTTAACAGCAATAATGTTTACATTTTTTTAAAAAATGGAGACGGTTTTTTAAATGTAATAGTGGCACTGCATAACAGTCTAACATGAAACTCAGTGTAACTCTTAAGCTTACAAAATAGACTGATGTGTAACAAGCAGCAGATACATGCCTCCATCAGAATAAATTAACATTTAATGAGATGTGATTAAAAAATTGAATCGTAGAAATTATAAAATTATGGTTTGCACACTATGAAAACTCTCGGACCTTAATAATTGTATTTTTTCAATATATAGTTCTTACTTAAGTTTTCTCAGCTGTTTTGTTATTACTGTTTGTTATTTACAACATATAGTGGTCCCTTTGCAAAAGAGTAGTGATTTGGAGGAGTCAGCCAAGTTTTTCTGGAAAAGAAGATACTCCTCCTTATTTTCCTCCTAGTTTATTTGCATTCGCAACATGTGCACAAACTGAAATAACATTAAAAGGATGCTGCAAAGAGTTGCCAAGCCACGCAGAGACAATTCCAATAGTAGAAAGCCCAGATGAAATCACTTTGCCCAGGCAGGTGGTCAGAAACCACTCTTTCAGCTTGTGATCTCTCTCCGACCTCAGCAAAGTGCCTTTCTGCACCACTTGCACTGCCTTCACGTGACCCTGTGTCAAAGACATGTCCCAGCAGGGGTGAATGTTAACTTGAAACGCAGAAGCCATTTTCCTTTCTCCCTGTTCCAGTTTAGCTCCCTTGTTCTCAGGACAGAATGCATAATATAGTGTTAAAATGGCATATTTTAAAAATATTTCAGAAGGTAATGATGCAGATGTAAAGCTGTGACCTTGCTCTCCAAGAATGGTCTTAAATGTGGTAACCAAAATGAGTTAGAAAGATAATCACCCTGTGTTTCTCTGAGGGAAGACTAAGAGGGGAGTTGGTGAGCCAAGAGCAGGCGGCACATGTAGACCTGGGGATGCTGCTAGAAACTGAGCACTGATGACTGCATAACTCACGGGTGAGAATCTGAAGACTTTTCAGTTCATCAGAAAGTGGGCCACTGCACTGATAAGCATGCACAAATTTCATCTAATGATGGATAGTTTTGCTCTAAATTATTCAGAGAGCAATGCACCGAAATTGTTATACTTAAATGAATGCCTTTGGAGGCATTTCCCCACATGAAATACAGGTACAAAGGATTTAAGTCACATGAGTATTAAAGAAGAGGTAAAAGATAAAATCAGACTAAAACTGAAGACCAGGTAAAAAAAAAAAAGATGAAAGAAAATATATTAGGATGGCTTATTTTTCTACCTGTCTGAAGGAAAGAGAATAAAAGAGAATATATAGAGAATATAGAGAATATATAGAATATAGAGAATAAAAGAGAAAACAGGTAAATGTACTTAGAGCGACACTGTAAGTCCTGAGCGCTTCTAGTCATGTGCTCTGACCTTCAGAGGGTGAGCACCAATTCCCCAGCTTCACCTCTGCACCTTTAGAAATTACGCTGCAGGTACCTAATACATGTTTTATTCACCATCTTTTGGCCAACCAAGCATCACAGAGAGAACTGGCCTTCACACAGTGAAAAATAACATTCATTTCAGATTTTAAAATGACTTATTAGTGAAATAAAAATACTGTCAGTTTCAAATAACTAAACCAGAAATGAGATCTGTCGCTGGAATGAGCAGGGAGCAAGGGGACAGCTTGCCTATAATTGCCCCACAGTGTCTTCATCCATTCCATGATACACCATTTGTGATGATAATATGAGCAACAGCATCTAATATTCAGTTAAAAATCAGGTAAGAAAGGCAACATAATATTATATAACTGTAAATACTGCCAGAGGGATTGCATATTTAAGGATCAAGGTCTTTTGCAATTCTGCTGACAGATTATCGCCTATTTAATTACTGAGGTCTGTAAAAATTATGGAAAGACATGCAAATGTAATTAGGAAGGCTAGCCTTTTAATGAACTAACAAGAAGTGCTATAGGTAGTTAGATGCTTACTCATTGCTACTAGCAACACTAGAAGCTTTCTCATTAAAAAGTTAGTTTGCAAAGACAATTTTTCTCAGGTGATGAAAAATGCATGTAGAAACCTAATACAAGTTCAGTTACGGTTTCTGCTCATTTTAAGCCCTCTCTTTATGCCAGAAAAATAGCAAGCAGGGCTCCACTTCAGTAGTCCCTTGAATGTGAAGGTAGCTTAAAGTCATGGCTCCACACCCAAATTGCAGCAATAAGGAGAGTAGAATATTATGTGTTAACTCAAAGGGCCAGGCAAAGCATCACGCTGAGGTCCATTAAAAAAGAAAAAAGAAAAGCCCACAAGTGATAAGACCAATGTCCACTTCCCAAAGTTCAGGCTGTAGCCAAACAGATGGGAATGTTACTTTCCACATAGCCCAATCAGGAACTGGAATATTCACAGTGCTAAAGCTATCTTGAGCAGATAAAATTAGATTAATTGGACTGTAGAGGTACCATCCCGATTCTTTGGGACTTTATGCACTCAAAGCTGCACACATGTGTTCACTTCAGAGTCTTAGAAAAGATGTCCCT
The DNA here is from genome assembly GCF_949628215.1 of Phalacrocorax aristotelis. Lineage (NCBI taxonomy): Eukaryota > Metazoa > Chordata > Aves > Suliformes > Phalacrocoracidae > Phalacrocorax > Phalacrocorax aristotelis. Next base: position 120,091,772 of record NC_134278.1, on the reverse strand, counting down.
ATTCCTCTCCTGGGTTTCTGTATGACAAAAAAGTCTGGGAGAAAACTTTCTTGAGAGTAAAGGTTTAATGGCAGCTGTGTAATAGAAACTGATCTGCTTCCATCAGACCACGGCAGAAGTTAACAAGAACCAAGTAACCATACCACAAGTGACTGAACAATTTTTTTTCCTCCTTTCAACCAGGGCAAAAGCTGAAGGGAAAGCATTTCTTCCCTTCAGCCTGTGTCTCACTGGGTTGCTCACAGCCTGTTCACTCAGGGTGTGACAGGGAAAGGAGTGTGTTACAGGCTGTATAATTACACTAGTTCCATACAACTTTTTGAATGATCATTCTGGAACATCTTTTTTTTTTTATTTTTTTTTTTGGCAAATGTGTTGGAATCATCAAATCATTCTGCAACAATGTTGACTTTGCTTCAGCACATCAATGAGCTCAAATAAACTCAAATAAGCTGAACGATATTTCCAAAACACCAAAACATAATTAACACAAATGTGGAATCTCCATCATTGAAGATACCTCACCTGGGCAAGTTCCTGAGAAACCTGATCCCCCTCACCCTACTTTAACAGGGGATAGGATCAGATGACCTCTGGTCCAGAGGTCTACTTCTCTGACCCAGAGGTCCCCTTCGATCCTGAAGTACTCTATGATTCTCTGATTGGTTCTGTCAAACGTATGTATAAATCCAATGCTTTTCACAGCAATAGCAGCACAACACACTCTGGCATATATAATATTTCTCTACACAAAGTGAAACACACAATACAGCTTGCATTATTATAACAGAGGGACTAAATAGAAAAATGTTCAATAGAATTGTTTTTGTTACAAGGTTTAACATGGTACAGACCTCTATGTGAATGACATTTTCATAAAGGTTCTTGAGTTTATAAATTTTAGAATGTCTTTTCCATAACATTTGAACTTCAACATGGATAAAGAATACTGAGGTTGAATTTTGCAAGAAGAGGATGTTCCATTCTGCAATTAGACCCGGTTAAGAGTTTTTGACAACTTTCAGTACCATCAGTGGCTGCTAATACCAGCATCTTTTCACAGCAGGATCAATTCTAATTCTGTTAAGTGTCAAATTAAAAAAAAACTGATGCATGGAAATGAAAAAAAATACTCCACTATCTGAATTTGAATTAATTATAAGGGGCAAATAAGTCATTATTGATTCAGTTCCATAATACTAAGAGCTTGCCAGAGCTACCAGTGACCGAAAGAAATAAGCATAAATGCTCGTAATAGAAGCAAATCAATAACCAGCCTCCTGGTTGCTAGCAAACCGTGGCTTTTATTTTGATGTTGCAGATTTTATGCTGTGAAGGTAGCTATGCATTTGCACAATATCTTATGTGCAATTTAGCTCAGCATCTTTAAAACCCATTCCACTCCCCACATATCTTCTTTCTTAATTATTATTTTTATCAGACACCTAGTATTCACTGTACAAGTCCTGGACCTGACAAACCAATGAAGGCAAGTAACCTTTTGCTACAGCTCTGATGTAAAGGATGTCTCAGTACACAGATGCAACCACTGTTGAATGAGTAAAGCTTTGCAACCTCAAGAGCTCCAACATAAACACTCAGAACCTCCAGAATGAGCATATGAATAGGAAAAATGCATCAAATCTAGAGTCTCTGTTAAACTCTTGGCCCTCATTGAGACAATGTAGAACATGACCTTGAACAGTGTAAGGCTGGAGGATTACAGTAATCTTTACACTCCTAAGCTCGCAGCCACACCACATTGTCTTCAGGAACAGAAAGCAGCCTGCGCTCATACCCAAAGTCTTCTAACAAATATGGAACAACCTTGTGACCCTCACCCGACTGAAGCTGATGAGGAGGACACTTCCATGGTGCAGATTACTCGTAGAAGAAAGGGTTGAAATTTTGTTTCAGCTATTGGCAATTTCACATCATTTATCTTAACATGTATAGGGTCAAACCTTAAAACTCACCAGTTTTCATCTCAAAGAGATACCTGGAAATACAAACCCAATATTTCTAGTGAGTTTTCAACTGGGCTAACTCTCCAGAGCAAGCACTGACAGACTGTCTCTGTGATTAATGGATGCTTTAGATGGAGGCAGACGAAAAAATTCAAGATCCATATACATTGACATTTGCTGATAATGTATCTCTCCCTCCTTCATCTGCATCCTAAAATTTCCTTCTCACAAATGATTCACAAGAACAGCAACAAAACCCTGCTTTTATGTCAAGCAGGATGAACCATCAAGAAGCAGAAACTGTGAAATTCCTCTGCTCCTGCTCTGAGCAACATGTGTGATGTTGTCTCCCAACCATGCCAGCAAGGGGTTATCAGTTCAGCAATTTAAGAACATCATCACTTCAGTCCCTGAAAACTCTTTCTGATGAATGTAATGCTTGCTAACTGTTTGGAGTCACTCAGTTAGGATACTCTCAATAGCAGGAATTAAATAGTAAATACTTTGGGGATCTGATAATTTAATTGACATTTGTGGCTCAGTGTATTGATTTGTTATTTGTACCGTTTGCTAGGTCATGGATGAACAAAAGGCCACTGTGAAAGCTGATGCTGTTGTGATCTAGCATACTGCAAAACAAAAGGTTGTTTGAATTCAGACATCTTACTGTCTTCTAGAGTAACTTAGTTTAATCTTCTAACTTCTGAAATGGAAACAAAAAAAAAAACCACACCTATATTATTTCTTTAAGAACTTATGGAGTTCTCAGTAAAATCATAATTAAAGCTAAAATTTGATCCTCAGATGAAACAAAAGAGAGAAGACAGCTCTTCAAGTAGTTAACACAAAAATCCTGAAGTATCCTTTTTCCACTAGTGTTGTACATACATTAAGCCAACTACTTGTAGGAGATGACAGGTATTAAAAATACATCTTAAAACTACATCATCTCTCACAGAATTTGAAGTTCCTGAGTTGTTAACTCAAGTCATTTTATTCACTAATAATCCATACATTAAGTATAGCTATAAAAGTTTGCAGTGAGTAATCACAAGTAGGTACTAATGAAAATCCCTAAAAATTACATAATTTTCAATAAAAATCCTGCATTATCATGAACTTCTTAACCTACCCAAAAATAAATGTGTAAATCGTAGCATTACTAAAGTCAATGGCAAAACGTTTATTGAATTTAACAGCATCAAGGTCTGAGCTAGCATTTTTCTAGATTGTCCTGGTTTCAGCTCGGATAGAGTTAATTTTCTTCATAGTAGCTAGTATGGGGCTGTGTTTTGGATTTTTGCTGGAAACGGTGGTGATAATGTGGAGATGTTTTAGTTCTTGCTAAGCAGTGCTTACACAGATCAAGGACTTTTTCAGCTCCCCCTGCTCTGCCGGGTGCACGAGAAGCTGGGAGGGGGCACAGCCAGGACAGCTGACCCCAACTGACCCACGGGATATTCCGTACCATATGACGTCAGGCTCAGCGTATAGAGCTGGGGAAGAAGAAGGAAGGGGGGGACATTGGGAGGGATGGCGTTTGTCTTCCCAAGTAACCGTTACGCGTGACGGAGCCCTGCTTTCCTGGGATGGCTGAACTCCTGCCTGCCCGTGGGAAGGAGTGAATGAATTCCTTGTTTTGCTTTGCTTCCGCGCGCAGCTTTTGCTTTACCTATTAAGCTGTCTTTATCTCAACCTGTGAGTTGCCTCACTTTTACCTTTCCGAGTCTCTCCCCCGTCCCACCAGGGGGGAGCAAGTGAGCGAGCGACTGCGTGGTGCTTGTTGCTGACTGGGGCTAAACCACGACATAGATCTAGAAATGCTGAACATAATATAAATTCTGAGACTCTGGAGGACCCTAAAACCAACTTGAAAACAATAAAAGACAGTTTTCAGTGACAGATGCAAATGAGACTATCCTAGGAAAACTAAAGAGAAAGAAGAAAAGAGCATACCTTTGTCATTTTTGAAATATAATTAAAACCTGAAAAATACACTGAATTGAAAATAAGAGCAGAAAATAAAGGCAATGATTAAATATTCACTGCATGCAGACAGCAGCTTTTTAAATAAAGCTTTCATAGTCCAGCTGAGCTGATTTCCTCCATTAAATTATGTTGTTGTTATTTGGAAATGGTTCTGGCAAGAGCCAAAAAGATGCAGGAAAATAAAGTAACATAATCAAATTTAATAATAATAATAATAATAATTTAATTTATTAATTACTATAGCTCTGCAGGAAAAAAAACCCTAAATAATAGTTGAAAAAAATGCTAGTATAGCTGTGAAGAAGTTTGAAACCACAATATAGTGAACTTCCCACACTGACACACAGATCCCATTACTATACCTAAGTACTATATTATCCTTAAGTATTACACATAGCAGCAGCCACCACTTCACATCTCTGGCAAAGTAAGACAAATGTAGCCTGAGCAAAGAGATTCCCTGTTTGAGCCTGCGACAATGTAATTGCCCACAGAGAATCCAAAGGGTGACTATACCTTGGAAGTTGCATAAATTACACGAAACACATGGGTAACCCTAAACCAGAAGACAAGCTACCTTTCCACCAGGGACTTCCCACTGCAACGAGGACATGGACATTTGCCTATGTGCCTCTAAGGAAAATGCCAGGTCTCTAGCTTCTTGGTCAAGTATTCCCTTGAAATATTTCCATTACTGAGCAGTAACTGATGTCCAACATATACATTAGATGCCTCTGATCAACTGATGCAATCCTTATGTCTATTCTACTAATGGAGCCTCAGATCAAACTCTCGTGGCACCTCAGAAAGACAAGAAAAGAAAAGGGAAGTTGTTGCCAGGAAACACAGGATTCATTCAGAGCGTCTCAAACATACACTTACACAGCAGTACTGCCTGCATTAGTCCTCACATAAGGAAAAAGAGGGGGCTCAAACTGAAAATATCCTTTGGAAGAGGAATCAGCACAACTCCCCCATAAATAAGACTTCAACATACACAAGGAAAAAACCTAGGAAAAAAAATGGATTCACTTCCCTATAATAATTGCAGCAATATACGTATACCTCTTGCTAGTTTTCTATATAATTAAAAAAAAAAATCACTTCCATTTTCAAGGGAGAAATGGAAGTACTTTGAATCTCTCTTGATAAAGAGATACAGAAATACAGAAATACTACCTCAGAATCAAACAGAAATATCTTTTCCAGCTCTATAAAGAAGGAACTTGAGCAACCGTATCATGAAGATTGCTTTTTATTGTTCATTTCCAAGCAGTGAAATCTGTGGCTAATGCGGCTGCTACGCAACAGCTGCTAATACTCAAGCGACACTTTTTGCTATGCCGATTTGCAGCACTGCATTGCAATACTGAAAGAAGCACAGATAAAAGCAGGACACCACGAGACAAGCACACTTAGCTGCGAAACCCCTATAAACTATCCAGTACAGGCATACATTAAGAACATTTACTTCTGAGGTTACTAAAACTTGTCTTATAGGACACTTCAGTCAGCAAAGCAAATGACTACCAATGACATTAGAAATGGACTGCCTTTTGTACTTAGTAATACTTTTACAGCTTTGTCTAGGAACAGTGATGCATAACATAAAGTCATAAGTTTTTAATATACCGTGAAGTGCCTTTTAATAGTCTTTATAATCAGTCCTGTGCCAGAAGGAGAGATGCAAATTGTAAAGGGCACACAGTGCCAGGCATGTGCGTTCATAAATGTGTTTTACCATATTTTGTCTTCTTCAGTTTCTCAAGATTCGAAAAACTCAAGAGCTGGATTCAGAATTGAAAACAATGAACCTGCATAACAACGGGAAGTTTAATAGCTGTCCCTTAATATCCCTTTACCTTGCCAGAGGCTCGAGGAGGTTGGGAAGGTATGAAGCAAAAGAAATTGTGGAAGAAGTATCATGAAGAAGTACAGAGGTGCTGCAATGATGCCGCAGGGAGGCTAAGGCAAGCTTCGGATCTGAAATTACTCTCTATGTGTATACATGTCAGGGCAGAAGAGCACAGCAAATTTCTTCCATGCTTCAAATCCATTATGCTGCTATCACGCCCCCTAGATAATCATGGAAACAAGCTCTGAATCTTTAGGTCTTTGAACCTTTCCTCAGAGGTCAGACCCACCAATTCCCATGGAGGCAGAGCTGCCCTGAGGAAAGCCTCTTCCCTCCCACCAGTGGGCTGATCTGGGTCTTGGTGCCTAATGTTATGTTCAGACCAACATGGTGGTGTAGCAGGTGATAACTGGTCAGCTCTGATGCTTTTCAGTGAGCACACCCTTTTTGGGGATGCTTTGATGACTTCAGACCATATGCTACTCCTGGGTCACCAGCAGGACGCAGAGCTTGCACTCCCTGTCCATGAGCAGGCTTGGCCCAGATGGAGCTGGCAGAGGCTGCGGCTGCTGTGGTTATTTCGCAGCACTGTGACAGCAGTGCTGGCTGTGACAAGGTCACTACTGTGGCTGTGACAAGGATCCCTGCGGCTGTGACAAAGATCACTGCGGTGTCCTGCTGCAGGGCTCCCGGCAGAATCCACACTGGAGCTCAGCAACACTTGCTCTGTAATCCCTAAGGCAGACACATTTACCTAGAGGGAGTTTTTCTAGCAAATCTAGAAACCCCAGCAGATTGCGTATGTACCCTTGACATCTTGTGGCTAACACCCCTAAGTTGGGTTACAGCCCCATCATGCTTGGATTGCCAAGGTAATTGCACAGCAATGCAGCAACAAAAATATTAATGTGGTCAAAGTTATACTGATGGAAGAAAAGAAAGACAGCAAGATTTATTTTTAGTTTTGGGAGGGCTTGTTTCCATCAGCTCAAGATGGCTCTAGGGCTATTGCCATCAACAAAGCTCACTGGCAGAAAAATTTTCCTGTGGTTCTAGCATTTCAACTTTAAACAATTTCAATGTCCTAAAAAAGCAGTCAATGCAGAGGCAGGTGCTTCTCAGTCATGGTGAGACCTGTATGATATATACAGATAGAGGCTGGTAAGACAGATGTCATCCTGAAAGAAGGAATCACTCCAAGGGAAATGGATGACTTGGTCCCGACCAGCCTTGTGAAGGATGGAGTCACCTGCTGCCGACCACCCCACTGACCCATGGAGAGTAAAACAGCCCCTGGACACAAAAGTTCACTGCAAATCTTTGACTGCTTCCTCTGTATAAATGTCAGGTAAATCTGCACATTTCCACAACCTGAGCTCCTGCTCAGCGCTATGTCTGCAGCCTTTTTCCATAACAAGAGACAATGGAAAGGAGTAATCTACAACCTCCAAGCTAAATGTGTTACTTGAAGAGACTAAAAATATGCAATTTATATAGTATGCTATTCATACTTCTGTCCTTCCCCACATATGCTTGAGAACAACATTGGCAGCCCATAACCAAATAAGAGATTTTTGAGAGAGTAAAGGAAGACTTTTTCATTTTGGGGGGAATTCCCAGGACTACCCAATGAAAAATAGCCTTTCCCCCCCCCCAACACAATGGTAGATGTTTTTCTGGTGTTGCCTGTGAGACAATACAGCTGTGACTGAGAATAAAATTAAACTAATTTATGCTATGGGTTGTTATAAAAGGGCACTTTAAAGGGAAGCTTCATTCTGCTATGTTTGGAAAAAAATGTTGTCAATATTGCTTTGGGTTCAGTGGGATGGAAAAATCTGAAGATAGGATTTTACCTCATGAAAGGACATGTATGTATTTATCCAAAAGAAATGGCTCAGTCGGAGGTATCTCAATATTTTCCATGAGATATCAAGCTGGGTTTTTTTAAGGCCAATGTCTTGCCCCGCTTATACTGGTATAAAGCTAAACTAGTCATTGATCTTTTGAGGATAGTCTGTAACAGAGAGCACGGGTCGGCTTTTTACTTAAAAATGTGGATTCCATTATAAACATCTATTTTCAGAGGCTTATCATAAGCAGCTAGTGTTTGAAAATACTGGTATTTGGAACACAAGAGATGAATATGCAAAAGAAGCTGGTTTGTTTTGCATTTTTGGTTTTTAGGGAATCAACAAACTTTTAGCTGAATGCAGTTTGCCTGTGTTGAATTATAAATACATAAAGCAAACTAGAAGTTACCAAACTCAATATATTAATGTTGTGTAATTATACATGCTTTCAATTTAAGAATATCAATCTAACTAGCAAATTCATAAAGGAAGTCCTTTCAGCATCCTAAAATAAAAAGAAAATGCTGTGAATATGAAAACAGCCCACCACGGACTGCAGCAAGCAGCCAGCAGCTGTCTTTGTGGTCAGGAGTACCCTGTAGCTGCCCACGCAAGCAAAGGGAAGTCACCTGTGTTTTCACCTTAGCACTCAAGGCAGCAGCTCTGACTGCAAAGACTTTTAGGTGAAGGAGCACTGAGCTCCAGCCATCTATCTGTTGCCCATGCAAGGTTAACAGAGCAAATATTTTCCTGTTATTACAGCTTTTCCAGCTTGCTCCCATTCTCTTCATTTGAAGCTTTGCTGTCAAGAACCTGTTACTATCAGAGCCCACTTGCCATGGTTTTCTCAATGGTTTTGTGTAGCTCTAAGAAGCTATAGGCAAAGCGATCACTGTAAGAAATTGTCTAAAGCAAATGCTGTTTTCTTGAACAAATAACGGTCCATTCTACTTCCTTCTCTAAAGCAAGGGTGGGAGGTTACATTTTCTGGAAAAAAACAATGTACAAGCTAATGGTTGTTTCTGTTGATTTCAGTAGCCAGGCAAGACATAGTAAGTCCTTGGGGTTTTACAACTTTGCCGTGTACGATGAAACCAGACTCTCTCAAGGATAATTACTGCCATCTGGTTCAGCTTGCAGTCTTCCACCATAATAAAATTCTCACATTAGGTTTTTCTTTAATAAAACACACAAACAAAATGCATAAAGTACTGGACAGCAACGACACTGAGTATTTAAATCATATAGGTATAAATTATAATCTATTTTCTAATAGATTTTGTAGTTGTCTCATGATTTTGTAGTTCTGTGAGGTAAACTGCATTGTAATTTTCTTCATTTTCTTTAGCATTACTGTAGAGCCTTGGCTTGATATACTAGCAGCAAACAAGTGCTTACACAGTATGCTATATTTCTCAAATTGTCTTTTACAAATGCATTCTTTGCTTAGCCTTGCATTCATGGTAATTTGCATGTTGAACACATGAGGAAATCTAGATGAATTTAAGGGTGAAGCGAACCAGATTTGTTCATTCTTCTGATGAGGTTAAGGGAAGACCATGATCTTTAACTGAAATTAAAGAAGATTTACATCACAAAATCCACCCCTGCACAGAAGCTTTTCTTCAGCTAAGTTTGCTGGATTCAGACAATAACCTGAGTCAAACATGTTTCTTCCACACAAGAGAGAAAGCCTCCTTAGATGTCCAGGTGGATGCAGTGATCGCAGGGGAGAGTGAACATGGGCTGTCACTCAGCTCAGTTTGACAAGCCTCGAAAGTTCTCCTCTGAATTTCTGTAGACCTTCCTCATCCCTCCGGTTCCATTACCATGCTCATGATGTACAACAACCATTTTCCAATTACAAAGCACCAGTTCTTAACTTGTAAAAAATAACTTCTCCCGCCCCCCCAATAATGGCTATGATACTGCAGCATCCATATCTATCTCCTAAACTGAGAGCTGGAACCACTTGGCCATTTATTTAATGGGTTCAAATAATGAGAGCTAAACAACAAAAAAAAAAAACACACCAAAGCAACAAATACAGTAGATTAAAGCAGCTTTTCATGTTTTGCCAGGGTTTTCTTCCCTGACTTAAATTAAAATTTGCAAATATAAAGAGTTTAATAAATGCATATCTTGCCTGGGGCTAGCATGTAAGATAAACAACATCACAAAAAAAAAAAAAAATCAAAGATGCATTCCCTTGACCCCATACAAAATCGTACTCTACTACATTTTTAACATGGTACAGAAATTCAGCCAGTGTCCCTTATTTGGATAAAATTTTCAAATAGTACCTGCAGTAATACAAAGGCACAAGTATGTGGAAACTAGTTAAGGTGTCCAATAAAGATTTTAGAAGGCCAAAAGTAATGCTGGCATTTCTCCCCTAGAAAAGTCTTAGAGTCTAAACTGAAAATTATTTCTTAACACACATCACATTCTTTGTCACAAACCAAACACTTCTTGTTCAAAACCACAATAAATTCTATCTAAATCTAGAGACAGTAGAGTGTTTATATTAGCCAGTGAAATAAAAGAGGACAGAAAATGCTGTGCTTAGAAGAAAAAAAAGGATTATAAAATTTCATACATTAACCTAAATATATCTACATCATCTCTGCATAAGTGTAGGGGAATAGACAGGGATCGGCGACCGGAAGATCACGGGCTGTGACGGAAAGATAGAGACTCCTCCCCATAGGAGCGGCAGGAACAGGAAGCGCAAGAGCTATATAAGCATGTGACGCAGCTAAATAAACGGACATTTTGTATCCATCATATTGATGTCTGTGCATCACTGTCCCCAGGGTGGGTAGAGCCCTGTGTCCCGGAGATATGCGGCCCAAGATAAGTTCTCCCATAGAAGCGTACAGCTACACATAAGAAATAAAATACCAACTGCTTTACTACTAAGTCCTTGCTTCTCTTTAGAAAAGTAGGAGTATAATGTTACATATAGTGGAGTTTTTTCCTCCTAAAAGCATTGCTGAGAATCTTAGGAGGCTATCAAAATAAAAATAACAGGATGGATATTATCAGTAGGCTTTTATAGACTGACCTCTACTCAGATAGGAAGTTAACAGACTCAGCAAACTTTCAGGCAGCACTGAGCGAGGGAAAGTGTCTGGCATGGTGAATGCCAGAGCCTCAGTCCAGACGGACTTCAATAAATCTGAGAATTGACCAACAGAAATGTCATAAACTTCAATAGGGAAAAATGCAGAATTCTGCAGCCGGAGTGGAATAACCCCATGCATTGATACAGGCTGGGAAATACCTAACCAAGTAGCAGCCCTTAAGAACAGGCCTGTGATGTTACAGTAGACACCGGGCTGCAACAGTGAGCCCTAATATGAACAAAACAGATTGCACGCCAAACTTCATCAGGAGGTCCATGGCAGCAGAGCAAGGGAAGCCAGTTGTGAGGCAGACCCATGAGACCCTCAGGATGCAGAGAAAGTGGAAAAAGTCCAACAAAGGGCCACCAAGATGCCTAACACTCATACTGTATGTAGAGAGGCTGAAGGAGCATGGTGAGTTTGGTGGAGAGGAAACCACAGGAAGATTTAATAACTGCTTACAACTATTCGAAGGGCAGTTATTTGGACACCACTACCAAACTCTTCTTAGTATTGCCGGACAGCATAACAAGGAAAACAACCACACATAGCAGCTTCAAAGGTTAAAGTCGGACAGTTGGAAAAATATTTTCCCTAGCAGCACTGGAATAGTTTGTCAAACAGGTTGAGAGTTTCTGTCCTTGGAAAGGCTCACCCAGACGAAGCAATGGCTGATCTGGTCCTGAGTTGAAACAGCCCTCTTCCAAGCAGAAGAATGGACTAGGTGTCTGCTGAAGTGCCTTCAAAACAGCATTTTTATGATTTCTTAAAATAGTAGAGTTCAAAACTATCCCTCCATTCATTCTTAATCTACTATTTTACTGATCAGGTATTGTAAACATTTTTTTTTCTTTATTTCTACTAGATATTTCAATGCTGTACATGTATTCACAGAACCCAACATTTCAGTACTTCTTCAAGCAGAAGCTGTTCTTGAACATGATCATGTGTGCATCTGCCTAAACTGGAAAACATTTACCAGACCTATGGCACAGTATTAATTATTTTCTTTCTTGCTTAATTAAGTGGTGTTTCTATCACTGCACAAAGATTTTGATTTTCTAGAAGCTATGTTGTTATACCTTCACCGGTACCACAAATGGAACATCGAGTGAAATTAGCAAGAGCACTGAAAATGCTATTGCCAGGCAGCATCACCTCCTGAAATAATGTCATCATTCTCATCATAATCTCAGTATTTGTTCAGCATGCACTGGTGAATTTGCGCCAAACTGTTACATATAAAAAAGGGGGCATATAATCTGGGAAATATAGGACACTAAACACCACTTTGTTCAATGAAATTCAAATGTTTTCTCACTGATGAAGTTTCTTTCTTAAAAGGTAGCTTCTTCCTTACACCTCTAACCAGGTAACGATGCGTGCCAGTAGTCAAAAGACACACAAATGTCAGTCTTCATCTCTAAAACAGAGCATATGTGCCAGTTACAGACTATTTTTGTATGGGCTTTGTAAAGTTGTAAGGGACAACCTTGGCGAAAAGCAGCAGAAAGCGCATCTCTGAGTAACCTTAACACATAACAACTTACTGAAAGCCTCACTAACTCAGAGCTGGGAGGTGGCTGGGGAACGAGCATCCACCCCGGCACTGCTGAGCCGCTGGCAACTGGCACCTTGCTGCTGGTGCCTGCTCCCCAGCCTTGCCCTTTCCTCCCCACACAGCTCCTCATGCATTTCTCTGGAGGTGGGAATCACCACCGCCTCGTTAGCCTGCTTCTGCTTAACAACCTCCTATGTTTTGCAAATAAGTCCAAGGTATTGTTTAAAGATGTAACCACACGGTCTATCGGGCTTCTTCCTGAGGGCCACCCAATGTGGCCAGCAAACCTGCTTTTGGGTACTACAGTAAGGCAAAGGGAGGAGATCCTAACTGAAGCTGTCCAGAGAAGAAAGTTTATATCTGTTCAGTGCATCAGCAAACACCCCAAATTTGAAGTGGGAAACAACAAATGAAGAAGTCAGCTAGTGCTTTTTTAGAAATCATCGCAGCACAGGAAATGAAGAAAACCAACAACAGCAGCAACAACAACCACAACAACAAAACCCCACCCCGCAGAGGAAAGCTGAAAGGCTGAGGATGTCCTGGATTCTTTCCAACAGGCAGGCACATTTCATGCTGCTGTAACTACGTAAAGGTGCTTGCTTGCAAGTTCAGCAAGTGTGTTGCCATCAATAAACTAGTTTGAGTAATAACCTTTGATGCAAATGCTTTGCTCTGATCCTTAATTAGTGAAAGGAAAAAGTGTCTTACAGCAGCAAAGAAAATCTCTCTGCAGCAGATCACAGGTATGTGTCTTATGCAATATACAAATATTTATCCTTTACCCACTTTCAATCCTTTGTCATTTTGAATTCTTAGTACTTGATCTAACCCAAACAAACATTATTAGGCACAAAACCAGCCCTGCCTTGAGATCAAAATAATCATCTGACTTCACAAGCAAAGCACATCACAAAATCTTTTTTTTTTTTTTTTGGTAGAATTTAAGCATAATGGTTAATTTAAATTAAATTGCTACTGTCTAGCTAAAATTATTAATGGAAAACTACACAAAAATGGTTTAACACTTGAGTGTCTAAATACTTGAAATATTGCTCAGAGTTAGCGTTTGGTATTTTGGAGCCAACAAGGAACAATGAAAGGAAATGTTCTTTTGATGGTAGAGAAGTTTCAAGAAGCATCATTTTTAAATATATTACAATAGAAGTTGACTGAGTTCTAAAACTCATTTTAAAAGTTCAGCCCAAATCAGAGTAACAATCAGAGTTTCTGAAAAAAAGAATTTAAAAAGATGAACTGCTGATTCACTGGATTTAAAAGCTTTGGGAACATTAAAGGCAGATAGCAATGTGAATGAAGGAAAAACAAAACAGGGAAAGAAGTTTTTGCTCTCTAAAGAACTTTGAATGCCTTTGAAATCATTGAGCCTCACAGCAATGATCCCATCTGATGGCTGCCTTTTAAAAATTGTTCATTTACAGTATTAATTAAAATGGCTCTAGATAAGTAATTGAGCATGTGAAAAGATGAGGCTTCAGGGGCATCAGGTGCTCGGCATGAATCACACTACTGTCAAATACCCAGGAACGTGCTCAGTATTTTCTAGGGCTTCAACGTTTGTGTTCAGATGCATCACGGAGAAAGTGCTGGCTCCTTGGTACTTGTGCCAATGGGCAACCCTTCAGGAAGAGAAACTTAAATACTCTGGGGCCAAATGTTGCCAGTGCAGAGCAGAATGGGGGGCTCACACCTGCAGCACCTCAGAGAGCCCCCACAACCCAGGCAGGGAGCAGAAACATATTAAGACATCAGTTTCCCAAAATATCCGTTTCTTTGCTTATCAAGAGGGAAGATTTGTTGGGAGTGCAGAGGGAACAGATTAGACCAAGGCTTAATTCATTTCCTAGCTGATGCAGATGTGCTCGTAACTCATCCTGCAGGGATAGAGTCATTTCTACCAAACAGGTAGAGGTGAGACAGGAATCCTATAAATGCCACCCCAGACTGTCAGCTCAGAAATAGAGAATGAAAACAGACACATGAAACAAGTCTTTCCTAAAGATCAAATCCTAAACAGTGGCTTGTGAAGAACATGATCCACTTCGTTCTCATGAGCAGAACGACCAAACTGCACTACGTGTTACTGCAGCAGTTTCTCCCACTATCTTACAGTCACCTTGGGAATCAAAATCCATTTGGAGGGTTATGGGGAAGCGTTGAGGCTTGTGCAAACAAGCAAGCCCAAGCATTACCATAAATGCCAACAATACATAAACACAATTAGAGTTTGGAAATTAAAGAACTGAATTAAGAGTGCTATCTGGCCAGAGAAACTTGATTAAAGACAATGGAGATAGAAAGTGGGTTTAGATCCAATTAGTTCACAAAAAAAGAAGCAACTCCTCCAATTCTGAGGCTTAATCATCATGAAAACCGGATAAAATGTTTGCTATTTAAATTTAAATCACTGTATTTAAATTAAGCGTAGCTCACTTAGAATTTAACAGTCACCTTTGGCAAAGGACCACAGATTATTAGGTACAGAAAAATATCTTACATAGCTTGTGACACAGGTCTTTGAATTTCTTTTCTCCACCACACGTATCCTGTATGTTTAAGAATGAAGTAACAGCCTGGCTTTTCATGGGATTCATTTCATACAGGTGCTATATTTAAGAAACAGTGAGAAAATGTCTTAGCACCTTTAAGATAGTCCTTAGATAAAAGAACTTTCGGAAAAAAAAATAATAAAAAAGAAAATAACCTTTCTAAAAGAAGTTTAAAAATCATTTGCCTTCAAAAATAAAATATTTCCTTTTTCAAAAGAAAAATGAAAAATGGAGGAAGTTAAAATGGAGAATAGTTTTTAAAAAATCTCATACTGGAGTTATCTGAAGTAAGTAATCTCTCAGACTTATCTTAAAATCTGAAGCACTATGGCAAACTACAGCATCTTGAGGGGATGATTTTACATAGAAAGCAAACAACAATATGCATATATTTTACAGGGATCCTGGGGTACTTCAAAGAGATCAGATGAACAACTCAGGGTCAGCTGGCAAGATCATCAGGACAGAGTCCAGACCAGCATCTCCTGAGCTGCAAGTCAGAGCTGGGCTCCCAAGCCAAGTCATGCACACCTATGCATACTTGGAAATTCAGGCAAATTTACCCCTCAAGTATGCTGAATTCATGTCTCTGAAAACCCAGGACTTTTTTTTAACCACAGAATAAGTTTGGGCAAGGAAAAGCTCAAAATTCCCCTGGAATTAATTATTGAATTCAGTTACTTTACAGAGTCTATTGGCAGCTGCAGGTAACAGTTCAGAATTAAAAGGTAATAACTGTAAATAAAAATGTTCAGAAAAGTTAGTGTATGAGAATTGCAGACCCTGATCCCACAAATACAGTATCAAATATGACCATTGGAAATAACACTACAAAAGTCTATGGGATTATTTACTTTGTTAAATGTAAAAGTTGGTAGAAAAAGTTGGGAAACTCCAGCTTCTTCTTGATGTAGATTCATAACGAATATGACCATACTCTCATGGAAAGACCAGTCAATGCCGTTTTCCTCAGGCAAGAATATCAGCTTCAGTGGGATTAGAAAAAAAAATAATTTATGAAGCCCTTTTTTCTTTTTAAAGCAAAATTGCTACAATCATACCTTTCCATTTTCTCAGAAGTTCCACGTTTTTTCTTCACTTCTTAATGTCTTAATTTTACTGAGTGCTTTATTGACCACCAAACATGGTTTCTTACTAAGAAGTATATTTTTGGCCAACATGCACATCTGAGAACGTATTTCAAAGACATTTCTGTAAAAAACATCATGGGAAGTGCTATACAAAAAATAAAACAAGTCTATTTTGAATCTAATAAAACATCAACTTCCATGTTTGAAAAAATTCACAAAATCTGTTCCTTGTTTTTAACCAGCCTTAAGAACATAATTTATAAAGATACCTCTCGATGACAGTCAACTGAACAGAAACTGCACTGAGATAAAAAATTAATAGCATCGCACAAACCTTTACTTTATATATCCATTGTCTTTCACTGAGTTTCTCTGGCCAAATAGCATTCCGACCAGCTTTAGGTCAGTGCTGCCACAGCTATAGTTGTGTTTGCAGTGAACCACACAGAGACCCCACCTATGAAGCTTTAACAGGCCTCAGCTCTCCAAGCTGGCTGTTGCTTTTTTTTCAAATGTCTCATTTGAAAATAAAAATTATCTTTACCCCTGTATATTTTTGATGAATAGATATTGTACAAATATCACAAGAAGAATTGTGAATATTCATTCACAAATTAAAGACTCATTCGGACCCATATTCTTACACATAAATAGACTAGAAAGTCAGATATATGTGCACATACATATAAACCCAAGTATGTGTATTTATATATACATACACATATATCCCTGGGTACATGGGAATCATCTACACGCATACACAATGGATATGCAATGCAAACATGAAACTGCAAATGCATATATTGTTTCTTAATATTTATCCTTCCATCAATTAACTTAAATAGAAATTAATACTAAGCACTTAAAATACTTGATACACACACTGACAATCTTCAGCTTAAGCCCAAAACTGAATGTAATAGTCCCACTAGCAGTAGCCTCTTTCTGTCATTTTTAACAACCAAAGTGTAAGAAGAATTAATCTAAGCCTAGTTTTCTTTCTATATTCTATACATAGTCATCTCTGGCATCAGCAGACTGAGTCTAGGCTTCACATTGATTTTCTTTTTTCCTGATGTATAGAGTGAAATTGAAGTCCTATGCATTTCTGCTAAATAAGGTTCTGCCTTAGCTAATAGCAAACTATGACAATGGTCTTGCAAAGAATCGGGGAAAGGGAAGCAGTCTCTTAAAAAAAATTGCCAACAGCAGCTGTGAATTTATAACTGTCAATAAAACTGCTGAGGTTTTTATATGCACATTAACAGCATGCTTCAGTGTAAAATGGGATTCTTAATTCTTTTCACAGAGCATTAAATCATGTTTAAGATTAAAAAAAAAATATCCTTGATCAGCTACTGACAGGTCTCCTCCCTATCAAAACTACTCTGCTTACTGTGTTTGTAGACTTCAACAACAAGCTAATTGCAAAAGATTCTTCTCTAAGTAAAATATAGAATAATTGGGTTTGACTACCCAACATACGTTGTTCTTCATTTACTCCAAGCCCAACTCCAGGAGATTAACGTGGTTTTTTGTAACACCAGTGAGACATATTTAAAAAAGAAGGTCAGTCACGAGCATAAGATGGTGCAGGACAGTGCTTCAGGTTCTTTCAGCTGCATAGCAAGATTTCTTTCATTTACTGCGTACTTCACGAGAGGCCACCTTACAACCCGTGAGAATGCAATGATTCTCTTGTGAAGCTGTTCCCAACCTCCTGTTAGGACTCACTCAGGAAACCAGCAATACTTGGCCTCCCAAAAACTGCATTGCTGAAATGTTTCTCAGTTCCCCAATCCCCATGGGCACCAAGGTCACCTTCTTACCCTTGCTTACATGTCATCCTATCCCTCAGAAGTAACATGGAATGTATTAGGTGAAATCTGGACCCGAGTTTATCTCATTCCTTCAGAGATTAATAAAACTAAGTGACAATCAGAGCATCTCCAATACCTTGTCTACCTGTCTTTCTATTAACTTCACTGTCAGTGAAACCTTAGCTAGCCCCAGCCCAGAAGCTATGAGAATCTAACCCATGACTGTTGCTAAAAAAAAATTGTTATGGCCAAAAAAATCTGTCATTAGGGCAATATATTACTTGCATTTCTTTTATAGTATTAATGAAATATTTCTTCTTAACTGTGGGACTTCATTTTGGTAGGAATTTGACCGTGACCTGCAGTCTCTTTATCAGAAGTCTGTAAGACACAGAACCACAATAATTTTGTGGCACAGCCAACACTAGCAGTGTGCAAATCCAGTGGCCTAACAGTGTTCTGGCCTAAAGACTTCAACTAATTTGGCATCTAGTTACACTAAAAGATCAAATAAACATCCCCAAATAGCTCCATATTTGGCAGTGGCACTTCCACCTCTGCATGGCCAGTCACTGGTGTATCCACTACCAGATAAAAAACACAAACAGATCATGCGCTGACACATGAGGATTAGACTGGTGTCAGCATACACGTGGACAGTTCCACGCTGGCCACGGGCAGATGCTCCAGCAGCAGTGGCACCTACTGGGGACACTGTCCCCCGTGCTGCCCAAGGGGAAGGTTGGGGTCCCAGCAGGAGGGTGAGGGAGCCTGGGCCAGCCTGGCCAAAGGGCTCACTGGCACCCTGTCCGTCCACCGCCACGTTGCGTGTTTGCCAGCCCACTCCCACACACCCATCCCTCTGGTCCTGGGGCTCACAACAGCATTTGCACCCAGACCAAGGGGGTTTCTGAAATGTGATCCCTGGGCATTCAGCTTGCACCACTCTCCTCCTATCCAACTCAGTGCACTGGCACAGCAGACGAGCGATGAAGCAGCAAGCGTTCAGCTTCCCAGCCTTCTCCAGAGAAATGACAGCTTGAGTGACCCATTACTATGGGACTGGTTTTTAATGAAATGCTAGTACCGCACACCGCTACACAAAGAACATATGTGGCTGCAAGTGATTAATTACATTCTCAAAGAACCTAATAAGAGACTCTCATATTTAAAATACTTTATGGCAACTATTAATTTTTTCTCTCTAATTATCAGAGTAGTGATGCTGTAAAGCTCCCTTCACCTCAAATTTGCTTTTTTTTTTTTCCTTCCCTCCATTCTATAGCTTTGTTAATGCTAAATTTTGGTTCTGTGCAACAACCAACCTTATTTCTCTTTTTAGTTTATAAAAACCAAACAACATCAAGGCTGAAACCTAACCAAAAAAATTACATTTCATAAAAAATAAATATTCCAATCTTCTTTTTTTCAGAAATGGCTGCCTTAGGAAATTAACATTATTTTATTTTCACCACACTTCCAAAGAGAATGAATTTTAGTATTCTATCGCAGGGGTCCATCTTCAGATGCTGAAAATGCTAAGCAGAAATACATCACCTTTAAGAAGCGCTGAGCATCTACTATTGAGCACTGAAAGTCAGTGGCAGGGTATGTACACAAAAGTACTGAAAATTCAGATCTAGGTACACTAATTTCAGCAAGCTACATTCTGATACCATCCAAAATAGAAATACGATTTTTCACCCTGACGACCTGCTTGACAAGTATGGACAGCCCTATGTTTTAAATGGGACTCTACCCAGAAATCAACAGAATTGGTATTTGAGAAATGGCTTTGCTTGTCTGTGCTGTCACATGAGCAAGTCTGAAACCAGAGTTATCCACCTCCTGCTGTACGCTCATCCAAAACCACTGACGAGCAGCAGAATTTCAGCACCAGCTCCTAACTGCTGAAGGAATATTGTTCACACTGAAGTAAAGTTTTGTATTGATCAAATAAAACAAAACCCCATTTCATCTTTCGCTAATTTGAATACATTGCAAAAGACTTCAAGGAACGTCACATCTTGCCATTACCGTAGAACAGAGTTACTGTGTGAAGAAATGAAGAAGGCACCCACACACTGAGCTGACCTTTCTGAATACTCCTTTATGGCCTGTCTTAATGTTATTTTCCAAAGCCAAACTATTCTCAAGTTTGGCTTGAGAATAAAGGCAATTATTTCAGGCATTCTTAAAATGATTTTCAGTTTTACAGCAGGTCCCTGGATCTCTGCTTTTAGCTGCTGAAGCACAGCCATGACACCTGGCTTAGCAGCCGGTTGAGTATGCACTGCAGAGTTATAGGCACCGGCTTGTCTTGTTAATTTGCATGTGAGGGTGATGCTGGTTGGAAGAGGACGGTCTGCTCAAGAAAAATTATTTTGTCTTTTACCACTCCTGTTGCTGGTAGCTGCAGCCAAAGCACTTAAAATGCCACCTATTTGCTGCCATCTACAACCATATGTCAGGATAAAACTAGAGCACAGACACCTATGGTAAATATG
Source organism: Phalacrocorax aristotelis (assembly GCF_949628215.1). Classification (NCBI taxonomy): domain Eukaryota; kingdom Metazoa; phylum Chordata; class Aves; order Suliformes; family Phalacrocoracidae; genus Phalacrocorax; species Phalacrocorax aristotelis. The sequence goes on along the minus strand of NC_134278.1, from coordinate 120,071,431 downwards.
CTTGCCTTTGCACGCCTGATGAGAGGAGGCAAGCCTCGTTTTTGTGGAAAATTAACACGGTGAGTTCTGCTGTTTGTCCCTCCCAACATGATTCACATGCGAAATAGTGTGTCCTCAAGAATGAAGAGTATAATGATGCTTTATTGCTTGAGAAAGCCATAGGCCCCCAGAGAATTTGTGTCGTCATAAGCCATGAGTAAGGCTGGTGGAGCCAGCTTGAGGCTCCAAATAAAAGAGGTGGAAAAGAGGAGATGAAAAAACACCGTGACAAAAGATGCTTTTGTTACATATTGAGATGAATCTGAATCAAAATGTGTTCACAGTTATAATTTCTTCTAGAACTGGGAAAACTGCCAGTAGGAATAGCATGATTTTACTTTCCAGTGCCACTATAATTCTTATTCCTATCAAAGGAGGCTGAAAAAAAAAAAATTGCCAAGTTATTTCATTAGGAAATGCAGCTAATTTACAGGCATGGTAATTTTCCCCCTACAAAATTGTATAATGAGCTTTAAACTCACTAAATAAAGGGTCTCTTCTCTGAGTGATTATGCTTAATTTACACAGGAATTAATGGTGACTGGACCTCCTTTCAGAATAGCTTTGAAAGAGCTGCATTACAAGAACAACATCAACAGCTTTGAAAAACACCCTAACAGTCAATGGAGTAAAAAATACTTATCTCTATAACAGTGCATACATATAGGTGTCTTCATAAGTATCTTTTACAGGACAAGCACATCACTGTTAAATCAGGTATCAGAATCCAGTGAACCTATAATGCTGATTTTATATTAAATTACTTGCTTAGGCATTATGCTGATAGAATGTATAGAAAGCCTAAATAAACAGATGGACAGAAACACCAGGGAGTGACACTTTCATCTTTAAAAATTGCTCTCACTGTATTAAATGCTAACTATTTATCTGTTTCTTAGGTCTGTTGTTATTGGGTTTTTCACTGGTTAGTTTGTCTAAGGAATGGAAACTTTGGTTTATAGATAAGCCTTGCCAAATGTAGCCCAATTTTCACATAGTTAAGTAGCACCCAGAAAACCCCAGCAATTCCAAAATTCAGGTATTTTGGGGTACTTACATAGAAACTAGAAATTAGAAGCCATTCCCAATAGAAACTTGTTTATGGTCTCACTAAGGTAGTAGGTGTGCCACATAAATAGATAGCATTTGTCCCTAGCAAGTTATCAAATGAAATTAAACGTGCTTATTCCAGTTACCAAAAGCAGTTGACCCTGACATTGTGGAAGCAGGAGAAATGCATTTGGAAGTTTTAGTTCAACAAACCTCCCTTTCTTCCTTTGTAGTGTGGGAAGTACCAGTTATCTTTTCAATATACCATAGAAGGGAGATTCGTAAAATTTCAGGTCTGGAAGGGGCCTTTAAATCATGTAGCCTGTCCTCCTTTATCATAGTATTTCATAAAAGGTCCACAGCTAATACAGAATCAGTGACATCTGTGAAAACGATTAACAAAATCTAACCCAAAATGTTATGACTGAGCAATACAGACCAAGACCTTGCTCTCAGAGCAGCTTGATTAATTTACAAGAAATGAAAATAAACTAATAATAATTTAAAAAATGAATTAGTGGTATATAATCCTTGGGAACCAGGCACATCCATTGTGATTGTGACGCCAGTTTTCCTCCGATCAAAATAAGGATGAAGGAGAGTTTTTAACACATCATTACCATCTACTGGACATGAGGGAGAATGCAGCTCAGAAACGAGACCGAGAACATGGACACACGGAGAGCAAAAGGGGCTGCCACGTCTATCAGGAAATCCTATAAAGCTGTCTGCCCTATATCTTTGCCTAACCTTCACACCCCCCACCCCCATCCTAACACAGTCTGACCTTCCTCTGAAATTTAGAAAACAACCAGTCCAAAGGTGTGAAGTTGCATATGGTAACTAATGCACATCCCACCACCAAGCCACAAATGCAGTCTCAGTCTGAAGTCTACCAAGAGTACGGTGAACTAGAGCCTGAGGCTTCTCTGGCAAGCAACACACGTTATTTAGTTTCCAGCAGCTTTGACAGAAGGAAACCCTTGGATCATATTCCTGATGCAAAGTTACAAAGGATTTCTGGAGATGTTTTACCACCTCTCCCCCCACCTCAAAGTCATTTGCACACCTTGGAACCAAATGTAAAGCTTAGGGAAGACAGAGGAGAGCAACAAGACCAAAGAATTTTACAGTGACAATGATTTTCTCTGATAGAGAAGTCTCTACTTGATCTTACAGAAATCCATCCATAAGTGGGTGGACACATCTGCTTCTGAAAGAAGTCATTTTTTACTGCACATCAGTATGATGTATGTGTGTGATTAGATTCAATGGATGCAAAAGGAGCATATGCCTCTTGAATACAAATGTAGTAAAGCACCTGTGAAAATGCTTTTTAAATCAGAACCAGTATTTACTGAACTGACACAAACCATTTAAAATAAATTGGATAATAAGCCCTATCAAAGAACACAAAATGAACTTACTAATACCAACAAAACGATGAGGGACAACTTAATGACAATATTGCCACTCATAAAATTTGGACATCATGGTAGCTCATATAAACTGTTCAGACTAAAGAGTTAGAATACATATGTACTTTTCATGACTACACATAACTTTCAGCAGCAACTGGGTGACACTGGCCACATCTGGGAGGAGGAGGAGGAGGAGGAGGTGTCTACCCCCAGCCTTCCTCCTCCCCATCTCAGATTAGGTACTTTTCAGGCTGAAGAGGCCACCAGTGTGGTGGTGGCTACCAGAGGCTGGGTGAGCCCCCATGCAGGGCCCATCCTATGGCACAGAGCTACAGACTGGTGTTTGTTGGTTTGTAAATGCTGTGCACACTGAGCACTGATCTGAGACTTTAGGGAGATCTGGAAACTGCTGCTCAATCTGTTTGGATCTGCTGAGCATCTTCAAACAAGTTATTTCACCCCTCCATCATCTCATCACACACCCCCACACCCCCTCCCCAAAATGGGGTAATAACAGCAACCTCCTTTGTGCAGCAGCTTGAGGTTGTTATTTATAAGAGGAAATTGTTACTGCTACAATTAAATCCTTATGAACTTCATCACATATGTGAATAATAATGGTCTGGAAGCAATTTTTTAACCCATCTTCAGCATTACTAATTTTTTAAAAAAATTTGTTGGACTTTGTTATGGACTATGAATATTTTTTACAGGGCACTCATCTCCTCTGTTTCTTTACCCTTGTCTTTTCCAGTCAGTTTTTCTCTCTCATTCACCAGAAACCTCCCTAACACTGCCACCCTGGCTTATACTTGTCCCACTAGCAACTTCATGATATCTTCCCTCAGCCTTCAGTAACACTGAACTTCATTCAGGAATTTCATGAGCTGAATCATTATGTTGTCACTCAGACACGCTCAGTTGGTATACAGAAAGGTGCTGAAGCTTTGCACAGTGCCTGGAACAGGAAGGATACTGTCAAAACCCACAGCAACCTTCTGTCATTCTCCAAAGTATTCAGAAGACTAAGATACAGCAAAAATTACCCAACACAACTAGCCACTCAGATTTTTCTGGAGATTAATGACCATCTGTAAGCAAGGGAGGGAAAAGGTTTATTTATCAGCCATTGACCCCAGAAAGTCATTTTTGCTTTGGATGCATTCTTCAGGATACGTGGAAAAGGCGCAGCACATCAGTACATGCCTCTCCACTGTGTTCAATACACAGCACTCACCCTGTGACTGAAGGAAGAGGTTCTTGCATTTCAATGTTAAAGGAAGGATCCTGACTCATCTTTTTAGATACAATCAAGAATTGGCTTTTTTCAAAGGAAGAAATGCTAAATATGCATGAATCCGTTTAAAAACTGGGCAGAAGCACCCATTTCACCATTCTCAGCTTTGCCACTCCTCACATACGAACACTCATTTCCCAGTCTGCAGAATGGCACACATCTGTTATATTTTATCTGTACTAAGCACTACAAAAAGAGTAACATTTTATGCAGGAACTGTCTTAGTATAAATCACGAAAGTGGACACAGTATCTTTGTCCAAAACAGAGGTGTTTTGATTCCATGAGGTAGTAAGCACCCAAAAGGCATATGGTAGCACTGACTAGCTATATGTTAGCAGGTATTACAGACAAATAGCTACTGGTATATAAAGCAAAATTTAGTGCTGAGGATCTGTCATCCCTACTATACATATTTCAGATTTTTCTGCTTCTTTGATTAAACTTCAGACTAGCTCTGGTTTGGTGCCTTGTCCTGAAGCTTGATTGCACCTGGAGTGGATTCAAGACTCCCTGAGCACATCCTGCAGTTTAGTTCAGTCAAAAAAGCATCAAATTCATGCACTCCAGGACTGCTGCCCAACACAAACCAACCAAAGGGGATGGACTGGGAAATTCACTTCAGAAGAGAACTCCTGGTCTGAATTAAAACACGAATATAGATGCACTTGGTGAGACACTCATTTTTTGTGGTTCATTAAGTTTTGACAAATGAGCATATCTCAGTAATAACCACATTACTCATCACAGGAATAGGATTTGAATTTTGTTGTAGCTACAAAAGACAGTGACTAAAACCCCACAGGGCTTTAAGCATATATATGCTGAATTGTTTCGTTCCACAAAAAGATAAATGATTTTCAGCCTTAGTTTAATCACAACTTATCATCTCAGCATGTGCATCTCCACTGCAACTGGCTTATCCCACCTTTTCAAGATCCTGTGATTTTTATTGTCAAAAAGTATGCCAAATTAATTGCACGTTAGTTACTCACAGGCCTGGGCATGGGATCCCAGGCATGGCCAGCATACCAGGGACACCAGCATCCCTACTCACAAACACCCTGCACTGCTTGGCTGAAGGATGGGGTCCTGCTCTTGCCCATGTTCCAGGACACCCTGGATGCAGAGGAGAGGACCCGAGCAGCAGCAGCACCAGGGCCCAGGCAGCCCCCTTGCTCTAAGTGGGTCACAGACATCACGTAAGTGGGGTTCTAGTTTGTAACTTGAGATTTTCAGCTTCAAAGTCAAGTTAGCAAAATGGCTGTTGGTTTGAAAGCATTACAAAGCACACAGAAAAAAATAAAATTTTTTTAAAAAAATATAGCAGGGAACAGAAATTCATCCATAAGCTATTAGTATGAACTTGGCCCGACAAACGGTTTTGATCACTGTGATTTAGCCGCAACTGACTGCTCAGGGACATTATCTTGGCAGTATTGACCCAGCCTGTAAACAAGTACCCAACATCAAAGTCATCACTGAACTTACCATTTATTTGCAACATTGTGAAAGGGGCTGCAGACAGACAAAAGGATGAAAGTCACAAAAAGAGGGACATCCTCTCATATAGCCAGGTGTGGTACCTCAGATCTTCCTCCTGAGGCACACTGACAAAACAGTGCAGAGAAGTTGCCACTTGTGCTGTTCTATAAATGGTGTATGCTCCTCCAACCTGGCAACTGGGAACTTTAAAAAATATCAGAATGAGACCCTTCCACTCTTAGGAAATCAATTGGCATATTTTTGCTTGACACAAGTTTTAACATTTGAATAAATCAAAACAAGCCCTGATCCTCATGGGGGACTTCAACCACCCCCATATCTGTTGGAGGGACAACACAGCAGGACATATGCAATCCAGAAGGTTCCTGGAATACGTTGATGATAACTTCCTTCTCCAAGTGATAGAGGAACCAACAAGGAGAGGTGATGGAGGGGCTGGTGGGGAACGTGAAGCTCAAGGGCAGCCTTGGCTGCAGTGACCATGAAATAAGGGAGTTCAAGATCCTTAGGGCACCAAGTAGGCAACATAGCAAGCTTACTACCCTGGACTTCAGGAGAGCAGACTTTGGCCTCTTCAGGAATCTGCTTGGTAAACTACCATGGGGTAAAGCCCTGGAGGGAAAAGGGGCCCAAGAAAGCTGGCTAATATTCAAGGATCACCTCCTCCAAGCTCAGGAGTGATGCATCCCAACAAAGAGGAAGTCAGGCAAAAACACCAGGAGGCCTGCATGGATGAACAAGGAGCATCTGGACAAACTCAAACATAAAAAAGGAAGCCTACAGAGGGTAGAAGCAAGGACAGATAGCCTGGGAGGAATACGGAGAAATTGTCCAAGCAGCCAGGGATCAGGTTAGGAAACCTAAAGCGCTGATAGAATTAAATCTGGCCAGGGACATCAAGGGCAATAAGAAAAGCTTTTATAGGTATGCTGGTGATAAAAGGAAGACTAGGGAAAATGTAGGCCCTCTCCAGAATGAAACAGGAGACCAGGTTACCTGGAATATGGAGAAGACTGAGGTACTAAATGACTTTTTTGCCTCAGTCTTCACCGGCAAGTGCTCAAGCCACACCACCCAAGTCACAGGAGACAAAGGCAGGGACTAGGAGAAGGAAGTACCTCATACTGTAGGAGATCAGGTTCAAGACCATCTGAGGAACCTGAAAGTGCATGAGTCCATGGGACCTGATTGAAATGCATCTGCAGGACCTGAGGGACCTGGCGGGTGAAGTTGCTAAGCCACTATCCATCATATTTGAGAAATCGTGGCAGTCCAGTGAAGTTCCCACTGACTGGAAAAGGAGAAACTTAGCCCCCTTTTTGAAAATGTGAAAAAAGGAAGACCTGAGGAACTACAGGCCAGTCAGTCTCACCTCTGTGCCCAGCCAGATCATAGAGCAAATCCTCCTGGAAACCATGCTAAGGCACCTGGAAAATATGGAGGTGATTGATGACAGCCAACATGGCTTCACTAAGGGCAAATTGTGCCTGATAAATTTGGTGGCCTTCTACAATGGGGTTACAGCATTGGTGGATAAGGAAAGAGCGACTGACGTCATCTACTTGGACTTCTGCAAAGCATTTGACGCTGTCCTGCACAACACCATTGTCTCTAAGTTGGAGAGACATGGATTTGACGGATGAACCACTCAGTGGATAAGGAATTGGCAGGATGGTTGCACTCAAAGAGTTGCCGTCAATGGCTCCATGTCCAAGTGGAGGCAAGTGACAAGTGGCATTCCTCAGAGGTTGGTATCAAGACCGGTGCTGTTTATCATCTTTGTTGGCGACATGGACAGTGGCATTGAGTGCACCCTTAGCAAGTTTGCTGACAAGACCAAGGTGTGTGGTGCAGTCGACACGCTGAAGGGAAGGGATGCCATCCAGAGGGACCTGGACAGGCTTGAGAGGTGGGTCTTTGCAAACCTCATGAATTTCAACAAGGCCAAGTGGGTAAAGTCCTGCACCTCGGTCAGGGCAATGCCAAGCACAAGACTTGGCGGAGAATCGACTGAGAGCAGCCCTGAGGAGAAGGACTTCAGGGTATTGGTTGATGAAAAGCTCAACATGACCCAGCAATGTATGCTTGCAGCCCAGAAGGCCAACTTTATCCTGGGCTGCATCAAAAGAAGAGTGACCAGCAGATCGAGGGAGGTGACTCTGCCCCTCTACTCTGCTCTGGTGAGACCCCACCTGCAGTGCTGCGTTCAGCTCTGGGGCCCCAACATAAGAAAGACATGGACCTGTTGGAGTAGTCCAGAGGAGGAAAACAAAGATGACCAGAGGACTGGAGCACCTCTCCTATGAAGACAGGCTGAGAGAGTTGGGGTTGTTCAGCCTGCAGAAGAGAAGGCTTCTGGGAGACCTTACAGTAGCCTTCCAGTATCTGAAGGGGGCCTACAAGAAAGCTGGAGAGGGGCTTTTTACAAGGGCACATAGTGATAGGACAAAGGGTAGTGGCTTTAAACTGAAAGAGGGTAGATTTAGGTTAGATATAAGGAGGAAATTCTTCACTATGAAGGTAGTGAGGGACTGGAACAGGTTGCCTGGAGAAGTTGTGGCTGCCCCATCCCTGGAAGTGTTCAAGGCCAGGTTGGATGGGGCTTTGAGCAACCTGGTCTAGTAGAAGGTGTCCCTGCCCGTGGCAGCAGGGTTGGAACTAGATGATCTTTAAGGTCCCTTCCAAGCCAAACCATTCTATGATTCTATGATAAAACAGGGTTTGTTTTATAGGGTGCTAAAAGAAATAGCAGGAAAAAACCAAAACAGTATTAGTTACCCATCAACAACTACTGAACTACAAAATCTTCAATCAATCCCTTTAATTTTTTGCAAGAACAAACTCCCAAATAGTTATCCTCTGATATGAAAGTGGGATTTTAAATTTTTGGATGGAAGAAATTAGTGCCTTGTCCTCTTGCTATATAAAGTATCCTGTTTGTTCTCATCCCTTTTCCCAAGCTCTTTAGAAAGCCTAGCAAAAGTGAGAGCATGCCATTCACACTTCCAAGATAGCACCTGAATTTTCACCTTACATATTCCAACAAGGCAGCTAGCAAAAAATGTCGAGAAGAGTCACAAAGTATAAATGTGTCAGGGTAACTCATTGAGAACAGAAAGTCACACATACATCTCTCAAACAGCCACTGCTTTTATTCTATCCTTCACTGATGAAACTACAGTAATGAAAGAGTTATAAAACAGTGATTGTGACAGTTGCATGTTAAAATGGCATCACACAGAGATGAACCTGTATTTTATTATTTTTTTAATAAATACATAATCTTGCTGCTTTACTTAGGTAAGACATGAAATGTGAGGTGTTGGATCCAGTGTAATTATTTCTATTGACACAACCTGCTTATGGTTTTTGGTGCAATATGAGAGTAAATCCCTGCCATCAAAAGCCAACAGGAGATCTAATCTTGACTGCTTATAAAAGGGAGGTACTATACAACTACTGAGATATAGGAAACAGGACCATTATTTCCATTGATGTTCAGCATTTTAAGTATCTTGTTATAATGCTGATGACACTCTTGGGAAAATGTAAAGCCTAATTTCTGTCCAGAATTTATATTGTTTCAGAATACAGTACAACAGCAAAACAGGTACCAAAAGAAAAACATCAAAGATAAACAGTGCATGAAATTTTATGGTGAAACGACAAGTGATCATGGCTGCTTCTTGCTGCCAGGGGAAACAAGGACAAACTTTCCTTTCCCACACTGTCACAGAGTCAGGAAGTATGTCTGGGGAAGGTGCGTAGCAGTGCCCATCTCAAACCACAGTCAACGGATTAATAGTGAGTGATCCTTCTATTAAGGCTAACTTTAATTAATAGGCTCATCCAGAATAGGAGGTAAAAAACACTTTTAGAGAGGACAAATATTCATGAGTTTCTTTGAAAAATTAATTTCTTTTCAACTGCTTCAGCATAGAAACTCCCAGATAAGAGAAGAAAAGGAATTACCTCTAGAAATATTTTAATAAACTACATAGGTGTACTCACTAGACACTTTTCTAGGAACTTTCATGCATGTAAGGCATTACCTTGGCTGAGATAATTTGCAACAACAACAATAAACAGAGTTCAAGCTACAAGAAATTTCTTACATACAAGAAAATTTTAAAACATTAATTTTGTCTCAGTCTACATGACCAGTCTGTTGCAAAAATGGCATAAAAAGTATTCAGCGCTTCAAGAATAAGGAATATTGTTTTGAAGAGATGTGTCACATTTTTCATACATAATCTTGTGATGCATTTCAGTCTTTAACTATAAAACTCATTGTAATTATGGAGGCACAATGGGCATCTTTTTAATAAGGATGATTCTTTCACCCTTTATGTTTTTTTTCTGCTTGTTACACTCAAAGGAGTCTCCCATGCTACTATTTCCAATGTATTCATGGAACAGAATTTGAATTAAACCGTTGTTAAGTCTCCATATTTCTACAACCTTTTTGAAAACATTTCCTCAGAAATAATATGCAGAACTGCATGCTACAAATTTCTGAGACCATAACACCCTAAGATTTGTTTTTGCAGTATGACCTGCATATATGATATACTCTGTTTCTGCTGGAAGGTGGAAAAATATGCTATGAAATACGTTAAATCTTAGGAAAACGTTTTGAAAGTAAGTTATGTAAAACGTATTACAGCAATGTAACCAACTTAGCACACAACAGATAAAATGGGGATGCAAGGTGATAATGGTGTCTCAAAGCGCAGAGGGAATTCAGAATTGACCTCTGCAGAGAATATGTACTCTCCATGTCCAGACTTGGGCCTAGATAATTTCAGCAGGCACATCTTATTCCTCTGTCAACCTGCATTTAAATGCCACTTCATCCCTACCTCACTTTTGCATGTGCATGCACAAATATGTATTAGAAAAATCTTGGGGAAAAAAAATGATAGTTGATGTAGAGCAATAACCCTCTGGCAAAACGTTTTACAAAAGACGACAGAAAGCAGGCAGCACAAGTAAATCTCTCGAGAAGATGCCATGTGAAAATGAGAAAATATAGTCAAATAAAATCAGCTAATTAAGGTGCTGGCATAACAAACATGTTTGGATGGCTATAGTTTAAAATAAACATAGACTAGATCATAAACTTACAGGTGTTGTCAAGGTATGGTAAGGATGAAAAGAAAAGGCCTCTGTGAGTAAGGACGATTGCGTTGTGTGATCATTTGAAGAGAACAATATGCATTCAAATTTAAAATGCTCCAGGATAAAAAACATGACCTATTCAGAGAAGAAAGGAGAAAATGTTAGAAAAACACAAAAAACCAAGATAAGAATTGTATGTAGATTAGCAATAACAAAAAAATCTTCTACAAAGTTAAAACTATGAGGAGAAAAAAACACAGTGACTTTCTGAGGATCAAATGCTCAAACAGTATGTGTCAAGTCTATCAGCCTTACCACGAGAAAAGATGTACCATGTGCACTTATTAAATTCCAAACACTGCAGTGCAAAGCTGTAACACCTTTCACAGTATCTTAACAGTATAACAACTGCCTCTGGAGAGGCTAGGAAGTAAAAAAAGCTAAAAATGAACAATTGAATTTTAAAGTTTCCTCAAAGTCCACTAAGTACCATATTAAGACTTTAAACTAATGAGATGAGGGAGGTATTCTAGAAAAATCGGGTTTATTTTAAAACACCTGGGCATCCACAGAAGATGCTGAGCCCTGGCAGAGCCCTGATAGTGACCCAGGACACAGTTTTTTTCACCCTACTTTGTGAGTGTGGTCTCTTCACCATACTCTTTCCCCAGCTGAACAATAAGGATGATAACACTGGCATCTTTTAGGAACTGAGATCTATTAATTAAACTAGATAGATAAAAACTAAGCATTAATAGTATTTTCATCAAGCCAAAGACAGGATAAGCACAAGAGTCTAAGAAATATCCTGTAGCAAAAAAACCTAAAAGTGACACCAAGGTTTACATACTGCATTTGTGTGTGAGATTTTCATTTAGTTACAATTAACGTCCAAGATTAAAACAGCTGTATGGAGTTGAGAGTAAAAAAGAAACCCTCAATTGTTTATTTTGTTTAAAGTAAACATTTTTTTCTCAAATTCCTTGAAATATTGCCTTGAGTATTTATATTTATTTCTATCTGCAACAGATGAATAATACTTTGAGGAGAAAAATGTTGTAAACCCCTAACATCTGCAAAGATTCTGGGCACAGACTCGCATCTGAAACAAATTTTATTGCATGACCAACTTCCTGGTTTTATATTCCCTTTATAGAACAAAACACAAGTTTACCTTTGGTTTTGCTAAAATATACAAAATATACTTACCATAAATTGTTGACTAACAGGTGCCAAACTTACCTGCAAAACAAACCAAACAGAGAGTTACTTAACTGCACAATAAACTGCATAGGAGAGTGGATATAATTTAGGTGGCTTGGTGGTTAATCATTTCTGTTTTTAATGCCAGAGTAAGATGGAAGAAAGGAGTGAACAAGGGATTTGATAAAATAAATATAAATTACAAACTCCAGGTTGAATACTGTGAAGGGCTGTGCAAAGCTCAGTTTCAGCAAAAATGCCTTATGACTTAAACTGCACTGTCCCCAAGGTGATGGTGAGACTGCTGAGACCAAGGTCTCGCACAAAGGCCTGTTTGCTCTGACTCAGAATTGCTTTTGTCCCACCCAAGGTGAGCCTCTCTAACATGGGATACAAGCTCCTTATGAAGTACCAACTCCAGCATGTTCCTTTTCCAGGCTAAATTTACAGCTAGTGAAGCTGTTTCATATAAACAATATGAACCAATATTGTTTGTATTACACAGAATTTCATAACTTAAATTCATTAGCAGACTCCACTAAGGCGCTGTACACACTCACTGAGAGTTGGGTAAGAGCTCTCCCATTACGGGATCTCACATGGCCATGCCTTGGCCTCATTTTTCTTTCACAACAATTTTTCTTCTGAAAACTACCAATGTAGCATCTGTTACTATCTTTGTTTCTAGCAAAGGTGAGAAATTTGCAAGGTCATAAGTCATTAACAGCAGTGTCTTTAATCAGACAATCAGAAATATTGGTTGGAAGGGATTTCTGGAAGTCAGCTATCATGAGTGCATGTTCATAAATTTATATAAATTCTTGAGTTTAGTGTTGTTTGAAATAGAAATATCAAACAAGGAGTTCAATAAAGGAACAATCCATGTTTCATTAGTGAAATATTATAATTAAGCAGTTCTAAATATGTACTACAGTCAGAGACCGCATCTTTTTACAGCAGACATTCTTATTATTGTGGTACTTAGAGAAACAAAGGATTGAGGTTAATGGAGTTAACAGACTGTTCATTTAAACCCAAAATTTGCAGAAAATTGTCTAAATACTCTTTGGCATGCAGCATCTTTGGCACTGTTATACCAAATATTGTGTTAGTTATCCCTCAAATCACAAAATGTATATAAAGCTGCCAAAAATGTATCTATAGTCCACACACGTACCAAATTCACATTTTTACAACATATACAGAATGTCCAGATCCTAAATTCATAAACCCACCCTGCACTCATATTGGGGTCCTGGCAGCTTCTGTAACAGAGAAGACTGATAAGTGGACCAGAAGATCATTTAGAAATATCATCTATTACAATCCACCATGACAATGGTGTCTTTTGCTTTCAAGATTTAAAACAGAGTAAAAATTTGAACAATAAAACTTGTCAAAAACAAAAGGTATATTCTAGGAAGAAAAAAAACTAACACTGGAATAAAGACAGAAGCAGCAGTGCAGCCTTAAAAATCGCAAGACATTCCCCTGATAGCTTTGCCATTGATTATGCCAGAATTTTTGTTAAATGCATTTCATCTCAGCTCAAAATTTGAAACTGGTCTCATGTACAGCCTAAATAAATCCAGAAAAGACTCATAGGTATGTCCTCCTTTTAAGCCAAGTTTGTTAACCAATCATGCTAAAAAGTATAGAAGAACAGCAATCTTTAGATTTCTGACTATAAGCCCAACAGTTATTTTTCGTATCTAGAATTCCTCTGGTGATGTAAGGAAATTAATGCAATACACTATTCACAACATTATAACACACTATAATTATCTCCATGGATGCCAGAAACAATTTTGACCACTGTGATAGGCTGGGTACTATCCAAAAGAAAGAAAACCAGTATAGATTTTAAAATATATGGGTACAAGTGCACTACACTTTAATCGCACTGACAAGAACTTGAAGGAAGCCAAGGACAGCTGGGGCTGGGGAAAGGATGATGTCGATTTAATCTTTAAGACTGACAGCCCTGTTTGGGACAAGGAAAGCTGAGCGGATGTGATCCAGCAAGGGAAAATCATTGTGGGGGAAGAGAAGCTGTAGGAGTATTACATTTAAAATTAATATGGAACTTGAGGGGATGTTTAATGTAAAGCAAGCTAAATGTTTTGCTAAAAAATGAGGCCTTTGTACTCTTTTGAAACTATTACATGCTAAAAATGTGGTCTTTGTATTCTTTTGAAACTATTACCGTCATTTTTTTGCTCCCCTCCAGCTAAGTCCCTCAGCAGACATTAAAATAGTTGTAAATGGTAATTAGCAGTCAGAAACACATTTTACCACAACAAACAAATGTGCCTGGAGGAGCTCAGCCTTGGTGCTCTGGGACAAACTGCCCCAACATCATCCCTGGGCAAACAGCTTCCCAAGGCCTCACACCACCCTGGCTCCAGAGGCACACACGACACCAGTGCCTGCTCCAACACAAGGGTAATCCTGGGGAGGCCTGGGAAGACCGAGAAAGGTGCTAGCAAAGTGGTGGTGAAGGCACAGACACACAAGTCTGCAGCCCCTGTCACAGGGAGTGATGAGCACTGGTGAGTCTTCAGGGAACTGGAAAAAACTGAATTCTTACTTGAACTTGCAAACCAGTTGGAGGGAAGGAAAAACTGCTAGGAAAAGCTGGGAGTGCCCTTTTCTGCCTTAACCTCTCCAATTAAAATGAACTCTGGCAACAACTGTGATTTCCCAGGGCATCCAGCCCTGTTTGCACAGGGCCGTTACTTACATGCTGTTTGTAAATAATCCTGCCCGATCACCCTGCTTTAAGGAACCAAGACACTTTAAATTGTTCACATCTTCTCCAAAGGAAAGCTGACTGGCAGTTTTGCACCTGCTCCTACTCAACACAAGAAACCAAGTAGACTTGCCTTGGCTTCACAACCTTCGCAGACCTGCCTTTTCATAGCACCTCACAGAATGTTCTTCCCTTGTGCACGCTGGAAAAGTTCTGCTTCAAGCTGGCTACAGAAACATGGCCAGGATTTGTCTTCCAAAATTTGTTCACACAAAAATTCCATTTATGCAACAGTTGCTGCCTTCATACAAAGACAATGAAAAGGCACCAACAGTGCAATCTGATGCCATGCCCCTGAGGATCACTTAAATGACAGCCTTGAATTCTACCATGTACATTTCCCTCCAGGAAGCAGAAATATCATACTCTCACAATGATTTATAGAGAGCTGTTGAAAAACCTTTGCCAACCTCAGGAAGTCAGCAAAAGTTATATTTTCACCTGGTTTAGAAAGAGGGAAAAACAACCCGGAGACCATAGGTGTTCTCTTGGTTTGCTCTTTGAAGCCATTAAATCATTGAACAGCCAGCTCATCATATAAACATCTGACGTAGCTGAATGAGGCTACAAGATGCAAGGATGTTCTTCCAGTCAACAGGCTATAATTTGTCACCTACAAGAAATGAGAGCATTTCCCTACATTTTGAACAAGCACAGCAAACCAGCACTGCTACAGATTTCTAAACTGACAAAGCAGGGTTTCCAGCTTCCAGGTTTTTCTATATACATGTTAATCACATTAACAATGTCAACAGCCACTGAGGTAAAAAGGGAGAGAGACATTTCTGTTTGCACAATAACATATCTGCAGAGAAGCTTTCCCTATAAAGGGTAAAGAGCATCCCTGTAGTTCTCCCTCAAAACTCCCACTGTCTTCTACTGTAATCTCAATAGAAATCTGCAATATTTGGGCTTTACCAAAAACCGCTTATTAAAACTAACACCCTCCTTTGAGCCCAGAAGAGATCCTGTCTGCTGGTTTCTCCCACCTATGCCCAGAGAGAAGGATGTATTCCCTTGAAGAACAAATATAAATACCTAAAGGTTAAATCCTGTTTTGGTATCTATTTATGTAATGTGTATATATTATTTCTCTGATAGGATATTGTATTTCTGCTTACAAACACCCGTCACATACACTATAACTGATCTACCTGGCTTCACCTATGTTTCATACACAATAGTAAGAGTTACTGCCTAAAAAGTTTGCTTTTGTTTGCTTCCTAAACATAGCATTCCAGCTTTCAAGAGTATTTAAGATGCACCTAACTTCAAACATGTTATACACTGTGGCCTAACCAAAAGCATATTGAAATCAAACTTTCATTGAGTTTTAAATGGCATTGGGATCAAGTTTTTGGTGCTCAGAGAAAGCTTTTTTTTTTAAGCGTATGTTATTGCACTCAAAAACATTTAATCCAGTTCTGGCACTATCTCTTAAATGTAATTTTCCACAAATAATAGTAAAAAATTCAGGATTGAAGTGGTCCCTAAAAAAATAAACATCAATGGACCTGGATCCACTGAGTTAGTGTTTTCAATATGGGTCAGAACTTTATTACCAAAGAACAACAATCATGTCATTTTCTCCATCCATAAACTGTGAACAACATCTGTCATAGAGATACTGATAATGGGTAAAAAGGTGTATATCAAACCTAATTAGTTTAATGACCAATAGTATTAAAAATAAAAAATTGTTTGTAAATTAAATGTAGATCTCTCTGTACTCTCATTATACCTGAACATTTATCATAGCAACGCACTTCAGTTCTTTTCTAAAATTCCCTATATCTCTTTAAGTTATGGGGCAAATTCTATAATTCTTACTCAAACAGACCATGAACGAAGTTTAGCTGGACCAAGGACTGTAGATTTTGGCCTCCAATTCAGAAGTTCCTCCTGCCAATAGATCCTTAAGTAATACCATGATTTCTGTTACAGGTCTAACTTAATCTGGGTAAATTCTCACATGTATTGCAACAATTATTTCTGATTATACAAACTCAGCTGATTAGCTTTAGACAATCTGCATCTCCTTCCTATAAATGAGTTCCCCTCCTTCATGTTGAAAGTCATCAGTGTCGAGATGAAAGCAGGTACATGAAAGCCGCAGCACAGTCGATCCCCTTGCTTTCAGATTTGCCCAGTATGGCAATGAAACAGCTCCAGACTTTATTTTTGAAAACATTCCTTTATGCAAACATCAAACACTTGTTCATGTTACCAGCACAAAACCTACTTAGAAATAATTACAATCATAGCTGTGGTCATTGACGAAAGTGTTGTTCCAGAAGCTGGCAAATTTGTATGGATTCATCCAATCTATGCTAAGTCATTCATCCCAACAAATAATTTCAGAAGGTCAGTGGTCGGTGGGGTTGAAAGCCTGTGCTTGTGCTAAAAGGTGATGTTTGAAATGCAGCAGATGATACGCCATTATTTTTCGCTTTGAACATTAATACAAACTCCCAATGACACAAGATACAATAATGCTGAGCTTTGCTAGGCAAAAACCGACCTAAACCAAAGCAACAGGGGCTCATACAACCCAGTCTGCAGTTCCATTAATTCAGTGTAAATACTCCTATGGATCAACCTAGTTCTAAGATTTTTTCATTTAAAAACTTAGAGACACTGCAGTCACTGCCAGTGACCGACCTTGATGCAAACATCAGCTGATTATCAATCAGATAACCCCGTTCTGAGCAGGCAGCTTCTGTTCCTTTTTTAGCAGCATATGCTTTTCCAAACCATTGTTCGTTCTATCTCCCACCAGCACTCTTATTTTCTGCTGTCTGCTTTGGTTTTTAAATGCTGGAAAAGAAACTCTTCTGTTGTTAACCTTCTTAATACTCTCCTGTTTAAAAAAAAAATCTCTTAAATACACTTTAATATTTCCAAGCTTTTCCTTAATTTGAACTCCATATCACTCACTGCCTCTCATCTATTTCTTTATTGGTATTTCTGTATTCTTTCTAAGCCCTCTCTTTGTTACACCAGGCAGACCTAACACTAACCTGTTATTTTACACAAAAATATCTTTTTGTTTCATCAGTGCCCTCACATTGCTCTATCCCATTTATGGTCACAAAATACATTACAGTTTCAAAATTAAATATAAAATACATAAATTATGTAACAATTGAGAATTTCAAATCATTACTTCAGAAACACAAATACTAGAACCAGCTCTCAGCTGGAATTCACTTGAATTTAGTTTGCTTCAGAACCAGAATGTCCAAAATGAAACTCTTAACAGGATTAACAAGCACTAACTCAACTTTCAGTCTCACGATTTGGCTTAAATTGCTTTTAAGGGCATATAATGCTGCCAAATTAAACATTTAATTGGGAAAAGTTCAGTCAACATTCTAAGAAAACAGTTGTTTTTGTTTAGTCAAGGAAAAATACTGTGACTGCTCAAGGATAAGAAAGATCTAGGTTTGAAAGTGCAGGGACCCAGGGTACACATTGAGTACATGTTATACAATCTCTTTCACAAATGTTTCTTCCTATGGGCTGTCATATTTTTATCCTGGATTTCCTCAGCAGAAATGCACATGCAAAGCTCATGCCCAGTTGGCTGACACATTGGCAAAGCCCCTCACCTAACGTAGGCTCGCTGCCCTGAGGGTTCACACACACAGAGTAAACCTGACCTTCCCGTGATGTGTCAGGTCCTACTGCACACTCCCAAGCCAAGGCCAGAGCACATGTGCAGGCACTGGGGAGCACCTGGGGATTGCCAAGCCAACTGCGCACACGCTGCTTATCCTGTCCACGTGCTCGGGAAATACCGAGGCATGACAGGAGCAATCAAAATGCCTGTACTACCACGTGTACTGAAATGCCAGGCAAATTCCTCCTGAACACAATGTCTACCTTGAAAAAACAAATGGCATATTCAGAAAAAGGATACCCCCACAGACCCTTGAGTCAAAGTCAGTTTGGTTTTGTTTCCTTTTCATGTATTTTGACAAACGCTATTTCTGAAGACTGCTCTAAAGCCTCACTGCTTTCATGTTTAAAACCTTTTTCTAATTAACGGTCTTCATATACCCCTTCCCATTTACACCTATTAGTGCTAATGCACTGACAGAGAGCAGTAAGGTGCCTTTCAAACTCTCTTACCCCTCTCTATCCCCCATAATCAAC
Organism: Phalacrocorax aristotelis; assembly: GCF_949628215.1. Taxonomy (NCBI): domain Eukaryota; kingdom Metazoa; phylum Chordata; class Aves; order Suliformes; family Phalacrocoracidae; genus Phalacrocorax; species Phalacrocorax aristotelis. Next base: position 120,052,825 of record NC_134278.1, on the reverse strand, counting down.
CATTTTCACAGCCCTGCTTTGTACCTGCTCCATTTTGATTTCATCCATCTCTAGCAGGACTTGAGTTATATTTAAAAATCATCCCTGGAAATTCCTGAGCCAATAAGTCTCAAAGGTACATTTGCCTTTTTGTGGCAGCATCTCACTAGCTGTCGGTGTTGGTATTTCATGGTATGGCCGAGCAGTATACACTGGTACCTACTGGTCAGTCATTTCCAGACTGGTGGGAATCACTAGAGCTGGTGACACCCATCCTGTAAGCAGTTCCTGTTATCTGTCCCCAACCACGGCAGCTCAAGTTGATCTGGTTTCCTTTCCTGAGCTACCTGTCTGGAGGATACAGAGAAGCTGGAGCCAGACACTTCTCAGTGGTGCACAGCAGTAGGACAAGAGGCAAAGGACACATGTTGGAAAGTGGGAAATTCCAGTTAAATATAAGCATTTATTTTTTCTTTACCATAGGTGGTCAAATACTGGAACAGGTTGCCCAGAGCAGTTGTAGATCTCCCTCCTTGGAGGGATTAAAGACTTGACTGGACACAGCCAGGAGCAAACATCTAATTAGACCTACTTTGAACAGGGGGTTATACTAGATGACCCCGTGGAGGTCCCTTTCAACCTAAATTATTCCAGGGTTCTTTTATTCTAGTTTCTCTGACTGATGAACAACATGATGTTATTTTTCATTTCTATTGCTGATGACTTCCAATTTTGCCACCAACACATCACATTATTTCACCTTTTGCTGAAGTCACTGCTAACAAATAGATAAGAACTTACAAACAAATCTGCTAACAAATAATTAAGAACATAGAAACAAATCAGTATTTTATGAAACATACTTGCTACCAATAATCATGTGCTAATTTGTTCAGAATGAAGGGATGGATATCATCCACTTTTCTATTAGAATGAATTAAATTTTGTTATGTTCTTAGACCTCTGATTAATGACCTCTGTGGTCATTCCCGCTCCAGGAGATGTCCTATCTTTATTCCCATGTTCAGCATCACAGTCCTTACATAGAGTTCAATATTAGTCTTCATTATCTTGATTATTAGCCTAAACTAATCCAACGCACTTCTCGTCATAGTGGCTTAATGTCTTCTTTAGTTGTTCATTCACTGTTGTTATTGTTATATATAAGGTACTATTTATTTACTATTTGCAAGATCTAAATCAGTTTGGGGATTTTGTTTTATCCTTTTATTTCCTGACTGTGACAACAAAGCTGTGTTTTCTATTTGCTGTAGGCTTTTTGTCAACTTCTTAATGTCTGTTTTGGAGGTGGTTATTAATCCACATAGACCTGCACTCTTTCACCTTTCTTCCCAAGGAAGACAAAAAGAATTCAGGTTTTATTACAGGTTTTGCACCTCTGACTTGTGGAATTCTAGTCCTGCTCCATATTCAGCTCTTGAGCTCATCGTTGTAGCTATCAGCATGAAAGAGACTCCCTAAATTTTATGCTTTCAAAGTTAGAAGATAAAACAAATTACAGACCTACTCTTGTTCATCCTATCATTTAACTTAAGAGGCGTTACAACGAGGCTCTTCTCAGACATTCTGGCATGCCTAAGTCCGGTCCAAAAGTGCACAGTCCCCCTGCTGGCACAGGAGCTATTAAGTAAAGAAATCTCTTATATACAGGAATAATTGGGTTCAACCATCATTCTCCAATATATATCCAACAAATAATAGGGCACGGCTTTTGTGCATGTCATTGTGTGGCTGTGAATGAGAGTCATACTCAAGGAATATAAAACTACATATTCATTTTGCAGTATTTATGATGCAAAGTATGAACACAGGTGCTTGCTGAGCAATGGTGAATGACAAGACTAAAAGCCAGACATCTGCACTGAATAACGTAAATAATTCAACTGTTTGCTCTTCAGAAGTGCTGAGGATCTACACCTTTAAGCTGCAAATGCTTAACTCTATCAGCTGTCTGGTGCATGTCTCTCCTCAACAAACTGCGCGGTAGAGGCTTGAATTTTTTCTGCTTAATTCATCACATTTTAGCCAGCGTCAAAGTCTGTAGTCCACCAACAGCATAATAAAATGAACAACCCCACACTCCTTTCACTTTAGCCTTTCAGGCCAAGATGCTAACCACCCCTGAAGGCAAAGGAGTCTGGCCTCGCTATGGAGTCAATAAACTCTCTGGTTTGACAGGACCCGGCCAGTTTGGCTATAAAGGCCATTCACTGAGTGCAGGTGAGTATCATACAGAGATACCCACAATAAGGGTTACTTCAGCTTGTAATAGATGCTGTGTGAGCCCTGACTGGCACTGGCTGGTAGCAGGCAAAGTATCTGCTGGTATCTTCCCTCAGCTCTCTCCAAGTACACTTTCAACAGCTGGGAGAGCTGGCCCTCATATGATGCTTTCTGCTGTAATCCTAAACCAACCTGGGCCCTTCAGCACTTCACCTGACTTCATTCTAGTCTGCTAATTTCACTTGCTCCCAGCTCTTGCAAGTCCTGAAAGCGCACACTTCTTAATACCTAAAATACAGCTATTTGAAATCATGCTGCCAAAACAGATGTATATACTTCTAACTTTAAGCAAAAGGATAACTAGCATTTTAAAAGTAAAACAAGAATAAAACAGACAGTGTTTTCCTGCTGACAAGTGTGTAAGACAACGTAGCAGACATGCATTTTTGAAATGCAGGTGGGCTTTTATCCCTGCCAGTGCACTGCCAGTGGCAGTTCCAGATGTGGGGAAATCAATGTCCCCAGATAAAAAAAAGAGGGGGATTTGCAATGATACGGAACAGAGGAAGACTGGAGCAAACTGGCACCATCTAGAAAGTTGGAAGAGAGCCACACAAATTACGGCCGGAGCTCCTTGGAGCCCTGTCTGAAATCAAAGCTGTTCCCCTCTCTGGAGGAAACTGCACAGGAAAAAGATGAATGGGAGAGGGTAGATGACAGGTATAGCCTTCATTGCACATGCAAAAGGTACAAATTACAATCCCTTGAGCATACAGAGGCAAAGCAAGGTTCACAGTGCCTTATTATATTGAGCCACGTTATGAAAATGACTGTTTACATTGGTTCATTAACATTTATACAAGGCTGTGAACATGAGAAGTAGCAAGTATCAGCACAGGCATCAGCATAGTCTCTCAACTTTGACATGTTCCTGAGTGTTGTAACAAATGAAAATACACTTTAATCCTAAAAATTATTGCCCACCAAAGGTGGTGTTTAGCGTATTGTCTCTCTATATCATTTCTGACCATTGAAACTAAGTCAGAAATTGATACCATCAGTGGGTATTGTTATCCTGAGCAATTTATTTCTTCCAAAAGACAAAACGTATGCAATCATCCATAAATTAACAAATTCAACCCACTAAACTAGCCCATTTGGCACTGCAAGGCTATGTAGGTGCTTTGTTGTTAAAATACCTTTAGTCATATTTGCCTTACTGCCTGGAGAAAGGGAGGTTATTTCCCAGCTTCCTACTATTAATTTCTTAATTTTTTGATAATAGTAACAGATCTCAAATCAACCTGAGGTTTTAGGAGAAAGTGCCAGGGTCTATTGCCTAAAGCGAGTACCCCAACATCTCAGAGTGTCAGCTTTGTTTGAATGCCAGCTAGAGCAGTAAAGGTTATAAACATAAGAAATACATATCCTCAGCTCTGCTGGATGAAAGAGTGAAAGCAAATAAGTCTCTCCCCCAACCTCTGTGCCCTTTCAGGGCAGGTCCTTTTCTTCAGAGGGGCTCTTGGTTGGGCAATACCTGCTCATTTCCTGGATCAACGCAAGTTCTACAACGTCCTTCTTGGTGTACTTTCATATATTTCTGTCTGCCATCCTGAAAGGTTGGCCGTGTCTTACTGTCTCTCCCGGCAGTGGTCTGGCTGCAGAGAGTGCTCACTGTGTGCACCTAGCTCTGCTCCACCAGCCTCTCCTCAACGGGCTTCCCCGGTGGTGTTTGGCAAAAAGGCAGCCTGCTGGGTGCAGGGGCCGGGGCAGGCTTCCCCTCTGCTTCTCAGCTACAGCCTTTTAAAGTAGCATATGGCTTGCAGCAGGAGGGAAACTGTTAAACCTCAGGCACGTTAATAATGAAAACCCTCGAAGACTGATGTTGGGACCAATCTCACTTAATACTAGTATTAATGACATTGGCACAAAAATATAAAAGCAAACAAATAAATTTCCTGAGACCTAAATGTCTGGAGGCCTTGTCAACAGAAGGAGGACTGGGGGCTCACACAGCAAGAGCTGGATTATCTGGAAGGGTAATAGAAATGGGATGAAATTTAATAGCGGTGTGCAAGGTCAGAAGCTTTGGAACTAATAACAAGACTTTCTGCTATAAACTACGAGGTTGTCAGCTGGAGGAGCTACATAGGCAGAAGTATATTTGCAGAATACGAGATGTCTGCAAATCATCAGCCATGAAAAGAGTAAACCCATCAGGTGATGTATCCTCAGAAGAGCAAAGGAAGATTAATTCCCATGGTAAAGGTCCTTATGAGAGCTACTCCTTTGAAATACTACGTACAATGCCAACCATGCTCCAGAAAGAGTCCTTCCAACCAGAACAGGCCCAGAAATAGTCTTCAAAATTATCAAGATAATGTTCTGATGCAACAACCTCACATTTTACCCTAGCAAGACCAGGACAAGGAGGAGAGTATTCCTGTCTGGTCATTTACCAGGCAAATTAAACAGTCCAAAGGGGGCTTTAAGCTAAAAGACACACAGGTATAAATTTTAGAAGAAAAAAAGAAAAACATGTCTAGCAGCAAAGTTCTGGAGTGCCTCCCCATCCAAGTCCCATCATCTCAGGTGGGGTTTGAAAAGTTCATAGAAAGGTGAAGGTCAGGGGAGTAAACTTGAAACAGGACAGGATTTACAGTAGGAAAACTGCTACCTATATGCTACATATTAGCAACAGACTGCTATCCCACACTTTTCTCTGTGTTTCTCTGCAGCAAACATCCACAAAATTTGTTTATTTTTTTTAGCATTTCTGAATAGCACTGGCAAGTTTTTTCCCCCTCCATTTCTTGCAAAAGTGCCAACGGCTTTTTTGCTTTTCGCATTAACGCTGTAACGGTGCATCTCTCAAACACCTGAAGGTATGCCTGACAGCTTGCCTCCTGCTGCGCCCCACACAAGCTCTCTGTAACAAAGAACAGTAGGATGTGCCCATTCGGCCTTGCTCCAGCTGCCTCCTCTCAGCTGATTTATTATTTCTGTAATTTCTAAAACAGTATGGTGTATTCCTTTGAATCTGTTCCGTCTGTCACACTTCCCTAGCTTACAAACAATGCAAGGCGCCACCTGGAAGAAATACATCATTTGCACTGCTCCCTCCACCTAGATGCCGTTGCAGATGCATCCCTTCCCATTAAACAAGACCACTTGTTGTAGTCCTTAGCCTTGCACCACAATAATTGCTGAAGGATTACGCCTCAGAGTCAGAAAGAAGCAGCATGTAAAATACAAATCAGGCTCTTAAAAACACCTCAACCCTGTGAAAGACAAAATCGGTGACAGAAAAGGAGGCATGACAAATGGTATAAATAAGGCAGCAGCAAGTTTCTTGAGGAGAGAGTTAAAGCGAGTAAAGAAAAGGTAGGATAGAAGAACATTCCTGATCTCATGTTCTAAAAGCACCAGAGACACACACAGCTCCTCAGAGCTCTGCCCGTGCCTGAAAGTGATTTCAGGACACTAGAAACATCTCATCAATGTTGCTAAGGAAAATGGAAATTTATTCCATGTTTTCCTTGACAAGACCCATGCACTACAGAAACAGCTACTGGGAAAGCACAGCCAATGGCTCAGAGCTCCAGCTTGGACAGTTAGTAGAAAGAGCAGAAAACCAGTCAAATTAAATGGGTAGAAAATGAAGGCCTTGTCTCAGAGGGACATGTCCTCAATTCCCAGATAATCAAATAGCAAAGGCATTTCTCGAGATAGCTGTTTGCTGTTGAAAATATTAATTTAATCAGATTACGTCTGGGAAACATTTAAATAGAAGAAACTAGTGTGTTCTAATTTCTCTGGACATTACTAAACTTGAAATGTTTCTATGCCCCTAAACCAGAATATCATAGAGTGCTAGTTCTGCCAGACTTTGCCTCAAACTACAATGACAGAAAATTTCAAAACATCCAGCTCTCCTGGGGTATGGGAATTCCAGTTTCCAGTCAGATCTCTCAGGTGTCACTGACAGAATTAGACTTTGGATTGTCCCCACACCTAAGTTTTCTTTAAGTGCGCTCACAGCATTTCTGTCTTTCACTGAGAAAATTGATGTATTTATTATATTACTAATAGCAGCCACTGACTCTTCTGCTGCACCTTACCAGGACAGCTTTATTTTGCAGGCTGGAAACAAATGGTCCCTTCTTAAATATGAGATGCCAACCGCTAAGCCTTGCATGTAAATGGACAAAAAGACATCTGCAGAACACAACCCAAAAGCAGGATCAGTTCCTCCTGACGCTGTATCTATCTATTACCTAGACTTCCCTTCACTTTTCTAACAGCATCGGACTCAAGCCCAGTGCTCAAAGCTGCATCTAGTTTGTAATTAAAACACGCAAAGTTTGGTTTCTCTTGTTCCCTCTGATAAAGCAGCAAAGGTCTTTTTCCCTTGCTCTAGAAGAGCCACTTAAAAATAACAGAGTGCTTAAAAATTTCAATGTAAATGAGCTCCAAAGAAAGTTCAAGAGAAACAATTTCCCCACTTCTTTAAGGGTTCCATGCTAAAATCAGTCTTTCACAATGACCACACATTAGAAAACCGAAATTGTTGCCAACATGAACACTACACTTAGATCACAATTTGAATTAATGAGCTTGCTTTTCACCTTCATCTCCCCCTTCTTCAACGCTTTCCTCCCCCTCCCAAATAAATGAGCCGTGTTCCTAATAAAGTGCTTGAAAGGAAGGCTGGGAAATTTAATAATAAAAAGCTCTCTGAAATTAAGTTTCTGGCAGTGCTTTAAAAAAAGCAAATGTTATTACTTGGTCCTTTGCTTTTCCCCAAAGCAAATTTCAGTCCTTTGAGGACAGCACAAATATAAAGCACATAATTTACAAACCTTTTATTTGGCAATTTGCCTGGTCCAAATAAGCAACTACAATAGGAATTGCCAACTGAGTATTTTAAAGATACTAGTACAAGAAGAGAAACTGCATATTGCAGAAGAAGAAAGTCTCTGTCTAAACTATCAAATAATAGACTTTCAATAGGGAGAAAATTGTTGAACATGTTAATTTTCATAGGAAATGGAAGGGAGCATTAAAAACTGAAAACCCAACAATAATCATTGGAGTTCTTATCATCTAGTAAGTTTCCTAATCTCAGCTCTTTTGCATTTGCTGTACTGAAGACAACAAAAGGGAAAATACCAAGAGTTTGCCTTAGACTATTCAAGTCCAGAACCACAAATGAGCAGATACCAGACAAAGCAAACGCAGATTTTTGCTTCTGCACATATAATATCAAAAAGAGCTATCAAAATACTCTTGACATTTTTGAAAACTAAAAAAATGTCAATTAAATAGTGAAAACTTAATCAGGAAAACAAAAGCAAGGGTAATTTTTAAATTTTGCAACAGCTACGGTGTCTTAGACTGTTTCTTACATAGCTCTCAAAGAACAGTGCACGAAAATCAGGCTCCATTGAATTCTCTAGGAATTTTCCTGTTGCATCCATTGGGTCAGGATCATGCTATAACGCAGTACATAATTCTGTAGAATTATTTATCAAGAGACCTACAGGCTAGATTTTCACATCCTCTTTCATAGTTAAGAGTCGTACCATTTTGCATCATGATAAATTTGTACCATTTTGAGAGATTCACACTTTATTCCTTAATCACTTCCAGTGACTATTTTGGACTACTTACCACCAAAAAGAAAAATGATTTTGTGCTCTGTCCCTCTACACTTCACATGCCTCAGACAGATGGTTGGTTCCACTAGCTGAGTCAAAAGAAATAAAAGGCTGAAGTGTGTGGGAAAGCATCTTCCTTTGTAAAATTACTAGGATTTTTAAGTTGGTTTGTTCTGAGTACAAGCATAAAATGTATCTGCAGGAAAAGTTTTTTATTTGGGATTACTTTGTTACTCAAGGTGCATTGGTCACCTGAGGCATGCCTACTCATCTTTCCAGGAACACTGCCATTTGTAGCTGTGTGCATACGTTGATTTCAGTATTTGCATTATACCCCATCCACCTCCTTCTCTCCCTTAATTATAACCATTTTCTTTCTTCTAAAATATAGCATGATACTTCAGAAAAATACACCAGAAAAGATGTATTCACAAAGCTTAAAAACAAACTCAAAATCAAAAGCCCACTTGCAGACAGGACACCCAGTTCAGAAATATTCAGAACTGGAGGTTTGGCTTATGACAGCCTACACTGCATGGATCCAGAAAGATTTGAAATATTTGGACACTGGTCTTTGACTAGGATAAAAATCATGTAAATACATGCTCTGGTTTGCTGAGTGAGACAGGAATTAGTCAAAAGAGTACCTGGCACACACCTGTAGCAATCTTTCTGTGTCAGATTCAAGGTCCACAAGCTTTGTTGAACTTGTCTTCTCCTATCCCTTCCTCTAAAAAGGCTCCCCAGTCATTAACCCCACACCTTCAACAAGCAATGAGGTTCTTCCCAACCAGAAGCTGAGAAACAGGATGTCAACTCAACTGTGCACAAGTATATGCACGCCAGTCAGATAACATGTTTGAACTACAAAGCCTCACGTGGACCACACATAAATGGATGCAAGCAGGTGACTGTGAATTGAACATCAAATACAGGATTATCTTCCTTCATAAAAAATTAATTCCACCAAACCAAACCAATGACTTCTATAACAAAAGGCACTAGATGATTCCTCTGAGCTTTCAAAACCTTCAGGTTTTTCTGTCAATATTATCCTTCCATGAGACTGAAGGATGGTTGTAGGGCATACAAAAAGTTAGTGGCTTGCTAGCTCATGTCATGCTGTGAAAAGTTGGCTACAAGCTTTTTAGTCATACTAAATTTCTAGCAGGAACGTGCAAAAAATATGTAGCACAGCATTTACAACAAGTAAAAAGTCAACCCCTTTCCAGCACTCACATAGTGCAGTCAACAAGTCGCTTCTAGCCTGCAAAACCTCTGTATGTGGTTCCCAACAGAATTCATCAACCACAGTGGTCTTCAGCAGGACTGGCTGATTGCCTGGGCAGCAGCCAATATAGAGATGGCTTCAGCTGTTTATGGAGCAGGAATGAGCATCCAGGACCCAAAGACAGAAGACATCCAGAACCACCTGCCCCAGTCCTTCCCACTGCTCTGCCCAGCAGCAGGAGGCCATTGCAAGATCTGACAGCCCGTGGCCTAAGCAGAAGAATAGAGCTGTGTGCACACCAGCGGCTATAAGTTCAGGAAAAGGAGAAGCTAAATCTCCTTTCATGACTGTCCCTTTCATGACCAGGGGACTTAAAAGACCCTCTCCTCCATGTCACCCTGTGGTGGCATGATGCACAGCTCTGCTGCCCTCCTGTGTAGATCAGAGTTGTGTAATCACACCTCAGACAGATGGATGGTCCACAGTACTACTGCAAGACTTGTTTCATAACACATCTACTATTAATTAACCAGTTTATGTATACAGTGAATTTAATCCAACAGTCACGTCGCATAGCAGACATTTCTATAACCCAATTAAGCCACAGGTTATTCATAAAGTCATACAGATATGTCCAGAGATTATGTCCACCAGAGCACAGGACTGGCTGAGGAAAATACTTGCAGTAGAGAGTAAATATATGGGGCAACATTTTCAGCCGGGGTAAGTTAGTGTTCCTCGCCTAATGCTGGCAGTAAAATCCTTCAGTGCGTAGTAACTGACCATTTGGGCCTCTGGATTTTGCACTGGGTTATGATATTAACATACACATCATGGTTATCTTCCTTGTAAAATAAAAATGGGCTAAGAAATTTTAGGATTGGGTTTGGAATTTCAGGTTGAAAACCCATTCAGTCTTCTGCAAGTTTAATTTGGACAGACCAAAATTTTGAAATCTATAGTAATGACACCTTGACATTTACAGGCAGGGAGCTTGTAAAGACTATTCATTTTTGACTGAGAAAAGTTGGGAAGAGTTATACGTGTGTCAGAACCAGAAAACTGGCTCTGACATTCATTTTGCAATTTGTATGTTGCCTATCCAAAAACACCAAAGCATTGAGATAGATCAAAGGTACAAATTTTGACTCATTTTTCACATGCTGAGAAAATTCTGTTGGAAACCGTGTTTTTAAAGTGGCCAGGATTTTCAAAAGTCTATGAATAAATTCTAAACAGCTTCTTCCAAATTTAGAAGTAGTGATGGATGAATAGATATTCTCCAGCCACTACTTTAAATAAAATTCAAGTCTGAGACTATATAAGTGAAACTTCAAAATAAAGATTTTAAAAAGAGGTTATATAGGCCAGAATTTAGGATTTAAATTCAAGCATCCCTTCAACCTTAACTACCAGATCACTTATTTGATGTAATCATTAATGCAAAACAATACCTGTTTTAGTCTTCTACTTTAACTGTAAATCTTTTAATAACATTCTGTACACAAGGCTTAGCAATGAAATATGTATAACTAATCTTACTGAAATATTCCATATAATCAATTTCTACCTTGATTTATCACTCATGTGCAGATTTGTGAGAAATACACATAAAAGATTTTTATCATGGAGTCATCTCCAATAGTAATGTTAAACGAAGAAATCTATGAAAGCTTATAGAAACCTCCTTTCCCCCCACAGGAGATGTCAGAGATCTGCCAGACAACCCCTAAGAATAAGATTTTTGCATGTAGATTTCTGATTCAGCTGCAAATAAGTTGCTACAACACGTTGCCAGACAACTCCCTGTGCTCTGAGAACTAGAGGAGGCTTAGAAACAAAATCTCATCTCCATGCTAAGTGTGTACGTGTAGAATCATTAAAAACCATGATCTTCTCCCTCACAAGAACAACAAGGAAAGGTCTGTCCATGCCAGCACTGCTGACATACTTAAGGCTGCAGTGTGGCTGGAGGTGTCCAGGCCTTACTTGCTCTTACAAACACCTCTTTCAGCAGGATCTGTTAGTGCAGGCTGTTAGCTGTCTCTTATTCCACAAGCAATGTAAAGCATTTTCAAAATCTTGTGCTTCTTAAACAGAATGGAAGACGCACACTTTTCTGGTTTAGCTTAACAAAGGCAGCTCCCTCTGATAAAAGGACAGGTTATGCCTTTAAAGGGTTAAATTTTGCCATGTAATTAAATTAGGTTTTGCCCTGGATAGACACACCTACAACTGGTTGTTTGGTGTTTGGTTGTTTTTGGTTTTGGTTTGTTGGTTTTTTTGTTTGTTTGTTTTTGTTTTTTTTTCTCGTGAATGGGAGCTCTATACCAAGAGAAAAAAGAGCTCAGTGAAAACTGACAAAGTGTGAATAATCCTTCAATGAATTAGAAAAGCCAGAATCCATAAGCAACTCTGGGTAAGGATTCCCAAGTGGAGAATCTCATCCTGAATGATGCTACTTTTCGGAGATAAAAGGGGAGTAGAGAGAGAGATGATACCTCTACATCTTATTCATGCCTGGTGTAAAAGAAAGCGGGCTTTTAAAAAAAAAAAATCAAACAAAACAACCAAACCCACAAACAAACAAACCATGCAGCTGACGGATCCACTACTGAGCTGAGCAGACTGTGCTCGGAGAGCTGCTGTGCTCCAGAGAAGGAATCATTCACAGCTTTTAGCACCAAGGGGAAATACACAGTTTTTATGCCACCTTCCTGCGAGGTAATTAACAGGGACCTTCAGCTTTACTCAGCTCATTTTTCTCTCCTTAAAAATGTCAGAAAACGGCCTCCTCTAGATTCAGAGTGAATCCTGAAGTCAGTAACCAACTACAAATTCAGACATCATACAGTGGACTCTCTACTTCTGGAGCCTGCTTCTGGTGTGCTTCACAGGCTTGCTCTGAGGAGTGAGGGATGGATCTGGCCTTTCATTAACAACAGGCTGCATTTCACCAGAGAAGACGTGCTGTGCTACCCTACATCACCTGCTTTGACAACAGCAAAGGAGTCTGGTGCTTGCTCTTACAGCATCATTTGAAGAACTGTCAGAAGAAGGCAAGCCAGGCAACGCACTGAGGGTATGGGAAAAACCCCCAGCATAGGCTGAAGCGGGAGGCACACCACACAGCTGTGCATCCCAGTGCCAGGAGGAAAGATGCCTCCTGGGTCTTCGTGTGTTTCAGTGCTACTGCACAGGGCAGCTCTCTGCAGCTCAGCACCCCTCCCACCACTGTACCCTTCCTTTCAGCATTATTGTCTTACAGGATTACATTTAAATTACAGACCTCAAACTAACCTGGAAAATTAAATCCTCTGGAGAGTCAGTGAAAATAGGACTACCCGTAACTCCCAGTTGTCACCCAGCTGCACCACGGCTTCTCTGACCTCTGTTGAGGAACAGAAATCACACAGGCAGAACAACAAAAGGCTTGGGGGTGCTATTTTGTTTTTTACTCCCAAATGGAAAGGAAGACAGAGGTGAGACACTACTTGCTAATATTTTTATTCTGCCTATTCACTTCTCTCTCTTCTGGCTTGTGGCATTCCACTGCTGCTGCTGGCTGAGGTCTCCCACATTTCCCCACAGAGGGGACAGCACATGAGAGCCAGCCAAGACCATCCTCCCGCTGGACACTCGTGCCCCTCACTCAGCTCACTGGCTCTCCTCCCCAGTATCAGTTTTTGTCCTTCTCCCCACCCTGCGCCATGAGCAGTGCAGTCCAAGCCCTTCATCTGTGGTGCAATAAGAATCAGTGCTGCTCACACAGATGACTAAGTCACCAGGCAGCTCTACCTGGGAGATTTCATACCATACTGATTGGATCCTCACTCCTCAAACACCAGCACCTCAGAGGATCATACTTCTGCTAGTTCAAGCAATAATGGTGACTTTCTGGATCAGCAGAACTGTAAAGTACTTCAGGGTGAAAGAGGAGATTTTTAAACAGAAAGTGACTTCACCTGACTGCTTTGAGATGGATGGTGTAGCCCCCTGTTGTCAATTCCTATACTGATATCTATGAGGAAAAACACCTCTTACAGTCCTTTGAGGGAGACCTGCAGTGATCACCAGAGAATGGCTGAAGTTAAACACTGCTAATTCTACTTGGGTTCTACATTTCAAACTTCAGAAATGTTTGGGCTGGCCAGTTCAAGAGACAGACCTTAATCTAAAGTCTGGACCAAGTCCAAGCCCAGAGTAAAGGTACTAAAAAAACTGTGGGGTCCTTGGATTTGCATGCTCCAAACATCCTGAAACACCCTATTTGTGGTACTGGCACTGACAGACACATAATCCTCAAAATTGTGATCTCTTCATTAGATGCAATGCTACAGCGACTGAAGCTTTTCTTAACTCCATTTCAGTCCATTTAAAACCTTTATACCCACATATAAAGTGAAGCTACTGCTTCATAACTGCATTTATCTTGTACACTAACCAGCACTAACAGCTTCTGCCCATAGATTTTGCATATTACTACCCTGAATCTCCTGACAATACCCATGTTACACTGTATGGCTGTATACTTGCCTTTATATATGTCTTGGCTCCTACTGTAAATGTAGGAACTTTCCTGTACTTTCCTGTAAATAATCCTTGTACATAAACCAAAACAAAATCAAAAAAAGAGACAAAAGTAGCAGTAAAAATATCTTCTGCCAATACAAGGAGCTTAGGTAATGGGCTAGACTCATTTTCCTCAGACGATGGAAGATGCCCCTCTGATTAAATTTTAGTGTAGTAGGAAGCAGATAATTAGATGATGAGACAGCATCTCCCACTCTGGGCAAACTGTTTGAAATGTTTTAACTGTTTTTTAAACATAGTTGAATGATAAAGAATCTGGCTTTTCAGTTTTTACAACAATCTACTTAACTTTTAAGTGCAACTGAATTCCCCATTCATTCCAGCGCTTAGAAAACATTTGTCTTAATACATACCATCACACAGTGATAAGTGCAACTTCCCATTTATTAGTGATTATTTATATTTAATGCATATTTATCTTAAACTCCTCCCTCCCTCCCAATTAGTAAATTTTCTTTTTAATTATGTTCACATCTTCAATATTATGGAGCATCGACACATAAATTATTTTGTTCTCAAAACATAAATAAGAACAACCACTTTGTTTTTGTAAAGATCATTACAAAGATTGTGAATCTGCTGAAGAGTGAAGCATGAGCCATAGTGTGTATCCCTTTTAAATCCTATATAAGCTGTCAAAACTCTGATTCTTTAGCTCAGTTGGCTTAAAATAAAACCAACCAAACAGAAAAAAAAACCCACACATTTTTTTGTTCATTCTCTTCTGTACATATAACCCAAGACGCATTCTGTCAGACAGAGACAGCTGGCAGCAAGGTTGCCTGTCTCTGTTTTGCAGATATTCGTAGTTGCCAGCTATTTGGAACAGTCCCCAATCTTGTCTCACAGCAAGTCAGGTTGTGTACCCGGCTGGCATCAAGCCACAGCCATCATGGCAAACTGTAAAAGACTCTGAAGAAGCAACAGATTTTCACAGAAAGAAAGAAAAAAAAAAAAAGAAGAAGAAGAAGAAACTGGACTGTGAAGTGTAAAAAAAGTTTAAGGTATGCAGAATGTAAACCTCTTCAGGAAGTTCTTTGTCTACCTCTGGATTTCAGAATATCATCTGGTTTGGAATCGTCTGTCCTTTCAGTGCAAGCATTACCAGCTTGTAGCAGGGAAAGCTGTCTAATCCCATCCACGTGATTACATTAAGAGAATTTATAGCAGGTCGTTGAGCTGTTACCTGATTCTAGACGGATGACATTTAAATAATAACTTCTTTAGGACACTCGAAACTGCACAGGACTCTGAACGAGTGAAAATAATTTTGAAGTCAAGCACTTTCAAGGGAACAATTTGAACTGATCTTATACTCTTCTGAACAACTAACTAGCAAAGCCACAAACGATTTGACCTTCACCAAATGATGGGGCCTTCACCAAAATGATGATATCAAAGCTGAGGCAGGAATTACGCAGCCATCGAAGGGACAGGAATCATTCAGAAATCACAGGAAACAGAGAGCAGAGCACCATGAGAACTGCAGTGCTGACAGATAATGAAGATAGAATGCAAAGTGAAAAAAAAATTCAAATTCCAGTCCTCATATTTGGCCATGATTTGAGCAGCAGCTGCTGACACTTGCCTGAAATGCAGGGGAAGGTTATTTTTAAAATAAGAAACTTCCAAGACTATGCAACTTCTTAGGAACTATCACTATTTTGCAACATATAAATCAGAGTTACAAATCAGATTTGCCATTGGTGCCCTAAACTGCTGTTGTCATGGGCTGCCAAACTGTCCGCATCTGCACCTTTACTTACTGATTCACTTGCCACCTGTCTGAAAAGAAAACAGCTTAAAAACTTCAATTTAATAGAGAGTAAAATGAAATATAAAAATGCCTTCTAAAGCATCTGTTATAAACCCCTTCTTTCATTTATTGCTAAAGGGATGGCAGCAGGTGTCACATGCTCTGAAGCCGGTGAAGAATCACTTCTTTACTGCAAAGCTCATCAGCAACATCAGACTCCAAACACGAGCATGGTTCATTAGTTATTTAGCCAGTCTAAAATCCCCAAACTTGGACTTAGTCCAAGATTAAGACAGGGCAGAGACATGACAAAGCCATTATCACTCTTTCGAGAAAATGCTTTGAATCTCCAAGCTAGATCATGACTTGGTACCTAGTAACTGCTCTAATGTTAAAATATTAGTTGATATGGTTTGTTAGCTGGTTTTAGCTGGGCTCCATTTGTGTCTTTTTACTGATACTTTCTCTCCTGCCATAAGATCAGGATGAGATAGGGACATAATTTATATGGGACACTGCTCTGTGCTCACTTTGGGGATGCTGCGGAATGAAATTTTTTGGATTCTAAAAGCATCAGGTGTAACTCAGAGTGGCAGAATTAGTGTGGAAGTCACCTCAGTTTGCTTTCGTAGGTATTTCACAACCACGCTGACAGCTCTAGTCTGCAGGTACTACCTCCTTTGCTACAGGTAGTAATAGTAAATTTCAACTCTCCTCAACCACCTTGTCAGCCCTCACATTTCTAATATAGTTGAAATCCTCCCTATGTTGATGGCCATTTTTGGAGACCATGGGGCAGGGAGCACTTCTCCGAACCAGGGAGACCTATCCCATAAATCTCCCTTTGCCCACCAGCTTCAAACAGTGCTGCGCACCCACCTGGCCTTTCTCTTCTTCCCCATCTCCTCCCCTTTCACCCATGAAAAAGTCCAAACTGCGCTATGAGAACTACTTTTGGTAACTGAACTTCTAAGCCACTTGTAGCACTAAAGCCAGAGTCTCCAGTGTGCCCCCCCAAACTTTTCTGGAATCATTCTGTACACTTCCTCATCCAAGCTATAGACAGGAGTCTAAGATGGATTGTAGGTAGGTATTTTCTTTTTTTTTACATTAATTACTACTGATGTTTAAATTGCATATCATGTTCTCTCTACCAAAGGCAATTTTTAGCTTGTCTAGCTGTTTCGGGGTCACACGTTTGAAGAACGTAATGCCCCTGTGGTACTTCACAAGTGGCTCTGCAGTTTTAGCTGAATTTTGCCTATGCATCCTGCAAAGGCGATCACAGGCAGTACGTACAGGATGCCCAAAACAAAACTGCGTCGCAGCACTCCTGCATAACAAGTGAAAAAGGCCAGATGCATCTCTAACTTCCAAAATGCAACTGAAGTAAACTGTTTAATTTTGAGCTTTTACATCTTTTTCACTACACTGTGCACCTTTAAAGTCTATGGGATCCTAACAGCAATCTGGCTCCAGAAATCTGGAAGGATTACTAAATGCTGCTGTGGAACTACCTTGCCTAAATTGAAAAGAGCGCTGTTTTTCAAGTTTTCAAACAGATCACAGTCAGGAAAGATATAATCATAGTTACCAAAAGATATAAAAAGACACAAAATGAGTCATTCCTTAGTCCCAGACTGCTTGACATTTACAAAATTGGCTTGATTTAAAAGGGAAAAAAAAAATGACCTTGAAGGTAATTAAGCTCACAGAGTTATTAGCCTGGGGCTCACTGAAGAATGGTAATACACTCATTAATTCCTAACATGGCAAAATAGTCAAGGTGCAGGACACAGTCCCAAAATCCTCTGCACCTTATTTCTATTTAAACTGCTTAATGTTTATTAGCTGTCTAACTTCCCAGCCTTCAACACACTGCTTGCCTCAAAACCCAATGGGTTTTGTGATGGGGCATTGCACAGCTTCACATTAACGTGGCCTGGATGGGAGCTGCACCAGGAGCAATCTTGCCACTGGAATCTTTCGACAAGTTCCCAGAAAGGCTGCAGGAAGCATCCTGGATTTGTTTCAAAGAGTAGACAGCACATAGTAGGACTGCCCCAGTGCATGACTTCTCAGCTGTTGTATCTCTGTGTCTGCATTTTTGATGCCAGACTGGGATCTAATTTGCCTGCTTCCCAAAAGCTTGTGGAGAAATAGCAGTTGCAGTAACACCATGCTTAAGCAATCAAAAAAAAATCACAGATTTTTGCCATTTTCCTTGAAAATGAAACAAGTGAAGAAAGCTACTAAAAATTGCAAGGATTTTTCTATGAGTAACAAAGCCAAGATTCCTGTTATTTGGCTATTGATTCATAACAGTTCACTTGGAAACATTTTCAAGCTGTCTTCTGAATCATAAAGGCCAAAAATTTGCATCAAGCAAGAAACACAAATAAAGTTAGTTGAGCTTGCCTGTCAGTGGGCAGGAGACGATCCTTAGCTCTATATTTTATTTCTACTGTGCAGGGATCAGCTATACACATTTCTCTCACAGCTCTTGAGCGCATGTCCCACATGGCTCACCAAGACACAGGTCCAAGAAACTGGGCTCTAAATCTCTCAATATTGAGATCTCTCGATAAACACAGAATTGGCAAAAATGACACTTTATTGCAGCTGACTGACACTTGTAACCCTAGAGATGGAGTGCAAATCGCTGAAAACACCAGAGTGGTCAGCAGGGCACAAAGAAAACATTTTATTTGGCCAGCCTCTGTGGCAGGGCAAAGAGAAACCAATAAATGGAAAGATCTCCACTTGATGACAAGTTACCTCCTGGCCCTGAACCGGTCCACGGGCTAGTCTAGCTTTACTGCATAATCACAGAAAACATATCAGATGGGTTGACAAAAGTTTGATTACTGTTTTGGTACAGTGCTTAAAATGGCACCAGATCATGTTTTCTTTCCAATATTTATTAATGCTTTACCTGTCTTAAAAATTGAATAGGCAAATGCGGTAACGGTCCCCAGAGAGATTTCACAAAACTGAAGTGATAGTGCCCTTTTCCTCATCAAAATACAATAATTCAGCTGCTGTAACAAAACATTCACTATGAGAGTATAATTCTTCCCATGGTAAAAACATGGCTTTCCCGGGGTTACGTTCACTCCACGTGGACTATAAACAATGCCCTAAACCATATTTAAGTATAGTACCAGAATCCAGTTGCGAAATTTTTTAAATAAAATGGAATAAAATAATGAAACAAAACCTTGCAGCAAATCTGCTCCCTGCCTGTACACAGTAAGACCTGCTGGTTGAGGAGCAAACCAAAGCTTTTACTTCCATCAGCAAAGCTGAACCAGCTCTCTTAACTCGTGACTGGAGCTTTTCTGCCACTTTTTGCAACAACTTTTTAACTAAGTGCTGGCAGAGGCCACTTGCTGCGATCATGTCAGAAGAGCCATTCCACTTGCCGTCTCTCCTGGCAGTGTGGAAGGGACATGGCGCAGGGGTGTCCATATACAATAGCCACCACCTCCCCTCCCCTGTTGGGGACACACCTGGCTAAGCTTGCCGTGCATGCTGCAGCAGTGATGTGCTTTAAGCTGGGCAGGATTTCAGCAGTCACAAGCAACCCCATTTATATGTCCAATTTCATTCTGGATAAGTCACAAATCAACTCTCTGGCAAGCACAGATATTGAGACTTTGTACTGAAATTTTGGCTCGCCCTCAAAGCAGCAAGCAGGTTAGGATGCCATGAGTTCCTGTTTGTGACTTGATGCATATTTTAAAGCACTTCTACATTTCAAAAATTTGTTACAGAAACCTTTTGTTCTGAGGTATTTCAAATATTACCTTAATAGAGAATCTAAAAAAGCAGAAAGCTATCTGCTGGTTTAAATAATTCCTAAAAATTACAAGACACTATTAGGTGTGTCTGTCACAAAATTAATGGATCTGTAGTGGTACTCTATATCTATATATACTATAAATTTAGAGACTCCTTAATTACCCACAGATTTTCAGTATGTTCAACAGTATGTGTTAAAAAAAAATAGAGTTCAAACTAAGCTTGCTATTACAGTCTTTGTTTAAAAAAAAAACAAACCAACAATTAAGTGGGAGTGCTGGTGGACAACAAGTTGACCCTGAGCCAGCAATGTGCCCTTTTTGGCCAAAGAGGCCAATGGTACCCTGGGGTGCATTAAAAGGAGTGTGACCAGAAGATCAAGGGACGTTATCCTGCCCCTCTGCTCTGCCCTACTGAGACCCCATTTGGAGTGATGTGTCCAGTTTTGGGCCCCCCAGTTTAAGAAGGATGTGGAACTGCTTGAGCAAGTCCATCGGAGAGCTACCAAGATGATCAGGGGACTGGAGCATCTCCCTTATGAGGAAAGGCTGAGAGACTTGGGTTTGTTCAGCCTGGAGAAGAGAAGACTGAGGGGGGATTCATAAATACCTATAAATATCTAAAGGGTGGGTATCAGGACGATGGGACCGGGCTCTTTTCAGTGGTGCCCAATGACAGGACAGGGGCAATGGGCACAAGTTGGAACCTGTGCGGGTGCCAGAGCAGTGGCACAGGCTGCCCAGGGAGGCTGTGGAGTCCCTTCCCTGGGGACATTCAAGATCTGCCTGGACGCGTTCCTGTGCCCCCTGCTCTGGGTGTCCCTGCTCAAGCAGGGGGGTTGGACAAGATGATCTCCAGAGGTCCCTTCCAATCCCTGCCATTCTGTGAAGTAAAGAAATTAACCATGAAATATAATATACTGCAATTGTTCATTCTATGATCAGATATTGCTTGTTAGGAATATACTCATTTAAGAGGGCGGCACTTTTTCAGCTGCCACGAATATGTGTGCACAAAACGGAGCGCTGAATGCTCCCATGAATTTAATGATTCCTTGCTACACTCAGATAGTGACAACCTCCGAGAGCATCCACCTCAGTCATTTCTGTGCTGTAAGAACGGTAATTTGAGAGGAGTCCAACCTGAACTCTAAATCCACGATTTCTTCATTTGGATGTGGGAGCAAGTTCCCAGTTACACCTTTGCTTCTTTTCCATAAGAATTAAAATGTCAACACTAAAAGCTATAGTTTCTCTAGTGCAGAACAGCTTGAAAGCCGTTTCCACACTCTGACCCAGGTGTTTTGGCAGACACACTTACCTACCTGCCATTCAGAGCTACCACGCAACTTCCACCGAAATGCCAAATCAGAATGATTCAAAATTAGCTTAATGCCATCTTCTTCTAGACTAGGACTATATCCCCCGAAAGAGTGATCTCATTAGAGGACTTCCATGCCTACAAGATTTTCTGAATGAATTACCACTGATTAAGGTGTGATTTAGCATGCAAACTGCCAGAAGCATCTGAAAAGCTCTGTTGTCACATGATGCATAATTTCCTTCAATATTCAAAACAAAATTAAACTTAAGTTCAGGTGAGCTGCAAAGATGCTTTCTTCAAATGCAGATATGTTTTATTACACCTTTTCTCTCTATTGTATTATTGCTTCCTAAAGTCATTCATAACTCGTTTTTCACAAAGCTGTCTGCAGTTGAAAGTCTACGTATACCCAAAGGTTTCCCTCATCCTTTCCTACCCTTTTCATTTTCCTCCCCCTGCATTTCCTGAGCACTCATCTTTCAAACAGAGACTATCACAACAACTCTCCTCTGTTTTCAGCCAAAAATCACTAACTGTTTCAGGATTTCTCAGAAATCAGTGCCAGCGCTCTGTCGCACATTCTTGACCTGCCTACACTGTACATCAAAACCACATGATGCTGATGCCATGCAGCTGCAAGGCTGCACGGTACATGCGTGTGTGGAGGGGTAGGGAGAGGAATTAAGGTAGTTTACTGCCTTTTTCAGACGCTTTCAAAACGAATGACAATATTTTAAAAGCTGATGTGATAATGTGAGCAAGCAAAAGTCATATATTGTTTGCTAATAGTCTAGCTCACAGAAGGGAGACTGGATATTATATTAACCACTTGAAATATTCTCCAGTGGTAGCAGAAGAGAAGACCTCTGCTAGGACAAAAATAATGTAAGATGCAACACTACCTCTGACAAATGACATTGTTACGTATTCCTCCATAACTATACAGGTTAAGATACAACAGTCCAATGTAGCTAGTAGAGCACGTTGCAGTGCCATGCAAGCAATTTCTCCCAAAGTGCATTTTTGGGACCGTGCTGGTGTCATGACTGCAAAACTGGGGCTGCTGTTCTCAGGCACTACAAAAGGAAGGCAGCAGGCAATGTTTCATCTGAAGGGACGATGCCATTTTGTCACCCAAGCCGGGGTTACCATGGCATTCAAAAGCACAGGTTCAATTTTTGTACTGTTAAAAAAAAGATGAATTATAAATTGGGATTACTGTACATACTGTGCATGCAAGGATAAATAATAAAAAACAGCTCAGCAAATAATCTGCCAAATTAGATTACAGAGATAAATTGTCTATAGCTTTTCCTCATCAAGATATATGACAGCTGTAAAAGCTTTTTGTAGCAGAAATTCAGGTTACTAAATCCTCCAAAAAAAGCCTATCATTGCTGGCTGTGTATCATACTAGGCTACCTTTTGGCCATGGCAGACTTGAAGCACAGTAGGCAGCTTTCATTTCTAAAAAATCCCATTGTTATAGTAACCTCTTTTGAAATGTATCAGCATATTGTAATATACAATAATTCCACCTAGTTACCTACAGAGCCTTGGTCACAGTTCTGAGAGGGCAGCTGCAGCAAACTCGTATCCTCGTGCCCGGAGGTGATGCAGGACACACTGAACAGAGTACGTCCACCTGCACATTCAGTAGCTTCATCATTCAAACTATGGCACAGACGCACGGAGTATGAGAACCAAAGCAGAACTGTAGAGACGCAATAAAGCTCATTATCAGAATGATAATTTCTTTTAAAAATAGATCTTTCCAGCAGAACCCTCAACTGAACAATACAGGCTATGAAATGCACAAGAGACTTCCTAAACTCAGAGAATCTACAGACATGATAATGTATTTTTCCAGGAATGAATAACCCTGCTTTCTTAATGCATGGAAATGGCAGCCGCTTCCAAATGTTTCCAGAACTGACATTTCAAGTCAGTATTTCAGGCAATCTTTAATAATTTTTGGCTTATTTGAAGTACTGCATTATGTTAGGTTTTGTCAGGAGGAATAGGGTATCTGTTTTGTTAGGAGGAATAGGGTACAAAGGGTACCAGGATGCAATAGGTCCTTCAACTGATAAAGAACTAGGTTCTTTAATCAGTGTATGCATTTTGCTTAGCCTTTTATGTCTAAACATGGTTTTTTTCCTAGTATGAATCACAGTAAAACAAAGCATTTTGTCTGACCTAATGAGATTAATGAACAGCAAATTCCAGTAATTCTTACTAAATAAGAATTATTAAAACAAAACACTTTCTTGAATCAGACATCTCCTTTAGCACTAGGAATTCATGTTTTCCCTGCTTATGCAGATGTTCTTCACCTGAATTTCCATGCTAGCATGGCAGCAGCCAGCAGCTGGTCTCCTGTCCAGAGTACATTGCTCTGAATGCAGCTACTAGTGAATTACACACCCTGAACATGATGCCGATAGAGTCTTGAGATATAAGGAGTCATAAAGGAGATTTGATGGGCTTTAACTGCAGCTGAGTGTTACACAAGGAACATACTCTGCAATAACATGTGCATTGTATGGATCCTATTTGCTTCCTCGTGATAAAGTGGCAACTTAAGTTGCTAAAATTACTGTCATCCGTCTCACCCCATGCATTCACATGCTTGGGAAGTGTAAGTGAATATGCAGTTACGTGTTTTGCAAACGAAATATTTTTCCTAAGTTAAAAAAGAGAATACTTTAATGCATTTCACAAGAAATGATCAGGCAACACATGGAGGCCTGGCATGAGTCCAGGCCATCAAACCCCATCAAATCTGCTTCACAGACACTGAACTCTCCTGCCTTGCAGACAAGAATCAGATCCATGGTACAAAGGTCCAACATCTCTAAAGCTACAAGGACAGAATTTATTCCTTAACTCAAAATTTTCTTTATTATATGCTACAAGGGCACCTCCTTTTTGCAATTTTAGTGTAGGCTGACGGTATTTGTTCTCAGTCCTTCCACCGGATCTCACTGATAGCACAGCGTGTTTATACAAAGCTTGATGTGTGAGGAGCACACAGGCATATGTTCTATGATACAGATTTATAAGTATATATACACTTAGATTATTTGAACATATACTTCACACCCCCAGAAGCCGTGCGTACCATCAGAAAATTTTGTGTTCTACACAACAGCACTTGTGACTTTTAAAGACTGTTTTGTTAACATTTTCTTTTGATTTCAAGGAAATATGAGACATATTTGCATTATATATGTTGAATTTTCTTACTCTATGTTACCAGTTCTTTATACATGTCTATCACATTTCTATTAACATGATACCTCTTTAAATCTAATTGTTTCTTCACCCATTTGTTGTTTTATCTTTAATGTTATATTCAAATTTTCATTTTCTGCCTCTGCATCCTTTTTTTATCTACTTTGCCACAGAGAGATCATAATCCCACATTATTAATTATCTCACTTTGATATTGAAGAATTTATTGCTGCTGATGTAATAGGGAAAAACTAAGGGATTTTAATAAAGGTATGCTTGAATCCATCAGCTGAAAATTTGGTCTGATTTTTGTAAGACATTAACTCAGCAAAACCGTTACAATCCCAGTCTCTATGCCCTGATTGTAACATGGCAGTGCAACCTGCTCCTGTAAACCTACAAGCAGGAACAGATTCCAAAATTTTACAGTCTCTGCATATTGCTTTGTAAAACAGAATTGGGTTACTGAGACATCATATGACTTCAGAGGTCCGGGGACTGGCAGCGATGGTTTTATTTGTCACATGGCATAGAAATTTAAAGATGGCTTTGCCCAGAGCAACTGATGAGATATTTACAAAATTAAAGAAATAAAAGAAGGCTTCAAGCAAGACACAATTTCTCATTCCAATGGCCTGCCTACAGTAGCTGTGCTTACAAAACAAAAAGTATGCCGCACAACACTTACTTTCTAATTAGTCTTCATTGATTTTTTTCTCGTATTATGTGAAAAATTCCTATAAAATTTTTCACCAATGTTTCTCAAACACCAACCACATGAGAAAGCTTATTATTCCCATTTTACAAATGAGAAGACTGAGGAAGTAAGATTATACATGATCCCACGACTCAAGAAAACCTGCCATGTGGGCGCTGCCCAGAGCCCACGGTGCGCACCCACGGCCACCCCTGGCTCCGGGCTCTGCCTGTGCCTGCCAAGGGACTGTGGGGCAACAGCAGCCCTGCCCAAATGGGAAGGGGAAGGCTGGCTCATGTGAATCCTGCAACCACTAGCAGACCTACGAATACTTCAATTAAAAGAAAGCATCTATTTCATCAATAGAGAAACTGCGCAGGAAAGCAGCAAAAGTCAATGAATGGAGGGTAAGGAAATGATCCATTGTACATCTAAATACTCTTTTATGGAACACCCAGAGGAGGGAGAAACCACAGGGAAACTGTGGAGAAAAGTTAAGTCAAGAGCCCAAGGCGTCCGCACAAGCAAGACCTGAAGCAGCGCACGTAACAACTTGTGAACGGTTCAGAGCCTGCACACAGTACCACAAATTAGAACATCAAATAGAAGCAGTGAAACAGAAATTATTTACTGTTTTTTTCCTCTATGGATGCAGAGATACATGAGATAAAGAAACATACACTAAAAATTAGGCTAAGTGGTCTATGAGAGGAGAGGAAAAAAAAAAAGTAGAATCTGACCTCTGTACCCTGAGAGGCAGACAGAGCTACCATGGTTTTCTCAGGACCGCTGAAGGACCTGGCAAACCAGCAGGAATACTGCCAGGACAGGTTGTCCCTGCCAGCTAGCGTAGTGATTCAGCACAGGCTGTCAATTAAAATCTTTATATCACATTTTCTACCATCATATCAGCAGGCCAGAACTGATATCCAACAGTTAAGACAAAAAAAAAGCTTGTAATTATTCTGAATTAACAGCAAGGTACTGTTTATAAAAGATTTATTAAAAGACTTTAAACAGGAAATTGGGAGAGGAGAAGGGAGGGAAAAGAGCTGTTCAACTTTAACTTGCCCACTGCCTTTTTTGGTTTTGGAAATATGTATCATATAATGTAATTATATGAAAATATTGCAGTGAGCTGTTCTTATACGCAGATACTACATGTAGCACATTTTGGGAACTATTTAGTGTAAAGAATTAGTAGCAATATTTCTCTTCGAGGATACCAGAAAGTGTCTTCAGATACCGGAGGGACCAAGAGACTTTGAACTCTATACTCATCATCACCTCTCAGACCTCAAAGCCTGCTGCCCAGTTCCCTGGGTACAGGAGCACAAGGGATGTCCCCAAGGCCCAGTGCTTGGGAAAAGAAAAGGTAGTTCCTAAAACATGAGACTACCCTGGAAGAGGATGTTTCCCAAAGACGGCAATATCAGCAAGGTAAGGCTCAGCAAGCACAGACGAGCCTCCCAAGGCCAAAGTGACAAGGAGCCCCTTCTCCTGGTCCCTGGTTATTTGGGCAGGACTGACCCCCAACGGGTGAAAGTAACAGGGAAAGGCATCTTCCCTCTAGGGATGACAGGGAACCTTCAAAAGCAGCTTTGGATAATTAAAGGTGGGCTGAACAAGACATTTTGTCCTCATAGGACTCAAGAAGGGTATGAACACTGGTATGATCCTTGAGAGGAAGGAAAGAGAGGAGGATGGAAGTGGAAAAAATAGAATCATTGCCAAAAAAATCTCTCCTGGCTCCTTATCCCCCCAGGTTACATAGCAGCATTGCAGGGTCACAGACATTAGAAGCTTTCTGAAGCTAGAAAATTAACATTGCTGAAAATTTACGTTTAACAACTGGAGGAAAGAAATGGCAGAGTGACTGCCAGCACTCACTGGGTAGGGCTGACAAGTTGTTTTAAATTGCTTTTCACCAGCACTATCAGTTGAACAGAGCTGTGCCAAGACACCAGGAAAAGCTATCAGTATAATAGCATGTTTAGGCACTCTGGAGCAGTAATGGAAAGTCTTGCAACAGGGATTGACATTAATATGAAGAAATTCAGAAGAAAGGAAGGAAAATGACATGTGGATGGGTTCAGAAGACTGGGAGGAAATACAAAGTTCAGGAAGAAAAAGTTTTACAGCAGACAACTGCACAGGTTAGAAAGTTATATCATACCCAAACAAAATCTCCAGCATTGAGACTAATGACCAGCAAAAATATCTCAACAGAAATACACAGATTCATTGAAATGTAACACATATTGTAAACAATTAGTAGTAAAGTTATCCTTTGAGGATACCAAAAAGTATCTTTAGACATGGAAGGGGTCAAGAGACTTTGAAGTCTTTCCAATTTTTATCTTACAATTGATGTCTTTTAGACTGTCATGCAACTGCAAAGTTTTCAGGAAGCATCAGTGATAACCTTGAAAGCCACAATGGGATAAACAGAAATGATACGGTAAAAAGGAAGGAACATTCTTCATTCATTTTCTTAACTTCGTCTTTGCTTTTGACTGACATATCACTCAAGTGTGTACTAAGAATCAGTATGTATATTTTGAAAAGCACCTAAACTAAAATATCTCAGATTTCAAAGAGCTTGGATTCTAAACCTAACAGTATTTTAAGCTAGTAGCATTCAGTTGTAACACTCCACCTCTTTTGGGAAGCACAATTCAGTTGAAAAAGGGTTATATATGGTTTTGTTATTCAAACAACTTCCAGAGGAACAAGAAAACAATAGGAAGAGCTGTAGAAGAATCTGTTCATAAATTAGTGAAGTGATATATGAATAAAGTTTGTGGAGTTCAAGGACCTGCTCTAACTAGTTCTGAAGAAAGACCCCAAGAAGCAGCCATTCACCAAATTTTACCTTCTTGTTGCTTTCTCTATTAATAAAGGAAACATTACCAAGAAAACGAGTTGGGACTTCCCATGCACACCAGACCGAGTTCAGAAGGTAAACTGAAATATAGCTGTAACAAAAATGCAGACCAAATGAGGCGAATTATTAAAAATTTCAGTTTTGCAACACTGACACCTCTCTAGTGCTAAGTTTAAGGCTCGAGAGAGAAAACAGTCATCGACTTTACAAAAGCCACCCAACCTACTGCACTAAACATTAAATAGAATATTTAATAGAAATCTTAAATAGAAGCAGGAAGAGGTACGAGAAGAGAGAGTTAGACAAGAACCAGTTTAACCCATGGTGAAATAATGTACTTCAAAGTTATTGGTAATCAGTTACAGAAGCATAATAAATCTAGCTCATTTCTACTGACACCTCATTATAGAAGCACTTTCTAGAAAACTGATGGTACGCAATACAGCATACAAAAAAATGTAAATGAAGCCCCAACTGACACATTAAAAAAATGATGCTGAACAACATAATACCTCAAGTTTCTTAAGTCCTTAAAATATATTTCTGAATATTACCAGTCTATTCAGAATTTTATTCAGCTTTTAAACAGACCTTTAACATTCAGGTCTTTGTTAGCACATATGTTTTTTAGTATGTGTCAGCACCTTTGGTATGTAAAAATCACTCTGCATTATGTTCTACCGCATATTTCACAGTTCTTTGTTCCTTGCACCACAAACAGAACTGTGTTTTTGAACACTCTCTAGGCACATGCTGCACTTATTGCAATCTATTTTCTGCAAAGAATTGCTCTCAAACTAGGCAGCACCCTCTCGTGACCACGGAATAAATCTGAGAATGTTAGGACACACTCAGAAGTTATTTATGCCCAATACCTTTTTTTTGTCTGGTACGTAAATCGCTCTTCACCTGAAAGTACATAAAGGCAATTATAGCAGCTTGTGCTGAAAGCAGAAAAACAGCACATAAAATCATAAATAGGAGAAAGAGGGTATTTAAATAGGCATGAAAAGTATGCTATACACATTAAAGAACATAATAAGAGAAATATGATCCCATTTTAGCAGAACCTATAGGATGGTAGGACTGCAGTAGTGTGGTCGGCCCAGAGAGCTAGAACCTTACATTTGCCAAACAGCAGAACAAAATAGTAAATTTTGGCTGAAATACTAAATTTTCAACAATACTGTGAAACAAAAAGATGGCAGTCAAGATAATATCAGAAACTGCTCCTCAACAGCTGTAACAGTTCTTTAAAGAAGAAAAGGAAGATGATTAAAGACAAAACACAGAGCTATGACCAAACAATGTCCTCCTTCATTAAGCTGGCATCATTTCAGATAAACTTTACTGACCACAGCACATTACTCAATAGGGATATTCCAGTTTTAGTACATCATAAATGATTTCTGAATTAGTATTTTAACTATGTAACTTACAGCTGGCCACTGCAATCAATGGGAAAATCAGACTTGCACAACTAACGTATATTTTCTTCTTCCTGATCCACAAACTGCCCCTAAATACTTCTTGGGCTGCCCCCCCCCTCAAATGTTGGTGAAATACGAAGAGCAAAACCGATTTTGTCACTGTGGGCCTGCACCTTTGTGAAATGGCTCCTGCTGGGAAAGAGGCCAGAATGAGGTCTGTGGTCTGTGCCACTGGATCACAACCTCGCATTGCAATCTAAGGAGCTGGCTCGGGGCTCACGATGTTTGTCCTGACCCTACCCCAGAGGAGTCCATGTAAAATTGGGGTATCCTGAGCAGGGTCTGCCCAGGTCCCTGAGGCTGCACCCAGGAGAGGACTCTCTTGGCCGGATCGTGGGGCAGAGCAGATCCAGGCACAGGGAAGCGGCAGGCAGCAGGTTCAACCCAGCACATGGCAGCCCCTGCAGAAAGGCACCCTGTGCTGAGGGCAGTCCCTCGCAGCACTGCTTGGACTTCGTACCATGCAAATGCTTTACATGACTTTTGCCTATGACTGACACTTTGGCTGGCCATGGATTGTTCTGACATCTTTTCATCAATACAGCACTTACATGTCAGGCCCTCTTTCACTGTTTTTAACTAGGATTTCCTGGAGATAATTTTCTCTTTTTCTACCTATACTGTTTTGCTCCTGGAATGAATATTAGGATGCAAGCACAGAATAGTATTGGATAGGCAGTCTGTCAGGCCAACCTACACCACTTCTTTCAATAACACAGAGAAGCTCAGGTTTGTATATGGGAGTGCTAAGACAATTATAACTACAGCAGCTCAGACTATGATGCTGTAATATAAAGGTAACTGTGCCATTACTGTAACTTGAAAGATACAAAGAGAGGAAAGAAGGAGGGGAGGGGGGAAAAAACAAAGCTTTCAGGATTTATTAGACGTTGGCACTGTAATGCCCTTTCTTTGAAAAAATAGCACACAGTACCATTCCCTGCTGACTCTAAAGCACAGTGACTGCAAGCATGGCTCACAATTACAGCAGACTCCGAAACCTGTCAGTCAAGGAGCGGAGCTGCTAATGCCAAACAAAACAGCAGATTTACACCTGGGAAAAGAAGCTGTAATGTAAGAAATAAATTTTCTTTGCTCTTATTTATAATGGTAGTGGAAGAACTAACTACAGGGGGTGCTTAGCATATTTACAAGACACTACAGGAGGTTTTTAGCATATTTACAAGCAACAATGGCATAATTTTACATGCAGAAGTTAAAATATTGTAAAATCTACTCTGTCTTTAGCTACTGTGATTTAAGGCATCTGTATCTGCACCTCCAGTTGAAACTTTCAAATCTAATAATTTCTATAATGAAAACTCCATGCTCTACTAACTCGTCATGCTCACAGAGATCTTGCTATGAATTCTCTAATAGCAATAGGGCATTTTGGTTTGGAGTTTCTTTTTATTTCATGCTTTATTTAAAAGGGAAAAGAAAATAGCTTTGTTAATGCTAAAAAATAATGTGGGAGTTTATTTTTAGACTTTGTTTTTGTTTGCAACAGTAAAACGTGCTGATACTAAAGATGCACACAGTATCTTCAGACAGTTGTGTCCTGTCAAGAACCACTAAACATTGGCATGCTGGGCCTTACCTCTTTCACAGGGTAAGAAAAATAAATCAGTGTATTTTTGAGTCTGCTCTTTAGTCTTGGAGAAGGACACCTGGAGGTGGATAGAAGGAACAGGGATTACGCCAGGAATGGTCTGGTGCAAACTACTTGGGTGCAAAAACCAGACTGGGCCTGGCGCAAATGGGAATCTGCTTTATTTCCATTCTCCACCACTGGGGGAAACCAGGGGAAGGGAGCGCACACAGTGTGGGCTCACTGGAAACGACAGCTCTGCTGTGCCATTTGCTTTGCAGCTGAACAGAGGTGGGGCTGAGGGGTGCTCAGCTGGCAAGACAAGGCAAAGCTGCCTCTTCATCCATGGTCATCTTATATTTTACTATTTGAAAAACAAACCCTAGATTATGAAAATACAGGTTACACCACTCCTGATCTTGTGTTGGATTTTAAAAATCTAATAATCTAAGTAAGGATGGTGCTTTTGATCTAAGGAAGAGGCATTGTATAATGTGTGGGCTCGCTGACATACAGAAGATCTTTTAGGCAGACTGAAGGATCAAGTCTGAGAGATACCCTCACAGGAACAGCACCTACAGGAGCCACGACAGTCAGCAGCATATGCTTACTGCCATATTGCAGGCTACAATCTTTTATAACCTTGATCTATGATATATGACTACAGTCTGTAGATAAAAATCAGATTCATTCCTCCTCTCTCACACATTTACTTGCAGCAACACTTGCACATGCATAAAAGCAAAGATGAGACAGAGAACAGATTCATCCCCACCTGGATTTAGGAATGCAGCTGAGGCACTTATTATAGAAATGTCACCAAGACCTCTCCCTGGACAGGTACTCATGTCCCAAGAGTAATTCAGCCCACCCAAAATCAGCTTCAATAAGAAAAAAAAAAAAAAGGCAGAATTACCAATTGTTTGCATTTGACATAATTAACACTAACTAAAACATAATATTGTAATAGTTTTTTTTATAGACATTACTGGCTGTTACTACTTTTTAATGCATTTACATTTTTTATAAAATTCTGGTTCCCAATCTATACATAAACTCTCCCTCAATTTTTCCATTATGTCTAATAAAAAATAATTATATAGTCATGCAACTCAGGGAAATTTCCCAATAATGTATGGCTGGACATAGACTGTAATTTACAATATTTTCAAAATATGTTCATTCCTGTCTTTGGTAAACATAATGTCAAAAGAAAACACACATTTTCCATATTTGGGTTTCTTTCGTAAAAGTGATGATTTAGCATCTTAGATGCAGTAAGACACAGAAGAAGATAAAACCAGGATTAGCTTTGTTGTTGTTAGCTTAATTACAGCTCACCTCTGAAGGAAGGTGATGAAGAAGAAAGGAGAGGTTCAGAGGTTAGAAACACTGGAGCTTAGCATAGTCCCATTTTCTGGTCTTATTTGAAAGCCTATTTGAACAAGACACTGCTTGTGACAAAACCAAGGGGCAAGGCATACCAGGTCACCCCCTCATGTGAGCTGGAAGCAGCCTATCTGCCCGCAGGCAGCCCTCCAGCTGCCTCCCGCCACGCTCCCAGCATCCTTCATGTGAAACCCAACATCCCTCCGAAGGACAGGCTTTTGTTATTTCCCACCTTACATTACTCATAACAATACTGTATAAATAATGGGCCAACTCAGCCATCACTTAATTCTCATTACACCCATTTCATTAAATCAAGGCAGAATCAAGTCATGCACCATACATGTAGATTATCTAGCTGTTTGCGTTTTTAGCTATATAGAGTTTTAGTATCTAATGTTAAGGCACTAAATTAGATGCTTGGGTTACCTGATATATATTCAATAAAAAGAAACAGGTATCTAATGCAGATGCTCTGGTTTCTCTGTGGACGTCCCAATTAGCAAATCTAACCTAACACTGAGACCTGAGATTCCATGGGGTGTGGCCCAACACACAGATGCATGCACATGCACACTCCTCCCGAAATAATTTGGTTGCAAAGTAGTTTGCCTCTAAAAATCAGGATGTTGATATTTTGTTGTGTCTGATGAAATTGCTGCTGCTGTGGCATTATGGTGGGAGCTTGCAATTCTTCGTGCAGCTATTTCTTTGTCACTGCTCTGCTTTCCTTTCTTCTTACATATATGACTGTGTGCTAACCCACAAACCTAAATAACTTGGAGCTCATGAAAACTGATCACTTCCAGTGCCTGAATTTCCATCATAAATAACTTGGATTTAGGCCCTGCTGCAAAGTAACAAGACTGCCAAGCATTGAGCCAATAATTAATTAGCCGAGTTTAAACATAGTCACTCTTTGACATAATAAATTGTAACTGGTGGAAACTAATGCAAAGTCCACCTCTATTAAGAGATATAATATACTTACTGGCATAACTGTAACTGTTCGATACAACTCAAAGTGTGGCAGTTAAATATCCCTGAGTAGATAAATTCAGCTATCTGGGTTATTTACTACTGTAGTATGTATCACTTTGGTACTGTCCACATTACTTGCCTTTACTGTGCATACAGCTCGTATTCCATGAAAAACCATATTTACGAAATGATAAGGTGATACAGGATCTTTAAGGCCCCTTACATAGTATAATACTTTGATAGCATATGGTCTGACATAGAATTATTTTACTCTTCGATTTATTTGTATGCTGTAAAATAAAAATATTTAGAAAGCTGTCTTCTGAATTGTGAATAAGGGACTACAAGAATCTAGCATGATTGCTATTTGATTCAGGAAACTACTGTTATACACACCCTTGTCTCAGTTATGTTGCTTCACTTCTACAGATTTACCATTTTGCATTACTACACCTGGGGAAGTTTAGAGCCCAATGAAAATGGATTGATTCTGTTCTATTTCACTTCATTTTTTTCTTTTTTTTTTTTGTTTGTTTGTTTGGTGTATAAACCAGCTTGACTCAACTTCCGTTCTTATTGCCATTTTTATAGTGCAATGTTAGACGCCTGCTCTATCAACCCTGACGCAGATAGGTAATTTTTACTCTCAGTTTTGTGATGTCTGTATCTGAAAAGGCTGCAAAATATTTACTTGGACAAATACAGTATGCCAGCCTGAGCCTCAGGAGAC
Organism: Phalacrocorax aristotelis; assembly: GCF_949628215.1. Classification (NCBI taxonomy): domain Eukaryota; kingdom Metazoa; phylum Chordata; class Aves; order Suliformes; family Phalacrocoracidae; genus Phalacrocorax; species Phalacrocorax aristotelis. The sequence goes on along the minus strand of NC_134278.1, from coordinate 120,019,233 downwards.
TATTTCCTTACTTCAAAAATTTTACAGTTTTGAGAAAACTGCCTTTAGAACACCATACATAGCTGTGGGATGCACTGTGCCCCTCAGTTCATTCCTTCCGAAAACAGAGAAGCTCTCAGAGGTAACGTGTTGAGTTTTCAGAACCAGCAGTACATTGGAAAATAGCCCAGACTGAGGCTGTCTCCTTGCAGTCCCCAGGAAGTCATTTCTCAACGCACGCTGTAGCACTGGAGACAGCGCATTTACTGGCAAAATGGTATCAAGGATCATATTTGCAACAAGTAAAACTTCAGTTATATTAATATTCTAATACATTATAAAATGACTTCTGAAAGTAATTTTTTTGAATTTTCTTTATGACTGTTAAAAGATAACAGCAAACTACTAGGACATACAGAATACTTTCTTAACTTGTTGCAAAGTGCCTATTGATACCTTTCCACAAAGAATGCTACCTTTTAAGATTAATTTTAATGCATTCAAATTACATTCAAATTTCTGTAGGAGGGAGGACTGAATTCTACTAACAGTTTTCCTGTCCTGGGGGAATATGTCCAAAATCTTTTTCATTTTACAGCAGGAAGACTGTATAAATATGAAAAATAATAGAAAACAATAGACTGAATACTGAATAGGGGCATAGCACATATGCATTATTTACAAGGCAGAAGGTTTAAGTATTACAAAAGTTGAAACCAGCCCCCATAATAAAGAAAGGGATATTTGAGATAAGATATTACATGACTCCAATACTAATCTTTGAGGATGTTTTGCATTCAAGTTCTATTCAGTAAGAAACACTGTAGACTGTGGTTCATTTATGAACAGTAGTCAAAAACACCCTTCAATTTTATCGTTAATATAGTTGGACTAGGGGAAAAATCCACTTAAATTAACAGGACTGGATAAGAGAGTAAAGGTTTGCGAATCAAATCCTTTTGTTCCTAAAACCTTATTATCAAAATATATAACAAAAAAAAAAAAACAACAAACCAAAGCACAAAATGAGACATATCTTGTGAAAAAGACTGTCACTTGTTTAAAACATTTGGACCCATCACATTTGTTTCTGAGCAGGCACTCTCAAACCCACGTGGAATCTCCAGTGGGGAGGAGGGGATTATAGTTTCCACACACAGAGTCTGATTCATCATGCTGTTGCTGCACAAGAGGGTTGCTTCAGTCCCTGAAGATGTTTGACCAGCTCCAACTCTTACAGAAGTCACAGAGCCGAAGGGATCCTTGGCACCTCAGATCACGAGGCAAAACTTTTCCTTTATTAAGCTGCTAAAAATGAGGTAACACGATGTTACTGAAGGGGGAGAGGAGTGCTTGTTTTCTATTATGAAGACTATGCAAAGTGATTTCTTGACTCTTCCCAGCAGCACACCGGGAAAAATAGAGAAATGAACCAAGAATGCTGGGAAGGAAATACCAAAGGTGAGGTTAACGCCTCTCCCCTCTGGCTTTGTGAGGCCGCCCAGGTGCCCTCTTCCCTCTACTGATGGATGCACCCTTCGAAGCCTCAGCCCACTGTCCTTCCTTGTCCAAATTTCACCTTTTTCAAAGGAGGCCAACACAAATAAATAGTGTTTGAATAGCTAACACTGAAACATTCACTCTCTTTTCTGTTGCACTAATTATCGTCCTTAGATATGCTTGTTTCAAAGCAAGGAATACTTTTCTAAAGGTAGCGGAATAGACAAGTCTCTGATTTCAAATAGTGCTATTCCTAAATGCTTATGGCATAAAAGACCAAACATGCAATCTATCCTGGGAACGTGTCAGACAACAACCTTCGACATACTAAAATTTGGTTCATTATTGCATAAACCATCACATACCAGGTAACTGTTTAAAGAAAATAAGCAAGTGCAATCAAAATCCATTCCAGCTTCCTAGTGCTCCAAAAGCCTGCTTAACATAACCATAACATGCCTCCGCAAGAGAGAAGCTACAGATGGCTTCATGCTACAGAGCTTGCTCACACCCTTATCATCTACTACTACAAAATCATATTGTCTTTTTCTGCCTCTCCACACAATGTCCCAGCCTCATGAAGACCAGGTTACAGAGACCAACAAAAGCTAAAACAGTGCTGGTGGTGATACTATATGCTATTTGCCTATTAAAAAGTGCCAAATACCACAAAGCTTACACCAAATAACACACTGCATACCAGCTTCACCAGTAAGGAGAACCTCTGAGGTACCATGGGTCAGTACTGGGCTGGAGTCCTGGAAAGAGCACAGTGCAAGGGAGCAGCACCAAATCGGTGGCCCTCCCTCCTCCCCAGGGCCACAGGTAACAACACAGACTAAAGGATTTTCCATGGTTCTTGAAAGCAACCAGCAGACTCTGAACAGCTTTTATTTTTTAGTGATGAAGCCTTTCAGCTAAATGCAGCCAGGGGCAGGAGCCCCTTTTCCATGCCAGAGCTGGGCGGCCCCCGGGAGAGCTCGGGCTGAGCCATGCGGTGCTAACAGCCTCAGCTCTGCAGAGGTTCATGTACCACAACGTTTTCTCTGACACATACAGCAACTTTAAAAGAATTTCTGTCTTAGGGAGCAGGCTTTTCGTTCTGCAATGAATAAAAATTCCACTGTCTCGACACAGTAGAAACTATGAAATAAATTGTTACTTTTGGCTGCCACGATATTCCATTTACAAATATCATTTTACATCTTCTTACCGATTCTATTAGAACACCATTTCGTACTGTATTCCTAGCACTGTGAGAATGCCTCCTATCAGATGAATTTTCAGATTTTTGTTTTTTAACTGTTCGAAATGGGGAAACCCCTCCTTGTTCAAAATGAATTTAAAAATCACTCAATAAAATGAAAAATCAGTACTCCATATTAATAATAAGAAATAAAAAAAAAAATCAAACAAACAGAATCAACATAGTATTAGGTTGTTGGGTTTTTTTTAATGAAGAAATTATGAAAATCAGTTGCTCTACTAAAAAGATGTCTATACTTCATGGACACATAGAGTTCAAAAAACATATGACATTCTTTGCTCCATGCATATATGGTAACTTACCGGTAAGTGAGAGCATTCATATTTATGTATGAAATCCATAAACTACTAGAGAGAAATAAAGACTATTGTGTTAACACACAAGTTGCATAACAGCTAGCTACTTAGATGAAAAACATTCTGGTCTCTTTTCAGTCTACAGGATTAAAAAGATTTTCCTAATTAGCAAGTAGAATTATAACACTTTGGCGGAAATTTCTGCTGTATTAATATGGAAATCTTTCAGTCCCTAAAGAAGAAAATTTTAAAGACTAAATAAGTGTATAACTTCTAGTCATACTAGTGTAGAAAGTGAAAATGCCTAAGATGCAAGGAGACTTGTCCTAGTGTGCACGTTAGCCATTTGTTTGGAGGCTATAAAGCATTTCATGTTTCCCTCCCCTTTTAACACATATTGCTAAACGTAAGTATTGCTCCATATCAAATGGCGGGTAGTTTTGGGTTATTGTTTTGTTGAGGTTTTTTTCTTAATCAAACTCTTCTGGAAGCTTCTTTTCCTTTCTTTTCTTAAAATTTGGTTCCATTTTGAAAATCAAGCTGTATGATACGATACAGGAACATTTATAAAAATCTTACTTCCCTCTTCTCTGTATTGTTTTCTCTTCTGTCAATTCTCTTTTTTTCTCATCATTGTATCCCACCACCACTTAATTTCACTCTTAAAAAAATATAGCCTTTCCCCCTTAAAAACATGGCACTGCTAATGTGTTCTAATGGAAAATTTAGAGACACTGCGTGAACAATGACTGCTGACCTTCCTTTTCTCAGGCAACTTGTTAATGAAAATGAGTTGCGTTGAGAAACTTTTTGTGGGGTATCCAGACCATTTATGATAATGTGTGCACAGCCCATTATATTTAATTGACACCCCTAGATTTTAAGTTTGCTGTAGAATGGCTGCTTTTTTCAAAGCATTCATTATTCATACAGAATATTACACACTGCATCGCAAAATCTAGATTAATTGCCATATTAGAAATCTTGCTTAGTATGAAGCAAGGGTTGCTGTTATGGAGGAACAAAAAGCTATTCCTCCGACTTTTGGCATACATGTTTTTGGTAGTAGAGCATCCGCCTCAGTGGAGTATCTTCTTGTCTAGGCTTGCCCTGAAAATCCTGTATTCTTTAGCCAGTATAGGAACAATGTCAGAAATAATTAACCTCAGCATCATGACAGTTCGCCAGCAACTCCAAGATCACCATCTGATGTCAGCAGTACAAGCTTTAATGATACCTGAGTACACTGCCTCCGGTTTTATGAGATAGGAAAAAAGATTGTAGTGGAACATTTCTCAGCCAGACGTACCTCAGCTGGCTGTGTTGCACATGAAACATAAAAGAAAAAAAGTACAAAAACCTTGCTACCATTTCAGCTAATCAAATTCTGTGGCTTGCTGAGGTATATATGCACACACTGACCTCTACGATGTCTTGACTTTCGGATTACTCATTGATTTCCCAGAATCAAAAATGCGATGCAAATAAGGAATTGCTAGTCAATTAGTTCTTATCACGAGCTTGCAGTCTGTGGTAACAGTGTGACACGCAGGTCTGCATAACAATTGGAAACAAGCCTTTTCCAGCCAGGTAACTGTCCTCAAAGGCAAGACGTGTCCCCTTTCCCAAGAACAGATGTAGTCAGCAACATGATTAATGCCTTTGCGCATGGTACAAGACTGATTTTAACAGCTGTCAGCAATTTCAGATGATATGGGCAGTCCCTTCCCACTTATCCCATACGTGATATCAATGTAATCACGGTTTCAGTCTGCACACAGAGGGAAAGCTTTTCTTTTTTCTCATTATTATTAAATTCCATCACTGCCAGAGAACTGTAATGAAACTATTTGGAGCTTCTTTAAAATGCCTATCGTTTACTATATGTTAATTTAATTTTTAAGAGACAGCTATATCTTGCAAGTTGCAATTCTTTGCCTACCGATATACATCATTAAAATGAATATTCATGTGGCACTTCCAGTGGCTTTGCTTAATATTAAACCTACTGGAGTCATTAAAAGGCTTGTCATCATAACCCACCAGTGCCTCTGGCACTTGAATTATGAACTTTAACTTTCTCTCTGCAAGTGCTAATCTCAGTGTAAAATAGAAAAATAAATTACTGGCATCAATTATCAAAGTTTATCATTTTCAGGAGTAAATTGGGATTTTTATAGTACCTCCAGCATGCACTTAGCTTTATTAGAAGTCACTAATAAGTTACTCTTGACCAGTCCAAATGAACAGAAAACCACTTTAAATACATTATAATTTATGTTTCTAGATTTCATGAAATCGCCATTATCAGCAAGCAGATACTCTTATTAATTCCAGAAATATTACCATTATCTTAAATCAGGCGAGGCGCTGCAGAAGAACTTGTGTGAAATAAAGGCTCAGTTGCCTTCCCTTCTGTGGAAATCCCCCAGTGCAAAGGCCAAGCAAACACCAGTTTGTGTGTGGGAAGTGAGAATCAATGGCTAATTAAAGGTCTCTTGATCCAGAGCAGCCCCCTTCAGGGAGTCCTTATACAATCAGTGTACAGGGTAGCATGCCTTAAGATCACGTGTGATGAAAAGCTGCTGCCACTCCACACCCACCATGTTTGGGGTGTCAGGGCAGCCGCAGAGGGTGATACAGGGAGGGAGGGATGCTGTTTTGCCTGCCTGCTGTGAGCAGCCATAAAGGTGGCCTGGTTAAAAGGGGAAAATTACTGAACAAAAGAAAACGTCTGCTGAAAAATACTGACAGGGAAAATGCCTGCCAGCCTGGAAGCTGGGAGCTGTGAGCCTTGAAAACATCCTTGAAAAGTGCAGCTGGCCTCACTGAAGTACAGCTGGGTACCTAGAAACCAGAGACGTCCTCAGATAACATTGATAGGAGCAAAACCAAGGAACTGCAACAGCAATTTATCATCTGAAAAGGTGAAAAATAGTTTGGCAAAGGGGGAAAGAAATTCTCTCCAAGAACTTCTCATACTTTTCCTTTCCCTAAACAGGTTGAATTTTGCTCAACCTTTCTACAAGCTCTTGGACTCTTACCTGGGATGCCTGCCTGACTGCAGACCCTGTGACACAGATCATCTTTCATAGAATCATAGAACTGTTTAGGTTGGAGGGGACATTTAAAGGTCATCTAGTCCAAACCCCCCCTGCCATGGGCAGGGACATCTTCAACTAGATCAGGTTGCTCAGAGCCCCGTCCAGCCTGACCTTGAATGCTTCCAGAGATGGGGCATCTACCATCCCTCTGGGTAACCTCTTCCAGTGTTTCACCACCCTCACTGTAAAAAATTTCTTCCTTATATCTAGTCTGAACCTATCCTTTTCTATTTTAAAACCCCTACCCCTTGTCCTATTGCAACAGGCCCTACTAAAAAGTCTGTCCCCATCTTTCTTATAAGCCGCCTTTAAGTATTAAAAGGCTGCAATAAGGTCTCCCAGAAGCCTTCTCTTCTCCAGGCTGAACAACCCCAACTCACTCAGCCTGTCCTCACAGGAGAGGTCCTTTTCACTCTGATCATTTTCGTGGCCGTCCTCTGGACCCACTCCAACAGGACCATGCCCTTCCTGTGCTGAGGGTTCCAGAGCTGGACGCAGCACTGCACGTGGGGTCTCACCAGAGCAGAGCAGAGGGGCAGAATCACCTCCCCCGACCTGCTGGCCATGCTGCTTTTCATGCAGCCCAGGATACAGTTGGCTTTCTGGGCTGAAGCGTACATTGTTGGCTCATGTCCAGCTTTTCATCCACCAGGACCCCCAAGTCCTTCTTGGCCAGGCTTCTCTCAATCCCTTCATTCCCCAGCCAGTATTGATATCAGGGTTGCCCCGACCCAGGTGCAGGACCTTGCAGTTGGCCTTTTTGAACCTCATGAGGTTCACACGGGCCTACTTTTCAAGCTTGTCCAGGTCCCTCTGGATGACATCCCATCCCTCAGGCATGTCAACTGCACTACTCAGCTTCGTGTTGCCTGCTAACTTGCTACGGGTGCACTCAACCAAAGAGAGACTATGTCTGTTACTTTATTGGTCTCCCCCTGGGCCCTCTTTCAGTTTTGGTTCTGTTTGTCCTCCCCTCTGGGATGGTCTGGCCCTTTTTCAAATCTGCCTAGTTTTCTTGATACCAGTATTATATATCCATTTAAGTAATTGATCATAAGTATATCCACTTTTATATTGTTGATAAGTTTGCTTCACTAATGTGAAGCATTTTGTAGTAACCTGTAATAGTATATACCTGCTTGGTTTGTGTTATAATATTGATTGTTGCTGTACTATTGATTGATACTATATTACTGATTGCTGATAGTAATTTGTAATAGTTTGAGAGAGAGAGAGAGAGAGAGAGAGAGAGAGATGCTTTTCTAATCTTAGCTGTACTTGCTAGTAGTGACTACTATTTGTGGTAACTTGTAATAAAGAGGAAAAATTTAGAGGATAAAGCCTCCGTGTGTTACCAAATCCTACTCATGGTCACCATCTGGATACACCCACAGTCCGGGTAACCCCTTGGGTCATGACACTCCCCGGCTCCAGTGCCTGCATACAGTGGGGAGGATGGAAGTGGTGCAAACAACAATGGATCCCCCACCTCTGCTCAAAGTCTCCCTCTTAAAATAGCACTTTATTAGCACAATCCTACTGAAAAGCACAGGACAGCTGTGCTAGGTCAAACTGAAAACCTAATGACCCGGTCTCCCAAAGGAGTCACAGGCAGGCACCTGGGCAAGGGTAAGAATTTGGAAGTGCAGAGGGTGTTTCCTCCTAACTCCTGAGCATTTCTTCCCCCTAAAACAATGTCTTATGCATGTTCCCAAGACCTTCTGCTGCCATCCCTTAGCTCAGCATATACAGAAAACTTCTGGGAAGATTTGTGAAAAGACGAAGGATGCCGTCACTGGTGCTGATGACCTCTGATGTCTCTCTGTTACATTTGTCTGAACTGGAAGAACAGAACAAATAATCCAGTGTCAAAGGCCACCTGGTTTTGATTTAACTCAAAGTTGAGATAATGTCATGTTTGTGACTGCCGAATCCTTCATTCCTGGGTGCAGGTCGTCTTAAAAGCACTGCTTGGGGGGCAGAACGAAGATCCAACATGTAAACTTAACTTTGGCATTTGCTGACACTTCAGACAACATCTGAGTGACAGCTTTCTCTTAACAGAGTGTTTTGCATAAAAATCTCCTGGCTTTTAGAGGGGTAGTGGTTTTCACTGATTATACTTCAAGAAAGACAATCTCTGCATTTGTCTAAAGAATACAAAGAGTACATATTATTTGCCACATCTTTAAAAACATGAGGTTTGTACTTTTTTTTTTTTTCTTCATACATGCCAGATTCCCTTCAGTCTATGGCTGTCTATGGGTCTATGGAAGTCTATTCCCTTCAGTTCACGGCTCCTAAAAAGACTTCGGCTGTCTCTGAGTACCCACACTTTAAATGAGCAACCAAGAGAAACACAGCTATCTATCACTACCCACCCTACACAGAATTTTCCCATGATCTGCAGACACTGCCAAGAAACAAATTCTTGCTTCCTTTCATTTTAGGCAGCAAAATAATTAATTCTAAGCAGCCAACTTTTTAAAAATATGAGTTCTTGATGATAGTCAGATTTTTGGAAAAGTGGCCTTAGTGTAACGCTTGTGTGAAAGCCAAGGACTTCTGAAAACCTGGCCCTAGTGCATGCCAGTGCCAGATATACATTTGTGTACACGTGTCTGATGAACGTTCAGCACCTAAAAGCCTGGGCATGCAATCTTCCAAAAGGCTGGCAGTAACCAACCAGGACAGCCATTTGTCAGAATAAACAAGGGACCTACCTCAAAGCAGGCAGCTAGGAAGCACTCTGGATTTCCAGCAGTCTGTTACACAATGCCAGTGCAAATGTCTTTGCTTTAAATTTTGGTCATTGTATCACTGAACAACTAAACAGATGGTACATGAATGGTAGGCAAAACATTTAATCATGCCAGTCAAGGTATAGTAATACCAGCTGTTCTGGCCTGCTGACCTTGGTGGAGTTCAGATAACATTGAAAGAAAGATACATGTAATTTTAGTCTCTTTTTTCCCTCCTGCATCTTCCTTTGTTCTCACCTCTACAAAACAGAAGCTAAAACTAGGAAATTAGACTAATATGCTGCAAATGTAAGAAGCATTCCACACATTTTACCTCACCCACACATGAATTAAATACTTAAATATAGCAAAATAATGCAACCTGTAGAGGTGCTGCCTCCACAGCCTTATTATCCTTCCCAGGTTGTTGTGGTTTAGCCCCAGCCAGCAACCAAGCACCACACAGCCGCTCACTCACTCCCCCACGGTGGGATGGGGTTGAGACTCGGAAAGGTAAAAGTGAGCAAATTCATGGGTTAAGATAAATACAGTTTAATAGCTAAAGCAAAAGCCGTGCACACAAGCAAAGCAAAGCAAATCATGGAATTCATTCACTGGTTCCCATGGGCAGGCAGGTGTTCAGCCATCTCCAGGAAAGCAGGGCTCCATCACACGTAACCATTACTTGGGAAGACAAACCCCATTGCTCTGAACATCCCCCCCCTTCCTTCTTCTTTCCCCAGCTTTATATACTAAGCATGATGTCATATGGTGTGGAATATCCCTTTGGGGTCAGCTGTCCTGGCTGTGCCCCCTCCCAGCTTCTTGTGCACCCGGCAGAGCATGGGAAGCTGAAAAAGTCCTTGACTGGTGTAAGCACTACTTAGCAAGAACTAAAACATCTCCACACTATCAACCACTTATTTTTAGCACAGATACAAACCATAGCCCCATACTAGCTACTATGAAAAAAATTAACTCTATCCCAACTGAAACCAGGACATAGGTTTATGGCCAAATCTCTGTACAGTGCATTAATCCTGACAAAAATTTGGCTACAGGTAATTATATAGGCTGAAGCTACCAATAAATTAGCACAAGTGGTCTTCCTCAGTTGAACTATGGGCAATGAACAGGTAGGAAGATAGGGATACCCACCTCGTCTTCCTTATGTGCCACCTTTAAAGCCAAGCAAAGAACTGTAGCCCCTGAATGAGAACTGATAACATAGATGCTTTGCTACTTGTAAGCACCCCTCACTAGATAACGAGGAGACAGAGCCCTTGGGACACGTTTTCCAGCCGAAAGCACATGGCAGATGATGATATACAAATAAAGGGGAGTCAGAAATACTCTACCTCCTGCACCAATATAAGGCTCTTAATTTTGTCTTTGTGCCAAACGCATGAATTTTTCCTAATAACTTAACTCCTAGAAGGTAAAACAAATTCAAAGTCAGAAACAACAAAAAGCTTATAAGTATTAACAGCTCATAAGAACAGTAAAAAAATTACAAACTAAGCCAAAACTAAAAAGTAAGTTAACCCCAAAGTGGGGGAAGTTATTTCAAACTACATTTCTTAAAAGAGCCTGATGACTTTTTCATACTTCAGGTTGACATCAGCATGCACAGCTCACTCCTGCTTCTCTGCATGGGCTGGAGTTGAACTACTTGCATTTTAGATTGACATTTAGCTGCAGACTCTAGTTTTACGGTTTGCAAACTTCCACTAAAACAATTATTTCAAAAACATATTTGAGAATTTAAACTTAGTTGGGAGCTCTTTGCAATGAGCACATGCTGCACCACAAACCTGGAGTTAGCAAAATGTTCTCAGTAAATACAGGAAAAAGTCTTGCAAGGCCACATGACTGTTACCAGACAATGTTTCCCCCATACTTCAAGAAATCTCTGATTCCTGGGTTTGGTTGCTTGGTTTTTTGTTTGTGTTTTTGGCTTTGTTTTTGTTCTTAAAAAGAACCAATAAAAGGTTCTTCTAACATCTCCCTTCGCTCATGCTCTCCTTTACTGAGCCAATAAGCCTTTATTAAGCTATCTGGATTACTTTTTAAATTAAGAGAGCAGCACATGTTCCTGCACACTAGAACAATAAGAAGCTTTTGGCAATGATTCTGCTCAAGTAATTATAATGTTTTACATTTTTACACTGCCTTTCATCTCCCTGAGCCCTAGAGTGCTTCACTAAACGGAGGTCTGTGTCCACAACTGCTGCCTCCCAGTCATGCCACACTTCCTCGCAGGACATCTGAAGTCTGATCGACTTTGCAGGTGTTTGTCTCACACACACAAGCAAAAATGTCACCTTTGACAGGATACTGAATTAATTTCATTAACATAGAAAGCATAGAAGTAATTAGTTCAGGCAAGGAAACTGGCCTGGTCCAATGAAAATTGTTTGAAAACAGGAAAATACTTCCCCCAGGCAAACACATGGAACCTTAAAAGCAATGCCACCATCCAATGTACATCTCATAATATCCTCTTGAAAGCAGGAAAGGGTGAGAATAAATGTAGTGCCGTGCTAATTTTTAAATTGCAGGGGTAGCTCCTAAACAGCATTTTCAAAAGTGTCCAAAAGTTACTTAAGCTAGTGTATAGCTAAAAATGCTTCAAAAGTGAAACTACTTTTTAGCAGTGATTTTTCCCATGTTTACAGTTACAGCACTAAAAATCCTGCCATGGGTGAGGATACTGGCATTGCATAGCTTAATACAGCTACATTTGACAATGAAAATGTTAAATGTTACTAAGAATGAAAGACCACACGCCAGTTCTCCTGACGATGGCATGGTCTCCTCTCTCCACAAGCTGATCACATTAAGAAGTGCATGGCTATCACCACGCTGCCTTTCAAGGGCAAAAACCTGCTCTCCAACCAGGAAAACCATGGACAGCTTACGTCTGGGTACCGCCTGTTGACAACAGCAGTAACAAAACAAAAACACTCCCAAACAAAACATCTCTAGCCAAGAAAGCCCCCACTGCAAAACCACACAGACCTCGCACAACTCCCTGTGGGTCTTCATTTCTGACCGACAAATGCTGGGACGATGGAGTGACTCCCACACTCGAGGTCTCAGCAGAAAAACAGTGCCTCCCTCCCAGCGCTCCCCCCGCATCCCAGCGCCACACAAATCACAGCTGGGCTCAGTGTGGGACCATTTTCTCTCGGGCTTCTTGCTATTAAACAGAAGGGATTGTTATTTTGTTTTGTGCTAACAACTGCAAAGGGCTTTTTTTTTTTTCCTGCCTGCAAAGCACTGCTGCCCCTCAGCCCCCAAGCTTTCTCTGAGTGCGGAGCGGTACGATGCATCAGTGAAACCTGTGATTTTGTCCATTGTGCTGGTCAGGTTGGGAGCAGGGCTATAATGGGAGCTCTGACAGTGGTAATTCGTAAGGAGCTGCTCCACTGAAGTCACTGTGTTGTTTTGTCCATTTCAAACAGGAGAAAAGGAAAAATGTCAGCTGTGTTTCAGCAGCTGCTTCAGCTCCTTTCAGCCATTTGGTAAGTGAATGTGTACATAGTTACAAGCCAAAAAGAATATGGCATTTTGGTGGCAAGGGAAATGCAGCAATCCTCTCTGTGCAGGAGGTGGCTCTGGCACCGGCCGCAGCCGCTCAGGCCACAGGTCCACCAGCATGAGCACATGCTCCTCACCCACTGCTTATAGAAACAACAGGAACCTCATCAGAGTTGCACTGGTTTTCACCCCAGCCAAACTTCAAAGTTTTTCTTGATTTACACCCATATGAGATCAAAATAACCCCCACCATCTTCAGCTCATTGTAAACAAAGAACTCTTGAAAGCCTGGCCCAAAATCAAAGTCCCTGAGCCTTTGGGGGGAGGCAATAAATCTGAATCCTTCACAGAATCTGTTTCTTCAAATAATTACCAGTTGGGTTTGCAATTCTCATTTAGAAGCTTTCCTTCCAAGTAACGACGAGATTAAAAGAAACATGGTAAGAAGTGTGACGAGACAGAGCAAATTTAATTTCTGCAAGTGAAAAGCATGAAACAATTACAGAAAGAGGACTCACACTCTGCTGAGAAACACCTCACATCCAGTGCTCATTGAGATAACTGGGAAAGAATACAATTTGCATAGTGTTAAATTAGTGGCATAAATGTATGTTAATCATACACAGCTGCAAGTACCTCGCTTCTTCTCATGTGTTTAGTAGTATGAAGTGGTGTTGTAAAATATTACAGATAAACTTGCATTGCAAAATTTAAAGGCACATCCAAACTTCCTCAGACCTGAAGCTCGTTCTCAGCTCTGTGTCTTTATTTGGAGGGTTTCAGGTACAGCAGTCCCTGGAGTCCCTTTTTCTTTAATTTTTCCCACAGCAACCCACTACCAGCCTACCTCTGCAGAGACCTGCTGATTTACTGTTCTCAATACACTGGTTTCATCTTGCACACCTTCCACCAGCTTTTGTTAAGCTCCAAATCAAAGACAAGTGGCTTTAAAACTGGTTGAAGCCTAAGTTGCCCCATCAGCTGCTGAGCACAGTTAAGCACAGCACAGCACCTAACCTGACTGCAGCTGATAGGTGCCATCATAACAAAAAAATCAAAATAAGGGTTTTCTAAATTAATTTCCCCAAAAGGTAGGGTAACTCATGACTACACTTTGGGTTATAGCAAGTCTATATATTATGTGAATATAGGAATAGATTAACTACTGACCAGAACAGATGCCTTCTGGTTTAGTTGCTTCACAGGTATTTAGGAAATACTTCTAAGTGCAGGTAAAACAGACATTTTACATTAATTTCTAGTATTTTGTTGAGGGAAAATAAGATATCTATAAATCTCTGCATTAGCAAACACAGATTATTTGCAGAGGCATATACCACTCCAGACTCAGCAAGAAGAAAGAAAATCAAACATAAATAAAAGCAGAAGTTGAGATTCAGGTTTTAAGTCAAAGAATATTACTTAAGTAATGGACTCAGCAAAATCTGATTTTAAATTTGAAATTAGATCTAAAATGTAGGTCTGAAAATATGATTTTAGAGTCTGGTGATCAAAAATGATGACTTTAAGGGAATGCCTTATGGTTTTCTATGTAAAATTACATGAGGACTTAATGCAAAATATTTGCAAGTGAGAGAAATGAGATCTTCATATATTTTGTGCACATATACATAAATATGTAAAAAAGTCCATACGGAAAATAAGCTGCTTTTTTTTTTGTATGCGTATTGCATGTGTATGCATTGTCTGTTGATACAAACACAAAACAGATTAGGAAAATCAATACTCAATTCTTTTTCTTTTTTATCCACTGTAGTACGCAAAAGCAATTTAGGTCCTGGCTGCACTGAATCCTTACTTCAGCATTTCTTAGACGAGTGTATTTGTCATTCTCTCTGACAAACAATAGATAACAAGTGGCAAATCAAGATTGTTTTATATTTAGTACATTTTTAAAATGGAAGCAAACCACAAAGTTAACAGATGTATTTTTTTCAGTAAAAGTTATTTAGCCTCTGATGCTACAAAAAAGCTAGAGTCAAGAAGAGCATCAGCCGTTATCAACCATGACCAAATCCACCTGTATTCCAGGAGTCCACGGGCTTTCTAAAACCTGTCGCTAGACAATGAGAAAGACAGGCTGGCACACGATGAGCTGCCCACAACTTTGAATAACCACTGCATGTTCCAGACTGCTTTGTATGGAGAACATCATTGCTCCTCTGACAGTGATGGTGGCTCGTTTGTAGACTAAAGCTACAGAAACAAGAAACATACTGAGTTTTATGCTCATCTACAGCAGAGAAATGAAAATTAATTTTAACCACAAAGTTTGTCAAAAGATTCTGGTGACCTCACAAGGAGAGACAGTTTAGGTGCTGAAATTTGGCTGCAGTCAAGCATACCATCTAACTTTAAAAAAAAATTCAAAATGTTACTTTCAAGATCTAACATACAAACTTACACTGCTAACACTGAGAGTATCTGCGTCTACTATGTCAGTTCACCCTTATTTCTACTTACATGCTTAAACAGGAATTAATTCACATGACATAACACATTTTAACTTCCAAAATCAGAGAAGCAACCCTTAGTTTTCAGCTCTCTGGACTTCTATACTTCCAGGTGGAGCCTGACAGCATTTAGCAGCAAGACCTAAGCACAGAGCAATCTGCTGCAAGATTACTGTAATATGAAGCTTAGATGTGAAATGTTCAGCTTTCTCCATTTGGTGATGGCCAGCAAATGTACCCCACTGGCAGCGGATCCAGGTTAGGATGCAACTGTCTCTAGATACTCTTTCTTATAATTTTCATCTTTTTTCTCTGGTAACGTTGCCTGCTTAGCATGGGAGTAGCAGCCTCTCACGCAGGTCTGTCACTGCATGGAAGATTACCTGAACAGGCCTCAGGTCAACTAAGACTATTTTTTTCCCTAAAAAAGATTTTTTTAAATTGTGTTCACTTTAAATTATGTTGCCCTTCTCTCTTTTGAACAATGTCAACTATACCAATTCTGTATATTATGTCCAAATAACCAAGCATTCGCCTTTTGCCTGTATTGTGGACTCTGATTTTTCATCCTTGTCCTGCATGAATGTGTTCCTGTCCTCCTCTGTCTTCAGTATTTGGTAGGATGTGTACAAAATTCATGTATTCCTGTCTGGTTTTCAGAAGCAGATGAAATTGCAGCACAGCGAAAAGAAAACAAGTCACAGCTCCAGGAGAAGGAATCCCCATTGAACAGCAAGGGCAAGCACACAAATCGGCTGGTACTGAAAACAAATAGCAAGTTCAAACACATGACTAGAAAGTCAGAGGGATCATTTTTGCCCTGAATAGGAAACAAAAACAAGCAGGTGTACTGTAGCATCTGCCTAGTGTGTTTTCACACACAGATTCAGATGAGATGAAAAGAAACAACAAAAGGGAGGACCATGCATCAGAATCAGTGAAAAGTTAAAACCAGAAGGAAGTCCTATAGGAGGTTCTTTATAGTCACAAATTCAAGGGCCAGGAAAACAAAGATGACAAGGTGTTTACTAGAGCATTTAGGAGACATGCAATACCTCTAAAACTATGTTGCCATGTCCTTTGCTTGAGGCACTCTGAATGTAGAATACAGTATTTACTGTTCAGGACCTTGGCTCATGCTGCCGAGTACTGACACCCAGCTCTAGCTGGGTGTATTATTCCTACCCCTTATCAGTTTGGGCACACACAGCAAAGCCTGAAAAATTTTTACTTGTAGTTGGAGGCAACTTCAGGTCTGTCTTGTTTCCCAGTAGTGCAATGGTAATAAATTTACAGGCAAGGATCATGACACTATTTCTGAACTCTAAACAAAAACATATTAAAATTACAGCAACTAGTGAAAAACCAGAATATTACCAAAACAACTTTTCTTAATGGATAGGGAACGAAATAAAAGCAATCGGCAGACGACTACAGATTTTTTCAACATAAACTATCACAAACCGATAAGAATATTTTGCATTAAGAATAAGGCTAATAAACAAAGCTAACGGTGACAAAAGTTATGATTTCAAAAATGTTAATTCAGCCAAGCAAAAAATGAGCAGTTTCAGGGACAGAAATACATGCACCCACTCCTGTATTACATTAGAACAGCAGCTAATGCCCAAAACTTACGTACCACCTTCTCCTATTATTGTTTCTAAACCACAGTCCCCACTCCCCATGCTCTGTTTTGAACTGGATGATTGCAATTGCTGCCTTAGCACTTTTTTACTTCTCCTTCAAATCCCAGAATATCATGTATGCTGCTTACTGAACAAAAGACATGCCTGGTTTAGCAAAATTATTCAACTTTCCTCTCCATATCCATAATAAGTAGATCTTCTGCTCCAACCACAAGAAAAGTGCTACACCACCATTATTTCTGTGGTGTTTGCAGTGCTTTAAAGACATCTGTGCTCTAGAAATGAACCTCTAATGTATTTCATGCAAGTCCTCCAACAGCTGGCAAATGGTAATGAATTTTACGGACTGGGAAAGATTAGGTTTTGTCTTTTTCATATATTATCTGATTCTCCACTGAAACAAGGTACTGAAAACAGCCAACTTCTGCACAATTCCTTTCTTTTTTCTCTTGGATGAAGTAATCCGTACCTTTCAACACACTTGAAACACTAAATAAGAATCTGCCTTAGAAATTATTGAATGCCTTTTCAAAATATCCTGACCATAATCCACATGTATAATAGTCATTATTATTTACGCAAAGTACATATATGAAGGAAGGGAGACTATACACCTTGAGACCAAGTATTGCACTGCTTCATGAAACTGAAAAGGAAGCTATTGCTATTCAGATCAAGCAACTGAAGTATGATCGTTTCTTTTACATCATACCAACGCTACCTTAAAGCATGTTTCAGAGCTGCTCGTTTTCTTGAGAGCACTACTCCTGTTCATTTCATGAGGTTTTAATAGCTGGGATGACAAAAACTGAGCTCTGAAAGTTCCCATTAGACATAAAGGAGTTACTCCCTTAAGCTTCATGACTGAAATATATTCAGTGACAATTTAAAGATAGTTCATGAATATTAATGCATATTTTAATTATTTTTTAAATACAGAGTAATTTCTCTGTCCTACCTCAGAGGCTCTTTCCTACCTTGCTTCTGGGGAGGAAAAAGAAAGACATGTACAACATATAAAATAATATAAGTAACCTTCATTATAGAGAATATTGTTCTTGATTAGTGCAACACTTAAACCCCAAATGATGAACTGATTAGCTGGAAACAGAGACAGGACAGATATGCTACACAACAAAAACTAAAAGAACTCTTCTAAGGGACAAACAATGAGGTCAAAATTGTTATTAACAGAAATATATTGCAAGGCCTGCTTCATAAATATTTGTGTATTTATATTTATAAAGCCCCTGCATCGTTAGTTCTGATGAAAGCATAGTAATGACTTGATGAGCAAGTTAATAATCAGCATGCATTGGCCCTTACATGGGTCCTTATAAAACTACATTTTCTGTTTGCAAAGCTGCAGCTGTACTGAAAACTCATTCCTTCTTAGCACATGCATTTCTCTTCTCTGTATATAGATGGTATTATTGTGTAAACTTATTTAAGAGGTCAAATCCATTCCTCTGGAGCTGTATAAGCTTTAAAAATACCTATCACCAGACAAAACTTCCACTTTGAATTATCTGGATTCCCAGGCAAAGCCGTTTTGTTTAGAGCTTACGTTATTATTAACTTAAAAAGAAAATGCAAATGCTAGTATTATAATAAACATCATGAAACTCTAATACTAAATCTGGGCATGAGTGTTTTTCTACCGGACTTCAGTCCTGAAAACTCCCCATTACTTTCACCAGTGCAGCAGCTCAGGCCTGTTTATAGGGCTGTTCACAGCCCTCGAGCTCTCACTGTAAAGCTTGTCTATGTGCCACTGAGAACATCGACCACCCTGTGGACCCTCACTATATATATGGAATTACTCAGGTAAGAGCAAATTTGGGAAGAAAGTCTGCCATACACTGATCAAATAGGAAAATGAAACAAGAATATCTGTGGCTAAAACTATTTGGGGACTTCTCCTGCCTCCATTTCTTCCCCAGAACTCAGTTCTCTCATTCCCTCGCTGGCTGGGGAAATAGACACTTCTCAGAGTAACTGAGGATGCCCTGGCTGTGTCACTCCTGGGACACCCCAGCTTTCCTACCAGCAGCCACAGTGGCATACACGCTCTGGTACAGACTATAAATCTAAGCCAGCAGATACAGATCAATTTCTTCTGAAGAGATCATTATTCCTTCTAAGCTGTGGGGAGAACAGCAGAGGAGAACCTCCTGTCTCCAAACTCTCTTTCCCCAAAGGAAATGGCAGATCCTCACTCCTATAGCCAGAGTTAAAAAAAAAATAAATAAAAGCCTGCTTGCAACCTGTGAAACAAAAAAAGACCAAATGAAGACTATCACAGAACTTATACCTTGTACTTATATCAACTCCAGTGATTTAACCTAATATTCTCTAATTTACAGGTTTAATTATTTGTAGTTTAAAGATCGGGGGGGGATGATGAGCCCCTTTCATCTTTTACCTCTTTGCTTCCTTCACATCCCCATGCCAGAAGCCATCACAACATATGGTACACCAGAGCAGCAAAACCATGCTATTTTCACCACTCCTAACGGCAAAGATCTTCTGAAACAAGTGCTTTTGCATACATTTGGCCTTCTAAGTCTGAGGTCTTCTGGAAGGAAAGCACCACACCTTAACACCCTGAACATGACTGTTCAATTGACTTATCCAAACAGACTGCTCTCTCACTCTTTGTCTGGAATACAACATACATAATTTTTAATTGTAAAAGCAAATAACATAAGTAAGCATATTCTGGGAGTTAAGTATAAATGACAAAAAACATATGTTACACCAGTGTTTATGCAGAAGCATAGATCACATTTCTCTAAATACTCTGGGTATTTTCTTTCTAAGCACTGATACAATCCTTTCAATAGGAATGATGTTTCCTGTAAAAGAAATACCACAAAATCATCCTACGTAGCTAGTTGGACTGTAGTACTCTGAGGACCAATATGTCTTGCAACGGCTACACAGCCCACAGAGCATGGGACCGAGAAGACCTGGGCTCTCCTTTCAGCTCTGTCACTGCCTAATGAGCAGCTACAGCAGGTTTTCATAGCAAAGTCTAACCTTTCTGTGCCCCATTTCCACATCTGCAGAATGGGAATAATGATATTTTCCTTTACAAAACTCTTTGTGATCAACAGGTCAAAACATAGTAATGCAAGCTTATTTTCTCCAATGTGTCAAGCTTCTTCCATGCAACCTCATTTGTATAATTCATGCCTGAAGTATGCAAGAGAAAGATATTTCAGCACCACGATGCTATAATTGTTCTTCTTTGCTATTCCCTGCTGCTGCTGTAGCATATTTTGTTGACAGACTCCAGTACGGCTGGTGTTAAACAAATAGGAATGGTACCTACATCTGCTCAGAGAAGGGTTGCCTAGCAACTGCAATCAAAGGGTGTTTTACCCTCACCAATCTACTGTAAATTAATAGAAATCTCTCTACAATATTCTAACACCTGATGTTGCAGTAGCTATATGAATGTTTTATTATTATCATTATTATTATTATTATTATTTCGTATCTAATGTGTTTCATTTCATGATCTGCTTCAGCCAAAAAACAGAGCAGGCAGAAAAGGTCAGATTATGAAGCACAAAAAGGTTTGGAAACGTGTTTGATGTAGAAATATTCTTTGACAGCTCATTGCATTTATTTACTATACCCTTTTCTTCTGCCATTTCAGAATCTATTTCAGCTGCCCCACAGGAGCCTGAAGCCATTAGCCTGAATTATCATTCTGAATGCAAATTTCACAAGGTAACACCAAATTGTGAAGGTTTTGATTCCTGTAGTTACTGAGATGCTTTCCCTTTAGAGAGGTTACAGGTCTGTTATTTGTTTGCATATTAACAGAAATGATTTTCAGTATGCTTGACATAACAATGTTCATTTATCATATGTGTAATAGCTGAATATGAAAAGACATGCTGCAGAGTGCATGTCAACACACAAAAAATAAATTAGTATCTGAGATATTAAACAGGCTACACAAGCGAGGGAACAAATAAATCAAATGTGGAGTAAAGAAAGCTGGTAGAGCCTATTCATTAGGTTTTGGCAAGTTCCATTTCCAACCATATTGAAACAGGAGCAGAATTTTGATTTAAAAGGCTTTTACTGAAGATCCTGAACCAGTAAGGCTGGACCTTATCGGTGAACATTAAAGGTGCCATACACTCCTCAACACAAAACCAATTACCTTTGGTAGCAGGAAGGATCAAGCAGGTTGGTAAAACCCAGATAGGCCTATACACTTCTTTTCTTCCACTATGTCCAGACATACTTTTACCATGTCTGCATCCGAGCCTGAAAACTCCCTGGTCTACAGCCAGCCCCCAGATATTTGATGCCGCTGTCCTCAGCTCTCCATCTTCCACACTACACACACTGTCCATGTGTATTTACACTATATGCAATTTTTTAAGTTCCTCCATCCACTCCTACCTGCCACCTTCCATTTACTAATTCTTAAAGGGAAAACAGCTTTGCTATCTGCTAGACTCAGGCATTTCACTGGATAGCAGCTAGTGGAGCAAGATGTTGAACAACTAGTGACAGAACAACAAAACCAAGCATGAAGAAGCAACAGATGGAAGAATATATTTTCTTATTTCCTAGCTCTGCCTGGACCATTATGGGACATTGCTGTTTGTTTTGTTCATAACTATAAAAAGGTGAGGAAGTTGAAGTGCTTTGCTTAGCAGAACCCTCCACGCCTCCCCTTCTCTCCGCATGTCAGTGCCCTGTGCTCTGTGCAGTCCAAGAACAAATGCAACTCTAGCAAAAGTAGCTCCCAGATTTTTCTGCTATGCTTGTCTCTGCTTAAAGGGTGAACATTAATGTAAACAGCATCTTATCCCAGGTCAGGAATCTGCACAAGACCGGCAAGATTGTGGGTTGCAAGATGGACTTTTGATTCTTCCAGAAACTACTGGAGGCTTGAGCCATGCAGTGACTTCAGTTTAGCACTGTCTGTGCTTACACCAGTTTTCATCCTCTTAAAATACACACTACATTTGTGTAGCTCCCTCCGCAGAACTGGGCATATTCTATGAGAATAACAGCTAAGAGACATAGTCATAATTAAGAACTACCGATCACAGAAGTCTGATGTAAAATTGTTTAGTAATTGCACAACTCTCTTGAAAATTCACTTTGAAAGCATATCTAAATTCTTTAGCAGTGGGGGCTTGTTTAATAAGGCATATTAAATGATTATATTTTCAATCCAGGAAAAGTATCGGCAGTAATTGCTGACAAAGCTCAGCTTGAAAATACATGCCTTTGTAGTTGACTTTTCCAGCCTGGAGAGTCCCAGGCTGGTGACTCTCTAGAATGGAAAGTGCTCCATAATTTCAATCCTGCTTCCAGGTACCTAATTCAGATCCATCACACGTTTATGAATGGAGAAAGAAGAAGGGTCTAAATGTGAGCGCACCACTGACCTACAAACTGGCAGTGATGGTCCTTGCTCTGTTTTCCGTGTCTTTTCCAATAATTTCTACTTCTCACTTTGAGGTTTTGATTTTTTTCCCCTCCCTTGTACATCATTTAAGATTTCTCTACACTGAATTTGATCCACCATTAATCACCACAGTATGCAAGCTCTTTCCTGTAACATTTATGAATACGTTGTGGTGCACGCACCCATGCTGGACTTCACCGATGCCCTCTCTGCTTCAACCGAACTGACAAATCCATCTTTTCTTTGCAACCAAGGGATTATTCTCTTACTTTATGGGAATTTAATTTATTTGAGAGCCTTTAATGAGAGACTTCCCATGTCCACACACTTGCTGAGACTATCAGGGCCTTCCACTGATTTCTGAAGCACGACTTCTCTTTAGAAATGCTGTGTTGGCTCTTCTTCCATATGACCTATAAATTCCCATAAATTATGGGCCACATACCCGTAAATTTCACTCTTTACTACAATTCCTATCCACTTCCTGCGAAACACTGGTTTGTGATTTTCCTTGGAACTATTTATTAATTTAATTTTTTTTAACTAACATGCCATTAGCTTCTTGAAGCTTCCAGGTAACAAAGAGGTTTTAAACAAGTGGTTGCACACTTAGTTAGTTTGGCTATTTCTTCACATTCCTAGTAATGAGGTCCTGCTAGTTTTGCCTATCAGATCCACACCTTCCTCCACCAGCTGTTCAAATTGAAGCCGGTCTTTCCTGAAAATGAGAATGAGTTGGAGCTCATGCCTTCTAGCATGTTTTTCAACGTGCTAAAGAAAATTTTGCACAGAGCCCTGTGAGATTGTCTCCTTCCTTGAGACAGGACTGTGACTTGGAGTAAGTGCCTCAGGTGCTGAGGCTTCACCCTGTGAGCAGAGTGGTGAGGACAGATAGATGCTGGGTTTACTCCTCCAAAATAGCCACCACAGCTGGGGTGGTCAAAGAGAGAGGTCAAAGAGAGATCATAACATGAGACTGGTATAGGCCAAGGGCAAACTACTACACACACAGAGCAAGAGAAAATGGGACAAAGTCGTACCTCAGAGGGCGCCTCGGTGGCAACACTGCTTCTGAAGTCTTTTGCTGAACTAGTAATACTTAGTAGCTGTACTCAGAGCTGTGCTCAGAAACGAAATCTAGCCCTTTCCTTTGCAAGAAAAACGTTCAGAAACCTACGTCTGTTTAATGAGTACTAATTTGTTCATGAAGCTGACAGCTGAATTTCCTCTTCAATCTACATTATATTGCATGTCACTTTTGTTGGTTTCTTGGGAAAACAGGAAAAAGGAGCAGCCCTTATTTAAAAACAAAAAACTATTCATGATGAGATTGACATGAAAGAAAGTTGTTTCTCATCAGTAATTGCTTCCCCCTGGGCTTGACAATGTTTACAAATGAAAGCTTTTTCTTCATATATGACTTGACCTATCATGAATTATAGCTGCTGCTACCAATTCCACTCCTCCCTTCACACAGGAAAAAAAAGCTTGCTATCTCAATTTTGTACTGTAATTAAATATTTTCTGATGGCATATTATTTATTCCTCACCTGCAGCTCTCCTGGCATTTATACATCTCCAAATATTAGCAGGCAATTAAAATACTGTTATTAACAATATTAATATCCTTAGAGCTTCTTTGATGTGAGTGAGACATGGGACTAAACTGCTTGACTGCAAGCAACAGATTTTTTTTTAATGTATATTTGTGCATTATCTTTGTCCACAATCAAGGCTCTCAAGCAGCCCAGTAGGAAATATAAAAAAATTAACGATGAGCTAAATTTATCACTAATCTCATTTGACCACTACAAAACTACCAGAGAGTGAAGCAAACTATTAAAAACAAAAGAAGAGGTATAATTTTGTCATTTTACACTTTTATTAACATTTTGGTCCTTAAAAAAAATCAAAATAAGCTACAGTTTTCTACCCAAACCAACTTCAAACATAAGCAGGACCTGTTGCACTACATGGAAAGCCAAGATCAAACAAAATAGGAACTCCATATTTCAGACATTCAAATCTAATTGTCTGCATGATTCTTTCAAAACCTCAAGGTTTTTTCTTACTCCTTTTCTCTATATATCATGTATCCTGATTCTAACACAGCATAATTCAGTGCAGCCCCTGGAAATCACTGTGTGTTAGTATCAACCAAGAATTTGGCCAAGAAGCTAAAAAAAGGTATTCACTCAGAGACTCAACTTGGTGTGCTCCAGAGCTGCTCAGTGAAAACTCCTCAACTGCAATCCTCACTTGCCACACTCATACACTTAACAACTTTATGACAGCCAGCTTGCCATTTTGCATCTAGCTCTGTATTTCACATACCTCCTTCATGAGATGGGCCACTGTTAGCACCCCCATCTCCCTCCTCTGCTACCCCAAACAGCAATGGGGGCAAGAAGGACTCTCTGGCCCTTCATGAGCTTGGAAGCCAAGGATCAGGCAATCCTCTAGTATTTCTCAGTCAGGAAGGGCACCAGAGCTTAGAGCCCCAGGGAATGCTCAGCGGGGGTGTGACAAATGCAGAGGGAATGTGTGAGGAGCAGACCCTGACGGGCATGGGAACAGGGAAAGCACGCAGAACTGAGAGGCGATCCATTTGTCTAGTGTTTTGCTTAAATAACATTGATGAGTAAAAGCATGCACTAAAATGGATTTGGGCACTGTCGGGATTTCTTTTTACAGTGAAGATGAGTGCGATGGCTCCCATGATCACCCTGTGTTGCATGGGTGCTCATGACCCTGGGGCAGCAGGGGTAGCACAGGATGGCAGCAGGAGCACCCAGTCCCTGGTACGCCTCAGCAGGGACAGAGCAAGCCACACACAAAGCTTTCTGATGGCTTCAGGTATGCATGGGGGGGTCAAGCCAGCAGCTGTCCTTCTAAAAAATCAGTTGCTGATGTAACAAACCAAGTTTAAAAAGACATTAATACATAGATCAACAGCAAACTCTTTAGAGGCTCCACAGGCAAAGCGCCTACAACCATCAATAAGCGCTTTGCTTTGTTATAGATGATACAATTTGACCTTACGTGCCCAGTGTACTAATGAAAAATAAATTGTATACTGGGCAATGATTAGTGCACACTAGCATACTCGTGTGTCATTGCTAAAGTTTTTTAATCCAACAAGTGAGAGGTCTTCACATTTTGTCAGCCCATGAGAAAGAGGAATTGCCTCGGCAAAGGAAACTAACTTGAGGTTGAAATGTATCTTAAAGCCAGGATCTGCAGAACGCTTTTCTTCTCACTTAATTTAAATCGAAAATCTAATCTATTTGTTTTTAAGGACTTGATCCAGGCCCTCTGATACATGCTGGACTATAAATCTATTGAAAATAACTAATTTTGCAAAGGGTGTTTTATAGGTATTGCATAACAGTGCAAATTTCATCAACTTTAGTTAAAATACATAAATGAAAATATGCGTTTTGTGTCCAACATTTCAATTAATGTAGTTCATGTAGTGTAATGTAGTTAAGACACTGATTAGTGCTCCTGACAAATTGTGAATTTTCTGCAATTTAAGGTACTGAAAGTATTTTCTTTTATTCTCTACCCTTACTACTCTCTTTTTCAGAAATAAAGCTACGTACATTTATATCTATTTTGTTCTCTCAACAGAAGAAATAAATTAACAGCATCAGGAAAATGGGATTTTACAATGAGTTAGTATTTATCACACTAAACCACTAAGACTTCTTGCTCAGCTGGAACCATGCACATTCCCAGATGGTGTATTGGATTATAATTTCACAAAATGAGTTTACTCTCTCAACAGTTTCTCTTGCAATTTCCTCTGAAAAGTCATCTAAATACTTCCACACTCCCTGCGTTCCTACTCCCTGTGGAGTCTCCTTTATCTTTTCTATATGGCATTATTTTATTTTGCTATCATGGAATACTTATATGCAGGAATTATGCTACTGAGTTACTTCTACATGATTTTTATTTTTTATTATTTCATTATAATATACATATTAAGCTCTTTACAAGTCTTTTTTTTTTTCTAATCCAATACCTTTCACATAGTTCATTTTCCCTGTACTTGATATTGTTAATAACCAAACTATGACCTGTCATGTTTTTTCATGGACCTTTCTGAAGGACAATGAAACGTAAAAAATTTTCTCTGTTGACACCTAGGTGATCCAAGATTTAATCAATATTAGCAAAATATTGTATCTCAGGTTATTCAACACCTATAAATACACCAGCTGTGAAGGAGACAAAACCCCTCCCCTAGAGGAGAGCTGCACAAAGTCTAGAACAGCAGCTGCATTTCTGCTGTAAGGAGAGAGCAACTCAGTGACCTGCAGCATGGGGCCAGGTGCCGGCCCTGGACCTGTTGGGTTTTGGCGCTGAGTGCCAGCCCCGAGCTGCAGCCTCTCCTGCTGCAGAGACGGGAGATGGTGGCAGACCTACTTTGCTTACACCACGGTACATGCTGCCCATGGCCATTCGGTGTGCTGGTGGCCAGGGGCTGAGGAGGAGGGTTGGCCGAGCATCTGTCCCTGGAGCAGATGTTCTCACCTCAGGCTGACTTGGCTAGAGAGAAGAGGGGTATTAAAGAATTTTGTCACTCGGTGGCCCTCTCACCGGTCTAACACCTGCGATCACCACCTCTAGGTTAGGCAGAGCAACAGCGATGACTGGAACGTGGCAGCAGGGCAGGCACCCTCCTACCTAAGCTGTTCCTCAGCACCTTAGAAGGAGGAAGATAACCCGCCCTCCTGGGCATGGATGGTGTCTCAGGACACTGGTGACTTAGAGGAACAGCACTGTGCCTAGAAAGGATTTTGGTTTGGAATTTTTTTCCCCTAGCCATTCTATAGTATCTTGTGTTTACCTTTAAACTGCACCAGTGTCTTGAAACGCGTGCAAAGCTTGTGCATTGCCAGCTGTCCTCCCCGGTGGAGACGCAGGAGAGGTCTGCAACTGCACACCCCACACTGAGGACACGCAGAAATTGGGTAGTGAAGCACCATTTCTGAGGCTGGAGGAGAGGTCTGGTTCAGGCAATATTCCAGAGGAAGCCAAGGGAGAAACGGTGTTGCAGCCCCCCGGGGCACAGGGGAGCCCCACCATTGGAGGGCTGGGCTCACGGCCGTGCTGGGGCAGCACCCTGCAGCCGAACCACAGGGCACTTGAGTGCCAGACTAACCGCAGCACCTGCAGCACTTCTGGAAGGCAGCAACAGTGAGAGGCCAGAGACAGTTCATGTTTACCCCCAGCCACATGAGAAGCCTGGCATCAGCTGGATTCATGAAATATGAGCGAGGCGTGCACCCCATTAACCTTTCTGAACAGAAATCTCTCCTCAGAGGGATCACCTGCAGAAGCCCCCATCTGAAGCTCACGAGGCAGAGAGAAATATGCTGATGTGTACTATTTTAGAGATGAAACAGAACATTTGTATCCTCACCTTATCTGGACTCAAGATAAATATATCAGAAAAAAACCCCAGTTTTATAGCTAAATTAAGTTACATTGCTCAGAGCATAACGCCATGTTACAAGAGGACTTTATTTGGCTTTAGGGCTTGTCAGTGGTATTATATAACCCAACACCCAAGGACTCACTTTATCCTCCCTTTGTTCTAAAATGAAGGCTTCTTGCTGATTTATTGATTTTGCTTGCACAAGTGGAAGGAAGCTCATGGGTACTCTTTGGTGGCTGGACATTACCACTCTAATTAGGTCATCATCTCCTGGTAAATTGGAATGTGGCTTGTTTTGTTAAAATCTGATACTTTTTGCACATTTAAGAAGTTTTAAAGCGGCATTGTTTACTGAGTACATATATTCAACATATCTCAGATAACAGCTGATCCAGTCAACACAGCAGTTAGTGTTGCAGTGACACATTTGCTACTGTAGACCTCTTAAAATAACCCATTTTTGTAATTCACATAGATGATGAAACAAACCATGATTTCTGAGAAGCATCACTATTGTTCCCAAGAGACAAGTAATGAAGCAAACACAGCCATATACTCTCAAAATAATTCTGCTGAGTGAATGCAAGCAAATTTGGTATCAAGTTAAGCATCTCGTGTGGTCATAATCCCTGTGAGGATGCCTACCGCTCCTAGTCACATCGGTAATGTCTAAGTTGCTCAGTCAAACATCATCACTGGTTAATGATAGAACGACTCATATTTACAAGTTTGCTTGGCTTTTACTGTCAAACCTGTGCAACACCTCAGATGGTTCGGCATGCACTACAGATTAGAGAATAAGGAAAGAAAATTTTTTAGAATCTACAATCTTAACAAAAGTGAACCAGTGACCAATAACTACTGCTCCACTGTAATGTCTACTGTCCACCACATACCTTCCTGGACATGGAATTGAGAAAACAAGGTAACAATATTTAAATTACTGCACTATATACACATTCACTATGTGCTGCTCTTGCAAAATCCTGCACAAAGCTGAGCTTTTTAAGCTGTCATTGGAATTGACACACTGATCAAAGCACCTGGAATGCAACAACATTTTGAAGAGGAACTGTGTTTTCTCTTTCCTTCTGCCCTACCAGTGCTTTGGTGACTCATCTGTAAGATGCATTCATGCATTTCTCCATCATTTACTCTTTTCAACATTTTACTCTGTTTACTTAATGCAACAGGTTAACCTTCATAAAAAGTCTAATGAACAAAGAAAAGGTGCTTGAAAATCAGAGATTTAGTGTTTAGTAAAAATATGTAAGTTTACAGATCAGTAAATAGATAAACCTACTTTTTAGTTAATAAGTGGAGTTCTTTGGGATTTTTTTGTTTTTCCTCATGCATTTCATGTGTCCTAGATGACAGATTTTACTAGCAATGGTTCAACCTATGAAGGCTGCATATCGGACCTAGTACGTATGTATACATTTATACACCAATATATACACGTAAGATACATTTATATACCTACACACACACACATATGCACACATTTCCTATATATACATAAATATATGTATATTTACATGTTTACATATATACACACACCCCATCAGAGACACAAACTAGAGCATTTTATCAAAGCACAAGAGGAGACAGGATATATCTGGATTTGTAGATCTAAAGATCAGTCACTGACCTGAAAAAGAAAAAGAAAACTTATTTTTCTTTGGCTGTTTGGGAACATATGCTCTCTTTGGATGTGAGACATATATGAGACTATCACGAATACACATGCACAAAGTAACGCATCATTCACAAATTACAGACGTTTCATATCTAAGCATTTCTGAAACAGGTCTGAATCCAAAATATTAATACTACAGGAAAGTTTATTGGAGAGGCAATTTAACAGACTAAAAGATATATTTTCTAGGATACTATCCCAATTTATCCTGTGTTGTTTGCTAAATGGACAAAACAGTATCAGCCGTGCTCCCAGAGAATTTCCCATCAAGACCCAGAAGTGAGAAGGACAAACATTGAGCCTGTGGTTATACAGTCATCTCAGACACAGACATGGCTTTACCCCAGCAGTTCTAGCCCACTCATTCATTTTAGAGATGCATAGCAGAGCCAATTGGGAACACATTTTTCCAAACACACTGGAAACAAGAGTAACCAATTCTGACATAGCTGGAATTTTTGGTGCAGCCAAAGGTCTTTTAACCACCTCAGATTACTCCATAATCTGGAGCTGGGAAATACAGCTGGGGCTTCAAAGACTGAAACATAAAGGCCTGTTCTGCTTGATTCAGTTCTGGGACTTCAGGCCACATCTTCCAAATAACGATGTTTCTGCTATAAGTAGTTGGTTATTAGCTATTCTATAATAGGAAGAGGTCTATCTCTTTCCTTGTCTCTTTCTCACTGTATCTGGTCTTTCCCTCCTGTGCTGGCTTTGGCTGGGGTACAGTTAATTTTCTTCATAGTAGCTATTACGGAGCTACATTTTGGATCTGTGCTAAAAACAGTATTGATAATAATGGGATGTTTTTGTTACAGCTGAGCAAGGCTTACACAGAGTCAAGGCCTTTTCTGCTTCTCACCCCACCCCACCAGTGAGCGGCTGGGGGTTCACAAAGAGTTGGGAGGGGGCACAGCCAGGACAGCTGACCCCAACTGGCCAAAGGGATATCCCACACCATATGACATCATGCTCAGCGTATAGAGCTGCGGGAAGGAGGAGGAAGCTGGGGACATTCGGAGTGATGGCCTTTGTCTTCCCAAGTAACCATTACCTGTGACAGGGCCCTGCTTTCCTGGAGATGGCTGAACACCTGCCTGCCCAAGGGAAGGACTGAATGAATTTCTCGTTTTGCTTTGCTTGCATGCACGGCTTTTGCTTTACCTACTAAACTGCCTTTATCTCAACCCACAAGTTTTCTCATTTTTACTCTTCTGATCCTCTCCCCCATCCCACCAGGGGGGAGCAAGTGAGGAGCTGTGTGGTGTTTAGTTGCCAGCTGGGATTAAACAACATTTCCAAAAGCCACCAAGCTTTATGGGTTGAGAAAACTGCATGGCCACACATTTAGTACCAACAAAGCTGCAGCCAGAGCAGTCAGAAGGGCTAACATAAGAGTCTTGCCAAAAACACAGCTCATACAAGCACTTTGTCATCCACTTCTGTACAAAGTCAACCAGGATTGCTCACATGACTGCCGTGAGGTGTTTAGGCTAAGCCATCCAGGCACCATGAAGCAAATACATAGAACCCACAC
Source organism: Phalacrocorax aristotelis (assembly GCF_949628215.1). Lineage (NCBI taxonomy): Eukaryota > Metazoa > Chordata > Aves > Suliformes > Phalacrocoracidae > Phalacrocorax > Phalacrocorax aristotelis. The sequence goes on along the minus strand of NC_134278.1, from coordinate 119,988,546 downwards.
CCTAGACCCAGCCAGCAGTGGTGGGGTGAGAGCTGCAGGCAGACAGGCAGGGACACACAGCCGGTCACACCTTACCCTACTGCTCTATCTTTAACCATGCCAATTTCTCCAATGACAGTCTTACCTCAGCCTCTGAAGACACATCAGGTTATAAAGGCGGGGGGAGAGGGGTGGAATCATTAGCGGTAAAAGAGTTTTGATCTCTGTAAGACACAAATTGCTGTCTCGTCTGTCCACTTCGAGGGCAGGTGGATGCGCACTGACCACCCCACCACAGGCAAGGTAGGGTTTTTTTAATTTCAGTTTACCCTGAACGGAGTCGAGCAAATGGGTAACATTCAGATGTGCAGCTGCAGAAGAAACCCGTATCAGCATATTGAAATTCAAAGTAATGAGTGAAGAGAGTTCAGAGCTCAGAGAAAGAGCATTTTCTGGTATTATCTTCCCTTAATCACTGATCAGAAACAATAGTTGTTTATTAGAAAGCTGAGTCTCACACAGTGTTGGCTGCCCACAGATAGCAAGCACACCTTTTCTTCTCGTTATTTCTTTCCAATACTACTTTTTCTCCCCCCACCCCATGCCAGATTTTGCATTCCTCCCTATAAGGTTCTTTCTGCTAGGAAAAATTTGGTTACATCTTCCTCTGATGTTCAGAGTTTTGTTTAAATTCTGTCTGGATTATTTTTGGCTCTTGATTTGTGAATTTGTCATTTCCATGAATCATGAATTCAGAGATGCATGAACAACCTTACTTGATAGACTGTGTATTATGTTACCTCTCACTTTCCTCTGTTATCCTACATGTTGTCAAATCAGACTTCACATTATGTCACAGCTACTCTTTCTGAATGGTTAATTTTTCACTGAAAGTTATGCAGATGGGCAATTATTTTAAGGCTTGAACACCTGCCAGCAATTGTAGTGGCATAAAGCTGATCCCCAAAGCCCACACAACCACAGAGAACACCAAAAACAGAAGACAACACTGAATTGGTAAATTATACCAATATTTATGGATGGCAGAGTTAAAATGAAAAATTTTCACACTATTAAAAAAGCATTAAATCACTATAAGTATATACTTCTATATATGTATGTGCAAAATTGCATATTTTAAATCCCCAAAGAACAACTAGAGAGAACCAAACCAACTTAAAGAATTAAGGGGTTTTATTTATTTAGTTATGTATTTTAAGATAAATGTAGTACTTATGGGAGGAGTAGGGTAGCCATCCTTTAAAGTTCTACATGTATTTATCTATAAAAATGAGTAAAATATAAGCACTACTCTTGAAAAAGAAATGTCACCTCGAGAAGTGGCTCACTTTCCATGTCCTCTAGGTTGACAGCAGAATAGCCAGTGACAAATAATTCTTCTGTTAACTCTCTATTGCCCATACACTGAAACTGGGACAAGAAATATGAAGCATTTCACATAAGCTACCAGAAAACTGTCCATGAACTGTGCCAGCCACCTGTTCCTAGCACACATTGATTCTGTATCCTGCTACTGTCACTGCTGCTGTAAGGGTGCAGTGTGGTCCCACCTACAGAATAGCCCAGGACAGAACAGACATCAAAAGAAATGACCAAGTTTATACCTACGTCCACCAAGGACAAATATAATAATACACATACAAGAGCTTACCTAAGTATGCAAAGTCATACAGCACCCAGCCAAGCCTGGCACTGGTAAAATCACCTACTGCCTTCCCCTCTCCCCCTAAAAGCTCCACAAAGTTTATTAATTTTCCAAAATTCTGAAGCAAACCACCAGAGGCCCTGAAAAATGTACATGGAGAATTATGACTTACTGGTTTGCACAGGATGAAACAGAACACTGATAATAAGGACAATACAAGACAGCAATCTAAATCAGGCTTTCCACAGAAAGTGTTGCCATAAAGTGGTCTGTGCTTCAAGGTCCTCAGGGAGAAGTCTTTGATTTCCTGAAGAATCATTTACAGACAGACATGAACATTTGGTTCCAAATCCATAAATAATTAAAGAAGTTAATAATTAAATACATGAGCCAATCTTGTCTGAAAAGAAAATTTAGAAACTGTTGCAAGCACTTCTTCAATGACATTGACTTTCTTGCACAGTACAGACTTCCCTCCTCTTTTTGTATTCTTTCTCCAAATGGAGCGATGCTAAACAGTGAAAAATGGAGCATGTGATGCTCTACAGCAGACCCAAAATAGCCTGGGTGCTGAGCCACAAATTTCTAGCGGGCTGTTCACATTACCAGGAATTTCATGCATACTTTACTGGTCAAGACCACCAAGTGTCATCTCCATAAAATACATACCAGTAGAATGAAAGGGAAAGAGAGTTCAGGCAAACTGTAAGTATTCCTGAACAGAACAAACCCTGCTATTATTTGAATCGCATGAAATAAATAATTTTCCTGATTTTAAAATAATTTTATGTTCATTTTTTCCACATAAGATTCTTTTTCCTTTTCTCCACTTTTTTGTACAAATTTAGAGAATGCATGGTCTTACCTAGTCTCTCTCCCTGTTACATGCTTCCCAACAAAACCCAAATTCAGTCACAGACTTCTCAGTAATATGTAAGTGTTCAAGATGGGCTGCTCTGGATGAAAAGAAAAATCCTATGAAAAAAAAATTTCATTCATTTAAAAGCATCTTCTGTCATTTGGATTTAAAAAAAAAAGACTATGAACAGTCATCTAATGTTTTATTTCATTATCAGGCAGGTCATGTTTGCAGAATGTCTACTACAAAATTTTTATGAAATGCTGACATTGATTTTAGGCAAATGAAATTGTGTATTCATACATGGACACATGACCATCCCTGGAGATCTATAAAGATCCTTCTTGGCATGAGCATCCTACTAACCAGTTATGGTCCATGACTAAAGAAGAAGGGAATGAGGAAGTGAAGGGACACACTAGAACACGTCAGTCATTTATGATTAACAAGGCCAACCATAACTATACACTCCAGTTCTAAGTTTCAAAAATTTCATTTTAATATACTAGTTAAAATAATGCTGCTGCAGAATAGCTGGCTTCATAATCCACACATGATTCTGATTTCAGAGCATGCAATCAGTAAGATATGTTTTGTAGCTTCTGCGGAGATTTCTTATTTCCAATAGGAGTGGAGTCAATTAACTTCTGGCTTTCAAAAAACATTAAGAATGAGGAACAGTCTTCTAGACTGTGGTGATTTGGCTGCATGCTAGAACTGGTTCATTAAAGCAGCTTATCTATTTACCATCACATGAAGTAGCAAAAGCATGTTTGACACTTAGCAGAGGAAGGACAGACTGCTCCTCTTGCTCACGGCTACTTCATCCATAGTCCCCAGACTTGAGTAGGGGTATTAATGGTGGTGTCAGTCAGCCTACAAAGGGAGGGAAGACTACACATCTCACAGAACCATGAGCTCTGTGAATGAATTTACACAACAGATAGCAAAATGAAGAGCAGCCAGAGTAGAGGTAGGTGGCGTGAAGAAAAAGCAGTGTACTACGAGGGAAATCAGGCATGTGATGAAGAACTAAAATAATTTCATCAGGAATTAATGGGAACTCTTCTTCTACTGCTCCCATTCAAATCAACGCAGAAGGGCTCCCTGAGCAGACTGCGAACAGGATAGCGCCGGCCTTACAACTAGATGACTGCTAATTGCTACCTGGACTGAGAAAGGTTCTCCATTATTTCATTACTTGAAAGAGAACTGGGTTAACAACCTCTGTATAATTAGTTTCCTAACAAGAGAAAGGATTTCAGACGTAGGATGCCTGAGAAAGCGTGAAAGAGGAGGGCTCGCTATTCTTTTTTTTGTTCATTTGTTTGTCCTCTTTTCTCTCTGGTGACCTCCCCCTTATTTTCCTACAGTATAAGGGAGAAACGATCATTAACGGCATAGTGCATGTTATAATTCATTAGCATTGCTTTTCTTATGTTAACCTATCCTATCTTCTTGACTTCCACAATGTCAGAGAGACTTACTGTATATAAATATATATAGTCATGACAGTTTTTCTGCAAAAGAAAACTGCTTCAACAGCTGACCAAAAAATTTCCATTAAAGCAATTTTCCACTACAGTAAGGCACTGTGCTTTTGCTAAATATTATTGACTAATTTAAAATAACACTCAAAGTGTTTTTTCTTAAATAAAAATATTTTGTTTCATAGCAACATCTGTTGTAAAACATATTTTACTTTGCTTACTCATGAGGGTTCCCAATATTCATTCATTCCATCGCTGATAGTAGACTTCCACTGATAGCCCAGAATGAAAAGATACGACAATCACTTGATTATTTCACTTGAGTATTTAGACTCAGCATCAAGCACATCATGAACTGCTACTGCTTTCATTACAGCAATAATCTAAAAATTAAATGTCAAAATGAATTTGGTGTTGAAGCAAAAGTTAAATTTTCTCTCTCAAGTTAAATCTTACATAATACTTTATACCCAATTTGTAGTGCGTTTTGGAAATACTTCAGTTTTGAAAAAGTGCCTTCTCCCTCTCCTCTCATCACGCTGCTTCAGCTTCTCTCATTCACCAGAGCAGAACCTTCCATGGCTCCACCAGCAGCTTATCCCATCTCACATATGCCTGTCCACCCCTATAGAAAAACCAAAGCACCAGCCCCATAGCAACTGTTCTTTCTTTTTCAAGACAAGGGCCTACATAAGAGAATTATCCTCTGCATCCATGTACAGACACATAAAGCAAGTGTGGAAGTAACTTCAGTGCTCACTTCTTGGGCTTCTCCAACACAAGAGCAAAAACATTTTACCACATACTCTAAATGTCACTCAACCATGAAAGTCCTCTTGGAGAATGCTGAACAGGTAAGAATTAGAATAAGGTTTAGGATATACAGCTATAATCACATTTTATAGACAATTGTTTATAAGCCTCTCTGGTCTACTGGACATTTCAGTGTTTTTCAAACATCAGAAATTTTCCAAGACTTCATTTCAGAATCCCTACAGTATATTCCAGGTGTTGTTACACTTACCAGCACTGAAGATTAAAAAAAAAAAAAAAAAAGAGAGAGAAAAGAAAAAGATTCATCGAAAAAGGAAAATAAGAAGGAAAAAAAGAAATCTCATTTCATTCAGATTAATGTCAGTATTACACTGCCAAGCTGCCTGAAATTTCTGAAAGAACTACAGGAAGATGAAATCTGAATGACAAGGGGAAAAACTGCTGGCCTACCAACATTTTGCTGTCCCCTATTTCACCTCCCTGGATGGCAGAAAGCCTTTAGCCTACTGTGCTGAGATTTGAATGGAAATTTTTTTCTGCCAAACCCCAGCATCTGTAAAATCAAAGACAAAATTGCAGAACCGAGATCTAATTCTGTACTGATTGTCAATGGTCTTAGACACAGATAGCACATACTTCTAAGCTCTTTGGTCTGAAAGTTACTACTGTAGCATTTCTCCATATGGAGAGTTTATGAGAGTTTCTGGTAAGCTTCACCAAGTTTTTCCTGTATAACATATGGGGGCTCATCTATCATGTGAAAGTTTTGAATTAATGACGCAACAACATTTTATGCAGGAAACAATATCCATTTCATCTTCCATCTTTCCTCACAAAAGTTGTCTTTTCTAAGTCCTTCATTCAGTGATCAGGAACTACATTGCCTTAGCCAAGCTTCACACAAGTGCAGACAGATCAGTGACGCAGAGATCTCGTCTTTTACCATTGTTGTCTGAAGTTTCCACCGATGCATACTCTTTCTCCAGACCAGGTAACAGAAAAAACCAAACCAAAAAGACCCGATTTTTTCTTTCCTTTTTTTTTGGTCTCATAAGAAAGGAAAGTTGCTACAAACCATACACTCCTGCAATGAATGAAACAGTGAATGCAGAAAGACACTGCAAAGCTAAAGTGCATGTGTGAAAGAAACAGCATTTCTATTCCTAAGAGCGTAACACTTCTTTCTAAATACTGGCTAAAAGTGCTGCTTTTAGGCTTCTTGCATTTTTAATAAGAAAAATATTCTGTGAAAATGTGATCCTGAAAGCAGCAATTCTAATTTATATAGCAGAAGGCTTAAAATGCCTGTCTACATTTAAAGCCGCACTTGTTTAATGGCCAGTCAGCCCACTCCTGCTTTGGCTATCTCTAGAGGGGAAAATGGATTCTCATTAACAATTCTCAGGCTGGGAGAAACCTCTGACCTATGCTCAGGGTTTAGCAAGGTCTGCTTTCTCTGCAACAGCTACAGATGAGGGCAGTCCTCAGGAGACTTGTCCCTGCTGTCCTCTTCTGATGAAGGAACCCTCTGCATCTCCTTTGCTTTTTATCACCCAAAATACAGCTCTCATCAATTACCACAGGAAAGAGACATCTAACTTTTTTAACGCTTGGGTTTCCTCTCCAAACATGAGGCCAGAATATAAGGATTGAATCCAGTAGGGTTTAACCCTGAAGAACACAACACCATGTAACCCCTCTTGGTAAAAGGTTAGCGAGGTACTAGGAAAAAAAGCCAAGAAAATTCTTGAAGGGGAGGTGGGGAATGGGCTCTTTATACAGAGACACTCCATGATCTTTAAAATATAATCTGAACTACGAAGATAAACAGAGCCCTTCAATACTATACATATTCCTTATGATCACCACCACCACTTACATGAAGGCTAAATTTTGTGTACTGTTCTGATCCAGTATTGGCCCAGCGTAACGCTGATGTTAATGATGCTCCTCCAGTTATGCTTGTGTTATGGAAACAAAGGGTGCAAATTGTGCCTTGAAGAAGTATTAGGCATGATGTTGTTTCTGCAACACATATGGTTTGACAGAGGGCATGTCTTTTCTCCCCTTTTTATCTCCTTAAAAGAATAAGAATCTTTCTCATGAGGTAGAAGATGGAAAGGCTTCCTTTTAATAGGAGAGATTGAACTGCCTCCTGTAAATATTGTTTCTACTACACCTACATGATCTAAGGTAATAGCTATAATAGAGAAGACAATGAAAAGTAATGGATGAGCTTATTTTGAAATACAGAAGGCTTTGTCTTACTGGTTATAGCCAGAGGACACCATAAAATAAAATAATCCCTTAAAAGTGCCAGTCAACAAAAGTAGTCAATAGACATAATGATAAGCACTTGCTAATCAATAGTGATAAGTCAGTACAATTTAGCTAACAGATGTTTCTTCAACAACTGTTTTTTGTAATACCTAAGCCACTAGTATAAATGTATCAGGCCAATGCTTTAAGTAAGCAAGCTGCTTAGTGGATTACAAGTCAGTAGGATGAAGGAACGGGACAGCACAATACCACCCCTTACCGCTCGTGTCAAGATCTGTTCCGTGTTTTGCAAAGGAAATATCTCCTGTAATGCTGGAGAATACAATTATTTTAAAAAGGTACAAAAATACAATATTTAGAAAAATCCACTTATATTAGAAGAATTGTACCTGCTCACTAAAAAGAAGCCTTCCCTGACTTGAAAACAAGAGGTAGCAAAAAAAAAAAAGTATAAAATTGAAAATTATGGTTAGTAAAGATGAAACATGAAATGTATATACTCATGACATTGCTATGCTGTACAATAAAGATTAATTACAGGGAACCATCTGGCGTACCTGGAAAACTAATGCTATATCCTATGTGTATTTTATTGCTCACATTTAACCGTTACATGAAGTCTTCAAGCTTTATTCAATGTATACTGCAGATAATAAGCACCTTATCTGCACAAGATCTCCTTAGGGACAGTCCTGACCACCAAAGCCTTATATTTATATGAGAGGGGAGGATATGTGGAGAAACAACAATCCCTGTCAAAAGCAGCTGAACACCGTAGCATGCTGATATGCTTTCAGAAAATACAGAAGGTGGTCAGCTCCTGGAGAAAGGGGACATCTGAGTAACCACAGCTTTGATTTCTCTAGCAAAAATAAGAAAGGGGAAGTTATTTACCAGACACTTACTTCAAATAAATTGAACTGAAATAGAAACACACTCAGGCTGATCATTTTTTAAAGCATATTCAAATACTTTCACAGCAGACTGTGTGCACAGATTTCATCAACAAAAAACTTCTTTGTTAGGTATAAATTCAAGCTGCACGAACAAGTCTTTTTCTTTGCCTTTGACAAATGCAGTTGTTCCTTACTCCTCTCCATTCCCGCATGGTGCTGTAGAGTAACCTAGGATCATCACTGTGGCCATGCCACCCATCAATTTGGGCTAACCTTGGTTTCCCCTTTCCTCCCCACTCAGACACAGGCTCCTTGACTGTCAAAACACTCTCTGGCCTATTCTTATTTCTCTCTAAATCCCTGATGTTTTGTTTCCCATTTTGCCAATGACAGTGAGGTCCTTTGCCTATCTGTTAAATTTTCAAATCTGCACTTTCATATGTACCTCAAGGAGCAGCAGTTCACTTTCTAGGGCTTTTCTATCACCATGTAACACACTGACCAGTGCTGTGTCTCACTCCACTCTCCGAAGGACAGGATGGCCCACAAGTATCTTAAACAGTTCCCCTTCTCCCAGGCCCTCTTCAATTAATATTTTTATTTCTTTTATTTCTTATTTCTCATCTTTTAGGTGGATTCTAAGCTTCTAACACAAGAAATCTGTTTTTAAAGTCTGCTCCCTTAAAAGAATCAAATCAAAGTCAAGGTCTTAGGGCCAATTGCAGGCAGGGATTTTGGCTTGTTGCTGATGATTTAAGATACTTAGTTCTGTCACAAAACCAGCAGGTTTTAATACCTGCATAACTTCACTGACAAAACAGAGAATACCAGTGATTTCTCAGATACCTAACAAGTTAGGAAGGGGTTTGGTGGAATGCTCATGTTAAAAAAAAGTTAGTCACCTGTTTTCAACATGGACATTTGGGACAACCAAGAGCACAGGTTCTAGGCATGGAAAGTATCACCGGCTCTCCAAAATGAAGGCCATGGTCAACCTTCCTGACATGGCCAAGCCTTCAGTGCTAATGGAGAAGCCTGGATGTGCAATACAGCTATGAGGCAGTGGTTCCTTGGCAAATTTTTGAGCAACATCAGCATCCCTGCCATCAGCGGGCAAGGAACACTTATCCAATTTGCCTTCCCCCTAAAGCCACTGCACAAAATAAACACATGAAGCCCCTTCAAATAAAATAAAGCCCCTCAAAGTACACCTGCCTCTCAGGAAAAGTTGAAAGAGCAAATGTATTAGTAAGGCTATTAGTTGTCCAAAGCAAGATCAGTCAACTAAACTGAGAGCCACGTGAGATGCTCTGTGTATGTAGAACAACCTCAGAAGCTGGCAGACAGGACACGGACAAAGGTCCTGACAGAAACCAGCAACCGGAGACCAGGTATGACGCTCAAGGCCATCTCAAGTCCAGCCCCTAACATGTTACTCAAAGTTTTCAAGTGCTGCAGCAAGAGGAAATTAAGAACCTCTGAAGAAAAACAAGGGCTCTGTAATAAGGCTGTCAGCCCTCACCTCCCGTGCAGCAGGAGGGCAATGTTTGAAAGAGCTTAACACCCATGTTAACATGGGTGGGCCTCTACACTTTGTATCTGGCTCCTCTGGTCACAAGAATTCAGGTTTGTTGAATTTTTTTAATGGCCTTTTTTAACAGTGCAGCAATGCTTCAGATACTGACTCCACTGTATACCTTTAAGAGAACTCCTGAACCATGCAAATATGAACACTGACAAAACCAGAAGTTAATTTTCCCTTTATTTCATTGCCACACACTCCTAGATGTCTCCCTAAAATTAGACGCTGAGGAGCAGAGACCAGGACATGTGATGTTTCCTGGTCCCTCACTCCCTGCCAGTATGTGTATGTTGGCTGCAATAGAGAGGGAGATAAAGCAATTCTTCAGAGGCATTATAAATTACTCCAGAGTAACAAAGCAAGTAAATTCCTCCAAAACTTAACAGATGTGTAAAGATACCATTTATAATATTCTAGTGATAATATCTTCCGTATTTTAATACTCCCCCAGCTAACTGAGGAGATGACTCTTTTATCACACCGTTGACAACTGAAGGTGCTTCATGAATGACAATTTTTAGAAAAAGCATGAATTATATCTGAAACACAATATACCCCAAATCCCCAAAATATTAACTGAATTTTCACTGCTGGCAGTTATATTTTTTAAAAAAAAGAGTTCTAAAATCAGTTCATATGATTCCCTATTATAGAAGGGAAAACAAAAATCAGTTGAGAAGTGTTTACCCTTCTTGATTGTTTGACTGGGGGGCGGGTTTGTACAGTGGCATTGACTGGCTTTTAGTCAATTCAATATAACTTTACTATGGCAACAGTTGCATCACTTCATATCACACAGTCTTGGACGAAAAAAATTAAACCAGCACCTCCTCATCCTATCTCTTCACTTCAGTCTTCTTCGAGGTGGACTTAAAAGCCTCTGCTTCCCAGATTTCCATGCCAGTGGGCCTACGCATATAAGATTTCTACCTGACTGAGAAGATTTTTCCTATCTACAATTAATCTAGTAAAAGCATTTTGCTTTGAAAGCTCCTTTGTGCTACATGGTACATTCAGTAGTTAGGGGGTTAATGCATGAGATGGATCACTGGGCCAAAAAGGAAAATCACTGTTAAAAAAATGTGATACCAGGAGAATTAGGCACAACATAATATTGTAACCACTGAGAATTCTCAACAGTAAAATAAAGCCTTGTACTGCCAGCATTTTCATTAGTTTTCCAGTAGTGCTGGATGCAGTGTGAATTACAATGAGCTAGAAAGCAGTGGTTGCTCTCTTTAAAGAACATGCACTGTATAGGGGGAAGTCATTTCTTCAAATTGTACTGTGCTGGTTGTTAGTTTGTATATGCTTGTATGCATTTTAGCACTTAGAAATTATATTTCTATCCATTACTGAATGCTGCATGTAGCCTCCAAAACAATATGTATTTAGCAGCTCTTAAAATGAACCTCATTGTAACATAAATATTTGTTTAGAAGTATGCACACTGATACAAATCTGTAGAAAGAGCACTCTACACCACATCTTTCACTGGGAGGATGTTTTTTTAAGTCTGGACAGGAGGTACTGTGTTTTCATTATAACAACCGCAGAAGATAACGTTAAGAAGATGACTAAAAGCCAAAAAAAGATAAAAATTCAGGTTGATAAAAGCTTCTAATACAGAATGTTGTTCTGCTGGTAGTTAGCTATCCATCAGAATTAAAAAAAAAAAAAAAAAAAGCAACGAACCAACAACAATGAACCAAACCAAAACACAAACAAACCCAAAACTAAAAAACTAAAATAAACTGATTTGAGCAAGTACAACATGTGCCTGTTGGGGTTTAAGCCCAGCCCAGCCCGAACTAGTACAGTACCATAACAACACTGATCATGTTGGAAGAGAGGCAAACAAGCTTAAGTGTATAGAACTACTAATTTCTCTGAAACCACTATTTATATAGTCTTTAAGAATTAAACATATCATCCACATTCAAAGGAAGATTTGTGTTGATTCAGGTCTCAGCCTGAACTTCGCAAAGACTCACTTGGGAAATCTATAGATATGGGTCAAAAAAACCCAAAGGAGATGTGCTTCTCTGACCATTTGCTGTGCACAGACCTTTATTTTCAGCTGTCTGACATTATCTAGAAGACTGAGCTCAGACCAACCTGCACAACCACTGGAAAACCCAAGCCTCTCATTCTTAAGAAACCCAACCAGCCTAGACAAAATTGTATAGAGCTTGCAATTCGCCACTGGGAGGACTCTGGCATGAATTCGGTGATGTGTGCCACGTGCAGAACAGTTTGTAACAAGTACCCTTTCTCACAGCCTAAGTTGATTCAAGCCCCTAGGTGTCAGAAAGCTTGACAAAGTACTGCAAACCTCCTAAACAATTACCTATACCACAATATATGGACATTTTAACATCTTCCACATATGGTGAATTTCAGTGTAACTCACAGAAACACCGAGGTTGGAAAGGACCACTAAAGATCTTCTAGTCCATCTCCTGCTGCTCAGACAGGGTTGCTTACAGCAGGTTGCCCAGGATGATGACCCATCAGGTTTTGAGTATCTCCACAGATAGAGACTTCACAACACCTACAGGCAATCTCTTCCAGTATATGATCACCCTCACAGTGAAAAAGTTTTTTCTTGGGTTCAGATGGAATTTCACATGTTTTTTATTTGCACCCATTGCCTCTTGTACCACCAGTGGGCACTGCTGAGAAGAGTATGGCTCCTTCTTCATTCCCTCACATCAGGTATTTATACACGTTGATTAGATCCCCCCTGAGCCTTCTTTTCTCCAGGCCCAACAATACCAGCTGTGTCAGCCTCTCCTCCTCTGACTCATGCTCAAGTCCCTTAATCATCTTTGTCGCCCTACACTGGACCCACTCCAGTAAGTTCATATCTTTCATTGACAGGGGAGCCCAGGTCTGGACAAAGTACTGCAGATGTGGCCTCACCAGTGCTGCACAGGGAGGAAGGATTACCTCCCGCAACCTGCCAGCAACACTTTTCCTAATGAGACTCAGAATGCTGTTGGCCTCCTTTGCCATGAGGGTGCATTGGTGGTTCACAGTCAATTTACTGTCCACCAGGATCTCAAGGTCCATTTCTGCAGGACTGCTTTCCAGCCAGTAAGTCCCCAGCATATATTGGTGCTTGAGGTTGTTCAACCCCAAGGACCGGACTGTGCATTTCCCTTTGTTGAACTTTATGCAATTCCTGTTGGCCCATTTCCCCAGCCTGTCAAGGGCCCTCTGAATTGCAGCACAACCATCTGATATATCAGCCACTCCTCCCAGTTTTGTATCATCTGCAATCTTGCTTTCTCCACCTTTTCATTCTGTCATGTACACTAAAACAAGTAGTCGATATTTCTGTGTGAGCAGTGCCAGCCTGGCTCTGGACACAGATGCAGTATTGTGTCTGAGCTGCTCAGCTCGACGACACAGCCTCCCTGCTCAGACAAGGCGCTGCACCAACTGGCTCTCCGGCTCCTAGGCCCTGACCTAACACCCCTGCATGAAACCGCACAGCTCAGCACGCCACAGGCATGCATGCGCAGCATCTTGACCTGAAACATGAGATATAAACTACTGACATTTTATTAACATTTTGCCTCACTGTTCATACACTCTCCAATCAGCTGTATTCTAGGGTAAGTAGAGGCATAACATTTTTTAGATTGTAATTTTCAAATTTTATAATTTTCCCCACCCACTGTCTCAATTATCCACTTTCTTTTGATGTGGCACTGCCTCGTTCTCAGTAAAAGTCAGGAGGCTTTTTGTTTGGATGGTTTGATTTTTATTTTTAAGAAAAGGAAGTAAAACAGTATGATATTTTTCCGCAATGCTTAAAGGGAAAGACTTGTCTTTAACTGGTTATGTTAATAACAGCAGACTCTAAAGCACACAGTTAACAAGCATTAAAGCTTTTTTCCCCAATAAACAATCTGATATTGTTCTCTTGAGGATTCTTTCTTCTTTTTTCCCCCAAATGCAAACAGCAAGGATTTACAAAGTCATTAAGATGAAAAATAAACAAACTTCAACAAGTAATAATCAGATTTGCTGCTGGTTTCTGTTTCAGAGCACATACCTTTAGATACCAAAACTTTTTTGGACTTCAGTGGCAACGAAAGGACAGGAATACAAGGTGTAGAACATGCCCACGTTTGCTGTTTTCACAGGGATCACCAAAGACATGCAGCCCCTCTAGGCAACGGACAAGTGGGGATGGCAGGGAACAGACACTGTATGATCTATCGTGTCTAGACCTTATACAGTTTACTCCCACTTCAGAACAGCAAAGGACAAGACCACCCATCAAACCACTGGTGGTTTCACATCATGAAATAAACATATCATCAATAAAGATTCATCACATCATGAAATAAAGATCTGCTGCAGTGAAACCACTGGGTTTACTGCAACATATCTTCCTTTCTTGAGGAAGACTCAAGTGAATGAATCTGTTGCTCATATGCAGACTGGCTGGACTGAACAAGGAGGTGATGACCCATCCGTGAGGTTTTCCCACCTCTCAGAGACCAGAAAACCCAGGGCACTCCTTGGTCTGCTGACAGTACAAAGCCTGGTTCTGAGGCACTTGCTCCCATGGATGCACTGGCATCTCTGGTTTTATACGCAGTCCACACCACAGCCTCTTCCTCCGCTGGGCACTCCCCAACCAAGCTGTCACTATAGAGGAAGATCATGCAAATGTGGTAACTGTGAGACCTCCATCCTCCTGCCAAAGTCATTCAGAACTCACTGATGGGTGTAAAACATTCCTGGAGGAGGCAGCAACATGGAGAGATTAAGAGTAGCTTTGTCTTCCTAACAAATCTGGCTAAAAATCAGCCAAGCAACTATGGCAAAATAAGGACAGAATAGGTACCAACAGTTGGCATGCTAATAACATGTAATCTCTTGGAGATTACAGAAATCCAGCATATATAAAAAGCATCCTGATGAACTAACAATCCACTATATCTTACTTCAGTTAGTCTCCACACCTCAGAGAAACAATTTTAAGACCTTATCTTACAACTGTCTTTGTGGAAGTAAGGCAGTGTCCCAGTACCACTCAACTCCAGCCAAGGGAGGATCACTTTTTCCTTGAAACACCTGGTGACCATGGGGCAGAAACACAACAGTGTAACAACTGCCATGTTTCAAATGCACATTTAAGTTCAGCTACCCTGGAGGGAGGCCGGGCAGGAGTGCAGAGCTACACTGAATTTTTCAGGACAGGCAGCCAAGCACACTGCATTCCTATAGAGAATCACAGCAGGAATACGTAACGCGGTACGAGTTGTACAGTATCTCCCCAACAGCAACACGGCAACACCTCCAGACTCCAAGGTGGTCCACAGCATTATTGGTGTTCGCCAACAATCAGGAGCTACCTGAAAGTCCAATCAGTTCCCCACCTGTATATCAAACTCGAGCCCAGTCTTAAGTAGCAAAAAACCTACGGATTGACTTCTTTGTGTGTAACCGTTGCCTATTACGGAAAAAAGTAACAAGCAATAGATTAACATGTTGCATTTAGTGAACCACTCAGAAAGGTTGGTTCTGTCAATTACAGAAGATGCAACATTCATTAACTGCATAATACATAGAAAACTTCTCATTTCCAATTAAAAAACATTGGCTAGGGCTTCATGAGTTTTTCAACAAATGTTAGGAATAAAAAAAAGTGCATATTAAGGTAATCTGTTAAGAGTACTTATTATGTTTTTCCAGGTGTTTAGTGTGATTGGAGTACTACACATTTGCATAACTTTTGGATTTTCTAGACATTAAGAGAGAAACAAACATAGAGAGAAGCCTGTGATTTATCAAGTGTTTTTTCAGGAAGGAAGACTAATTTTCCTTTCAAGCCATCTGTACAGTTCACCACGTAAATAAGTCTCTGTTCAAGACAACAGAATCATATTTTACCTGTGGGTTTAACACACAGAGCACATTCCCACCTCAATTCTGTTCCACCTCCAGAGGACTCATTAAGAACTATCAATTAACACAACATCTACACTAGCAGGCAGAATAATGAAAGAACGTTCACAGCTAATTTTTTTTTTTCCTCTCCTTTAATTTTTATTTAATTTCAGGGGGGAGTGGACAACATGTTAGTATACAGTTTATGGATGTTTCTACCACAAGGCTTCTAGTAAAGACAAATTGTGATCACCTTCGTATGGCACCTTACTAAATCTCCTGAGTCTTTATTTATTTATACAGAATCCATCACTGCAAAGTCTAGGAGCACAAACAGATTTAATATGCTCCCTGCATGTACCCAGGCTGCTGTCATTGACGTTGCCCAGGAAAGCAACTGTGGATTCTTTTTCTCTTTCATCCCTTCAAACCTGAGCACAGCAGGGAAACTGTGAACTGAGTTTTCCTTCCTGAGACCAAACCATGCTATTTACTGAGCATCAATCACAGACCAACTGATAGATGCTTGAGCTGTGGAGAACACACCTAAGCTTCAAACCTTTGTTTAACACCTGGATACACAGTGAGGGAAAGACAACAAACTCCCAAAAAGCTGCTTGGAAAAGAAAATGTTAGCTAAAGACAGCTTACTGTTTATAAACTGCAAATATATCCTTTTTTTTCCCACAATATAAGCATCTGCTTTCTCCTGTAATTTCCTTGGCGTGGGTGCCCTCTACCAAAGCGCTCGTAATTGATGCATTCATTTTAATGGCTTGCAGCTCAGAGCAGTGCAGTTTCAACACTGCCAACACAGCATCACTGTGACACAAACAGAGCAGCCCAGGAGATCACAAAGCCATGGAAGAAAAAAAGACAAAAAATTACTTTCCATGGAATTTTTCTGCCCAGGGTATGAATTAGTATATTGATAAAGCAGTGGGGTCACAGAGTCCTCTCCATCATATTTGTGTTACAGGGAAATTCAGTATATGCCATTCCACGTACAACAAATTGTCTTCTGTGGGCATTTATTTTCCACAGATAAACACTAAAAACCTCATCGCTTTCAATAACCAGGCAAGAAATTGCCTAATAATTAGGTAGTGCAATTTATAGTTTAATAGCCTGTGGGATCTAGGGCTTCCACCTTCTTTGAGACTGTCACACCTGTGCCCTTTTAGCATTACATTGTAGCTTGGTGTTCTCATTAGAGTCCAGAGATTAATATTAATGAGACAGATTCTCACTCAAGGCATGTTAACTTACATGACTTTAAATTTTTTAGTGCAACATATAAGGAGGATTTACCTTTATTACTACTATTTTTAAGAGCTTTCAGTTTCTTTCTCATACCAAATTATATCAGAAATAATTCAACCTCCATTAAAGCCAGGAAAAGAGTAATCGGTGCCATACAACAACAGAATTGATATTAAAAGGAGATTTCAGAGTCTGTAATCCTTTTCTCTTTCAGGACAGACGAGTTGGTTTTGACTCTGCTAGGCAAGCCTTGAATAAGTAAATCATTTGTAAATACAGGGTTTGAGGAAGCATGCTACTTAAGATTATCAGAATTGCTAACTCAGGCAGACTTGTAAGAGGATTGCTATTACACAGTAAAAATTATTTTTCCTGTTATCTACAGAAAGGAGATAGAATCTAGCTTTGCAGAATGGGTTTTCTGACTAGCTCACAAGGAAGGAATTACGACGTAATTCAAGATTTAAAATTTCAGTCACCTTTCAGGGATTCTCCAGAAACTCAATATAAACAGCAAAATTTGCTCTGCTGAGAAGAAAAATCCACTGCAGGGTACCAGTGTACTAATGAGATAGATACTGCTATGTACAGTAATACTCTGATTGCAGAATCCAAACACTCAGATCAAACACATAGGGACATTTGAATACCACCTCTGTAGCAAAATTAAGGGGTTCTTTTTCTTGGGGGTTGAGGTGGGCTTTTTGTCACAGGGTACGCGAAAGAAGGCTTATACAATCTCAGAGCCTGTCAGACCTCCTCCAAGTAACTCCCAAATTTTCTGGCCAATTTCAGCTTAATTTGACAACAGAACAGTGGTCTGGAAAACATCACAGTTCAGCAAGTTACAGGAAAATTAGAAGCTGGGTGAAACAAGAGAAATATAAAAAACTGTCCCTCTGAGGGAATTACCATATCAGCACTCTGGATGGACATAGGGGCATGCTGCCTCTTACTTAGGTGTCCTGGAAGAGACACAATATGCAACAGATGAAATACAGAACAGTTTAGGACCTAATTCTCAAAATTCTCAAAAAAAACTTTTAAACTTTTAGGGTGGTTTTTTTTTGCAGCTGAAAGCTGAGTTTCCAGAAAACAGAACAAAATTCATGGGTCAGCTTAATTCTCAGCTGTGCACTGACACTTCTGAGATATAGCAGCTCACTGTCCTACTGAAAGTTGTTCTCAGCTGAATTCTTCTCAAAGCCAACACATCACAGGGTGCTGCCAGGCTAAAAGAGTTGGCATTTCCCAGCTCCTATACATGCACCACAATTTAGAAAAAAAAGAACTCAGAAAATTGCCTAAGCTGGCTCTGAAAACATTTAACTTTATCTGGTTCACCAAATTAGCTCCTTAACATAATTAAGGCTCCTAGATTTGAGGAAGATGTCAGCCAACTATAATTTGCATTTTTATTTGTTGTTTTTTAATGGCCCCAGTAAAATTTTTTCCTCCTGCATAGGCTTCTATACCTTGCAAAAAGTAGAATGTGTCAAATATATTTAAAAGCCTACAGTAATTCTGCAAATAGCTTCATTATTGGCCAAAGGTGACAGGATACAGCAGCTGACATGGTACCTGCTCTGAATTCAGGTTTTTGCAATACCACCATAGCTATACTGGATTGTTTTGCATTGTCCCCCAGTGGAACCACAGTGAAAAATTAGCTGTTCCACATTACAAATTACCTTGTTTGCAGCTACAGCAGGTAATGGCATTTCAAGGTGCACTTACAGCATAGGAGGGAGAAGAAAAAAAAAACCAGGTGCATAGGTTGTATGCCTCACAAACTTGCTCTTTCTCTAGATTCCATGACAGCATTTGTCAATAATTCAGATTTGCTCTCTTACTTTGCAAAATAACAAAATTACTTAAGATCTAACGAGCAGTTTAATTTTAAAATTTTGTTTCCTACATATTTTACCACACACATCAGAGAAGCTCACGGAGAGCAGAGCAGCTAGAGCAGGGTTCCCTTGGGACACAGGCTGGTGCTGCCTGCAAGAAGGGGTTTTGAAGAAGAGTCCTCCAAAAGGCTACCCACAGCCACACAAGAATCTGTGCCTTCCCAGGACAGACGCAGGTCTGAGGGTGCAGGCACTGTGCTCCCATCTGTGGTCTGCCTCTGTCCCATGGAGCAGCAGCCTGACAGCAACCTGTAGCTATCACTGAGAGCTAAGTAGGTTTAATCCCCTAACCCTTCCCTCGTAACCAACCATTACTTGTTGCATATCACTTTATGACTGCTGTTAATTGCATTATTCCGTCTGCTTTGCTTCAGACCATTTGCGCGTCCCTACCCACACACTCACCACACTCCTCCATCTTGCAAGGCAAATCAACGAAAAATCCTCCCAAAACCCAGCCGGCGTGTTTTTATCCCAAGTTTATTGTGCTGAACATTCACATTCCAGCTGTACTCCTATGTTACCTCCACCCCGTTTCTTCAGAAATATTCTTAAATAGGATTTATACCTATGCTAGTAAGTACTTATCCCTGGTTATGTAGAGAAGTGAAAAATTAACATTAATCCTCATAGCATTATCTATGCTTTTGTTTATTAATATGACTTCAGGCAGTTTAACATTCAGTCCTCACCTACCTCACAATACACAGCAGCCTGGACGTATTTTGTGTCCGAGACACTACAAAAATCAAGCACTGTAAAACGCATTTGCAAATTTTTTCCCTACTAGAAAAAAAATGCTACCAGCCATTTCTATTTCATTTTGATTCTCTCACAGAAAAAAGCATTTGGCCACTTGAATATATAACAATTCCTTATTCTTCGCTCTCATTTACAATTTGATTGCGATGGCTCTAAGGAAATTTGGGAGATTAAATAAAAGTACAAAGCTTGTATGCAAGTAGAAGCTAAGGCTTTAGTCTTCCCACTACAAAGAAACAAGCATTTGCATATTCAGGGAGATTAACCCTAAATTCACTTTTTGTTTTGTCTAACCAACTCCCAGGTAGAAAGTGCTTCATACAAAACAAAACAAGAACAAACAAAAAAATCGATATGATTTTGGTACTCCAGCAAGTAAACTGTGAGGTGCATCCTTCTCTCAGGGTTGTTACACTCAAACTCCCGTACCATCCTCTCATTAAAGACAAGGGGCTATCCTTTTCTCTTGCACACTTGCCACCTACCACGGCATGCGGTTGCTAAATTTGTCCAAATTCACTAGGCACGGCCACTGCTGAGGGCTTTGCTCCCTCTCCCCACCCCCGAAGGCACAGCCACATGGCTGAAGGAGCACAGCACCAAGGCAGCTCAGCACAGGAGTAGCACAGTGAGAACACAACCAGGAAGGCACAGTACAGTTGTTTGGGATGGGATCAGAGAGGGAGGGAAAGGAATGGTTGTGACAAGGACAGTCAGCGCTATGGAACAAGCTTTGACAGGACATGAATGATGCAAAAAGAGGAGAGAAGGAGAACTGTACAAGCAGAAAAAAAATTAATAAGATCCAAAAGATAGAATTAGGGGATCAAAAAATTAGCAGAAGCCTGAAAAAATGAGAATGAGAAGGGAAAGAATACAGAGCCTTCAATATTTTAATGTTGCATTTACATGTGAAAAGCGAAATGGGAGAGCACAAAAGATAAGAGACATGAAGATGCAGAGAGACAGGAGCAAAGGAGGAGAGACAAGCACTGCAGCAGGCAGTGAGAAAAAAACCCAGCTGCTAATGGTCACAGGTAGCAAGGTTTAGAAATTTCCTCATTTAAAGAAATCAAAACCTCTTTGCTTTGCTTGTGACAGTAGTTTGGCACCAACATGGTTTAAAACTACCAACTCACAAAATATGCTGCAGTACCACACAGGAAGTTTTCTGCATTTGAGTTTGATTCTTAAAGACATGCATTTTAAGAGAAGCAGGCTTGGATGAGTCTCACAAGTGTTTGTGGCATGCCTAGTAGCATTAAAAACACACAAAGAGGCAGATTCACCAGCTTCCTTCCTGGAGCCAGTGGAATAACCTTTCTTCTGTCCCAGGTTTCTATAACCCTGAAGCAGCTCCCCGGTCCTGCAGAGCTCCAGATGGCACCAGGAAGCTGAGAAATACAAGTTGCTGTGAGCACAATCCTAGCACCTCCACAACCAACAAGTCAATTGGAAAAACCAGAGGAACCACCCAGGAGCTGACTTCTATGAGCAGAACTGGCTGGGATGGCAATGTGGCAAACACGCTGCAGCAGCAGCAAGCAGCAGCAGCAAGCAGCAGCAGCAGCTGTTTGTCCTCCAGCACCTTGGGCACCACACACTTACGAGAAGCAGAAAGTTGCCATTATTAAATAAGAAGAAAATATATGTATTTCAGCCTAAAACCTTGATACTCGGAATATTCATGTTGAGAGTTGTAAAAAAGTAGTTCTTTGTAACTACCTTGGACTAAGTCTTTTCTATAATACCTTTTAAAATATTTTTTCAAATTTTTTTCTTCTCCTTCACTCTGTCTTTTCTCACGGAAAGCAGTATTTGGTTAATACAGGAAATATAAATCAATCTTTTCATTCCAAGATTCCGGCAGTTGGGTAGGAATGAAGGCACTCAATGTTTGAAACAGGAAAAAGGAGTCTGTAAGACTGGCCAAGTATAAATCGGGGACGGGGAACCCAGGGTGGGCTGCAGTTTTGCTCAGGCATCTCTCACACCACGCTAGCGTGCAAAGACTGAACTTCCTTAATGTTGGTAGGCAGATGCATCCTTCCTTTGACTCTGCTGTGGATGGGGCCAGGAGGTTAGTACTTCACTAGGACAGTGCAGCACTAAGCACTATTTCTGCCATTCTGAGACAAATACTTTTGGATTACCTCCTAGTCATTAAATGGACCACAGAGCAGCATGCTTTAAAGTTTCTGGCTTAGGGTTACCATGTGCATTTCAATAATAAACTATGCTACATGTAAAAGCAAAACTTATAAATCAGATCTTAGCGGTAATAACAAATTTAAGGAGCTATAATTATTAAAAGCCCAGGGAATTACAACTGCTGGAAATTCAGGCTTATGGTTACAATTATTACATTTTAAATATATATATACATGCTATTTAAGAAACACAGACCTAATTCTGACTGGAAGTGAGACTATAAGGAGACAAATAGACTAATAATAATGATTAAAAGTATAGCATTGTTAAAAAACAGTCATTGTAATCTAACTTACATTCAACAAACACTTAAATTTACTTTATCACAGTCATTTTTTAATTGCATAAAATCCACTGGAATTTAAATTGACGGTTTTCAGATGCTTTATATCTATCTAGTTTTACTAATTTAATACTTTCTGTAACTGACTCCAAAATTCCTGATTTCCAATTGTAATTCTCACAGAACAACTGCACCAGTATCATTTTTTGTTCTTGGTTTTTACCCTCAGCTTCAATGACATTCTAAAGTAATTTTTTTCTAGGGGATTTTAAAGACTGCTTTTCTTTAAATAAACCATCCACATAAATAAAGCACCTTCTCTTAAATTTACCAATGAAGAAATGCTAGGAGCTTCTTACAGGCAAGGAAGTACTCAGGTTCCTTTTTTAATCCATCTGTATCTGGAAGTCTAAATCATATTAAAAATTAAATGTAGCTATATTAGTTAGCCCTGATGCTTGTCTGAAACCATCAATTAACATTACTCTTGTTCAGCTACTCTACAGAGGATCAATCCTTAAACTTTTTTTCAATTTAATTTTGCTAAAGAGTAGAGTACAGGCTCACAACAGAACTACACAGGATAGTATCTTTTTGTCATAAATAAAGTAAGGGCTAGAAATACAACCCGCAGCTCACAAATGCTGATAAACGTCTTTTGGCATCATTGAAAATGTTAAGCTTTCTCCACTTCTGACTTGTATTGCCCACCCATAATTAAGAATTATGTTAATAGAGCTTTATTAAAACATACAGGAGCTCACAAGTGCACAGCAGCTGGTGCAGTGTAACACTAACTAAATGTAAACTGCAGTCCTGTAATAAAAAAAAGAAAATAAAAGGGTTGCTGAAACATTTGAAACAGCAGCCTCACTTAGAATTATAGATTACAGAACAGATTGCTCAGCGAAGCTGCGCAGTGTCACTGTCCTTAGAGGGACAACTGGGTAAAGCCCTGAGCATCCTGGTCTGACCTCAGAGCAGACCCTGCTTTCAGCATTGAGTTGGGTATAAGTTATCTTATGACGCTATTTTATCTTTTCTAATTTATCTAGGATAACAGTTCAACTGAATCTGATGTTTGTCTTCCACTGTGAATGGTCCCAAAAAAACCCCACCGAACAAAACCAACAAAAAAAAAGTCCCTGAGGAAAACCCAAAACCCTACCAGCAACACAACACCACAAAAACTTTCAAAGCTTTAGAAGACTTTTCAGCTTTTCTGTATAATATTAGTTGTTAATGAATAAAGGAGATTTTCTGTTATACAACCAGAATATTCCTTTAAGCCAACTCTTCAACTACAGAGCCAAAAGACTTCTATATAAAGACTTGTATTTATTTCTGAACAACAGTGCCTGAACCTGAATAATTGCACGGCAGCCCAGAAGGAAAAAACCTTTCCCAAAACAAATCAATAAGAGTAAGTAACAAATAAAAATAAAACCATCTACACAGAATGGTTGGAGTGTACTGCTATGGATACACTTTCTTTTCCAAGCAAAGAGGGTCCTCATCAATCAACTTAAGATGACACTCCCCTATCATGGTGTTCATGACCACGTCACTCACTACACAGTGAAAGACAAAGCTTTTCAGATGTTATAGGAATATTGTACTCAGACCTTGCCATTTTAGTAGAAACCATAGCATACTGAAGTAGCAATCAAATTTCAGTAATCACAAATGCTGTCAAGCAGGAGTCAATGACAAAAACCTCAGTGTCATCCTTATGTATTAGCAATGCCACTTTGTCACCAGCCTTGAACAAATAGTCAGTGACAGAGATCTTGTTACAGCATAGCAAAGAATAAATAGGACTCTAACAATGTACCAGTACAAGGGATTAGTGAGCATACTGTGCCAGAAGGCATGAAAAGTCTCTTTTTGAATGTCTCTCTCACATATTGTTCTGGTGCTTGTTCTAAAGACAACAGGAGTCTCATGAGAACAGCTCACGACCTCCAAACCCTGTAGTCCGAGCCCAAATTTCCAGGTGTGTGATATAAGATCTTGAGACTGTGGTAACAAGTGCACACACAGTTGGACATCAAAGGGAAAGAAGCAAATGAAATACCTTTTCTAACTTAACTGCTCATATTTTATGCAGAGACATGACACCATCGATCAGTCGATCAATAGATTTTTGCTACTGTTGCAGAGTGGGAACCCCACTGAGCTGCAGAACTTCTACTGTCTCCATAGCACCTTCTGAAGCTAAACCTGACCCCCATGTCTCCTCTGCTTATTTTCTATTCTGAACATGCATCCAGAAGCAGAGGAATTATCATGCACAAGAGCTCTTGAATGCAATGAGCACAGCAAAACAGAAGCCCGTGCCCCACCAGGGGAAGCAGCTGCTTTCAAAACCTGGATGGAGCCTTTGCTTCTCTCTAAATCACAGCTTTTCCCAACTTCTACCTCCTGTTAGCAGGTGCAATTTCCCACCTTGAAGGTGGCCATGAGTCCCCAGCCACAGCCCTCCAGCCAGCCAGCCCCATGGTGCTTGGAAGAACTCTGTAGCAACCATGATTCCTAAAGCCATTCTCAGGGGGACCTCCTACCCCCGCAAGCCACATAGTCTGGTGACATTAATAATAAATAAACAAAAAGAGACAGTGATGCCACAAATCACGCCTCATTCTGAGTGTTCCTTTCATACCTGAAAGCAAATCCATCCCTTCATTTCAAAGCCAAATTGTAGTCCAACCTGAAGCTAAACCCAAACCCACGTTCAATTCATTTTCCGCTCTGAACATGTAGCAGAAGCCAGAAAGAGTACCACACAGGAGAAAACACACATGTACTTTAAAACCCAATGTACACTTAGAAACTGTTTTAAGGAGATTTATTAAAAAGTATTACAAGCACTGCAGACGTACCAAAGCAATGCTCACCACTGCAGGCAGAACAGACCACATGGTTTTAGAAGCATGCTGCTTATCACCAAACCTGCACACTTTCTAGTCAGCTAATGTGGTTTCTTGTAACATCTGTTCTCTTTTAAGTCTAATCAATTACCAGCATAGGGGGAGACGATGTGTCCGGGAAGTGTTTACCTTTTAGTTGTCAATCACATTTGGTAACTCTCCTAGAAACTGCTCTGTTATATAGCAGGCTGCATCTTGCACAGGTGGTTGGTATTCAGCCTGAACTTCAGACCCCATATAGTACAGTAACAACTAGCTCTACAGCAGCTAGCTTTGCACAAACACTACACTGTAGCTATGGGAAATCTATCACCACCCAGGGAATCTGAAAGTAAGCAATATTGATCCTTAGCCAACCCAGTGGTCAACTCTTGAATGAGCAACATCCATCAGGAAGGTTTTATTGACAACAAGGCAGACAGTCACCACAACCACCATAGAATTTGACCTAAAGATCTTGTAGCAACACGATTTTCTGTGGTTTGCCAGATACTAGAGCTCAGCAGAGTATTTTATGGCATTGTTAGAGACTCATAACTTTTTATAACCCTGACACTGAATATTCAGGCTATTGTTACAATGAAACAGAGAACAAATTATGAACTACATAATGTATAGGTAACTATCATTTATTAGTCACTGTAGATTTTAATAGTGCAACTTGGTTAGGTGTAAAAAGCATTGTTTATCACTATGCTCTATTATAAACCAATTCCTTTTCCAACCAAACACTCCTTGTGACTGCAGCTCATACAAGCTGTCATTTGTCAATACAAAGACTTTGATGGCAATAGCATTTTATAGACTCTTTTACCGTTCTCCCCTGCTCCCAGCCGTAATTTTAGGTCATGTGGCATAAGATGTTTATCATTATGAACCAGAACAGAGAGAGACTCAGGTTAAAAATAATTTAGGGGAAGAGGAATTTTGAACCAGAACACTTTCTTGAACAATTTATAGTACAGTTGCTGTAAGCAGCATGACGAAGTCTGCCCCAGTCCAGAAGGTACGGACAGTCAGGGACAAAGGAGCAGAAAGCTTCATGATGGCACAAGCACCACAGCACCCAGGGAGATGAGTGACCTGTGGCCAAGGTGTTCCTCACAGTAACAGATGCTTCTCAGGAAACAGACAGCAAGTCACTTCTGCTTACTGAAATGACAGACACACACGAAACAGCAAGTACATCAAAGCAACAAATCCTAGCTTTAATATCAGACAATTGACAAATTAAATGAATAGCAAAAAATATGAAACCACATTTTCAAACCAGTTTCAGAGGGCATCTATGAAATGAAGACCTCCAAATTCAACTTCTACACTACGCAAAATTGTAGAAATAACAAAAGAGAACAGAATTAATATCAACAGAGATGATGATGTCTGGTCATGGTGTCATGGTCTTGGTGTCATGGTTTTAGCTGGGACAGAGTTAATTTTCTTCACTCTAGCTGGTATAGTTCTGTGCTTTGAAATTAGCATGGAAAAAAAAACCTGTTGAGATAACACACAGATGTTTAGGCTGTTGCTGGGTAGTGCTTGTACTAGTCAAGGACATGTCTAGCTTCCCATGCTCTGCTGGGTGCACAAGAAGCCGGGAGGGGAGGGGGCACAGCTAAGAGAGCGGATTCAAACTGACCAAAGGGATATTCCATATCATGTAACGTCATGCCCAGTATGTTAACTGGGAGGGGCTGGCCAGGGGAGGTGGGAGCAATCGCGGCTCGGGGACTGGCAGCGTTGGTCGGCGAGTGGTGAGCGGTTGTATCGTTTGTGTTTCCGTGGTTTTTTTTCCTGTTTTCCCTTTCCCTTTTTATTATATTAACATTATTGTCATTATTATCATAATAATTTATCATTATCATTTTATTGTAATCATTAAACTGTGCTTATCTCAACCCACAAGTTCTTTTGCTCGTCCGATTCTCTTCCCCATCCCAGAGGGATGGGGGGAGTGAGCGAGAGGCTGCGTGGTGTTCAGTTGCCAGCTGAGGCTGAACCACGACACTTTGGAAGAAATAACCCCTCAAAAATCTACCAGACTTCTTCAAAGAAATCATCTAACTTACGGAGTAGATAACTGTGATTTAGCTGGCAGCCTACCTGAATTTCCAAGAAAGGTTTTTTCAAAATTCTTGACCAAAATCTCTCCCTCAAAGAACCTGACACTTCATCAAGTAGGAGGAAAAACCTTCTCACAAATTAAAACGTGGTTAAAGGATACAAAATTACTGCAGAAATATTCAGTTTTCATAATGGAGAGAGGGCCTTTGGAGTTTCACATGCATCTGTGCCAAAACCTACACTGTACAAAAGGAGGTGAGCTGGCCAAGTCTGCTGGCAATATAAAATTATTTAGGATAATCAAGTCCTAAACTGACCATGAAGACCTGCAGAATTTCTGTAATGAGCAACTGGAAAATACACTAGCAGATGAAATTCAACTTTGGTAAACACAGAGTAACGCAGTTATAAAAAATAACCGTGACAAGGCACACACCATAGTGGGCTTTAGAGTCCAAACCCTGACATCAATTAGAACAGATATTTTTGTATCTTTGTTTAAAGTTTTCTGAAAATGTCAGTTGAAAGCCAAGCAGCAGTGAAAACAGCAAATTAAATGGTAGGTGCAATTAGGAATGGAACAGAGAAACAAAACAGAAAAATGTCAACATGACAACGAATAACTTCATAAAGCACCCAGTTCTTTAGCACAGCATGTGGCTGTGGTCACCCTATTTCAAAGGGAATGTAAGAAAACAGGAAACGTTACAGAGAAAAGCAACACTGCAGATGGAGGTTCTAGAGTGACATCTACACGAAGAGAGGCTCAACAGACTCACCTTCGAAAAAGACAGCTCAGTGTGATACAATGCAAAATTACTCATGGAAGGGAGATGATTAACAAATACTCATTTTCCCACATATGAGAAATAGGAGGTGGAGTAGGACAGCTCATGCAAAATGTTTACAACAATTTAAGCTCCATATGAATTATAATCATATTACAGACTGAACTTCTGTAGGATGCTGTAGAAAACAAAGATAGAAACAAAACGCAATTAAAATAAGTGGGGGGAAAAAAGTAAATTTAGTCCTCAAACAAACCCACATTCAACCCTGCTTGGAAAGAAAACTACACCATACAGCATCCTGGAAAGGTATCTTGGAAGGAAGATAATTTTGTGTTTGTCTTCAAATATTTCTTTCTGGTCACTCCCAGACAAGCGAGTGGGCTAGGTAGATTTTGGCTTGACCTAGCACAGCTGTTCTTATGCTCTGATTGCCCCATCCTCGCACCAGTGAATCCCACCCCTCTGACACCCTCCTTCAGCGCACAGAAAGAGAAAGCTTATCAGCTTACTTATCCTGACCTCTACTCCTTCATCTTGCCAGTGGCTTCCAAAAGGGCACGGGGAAATACCTGTGTAAATCACAGGGGTGAACCCTAAGGAAGAAAAGTAAATCCCCTCGCTATCCTCTGATGTCTTTCATATATCACTAAGCTGCTGTTCTCAGTTTCTTTTGTAATACAACTGCTATCACTACTGGCATTAACTACCACCTTCGCTGACACTTGTAGACAGGCCCCACAATTCACGGCCACAAACAGTAATCTTCATGAACAAGTTCAGAAAATTGTGCTCATCTCTCTCCATACATTAAGAGCCACAACAACGAGACGTGTGTTTCGCCAACTTAAGATGTCAAAAGATTGATTCTCCCGATGAAAGCAGCACTCCTTTCATCTTGTTTTCATGATTCAGTGTGGTGTAAATTTCAAACAGTCAAATAATTGGATACCAGCTCCACTTTGAAAAAAGGTAAAATAGCCATAAAATGACAGGACATTTGTGAATTATGCCAGCCCTGCCATTATCAATGGCATACATAGATAGCATTTCCATTGCAGAACTGGTACACAACCACAAAGTAAAAAAAAAAAAAAATAAAAAAATAAAAATAAAAGAAAGGCTACAGAATACAAACAAAGAGAAACTCCACTCATATTTGCCTACAGTACCTAGAGCTTGTAAAAATGTGTGAGGAAAGCAGGTACTTCACAATAACATCTACCAAAGTACAAGCAATGTGCAAAGTGACAGAAGGAGGTGAGAGTGGAAAAGCTCTTTTTGATATCTTATGGCATGCTCTCTTTCTAACCAAGTTTTCCTCTGTTCCACCCTGGACAATGCTGCCATTCTCCTGATTACTCAAATCTGTAATCCGAGTACAACCTCCTGTGAAGACATCCTTCAGATTACATATCCAAATTGTCACTTAAAACTTTCAAATGTTATGTCAGCATAAGTCACACATAAAGAACACAAAAGAAAAATTTTTAAGTCATTTCATAGTTTTATAATAACCATATAAGATTTACGTAACAACTTATAAAAACTATACAGGGCATGATGGTATCAAAGGAAGCCATGCATTTGAATCCTCCTCTAGAAGGCTGTCATTCCATACTCCAGTGTGATTCACTGTAATCGTTAGGATGGCAGAGGAGAACAGAACCATAACAAGGGCATCAGGGAAAGCAGTAGGACAAGCACAATTTTTAAGATAAAGTTCCCTTAACATCATCAGTAGAAACTCCAGTAGAAACTACATCTGTCAATGGAATTGGAGCTGGAGAACTTCTATCCTTGAAAAAGGGTCTTAGGCGATTTACCAATGAAGCTTAAATCAGCCACATTTTGATAACTACCCTGAAATAGCTAGCAGAGAGTCAACAATATCACATTAAAATAAGGGAAATTCATAACCAATGTAATTTCAAAATACTAGATCAATTTGACAGAGCCAGTATCAATTAGGTTTTTAATATTGAATATCATTGTGATCTTTGGAGCAAATTGATAATATTTTCATCTTCTGTGTATCATAGCATTAATCTTTTAATTTATAACTAATTCTAAAATGCATGGACTCTAATATAATAAAAATTTTAAACCACATTCTGTCAGTAATCCATCATTTGATCTTGATGTGGCCAATAAAGCTACTTACAGAAGTAGAGTTTCAGTTTTCTCCCGTCAAAGCTACATAATCTTCAAAGAAAGACATTCACTAAATTGAGGAAGATCATCAATTTGCAAGTTTAAATAAATGTGTATCAAACAATCTAGGAAGCAATGAAAATTAGATAAAAATCAGGAAAAATTAGTAATGCTGATGAGAAAGGATAGGTTAAAAAAAAAAGAGTTGGCAATGAGTTGACCGTAGGAAATATAAATAAATGATCCCTTTTCCTCTTCACAAGTTATATACCAGTTTTTTTTTTTTTCCTATGGAAAGAGCAGCAGAGATTAAATCTATAAAAGAAGCTACTTAATAATACAAACAGCAGGAATGTTTTTCACAGCTGTCACTTAAAAGGAAACTTATTGGATGTGGATACCTGCCCAATCTAGAAAGTTAACAGGCAACGCACACGTATAGCATAGAGTTGTGCTGTGAAACACTGCAAATGTACCTGTGCATTCGTGCTTATCTGCTTTGTTCTTGGATGCAGGCAGATCTATGATTTGCAGACAATGCTTTCTGAGCACACCAAATAGTAGGACAAGGAGGTGAAACAGGCAAACTATAAAATTTTTTATACTTTTATATAGTTAATATATGATTTTTATGTTATATATAATCATATGTATATAATGATAATTATAATTATAAAATTATGTCAATACAATATTGATATAATACATAATATCACATTAAAATGTAATAGTAACCCAGAAAATTTGGAGAAACATCTCACTTTCAAACAATTGTGCTGAGAGATCTTTTTCTTATTCTTTCTTAACTACCAGAAATATCAACAGGAAAGCAAGATCTTAACTGCTGCTTCACAGTTTTTCTGTCCCTGCAGCTTATTCATCACCTAAATTCATGACTGTAGTTTGGGATATCACCGTTAATTGCTTCAGAGACTGTGAAACGTCAAAAAC
This sequence comes from Phalacrocorax aristotelis, assembly GCF_949628215.1. Classification (NCBI taxonomy): domain Eukaryota; kingdom Metazoa; phylum Chordata; class Aves; order Suliformes; family Phalacrocoracidae; genus Phalacrocorax; species Phalacrocorax aristotelis. The sequence continues at coordinate 119,957,791 of NC_134278.1, read as the reverse complement.
TAGGTGGTTTTGAATTGATGTAGGAAATTAAGTATGGGAAACAGAGCAATTCCTCAAGTCCAAACTCATTAACTGACATTGTTTAAAGCAATTCTCTCCTGTTTTCTGAGCTTTAAAAAATTATTATGCAATACAGTAATTACATATGGGGAATTATAATCTTTAGGCTAAAATTTTGAATTTTAGTTACCTACTTCATGCTTTGGAAACAATAAGGAGGAAGCTAGCAGCATTATTCTCTTTCAGGTTTTTTAGCCCTCCCACACCTTTCACCACAAAAACAAGCCAACAGATTTGGTGTACAGTGAATTCTTTCATTTTTTAGATTTTTGCCTTGGCAAAGGTAATACTCTACCAACGTGAAAGAAACATTGGCTGTAGGGAGAGGCACGGCAGTACCTTTTCAGTTCAGATGACAGACACTTTAGATCTCTCATCACTGGTGTACTTATCAATGATCTAGAACAGGAAAGAAACTGGAAATGGATAAAGTAAAAATTGCAGTAATAGTTGCCGATGAGAAAGTTATTACAGTGTGCAGGACCAGAGGATAGTGAGGCACTTCAGAGAACACTAAATGAACCAGTAAAGCAAAGAGCAAAACACACTCCATGTTGAAGAATGCAAAATAAGGGAGAAAAACGCCCAAATTATCAACTTTAGAAAGCTGGCAATGGCAGAGGAAAAAAAAAAAGTAAATATCACTGCTTATCAGCAATTGTGGTAAAAAACTCAAAATTATGTGTAAGGAATACTATGGCAAAGCACATGAATTAAAATCTAAAGGGTATTAGTGAATTAGTGGGTGAAAGAGGAGAGTGAAGAAAGTCATGTACAAAACACAAATCACGACTATTACCTTTGGAAGGAAAACCTAAAAGCACATGACATTGCAAATGGTCTAGAAACTAGTCATGAGCTTTTCATTAGGTAAGAACAAAGGAATTCTCAATTTAAGAGAATACTCAAAAAAGAATAAATTCAAAATGGATGAAACAAGTATCCTCCCCAAATTACGTTATTAAAACTCACTTCCACCAAAAAGTAAGTAAAAAGAAGAATTTAACAAATTTCAAGGGAGGAATGGGTATTCAGGCATTTGTCAGTAATATTCATAGGATTTCAAATTAATTTATATAAGGGATGTTAATCTTCCTTAAATCACTTGCTTGAGAAAGTAAGTCCAAAAATCTGTCTATTAAAGCCTCACCTATTCTTCTAACAGTGTAGCTAGAGTTGATTATTCTTGGAATTTGGTGATGGCTGTAGATGGCCACCAGATCTAAATTAATTGGCTCTTGCTATGATTCAGACACCCCTTTCCATGCTCACTGCAGGAACTTAAACAGCTCAAAGAGAGAAAGGGAAGGAAAAGATGCCAAAACTCCAACTTCTTATCTTCAGCAGAAGCATCAGAAAATGTTTCTTCAAACTGCCTTCAGAAATTTCTAAAGTGTCAGGTATTTTATGCTTTATGCTTTCAAAACACAAAAACTTTTAAAAATGTTTATTAGAGATGGCATTACAAAGGTAAGTGATCACAGGTGAAGTTGGAAGGGCATCAGTTCTCACTGGAGAAACCAGTCTGCACACCCTCACTATACAGTTTCGGAACAGGAGCTCATTAACAATGTCTTACCTTGAAGTGCCAGAGAGTACGTTTATGGACAGCTACCGTGGAGCTGTTATCAACACGTACTTTGTTCATGTGTCTAAATCCTTACACTCTCACAGCTTGAAACGGCTCAATGAGGTTTGTTGTTGGTTGTTTTTCTTTTCCTTCCTTTTCAAATGAAACTCAATTTGGTATTTCAACTTCAAAAACATTATGAGAAAATTAAGATAGCTTCATTACTTGACATACCTCTCTACTGAATTAAACTGCAACAGAAGAGTCGAATCCAAGGCTACTGTATATCATCAGCATCCAAATGCACCACTTTGAAATTAGTTTTAAAATTATTTGTTTAGCTGAAGAAAAATAATTTCGTCGAAACAAAAGCAGTACAATGTAGTTCACACTGATTTAGCTAATGTCAACCATAAAAAATAATCTAGATGTGTTCAGGTAAGATTTTTCACAAGTTTAACTAAATCAATTTTTAGCCAAATTGAACAATGTCTGTGCTGTTCTTTTTCTTATAAAATAACTAGATGGGGAGAAGTTGGCACCTTCAGATTTGTCAGAATGATAGCGACCATCTTAATGTAATAGTTCATTCCTGCTCTGAAAGAATTCAAAAGGAAAAAAAAACTCAAAAATTTTCTAGTGCTTACACCTGGAAAACCTGTGAACAGACATAAAGCAAAGAGGCATAAAGCAGAGAGAGATAAGAATGAACTAAAAAGCCTTCGGTTTATTGGATCAATAATGCTTTACTGAGTTCTCTTATTAACCAGCATACAGGTCATTCTTTCTAGCAATCCCTTTGAATTTGTCTCTGATCTGCAAAAGCTGCTGCATAGAGAATACTAGATTATGTTTATATTCATTATTAGTTTGTATGTCTTCTCTCCTTACATATTTGTTTGTATAGCTGGGTAAACTATGGACCAAATCAGTGAATTTCTCTTATGAATTTAATCCAATACTGGAAATAACTCATTTACGTAATCAACATAGTGACACTGCTCTAAGACAGATTTGTCTTTGCTTTGTTTAGTTTGGTAGGTAATATGGGGAAATGCTGAAAACTACAAGGTCACCTAAATTACTGCTAGTAATAAAGCAGTGTCCTATTGATTTTCTTCTGAAGACCTCCTCTAACACAATTTAGAATACTCCTCCATTACACAGAAATTTGTCTTTTTTGATAAAGCCTGTACCTTTTTCACCATCATGCATCTTTTACATATACAGAAAAACTGAGAACACTTTGTTCTTGCCTTAGAAATAAAATTATAAAAATAATTGTTTAAAAACACTAATGGCCAAATGAGACGCTAAAGCCAAGCAGAACACATCACATGTACAGCATCATATTAATGAAGAAGCCTTTCTTCTTACCAGTTTACAAAACAAACAAAAAAAAACCTCCTTAGAGGACAAAAAAAAAAATCAAAGCACAGATTCCTATAAAGGCTTTTTCTTTTAATAAGGAATTTACCCCAAAGTTTGTAGAGTCTGTAAGCATTTATTTTGTAGCTGCTACACAAGATAGTTTTGGATACTATCACTTCTGTCTCACTTCAAACTGCACTTCTGAAGGATATGGGTTGGCATGTAGGAAGTCTGGATAGAAATGTTTTACTTATTTTTAAAAAGGCTGAATTTAAATCATTAGTTTAGCCCTCATCTCAAAGCATAGAAGAAAAACAAGCCTAATCATTTGCCTTTCATATATTTTACTAGGATTGCTTAATGAGCATCAGAGGTCAAAATAAAGAACTATACTACAGATGATACAGATATGTCTGATTATGCACATCCAGGACCAAAACATATAGCTGCTTAAACCGTTAGGTCCAAAAGTGTTTTAAATATAGTGTCAAAAATGCATGCTAAAGGTCTTCAGCCATGAGACAATCTTCCTGAGTAACTATTTTTGCCCACCTTTGGCTTAACCTTAATGAAAGTATGAGCTTCTCCAAGTAAGATCACAGCTGAAAATCCCCAGGACCTCACTTAATTCCTGGCTCCTCCAGCCACCGTACCTGCTCTGAAATAAAGAGAGAATTGCTCACTGAATATTATGTCAAGCACCAATACAGTTAACTTCTGAATGCTGAAGGTCAATATGTATTGCTTTGTTTTAGAGAAGTTGAATCCAAAAGTAAGGATGCTTTCCTTAACAAAACCTGTCAGTCACAGAGCAGAACAACAGCTGAAATTCCTACCTGAAACCCACTGTTTGTCCGCACCCATCTTTATTGCTTCTAGATGCCCTCCTACCCAGTGTGTCTCCTTATTCTCTTTCTGTTGTCCTTCTGTTGAAGTCTGATGGGAGGGCCTATGGACATAACTGAATGCTAATATCCAGCACCACTGCCCTCCTGACACACAGGGGGCTGTTTTTCAGGTGTATTATCCTATTGCCAAATGGTCCTTCAGACTGGAATAACGAGCAACACAATGGCAAACACCTTCAGCATTCTGGTCTGCTAGTTTTCCTTTAGCCCATTTCATTTCATAATTTCACCAGCATATAGCTCCCTTGTATTTCCAAGGGAAACTCACGTTGCATAACTTCAGCATAAAAACAATACAAGCATTCTCTCCGTACCAAGAATCCTCTTATCCACCTCAGATCATTGCTTACTTGCTTTCTAGCTCCCTATTAAGATGAATTCCCTGGCTTTTGACCCAAATATAACTGATGAAGGTTGAGAAATTAAGTTTTAATAGCCACAGAAGTCACACATTGTTACTGCTGCCTTGTAGGTCCTCTGATTTACACAAGCACAGACCAGCTAATGCCGCAGTCATTGGAAGATACTGAATTGGTCACTTGAAATAAGCCATCTTTCAGTTGCAAAGGTGTAAGGGTGTGTACTGGTTGTTGGGGATGCGGGGCTTTTGTGGTTTTAATGTGTATAGTATTATCTTCTGTTTTCTTGTGCAACACTTCCTTTACCCAGCAGTATAAGTCTGGGGGCACTAGCACTATCCTAGGTACTTTCATATAGAAATGGTTCCTTTTCAAGGTTTCTACTGAAACACCAAATTCCTGAGAATATTTTGACCTTCAGAGTCCTTTGCAAATTGTTTCTCAGACCACCTACCTTATTAGAGCTAATTTCAAAACAAAGAGAAAAAGAAGTTCCCACATACCACCTCCCATCCTGTGGGGCATTTTATGCACTGGGGGCTTATATACGTTTTAAAGCAACATTTCCACTTACATACGTAGTGGTTTCCTGCTCTTTGTTATTATATGTTATTAGCCTCAAAGTATGCAATTATCAAGTGATTGCATCAGCAAACCTGCTGATTATAGCAAATTACTTCCATATCATTGAGAGTTTTGCCAATTTTGCAATGTATTTTCCTCTTGAACCATTTCCCACATCTTGCAGACACCACACTATACGCCTGACACATGTTCTGCAAAGCAAAAACCTCTGCAAGAGAGCACTGCTTGGGGCACTTTAGGTTACGTACCACTTGATGAGACATTGAAGGTAATAGCAGGTGTTGGAACAGGAATTCCAGAGTCTTAACAGTTTTGGCGCTCCTTCCCACTTCCCCTCTGCAGAAAATACAGCAGTCCTCTTCTAACCCCCTAGCACACAACACTGGCAGATTCTGGTCTGTTTTTGCTCTATGAGTAGAAGCACGAGAGACATTTGTTCTGAAGTCTTGTTGCTGGAACTATTGAAATCAAAGCCATACTAGTTCAAGACACTCGCAATGCTCTCTGCTAGGTAAGGAGCTGAAATATAAATACTCCTTATGAGATAAACATTACCCATTCAAAGGGAGACTAGCAGTCCAAAAAAGAAAGGTTTTGCCCTTTGCAGAAGGTAAAATGGAGAGCTACAAACAGTTTTGAGCAAGCAACCCTGTTGCCAAGACTTGAGCAAAGATGAAGACACCGCATGTGAGGACAGACCTTGATAGGCTGGCTCCTGGTACACTTAATACGGTGCAAAAGCGTAACAGAGAAAGGAACTGATGAAATACTGGGGGAGAAGAGACGACAGCTCTACTTTTTTATTCAAGGGTGCTACCGACTAGAAAGAATAATGATTTAGGACCTGTGTCCAAGACCTGTAGATCCATCCCAGGGGAACTATGTCGGCAAGAAAAGTATTCTTTTGTTATCTGTCTGGAGAAAGAAGAACCACGGGTGCCAATGCAGACACGTAAACACATAGAAGGACATGAAGGAGGCAAAGAGCTTTGAATTGTGGCAGCTCAAAAGGGACAAGTGAGAGAGGCAGCAGCTCCCAGCTGCTTTTTGTACTAAGATTTAGCAACACACCTATTCTCTAACTTCAGAAAGAAAAACAGGACTCTAACACTTCTAACATTGCATTAGCAATCCTTCAACCAGCAATTTTCATAAGCTTGCCTAAGCTAACTTTAAAATGGAAAGTCAGTCAAAAGGTGCAGAACTGACAATGTAGTTTTTAAAAAGCAATGCAGTTTGTCTCAGAATGCTCAAAATTAATTTATTTCATTTTGTATCAAACAAAACTTCACGCAAGATCATTTTAAGGAATATTATATTCTAATGGGGAAATGTTTCCCTTCATAGTATTTAAAAGGTAGCAGTGAATAAAGCTCTATTCTAATTCATTACCTCTTCCCAGAGAAAAATGGCCAAGTCCCTAAGTCCTGCTATATCTTTTAGAAATGTACACATGGACAGAGGTATCTACCATTTGTACCTAAAGTCCTGAAGTTTGGGGAATCTTGCACTAGCTTTAGATACCAGACAAGGTCAAAATCATCATGACAGATCTCGGAGAAACACTGACAAATAGAAACAGAAGTTAGGTCCTCACCCTGAATTTCTGTGTAATTTAATTAGATATATTTCAGTAATGCATATGGTCATATCCAGTTACATAACCTGCAGTGTGATACAGTGGAAACAGAAGTACAAAGAAAAGCAGGATGAGGATACAGCTTCAAAGAAAATGAGATTTTTAATAAGAAAAAAAAAATCAAGGCAAATTCAAAGCCGTTATATTTGCTGCTGCTACACACACAGTGGTAAAACTTTCCAACAACATGACGTCATCCCAATCTTTCAATCTTTAGATATATGACGTTATTTCAGTCTTGACTGGGCAACAAGTTTGAATCAAAAAACAATTTTTGAATGTTCTCAATATTATGTTTCCTCCTATACTTTCATTAAAACATAGCTCATTGTAACTCTGGCTTCAGTTAGATCATTACGTTGCATCAACGATATTATTAAAACTAATATTGGACCTAATTTGATCTATTGGGACTAGTAATCAGAACAGAACAAAAAAGCAGAGAGAAAAAAAAAAGGTGATTGCTCCTTTTCTAAATACTTCTGTAAATATAAACATTTTAATATTCTTATTGTTAATATTAGTCAACAGTATCAACCAATAAGTTAAGTTTAGTAACCCTGCTGAGCCTAAATGTCTCACGACTCAATCTCCACTCAAGGTTTTTAAAATTCACAGGGGGAAGAGCCACCTATGTAATTCTTGTGAAAGAGTGATCAGATGCAAACTAAGCATCTCTACAGGTGTCACTATTGAACTAACAAGAAAGTTAAACATTTCTAAAAGACACAGGCTGTCACTTACTTTTCCCTGGAATGCAAGAATCTAAAAATGGATGCACTTAGGTGGCTGTTCTGTACATGCAGCATACATCAAAGTGGGAAGGAGTGCAGACAGAAGACAAAGCTAGATACCTGCAGAAAAAGCAACTGCATGAGAAACGAAGTGAACAGGGACTCTCCTTATCTTTTCAGACACCTATTTATTGTTTTTCCCTATTTCCCTGCTTTCTGATCTTGCATGTCAGGAATGTTTACCTTACTGTGGCTACTCGTGATCTCAGGCAAACACCAGAAATTCAAAAGCACACCAGTGGTCCTAATGAAGTCAATGCAGATTTCTTTATGGGGGGGAAGGAAGGTGGGAGGGGTATGAATCTTCAGTCGGTGGTAGCCTCTGTACATACACCAGTACCTCTACCTTTGAAGAACTTGACCTGAAGACTTTCATGTACGTACATCAGGTTCAAATTGTCCACTTTAGATGTCAGTCATCAGAGGAATTGGTCTTTTTCCTATCCTATTGTTTCTATGCTTTTTGTAATGAATATGCATTTTTTGTGAAGTGTCATATACACCGTTCACATACTGTTCAAGGGCAAAAAATGCTGAAAATATTGTGGGAAATCACCAAAACTCCAGAAGAGTTTATTTGTTCATTTATTTTTAAGAAAAGGACTCAAGCCCAAAGTCCACTAGGAGTAGCAGAGATGGTTTTAGTGGTTGTCTACCAAGGTATACATACAGTTTATTTGTAGTCCAATTATACAAGCTTCACATTTGTTCTAGCTCAAGTGTACAGTCCTTCAGTTTCATTTCCATTGGTACTAAACTGACCTCTGCTGGCATGATTTGTAGTTGTTGAAAACATCTGGATTTTTAAGAAGGTTTATAAGGATGGAAACCATTTTTTTAATGGCACCCAAAAGTGTGCTAATCCACCTCCTTGTACAAATCTTTGTAACCCAAGGAACTCACAAAATTACTTTCTGACATAACCCAGAAAAGAGCAATCAGAGTATAGGGAGGAAAAATGAAGGCAGACATATAAGATTACACGGCTATTCAGCAAGTCTGTGCATAAGAAAGAACACTTTCTCCCCAACCTTAAAACCAGATGAACTCTTCATAACAAAACCGTGTCACTAAAAAAAAAATTAAAATGATTAATACAGTGACACATTTTTGAAGTGGCATTATTTGAGGGTTAAGATACTCGCCTTTTGGGGTGATGAGTATAAAGTTAACAGCAAGTGTTGAAACTGATGGTTTTCCTTGGAGTTTTTTTCCTGCTAGGTAAGTTTTTCCCAGAGAATGCTCACATCATGAGCAATAAAATTCCTCCACATGGATCCCATCACAAAATGTTATCAGAAATGTTAATTCGAAGGCAAAGATGATTTTGTGGGCCTGGCCCAACCTTCAGCTTCTCATGCAAATAAAACCATTCATCAGGAGAACTGTCATGTGGAAGTTGAGAAAGGGCTGCCATATTTTCCTGCAGGTCTTGAAAGTGCTTCCTAATAGGTCTGATTGCACTTCTCCCCATTTCTTTTTCAGACAAATTTCCTTTGTTGCTATTCTATCTGCTAAATGGCAGCCTCTGGGATGCACAGAAAAGGCAAACCGAGCTAATACAAGGTCTCTTCTCATGCACACATGTACACGTCTAATAGGCTCGTCTATGCATCTTTTTTGAAAAAAAATGAAAACACATTGTGCCTAATTTTTTCTATAAATCCATAATGAACACTGTCACTGTGATGAAACAAACCTGAAGATATGTGTGTGCTTCATACATGTTTTGACACTGAAAACTGGTAGACAAAGAAAGTGAATCCACAAACAGCAGAAATGACAAAGCCTGGTCTCCTTGGCTTTTATTCCCAACGTCTCCCCCTGCTTCAATTACATTGTGGCTGTTACTACAGTGGTGGACATTTCCTTAGTGAAAACACTACGGGGTCTCTTTCCTTCTCCCCTATATGTGTATTTTCACAAAACTTGTAGGACTAGCTTTGAAATCTCTGCCCCTCTGTTAAATGTGGTGGTGATAAGTTGGCAGTTCTAAAAGTTATTGGGGAAAGAAGAAATGACTGTCAGACAGACAATACTCAGCATGATCAACTGTCACGTATTTCCTTCGGAAACCAAGCAAAAACTAGATGCTAATTGAAAATAGAGACCATGAAAAAAGCGAAAAGGAAGTTACAGAATAAGAGAGCTAGGAAGTAATGTTGGGTTTGGTTGTTTGGGTTTTTTTCCTTAGGACAGGATAATTAAAGAGAGTGGCATAACAGCACAAAGTAACTGAAAACAGTGAAATAACAGCATTGGGAAAAAAGGGTTAAGAACCACCCCACTTTTCAGAGTACCAGTTTTTAATGCATCCTGTCAAGAACAACTCATTTAGTCATTTTACTTATACAATATTTTAGTCCTTTCAAACAATTGCAACTATAGCATGCAAAGCTATACATGCTTGGAAAGCAAACACTGAGAACAGCAAGATTGGGAATGAAGTTTGATTTAATGGACAATACAGACCAACATTCTCCAAAGACACTTTGGGGAAACTAGAAAAAGAAGCAGCATCTTTGTGAAGTAGGCTTTTACTTTGTTCTGATTTATCCCACCAGGCTCAGGGTAGATTACTACAGACATATGTGCGCACATCTCCCGAGTAAGCTATAGGCAATCTGTTGTACACACGTTTGAGTGCCACATGCACATGTGTGCAAATTATAACTATAAAAAGCTTCAAGAATATATCTGAGAGATTCGGAGAGCTGGGATTGATGCAGTGCCATTTGTGGACATGCACATATTTCAGATAATGCAAAGCAGGTACAAAGTCCTGATAACCAACAGTTGCTCAGGCATTTATAACACTCCCAGATACAGTCTACAAGATATGACCACAACCCTGCAAATGAGTTTTTAAAAAATTCTTTAGCCATGCCTTGTATTTGTTGCCATTGTTATCTTTAGGTTATCACGTCTGTTTGGACATTCTGAAATATTAACTGATGTTATTTAGCATTTAAGAATATTAAGGTTGACAACAGAGAATTAATACACACTCACACATGGAAATGTTATGATAAAATTACCAAATTGATCTAAAATCTTACCTTAAATGAGGATTTTTTTATTTTTTAAGATGGATACAAACACTATCAAGACTGTGTATTAGTGCATACAGAGGAAGAAAAAGCTATGCTTTTTAGGCAGAAGAGAAAGATCTTAAAAAGTGAGAAAAAAAATTACTTCAGGTATGGAATTGAGGTGCTCCCTATGCCCGTGGGACATATTCCCCTCCAACAGCTGGTACCAGTTATGTACATCCATTCCCTCCCTTCCTACAGATTTGAAAGCAAAACAAAGCTTCAAATGTAACTATTCAAAGGAAAGAAAAACAAACAAAACCCACAAAACTGTTTCCCGGCTAAACAACTACTCCCATCCAGCATTTTGCAAGCTGCCCCAGCATACACACCTAAACATAGTTATTTAAATTATTTCTTGGCTTCTCCAATTGATAACAATTTTTTGCTGGTTCTTGAAGATGGAAAGTCACTTCTGCAGATCAAAAATGCTTTCGTAGAAAAAGAGAAGTTTGTTAACTTCTTACATCATACTTCTTTGGGAAAGCATAATTTCAAGCATTCATTTACTTTAAAGATACAGTATTCAGTTTTACATCTGCAGATCAATAATTAACAGATTAATCCAGTTTTATTCACTGAGGTTGTCAGCCAGCCAATGATAAATTATACATGCTTCTTCATTCAAGAGACAAATTTTCTAGACCATATTTTGAAATTAGCGCTGCTGGACATACGTATATCCAGTCTCTTACAGAATTCTAACAAACATACACTCCAGCAAATCAGAATGTCCTGCGGGATTCTCATTTTCCTGGGCAAACGCTGAAGTAATTCACCACACAAAATTTGTCATTTGTTTGCAAAGCGTGCAGAAGTACTGAAAAGATCAGAGAGGCTCAGATGTACATTCTGTTTTGATGAAGTGACACTACCTGCAAACTGCCCCTTTACTAGGCTGGGCTGTCTAAAAAAACTCTTCCAAGGACTGTATAAAGAAGCAAATGCCTTTCATGCATACTCTGGGTTTTTTGCAATACCACAATCCAAACTATGGAGGACTGTGACAAAACCTATGAACCTCCTTAAATTGTATAATACAAGCTTGCTGCTGTCACTTACCAGTTGTAAATTTTTTCCAGCCATGTGTCAACCTCCTTCCTACATGGCAAATATTTTATATTTCTAGGCATTCAAGTGGAACTGTATGTAGCGTGCTACAAGGAAATGAGTTAAGAACACTTTAAAGTAAACTACTGTAGCTCAAGGAAAAAGCCAAAGCAGAGGGAATGCATAGTGCAAAAAAAACCTATTTAAAACAAACAAACAAAAACAAACCACCAAAATTTAATTCCATGTTAAAATATTGAACAAGCAAAGAATTAAAGACAGAGTGACCCAGCAAGTAAGAGATGGGTCAGCAAGAATTCTTGCTTGCATTATTGATTTTTCAATATATTCAGCAAATACATTTCTGCCCCACTTTTTTCAACTGATCAATATTAGCAAAATACTGAAGAACTCAGTAACAACAACAAATTAAACAGGAACATTCTAAAGATACAAATAACATTTCAAATCATTCCACAAGAAAAACAGAAGTTTAGTATATTTTGTCCCTGCTTGGTCACCTTGCATCTTCTATTAGTCACACACTAATTGAAAAAGTTGAAGACTAAATACATACAGAAGAACATAGGCTCATATAATAGGGTGCTGACCTTCTGAATTACAGAAATAGAATAATTCTGCTTATGACATGAAACGCTATTTCAGAGAGTTAGCTGAGAAAGCAAGACCTCTTGCTTATGCACTCAGTCACATTAGAGTTTAAGCACCTTGCCAGAATAGATAAGCCTTATTCCTCAAAAGGACAAATGGTGTTCTGGAAGCAAACGCAAGCTTAGGTTGCTCACACTCCAACTCAGAAGCCAGGACTGCACTGGCACTGGGTCCCAGCTAACCAACCCTACTCAGGGAGCAGCTTGGGTTCCCTTCCATGCTAAGGATGCTGGTCACAGAGCCTCCTATTTGGCTATCTGAGAGCTTTACAGGAATACATTCAAAGCTGCCTGCAAAACACTGTACAAAAATGCTCAAGTCACCTCTTCAGAAAGGCTAATTTTGGTCAGGGTATCAAGCAAACTTGAGCCAATTAAGGTTATTTAAAAAGAAGAGCACACAGATCAAACTGACAAGTAACTGGTCAAATAATTTTGAAACATTTAAGAGTAAGACACATTTAACTGGAGAAATTTAAAGACTGGGTCAGATAAAGATATTATCAGAAAAAAAATTTGAAGTAAAACTATACTTCCAATATTTCCTAGCATCCTTGTGCCATAAGCAAGTAGAGCAGTCTTCACTATAGATTTTGAATAGTACTATTTGCAAACTGCATATCTTAAACAGTTTCTTAATAAACTACGTCTCTGCTTTTAAATACAGATAAAATACCGTTATCATACAGAATTGGTACCTGAAATTCAACGTTTTGTTCTGTAAATTGTATTTACATGTTCAGAGCAGTGGTATATGAGGGCAGAAGTAGTAATGAAAGCTTAATTTGTGACGTGTTTAGCCAGAAGTACTAGACCACACGTTTGGAGGCCATTAAGAGAGTAAGAGGCCCACTGCATCTGGTTGTCTTTATGATCTAGGTCTTGCTGCTTATTTATATGTGGACTTCAGCTCAGTTTCAGATAAGGTTATTTCCTAAATTAATCTGAATAAACAATGATTATTCAAAAAAAATATGCAGCAGTCCTCTTTACAGATGGTAAGAAAGGTAGGTAAGTGCTGAGACACTTGGAATACTACCACACTAGAAGTATGTAAACTTTTTGCTGACAGAGTTGATAAGAGCTAAGATAGCTTAGTCAACACAAATGCCCATATGTCTAGACCACAGAGTACAACCACAATTTGCAAATATAGCATGAGTAATCTGTCTTATTCCAAACTGAGCAGACACAAAAACATTTTTGACCAGAAATAATTCATCTTATCCACATAAATACACCACACTCAAAGTCAACACAGCTACTCAGCTGAATAAGGCAGCAGGATTTGGGATTTTTATGGATGCCTACAGATTCTGTTTTCCAAAGTCTTTTTCAGCTTTCTGAGAATTACAGTTTCCAGTGTTGATCTGGCATGATGACTGCCACATCTCTTTTCAATACCAAAGTTTAAGTCTTCAGCAAACCAAATCCAATAAGGGGATCAGGCTTTAGTGGGGTTCCTTTTGTTTTCTTTCTAATGGAAAAGACTGATCTGTGAATTCAGAGTTGCTGTCTGAGGAGGTTTGTTTAGCTTCAACAAGTACATCAGTTTGTTATTCACAAGACTATAGCAGAAAGAATGCAAAAGAGACATTAGTATATGCAAATCTGAGGACAACCTTTCAAAGCATTCAGTCAGCTGGCACATATAAATGGCTAATGTAGATTTTTAAACTGCATGAAAGCGATAAATAACTGCTTTCTTGCAGTTCAAACAGCATATCAACAAGACAACTAAACAATTTTAAGAAATCTGTAGGTTTGCTTTTCTTTTGCTTAATAGCAAAAGAATGGATTTGGTAATGGATAAAGGAAAAAGTTCTTAGCAACTACAGTTTTGGGGCCACCGAAGTTATGAGCTGTTCTCAGAGGATCATAATTCTTCCATATCTGTCATCTGTTTTTGCTGAAATTTTCCAAGCAGACTGTCTGATTCAGGCTTTCTTTTCTGGGGAAAGAATGAGGAGATTGCGGGGGGAATTGGGGGGGGGGGGGGGGATGGGGAGTGAAAGATTTAGGCAATAATATCTCAAACATTTTAGAGGTTGAGAGAAATGCTTTATTTTGCCTATAAAAGGAAAAAAAGTAATTATTTTGTTGAGTTACTGTAACATTTCTACACCTTAGAGTAATGATAAAATCTGTTAGACATGTCTAAAAATAATTCACCAGCAACCAAATTTATAAGAATTGGAAAAAATGCCAGCATATAAATTTCAGTACCAACTTGTTAGAGCTGAACTATCTCCTAGTTCTGCTCTAAATGTGGATTAGCTTCTCAACTCCTATGTGCAACTGAAGATGTATTTGCCACTTTTGGAAAGCTAACAAGTAACCTGCTTTTCATGTGACCATCCTTAATTTACTTCACTTGTAGTTTTTAAGAACATATCTTGTCATCATTGTTAACATTCAAGCAACACTGCAAATGCACAAAAGATCACGTGTTTCAGTTTACACTGTTCAAGTTCCATTCATTGCTTAAAGATGGGCAATTCCAATCACAAAGCGTAGGTATTTAGGCTCTGTACTGGTAAAAACTGACTAAAAGAAATCTCAATCTCTTGCTAAAATCCCAAACCCTGTAGACACAAAAGGTAATTTCTCCCTTTTTGCAATGAGTTTTCCAAGAATGGAAATATATACAAGACATCGTAGTGTAACTGATGTTTCCAACGTTGATTAAAGAAATATGCAGAAACTGTAGAAAAGCAAACCAATCTCCATTACATTGCCAAAACTGTTGGTTTTACTTTCTGTAAATACACTCTTCAGTTTAACAGCAGTAAGAATGTTGTTAAGCTCTTTTTACTAAGCTGAAAGGTTTTAATGCCATGGGCTTTTTGTATTAACAAGAAAATACTAATGTTATATTTTTGCCAAGAGAAATTAGACAAAATACCACCAAAGAGCTCAATAAGGAAGCTGACAGACAGAAAACCAAGACATTGCCATTCTGAGAACGCTGACAAGATTTAAATATACAGCAGCAGACCCTGGGGTCATGATACCCACACTACCTGCAAAATTAAAAGATTTCAACCTTGACACCAAGGCAGGATAAAGCCACCAGCCCCAGACGGTTGGATTCCCTGGGCAGCAAAGATAAATTGTGAAACAATTGAGAGGCACGCCAAAGAGGGGGAGGCGGAAAGGACACAAGGGATCTGAATTCATAAAGGCAGAACAAAGACAAGGCTCAGAGGAAGCACAGAGATTTAAAAAATGACTTTCCTCACAAATTTTAAAAGAAAAGTTTGGTTTTGCACTCAAAGATGTGCTTTTTAGCTTTAAGCTTTTCCCAGCTTTCAAACAGATATTTTTAAAGAACTGTAATGGCATTTCTAAATGCATCAAGGCATTTGAGTTTTCATAACTCAAACCACATTGACAGAATACACACTATACAGCATGAAAATTGCCTAAGTTGTTTGGAAAAGGATGGCCTAACACAGAAGTCTTCTAAGCAAACCCACCACTTCCACGTGAAACCAGCAAGGAGCATCTCTCCTATTTTTACCACCTCTGCTGTTAGAGCTATCGTATTTCTCCTCAGCTGTTACCACCTTCCCAGTTTCATCATTTCATCTAGTATCTTTTCTTGCTTTCTGCCTTTTTTTCAATCATAACCTGTCACCTATATATCAGCTCTCCCTGTTACCCCTTTCTTGCACCCCATGCTCTGCTTTTGCTTTCCTTTCCCTAGTTCACTTGCTACTTTATGTTTCCCCTATAACAGCCACCTATATTTCCTACAGTCTCTTTTTTTCCTGGGAAGCAACATCTTCAAATACTTACTCTGGCTGTCATTCAGTTACTGGTCTCCACTTCACTGTGATCTTCTCTTGCTTTGCTGCCTGGCCTTCAAGATATTTTGTACAAAAACTCTTGAATCTAAACACAAAATGTACTACAAATATTGGTCTTTGAACAGACTGTATGAGGTACAATCTGGGCTGCAGCACCTCGGCAAATGTGACACGTGATCTTCCTTTGCACTGCAATTGTTTTGCTGTGCAAAATTCCAGTTTCCATTTATAACATAAACTAGCCATTCCTTATTTTCTTCCAAATCCTCTCCTGGCAAAAAAGTCTTGTGGTGTGCCAAGGGCACAGACTCATTTTTCAACCCCTAAAATATGGGGTGGGAAGGAAAAAGGGAAGAGGTGGGAAGAGGGACTGAGGAAGGTCAGCTGAACCCCACTGTGGGTAGATTCCTAAAAAAATACCCGAAGAGCAAAAGGCAAGTTAAATAAAAACCCAACTTATTGTTGCATTTCTTTCCAAAGTTTAAATAACTTCTGAGCCTTTGCTATAATATTTTATACTTGGGTTTTGCAAAATACACAGGGGAGCATCTAGCTTTGGGCCACTGTGGACTCTTTGAATGAGAAGGAATTACAGTTACACTGATGTAACTAATCTGCATTCTTTTTGCATGATGATAGCTGTGAAATCAACAGTTAGCAAAAGAGGCCATGCTCCTACTTTCCTTAGAAGCAGAGCTCCTGATTGCTTTCTCCTTCCTACACTCAAGGAAGTAGAATATCACAATAGGGCGCGCAGGAGAAAATGTTAACTCAACCTACAGTGGTCAAGGAAACAGAAGAAGCACTGTCATCATCAATCCTGAGGCTTTCAAACATATCTAAACAAATGGGTCAGGAAGAAAGGATATGCATGGAAGCATCTCCATGGAAGCCTGTTCTGGAACAGGCTGCCCAGAGAGGTGGTGGAGTCACCATCCCTGGAGGTGTTCAAAAAACATGTAGACGTGGCACTTCAAGGCATGGTTTAGGAGGCCTGGGGGTGTTGGGTTGATGGTCGGACTTGATGGTCTTAGAGGTTTTTTCCAACCTTAATGATTCTATGATTCCATTCCTCAGAAGCTGGAAGCATAAAAGCATTCCCATTTGTGGATTCACACACGGCCTTCACACCAGCACATGCACTCTTTAGATACACATATTTTGGTACTTGGAAGGAAATCATCAGGCTAAATACTTGTTCCACTGTGTCCTATCTTTTATTTCTCAACATGTTTAATATACAAGATTATGCAAATGTGCCAACATACAATTTTGATGAGATCCTATGATGGTCTACTTAAACAATTCAGGCTTTGCAACCTCCTACATATACTTTCGACATGGCCCTAAACTCAAGAACAAGGAACCACTGACTTAACCACACTATAGCTTCATTTCTTGTGAATGGTTATATGCTGTAAATAGCAAATGAGGAGTAGGAAATAGTTTCAGCTGACAAAATCCACAAAGAGTATCCATGATTTTCAATACAAAATTATGCTTAGACACAGAATAAAAGATTTAAATGCAAAAACTCAAAACAACCAGTCAGAAAATCATGAAAAGGGGTGACACTAAAGAGAAATGCAATTTTTGTTTACCTAAGAAGCTTAGAATAATTCCTTTGAGCTGGAAGAGCACACAGCACTAAGTGGTGGAAGAGAAGAGCCTATCCAGTTCTACCAGTTCGTGGCCCATGAGAAACTTCACCTTTCCCTTAGTCAGTACGTTCACCCTCTTGGTGCTGGGTACTCAGGCTTAATCCTCAGGACCTGTCAAGAGCTGATGTTGCTGTGGAATCACCCAAACACGTTGAAGATGCTGAGCCCAAAACCACTCAGGAATCTGTCCTTTCATATAGTCCTGGCAACTTATTCAAACCATGATAACCATCTTGATAACCATAAACATCTATTGCTAGTTACAAGATAATTGATGCTTTTCTGAGCAACCGGGGTGCCAAATTAGAATTTGAAAAAAAACCAATGTTTTACCATTCATTACAGCAAAATACATAAATGCCATCCGTAAAAAGTTACAGACTACAAAACAAATGAGTACCATCCCAATTCTGCTAATCATTATTTCAGTATTCCTGCATCTGAGACATTCAGGAAGTAAAATTCATTACATGTCAGGATGCCTATATATTGAAATAAGCCATCAGAGTGTCACACTGCCGGTTCAGTAACTTTATGATAGTTACATAAATTGATGTCATTCTAGCAAGACAGAGGTGATAAGCAGCATCTTCATAAAGAATGACCCCTTGCTATCAGACCAATTACAAGAAACGCTGAACCGGTAGCATGACGGTAGCTAAGGTGTTGAGCCATGTGAAACAACAAACCCCTTCTCTCTTCTCAGCTGGAAAAGTGCAGCCAAGGCTCATTAACAGTTGATAAAATGAAGATTAATCAAGCAAAAGAATTCTCACCTCAACATAGGCAATTGTTTCTGTTAAAATAGTTAACTGTATTATATTGTTCAGCTGGATCTCAGAAAAAGCAAGGCAATATCATAATGCAAACATTATTTTGCTGCATTCCTAATGTATCTTTTGTTTTAAAACGTATGCTTAATGCCTTAGTGTTTATGAACACTGGAACATACTGCCATTTACAAATATTGTAGCATATAACAGTCTACTACAGAAAATATTTGAGGCAGAACTTATCAGAACAAGTCAGTGTGGAAAAAAAAGGCTGGTTTCATCATTATCTTCTCACTGTAAGAGGCAAAGGTTTGCATTACCTGTTTTATATTTGCCAGCAAATCGACATTTAATATTTTGCTAATTCCTTCTCCATCAGATAAGTTTCTTGGCAAAAAAAGTTATACTTTCTCATCTTTAAATGTCAAAATTTCATTTGCTTTTTGGCTCGCAAACATTGTGGGTCCATAAAATCCAACTGTAGAGGGTTACAGAATCTCTCTAGGATTAATTATGCTTTTAATTAAATTAAAAGATTCCTCCTTATGTGACCTCCATATCAGTCCCATATGCATGTTATCTCTTTTCAGGCTTGTCTCAGAGGACAACAGACTCCCCATTAGAGAACTAGACCATTTTCCCTTTTGTTGCATCTGCCAAGAGGCTGTTTGGAATTTAATTGCTGCCCTTATTTATGAATTATAACTGCAGGAACAGTTGTTTGTGTGACAAATATTCTCTAAATTTGAATTTTTATTGCAATAGTTATTGTAGGAAAAGAAAAGAAACACAGGAGGTTTTGTTTTGTACTCTGCTTTTAAAAACAAGTACAATCTGCCTTACAATTAATTTTTACATGTCCAAACCCAACTATTGTATCTGAATACTAAATACTGTACACATCTATTTTAAAATATACACAAACATCTGTGTATGTATTTTATGTACATATAGACATATGCACATACACAAACTTTTTGAGAGGCTAAATATTCCTGGGAGGTATCAGCAAGCCTAAATAGATTTATACTGGGGAAAAGAAAGAAAGGAAAGGAAAAAAAAAAGCAGTTACCCGGCAGATACAAAAAGAAGAGACAAACTGCAGTGGCATGCAGCACTGCATACACAACAGGTTAAAAAAAAAAACAAACAAACAACAAAAAACACCAACAAAAACCAAACCACAAAAAAACCCACCAAACCAAAAAACCCATAAATATTGTTCATTAATCTTCTTGTCTAGTAGAGGCTGAATAAAGTAAACAAATACCCAAAACTGAATTAGACATGGTCTGATTAAAACACAAAGCACACGGTGGAAGATAAAAGCTGTAAACAACATAATGGGGTCCTTACGTGAAAGCATGTTTGCAATACAATTCTAGATAACAACCCTTTCCCTTTTTCTTTCTGAGCAGTCACAGCAGCAGCATTAGTTTCTTATGAGCCTGTCACAAAACATGAGGGACTGGAAATCAAACAACTGCACGCTGATGAAACAGAAGATAGATTCATGACAAGTAGCAATCTTTCAGACCCTAGCAGTATTTCTTAAAAGAAAACAAATGGGAATAGGTCAGCTCTCTCCCCCACATACCACCTCTTCTTAACACAGCTTGATTCACTTTCAGTTTTGTCTTGGCACACTTAGTTTTATCATAGGCAACCGAACAGGAAGGTGGGAAGTGGCATCCATCTCTCATTAAAACCAGAGAACATTGTATTAGCTCTCCATAGAGTTCGTCAAAGCACTGGCTCGTGAGAGATTATCTACTGGGAAGTATACTGACAGTATCAAGGATGAGGAGTGCTCCTCTGGGCCGGACATTGCCTCCCTTTTCCTGGGAGGGCACCCACATCCATGGAAAGCCTACACATCCAGCACCACCAGCAGCACCAATGCGGGCTTCCACGTGGGGTGAACAAGAGTTGGATGGTGCTGCTTCTTCCACAGATAGCAGTGAAGAGGCATGTGATATGATCCTCAAATTTAATTTTCAAGATTGGGTGCATACTGCTTAAAAATAAGGCTGGTACAAGACACAGGGATGGATGAAATTGCTCATCAGTTTTTAACTTACCCAGGCAATTTCTGTTTGTAACGGAAGTGTCAAGCAAGTTATTATTAACGAAGCCTCATCATGGAACGACTGGTCTGAATGTCTCTTAATATACTTCTCAGGAGAAAAGTCTGTAAAGCAACTCTAATCAGAAATGGGCGGGTAAGGGGAGGAAGGCAGAAACCCCTGACACAAAAAATCCAACCCTCTCCAGACAAGCCTCACTGTTCAGGTGACCGCGGGTACTGTCTTGGGCACTGACAAGCTAGTGTCCACCTCAAGACCAACTAACAGCTGTTATAAATGGAACAGATGGTTATCGTAATGTGATGCTGTACAGACAAAGGAATAACTACTGAGTGTAAGAGGATTCGTTCTGAAAAGCAAAAGATAAACATAATTTATTGTACGTAAGATTTCTTTATTTAAAAAGTAACTTTAAGATGGGACGTAAACTACCTCTTCCTGGAAAGAAGATTTTTGGCAATGTATTCAATATTCCTCATTTCAAATTCTTACTCAGGTTTTAAGGTTTTAACAACCTTCCTCATCAAATCGTCAAAGCCCAACAGCTTCCTTTGCAATGGCTATTCCTATCCTACTAAGTGACTTATCCTTTAATCTAATGTGCTGAACAGTTGTGGCATTTGCTTCTTATGCCATTAATTACTTCTGCACTTTGACTGAAACGGGGCAAAATCCCATTCGTGTTTTTTTTACTACGTCTGTCACTCCAGCATGCAGATGCCACTTGCATTATTGAAAATCAACTTGACCGAGCACCAAAAGGCCAAGCATCTCCTCCCTCTTCCTAATTGATTTGTTCTAATCTGCAGCAGCGAGCATTTAATCAGGTGTCTCCCAGGAGAAGGACACTAACTATTCTGCAGCTCTTTTACAGGAGAAGCTTATCAGTTAGAAATGAGACCATGATACGTCCTAGAAATGCTGGGACTTCAGTCATTCTTGAGCTCAATGTTCAAGGACTCCCCTACTTATCCTCCTCACACTGGGAGGTGTTCCTGCAAGATTCTGCCCCTATTTGCTATAGGTATCAGATAGGTAGAAAGGAAAATAAGACTCCAGGAAATGTGATTTCACCCTGCTACACATTTTCAGTTCAGGATTACTGCCTTAAATCAGATCTTTTCATGGACCAGTATTCACTGCAAACTCTGGTGTAACAGACTCTCTTATTAGTCCCATTTTCAAAGCTAAGAGGAAGTCAGAAAGTTCTTGTATAAAATTTTTTTTGTTCAGTTCAAAGGTCATTTCAATACTGAAGTGCCATCTGTTCATGCTGTTATGAAAATTTTTTTATCACTGCAAATTTTAAAATTAATGTCATTATGGTGAAAAAACCAAATACATGACAAACTGTTGAAAACATAATTTTAAAATGTTGAAATAATTTTTTAAAAATACTTTTAAAGAGTTGTTTTAGAGAAAAATATAAACTGTTTTTAAATTGGATGGAAAACTGTTTTCATTTCCGTTTCTGAAAATCCAGAAATTTGACCATTTCTAAACTTGAGTGACAGAGTTCAGCTTCCTGTTGTGCGTAATGAGTCAGTCTGAGATTGCAGTAGCACACTGTGGAAAGGACAGACATGGATTACTCCAGCAGAATTTTAAATAACTACGTATAGGGAGGGAGGGAGGGAAGGAAGCATATTACTTTTTAGCCCAGGAGAAAAAAAAAACCCTCCGTGACTTCTTACAGCCATCTAGATCTGATAGCAGTAACTGAAACCCACAGAGCACAAGATATAGCTTGGCAACCACAGAAAGATGCTGTCAATATGGGGGGGAAAACCCCACATACCTCCTATTTTTCATCCAAGTGATTTCCCATCCTAATGGAACTTCCTGCCAATTTTCAAAAATATATCTAATCTTTGGACAAACCTCTGATTTCTGAAAAGAATGGCATAATTTGGAAAGCAATATAAAAGCTACAAAATGGAGAGTTAAACATTGTTTGTGTAGTAACAGTAGTCAATTCTCTTCCTCCATCAGGCTTCCAGAGCATGTTGGACTATTAACCATCACACAAATGTCATTTGATTCTCATCTATTTTGGTACAACAAAAATACTTTCCTGGAAGTCATTCTAACCTTATCAGAATGCAGTGGTCATGAACTACTACATTATAAGAATTTCTTAAAGCAAAGGAAAGGTCTAAAACTATTGTCAAAAAGGAGACTTTCCAGGCCAAATCTGTGTTTGTTTCCTTTGGTATCAAAAGAACAGAATTTTTTTTTTTTTAATATCTCAGGCTATAATAAAGTTTCACATCATAGCTACAAGAGCAGCAAATAAACACATCTCTAACATAAGGGAGGCATAAAGAGGGCAGCGCCAGAAAAAGTAAACATATTAACGGGTTGTTTTTTCTTTTTTTTTTTTCTGTTTTAACAGCTCCCACAGAGTGAATTATTCCAATAGCCTGCAATGTAAACCTCACCAGTTTCTCATAATTTGCCTGTGAATACTTTTCTTAACCTTTTCATTTATAGACTTCCCCTCAAATCTATCTGAGAAGGAAATGGCAGTTCAAAAACACTACAGAAAAAGGAAACACATGGCTGAAGTGTAATGCATACATTTATTCTCTTATACTTGTAGAGCTACAGTTTGCCGTTCACCCAAGTTTTATTTCTAGGGAAAGTATTGTTATTTTTGAAATTACTTTTGTCTGCTAAGACAGAAGAGGCTGAGAAGCCTGGTCTGATTTTTAACATGCTCATGAAATTTCACCCAGAAGCAGCATTCAACCATAGCAGAGCCAAATTACTGAAGTTCTCATTACATTCAAGCTGGTGCAGCGTCATGGTTGATATATGAGTCCGTCACTCTCAGCATTGATTTGCAGAGCTCTCTGAATGTCTTTCAGCAGTACAGTCCCCTTAAAGCATTTTCCCCTTCTCTCTGCCATACATCATAACTCAAGTTGTCAAGTCTTATTTAAATTTCTTTGTTACATTAAAAATATTTATCAGGTAAATCATTACATTTTAGTTATGCGTCTTCTTTCCCTTTAAAAAAAAAATCACAGCAACTAAAAGAAGAATAGAAAAACAGCTGATGTAGCAATATAAAGCTCTCATGACTGTCATAATGAGGAATGTTAAAGAAAAATATTGCAGATATATTTTGCTGAACTGCTGTATTGGTCAAGAAAAGGCTTTCTCATGTCCCATTGCAGACACTGTTCATGTAAGCAGTATGGGGATTAAGGTCAATGAATCTTTCACTAAACTCTTCATGCTCTCTAGCTCTCTTCTCTATGTAGACTTAGAGAGTAATTGCATCACCTGCAGGTAAAACACAGACACAATGTATAATCCTTCTATTTCTTTTAAGATCCAACATCTTAAAAAACACTGCTTTGTTGTATATATTCATTTTTAAAAAATTAAACCATTAAATAATTTTTCAGCGAAAGTACAGCATGTACATTTACATGAATAATTAACAACTTGGCAAAAGTTCCTCACAGAGAAACTGCATTGGTTTAATTCTACAAAAAACAAGTTGTTAAGAAGCATAATCTTCATGGGAGGTAAGGAAACTGCCCACTCAGCATGTTTACCAAACTTGTATACGCCTGCACTACATCTTCAGTAGGTAATCAAATACAAGTACATCTTGTCAAAGGCCAGATGTATTCAGCTGTCAAACTGCTCTACTCAGGAAGGAAGGCAAAGCTGGCATTTTCATTTTCTTTTGCCTATATAAGACTGAAGTTAAAAAGTAAAAAAATATCAGAATAAACTATGAGTATAAACTTTGCCAGCACTGATTACTGTAGTTGGCACACGATGGTGCTCTAGCAACAAAGGCCCAAGGCAAACACACAAATTAAACTACAGGGTCTCCACATGTATGATTTTTATAATCACCCCCACACATGACTTTGCTTACAAGACTTTTTTCTTTTTTTTCCTTAAAATTTTTGGTTATTTAGAGAGAAGATAGGGAACTGAAAGAAAAATTTACATACAATTGTTGACAGTCCATGAGAGGAACTAGCCCAATGGTAACATAGAACTCTCTTATCTAAAGAATATTTACTACTAATTTTAGTATTACTAAATATAAATTTAATTCATCTTTATAAGTGGAAGTATCTGCAATTCAAATTTTCTCCAAAGCCAGTTCAGGATAGGACCGAAGTATTACTCAAACAATCTTCTCCTTCATCAGTCCCACCATAAAAAGCACCACAGATATTCCCCTCAATAAAGCACAGAAAAGCATAATATTTTTCACTTTACTTTGAAAAACTCCCTTGGCCAAAAACCATCTCAAATCCTAGTTCCTCTATAGTGAGCATCAGTTTTTTCCATGCCACTTCACAATTGCTGATTAGTATGTTTTATTTAAAGGAATCAGATTTAACAAGAATGAATTCTCAACACCTGGCTCACTATACTTCACTCAGAAATATCAGTTTGGTCAATGAGACTTTTACCAAGTGACATTTAGAATCAGATCTTGAAATCGCTTTGTTTTTCGTAAGGTAGGATTCCTGATGAATAATTTTAAAAACAAAGAATGCTCTGTTATATGAACCAAAGGCAAAAAATATGAGATCAGTTAACTTACTGAAAGGTCACCAACAAATTAATTACAGCAGAAAGCACTGAAAACCAAATGTGCTGAAAACAAATGTAAGTAATTCTGAACCACCAAGATACAGCCATGCCCGAACTTATGATTATGATGCCACCTTCATGCCTACTTTTTTATTTTTTTACTTTCACAGACTTCTGCTAAATTCTATGAACTGCTTTTCCACCTCACACAGATGAGGCTTTCTTTCTCTGAACCATCCTTCTCTCTTTGGTCAGATGAGTGCCAATGCTGCAGCAAAGACGATGCAACTACGTGGTTAAGGATGGCAAGAAAGGGAAACTACAAGTATCCCCGTTCAGTTTAACTTACATAGTCATGGAGTCATGCTCTCAGGTATGGATTACCCCTACAGATAAGCTTTATCACCAAAAGAGGTGAATGCTTCCAAGCTCAGTCCTCCAGCCCAGTCTCAGCAGTGTTCCTGCTCCCCCTTTACTCTCTCTCTAGTATCTCACAGTCCTATAAGCAAAGAATGAGACATTTCCACTGGGTAACAATAGCAACACCCCCCACCACCACCACCCTTTGGAGAATTAGCTTTCCCTATCAGCAAAGCAACTCTTCACAGCTAGATCAGTTTAGCATTAAGGATGATAGTACCACCACACTTCTGCTCATTTCCGTCTCGGGCTTAGGTACCTGGGGTCCAGTCACATAAAGTCTGCCAAACACCACCTTCTCTCTCATCGGCCTGGCCCTACGAAAACTATGACTCAAAAATTCACCGAGTAATAAGGATTCTGATCAAAGATACTGGACAGTTAATTGAGGGTGAGCCAGGCAACCTCTACAGCCAGGACAGATGCTTTGTTTACACAGCACAAGCCCAGTACAAGGCAACAGTTCAATACACGTGGGGTCCTCAGGACTCAAGATTACCAGCAGAATAAGGATGAAGTAGTTTTTCCATGACAGACATCATCAATCTTTCAGTGCTTCACAATTTTACAGTCACCTATGAAAAAAACAGACTTAAAACCAAAGTCTTGAAGTGACACCACAACAGTGATTTGAGTACAGGCTCATCTGGAAACATATGCTGATAATTAATCCCTTGTGAGCAAGAGTTGTTTTAGTCCTATAACAAGATAATTGAAAACTGTCAATTCCACTCTGATATAATTAAACAACATTAGATCAGTATCCAAAAATAATATTCATTTGGTAGCTGACTGGCACTTTTTATAATATCTGCCTTCACCTGAAAGCTCTTGAGATTCTTTCATTATAGTAAATGCATTAGAAATCTAATTGAAAAGTGTGCTTTTCAACAGTTTCACTTCGTTGTTTGAGATTTAGAAATAAGATTGTGAGTGCAGAGTATAATTTGCTGTCTCTGCTATATCAAAATCATTGATCGTGGTTGCTAGAAACACACAAATCAATACAGCACATACAGTCTGTAATAGACTAGAAATATCAGAGTTTAATTTTTATCCATAACAGAAAATTAAGCTAATTCAGGTAGCTCAAGCATTACTTTTTTTTTTTTTTTTTTAAATTGAAAGAATGTTAATGGTGGTGGGATCACACAATTGTCTAGGACTGATTTCAATAGTATATTTTTCTCCCGTGAATCTCTTTTTTTGTGGTGTTTTTGTATGACAGGCTGTATTGCATGCTTCAGAACACCCAAGTTTGGGAACAACACATTTTCTGAAGCACCAGCAAGAAAAGGAATGAGAATAGGGGAAGATAAATAATTGGAAATAAAATAGTAACACTTACAAAGAAGGTGGCATGGGTTCATTCTGGAACCTCTTATAGAGAATGAAATGAAAATGCTAGAAGGTATGGTGATAAAAAAGGAAGACTGAAGCAACAGGCAGGGGGAGAGACTCTTATTTTACCTCTTCCTCTCTTTAAGGAGTCAAATGCAGATTAAAGAGGCCTGTGTCCAAAGGGATGGGTGGTAAAGAGAAGGAAGTTATTTCAGGTCTTTGAGTGAGTTTTGAATAGTTTGGAAAACACAAAAAATGTCCAGTTTCTCCTTTTTTAACCGAAAAAGCTCACATATCCTGATCACAAATACAATTTCCCATAAGAAACCAGTAAGAAATTCAAATACGGTGTCACAGTAGCATCTACTTCACTTTCAAATTTCCTTTTCCTTTGTTGTTTAATTTAAATCTACCACCCAATGAACTCAAAGTTACAAACTTATGTTGCTGAGGACTCAAAACATTAGGTAATTAGCTATTATATAATTATAATTGTTTGCTTTACAGAAATTATATACTGCTTCTCAACTATATCATATTTTTGCCATGTGCCTTCTCATAAAATGCATTTAGATTGAATCATACATTTAAAAAAAACCCCAAACATCTAAATGTTACTAAGTGATGTTGACTGGTAGCTCACAGCAGTACTAAATAAAATAGTCCTGCATTTTTATTTATAACTAAAAACACCAGATAAAGTATTTGATACAATACGTGATCTGTGGTTAAATACATATTGCCTTCCTTCACAAACAAATATACTCAGAAGATTAAAGGAATGAAGTTCCAAGTATTTAATCAGGTAATGTTTAGTGAGAAATACAAACATTATTGGGGGAGAGATATCTCTGGGTTTTTTTTGTCTTTGGGTGTGCTTTTTTCACAGTCATATTTGTACCATTTTCAAATTTTCAGGCAGGGGGAATTGTTTATACTATCACAGAAGTTCTCGAAGGTAAATAATCTTTTCAAGAAAAGTTAAGAGATGTCATTTTATCATTGTGTTCACACCAATTATTTCATTTTGCCTTTTGTTTCCCCTGTATGTTAGTGTTTGGGGATGGAGGTATGCATACATAGTATACACACAGTATTTGGACAAAAACTCTATCTCCTTTACAAGCAGTACCTTTACACATGTGAAGGAGTCAGGATCAGTTATAAAGGTATTAACTCATATGATTTATACTAAAGCTGTTTTAAATTATTTTCCTCAAAACTTAAAGGCAATTAAAAAAAAAAACAAACACCAAACATTAGCATTCCTATGTGGCAAGATTAGCTAGGCAGAAAAGTCATGGTTTAGACAAGTTGTAAATCCATAACTGTAAGGACTATACTTCCAACAGCTACAATATTATAATTTGGTTATAATTTCTTTTAGTGAAATATCTTTGTATTTCATTATAGAACTTCACAAGTTCACTTTATGTGCCTATAAATAGCAAATTGCTTACTTTCTCACTCGCTACAAATTAGTGTTGAAACTGGTAATACAAGGTAGGAAACAGCTGGAATTGCTATTTCATAAAATGTCTGAGGTACCTGGGACCACACCCGACGTCTGCCAGCACTCTGCTCTGCATTGGCCTAAAGGAACAGTACCACTGAGGAGCAAGGCTAATTCAGCATTTTCCACTTTCAGCATCAAGTTTCGTCTCTATAATCAAGCAGTGCATGAAAAGCCATTAGTAAGCGTGCGATCATCACAGTAGAACCCTGTCGTAATTCAAAACTTGAAATACTTGGCCAAATCTCACAGCAAGCATAAACTGGCATATTAAGCCTTTTTGTCCTCCCTGCTCTTTTAGATTTCCCGTGACTTCTGACCACATTTTAAGCATCCACCACTCTTCACACCCTAGTTCCTGAAAGATAATTTATTAGAGCTTTTTTCCAACAAAAGGGAGAAAAACAAATCTGAGGGGGAAGGGGTTCCCCTATACAGTTTAAGAAATAAAAAGCAAAACTGTAATATGTCCCATAAAATCCATGAAACGCACACTCATAATACTCACTAAACTGGTCATGTCTTAAAGGGATCTCATTAACTTAACACAGAATATCAGTACTGGAGCATTTGCAATCACTTGTTCAGCAGGACAAACTGAATTGATCTGCATCCAGCAACACTTTAAAGAAGCATTAAGTAGAGACAACCATAAAAGAAGAAATTGTTGGCATATAAACAGTTCCCAGCAGAGGGTGAACATATTTGCTCTTGGAAATTCCCATGAGGTAGCTACAGAAAATTGCAGCCGTCCCTCCCCAACATACCAGTGCGAAGTTTTATGCCACTCTTCAATCAATAAAAAGACATAACTGGTTTGTTTGAAAGCAGTTGTGGTTAGGCACAGTTTCACTACGCTGATACCGCATAAAACTTTCTTCTGTCAGGCTGTCTTGGGGAAGCACAGAGGACTGCAATAATTTTTTCAGGCTTGAAGCACATGAATCAGACCTACATCTTTCACTGGAGCTCCTGCCCTCATGCATGAATAAGGCCAGAAGTTGGACCAGAGGCAGCTGCCTAAGGTTATGGGTGCAAAACCAAAATATCACCAGTGGGAGAACTAAAATACCACCAACAGTGGGAGAAGATTATTTCGACACATTTGTTTGCCAGCCAGTCCATGATTTCTTGTACAGTACTAACAAAATTTAATAGGAGTACAGAGCCTTGCTCCGAGGTAGAGCAATCGAGAGGCAGTGCCATGGCTTCTACCAAGGCAAACTCTTATAAGAACAGTGGTCAGGTGAAAATGATGCAGAGAATATCGTTCCTTTTAATGAGCTGGGGTAATGACGGACGGAAACCTTCCTCTACCTGGAGTACATACATGATTGGTCTTCTACAACAACTCATAAATGGATAATAAAGAGAAATACCAGAAAATGCCTAAGTTTCAACCAAGTGATACAAATGCACGTGAGTGTTCTGGGGAAGAACTAAACTCCATTTCCTTTCATACAGGATCACACCTAAGGGTTTCATGTATTCTTGAGACATTCTATTTCAAATGAACAGCTATAAGTTGTAAGCACTATTTTTTTGCCTCTTCTATTTCTACAAATAAATAGAAGATCTGTAAGATCAGACTGTTCCAGTTATGTTCATTACTACGTTTACCCAAGGCTGTCACATCAGGAACAGATTACTGTAACATAATCCAGCCAGACCACACGAGGCCAGCTAAAAACCAAAGGCAGTGCAGAAAACAGCTGCTTGTTTAATTTTGCTATATGCTGGCAACACAATAAAACTCTGTACATTGGCCTCTAGCCATACATTGCTTTTCAGATGTCATTTACTGTTTAAAGATCTACACAGGTTACTATTTGTTTACCGGCAAATATCCAGCTAACACTCTAGCTAGTATTATCACCCCTCTTTAAAGAAAAAGCGTTAATGATCAGGTGTTTTCCATGAGATACCCTCAACTCAGCTCACTTCTCAGCAGATGGCAGAGCCTGCCAACTTTACCAGCACCAAATCTGCATTTTTCTCCTTACGTGGGAGTGAGTGGTGGACACAGGGCTTATTACAGAAATTGAGTAAGTGACCTTGCATGAGACTTATCAAAGTTCTCCTTGGGGTATGATGTGAAGATGTAGTGTATTTTTCAAAAAGTATCTCAAATCTTTGCTGGTCAGATTTTGAAAAGGCGCAATCTTAAACATATATTCCTCAGTCATGCTGCCTCCGCGCTTCTGTAAAATATTTCCATTTCTACCAGGACAAAAAGCTACTTTTTTTAATTGCCTGCGTAAAATAACTATACAGACATGGATTTATGATAACACAGGGAATTTTACCAGACATTCATTATCAGGAAGAACATCAAAAGATTACTTATCTCCAAACATGACCTCAGCATAAATTTAGTCAGACAACCATAAAAAATGAGTATACTGCCTTTTTCAAACTTGCTCTTATCTCTCTCTGACAGTCTCGAGTCTACCAAGAAATTGTGCAACTCCTTCACATTTAATCCTTTCTAAGAAGCCAAGATTTGCAAGTGTAGAATATGCTTTTACACAACTATTAAACATCCCTTTATTAAGCAGTTTTGTGACGTCCTAATATAAAAGGCTTAAATTTGCACTACTCCATGATTTGCTATCACAGTAACTGGAAAAGAAGTTACTTAAGTATTTTGGAGAGTCTTAGCTCTTTTCATTTACTGGATGAACTTCGACATTTTACTTCATTCCAAATAAACCATTGCAGACAACATCTTCATCTAATTATGCAAATAAATAGCAGCTAGTCTTAAGAGTTACAAAGAAATCTTTGGGGGGAAATATTAATATTTAATATTTAATATTCTTTAACATTATTATGTTATATTGTTATATTTTAATATATTTTACTATTATATTAGTATTTAAATATTATGAAATTATTTAATATTATTATTAAAATGTTAGTTTATTTTTTAAAACAACAGTTTTAGATCAAGACCATTCATAGTACTTCTAGGACTATAATCCCCACAGAAATGTTAGTTTGCAGTTCTCCACTGTAAAACACCACTATCTCCATGCTCTCTGCCCCTAAGTGTTCATAAAATGATGTGAAAAAAGCTGGACTCAAGGACAGACAGACAGACACACACACCCCTGTGCTCTTCATCAATACCCACCATGGTCCTTTCACCAGTACCCAAAATGAAATCTGTAAAACCTAGAGAACACATAAGGAAGGAAAGTGTCCCAGCTACTTCTGCTGTGGCACGCATGACATTTTGGTCTTCCTAAAACAACTCTCAAACACTTTGGCAGCTTCGTGAAAGAGCAACAAGAATGTTTTCATCTTGCCTGTAACAACACTTCTGACAGCAAGCAAATCAAAAGTCTGCCCAAGTTTGCTAGGATTGCCCACAACAAATCCATATCATAACCTGTTTTGCTGGTATTGTCTACTGAAACTCAGTTATTTGTCTGCCTTAGAGAGAAAAGAGAAAGTAATCCAAAATACTTCAGGGGAATTTGGATCGTACACTGGATGTTAGGATACCTCAGACCAGCTATGGGAATAACACCTTCTTTAACAGTCTTCAATTTACCTTGAAATCAGCTGTCACGCTATCATTACCTCAGTTTCTCAAAGAGAGTTTTAATGCTGAGTCTAACCTGGCTCCCATGGCAATCTACTGTCAATTCTGAATTGGGGGGAGGGGGTGGGGAAGGGACCAGTACTAGCATGACCATGCATTTCAATGGGATAAAAGAAAAAAAAAGACCTCAAAAGACAGAGCATAAATTTAAACACGGAAATGAAATTATTATTTCCTGTTTCCTCCTTAGTCTACGTGGCTCTAGAAGTACAGAGAATAGAACAGGAATTTCTACTGAATGGAGGCTTTAGAAGGAACATGACTTTCATATATATATTCTTGAAATATTTATTTAAAAAATAAGTAAAGAATTGTTGAAAAAGAGTAACATTCTTGTTCTTTCTCAAGAAACTATTAAGTTAAAACTTTAGCTTCAGGGTGAGTAACATACAGCTTCTGACCTCTGTGTCCTTGTTATAAAGAAAAGTAACAATAACATTGTCAAACTCAAATGAAGACAGCAGCATGAAAGGTCTTCCAAGCGTTATGAAAATAGTCAACTGTAGTAAGATACGGTGCTGTGGTAATCTGTTAGCTGGGGGCAGGGAAATATTCTCTGCCATACTAGCTTTTAAAAGAGAAGACATGGATTTCTACATACTGGTTTAAATAATTCCTTTTGCTACAAAAGTCTTGCTTTCCTCAACTTTTTATTTACAAGAAGCTAAGGAAGTGGAAACTTTGAAATAAATGAAAATATATCAGCTTCTGTCTCTCTTTCACACAGAAATAGAATAAGATTTTAGTCCTTACTCTACAAAAATCCCTGTAAGACTGCCACTTTAATCCCATAAACTTAAAGTGAGAATATGTGGGTTTGGTAAACTGAGGATGCAATTTACCAGGTAACAATGTGATGCAATAAATATTGGCTGTATTGAAATAAAAAGTTTGCTTCTACCCACTTTACCAAGCAATACAGGTCTTCCCAAAGAGCTGACTGCTCCCTAGTCTTTAGTTAGAGTTTGCAGATTATGATCACTTTATTAATTTTTCCAAGCACTGACAAAAGTTTCAAATAGCACTGGGTCAAGAATCTGTGAGTGAGACATCAAGAAAGCATGTCTGCACAGTGAATATTCACTCATTTTAAATGAATGCTGAGATACCTGTAAAATTCTACAAGGTTTTGAGCTGGTATGCGATTTTTTTCTTAATTTAGATGACAAAAAAAAAAAAAAAGATAATTAGCTTATTATCAATATTATCTTTTCCCACCAAACATGCGAACTCCTCAAAAAAACCATCATTAGTGTAACAAGATTCTATTTTCCATAAGGTCAGTCAAGACTGATTTAATGACATTTCATTTTTATCCATATGTTGTCTTTTTTGAGAGTATTTTGTATTTGACAATGACATTATTATCAGGACAAACTGGAAAATAGCTGATGCATGCTGAACCTTTTCTTTTTAATTACTGATTGTACATCATCTTTTGTCCAGTTTTCAAAAAATTCACCACTCAAAGACCTGGCAACCAGCATTAATAATAATAATATTCCTGATACTGTTTTGTCCTGTTAAATCCAAGTTGCCAGGCTGTGTGATAAAAAGATAGCATGGCATAGAAATCAAGCAAATACAGAAAATTCAGTTAGTTGGGTTTTTTTTAAGTTCACACTGTTTTTATGTAGTACTCCCTTGTTTATACGTGTAATAATAACTGCTAATATTTTAGCCAGCAGCTCTGTATTCTTATCCAGAGAGCAGCTTACTGTAGCATGTACGTGATTCCTGGGAAATAACAAAAGGAAAGTAATTTATTTGTTCACTTTGCCACATAACAATCAAATGCAGATCATTTCCACCCATTGACCATAAAAATCCCCCTTGCTAGCGACCACTATACTTTGTTTCTAGGAAAAAAGCGTACAACTGCAGTTCCTAATGCAGGTTATTACAGCTATCCACTGAAATCAGCAAAGCTATCTGAATTTATATCAGTTAAAGATTTTTCACATGGTATGGAGATAGCATATTAGAGTACCAAAATGACCAGTGCACATTATAAAGACTTAGAGTGATCACTATAATTTCATCCCTCCGTTCAATATCCATCCTGTATCATAATGTGACCTATTTAAAAGATTTTTAAAGCATTTGAAAGGCATGAAATTTAATTTCACTCTGTCAGGGAGTTTCAATTCTTATTCCTATAAACATGAGTTCCAATACAAGTAGGTATATCAGAATTCTCACCTTAAGTTAATTTTCCCCCTAAATCCACTGCCAGAGGTTAATCACCTGAGTCCTGTTCACCTTTTTCCAGCACACTAATAAAATGCAACTTCAGAAATCTTATACAGAAATGATCTTCTAATATAAAAAGATTTGTGAAAAACCCTGACATTGAGAATACGGAGAACTACTGGTTATTTTACTTGCAGGCATTTTTGTAAGGAGACTCAGTAGGTCTCAATCAATTCTGATTTCAATTCAAGATAACAAATTAAATATTATACAATATTTAACATTCTGCACCAAAAGACACTGATGGAAGAGGTGTAAAATGGAGAAAAAAGCAAGCAGCCCAAACTAGGTGTACCAATAGAGCCAGAAGATTGTGTTAAGGTTGTTAAAGCTGGGTTTGGGTCAGGAGTGAGTGGAACATAGTAACCATTTCAAGTCAGACCTCATTGCTTTGCACACTAATATGGAGAAAAATCATTCTTCCCTTCTTTTAAAGGGTGTTTGAAAAGGCATGAGGAATTCCAGAGATAGCCAGACAGATCATCAGGTTTCTATTTTGATAGACTAGGATTAACAAATCCTCATTTAAGGATGGCTATTCCAAGTCTAACCAAAGGTCGATGTGCAGCACAGTATCACATTTCTGACTGGCCCACAACAGATTCTTTGTGAAAAGGCATAGTAACAGCACAGGTATAGAGGCATCTTTCCACTGACATACCCATCCCATCACCCACCAACCTCTGCCTTAGAAATTTTCTGACCCAAAGGCTGTATTCATCATAAAAATGGCAGTGAATTCTTTTCCAAACCAGCAGCTCAGCTGTCACACCAGTCTAAGACATGACACACCTGATGTTATCTTCTTCCCTCAGACCTTACCTTTTGATCTCCCAACTTCTTACCAGCAACTAACAGTACAACAGCAACACAGCATTAGAAACACAGGATGAAATGGCTCCACAGCTCCACCCAACTTACAGAAGACTGATGGAGTAGAGAGATCAGATCAGACCAGCCAGATGGTATGTCTGATGAGGGAAAATACTCCAAAGACCATGGTAACAGCTGTCAGGGCAGACCTGCCAGCCACTAACTTGTCTGTAGCTACCCAGCATCGTGGATCCCATACATATGTATCAAAAATAAATAAGTGAAAAATCACCGAATGACAACTGTTACTCATCCTCTTATACTCCCTCTCTTTCTCTTTTTCTGTTTCTTTTCCACAGCAGGGAAAGGAAGGATCAGACACATGAATGAGTTGCTATACCTCAGCATAGCACAACCACAGCAGCTCTGTGCATTTCCTCCCTACCCCAAAGGTCCGGGTGGGGAGCTGCTCAATACTCTCTAGGGGATGCCTGCAGTAGCTGCAGACCATGACCAGCACCTGGCCCACACCTCAATACTTGTTTGGGCACCTGTGCCCTTACCCTGAACTTGCAGCCCTTCACCCAACAGGAGCTGCCCAGCTGCCTGAGAGACCTTCAAAACAACCTATGTCTCAGTTGGGTTGTTTTCAAGCCAACAGTGCAGACTCAAAGTCCATCAAGACTTAGCTTGTCCCCAGAAGTGGCCAACAGGAGGACTCACGGGAAGAATACATGAACAAGACAAGCATGGGCAAAACTTTTTAATATGCTCTCCACAGTGCAAGCCAGAGGTGGTATCTTTATACTATCAATGTTTTTTCTTCAGTTTTAGTCAACATAAATTATCACAGATCTAATAATGCCAGTATTATTCGAACACAGACACAAAAGACTCAGTTTTGATTAGATTTCTTCTTTACCTTGCAAACCTTATTTACTTATTTCTAAGCAAAAATAATTTAAAATATTCTATAGCATCTCAGAATCTCATAAATCTCTTTGTTTGACACAGTAACCAAGCCAGGGAATATCTCCACATTCAACACACTGAACTGTCTAAGTGCAAAATTTTACTCCTTTTTTAAAGGACTTCTTAAAAATAATTGTGATAAGATCCAAAGCTTGTTTAGTATGAAATGCTAGATAAAATGCAACTGTGACTGGAACTCAGCACGTTTTCTCACTGATCTGGTATCTCTCTACCTGAAGGTAATTGGAGAACAGGAAAAGGCCACCTATCTTTCTGCCTTTCTTGTTCCTTTTCCCCAAGTATGTCAAATAGTTTCTTGGTTTTCTACTCTAACCTTAAGAATAGTTAGCATTTTCCTAATTAACATAGAGAAAACGGGTTCGAGTCAAACATGCACAACTATATTTTTTCAAGTTCAAGGTTGAGGAAACTCCAATCTTTTAAACGATAACAGTATTCAAAAAGAAGTAAATCATTATATTAACATGGTTAGATCACAATACACTGACCACTTCAGCTTAATTTATATGATGTTAACAAGCCATCAGAGACACCAGAGTTTTGATGTGAAATAGTCTTGCCCCTTTCAAATTGTTTAGTAACAGCACAAGAACAGAGTCTCTCTTAACAAAGCAGTTTCTGGAGGCAGCATTTAAACACCAGTCATGTTATTTGAAATAATTCAAATTGGCCTGCAAGAAGCTGACATAGTCCCTTTTGAATAAAGACAAATGAGCGTAAAAACTAATCTATCAAAATGTATTGTGCTTAATCAAAAAACGAAAAGTCACCATCAACAACAACATCCCTTTACAGAAAGCCAAAAATTCCGCCAGCTTTTAAGTCATGCACAGTAATCCACTGCATCCGGATTTCCAAGGGCAGTCCCAAATCTCTAACTACCTAGTAGTCACAACTAGTTTTCCTGTTAAAGCCGAGCCTACACAGAAAAACCAATTATTATAATTTTGTATTGAGATTATTCTACACTGTGTTTTCTAATGTTAAACCAAGGAAATGTCAGAGAAATACAAAATGCCAAAAGGGATAAAGACATGAACAATTCAATCCTAGATCATTTCACACATGATCAACATCTCCTGTTTTCTAGTTCAGCTTCCACTGAAAGTCAATGATGCATTTTAAATGACAAGAAAGCAGAGACCCATTAAGTCTTATGTCACTTCTGTGACACCATACTTTTTAAAGGGCAGAAATAACTCCACTGCACCCATAAAATTCATGAGCGTTTTTGCTGAAAATTTCTATGTCATGTCCTGTCCAGACTTAGCTTCTAACACTGTCTTCACAACAGGAGTTAGCTGATACCAAACCACAGTAAAGATAAAATAAGTTGTAAAAACGATCCATTTATCTCCAGGTATTGGTTTCTGGACACACAAAGAATAGAAAGCAGTTACAAATAACGCTAATATTATTTACACAATGGATTTTCTGGTAATCCAGTAACACTGCAAGAAGAGAAAATAAACGCTGTAGTGAAATGTCTTTATTTTATTTTGAACCATATAAAAAAATCCCTTTTTAACCACACTCAAATAACCTTTGGATTGCCTCTTCTGTTCTTTTCAGTCCTTTCTAGCCCATAGAAGATACTCCTGCCTACAGATCTGTTCTGCTTGCAACAATGCTTTCCTGCAGCCAGCCATTCCCACGCGGCACATTTCTGTAAGTGTGGTATTACCAAGCTCATTCAGACAGAACCAAGAGAAAGTCATTTAGATCCAAAGAGAGAGTCAGATCTTTCCTATAAAAGCAGAAATACACTAAGCTGTTTATGAAGTTTTAGGTATCACAATGGCCCTCATTTTCTTCTGTGAGGAAGATTGTGCATTTCAGCTGAAAAAAAACCCCACTGATTTAAAGTCCTTGGGAATTCTGTAACAAACCCACCATCAATATCACTATCATCATCCTAGCTTTGACACTACATGTGTGTAAGACAGAACTGCTGGAAAATTCTAAAAATTACTTTTTAAAATCTTAATTATATATTTCACTGTCATTGATCTATTAAAATGTCAACTCTCCATTTGGCTGGAAATAAGTAAAAACCAAATACTTTTTCTATTTAATTCCATCAATCTTTTCAGCTTAGGCACTGCCAGATCCTTTTACTTAAGCATGTTCCAGAAATCCCCAAAAGAACTGATTTATTAAAAGAGTTTTATTCAAAGTATTTTGGTGTGATACCAAGTCCAGTTAGCTTAGACAGGTAGGCTGCTGGGAACAACTGCTGAAGCTTAAACTATGAGATATCAGGCAAGGAGTTTGTCGCACATTAGAAGACATAAAAGATTTTAACTTACCAACTACTAGAAATACATCTGAAATAATTTTTCATTAGTAAAGTCCGTTAATACAAATAACTGCATAACCAAATTCTGTTTACAGCATCTTTTATACCACATGATACTCATAAATGGATGAACCCTAGCTCAACTTTTTAAAATAGCTTATTTTCTATCCTTCGTGCTTTTGCATAAAAGCCTTCAAACTGATTTCCCAATTACTCAGTCACAGAACCACAAAGCACTCAAAAATTTGGGCAATGTTTCAACCTCAGAATGAAGCAGTAAATAAGCACATTTTCTTCTGCTGCTTCTTCTTTCTCAAAAGAAGCTATCAATGATAGCTTCCTTGGCAACAAGACACAAACATATAACATCACTGATTCAAACAGCTAATCAAGGGCAGATGTCTCAAGAGACCATCAGAGCAGCCTTCTGCATTTCCAAGCACGTATTACTTTTCTACAAATAAAAATATCCCCATAGCTAGGAAATCCAGCGGCATTCTGAAAGACACAATTTGTTTTCCAGTGCATCTTTCTATATTTTAATTACAGATTCCCTCCCAGTTTGAAAAAAAATGAGCAGAAGCATTTGTCACAGCCATATGGAAGCATCAGAGAGCAAGAGTGTTTTCGTGGGAGACACTTTTAAGGTAGTTTTCATCCTATAGCACTTCTGTAAGATGCTGAGTGCCTTAAGTTACAATGAACACATCAATATTATTTTCAAAGTGATTTCAGTGTGTTCTGGCATAAGATCAAGCTTCATGACAGTTATAAAGGTCTTCTCTTAGGGATTCAAAGTTCACAGGTTCACTTATACTCTTCTGTATAACCCACACGTACAGAAGTTTTGTGTGATCTAGAAGATTCCGGTTTCGTTTCACCTAGAAACGCATCCTACATCAAGTAAAATCCCCAAGCAATCCTGGGTTCACTTACCTTTCTTTGCATAACAACACATCCCAGTTAAACATGTGGAACAGTGATAATCGAAAGCTTTTTATAGCATAAGACTATGGTGTAATATTAATTAGTAACACCATACTAATAGCAGTGCTAATTAATTCATCCTAACCTACAGTAAAACAGTACGAACAACACTGCTAGTGTTAACAACTATTCCACATTACACATCTACACTTAACATACTTGCATCGTGCTGAACATAATTCAAATACAACATCTCCCAGACCACAGAAGAGCAGATACGTGGAGGTAGACTGACTTACCAAGAGAGGACACAGGCATCTTCCAGCACCAAATGAGTGGGAAAAATTCAAGTTTAGTTCCCCCTTTGCTCCTAAGCAGCAATGATTCATTCAGATCTTGTCCCCAGTCCCACGAAGTTGGTGATGGGACTCCTGATGATGGAACCTCAACACACAACGTTCAACGTAAGGCCACACAGTGGGAATGGATATCCAAGTCAAACAGCGCATACATGACTGGGTGCATGGTCCTGGGACAGGCTTGTACCTCGGCACATGGGAGCACACAGGAGGACAGGGACCCTGGAGCCTGGATGCAGCTGGAAGTTGTGCCTTCCAACAGGACAGCCCTCCAGCTGCACAGCAGCACTTCCTCCAGGACCTCTCGCAGGAGGCATCAGTGGACTCCCTAACCGTGTCTGCATCTAGCACAAGGGGTATGAGAAGATGAATGTTACACTGCAAATGCAGGAAATCAGTGAGCCTCAGTGGTGAAGCACGGAGCAGATGGTGGAACAGCATGTCCTGGCACATGAGACTTGAGGGTCCACCTCAGGGAGGTCAGATTCTGAACCTTGCTTTTGAGGGGCTTGGAGACCTCCTGAAGATGTACATAGTGCATTACCACTGCTGGTAGCCCCTGTTGCTTGCCTTTTGTCAAGAAAAGGCTATGCTAAATCCTGAGGAGGCGAAAGCCTGTACAGGCATAAACCTGCCTGCCAAGGCCAATCCTCCTAGAGTAAAATTTTTGAATGCATGGGTAAAACCCGAAGTTGCAGAAATCACCCCTACCTCTCAAAATTCAGAGAGAATAAGTCAAGTGGAATTGCAAGCTAATCTGCAATCCGGGCCAGGACGATAGATAAATATCACTATGCAAAATATCTTTGAGTTTTAAAAATCTTAGAGGCATTATTGGTTTTCTTTCTATTTAGACTTAGTTATAAAATCAGCATTCCTGGGAGAAGAGCAAAGCTGACTAATTAAACAAAGCTAGTTACAGTTTTTATAAAGACCAAATGAACTTTGTAGGATCCCATGGTCAGATCTTTTACTGTATCTTTTTTTTCTGAGAACACGGCTTTAGTTGGAACAATAAATCAAAGCCACTGTTCCTCATTTTTCTAAATTCTACTATTTATCACTACATGAATTTAATCAACGTCATTTGCTTGCATAGAGACCACCTGCCCTTCCTCTCCAACACCCTCCAAATTCTCGGTGCAATTTTGATTCTAAAGAGTGGCAAGAGCATTCACATACCCAGGGTTTCTCATTTGCTGAGTGATGAGTACTTTTGTTAGTAGTACTGTAATGACAGGCTAAGGTGGATGGATCAAATTTTCCTGGTCTAAAAGAGTTGTTCCTTTTTCCGCTGTAAAGAACTAAGACAATTAACATCTCCTCACTGCAACGGCAGGAGATGTACAACAAATACCCACTGACAAGATTAGAGATCAGGAGAAAACTTGCCTAACTGCAGCTACACTCCTTGTTTCATATTACTACATGAATATAAACCATTAAATAAGACCCAAGAAGATTCCTAATCACTAACAATACTAATTATAGAATTTTCATCAGACAATTGAGCATTCCCCATTTAATCCTAACTGAACTAATTATCAATTGCCACAGAAAGAGTGTGACACGCTCCTACTTTCACACCTTGTAAAGCTGATTGTGAGAACTGTGGAGTTAAACAGTTCATGAGAAGGCAGTAGATAAATACAAATTACTGTTGCTACACGCTTGCTTGATCCAACAAGCTTGGTGCAACAAGCTTCATCTTATTTCTGCCTAGGCACCCCCCCTCCACCCCAGCAATGCAAAAGTGTACTCCAGGGAAATGGTCCTCCAACTGCACACTGACAATGAAACTCCAATCAATAGTGTATCAGCAAGACAGAGCAATTAAAAACACGGTGCAACATCCACTTCCCCTTATATACACAGGTTAACACTAGTAAAATAGTTAACTAACACAAAATATGATGAACTACACAAATGAGTAGGAAACCCACCAGCCAACTCTCGACTTACAAGCTCAATTTCTCACACTTAGGCACATTCACTTAAATTTCTACAAATATCTGTACTCTTATCCTAAACAATGAAGAGATGCTCTGGCAGCAAGCAGTGCTCAAATGTCTCAAAGTTAACTGCAAAACACCATGTTTTCCCCTGATAACTGGGCTTCATTTTCTCTTTCTGTGTCTTTCTCAAGAGACTTCACATTTTCCACATGCCTCTCATCTAGAAATGGAGTGACCAGAAGATTTAATTTGCAAATTTAATTTCTTGTGAATCTACAACATTTAAATAGTTACTAGAAATCATACAACTGTGGACCTACTAAACTGGGTTAGCTTGGTTTTTTCATGCAGGTTTGCCAGCATAAATTATATTCATTTTGTTGTCTGTGGTGCAATTTCTTGATTAGCAGATAAAGATTTTCAAAGAACTATACCTGGCAGCCATATGCTTGGAAAGCAGATGTTCATACGCTTACTCTTCTCCTAAACAATAGGCTACGTCATGGTCAAAAATGCCTCACTGAAACATACTGTTCACAGCCCTGGACACTCACAGCTCTTTTGATTCACTCTCCCAGCAGAGCCGTGCCAACGGATCATGGTTTCTTCTTCCAGAATACACAAGCTACCAGACACACCTCTATTTATTTGGCAGAGTTTCTCTACATTTACACAATTTGTGCAGTTATGGACATAAGCTATCTCTCTGGTCTCATACCCACATACAGATTTGCTTTTGTCTTTCTGACACAAGAACATGCACTATGATTCATTATCTACTGATATCACCTGCAGCAGCAGAGGCCATTGTGACACATCAGCAAATCTACCTAAATTCAGCTGCTTCCAAGAAGGTACAAGTATTGCCAATAAGAACCAGAAATGTACAAGATCCTGCTGCTGCAGGGTACTTTTTGTTTCCAGGCTCTTACAGTCTCTAATTTTGTGCCATGACAAGATATTACAAGGACAATTAAATAAATAAAAGATAGGAAGCATATCCACTAACACCTTCATTAAGTCAATAAGTCTGTTAGAGAACCATGTAAATTTAGAGTTAACCAGGAAAATGCATTTTTCAAAATTAGAGTTAGCACAATTATCCCAAATTGCTTCTATTTTTCATACCTTGTGGGTCATGCATGCTGAAGTTGATGGCACAAATCTTGCTGTAATTCTCAGCAGCCACTGTTAATTCATCTCAAGTATATTCTTTTTACAGGAGATGGTTAAATACACTTATTCATGTTTTAACTAATAGGTACAAGGATATTAAGACAACAAGCTGAATTCTTCTCTTGACTATTCCTGTCATCAGTTAGTTGTGCAGCCAACCTAGTTATATCATTGAGGTAACAGCATAAATTCTGTCCTCGGTGTCATTGCTGACAAACTGACAGAATGGGGGCAAACTGGGGAAGAGCTGCACTAAGCTTTACCGCTGGAGCTTGTTTTCAGAATTGTGGCTTTCCAGTCAAACAAACTGGAACTTACATCAAAAATTACTAGCTGATTGTCTGATATGTCTAAAAAGTTAGCTTAATGAAAAAAAACCTTGCCGTGGACAAGAAACATAACGATCTTGTATAACTGAGACAGCAAATGCTGTCGGACTTATATTTGTCATTGGTCCAAATCCACTACAAAAATTCAACACTATCATTATATTCTCAAGACAAGCTGCTTCTTCAGCCAATATATAACTTTTTATAAAACTATAGATATATTTCTCTTTTTAAGACACAAAAAAATACAGTCAACACATGCAGCCTTAATTATACAGTTTAGGGAAGTGAAATCTCTCATTTAGAGAGATGTTCGTTTCAGATTCATGTCATTGAAAGTACCATCACCAGGATGATGGCTATTGTCTCAAGTTAGAAAGAAAAAAACCAAATACATAAAAACATTTTTTAAAGTTGGAAATTTAAAAGCAAAATAATGATTCTATGCTGTTACAAGAGTTTTTCACAACCAGACAGTTTATGGAAATTTACCTCGTACTCTGTAAAGTATAAAAGCGAACATGACTTCAAAAGATTAGACAGCACAAATACACACAGTGCAAGTTGCTGTTTTAAATACAGACTTTTTTAATTTGAGTACAAGCTTATTCAGTAGGGCTGAAACGTCTACAGAATGAGAAACATGTCAGCATTACTTAGCCTCTATAGTTTCTGCATAGCAGATGAAATTGATGTTACAGATCGCAAACGATTTGTGCACCTCCCTCCCTTCCTTACCATCTTCCCAGGCTAGAAGCCCAAACAGGTAAAGTATTTTGCACCCACAACACTGAATGAACATTGACAAACCAGTAGGCTGATGCTTCAGAACTTCTGCCAATACCAGTAGCAACACATAACCACATCCTGTCTATTTACAGGATGAGCATAGACAACTCTGACTTCAGTGATCTTGTGATGCATAGAAATATCCATCAATGAGTGGGTGTCCAATCCAGTTTCCTCTGAAAGCTGAGTGAAACCTTGGCCTTGATGGTAATGGAGGAAGAAAGATGAATTTTATACTGTGAGTACAGGCAAAGCACAAGGTTCGTTGACAGATTGAAAAACATTCCTGTGGAATGGGAGATGGAAAGGAGTTTTAATCCTGCTGTTTTTATATTTTAATCTAGAAAAATACTCCCAAATTTCCAAAAGCGATTATAAAAGCCTTAAGAACAGCCCACGATTCCTTTAGATTCAGAGGGAGATATGTTCAAATCCATCATCTGCAGTATCTGACATTAGGGACATATCTGAACGAACACGTTTAAAATTTCAAAAAGCCCACAACCAGCACAAGAGGTTTCAAAGGATCTGTAAGCAGAAGTGCAATTAATTGATGGTTATAGATATGAAAAATCTAGTCAATATATACACAATCACCTTGTTCCTGTTGATCACAGAGCTCTTGCACCTTGCTCCCCAGTACCTGCTGTCAGCCACTGTGGAATAGCCATACCCACTGCCGTGCCAAGAAACTGACTAAACCAGACCTCGCCAGCTGGGTATCTATGGTACAAGCTAAGTGATCTTAAGCCTGGTCACAGCGTATCAGTGCCACAAGCACTTTGTGACCACTGTTCACCCATACTGAAATATAGGATAGTGGACCTATCTGCAATCTGACCCAGTATGACTATTGTTTCTTTCTCCATCTTATTTCCACAAATTTAGGAGTGGTTTTAATGAAATAGCACACACCAAGAAAATTTTAACATCACAACTACAGTGTTAATAAAACAAAAATATATATACTCATATACTGGGGAAAGAACACTTTTTTAGGACTAAATTTCATGTAGGTACATATCATTTAATTGGCACCCACTGAAATGCCTACATGTGACAGAAGTTGTCTCACCTTTTGTAGATACTTAGACTACAATAGTTATTTAGCTCTAGAGGGTACATT
This sequence comes from Phalacrocorax aristotelis, assembly GCF_949628215.1. Lineage (NCBI taxonomy): Eukaryota > Metazoa > Chordata > Aves > Suliformes > Phalacrocoracidae > Phalacrocorax > Phalacrocorax aristotelis. The sequence goes on along the minus strand of NC_134278.1, from coordinate 119,912,881 downwards.
AGACAAAGTTACCCTCATTTGCAGAGAGGCTGTTATCTCAGCTGCTTCAGAGCAAGTCAACAGTAACACCACAAATACATGGATCCCCATCCAACATTCAAAGAGCACAGTATTTTTCAACAGACTATCAATCTACCTCAATGCAATTCTGGAAGAAAAACAATTTTTAGCCTTTTCGTCTATTAAACATGTTAAACAAGTCTCAGAGCTGATTAATAATCCTACCACACAGAATTCTAGCTCTGCTCACAGCCAAAACAAACAAGCAAAAATGCTTTAAGCAACCCCACTGCAGGTCATCCTAAAGACAAGGATAGAGCAGTTTGCTGCCAACAACATTACGAGCAGTTATCAGGCTTATCCTCCTCAATTAGAGGCTTTTAAAATTGCTGATAGAGGATGTAAGTGTTTTTCATTTACTACTCGGATCTTCACTAAACGTCTCCACGACCTTGTTTCATGCTAGCTTTTTCTAAACATAGAAGGTGCCTCACCCCACGTATTTTTGTGCATGTACTCCAATTACCACAACCACTAAAGCTTCTTATCATTACTGTTTCCAGTTCACTTCCATAAGGGTGTCAGAAGAGAGACTGATACATATCACATGTCAGACACCATTAGCTTTTTAAGCACTGTGTTTTGTGGATATGCTCTTGAGCAGCATTAGGCAAAGTAATGGTAATTAAGTCCCTGGCTACCTGGATTCTTTACAGTTCTGCACAGCCCTATCATAGCTCTAGACCTTAACCAGGGTGGGGGGTAAAATACTAAAAAAAAAAAACCCCTGAGAACTGCAAAATAGCCTACGCTACCCCGTCATTTATTTCTCTAGACCCTTTTCTGTCTTCTTATTGCTTCAAGCTTCGCATGTCAGAAAAAGCATCAACTGAACAAAAAGTATACCCGCTTTTCTCCCTCCCCTCCCCAGGGCTACTCAAGGTAATAACTTTGCTACACGCTTATGCTTTTCTATCAGGGCTGAATTAACCTCCTTAAAAAACAGTCTTTTCTCTTCCCTACACCCTGCCCTCTAAGAACAAAGCTTTCTTTTATTTGTAATGAGCAAAGTAAAATGGTTGTACCACACACAACCAAATTACTACAAACTCTACCAAACCATTCCTTGGTTTAGAACTCTTCTACCTTGTTTTCTACACTGGTGTTTGTTATACTAGAGGCAGTTTGTAAAACAGATAGTACACACAACTAAATGAGGGGACCCGAATTATACCATAAACTCAGTTTGAAGATTTGTAGTCTTATGAGCTGACCTTCACTGCACCAAGCTTGTATTTTAATTGTAATCATGTTGCTCTAATTTCAATTCAGATAGGATGGTTAAAGCCTTGTTTCATGGTCTGGTACTATATCCTAATGCTCTTGAAGGTAACTACTGTGACTAAAAATTAAGATAATTGCAATGGAAAATTATCTCCTCAAATTATAATTCAATGGGGAAATAATAGGAAATAACTAAACCTGAAAATCACATTAGGCAAAAATCACTTCCTGTAAAGATGCAACTTTCATTTGGTGAAGTAGAGAGAAAGGAGTCTTCTCTGACTGTTTATCACCCTCATTCTAGAGTACTGCTGCAACATTTCACCCCATTTTATTAAAATTTCTACTACTTTTACTTTCATTTCTATTTAAACCATTGCTTCCAAAGCTAATGCACAGTGGTTGCTGCTTCCTCTGCAATCTTGACTTAAAGAGAGAACATCTAAGTTATCCAGAGTGAGAATCTTAGCAGCAGAACAGAACTATTTCTGCAAAATTAAAAAGATACAACCTAAGGTGTAGGCTTTTATTCGCAACTTTTTCTGTTCCAATTGTTTTTATACTTACTCATCACCACATTTGTGGAAACAAGCAGCAGAACGTGACTGCTACACTGTGCGGTAGGAGAGGTGATTTAGTCCTGATTGCCCTTATGAAAAGATAGCTATATAACCATTCTATACTAGCCTTAATTTTCTTCCTTAGGAAATAATACTGGTCTGCTACACAAGAAAACTATAAAGACTCATTGCTAAATCTTCTTCGAGTTCTTCTTGAGCCTTATTGGAAGCACTATGCAAGTGAAAAGCCATTTAATAAACATGTCAAAATCATAGGCAGAGACAAATGAAAAACAAGGTCAACTTCAGATTTTCTGTTTACTCCTACTCTTTCAAGAGCAGCAGAATTGATGGGAGAATGAAAGATAGCAGGCAGAGAACTCTGTGATATTCCAGACCAAGCAAATAAATTGTTAAATAGCCCCAAGACCTTCCCTACCTCTCCTCGCTACAAAACAACCTCCTGACTTTCTGCTCCTCCCTGTACTTATGAAATATCACCCTTCCTCAAACAAGCTAAGATGAAGAATGAAAGTTATGCCAGAAAATAGTCTGCGTCACGGACTTTGTCCAGTGCTGTACTCACTGCAGGGGTGAAACAGCTCTGCCCATTAGCTGACGCTGGCTCATTCAGGCTTCTGCAAGACAGTCTAACAAACTGAAGGGAGCCGTTTTGGCAGGAAGCACGTGCGGGCACCTGAATCTTTCTAATGTCTCACTTACTGGATCATCACAAAAAAGTGAGTTTAAAATGCTGAAGTCAAAGCATCTAAACAATAAAGCTTTCAATGGCTTAAAACTACACACAGAGACAACAGGAGAGAGGACACACCATGTCCATATTCCCACCAAACAAAACTTTATCAACAGAAATACTAGATCAACAGCACTTTAGATAAACAGATAATCACAGATCTCATGTAATGGACTTAAAGATGGCAACAGTCAGGAAAAAGTTCTGATATAGTTTGATGAGCAGGAACATGCCCCTCCAACTCTAGAATAAAAATAAGAGAGTCAAGAAGATTGACATAAATACAATTGTATGTTGAGCACTAGGCTTAACCACTGTTGTTTCAGGTATAATGATTTCTGGAAATTACAAGAAAAAAAGAACTAGCAAAATGAAAAGGTTTTTGCAAAATAGTTTCCTGGGCCATGGCTAAAAATAGATCTGTCAGTACTGGCCTGGTCTTCAATCTACCATAAACACACTAGACTGCATGAGACAGGGTAGCAACTTACATCAGGTTTGAATTACACAAAGAGCAATGATGGATAAACACGCACTTGCTTTTGTGATCTCCAGGAAGAGAACATCATGGCCTCTCAATCATAGGGAAACTGACCAAGTGCATCCAAAGTTAGTTAGATTAGCAAACCTGGCATCAGAAAGCAACCTTCACCTGTATGCCTTTAACAACTCTTAACTTGCTCATAAGCTTTACTCTTAACTTTATCCTAATATTTCTTTTTACTTTCTTGATACAAATCACTTTCATTTCCCTGCTAACACAGATTATTAAGTTAACTAGTGAATCCTAAGAAAGAGTAAGCTACTGACAGTGCTGCTAAAGAATATATTGACCAGGCAGACATACCTTGTCTTCAAAGGTCTTCTCAGAAAACATATGCCAGCTGATGCCTACACAAGCTGAGGGAGCAATGTGAAGATCAAACATTTTTTTTCCAGTCATATCATTGAGACTATTTCCTTCAACTTGCACTTAAAAAGATACCCAAATAGATTACCATAATTCAGTATTCAGACCTTACAAAGGGCAAGTGACACTGCTCGACTCCCAGCTCTCTTCTGCCTATGCAGATACATACCAAAACCCCTTTAACAGGAAGATCTTTTTTAATTGGTACAAATACCGTTTATGTTGAAAAGAAACTCTTTCAAAGCATCAAGTGGAATAAAGAGTAAGTACTGAAAACTTAGAAGAACAAGTAAAAAATATATTTAAACTCTGATAGGAGGAATAAACAAAGGATTTTAAAAAGAGACCTCTGCACTTTACAGTAGCCTCCTTACTTCTTCTTAAGTTAAAAATAAAATCAATTATACCAACCGCCTAAACAGACAATGGTCTTTTGGTTAAAACTGCCTGTGGGTACACAGAGACTATCATACAGCATTAAACTTGTATCTCTTCTTCAATTTAATTTCAGCTTCACAAATCTCAAAAAAGATTAAGTAGAAAAAAAATTAGTTTGACATATAAAAGATGCACATATGTTTCCAATGTATATGGACACTGACTTTCTTCTTCATCCCATTCTGGACTTACAGCTCTACACTTACTTAGACCTGCTTTTACTCTGCCATCGATCTGTGACAATTCTAAACTGACCTGAAAAGGGAAGAGTAGGACAGCACCTTCTCAGGTGGTGGTGGGCAGCATACCACCTGCATAGAGAGGCATGTTCAGCTCACATTCATACAGGTGTGTGACCTCTCCAGTGAACTGAATGAAAGCAGCACATCTACTTTCAAAGTAGAATCTGCTCATAAGAAAAAAGTGGCAAGACTGGAACTGTAGGAAAGATTAAAATTTTCAGAAAGCTAAAAATTCTCTCTCTAATCCCTATCACCCTACATGCAGTTAAGATACTGTCCAGAAAGTGAAATCTTGCACAACAGAAAAATTACGGAGATTGCTATTTCAGCAGTAAAGTATCATCTCTACTTTATAGGGTTGCCAAGAATCTTCAATCCAGCATCCTGTTCCCAGAAATTTGTTATCAACTGCTTCCTGAAAACACCCTTTAAAAACCTGTTCTTTTCCAACAAAATTCTGGTTTACTAAACTGCTCTAGAAGTCTGTCATGTTACAGTTCATTAACTGCCACTGGATTTTATGTTACTATTATTTAATGACAGAGGTTGTGTATATGAGGATCTGAAATTAGGAGATCTTTGAAACGGCTGCCATTTTATCCAACATCAGAATCTCTTCTTTTTCTTATTAATTGCAGAAAAAAAGTTTTCATACAATTTCAAAATACTCAAAATGTCAATTCTGACATAGTATGAGTAGTTGCAATTCTACGCAAGCAATGAGTCTATACTTGGTCTAAAAAAAAGAGTCACTCATAGTTTTACAGCCAACATGGTAGGTACAGCTTTCATTCAGTGTCTTTACTAAAAAGTAGTTTACAGGGTTCTGTCTGCTATTATGAAAAGAACCATAAATGTTTTTAAAAAGTTTTAATTCTTTATCCCACATCCATTAAATGTCTCACAGAATTCCAAGCCACCTCCACACACATGTAAGTAAAAGCTGAAGAATAAAAAGCAAGGACTGATTTTATCTCAAGGTTATGGAAACATCATTAAAACCATAAAACCATGGTGTCAAAAATTTATCTTGACATTAGAAAACGTCTCAGTGGAGTTAAAGCCTTATCACGTAATTAACTGCAGATAATTCTGTTTAATACTGAGGATCAGAATTTAAAAACAGTCACAACCTTGATAAATGGCATGTTAAATAAACTGGAGCTTCTGTAGAACGATCAGATAGCAAGAATGAAAAAATCCATCTCCAGCTCAAAGACAGTTGATACAAAAGCAAATTCTCTAGTAAGGACAGGGCAACACTGTCAAAAAGGAAGGTATATTATCCTTCTGAAACATCTCTCCATCCAGTACAGCTGATATTTTCCTCAGGTCTTATGCGAACTAAAATACATTGGGGTGAAATTCTCCTCCCATGGAAAGAAATGGCAAAGCTTTCTTTGATTTTCGACAGGAAGTTACCACAAGTTTGGCCTCAAGGGGACTCCCTGCCCATTAGGCGTCACAAGCAAGTGACTAAAACTATATTAATTTTCACAAAGACACGAGCAGTGGCCAACAGAGAAGGAGGACTGTTTGAAAGAGCTTCCAAGAAGATCTTTTAACCTAAATCAAGTTGGAGATTTTCCAAGAAATATCTGGAATTTAGTCACCTCGCTACAGGACCATTTCTCTTTTTTTGTCTGGCTGTCTGCTTATTTTCCTTCTTGAGGACCCAGTATCAAACAGAATAAAAAATGACCTTTGACTGGACCTTTTTGTGGCCTGCAATGAAAGAACTGATCCAAAAAAGTTCAGTGTTGGAATAAGCACCTACTGAACTTGAAAGGAATGTTGGAAGAGGTTGGGAAAACAAGATTACATCTTGAAGTCATGTATCTGTAGTATTTCTTGATTCTATGACCACACAGAGAAGTCATCACAGCTGGTCTTTTTCAGAGTTACACTACAGAGAAGAGACTGCATAAGCCTTTTATCAGAGAGTTTGCAGTTCTAAAGCCTTAAATTTCACCTGCTGGGAATAAGCATCCCTATTCAGCTTAAGGAAAAAAACCGGCATTTTTTCATTGACATTCAGCTTATCTTCCAAAAAACATTCTACGGGAGTGGCAGAAAATGCATGCTGCTACCTCACTAGGGATGGGGGTATATTAAAACCATATTTTAATATAATGCCATACTTCATAACACACTCATCTGACAACCAAATCAGGAAGGCTATAAACTACCACATGGAAAATTAGAGTGACAATAGAGCTTTCCAAAAAGTGCTGTGTTTGACAGAACTCTGAACGAGATACTAATTTTACTCACATGTAAAGCATACGGGTATACTTAGTCGATCGCTCCTTCCTCCCAACCAACTCACCTGTTCAGTCAGATTCTTCTGTCCCTTCTGTCAATTCTTTTTATTATCAGTGATAGGAAGTACCTGTACCCATGATAGGTCTATGTCATTTGCTCTCCATTTTCCTAGGGCAGACTATCACACAGACTCAGTAAAATGAGCAAAAGGAGGAAAGGAGACCTACTATAATGGCCTGAGAGCTTCTGAATTTTCAGAAAGGGGGGTGGGGGTGGGGAGGTAGGGGTGGAAGCAACAGCAACTTAAAAACGCGGTACTTTGCAGTACATTGAATAAGGTAGGGACAAGTTCACAGTGAACATAAGGAATAGGTTAAGTTAAAAACATCGTGGTGATAGCAAAGCTATAGTGGGGCAAATTTTGTCATTAACAGGAACATTCCTAGTTCTCCAGTTAATAGGATATGGAGCTGGAAAGTCTTGACTTTCACTCTGCCCTTGATGCTCACTTGCATCACCTTGGTAAAATACACGGAAGGGAAGAGGAGGTGCACATACGTGCAGATGCTTGTACATGTGTGTACATAAAAACATTTAAAAGCTTCCTTATTTTCTTCACCAGTGCTTCAATATATTGACCAACCATCACACTACTCCTGTAAAGCCACCACGGCCAGCCTCCATCTTAAGTTTATTATTGCATATAAGGTAACAACATTTGTAAAGAATGACTTACAAGCTGTGACTCAGTTCAGACCAGTTAGGCAGTGATCATCATCTGATACTCAGCCTTATCTTCAGCTGTACAAATTCACTAAACCAGATAATACATCATGCATATTTAATGTGAAATGCATCTGACAAAGTTCAGGCCAAACCAGCACGCCAACACAAGACAGTAAAAGTTTGAATGGAGACTAGGTAGTGCATAAGGTTTTTATCTACAAGTCCTTTTGACTGGGTTTTTCAGGGAATATTGCAACTTTATCTCACAGCAGTCTAATCACCAATTAAAAAAAAAAAAATCAAGAAAAACAATACTGGTGATTATATTACTCCTACCCCTTCTGTCCATAGCAAAAAAGATTGCACAATTGTGCAAACAATTAAAAAAAAAAAGGTTAAAAAATCATATATTGCTTTTTTATTTAATTTCTCTAAAAAAGCTCTTCCTTTTGCTGATATCAGAGAAAAACATCTAGGAGTTTGACTTCCTTCATAAGAAAACACTTACTAAAACACCTAAAATATGCATGAGTCAAGATAAATCTTATGATTGAATTTATCAATTAGACATCAAAAAAATGAAATAAAATTAAAACTAAGACTGTTCTCCATATGAAGTACTTCTGCTAGCTTTGTTCAAAAGAAGCTTTCTGAATTGAAAGCAATAAAATATGTACAGCAAAATCCAACATTATTTAGTCAGTAACATAACAAACATTTTACATATTGTGGAAATTAACTTCAAGTATTTTACATGTAGCCTTTTAGAATAGATGATCCACACGGCCCTAGAGAAAGCAGTTTGTGGGATACAGTAGTGTCAGGAACACCCATTAGCACATACTACTAAATGACAAAATGGAATAGGAGTATATCTGCAAATATAAGATATTGCATTTTGCAGAAAAATTCTTGGCTGAACATCACTGTGGAAAAATTACTTAAGTTGATTGACTCAATTGTTTCTGAACTTGTTTGTTTTTTAATGCAACTTGTGGGTTTTTTTCCAGGAGCTTTACCATGATAATTTAAAAAGGTAAAAGACAACATATCCTCTGGCTGCTGCTTTACTTTTGAACTGTTACAATTATATAAAAGCTATACTTGTGCTTAAATACTGACTTATTAGAAAAAAATAGATTGATTTTACTTTGCCATATATCACATTCTGGAGGTATCTACTGAACCCCCATTCAAAAATAAATCAAGAACACAAAGAAAGGATAATTTATGAGTTGTCAAGGAATCACATTTTAACACTTACTTTTGTGAAGATCTGAAAAAAGTCGATTGCAGGTGGCAAGTGAGAAGCGTCCTGGATCTCCGTTTTCAAATACAGTTGCAACGTCTGTGTAAGGTGCCTGAGGCCATCTTTCATTTCGTCACTTAATTGTTCAATATCTTAAGGGGAAGGGAAAAAAAAGTATATCATGTCATAAATAGAATGTTTCACCAATATTTTGAAAATGTCCAATGGCAGCCATAGAGTCTAGACATTTCCAGTCCCAGAACTAATCTTGACAGAGGGCAATTTTGACAGAGGGCAAACATTTGTCATTTTTGTGACAACTACCTATCAACACACAGAAGAGTTTATCAGGTTGCTACTGCTAAATCATATGAATACAATGGTGAGCTAAAGATCAAAAGCCAATAGATAAAGCAGATGTGTAAGCAAATATAAGACATTATAAAAGAAAACTAGGCATCTGGGTTTTTAACATTAAAAATGTGCTTCAAAGTTTATGCAGCAGTACCTTCCACCTTGCAGCACTGCATATTTCTATACTGTATTCCCCATAGATGCATCAGAAACACTTTATGCTGGCAGATCAAAAGGGAAAGTATTTTAGAGACAAAGGTAGTTTCGTACACAGCAGCTGGTAAAGGGAATGGATATGGAAGAATATTAAGCAAATATCACTTTATTAAATACCAAAGCACCATTATTCATGTTTCACAGATAGGAATCCTGAAGCAGAAAGAAACAATAGTCCTTTTTTTTCTAATGCATGACCTGATCATGTATGCATCAGGTCACTGATAACATGAAAAGTGAAACTCAGCTAAGTTCAGTGCCTGATTACTGGCTTCCCATTTTCTTTTTCATGCCAGTTAGCACAAAATGACTAAGGCCTAAACGGACAATGTAAAGGTGAACAGATTCAAGCATCAGCCTATAACAAAGGGCAAAGATTATTATTAGGCACTATGAATCAATTTCATCTCTGCAAAATGGTGAATTGTCATTTTATTTTAAGCATCCACCCTTAATGGGAATGGAAATATCCTTTTACCAAGAAAGCTTCTTCCCCATACTTTAGATCCAAGCTTGTTGGCCTCCTGGAAGGGCAATTCAAGATCTGTGTTCCTCTTTAAAGCTATCTCCTAGTCACTCACTTAAAAAAAGGACGCAATTAAAGCAGTCACTGGGTTTGGTTAAACAGCTGTCTAGCGTGTACAATACTTGGGCTTCTGTGCTCTATCCCACCTGCCATCCCTCTGCTCAAAGGTCCTGGCTAGGTTGCAAATTGGCTATCACGGAGTTTCCATTTCCATTTCACACATACCACACAAGGAGAGACATGCTCTCACAGAGCAACCAGATTCAGTGCCTCTCAAGGTTCAAATCAGTTAGTACTAAGAACACTGAGATATGCCTCTCCATACCTGGCACAAAGTCTGTTTAACTAAAGTATTTGCGTTTTTATAGCTACCAACAGCACTACCCATGTGCATCTCAACAGTGTAGCCATTTGAAGGCGAGCTTGCAAGCATAAATGAACGTACATGTTAGAAATCCAGATGTGTGCTCTTCACAATGTATGGAAATCTCTGGTATAGAAAAGTGTCATATCTATGAGGACTGTGTCTTCAAGAAGAGCAGCAAACTAGCAAACTTTCAGATGACTGGAAAACTTAACTTAAAAAAACCCAAACAAAAAAAAAAAACCAAAACATGAACATAAACTTGCATTTCTTATATAATGTTCCTTTGAAACTAAAGATGGTTTTTACTTCAAATGTAATTTTTCCAGACATGATGTTGTTCATCTTAAATTACATGATGCACACTGAAAAATGAATTATGACAAAGACAGGAAGGCATGATTTGCTTCATTAACAGCACATAAAACCCCTCGAGAATGGAGAAGGGGAATCGTGTAAGCAGCACAGTATAAATGGACACTGAAGTTTAGGACAGATGTGAACAAAAATACTGAATCCAACTGGAACTTCAGAGAAAATTGGCAGAGACAGGAGCAGAATGTAATTATCCACGTTTAGATATATATATTATATATGTTAGAATAACAAGACATCAGAGCTAATGATCCCAGCAAAAAGTCCCATGGAGTCTTTAACGGCAAATGATCAAGACCTGGTTTTCACAGCACATCAAGAATCCAAAGCCAAAAGCAAAGTGAAACGAAACTTGTGAATGCTGTCATTTTTGCATTTTTAAGACACTTTTTTCAATTGCGTAAGAACCCTGGTGTGAGAAAGAAAATGCTATAAAAGGCCTGTGGAAAATTTTCTAAATAAGGCATGGGGATTTAATTACACAGCTCTGATACCAATACAAGTAAAGGAGCAAAAACCCTGCCCGTAGTACAGCACACAAAGTATTTTCTGCATACTGAACCTTGGTAAGTGAAAGCAAACTTAATTTCTGAATGATCATAACAGATAGTGAGCCTGTAGAACCACATAAATAAGAAATTGTCTGATAATAAATGAGAACTAGCAGAAGTAGCAATGCACACAGAGACATCTCCTACTTAATCTTAGTTTCAGGGTACACAATGAATTTGAAGGATCTATGGAGCTTGGAATAGAACTTTATAAAGGGCTAGATGCCTCCACATGGGTTTGTTTTGGTTTTAATATACGTATTATGCATTTTATCAGATAACTATTCAATAAGTGTATAAAACTTTACATGTTTTTATTCAAGTTATATGTCACCCACACTGAAAATCACCCAACCATATAAAGTAACATTGAAAAGTAATAGTCTAAAGGAGACTGAGACAACATAGTGACAGTAACAATTTTCAAATACTTGTGACTTTCAGGAAAAACAAACAAACAAAAAAAAAACAATGAAAAAAAGAAAAGAAAGAAAAAAAAAGAAAGAGAGGACTATCAATTAGAATCCTATTTGTCATGTTTCTGATTAGCGTTGAAACACTATCTTCTGTTATACAGATGCTTCCTGAGAAGTGTTTTTCCTTCAGAAGGTCATGACCTGTATTCTAGTTCATGTGATTCTCTCCAATGAAATCTTTACCCTATACACTTAGGCCTCTAATGAAAATGCTTTTCTGACTTTCCTATGGATTCTACCAAGTACCAAAGAAAAGAAAATCCTTACAAACAACGTCCGTAAATTGTGCAGTAAATGGGAAAATGTTGTGAAATAACAGTAGCTTTCTCAGGATACAGAAGCAGTAAAAAGCATCACAGCTACCACAAGTTGACACACCATGCCAACACACTCTTTTGGACTATTCTAACTGCAAAACCCTACAGACTGCCCATTCACTCTAGTAAGAAGCTGTGAAAAAAGCAAAAGGAAAGGGTTAGCTGAAAACTTTACATAGGATTATGCAAGCATCATAGGCCATTTGTATGGTATTCTGTAAATTAACACCTTTGGTTAATGTCTAGGAGTCCTGAACACCTTGCGCGTTGGAGTTAAGAAGATTACACAGGAATTGTTATTAAAGCTCTTAGAGTAAATACAGATGAAACACTAGTCGTGGTTCTCTCATCTGCCTCCTCCTAAAGTAACTTGCTACGGACAAGCTGTTTCTCTGTCAGTGAGAGGACAGTCATCCCACCTGTATCACAGGCCGTATTAGCATTTCCTTCAGAATGAGAATGTTAGTAGATGCTTCCGGCCATTTTACAGATTTTTGTTCCATCTATCCATTGCAGCTCAGGCCTGTTCAATACAAGCTTCTCTCCAGACAACTCACCACACTATTCCCCTTGTCTCCAGCCAAATCAAGGGAAGCTGAGATCATGTCCTGAGGAGTACTGAGAAACCTCAGTTTGTATCGAATATCAGTTACACAAAAATCTTTGCCTACACTAGAGAAAAAAATCGCTGTACAAGCAATCAATATTTAATTTTTAAAGGGAAACTCTTCCTTTCCCTGTGGCTCCTCCTGTGCCACTGTGCAACCAGCCATTGGTAGAATACGGCACCATAAAGAATTTTTTCCCTGGATCCCAGTAGTGCCATAAAGCATAGAAGTCCATAGTCTTCATCATTTTAACTTCATTTGAAACATCTGGAAATGCTGCTCTTAATTCAGATACTAATCTAATTCCCCATAAACCTTTGTTACAGAAAATCCTGACTTTTTAATTATTGAAATTCATTCCCTCTATTCCTTTTTCTCCATTGAAAAGTTATGTAGAAGACAGAAATACACATATCTCTTGTAAATTTTACATTTCATTCCTTTTTCTGGAAGCTATTTTGAAGCTTTATGCAACAGCACATAAATATTAAAAAAAGGAAAATCTCAATGTAAAAATATATGTATTTTTGTATATGTGTATAAAAATATTGGCACCGTATGTAATAAGGCAGACATCAGGTAAATTAAATACTGAACAGGCAAGATGTACACTGTAAAATGAGAAAATATATTAAAGCCAAAAAATCAGGTGCAAATTTTGCTTGAACAAGACTCACACGTTTTTCCCTTAATTTTTGAAAAGAACTGTTCTTCTCCACAGATGTTTTAGCAGGTTTTGTCTTTGATTTGGTTATTCTACACAGCAGACCTTCAGAAGGCAAGCTGCAAGAAAATCAGGTGGCCATTCTGTAAAGCAGAAGTTGGAAGCATCTCCTGCAATATGGTTGGCAATTACTTACTTGACTGAAGATCGGAAAAAGAGTAGAGTCTCTCAGAAAGGCATGTCGATTGTCTAAGCTGTAAAGAAAAACAGATAATTAACACTTACATAGCATGCTTTATCTTGAAAACACTCTACAACATTGATTAGTCAGTATGGTATGCCTGTAAGATGATTAGGTAAGGCTAACAGCATCAACACAAATCTGGTCATTCCGTACTTGCTGTAAACCATCATAAAAATAATAAGTAGTTCTTGGTGTTATAATGCTTCCTACTAATTTAGGGTTTTTTAGGGGGTTTTGGGGTCTTTGTTTTGTTTTGGTTTTGGTTTGGTTTTGGGGTTTTAATCTTTTTTTTTTTTTTTTTTTTTTAACTTTGACAGTTTACCCTTAGTAATTTACTTTAGCCTTTCACACTATAATTGAAAGCAATCCATGTGCTTAGCAGTCTCAGATTTCATGTAACTATAATTAATGCACAGTATAGCTAAGTACATATTTGCCCTTTAAAAAAAAATTATGCACACACTCTTCTCAACCATGTATAAATTGGGATATTAAATCATATTTTATCACTTCAGACCACAACAAATGCACACATTTGTACCCAAAACAGACAGCATCATGGCAGGGTCAGTAAAAAAAATTTTACAAAATGGGCAAACCCTTTTTGATTTACAATCTCACACAGTCATAAGCTGCTTAACGCAACAGAAAATTTAGCCCACGTAAATTAATCAAACAGTGGGAATTTCAAACACCCAGGACTTCCAAGAGAGTTTAGAAAAAGGAAGAAGAAAAAAAAAAGTAATTCAGACTAAGAGAAGCCGACATTGAAAGCATGGCACTGTGCCCAGCTAGCTAACAGCGTTTCTGTCCTTACCACTCATTCAAATAGGGCTGAATGAGGTTTCCAGTGAAATTAATGGAAAAGCACCAATAACTTCAGTAGTATCGAAGAAAAAACAGTGTTTTCCTTCTAGGCAGAAATAAGTTTAGAATGCTACCATGTAGTCATAGGAAAAGAAAGTCAGTAAACAAGCCCCTTGAGCTTAATTATGTCCATTTTAGTATCTCTTGATCCTTTCAGCATTTCTGCAAATTAATCAGTAATCTTGTAATGTAATATGCAGTCCAATTTTGTTCAGCAATCCCAGTCACTTCAGCTTTCTAGCTCTTAATTACATTAAAAATGTAGAGTGAAAAAGTATTTATCTGAATCTGCTACACTGAATAAATCTAAAAGAATGTCACTTACTAGTTTAAAAACAATCCTGCCAGCAAGTCTGACAGAGTCTGGAGGAAAAGTAGGCTCAATGCTCTTAAGACACCTGCACTCCTGCTTGTGGTCCAGCCAAGCTTCTTTCTGTCAGGATGTTTTAAAAAAAGAAGAGAAAGAACAAATCTGCATGTTATTTTACATAACATATATCCTATTTTTTAATATATATACACAAATATTTTATATATACATATCATTATTTATACATGCTCACAAACATGCTCAGCCTTGCCATGGGCTGGACCTGGGGATCCAGAACCACAACAGCACCACAGCCATTGAGCCAGGCTGGGAGGAACGGCTGCAGGGCCACAAGTCAGTTCCAAAGGCCCACGAAGGGGACTTCTTCAGGGGATCATGTCCACCAACTCTGCAGCATCCAACACAGGCTACTTCAGATACCAACTGCCAAAGAAACAGCAGCACACACACTTTACCAGCATAGTCTAAGACTGCGACTGCATCTATAACATGAGTGTTGTGGAAAGGGACAGGCTGGGTTACCCACTCAAACCAACCCCATCACACCATTCCCTCCTCTAACATAATTAATTGTGTAACTGATAATACGGATACTGGAGCTACAGCAGCACAGGCTCAGGACACAACAGTATCACCATTACGCTGCCCCAGAATTTAACTTAACCTTTAAGAAAACCTAAGAGAAACACAAACAGAACACTCTATGGTCACGTTCCCAGTCCAGTTCCTTGCCAACAAAAACCTTACTTCACCCTGCTTCATGTCACTGCCTGACAACATAGCTCTTACCATACTTTTTTGAACATTGTATCTGACACCTTTAATGCACAAAAGGAATATGTAAAGACAGAATGAAAACAGCACAGAAACCTAGAAGAAATACCTTCATTTCTTGTCCCATGTTCCTGCTATACAAATCATTTTCTTTACCTCTATGCAACGTGCTATATATAGCATTATCAGCTTAGTTCAGACTGATATCACCATTCCAGCTAGCTGAATTTTTATAAATGGGCTCTGATTCTCATTTCATTGTGGCAAGAAGAGATGGAGCTGCATACTTCACAAGATGGGAGAGAACTAGAAGGGATGCTAAAATTTCCTCTACTATCTTAATTCCACCAACATTCACAACACTGCAGGCCCGTGTTCACTCAGCAGCCAAGACCACAGAGGCCTTCAGAGTCTGTCCACTTCACCAAAATGCAGCTGCTCTAAAGCAATGGTCAAGTCTTCCATGCTGCAAAAACTGTCTCCAAAGAACCCTGAGCTGATGAGGCCTTAGTGTCCATGGCTGGGAAGACTGGTGATGGTATTTTCACAGTTCAGACCAGGGGTTGTCGCTGTAACCAAAATTTACCAAAATAGAAGATGGAACCAAAAACATTTTAGTTGCATGTACTACCTGAACCTGCAATCATTGTTTCATGGGCCACTTTTATTAGAGTAGCAAAGACTAACACTTCCATAGCAGAGAAGAGGCAGGATGACAAGGTGAGGGAAAGCTGCTATTCATTAAAATACATACCTCCTCTTTTTTTTTTTTTTCTTTTTACCCCTCCCCTTCCTTGCCCCCCTCCAAATCAGTGTGGAAGGACAACAAAAATGAGTCTTCAGCTAAAGAAACACGTTGGAAGAGACAGCCAATTTCTGATTGCCTTTTTTTTTGGTCTTCTGTCTTTACAAGCTGAAAATTCTGTTTATAATTTACAAAAACTCCAAGCCCATCTCATTAACATAGTACATATTTACACATTTTATTTATATATTCACAGTATATGTTTGAAGCCACTCAGCTGTTTCAAATACTTTTAAAAAGCAAATTGAAAAAACAGGGCACAGCAAAAAAATTCTACAATGACAAGAACTCAGAACAACCAAGGAGTTCTGAAGGTGACATTTCCTCACAGATATGCAGGAAGGCGAAAAAAAAAAAACGAACTCAGAAAAACAGCTTCTGTTAGGTAACTGCCACAAAGAAAATGATAAAATGTCTAATACAAAGAAATTACGTGTTCAGCAATAAAAAAAAAAAAGAAGAGGGACTGGCAGTGATATGTGCAAGCGCACATCACACCTGCAGATGCTGACATGCTAGTTATAAAGATTACAAAGGCTATCACACATTTTTTTCTTAAGCTGTGTTTAAGTGGGGGAATTGTTTCAGGTAACTAGGTTTCAGCACCAGTAGCATTTATTCTATTTCATTCAGAGTTTTTTCCCCCCTTTGGCTTATAGCTAATAAATAAATTGGACTTTTTAGTTCTTTCAGATACGTGGAAGATTTGTGATTTCATTTCCTTTACCCATAACTCTACAAGGGGAAAAAGTGACACCAAGAAGGCATTAATCCAAATACAGTTAGTGTCACATGCTGTCTGACAAATAAAAGTTAAGTATCTAGTGCTGAATAGAATTATTCTTGTCTAGAAGAAACAAGGTCATGCTTGTAAATGCCCAGACATCATTCTGTGTAATACAATTATATTGGCATTTTTATCCCACTTAAACTAAAATTGTTCTTTGGAGTAAGCCTTTATCTGTCAAATTTTTTCCCTACATAAATGTTGCACAGAATTTTAAACATGCTAGAGGTGACATCAAAATGATTAATAGCTTACCCAACCAATAAAGCCCTAATGAGATGAAATATGCAGTACCACATAGCATCATATGCCACGTTTCTTTGAGATGCATTCCCACGTGAGAAGAGCAGTTCAAACACACGCCTTCTGCAAAGCAGAGCTTCAGCTGAAACTGATGCCAAAAAGGAATTAGTCTGACTCCTCTGCAGAAGGGGCACTGGAACGGGGACTGCCATTCGCCTCCTCCCAACTGTGCGGGGAGAGGGGGGAAAGGCTCCAAATACATTAAGGATAATGAAATTCAACAATATTTCTTCTCAATACCAATACAACAAGGATACAAATTACAGAACAATATGAAACCATGAATATTTGTGACCCTGGAGAGACCTACCTTTAAAGTTGGTCTCTAACAATATTTATTGGTTGATTTATATTAGTCCCACAGTTCTCCATGGGAGGTTTTCTTAACTCTGCGTATCCTGGCTTCCACTCGAGGTTTTTATATCCCATACCCAGTGTAAGTGCAAATACTGCAGTGCAGAGGTATGGCCACCTGGTATGACCCTTCTCCATCCCCACCAGGGAAGGTATTCCAATTTTGCAATTTCTCCCCCATCCCCACCCCCCCTTTAGAAATGAACACTATCAGAAGGAAGTAAAGAAAGACAAGTAAACAGTACAGGACAGTACCCAACCCAACACTCCTCCTCTGCGCTTCACTATGCTTAGGAACTCAGAAAGAATATCCCTCCTTTTATCTCCTCCCAAATTGTTGTCTCTCATTCAACCTCAGTGTACCCCAAGTTCTTAGAGTCTGAGAGTCTGCCCCCACCACCACCCCCTAACGAGCACCACACAAACACCAATGCACCACTGGGGTTCACCGGACAACCCAGGCCCAGGATCATCTCCTGCTGGCTCAGGGAATGGGTAAAGGCACCTCACAACTGCCTGCAAAGTCTTGCATATTTTTAGATCAGCTGTTTTGCCAATGTGCGTCCATTCTTACATGGACACATGCTATCCCTGTCTCCCAAAGGTCCCTAACCCTATGAAAGATCCTAAATCAATGTTTATGAAATGAATGTTACCCTTGTCTCCTATGCAGAATCAAAAAAATGAGTGCTTCCTGCAGATTAACATGCTAATGAAAAGCAGTTAAAGACTAGAGATCATTAACAACAACAACAACAACAAAAATCTAAGTGGTATATTTTTCCACTGAAAGGTTTTGATTTGTTAAAATGTCATAATTTGTAATTTCCAAAGGATTGTTCAAAGTTTTACAGAATGTCTTTTTTCTTTTTTCAATAATGTTTGATAATGGCACATTCCGAATTCTGTCTGAAATTATTCTCCTGTTTTCCACGGATTATTATCTGTATTACTGGTCTCCAATCTACAGGATGTACCAAATTAATGAACATTGCCAGGGAGATCACAGCAGTGATTATGAGGAGCAGCAGATGTGGTAGCTCTACATCTGAAGGGACACTCAGCCAAAATAACACTGTTAGAAGGCAGCATCAGGAAATTAGGCATCAACAAGTGGGAAAGGGGCTACAACAGAGAAGTGTTGAAGACAGGCAAAAGTCAATAAGGTCCAACTGAAAAACACATTGAAAAGCAAGAGGTCTACATACACTTGATCCTGAAATGAGAAATCAGTTGAAAAAGGTCAACCCACAGGATCTCTTATGATAACTTCCAGTCCCAATTGTAATATTTTTGAAGTAAAGTGTTAATAGTGAAACCAAACTGCTTCAACTGGCCTGAAAAATATTAATGGGAAATTTTAAAATTTGGCACAACTCACTTGACACTATGGAGATTTCTACAAAGTGGGAATCCTAATTCCCATATAGTTTTGTTCAGGACTCCTGGCCCTGCCCACATATCTCCTTGAAGGATAACAATTCTCACCGTAAGTTCCAAAAAGGGAAATATCTTTCAAAAGACTATTTCTTCTCCTACAGATTAGCCCAAAGAGAGTTTTTCTTAACCACCTGAAATTTTAAATCAAATGAAGATTTTTACAAGGTATTTGCAGCTTTTAAAACGGTTCATTTTGTAGATCTTAACATAGAAATCCCGTGCTGCATTTAGTCTGAAGCTTCCTTCACAAAGTCCATCTTTATACTAAACCTAGTTCAGCTACTTGGATTAATCTTTTTTTTTAAAGTCTGAATTTTACATTCATTCTGATTTCATTTAATGTATTAACGAGAAAACTCCAGAAAACTGTCAGTTTTTAAGCCTAAGCTAAGTGTTTTGAGTTGTAGGATTCATTTAACACACACCAAAAAATAATCAAACCATTCTGCAACTAAGTGATAATTGTAAATCTAACCACAGAATTTGCATTTCCAAGTTATCTATATTTATAAAACTAAAATAGTCCTGTTCTGCCAATATTCACTTTTTTAAATGTGCAAACTACAATTTCATTCAATACCCTGCTGTGTATTTCGTTCAGCAGTTAGTTCAGTTGGAAGTGCACATATAATGAACTGCATTAAAACAACAGAGGCTAAGCAGGGCACAAAGCCTTTACCTCGGCCAAGGACAGCTTTGCTAACAGCTGCTATAAAACCAGAGCTGCACAGTAGTTTAGTCAGCTTATCAAAAGAAAATATGAATAAGAGGACAGTCCTCAAAAGCAAACAGATCTGGCTGGTCTCAGTTTTATCTGGATCATCTGTCCTGAGTCGTCAATCCCAATAAATTCACTGTTTTTACTAGAAAACATTTTTTCAGTTATTCTCAATTTTTCACCTAATTTCATAGGATATTATATAATATTCATTAAAAATAGTTTATTGACATTAACAGTTCAAGATACTACGTAACTGTAAATACACAGCATTTTAAGTGCAGATTACTTTTAGCAGAAGTAGCCTGTCTCACTGAAATCAATAATTACAACTGTGGATGGCTTCAAGCACATGAACCCTAAAGTTGAACGTACAAAGCAAAGAGACCCAAGATGGCTTCAGGCTATCCAGTGTGAATCCCTGAAGCACGTTCACGTAGTTGTTTTCCCCAAGGAGGATGCCCCACTTCCTACCTACATTGCTACTACACCTAAGCTGGAACAGGGTTTTGTATCACAGCTTGCAGATTTGCCAGCACAGCCTCATTTCACATTAGAGACTCGCCAATAGAAGATTCACCAATGACTCTCTTGGCAGATACTTGTTTTAAACTTACCTTACAAATACTCTGGTCTTTTATATTCTTCACAGTCATATTTTCCTTATGACCTCCCACAATAAATCTACCTGTGGCATTATTATTGATGCTACAGTAAGCACTTAATGGACGTTGCACACATTTGCCATACAATGAATCAAAGTGACATATCTTCCTCCTTTCCCCCTCCATATGTTTTAATCCCAAAAGTGAGGGGTTTCTGGCATGTTGAGAACACTGCAGATTATACTAAGGCAGAACTGTTTATAGAAGCACATGACTGAATATCAAGGACTTAACTTGAAAAGTTCATATACATTTAATAGAGTATCACTAGTAGTCCGTTTTGACCATGGGTTTTTTGTTTGGGGTTTGGTTTGGTTTGTTGGGTTTGGGGTTTTTTTTCCACTTTTCTCTATTTAGAAAAACAAACAGAAATCACAATGCAAAGCAAAGAGGAATCATTTAAAAATTCAAGGGTTCTGTAAGGTGACCCACATAGTTCGAATCTCAGGTGCGTGGTTCTCTGCTGTGTTAGACCTTATACACTCATTTTCCCTTGCGTGTCCACTCAGTACCACATCCTGTTACCTTCTGCTCACAGACTTAAGTGACAATACAAGCCAAATATAAAAGCTAAGGTTTTGGGTTTGGACACCTTTAAGAACTGTTTCATAGGACAGAATCACAGGAGGATTCAGGTTGGAAGAGATCTATGGAAATCTCTAGCTGCAGAGCAGGATCAGCTCTGGGGCCAGACCCAGCTCAAAGCTTTATCCAGGGTGGGTTTGAATCCCTCTAAGCATTCAGATGACACGCACACCCTGGCCAGCCTGTTACACCTCTTGGCTGTCCTTAGGGTGAACAAGCTTTTCCTTATATTCCATGTGTACCTCTCCTCTTTCAACCTAAGCCTGTTGTCCCCTTGTCCTCCTGCCATGCACCGTGAAGAGCCTGGCTCCATCTTCCTGATACCTTCCTCTAAGATTAAGTTTTGCCCAAGGCCTTCTCTTTTCTGCACATTCTTGACCCTCATTTCCTCTTAAAAAACTGGAATATATACTTTGCCATGATAAAGACTATTCTTGAAATACAAATTGTTTTACTGCAAAATTGACTTAGAGCCCTCAGTCTAGCCAGCAAAGCTGAAAAATTATTCCTCCCCCTCTAACCAAGCACATCCAAAGACCATGCATTTCAGCTTAGTTTTGACTGCTGCACTGATTATATTCTTATATTTGTAGCTATAAAAATAAAAATACTCAAGTAAAGCAAGGCATCATGTTTACACATTTTGTCCATAACTACCAATAAGAAATTGTAGCGTGGAGGTATGACCCTGTACATAAACTACTCAAATGCTTGATTTTGTCAACCCTACAGAGCTGTTACTTTTTCATCTTACCTGACAAGATTTACCACAGTATTTAGCAACCTTGCACTGAGAGCATCTGTGCAGATGTTCATTCCTGTTTAGAAAAAAAAAGAAAACCAGTTATAAATAAAAACAGAGCTTTGTATTTATTCTTCTTACATTACTAGCAATTTTCAAATAATCCAAGGCAAGAAAAATATCTGAAAAACAAGAGTAGTCTAAAATGCACTGTTACACAAGAAGAAATGGTCCATGGTTACGTTCAAAGCTATATTCACAATCCTTTACTCATGTGACTCAGCACCTCTGGCGCTACTTTGGATCAACAGTAAAGATATCAAATGTGCCTTTTTTTTTTTTTTTTCCATATAGCTATAACCCCGAGGAGTTTGATTTTGTAGATAACATAATGATAAGAGCTTGGAATACGGCTAGTTAATTTATTATCTGTCTTGAGCCTGTCTTAAGCATGTATCATTATCCATTGTAAGACCTTGCTGTGAACCTGCAGTTGTGACATCAAGTTATAACTTTTTAACAGTCTGTGGTGACATGTCAGCAGAAATTTCTGTCTTAAGAGAATAATTCTGACTGGTGGACAGTGACACCAAAATAAAAATTCATGTAGGGGGGAAAAATTAAAAGTTCAGAGAAATCTAGAAGGATAACTATCAGAGCTATACATCACAGTCTAAGGTTAAAAGCTCCTCCTGACTTTAATACCATTTCCTGATGCTGTCTTAGGTTATATGAGTTAAGAAGACATCACTGAGGTTCTGTAAATTTTTAGACACCAAGGAAATATTAAACGTGAAAGCACACATACAGCAAATCTTACACCTCTAATACATGAGTCAAGTGAAGCGGCTTACTTCAACTGAGTAGAAACAAGACAGATTATAATGCTCACCTCCCTTCTTATTTTCCTGTAGAAAATACTGAACATACTACATTATTCTGGTAACACTGGGTGGTTTTCACTTGGACCTCTTAACAGGCAAAGCTACTTACATGCTTTATGGGCATTCATTAGGCTGGGAAAACAGTATATACTGTTTGTTGTTAAAACTGAAGGCAGGAGAGTTACATTACAGATACAATTAACTGGACTGTACGGTTTGCATAATCCTTACTTCCCCTCAGGCTTATTCCCTGCCAACCCTCTGACCTTAACGAAGCACAGCCCCTGACTGGGCACCACTGTTACCTTGTGAGATGCACGCAGCTGAACACAGCTTGCTTACACTTACTCCTCAGTACCCCCTTCTCCATCCTTCTGCAAGGCAAGGAAGGAGGTATGTGTCAGTCACACCACTCTTCCCATCAAAGGGCAATTTTAGTAATGTAATCTTTGTGTTGCTATAATGCTTTACACTTACGTGCCTCAGATCTTATTATACAGATAGATTCAGCCTTCCACTTTAATTGGGAGATGACTAAGCACCTACCACAGCCCATTTCAGACTGAAAGGGCAAGTTCAAATAATCAGATGAAGGACCTTTCTCTGCAAGATTCTCAGTGTCTGCAGATCGGTACTAGGTGTGCTCTTTCACTCACACACCCAACTAATGCGACTAAAACAAGGTATAATTCTCTGTCTCTGCTGACACCAAAAGAACACGGCTCCTCTGCCATCAGTGATCTAGAGGCTGCATACTATAAACTCCCAGCTCAATTGCTTTGTGACATGACCTTTCTTCTTTTACTTACACAACTTGGTTGTCCCCAAATTTTAATTTCTGTGGGTGACTTCAAAATGGTACAACATTCTCCAAAGGCCCCATGCAAAAAAGACACTACCAACGTGCCCATAAACCTCAACTTAGAGCTTCTGGATGATGAATTTAGCCCAGTGATTTCAGCTGTGACACCAAAACTATCAGGAGTAGAGGCAGAACACCAGAAATACCATGGAGCATCCTCTAGCACAAACCAACCTCTCCTTTCCCTCAAGTCCCACAAGGGGAAAAGGTATTTTGCTAATATAGCGAAGTATTGTTATTTTTGAATTATTAAAAATAACAGCTTAGGCACTATCTTAGGACTCATAAGCATTTGGGGAGCTTAGATAGCTGCATTGGTCAAAGATTAAGAGAAGTAACAACCTTTTCACTTTTACAGCATAAAGATCACCATTTTGTTGCACAATATTTTGTAAGCATTCCTACTAACTACCAAGAGAAAAATAAAATAGAAATATTTCAGATGTAAGCACATTTTTTGCCAGTGCCTTCTTTACCTTCCTACCTGTAAAGCCAGTCCTGGAGACTGAAAAAACTAGCAATTGTTAGACTCCCATAAGCAGAATCTAAAATCTCGTACAGGCACAATAGGTTTTTGATTTTAAGGTGCAAACTCCTGAGGACAATTCAGAGCTAGAAACAAGTGTGAAATCTTCATTTTGCTAGCTGGGGAGAGCTGCTTCATTTTCAAGGTTGAGCAATGACACAACTTTAACCAGCCTATGATAGAGGAGCATATATTTCTCATTGTAGATTAGAAGCTCATGTCAGAGTAATTTTGAGAAGAAATACACTTCAGTGGAATAATTACTGTAGGCAACATAAAAGAAATAGAAATGCTGTTTGGACCTGCTCATTGATTTGGATATCAGAAGCAGTCCAGGTACAAATACGTGCTCATAAAGTACGCATACAAATTCTTCCCCACTGAGACAAGTTTTGATACATCTTTTAACGCTAAGCAGCATACCGTATCAAGGACCTAAAAGAATCATTTCTAAGAAATCCACACCTTCTTTCCCGACTTCTCACAATTAACACGATGGATTAAAACCTTTCTGAAGCTAGACCTTTCAAATTACTGAAAGAAGACACAAGAACTTTTAAAGTTGTTTAGCTATTGCTTTATTACCTTTTGAGTCTGCCAGTGAACCTATCCCAGCATTGCAGGCAACGTTACCACTAAAAACCTGCCTGCTGACTAGAACAAATAAAGCACGCCAAGCACCTAGAACTCTGGTTTGCTGTTCAGCCCCACACACGCACAGCCACAGCCCCCAAGACTGTCACTGCAGCGTGTCCCTGTTGCTCTTTACAGGTCTGTTTTACATGGCTGTACAGAACCACAGACAGGTCACGAAGAAGCTTTCACCCTCTCTTTTTCTAGATAGTTCCTTCGCATTCAATATTCTACATCCATGCTAGCAGTCTCTATCAAACTTCTCTTCATCATTACACAGTATTATCTGAATAACTAAGTGCACACCCGACTGCAGAACAACTGAGCAAAACCATTCTGAAGGCAGACTTTTTTTCGTTCTAAATGCTATTCATTAAAACACAGTAGTGGCATAGGACTTTGATAACAGAGCATTTGTAGCTTTAGTCCCATATACATTAAAGTACCAAAAAAGTCTCAGCAGAAAGTAGTAAAACATATTCCCAAAGCAGAGTAATTATCACTTTCAGGAGCCAGAATTTAAATTAATGAATGCCCATAGCTATCAGAGAAGCCTCTCCTGATGAAAGAATGTGAAAACTGTCGGCTAGATCTGACAGATCTGCAAGCATACCTTGCCTTGGTATACCTCTTGGTATTTTTCCAAGAGATTCTAGGATTCACTAGAATCATTGGCGTTAAGTCACCAACAGTTATTTATTCATTCTTTTGTAAAACATTTAGTGGACCTGTCAACACAAAGCACCAAACTCCTTCAGCACCCACCAAGTTTCAATACTTTACAGGATTATTTCCTTTTTATCCTTTGTCCCTAAGGGTTAACGACACTGCAGTAACAAATGCATGCGCACATAGAAATCTAAGAACCATCACTCAAAACCTGGATTTTTGCCAAACTGACACTACCAGTCAGATTATTTGAATAAGGTGACTCCCCTGCTGGCACCATATAATGAATGAACTAACCATTCATCTTTTGGGGTTTCTTTGAACAACAAGCAGATGTAGGATGCCTGTTACAGAGCTGAACAGTAAAGCTACTGATGAAATTGTTGTTTTTTTCTTCCAATTCTCTCCTCCCTCTTGCACTTAAAAAAAAAATTCCTTTAGATTTATAGCATCTATGAATCTTGCTACGTGACATTTTAAACATAGACCAGCATGATCTAAAACAACCTGAATAAAAAGAATTCAAGAATAAGATTCATGTATTCATATACACAGGATTCATGTATTCTAGAACATTTTTAAAAGTGCGACAATCTGTCTAGTTTATTCCTGTCCTTCTCAATCATTTATTAATGTTATAGGTTTATTTAAACAATTTTAAAGTCATTGTCAAATACTCCCATGCATTTCTCAGTACCTGTAAACATCATCTTGAGATAGCTTCTGAGTAACCTGATACTATCTACTGCATCTCACCTACTGTGACTAATTTAATGCATAACAAAATGCACAGAATTTGATCTAATACATTCAGTAATGCTTTAATCTCTGAAAATGTTTCTGCTGCAACAGAAAAGGAAAGAAAGATGTAGCAACTGAAAATAAATTATTAGTTTTCCAATACAGCTTCAGCAAGATTGTCCAAACAACCACAACCCTTTATGAAACAGCAAGGACTAGTGAGGATCTTAGCCAGTACTAAAAAAAGAAATCCACAAGATTAAAGTAAGCAGGGGCTGCCAATTGTCCTCTTGCATGGTGTTACAGTCACATGAAGAATCTTTACCCTGAGGAATCTGAATATTACTAATTCTTTTTGTCATTATTGTCTACAAACGTGCCATTCATAGATGTCACGGTTTCAGCTGGGATAGAGTTGATTTTTTTCACCATAGCTGGTTTGGTGCTGTGTTTTGGACATAGTATGAAAATAATGTTGATAACACACCAATGTTTTAGTTGTTGCTGGGTAGTGCTTGTACTAGTCAAGGACTTTTCCAGCCTCCCATGCTCTGCCGGGTGCATAAGAAGCTGGGAAGGGAGGAGGCACAGCTAAGAGAGCGGATCCAAACTGGCCAAAGGGATATTCCACATCATATGATATCATGCCCAGTATATTAACTGGGAGGAGCTGGCCGGGGGGAGGCAGTGGTCGCAGCTTGGGGACTGGCGGCATCGGTTAGCAGATGGTGAGCAGTTGTATCGCTTGTGTTTTTTTGTTTTTATTTTTCCTTTTTATTGTATTGTCATGGTTCAGCCTCAGTCAGCAATTAAACACCACACAGCCGCTCACTCACTCCCCCTACCCCTGTGGGACAGGGGAGAGGTTCAGAAGAAGAAAAGCACAAAAACACTTGTGGGTTGAGATAAGAACAGTCTAATAATTACAATAAAAAAAATAATTATTATAACAATAACAGTAAAGATAATATAGTAAAAAGGAAAAGGGGAAAAGAGAAAAAAACAGAAACACAAGAGATACAGCCGCTCACTACCTCCCAACCAACGCTGCCCATCCCCGAGCCGCGATTGTTCCCTCCCTCCCCCAGCCAGCTCCTCCCAGTTAACATACTGGGCATGACGTTACATGACATGGAATGTCCCTTTGGCCAGTCTGAATCCACTCTCTTAGATGTGCCCCCTCCCCTCCTGGCTTCTTGTGCACCTGGCAGAGCATGGGAGGCTGGAAAAGTCCTTGACTAGTACAAGCACTACCCAGCATCAGCCAAAACAACAGTGTGTTATCAACATTTTTTTCATACTAAGTCCAAAGCACAGCACTATGCCAGCTACAATGAAGAAAATTAACCCTATCCCAGCTAAAACCATGACATTATATCATTATAATCATTATAATCATGATTATTATCAATGCTATTTTATTTTAATTATTAAACTATTCTTATCTCAACCCACGAGTTTTCTTGCTTTTGCTCTTCCATTTCTCTCCCCCCTCCCACAGGGGTGGGGGGAGTGAGCGAGTGGCTGCAGGGTGTTTAGTTGCTGACTGGGGCTAAACCACAACAGTCCTCCCAATGTGTACTGAGAAGATGAAAAAATAAACCTGAATGTAAAGGTGGGTGGGGGAAGTCCCAAGGGATTGATAAGGAAACCTATGAGATGGGGAAAAAAATGGTAAGAATGGTAAGACGATTCAACTGGGAGTGGCACACACACTCTCCCCAACAAAATAACTTTTTTTCTTTCTCTTAGCTTCTTTAAATTTCCTTTTTGTTAAACATACAAGATAAGAGCGCTGTAAGGAGGGGCTGACAACAAGCAGTGAGGCAGCCAGATCAATGGGAAGCTGCTCCCAAGTATGAATGGCAGCACAGGAGAGACAGCCTGAAAACACATGGCTAAGATCCTAAGAATGTGCCAAATCTGAATCACAGAGTGAAGAGGTTGATGAGGGTTTGCTTGGACTGTCAGGTTCTACCAGAGTCACACCTGCACTCTCACAACATACAAAACACGTGCCCTTTTAAAAACATCATAAAATACTTCTGTTTTCCAGGAAAGGGCCTAATATAATTTAAAAATCCACAACAAAAACCAACCAGATACAATTAGACTACTTAATTTATAATGAAAATGCATCTACACTTCTCTGCTGATTGCAGGCACTTGACTTTCAGCCCTACTCACAAGATAAGTGTCAGATGTAACAGAAATTTGATTACCAGACTGAGCTCAGCACTCCTTCCTATGCAGTTTATTCACACTTTGCTTCTGCCACAGCTTTCAGGACAAAAGGGCAATCTCACACAAATCCCATACTGCATTTTTGTTGTTGATACTGTTTTTCAGTTAATAATCCAGCCCTATAATACATGTAACAAAAGAGCAGCTCTTTTGGATGCATGTCATGTTGAACTAATTTCCTGAACAAATTTTCAGACCTTTCTGATTCAGTTGAACATGTCAAGTGCATAGTCTACTTGGATCTTCTCAAGTGTGTCCATTTCAGACCTCTCACAAAGTTAAAGCAATCAATATCCACGATAAGCAAACACATCAATCATTTTTTTACTAATATGCTTGTCTTCCAACAATGAAAATAAAGATGCAAATAATGAACAACCATTTTAAATTTGTAGATCTGAGAGCAGAGGGGTTATGTTAAATGCAGTTATAACTTTCTTTCCTCACCACTCTCCCAGCAGAATAACAACGTGTAGCAGCACGGTTGGTCTCTAGCTGTTACCTCACTGCTGACCCATGTGGGCACCAGGCACTGGGCAGGGGACATCCCCAGCATACCAAAAGCCACAGAATGGCTCTGCGGACAAGGAAGAAGGCTGCTGGGGACAGGCAGCAACAACCCTGGGGCATATGCCTCTGTAACATCCTAAACCCAAGCCCTTAGCAAGCAACAACCCTCCACAGGCAGCGAACCATGCCCACAGCAAGGGCTCCCAGCCCCTCTGGTGCCCTGGGCTGGCTCAGGGCTTCCTCTCCTCCCCTGCCAGGGCCCTGGACCAGCACTGCAATTGCAGGTCAGCTGGTGGAGGAGACGCCATCCTCCACGTGCCCCATGGCCCAGGGCCCCTAAAATAATGCTGCTGGGTTTTTCTGCCCTAAAGTTATTCTGTACACTGCTCTCGGGTCCCACATAACCCATTGGGTTTTGGAAAAAAAAAAAAAAGGGTACAAGAGGTAAGAAGCCTTTGAAATCTATGTCCCTAAAAGTCATGCAAAAATCTCCCATATTCTCCACTTGCACACTTCATTGTGTAAAGTACATTAATTAATCTTTTTCAACCTAAGAGCAGCACTGGAGAGAAGTAGCCTTCTGAGAGGTTGCAAGAATGACAAATATTTAGAGCTAAAAGATAGTAACTACAGTTAATCAACAATGATCAGAGTCACTTATTCAAGTGACAACTAAGACCTTTTATAAGAAAAACACACCTAACTTTATTTCCAAATATAACGATCATTTACTTCATACCTGAACATACTACAGATGTGGTATTGCCTTGTCCAGGTTAAACTAACTAATTAACTAAAAAAAAAAAAAGGATAAAAGGAGAAAACAGGAATAACCGAAGCACCTGGCCTGCAATGAAAGTTTAGTTAAGGCATTTGCACTCCCAAGCACACCACCTACTAACACAAACAAAAATACAGGGTGACTTCCCATAACTTAAGTCTTGGCTTCTGAAGTCTCACGTGCCACCTTGAATGCCCACATTTGCCAATGTTTTCTGTAATTCTTGTTACACTGAGCTATCTATTAACACCCTGAAACATTTCTGGATGCAGTCTATAAGGAAAACAACAGAATTCAAATAGATAAGGGAGAGAGAGGATCCTTTGCTTAGGAAGGACGTCAGTTCTGTTCAGATTTTTACAAATAATGTTTTTTACATATGCACTATCTTTATTTGGTTTTAAAATATACACTGAAGAGGTAATGAGTATGCTGGGTCATACAACTTCAGTGACAGGACATACTGGATGGTATTTTTTTGTCTGGTTTTCTGTGTTAGGTATTATATCCCATAACTGTTCTCTGCATCTTGACTTTTCTTCTGAAGTATACCTGGTCTGAAGATTGTCAAAAACATTTTCTAAATAAAACCTTGCTGTGGTCTACAGGATTCTGTATCTATATCTATAGCTGGAATTTCTTCATTCCAGTTTTCTGACAATTTATGTTGGATTTTTAGCTTTCTCTTCTTTTGGGGGTTGCAGGAGCAAGAATCAAGGCTGGAAAAAAATAAAAAGACATCCAAAGGGTAGATTTTCCTTTACTCCTATGTAGAACCTGGTCTTTGTGTTCATGCAGTGATAGCAGCATTGTTAAACTCTAATAAGAAAATGTTCCTTTTTCAAAACTTCTTTGCACTATTTTGAAAAAGATTGGATTTAAAAAAATATCCAACACAGAATGGTGCATGATTCTTCACTGAAGCTGAAAAGTCATCTAGACCCACAAAGAGATGATTCTACTTCAGTTAAACTGAAAAAGAAAAAAAAAACACATTAATTTTCTGCAGATAGAGTCACTAGAAGTGCAGTATTTCTTGTGATACAACCAAGAACATAATTATTCCATTCTCCATTAAGCTGGTGTGGAATAATCGCTGGGGGTGACTTAGAAATTAAACTTAAGTTTTTAGAAAAGGTACAGCATGGAAGAAACTTGCAGGGTAGGGTGCAGCTGACAGGTGAGAAATCCATTCCATGGAAGTTCCCTAGGCTTGTAACCTTAGGTGTCGGCAATGACAGGAGAACTTGGTGTACTGACTCTAAGACGATTTGTCCGGAGGGTGAAACAATGTGGAGACACGGTGGCCAGGCTCTGTGACCATGGAGCTCGTACACGGCACACTTGGCCAGGCTCTGTGATAAATGGGAACTCGAGGTACCATGGAGCTGGTACACTGCACATTTGCTACCAAGCCAAGAGTCTGTCATGCCTTTGACAAAATGCTGTCCTTTTTATCATTATAATACCAAAACACACCTCCATCCCAAAAGCTACCTGCCTCTAAGGTGCAACCACCCCTCACTGGGCAAAGCAAAGAAATTTTACACCAATCATAATAAAGGTATGTATGACTAGAGTCACTCAAGCTCCACCTGAAAGGTAAAAAATAGTATAAATTAGGTTGAGAGAAAAGGGGTGTTGGGGAAGAGACCATCACGTACCACTCTGAGTCCTGGGACCAGTCAATGGGCTGAGCCTCTCGTCCCTCCCCATTGGGAAGCTTTTGGGTAAGATTTGAGCACTTGGCTATACCAAGTGTTTCCCCGGGAAAATTTAGAAACCTCTATATAGCTTCACTTTAAATCTCCAATGCATTAGAGTCGCTTCATATTTGCTTGACGTACTTGTAGCCTAGCAGTGTTACTAATTTTCCTAGTATTTGTATGTGCCTTGTAACCAGCAATTCTATCACCGGTAATCCAAAGAACCTGAGTATCTGTTGCTTTAATAAATTGTACTGTACATTAATCTAGCTGTGATCATTCTCATTGAATGTGACCGGCCTGGGCAGCTGCCAAATTACTTACTAAAAACAAATAATCTGATGTGCGGTTACATCTACAATCCTTAGAAAATAAACCGTTGACCAAGTCTGAGACTAAGACAAGACTTAGCCGCACCAAGACTCCTCTCGCAGGAGTTTAGAAAGCAAGGGGGTCCAGTCTGAACCTCGTGACTCAATGGTAGGGTCTCCCCCCCGCCACTCCTCAGACTCCTACTAGTAACGCAACAGAAAATCAGCACAGTCGGCAGGATTACCATGGATAAATTGCTGCAAAAACACAAATGTGCCCCTTCCCAGCCTGGGAAGGAGTGGGGTCAAAAATTTTGGAGGGATGAAAAGAAAGTTGCGGAACGCATTGAGCAGTGTCAGGCTGCACAAAGGCTGGGAGCAAACAGTAAGAGTGTAATTTGTGTGGTGCTAGGAGCCTTACCGAGCACACCACCAGTGGAAGTGAAGGAATCCCCTGCTCCCCAACAAATTTCAAATGCAGAATATACAGCTTTAAAATCAGAAAATGAAGTATTAAAATCATCATTGGCCTTTGAGAGGGAGGCAGGCAAAAAACTAGGAACCTGAGTTGATGAACTTGTGAGTGAAAATAACCAACTTGTGAGTGAAAATAATGAACATCTGAGTGAAAATAATTATCTTAAACAACAATTGAAAAGGTTGGATTGCTGATAAAGTGCTACCTTCCAACCCAATTAATCAGATTCACAGATTAATGTCCTGTACAGACCCTGAGACATGGGACGGGGATATCTGGCTTGATACCGATGATGAGGTTGCAGAAACCCCTGATCCCGAAACCAGAACCAGTTCCTTTAAGACCTCTGATTAAAACCGAGACGGCTGTCGATGATGGAACCCGCATTACTATGTGAACAATTCCATGGTCACCAGTGGAGTTACTGAAAACAGAGGAGAAATTCTCAAGGCAGCCAGGAGAATCAAAAGTTGAGTATGTGTGGCAAGTTTCTCTTCAAAGAGGAGACCAAATTATGTTAAGTGAGGAAGAAGCTGGAAGCTACTGGGGCCAGGAGTATTGTTAACCTCCATGCTGGAAAATCACAGCTATTCCTTAACTGCATGGGTTACATACTGGGCAGGTGGTATAGATCCTCAGGAGAGAGAACAACCACTGGAGATTAAAGCTACTGGCTTCTCCGATCTGGCTGCGTCAGTACAGAAAGCAGCCTGCATACAGGCAATGTATGGAAGAGGCAAGTCAAGGAAATCCCTGATGCTAGCTCCTGTCGACCCGGCATGATTAACCCCTCTTATTAGCAGTCTTCCTAATAGTCTCAAACTATTTGCAGCAAACACCCAAGATCGCATGGGCAATGGCGTTTCACAGTGGATTACCAACAGTTAAATGCTAATACTGCACCTTTAACTGTCGCAGTTCCAAACACTGCCGAGATTGTGATGCTAATACAGGGAGCTGCCGAGCCATGGAGATGGCTGCCCAAAATGAAAGCCTCTTGTGTGTCTGCTAAAGCATTGCCCCAAAGGTTCCTACTGAGCCGAGAGAACATCCTACGGGATTTTACACAGGAAAACAAGATAATAATAACCCTGTTGGCTCTATACTCAACCGAGCATGCTTCCTTTCTTTCTATATTTACAGGAATCACCCTTGGTTATGGCATAACCTGTCTGGGAAAGATCAGGACCAGTTTCCTTCCAAATAAAAATTAGTACATTCCTTCTTGTCTAGACACATGATGATCTTCGCAACCATGCACTTCTCACAAAATTTTGTCCCTGCAGGCCACACCAGGAGAAGAAATACAGGTAGGGCATTGAACAATCAATGACTCTACCCACAGCAAACCCTCTGAAATTTGCATTCTGTCTCTGGGGCAAATGTGGTGAAAGAATTATTATGTGACTTTATGATTACTGAGCGTAATATGTGGAATCCATGTGTGACGGGGTGGCCATGGGTTGAAGCATATGTGCTTTTTCTTCAGCTTGGGCTTTCAATTCAAAATTGACCATATCCACATGCTCAACCTCCTATTGAATTGTCTCCTCACATCAGTAACATCCTCAGACTCCTACCATTAACACAACAGCTGGTAACTGATAAAAAGCTTTGGATGCAGTGCTTTCCAATAAAATTAGTGAAGGAACTTATAAGAAGAAATACCTAACAACAGAGCCCTCAAATAGGCAAGAGATTTAATCTTACCTTTGAATTCTAGTTCTTCATTCAGTACTTACCTCTGATCCTATCCTACGCAAAGCAACACAAGAAAACCTCTACTGAAAACCGAGAAAAGACTTCAGAAGTAGTTTCTGTAGTACAAGGTACTTTAACTAAAAATGCTGTTCAGGAGAAGCACTCAGCATCTCCCAAAACAGTCCCTTTTTGTTCCAGGTGACAGAGTAGCTTTAGAATAAAATACCTTTTACATTTATATATGTGTACATATGTACACACACATATATACATGCACACTTTCTCAATATGCACAATGAATAAAACAAATGCCATCACGATGGAAAAAATCAATAGTTGTGTGAAAGTACTCTAATTATCCTCCCAGCGAAACTCACAGCTATCCCCCACTGAGAGCACTGAAACAGAAACACAGCAAAATTTGGCTCTGGAAACACAAGGTAACTACTACAAATTGTCTCCTACAGCTACTTGCCCTGCAAAGCTACTTTGACACAATTTCCCTCAAATCAAGGCCATCTCCAGTGTCTGCCCGCGGTCAGCACACCAACATGCCTCCAGCAATTTCAGGCTTAAACAGATTAATTTCAGTCACACAGTACATTCATTCCACCTTGGGATTTCAATCAAAGAAAGCCAAATACTGAAGACGACTAAGATTGTATTTCCCAATATGAAAAGGTCATATCTATAACTTAGAAACATGTAAAAAAAGTTACATGCAATGTTTTCTAATGCGCATTTCTGGAACATGTCATTACAATCCGATGAAGCCAAGTATAACAAAACATCCCACCTTTCCCTTTTCCCTATAAAAATGATAAATGCATTGTTCTTTAGTCTACTGTATGTCCAAGTATTTTTTCTTTGACCTGTAAGTCAATATTCCACAAAAAAAAACAGTTGTTACTCTAAAATATCATACTGCTGCAAATATTTACATCCTGCTAGTACTACCTCCTGGATCATATGGAACTATGATTTTCTAACCCTCTCAGAGAAGAATATCTTCATCAGCTTTTTTTCTTCCTTAGCTCCATATTTATATTTTTAAGACACCATTTTTTTAGATTTTTAGATTTTAGCAATGCTTGTTTACTTGCTTTTCTGCTTCCAAATATGAACAGTCACACCCCAAAGTCCTTTCATTCCCTATGGAACACATTCGGAAAGTGCTGAACAAAAAATAACATATTTCAGGCAACAAACTTGGACAGCCACAGCAATACAGCTGGGCTCAAAATAAACTGGTGCATTTTGTCTCATAGATTTAGAATTGGGTAAGGATGTACATCAAGTTAACCTCTCATTTTCACCTGCTGAACCCTTATGTTCAGGTCACACCCAAATTAAGATACAAATGCAGGTCACTGGAAGAGGATAGTCAGTTCTGCTTACTTATAAGCTGAAGAACCCACAAAGCTAGAAAACAGGAGTGAAATGCAGGAAAAAATGCCTTTCTATCAGATAGCAGAGAGGGCTGACACACAGAGAAACAGATTCATGCATGTACTGGCACAGAGCCCAGAGAAACAGCTTGTTTCCCCTTTGCTCAGGTGTAATCTGACACTGTGAGGTCTTGCAAGATAACCGAAGCATTCTTGTCATGAACTGGATGCTCATAAAATCCCACTGAAGACTTTTGCATTAGAATTTAAAAAATGTTCTTGTCATCAATAACTCCGCTTCCTGCCCCCAGCCAGCCCTCCAGAGCAGGATGGCTTTCTGCTGTACTTGTTCCTCTTGGGATACACTTCAAATGCATACAAGTTTCCCTCAGCCAAAAGCATTTCTGATACACAGTCTAATCTTCACCTCCTAGAAATGCAGACTATTCCTGAGAGTACCACTGTTTACACTCCTAAACTATTCTACACAATTGCAAGGCATTGGAGAAACCTGAAGAACAAGCACTTGCAGCAGATCTACAAACACCTGTAATAAATTTACAAATAGCTGCCTAGCCAGTTCTCTCTCAGTCTAACTGAATGGACAGTCTTCTAAAATGACCATTAACACACACCTACTGACTTTTTAAAAACATATATTTTTCTTCACATCTTCTATAATTCATCAGTTCTTTTCCTGTCACTTTGTTATCTCCAGCCTCACAGGCATTTTGGTTTTTTTGCCAGTGTTCGTATTTTTTCACTAATTTTCTCCATGTTTCAACAACTTTCCTGTGGCAATGTCTTTCCCCTTTTCTAAATTACAAAGGCTTTGGGGGTCTTTTTGCTCAGAGAAGTGTCACTTTGTTCCCCATCAGCCCCAAAATGTTTTTATCTGCCAATAATTTCTGCCCAAGAATGAAATAAAACATGGCTTGGAAATACCTGAAAAGAATTGACTTTATTATAAAGCACAGTGCCAAATACCCTTACTGAATGATGATTTTCATTTTACGCTCCTTACAGCAATTTTCATTTCACATCAGGGTGATCACATTCAAGCAATTTGATCTGAGAACATTTTACAAATTTTCTTCCTATCAGGTGCTTAAATAAAATCCATTATGTCACATCTCTCACTTCTATTTCCAATAGATTCTGGATGTCAATACAGAAGGGATGTCTTCCCTTCTGTCTCCCTCTTATGTGTCACTGAAAGGTGGATTTCATGGGTCCTACTCTCAAGCTTAATTTTGGAGATATTCACCATTGAACATGAACATCACAAGAATGAAGGTATTTCATATTAGCACTGGGACAGCAATACTGCATAGAAATTATTAAAAAAATTAGGAATATGCATTTTTAAAAATATTTACTATTGACTTCTATAAGGCACTTAAAGTCAATTTGTTATTTTTATTACAGCTGCTTTGCACCATTAGTGACAGAAAGCAAGATCTTCAAGCAAGACTAAGCGTGTAATAGCTAAGAGTTTAAGTTAAATCTTACAATTGTCCTAAAGTCCATTTATAATGCCAGACTGACTGAAAGAAATCTGACTATAAAAAAAAGTAGTCACTAAACTTTTCACATCCCAAACCATGAAGTCCTAAAGCATAAGGTTTTGTTGAAGCCTTCATATTGTTCTCAAAGGTCTTTGTACAGTTATTCCATGCTTCAGTTAACATGTTTGTACTAAAACTCCTCCAGATGTCCCCAAACTGAGCCTCAAGCCCTGTGGGCAGAGTGCCTACATGAAAGCACAGGCAGGGCACAGTGGTGCCCAAGAAAGCAGTAAGCACCTGGGTGTCTAACAGAGCAAAGGTCCACACTGCTACATGGCTAGCAATTCCACTGTAAGGAGCACAGACATAGCAAAGCCAAGCTGTGTGGTGATATTTGTTCACCTCTTGCTTGCTTCTGCCACCACTTCATTTGTTGTCAATGCCCCTACAGAAGCAGGACCAGGTCCAGAACCCTTTTTCTGCTCAATACGATAAATCTGGGCGTCATAGCCATTGTGGACCTGGCCAAGATGCTACAATTACTGATCTGAGAAAGCCTCTGCAAGACTGGAGTCTTCCCACTCCAAAACAAACAGCCAAGGAAAGCCGTAGATCAGTTCCGTATCACCTAATACTTACTCTCTGTACTCTGGTGACATCTGATGGCTAAAAGCATAATAGATGTTTCCCTTTTCCATTTAGCAGAGAAGTAAAAAAGTCAAAAGAAATGCCTCCATAACTATAGTGACACCTATATATTTTCAGAAAAAAGGTGATTATAATTTAACAGCTGAGAGTACTAGGGTTAATTTGCCTCAGTCCACTTCCCACCAATTGTACTTATCAATTAGTAAGTAAGCAAAAGCTATACACCCCTCACGGTTTCCAAATGTGTCCATTGCCAACATAAAGGTCTTTAAAAAGAAATCAGCCCACTGCCGAAGTGTAGCGTAGAACTCTGTGTCATCGCCAGCTTCAGGACAAGCGTTGAGCCTCCATCCCTGGAGGTATTTAAAAGAAGGGTAGACGTAGTGCTTGAGGATATGGTTTAGTGGTGGACTTAGTGATAGGTTAGCAGTTGGACTCTATGATCTTAAGGGTCTTTTTCAACCTTAAATGATTCCATGATTCTGTGATTCTTGCTGAAGATTTAACAGTTTGACCAGGACGGCACCTCCTAACCATGGGAGTAACCCTGAGAATTTCAGTAGCACTAAATAACATGCTTGAAGCTATGCACATGTTTAGGCATGACTACAAATGGTAGTCCTTTCCCACAAACTAGGTTCTGTTATTAGTATTGATACATTTCTAACTGTAGTCAATACCTTCACAAAAGATACTTATTCCAACTAAGGAAGCATCTAAATAATTTAGTGTCTCCCAGAAATTAATCCTTATTTCAGAGAGGGAGCACAGGTAATACTTGCAAAACACTTTTTGAAAAAATTCTGTTAGAAATGTAAAAATGGAGATAAAACATGGGTAGCTTTCAGAATTCATATAACTCTCGAACTAATTTTGTTCAATCTTAAATTTTTAATAAAAGATCCCATGTATTTTTAAATGAAGCCTTCTCCATTTCTAGCTCAGTTTATCATGCAATGTAATGATGATGTTGCAATAACATGAGAAATATCCAAGTTCTTTTTAAAAGTCTGAATCTATTATTTTCATTAATAGAATCCATTTCTTAATTAAGTCATGGACATTTCAACCTACAGTGTGCTTCCTCACACTTAGCTACTGGTTCTCATGTTTTTCTTACAACAACATTCCATAGAGAATGTTGAAAGAAGGAGGAGCTGCCAAGCCATAATATGTCATAAGATGAGAGACTGTCATCTGCCTTCCTGCTGACTTGTCCCAATCACAACGCCTCAGTGCACACATTTCCATTTCAAAAATTGCCACTGGTATTGAAGAAGCTTCAAAGAGGCACAGACACTGCAAGGAGGTTTAAACTTATATGGAGAATCACAAATTCATACGGATTTGCTGTGGATTTTGCACAACTATCCAGTTAAAATTGTTTTTTATGTTCCAGAAAATACTACTTTTACATCGCTGCAAGTCTTCAGTTAAATCTCATTTTCTCCATGGCCAAGAAACGTAGGCCTTTAATCATCGTACTGTAGCTTCAGCAATGGGTCGTGAGTGAAATCAGATTATTTGTTTCAGTTCAACAACCATGGAATGAGACTTTTCAGAGCACAGTACAAGAAAATGAGAAATACGTTATTCCTTATTTGCAAAGGAAGAAAGCAAAGGTTTATTGTGATGGGCAAACACTGGGAGAGAGCTGGAGATTTTGTTAATGTATGTCAGTGCTGATATGGCTTACAGATATCCGAAGTTAAACAATCAACAGCAATGCTCTCTTTTGCAGAATAAAAGAAATGCCAGCAGTACATGTTTGAAAAACATGAGCCTCTGGTAATTTATGAAGTCAACCATGCCCCAAATCAATGAACTGAAAACGCGTGTGGGTAGGATTGATTCATCGCAATCGCACTGTTTTGTAAAAGCTTCACTTTCATTAAGACTACAAAATACAAAGGTTTTTTCAAGTGTGTGCATATACATGCATACATTTTTATCCATATATACAACCTCCCTTGGGTCTCTTGTTCCTATTCTGCATTTTTCATCTCATATTTGCTACTTCCTCCTATGTCTCATAAAAATGTTACACTCATTAATCACCTTTTCTGAATTTCCACCACCACCCCACCAGTAACACAATGAAACTCAGAGGACGTCCCTCACCAGCTTGGGCACCTGCTCCCTTCAACAGCTCTGCTGGCACAAACACGAGCACAAGTGGCTCCTGCATATTAGAAAGGCTGGTACAGTGTCAGAATTGTCTACATAAACCTTACATTTAGCTTATTTTACTGCTTGATTGCTGGTTTCCAGTCAAATTTTACATCCAAATTGGAGACTTTTCCGTTATAAATTGCAGCAGGGACAAATGTTCTACTGCGCCCACTTCACTCAAAAACGTTACTCACACAAACAACTTTAAGTAGCTCATGTAAGTCCCCACTGTTGTTACATGACTGCAATAGGTACTAAGTTAAAGCTGATTTGAGTATTTCTTATGAAAGCATCAACATGCCTTAGCTGTAAATGAGAGATGCAGAGAAAATATTCCTCTAAATGCCAGGAGCAAGAACAAGCACCTCGCAGTTGTGAGGCAAACGCTTGATCTCTGTCACTCTGGTTTCTTAGGATGTGCAGGAAATGCTCACTGAAGCAGGCATTTTTTAAGGTCTGAACAGAAAAAGCAAAGTTGAATTCTCAGTATAAATAGGAGATGCAGGTTTAGTTTTGGGTTTGGGGGTTTTTGTTTTGTTTCATTTTAATTAAGAGGCTGGCTCCTCTGCTAAAATTGAGGTTATTCGCAGCTAGTAAGTGGATTGAAGCCTCTGATTAATTTCACATAGATCATTAAGACAGCTAAAAGAACCCAAATCACACCTCCAATTTAAGCCAAATGTAAGAACTCAACACGAAAAGACTCCACGTCTCCTTTCTGTGGACTCTTCAAAACCTGAATACACTGTCTGAAGAAGAGATCTCCTACTTCTCAGTGAAAAGAGCTAAAGGAACACAGCTCTGTTTTCTACAAAAACTAGTTCTACTACTAAAATATTTGTCTAAAGAAAACAACTCTTTTGCATTTATAAATGCTGCTTGTGTAAATCACCTCTGTTAATACAAAATAAAAATAAGATCAAACACAGGAAGGCCAACAATGACAAAAAGCTGAAGAATACAATTAATCCACCACAATATAGCTACCTATTACCATGGCAAAATTAAACTTTGGAGGAGATGAGATTTCTTGACAGCCAGTAGCTCCAGACCATGGAACAAATTCTCATCAGCCAAGGAATGACTCAGATTTCAAATCCAAAATCTAACCTCTAGATGATCCATATTGTTTGGGGTTATTTATTTAAAAGTACATTATATTTTGGAAATGACATGTAGTACACATTTTCTACTGATATGATGGCTTCCACACTGAACAGGTTATGTTTAAAGAACATATGTTTGTTCAGGG
This sequence comes from Phalacrocorax aristotelis, assembly GCF_949628215.1. NCBI lineage: Eukaryota > Metazoa > Chordata > Aves > Suliformes > Phalacrocoracidae > Phalacrocorax > Phalacrocorax aristotelis. The sequence goes on along the minus strand of NC_134278.1, from coordinate 119,872,373 downwards.
CTGGCAATTAGAAAAATTATGAATTTCAATTAAGCTGTGTTCTTACTTAGAAAGAATTCTTGCTTTCTTCTTAAAAGCAGATTGAATTTACAATCTGCTATTACATAGGTATTTCAGTTGTTCTAAAACAGTCTCACTCAAGGGGCTGAGTAGTGGCATCCCCTCAGCTGTGCACTAGTGTTACCAAAGTCAGGGTAAGTACATGCCAGTTACATGGCAATTAACCAAAATTTGGTTAACTTCACATCAGTAACCCCAGGATTTTGTAGAAATTCTTCACAACAAAGAGAAATTTTCACAAGTTTCTGGCATATATATATATGCCAGGTGTTTCCAAGCTAAGCCACTTTAAATTGCAAGAGTATACAGAAGACACTGACACAGAATAATTTGCTGATTCAGGACCATGTGTTTGCACTTGATATAGAGCTACTTTTTCATCCAATTTGATAAAAAAGTTCCCAGCATGATACTAGGTAGTTACACTGCTGAAGATGAGACCTTTTGTGGGACATAGAAAACGAAGGCTCTGACCACTGCAATAATTTAAAAATGTAGATTTTTTTTAAAAAAAATCTCTACAAGTTCAGGTTTTTGTTTGGATTTTTGGCAAAAAAAAAATCCAAACAAAAAACCCCAAACATGATAGGCCAAGGACCGATGGATCAATCCTCACCCCACACACAAACACAATCTTTTAAAATGTTTTTTCTGCTTTCCTCATTCTAAACAATGGGTTAGGTGAACAGAATCAGTGTCTTCCCCCAACAAGAGACAGCAGAAACTCCTTAACCTACCTGACTGGGAAACTGCAACCTTCGTATTTGTAAAGACTTTTAAAAACCTTGGGTGGAAATCCAGATTAGTTCATGTTTGGTATTAATCGTTCTTGTAAAATTCATGAACCTTGAAAACATCTGTGAATGTTTTAAGCTAAAATACAGACTGAACTTCCAAGCCTAATTTGTGTTGGCAATGTTCAAGACAGAATTACAAACAGATGTTCTAGAGGTCTGTCTGAAAAAAACGAAGGGATTTGGGGATAAAAGTCTTCTGAACAATTAATGATATTGCCAAAATAAATAAATATGCAGTCATCTGCTAAACGTAAAAATATATAAACACATAACCCCAAACCAAAGTATATATCCTATGAAAATACCAAACAGATTAACATAAACTAGGTAGTGCCAAGACAGTTGGTTTAGGACACAAAAAGAACATGCTACAACTCTCTTGTAGAGTGAAAATACAATATGCTTAATAGTACCACCACACATTAAAAAAAAACACACATGTGGGAAAAAAAGAACCACTGAGACTTGGACTCTAAAATACTTAAGAAGAATGACACAAAATCAGAGCCTTAGCTAAGGATAAAAGCAGATGACAGATTACCAATTTGTTAACACTTCTACATGGCCTTAGAAGGTGCTTTAATTTTCACAGGGACACTGGCTTTAAAAAGAAAATTGGATTTTTTTTAAAAAAAAGAGGAAGCACAAATATTTTAAAATATTGGCAAGAAAAAAATCCCAAATGCAGTACGTTATTACATTTATTTTGCGAAGTATTAAAATAACATATTAAGTGTACCCTAAACTAATAGCAAACAGGCAAATTGGCAGGATAAAGCATCCCACCATCCTATAATACTTATGATGTTTAACTGGAATTCTTATAAAGACATAAATGGATTTAAGCTTCTTTTTGGTTTTTGTAGTGGATTTGTGCTTTTAAAGAGAAGTTACTCATTCTTGGGTCTCTTCTACCCTTACAATTCGCTCATTCTGTGTAATTACTATGAAATACCTCAACTCTTGTAACTACGACTTGAAGAAACTAATTAAGTTCCCAAATACTTATTTGATTTGGAATTAAGCCTGTTCAAGTACATTTTCTAAGATGACAAAAATTCTGTTTATGAAAGCATACTTAGGATGTATACATCGAAAACATTTACACATTATCATTTTCTAGTGGAAAACATGTTTGTTGGATGAGTAGACAGCTGCAGGCAAAAATACTGGATAAAGGCAACTATGTAAATGAAAGGAGGAAACACAGATTTCTGGGAACAAGAACTGGTGTTTTGTCCACTGCTGAATTCTGAGCCCAGAAGATAAAACTTACGTAGTACAGTACCATTACTCCGCTCAGTGATGGACTTCTCTTGTACCAATGAAGCCTTTGACAAAGTTTCCACTGACTACACTAGTGGAGGAGGAAGGCATAGTAGAAAAACAAGTTACACAATTGGGTCAGTTTCTTCCAGCGAGGATTGGTCTCCTCTGACCAGTGAAAAAGTAAATTAGCACTGACACCAAAATCAACATCTCTAGGTTTCAGTTCTGACCAGAGTAAATCAACTGTGCACTAATGCACTGTAAAAAACACTGCCTGATGATGTTAGCTGGGGCAAACGGTAGGCATTTATGAGCTGCATCCCCTTGTGCTATGACCCAGCTGAAACCAGCAGACAACCCAGCAGATCGAAAGCTTCAGACAGCTGCAGTACTTTCCACTCAGTCATTCTGCAGCACAAACACAAATTCAGATCTACATTTTGTAACAAAAAAAAAAAAAACAAACCACCAACCCCAAAACCTGAATTTGAGAAAACAAAGTCTTCCACAAGAACTTCAGCACTAATGAAAACCTATTTTAGTGACCACTATTCATAAATAAACCATCTACATAGTGAAAGCCAGGAAGTAATCCGTCCTCCAGATTTAAGACTCACTGACATGTTTGTCAATAATTACTAACACTACAAGCATGTCTGATTCAGGGACTGGGAAAAGAGAAAAAGCAGGTATAGATTAGACCAGACAAGAAGGGGAGCTTTCTGAAGATTTACAACTCTAACAGACCAGTTTTGTGGGGACCGTTCTCAGGGAACCCCCGTAACTCTAAGCAGCGTGTGGTTGTGGGAAGATGCTTACACTGCAGCTCAGCATCGGAGATCACAGAACCATAAAACCAGTTAGGTTGTACGAAACCTCTGGAAGTCACCTCATCCCACCTCCTGCCCAAAGCAGGGCTGACTTCAGAGGCTGATCAGGAGTAACACAATCTGCTTAAATAAAGGCACTACTGAAATCCCACAATCATCAACTCCACTTGTCTTGCTATACATCTAAATACCCAGCCCTCTGTAAGGAGTCCAAACCATTTGTACTGGTGAGCAGCTACCATCCAGGAGCCACTGACACTCAAATTACCATCACTGGGGTCCAGCAACAAGTATAGAGAATCAATGGTGCATAGAGAGGAACAGAGCAGACTATGCTTGTCAGAGCTACGAAGATGATTGGGGACTGGAGCATCTCCCTTGTGAGGAAAGGCTGAGAGACTTGGGTTTGTTTAGCCTGGAGAAGAGAAGACTGAGGGGAGATTTCATAAATACCTATAAATATTTAAAGGGTGGGTATCAGGATGATGGGACTAGGCTATTTTCAGTGGTACCCAATGACAGGACAAGGGGCAATGGGCACAACTTGGAACACAGGAAGTTCCACCTCAATTTGAGAAAAAACTTCTTTCCTGTGCGGGTGCCAGAGCAGTGGCACAGGCTGCCCAGGGAGGCTGTGGAGTCCCTTCTCTGGAGACTTTCGAACCCCACCTGGACGCGTTCCTGTGCTCCCTGCTCTGGGTCTCCCTGTTCAAGCAGGAGGTCTGGACAAGATGATCTCCAGAGGTCCCTTCCAACCCCTACCATTCTGTGATTCTGTTAAGTCACTAGTTAGCATCAGTAAGCATAGGTCAGATATCTAAGTGGAAAATCCAGCTCTTTCAAACTGTCTGAAGACTCATTAAAGGAATACTGTATCAAGTATACACCATACATTTTCATGGTCTCTTTCCACACAACAAAAGAAAAACGTTTTGCTAAAAAACCAAACACACACCCCCACCCCGCCCCAAAAAAGCCACACACACACAAAAAGAACACCAAACCCAAAACCAAAAACAAAAGAAGCAGAAGAAAAAAAACCCTTTATATATCCACACATTCAAAAATTGTATTCTTGGGGAAGAACAGATAGAAAAAGTGGTAACTAACAGCACATATTGCCCTCATTACAGAGAAAAAAAAAAAATCAATGAACGTATTTACTAAAAAAACAATTCTGTACCTATATATAGCAGAGATTATGTAAATTTTTGTTATATAGCCAGGAAGCTTACTACATTTAGAACACAAACCCAAAATGTTTGCAGTAACCCACTGGGTACAAAACTTAATAAATGTTAACAGCAGATCCATTACCTAGCATTCAGTACCTACACAAATACTGTTAAAAAATAAAGTAGTTCTTCACCTGCTGAAACGATTTAACAAGTCCATCTGAAAGAGGATGGGGCATCCATATATGATAACCTTGTGAGTTCATGGCAGAGATTCCTCTATCCATCATATCAAAAGGAAAGGAAAGGTTATACAGGTTAATGGATACAGAATACCCATGATTGACTTCTGTATTTCACTACACACACAATATCTTCCAATGGTCACTGAGCTGTTGGAGAGTTTCTATGAGTCAATGCTTTCTTCATGTTCATTATATAAAACTATGAAGATAAATTATAATTATACAAATTCTCACTACAGTACATAATGCTAAGACAGTATCTGTTTACGATAACAAGCAGAAGGCAGGCATATCCTTAACTATAGAGGCTCATATGTCAGTCACAGCTCAAATACAATATGCAACCTCAAAACCTACGTTCTCACATTAAAAACTATATTTTCCAACACAATATTTCCAATTATACAAAAAAGCTTTCTGCCCAAATCCTCCTCCCCCACTCACTTTGAAAGCTGACTGCTTGCAGGTTCAACTCTTCTAGAGGTCAGTGTTTCCACACACTGAGCAAATGAACCTCTAAACAAACAGGTATAAATGAATTTCACTCATTTCATTGTTTTGAGTTCTGTGCAGCTGGTTATTTTCCACAAACGTGGAAGAGGCACTGGATCAGTGTCATGAGTTCTTGAAAAGTTTTAATTACTGTGGCACTGGTGTCAGTTCTGAACTCACATTAACAGTAGGAGTTTAACTTTTATTTGTTTGGACAGCAATAAAACAGAGAATGAAATAAGAAACAAGGTAAAAATGCCAAGCAGACTTCAAGGAATGAGGCAAAGTGGACAGGAAAACCATGCAACCCTTGAAAATCCATCTTGAAAGAGCCCGGGGGCAGGGATTTTGGGGAAGAACCACAGCAGTTGGTCATGCACCCTGGCAGCAGACCGGCATTCACAGGCCGGCCCCAGGGCAACAGCACCTGCAGCCCTCTGTCTTTCTGTGCAACTACCAGAAGAAATGCATGCGGCAGCATACGTGGACACATGCACCCTGCTTGTTGAGGCCATGCTGCCTCTCCCATTTCCACAGGAGCAATTCGGTGCCCCCAAATTTCTCTTGCAACTACTGCTGCTGCAAAAATCCATTTATGTGCCTGAGGCTTCAGTGAGCTCAAACACCAACTGTACCACGAGCCCTGCCAGTGGCACTCACACAGGAGGTTGCTAGACTAAATTTAGTGCTACATAGGGAATCACTTTAAAGGAAGACAAATGTAGCTAACCTGCAATGATCTGAAACTTATGGAAGATGAACTCTAGAATAACCACTTGCAAGTCACAGTAGTAAAGCGGACTTGCAGATAGTCTTCTCAGGCATTTTATCTCATCTCATTTTTATGTTATCCCATGATATACTTTAATAAAATTTGGCAAGAAAAGCTTCCAGCAAAATAACAGTTGAGCTGTGTTTGCATGCCCCGCAGGAGACACACAAAGACCGATGCTCTCACTAATGTATATAAATGACTGCCTGAAGGTTTCACAGATGCTCCACTGTGCATCTGCACTGATGATGCGGTCATTTTGAAAAGCCCTTTCCCAATCTGTTACAGAATACCTGTTTCTAGTTTCGTGACTTGGGGAATAAGCTTCACCATCAAATGGCTTACTGATAATTGCCTCATGTTCAATCTGTTATGAATAAAATGCACGATACTCCTGCCTCACTTTGAGGAACAGTTGCACATAAAGCAGTTGGAGAACTGACAGTAGCATTTAGGTAGATGATAAACACAGCAATTTAATACACTTTAGAGCTTGCACTTTGGTTCTTCTACGCAAGTCATGTGGCTTTTAACAGCCCATAAATTCTCCCCTCCAACATGGCTCCAACCATACTGCCTGTGAGCACTAATTATGGAGTAATCAATGTTAGCCCATACTCCTTGCTAAATGGTTTACGAAGAATGAATAATAAAAGCCTACTGCAAATGGAAACAGATTACCTTATTATCATAGATTCTGGGTCTGCGTTCAACCATTTGCTATCAAAGATAGCAAGAATTAATCCACAATAAAATGTCTTTGCTTTCTCTAGTCAGGGAAACTGGGAACTGGGCATGTACTCTCTGTGCATAGAGGGTTGAATGCAAGAGTTGTCAAAGATAACCTTGATCTAGCAGCCAGATGACAAATAATCATAAACAATATAAATACAATTTAAAATTTAAGATCACAGGGACAGAGAATTGTTGCACCTATCACTGCTATTACCACATTATTCCATTTGCATACAACAATTTACCAGAACCCAGGATCCAAAAATGTCCCCTATAACACACAAAGCTGCACCATACAGAAGAGTGCTACAGCTAACCATAGTACTGACCATGTCCAGGCAAGTATCTGCAGGGAAGCAGAAATATCAGCACGTTTTAACAGAATTTGCCCAAGTAATGGGAGAAGCATTGCTGTGACCACCAGCACAACAGCCTGGTCTGAAGTGCTTTGTAAGCAGGTTGGCTGCCGCAGGGACATTGACTTGCCAGGAGAGCCCCAGCACTGGGAATCCCAGGGGCACTGGCTTTGCTCAGCGGGGGCACTGGCTCAGAGGGGCAGGATTCCATGGGTTCAGTCCCTCGCACTGCCCCATGTCCCCTGTCACCACGCTTGAAAGGTGACAGCTCTTGGGGGTACTGATAGCAGTAACACCTTGTCCTGTGCCCTTAGGTCTGGAAGCCTGAACCTCATTTGTCTTCATGCTTTAAGAGCCACAAAACTTAACCCAAGGCCAGGAACAGCTTTTCAAGCCTTTTTAAGCTAGACAAACTGGTTTCAAAGAAAAATAAGAAAGATTATGCCATGAATTTCAGACTGTGTTACGTTATACCTCATCATTTAATTTGTCAGATGCTCTGCCACTCCTATCTTAAAATTGGTGCAGGGAAAGAAAGAGTCTCTTCAAACAACCCTGGTAGATACAAATGTGACTTCTACTGCTTCCTACACTGCTCATTTCAGTGCTGTGTTTGTTACCATGTCTAGCAATATCATTTAAGCAGCACTGGGTATCAAAAAAGCTTTAAGGGAGGTGTCATTAAACTGGCAGGCTCAGAGCTGTCCCACAGCCCACGGGAAGCCAGCACAAAGAAGACCGATGTGAAAGGCATCAGCTTGCACAGAGGTCACGGCTCAGAGCTACGGGCATATCTGTAAAGGGGATGGGCACGCCGAAAAGAAAGAGAAAGGGAGGGGTGCAGCAAAATACCATCAGCGCTTCTGTGTCCACTCAGTGAACAAGCAGAAACTGGTCTCAAGCAGAAGCACTGAACTCCACCAGTGCAGTTTGAAAGGGTAGCTGGCTTTTTATTGTGCCCACAATTCTGACAACTTTCCCATCTGTCTGTCTATGGACTCACACACACCTCAGTGTTTGCAGGCAAGGTCCTCCTCAGGGGCAGGATTCAGAGGCGCCACTCCCAGGTGGGAGAGAGGTGGTTCAGCTGCCTTAACTATGAAACAGGTTGTCCTGCAGAGGTTTGGTTTTGCTTTCATCATCTTTACTTCCTTTTTTTTTTCCCCCATGTACAGTTTTGTTCAAACATACATGTAGATTTGGATTTCACACAAGCTCATGGTTAGTCAACAACTGCAGGTGATAAAGCCCAAAAAAAAAACAAAACTGATGATAACATGACTATCTTGTAGAGCATTGGAATGATTTGGAACTAAACTGAGCTTTGAATGCAACTAAATTAAGTACCCAGCTGCTACATAAAAACTGTCCCAGAATAATTACATTCCTACTCCAAAAAGAAGATATAATGATTATTTGAACATATAGCCACATGTGGAAGTGACTGGAGTTACCTTGTATGTATATGTGTACCAGAATCTCCCAAGATTTACCATCCAACTATTCTTGGCCAGAAATACTCCATATAAGTTAGAAAAAAAATGTAAAAGGCAATCTGTTAAAGTTTCCATTGAAAATGGTGCACAATTTCTAATTTTCCTGCCTATTTGTCCATCTAAACATGAGACAGGCAAGATAACATGGGCTCAAAACACAAGCACTGAATGAGATAAGACACATCATCATGCTTGTAAATTTAGGGTGAATGGGTTCAACATGAGTTATACCGTACAGAATAAAAGGTATGTGTTAGATTCCCTTTTTGCTATAAGGATTGTTACTATAGTAATGTTCTAGTCATTAAAGTATTATCATTTGCAAATATTAATTGTAGGCATAAATAGTTAAGGCCAATAGCCCCAAAAATAAATTAGCAATTGTTTTTTAACCCTTTAAAAAATTTCAAGGGGTATTACTTAATGCTGTGCCTGTTGATTATAACCTTTTTTTTTCCCTTTGTTTACCAAAAATGGGTCAGTCATAGGGCAATTTTTGTTCAAAAATAAACATACCAACCCAGACATGAATATGCATGTTCTAGTTCTTCTGAGAGATTTCTTCACCTTTTTCTAGGGGCCATGTGGCAGCAGCCCAGCCAACTAATTAAAACAAAGATTTAAAATGGCATTTGGCATACATGTTAACTTTTGTTTTTTATAAAACAGTGATAATATTAAGAACAAACACATCGACCATGAGCTACACCCTAGGAAGCAAAAGTAAAGTTTCTGATAATCGATACCTAACTAGCTTTTTGGAAGAATTATCTATGAACTCAAACTCACCTTGAAGCTTATAAACGTCTTGTAAGATTGTTTGTACTATCAAACCTATCTAATAAGGGCAAAGTGCATGGTGACCACTGTCAAATTAATTGTTGAATCAAGAATTGGTAAGTAAAAAGCATTAGCTCTGTAATGCTCCATTGCATACAGTTACATCTTTGATAACTGCCCCATGGGAGTTTATGGATCCTACATGACCCCTGTCGAAACTCAATTGACTTCTTCCCTGCAAATTCTATTAGAATTGGTCCCTGCATCACTGCCCACAATAATCAAGAGCAGGAAGCCTGATTTATGTATAAGCATTTTGTTTTAGTCTAACTCAATAGAATATAAAATAGATGAGGTTATGAGATGGCTGTTTTTAAAAAAAAAGTCACCTGCATCACATTCTAGACCACAAATTCGAAAAGAAGTTTTAAATCTCTAATTTAAAAAACTAGAAATGCTTCAGGAGCAGGGGGGAGGGGAAAGGAAAATGAGTTTTGTCTAAATATTGGCCTTTGGAAAAGTACCAGGATCCACCAAAAAAAAAAATCATAAACAACTAATACAGTGTACACATGTAATTCCCCAAATGTTCTGAAGTTTACCTACAGCAAGCAGCATTACTTTACAGACTTAAAAAGTTCTTAATAGGAGAAAAACTGATTAATTTAGTGAGAAAGCATATGCTATTTACAAGCAAGTTTAAAGATCTGGGTTCACCCTTTTTCAGAGACTTGGAAACCCCAAACAAAGAGGCCATAATTCTTCCTTCATTTTCTTAGTTATTGACATTCCTCAGCTATAAATATTTAGCACTGTTCAATTATTCAGCTCAGCTGAATTTTAAGACATTAAAACTGAGCAACAACCTAAAATCTTCATAACTTAAGACCTCTCATAACATAGAACAGTAGTACAACAAAGGTACTAATTGAACTTTAGGTATTTCTTTTCCATTATCATCATTTTACTCCTGAATTTCTACAGTTTAGATCCTCCTACAAAGAAGGATCCTAGTAGCTTTATGTATAGAAACTACTTTCGTAATTATGAAAGTTCGAATAAAATCTGCTGGAAATAATTATCAAACGATGAGCCATACACACTTACAGAAAAGAAGCAGATAAATTTATTTAGCCAAATATCATACTTGTGATACGTGGGACAGAGAAAGCAAGAAACACATCAGCTTTCTATTTTTTCATGGAAATAAGAAGAACTGAAAATAACCTACCACCATAGTAAAAGTTCAGGAGGTTACAATGAAGATTGTAGAAGTCAGAATGGGGCCATTCCCAGAAATGTTTACACTTATGGAAAACAGAAGGGCAATATAATACAAAGCGCAAGAGAAAAGCAGACTATATAAAAAACATTTAACCTTTGCTAGTTTAAATGCACTTTGGAAACTATTTGGAGCCATGCAAAGATGTTCAGATTTCAAAGAGTAAGATACTTTAAACACTTGAACTAGACACCAACATGGAAGCTCTGGAGGAGTTACGCAGCCAGTGTAGGACCTGAAGGGAACACTTTACAAAGTCCTAATCACAGGAACAAGGTACCTGCAATGCACAGGTTAGAAAACTTGCAAATACAACTGAACTGAGAACAGAGCCTTGCATAGCCAGACTTCGCTATCCTGGCAACAGATTCCCTCTGCTGGTTTGTTTTAAACAGATAAATCCTTCCAGTAAATGCATTAGCTACCTCATAACCATAAACAAAGAGCAACCAATCTCCCTGAGATTATAGAAAAATCCACACAGTTCATTAACCATGTAATTATCTTTACTGCCATCATCCTGACCACTAAAAGTCAAGATGCATCCCTCAACCAGGCGTCCGTCATGGTAGCTTTATGAATCCAAAACTCATCTCTCTAAATCAAGTAGATCTAAAGCTTGGATTAAAGACAGCAAAAGTCAGATAAACACAGACTGGTTGTCAGAAAGCCACATAGTCACAGAGAGTTTTTTCTTTAAGAAATCTTAGGGGTTTGTCGCCAAAATTTGCAGTATCTATAAGAACGTAAGCATATCTATTTGAAGAATTCAACATTTAGCCTTCCCTCAGTGGTGCACTGGGGCATAATGTCAAAAAAGATCTTGGAAGATCTGACCAGATCAGCTAGTTACCATTCTTTGGCTACTACCTACGTAGAAAGTGCTCTTCTTGAACTATTTTCTTGGACAACAAAATTCTCTTCCCTTGCTTTCTTTCACGATAAGCGATCTGTACAGGCATTCGCATCGCACCCATCCAACCTGCGCACACCATCCATCACAGCACAGCTGCAGCACACATAGTCCACTAGACCGTTGGCCAGTATGCCATGCCAGCCCAAAGTAAAGCACACCTGTGCCTCCAGGCAAATATGTCCACCTAATGCTTCATCTCAGCAATTTCACATTGCAAATCCTAACTGCTCTGCGGGACACAGAGGGGCGTAGCACACCATGAGCCTGGCAGAATATGCCTTCACATGATATCACTGTATTTCCTTCTGTAAACTTAATCAACAAAGCAGACATTTGTGTTCTAAAATGCAAGCCATATTCTAAGAAAAATACCTAGAAAAAAAAAAATCTTTCAAAATCTAAATAAATCTATACCGGCCCTAAAGTAAGGAAGGATTTATGAAAGCCCCTACATTGGCATGAATTTCAATCCATGTAAGGTATGGTATTTGACACCAATTGGGAGAAAGATTAGAACAGCAAAACAAGAAAAAAACTTGCATATTTGGACATCTTCAAATTGCTTTAAGTATCATGGATAGACCGTTCTTAAACTATACCTGCACCAGACATCTGCCATACATGGAAAACAAACAAGCAAAAAAATCACCTTGGACTTTTAAGTCTGCCTCACAGACAATATTTATGTAGGCTTATTAACTGCACTCATAAAATACACTGCTACCAAGCCTGTGACACAAAAAGTATTTAATATATATGCAAAACTTACTACTTTAATTGAAATAAAAAATAAAATACATCACCTAAAAATAAGCTAAGTCCATATGGCAGAAAAACTACCCATCATTACAATCTTTAAAATAATATGTTTTAGACCGACTGTGAATCTTGGAATTATATTGATTTACCTGGAAGAGCTTACACAATGATGGTAGTGGTTGTAGGATGCCTAGAAAGAACCTGTCAAAATTTCTTCACCTATAGTCACTACTGTACTTTAAATAATCTAAAGAGTGATTACAAGTTTAAACCTGCCTTGTAAGAAAAAAATCCTGCTTCAGTGGAAGGTCTCTAGATATTTCACATTAATTAGGAAGTCAATCATTATGTTCTCACAAAGAAAGTTTTCTTAACGAAAGAAATTAAAGGAATACTCAGTCTGAATAAGATTATTGCCGACGACTAAATACGTTATCCAAGATTAATGCACTTAACTTGAAACAGAATTATCTTTTCTCTTACTATTATAAGTACACCCTTGAAAACGTCTCCATTTGTGACAACAGATGGCTTTTCATCAGAAACCACAGACAAACAGTCTCAAGTCTGTTTTTTAATGCAGAACTATATTTGAAATAACTGTTGCATAGCAAGAGAAATTCTAATCTTTGGATGGCAAAGTTTGCTCTTGCAAACTAAAATCATACTTTCTAACCCCAAAAATACTCATGGGACTCCAAACCTTGTCAGCCATCACTCAGTGGTATCAAGGCCACAGATACCCAACCCATGCGCTAATACCATAGAGGCTGCATCATTGCATCAATACCTGATAGCCTGGCAGCCGAGTGATGAAAACCCCACAATTTAACAATTAGAAGTGAATCTACCAAGAGCACCAAAAGATTAATTGCAACTTTAGAAGAAATGTCATTCTTGGCATAGTACACAATTTCAGTCAGGCTACACTATCTGAAATTTGAGCTTTATTCTACCAAAACTACTTCACCCTTTGTCTTTTGCTCCTCCTGGAGCCAAACCAATCCAGTTTTCAAGTTCAAGATGTAGAACTTAGGCAGCAATGTAACAATAATAGGCCTTAAGTTTATTTCTACCAGTTATTCTTATCTTCAGTTTCCAAAACATACTGAATTTTGAGCAAACTTGAAAGCGCACACCTATATGTGTATGCATTTAAGTTATTGCTTATGCTCAGAAGCAGACTTCTAACATAAATACCTAACTCAAATTTATAAGCTAACAAAGTTTGAAACCTAATCTTTATCTTTTATTGTGTTTGTTACATAAGCACAATACGAAAGAGCAATTGGAAGCCACAGTCCAGCTATTTGACACTATTCTGCACCTTGCAGAAGCACCTGAGAGCATCACTAAGTGCTGTACTGCAGGAACCCAGTGAACAGTGTAGCCCCATCGCTGAACCCTTACCAAAACAATACCCTGCTGGTTTCTTGTGGGAAAGCCGACATATTTGTAACACGAACACAAGAAAGAAAGAACTCACTCCTCATGTGGTTTTGAAGAGATCAAAATTGTCTCCTCTAGTGGGACGGTGCCCATAGTTCAGAGCAGTAAAATCACTGCATGTGATGGACTATGAATACAGATGACTTGCAGCTATAAATATGTCTGGGAGGGCTCCCCAGAATCACAGAATCATTACGGTTGGAAAAGACCTCTAGGATCATCAAGTCCAACCGTCAACCCAACAACACCATGTCTCCTAAACCATGCCCTGAAGTGCCACGTCTACACATCTTTTAAACACCCCCAGGAATGGCGACTGTACCACCTCTCCGGGCAGCCTGTTCCAATGCCTGACCACTCTTTCACTAAATAGATTTTTTCCTAATACCCAACCTAAACCTCCCCTGATGCATCTTGAAGCCATTTTGTCTCACTCTATTGCTAGTAACTTGGAAGAAGAGACCAACACCCACCTTGCTACAACCTCCTTTCAAGTAGTTGTAGAGAGCAATAAGGTCTCCCCTCAGCCTCCTCTTCTCCAGGCTAAACAACCCCAGTTCCCTCAACCTCTCCTCATATGACTTGCTCTCCAGACCCTTTACCAGCTCTGCGGCCCTTCTCTGGACACGCTCCAGTTGAATAAATGTGCATATATTCTCCTTGATTTGAATTGTTCTATAGGAGAGGACAACCATAGCATCATCTCGGATAATAATTCTATTAGGTTTAAAATAAGACACATACAAACTACCACACAAGTTCATATAAAAAAAACCACATAAAAATTCATAACTGACTCTTGGGGAAAAAAGGATCCCTGCAACATCAGATACAGCTAAAGAAAATGTAAAATAAACACAAATTAACAAACAGACCCAGGACAATTTGCATATCATGAAGCCCAGATCCAACATCTAACTGAAGTAAACTCCAAGGTTTATACCCTAATTAAGAAGAAACAAAGCAGGGTTTGCTCTGTTTCTTGTTCAGTATTAGCTACGCATACAGTTTCTGGATAAAAGGGGAAAGCTTTGGGCTTTTAACCACACTGCGCCTGATGGGAACAGGCAGTAGAACAAGCTGAAGAAAGCCATCAATCTCACCTTGCCTTTGGACCACCAGCTGCTGCTGGGCTGCAAAGCCTCAGCCATGATGCATATCCTGGTTCTTTCTCTCTAGTTAGTTACAGCCCCATCAACAAAATAGGTCTCCTTAGACCTCCCTGCAACCATTTCCTTTGTATCATTTCTGCATTAATCTACTGCAATGCATTTCTTCTCAGTGCTACTCTTGAAGGCAAGCTGAAACTTCCTGTTATTTCAGATAGTGCAGCCAGGCTGCTGAGGGGATCAGGTTGGTATGCGTAGTCTACCTTCACTTCATTGACTGCCCTGGTTCCCAAACATTTCTGGATGCAATTACAGACAACTGGAAATCAGTGCAGTGAGCCAAGACAGATGCAATGTTCATGCTGTTCTTCTGAAAGACAAGCAGCAGAATTAGCCTTCCCCTGTCAGTTGCCCGGTCCTGAAATAACGCAGCATGGGGCAACGGCACACAGCTGAAGCGTACGCTGCAGTCCTGCTACTTCCAGTTAAGATATCTGTGGGGAGGGGAGGGAAGGTTTGTGCATCTTTGAGGCACACCTTTAAAGGACACAGGAAACAGAAGGATGCACAGTATAGCAGGAGGTCAGTAATGTATTCTGCCTTTTTGTTTTGGGTGGTTTTTGTTAAACAGAATATGATCTGGGGTGCCACTAGGCAGCACGTTAGAGGGGACATTCTGACAGCTCCACATGGTGTAGCATCCTGTTGCTTACTAAAATCAGTCTATTCTCTTGGTAATCAGAAAACAAGCTCACCTACGTTCTGTGGAGGCAAACAGCGACAGCAGTACCCATCACATGATGCCCTTAGCCTTCAGTTCTTGAACTCACCCTTCCACAGAGACCTGCCCCATAAAAAAAAAGTTACCTTAAGAAGCCAGGCATTCCCTTTTAAAAACATTAATATAATTTTGTTCACCAACAAGATTACTTTTGCATTATTTTATCATAGTTTCATCTAAGTTCCAGAATGCAATTACAACAGCTGAGCTCTCCCCCTTATAACTTACTAGCCACACAGAGCCCTCACCAGAATTGTTACCGGTTTTCTTGTCATCTGGTTTTTCAGCAGAATAGGATTTGTTTCTTGTTACCACAGAACAGCTGAAAAATGTGCGATGTCAAGTCGTCTCTTGTTTCATGACGCAAACCAGTCTGAGGAAAATGTCACTGCAGGATTAAAAATAGTCCTGAACTGCAAAACTAAAGCAAAATAAAAGCTCTGTCCTACTCTATGGCATACTAGCAATTTTATTTTTTTTTTTCATCTGGTACGTATGACAACCATGAAGAATGAACATCTTTTGACTAGAAATTACACTGAATTGACTCTGGAAGAAGTTAAGACAAAACTCTTGTAAAGTTCAACTCCCTTAAAATCTATACATATATATAAGATATCTGTCAGCAGGAAGAAAAACAGCTGGCAAAGTCTTTTTTTTTAATCAAATAAATCTTTCCTCCTGCAAGTGTGTCACATGATCAGACAACTGTTCCACTATACTCTGCATGCTTTAAATTAATTCTGAGCCACCAAAACCCTTTCATAGAAAACTCTATGACCGCAGAAATGATCACAGAGACGAAAGATGTAAAATATACTCAGTTATTCATAGCAACAGCAGCTGATGTATAGATTTTCTGCACAGACTGTTACAAATGAACAAGGAAGACTGCAATACCGCCTAATATTTTCTTAATAAACAACACAATTTAGATTTTTTTTTTCAGGTCACAGGTACACTTATTATTCTATATAACAGCATATGTACATTTTATATTCTATATGATATATTCAAAATTGAGGTGGTTTTTTCTTTAAAACAGAATCTGCACAGCTTTTTCAGAGCCTGATTCAACCTTCATGTTCTCAGTTCTTCATAGTCATTTCGTTTCTCATTAGCAATTTCATTTCTTGGCTGGCAGGGTAATCATCAAATGCATCAAGCATCAATAGCCAGACCAAGCAAATAATTATTTCTTAAACACGTACAGGGCTTTAGGTTATAGCTAGTGTCTACAGAAGTGGTTTTAAACACTTTTGCCCTATAAATGACTGGTTCCCAATTTAAGACACCTAAAATTGAGCATCTTCTAGCCACATAGTGTCCCATATTAATTGTTCACGTTCTGCTAGGCAAATCCCAGTAAAAAAAAAAAAATCTGTCCTTTTAAGGTAACTTTGCATTTTGTTGAATACGCTTCTTCATCTGCCAGAAAGATAACCACGAGCACTGAGGGTATGTTTACATCTGGGGGCGATCCTGCAGATTAAAGCCAGTGAGTGTCTGAACACAAGGAACCAACCCCAGCTTACACAATCAGCACGACTGGACTCCCTCCTCATCTTTCGGTTTCAAAATTTCTATGCCTTCCCCATTTGGGTTGGGTTTTTTGAGTAAACCTCCAGAGCTAAACTCCAGGAAAACATCAGTCATCCAGTGTCATAGGATGGGATTAATCAGGAAGGAATAAAGAGATTTAAATAAAACTACATCAGCAGTAACAAAGATAACATCAAAATCTTCACTTGCTATGTGAAAAAATGGGAGGGGGTACCTGAAGATAGAAATAAATAATCTCTTCCATCACTGAAACCTCTCAGCATCTGGCTATTTAATAGACAAGCATCCAGAGAAAGTGTCTTATATTTTTTGGTACCAAGAGCAATCCACATCTTGTATTACAATGTTATACAGAAGAGTTCACAAAAGCAGTAAAAAAACCCAAGTAGATCTTCCTTACACACTGTATCTAAACTGGGCTTTAAAATTAAAACTTCATCCAAATCAAGAGTTCAAGTTTTAGCCAGAAGTAATTTTAGTAAATTAATTGTTTAATAATCCTATGGTCCTGAAATAAGCTGCAGGCTTATTGTTTCAGGTCTTCTGCCAATAATAGAGGAAGAATTTATGAGGAAAAAAGCAAAAAGTTAAAAGAGGTTAAATAAAAATGCAATACCAAAATATAAGGAGATCTAAAGGATTTATTTTGCTTGTGCCAGGCATGTGAAATGCACATTTCACCGGTGCTGTAACAGATGTTATGAGTTCTCATGTACTCTTGAAATATTATTTTCTAATTCACCACAGCATCTTATGGAAATGAAATAGCAAGAGTAAGTATTCATTTCCTGAAACTTGAGTTCAAATCCTGATTAGGTCACAAATGAAGTGAAACAGTTCAATCTTACAAGATGATACATCTCCTGCCCCTTACGTCCAATGTCTATTCACTTCAACAGGAGTGGATACACCTACGCACCTCCTAAGGTCAGACACAGGGAAAGAGAGATATAAATGTAATGTTTGCTGAAAAAATCTGTTTGCAACTGCAAAAACATCCCCAAAATAGAGTATAACTTCAAATTTCAGATCAGCTGAGGCATATGGAAGGCATCAATCAAAATTACTGTCGTAGAGCACCAGCTCCTATTCTCTTGGAAAGAGATACACAACTGCACTCCGGCTGCCTAAAAAACAAAACCAAAGTATCATCAAGCTGTAGTTAATTTAATTTTGGTGGGTTTCACTTGCTTTTCTTGCTGCTGCTGGCCATTTTGCAAGTTGGTAGATGGACTTCATTTGTTATTTCACCTTTTTTTTTCTTTTAAATTTCTCTATACACACATGGAGAAATTCAACACCTGCCAAGAAAGACGGAGTTGTCCAAGTCTTAGGTCCTACAGACCTACGTAAAAGATTAGTCATCAGCACAACTGAGGAAAAAAAAATCCTACAGAATTACTGAAATAAATGATCTTACTTCTTACCTAGAGAAACTGTAATTGAGATAAGAGATTCATATATTTGCAATTAGGAAAACACTGGGCGTTACATCAAGAGCAGTGCTACCATAACTGCAACAGCTTTTCTTTAAGCCCTCATAGTGCCTAAAGATCTGCCTGCTAAGGGGACAGGTCGCTTTACTGTACGCACAATATACTAAGCATATCCAACATGTAGTAACAACATACTGAGATTTGTGAAATGCTTTTCTCTTCCCAAACACAGTCCATTTGCAGTCTGCATGCCTGATGTGATTAAAAACACTCACGTAGTTCAAAACCACAAACGTGAGTACCATATGTAATATTCAGTCTTCCCCACACAAAGGGAAAAGGATGATTTCCATATCATCAATTCCTACAGTTTAGACTCATGCACACTTCTAAACCACAAGTTATGCAAAATTAAACCTGGTGGCTTCTGTGTGAGTTCAGCAGAAAAATCAGAACTAAGTAAGAGAGTGGTTTTGATCAATTTGCCATTCGCATTCTTGAGAGTTAGTTTCTAACTCATTATGCAGGTTTACATCTTGTTACATCCTACCTAAATACTGTTTCTGTGTCTGGCATTGTTTTCAGTGAGCATCTTTTCAGTGAAATTGAGCATGCAATTAAAAAAACCGGAGCACACTACTAAGCCTTTTTAGACCCATTAACTTTTTTAATGTTGATCATTTAAAGTGAGTTTAGGGGAAAAGTAAGACAAATGCAACTAAAAATTGTTGCTTAGGAAAAAAAAGCGAACAGTGGTTTTGTCTGACATAGAAAAAGTTTTTTTTTCCTGGACAATTCTTGTGTTCGGCTAACTCTAGAAACAAACCAAAGTTCTTACAAGTCAGGATTTATCCAGACATATTGACTTAAAAAAAATTATAAAAAAAAAAATCACACTAACTAGGTATTTTCCTCGTTATATGAGCAATAATGCCTTTTATTAAGGCTTACACAGACACACACACACATTTCAACTTCATTTCCGGTTATAAAACCAAATTTTTCCTATTCTTTGCATTTTTCTTATTTTAGTCATGTTAATTTTCTGTTGACTATATTCCCAGATTAAAAAAAAATAAAAAAAAAAACAACCTCTCCTCACATATAGAATATTTAAGCGCTGGAAAACAATCATACAAAAAAGCCAGTCTGGAAATAAAAGCATGACTCCTCCTACCCTCACATCAGCATATGAATCAGTAGACACTACCATATTTCATGTGGTGAAATTTCTTGTTTCTTTCCAGTAACCTAATGTCGTTTCAGATTAGCATCTTGTAAAGCAGTACACAAGAGACTGTTTTTAATAGCGCATATCAAAATCATGTCCGTTTACTTCCTCTTCAAACTGCATTGATCCTCTTGGATGTTCGTTCCCTGGGCTGCTGCTACCTGCGTTCACCTCACTAAAGCAACACATCCTGGAAAAATTTATCAACCTGGGAAAACAGCTTTGTTTACATGACAAACCAGGACACATCAGCCCTCCCTAAGGGAACTCTTTGGCCCTGGAGCACCCCGAAAAAACAAGCCCCAGAGGGCCTTGGCCACGGGTGAAGCCCCAGCAGCTGCTGCAGGGTGCAAGTGCTGGAAAGGAACCAGAGTCCTGAAGATGCTCAGGGTCAGGCTCTGCTTGTAGCATGTAACCCAGAAACAAACCGTGGAGATCCAGAGCACCCAGAAATATCTACCTTAGCACCACCTAAATACCACTCTTTGGGTGTTTAAAGCAAAGCACAGGAAGAGCAGATGCACTGACATCCCCCTACCCCGCAGCATAATTAGGAAGCTTACAGTCTTTCAGCATGGGGAGGAGGGAGATTTGCTTTCAATTAAGCCTGCTGCTGAAATAGGCTAGGGAATTAACTGCATAATTGGAAAACATCACTCCTCATGGACAGTGCTATAGGAACTACAATCACATCAACATATAATGTTTATGCTTACTTTAGACATAAAATGAGAGTCAACTTTCTGTCAGTGAGGCTTTGTCAACACACAGTTATGCTAAGTGGATTAAAAGACTAATGTGAAGCAAGAAAAAATAAATGGTGTACATGTTGTAAACTTTTTTCCAGTATCTGCTCTGACATTTTAAAAATAGAATAAAATAGATTCTTTCTGTGAAGGATTCCTCCAAAAGCCTGACACTGAAACCATTACCATACAAAGCTTTGTGGTAAATCTCATTAAGAAAGACTGACTTGATGGCCTACCACCACTGTATTACCTTGTAGTACACAGTGCCAGCAGTAACCTTACTGCTATAATAAAATTTGTTTCGCCAAATTCACACTATATTTATTTGTTAAATATATCCTCAGTAACTGGCAAAGAAAAAAAATCAAGGAGAATTAATGGATTTTTAAAGTTAATTTAATCTAAAGTTGGTGGTGAAATAACTTCTCAAATCTAAGAACTAAATTAGAGATTCTTAAAACATAACTTTCTATTTATTTCAGCCAGAAGATAAGTTTAAGGTAACATACTGTTTTTTCCAATTAAAATTAATCCAGCTGCTTTATTGCATAAACAGCATACATGTACATAAAAATAAAACACATGAACAAAAAATGCACTTTTGGAAATTACTAATTCTAGGAGATATATGAGTTCAAAAAAAATGAAAACCCTTTTCTCTCTTTACCACAAATTCTGACAGGAGATAATTGCAGAAGTCAGTCCACAGAGGTTTTGTTGTTCCTGATTGTGAACTCACATGTCCAGCAGCAGTAAACAAGATGCACACGTCAAGGACAGACTTAACTTCATAAGTACAAGCCTGGGAAAAACTAGAGGTCATTTATTTCCATCAGTCAGAAGGAATACTAAGGACTCATCACAAGATAAAGCCAAAACACCTGTTCTACTAGAAGTTTGTAGCAAAATTGGAAGCATTTCAAAGCTGTGAAAAGTTTCTAACCTCATCTGCTCACAGAATGGGGCAGGATGGCAGGGGAGGAGGAAATCTGTGTTGCGGACAGCCGGGGGAAAGCACAGCCTGGGATGACATTAAGAAACCTACAACCACCGATTAAACGTTGTCTTAAGGCAAAAATTCTACACAAGAGCTTGTGCATGCATTACGGTTTGTAGCCAAGTTATTATCTGCAGTGAACTGATAACCATTCATTAACTTCTGAACATGAGACAACTAGCAAGCTATTTCATGCCTCAAAGAATTTACAGCAAAAGGGAGAGAGGTAAACACACAGTGCAGGTGACTTTGTATCTGGAAAATAAAATGAATATTTAAAAATGCCATTACCTTCCGGCTGTAAAAAGGATCAACATTGAGATATCCCAACAAATGCAGTTTTTAAAACTGATACTGAATCCTTATGTGCTACCAAGCAGAAAAGCAAGCATAATCTTTCAATTAATAACAAACAGCTATTAGTAAAGTACTTTTTAGAAGAAATTAATGTACTAATTAAAGCCTATACAAACATATGAGAATGAGTGCCAAATACGTCCTTCACAATCAGCCCTTACTACAAGGGTCATAAAATAGTATGTGTACAGACAGTTACAGCTTATAAAACTCCATGGGGAGAGGTTAAAAAGAAGATATGAAAATTAAAAATTAGTAAGGCTACAGCACAGTTGTTCTGAACAGATGAATTCCCGAAGTCACAACTCCCAAGGCAAGCTCTAAGGACAAGGAATTTGGCTCCATAGCTATTTCTGAAGCACTTGAGAGTTCTGTAAATTATTTCATCTGCCTCAAAGCAGATTAATAAGGGAAAGAACACTGCAGAAGAAGTGACCAGAGCCATACACCAGCTCCTCCCAACAGAAAGCCAAACATCACTGTATTCTGTGCACATGAAACACTGACATTGCTGAGAGCAACCTGTTCACAAGTAGAATGTGTCCTTTAATAATTCAATTCCCCCTGACACTCAGGAACAAGATAAGAGGCTAAAAAAAAACCCCTCTGCAACAGGATATTCAGAATTATAAGGAACATACACATTAATTGGTACGGACCATGATACCTACGTGCTCTTCCACCACCAGGCAGCATAACCACCCCGATGCCACCATGCAAATGGCCCCAGGCTCTCCAGCTACATGCTTCCAGCCCACAGCTCTCCCTGCCAAATACAAAGACACAACTTTCTACTGCCCAGCCCAAAATCCAGTTCCCTCCACATTGGTCTGCATAAAAGTTCCTAGATATCTTTTCCATTAAGAATTCCTGTTCATTTAAAAAGCACTTATCTTCTCCTTAAGATGTTTCTCAACTTCGGGAAACGCAAATCTTGTAGAAAAGTTATCTCTTCCCAGACCTGGATTTTCCGCTTCCCTTCATTCTTTTAAATGTTCCCATGAGTCACGCAGAGGGGCCACAGCCTTGTGACTTTCCAGGGAAAATACAGACTGTAGGTCTCACCTTTCAAAATCTCTCTGAAATTTTTACACATGCATGCAAGAATCAGAAAGCATGTTTCATAACATTTCATACCATATATATGTTGTTATCTCAGCATCCATCCACTAAATTCTCTCTTTGATTTGGTAAGTGATTTACATTGCAATATCATCCATGGCAGACCAGTACTTTGAAAAACTGACATGTTCTTCTTTTACAATCAGTTTTTCCCAGAAATATTTAATATCGCTTCTGCTTAGAGCAGCTCTCTAGGTTATGTCTCCTGAGCCCATCTCAGGTAAACAGTTTTTCACACTGACCTTTTCTTTAGTCTGTTGTAATTCAGATTCCACTGGCCCCTTTTCTGTTTCTCTATGGTATCAGTTAAGCTGCTTTTTTTTCCCCGACATGTACACTTATTTTCTTGGCCCAGGGACAAGCAAATTTCACAAGGACAGCTGGAAGAAGCCATTGTATGATCTAGCACCAGAATATTCTGATCTGGCAAACTGCACAGGCCATAAAGTTTTGCATGGCAAAGCTTTCGGCTTTGGCAGAATTAGGACATATTTTAGCAATTTTAAAAAGCTGTGTTAATTCTAAATATATATATAAACCTGTTGGTGTTGGACTTTTTCCTCATGGTTTATAGCAGATATGCCTTCTGCTGCCTATAATAATTTTTTAAGATGTTCAAGTGGGCTAAGGTCAAGTATTGCCCCCAAGGTTAAATGCAAACATATAATTAAAATATTTTCTATTTTACATGCTATCAACAACTTCTAAGTATATGGGTAGATGTAATAAATTTCAAATCTCTCTTAAATAGGTAAGCAACGAAAGACCTTACTCAATTTCACAGATGAAGCCAGTGACAAAACAAGGGCTCTAATCCTCCAATTACGTATCTGAACTACAAGGTCATCCTTCATCTCTTGCGTTCCTTATACATGCATTAAAACGTACCCATCAGCTAAGAATATCTTCAGTTTTATACATAAGCAAGACAAATTAAAAAGGAGCTCAGCACTGCCATTCTTTGCTTCCATTGACCCCCTATTCCAAGTTGTGTTTTGAAGATTGTTTACGAAGGCTTCGCCTGGTGGCAGAAAGGGAGGAAAATTACAACCAACCCTAACAAAGTGAGAAGTCTTACAACAGCCTCTTCAGATAAAAACATAAGTAAAGTGACATGTATTATTGCAAAGGGAATTCCTATAAAGGCAGTGAACAAGAACAGAAGGGTAAACCTTTCCTGAAACCTGAATAAAACAAACACCATAAAAAAAACAACTTAGGTCTTGATAAGTCCAGTAACTTCCTAATCAATGACAAGTTAGTTGAACATATATCTCAGCACAAACACATTCACCACCTCCCATGTGTTTGTTTATTTTTAATCCTAAATTCTGTAAGGGGCATGAACTCAGCACAAATCAATCCAGCATGTGTTATATTCTACAAATATGGAACCAGGATTCTCCAGCCAGCAGACTTTTCAGGAGAAAGGGGAGTCCACAAAGTCTCTGGAGGGGTCTACTTGTTTTGCATACAATGCTCAGCATGGCTGCACTCCTTATAGAGTTTTATTAAAAACCTAATTTAAGTTGCTTTGACTTATCAGAACACAAAATAAGGCACTAACCACATAAACTAGTTAGTGCAGTTCAATCAAACTGACTGCCAAAGTGGCAAAGGCTATTAAGTGGCAGCAAAACCCACGTATGAGCAACGTACAGACTGACTGTCTATCCAGCAAAATGCTGGGTATCTATTAGAACTGGCGAGAATAACTTGTTCCAGTAACTGGGTTGCTAAGAGCCTTTATAACTCTCTTGCTATTATTATGCCTGACCTGTCACTCTTTTTAGTGCTCATCAGCACAACCCATCCACTGTCTCAGCCACAGAAAGGGACGTTCTTAGAGTACAAGATACTATTCTGTGCTTGTTTTGGGGAATAAAACCAAAGCTACTGTTTTTACAAAAAAATAACATAATTCTGTAACATATTTTATTAAAGATAAAATGCATTTCATTGCTATATTGGTTTTACACCTGATGTCATATCTATCTTGTGTGGATTACTGCGTAGCCTTTTCTCCTGGGGCAAAAAATTCAGATAAATCTATCATCACATGTTGAGTTTCATACAGTATTTCAAGAAATTATTTCCACAGCTATTCCATCTGTTGTACAGCAGTATCAACTAATAAGATGGTTTTAATATGACAAGTGGATAAAATTTGTAAATAGCTGAATAGCCAGTCTCATTTGCTAAAACAACACTTATGAACCTAAATCTCTGAAGTGGTTTTCTGTGCCACTTCAATTTTTCTTTTAATCTTTCAGGCTGTTTTTCCTTCTTCAGAAATCTGGAATAAAATACTTTCAACAGCTAGAGGACTTGCAGTTCATGCACCACAAAAATCTAAGCAAGCTACACAAAGTACAGACCCACATCAATATTCACCCAACATTTAGAATATCTGGATCTAGTGTTTGATAAAAAAAATCTCAATTTTTTCAGAGGCAATTAAACTGCAGTACACTAGCCTGGCACAAACTTTTCTCATCCCATACAATACTCAGTAAAGATTCCTAGCATAATGACCTGCAAGGCAGTACTTGAATTTACTCCTCACACGCAGACAAGTTGCATAGAAATGGAAGAGGTAAAATTTGTTAAATATACTTTTATACACAGCAAATGTTCCTCTGTACACCACTTATCTCAGAAAGAGCTGCAAGCTCTATTTCAGCCAGACTACAGCAGGAAAAAGAAGAGGTGCTATAGTTCATCTTATCAGGGAGAAGTACTTAAAAAAAGCCACAAACCAAAAGCTTACACACCAACTAACAAGACAGCACTCCAGTTTGAACCTTCATGTTAAAGCAAGCTGCTTTCAAGCTTTTCTTGACAAATAAATAAAAACAAGTTTCTGGCCTTTGAGAAGCATGAAATACACCGAACAAAGATGAGGAAACATACATAGTTTATTTCATGCTCAACATTTCCTGAGACAAACCTTTCCTCTTTGAGGGCAATGCTTCACCAAACGTCTTGTCTCAATTTCTCTCCCCTTATTCTACCATGATCCTTCCACTACCAAGAATGCCACCACCACAGACGTTGTCTTTTCAGGTCACCAGCCACACTCCTAGCAGTTTAATGAGCCATTTGAATTAAATTGTATGAATGAGACACATTCATTTGCATGTAAGAAAGGGCTTACAGTTATGAGAGTGTTTTTACTCCCTCTTCTTTTTCGGTGATGATCTTTTGTTCCTTTTCTGCACTTCTACGTCACAACCACCCCCAATCACACCCTACTAAGAAGCCCTTCTCAACACACTTGCTGGCTTTTTTCCTTTGAATGCTGAAATCTGATTATGCAGACAGTGCACAAACCCTACATGAATGCGGCAGGCAAGCCCTCCCCAGTGAAGCCAAAAGTTGTATTTCCTACCTATTGAGTGCAGGATCAGGTGCTCGATACTCAGAGGCCAAGAAGATAGTTTAGTTTTAAAAAAAAAATATTATCTTTAATTTCACTTCAGCTTGAGCAGTCTTAGCTAGTAGCTAAGATGATAAACAGGAAAGCTAAATATTGCATGAACAGGGGATTACAGCTTGAGTTTGCATAGGAACTATGCTAACCATAGTTAACACTGGTGCTCAACCAAATATCCCACATGGCGCCGACCCTATAGTCATCAGGACGCCCTTGAGAATGATTGAAAATTTTACCTTGTCCTCCAAATAAAATCTCCCATTCAGCCACAGAGGCACACTGTGAAAGTTAGGATTGCAGGAACTAAGCAGATCCTAAAATAAGTAAAATCCGCAATGAAAGTAAAGCCAGAAAAGTCAAGACACTCCTATGTAACCAAGATATCAGCTAAAAATAAATTTTCTTTGTGGTAAGAAACAACTGAAAATGGCTGCATTGTTTCTTCTACTAAACTGCAACCAATGGTAGGAAATGCTTCCGGGAGAGTAAAACATGGCAGAAACACAGTTGGGTAAAGGGATGTAGAGCCTGGTTGCCCAGGATTGACCCAGGCTACAAGGCAGAAAAATATCCTCCTCCACACTAACAAGCCAGTTGATCCTGCACTCCTGAAGGCCCTGCTTCTTCTGAAGACACTCATAAGACCTTAGAAATTCCCCTAAATGCCCTTTTTAAAGTTTTATTTTTAGCTACAGCAGCCTAAAGGCTAGCTACCACCAGAAGGCACAGCCCTGACTGTCTGACCTTGACCCATCCTTTCAATGGCCACTTCCGCTCCTCTCTCCCCCCAGCAATAATTCGATTCAAGGGCACTGAAAGATTTTTACATTTTGGTAAAGTATGTTTTCTGCCAGCTTATCCCCTGCACCAGTGTATCACAGGTCAGATGAGCAGCAAAGCTGCCAAATGAGAAGCAGGAGCATGCAGGAAGCAGAGCAGGGACTCGGGGGAGCCATAATAATAATATGCCCTTTCAGCAGCTTCTAGCCAGGATATCAGGTAGGCTGTCATGCAGACCCATGCCCCACTTCAAAACATGAATGGGGGGAGTAGAGAGACATGCCAAAAATTCTATGAGCCTCACCTATATAATTTTGAATAATTCAAAACAGCTGTTGCAACTGGTTCTGAAGACGACTGTAGATGCTTCAAGAGAAAACCACATCATCCCATATACCACGCAGCCAAAAGCACATAGTGGCTTGAGTACAGCCACAATGGAAGCAACCACTAACAATTAACAAACTCCAATGCCTATGGACAAGATATCATTAATAGTTCCTAAAGAATTTAAGCAATAAATTCCCTAATGCCCTGTAAAACTTTCAGCAACTTATGAAAATCAAAAACTTTCTCAGGAGATATCTGAAACTAATTGTGTTATTACATACTACATTAGCTAGAAGTTACCCATATTTTAATGACTTATGTTTTCCCTTGTAGCGCTAATTTTAATTTTGTACTTGCACAATTATAATTCACCCTAAGAAAATGAATACTAAAGATAATCCAATTCAAAAACTTATTTCCATGGCGTTGCCGTTTACCACAAGCAAAGAATTTTCATGCAGAACATTAATATTTTAAAACATTAATATTATGGACTGCACTATGCGGAAAGGAAATACAGTATCAGGTGTGGATTGCACATACACAGTAAAGCCTAAATTCAGAAGCATTTGAAAGATGACTAGAACTTAAATTGTCAGCCACCGCTTGACAAGACACCAATTTTGATACAATACCTTTCAAATTACAGACGAGTATAAGCACAGAAATTGTAAACACAAAATCACAACACAGAAAGGCCTTGAGGGACCTTTCTAGCATGCCTAAACTTATTTATTAAACTTAAAATTTTCATTTTCCATAAATGACAGACATGCCTATAAACATTTGACCTGGGAGAATTTTCTTTTAAACAATGCCTCTCCCTTTTCTGTTTTGTCTATTATTAACAGGGACAAAACCAGCTTGGCAGCAGAAGGCATTAACAGCAGCCTTGAGGCTGCAAGGCAGAGGGAAGAAGGGAAGGAGGAGATGGCCAAAGACCCACAGCTTGCCTAAAGCAAGCCCAGAGCATCCAAAGCAGTAAGGAGGCATGGAGTGAGGCCTGAAATATTGCACAGTGGAGAGAGTTTACAGCAAACAGAACCTGAATTACATTCCCCCAAAAAAGATCTCCAAGTGAAAGAAATAGTCAGTCGAGGAAAACACCTACAAAGGGATATTCCTAACAGGAACACAGAAAACTCCTGACCACCCTAAAGGGTCCTGTGAGGGAAACAAACCAAATCAACAGGTAAGCCAGGACAACTCAGTATGAATACTATCCTGAATGCCACAGCTTCCTCCTTCCCCACCTTCACCCTGACTCTGAGCAGAAGGGAGATGGAATCTGCAAGTGCCATTTCTGCTACAGGCTTTATTCCTCTAGACAAGAAAGTTCAGGGCCTTCTCTGGAGGAAATACTGCAGGAAAGTACAGTCAATAGTCTATTCTCTTTACTGTCGCTTGCAGAATATCTTGCTGGCAGCACGGGACAGCAGGCTGGAAGCCACTGCTCCTATAGCTCCAGCTGGTATGAGGACAGAAAAAAGCATTTCTATCCTGCTCTTTGTAAGGTTGCTTGAACCTTCACTGTCGTGGTAAGATGACATGGGGGAGGGGGAGTATCTTCTTAGGAAAATAATACTTTATGTTATTAGTCCTTCAGCTACAGAGAAGCTACACTGCTGCTGGTGGTGGTGTGCCATTTCTCAGGTCTTGAGAAACATTCTCACACATATACATGGAACCTGAAATTCTGTACTTTGTATAGCTCATGTCTCACATACAATGTTGTTTCACATCCTTTGCCCTTACTTCACACAAAACCAGATCTATCAACAGACAAGAGCACTGCAGTTGCACTCCTGATTAGTCAGAAATGCTACATCAAGTTATAGCACATAATTCCCAGGATTATCCTATCTTGGAAGCACAAAACCATACCTGCTCCTGATAGTCACACTGTTTTGACACTGTGATTACTACTAATCAGATATAATTTGTTTAGATTCCTTTACTTCATACGAGGTTATGCATCTTGAAAACTACTGGAAATCTGTCTGGAACTTTGACTGTCACTGAAGGGACACAAAACACACCATACTCACATCGTAAAAATGTTATTACCAATGAACTCATGGCACCAAGTCATGCTGACCAAGTTTTATTTATAAAAAAAGAATAATCTTAGATTTACCACATAAAGGAATGAAAGTTTAAGGAATGTTAAAACCTTGTTATTCCAGTCTGTTAACAATCATGGAAACACAACAGCCTACAAAACAACAAAGTTTTTAATATAAGCAAACTATAAAATGGGGGTATTGTCTATATCTAAAAAAATATAACTATAATACTTAACAATCTTCATTTGATGAGAATTCATTGAAAGTTCACAATCAAAGAATGTATCATCAGTCGTTTCCCACATTTCAGTATTCCTATAGAACAGAACACAAGTATTCCAGGAACACCTAGAGCAACAAAACAGTATATTTTCAAGAAGCCAGCATAGGGTAAAAGCCATCTCTATATTAACCAGCAACAGAAGTATTTTTCAGAGATAAATGAGGAGACAGTGTAGATTTTATAGCCTCATGCATTACCTAAATCTCATATATGCTAAATTTCAGCAGAATTCAGGTTCTGCTAACGGAGACGCTCTCTTTGGTGCTTAAGGAAGTGTCTTAGCTTTGTTGGTGAATGACAGCACCTTCATGGGGAAATCCCCATTACCAAAAAGCCAAAATAAACAGCTCCTCTCCTCTCTCAACCTCACAATTGCAGGTGAAAGAGGTACACAAGGAGGGTTAAGGGCTAGCTGTCCTCTGGCAAAGCTGCACTAGTCCAAGCCAGGGTCACAGTGGTATGAAGGATCACACAAATCACAACCATCCCCCTCGTCAGTCTCTTTCTGAATCAAACCCTGCTTCTATCTACTTAAAATATTCCACATTGTGGTTATAACATAATGGCATTTTTGTACCTTCAGGGTGCCATTAACCTAGGTACTCCATACTTTAACAATGGTATGCCAACTTTCATTATGATGATAATGAATAATAATACAAACCAGCAGCTAATTTAAGAGCATGTCTGTACTGAAGACACAGTACTGACTGTAAAGTTGTATCCATTTGGATATTTTTAAGCCAGGTGAGGCAAAGGAAGGAGCATACACTTGCTGGCCTGCGTTTAGCACTTTGTCATTGTCCAACTATTTACCAAATTCTTGGTTATGCTTCCCATACTGCAGTAGTGTCTGCTGCCATGGCTAGTTTACCTACAGTCCTAACTTAGATGCAACTTAGATGTTTTTTCTCTCTCTCGATATGTTTACAAAAGCTGCAGTCACATAAAACCACATACATACTTCCACACAAAGCCACATCCATACTTCCCCTTATTCCATTACCAGAGTCTGAACCTCTCATCTTACCCAGACAAGAAATGCTTGTCTTTTATTTCATAGTCTATAATGTTGTACGCTACCTATGCTCAAATAGTCACTTTTCTTAAGCATCCTTCTCCTTTAAAGGCATAAGTAGTATAGCATTTGGAAACAGGCTACTATTACCTCCTTTTCCTACTTTGTCTGAGACACAGATACTAGAGAGTTCGTTTGCTTGTTCCCAAGTGTCAACCAGGACTTAAGTTTTCTTGCAGTAGATTCTTGTAAATACAACCATCACAGAAACATTCCATAAAAAGCAAACACCAAAGGCATAATTGACTTTCGCCCTCATTTTGACTCCCATTCCATAACAGACTGGGTATATTTTCAATTCAAAATCAAAAACTCAGACCAAGCAATGCCATCACTGCCACATACCTTGCAGGAAAGTCAATGGGCAGGGATTAATAGCCAATAGAACATCGAATACAGGGAGGAAGAGAACTGCCAAGCACCAAGATGCCACTCCTGCATTCACTTATCGGATAATCATCTTTAAAGGCTATGTAAAGATTTAACAAGCTGAGCAAACTGAGTAACACGACCAGATAAAATGGACAGCCTGATAAATCAGCATGTGCAAGCAAACTTTGCAATGTTAAATTGTCCTGTATTAAAAGTCAGTACTGACCTAGGATTATTTTGTTAAATTGAGAAGTACCTGGCTATATCCAGATTTTAACGGAACTTCTAATCTCATCAGCTACATAAAAGCAAATTCTAATAAACCATAAAATTAAACAAAAAATATTAAAAATAGGACCAATTAACGGCAGAAAAATTCAAGGTCAAACAAGTGTTTTCCTTTTAAGTTAAAATTTTGCATAGCAAGTTGAGAATATCAGTATTTTCTGATCTATTCAGATATCATTTATAATCTCATGTAGTAGCAGCTGTAACAGCAGACCTTTAAACTTATAAGCAACTCAAGCATTCCAGTGTTAGGAGTATTTTGCCTTTTTAAGGAAAAAAAAAAATCAATCATCACACCCACTTGCCTATACTAACTGCAAGCCTGCTTCTGACCCTGGCAAGACAATAAAGACTATAATCAAGAGTAAGACCATTAATCACCTGGATGAATGGAATCTACAAGGAAAGAGCAAGCATAGCTCACATGAAAGGACAGTCTCCTTTTCTAACTTGCCCAAGTTCTGTGAGGGTTTCAACACATGTATGAATAAAGTGAACCCACTGAACATAACATAATTGTAGAGACAGTAGATTGACAGGGACTGGAAAAAAGGTAATTTTATAAACTGATAGCCAGGTAAAGGATAGAGAATAAATAAAAATAAAGTGTAATAGTCACTTTCCAGAACTGAGAAAGGTGATGGAAGCCTCTGGGGATCACTGGCAATTAGCTTTATTCACCATCTTTACCAAAGTCCAGCAGAATGGAAAATAGAATAGAAAATAAAATACGTTTGTAAATTAAACAGCTTTTTTTACCCCCCCAGCCCTGCTACATAAACCTGTACTGAGCTGTACTGCCACTGACCCCACCTTAAAAGGGGTATTAAAGCATGGAAGAAGCCATACAGAAAATGTAAACTTAAAAGAGTTAATAAGAGGGGAAGAATCTTTTCTGTTGCTTTCCCCAGTAAGCTGTTGGAAGATGATGCTGGCCATCGAAATCTTGTCAGACTTCCATAAAAGCACAAACAGCACGTTTTCAGCCAGACACTGACCCTAACACTGCAGATCCTCTTTCGCAAAGAGGGTACCATCATGCAACACAACGTCATGTATTGTCTCAAGACACTGCTTCCACAGAAATACACAAACACTTTTCTTCTTTATCAAAATTTATATTTCCAAGCACATCTTTACTATGTATCCCAACTATCCTAACTAGGATTAGTATCCTATCCTAATAGGACAGTATTTTTTTAATTACTAATGGCATATAACTTTTAACTAGCTACACTATCATATTAAATCAGCTATAGCAGAATATTTGAGCCCAGCCTTCTATAAAAACCAACACGCACCTATTCATTAGAAAATACAGGATTATCTCTGAAGTAAGAAGAAATCACAAAAGGGGAGACAGTTAACAAAATCTGCCATCTGGTCTACATACAAGGTAGACATAATAACAGTGACCAAAAATTTTTACTTCACTACATAAATAGTAGCAACAGCCCAATAAGGTAAAGAAGGGATGTTAGTCTTCTACCTGTAGATGCACTAACTATACGTATAACGCTTCAGTATTTTAAGTCCACAATAATATTCACTTCAGATAAGACTAAGCAAAACTCCTGCACAACTACTCTGAATCAGAGCAGCAAACTCTGCCCTCAACAGCCATCCTTACCCTGCTTGGGTACTTCAGACCCTCACTGTTAAAGACACAGTCACGGTCCCGGAGCATCAGCACTACAGCAAGTCTGTGACCCCAAATCCTGGTAGACCTTGCTGCCTCTCAGCAGCAAGTCCAGAAATAAGATATTCTGCACATCATTACCCATCTTCTGGCTCAGCCAGCACTTCTCACACAGCCAAAAGCTGCATCCAACAACATTTACTACTACAAGTTGAGAGACAAAGTAAGTATAGAATGACATTTCAGAGTATGAAGCCTCAAACATTAATTTTATATATAATAAGATTGCTAAAATGCTAAATCAATGTCAAGCACAAGACCTTTTTTCTTTTGTGTTCCTGTACTGCCACCTAAAGATCAGAGAAAAAAAAAGGAACAGTAGTAGACAATGTGACTTTTTATCTGTAGACCTGGAAATGAGTGGTAATTGTTTTTCTGATATCTGGCTTTGAACAAAGATCACACTGTGTATTAAATGAAAACCAGATCCATTAAATAGTTCGATTCCACATCCCACTTCAGCAGTACTTCACCATGTACGGGTATATGTATCACTCACTAATATAACAAATGCCATTGAGTAAAAAGCCACTGCCTTTAATTACACGAATAAGAAGAAAGTCAGTTTGGACAGTCTTGATCTATAAGCACCATCTAGCCACAGTCCATTTTACAATGGAAGCTAGATTGGTGGAAAAATATTTTTAGCTTCCTTATTTAACTGTTATCACTATTTAGAAAAAAGACAAACTCACAAATGCATAACCTTTCATGATGTGTCAGTTGGTAACGCCACTATTTCTCCCAACCAACCTTGTCCTGGTTACACTTCAATATCCAAACACTTCCGTTTCATTCCACCTGTTGCTGCACTCAGCCTGTCTTCTGAAGTCTGCAGCCTCTCACACCTTGAAAAGGTACAGGCAGCCACCACCCCAAAGGACTCTGATGTCACAAGTCAGACTTCACAAATATATGACCTAAAAAACTTTTTTGGTTTTGGTCTTTTTAATATACTGGGGTTAGATGCCAAGCGTGACCTGGAACACATTGTCAAAACTTTCTCTGGGAAAATGAGGATCACATTATTGTTTCTTTAAACAGAAGCTGAGAGGTCCTGTAATGACACGAAGAAAAACACCGAGAATGTTTCAATAAACAAAACATCAAATACTTCCAAAAAGAAAAAAAAAAAAGGCAAAAGCTAGCAGTATTGAATTGTCTCTCTTCTTCAAGTCTTGGTAATTATACCTGGTTTTGGATTACCTACCAATGTTTCAGGTATTAACCTACAGATCTCCTACAAACAGGTCTATCACCATCTATCTGGCTGGAAAATTGCTAACGGGTAGAAAACATTTTGATTGGGCTTTGTTTTTTAAACAAACACAGTTATGGTGGGTTTGTCAGTTTTCAGTTGTAAGGATTTGGGGAAAGAAGGCAGGCATTTATTCAACTCCTGCCTCAAACCCACATGCCCCTCACACAGGACAAACTCGCGCAGGCGGCCCGAAACTCAGCCACCTCACGCCGCCCATCTCACCAAGGCTGGTGCCTAACGGCTGCCGCCACCTCTACGAAAGCCCACGGCCGAGCATTACGCAGCCGGGAACGGCGCCACGCTCGCAGTCATACGGACTGTTTCCCTGCGGGGCTACAGCGGGTGAGAACTTCACCCCCACCACAACCGGCAGTGTTCAGCAGGGCGCCTCCAGTCACCGCCAGCCCGCCGCCCAGCACCGGCACTAACGACGCCCGCCCGCGGCGGACAGCCAGCCCAGGAAATCCCCGCCCGAGCTTCCCAAGCCTCCCGCGCCCGAGAAGGGACGCCCCTGCCAGAAACACCTTTTAAAAAAGGCCCTCACTAAAAAGAGCGGGAGGAAGCGGCGAGCCCCGCACCTCAGCCCCGCCCGCTCGCTCCCTCAGGCGGCACATGGCCGCCGGGACCCGGCACACCCACCCCCCCCGCCCGACCCCAGCCCGGAGCGGCGGCGCTGCCCCGCCTCAGCGGAAGGGGCGGCGCTGGCCGGGCGGGGCCGGCGGTAGAGGCGGCTGCTGCGGTGTCCACCCGCCCGCCCGCCGGTACCTCCGCAGGCAGCGCTCGCACAGGCGGCCCAGCTGCTCTTTGGTGACGACGTAGGCGAAGGGCTCGGCGCGGTAGAGCAGCTCGCCGGGCCGCACCCGCCGGCGGGAGCGGAGGCCGCTGCCCTTGCCCGGGCTGGGGAACCGCTCCAGTGCCGCCGGCTCCATCCTCCCGCCCGCGCCGCCACAGAGAGAACGCGGGGCGGGCCCGTCCGCCACGTGACGCGGCGCTGCCGCCGCCATCTTAACTGAGGGCTGGTGCCGCCCCCGCGGCGGACAGGAGGCGGCCGCCCTCGGCCCGCAGGGGCTGAGCGGGCCTTTTCAGTGTCCGTTTTTCCTGGGTGAGACCAGATCTCTCGCCTGTCCTGGCAGGCTGCGGGCAGAGGGCGGCCCTTTGCCCGGAGCGGCGGGTCAGTGATACGTTTCCATTAAGGCATCACCCTGTGATGCTAAACGAAGTGGTTATCGATATTTCTATGGCCAATCACAAGTAGGAAGTACGTTGGAGGTTTTTTCAGTTACTTTGTAACTCTGTGGGTTTATTGACTTGTTGTAAACGTGAATGAGGCAGTGAGAAAATGTCTAATCATAAGCCTCATTAATCACAAGGGTGGGGACCCCTCTGACACACAACCTCGCCACTGAGCAGTCCCGCCTCAGAAGCAACCTGAAGCAGTAGGAAGTTCCAGCTGCCCCATCAGCCGTGTCCAGCACCATTACGGCTTCATTTCCATCCCGACTCAGCCTCAACCTTGACACAGAAGTGTAAGAAAGTACGTACAAAAGTAAAAGTAGCGTGGGGACCTGTGGAGAAAGCGTCCCCGCAGCTTCGTAAGGGAACTTCCCCAGGACCCCACTGCGCAGGCGTGTGGGGCCCGCCCCAGCCCAGAAAGCCCTTCCAACTAGGTGGCTGATGCACATGAACGCAGCAACTCCGCTGCATCCTTCAATGTACCACAAAGGGAAAATCATACTGATTTTGTACTGACGCCCAAGGGTTTGTCAGTGACTTTTCTTCATTGATGTGGCATTGAAACCAGCGTAGAGAAGTCAGACCTCAAGCAGGAGCTTCATTGTATGTAAACCCATTCATTGCAGGTGATAAACTTTTCAGTTCATTATCATGACACTTAAATTCACAACCTTAGAGAGCCCAGCTACGCTAGCAAAACTCCAAGTATGAATCCCTGAAGAAGGGGGCTTTCATCAGCTTGGCAAAAGCTGTACAGTGAAATAAGCTACAGAAGTCCAAGAACAACTTTTGGCTGACATTGCATTTCAATTGATATGACAACGTAACTGTAGTAATAGAGGCTTTTCTAGTATAGACAAGCTTTTAAACACAGCATAAACATTTTCATTGATGCAGTGTTGGATATTTCAACATCTGTAAGAAGAGCCTGGAAAGCTGATTCTGAATATCTACATCTACAGTTTATAGACTGGTCTGCCTAGGAGGGCCATTCAACAGAGTCTTTGAGCAATTGCGATTAACTGAATGCCAAACGCAGATGTTTTTGGAAACATGAGTCTGAATTTTCTGAAAAGTATTGGAATATGTAGCCATAATATAAGTGGTAATTCAGCCCTTCACTACATTTAGCTGAATTAATCACTGTTATTAGTATGGTGTTTTTATATGTCAACCACTGACCTAGACAGGTCGGACTTCCCAGCTATTTGAAATGCATTACACATTCTGGACAGGAGCAGCTGTCAAGGCACGTAATGGAGGCACTTTGTGGGAAATATCACTTAATAGTGGCTGATGCTGCTGAATTAGTCATCCTTCCTTACTGCCAGTAGATGAGACACCATAGTGGAAGTTTAGCTCTTCTATCTCAAGACAGTATGTTTTACAACATGAATTTACAGAAAGAATTCTCCAGTAATGAAATAATCCAAATTCTGTTCTTTAGTCATAAACATGCAATACCCATTCTAACCAACAAGGCAGAAACCTGAATTTTTCTGGGAGCAAAATATGGCTCAAAACACAAAATAGTAACTTTTGGATTAGTACAAAATCTGTCACTCTACTGGCATGGAATAGCTATCAAATAATTAGTTGAAAGCTTGTAAGCACAGATTTTTTTATGAACACATAGGAATCTCCTGATGAGGCCTCTTCACTTCTAATGCTGGTGTGCCAGTTAAAACTTGATTCTTGAATGTAAAATTAAAAAAAAAACAAACACAAACTCACTGCAGAAGCATTTTAAGCAAATTCATAATAAATTTCACTCATAGCTACATAGACTTTTACCTGTTGATTTTTTACTATGAACTTTACAAAAGCTTTCTACTTTTGAGTCTTCCCTGCCTCAAACACATTAATTGCCTTCAGATGGCAGAAACAAGCTTCTGAATTTCATCAGCATAATTTCTTAGCTGTTTGTCTATTTGGTGTCTTATCAACAGGATCAACCACATCAAGCGTTAAAGTCGCGTTTACATTATGAGTAATTGACTGTTCCATTTGGTGTATCTTAACTACCCCTAATTTTGCCTGAGCTTCATATGCTTGCTGCGTGTTGTGTTCTATCAGCTGGGGACAGCCAGCATGTCTATTTTTAGCAGTGACATGTTAAACAGCGTAAAGACGCAACAGCTATTGAGCAAGGATACAACGTGAGTGAATAAACAGTTCCCACTGACGACTTGTCCTTTCTGGGAAAGTTACTTGTTATTTCCATGTTCTCAATGTTTACAGAAGAAAGCTACAGCTTTGCTAATTAAAGGCTTGCAAAGCTTAGATTGGAGTTTTCAATCTACAGCCTCATAGATTGTGTTTAGCCCATTGGAACAATTAATTCAACCTGTTTCTCAGGAAGCCTCAGGTTCTCCCTATCAGACTTACACATCTTAAACTATACCACACCATCTCTCAAGTTTCCGGTTGATATTATCATTATGACCTGCAAGGCTAAGCTGTAATTATTAAAATGTCCAATGCTGAACAAGCCTAGTAGCCAGTATATACACATTCCACTTTAACAATCCCTCATCACATCATCTACTATGTTAATTAGTACAAGGTCACAAACCCTTCTTCTGGATCAAAAGCGAACTACTAACTAGAGAATCCGACTTGACTGATCTCCTAATTCCAAGCAGGGAAAAATCCCATTAACTGGGCGTTATAAGGACCAACTTTCTTTCTCTTTGTGTTTGCTCTGATTTTAATATAGTTAAGTAGTAAAACTTCAGGCAATTGCCATCACCATCATGTAATTTTCTTTTACAGGCAGATGGATGGCACAAATATGAGGGCCATTAGAAAAGCTTACCACCTCAAGTTACAATCAATATACAAACTATGATATATTGGTGCTTTAATATGGCATGCCAAAAGCCATTTTCTTGGCAACTCCTCTAAGAAACAGTATTTGGAGAGTGGGAGCAATACTTAAAGAGTTCTAGTTGATAGATGTATCATGTGTGTTCATGTTTTAGAGGTTCATGAATTAAATCGATCTGGGGGGAAAAAAAAGGAAAAAAGAAAGGAAAAGAAAAAAGAAACCACAACCCCACAGTCTCAAAATAATTGAAAGGAATATGCTATACTGTGGACCTTGGACCTTCTCTTAAGTATGCTGTATGCATGTTGTAACCTTTATCTCGTCCAAGATCACAGACTCAAAGACAGGAAAACATAGGAAGAAATAAAACTGCCCCAAAGCTTGCAGATAATTAATGTCATTTTTAAAATATATTATTTTATATCTTATATATAAGTAGTGTCATAACACAAAACTATGTAAAAAAAAATTGAATTGTGCAACAGTACTGAGCGTATAGCATCAACTAATCAAATCCATATACCTACTTCAATTTCACTCCCCTGCATTTATTCACGTACATCAGTAATGTTCACTTCCTTTCATCAATACCATTTTACCATCAATACCAAAACCATTTTTACAATGACAGCCACTGTTCTCTTCATTTCACATCTGTGATCAGGGCTAAACATATTGCTTACACTTAGACTTGACAACAGAGTTTAATGGCATTAAATCTCCTCATTTCAAGTCCCCAGTTACACAATATTCCTTCCACCTACAGACTCCTGCTGTTACCTTGTAAGCCTCTGCGTTGGCTCAGTAAATGCTGTTTTCCAACAGCATCAAAGATTCACAGCAAATAATTTCCTTTTTTTCAGTTCATGGTTGAAATGTTATAGCAACACAGTTAAAGAAGTTGATATAGACAGTGGTGGTTTTATATTTTATGCATTGAATGCTTCTCCTGGTATGTTGATTTAAGACATCTTGCTGCAGTAAGAGCAAGCTATTTGATTCAAGGTGGTGGTGGCGGTGGGGAGAAAATCAGCCCAGGAGACACTGCATTCTTGTAGACCAGTAGATAAGCCAGTTACTATCTACTGAGGTTGAAGAAAGGTGGAATTGCTTCTGATAATTCAAGTTTGCCATTCACGATCAGTTCGTAATGCAAATTATCTGAAATAGTATGAGAAGGAAAGCCTCAAATCTTCATGACTACACCAGAACACCAGTAATGCTCTGAAACAGCCTGCAAATTAAATCTCAGCCTTTCCAGTTGTTTCATAACAAAATTACACAGGCTAATCAGCAGCTTAAACAGATCACTACAGCCTAGCTAGCAAGGCGAACTGAGGCTGCTCAAAGTCAATTTTATTTCTGCAGCAGGAACTGCAGGAGGAAGTCAGAGATGAATGCTCCTCACATCTATACCTCACACTATGCTTCAGAAATACAATTTTGTGTTTGCATTGTTTTGGTCGCTGCTGTTCTCCAAAGCCTGAAAACAGCACAGCCTTTGCTAAAAAGGCACTTTATTAACTCGTCCTCTGCTAAAAAAGCATATTTTTGGCCACAGCTCTTCCCAGAGGAGACAGTAGACCACAGAACCAATATAGTCTGCCAGCACTATCAGACAACAACAGAAGAGTTAGATCGTAAGATAGGAAAAGAAAACAGGAACAGATTGCATTATGGAGTACTATGGCTAAAAGGATATGGTTTTGAAGTGAGTTATTTTGTACATATAATACACATTAAACAAATACAAATTGACAAAGGTGGCAAGTAAGATGATTTTTTCTCCCCCAAACTGTTTATACAGCACTGGATGTTCTGGTGACTTTGTTTTCAGACGTAAAATAAGACAAAGCCTACAGGCATACAGGTGTTCACTTATTGCAAAGTAGAACAGGCTGCCCAGAGTTCTTTTCAAAATTTCAAAAGAAAGAGCTGTCATGACTTTTTTCCCCAGACATATAACAACCTTTTGGTTAAAAAAGAAAACAAACAAACCTCTCAGTCGATGTTTTATCATGCTGTCATTACCTTGTCTTCTATTAACCCACCACTATTGATTTATTAATATTATGTCGACTTTAGCCTGCAAGGTTTTTAGATCAGGAGACAATATAACAGATTCAGCGGTTGTAAAGACCTGTGTATTTTGGGAATCTGTGAAAGGGCATTCGCATCACTGAGCACTAAAATACAAACCACACAGATAACGATATTTGGTCTGTTATGTTTTTTCAAATGTTGTAAATATACAGCAGTGGAACAAAAAGTTCCATTTAAGTGGTACATCCAAAAGCATCAGGTCACTAATATGCTCCTGGAAAAGATGCAAAGTTTGTCCATTCTAGATAGGATTGTCATCAAATAACTGCGAATCCATTACTTTCATCCTGTGTAGAAGGGCTCTTGTTACTTGCTAAATTTATTTTCCTGTTTGGACAGGAAATCATCTAGCTATCTCTCATTTTACTTAAACTGTTTCTTATCAAAGGAATCTCCCAGAAGCAAAGGTCATCTTCCAAAAGACAGCAGCTTTAAATTTATAAGTTTATGTTTCTTATACTTTCCAAGACTTCATCATGGAACCAGGTTTCAGTAAACATACTAGAGTTTTGCAAAGCCTCAAAAAGACGCTTGTAATCTTCTGGGTATAAGTTACGCATTTCAGCAGTTTTTGGAATTTCTAGCGCTCTCAGTAATTTGCCACTATTGTCCAAGCTCCATGACCTGAAACAAACAGACAAGAGAAAAATCACAAGTTGTTTTCAGTCCATACTGCAAACAGGAAGAAACCTCTGCTAAGAAGACATATAAATACCATATAAAGCCTCCAGCAGACATAGAAAATACCAAACCACATAAGCCTCCTCATTAGAGGATGGGTGCCCTCCCTCCTCTGCCCCAAGTGCATAAGTCAGCAACAGGCATTACAGCATAAAAAGGGGTTATTCTTCAATGCCTGGGAAATTAAAGCCAAGGTCATCTTCAAGATGACCAAGTATAGCATGAGTTAGTATGACTTACACCTCTCCAGGTATTTTCTTCTGTATATATAAACAGCTGTATCCACTGTCTCCCCATCTACATCACTGCTGTGAAAACTTGAACTTTTATAAATGTGCATGTACATTAACTATTTCCCAGACAAGAAAAGCATGTGTGAATATTCAGAAGATGCACATTAGAGGCCTTCAAGGTTAGCTCCACTTCCTGGCCGAAGGATGGAGCGGAGATTAGGTATACCACTGAGCTTTAAGAAAGAAACCCATTAAGGCTCTTTACACTTGTCTTTGTTAAATGTATTACTGGAATTTACTGGGGTTTGGGGTTTGTTTTTTGGTTTTGGTGGTTTTTTTTCCTTTCTGGAAATTAACTTCTATAAACCACTACCACCAAATGAGAAATGTATTATTTTTATTAACAAGTTGAAGTCAATGCTTTCCAGACTGCAAACACTTCCCATTTATGGGAAACGGAAATCTACTGATCATAAAGCAAAGTGAATAGCCCCCATGTAAAACCAAAGAGAATAATTAAGGAGATTTGCATAATTGGTAAATAAGTCTAAAGCCT
Source organism: Phalacrocorax aristotelis (assembly GCF_949628215.1). Lineage (NCBI taxonomy): Eukaryota > Metazoa > Chordata > Aves > Suliformes > Phalacrocoracidae > Phalacrocorax > Phalacrocorax aristotelis. The sequence continues at coordinate 119,830,386 of NC_134278.1, read as the reverse complement.
AATTTTTTAATTAGATAACAGAAGGCCATTTGCGGACATCCCCACTCCACCTTCAATAACCTTTAGCTGTTTTCATTAGCATTACTTTGATATATATTATAAACTGAAACTCTTTTTCAGCTTTTAATTTCCATACCTGCAAAACTCTTCATAACTTTATTATATGTCTGTAAAGTGAGTGGAAACTTCTTGCAGATACATGACCTCACCTCCATTGGAGGTACAGATGATTACTGCACATCTACATTCTAACTACTTGTCGACCTTCCTGTCAAACCTCCAGTTTTTATCGTCTGTGAATACAGGCCAGGAACAGTCCCCAAATTGCTGTATCGTGGGTTGTAAAAATGAAATCTTCTATAGGTAGATAATTAATTTTTTTAAAAACCCAACTGTATTGCAGCTGCAAATTAATACTGCTCTGAGAATATATTTTAATATTTTCCTATATTTCTCTGAAAAGAAAAAGTATAAAAACTGTAATTCTTTCTTACTTACTTTAATCTATCAGTAAGTCTAGACTTGGGTTTAGCAAGACACTGTTTCACCATGAAAATAAAGGTAGCTGAATTTGTGGGCTTCAAGCCTCCTACAAATAGATTTCGCTGAGGAGTCAGTCGTACCAAACATAAATGGTCATTTGGCAGCCACTGGAAGAAAAGCAAAACAAGCCAATGAAAAGTCATTTTTAAAACAGTGTCTGTCTTTAGCTAAGAGTGTTTCATCTGTACCACCAGTAACATTTCTTAAAGAGTTTCAGAAGTCTTAACAAGATGATTTCGTTGGAAGCCAAGGGTTTAAAATGTTATTCTAGGACGAAGATGCTTTACCTCTCCCCACTCCCCAAACAGGAAAGGAAGCTGGAAACAAAACAGACATGCTATCACTTTGGTTTTATTTTTAAGACTGAACTTTCTAAGTTGAAGTAGACAATATGGGCTTGATGTGAGTGTTCAAGAGATTATATGGCCTATAGTATTCCTATACTATGCAAGGTATCAGATCTGCCTGCCTTTTCTATATAAAAACGGAATTCTTTGAGTGTAACGCTAAGACAATATTGTAACTTGAGGATTTTATGAAATTGGGAGGGAGTGGAGTCTTTAACTGAAATAAATGTACTTCTGAATCGGCAGCAATAGATATATCATCCAACACATCTCACATCTGTACTTCTCCTAAGGCTGCCACAGTACATCTTACATAATCCACCTGATCTGCCTCTCTACATGGCTTTACAACAGCACACTTGAGCGTGTCAGGCACACCCAGTCAATTATATTCACTAATAATCACTTATATTGTAAAGTAACATTTCAAACAACACTCAGTATACTACCCACAGCAGTTTTCTGGGGAGGGTAAAACTAAATAGTCAGTAAACATGCTTTTAAATTTTTGGTTTTGAATATAAAAACTCTTATACAAAGGAACATAATTACTTTGCTAAAAGAGAAAAGTAAAGAACTTTACATAGGGTAGTTTTCCACTTCTCAGTTTTACACTTTTTGACTCACACTTTTCAGCAATTAACTAGCACATGAGATCCATCTACACTGGACACATGAATAACCATCTTAATCAAAACCAGCAGCATACTGATTGTGCTATTAACTGTGGTAACACTTGTTTTCTTCAAGCAGGTAGATGCGACCCTGTCAGTAACTTCTTTTTCAAAAGACTTTACCTGTTGACATCCCTTTATGCTGTTTATTCACTATATTTTTTCCACCACAGACAATAAAAATACTATTTTATCTCAGTTTCTAAGCTAATAGCAATTCTTCACCCCACTTCTGATGCATCTACATGCTGCCCATAAGTTTTAATTAGAAGAACACTACTTTAAAAATGCACCACTCACAGCCAAAGATATATGTGTAAATGCCGTTACAAAGTCATTTTAACCTTTAATTAAAAGCAGTTTAGCTGCTTCTCAAAAACAAGAAAAGCGCACACAACGATCTTACCATGCTTTTTGGTACTGCCAGTCCCCCATTTTTCAAATTAGTTACAAATGATGACCAAGGCTCCTATGGGAGGGAACAAATGTATTACAGAATTGAAGTGCTTTGTTACAATTTGGAAAAGCATTTACCATCAATCCTATCAAATTACAAGCTTACCCCCATTCTAAAATTTACTTTAAAAACATGTAAATATATTAGAACTGAAAAAAAAAAAAAGTTGAATAAGCAGCACACAAAGGCCAGGCTGAAAATGTTATTTGATCACACTCCTGACAAAGTATTTAAGTAGCACTGGTAAATTATTTATAATCAAAGAAGTTGTATATACTACAATACATTAGAGGGGCTACCTATTGGTTTCAAGTTCAAAATTTGAACCAATGCTAAAAACTGACGGTGACCATAAGAGCTGCTGTACCAAATCCAAAGTCCCACCAGCTCAGTAACTTGTCTCCTGAAGCAGCTGCAAGCAGATGTATAGCAAACACTGTATGACCAGGGCATATGTATGTAATAGGTTCATTCCTTAAGCATCATCTTATTCTTCAACTCCTTAATATTTACCTTAATATATACCTTGTGGTATAAGGTATTTGAAAGGCAATAGATAATAAAACTTTTAATTTTAGATTAGCAAAACATCTAAACTACGAAGGTAGCTTCCTAGAAAAACAGTACAAACATAAATCTAAAATCATAAAGTAAGTGAAAGTTGATAGCCATGTGCTCAATGTGAGGGTGGGGTGACAATATAAAAAACTTTTTAAAACTAAACCATAGCATGTTTGACAAGGTAAGATAACAGGAGAAGCAGGCCTGCTTGGAACATAAAGGCACCAAGACTGACAAACGTACTTCTGCTGAACACAGCTCAGGAAGTGAAAAGCATACATGATGGCAAAACACAGGGGACATAACAAAGAGCAGACTATGACAGATTGGAAGAGCAGTCTAGCAAGATAAAAAGACTTACCTGTTGTGCAAACATCCTTTTCTTATCTACCAGCTTCTGAGAATAAATTATTTTGAGTACAGTGGCTTGTAATGAAAATACTGCCACCATAGCTAATAACGATGCTGCTTAAGTGAAAGAGTTTCACATAAAACACAACCATTTCAAGTGTTTATATTCAAAAGTTTTCAATAGTTTTCCAACTAATTTAATGTCAAATTAGCTTCCAATTAGTTTACAATACTAAAACACCATGAATCCTTTTCTAAAAGGATGTCCATAGCATTAAACCATATCAGCTGATACAAAATACTTACCATGTGCAGTAGCTGAATTTTACATCCTACTTGCCAAAGTACAGTAAGTGCTTGGTAAGCCTTCATTTCCCCAGGCTTTGCTGTTAAAACCTAATAAAATAGCAAAGAAAGAGCATTTTTGTTGCAAAAACTAAGATTCCTTTCTTATCTAAGCAAAATCCTTATATCTATAACAAGTGGTAAGAAATACATCCATAAAATTCCAAGGTAAAGTTACGTTAGGCCTCAAATACCTATTTTGTGCTATTTTGGTATATCTTGTCAGAACACATGATTAGAAGACATTATGGCAGTCTAAGTATTTCTTCACAGCAGTTGTTTGGATAACTGAACTGTGTAGAAATTTCCAGCTTCTACTTTCTGGTCCCTTTTAAGGCAGAGAAGTTTCACACAGAAGAGAAACAGGGATCATATTTTGTACAAAAACCATCACACAGGCAGTTATCAGCTCACACCGATAAAATAATATTCCCAACAAGACACACAAGCAGAGTAAGCCAAACATCAGGTCACTTCACTGAACATTAAGCAGCTTGCACAGTCATCATCCTGATCAATATTACAGATCAGACAACTCTTAGGGCAAGAAAAAAAGAAAAACTTGCGGTTATTCTCAAACAGGACAAAGAAAGAAGTAAATTGTAGCAGGGAGATTTAACTTCTTATAATATATTTAGAGAGCCTCGTCACATGATCAACAACAACAACAAAAAAACACCCAAAAATGAAGTTCTAATTGCATTTACTTCAGTACACAACTCTCATTTAACAGGGTTCACAATAAAACCAGAAAACTTAATAAAAACTACAGTGACTGCATTAAATGAATAGGCTGCCCCCTATTAGCTCAAAAATCTGGCCACTAAAAACATACCATTTATTTGGGTATTTCAGTGGTGTCCAACCTGTCATTCCACAGAAGACTTAATTTTTTTCAGTAGGGTGTCAGACACAACACAGGTTCTGTAAGCACACATGTAAGTCTTTGCTTACTTCAAGTAATTTCAAAAAGGTTTGTAGCTCTGTACGAACCTCACAGTTTCACAGAAGGAAAAGGTACCCTTGAACTGCAAGTACAGTTTTGGAGGTTTGGGACAGCGTAATTTAGGAACACGCAACCCAGAAAGCTGCTCTGCAACTTAGCGTACAGAACCTCGATAAAGAGCTATGTAAATGACTCATATTTTGCCTCAGTTTTTTTCAGGACTGCATACAAAAGTGGCTCAAGAGGGCAAGTGCATCTCACTAAGTATGGTATTTAGTAACTCCGAATCTTCTTCACAAGGCATTTTGAATTCAGTCTTCACTGAGTAGTACCTGCAACTAGTAAACAATTTTGTTCCAAAAGGACGTTACAGAATTTAAGCATCTCACAAGTTACAATGGAAAGTAGCTAGTCTGCTGCTACATATCCTTCTCAAGGATCAGCCTTCCCGTCTGTAAGATTTGTCGTTATGTGACAACAGAATGTTATCTTGCTATTACTGTATAAAGAAAACAAGTAGGAAACAGGCAAGACTTAATTCTAGCAGAAAAAGAAATTCACTAGCAAAAACATTATATGTGTAGACAATATAAATGTTTTTGTGTTCTGTGAAGCACTACTTATTCTCTACTACTTGTACAATCTTTTACACATACCTTGTACTCTTTTTCACTTATAAAGATGTTAAGTTCTACTCTTCCATATCTGTATATGGAACTGCATTCATACAGGGCAAAAAGAAGCCTCCAAAGTGTGTTCCTTTCCTTTTTTTGTGGTAAGATTCCAAAAACTTTCACAGGTACATCTGTTTCAACAGTGTGTTAAAGGTTCTTTAAAATTTTGCAATAGGTACTCAACAATCTCATTAATGCTAACGTCTAAACTGCAAACAATTACGAAAAGAAAGTGTCAGCACATGTTGCCCAAGGACGAATACAATTCAAGCTTTAGTCAAAGCTAAGCCCAGTTTGCATTAGACTAAGCCTTTATTAAAAGACAAGCAAATAGCTAAGATTTCATATTGTCACAAGGGTTTTTTGAAGCTATCAAGAACCTAATTAAAGCTGAAGTGTAGGAAATAATACCCATTAATCCAGCATATATATTAAATAGAACATGCACCTCAAGCAAATCCCAAAGATTTTGCCAAATTGCCAGTGCACCCTTCAAATGTATTTGTAGCATGTGTGATCATATACGTATACCTGCCCTCCAAGGAACTGCTGCTACACCCATGGTTTCAAAAAGTTTGTCAGAACAGATAGCAGGTGGTTTCACTGTTCCAGTCACCAAAGGATCCAGTCTAAAGAAGTCGCCATAAATTACCTTTAATTGTCCATCCAGGCTATTCTCTAGGGACTGAATAAAATTAGTTTCAGTTGAAGAAATCTGGACACAGTAACACATTAACCTGTCTGGCAAAACACGCAACCCAAACAAAAAAAATAAAATGTTCAAGCACCACCTGTCTACAAGAGTCAAATCTCAGAGCTGCTGCTTACAGCTGATACAAAGAATAGCTTCCCTCATTGTGCAGGGCATTTTGACATTTTTGGGACACTCAACTGGAGATTTTAAACACATTCTTAAATTAGTAAGATGTTCTGCAATGTTTCACAAAGGAAAGCTACACTCTTAATGGTTTACAACTGGAATTCTTCATATATGCAGAAAGAACGCCTTCTACACACATTGTCAGATGAGAGTCTTTGGTTCCAAATCTCTACTTGACAGCATCGTAACACAATCCTTCTAGGGCAACTTCTGCTGCTGTGTCTAACCACCTTTGAATCCATACCAAGCCAAACTGAACAGGAGAGGACCACGCATGTAAGTGTGTTAATATTACCAGTCAATTGCAGGACAATAGATTAAATAATACCATGAAATAATCAGAATAGCCAAGCTATTTTTACAGAGTTCTGAAAGCTACATAAAGACATCTTGCTTAAACTTACACAGCTACAACAACTCTGATTAGTATTAGCCTCGAATTTATGCATGAAACTATTCATTGGAAGACTATGAATCTGAATTCCTGCATATCCAAAATGTCAAATCAATTAATTATAAAATAGTCTGTTGCTGAATGTGCAATGTAAAACCAAACAATACCTGCTATTATTATTATTTCAAATGTTACAAGTAACTACCACTGGCTAATTCCTTTTTGATCCAACAGTTATTACACAATTGTAAGTTAATTTCTTACTTTCCCTTTAATTAGGTTTTAGAAACATGCTACCAAATCAAAAGCGTACCTGTAAGTTTGGAAGAAAAGCTGAGTTACTTTCTAGAGCTACCACTCTAACACCTGCATTGAGCAGAGTTCGGGTCAAGATTCCAGGACCTGAAGGGAGGAAATAAAAAAAAAAAAGTGCATTTTTTCTAAGTGATTCCCTTTAGTGATTTTCCCAACACAACACTTGGGACAAACCACCTTCAACAGGAGATAACCTGTGTTTGTTTAAACACACTTCAAAACAAGAGTCAGGAAAGATATTTACACTCAGCTTGCCTTGAGATTGCTCAGTGAATCACACTAAGCACAGCATTATAACTAGTGACTGAGGAACACTAGATAAAACGTTTCAAATGTTTCTACTACTTTTTCTTCTGCCAGCTGAAATATACTTTGAAACCTTACCCATATTGTCTCTACAGGTAAAATACCCTCTGCAGAAATATTAAAAACCATTAAGTAATTGCAGAGGGCTAGCTATGTAACGGCCCACAGTCTTAGGTGCCCTTTTACTGACTACTTTTAAAGTTCGCCTACAGAATCAAAAACACTACCTGGACAGAAATTTAAAACTTTGCTATAGAGTAAGCAGGGATGTAACACCAGTGACTCAGGTTTCCAGACGGAGAGCTCACTCGTTCCGGCCAAGCTCTGTATAAACAGACCCCCCGGCCGCCCAGCCCGGCGTACCCACAACACGCAGGCGGCCCTGCCGGTCGCCAACGCCCGCCCCGGGAGGGCACCAGGGCGGCGGCCGGGGCAGCTCCCAGCACGGATCCTGTCCCGGCGGGCCTGGGCAGCGCCATCACGCCGCGGAGCAGCCACCCCCGCCCGAAACCCCCTGGAGAGGAAGGGCCCCACCCCCTCCTCTCAGCACCACCTCGGCCCCGGGAAGCCGGTTGGTAGGGCCGCAGCTCACACTGACCCCGCAAGGTCACAGGAGCACGCCGAGCAGCGCCGCGTCCCGGCGGCCTCGGCGGCGTCGAAGCCCCGGAGGGGAGCCCACCGCCGGAGGGCGGCGGGAAGGCAGGTGACGGCCGGCCGCAGCCTCGGGGCACCTTACCGGGCGCGCACTCCAGCACGACGGGCTGGGGGCCGGGACTGGCTCCACCCTGCAGGCAGCGCTGCACGGTGCGCGCTAGCTGCGGGCAGGCGATGAAGCGGCGGAGCGGCACGCCGGTCTGCTGCAACTGCTGCACCAGCTGCTCCGTCTCCGCCGCCTCCGGCACCCGCAGTCCCGGATTCGGCCACTGCCCCGCCGCCCGCCTCGCCGTCGCCCAGCACGACGGCAGCCCGCACAGCAGCGGCCGCAGCCCCGCCGCCAGAGCCGTCGCCAGGAGGCGGCGGCAGCAATCCGCGGCGCCCGGCGGGGCCCGGCCTGCAAGCATCACCTCACCGCGCCGCCACCGGCCCCGCGCTAGCAAGCACCGGGTGCACGATCGCCGCGACAACGGGAGCGTCACTTCCGCCTCTCCCCGGCCTCTCTAGCGCGCTTCCGCTCTATCGTCGGAGGTCTCTCGTCCCGCCGTCCTCTCTATGGTGTCAGCCGTGCACCGCCGGCAGCCTGCGGCAGCGGCAGGACCATCCCCCTCACGTACACGCCATGCCGGCTGGCGGGTCCCGGCCGCCCGAGTCGCCGCAGCGGAGCTGAGGTGAGCTGACAGCGGCTTATCCGCAGGAGGAAGGGAGATGTTTTCCCCCGTGGCGCGCGCGCCGCCGCCTTCCGCTCGTCCCGGCCGCCCCCGGGGGCTACGGGGGTGTCAGGGCCGCCGGGCGGGCGGCGGCGAAGGTGCCGTCCCCGCCGCCTCGCCTTCGCAAGGCGGCGGAGACAGCACCTTCGCCACCGCCCGCCCGGCGCCGGCGGCGAAGCTCCGCCGTGAGGTGAGCGAGCGCGGGCAGGGGTTAAACGGCCGCGGCGCGTGGCGGGGGAGGCCGGTACCGGGATGGCAGGTGCCGGCGCTGCGGCTCCTTCACCCGGAGCAAACCGGAGGGATAAAACGTTGTGACGGCGCTTGGCCGTTGAGGAGAGAGGGGCGGAGGGGGAGGAGGCAGGCAGATAGCCAGGCAGCCTTCGGCCGGCAAGAGACGCTCTGCCGGTGGAGCGGTGTCTGCTCGGTGTGTTGGTGGAAGTCCCAGGAGCTACGTATTTAGTTTGAGGTTTGCCTGGGTGTTTCACGGGAGGCTTTGATCTTCGCGTCTGCAGCTAAATAGTCACTTCGGGACTTGGTTCTTTGTATCACCCTGCCGCCCTCAGCAGGTGCAGGATCCTGCTCCGGCAGATCGACGTCGGTCCTCGTCGGCTTCTTTCTGCCCGACACCGTCTTGCAGTTACGTTTTAGACAAAACCAGTAATTCAGTACTTTCAACAATTTCCCTAACGCCTTAACGAGAAATAACTTTAGGACCATCTTCAAAACGTATTCAAGTTCTGCGAAACTGGAGTTCATCCTTCAGAGATACTGTGCTAAAACCTGGCAGTGGCAGGTGAGTGGCTGCGGTGTGATGGAGTTCGGGGATGGCAAGAGAGAACCCCTGCTCCCTCCCTAGTCAGTGCAGAAGCCAAGAGTGATCTGGCAATCACAGAGTAGACTGGTCTTCAAACTAATGGCTCAAAAGTTGATTTTCTGGTTTTGTTTCTGCAAATTTTGTGCAAATTGCTTAATTTCTTATGCCTTGTTCCTCTGTTTGTAAAGTGAGAAATTAACATGTGCCTACTTAACAAACAAAGTAATTTTGTTTGACATATCTCTATCAAACAACCTGGGACAGAAAATTGTGGCTGTGCTATTCTCTGGCAGATCTGCGTGTGGCGTGGGGAGGGGCTGGGCTGAATTTAGGAAAGGTTGCAGATGCCTCATCAAATGCAGTAGTTCTTCATAACTGCAATTTAGTTTTAAATACTCTGCTCTTTTACACTGAGTGCTGTGATAGTCTTCCCTGTACCTCAAGGGGAATGGACAGACTGTTCAGCTGGATGATGGGATAGACCTCAATCCATTTTTAAACTGGACTTTATGTTTTTAATAGCTTTTTTGCTCTCTTACTAATTAGTCTGATAATTCAGTAATTCATAGGACTTCTAGAACATCGAGCAGAACTTGGTTTTCTTAGAGCAAGTGTTTAGTAATGTTCTAATTCAGCATTCCTTATCAAAGTTTATTGATAGTTATGGCCATAGAAATGTTAGGTGTAGTTGCTGTATTACCATGTTGTATTACATATATTTTTAAGGCTTATTAAAGGATTTTGGAATTTTTTGTTGCCAGTCAGAGCACTCGGGAGTGCTAGGGTCTTGTTTGAATGGGCTGTTCAGAGTAATCGAGATTATTCAGAGGAGTGCTTGCTAAGAAAAGCCAAAATGCCCTGACATTCTTCATACATTAGAAATAATACGCTCTTCATGTTTTTATTTACTTTAGCTTAGCATTTGCCTGCATTGAACCATAGATCTCTATATGATAAATCTATGGGTTGGTTTTCTGCTTCCCCTACCCCCCAAACTGCCAGATATATACTGAATTTTGCATGTGTAAAGGGCTACCTTTTCCTGACCTAGTCATTTATGAAAGTGTTGACTGACTTGAGAAACTGTTGAGACCTTAGGAAAATGGTAAGTTTTGTGTATTTTTTGTCTAGAAGTTACAATGCAGAAAGTTGTTTAACACATTAAAGTGTATCCCAAGGACATTTGAATAGTTATTTTTAAGTTAATAGCTGACAGTGGCATATATTTTCTAGGTTAATTCAGCTATTGCCACATGCAAATATTTGAATTTACAGTCTTACCTCAGTCTTATGTCTTTGTAATTTAAGTACATTTTTGAGTGCTCTGAGATTATTGTTTTCTCCTAATTATTGTTTTTTAAATAAATCAGCGAAGGAGTCAAAAGGGTTACCTGTTTGATTGGATTCCAGCCTATGCTTGAACCAAAAGAACTAACTAGTTGTACACGTCAAAAAGATCAGTAAAGAGGTATTTTTCTTCTCAGTGGTTCTAAATGTCTTTTGCATTTACTTTTACTTGGCTCCATTTAAAGTTTGTTGGTTTTTTTTTAAGCTAATGTTAAAGTGTTAGTCTTTTAGTATTATTTTGCTATGTATTAACGATTTAGCCATAGCAAATATGGACAAACATTTCTGAGGAAGGGGGGAAATTGCAGTAGTACATACATCTTGATCTCAGTTTTTTTCACACTCTTATGCCCATGCTTCATTTTAAGTACAAATTCAATAGAATTCCCATCTTGCACAAAAGAACCCAGGAGGTACATGAATGGAAATTTGCAGGATCATAATTTTTCTTGTCTGGGTAGTGATACTTATCATTTGAGTTTCATATTTGGCTCAGAATACAGATTAGTTTGTTAGTGTATAATTGTTTTAGAAACTCTTCATCTTTTTATTTTATTTACCGTATCCCATTTTATCATTAACTCATTGTAAAATTTAAGATTCATTCTTAATATTGATTGTTTTTAATTGGGCGTATATTGAAAGGTTTGCCTGTTACCAAATACCACCTGTAGTATGAATTTTGAAAAAAGCTTCTGTCAAACTGATGTTCAGAAAAAGAGCTGAAAGAATCACTTAAGTGTCTTATCTTCAGTAATGTGAAAATAAAATAACCTCTGATATGCTTGAACTGGCAGAAACATCTTTGTGCCTTGCTGAGATGCAGGATGTCACAGAATCGTTTTCGCTTACTTTATTCAGCAGACTTCCATAATCTTGTTGTACTGCTTTGGATGGTGACCAAGGAAAATAGTAGGAGCAGTAAGAGATTTCTTCAGAAGTGCTGTAAGCACTGTGCACTCAGGAAAATAGTCTCTAGGAAGAATTATTTTTAAAAAATTCAATCAGAGTGTAGCCTCATTCTTTTGTCCTATTCCAAGCCTATACATGAACAAAGGGTATGTCCCAAACACTGAAGTAGCATTTAATCCTCTTGCACAATCTGGTTTGAGATCCAGTGAGTTTGCAACCTGTGGGTTGTATTGGACATCTTCCTTCTAAGTGAAAATCAGTCTTTATAATGAGGTCAGCAATTTTGTGTTCAGAGCGACTATGCTTTATAAACCCTAACTTAATGCTTTTTTCTTTGTAATCTTTTTGACAATGAAAAATGGCTGGACACATGGATTTGGGGGAGAGGGGTAGAGTTTTTTGGTGTTTGGCCAAGCTATTAGTAGTAAGGGAAATACGGATCCAAGGTTCCTTGGAAGCTTGCCTGCTCCATGTGACAGTGTAGCTTCCAGTGTAGCACAAAAAACCTGATTAATAGGGAATTACTGCCCATTAAAAGTGGGCTAGATCAGTTGTGCAGATCACTGGACAGTGAGTGCTCAGGTACCAGTTAAGTGAAACTATCAAGTTGTTTCTCGCTGGAGATTGTTTCTGTGCACTAGGTGTATGACCATGTATGTTAATATAAGCTTATTTGGAAAAAAATTATGTTAAACCATTCCTCCTTTGCTATTTTTCTGTTATAGTAACATGCTGTTTAATAGGAAAGCATTTCTGCACCATGTGCAGATTGACTTTGCAGCCTTACTAACACTGCAGCAAAGTTCTCAACTGACAAAAGAGCCATTCAGCACAAAAATAAACATTTTTAAATGAGGTGATGCCTTGAATTCTGTCCCCACTGATGTTAATAACAGTGTCCATGTCTTATTTTCCTGTATAATGAACACTAAGCAGCAATATTTTTGACATTTTCAGTGGAGAAGCAAAGGGTTCTGTAGTGTGAAGACTGTTGCATAAGCTGTGTATTGTAAGGCATTTTGGCAGGGGTACAAACTTTCTCACTCTGTGCTATATCTGTTCTGTGTATACAGAGAAACTCAGTCCCTAGGGCTATCAATCTGGCATCTTTCATCAGCACTAAATTTACTGCATATATTTTTTATGGGCATTCAAAAAAAAAGTGCTATTAAACCTTTGGGGACAGGAGTAAAAACATTCAAATAGGTGCATCTTCTGTTTACTTTTCTCAGAATTCCTCTCCATTGAATTCTGATGAGCACATTCTGCTGACTCTCAAATTCACCCAGCCCATGTTTGTGTGTATATCCTGTCATAAGTCTTTATTTTGAACGCTTTGGCAATCTTATCTTGCTCAAGAACTTATCACACTAAAGAGGTTTTTTAATCTTTTTTAAATCATTTATCTACTTACTATATAACTGTGATGTCTTTGAAAATGTGTTGCGAACTTATAAGGTAAGTTTATAGGAGAAATTGTTAGTGTCAAATATTTCTGTAGACAAATTTTGGTGTGTTGCACGCTTGCTTTTTAGGAACAGAGTTGCTTAGAAGCATGAAGCTTTTTCTACTGTTGTTCCAATACACTGCTCCATCTGTCCAAACTGAATTGCTAATGTGTGGCCTTATAGCGTAAGCTTTAACACTGCTTTTTTCCGTCCATGGGATTAATTTAATTTTCTTGTTTTATTTTGTTTGGAAAAATAATATTACACTGCAGGGCAAATTCAAAGTAACTTCGGGATTAAAACAAAAAAAACCAACTAATCTGGGGTTTTTTATATCTTTGTAATATGAGCGTGTTTGGAAGATTTTTAGGTTCATTTGATGAATATATTATTGAAATAATATGGAAATTTGTAATGTACATTTTGGAAGTTCTGTTCTAATGGTTAAAACTTTGCATTTCGTGTGTTTTTAGCCTCAAAGTGAGGGCATGATGATCTTAGCGCTTTAGACCAACATTTCAGCTGGACCTGCATCACAGTTCATGTGTTGTTCATTCTGTTGTTATGGTTGGCTACTGGCAAAATAAACAAATCGGGGCATATCTGTCCCAAAACTGGGAAGTTTGTAAGTTGTTAAGTAATATTTTGGCATCTTCCTTTATTCATGTCTTTATAAAATAAAGTGGCATTCACCGTGCAGAGCTGACACATTTGATCCCAGGAAGATTTTATGACAGCTGACATAAAATTACCCTTTATCCAATGTTGTTTTTGTAACTGCCTAGTTTCTTCTCTGGATTTCTCTTTTTCTTATGGAAGACTTTCAAAGTCTACTGTTTCAGCGCTGAAATATGACATCATTAGTACAATGAGAAATAGCAATCATTCCATGTGTCTACAAATTGTAAATCTTCTCCTTTCTTGGTATCATCTAAACTACCTTGGTTTGGGTTTTAAGTGAAATCAGTTTTTACCCTCTTGTAGTAGTGGTGCTGTTGTATTAATGTTTGTGATATTTGGGACTTTGTAATGGAAAGATGCTTTTTTAATGGAAACTATGACTTAAAGTGGCCTTGATAGTAAGAGTTTTCTGAAAAACTGATCTAAGACAAATTAGATCTCTGTTTTCAGACTCGGGTAGTACAAACATGCATTCAAGTTCTAATAGAAAAACTGATAACTGTGTGCTTTGGAAAACCTCTCCAAGATCTATTAATCAAAAGTTATGTGTAAATTATTAGAGACAGCTCATATAGCCAGCATCTATTTACACAACTAGAGCTGAAATGAACTACCTTAATCCTGTTGGAAACAGAAGAGTTCAAACAGCACTCAAGGCTAAATTCACCGCTGGATTTAAGTGGTTGCAGCTTCATTAACTTCCATCAAGTTATACCATTGATTAATTTTGGGGGGATTGTGATTTGTTTAGCATGGGCCTTCTGCTTTATCCATGATTAAGTTCTCACTCATGCATTTAAGGCCAAAAAACTTGACCCGAATTTAAGTCCTTGTATGGTTCCCTTTACCAAAATATCTATTTCACATTCTTTTTAAAGTATTCCTTTTTGTTATATCCCTATGAAATAAAGTAGTATTTTGTGGTTAAGAAATGCATGAAAGACGGTGTAACGGTTTTACTGACTTTATGGAGGAGGTTCAGAGCAAAGAAAGCATTTGATCTCAGTCATTTGTATCTGACCCTGAATAATGCAGAAACTAGACCATCCTTCCCTTCTGAAATATAAAAGCAACTCATGTAAGATTTTGATAGGGCTGCTGGATATTCTAATTCTCTAATGATGACAATTATTGAAGCTGTGACAATTAACTCTGTTCTTAATTAATCTTCCAGTTGGATCTGCAGGTTTAATAACAAAGGGACCACAAGTATGTATATATACTTGTGGACAAGAATTGTTTCATAAATTTTATAGACAGATTTCCATCCTATTTGAGGTTGCTTCTGACCTTGATATAATTTAGGACCTAATTTAATATTTTGACTATGCTAATTTTCTCTGTATGGATGAGGGCTATAAAACTTGCTCATACCTCAGGTGTAAATTAGAGAATTCAATCTCACTATGAAATTCAGCTGTCAGAAGGTATTGAACACTCTTGTTTCTTCAGATGGGCAATTTTTAGATAATTGCCTTATTATTCTTGAATCTCCATTTCAAGGGACTGTATTCTGTCATCTCTGCCTTTTCATATATGTCTAAAGTTGTTACCTGAGATCATGAGGGATTTTAGATCATCGTGTGTTTTTTATCTACCTCGTATGAGGTGGAAGGATGCATCAGCTTTCTCAGATCCTGGTAAAGTAAAGATTTGGATAAGAGTGAGATGAGTTGATTAGTTCCCATAAAAATCTGTACTGATTTGCAGGACTTTCCCCTGTCCCATAAGAAAAAAAGTACCCATCCTAGAAAAGAAGGGTAAATTTGTCTGGTAGGCAATTTTTAATTTTTGTTATACTTTCTAAACAAACTTGTGCACTTGTTCTGAAGTGTAACAACAATCTGGGAGTTGTTAAATTAGAAAGAAAATAGAAAAATCAAAAAAGGCAAATTACTTCGTCTTGTAAGACTTAAGGAGATTCCTGCATCCCAAGGCAGGGCCAGTTACTCATAGGTTATTCCTGACCAATGTTTGTCTGGACTGTTTATAAAAGTGCTGCAGTGGTGGGAGTTCTTCATTCTCCTGAAACAGTCTATTCTACTGCCTTTCTACCCCTACCTGAGATACGTTCGGGTGTTTTGCTGCAGACAAGAAAAAAGAAAATGAACACATCAAATGGTGAGCTCCCCTTTTGTTCTTATACTGTTCAGTGAAAGTTGTCCTAGTGAAACTTGAAACCCAGAACTTTTCAGACATTTGGGGGATTGATCACTGTGTGTTTTGAGTGCTGAAAAAGCTTGTTAGTTCAGATGAAAATTTCATGCAATCTCATCTGTTCTAATAAAAGATACTATTTGTTCCCAGACAAACCTCTTGTATTTGGCAGCTGACAGAAACATGTTTTTATAGTAATGTTAAATGTGGAAGAGTAGATTATGCCTGGCAGTATGTTTATTATTGTTTATTAAAGCTGTGAATAAGCAGTATGACTAGGAAGCTTAGAAGTTGAAAATAGCATGTGGGACTTCCTCTCAAAACCACACTATTCCTGCTGTTTATAGCATGCCTTCAAATGCCACTGCCACTTGAGAAATGTCACTTCAATGTCAGGAAGTGCCAAACAACCAAAGTGTTCATGCTCAGACATTTTTGTAAATTCAGTGAAATTAGATAAACCACTCCTGCATCTGGAGTGGTTCATTCGTGGAGGGCAGCAGACTTAACAAAATGGAGAGAGAGACCTCCTAAACCATGTATCTGACACAGAAGCAGAAAACACGTATAAAGATATTTTTACCCCTAGTTTCAAAGCCAAACATAGGGCAAACTGAACAGTCAGGAGGATGTTAATGAGATTCGCTCATAACGAGGCTATCCAGTAATGGGATTGTACATAAGACTATCTCATGAAATTATAAACTACTAATGAGTCTGTGCTAAAAGACAGCACAACAGCATGGTAATTTTTTTCTGCGGAGATGTCAGGTTGGATACACAAATATTTTTATTTCCCTTTCTTTAGAAACAGCAGCATTCCAACCGTTAAGTGTTGCACATAAAACACAATGCAGCAGAATTCTGTTAGCTGGAAGTGGTCTGGCTTTGTGAGATGGTTATAACTAAATTAATTGCCTACCTTCTTTATCCGTTGTCTCTTTCCTTCTGCAGCAAATTGTGTGGTGTTCAGGTACGTCTTCAACAACTAATACTTTTCTCTGCTTTCTTTCTTGGTTGTGGTGAAGCAGGGGGCACTCTGAAGCAATCTGGTGATAACGTTCCAGGTTTCTTTAGGTGTATCTTGGCTTCTACATCAGCAGAAGAAGCAAACGGTTGTAGTGAAACTGCACTAGCATGTTCTCAAAAGAACATATGGGCTTTTTGTTTATTAGCTCCCGTAACAGCATAGTAGGCATTGTCCTTTTTCTTGCAAGCTAAAGAACTCATAATGCTGTGTTGTATGTAGTCTTTAGGTACTGCCATGTAGCTACTCTGTCGTGTAGAGTTTCCTCTCCATTGCTGCATCTTCATTTTGGTAGTAAATATAATTGTTCATAAAATGAGATGAATGTTCTTCCTTGTATGCAGAAATTAATGTGCAATAATAAGAACTTGCAGTACATGTTTTGATTTTGTATGGCCGTGATAGTTCTCAGGTTGGTTTGTATCAATTTGTAAAAGATGATATTTATCAATATGAAATGAGATACTAACATTTAAACGTGGTTTTGTAATGTATCTTTACACCAGCTATCAGAAAGATCAACAGATTTATTCTTTTTAAGAAATTTATGGTTTACGTTTAGTCGGTCTTTACATTTCAGTGTTTCTATGGTTTTCCCCTTTTGTTCTAGTGGTCGAAGCACCAGCTCTGTAAAGACAACAGTTTAAAAAAAAATCCTGTTTCCTTTTCACAGAATCAGCATAATTTCTTTTTCCTCTAGGACTTGTAAAGCTGCTTGTATTAAAAAAAAAAAAAAAAACAAAACACTAAACTAAAAACCTGCAACAATAAAGAAAAATAAATTCCCTTAATCCTAGGTACTATCTATTTTTTACCTGTCCTTAAACCTGAGACTTGCTTAATTCCTTTAGAAGTATGGAGATTTTACATCATCTCTGGACAGCCTGTTTGGTTGTTTATATGGCAACCTTTTCTAGGTTGAATAACTGTTACCACGTGTAGTGCTGTCCCTTCCTCTCTAGAACAATTACCTCACTGTGATCTAAGTTGTGCACAAACCAAAAATACATGGCTGTCACTGATGAGTGCCTGGTAGGACATAATGAATCCTCTTGTGCCTGTAACACTGTATTAAATCTCAGGAGAAAAAAAACCCACTTGGTCTCTTGGTCAGTTTTCTGTTTGGTATCTCTTAGTGAGATGCTTTTCATCAGAGTGGAATGATTGGTTAAACCCATCAGAACAGGATGACTAGATTAATCCCTATTTCATATAGATGTGCTTCATTTTTCTAAAAGATATGGTGTATTCTGTTTGTCTTAACTGCATGTTATTCCTTTTGGAGCACTTATTGCTACAATTAATTTTTTAATTAAATCCTCAGAAATACTTATGACTGCTTCCAACAGCATATTTTATACAGCTATTGTGTTTTATCGTCAAAGTTAATGAAAAGATTTAGTACTCTGGGGACCAACCTGAAATGTCCATCCAATTTGAATAGAGCAATATAGGTGATACAATGGGGAAACTGACTTTCAAAGAATTAAAAGACTTAAGTCTCCCTAATTAACATAGAATAATTAAGTGGCATGAGAACGAGAGCAGGAAAATAGTGTCTTTGGCAGAGGAGCTATATGAAGGCAGTCAAATGGAATAAAAAAATTATTTGCCATAAACTTTTTGAATGTTAGAACCTTTTTAACCTTTTGCTGACAGATACGGTGTTATGATCTTGACCTGTTCTCTAAGATACTTCTGAGATCAGTAAATGAAATACTATGCTGTATATTCAGTAAACATTCATAAAACCCATCAGCTTTCCAGGATGGAGGAGCTGTGTTAGCATGAGGGTTTGGGGGTGGAGGGGGAGAGAGAGGGGTGTTGTTTGTTTGTGGTTTTGGTTTGGGGTTTTTTTAATGCTCTCTTCACATTTCAGCCAGGCCAGGAAAGATCCTAGTTCTTCCCTTTTTTTCAGAATACAGTCCAAACAACTGTATTTAAGGTTATGTTTCCTTAGTAAGGATAGATTGAAGAAAGGCTCTGTACACACAAAAAAAATGAGCAACTTAAAAAGTTGTTGAAATTATATGAAGTTATTTGAAGTATGTGTAAGAGAACACTGAAGAGCATGGGCTTTTTAAAATTTAAATTGACCTAAAATAGAAGTGAGTACAGTGATATTTCTGTAATATATATACTGTTTGTCTTAAACCAAACAAACATACAGCTAATTTCTTCAACACAGACTTTGTCTTTTAGTGACTTCTCAAGTATTTTCCGTCATATTTTTGATTTGTGCTACAATCACTATGATTATATATGCTAACTGCATGAATCTGCGTGGCAGCTGGAACTGAAGCACTTTCACTCATCTGCACCTTTTAATAGAGGTCAGCACGGTTCTACTCAATGTTAGCTTTTATTGCAATTTTGGGCAACCAGTGAAGGGAGGAAAGAAGTGCCTCGGAGCAAACAAACTTTTTTTTTTTCTTACCATGTTTGTGTGTACAATTTATTTCAATGGCAAAACAGTAAATACAGTAATTGCGTGTCAATGGTCTGTTAAATCTAGTTCAAATCACTAGTGATTTTAACTCAATTTTTGTTTATAAACAAGTGTTTCTACTTGTGTTTTTAGGCAGAGCTAAAGTTCATTCTCACAGGATTTAACCTCACTTTAGTACCTGCCTAGTGCTTTGGTACAGGCAAAAGGAATAGCAGATAGCAACACTGAAAACCAGGAAGGAAAAAAAAAAAGGAAAAAAAAATGGGATGGGGGACGGGATCCTTTTAAAAGATCAAGGCCAAGACTGTTGTAAATTCTTTGAACTAGCTCTTTCTGGATTTTCATTCTCTCAGGAGTCGTAAGGGTTGCAGAAAGGAATGGATTTTCAGGGCTACTTTTGTTTGGAGAAATATTGAGTTTCAAACAGTAAACCAAGAAATGTTGATCTGTGCTAGCTGCAGAAGCTCTCCAGCCTCTCAGCTAGAGACAGACTATCATTTTAGCCACATGTTAAAAGGAAATGAGTTAATATTTTCTATCAAAATGTTAGCTTCCTCTATAGAAAATGTCACCTGTCAAAAGCATCTTTTCCTCATTTTGCACAATCTAATAGGAAACACCTTGTTCAAATGCATTCGCATTTCTGTTGCCCTGTGATAGCTGTTGAAAGGATGAACTGATGTCTACTGATAGAAGCGAGAGAGTGGTGGTAGGGCTTCCTGATTTTTAATTACTGCTGGTAAAACTAATTCCCCGTTGGCTTTGGGCAATTTACTTCAACCTCTTTTGTTTGATATATCATTTAATCTATGAGCTGGGGAGTACAGCGGTTATCATTATTTCATATGCTAGGAAGAGTAAGAAGTGAACCTTTCAAGTTTAACATGGTGTTTGGGATTTTTTTTTAATGCTTTGGAACAATTATCATCAATAAATCAACGTAACTATAGTGTGGGTGTCTGTAAAGAGTATCTTCTATTTCTGATTCTTGCCATTCTGATTAAAGTTCTGTCTTTCTTTTAACCTTTCATTTTGTGTTTAACTCTTTGAGAGAAAAGGGCTTGATTAAGGAGCATCCTTCTAATGAACAGATGCATTCTCCAGATATGTATCTTCTCTAGAGTTCCCTTCTTTGTCTTCTGGGCTCAAGAAAAGCCAATTCCCTTATCTAGTTGCCAAAGGAAAATATGACTTGCATCTCTAGTGTACAATTCATTAATCTTCTAGAATAAAATAGACTATTTCAGTTGGAACGGACTTATAACAATGATCTAGTCCAACTGCCTGACCAATTCAGGGCTGACCAAAACTTAAAGCATGTTATTTAAGGGCGTTGTCCAAATGTCTCTTAAACACTGACAGGCTTGGGGTATCAACCACCTCTCTAGGAAGCCTGTTCCAGTGTTTGACCACTCTCTTGGTAAAGAAATGCTTCCTAATATCCAGTCTAAACCTCTCCTGGTGCACTTTATATGTAATAGGATAGGCAGTATTTTTTTGCTAGACTGGTATGGCTGGAAATACTTAACAAGTTCTTCAGATTGGAAGCAAAGCTGGAATTGTCCTAGCTGGTGCTGACTTTTGCTTTTGTGTTGCCCAGCTAGTGGTGATGGTAGTTTGTCACCCTCTGCATGTTTCCCTGGTACTCCTCACGGTCTATTTATCTAGCCTCTCCTTTGTATGCTTGTCTGTGAGGATGTTATTGGAGACAGTGTCAAAGTCTTACCAAAGTAAAGGTAAACAGCATCCATTGTTCTCCCCACCTCTGCTGAGACAGTCGCCTCTTTGTAGAAGCCTATTAAGTTGGTTAAGCGCTATTTACCTGTCATAAATTCACACTGACTGCTCTTGATGAACTTCTTGTCCTTCATATGTTTGAAAATGGTTTCTAGGATTACGCGTAATATCACCTTCCAGGGATTGAGGTGAGGCTGGGCAGCCTGTAGCTCCCGAATCCTCCTTCTTGTCCTTCTCTAAGATAGGAGTGATGTTTTCTTTTTTTCCAGTCCTTTTAGCAACTACAAAGGTATGGAGGAATAATTCAGGGAAAATCTTTTTAGTAATCTTTAACAGAAATAAGTTTTTGTGTGTGAATTTATTGTCTAAGGCATTTTTTTCCATTTTCCTGCAATTTGAGTTCTTCTAGCAAGCAAAATGAAACATTATCTTGTATATTTAGCAAGTGTGTGTTTCAGTTTTTTCAGTTGTATATACCAGGATGTAAGATTAAAGAAGGCTTGGTGAAGACAGATTTCCTAAAATGCCTTTTCATTTAAAGGAAGGGATAGGAAATTGCTGTAGGAGGTTTATCTAAAGCTCTTCTATAGTACAAGAGTACTTGCTGATTTTTGGCTTCACTATTTAAAATATGTGAGCTAAATCTAATGGAGCTGTATTTCATCTATATAGTTGCTAAGTCAAACCAGCAGTATTGCCATGCTTCTAAAAGCTGAAGGTAGGAACCAATGCAATAACAGACCTGTGTAAGTACCATGTAACTGCTTCTAAGAGTTACCCTGTTTTCCTATGAATATGCATCTAATTGCATATTGCAGTTGTTTAGAGCGGCATACTCACAAAAAGGGAAAATTGACCCCTGCTGAGAGCAGGTAGGGGATTAGGTTTTTTATTAACAAACCATCTGCTTCTGTGTATAAGACATGTTGAATATTTTATTGAAAATAAAGTGACAATCTGAGTTAATAAACAGGTTCTACTTGCATCTAATTCTTGTAACAGAGTTAATCTATCTGCATATTTGATGTGATACCATCACTGACATAATGAAATCTGTTCTGCTTTTATTCCTCCCCGGTTTATTTTTATTTCAGGCAAAGTATGATCTTATGTGACAAGAATGCTTTTGTTCAGCCATGGATTTAAAGAGGGGTGGTGGGGGTGGGTTCTGTTTATCTTTTTATTTTTCTCGTTACCTCAGCTGTAACACTGTGAGCACTGCTCTAAAGATCAGCTGTGCTTTTGGTCAGGTAACTGGAACCAATTATAATTGGATAAAAATACAAGTTCATAGATTGTTTTTTGTATGCAAGTATGCTTTGCTTTAAGACTTACAATGGGGTAATGGATTACTGTTTGAAAGAATTTACCCATACTTTTAAACTGTATCACTTGGCTAATGTGATTCTTTATTGTCTGGCATTAAGTACAAGGCTATTTATCCATTATATTATATATGTATTATAAATGCTTCTGTTGGTTTTATATTTTAGGTCTAAAAATATTCAGAGGGAGATTAAGTGGTTCAACAAGTAACGCTCTAATGGATGACAGAGAATTTCCACCAAATGATCTACAAATAGACTCAAAGGACAATATTCCTGCTGACTATAGGGTGGAAAGTTTGGCATCTCATTTGGTTTCTTCAGCTGATGAAAATGAAAATCGACTTGACAGTGATGGGAATGAGGTTCTGACCAGTAGTAGCATTGCTATGGGACGGCAGGATAAAGGTGAGCAGGACAGCATCAATAATAATGAGAATATGGACAGTGGAGACTGTACCCCAAGCTGTAAGGAAAGTGAGACTGAGAGGAGATCTGTAAATGTCCATATGGACCCTCAGCTGGAGGAAAAGACTATTACAGAAAAGCAGCCAGGTGGAAAAAGAAGTCCAAGAAGCAAAAGAAGTTCCAGTAAAAAATCTAAAGGTACTTCATAAAAAAATGTTTTTGTTCTGTTTGCTTAAAATAATAACAGTGTAGTTCTTATCTGTGAACTAATAAGAAAGATATATTTCAGTTGTCACACTAATTATTTTTAAAATTTCACTAAAGGGTTTTTTGGGGGGCGGGGTGGTTCAGAACTGTTAATAGTCCTAAATCAGATACAACTCTACATGTTTTTACCTTCTGCATTTAAATGTCGGCTATGTAACAAATGGAATGTGTCAAGGGAGCACAAGTAGAGGGAGGTGCAGAGTTTCAATATGGAAATTGGGCTGACTTCCAAATCAGAATAGCCAGGAATTCAGGCAATATGGTTTTGGTCATTTTAACGTCATGCTCAAGTCCAAGATTTTGGTGTCTTGATCCAGTGTCAAGATTTGTTATCTTGGTATGAGTACCAATTAGCTTGATCTTAGCCTGCTGTTGTCAAGATTTACTTATGTTTTTCAAAGCTTAATCGAGATAGTCCTAGAGCATGCATTTTGGGTAATGAGCTGTTCAAAAATGTGTTTCTACCAATTTTTGATGTTACTTCTCCTTTAGATCTCTCGAATATGAATTGGGTAAGCAAAATGTAAATGTTTACTACGTGTTCTTATTTGAGATGCTTCTTCCCTTTCTGAATGACTAGGATTTGTCTGCATCAACACAATGTGTTGTTATTATATTAGTTTTTTGCCATAAATCATAAAGCTTACGTGTCACAGAGCTGCAAACATATCCATTAAAATCAGTGTGTTTCATCACGTAGGTACCTTTGAAAGTTACTTGGAATAACTGAATCATGCCTGCTTTTTTTTTTATGCTTTTTTTTTATCTAAAGACTGAGAACAGGATGAATTTGTCTACTTAAAATAGACAAAATACAATTTTCCTGTGAAATGGCAAGTCTTTTATGGCCTAATCTGAAAACTGATGATGATCTTGAAGGATTATAAAATAGGTAAAGAGCGGAGAAGGAGGAAGCTTTGTGTTCCACATTATGTATGCATAGGCGAAATCTAGAAGGGGAAAATTACATTTTCTAGTAGAGCTAAGAGGATCCTGAAACCTGTCATCATAGGGAGAATGAGTTCTCATTAAATGATGCACAAAGTCATTAAGTGTGTATTTCAACTGTAGATTTAATGTTTAAAAATTGAAGAAAATACTAAATTAAAACAAGAGATTTGCAGAAGTAATTGAGAACCAGTCACCTGTATGACAGGAATAACAAGTTGATGAAAGGTGACACAGGCGTGTGGACAGAGGCATCTGATGCACTATGAGAGGAGGAAAAGGAGAAATTCACCCAAACAGTGAAAGTTAAACTTTGCTTGTATTCTCTCTCCATTAGTTTGTATTCTTGTTGATAAAAGCAATCAACTGATGCAGAAATACCACAAAACAAGCTGTGCGCAGTAGGTGGCAGTATCAAGACAAAAAGCAGAAATCTAAAATATAGAAAATTGCATGGAAAAATCTAGACACATAAAATACCACAACAGAGAATGTCCTGTCTGCAAAACCCTTAAGAGCTTTGTTGAATTCATATGAACAAACTCTTACTGTACTAATAAAGAACTTTAACTGTTACAGAAGGAAGATCAAAACATAAAATTACATTGTATCTCCCACTGATAACGGATTACTAATTTACATTTAGCTTTTTAGGTATTCTAACATGATGTTTCTCCTGTTTTCACACAATGTAGTGACTGTGTCAATTTCTTGATGCTGCAGATGTCTTCATTTTAGTGAAAATATTCCATTCAATTTTTAACACCAGCTATTTTAAACAACTCCCGAGTATCCCGCTACATAGAAGAACCAGACTAGCTTTCTTGTCTTTATACCAACTCAGCGATAAAGGAGAAAATAATCAAACCTGAGTGGATGGTCCCTATGTGGGTGACAGCAGACCACCACACAAGCAAGCTGGAATCACAAACTAAATACTTGCATGGCATGTATTATGGTGATTGCTTTTTGTCTGATTGCTTGCTTTTTTAATTATTAACTATAGAGAAATCATGAATGAGTTATTTTGACTCATAGCTAAAGAAGAAATTTAAGAATCTCCTTCTCTTTCCCTGTTAGGGTTGCTGTTAAATGTTGCTGTTCTGGAAAAGATGACATTTGACTTAAAAAGCATGTTGTTCATATTCGTTTTCTTGCTAGTGACTAAAGCAATGAACCTGGAATATGGAAAACTACATTTTACTTATTTTTATTTATTCGGGACTTGCTCAGCAGAAGATTGGTGATCATTAGATAAGCCAATCTTCTGCTCTGGACATGTTTTTACTTTAGAAGAAAGAGTGAGTACTCAGGCTTGCAATGTGTTTGAAACCCTCTAAATGTTTGCTTACAAAGCAAAAAAAAAAAAAGGTATAAGTATTTGATTATTATGTTTCTGTATGTGCTTGGAGTGTGTTGGAGCTAGAATTGTCCTAACTCCTACAATCAATAGACTCAATGCAAGATTAAGAATCACTATATCTAGTTGAAGATTCACCTAGTTGAATATCCTGCCCCTGACAGTGGCCAATAGAGGATGGATAGGTAAGAGTATAAGGATAAGGCAAAGAGGTAGTGATTTGTTCCTGTGTTCTCCTTGCCATCAGCGATTATCCACTCAGGACTTCCCCAAGTGGGAATTGATGGAGTGTAATAGCTTACGGTGAATTTGTCACCTGACTTGCAGTTGTTTTTTGAGTCCATTTCAGTGTCCTAGAGTAAGTAGTTCCAAGATCTCACTTATGCCTTGTTGGAAGAAGCACCTCCTTTTAGCTGTCTGATGCTGCAGTAGAGGTATTAGAGTGAATTGACAAGTCTAGGGCTTCCAGATCCCAAATTCTCTCACCTTCTTTTTGTATACTAATAATAGTTTTGAATAGACTGTGATTATATCTCTTTAAGGAGGATACATGTGATCAAAGAAGTGGTGTAAATTTCAGTTGACAAATTTAAACTTTGGTGATTATTCGTGCTTGGATTCCTTGTAATGAACTGTACTGACTTTAGTGCAGTAGAGGTAGTGATTCATGAAGTGTCATGTGCTTCAATGTATTTTTATAAATGTGGACTTCAAATTATCCCTGTTCTCTGAAAATAATTTTGTCTTATTCCAAAAGATCAGTAACTTAATACTATAAAACCACAATGTGTAATTCCTTAATGTGGTATAGCACAGTAACTTGCACTTAATAATTTTTCCCCAAGTTAAATTCGGCAACATACACCTTTCCTGTAAATCATTCAAGTTATTTCTTGAAGCAGCTTGAACGTGGGAAGAAAGTGGAGTGGCTGGGATGGATTTGGTGTTGCAGCAAATTAAATACATGAATATAAACTAGTCAAATTATATGAAAATTCAAGCAATGTTGTTTTATTTATGGTTTTGTGTTGCACTAAACAAGATTTTGAGCTTGCTCAGTTATAATTGTATCTTTACTGCCACCAATCCTGTCTTAAAATCTCTTCTCTTAAAATTGAAATATTTTTTTAGATACTTGCTGGTCTTTTGGTTTTTTTGGGTTTGGGTTTTTTTTTTAAATAGTTCTTGAATGAATCAGTCTGAACCAGCTTTCTGGTACTGAGTACCAAAGAATGTTTAAAAAAAGAGATAACCATATGTTTTCTGTACTAGAAACTTCTGTTTCTGGTGGCTTAAGCTAATGCTACTGAATGTGAAAATTAAAATTCAATTAAACGGAGGACAACCCCCTAATATTATTTTGATAGTAAATGCCTCATACTTGTACATCTGACTTATTCTCAGACAGGTGGCAACAGCATCTTAATTTCACATACTTGCATTACTGACAAAACAAAAATAGGTGAGATGTTGAAAAATGCGTTTGTCATTTTTATTCACAAGGTCTGTGAAAACTGGATCTTTTTCCAAACATAAGGATGCTTCTTTGAACTCTCAGGGAAATTTTCAGAAAGCTTGCTTCTTCCCATGTCTTAGGAAACATTGGCACCCCCAGCTGGGCATAGAAGATGTCAATTGAAACCTCTGAGAGCCTGGCAGAGCAGAAGCTTGAACCCAGCACTCTGCCAGATTCCTAGTGAGTGCTCTGGCCTTTGGAGGGTTGATATCTTCTGTGGTTTTTCACATTTATTGTCATAAAGGCTTTGGTTCCATACTTGAATGGAACAAAATATCACAGAATCCCAGGTTGGAAGGCACCTCAGGGATCATCTAGTCCAACCTTTCTGAGAAGAGCACAGTCTAGACAAGATGGTCCAGCACCCTGTCCAGCCAAATCTTAGAAGTGTCCAATGTGGTGGAGTCAACCCCTTCCCAGGGGAGATTATTCCAATGGGTGACTATTCTCACTGTGAAAAATTCCCCTGTCATGTCCCATTGGAATCTCTCCAAGAGCAATTTGTGTCCATTCCCCCTTGTCCTCTCCATGGGACTCCTTGTGAAAAGGGAACCTCCATCTTCTTTGTAGCTACCCCTTAAGTACTGGTACATGGTGATGAGGTTCCCTTTAAGCCTCCTTTTCTCAAGGCTGAACAAACCCAGTTCTCCCAGCCTATCCTCGTATGGCAGCTTCCCAGTCCTTGGATCATCTTGGTGGCCCTTCTCTAGACCCCTTCCAGCCTGTCCACATCCTTTTTGCACAGCAGGGACCAGAACTGTACACAGTACTCCAGGTGTGGCCTGAAAAGCGCTGAGTGGAGTGGGATAATGACTTCTCTATCTCTGCTGGTGACGCCCTTTTTGATACAACCCAGCATCCTGTTGGCCTTCTTGGCCGCAGCAGCACACTGTTTGTTCATGTTGAGCTTCATGTCCACCAGGACCCCCAGTCCCTTTCCACAGAGCTGCTCTCCAGCCAGGTGGATCCCAGTCTGTGCTGTACTCCCAGATTATATTTTCCCAGGTGCATGACCTTACACTTGTCCTTGTTGAACTTCATAACGTTCTTGTTGGCCCACTCTTCCAGCCTATCCAGATCTCCCTGCAGAGGTGCTCTCCCTTCTGGAGTGTCTACTTCCCCACTCAACTTGGTGTCATCCACAAACTTCATCAGGCTACACTTGATCCTGTTATCCAGATCACTTATGAAGATGTTGAATAACATTGGGCCCAATATCGATCCCTGGGGGACTCCACTTGTGACAGGTTGACAATCTGAAAAAAGAGCTATTCACCACCACCCTTTCGGTGCCACCTGTCGGCCAATTCCCCACCCACTGCACAGACCACTTGTCTAGGCCATAACGCGTTAATTTCTCCAGGAGGCGGCCATGGGAAACTGTGTCAAAAGCCTTGGAGAAGTCCAGGTAGACAATGTCCACCACCTGCCCCATGTCAACCAGGCAAGTCACTTTGTCATAGAAGGCCACCAGGTTTGTCAAGCACGATCTGCCCTTAATGAAGCCTTGTTGGCTTTTCCCAATCACGTGCTTCATTTGACTTGTGATGGCCCCCAGGAGGATTCGTTCCATAACTTTCCCAGGGATTGAAGTAAGACTGATGGGCCTATAATTACCCAGATCCTCCCTCGAGCCCTTCTTGTAGATAGGGGTAACATTTGCCTTCCTCCAGTCCTCTGGGACATCCCCTGTTCTCCATGACTTTTCGAAGATTATGGAGAGTGGCCTTGCAATGATGTCAGCCAGCTCTCTCAACGTCCTTGGCTGGATGGCATCAGGGCCCATCAATTTGTAGGGATCAAGCTCCTGTAATAATTCACATACTAACTCTTCCTTCACTGGTGGTGGGTCTGTGATTGGATCAACCAGCAATTTTGTTCCCAAAGCCTGGGACCCAACAGTGTTGGTAAAGACAGAGGTGAAGCAAGTCTTGAGAACCTCTACCTTTTCAGCATTGTTGGTGATTGACTCTTCTCTCCTGTTTAACAGTGAGCCTATGTTTTCCTTCTGTTTCTGCTTGTTGTTGACATGTCTGAAGAAACCTTTCATGTTATTTTTGATGTTTACAGCCAGTTTCAATTCAAGCTGGGCTTTTGCTTTTCTAACTGCATCTCTGCACACTGTGGCAGTGCCCTTCTAGCTCTCAACTGATAATCCTCCACTTCTCCATTTCTGGTATGCTTCCCTTTTGGATTTGAGTAGACCCAGGAGGTCATGGTTGAGCCAAGGGGGCCTCTTGCTCCTCTTACTTCCCTTTCCTTTGTAGGGGATAAATTAGCTTTGTGCTTCCAATAGAAAGTTCTTGAAGAACTCCCAGGACTTGCTAGCTCCTTTATCTTCCATGGAAGCTTCCCACAGAACTCCCCCAACTGAGTCCTGAGAGAGCTGAAATTTGCTATTCTAAAATCTAGAACCCTTGTCTTAGAGCTGACCTTCAGCATGCTCAGCAGGATCCCAAACTCCACAATATTGGGATCGCTGCAGCCAAGGCTATCACTAACCGAGATACTACAAAGCAGGTTTTCTTCGTTTGTGAATGGCAAGTCCAGCAGTGCCTCATTCCTGGTTGGCACATCTAAAAGTTGTATGAGTATCAATGTATGGAGTAAATATCAATGCTTTGCAAAGTGAAAAAACTTAATCCTTGTTTCTTAAAATGTCAGAAATAATATGTAAGATACTAGTCTTTAGTAAAATAAAATCTGCTTTGGACAGTAAAATTGATTCCAGGAAAAAGCAGTGTATTGTGCCCTTTTCAAGAACATGGAGGGGAAAAAATAGCAGTCTTAGCCCATAACACCTGTATGATGATATGGCATTGTATCATGGTTTAACCCCAGCCAGCAACCAGGCACCACCCAGCTGCTCACTGGCTGCCCCCCTGGTGGGATAGAGGAGAGAATCAGAAGAGTGAAAGTGAGAAAACTTGTGAGTTGAGATAAAGACAGTTTAATAGGTAAAGCAAAAGCCGTACACACAAGCAAAGCAAAACAAGGAATTGATTCACTCCTTCCCATCAGCAGGCAGGTGTTCAGCCATCTCCAGGAAAGCAGGGCTCCATCACACATAGCAGTTACTTGGGAAGACAAACGCCATCACTCCAAACATCCGGTCTTTCCCTCTTCTTCCCCCAGCTTTGTATGCTGAGCATGACACCATATGATAAGAAATATCCCTTTGGCCAGTTGGTCAGCTGTCCCAGCTGTGCCCCCTCCCAACTCCTTGTGCACCCCCAGACACTCACTGGTGGGGTGGGGTGAGAAGCAGAAAAGGCCTTGACTCTGTGTAAGCACTGCTCAGCAGTAACAAAAACATCCCATTATTATCAACACTCTTTTCAGCAGAAATCCAAAACATAGCCGCACTCAAGCTGTTTATTGAACATATATAAAATTATACATGATCCTTTTTATGAAAAAAATTAACTCTATCCCAGCTAAAACCAGCACACATTACTAAGTGTTACTGCCTCAAGAAAAGTTCTGGGTTATAGTGCTACTAAGGCACAAATGCTGTCTTGTGTTTAAAACAGAACAAGGTAGAATTAACTTGAATGGCTCTAAGGCCTTGCTTCAAAATCAGGGGAGTAATCTGAGGGCTGAATTTGATTCCAAGTGAGTTGACAGCTCAACTCTATGTAGGAATAATATGCAGTTTATAAACTGTTAGCAACAGTACCACAATAACGTTAAAATGAAGATTTTTTCATTACAGTTGCTATTGAGCATGTTTCAGTCAAGGTTCATGTTTTGATATGACAGGTGATTATTTATTGCTTAATTATGTGCAGTTTGAAGTGATTTTTTGTTTGGTTGGTTTGTGTTGTGTTTTTATTCTGAGAGAAAAGGTTTGATAGAACATGTGGACCCTCTTTTCTGGTTTCATGATCATGTGCTGAGCAGAAAGCTATATTTTTAAAGGCAGCCTTAATTCCACATCTGAAAGTACTTTCTGGTTTGTATCTTGCATCCAGTTATGTCTCTTGTTGCTTTTGACCCAGAGTAAGTCCAAATAAATACTGGAAAAGCAGACACATGCATTAACAGAGAAAAAGCAATACACCCACATTGGTGTATTGTTTGGTACACCCATATTTTGTCTAGCAGAAAGCCCCGTGAAAATAGCCACCCACAGAGATTATTAGTGTTTCTGTCGTGGATAGTTTACTTAACAAAGAGTTTAAAATAACAAAAAATAGAATGGTGGAGCCTTCAGTGGACGAGCTAATGCCTTCCTTAAGCCCTAAATCAGCGTTTCAATTACAATGAACACAAGGGGGTCTGAAATATGCTGAATGCCCATGCTGAAGAAACAGTCAAAGTGTGATGGTAATTTGAAATGGTGTCCCCGCATGAGTTTCAGAAAATGGGTGTAGCTGGGGAAGAATAACATACTCATCTTAACTTGAGTTTATGAAAGTATATTGTGCACATTTCAGTGGCCAAATTCACTAAATTGTTTAAAAAATCTGAGATTTTTTGTTTTGAAGTTCAGTCCTATGTAAATGTATCAAATTCAATGTTGGTTTATGGAAAAAAAATTGTTCATTAATTGGTGGAATAAGCTGTAGTTTTCTGGTTACTCCTAAGACTGTGTGTTATAGGAAGCCATCATTTATTGCCTTTATTCTCTGATCTTTGTGAATAACTGCTCCAGTCTGTGTACGGGTAGTTGATTTCTCCCACTACTACTGCCTGCTCTACACTTCTTCCTTAATCTCATTTAACATTTCCCAATAACTATCATATTGATGATCAACAATGTACTACAAATATTTCACTTCTAACAATAAAATGTGGGATTTGCATCCGACAGTTTTTCCTGCAATATTTTTGTACTGTTATGCTTTACATTATCCTTCATATATGTTCCCAGTCCTCCATCTGCATGTCTGACTTTTTTGTCTTATATAAAACTGGAGACAGGCAACAGTGGGCTGCTAGGGAACGTACCATGCAGAACCTAGTTTTCTGAAGCAAGAAGTTCTGGAGGCTAAATTCTTGTTACCAACGTAGATCACCACTACTGGCTCATTCCCTGGACTCTCAAATGAACTATCCAACTATCTAGTGGGGTCTTCCTTTTCACTCAGCAGGACAGCCTCCCTGAATGTTTGTCCCCCACAATAGAATCCCACACTGTCATCATCTGCTCCTTTCTGTCCTTTAAGATCCTGTAATCACTGTGAGGAGCCACTGTGTTATCTGAAGAACAGATTGAATTGTCCGTCCGTCCTTCCTTCCTTCCTTCCCCAGGATCTCTCCCTGTACAAGATATTTGGCAGGAGTGAAAAGACAAACCAATAACCTCATTCACACTCTCCTTGCCTACCTTCTTTTTGCTCTTTTTGAGCAAAACTGTGCTGCAGACAACCCTGCTTTCTGTCTCTGCTGTGTTCAATTCAGTCTTAACATGCAAGTTTGTCCACTTGGATCTAAGTATTGATTATTTTAGCTGAAACTGTAACACCAGTCACAACATATTTTATTTTATGTCATCCTGGTCTCTTATTAATAACTCTGTAGAACAGTTTATGCTGGGTGTGTTTTTTTGCCCCAAGTTAAAGTCAGGTCCCAGTTAGAAGTGTTCAAAAATACCTAATGTATGTAACTGTGGTTTTTTTAGGTAGGTGAGCTGACACTGAGACAGACCTAACACAGCTGACTTTGACAAGACCAGTATTTTATTTACTTGCAGGGATGTTATTTAAGATAGTAGGTTTTTATTCATAGCTTTTGTATTGAAATTTCCTGAAAAAGCAACTTGATGTATTTTTTGAATCCTAACCTAAGTACTTGTTCTTTTTAAAGGAGTTCCTACAGTGGGAACCACAGCAATCAAGGAGGAAAATACTCTTATTACAGATACAGACTCTGTGCATGCTGAAGGTGCTGTTGAACCAAATGAAAACTTTCACCAAAAAGAACAAAAGCAAACATTGCAGTCTCTTTTCTCTTTGCTCCATGAAGAGGTTGAGCAGATGGATTCAAAGATACTGCCCCTGTATCTCCACCAGGTACTTCCTATGATTCTGGGGTGTTCCACACAATTTTGTTTTTATTTGAAACCTTTATTCATTAGGAAAAATGCATTAATTCAACATATGCCAATATTTATATCTGGACAGGGTATTTTGATGTATAACAGGTGGTGAAGGCAAACATCTCCTCTAAGGTCTTCCAACACTTTAAATTATGAATTGCCTTGAAAGTATATCATGCAGTTAAAGGAAACTCTTAAGGATGGGTTTTCTAATTCCCCAAATGATGATGTTCTAGTTTGGCACGAAGATTTAGGAAAATCACTCTTCAACATACCTTCAGTATGGTTTGTAAGACACTGGTATAGATACAAGACAGCTGATGTCTATATAACATTTTAAATCTGGAATTATTTTTACTGTTGCAGACTTCTTTCTAGCATGAATTTCATGCATGAATGCTAAGGCTTGTGTCTTTTCAGTATATACTTTTTTATAGCACAGTTGACACACCTTCAAGATCAAAAGAAATACTGTGTGATTTGTAAAGCAATCTTTTTTACTAACTGGGCAGTACATTTTTCTTTCTGGAGATTATGATGCAAAATGACTATGTTGATAGGACTCGACGCAGTATTAATTTATAGTTTAGTTGGGTCAGACTAACAGTGGAGTAGAAGACTTTTTGTTTGGCTGTAGTGTCTAATACGGGCTATATATATAGATACTATACAGTGTCTGATTTGACTTTCCTTTATCTTTACTATGGAAAATTGGATGATTGTGATATTTTAAGCTTCTAAACTGTGATGAAACTCCTGCATTTGTATTCTCTTTCATATAAATAAGCAATTATATTTGAGAAAGATGTTTCTCCTTAGTCTTGCAAATTGTAGATAATTAACATTTGACATAGAATTTTACATTATTTTTTAAATCTGTGTTTGAGTGAAGATATTTGATATCATTCCTTGATTTATTTGAAACTTAGCATTAGGGTTAACTATTTGTACTTTTAGCCATGTCGAATTTGGTGGTCATGCATAGGTCAGTACAAAGGTCTGTTTGGGGAAACAACTCACTCAGGGCAAAAACTTCAAAACGCTTTACAAACATTAAGGAATGTCATTGAACATGACGGAGGTGAAATCTGCTTGCTGCTTTTTAGATGAGGAAGCCAAACCCTAAGAGTAACAACCTTTCGAAAGTCATGCAAGAACTGTGACAGAACTGAGAACAGAATCTGTGTTTACAGATTCTACCACATAATCAAACACCATCTCTTTTTTCCTAAGAAATATCAAACATTTTGAATGGAGTGTTTCAAAGAAAGCTAACAGAACTTACAAGGATCATAACACACTCTTTAATATGGGGAAAAACATAAAGGATTTTAAAGATAGCGTTCATGTTTTCATGTAAAGTGAGTCTATTAAAAATTTTTTTTCCTTTTCCAGTGAATTAACCTGTCATTTTCAGTCTTTTTTTCAGATTGCTAATGCAACCTGCCAGTAACTTTCTTTTCTGCCAACTCTAGCAAATTAAGATTTGAGTCTAGACTCAAAAAACAAGACTCAGTCCTGAGTTAGGAAAGCTAACCTGATTTAGGAAAATTCACCTGATAAACACATGGCTCGGAGTCTGGTACCATCAGGGGAACTGGGTTTTTTTCTGTATTTTGGATATAATAATTTCCAAAATGTTGTATTTTGGATATTAATATTGATAAATTTTGGAATTTTTTGGTTTTCTGATCACGGGGAGGTTTGCTCGGCACTTAGACTGCTGGCGGCAGATGGAGTTCACCTGTCTCAAAGGGGGAAAAGGATTCTTGCCAGTGAGTTGGTGGGGCTCATTGAGAGGGCTTTAAACTAGTTCAGAGGGGAAAGGGGGTATAGCCAGGCCCACTAGAGAGGAGCCTGGGGGTCGCGTGCCAGGGTTGGGGGTGAAATCAAGAGCCCAGCTCAAGTGCATCTACACCAATGCACACAGCATGGGCAACAAACAGAGGAGCTGGAAGCCATTGTGCAGTGGGATAGCTATGACTTAGTCACGATCACAGAGACATGGTGGGATGACTCTTATGACTGGAGTGCTGCGATGGATCGCTATAAGCTCTTCAGAAGGTACAGGCAAGGAGGGAGAGGCGGTGGGGTGGCTCTTTATATTAGGGAGTGTTTCAATTGCATAGAGCTTAGCAATTGTGATGATAAGGTCAAGTGCTTATGTGTAAGGATGAGGGGGAAGGCCAACAAGGCAGATATGCTGCTGGAAGTCTGTTATAGACCACCCAACCAGGATGAAGAGGTAGATGAAGCATTCTACAAACAGCTGGCACAAGTCTCACAATCAGTAGTGGGAGACTTCAGCTTACTGGATGTCTGCTGGAAATACAACACAGCAGAGAATAAACAGCCTAGAAGGTTCCTGGAGTGTGTGGAAGATAAATTCCTGACACAGGTGGTAAGCGAGCCTGCCAGGGGAGGTGCCCACTTGACCTGCTGTTTACAGAGAAGGACTGGTGAGAGATGTGGTGGTCAGAGGCTGTCTTGGGCTTAGCAACCGTGGTATGACAGAGTTCTTGATTCTCAGCGAAGTGAGGTGGGGGGGTCAGCAAAACCACTACCATAGATTTCTGGAGGGCAGACTTTGGCCTGTTCAGGGCACTGGCTGGGAGAGTCCCTTTGAAGGAAGTCCTGAATGGCAAAGGAGTCCAGGAGGGCTGGGCACTCTTCAAGAAGGAGTTCTTAAAGGCGCAAGAGCAGGCTGTCCTCAAGTGCCACAAGACAAACCAGCAGGGAAGACAACTGGAGTGGCTGAACAGGGAGCTTCTGCTGACACTCAGGAAAAAAAGGAGAGTTTACCACATTTGGAAGAAGGGGCAGGCAGATCAAGAAGAGTACAGGGTTCTCGCTGGGTCAAGTGGAGAGAAAATTAGAAAAGCAAAAGCCCAGCTAGAACTCAGTCTATGGAGCGGTTCATCTTGAACATGCTCACTAGGCATGTGCAGGACAACCAGGGGATCAGGCGCAGTCAGCGTGGCTTCATGAAAGGCAGGTCCTGCCCGACCAACCTAATCTCCTTCTAGGACAGGGTGACCCGCCTAGTGGATGAGGGAAAGGCTGTGGGTGTTGTCTACCTGGACTTTAGCAAAGCCTTTGACACTGTCTCCCACAGCATCAACCTAGAGAAGCTGGTGGCTCATGGCTTGGACGGGTGTACTCTTCGATGGGTAAAAAACTGGCTGGATGGCCGAGCCCAGAGAGTTGTGGCAAACAGAGCGAAATCCAGC
This sequence comes from Phalacrocorax aristotelis, assembly GCF_949628215.1. Classification (NCBI taxonomy): domain Eukaryota; kingdom Metazoa; phylum Chordata; class Aves; order Suliformes; family Phalacrocoracidae; genus Phalacrocorax; species Phalacrocorax aristotelis. The sequence continues at coordinate 119,794,560 of NC_134278.1, read as the reverse complement.
TGGCGACCAGACACAAGTGGTGTTCACCAGGGCTCAGTATTGGGGCCAGTCTTCTTCAATATCTTTATCAATGATCCCAACAGAAGATCAAGTGCGCCCTCAGTAAGTTTGTAGATGACTCCAAGTTGGGCGTGAATGTCAATCTGCTTGAGGGTCGGAAGGCTCTGCAGAGGGATCTGGACAGGCTGGATCGCTGGGCCAAGGCCAATTGGGTGAGGTTTAACAAGGCCAAGTGCCGGGTCCTGCCCTTGGGTCACAACAACCCCATGCAACGCTACAGGCTGGGGTAAGAATGGCTGGAAAGCTGCCCAGAGGAGAAGGACCTGGGGGTGTTGGTCGAGAGCTGGCTAACTACAAGGTGGCAGAGTGCCCAGGTGACCAAGAAGGCCAACAGCATCCTGGCTTGTATCAGGAATAGCGTGGCCAGCAGGAGCAGGGAAGTGATCGTGCCCCTGTACTTGGCACTGGTGAGGCCACACCTTGAATACTGTGTTCGGTTTTGGGCCACTCAGTACAAGAAGGACATTGAGGTGCTGGAGCATGTCCAAAGAAGGGCAACAAAGCTGGTTAAGTGTCTGAAGTCTTCTGACACTGAAGTCTGAGAAGCAGCTGAGGGAGCTGGGGTTGTTTAGCCTGAGGGGAGACCTTATCACTCTCTACAACTACCTGAAAGGAGATTGTAGCAAGGTGGGTGTTGGTCTCTTCTCCCAAATCACTAGCAACAGGACAAGAGGAAATGGCCTGGAGTTGTGTCACGGGAGGTTTAGATTGGGTATTAGCAAAAATTTCTTTACTGAAAGACTGCTCAGGCACTGGAACAGGCTGCCCGGAGAGGTGGTGGAGTCACCATCCCTGGAGGTGTTTGAAAAACATGTAGATGTGGCCCTTCAGGACATGGTTTAGGAGTCATGGTAGTGTTGGGTTGATGGTTGGACTTGATGACCTTAGATGTCTTTCCCAATATTAATGATTCTATGATTCTAAAAACTCTTCTAACACATTCTTTTTTTATTCTGTGTGGCAAAATTCAATGTAAAATAAAGAGCTGTGTCAGATGTTCTGGAGTATTAACAATCCATGTTGTTAGTGGGAAGCTTGTATTAAATATTTAAAGGCTGTGGGATATTAGGAGCTGTTCTAACGGTTAACTTTCACTTAATAGGATGTAATTTTTTTCCTGTCTTGAATGAGATTCATGGGGTTTGTTTAGCATTTGTTACAGAATCTAACTACTTTTATATAAAACATAGATACAGAGCTTTGGCAGCTCTAGAAATTCTTAAGAGACTACTGTGGGTAGCAGACAAAATGCACAAATAAAGAACCTTAGAAGTCACTTACCAATTATCTTTTGGAGGTACTGGGCTCAGAATGGTCTAGTGGTTAGTAATAAAGCTGAGAGCCAGGAATACGTCACTTGTAATCTAGAATCCTCTATCAAGTTGGTGTCTTTTTTGAGCAATCGTCTTTAGACTTTTACAAAGGTGCCCACTTGTTAAAACCTTCAAATTATGGGTGCCTAAATTGATGTGCCCCAAAGATTTTGAGACTGAATGTTTGTGTGCTGCCACAGAAGTCACTGGAGTATCAGCTATGAGGGGTCTCAACCTGAATGTTCAGATATCATGGTACCTGCAATTACTGGACGCATTTTGCAAGCATGGCCCTTCCACACCATGCATGGCAAATAGGAAGACTGCTGTCCCTGAAGACTGATTAGTTAATGCTTGTAAAGGTCACTGATACTGTATAGTTCTGTGGAGCAAAATATTTTTACTTCTGAGGTTTATATTTTTTGTATTTCACTGCATTTACAAACAAAGCTATCAGTATCCTCAGCTTTGTAGGAAAGCATGCCCATTTTTCTAGTAAGCAAAAATAAGTTGTTGTTGTTGCAAATCTCAAAGAATATTTGTGTACAGGGAGGAATTGGAAGAAAAATGTTTCGGTTACCAGGTTAGGTTTTTTATACAATGTTACACCTTTTCTGGGTATCAGCTGTATCTCTTCTATAATGCTCCCCACCACCACTTAGAGGCAAAGTGAAATTCTGATTCTGATTAGAAACATGCTAATTTTCTGGCTGTCTTTGGATACTTACTTTCTCCAAGATGGTTTCATGGACTCTACTACAATGGTGTCTGTCCTTTTAGTCCAAGAAATAATCCTTTTGGCCAGTTCTGGTGGGGAGAAAAAAAACACCACCACCAAAAAACCCAGAAAGACTCAAACAAACAACAAAACTGATACCTTTACTTGATTAACAGAAAAAGTACTTTTTCTAACTGGCATCTCAACTTTTCTTCTGGAAGTTCTGCCACTTCCATGCTTGTAATTTTGGCTTTGAAATAGCTGGTTGAAAGTAAAATCATTACTAGGAAGAGGGTAGTAAATATGTTTCAGTAGTCTGCAATTAAAATATATGGCTTTGATATACCAATAACTTGGTATAACAGAACATAAGAGAAAATTATGTTTTCATGCCCATGTTCTTGGTTTATGTACAGTTTCTCAGTTTATAAACCCTTGGTGAGCGTGCATTTACTTTTCCTTTTTGCAGTGATCTGTTAAAGATAGGCGTTATAAAATTACCCAACCAAGGTGAAGTTGTTTTTTAAGATGTTGCAGCTAGACATCTTGAATGCTTAGGCATAGAGATCCCTCGTTCAATTCTAAACCATTGGCTAAGATAGATAGCAGCTGTTAGAGCAGCATTTAATGTCGGCTTACACATTTTGTTAAGCTAGAAGTGCTGGAGATGGACTTAGGTGTTCAAGTATTTTATATGTAGTCTGTCTTATGTTTGATTTTCCTTGTCCTCAGTAATTGCTTTGGAGTGACTTTTGTTCTGTGTATTAAACCTCCTTAGCACTTTGAACTCTAATTGTAACAGGGAAAGTTTGCTTATTTCTTGTATCAACTCCCTGGTATTTCTTTGTTTCGACATACCTGTATTAACTCAACATCCGTCTAAGAGAGCAAGTCTTGAAGAACTGTTGTGATTTTTAGGGGTTTTTTTCAATGGTTATCTTTGGCAGAGCTGTCTTGTTATGAATCCGATTTAATTGTTCTGTGATAGAAATGTCCGCCTAAGGAGGAAAAGCCGCAGATTTGTTCCATGTCATAACAACTACAGTGCAAATCAAAGAACTGGCATCTGGCTTAACTCCATGACTTGCTCTATTGTTGAAGAGCTTCAGATATTAAAATGTTAGGCTTAGTGAACACACGTGAGGCAGAGGTTTCTTTAAATCTCTTTAACACAGCAGAGCAGCTTCAGGAAAGGAAGTGGAGAAGGCTACTGTAATGGTGTCGTCTGGCTTCTGCGGGTGGACTAGGAGTAATACAGAAAAAGTTAAGAACTTGAGTCCTTTTATGTTTATCTCATGAATTTTAAATATTTGTACTGTAAATATTTCAAAATCTATGTATTTTAAATATCTGTTTTAATTATTTATTGTAAATAGAATATAAACAGGAAAGTCGTTGGTATATCTCTGATGCTGTGATGGGTGATAGTGTCTTTTATCCATCCAAATATTGTTCTTCTGACATCAGTCAGGAAATCTCTACTTCTCCATTTTATCAGATTGCACTGTCATGCTCAGGAGAGCTCAGCAATAACCTTAATTTGGTCAAACATAAGAAAACAATGGTCAGTAACAGAATTCCAACTCTTCAACTCGTAATAGTAAACTTTCTAATATGATCATTTAAAAAGTTTCTGAAATAATTTTTTGTTGTAACAAGGTAAAGCCAACTAACATTTGGGCAAATCCATTTGTGTGAGAGGACTTAATATTTCTTTGTTGTTTGATATTCTTTTTAAACATCTTTCTGAGAATAAAAATACATGTATATAGAGTGAACGTTCATATTTTACCAAAATAAATATGATCCTGCAAAACACATGTTTAAAGCTATGATAAAATGTTCATAGTATATCCTTACCACTCTCGTGAAAATTATAGAATCCTGATTTTTTTTTATTACTTTTGCAGATAGCTGAGACCTATTTTCAAGAGGAGGAATGTATCCTTTTACTTATAGAAATTGTTACGTGATATTAAAATAATCTGGCATGACAACACATAAAAGACAAATGCCTTACCATTGACTCACACGTTGTGGGTCAGGGTTAGAACGAAGTGAACAGCCGTAATTTACCCGTGAGTGAATGCTAACATATTGTGTAAGTCCTTAATCAGTGAGCCAGAGTATGAGTTAAGTAATAAATCCCCTTCCAAAAGCTTACTTATACAATCATTAGCAGTTGTGCACAAACAAGGAAGTAAGAAAATATTTTCAAAGAACTTCTCTTTTTATAGAATAAGTTCTGTTCAAAGTATTAGTAACTGGGAATATGTCCAATCTAGATACGGTATGGATCCTGTTACATCAAACAGGGCACTGTTATGCTAAGAACAAAGTTAACTCAACAGTTGATTAGAATATGTACTACAAGTGTCTAGGTTAGAATAAAAATACCAAACACACTGAGCTAAGGGAGATCAGCAACCTGCAAACAATGGCAACATGTTGTTTGGCAAATGCTAATTAGTCAAAATTGTATCAAGTTAGTTTGAGAAACTGTCATAGGAAAATACAGGTAATTGCTCCTGGGAACAGCTAGTTCAATGGTCCAGTTTATTTTGATTTGTTCCTAGATAATACAAGTAAGTTTGGTCAAAAAGTTACAATAGCTGAAGTGCTGCTAATTACTCTGATATATTTCAGTAACTGTGGGAGAGAGTAATCATATTAAACCTTAAAGTGAAATTACATTTTTAGAAAAGGTGGACTGGGTTTTCCTCTGTTTACTTTTAAGGGAAAATGATCAGACTCTAAAAAGGAGAAGCAAGAGTGGTAAACCCTTAAGGTATAGGTATATGTGATTCACTATGATGCATCATAAATTACAGAACCTGTGCGTACAGATTATTTCTTTATTATGTAATTTGTTAGAAATAAAATACAGCAAATAGGCAATTATAATCATTAAATAACAAAGCATAAGAAACCTGGAAATGTATCGCTGAAACGTAGCCCAATTATGTTAGCCTGTAGTACACAACCAGAGGAATAACTGTTGCAATATTATAAAAGAAATATATAAAATAAAATACCCATCACTGTCTTAGAAGACTGTAGATGACTGTCTTGGTCATCCTAATTCAAAAGCATCCATCAGAAAATCCGGAGTACGCAACACATATTAAAGGCATGGAAAAAATCTGTAGTAAATTATGGCTCTGCAGGGAGAAATACAGTAAATTTAGAATGCATTCAACAGTATGATAGAAAGACAGTTCCTCTTTCATAGAGGTTGCTTTAATCGAAAGGCACTGTATTTAAAGCTGATCAAAGGAAATATTTTTAATGTAACATACACCTGATGTGTGGAATTCAACACCACTATATAATACATATTTATGAAGGATATCTCCTCTGTACTTGCAACCATCAGTTTCCTGAGGTTAATAAAGGACTTACTTGATCATGTTGCACTGTATTAATTATCCATGGCAGGCATTTTAATTCATCCGGTGTAGAACTTCATATTAACAATAATTCAGGGTTTGTTGCTGTGATCCTTAAGGCTATCTCTTTGATCTCTAATTCTGTTTCTAATAACAGATTTCTTGAAGGCAGGGAATATTCTTTCCATTAATATTGTTGATCATAAGCCATGTTTATGTATATGTTGCATGAGGCTAACAAGAATAACAAGTACTGGTTGTGTTTCTGTAATAATTACACCAATATTTTAATTAGCATGAATAATGGAAAATATTTCTATGTTTCGAAGAACCTCATTCACTGTACTTTTATCCTCGTTGTACTGTAGAATTAAATTTCAAATAGCCGGCAAAACATGACTTTAAACAGAACAGCTAACATCTTGGGCTTGATGGAACTAGACTTATCCCGACTGTTACAAGATATGTAACTATCAGTGTACCTTTGTGGATATATTGATAACCCTAAGGGAAGGGAAAGACTTGTCTTATAGAAGAACAGTAAGCAGAATCTTCAGAAAGAAGACAAAAGGTGAACTCAGGTGTCAAACAGTGTTGTATACAATGGTTGAAAAGGAGGAGGTATTTTTTTTAAAGTTTTGAGTTGGGGAAATTTTTTAAATACTGTCTCCAGCTGGTCAGTAGAAAGGAGCCATATTTTCAGTTAGTTACGGTTATTGGCATATAATTTATTTCGTGAGAGATACATGCTGGTATTTGTATAATTGTTTGGCTTTTCATTTCGCAGAGAATTCATTTTCTGATAAGAGTTGTCAGCATAATAACATTTTGCTCATTTCTTTTCTAGGAAAACTTTTGTTGGACTTAAGATGTGTGGGAAGAGGTAACCGCTGCAAGGAACAGGATGTTTGGTTTTGGAACTTTTCTCACTTTAATTCTTACTTGCTGTTTTCATGTCTGCTATTAGTTTTTCCTTGCACAGAAATTGGGATGCTAGCCATTATTCGTTTTGATTCAATCATGTCAAATTTCAGGTACATAATGATTGCCATTTCAAATATGGTGCCAGATATAAATAAATAGTAAAATGTCCATATACGTGTGCATTTTTCTTTAACCTTACATTCAGATGAGAAGGCAATGAAGTTCATTCAGCTTGAACGACTGTATCATGAGCAGCTGCTTGCAAATCTTTCTTCCATACAGGAGCAGTGGGGTGAGTGCAGGCTAAACTAATACAGTAGAAGAAAGAATTACTTTTTTTTGCATTTCTAATAATAGAGTATACATTTTGCTAGCTTAAAAATACTACATAGCAAAAGCAGCATTTGTATCAGGATTTCTCTGAGCTTGTTATGAGAAGAGTATTCCTGCTTTAGATTTCTTCTCACACATTTAATGAAAAAGGTGCAAATAGTTTTGTCACTCTTTAGTCTATTAATTGAGACTTTGATTGATCCAAGTTGTTTTGAACTTATTTTTGGTTGAGGGTTGGTGAATCTGATGTGATGAGAATAAAGTGTGTTCTGAAAAAATACAATGCCTTTTTGCGTAGTCTGAAACAAGATTGTAGAGCATACATGGAAGAGTTGTCAATATTTCTCCATTAATTAATTTCATGTATGTTTTATATTAAGTAAATATTACTTCTATAATACTTCGGGTAAAAAATATTTTCATTTAATTTAGAAAGAAAATGGAAAACAGCAGTTCCTAGTCCAGTTACAACACTGAGGAATTCAGCTAAAGAACTGAGTGGTGAAGAGCTGGAAAAGCTTACTAGAGTTTGCTCTTCACATCAACAGTAAGTATAAGAAAAGACTATTACTTTTCCAGTACTAACATTTGTACCAATACTTTTGTATTGGCTTAGTCGGTCTGGACATAACAAAAGCCAGAATGTTCCTGTTGTTCCTAGAGACTATAATTTGGCTTCCAGCTGTTTTTCTTCTGGGTGACCATACAGAAGTTAAAAAACACTCAGGCTGACTGCCAGAACCCAGGCAGGGATTGTTTATTTAGAGTCTGAATGCGTTTGGGAGGGAGCCCCTGGAAAGCGCCCTCCTGCATTTCCGTAGGAGGAGGAGGCAGCTTTAGCACCATAGCTGCCTGTTTACACCCACAGGCTACTGCTACCAAGAGGTTGCACTCAGAGTGCCTGCAGGGTTCCTCAGCCTACATTTCCTTGCAAGCGCACAGAAAGATTAAGACGCAAGTCTATTGCAATTTATATGCTGCAGCTAGCAGCACCTCCCTATTGTCACCTTGGTTGTCATCTTGTTGAGAATAACCTTGCTTTCTCCTAATTCTTCCATGCAGCCTCACTTCAAAATACAAAATTTCAGTTATGTAACATCATTCCCGGTTCTGAGAAACCCTGTAGTTTGATAAAAACTAAGGCTTGTATTCATTTGCCATGGTTAGTTCTCTGTATTTAATATTGACTCTTCCAGACTCTCTAGACAAAAGCCTGTTTGCTTTTATTGTTTCATATATTTTTTTCCTAAGCTTTAATCTCAATTTGTTTTGTAATTAAAATTATACTTTAGTTTTTAATGAATAATGTGCAGGTCTCAGAAAATGTGAGCATTTTGCTTTTGTAACTGAAAGTAATGTAACTTTTTCTGATAGTCAAGGTCTTCAGCTACATACTGGTGATGCTTGTTCTTTAAAAATAATTTTGACGTTTTAGTGGTAAAATTTAAAAGTCAATGCAACTTTTAAAAGTTTTTGTTAGAGAGTATGAACATAAGTACTTTTCCCTCTTGTCTCTCCTACGTTTTTTTTTCAGTAGCTTTAAACAAAATGCTCAACATTTTCTCTACATAGCTGTAGGAAAGGCTGTGAGACAGACTGTGCACAATAAAACACATTGTGCATTAATCTCTGCGCAGTTTGCGAAGTCCACGCTGACTGTTTGCTGTGCTGACTCACCTGTGAATCCCAGTGGAATCAATGGGAGCTGCTGCATCTTGCAGTGCCCAGAAAACATGTCCCAGCGTAAACTGTCTGTGGAGAGTGAAATATGTTTTGTGGGGGTTTTTCCATTCCTCAGTCTCTGTTATAGTAATCAGTATTTTTCATACTAGTAGATACTGAGTCCTTACATGATTTTTAAAGTTGGTAGAGTTCCTTCTGAGCGTAAAGTTTTACAGGAATTTAGATCACGTGATACATTGCAGTAAATTTTCTTTTGACTGCTTTCTCAATTAGGTGGAGCAATGTTTGGGCTAATTGATCTTCTGATGATATTCACGTACAGTGCAGATCTGTGCTTGAAAGTATGCTAGTATGTTGACACTGTTTCAATGTAAGAAAAGTTCTGTGCTAATATTAGAGCAGAGCAAAGGCTTATAAGATTTCAATGACATTTGTTTCAAAGAATGTTGCTACTAAATTGTTTAATTTTTTTTCTTTATTGCTGCAGGCCACAGGCATCCAAAAATAAGGTAAGCAGCTGTTTAATTGAATTCTGCTTTGTCAAAGATTGCTAATAAATATATTTTAAATATTATTAGATAGAATCTTTCCAGTTTAGTATGGAAACTGAAGTTTGGATGTCTCAAAAAGTCAGTGTGTTCCTGTTTAATTTCAAAAATTACAGGAAATATTATAATCTTTTACAGCTAGTAGCTGCAGAAAAGAAATGGGAAAGTGGTTGTTTGCTTCAGTTAATGGAATCAAAAAATTTAAAGGAAAGAGGCGCTGCTGCTTTTAAATCAGGTATGTGTGTTATGACATAAAACAAACATGAAAACATGTTTGTTTTAAATATTATATTGTAATGACATATTCTTGTAAATACTATGAAGCTATTTCACTTGAAGCTACAGCATTTGTTGGATTCCCACATATTCATCTCTTTGTGCAAATTTAAATTTTTTCACAACTGCACAATGGCCGTACTGTGCAATTTTAATTAGTCATTGATATCCAGAATTGTAATTCAAGTAATTCTAGCCTCCATCAGAATAATGTATTTTACATGTGCATGCATTTATAGCAGCCTACATAAGCTACAAAACTGTGTAAAACTAGAGATAAGTTACATAATTTGTATGTATAAAATATAAGATAAACAATCTGATGACAAATATTTGAGTTGTGGCAATTCAGTATAGTTAATGGTATTAATAATTATTTTAAATTACATGTGATATACTGATTTTGAGACACATTTTTCTGTAACAGCACAGGAAACCAGGATCCTTGGTGAGGCGGGTCTTGAAGAGAAAAACATACTTCAGTTAATTTTTTTTGAACACACTTATGTCTTCTTCAGTTTCCTCCTCCCGCCTTGGGGCTGTGGTCACTCTGTTTGAGTGATTTGTTAGAATCATTGGGTTCTTGTGAAACATTTGCAAATTAATGAATTGTTAAAATGGAAACAGAGGGGGGAAAGTGCATTGGTAGGCTACTAGGCTGTGCTTTATTTCTCCTCTCTTTGAGCAAAAAGTTTGGTGGTGGGGTTTTTTTTGTTTGTTTGTTTTTGTTCTTTTTTTCCCCCAAGTTCCAGTTGCCAAAATTGGCCTAAACTGAGTACCTCTCCTCAAAACCAGCAAGAATTTCTCACAAGATGAGGGTTTTAGAGGAAAAGAAGGTTATCAGAAGTAGTCAACATGGATTCACCAAGGGAAGATCATGCTTGAGCAGCCTGAAAGCCTTCTATGATGGCGTGACTGGCTGGGTCGACAAAGGGAGAGCAGTGGAAGTTGTCTATCTTGACTTCAGTAAGGCATTCGACACTGTCTGCCATAGCATCCTCACAGGCAAGCTAAGGAAGTGTGGGTTGGATGAGTGGACAGTGAGGTGGCCAGAGACCTGGCTCAACAACAGAGCTCAGAGGGTCGTGATCAACGGGGCAGAGTCTGGATGGAGGCCTGTCACTAGTGGTGTTCCCCAGGGGTCTGTGCTGGGTCCAGTCCTGTTCAACATATTCATCAGTGACCTGGATGATGGGATAGAGCGTAACCTCAGCAAGTTCGCTGGTGATACCAAGCTGGGAGGGGTGGCTGGTACACCAGAAGGCTGTGCTGGCATCCAGCGAGAGCTGGACAGGCTGGAGAGCTGGGCCCAGGGGAACCTTATGAAATTCAACAAGAGCAAGTGCAAGGTCCTGCCTCTGGGGAGGAACAACCCCATGCACCAGTACAGGCCGGGGGCTGACCTACTGGAAAGCAGCTCTGTTGAAAAGGATCTGGGAGTGCTGGTGGACAGCAAGGTGACCCTGAGCCAGCAATGTGCCCTTGTGGCCAAAAAGGCCAACAATATCCGGGGATGCATTAAAAGGAGTGTGGCCAGCAGATAGAGAGAGGTTATCCTCCCCCTCTACTCTGCCCTGGTGAGACCACATTTGGAGTACTGTGTCCAGTTCTGGGTGCCCCAGTTTAAGAAGGATGTGGAACTGCTTGAGCAAGTCCATCGGAGAGCTACAAAGATGATCAGGGGACTGGAGCATCTCCCTTGTGAGGAAAGGCTGAGAGACTTGGGTTTGTTTAGCCTGGAGAAGAGAAGACTATGGGGGGATTTCATAAATACCTATAAATATCTAAAGGGAAGGCGTCAGGATGATGGGACCAGGCTCTTTTCATTAGTGCCCAATGACAGGCCAAGGGGCAGTGGGCACAAGTTGGAACACATGAAGTTTCACCTCAATATGAGAAAAAACTTCTTTCCCGTGAGGGTGACAGAGCAGTGGCACAGGCTGCCCAGGGAGGTTGTGGAGTCTCCTTCCCTGGAGACATTCAAAACGTGCCTGGACATGTTCCTGTGCCCCCTGCTCTGGGTGTGCCTGCTCAAGCAGTGGGGCTGGTTGAGATGATCTTCAGAGGTCCCTTCCAACCCCTACCATTCTGTGATTCTGTTGGTCTAAGTGACCTCAGGAGGCCTCTTTAAACCTAAACTATCCTACAAGTGTGTTGGCACAGGCAGGCCGTGCAGGGAAGGCCCTGCCACTTCAAACGGAGGCTGCAATCCACTTGGAAGGAGCTGAGAACAGCCAGAGCCATAGTACCCACCTGGCAAAAAGCTGTGCCCCCAGCATCCCTCGTGGCCCCTCCAGCTGCAAGAACTGATGCAGCCATTCAAACAGAACTTTCAAGGGAACATGCAGCCGTCCAGGTCCTGGGCTGCAGGGCATGCCTGAGTTTCAGGTCAATATCTGATGGCAGCAGTGAACTCACTTGTGGGAGATGTGCCCAAGTAAAGGAGCTGCTCAGCCTGGTGACAGCGTTTCAGGAGGAGATGTCCAGGCTGATGACTATCAGGGAGTCAGAGAAGGAGATTGACTGGTAGAATAGTACTTTACCATCCCTGAGACAGATGGCACAAGAGACAAAGGATCCCCTACCCATCCTCACCACCAGGCAGGAGGAGACCCAGGAGACGGGGAGAATGGAAGCAGGTTACTGCTTGGGGCGGCAGGCAAATCTACCCTCAGCCTGCCTCATCTTCCCAGGTGCCCATACACAACAGGTGTGCGGCCCTGCAATTGGATGGGCAGACAATGTGGATGAAAGTCCTTCTGGGACAGCAGGGTTGTCCAGGCAACTTACCCCCTGCATCACCACCATTCATGTTAGGAAAAAAAGAAGGGTAGTTGTCATAGGTGACTCACTTCTGAGGGGAACGGAGGGTCCGATATGCTGACTGGAGTCTGCTGCCTCCCTGGGAACAGGGTAAGAGATGTCACTAGAGGAATGCCTAGTCTGGTAAGGTCCTCAGACTATTACCCACTACTCTTCATATCAGTAGAGAAGAGGTAGCAAAGAGAAGTCCAAAGGCTATCAAAAGGGATTTCAGAGCCTTGGAGTGGTTAGTTGAAGGATCAGGTGCTCAGGTAGTATTTTCTTCAATCCTTTCAGTAGCAGGGAAGAATACTGAATGGAACAGGCAAACCCACCTGATCAACACGTGGCTCTGAGGATGGTGTCATTGGTGGAACTTTGGGTTTTTTGATCATGGGATGGTCTATTCATCACCAGGTCTACTGACATCCAATGGGATGTCCCTTTCTCAAAAGGGGAAAAGGGTTTTTGTTCAGGAGCTAGCAGGGCTGATTGATAGAGCTTTAAACTAGATTGGAAGGGGGAAAGGGACAACACTAGGCTAGTCCGTGATGAGCAGCAGGATGGCATGCCAAAGTTTGAGGAGCTGCATGCTAGTGAGATTCTTCAGACTGCTCCATGTGGTTGGCAGTGGGCACAATGAACCGCACTTGAAGTGTTTCTACACAAATGCATGCAGCATGAGGAACAAGCAAGAGGAGCTAGAAGCCTTGGCCCAGTCCCAGAGATATGACATCATTGGTGTAAGTGAAACCTGGTGGGACGAGTCCTGTGGCTGGTGTGCCACGATGGATGGTTACAGGCTCTTCAGGAGAGATAGGCACAGCAGGCGGGTGGCGGAGTGGCATTGAATATAGCAGAGGAGCTGGAATGCACAGAGCTTGCAGTTGGCGATGGCACAGCTGAGAGCCTCTGGGTAAGGATTAAGAGACAAATAAACCAGATGTTGTCGTGGGAGTCTACTATAGATCACCCAGCCAGGATGATGACAGAGTTACTCTTTATGGAACTAAGGGGTGCCTCTAAGTCATCGGCCCTTGTCCTTATGGGGGACTTCAACTTGCCACATGTCAACTGGGAATACACACAGCTGGTGCAAACAGGTCCAGAAGATACCTGGTACAGGTACTAAGGAAACAGACCAGGAAAGGTGCTTTCCTCGATTTGTTGCTTATTAACAGAGGGTCTTGTGGATGAACTGGAGACTGCTGGCTACCTTGGACACAGTGACCTTGAAGCAGTCAAGTTTAAAATCTATGGTAACAGGAGGAAAACTGCCAGCAAGACCTCAACTCTGGATATGAGGAGGGCAGATTCCAGGTTGCTCAGGACACTGATTTGTAATGTCCCCTGGGGAAAACCCTTTGAAGGTGCCAGGGTCCACCAGTGCTGGTTGCTTTTTAAGTACCATCTCCTGAGAGCACAGGAGCAGGCGGTTCCAAAATGTAGGAAGTCAAGCAGGCGACACAGAAGGTCGGCTTGGCTAAGTAGGAATCTGCTAGAAATAAGGCAAAAAAAGAAAGTATATGGCCAGTGAAAGCAAGTCAGGCAACATGAGAGGGCTACAGAGTTGCTGTTCGCCACTGTAGGGAGGAAATTTGTGCGGCCAAAGCTGGCCAGTACTGTGAGGGACAATAAAAAGGTCTTTTTAAAAACATGTTAATGGCAAAAGGCAGGCCACAGAAATAACATTGGCCTGTTACTTGATGAGCATGGTCACCTCACAAACAGGGACACAGACAAAGCAGAGATGTTCAATGCTTTCTTCGCCTCAGTGTTCAACACCAGTGAGGGACGCTGGGACACCCAGAGCCCTGGGCTAGAGAAACATTACTGTGGGAATAATAAATTCCTAATCAGGCTTGTGCGGGACTTGCTGCTCTGGCTGGATTCCTGTAAGTCAATGGGGCCTGATGAGATTCATCTGAGGGTACTTAAAGAGCTGGCTGATCTCATAGTGAGACCTCTCTCTATGATTTTTCAATGCTCTTTGGAATCTGGAGAGGCCCCAGTTGACTGGAAGCTGGCAAACATCCCAGTCTTCAAGAAGGGCAACAGGGATGACCCCAGTAAGGACAGGCCCATCAGTCTCACTTCTGTGCCTGGTAAAATTATGGAGAAGATTATTCTGGGAGTTATTGAGAAACACCTGAAAGACAATGCAGTCATTGGTCCCAACCAGCATGGGTTCACGAGGGGAAAGTCTTCCCTAATAAACTTAATTTCCTTCTATGACAAGGTCACTCACCCAGCTGACCAAGGGAAGCCAGCTGATTGATCTTTTTGGATTTCGGTAAAGCTTTTGACACTGTCTCCCACAGTATCCTCCTGGACAAAATGCACAGCACACAGCTGGATAAACATGTAATGCAGTGGGTGAGCAACGGGCTGATGGGTCGGGCTCAAAGGGTCATAGTAATGGGGTTACATCAGGCTGGCAGGAAGTCACTAGTGGGGTTCTGCAGGTATCCATCTGGGGGCAGGTACTCTTTAATGTCTTCATAAATTACTTGGATGCAGGCCTTGAAGGAAAACTAATTAAGTTTACTGATGTCACAAGATTGAGAGGAGCTGTTGACACTCGAGGGCAGAGAGGCCCTGCAGAGGGATCTGGAGAGCTGGGCAATCACCAACCGTATGAAGTTTAACAAGGGCACATGCTGGATTTTGCACCTGGGGCGCAGCAACCCTGGCTGTACATACACACTGGGGAATAAGAGGCTGGAGAGCAGCTCTGCTGTAGAGGGACCTGGGGATTCTGGTCAACAGCAAGCTGAACGTGAGCCAACAGGGTGCCCTGGCAGCCAAGAGGGCCAACCATGCACCAGGGGTGCACCAAGCCCTGCATCGCAGCCGGGCGAGGGAGGGGATTGTCCTGCTCTGCTCTGCGCTGGTGTGGCCTCACCTTGAGCGCTGTGTGCAGTATTGGGCGCCACAGGACATTAAGGATATAAAGCTACTAGAGAGTGTCCAGAGGAGGGCCATGAAGCTGGTGAAAGGTTTAGAGGGGAAACTGTATGAGGAGTGGTTAAAGTCACTTGGTTTATTCAGCCTGGAGAAGAAGAGACTGAGGGGAGACCTCATCGCAGTCTACGGCTTCCTCACAGGGGGAAGAGGAGGGGCAGGCACTGATCTCTTCTCTGGTGACCAATGATAGGATGTGAGAGAATGGCAGGAAGATGTGCCAGGGGAGGGTTAGGTTGGATATTAGGAAAGGGTTCTTCACCCAGAGGGTGGTGGAGCACTGGAACGGGCTCCCCAGGGAGGCATAACAGCACCAAGCCTGACAATATTCAAGAAGCAGTTGGACAACGCTCTCAGATACATGGTGTGAATTTGGGGTTGTCCTGTGCAGGGGCAGGAGTTGGACTTGATGGTCCTTGTGGGTCCCTTCCAACTTGGGACATTCTATGATTCTATGAAGAGTGTATCAGCCAGGGTGTTCAGGAGAATCAGGAATTAACGAGGATACAGAGTCACAGTTCTCTACATGTATGGATCCTCTTCATCATCATCCTCATTTACCATGACCCCTATACCACCTGTTCTCTGTCTCTTCTTGTAACCTAACTAAACACAAAACAGTGAAACAAACATGTTCTGCAGCTCAGAAAGCAGAACAAAAGAACCCAGTGCTTTTTATTTTTGGATGGCTGGACATTCCCATGGAAAAAAATTAGGCACTTAAAATTTTTCCATTGTTTTTATTCCAAGTGGGAACAAAAGCCTTTTGGAGAGTAGAATTTCTGAACATTTGAAACTTCTGAACTAAGGAGCATTTTCTGTCAATGTTAAAATACTGTAGTACAACATCTAGACATATTAAACTTAATGTGGAAGTAACTAATGGTGTAAATGGATTGTTTGGGGGGGGTCTTAATGTAATTCTTGTCAAAATGTCCTCAATATTATTGGGTTCGTGTGAAATTTTTGTCAATTAATAAAGCTATGCCATCCAATAGAAAATGGTTCTGCTGAGAATCTTCCAGCAGTGCTAAATACTTTTTCAACACAAAGCTATGGATATTTCAAGTCTAACTCAATTTTAAATGCTTAAAATTTGTGAAAGATGCTTTTCACAAATTAGCATGTTCTTGAGAAAGTACCCTGACGGGTCTCTTGATCTGTTAAGGCAGTGCATGGTCTGTTAGCTACTGCTGCCCCTCACCAAGTCAATGCGTCAGCAGCACGGGGCTGAATGATTTTGTTGCAGTTAGAATGTTTTGGGTAGGGAAGGCATCAATATGAACTAATACAGAAACCAGACAAAGACATTCCATAACTCTGAATTTGCATTCAGTGCTCTGCAAAGAGTATTCAGGCTGGCTGAGTGATCCAGCTCGGGACTAGAAGCAATATGGCCATTTGGGGCTGGGTCTTGATTTTGCCTAAACCCCAGCAAAATTCTATACTATAATAATTGTACAGTTCCTGATATTCAAACTAACCTGGTCAGCATTAGCCTAAATGCATGGGTCTTCTCACTGAAAACTTAGAATGCTTGTTTTCTGCTTTTTGGGTGGGCTTTTTTTTCTACAACATGAAAAATGAGAAGTAAATGTGTAACCTTCTTCTCTTAGAAAATTATCTGCCAGTCTTCAGGGGTAACTACTTAACTCACTTAGCTGCTGGTAGTAGAAGTCTGACTGACAGTACGACAAGAAAAGGAAGTTCTCCAGTGGTTTGAAGACTGTCCTTCATGTGAATTCATATGCCCAAAATAAGACTTTATCTAGCAGTTATCAATAACAAGAAGTATTAACTAGTATGTAGAGAGATATATATTACATTGTAGAGATTGTTGCACTGTGCTGTGGTGGCATCTTTGGAGTAAAATCACACTTCCTTACTAACCTAAAGTAAAAATTACTCCATTGACTTATTGCAGGCATTTGGGAACGTATGTTTATCCTCTGTAGGCAGCTGACCTGAAGAATTCATGATTCCTCTCTCCTGGGGATACAGTGACCAAGAAACAGCTTTATAAGAAGTTGGCTAGTCAGGATTTCTGGGAGAGTCACTGAATCAGTTTTCTGCCTTTCTGAGCAACAGTTGTGAATAGCCTGTTCTGTTACATTTTCCTTTCTGGCAGATTTTTTCTTTGAGTCTACCAGCAGAGAGAACTGGATCCTTAAAGCTATGTGTATATATTAAAAGATGAGATTTGATACATCCCTTATCCATTAATGTATTCAGCTTCTGACTGAGAGCCTTAATAATGTTAGTGTTAACTAAAGATAATCAAATTCATGTGTTTCATGAACCTTTTCTAATGAAATGAGGAATTTAATAAAATGTTTAGCATAAGTTTGTGGTATGTACATATAGACCTGTTTCCAAGGTGGGGAGAAACTGCTTATACCCTGTTTTCTTTTAGGTCATATAGGATTTATTTTTAAATGGGACAAGGGTCAAAGGTGGAGAAGTGTGAATTCTCCGCTGGTAGAATGCCATAGGTCAGTACTTTCTCTGCTAGGCTGTCTTGGATTAACAGGATAAAAAAAGTGGTGGCTACAAGTTTCTGTGGTGAACAAAGCAAGTGACAATTTTAAAGTAATTGTGCTTTGGAAAAAAAAACCATTTCTTAAATTACCCTAAGTGCTTTTATTGCTAGAAAATTGTCAGTAGCCACTTTGTTGTATATCTCTGACAGATAAAAATCACTGCTGCGTTGGTGGGTACATCTTCGTTTAACTTAGTAGGAAAAAGCATCTTTTCTAATGAAGCGTTAAAGTATTTGTCTTAGCTTGCCTTGAGTCTAGAGTGGGCATGGGTTGTTTAAAGCACGTGTTTTGAAGTAGGTGTAAAGAAAACATTGAAAGCTGCTGAAAATTTGATGTGGAGCGTAACAATGACCATTACATCTTGGTTCCTGTGCATCTGTAGTTAGATAACAATGCTAGGATCATTTATTACTTTCTTAGGAACAGATCCCTGAGCTCAAGGGCCACCTCTTATGGTAAAGAATTTGATTTAATTTCCAATTCCATTAAATCTTTGTTGCAGTTGGGGCTGCCAGGAAAGGTGCCTGTTTTAATGTGGATGTATCCACTAGGAAAACTTGACAGATGGTAATAAAATCTTGTACCAATAATCCAGGCTGTGTTTGAACTCATGACCTATATGCGAAGGGCTCAGTGTCCTGTTACAAATCCCTTGAGCTATCTACTCATCTGTATCTAATTTTCAAAAAGTCCCTGTCTCATACCCTCTTCTTCTTTCAGTGTTTAATAAAGTTAGGTTCGCGTTTCTGTTTCTATCCTTCTATCTGTTAATGTTCTGATTTTTTTTTTCTGCATTTTGAGATGGTTGGATAGTCTCTTTTTCTGTTTCCAAGCCTGTCTTTATGCTACCTTATATTCCATTACCCTTTAAAATGGGGACAGTTTAGAATTTAATAAAACTCTTCAGCAGTGAATTAACGCAAACATTTCTTTAAAGACTAATGTATGTGACCCTGTTTCATGTGACAAGTTCAGGAAATTTCACAGATTTTAAGTGAGGTTTTAACAGGTGAGAAAGGACAAGATTGGCGTAGAGATCTTTAGTCATTCTTGTGAAAACTTACACAGTTAATAATGGCATTGTTTGATCTCTTTGTTGATCTATTCGTAAGATCTTTCTGCTTTTTGCTATGACCAAAAAATGCAAATGAGTGTTTTCCAAAGGTATTAATTTGTTGTTTGAGGTTATTACTATTACCATAACAGTAGTCCTATTATAACATAGTCTTAACGTAGTTTTTATTGAAGTATGGAATAAAAGACAGTTTCTGTCATAGCTAGGTTGCTTTGCTATCCTAATTCTAAACACACCCTTTGTCTCTTCATAAGCCTAAAAGGGGAGATTTGGCTGTGAGTTTCTCATAATGGCTAACGTCTAATAATTTTATTGACAGCATGGGCTAACCACCTACTCCTTCATCAGCAGATCATGCCGATAGCAGGTCCTTGTTTCTCTGAAGTTTCAGATACGAAAAATCAGTTTTCATTTGTATTGTAAATGTGAATACAGAAATAAGCTGCATCCAATTGCATTTTTTAATATGTAAAAACTAACTTACGTATCCAAAAGGCAACATCTTTTTAAGCAGTCTGTTATGTAAAATATTGTAATTGGATATTTAATTTAGCATTAACCAAAGGAGCTAGTTACCCACTTAAAAGAATTAAATTTACAGTTTATTAAATTAGTACGATTTCAGCTTCTTTAAAGGAAATGCAGATATCTCCCTGTGTGATAACACTAGCATCAGAATACAGTTTTCTGTAAATAAGTGCATTAGTCTGACCTCCAGGCCCCCATGAGATGCACTTACATAAAATATGCTCTGGAAGAAATGTGGCTGTTCAGAAAGATACTTACATATTGTGCTTGAAGTATGGGAGTAACTCTTTTCAGGGGGGCACTGAAATATATGCTTTGCCTGCAAGAATGTGTGCAAATACTTTGCTGAGTCAGGAGTCAGCTTTTCAGACCACTAACAAAACTTCTATTCTGACTGGAGCATGAAACACCTGCCCTTTACGGGAGTGCATTTTAAAGCATTAGGTTACAACGTAATCAAATCACAGTATACTCTTTCCCTCCTGGGCTGATGCTTTGAATCATTTAAAAACACTGGAACTGTTTTTCCTGTTACACTTAGGTACTGAAACTTGTGCTGGCACTGGACCAAAGAAAGAAGATAAACAGCTGAGCAC
This sequence comes from Phalacrocorax aristotelis, assembly GCF_949628215.1. NCBI lineage: Eukaryota > Metazoa > Chordata > Aves > Suliformes > Phalacrocoracidae > Phalacrocorax > Phalacrocorax aristotelis. The sequence goes on along the minus strand of NC_134278.1, from coordinate 119,774,811 downwards.
TAGTTCTCCAGGTGAAAACAAAACTGAGAGACAGACAGAGGCAGCAAGCCTTTGGGTAGCTGCAGGAAAGGACCACATGGAGGAGCAGCACTGCAGTGCTGAATCAACGTTGCCACACACCCAGTCCACAGGGACAGTGGGCAGGCCTTCTTCGGACTGTTTGTCATCTGGGGATGCCGGTAAAGATAACAGTTTGCAGCTGAAAGAAAGACAGCTCTCTAAGGATGCGGAAAAAATAGAAGGCACAGCTGGGGAGCCTGGAGTGAAACTCCCTTTTGAGCCAATGGTAGATGCTTTGGTTTTAACAGATGCTGATTATATGCCTACTGATTTGGTTCCTACTGATAAAGATGTGCAAGCTGATAGAAATCTGCTCAGATCAAAACATGCTGCTGGCTCTTCAGAAATTGCTAGTGGCCAACTTGGAAATAGTGATTTAAAGCAGCCTGATGATGATGATGAGAAATCCTTGCGGGACAGAACTGCATCGGAGGTATGCTCTGGGTGTAATAAAGTGTCTGAGCATGAGAGTACTGCCCAGTCACAAGTACACAAGGAAATACAGAGAACAGCAGGACAGGAGGAAAAGGTAAATAATGAAGAACAAGAAGATTTATTTCTCAGATTTTTAAATGGTAACATAATAGACACCGAAGAATCATTTGCAGACTTAGCAAACCAAGAGGACTTTGACACTGTTCCAGATATTTCACCTGAACGAGGATCTTACAACTCACTGGAAGCTTTATCACTAGATGACAGCTTTTCTTCGCTTGATGAACTTGCAAGAAGGATAGAGATTGCAGAGGTAAATACTGTGAATCCTATAAAATCTTCCATGTTTATCTCAAAATATTTTAGATATTGCCAACTTCAAAATGTGTTAAATATTCCTTTGTATATCTCTCTTTTTATTCTGAAAAGAAATCTATACTTACTTAGTTGTTCTGGGTTAATTCAGAAGAAAGTTTCTTTTTGCCTGTCTGCCCCCTTCATGACTAGCAGTGCTCTGTGCTTCTACAGATTTTTACATATGAGTGTGAACACCTTTTTTGATTTTTTTATTCTGACAGAGACTGTTAGGAGATGGCCTGACAGTTCCTGTTAAATCACAGTTTCACGTCAGATATCTACATAATGCCTGTGATGTAACATGTGGTTTGTTTCTATCCGTAGAAGAAAATGTGCTTTTCTGTGCCTATTCCATACAGGGTCAGAGCTACAGATGTAATAAACTCTATATATGAATGTATGGGCTTCTAATTTTAGTTTAGGCAGTTTTGTGGTTCAACCAAAACAAAGAAAAGAACTTATAAGTCTGGATCCACCTTTCCAAATCACTGCTGATAGGCCACAACAAGGATGAGTGCTTCATAAGCTAAATTGCTCTTCTGAAAATATAGAAGGTTTATTGCTTTGGGACTTTTTTGGAGAGCGTTTGATGACATCTTCGCTTTACTTGTCTTCTGCTTTTGGTGCGTTTGCAACCATGGGACCTTAAAAGCTTTTTCATTACATGAAAAAATGAGATTATTGTGAAACAACGTGATTTTGGATGCTGGAGGGGGAAAACTTGTAAAAAGATATATTCTTAGTTCATCTCTATTTTTAATGCATTTAACAATACAACAGCCCTTGGCAATAAAGTAGCAGTACTTCTCTATAGATCAGAAGCTAATGCACAGAGACCAGGAACCCATGATCACTCAGGGACTGCAGCCAAGCAGGGAACTAAATACTGGGGATCCATGCTGGTGTTATTACCTGTTTGGCAAAATCTCCAGAGCTGGAAACTGAGCATTTTGGTCTTTCTCCCCACCTAAATAGCTTCTTATCTCCTTCCCAAGACCATTCATCCTGATCTGTCCCTAAAACACCTTGGTCTTTCTGTGGGATGTCAGGAAGTATACCGCAGAGCAGGACAGAGGGTCATGTGCACAATGCTGTGCACAAGCTCTTGACAACACGCAGATGTGGGAACCCACATACACGTTCATACATGTAATCAAATTTTTGCACTAAATCCATTGGCTTGTGTTCACTTAGAGGATGGTTTTGAAAAAGATCATTTTATTGACAGTCAGTGCTAAGCCCATATATGTGTATAACAGAAGAGTAATTTAAATATCATCCCTCAGGATTAGATTTCTTTTGAACCCACTGAAAGTTCAGCATTTTAAGATGCAGGAGAGAACCGTTCTGTTTCTTATGGAAAAATCCTAAATTAATCCTGTAGCAACTATTTTTAAATTGCTACGTTTGTGCCATTTGGGATGGGATAGGAAGCAGCATAGTGATACTGTTAGAAAAATTATGCTTGTATTGACTGGCCCAGTGATCAATGATGATCCTTTACAGGGAATCTAGTTTCACTTCTAGTTTGCTATCCCGATGCTAGGACTGCCAGTACTCTGAGGGCCAGTTGAGTCTCTGGAGAGGAAAAAGTACCTTAAGTCTTTCCCATAGTACTTTGTCTGGCCATATAAGGCATAATGTTGGCTGACACTGGTGGGAGTCTTTTTAAGTCGTTCTTAGCAAGAGGCCTGAGTTGTGTTTGAGGCAGGGGGTTTAAAACAGGGAGAAGGAGGATTAATCTCAATACCGATTAAAATTTGTAATATGCAGCATCTGGGACTGTTTTGCAATACCTGAAATTTCCTGATGCAGCAGGGTGAGTTAAGGACAGCACAGCAGCTTGTATTGTTTCATTATACACTTAGATCTTGTTCTTCCAGTTAATCTTACCACCTATCATTACCTTAGGGGTTGCTTTTCAGAAGTGGACAGCACTTACAGCTTCTCTGGAAGACACCAGCAGTTGAGAGAGTTTGGCACTGCTGAGAAAGCAGCACTGTTAACGTCCTTTCACTGGTTTTGTTTTAATGCTAAAATAAGGTTCCACTGACCTTTTGACAAGTACTTGTGAAAGACATACCTAGAAAGTACATTGGTGGCCACATGAATGAAATTAAATGCATTACACAACATGTACCAGTATGACAGTAAAAAAAAAAATATATTAATTTGACTGTGATTAAACTATTTATAAAAATGCCACAAATAAGTTAGAATGGAAGGCAGAAGTAAAAATTATTCTGAAGTAATCCAGGTACAAAAATCATATGATAGGACAAAATTTCATTAATACTCTTCAATGGAGGTGTAACATTAACTTACTGAAAATGGGGAAGGGTAAGTACTTGTGTGTGTATGTACAGTTAGGAAGTTTTGTTTGACCCCATATTGAGATCAAAGAATTATCTCATGGAGTTCTTTAATTTAGGTCCTTTGTGTCTAGCATTTACAATAACTAATTACAAGACTGAAAATCTACTAAATTATGACCCTGGCTTTAAATAATTGCAAAACTGAAGTAGTAGTTTACATATTGTACAGTCCTTTATACTGGGTATTTCTTCACTAGTAACACAACAACGTTCAAATGATGGAAAATCACTGTAATTTTATAGAAAATAAATTCATACAGCTAACAAAGACCTTTGAAGCAGTCAGCAGTTGGCAGCAACAGATTTCAGAAGTGTATAACCTCTTCTTAGATCTCTTTGCTATAGTTTCTGTGAGAATGAAATGACACACCAGCAGTCCAACAAATTGCAACCTCAACAATGTAAGCTGCATTTTGCCTTATGAAATAAAGTCTATAACATAAGATTTTTATCTGAGTGATGATTAGGGAAACAAGTAAAATCTTAATGTTTTCCTTATTCAAAAATTATCATTTGAAATTTCTTTCAGGAAGGCAAAAGATAGTGTGACTGTCTATCACAACGTAAGGTAGCAGCTTTTGGTTGGCACTTTTTGTACCCCAAGACTCTTTAAAGTACTGAGTGTGTACTGACTAGCAGCTGATCTGCTGGCAGAAATGAAGTCTCCACCTATCTGTACTAGTTCTGGAGGCAATGCTTGGTTGAGATCCCCTGTTCTCTTGTACAGCTTGGGTCCTGTAGTTTTGAGTTTGCAAGAATTGTGTTTCCACATGAAATGCTTACACAGTGTCTGAGCTATTTATGGCTGTATAAAGGACCCCCACTACTTGCCATGCAAGCATATTAGGAGAAAAATGGTTAGAGTCTGATGCTGTGGTATGAATCTGCTAAGTTAGCTCCTTTTCAAAGTCAAATTATTCATCTATCTGATGTATTTCATTAGTGAAGGGTTTGTCTGCAGCTTATAGCTTAATCCAGGGCAGTCTTGCTTTTTGTCAGTTTGTCATACAGTTATGGATTACCATTTTAAAAAACTCTAGTATTTCTAGAAATAAAACTATAGGCATTTGCCAAGTAACTGAATAAGGAATGCAGCCCACAGAAGAATACACAAACAAAACTCGTCCTTGAGTAGTTCTCTGCATTCAGACCAAAATACTTCATACGAGGAACTTTTCTTCCCAGATCCCAGTTTGCAGTGCTTCCAGTTTGGGGAGGTCTACTTGCTTCTGTATGCTACAAATGATTCCAGTAGTCAAGTTTGATCTGTTTTCTCTAAGAGCTTGAAGTACAGGTCCTTCTTTTCATAGTTTCGTCTAATATGTTTATAAGTACATATACACATCATATTTGGTGAAAATATGTATAATGTAAGAAGTTTTGTAAATATTTTATTAGCAAATGCTGTTTTAAACAGAGACAGGTAGTTTAATTAGAGCTTTTTTTTTTTCTTATTTTGCAGCCAGCATATTAAGCATTATCCAAAAAGGTTTAAAACTTTTCAGTGAAGCAGAATCACTTTGTAGTAATAGCGGTAAAAACAGAAAAGCTAAAATATTTAACAGCATTTCAATTAACCAACTGTCATTGCTGCTTTTCTTTTTGACTGTTGGTCAGAATGCCACCACATATCTGTGTGCCATTTTCAGTTCCTGTACGGGAATGATAAAAGCTCCAGTCAAAAGATTTTGTAAAGGCCAGTGATGCTGAGTGAGTCAGCTCAGTTACAGAGATGCTGCAAGAGCACCTTTTGTTAATTGTCTAAGTTAGAATTAAGAAAATTTTCAATGTTTTAGTAGGGTCCTTTATGTAGCTCTTTCATGTAACACAGAGCTCTTTGCAGTGCAGCTTGGTGCAAGCCTACGTTTTTCCTCCTGTGGCTCAAGTCAAGCAGAGGCTTGTGGTCAACTGTATTAACCACAGTTCCCACATTAACTTTCAGTTTCAATAATGTATTCTGCCTTTTTAAATTCCTCCTGCCTCCTGAAGGCTGGGATGGAAAACTTCAAGTCTTGCATGGCAGCTACATCCCTGTCCTTGGACGTTTAATTACTGGGAGATGGGTCTAATACAATTAGTTTGCATACTGCTTGAAATCTTTCTAAATGATAGCTATTGTAGAAAAATACATTTACAGTTGTTCCGGTTGAGTGAGATTATATTTGTAGCAAGACGGACCCTATTCTTACACGACAATCTTTCTTAAAATAAAGGTGTCTTTATGAGTGAAAATAAGAAAAATAAAATGTGATGTTTTTCATTAGATGTTTTTGAGCTGCAGTTGAGAATACACTGGAAAAGAAGGTGTAAATATTGCTTTATGCAGAATTCATATGTTTACATTTATATTTGCATTTTAACAATAGACTGTATTCTCATTAGGAGGCATTGATTTGCAGGTTCTTTGAAGAACAAAAAAAAACCTTAATTATGTGACTCGTGAAATTCAAAGGCAGATGAAATATTCTAGATATGAATTACATATCACGTAAAGGGGACATTCTTAAAAATACGGTCTATGGCTTTTGTTGGGCCAGGAGAGTAACAAGCAAAAGCCCTTGGCTTCCCCTTTTTAAGCAAAAGAAGTTCAGAATAGAGAAACCTGTGCAGTGTCAATAGTTCTTCATACCTTTAGAAGTAAATCCTGAAACATAGCCGTGTAGGCTGACAGGGAAAGTAAGTGAACCTCGTTGTTGCAGGACTTTCCTTCGCAAGCCTTTTACATAACTGCAGTCACTGAAACACACATTTCCACATAATCCTGTCAATGATAGCCTTCTCGTTTTAAGGTTGGAGAAGGCAGAGCTTGTGACACAGTTGTTCAAAAACTACCAAGAGCCAACAGACAAAATGAAGTCTCTCAGTCTGAAATGAGTACTTGCAGAACAGACCACCGCATACTGATCTTAGGGCAGACTGGTAGAAGCGCCCCACCGGCCCTGGGTGACGTTCCCGCCAAGTGCAGTCCGAGCCACTTACGAACACGCGTGCCAGGCGACATCTAGCCTGCTGCGTGGGTCGTGCCGCGGGAGCCATTGATCCTCTTTAGGAAACCAATGCTGTACACAGAAGCTTAAAATAATCTACTGTTTTAAAGGACGTAATTTCATCTCCACCCTCACAAATAAATAAGTCAAATTAATGCACTCCTACACAATCCCCCGTCCTTGTCACAACAAGAAAGCGTAAGTGTTGATTTTCTGGCTGGCCTGATAAATTTTCATGGCAGTTCTGCAAGGCTAATTTAACATTACAAGAAGCGTCACCCCAGTGCACTCATCTGTTGTGATGAGACACTTGCGGGCTATTATTTCAGGTTCATTTGTCCCAAATAGTGATCCTCCATATGTTGACTTAAACAATTTCTTTCCACCACCTCCACACTTTCAGTACTTTGTAAGTACTCCATTGCATTCTTTCATTAAATAATACGTTCAAGCTCTTGAGCAGATAATCAAAAGGGAAAGTGAATATCAGAAGAAGTGTGGCAGAGATCCTTATCCTCTCAGTTGTGATTTTGGGGAAAAATTGTTAAACTATAGGCATATACCCGCAGTGACCAACTCTGAGTTGCTCAGGGCAATATTTTTGGTCCAGCTGAGGACTAAAAATACTGCCAGACTAGAGACCAGCAAATGTAATTGCCACATTTACCAGTTAAAGTGTTGCAAACACCAAATGCCATAGTCGGTACAGTGCCTATTGGATTGTGCTCTGCATTTCGCTGCGGTCAATGCACCATCCCTCCATTTACAGCGTGCATCAACACATTATGCATGAAGCAAGTTTAGGGACATAAGTGATGAAGTCACTTGTTTTCTGTTTTTCTACAGCTCTTACAAGTGCAATGCAAACCAGTTTTTATGCATGGTCTTTTAATGTGACTAGATTATGGGGAGAGTTAAGCAGCCAGTTGTCTGCAACTACAGTGTTATCTGGAAAGTTGCTTTTTTTCCACTTTGAGTTTTTGTGAAAATTATAGGCATCTGGGGTCATCTCCTACATAGATGAGTTGCAAATGCAGTTGCAAATGTGGTATGTTTTCTTATCTGTAGCGCAAATGTATACAGATTACTTCTTAATTTAACAAATGTTATTGCTTATCTACAGAATAAGTTTTTAAAAGTTCTACTCAGATTTATGAAGAGATGACTAAGACTTTTTTTCAGGTAAAGATGATCTCAAGATAAAGAAGGGCATGTCTAAATATGCTTCCTGGTTTAATTTCTGTTTATTTCTAGCACAGCAGGAACTGCTTGCTCAGGAAAGCATTTTTCTCCTGATACTTTCCCTACTTTAATTTCTTTAATAACTAGGAAATTACAGACTGCTCAGGCTGGTGTAACATACTAGTATGGCTTAGCATATGCTCTTGCAGCTAAGCCAAATGCTGTAGCAAAGGAAAGAGAAGTTACGGTTTATTGACTTGCTGACTGTATTACTATTTGTGCAAACTGTTTAGGTGACCAGCCTGCAGGGAAGGATTTTTGACCTGCTGCTGTATCCAGAGGGCTTATTATAACGTGGAGCTGGAATCTATACAAAGCATTGCAGCTTTCTTTTTCCTTGGTGTTACCTCTTTTTGGTTTTGTGGCCCCACTGTAGCTCGTTGTCCACCCTGGGGAGCCAATTGCAATGCTGGAAACCAATCTCACAATAAGCATTTGAATGCCTCTGGCAGGATTATATCTTTGGAGAGGCGGCAGCCTTTTCACTTGTCACCGACTTCTTATTGCCCTCTGATCATGGTGGTTTTGTTACAAACCTTCCTCACCACTACCCCAATCCATGTGATTTAATAATGTGAGCTTACAAAGGAACTGTCGCAGTGAATACAAAGTATGATCCAAACAGTAAATATATGTGTATTTAACTTTGATAGCAATTAAAGGCAAATAGTGTCAGCAGACAGCAGGATGATACTGCAGCAGTCCTGCACATTAAGGAGTTGATATATTCAAGAAGGAGGTTTCACGAGTGCTGCAGTGTTCAAGAAAAGTAGAATGGAAACTGTTTTTAACTGTTTAGCTCATGTCCTCAACCAGTGGCTGTTAAACAGATCTCATGCTTGGATTTCTCACAGCTCTTGTGCCCCTCACTGTCTTTCCTGATAGATTGCCCCAGCGGAAGGATTGGTGTCAATACTAAAGAAGAGAGATGACAGGGAAGGAAAAACAATCGCTCAAGCTCAGCAAAGGCAAACAAAGAGAAGAGTGCGATTCCAAGAAATGGAAGACACATTAGATCAAGGTAATTTAAATATCTTTATTCAGGTGTTGCACTCTTGGGGAGCGAATGGTGTCGATCTTTTTGTTCACAAGAGCAAAGGGGGCGTTCATTGTACATACTGTCTTGGCTTTTTAAAACTTAATCAAGTAATTAGCAAAGGTACCAATCGAAGGTTATTCTGTACCAGATTTGAGTAACAAGGCTACAGAAGGATACAATAAGTATACTTCTGTTTTAAAGCTCGGGTGAGACTGAAGCCGTAGGGTTTTTCCTCTGGCTGAATGATTTGTGAGTGACATCTAATGGACGTCCTTTCATTAAGGTTTAGAGCTTGGAGGTGGGAGGTGTAGGCTTTCCCCCTAAATCTAATCCATGTAGGTAAAGAGGGATGCAAAAGAAACAAGTCTGTTGTGCTTTGCCCACAGGTAGCTTTCCAACCCTTTCCAGTAGACCATGGGATTGGAGGGTGTCTGATTTTAACCTTGCTTTATAATTAAACATCTGTATGTATTTGCTAGCTGTCATTAATTTTGGCCAAACACTTTACTGCCTTTTTGATGGGCTAAATAGAATCATAAGAAATACAGTATAGATTTTGTTATGCTTTTCTTTAAGATCTCTATGACTCAAACTAAATAGATGTTAAGAAAAATACTTTTGGTTACTAATGATAGCACTTTCTATATCTACTGTGTGTGCCTGTCACCGAATGGTATTAATGGCGCTCTTCAGTGATTAAAAGTGTCTTAAGTGTGTCTCGTGCACTGAAAATAAAATCTGTTTGCTACCCCAAAGGGAACTTATCCCATCTTTTTTCTTGAAATTATTTTAAAACAATTTATGTTTTAAATAAAATTTCAATTAGAGTTTCTGCTATGATTTTTCCCAGGGATTTAGTGATTAAAAATAAATGTATTTTTGTTATTGTTATTATTGTTATTAATATGATTTCAAACACAAAAAAAGGTGCTTGAATGTTTCTTCTTTTTTTTTTCTTTTCCCCTGTTTCTTCTCCCTGATGTAGAGTGAAGGGAGTTCAGAAATTTTCTTAGAGCCTCTCCAATCTGACAGAAAATGCAGATGATGTGCAGACATACAAGTTACCAAGGAAAAGCGAGGTTGTGAGGCTGTAGCAGCACCTCTGCAACCTCTTTATTGTTCCTACTCTGGAATAAACAGTCATGCAAATAGTTACCATAGAATAACTGAGATTTAAAATAACCCTTCACATTAGCTTACCCTGAAGGTTTTGTCTCTATCCTTACAGTCAAATGTGAGAGTAAACACAAACAGTTCATGGTAGTCAGTGACAGTACAAATGAAGCAAGAATGTTTCCATTTGTTTTAGTTTCAAAACTTTTGTTTCATTTCAACTATTTCCATGAAGGAAGGCTTTGGCTGTGCAACATTCTCATAGTTAAGTGTATTTTGCTTCATTGTGGAATGACTCTGCAAGTGATCTCAGCAAGGACAGGTACACAGGTTGCAGAAATTAAGCTGTATAATTATTTATGTTTCTGAAAAGACTGGGTAGAAAAACCTAAAGTTCCTGGTATGGATTACGGTCCCTTTGACAGGGTGAGCGTCATTAAATGTCTTTACCTCCTGACCCATTCACAGTAAAAACCTATCTCAGACTTTCTCACACGCATTCATATTGCTTTTTAGATCATCCTTTTTCACCTTTTCTGCTCTTATATTTACAGATGAAGTAGCTGGTGGCTCCTGTATTTTGCTGATCCTGCTGTGCATAGCAACTGTTTTCCTTAGCATTGGAGGAACTGCACTGTACTGCACCTTTGGTGACATGGAATCCCCTGTGTGTACTGATTTTGCAGCCAACATGGATTTCTATTATACCCAGATATTGCAGCGTATGGAAGAACTTAAACACTGGATAGCCTTGTCATAGTTGAAATGAGCAGAGACGGCACATTGAAAGCTCACCAATGGTTACTGGAGGGGGTAGAAAAAAATTGTGATTTCAAGTTCTCTAACACTTGCCACCTGTGGGTGATGTGTATTTGATGACGTACTTACACTTTTTTCTTAGAAATCAAGAAAATTCTAGTTTAGCAATCAGGTGGCAAAATGTTCACATCTTAAGCTGTAGCATTGTGGTATGGGAGAATAAAAGTTCTCCTCACCCTTTTGAGAGTAGGCAAGTAGCTTTTCAACAACCTGAGCAAGTGAAGGAGAAAGAAGAAAATGAACTGTCTTCTATACGCTCTCCCATTGCCACACATTGTGTAAGCAATCTCTGGAAGCTTAGTAAAAGGACAGCTTTAATTTACAGCTGTTTGTGCAAAGGTGTTGCCTCCAGCTATCATGCAATAAGTCTGTGTTTTATGGAAACATTATTTTTCTTCTAAGTCTTACTATTTTTCTCCATTTTAATTCTCCTGGTGAGCCATGTAATTGGGTGGAGCAAGAAGAGTGCAGTGGCATTCACAGAGCCCTCATTTGGTGATTAACAGGCTGACCCTGTATCTTGTAGCTTATGGTGAATATCGTGAGTGGGATAAATCTGCTGGCAGATTTCACTAAATTTCCTGCAACTTTACTCTCAATATTGTGTAGGCTGTTTTAGAAATGGAAGGTTAAAAAAAAGAAATCATTTTCTCACTAAACACAGAAACAAAAGTAAAATGTTTAGTAAATTATTCGTGTTAAATCGTAAAATGGCTTTGGCCAATCTTAAAGCACCTGGTGGCAGGTGTGGGGCTAACTGGATTTTCTGTCCAGCTATGTCACTGACTTGCAGTAATCACTTCGTGCCTCACCTTCTCCTCCATAAATGGGGAATAATGATCCTTGCCTTTGTCAGTGAATGTTTATTGCAATTAGGGCTCACGTCTGATTCATCCCAGATGAGTGCACAGGATCACTGAACTGCGTGGCTGCAGCCTCTGTCAATGAGTGAATGCTTATGTGAAGTGGGACTGATCCAACAGAATAGATGCGGAGGCTCACTGCAGATCTGCGGCATGCTTGTAGTCCAGGGAGCGCCTTCCAGCAGATGAAGCCCATTTGCATCTATTTGCCCTCCGGTTCTGAGACCTCTATTGTAAAATCTGTTCTTTTTCTATCAGCTATACAAACAAATTTACACCAGTACAGAGGGTCGTTTTAAATGGGTATTTCTATCACTTGGTGCTCAGCCCTCCCTGGGTGGTGTGTGAAACGCTGACTGACTGTGAAGGTGAGAATTGGGTACACAGGCCTTTGGCCCCCACTCTGGTCAAAATGTGGCGACTGTTCTTGCACAGAGCACAGTGGCCTAGCCCTGCTGAAGGTGTTAGTGTGAAATGATTCCTTTACACCTCAGGAAACAGCATTTTTGAGGGGTCCACTTCACTGCACGGTTTTCTGCTTACTAACATTGTATGATGCAGTGTGTTCAGGTTTAAAATATTATTTTGTAAAATACTATGAAATTAAATCTTCAAGATACTGCTCAGAATTATAACATTAAATGATCATGCTTTCTGGTATTTGCAAGCAAATTGTCCCTCTAGTGAGCTTGATTGTTCCTAACGCACTGTTACACCTAAACGGTTTTTAAAGTGAAAGTTAAAATCATGGGTTTTTTCTAGAATAAATTGCATGTATGATTTCTCTTTTGGTTCTCACTGCAGAGGCTTAGCTTATTTATGCCTTAGGGAGCTTCATGTGCAACTTTATATTAAACTAGCGAATTTAAAATGCCCAAAGTAATGAAAACTTTTGCTTTCCGAATGAAACTTCAGAACAGTAGTTTGGTATATTTTTTTGTTTGTTGTCCTCAGAGTATTATAATGCTGGGCTAATCTAAAGGAGAAAGGGAAAGACACTTTTGTATTTTAAAGTGTTACTGGCTGGTTCAGTTTATTATTTGAAGTCTGGTTTTGTTTATTTATTTAGTTTTTCTTTTAAAGAGAATCTTAATGTTCTTTTTTGGTAATTTACTCACAGTAATCAAAAAGCATGCATTCAGTTAAAATATGTATTTATAGTGACTATGTAGTTAGAATATCTTTTGGGTTTCTATAACTTTGCATTGAGTGTTTCAGGTTATTAAGTTTATTCCTGAAGAGGCAACTGTTGATTTCAATTTTAAAAAATCCTTTTAAGTTTTTTTGCACTTCACCACCAAAAAGATCAAGACATATATATAGAACTATTTATTCAAAAGTATATCAGATATGGAGATTTAAGATCCTCTACTTCTAGGTTCATTTAATTAAAACTATTTTAAAATAATTATTTTATTTAAAACTGTAAAGCTATTTAAAGTCAAAGTAATTTTTAATAAGCAGCTCAGTTTAAAATCAGTGGTTCAAATCCTGGTATGTCCGCCTTGTGCTTTATTCCCAGTGCAAAGACTCACTAGTATCAGCAGCACTACCTACAAGAGGACCATGAAGAAGTTGGGCACCACTTTACCAACATGTACTCGATGAAAATTGAGTGGCCGGGCGTTCTGTGTAACTCAGCTACCTTACAGTTGTGTTGTAACTTGGAGCATTCCTCCAGCCCTCCCAACCTATGCCAAGGTACCACACCTGCAGAGGCTCTCAGGATTTGAGGGAGCGGAAGGGGCACATACTCACAGGCTGCCCAGCTCCTGATCTGAGCTGTTCATGCCTCAGTTGCAACCAAGTGGTTGAATCTGGATCTAATTTCTGTTGGCATTCCTTTATAAAAAGCTGGTAGTACTAATTTTTGCTTTGTGTGACAATTCTGTTAGTCCAAGTAGTTTGCATGGTCTGTAGTACGTTATCAAACTTGCAGCTACCAACGTAACAAAATTTGCTTTGCGTTGAACTCCAGAGAGGGTGCAGGTAGGCCTGATGTTGGCCTTACTAATGCTCTGTTCTCTTTAGATGGCTGGTGACATTGCTTCTGCCTGGGTGACCTGAGGGGTTAGGGTCTTACGGTCAGGTAAATCCAAGCCAGTAGAAATAGTTTATTTGAACAGTTGTTCCTCTTGTCTGAGTATTCTGAGGTAAAATAATACTGAGCAACAGCTAAGATTGTTAGGAGTAGGAAGAAAACAGAGGAAAAAGACTTCCCCCCTTTGTGTATTTTAAAGCTTTGCATATAAGTTTATTTATTCTCTTTCCTTCCCTGCCACTGTCTTTATGGATGTTCTGCATGGCAGTATGGGAAACATAATAAGCCAGTGTAAAACCATTTGTAGTTGGTAGAAAAATTGAGGGAATGGTTCAGTACTTGACAGTAGTTAGAAGTAATTTCTTAAAATAGAACTGGATTGCAGGCTAATAGTGTACCTTCAGAGAAGCTGTGGCCACTTAACCACCTGCAGCACTCTACTAGAAACCCTGACCTTCCAGCTTATTCTTTGAGCATAATTATTTTGAAGAGTTGCTCACGATAGAGCAAAATCAACAAGACTTTTGATGTAGGTTCAGCATGCGCTGCCAAAAAGAGCTTTCTGATGACAGAATTAACACCCTCATCCCAAATAGCATAGACTACACCAAGAAAAGCGCTGTGCTGTAGCGTAGCTGTACTATACTACAGGCTTGTTTTCAAAACAGTGTCAGTAAGGAAGCAGATATTCCACAGCCCAGATATGCCAGCAGAAGTTTGTAATCTAGACACAACCCATGTTTTAACATTTTTCCAATATCTTTGCTTTCATATTTGGAAAATGTGTAGTCCTGGTGCTAAGCAGTAGGAAGTAGTCTAACAAAAAGGGAGATTCTTGTTTAAGGTTTTCGGGAGTAAAGGGCAAGCTTGAACTGTCAGATAAGCAGGGTAGATTGGAAGTCCATATTCCTGTGTGACTGGATACTATTCCACTCGATAACCTGAAGGGATGTTACCCTCCTAAGAAAACATGTTTGCCTACTTTGTACTGTAATGTAAAACCAAGACCATCTGAAAGGACTAGTAATTATTTGTAACAAATTGAACATAAGCTTCCTTTAGCAAAAGGAGTAAATAATTGTATTTGAAATGGTCACCCAAGCTTGTAATTTAATTACTGTAGAAAAAAAATAAACACTGTCCCAAAGAAAACATATGAACTTTTTTGGGTACTGTGATTTCTAAATGTATAAAAAGGCTGAGGTGATTTTCTGTGAAATTCAAGTAAATGAGCAGTAACTCCAATAAGAATTTCATGGTCAGACCCAAACCAGAATGGAAATGAGGATAAAAACACCTAAGGTTTGGGTTTTTTTTGGTGTAATGTAGTTTTCCTGGGTGGGTTGTTTCGTCTTTGCTTTAATAGCTAAACAAAAACCCAGCTTCTTCAGAGAGCCTGATTCCTCTAGACAGGTGGGTTTAAAGTACTAAAATGTTGCCTTACTGTATTGTTCTGAAAGCTAATTGACAGGCGGTAAGTGTCAGAGTTCCTAGTCACTGGGTGGATGACCTGCACAGTGGTCACAGGCCAGTCTGCATTTTGAGTTCAAATAAATAAATAAATAAATAAATAAATAAATAAATAAAAAGCCAATTCCAACTCAGCCCAACCCAGCAGCCTCTGATTTGAACAGGAGCTTGCCAATACTACATTTTGCAACATCCCCCCCCACTCTTGACTCTTCCCCCAAAAGCCATGGAATGAGCCCAACCAGAATTTTAGACTGCTAAAAAAGTAGTGAAATCCTAAGAGAAAATGAGGCAGGTTTATACATTTTGTTGTGGTTTTGTTATCTTTGTGTTGTTTTCAGGTTGTTCTTCACAGTCAGAAAAGGTGAGAACTACAATGAAGAAGGACCAAATAAGAGATTTTCATATAACTTCTTTGAAACCTGTGAGATATCATCTCAAACTAAATCATAACATAGCATCTGGCAACCTGGAGGCGTGGCCTAAGAGTTGTCTTTATGTGTAGAAAGAAATTGCTATTGTAAACAGTTCTTCTGTAAAGGCTGACGCCTGGTTTCAGGAAGACAAGCAGCTGATCTTACACTTCTGAGCCTTGATTAGATTCCTTACCAGAAGCATTGGTAATCCTGAGGAACCTGGATGGGCTTCCAGAACTGGTCAGTGAACTCTCCTGTCTGAAAGGCAGGCTTTGCCTTAGGCTTTGGCTTTGTAGACACAGCTGTGCTGATTTACTACTACTACAGACTGAGTTCACTGAATCTGTCAGTCACTGCTTTCATTCCTTGGTTCTCCTCAACAACCTTTTTGTGAACAGTCTTCTATCCCTGCCTTCATGAGGAGCTGCTGCAGTCTCTATCCATGTCTTCATCCCAATGAGTCCCCTTTTATTCCTTCTGTCTCCCTCCTGCTTTACCATTTCCTTCCCAGTATGAAACAGCATGTGTTCCATCATTCATAGGCTCATAAGGTAATTGAGTTAGGAAGGGACCTCAGAAAGTCTCTAGTCCAACCTTCTGCTCAAGGCAGGGTCAACTGAGATCAGACCCAATTGCTCAGGGCTTTATCCAGTCGAGTCTTGAAACTTTCCAAGGATAGAGGCTGCACAACCTCCCTGGGCATATTCCACTGCTTGGCTGTCCTCAGAGTGAAAAAGTTCTCCTTTATGCCCAGTCTGAACCTCTGTTTCAGTTTGTGGTCTCTCATCCTGCTGACATGCACTGCTGTGGAGAGCTTCTTAGTAACCTCCTCACGGTTACTGGAAGGCTGCTACTGGGTCCCCCAAAGCCACCCCTTCTCCAGGCTAAACACTGTGTTTTCTGGCACCGTCCTTCTGATCCTTCTTCTCAGTTTCTTGTCCACAGCATCTTCCTTCCCAGTAGGGATTTAAGACATTGCTTCTGTGAGGCTCCTTTATATCATTTGTGATTTATATTACTTTGAATTACATTGTAATTTTTCTTGGGCATAACATGAGCCTAGGGTTTACTGCATTCGATAATGTCCAAAAATTGTGGTCATCTCTTGAAGAAAATGACGATGGGGAGTAGATGCATGCTCTTTTACAGAGTTGCTCTGTGATAGCTAAGTTACGGAATTGATACCAGTGAATTTCAATCAAAGGTCTGATTCTGCACTTGGGATCATTCTAAGCTTGTTTTTAATGGCAAACAGGCTAAAATAAAAAAATTAGAGACAGCACTGAAGCACACCCAAAATTTCAATAGCATGTCTAATACCAGACCAAAATCCTCCATTAATCTAAAATTGCTGAGCTGCCCTTTCTTGAAAAAAAGTTTGAATCCAGCTTCACACGACAATAGAGCATTCAGCAATCTCCTCTTGCTTTTTTCCAAGAAACTGTCTGGCACAGTGTCATCGTTTAGCCAAGATGGGCCCCTTACTTGTTAGGGAAGTTTCCAGTAATGCTTCTGTCAAATGACAGTTGTTGATTGTGGCCCATTTCATTGCCTGGCATTGAAAACGAGTGAAGCCCCACTACTGTGCTTTCATAGACTGATCAGCTTTACAGCTCTCACCAAAAGCAACTTTAAGAGTGATAGCTATAGGTTTTTCTCAGAAAGTGCCGTGTGCCAAGTACTGCAATAAGAAAACTTCACTGGTTTTCACAGTTTTGCCAAAACACGACCAGAGTGCACAACTGCTGTTTGTAACGCGTGGGAGCAGTGCCAGCGCAGGGTTTCCCGCGGTGCCCCTCCTCGGCTGGTCAGCAGGCATTCTCTTCTCCTGAGCTGTCAGCCTTGCACGAGAAGGCAATGGGTGCATCAGAAATGGCGGTGGAAGCATATGCGTACCAGGAGGAGAGCAGCGTGAGGACATTGTTACTTTGTTACTTCCACATAAACCTTACACTTTTTTTTTTTTTTAATACTTAGGAACCATTCATCAGTTTTCTTTGTCATATTTTATTAGAGAGAGACAGCATTAAGCCAATTCCTCTGGTTCTTCTCCAGGAACTGGAAGTGATGCTTTTTGCCAGAGATAATATGAATCTTATCACTCGGATATGATGCTGGGAATCCTCATGTTTGTACAGCTTAATATTTCTGGCTTTTCTGCCCAAATTTCTATGAGAGTAGCAAGAATATTTTCACACCACTTTTCCTGAGCTGGCTGAATTCAGTGCACTGTAGAAAGGACTCACAGGAAAGAAGAGAGCAGAAAGTTTGAATCATAAGGATCTATACAGATGATTTCAGGAAGACAAAATGTCACTATCATAGAAACTAGCAATGTTGCCCCAAAAAGGCCCACCATAATTAACAGCCAAGAGTATATTTGAAAAGAGTTACAAAGAAAAAAATTAAGTACTGAGGTTTCTCAGTGACTATTCAAAGATCTGAGGCTTTATGTACAGGTTAGTAAATGAAATAAGGGAAAGCAACTTCTCAAGGTTGTGCAAAGGTAAAGACTGGGTATATTATGGGCAAAAGGGCTGCAGATAGACCTTCAATCAAAGGTGATTTAAAAAATGTATTGGTAAAGGATGAAGAATATTTCTAATAATTATATCTTTCAGTGATGGTGGGGTTTTTCCAATCAGATTTTACAGAAACAGGAAAAAAATGCATAATATTTTAATGCCATCAGGGAGGAGAGTCACTAATGGTTAAACTATTGCTGAATTCTTTGTAGAACTCCTCAGGAGGAATTTAAGAGGTTTGTACAAGGTCACATAACAGAAAGAAGCAAAGCAGGACCAGAGCTTATGAATCCTATCTTCTGATATTTTGTCTGGTCCCAATTCCCACTAAGACAACACAGATTAGGGAAGATAAATGAGTACCTGTTCACATTATCTTTGACTTAACACAGCTTTGAAGACTTTAAATAAAGATATTTTTATGGTCTCATAAATTTTGTGGTGATCTTAAGGAATAAAATTGATTCCAGTATGCAGCACTAAGTGCAAATGCCATTTTAGCATATATTTAGGGCTTGATATCATCACATCCGTGGTAGTTGGTTGCTATTTACATGTATTAAAGCAAATTGTATCAACAGACTACATGGAAACACATAGTATAATGGCAACTTCTATTATCAGAAAATGAGGCTTAAGCTGTCTATAATCACTTTGTTTTTCGCTGTCTAACCCTTACTACTCATGTTCTGTTAACCACCAGGAAAGTAACAATGACCAGCAGAGCAGGCCCTGTTGAGAATCCTATTAAAAAAACCAAGCCATGATCTTGCAGCTCTGCTGGGCTTCACACAATACGTATCGCTGTGCCAAGAGTGAGGAAACAAAGCGATGTGGAAAGAAGTAGCGGTCACCAGATTCTGGCTCCCAGCAGAAATGAAGTTCTTGTGAGGCACAGAAATGTTTTGACCATGAAGTGGACGTTGTCGTCACTGTCTGCAAATGTGAAAGATGAAAATAATTTCAAATGTTCTTGGCATCCCTCAAAATACATTTAATAACCTTTGTTTCCTTTCAATTTTTGTATTATTGAAAGCTTTCCCTTAGTTGAAGGGAAAGAGGAAAATTAAGCAATGGTAGCTTTTTTTTAAAAAAAAAAAATTGGCATGTACTGTCTCTTATATTTTTCTATAAATAGGGCAGTGCTTTTCTGAGCCAGTTCATTGCTGGGTAATAGCCCGTGGTTTACCTACAAAGGCAAAATAGATGGCCTTTAGCAGTAAGTGACTCATGTATTATAAAACATCCCCATTAAAAAGAACCATCTCTATCGACTTATGCAGTAGGATGACAAAACATTTTCAGTAAACTGGCTGAATTTTGCAATGCAGTGCAAGCCTTCTGCAGGCCACCCACACTTTGTACTGGGACCTTTCATAGCTACAATTTCCCAGTAGAGAGTAGCCAGGAAGGCAATTAGTCTTCCCTTTGCTCCTTTGACCATTGAGATCACCGGCAGCTGCAGGTCTCTCAAAACCAAACAGAACAGCCATGAGTTGTCTATAAAGACCTCTAGAGTTTCAGCCATGAAACTCCTAAACAGCCTGCCTTTTCATACACTGCCCACAGCTAAAGATGGGGTAGGCGGTAGGCGTCTGCAATGAGTCCATATCCATGAAGCCTAGAGGAGATGCTCTTTGCCACAGAATTCCCTCTGTTGGACAACAGCAGCCATGATTGTGAGTCAAATGTTCCGCTAGCAGGAGATCCAGCAGTGTCCTTCAGCACTGTGCCTGAGATTGTACTGCCTACAGTCCAGCACAGAAGAGGCTGCACAGTATGTTCTGTCATCCTTTCAGAAGTATTTCAAAGTAATTGCTATCCTGAGCACTCCCAAAAATGTTTTAAGAATCTAAACCCACTGATCTTCCTTAAGTAGAAATATGTAGTATGAGGCACTGAAGGCTTTAGTGTCCCACAACAAAGGCATCGCAGAAGCCATAAAAATACTTGCAGAAAGTTTTGAATGGAAGCAGTGCTGCTGAAACTGCCTCAGGATTTCAAGATCATTCATATATGAACAAGAAGGGCAGACTTTAAATAGTTTCTTAAGGAAGAAAGGCTATGCTCTGTGGCACTTACCATCACAGAGTACTTAGCATCACAATCATTAATTCAAATATGGTTTAACAGGTTATGCTAGGACAGAGACAGGGCAAGTTCAAAATTAATTTTTCTGGCTATTCTTCTGAACTGCACTGTTAGATAGCAGAACACGTGCTTTTCAGGTCTGTCCTTATGTTCTTTTCTATTTTATTTTCCTCAGACCTTCATTCCTGCCTCTGAATGACATCCCTTTTAACCAATTGGCTCAGTACTTCTTTTGATATGGCCAGGAAAAAAAAAAACTGGCTGTGGCTGAAAAAGGCTGTGCTGTGACATGGTTTGATGTAGTTGGGAGAGAGAGTTGATTAAGTGATAAGAACACAAAACTGGAACTTGGGGGGCTTTGATTTAATTGCCTGCTCTCCCACAAATTTCCTATGTGGTCTTAAGCACATCACTTAATTCTCCTGTGTTTCGGCACCCTGCCTATGTAATGGGGACAATTCTTCTTTGATGCCCATGTGATGATACAGCAGTAGACATTTCAATGTTCCTTATAGTGAGTGGGGTCATGGTAATCTTAGAAGTAAAACATTTTAAGCAATATCAGCAACTTGCTAGTCATGCTTTGTCTGAAATGGTTACCTCACATTGTCACACATAACTGCAATGAACCCTACATCTGAAAAAAGATGGGAAGAAAACCCTTCTTGTTTTCACTCTCTTTTTTGAGTTTTTTATGTTTCTATGGAGCTGTAGGAAAGAAACTCTTTACAGTAGGAAGATACACTTTAGTATTCTGGCCAGTTTTTGTGCTATGCCATCAGGTATGGAAATTGCATCCAGTTTTATTTTTTGTGAGTTTTTTTAGCATCATGAGCTTTTACAGCTATTTTAAACTACATGTAGAACTATAAACTGCTTTTGCATTGTACCATTTCCCTATGGGAGTGAGGGGTAAAACTAGTTGCTTGGTGGATTTCAGTAGAAGTCTTTTCCAACCTTAATGATTCTATAATTCTATGATCTGCGGTATATAGGATATAGTATATAGGATATATACTATATATATCCTTCCCACTATATATACTATATATATCCTTCCCACTTTATATTATCTGCAATGGAGCAGAGCTTTTAATGGTCTTAATTTTACCAGTGGTTACCTGCAGGGAGCGGGGTGGAGGCAGGAACAGGCTGTGGAAAATATGACCAGGTTGTTTTTTAGTACTCATACTAGATGCTTTGAGAGAGAATCTGAAAGTCTGTCCCCCATACTATTATCATTTATAGCAATTAAGCTTTTTGCTACTGTGTGACTCAGTGTAGTGACAGGATTAGTGGGGATTTAGTGATTTAGATATATTTAGTGATGTAGATTTTCAGGTTCACTGAGAAATTGTCCATCGTAAGCTATTCACTGGAAATCTTGAAAACAATGAGGGGAGGCTGACATAAAGGACAAAATGAGACAAATTAAGGTAGGGCTCCTGGACCAAACTCAACCAATTGCCTAGTGCAGGCACCTCCAGAAGCACCCTTCTGTCATAGATTAGCTGTGGAAACTGCCCTTAACTGCAGAAAGATTCAGGCATCTTGTCTGCTGGTTGTGTTTTTTATCTTTTCATAAGTGACTTTCTTGTGAGTTTTTGTGCAGATGGTAGAGGTTATAGCTTTTGTCCACTTCCTTCCAAATATGTACCCAGGTGGTGGCAGAGAAGAGTGATACCATCATAATCTCTTACTGAAATAGAAAAAGAATATGGTCACAGCAGGTAGCACCCATTTTTCAGTGCCATCATTACATTTCTGTGCACCCATTTTTCAGACCCATGTGTCTTATTCTTTTCAGTTGATGCTAGGAGTACTAAATACAGAGAAGCCACCATTTAATGCTGCCTATCCCTACGTCACATAGGAATACCAGAAATGGATGTTAGGTGAATAATCC
Source organism: Phalacrocorax aristotelis (assembly GCF_949628215.1). Classification (NCBI taxonomy): domain Eukaryota; kingdom Metazoa; phylum Chordata; class Aves; order Suliformes; family Phalacrocoracidae; genus Phalacrocorax; species Phalacrocorax aristotelis. Next base: position 119,753,072 of record NC_134278.1, on the reverse strand, counting down.
TAGCAGCCCCTACTAAAATTCATTGTTAGAGCTTCATGAGCTGAGGCACTTACCTCAGCAGATCTTATGAAGGTACTGCTTTTCAGCACATGTCGCAATTTCCAAGGCACGTGTGAGTAAATGGTTAAAAAACCCTTTAGGAGGGGGAGGGGATGGGTAGGTCATGCAATTAGATGAAAATAGGTCATATGGCTGGGATTTTCCCTGTGATGAAATACTTGTTGCTGCCAATTTATTCAAATTGGGGAGGGAGACAGGAGGAAGGGATGGAACTGTATTGTCCTTTCTCCAGGCTATTTCTTGTTTCTCATTGTCTCTTGACCTAAAATACCTCATTCTACAAAAAAGTCACAGACTCCTGCTGCTGCTGCTTCTGTTACTGTGAGAAGCATTGCTTTTTTAAAGTAGATTACAGATAGACTAGGCTTGAAATGTCACCAGGACGCATATTATCATTAAGAGAAGTTATTTGCTTCCTTTTGAGTTTTCCTCCTTAGGAAGGAGGACTTTATTTAGGTGTACTGCGAATTTCCAGTGTAATTACATTTGAATTTCAAAACCGTCCTCAAACCAACAAATGGCCCATGCACAATATCTATAGTTGGCCCAACTTGCACTAGTTTAATGTGCATTGTAGAGCAGCCTTCTCTCACATTATGCAAACTTGTTGGCAGAGATTGTCTTCTATCTTTTTAAGGCAATACCTCAATATTTATAATAAAGCCTTCAAACATCGTAGTCAAATTAGAGCTAATCCATCACTTCAAATGAATAGTTTCCTAAGCAGAACCTGATGTGGAGGAGGCATTTTAACTAAGACCTGAATACACTCATTGAGTAAGGAAGGCAAAAAGAATACTGAATATTTTCGCAGTGACTGCATGAACAGCATTCCTGAGAAACAACAGGATATGTTAACGTAATTAAAGACAACAACATAATACATAGGTACGAAAAGCCTAAATCACAAAGGACAAGCAGCCTTATTTCTGGGATTTGAGGCATTGACTTTACAATCTTAATGAATAGTGCTCTTCAGAGAAGGAGCAACAAAGTTGCATTACGTTAAAATACGCAGCTCCATCAAAATCAGAACACTCTTGAGTATTAGGCTATTTTCTTCCAAAACAAAATCATAGCAAAGCGGGGAAAAAGCCTTTCGATAGTCCTACAACAACATCTCTAGCTAGAGCAAGGTCAGATTTTTTTATATTCTCACAACAGTTTTTCCACAGAAATTCTTGTATGGATTTGTTATTGATCTTCTAATCGTGGAGATATGCATTTTATCACTATTATAATTACCATTTACAGCACATGAAGAGTCATAATAAGTAGTGCACAGGTCCTATTATGATGACTCTTCTGTATATGCTTCGCTTCTAGCACATGTCTACATGTTTACGGAGATCCGTAAACCAGAGCTACTGAGTAGACAGCCAGACCTTCCTCCCCTTTCTTCCATCTCCCAGGTACGTTGCTTTTACCTACAGGGAATACCAGCGTAAGAGCAGCCCTGCTCTGACCCACACTGTGACAGGACATGGCTGAGGCGTAAGGGTGCTTAATTCCCCTCCCACCATTGCAGTGCAACCCTGTAGAGGAATTTCACTTCCAGTAGACTTGACACCCACCTAAAACTAGTAGAATGCTTTGAGACACTCCTGACTTAAAAAAGTGTTGAAAAAAGAGAAAAAGGTATTACTGTCATGATTTGACACCAAGATGAATTAATTTCAAGCTATCTACCTCATATTTTTTCAGTAAAATACCTACTGAAATAATTCTGTAACTGGCTGCTATAACTTTCCTGTTGTTTCTACATCTTACCCTCCTGGTGTAAATTTTATCTCTTTGATTCTTGTAACACTGCAGTTCAGAAACTGGAAAGCAGCATGACACTGCCTAATTCCTTTTCATGACACTGACATCCTGATATTACTGGTTTTCCCTTCCAAGTGGGTTAGCAAGAGAGGTTGGAAATCTATTTTAATAGCAGTTTTTAATTTTCCTGCAGTTCATCTTTTTCTTGCTGTCTGGGTAATTTATTTTGTTGTTGACCTAGTTCCAGATATGAAAGATTAGACTATTCATTATCACAGAAGTTTTATGTCATGGCCCTTAAAATAATTACACTTTTTGAAAATACATGCTATAGATTATTAGCAAATATTACAATATTTTGCTTATTGAGTTCCTTCTTTCAGATGAAAATATTTTGTTTGTACACAGCCCTGATGATGATTCTTTTTTAATTGTAAGGTGCAATTACCACCAGGAAGGGTGACACTAAAATTTAGCCATGAACTAGTATTTGATCAGCATGGCACATGATGTTGTTGTCTCAGATACCATGGCTTCATTGCATGAATGTTTCCCTCCAGCAATATTGAAGCAGAAGCATCCACTGTAATTAGAGGTTTGAAACCTATGTTGTGTAATTGGTTCTGCTACACTGCGCAGAATGAGTGTCCCTTTTAAAGAGTGGAAGAAGACAGAAAAACAGGTTATCTTCTGAGTGATTCCTGCTAGCTCCCTGCCTGTCCTGCCATCCCCTCTAAGTGACTGCACTTGCTTGCTCTCACTTTGGCAGTCCTGGGAGGAGCAATCAGTTCTCTCAAAGCTTCTTGGCAATTTGTCCGACTTCTAGCAGGTTTTGGGGAGGAGCTGAGTCCAAATGACCTTGGATAGGAGGTTGCAGCTGTGAGGGTGATGGCTAGGTCTTTTTTGGTTCCACCTGTAAAGGGAATTTGCCCCAGTTCCATCAATGTGTGACTAATTTCCAGGGCAGCTTAGCCAGCATAAACCTCTGGTGTAGGTAAGGAAAACACAATTGTTACTAGTTATAAATTCCAGTGGACTTAAGGTAAGTTCAGCTTTTCTTGACTATGCTTGAGATTTGGATGCAGGTCCAGGGTATTGCTGCTTGGCCAGAAGTTTGGTGGAACCTTGGACAAATTCCCAAAGTGCCTCTGGAAGGCTTCTAGGGTGGCAAGATCTGCAGAGCAACATTCCTGGAGCTGCTCAGTGATTAATGATGAAGTCTGCAATAACATGTTCACTACTAATGTTTATGCTGTTTTCCCTTCTAAGCATGTATTTAGAAACACTCCATGAAGACCTTTATGCCATCCATACCCACCAGAGTCCTTTGCTGTTCTGTTTGGCTGCCGCAGGGAATTATGTGAGTGTGGGAGAGAGGCAGCTGTATTTAATAGTGAAGCCAGGTCAGCCTGGGAGAAAGCAAAAGGGCCCAGGAGAATGGGAAGGAATAAAACTGAAAACACTGCAGCTATGGTTTTTGGATGTGAATGAGAGAGAAACTCCTCATGGGCCTTATTTGTAAGGATCAGTTAGGGATATCCCTTTTCCAGTCCAGAATCCTTATCTGCCACTAAGTGATTACACAATATGTTAGTTGAGATTTCTGGCATTTATTGTCCATCACACTGTACACAGATATTACTTGCTTATATCCACAAAACTGTTAAATCAGTCAGCCAGCAAAACAGATATTGCAAAGATTAAGAGGTTATTAAGATGTCTTGCATGAAACCCTAACCCCAAAGTCCTTGGGAGATTCTCCAAGTGTTACCTGAGGAAGATAAATACCATGCACACAGGAGGACTTTTTAGCTACTTGCAAGCAAAAATTTGTGCTTCCAATTTTTGAAAGACACTGTGCAGAATCAAAATTAATTATTGGTAATATGTTGCCACGTCAAACTGAGGAGACGTCTTCTCTCTCCTTGTTCATCAGTGAAATGTGAGTAACTGGGTGATGTCATGTGGTGCACGTTCTGTCTGCAAAAGTGGCACTTTCATATGTACCAGAGAGAATGCAAAGAGGAAGCAAATTAGAAGAGGCCAAAAGTGGAGGATGGAGACAGTGGGAGTGAGCTCTGGGCTCTGCTCAATGGCTTCCAGGAACTAAAGGAAGGCAGAGGAAAAAGCTAGAGACAATCCTGTTTGAGCAAGAGGCCAGATATAATAGTGCCTCCTCATTGGGTTTAGTCTAGTTGTGCGTACATCTTCAGTCTTACTTTTGGCTGCAATTATTTTCACTTTTGTTCACTCCCTCTCCTGTCCTTTCAAGAGCGAGAAAACGGGGCACATGTGTGGGCTGATGAACTGAGAGCAGAGAGTATTGAGAACCGCAAAAAGAAAGTTAAATGTAGCCTCTGAGAATGCTGATAAACAGACACCTCAAAACCAAACGAGCATCCAGATTTTTATTTCAAAACAAATGTTGACCTCTGTGCAGCAAGTACCCAGACTGCTGCTTCAAAAATACCTCCTTTTGCACACTTTGCCCTTCTTTGGATTTTTCCGATTCCCCCCCTACTTACATCAAAAGAAATTAAAAAAGCTGTGCACTCCTGACCTTAAGGACAGAAAGCTGTCCTAAATAGGACAGAGCCCATACGTGCGGTCTACACGCCAACGTCCGCAGAACATACAAAGGGAAAACCGTCAGAACGCAGCAGCGGCACAAGCGGCGATGCCACCTGCTGGCTTTGAGGCAGCCGGGCTTAATTCTCGGGCGTCCTCCAGGACCATCACACAGCGGGGCGGGAAGAGATGGCCTGTATTCAGTGATCCAGGCTGACGGCTGCAGCTGAAATAAAAGTGCTTGAAGGAACGATATTCTTTGTTTCTGCCTGCGTATGTTCCAAATTGGTCACACAAAAATACAGGAAATGATTGCAGTGTTAATGAGAGGAGAAGAAGTCCATATCGTGTGGCTGTAATAGCTGATAACAGCACAAGTCTGTTCCTCAGATCTAAGCAGTGCTTGGTGATTTCTCTGCTCCAGCTGATTTCAGTGCACAACCACATGACTGTCAATTTTTCTCATTAATGCTTGGGAGTAAATTTCAGGTTATTTGTAATGTTCTCAGAACCAGACGTGCAGGTTTAGTATCTGGTCTTAACTGGTAATTCTGACGAGCATCTATGGCCTGTGTTCAGATGACTTACATACTTAAATCCTAATGAGTTATTTTTAAAGCTAAAATGTCCTAATTTCAGTTTCAGCTTTACCTACTGGATCTTGTTATTTATTGCTATAAAGATGATTGGTCATTTTTCATAAAAAGTCAAATTCTAGTGTGTTGGGATCAGGCGCAGTCAACGTAGCTTCATGAAAGGCAGGTCCTGCCCGACCAACCTAATCTCCTTCTAGGACAGGGTGACCCGCCTAGTGGATGAGGGAAAGGCTGTGGGTGTTGTCTACCTGGACTTTAGCAAAGCCTTTGACACTGTCTCCCACAGCATCAACCTAGAGAAGCTGGTGGCTCATGGCTTGGACGGGTGTACTCTTCGATGGGTAAAAAACTGGCTGGATGGCCGAGCCCAGAGAGTTGTGGCAAACAGAGCGAAATCCAGCTGGCGACCAGACACAAGTGGTGTTCACCAGGGCTCAGTATTGGGGCCAGTCTTCTTCAATATCTTTATCAATGATCCCAACAGAAGATTGAGTGCGCCCTCAGTAAGTTTGTAGATGACTCCAAGTTGGGCGTGAATGTCAATCTGCTTGAGGGTCGGAAGGCTCTGCAGAGGGATCTGGACAGGCTGGATCGCTGGGCTGAGGCCAATTGGGTGAGGTTTAAGAAGGCCAACACTGCATTTTAGTCACAACAAACCCCATGCAATGCCTGGGGAAGAGTGGCTGGAAAGCTGCCCAGAGGAGAAGGACCTGGGGATGTTGGTTGACAGCCGGCTGAACATGAGCCAGCAGTGTGCCCGGGTGGCCAAGAAGGCCAACAGCATCCTGGCTTGTATCAGGAATAGCGTGGCCAGCAAGAGCAGGGAAGTGATCGTGCCCCTGTACTCGGCACTGGTGAGGCCACACCTTGAATACTGTGTTCAGTTTTGGGCTGCTCAGTACAAGAAGGACATTGAGGTGCTGGAGCATGTCCAGAGAAGGGCAACAAAGCTGGTGAAGGGTCTAGAGAGCAAGCTCCTTATATTCCCTTCAGGTATGGAACCCTTGTAAGACATAAGAGAGTGATCATTAGAAATAACCTTTCTTCTGCGGGGACAGGTATTGCTGATACGTATATAATTAAATGTAAGGGCACTTGTCTCGGGCCCATTAAAGGGTCTTTGGTGATGCTACATCAGCACTTTTAGTGATGTGTTGGTTTTTAACAAGGCCCTGGCAGGCTGCCATTAACTTGCTTTTATTCCTCTCTTGTGTCTTCATAGCCGCAGGCCAGACGGTTTCAGCATTATATGCTCCCTCTGATATGGAATCTGACCACCATGCTCCAAATTACTTGTAAGGTACCTGTCATTCCACATGCTGTATTTCTTGTTACATATCGCACTACATTCAGCATTGGTCATTTCAGCTAAAAAAAAAAAAAAACAACAACCTAGAAACTTTTCCATGTCGTAAGCAGCATGTAGAGCTGGTGACTGAGCACAGGTCTCAATGGGACTATTATTCTCCTTGGAAGTCTCAACTACTGCTGGATTTGTAGGGTAGGACAGAGCAACTGCTTTGAAAAATTCCACTCGAATGCTTAGTGTGTGATCAAATGGTGAACTAGCCAGGGCGATGGAGAGATAGTGCAGTGGTTTCTACTACCACAGCCTTTGGGTTCTTCCTCTCCTCTGAGATCTTTTGTCAAAACAAGTGAACAAACCCCCTGGTGGTGAGCCTATGACGAGCCTGATGTGGTGGGCAGGGAAATATTGCTCCTTGGTAACTTTAAAGGTAAAGCTCCAGTTCTTCATTCCCTTCCTCATTTGGGTAAATTAACTTCCTCTACAGCTCCCACTCATCCTTGTTCTTTTTTACTTTTCTGGAAACTTCTGAAAAGAACAACTTAGCTTTAGGAAGCAGAATTCATGTGAACTGTTACACGTCAGGCACAAAGATCCTTTGCCTGTTCATTTGTTTTAAAAGTATTTGGGTTTGAATTTAGCTATTCAATCAATAGGTATATATATGGTAGCTGGTAGTAATCTTCGAGCACAGAAAACCAACACAACTCACTAGAGGGAGCTCAGACACAGTTCCTGAGCCTGGCAAGGAGCTACTACACCTCACTCTGCTACTTGCCCCGTGTTTTGTTGGTAAATCTCTCCCACTGATTAATTTACAGCTTCTGTGTGGTCATCTACAGAGTCTGCATTATGAAAAGTACACTGAGCTTTCATTTGCAGATAATCCGCAAATCAGTACTGAACTGGGGCAGGGAGTCTCAAACTTTAATTATTTTGTCAGCATTGGTAGGTATTACCAGAATACTTTTTCCCAGACCATAAAAATGGGTCAGAAGAGGTTTGTTTCCCCTCCTGCCTGCCTCTTCCCTCCTAGTGCGTTCCTTCCCATCATTAGATGCTCAGATCCATGTACCAACATCCTTCTGCTGCACATCCGGCTCCTACAAACCAGCGTATCTACTTCAGATGCTCTACTTTCCTGTCTGAGCAACTCACCTCACTCAGATCCCACCCTTTTGCCTCTGCCCATCTACTGTGTGCCCCCAACCTAATCCACTCACTGGTAGGTATAAAGCACATTAGGTTTCACCAATACCCTGTGCTTTGGCTTATCCTTTCCCCTTATCTTTCCTTGCTCCACCACCCTGAGCTGCAAGTGTGGGTTCAGGCACAGCTTGGCTTGCTGCTGGAGGTATTTTGAGAGGAGCAGTTGAACACACTATATACAGCAGTGAGGTTCTGTTGACTGGCTGTAAATGCTGTTTTGAAAGTGTTTCTCTAATGTTCAGGAAGTGATGAATGAGTAAAGACCTTTATAAATGCGCTTCCCTTGTGGTCAGGTAGTTATCTGCCATCAAGCAGTCCTCCCCACATCACACAGTCGCTTTTCATGTGGAGGTATTTGCTCTTGTTCAGGCAAGATACAGCACACGGCAGACTTGGAATCCATTAGAGCTGCCACATAAGCTGATTTTTCCTTCAAAAAAGACTTGTAAAAACAGTTTGTGTGCCACACCTTGGGAGCCTTTTTGCTGGAGAACACTAAAATACTAGTATAAGTTGGAAAAATCATCCAAACCACCTAGGACAGTCTTAGGTACTCTGCTAAAGAGGAAGTCCTACAGGAGGAGGACAGAGAAGAACAGACTGGGGCTTTTTAGCCTTAACACCCTGCACATGTTCGGCGACATAGTGAAAAGGCTTAATACAATCAACTTCTTATTTCGTGTGAGTCGAGCAAGCTTTGGTAGGTGACAAACAAGATGGTGTTACTAAAGTAAAGCCTTAACCGACTGATTAGACACCTTGACGCTATCCCAGAAATTCAGAAAAGCAGGAGAGAATTGTCTCTGTGTGGGTAACCGAGGCTCTGTCCTGACACAAACCTATGCAGGGCTCTCTACACAAGCCTTGCAAAGCTTCACCTGTGGTGTTGGAGGTATGCCGAAGAACATGGCCAAACATGCTGCACTGAGGATATTCCCCATGTTGTAGGACTATTTGGTTCTCTAGTATTCCTAAAAGTTCAGTTACTGGCCCTGCATGCTGCTGAGCAGGCCAGCTCTATCAAATGAGGGGAATTTGCTGTCTCTGCATTACATTGCATGGTTTGTTCCTTCCATCCTTACAGTAAATGTTATGTGCTGACAGCTCAGCTCTAAACTTGGTCCTGAGGCAAGACAGTGGTCTGAAAGCTAAGCTTCTGCTTTCTACAGAATGAACAAAAGGATATGGTTGATCATTCTTGTGGCAATTTTCAGAAAATCTCTGTGATGAGATGTATTTGTGAGCAGCAGATTTTGGAAAACGTGCCCCATTCTAACGTTACAGGCACTAGAGATCTGTTAGGATCTTTCCTGTGAGGAAGATGGAAGACATCTTGCCTTTGTTCATATTACAGACAGATCTAAATTCAATTGCAGCTATCCTGTGATAAGCTGTTAGGCGCTATTGAATAGTACCTACATGGGAGACATAGAAACAGCAGCTATGAAGTGTTGCTTCTCATCTGTATTTCAGCATAGATATATCTCTGCAGGGTATAGTGGCTGAGAGCACAGGACATTTGGCATTTTGCTGTCACCCCCAAAACCCTGCAGCAACTCTCCTGCACAAAACATCCACACAGAGCAAGAGCAGCTGCACAAAACTAAATGGTGTGCTCTCCCACTTTCTTTCACAAGAGCAAGAGGGAGAAAAGCTCCACCAAGGCACCATTTCTTCTCCCCTTATGAGGAATTCCCTTCCCTTCAGTCTCTGACGGTTCATGAGGATGTAGCATTAGTGAGAGAGGAGGCTTCAAGGGAAGTTATGCTGGCACAAAGGCTTTTTAAAATTATTTTTTTTAAATTGGTATTATTTTTATAAATTCATATTCTTTTAAAAAATAGGGTTAGAAGGAATGGTTATGTGCTCTGCTTGCGGAATGTGGTTTGGGGGGTGTTTTGCACTGAGCTGCTCTAGTTTCTGGGATGAAGATCAGTTTTGTGAAAAACCATCCTTCCTAACACTTACTGTAAAGTAAACAGGTGCAGTGGATTGATGGCCTCACACAGGAGCTGTTCAAGATAGTACTGGGAAAAAGAAAAGTCTTTGGAGGTCAAAAGATGAAATATATTATCAATTCAAAGACAGCTACAAGGGTTTTGAGACCAGTAATACCTGCGTAGTTCAGCTGTGATTTATAAATGTGACAAAAATGAGTGGTCATGGTTTTGCCAATGTGTAAAACTGGACAATCTGAGAATACTTCTTTGCATGTGAACAGACAGTATACAACCTGAAAGAAGGAAAGTACTTGTACTTTTCATGAACACTGACAGAGCATTGAAATACACTGAACAGAGGCATCCAGGTGTGGGGCCAGGCCTTGGCTGGCCCCCAAGAAGTTCTGTAGGCAACTAAAGTCAGTAGAGTACAGAGAATGGCATCAAGGGACTGTATGTTTTTGCCTGTAAGCAGTTTTAGCTGATTAGAATATATAGATATTTTCCCTTTGTAATGATCTTGCTTAAATAAGATACAAGAAATAATTTAAGAACTGTTAGATTCTGTTATATTCACAAGGTAATTGAGGGAAGGGTGGCTAGAGAATTTTATGATTCAGTCTAATGCTGAAGACTGCACAGTAAAGAACAGGTCATCCCTCTAGCTCATCCACTCACTCTTGCTGCAACATATGGCTTCCTCATAGTCAACTTTCTGATGCTCTGTCCCACCTACTTACATGCTCAGTTTCACATGTCTTGTCCATTGGCACTCAACAAATCACTGGTCTCATTCTCCTATCGACGCCTCCCTTGCTGTGAGGAATAGACTGTGCTGGTCTATTTGCTCAGGTGCAAACATTTGCTCACTCTTTTTGTATTCCAAGTCCTTTACCCTTCATCCCTAGAAGTTACATCCTCAGATCTTTGCAAACCATTATCATGCCTCTGTAGCTATTTTTATCTTAATAATATATACTTTGAACTTTGGATTTGTGCTGGAAGGTATCTCCATTCCTACTCCTGGATAACTCATTATTTCCTGGATGATTTTCTTGTAACTGTCTGCAATTAGTCAGTCTATTCATTGTAGTGAATCCCAGGTTGGAAGGGATCTCAGAGATCATCTAGTCCAACCTTTCTAGGAAGAGCAGTCTAGACAAGATGGCCTGATTTTTGTTTCTTTGTATGCAATCCGATTCTTCTACATTGCTAATATCTCCCACATTTGCATCCACTGGGCAAAACATTTATCCCTGTTTCTTTTAGCATAGAATATTCCAGGTTTTAACTTCTCCAGTATAGATTAGTTTGCATTTTCTGAATCCTTTCATTTTAATTTCTTAGCTGCCTTTAAATTATTTCGCTGAAACTATGAGAGAAAGTTTCAAATCTTTAATTGTTGTCATCAAAATGACCAGTGAGCTGTGAGGTAGGGCACAGCCCCACAGTACCCAGCAAGTGCAGTCTGACGTTTAACTCTTTATGTCTTAATTTACTGTGCAGCCACTTTTATTACAGAGTGTTCTAATGCAACATTAGTTACCATTTAGTGTTATCAGAAAAATGTGCTCTTTCCCTACAATTTCTTGTTTGGTCTTCATCTACTGAAAAAACTGTACATTTATCAGTCTTTTCATGCCTGTAAGTGTTTCAAGTTCAGTGTGAGAAGTGACAACTCTAGTAAATATTGAGCCTGAACTCCAGTGGCAATGAAAAGCTTTGACCTCTACCATACTTCTATGGGTCAATGGTGCCTTTATTTCTTCTTTTAAAAGATTTTTTAGAGTTGTGTATGAATGGGAATGTGTATACAGATTATTAAAAAACAAAAGCAGGTGTGGTAGGCTGCCATCTGTTGTTTTGTAACCTCCCAAATTAGAAATAAGCAAAATACGTGGAAATAACTTTGTTATTTATTATTTTTGTTTGGCTGAATATATACTTGGTTGAAAATGTATATATGTACACAATATACATATTACATATGTGTATGTATACATATATATTATAATGGTCCTGCACTTTGGTCACTACAACCCCATGCAACGCTTGGGGAAGAGTGGCTGGAAAGCTGCCCAGAGGAGAAGGACCTGGGGATGTTGGTTGACAGCCGGCTGAACATGAGCCAGCAGTGTGCCCGGGTGGCCAAGAAGGCCAACAGCATCCTGGCTTGTATCAGGAATAGCGTGGCCAGCAAGAGCAGGGAAGTGATCGTGCCCCTGTACTCGGCACTGGTGAGGCCACACCTTGAATACTGTGTTCAGTTTTGGGCCGCTCAGTACAAGAAGGACATTGAGGTGCTGGAGCATGTCCAGAGAAGGGCAACAAAGCTGGTGAAGGGTCTAGAGAGCAAGTCTAATGAGGAGCGGCTGAGGGAACTTGGGTTGTTTAACCTGGAGAAAAGGAGGCTCAGAGGAGACCTTATCGCTCTCTACAACTACTGGAAAGGAAGTCATGGCGAGGTGGGTGTCAGTGTCTTCTCCCAGGTAACAAGTGATAGAAGAGGAAATAGCCTGGAGTTGTGTCACGGGAGGTTTAGATTGGGTATTAGCAAAAATTTCTTTACTGAAAGACTGCTCAGGCATTGGAACAGGCTGCCCAGAGAGGTGGTGGAGTCACCATCCCTGGAGGTGTTCAAAAGACATGAAGATGTGGCACTTAGGGACATAGTTTACTGGTGGACTTCGCAGTGATAAGTTTATGGTTGGACTTGATGATCTTAAGGATCTTTTCCAACCTAAATGATTGTATAATTCTATGACTTTAATTTGTTTTCCAGAAAGGTTAGGTGGTATTTTAATTTCAAAATAAAATTAAGAGAAAATAAATAAAACATTACTGAACTGCCACATGTGGCAAGCAACTCTGTTGGATTCTCTACAGTTTTTAACTTCAAGCTCCTCCTTTTAGTCCCAGTCTAAATGATTTGGTTTATTAGAAGTTCTTAAGGTCTGTATGGAGTGACTTTTTGGACAGTATTGCCTCTTGATTATAAAGTAATATTCTGCCTAAATTAGGGATAAGATATGTCATGGCAGGATGAACTGTGGCTTTGTTCCAGAAACATTTGTTCTCACGGCCTTACAGTACTGAGTAACTGTAGCAGGTACATAGATGCCAGCCTTTTTTTTTTTAATCCTCTATATCCTCACCCACATAATTCTTCATACCCTGCAGCAAATTATCCATGCATTGTTAATCCACTATATTTCCCAACATTTCTGCCTACTCTTACGCTCTATTTTTCTTGTGTTCTGTAGTAACTTTTGCAATGATGCAAGCCAGTGATATTATTTCGTCCTTTGGTGTGCAAGGCAATTTCCATGTTGTGCTTAAAAAAATTGCATTCATACAACATTGTACAATTGACGTCATACTGCACTCTTTATGCTATCTTATTATTATTCTAATTAAAAAGTAGTCATGGAACAACATCTACATTTCCACTCTAATAAACAAAAAGTAACCTAAAGTTATAAATGAGTATAAAAAACTTTACCACAAAGATTGGTGTCCAAGAAATATATAAATATTGATAGAAAGGATCTTATCAGAGCTACTGTACAGAATGAAGGGACATAAAAGTGCTTTTATAAATGCTTAAATAGATTTCTTAGATCCTGCCGGAGGCTCCAGGTGGAACAGGAGAAGCTAGCAAAGGGAGGAATGCCCCTTTTATTTAAGGAATTTGAAAAGATATGGCTTGTGTGTGCATGCATGTGCTTGTATGCTTCTCCGTCCCAAAGAAATTGGCACAGACCTCTAGTAACTGAAGTTATTTTAGGGCTAAACAAAGCTTTACATGAAGTACTGGAATCTTTTAAGTCTCTGTATGCAGATACACATGGTAAAAATAAGCACCTTCAAATCTGAAAAACAAGAATTTAAAAGAAACAGCAGTATCTTTTTTTGTGAGCTTCTAAAGCTGATTCAGATGGGAACCTCCTTTGCAGAATGGCACTTGGCAGCAGATCTGGCATTTCTTGTCTTCCTATTGGACAAGGGAAAACTGTAAATCATCCTACTGCTTTCCCACGGAATAATTTTTGCAATCCTGCGTTGGTGACACTAACTAGAGAGACAAGTTAACCTTTGCCTTTAGTCAAGACTGCTGTAAGCCTTCCATTTAAAATCAGAGCCTTGACATTGCCTTGATGTTTGCTATTTTGAAACCTACCTGTCTACTTGTTAGTTTCACAGGCAGGAATGTAAACTGGCTTAGAGACTTTTTGTTCTTTTTTAATCCAGTGAGTTGGAGTGAAACTGGAGATGTCTGCAAGCAAACTCTTCTACTTGCCAACCACAGGTCTCTCTTGAGAAAAAAAATGAGTTGGAGCTACCATAATTATATTTTATGTAAGCAAAAAAACCCCAGCTTTGCCTCATGATTTGATGCCCCCTAGTTGGTTTTCAGGTGACCCTCTGCAGCTCTGAAAGCCTGATTTCTTGCTTGTGTAAACTGCAATTTACAGGAAATATCTTGCTCCAGCAAGTGTGTTTTAAAGAAATATAGCTAACACTGAAAGAGTAGATGAAATCTTTAGAGTTGTGGATTGAAAAACAGGGTAAATCTGCCCAATTTGATGCAAAATTTCAGTCACTGAGAGGAGACAGGGTTAGCTCTGCATGCAAGCTTGTGCTTGCCAAGCCACTGCCTAACAGCACACTACAGTTCTTGCCAAATATATAGGGCCCAAGGAAGCTTGTGCAGCCCCAATTCTTTATGAATGGATGAGTCAGAGTCATAGGCTTATAAACGGCCTTGTTTTCTGGGAGTGACAGGGAACTAGATGTGAAAAGTGGATAATATGGAAGAGGGAGAGAAGGCAAGAGAGGCACACTTCTGGAGCAAAGGGATGAAGAAAGCAGGCTGAGCATCCCAGCCAGCCCTGCAAGGTACATCAGAATCCCTCTGCAATTTGCAGGCTGCTTACAGTCTCCTGTTACTGTCCAAGTTCAAATGTTAATGCAAAGTCTGAAGAAATAATGGTTTTTGTTAACTTCAAAATATGGGAAAAAATATCTATTGCTTATTGTTGCAATGTTTTTTCAAAGCTTTTGCAAAGGAGAAGGAAGATTAGAAGACCAAAGGCAGTGTCCTTGAAGAAAACAGACTTTGAGAATTGGTGGCAGAAGGGAAAAATTGAGCGTAAGAGGAAAGTAGCTCAGAGGAGTTCAACAGTATTATAAGCACAGCTGGAAATTACCCCAGTGTGTAGGAAGGACAGGAAAGCATTAAGAGACCAGCTTGACTAATTAGATGTTTAGTGACCTCAAACACAAGAAACTGGTTTTGCAGTGTTGCTCTGTAAATCAGATCAACAAAATTATCTGGACCGAAAAAGAATACAAAAACGTCTCTATCCTTCCCTCCACGCTCTTTGGTTTTTGTTAGACTGAGTTGTTTCACTGATAAAGCTGATAGTGTAGGCCTATAAACAACTGCATCAGCACTGCTCAAGGAGTTGATGCTGATGCTTAGAGGTAAGGATCTCCTGCTGCCTCAGAGATAAGCTGTTTAGAACGTATTCAGAAAAGACATTAAAGTTCAGTACATATCTGAGATGGGAGAAGACTGGCTAGGCAGCAGGGATTTGAAAAAAACTCAGAGGTGGAATAGATCATGAGCTGCAGGTGCACCAACAATGTGACACTTGCCAAAAAAAGGCAAATGCTTGGGGCATGTATAAACAGGTAAATTCTGGCACATCACATAACCTTCTCTCGATTTAGCGCTGACAATGTGAATGTGGGGCCAAGCAGTGGACACTAGACTTCAAGAAAAATATAAACCAACTGCAGAGAGTTCAGAGGAGAACAGGAAAAATGCAGGTATGAAGTGGTCTGTGAGGAAACACCAAAAGAATCAGTGCTTTTTAATCTAGGGAAGACTGAGGAGATGCATGGAAGCTTGCAGCTTTGCAGCATCTTTTGTTTTATGTTCCTCAGGTATTAAATCTTTTACCAACGTCCTCTAGAAACAGGAGAGAGAGTATGGGGCTGAAACTACAGGATGTGGAGATTAACTTCTTGTCTCCAGCCATGTGTATAAAAAAGCACAGGAGGAGACTGCCTCTGGAACAGCGTGAAAGCACCTATCACTAGGTGTTTTAAAACAGGTTGGACAGGCAACTGTCAGGAATGGTTTAGATATGGCAGATGCTCCCTGGGAGAAAAGGCTGGCAAGCAGGATTCATGAGGCTGCTTCTTGCGTGACTGGCTGCGAGCCTCTGGAATCCCAGTGAGCAGCCTGGCCATGAGAAGCACAAAAAAGTGACCGCACCTCACCGCACCATGCGGTCGCAAATGCTCCTTACCATCATGGCTTTAAACAGTCACTGCTTCTCCACACTGCAACAGGAACTTCAAATTTACATTCTTCTGCTTTTGTTGTTCAGCAAAACATAACTATCTGCTGGAGTTGTGGGGGAAATTTGACTATTTCATTTTACTTCTTGGTAATTACGGTTTTCTTTTTGATTAGTAACAGTCCCCAGTTCATCTGTATTACCTGTGCTGAAATGCTTATGGCAGTAACAGAGTAACGAGCCATGCCCATCAGGAGTGAGAATTTCTGTCTACTGTGGGACCAGTAACGACGGCCTCTCCCTACAAATGTTGTTGCTAAAACTGCCGAGCTGCGAAAGCTCCTGGCCGGACCTCGGTTTACTTGTTCATCCACGGCAAGCTAAACCCCCCTGACCGACCACACCTCCCCCGCCGCCCTAGCTGCCGGGATGAGCGCAAAGGCTAGGCCTCCCGCCCCTGAGGCCCGGCGCCCCGCCCCCTGCTCGGCACCGCCACCCCCAAACTGCCGCAACGGCCCTAACGGCCATCCTTGAGCGAGTCTCGCGCACCGCCCCCGCGGCGACGGGCGGGGCCGCCTCGTACCGGCCGCTGTCTGGCGCAGGCCGGCGGTGCGACGGCAGGAGCGGCTCCTCTCACCATGGCGGCTGGCGGCGGCGGAGCCGAGCGGCCTTACGAGCTGGTCGTGCTCGGGGCCTCGGGCTTCACCGGGCAGTTCGTGGTGGAGGAGGTGGCGCGGGTGGCAGCCGGCGGGGAGCTGCGTGGCGGCCTGCGCTGGGCCGTAGCCGGGCGGAGCCGGGAGAAGCTCCAGGCGGTGCTGGAGCGGGCGGCCGAGAGGCTGGGTAACGGGCTGCGGTACCCGGGGGGCCGTGTGGCGCAGCGCCGGGGTCGGCGCGGCCCGCGGGCCCCCATCCCCTTGCACTGGGAGCCGCCCACCGGCGGGTGTGAGGGGAATGAAGTGCTATGGGGCGAAGCGGGGCGACCCCCTCCGGTGTCGGGGCTGCGCCGGGGAGCTGGCGGCTAGGCCCGGGGAGGGAGGAGGGTGCGCCCGCCGGGCCGTGTCGGTGACTGTGGTCTCTGGTGCGCAGGGAAGGCGGCGCTCGGGGCGGAGGTCGGCGTGCTGCTGTGCGATGTGGGCGACGCGGCCTCGCTGGCCGCCGTGGCGAGGCAGACCCGGCTGGTGCTCAACTGCGTGGGCCCGGTGAGTGCGGCGATCCTCCGGGCGGTGCTCCCGGCCCGGGGCGGCTGCCGCCCCTCTGCCGTCGTGGGGCTGGGCTCCCCGCTCCTCGGGGCGGGGGGAGCTGTGGCCGCCACCGGGGTACCTGCCGCCGGGCTCTGGAGCCCCGGGAGCCGCCCGGATGAAACGTAGCCTTTTGAACGCGCACTAAAAATACACCTGTCTACTGTAGTCGCCTAAAGGTTTCCCGCCATGGTTTCTGGTGGTGTAATTCCCGGACAAATCCCACAGAAACACAGCGGGGCTGGGGTTTGGGCTTTTTTAAGTCTTTCACAGGCAGCATAAGAAACTGATTGTAAAGAGGGAAGGAGTTTTGGGTTGGGCCAAAACGTTTGAAGTGGTGCCAGGCTGAAAATAAAGCTGGAGAAGAAGCCCGTAGCCTTGGAGTTTTAAGTTCTTGGCCCCTCTAATACCTTCAGCAGCAACATTTCCAGCGCATTCAGAGGTGATTGAAGTGCAAGAGCTGCAGGTTGGGTCATGACAACGTCTTCGAAATGAGGAGTATTTAAGGAGAGAATGTGCTGATAATATCCGTGCAAGAAGCATAAATTGAGATTAGATACATTAAATTGGCCTTGGTGATCTTATGAGGAGATACAGTGGAGCAGTCTGTGCGGCAGACTGTTATCAGTAATGAAGTTTGTTACGCTGTTGTCGTCGTCCCACACACCCACACCCCCCCCCGAAATAGAGAAGTATTGTTACATTTTTGCCCCACTTAGCAAAACCAATAGCTGTCAAGTGTTTACTTTTATTGTAGATAAAGCATGTTGGGTGAGTTGTGGTGTATGTGATTTATTTTGTTATGTGTGGTGTTATTTCCTTTTATAGTATAGATTTTTTGGAGAGCCTGTGGTAGAAGCTTGTGTTGAAAATGGGGCAAACTGCATTGACATCAGTGGAGAACCCCAGGTATGTGACAGTAGAAAAATGCTACCTCATATCAAGGATCTATTAAAGGAGTATTTGTTTAGTATGTTTCATGTTTCTGCTGATGTTTTTGAACATGAAGACAAATCCTGCTTCCTGGTCTACTATTTTAAGATGCAGAAGTATTTTAAAGTACGTTAATGTGCGTTAGTTGTATAGTTTTCTTTCTTTTAGACAAAAGCCTCTTGGGTTCTCTTTGGAAATCCAAAACTCTAGAGTTCTGCTTTAAGTCTCTGTTGTCTGTCTACGTAGTAATTTCGTGTAGATCGCATTTCTTTGCACTGCTGTGACACTTTCATGCCATAAACCAGGAATAATATGGATCTGTCTTACAGATGCTTTTTAAGTGGTTTGAAGTATGCAGGGTGCTATGATATGAGAGTAGAGTGCTGACGGCTAATGTTGGGTGCAGCCAAATATGGAGTTCTGCTTAAAGTATCTGTTCTGACTGTGTTTTAGTTTCTGGAAGGAATGTACCTGAAATACAACGACAAAGCTGCGGAAAAGGGAGTATATGTCATTGGAAGCTGTGGCTTTGACTCTATACCAGCTGATATGGGAGTACTGTACACCAGAGACAAGCTGAAAGGTGACTTAGTTAAGTGTGACCTTATGCTGAAAAAGAAATGCAGATGATGCTTTCATGTGGTTTCCTAAAGCAGCAACACTGATGTGGATACTCTTTCAGTCTATCTTCTTGCCTGCCTCTACCAGCTGACCAGTTTCAACCAGATAAAAATTTAAATCATATTCCCATTAGATCAGAGAACATTGGTCATAGGTATAGGAGGGATTCAAGGTAACATTGCTCACTGAGAGAACAGAACCTTTGGTCGTCAGCAGCAGGCTGTTTAGCCAGGGTGGCGACATCCATAGGCAAGCCTCAGCAGGCTGCCTCCTGTACTGCGAGAATCTGGTGGGGAAGAGACAGTGGGGACAGGAAGGCTGTGGGAAAGGCATCACAAATCAGTGGGTAATTGGGTTTCCTAAGTTTTGTTTTTTCTACTGCAGGCACCAAGAAGCTATTGTATGAGTGTAGGTAGATAGACAGTGCCAAACAATGCCTTTTTCTTTAAGAGCAGCTGAAGGAAAAGAAATATATTTGAGAAAAGATGTGAGATGATTTAATTCTATGCAGATAGTACTTGATCGTATTCTCAAATGAGGATAAGTTGTTCATTATTAGGTCTGACTTTCAACTGGAAGGGCCCATAAGAGCATTCAAATGTTTTGCTTTTGTGTACCAGTAAAACTGCTGTTAAGTGCAGTTGCTTTATATTGGAGCGTATAATCAACTTTCAGTTTAAAAAAAACTCAGTTTGGGTCAGATTTGAGGGAGAGGAGAGGCATGGAAGTTAGTATCTGGTTGCTCCTGGGGTTATAATTTGATGTCTGATATTTGTTTTGAAAAAAGATGTCTTTTACCTCTTTGTATTTTGACTTCATGGTATTACCACCTGTCTATCCAGTTGCTTGCTACCCATACAAGTACAGTTTTACTATCTCAGAAGGAACTGAGCAAAGGAAAACAAAGCAGAATTTGGAGGAGTTGTTTTGTTTTGCTGTTCATCACAACTAAGCATTCTTCGCAAAACACAAGCTATGCTAAAATTAAATGTCTTAGCATATCTTGTGTATTTTGGGGTTTTTGTGGTGGGTTTTTTTGGCAGTGGTGGGTTGTTTGTTTCTGGGTGTGGTTTTTTGTTTTGTTTTTTAGTTAAGGTTTACCAAAATCTATAAGTCTGTCTTGGTTTTCACAGCCTACGTCATCCTTTATTTTGGAACTTGGAGGAAAGCTAAATATGGCTCTTGATATTATTTTCCCTTTTTTTATTGATTATTTAAATTGTCTTATTAACTAGATAAGACAAATGAAAAATTAAATGAGTAAAAATAATATTAGTGACCCTTACTGAGGTGCTTTACATAAGAAATTTTGTTTTTGGTAACTAAAATAGCTGTGGAACTTGATCTTAGTTTATTTTACTTTGAGATAAAGATGTGACTCTGCCTTTTCAACTAATAATGTCAGTGGCATGCTATTTGAGTCTTCCAGAGTGTACTCTGGCTTTGTGTACTAATGACCACATATGCCAAGTAATGTTTTCTCCTCCCTTAAAGGTACCTTAACTGCTGTCGAAAGTTTCCTGACAGTGAAGTCTGGGCCTGAGGTTAGTTAGTTTACACTGTCTTGGAAACTCAAGTATTTGTGATAACATCACCGTAGCCCACTAGATTAACTGTTGTAACATTAATTAAGACCAAGAAACAGGCAATTCTTGGATGATGAGTTTAAGAACTTTGTTCTTTAGGAGCCAATAAAAGTATCCCAAGCAAATGCCCTCTTGTAAGGTTCACCTGCATAGGCTGTCTACCTAAAGTTTGTTGTGTTAAGCTGTTTCAAGAAATACTTAGTTTTAACAGGGATGTGATAAGGATTCATCTGCAAGTAAACTATAACAGATACGTAGTGTATTGCCAGTAATCCTAGTGTTTGGCTGTTTGCCTTTTTTTTTTTTTGTTGGGGGGGGGGTGGGCAGGGGAGCTTTTTTCATTATACTTCAATGCATATAATCATAATACACATTACATATATTACATACATGTAATAATTCTAATAATAATTCTAAGGTCATTATTAAAATAATGCAACAATGACCCAAACCAAGCTGGTGCTGGTGCCCAGCATTTGAACATACTGCTTCTCCAGTCCTGAGCACCCATGTTAACAGATGTGGCCCAAGTTGTAGCCTGTTCTTACAAATGCCTGGAGGATTGGAGGGAGCCCATGGAATGGGAGATTAATATTTATCTGTTAAAGGACAGGGGATAGTAGTTAATGAGAATGTATACATCTGTATGTTATACTTTAATGCGTGTGATCATAATGCATAGATGTAATAATTGTAATAATGTGCAATATATGTAATAATTCTAAGGTCATTATTAAAATAATACATTAAACTTTTAGATACTGAATTAATTACGTTTTCACGGTATGTTACCAGGGTTCTTCTGCACATGATGGGACCTGGAAGTCAGCTGTGTATGGCCTTGCGGATCAAGACAACCTGAGGAAGCTTCGAAAAAAAATAGGATATGCCCCTCTCCCAGTAGTTGGTGCAAAACTTAAAAAAAGGTATAAGAAGCATAAGGTCTGAAACATGCTGTCTTATAACAGCTCCAGTATTTATTATATAGATGAACATATTATGAAATACGAAAAAGATGCATTCAGGACTTGAGCATAATATGAACATAGATGCTTTTCTACTAGAATTGAAGATAAGTTCCATTTCACTGAAAAAAGAACACCTCCCAGCATCTACTGGGTCTCAAAGTTAACTTATATTAAAAGATGTGGCAAACTCTTGAGTTTGATTTCACAAATGGTTGGTGGAACGGGAAAAAAAATGTGATGAGAATATTATTTTAATTATCAAATTCATCCTTGTTATAGTGCATGGAGTTTTGAGTTGTGCCAGGGATACATTTGGAATTGTTTGCTTTCAGTGCAAAGAGATAAGGTCATAAAAATGCTTGAGAAAAAGCCAGTATTGGTAGGGCTGTTAGGATCAGTTTCTTTCAGTTTGCATGAACATGTGATCATTTTTTTCTGACTTTTTTTTTCCATTTGCAGAGGACTTGTATTTTATAATCAGGAATTCAAAGAGTACTCTATTCTATTCATGGGATCTGATAGTTCTGTTGTGAAACGGTCTCAGCATTACTTGCACACGGAGTTGCAGGAAACACCTGTAAGTTACTGTACTAGTATACTATGTCTCTGTTACCATTTTCAACTAATCTTTTCTTTATGTAATAACTGTTCTTAGTGCAGATCTGTGTAGTAGGGTTTCTGTAGTCGGTTAAATAATAATGTGCTGCAATGTGCTTTTGCTTCTGTAAAGAAGGGGTTTTCTTCTGTTGATCACCTTTGGACGCTGCTTGGCCTGATGTGGTCCAGGTTCCTCTGGGTGCACTGGCCTGTTTCATACCACTTGATAGTCTCCCTGATGAGTTTGCTTATTGCTGCTAGCATAGTAGTTACAAGAGTCTCTTGTAGGGTTCTCGTGCTGTCTGATTTCTGGGTATGTATTTGTGGGGAATGGAAGCCTTGAGTCTTAGAAATATTTGAAAGGTAGACTTCATGATTTTGGGAATGATAAATACATAAATTCTGTTCCTGTGCAGAGGCTTTTTTGTTGTATTGGTAGAGCTTCTAAAAACACTGTAATTGTAGTTCATGTAACTATAGTCAGGTCAGTATAGTGTAGTAAACATTCTGATACAAATAAGCAGCATGCGAGTTCTTTATCTGGGGACTTCTTCTGATGCTTGGGTCTCTGGAGTGCAGAATAAAGGCAGTGTGAAGTGGTGGTGGAAAAGAGGTTTAGTTTTTGTTTTCCATGGTTTCCCCGAGAGGAGACCAGCACTACCAACCTGTATAACAGCTGTGCAGAATCACAGGCATCAGTTAAGAGATGAAGATGGGGTAGCGCTTCAAAAATATACGTGGAAACTACTAATGAGAAAGGCTTGCCTTTGCTATTCCAGAATTCTGAAGGCCTCAGTTTCTCTTAAACTAAAGCGCAAAGAGGAAGAAAGGAAGATCTCAGGAAAGAAGCCTGAAATTAGATACCAAAACACATATTTCTTTAAAGCTTTCCACTGTTGTTTACCACGCTTGCTCCCCACCATTCTGTAGTTGTATTGTTTTCTCATAATGAATTATAAAGTGAAGCATTATTCAGAGAGTTGTTGAGAACTAAGACAATTGTTTAAGGCCCTATTTAAACAGCTATCTATTGTATCAAACAATTGCATCCTAGTTTGGGGGTAGATTTATTTTTACAAATAATTTGATGCGAAAATTTAATGTAAATTCTATCACTGAAGGTATGTTTTTACCTCAGGTCCAATATGGTGCTTATGTGAACATAGGTGGTCTTGGCTCTGTTATCAAGCTGATATTTGCTGGCATGTTATTCCTCCTTCTTGTGAAGTTTAGCTTTGGAAGAAAACTTCTGACCAAAGTAAGTGTCCAAAACACAAGTCTTCTGAGGAGTGGCTGAGGGAACTGGGGTTGTTTAGCCTGGAGAAGAGGAGGCTGAGGGGAGATCTTATTGCCCTCTAAACTACCTGAAAGGAGATTGTAGTGAGGTGGGTGTTGGTCTCTTCTCCCAGGTCACTAGAGGTAGGCCTCAAGTTGCATCACGGGAGGTTTAGATTGGATATTAGGAAAAATTTCTTTACTGAAAGAGTGGTCAGGCACTGGAACAGGCTGCCCAGAGAGGTGGCGGAGTCACCATCCCTGGAGGTGTTTGACAAATGTGTAGATGTGGCCCTTCAGGACATGGTTTAGGAGACATGGTAATGTTGGGTTGATGGTTGGACTTTTGATGGTCTTAGAGGTCTTTTCCAGCCTTAGTGGTTTTATGATTCTATGAGAAGAAGTTTTTGGAGGGTTCCCCCCACCGCCTCTAGTTTACTGCTGGTCTCTCTCTTTTTTTTTTTTTTTTTTTTTGTCCCTTGCCCCACTGCCCCTTATTATATAGTACCCAGAATTTTTCTCTGCTGGATTCTTCACGAAGAAAGGACCAACCCAGAAACAGGTAACTGACTGTTGTCCATCACAATTATTGAACACCTTTGTTATGATAACAGTGGAATAGTAATCTAGTCAACTGCTTAGTCTCAAAGAAATAATTTCTAAATGCACATTGTGTGTGCCTGTTCAGATAGCTTTGAATATTTAAATAGTCATGTCTTCTGCTACTAGACACCAAAGTATGTGGAAGTCATATAAGGAAAAAAATGGGTCATGTTGCTGGGTCTGGTGTATTTACATGGATGGCTCACAGTACTCAGTCTGTCAAAGGTGATGACAGAGAGGGAGACTGAGTAGCAAAAGCCCAGGACTGAAATCACTGAGAGAATAAATGGACTTTAGAATAGTAACAGTTCCAACAAAGTGGGAGTGATTAAAAATTTAGATGCGAATGTACCTTCTAAGCAATAACTCAACTGCTCTTATGTTTAGATAGATCATAGTATTTGGCATAATAGATACTTATATTTACCACTTGTGCGTGCCTGATAGAAGTGAGTTACTGTTTTGGTAACCACGCTTGTCTTGTCCGCTACAGATGGATGGAACCTCTTTTACAATGACTTTCTTTGGTGAGGGTTACAGTGAGGGGCAAGATCCCCAGAATGGCAAACCAAATGTAAAGATCTGCACCGAAGTGAAAGGACCAGGTGTGTATTGATGCCGTGAAAAGCTGAAATCAGGACTCAATAGTCTGAACAACTATTAAGCAGGTATCCTTTATTGCAGCACTGGATGCACAGGGGATCACTCCTCCTAATGTGCGTGCCTGCACGGGGTTAATTACATAACTTATACAAGCTTTACATACATATTCATTAATTTTCTGATAATTCATTATCTTCTCCAGATGTCCTTTGCGCATGCCTGTTTATGTGTCTGGGTGGTCATCAGGGGTCTCTGGATGAAGGATATCCTCCTTCTCACTGCATCCAGTAGTTAACTTTTGATTTTGTGCAAACTCAGTTCTGAGATCACGTATATACTGTCCTTGAGAAATAGTCTGTTCTGGTTTAGTGTTTGCTCTGCAGTTCCTTATCTTTATGGTTTGTGCATCTGCCGTTCTAAGGTCAAATGTTGTCATCGTAAATTTTTGTTTAGGCGCTTCTTGTCTTGAAGCCTTTCTGACTCCCCCAAAGCAACAAGTTTTAGTCACAACAGTTATAACTCTATCAGTATGTTAGTAGCAGCTAACTGCTTTTGCCTCACTTTCCTTACTCCAGAATCGGTTTATAGGTCCACTGCTATTCTTTTTACCCTTGAGGAGCACTTGCAACATGGACAAAGACAACAGCTTTTACAGAGTATTACCTTGGATACTAGCATTCATTGTGACCTGTTCTTTGAAATAGCCAATTCATTTGTGTTCTTGCCATTTTTTGTAGAGTAGAGCAGTTAAAGGGAGAGTGCTTTAGGGATAGTTTCCAGTTGCTACAGCCTGGACTTAACTACTTGTTTATTTCTAGTCCCCTGTGCATGAACTTAAACGGATCTGGCATGGTGTCATTTCTACCTGTAACATGCGTTTGAGGAGAGATGAAACCTGAAGTAAAGTTTGGAGACAGCAAGAATGTATATTCAAAAAGAGTTAATAAAGCATAGCTTCTTTAAATAACTAGAGATGCAGCTGAATGCAAGTCTCACAGCAGAAGTCTTAATTTAACCACAGGATGGGGAGAGCTCTTGCTGTAATGGAGAGCCCTCTGTCACTGTGAGGTGATTGCTCTTGGCTGTTGGTGGTTATAGGCCTATATTTGAAGCAGTGTTTGTCCAGATTAGATCTTAAGGACTTCACTAGCTACCTGGGATGATTACCAGATAAAAAAGCTGTTCTTAAATGGGGAAGGCTGTTTCATTGCCAAAGAGATTATTCTTCAGCAACCTGTAAAGGCAAGAGCAAGATTACATTCTACATTTCAACACACTGTACATCACTTGTTGTTTTTGTCAGAGCCTGGCTATGTTGCTACACCAATTGCGATGGTTCAAGCAGCTGTATCTCTTCTGGAGGATGCAGCTTGTCTGCCTAAAAAGTAAGTACTTGCCCTGCAGAAGAGCCTGATCTCCCTTAAAGCTACTGCGTATGTGTCTCTTCGAAAATACAGATCTTATAACCCTGTGGATTTGTGTTACCTCACCCAAATGGCTGTGCAACCACGAGCTGATTTAAAGCCACTTCGTCTTCATCTGCCTTTCGATTCGAAAGGATGTAGTCATAGGTTTTCAATAATGCTGTAGCATCTGTTGCATCAGTGTCTACATTTTCAGTTAATGGAATGGTTTCTCTAGAGTTCGCTGGATACAGAATTGAACCTATTAATATAACCAGCATGCCAAATTCCACATGTGTTTTCCTGTGGGACAAAGTGGCTTTTTCTTTCTTAGGCAGGGAAACAAATCTTTGACTTAAAAAAAAAAAGTGTCACTCAATCACTGTATAACTAATGTTTTTCTCTTTTGATTTTCATTAACAGAGGTGGTGTATATTCTCCAGGAGCTGCCTTCTCCAAAACAAAACTTATTGATCGCCTCAACAAACATGGTGTGGAGTTCTCTGTTATTAGCAAGCCTGAAGTCTGAAATCAAAACATGGCTGTATGAACTAACACCTTTCCTGGGTCTCATTTAACTGTAAAAGCCTAATCATAGAATAGTTCCACTGTGCTATTGTTCACAGCAGAAACAGAAGAAAAAGAAAGTTAAAAATTATCCTATTTGCTATAGTGAGCAAACCCATAAAGGGTACTGAGTTTTAATTCACAAGCATATTAAATGTGAGTGACTTAATGGCTACTGGTCCTAGAATTTTGTTTAATCTTGCCATTTAAGTTTTATGTTATTACTTAATGGAACAACTATAGCATTTTTTGATATATATACATATATATTCATTGCATCAGTACAGCCTCTAAAAGCTCAATCTGAAAAGCACTCTGGAGTATAAAAAGCACTCTATCACCCTCAGCTGCATCACATTCGCTCTCTTTACTGTTAGGCAAATCACATGCAAAACGTTGCGCTCTAGTATCGTAGCTGTATCAAAGATTGCCTGATGGATGTAGTTCACTAAAGGGTGATGTTTCAGGTGCTTCCTCGGAGCTTTGGCAAAAACCAGGTCCCGGTAAACCACTGTTAGAAATCCTTTTGCTCTGAAACTCCACGCTTTAGTGCATCGTTCGAGGAAGCAGCCATTTGCTACAGGCATGGGTGCCTTGAAAAATCAGAAACTGCGTTTAAAGTTTGAGAAGAGCTAAGGGAGATTTCCATCCTTAACATTCTTTAGGAAACCTGTTTTCTCATATCAGAAAAGACTTTGCAACAAAACATTAAAACAAAAATAATCCTAAAAGATCCACAGTACCGCAAACGTTTGGCAGCATTCCATACTCTCACAGTTACGGTATCACCAGTTTACTCTGTTTTAATAGCAATATGGCTCATACTCATAAAAAGAAACAGAAAAAGGGGCTTTTTTTGTTCTTGTTTTGGTTTTGTTGGGGGTTTGGGGAGAGGGAGGTGTGGTTGTTTGAGAGTGCCTTCTAAAAACTTGTTTTTAACAGAAACATGATGCAAGAGGAGACAATCCAAAGCATTTTTAATTGGGTTTTGACACACTGTTGATAGAGGATGGTATCACACAGGAGGTGGAAGTTGCTTCTTCAGGACTAAGTCAAAGATAATAAAACAGAAATAGCCTAGAACAGTCATGCAAGTGTCTTTGTAACATCAGACATAAGTTAAGGCCAGTAAGAAGAGAGGGATGGTGAATCACTGCAGTGGTGTGGAAAAGACCCTTAAGATCATCATGTCCAACCATAAACCCAACACTGCGAAGTCCACCACTAAACCACGTCCTTAAGTACCACATCTGCACATCTTTTAAATACCCAGAGATGGTGACTCCACCACCTCTCTGGGCAGCCTGTTCCAATGCTTCATAACCTCTTCAGAGGAGAAATTTTTGCTAATACCCAATCTAAACCTCCCGTGACACAACTCCAGGCCATTTCCTCTTCTATCACTTGTTACCTGGGAGAAGACACTGACACCCACCTCGCCATGACTTCCTTTCCAGTAGTTGTAGAGAGCGATAAGGTCTCCTCTGAGCCTCCTTTTCTCCAGGTTAAACAACCCAAGTTCCCTCAGCCGCTCCTCATTAGACTTGCTCTCTAGACCCTTCACCAGCTTTGTTGCCCTTCTCTGGACATGCTCCACCACCTCAATATTTTTCTTGTAGTGAGGGGCAACTTCTAGCATCTTCCTTGAGGGGATACCTTTTCTTCATACCTGACAGGTGTCACCTCTAGAGGCTGAGAGGTTCAG
Organism: Phalacrocorax aristotelis; assembly: GCF_949628215.1. Classification (NCBI taxonomy): domain Eukaryota; kingdom Metazoa; phylum Chordata; class Aves; order Suliformes; family Phalacrocoracidae; genus Phalacrocorax; species Phalacrocorax aristotelis. Next base: position 119,725,219 of record NC_134278.1, on the reverse strand, counting down.
TCTCTATTCCAATTGCTTTATCAATTCCCCCTTCCTTAGAAAGAGAACCCAGCTCTTTGGTTTCCCTCCCCTCTAATTTCAGGCTTCTAGCCCCTTTATCCCAGCATGGGAGCAGCCAGGTGACAATGTGCTCGCCTGGACGATGGCTAAAATCTTTTCGCATCTCTTGCAGTTCACTCAGGGATAGGGATTGAGTGGGTTTTTTTGTCTGGTTCACAAGTTCTTCCTCGTCCTCTTCTCATGATGGCCGTGCTTTTTCATCACCCCTCACTAAACAAGCTGACTTGCTTCCAACAGTTCTTCCTGTGTATAGGGGTGACGGGTTGGTTCTCTAGTTCAGCTACAGCACCAGTTGTGGGGTTGGAGTATCTGCAGTGCCTGCAGCCAGAGCTGGAGTAGTCGCAGTGCCTGTCGTAGGGATGGAGTATCCACAGAGCCTGTCGGTTTGTTTTCCCTCTGTTCTCCCTCAGGGTGCTGCATAATGTCAAGCAGTGTTTGGTAGACAGTAGCCAAGGCCCAGCACAGTTGCGTGCGATAAGTTGTGCCTCTTTGGAATAACCACGGCATTTTTTCTCCAAGCATTCCAGCACTTCCTGCGGACCCTGTAGTTGTCGGGGAGTGAAGTTCCAGACCACTGGAGGTGAGAGGTTCTCTAAGTCCCTGCCCGCGTTCTGCCACACGCGGTGCCACCCACGACCACCCAGCCTCGGGACGGATCTCTGGTTTAACCCTGAACAAGACCTGAAGCACATTCAGGAGACACAGCAACAGGAGCATGCTGGCTTGAACTTCCCAAAGATAGTCACAATTCTCGAGAGCTGGTGTAACTAGCCTGAAGGAGAAAGGGCAGGTGAAAGAGCAGGGAAAGCACCCGCCCCACGCCTCTTGCCCAGGGATCGGGTCTCCGAGGAGAAAAGGTGGAGAGGGTCATTATTAATCATTTTGAGAGACGGCGCCCGAGGTACGGCGATGACAGCACTACTGATCTCAAATACCAAATTAGTTTTGGACCAGGAATAGTATTGCATCATAAGCCAATGTTACACAGTACAGCAAAATGATAATCCCGACCCACCTCCCAGAAGGGATAAACAGCACCACAGGGAATGCGTGCTGCAAGTGAGGATTTCTGTACTACAGCCGCGCACGAGATCAAATAAAAAACCATTGTGACCAGCAACGATTAATCTAATAAAATGAATTCTTACAACTAACTCATTTTAACAGACTCTGGTCAGGTCTGCTGTTATCTCAACCCTTTGTGCCTCACGCCGGGCACCAGAAAGGACTGTTGTGGTTTAATGCCAGATGGCAACGAAGCACCACGGAGCCGCTCGCTCACTCCCCCGCAGTGGGAGGGGGAGACAATCGGGAAGGTGAAACCGAGAAAACTTGTGGGGTGAGATAAGAACAGTTTAATAATTGAAATAAACTTGAAGTAATAACAATAACAGTAACGACGATGATGAAAAGGAAAACAACAGAAGAGAGAGCGAGAGGAACAAAACGCAGGAGAAACAAGTGATGCAACTGCCCACCACCTGTCGAGAGATGCCCAGCCAGTCCCTGAGCGGCGACCGCTGCCCCTGGCCCCCTCCCCCAGCTTATATAGATACTGAGCATGACGTCATATGGTATGGAATATCCTTTGGCCGGTTGGGGTCAGCTGTCCTGGCTGTGCCCCCTCCCAGCTTCTTGTGCAGCTCCTGGCTGGCAGAGTACGGGAAGCTGAAAAGTCCATGACACAGTGTAAACACTGCTTAGCAACAACTAAACCATCAGCGTGTTATCGCATTATTCCCATGCCAGAACTAGAACACAGCACTATACCAGCTACTAGGAAGGAAATCTACTTTATCCCAGCTGAAACCAGGCCACAAGCAGAGGGGCGTAAGGGAAAATAAAGTAATAAAAAAGATGCTTTCTTCTTAACCCGTTTTCTTGAAAAAGGAGCAAAATACAGAAAGGAGGAGGAGGAAAAGTACCATGGGATGAAACAGCTTGGCCAGTGCTATGGCAGAGCAGCTGGGGAGCTGAAGCAGCAAGAAGTTGCCATCATGGCCAGACAGCAGCCACACACTCCAGCCAGCGTGCCCAGAAGGGTCATGTTCAGAGAGCACAAAGGGTGATTTTCATATTTAAATAAGCAAAAAAAGGAATAAACTTACATAGAAGAAACTAAGAGTTGTTAATACTGAAACAAAGCGAGCTCATTACCTGTTTGGTAGAAATTTCCAGTATACTGAATATCATCTGTGACGACAAGAAGTAAGCGGGAGGTAAAAAGCATTTGAAGACACCTCACACACATAACGGAGTGTCATCGCCTTGTAAAAACAAGGCAGGTTGCATGGATCGAACTTCCCTTCACCCCAAACTATTACATAAGCTTCATTCACGCAGTTATTCATCAGAGCTGTACTGTTTCGTCACAACTCTAAGCATCAGCAACCGAAGTCAGGTCACACACGACGGGCCCGCGTGTCTGCGGTGTCAGCGAGCGGGGCGGCGAGGGTCTCAGTGCCGGCAGCTGGACTGGGGACCACAGTCATAGGCTCCAGGTGTCCAGGGTGCCACCAAGGGGAGGGAGCAGGGTGGCTGTATTTTCCCCTAGCCATCTATGTGCGCGTGTCAATTGCTAGCACGCCTCAGGGAGGGCCAGCCAGCGAGTAGGAGGAAAGCCCCTCTCTGGAAAGACTTGCTGTGTCAGCCGGAGGTGAGGCGGGGGGCCCAGGGTCCGGGCGCAGGCGATAGCTGAGCTTGAGGCTGTGCTGACCTTCTGGGGCTCTGCAACGTGGGTGCGCGTGGGAACCTCCAGAGTGACAGCGCACCTCTGGTGTCACTCCTCAGCTTAAACCGCAACAAGCGCGAGAGGAGGCTTTCGGAGAGTTGCACTAGCGCTCGATGCGGGGTGTTGGAGGCACGGCCCCGTCTCCCGCAGCCTGTGCAGCCAGCCACGCTGCTCTCCTGCACGCGCGTGGTGCACGCTCAGCCTCGCTCCTGGCCAGACCTGCACAGGGGAAAGCGGCAGGCACAGCTGCCGTTCTGGGTCGCAGACACCCCCAGGGCTGGGGTGCGCCGGGCCGGGCTCTGCGGCCAGGAAGGAGGAAGCTCTGCGTTGGCAGCGTTCCAACACCCCTTCACGACTCGGCAGGCGCTGGCATCAAACGCCGAGCTTCGCAATAATAAAGCCACTAACTTCAAAAAGAAATCTCTTCCGTAACAGTACGGCTATGGTTACGAAGGAAAAGTAAAACTAGAGAGCCACGACATGACTTTCGCCTCTGGACAAGCAACAGGAACTGTCCACAATAGGAGTAACTCGGCTTCAGACAGGGTTTTTGCATTCCCACCTTGCTATTGCAGGCAGGATGGGAAGGAAGGAGTTTCCACCGCTGTGATTATCACAGGGGCGCACAGCGGCTGACCTCAAAGGCAAACAGAACCTGGTCACAAATGGCGCCCCTGCGTCAGCCGCGGAGTAAGCGACCTGAACCAACGGACACATCGGCAACCGTCCCTTGCCTTTTTCCCTCTACCTCCCGTATCGGCCATCCACAGAGCACAGTGCTTTGGAAAATGCTTTTTATTTTAGGAACGGCTCTAATTCAAGAGGAACCACAGTGCATGTATCTCCAAGCATATCAAAGAGACTCATCATCTTGGCAACCTTGGTGAAAAAAGCATTCCTGGGATCGAAACCTGGGAGCTTTGCACAGAAGACAAAAGTACCGACAAGTAAGGAACAAACGCTATCCTATTACTTGAAATTCTGTCCTTTCCCAGTATTTTCAGACTGGCTTAGACCAAGAGGTTACAAGCATTGCCTAACAACTCACGAGAAACTATGGATTGCCTTCAGCCTATAGCTTGCTTCTACCCACCAGAAATCAACAACTAGGCTATTTATGGCTGGTTACATGGGAAGTGATGAAATTGCAGCAAATAAATTTATTGCGCTGACAACCCTGAGCATAATCTTCCATGAGAGGAAGCGCTGATGGAGGGTGCAACCGCTTTGTTATCTGCGGCCTTATTTGCGCACTGGGCACGTACACATATTAAGGCAAATAAACGAAGTCAATGTGAATTATTTAACGCCTGAAGCATCAAGTGGCTATCAAAAGTAAAATGGATTTGCTTTAATTCTCCTTCATGTTATAACCTGGAATGAATACTTTCATCAACCATAGCTTCTAAACATCTGAAGAAAGAGAGCCTTACAAATATTTTTAACTCTCTGACTCAGGGAGCCACTTCTACTGAAACACTGCCTTTCTTGACAAATTCCCTCCTAACAACAGCCCTTAATCTTATTGATATTCATTCTTCCTTCATCAGTATCTCCTACGAGGGGTTTCCTGGAAATAAAATCTGCCATGACACCTATTTTTATTCTTTCTGAAAGGGGAGAGTCTACTACCCCAAGAGAGTCAGCCTTCCAATGGGATTTTCTCAGGGGTTACAGCCCCAAAGGTGTACCTTTGCACAATTTAGCTCCCGCTTTTAGCCATCTGCCATTAGGTCAAAGCAAATGCATCAAAACACTCTTGAGAAACCCCAGCTCTTCTTTAAGGGGAGAAAAACAACGAACCAACCCTCCAACGATTCAATGTCCTATAGAAAAGCTTCAGAATTGCTGTGCTTGGTGATGAACGGGACTGAGTAGCTCCTGGGAAGTTCTCACGGTGCTCACAAGAGCATTTCTGCTCTACACCCCTAGAGCTTTCTGCATGCAGCCACGACCATGATGCATCACCCCTTTTCCTTACACAGGCCCCTCACGCCCTCCTTTGGCACCAGGAATATTATCTTCCCCTCAGATGCAGGTGCAAACACCTGCAGGTCTCTGTTAAGACTCCTAGCCTGCTCAGCCACTCGCCCCCAAGCCATTGTAATCTTCTAAAAGGCCGTCGTCTCCTTCCCAATTCATCCTCACCGTTAAGAAGCGCTGCTCATGCGCTGGATCTCTCTTACCCTTGATGACATGATCTTGTCCACTCTATCCTTTACATACTTGCAGCAAGCCTACACAGAAACCTCAAGTGAAACCTCTTTTCTCCACTTCATCATAAACCCACCTTTGAGCTGCCATCGTGACGCAGTTCGCTAGCTTCTTTTCCTTTTCTCAGGCTCTAAATAAATATTCCCGGTGCCTCTTTTGGCTTCTCTCTCCTTCTCTGTCCCTTAACTTTCTGAAATCCCATTCCTTGTTATGCATTATGCTTACACTCCTCTATTCTTTTTAAACTGCTCCTTGGGGAAACTGGTCAGCACCCGAGAAACACGCACTGAATCTAAGTAGCTGAAGAAAAAAATGGAGGAAAACATTTTAACCTATAACTGGATTAAAATGCATTTAGTGTAAAAAATTGCTAGACTATCACAAACCTTTAAGTTATTAAATCTCAAGCCAATTTTCGTGTAATTACTATTGCTTCCTTTTTTTCCTCCAAAGCACTGCCCAATGAGGATACTTCAGCTAAGCTGGTTATAAAATAAAGGGGCTAAAAATTACTACGGATTATCAGTAAGGTTAGCTAGTATCATGTTTTCATCTCTTCTAATTTATTTTAATACAAAAAATATACTGTCAGTATAAATGACAGAAACATGTTAAAATCCTATTAAGCAATCTTCACTGGCATTTCACAGGTCAATTCTACTTGATCAGGAATTGGAGCATTTCGTAAATACTCTTGTGCACTACACAACACCTCTATTCAGATTTGACATCCATTTTCTTTTCCGGTTTTGAAACTTTGATCTTTTGCCCCATTTTCTAAGCTCTTCACTGCATTTTTTTGTTCAATGCCAATTAAGAAAACCAATATTGCTAGAACCTCCCCCCCCCGCCCCTTTCCTCTTTGACCCAATTTGTATTGTAGTTCAAGTGCAAAATATTGAGAGTAATAATTCCTAACCTGACTGAAAGGTCTCACTCAAAGGGTCACTTTGACACTGTCAACATTTGGCGCTTTTTAAGCTTTCATTCAGCCATCAGCACTCCCAAGGAGAAAACTATCCAAGTGCATGCAACTGCTTCTCTAGAATGACCTGTTCTGAGACAGAAAAACCATGGCCCCAGAAGAAACTTCTTCTACAAGCTTAATCCGTAGTTTATACATTCATCCATTAAGTACAGGATATTAGTTAAGCAATAAATTATTTCTTAGAGTAACTCTAGTAGTTTTTACTAATTGAAAAGTTTAATGTCAGGTTCCACCATTCTGTAGTCTGCAAAGTTGCATCCATATATAAATTAACATACATAAAAATAATCCATTGTCTAAAAGACTGCACATCAAAATAGTACTTCCGTGTCTGCTTTTAAAAGAATAGGGTTTTTAAAATTTATTTTTACAAATGGAAGCTTTATAGGGACATTTACTCCAGAATCCAAGATTATTCATGAAACAATTATCCAAAAATATGGTTTGTGACTAAGAATTCTGTACATTTTGTACCTTTTCCAGACTGTTGTGTTAGCTTTACCTCAGGTTTTCAGCGCTGTGACATGCAGCCTTCAAATATTGCAAGATACGTTGACAGAAAATAACTATTTCCATTACAGTAGCATTCCTATTAACCTTATGAAAATAATTGTGGCTCAAATGTCAAAGCATGTGGGCAGTATCCCTTTAAATTTGATATGCTATTGTAACCATCACGCCCTCTGCCCAGTTAATTTTTTGCTGACAACAAATGGTAAAAAGCAGTGAAACATCTGAGGTGTGACGTAGTTTTACGAACTAAAGAGCAGCTTTGCCAAAGTTTAAGACAAACAGATACAAAAAAAATATTGCACAACTTAAAATACAACTGTTTACATTCTGACTTCGATACAGTACAACGTAACCGTGAATGGAAGGAGTTACCAGTTTGTAGTGTGAGGCCGATTATTTGAGCCAGACGGTCAAACACCATTTATAGAATTCCAACTAGTACGTTTCAAGTGTTTACTTGTTACAGGAGTTCTAAGCAAACTTTTAAAAAGCTTGAGAAGCTTTTGGCCTCACTTTTCAGGGTCAGCAACTCTTGCAAACCAACAGTAACATTTCTGAGCGATACAGGCCATTCAAGCCACTATTCCCTCAAAAAGCTATCAGACAGTGAGCGTATTGTGAAGTATACATTTTTATTCAACATTCCTAAAATAAGCTGTATTTACAGATCATATAAATGTATGAAGTCTTAATATAAAATAGAAAACTGCATTTGGCTGAAGGAATTCCACTCCGTATGGAGTTACCTATTGAAGACCATTTGTTTATGAAATTTTACAATAATTTATATAAATTATCTCTTCCAAATTAGATGAGTTTTTCTTTTTACTAATGGACACAATTCTGATGACTTTACAAAGAGTGGTGTACGTTAGAAACCTAAAAAACTGTTACAGCATCTTCCGGCGCACAACTGGCTTTGGGAAATTTGACAGTCTTTTTTTGGTCTTTCGTACAGTCCTCTCCGCCGCCTCTGCGGTTTCTTTCTGTTTGCTTTTTGTTCCATCCACTGGACTTCCTAAAGGAGAGATGACTTTTATTTCCACTGGTGGAGGTGACCAAGAACCTTCCAGTCGTGGGGTTCTGAAAAGAAACAGAAGTATCAAATTCATTTTTTTATGACTGGCGGTATTTAGTAGAGGGGGGAATAAACCCGTGGAACTACAAAGTCAACGCCAAAGAATCATCTGTCGGTTTCTTTGCAAACAGGACCAAGGCAGAAAAGGTACCTAAGTAAGCTTCCTTTCGCATTCATTCCTCACCAGACCTTCCCAAGCATTCTCAGTCACATTCATATGAGCTTTTAGAGCCCTGCCACCTCAGCTTTTGAGAGGCAAATGCCTCAAAGAGTTTCCCAGAAGGAACCAGAAAACATGTCCGGAAACAAAAGGTTCTCTTTACTCATTTTCTGACCCCCTCCTACCTTGTATGGGGAACTAAAGACCACAAGAGCGCGGTTTCACGTGACAGAATAAGACAATATAAGAGCACGCCGTTGTTGCAAAAAGTAGTATCCACTTGCCCTTTTCCACCCCCTCCCTCTTCTGCTTCCGTTAGAAAACTAAACCATTAAGCGGGGGAAAAGGTGCCTTAGGCCAGCGAGCTGGAAAGGCTTGTAAAGTCAGAGCGGAATTGCACAGCCGAGTGAGGAAGAGGAAGTCAGGTGGCTAACAGCTGAATCAGCACCGCAATAAAGGAACGCGAGGAAGCGGTCAAATAGAATTTCATACTTGCTGGCTTTCTTCATTTTTGATTTTGCAGTTCTACCTCTCTTCAGTTTTTGCTTTCCCACAGGCTCTATGGATTTGGTATCCTCTTCCTCTTTAGTTGGAAGCTCCTGGGTTAAGGAAACAAAAACGTTGCTCATGCACAAGTTCTTACACTTCTACAGAATACAAATGAACGTTTCTTTTAGGAAGTCCTGACAAAGTTACTTCCAAAAGCATTACAAGTTCTCTCCGCAAAAACAAACCTTCCGTCTCAAATTATTGCACCATCCTAAAAGTTCAGATTCGGAAATTAGCAGATAACACACCAAGTAAGTTTAAAGCAAGCCACTGTGCCTTCTGTAAAAGGCAAAGCAATGCTTAGTCATTCTTGACTTAGATTCAGAACTGATTTTTGCAGCTAGTTTTCAGGAAGGAAAGAACAAATTGTTGACTTGATGAATTTAAAGCTCTTAAGATCTAAAGCTTTTTAGATACGCTTTCAAAGAAAACGGCAAGGCATTGCAAAGTATGACTTGAAGAAGCAGCACAGAGCAAAAAATCAAGGACATGAGACAACTAGAGCTTTTACTTACAGCTTCTTTCACACTTTGGGAAGTGGCAGACACATTTTTTCTCCTTGACCTCAAAAGAGGGGGTGAAAAGACAAATTCAGAAGACAAGTCCGGGTCTAAATCCTTCAACTGCACAGGATGGTCTGCTTTTCCAGCTAAAATGACAATGTATCGTTAACATGCACATACGTTACACAGAAAGGACAGTGACATTAAATTATAGCTGATAATCAAGAGCACAATATCTTCCTGAAAGAAAAGGTCCAGTCAGGTTTATAAAAACACTCCATGTGGAGATACTTTTCCCCTAATAACTGCCTCTTGGAATCCCTTCTTCTACAGGAGGTTGTGCAAGAAAAATGAGCCAGTGCAGTGATTTCACCTGCACTTACATAATCAAAGATATTATGCTCAAGAGGCATCAACTGTCCTTACACAACTCAAAAACAATCACAGTCTAATAAAAGTAAAGCTATGTGCAGAAACTTCACTAAGTATATGCTCACAAAAGAACAATCACATAATTAAAGAGCTGTAGCGTTTGTTGTGCGATGCAGCTCCTTTCAAGTTAAAAACTGAACAGAATTTGGAAGCAGGTCTCCTTTACTTCTCCTGTAGTGGGGGAAAGGGATGGCTATCAGGTATTAACAGATACCCTCCAGTTTTTGAAACTGACAGAAATTAATCTCATGCAAAGAATTCAGATTAAATTTCATTTCACTCTACTTAGACCAGCCTCCTCCTCTGTTTCCACCACAACTAGTCAGCCAGTCACGTAGAGTTCAGAGAAAAGATGAATTTCCTCTTTCCACATTTTTAAATTTTGCATGCTTACATTCTTCACAATACTTAAAGCCATCCTTGCAGTCTGTTTTGTGTAGTTTACAAGAAAGCCATATGCCCTATTTTGTGCACGCCCACAAGGCACCTACCTTTAAATTTCTGCGTCAGCTTTGTCAGAGGAGGAGAGAAAACGAAGGACTCCTGTTCCTCAAGAGAGGGCTTCTGGTGCGTGGCAGTTTTGCGGGATGTGGTTCTTGTAACACGGTCTGTCCAAGTTCTTGATCTTTCATCGTGTCCTGATGGGTTTATGTCTTCAAGCAGCAGAGGCGTGCCATCAGGTCCTGGGGGAAAGGCCTCCTCCCCTGTGCTCTGCTCCAGTATCAATTGTCTCTTCCTGCCCCGACGCCCCGTCCTCGCTGTACTCCTGGGTGTGGCCGATCCCTCGTTGGGCTGTGCAGGCGTTTGCTCATGAGTATCCATTTTTCCTGGTTTAGCCTGTGGAACTCTTCTTGTTCTTCTCTTAGGAGTATCAAGGACTTCCCCTTTCCCACCCGCGTGTACGTCTTCCTGAGCAGAGGTAGATTCTGTGTTTGCCAAGAGACTTTGTGTCCCCCTCCTAGCACTTCTTCTAGGAGTGAGAGCAAGTTTGAATTCTGTTTGAGGAAGCAATGATTTAGACAGATCAAGGTCAGAAGTTTCAGAAACTTCTGACAAACTTATCTTTCTTCTTCTGCCTCTTGTAGTTGGCACGGGTAAAAGGAGTTGGTCATGAGGCTGCACCTCCTGATCCTTGACAGTATTCTCAGTAAGCTGTAAATTAACACTTTTCAGTTTTCTTGCACTTCTGCTGGGGCTGACTGCTGTTTTTATCCTATGATGAGTGTCAGCCTGGCCAGTTTCTTCATCTCCTGCTGAGCTTTTTCCTCCTCTAGTCCTTCTGGAAGTAGCAGAACCAGTAACGCTACCTTCAGCAGGAGAAGTTCCCTCAGTAGCCTCTTCCAAGAGTTCAGATGCAGCTTCCTTTGCTCTCCTTAATCCTCTTCTTGGAGGAACGGCTACGGACTGCGCGCTGACGGACAATCTTTGCCCATCGGATTGGCTACTTTCTACTTTTACTAAATTAGCCACTTTAGGCTTCCTCCCTCTCCTGGGAGTAGCAGGGGTCACAGGCAGTTGCCCCTCTTGAGCATTTCCTTCTCTCTGAAGACTAGAAGTCTCAGGTGCTTCCTTTGTTCGCCTGGTACTTCTCCGAGGAGACAGTCCAAACAAAACTGGTTTGTCTGTCTTCCGTAGCTGCTGATCGCCCGCCAATGGAATACTTAGACTTCTACTCAGTTGACCCCTTGCGCGCGTTCGAGGAGTGGTGACATACTCTGCTTGATGTATGCCGGGTTCCTCTTCCACTCCTTCTGGCACAGTTGTTAAGGGGGCTTTTGCCTTCTGGAATCGAGTTACCTTTTTACCTATGGTTTCATGAATTGATTGTTCTACAACCTCAGATGTAAACTCTTTACTTCTTGTGTCTTTGATTACATCCAGTAAGTTCTCAGCAATAGCTACCTTAATGGGTTCAGGCACATACGGGAGTGACTCGGCAATGTTTTGAGACTCCTGGTCACTAGTTACAGTGGACACTGAGTTTGTAGCGTGTTCTTCCTTTTCAATATTTCCTAAATCGTCCACAGGTTTTTCCTCTGCTGTCGTGCCAGCCGGTTTAGAGGCATCTACTAAGGAAGGGTCTCCTATCTCCGCTTCACCTTCTTCTCCTTCCAAGACTAAAGTAAAGTTACTCTGAGATATGAAAAGCTCTCCATCTCCCTCAGCTGCATCACATTCGCTCTCTCTACTGTCAGGCAAATCACACGCAAAACGTCGCTCTATAGTATCGTAGCTGTATCGAAGATTGCCTGACGGATGTAGTTCACTAAAGGGTGATGTTTCAGGTGCTTCCTCGGAGCTTTGTGCCTTAACCGCACCATCTTCAATAACCTAAAGTTAAAAAATGTCTGTTAATGCACTATTAATTACCAAACAGACTAGCCTGAAACTGAGCTCCATGGTGAAATGTTGCTCCTCCTTTCAGATCACCGCTGAATGTAAACTTAGAAACATACAGCATACTCCCTTCTACAGATAAAAGCTTATGCGCGTAAGGGACAGAGAACAGAGCATTCCGTGTATGCAATCACATGCTCCGTCTGTGAGGTTTCTGGTCATGGCTAACGACTGGCCACCACCCGCGAACACACTGAGCATTTCACAATGCAAGCTGTATACACACCTGGCTGTAATCGTCTCACTGCAGTGCTGACTACAAACCCACACAGGGTGCCTGACTCGGCATCTAAGAGCATCTAACAGGGCAAAACACAGTTATGCCCCCAAAGCTTAAAGTTTCAGCCATGACAGTTGTGACCGCAACACTTGGTCGCACTGGCCAGGCGTCACATCCGACAACTCAACGCTGCGCCTTAAGCAATCGCTTGGATTGCAGGAGACAACACGTGCATTCTAAATACCTCCATCCCAGGTTTTGTAGTTCCCTGTACTGAGCAATTCTTCTTCCCTGCTGGATCCACGTGACAGTCTCAGGCTTTTTTGTTGAGAACAAAAGTAGTATCTGTTACTTATTTCAAGTGACCCGGGTGGCCAAGACAATTTATTCCCTGTGTAAAGACCTTTGCCCAACCCTCTAAGTTGTAGCGCTAGCCAACGACGGCAGAAGGAAGAAGCCACTCAACAGGAGCCTCCATGCAATCTGCTTATTTGCTTGCCTCCTGCCTTGCCAGAAGTCGCTAACGCATCCCATCGTAGCAACGGGCCGTGCTTCAAAACTAAATTCAAGAGATACTAGTCTGCATAAACTCTCCTTTTGTGCTTACAAATCTGCAAACAAGAAAGCAGTGGTACTTTGTCCTAAACTCAGTGAAGGCAGGCGAGCCAAAAACACATGTTCACATGTAAATCAGTAAGGACCAGGTGTATCAGAAGCAGAAACACTTGAGACATTTCTGTGTGCCTTCTGACTGTCGGTACGGCAGGACCGTCCTCAATCTGCAACGTGTCTCCTATTTTGTAGAAAATGGGAAAATAGTTTACTTACATTAAAGTCGTCAGTTTTAGGAAGATTGTTGGAAACAGTTCTTTCTTCCTGTGGAAAAGCAACATTTTCTTCAGCTTCAGCTGCTTCTAGGTTATGTTCTTTAGGTAAATCCACACACTTCCCCTCCAGGTGATTTCCTGAAGGAGTACTGACCACATCCTCACTCTCAAGGATGCTTATCACACCTGGAAGAGATTTATATCGTTTTAACCTAACTGCTATAAAGAGGACACAGGTAGTAAGAGAGGGAGCAGGGGCCAACAATACAGCTCTCCATCCTGCCACGCCTATTGGGCTTTCTCCAAAACTAGAAGCCAGAACTACCTATCTGGTAGTGGAGGCAGCCCCACAATAAATTTACAACAGGAAGGGGAAAATCAGCTGGCAAGTCCATGGAGAGAAACAACAGCAGAGCAAAGGGCGGCTGGAAGGGCACACTGATAGCTAGTTATTCTTCACAGCCTGAACACCAAGCATGCATCCTCTTTTAAGGTAGTAACTCAAGCAGCAGATCCCATAGCTCACAAATTACTAGTGGTGCACAACATTAAAACAAACACTGATGTCTCCTTCTAATATTGGAAAATCTACCAGTTTTCTCAATAGCTTTATCAAGAGGAGGAACATTCACTATGCATTGCTCTACAGGGACTTTCTTTGAGTTTAATTACAGTTAGCAGAAACACGCTAGTACTACTTCCATCTGAGAGACCTGTAGCGGTACGGCAAACTACACATTGTACTTCAGGACTTTAATTACTCGGCTGCCTCAGCTCACGTAACATCTCCAACATACTGTACATACGTTGGCTGTCTGCCTCCGGGGACTCAGAACGCTGCGGATTTGTTACAGCTGGTGTGGCTGCTTCTTCTGGTGCAGAGGACATTTTCCACTCCTGGCCGTTTGTTTCACTTCATGGATAGAAAGAGAGAAATTCGTCATCATTGAAGAGCTTCACAGATCACTTTCTCACTGTAAAGTCTTCAAGTTCCAAAACAGAAACAACGAAGAAAAGTCAGGAATTCCTTTACCAACCTAGCTACAGTAATTTTTATGCAATGAATTCAGTACTTGCCATTCTTCCCAGCTGTCTAACGCTAGATAATAACCTAACAACAGAGTCGTATTAAAGAATGATGTGTCATTTGGCTTCTGTAGGAAGAGTGCAACTGCTATATTGGAGGTTTAGGACAAACCAAACAGAAGTTTGTACCAGTTTGTATCAGCTGCCCCTGGAAATTAAGGGTTATGTTCTCTCTTTAGCACTCAGCATTTGCAGCTTCTAAAGTATCTGGTGAGAAAACTGCTTCCCTTCCCAGAAACAAATAGATGCTAGTCGAGCACACACAGCACATATAGAAAGTAAGTGGACAAAATGCTGCCAGGAAGTATCCAAACCCCCAGATGAACCCGCTAACGTTAGGGGAATCTCAGGTGTGATGTTTAGCTACACCATTTTCAGACAAAAGCAGGGCCTATGTTCACAGTATCTGTCCTGAGGAATAACCCTCAAACTGTAAAAAGGTTTATATAGCCTGTTCAATGAAGAAATCTTTATCACCATGCTTTATCACCATGCTCTGGGGTCTGCAATGATTTGAGGAAAAAACAGGCTCAAACTGGCAGCGGGTCCATCCGACTTATAGTCAAGCCAAATTAGTTCTGTTCGCAGACAGAAATGAACAGAAAAGCTGTTCTATGGAAGAACACAGGAAAGAACCAAGACCAGGTCAAAATCAGAGTTTTCAAACACAGGAAAGCCAGCACTTGCATGTCGTGTGAGCCCAGAGATGTACCTGTGCTATAAGCTTACCTTTCACTTGCAGTCCCAAAAGTAGCAGCCTCAGCAGCTTCGAATGCCGAGTGACCATCCTCAGGAAGGGGAAGGCAGTCAGCATTTGAGTCTTCCACAAAGCCTACAAAAACAGACAGAGGGAACACTTCCCTGTTGCACTCGGCTTCATTTCTTTTAAAATGCTCACATGACTTTGAAGCGAGCCTTTACGCATTTCATCTAGGACAGTCACCTAACTAAAGAACGCTACCAAGGCTTCAAACGCACAGGAGGTCTGAAGTCTTCTTCCCAACAAAACAAGAAGTGTGATGTGTCATTTCAGTCAAGAAGACAGTGACCACTGATACTCCGTCCACAAACTAAACTTGATATGTTACTCTCCCAATACTTCAGAAAACACCCCTCCTTCCTACAACTGGGAAGTAGGTTTTCTTATTTCTCTTTGGACATTCATCTCATTCCAGCAACACTTCCTTCCTTTCTTGACTCCATTTCCCCTTTTGTACAAGAATGCATCTAAGGTCTTGTCTTGTTCTTTTCTCTAGTGACTGACCGGTGCTGTTGAAACCCAACTACTTGCTAACCTGTTTTTATCTCAACAGGTTCGAGTTTAGAAACATCCTCCTTTTCTTCTTTGTTTCTAGTGCCTACCTTCCTCCAGAGCCAGCGACTACCTTTGCACACAGTGTGCGGGGCTGGGATAATACTGCGAGCTGAGGCCAAACAAGAGCTATACAGACGGCCCTCTAATCCTTCCAGAGTACTGAAATTGTACACAGCTCTCTGTGCCACCAATGACAAAGTTTCTTCAAAAAGTTATTCTTTAATGATTAGTCCCTTATGATTATTTTTCACGAAAAGCACCTTTGATTTCTTGTCCAAATACAGGACGTCTGAAATAGGGCAGGCAGATGTTCTGGCCCGTCTTACTGGAAACGCTCAGAACTGGAGAATCCCTTTACCATTGTACATGGAGTCTGTATCTGGGCACTTCTGTTACTTAAAAAGAAAAGGAGCTGCGGAACTCCAGCAGCAACAATCATTCTCTCCAGGATCCTCCAGAATCACCTCAGACTTAGGCCTAAATCAGGCTGCATATGATGCACTCATACTGCAGTTTACACTCAATGCTACAAACTGCCTCTTCTAATCTGCCAGTAGACCTGCTCATATGAGCACACCCTCAGCAGCCGGACTGGCTTGAGTGAGCTGAATTGAGCTGAATTCCCAAAGACCAACTGAAATGGGTTTGCAAAAGGCTGCATTTGAGGTAGAAGATGAGCAAGCATAGGTGTCATGAGAAGCAGATACACAAGCAGACCCACTTCCAGAAGAGAACATGTGGTCTACAGCAGTACGCCTAAAACATAACCAGAAGCCTAAGGTTTCAGCTCGTCTCCCTCCCAAAAATTCCCACTAATCACTGCTGCCTCTCAGCTGCAGTTACACACCAGAAACGCCAGCCAAAAGCAGGATATGTTCATAATGTCCATGATACCTAAAAAAGGACTCAAACACACCGTGGCAATTTTAAAAGCCTAGGACAAGGACATGCCCGGGACACTTGTGAACGCTCATCATTAACTGTTGCCCTCATCAGTAATTTAAGCTTTTGACGACACTTGAAAAATTCAGAAACTCAGGGTATCATAGGACGAAACACACCAGCTTCTTCTCTCAGGTCTGGTGAATCTGGTTGCTCCATCTGGAAAGGTTTCTCTTCAACCATTTCACTGTCTTCTTCCTTCCCCAGCTCTTGAAAATCGGCAGTTTCTTCAGTGGAAGAGTTAGCTGGTTTAGCAGCTATGAAGATGACATCGTCTTCAAAATCGCCAGGTGACTTTGCATCGTGATACTCCAAGGTTGTTTGGTCTGACCTGGCAGAGACGTTACTATTTTCTTTGCTGGCGTCCATCATCTCCAAACCATCTCCAGGTATGCTTTCTGAAGACTCTTCCATTTCAGCACCATCATCCTCAGGATTGCTCAGAGTAAACAGAGTTGCTTGAGCTCTACTTTCAGACCAAGCATCCTCCGTCACTCCATGATGATGCTCGCATGAAGCTCCAGATAGTGCTTTGTCATCTTCTGTTGCCTTTTCCTTTTTAAGAAGAAAAAATATCATGATCAGTAACATGCATTTGCTTTCTGTGGAAGCAAGGAAAAAAGAAAAAGCAAACATATACCGATGTCTGTCAATGTTACAAGTATCAGCTCAAGCAAGGCGCTACAGAATTAATTCTCATTCTAGCACCCTCTTCGCTTTTAAAGACAAGTGCAAAAATTAATCACGCTTTTGACCGCTTGTTGAGGTTCCACGACCTTGGAGAATTAAGATGAAGTGGGTCTTGTAAGGGCTTGCTTATCCTGTCACCTCAAGGCTGTTCACTTACAGGGTTCACTACTGTGTTTTCAACAAGAGGGAGCTTTGCATACCTAAAATGATAACTCAAGGCTTCTCTTCTTTTATGCTTGCCTCTTCAACTTGTGTGCACTACACTACCAAAACACTGTAGTGTTCACTATGCCTGTAGCACGGAACAAGTACATTACTCCGGCCACACCGCGCGATTCGTAACACCTTCAAAGAGGAGAGAGCGCCGCTTGTTACGGTTGAGTCGCTCTTTGTAACAGGCAATAAATGTGTAATAAAAACAGAGTCTGAGAATTTGCTAGAACGTGTACGGCAAGCTCATACACGTAGAGAGTAGCACGTGCCCCTGTTCTGCCCCTGATTTTGGTACGTCACTTGGGCAACTGCATGAGGAGCTGAATCAGGGAATCCAACTGACAGAGCAAGAGGAGGAGTAGAAGGGGGCAACTTTCAGATGGACCAACTTCATTTGACAGCTCTACGAGTGCGAGCCCTGGTGCAAGGCAAGAAAGAAAACGGAGAACTTTAGGGATGGAGAACAGACACCAGTACAGTTCTCTTCAGCAGGAGTCTATTCTTGCCACAATTTAAGCAAACACGGCCTTGCGAGAAGAGAGACTGAAATAAATGCAGCTCAGGGCTTCTGTTGCTTTCAGAGGTGTTTCATTCACAAAGCTTAGCAAACCCAGACAAGTGGCTCAGTCTATATTCCTTACCTTCCTGCCATAGCACCACCTGAAAGGTGCAGTGGGAAGATGACCTAGCAATCTGGAACAATCCCAGCTCCTAACAACACCTGAGTGAAAACCGCCAAGGGCACCGGCGTTTATGATGAGGATGTTCCTGCAGGCACGTGATGCTACAGAAGGTCTAACAGAACCTTTTTTGGACCAAATTCAGGTCTGCCGTCCTGATCTGCAGTTCCAAGTCTCAACAGGACAGAAGGAGTTTTGGCAAATGTGAAAAAAATCTAAATCAAATCACAGCCTATAAAGCCTTTCACTCCCAAAATCAGTAACTAAGCCCAGCTTACCCCAACAGTCCATTTTGCAGTCAGGTTCTCTTCCCTGAAAGATATTCTTGGTTCCTGTGCTCGTAGCGGAGGAGTAACTGATCGCCCTGGAGATGCAGAGGGAGTTGCTAGGGGTGTGGTGCGAAGGCTGGATCTGAGAATGGACTGAGGAGTAAACCCAGCAAACCCAGAAGCAGATGTGGCCAAAAGTTTAGCTCTCTATCAAAAGAAACAAAGATATTTAATGTGAAGCCAGCTAAATCCTCAAAAAGAAGAATTCACTTGTTAAAAGTATTAGTTTAAATTACAAACTGAGTTTGTAGCAGCAGGGAGGACAAAGTTTAGCCTCCGCGCTGCTCTTTTTCCAAAGGTACGAAAATCTTCATGATGAAAACCCATGGTTTTTAGGTTTCTTCTGGCTTTGGTTTAGGTTGTTTTTTTTGTTTTGGGTTTTTTGGGTGGCTTTTTTTTAAAAATGCCAACACAAAATGTCATTTTTCAAACTAATTTCCTGAGAAAACAAGGATACGGCATCTTGTCGTCTGCAACCTTATCTCCCATCCCAGCACCTTTTGCAATTTCTACACTGTTCTTCTACAAGGCATACAACCTCAAAGGTTACCCCGGATAGGGTCACTGGAAACACTGCCATGCAAAATGGCCTGCAGCAAACCAATAGCGACAGCTTGTTTTATCACTAATCATTCAAGCCGCGCACTAGACTAGATTAAGTGGCGCTGCCGTAAAAATACCTACACACCTTCATCTAGAAGCATTCATGGTCTTCTTACCTCAGCTCAACAAAGATTTTTCCACAATTGAAAGGGTTTAAAAGGAGCATAAGGAAACTACCTGAATGACATGGACAATATTTAATGAGAAGAAAAAGGTTACAGTTCAGAGAGATCACGGCTATGTCGCTCACAGGTAGGCAAAGGCACAAAGATCAGCACCACAAAGATAGGTCGGGTGTTATTTCCTTGCCGGGTGCAGAGTTTGATGCAGTGAATGGAAACACAGTTTCACACAAACCATTAATAACTAAAATCACTGCAAAAAGCCATCACTGAATTGGACAGAGACTGACATCACTCCCTTGTCATTCACCTCACGGCATTAAGAAACTGAAGCATGGGCATTCTTCCTGGTAGGTATCCAAGTCAAACTACACAGAGCTACCCAGCGCTTGCTTGAGTAACGAGATGGTTCAGCTACAGATTGCACCTTCAGGTATCCAAGTATATTGGAAAGTCCAATTTTAACTCGCTTTCTTACACGCAGTAAAAACAAGCGTATTTCACAAAGCTACGGGACAACGTGCATACTGCAATTACGTTAGAACTCAGATTTCCCTCTTCAAGACAGTTCCCAACGTGCTGCTTCCAAAAGGACCGTATACACAATAACCACATGCTTACTGAAAATACTCCACCACTTGAACCCAACAGCGTTTGTGTTAAATACTTTGGCGGTTTCGTTTAAGCAAACTTCACAGGCTTTTGGTTTGGTTGGTTGTTACCGGGTTTTTTAAATACAGACCTTGACCACAAGAGGAGTCCTTAGTAAATTCAGCTCTGATGCCGCTGAACAGTTCTTTTGTGAGATGGAACCGTGCGTATTTGAATTCAATGGGCTGGATGCCATGAATGAAGCCGGAGCTGTGCATGGTGACTGCCAGATACCGCCCTGTGCTGCAGAACAGGAAGGAACAGGACGAACCACCAAATCCAGCAATCTGTTAAGATACACAATTTAGGATATGAATAAAGAAAACAAAAAAATCATGCTGACTTCAAGAAAGCTGGGATGATACAAAACAAAAACATTCAGTGAACAGGAAACACAGGGGAACCCTCGCTGTTGGCGAGATGTACCAGGCCCGTGAAGGAGTTACAGGCATCTTCTTTCTTTTTAATTGTTTCTTTACATTTTGTACTTCACTTCCTAAATCACTGCTTCTGAGGCAAGAGTCATCCAAGTTTAAGTTGCACAAGTGATGTAGTGCTCATGTCAGAAGAAAATGCATCTACATTCCAATGCTGGCACCACTTGAGAGTCTCCACTGAGCCGTATCCCTAAGTTGACCTTTTCTTTAACAGAGACAAGCCTAAATGCAAACCGAACACTTTGCAGCAAGCACAGAAAATACACACACACAGACACATATGCTTATGTATACGTGAGGAGCAACACCTTGCTGAAATATTCGTTCTGTACATCTACTATACCTGGAACATTTTTGCGAGATTTTTGTGACTGGTGTCCCAACAAACGCATCGCGCAACTCTGCCTCAGGGAGAGGATGTGTTATGGCTGGTGGTTCTGTAACTCTAGGACTAGAAGTAAAAGGAAAATGTAACTGACCTTCATTCCCCTGGAGACCAAATATACCAGAATTCACAAGAACTCACCTTTATTTGACCACACCACCTGTCGGAAAACCATCTGACAACTAACAGCCTCTTTCCTGCTCCTGCTAATTCTGCCTGGTTTTAAGTAAAAGAGGCAGAAACGAAGCAGAAACTGGGCAGGAAGTGGGAAAAGATTACGATTTGGTCACACGCCCAAGCCTATCAAGATCCGTCCACCAGCGGCTTGATGGTAATCATAGTTTTAGCTGCAGCTGTCTTACATTGTGTAAACACATTTACCGTGATGTAAAGAGATGTATTTGCAACACAAAGACTGTCATGGCAGAAAAACCCTCTCTCCAAATGTTACGCTAAGACGCATTGATGCCTGAATGGTGCGTTTTGTTTGGCTTTTTTGCACTTCCACCGCTTCAGTCAGGTGCACCTCCCCTCCAAAACACTAACAGAATTCTAACGGATTTTTCTCTCTCTCTTTCTCTCCAAGCACGTAGCTCAAGACTAAACCTCGTTCAAAGGCTGCTTACCTATCGTACTGTGAGCAACTGGGTTTCTGCTCACTTCCTACCCACACGTCGCCAATTTTGGACAACATGTTACTGATGAAAGTTGCTCTTGTCTGCACATTTCCTGCACGAGCTTGTTTCGTTACTGTCGATAATGGCTTTGGTCTTGCAACTGTAAAGCAAGAGGGGACAAAATTAGCAGCCTGTGTAATCCAAGCAATGGTTAGTTGTCCATTCTATTTCCCCTCCCCTAAAAATTACCTGCTCTTAAGACCGATGAAGGCAAATGGTAAGGCTTGGCTCTCTCTACAGCCAGCTTCCTCTGAATTCTAGGAAGGATCTTCCCATATTGGCCTAATATGGAATTTCTGGCAAGCGCTCTCTCTCTCAAGCGAGGATCATGATCATTCTGATGAATGAAAAACCCAAAGCAAAAAGTTCACTGATTACAAGGGATTCATCGCACAGAACTCTCGCTGCTATTGCTAATTAGCGAATACATTTCCTCTACAGATGTAGTAAGACACATCCACTGCACAGAACAGCAGCAAGCTCAACCCATCAGCACACACCAGTTTCACCCAGTATTTTTAGCAGAGCGGAAGGAAGACTAGAATAATAACAGGACCTACGACTTTAAGTAAAACAGTTCTGGCACCCAGCACAGCCGTATTCTGATACACTTGATAGCACCTGCAATTGTTAAATGGCTGACAACATAGCAGGCTTTCCCTTGTTTTTCCTGAAACGCCGCTGACCGAGACAACTGAATACAGAGGGCAGCGGCCCATTACGTTGGACAAAAGGAAGCCGGTATTGGAACGACGAAGAGAAAGCTACCTACACGCACCTTCCGGCTGGATCAAAGTTTTCAAGTGCACGAACTGAAACTTCCAAAACCACCCCATGGCTTTGCTTCGCTGGAAAACTATGCTTCCGGAAAAGCGCAAATATGTCACGGATCCACAACGGAAGTTCACCTAACACAAAATTTGATCTGGCTATTTTGAGATACAGAAGTTGGATACGAATTTCTGTCCTAAAAGTGGTAAAATGAACGTTGTGGAATTGCAGAGCTCACGCTATGACTTGGGGAAATAAACAAGAAACACCCCAAACAACCCACAACACCAATTTTACCCATGGATTGGCATCCAGGCGGCTCTCAGCTAGAGAAATCTAGTTGCGTGCAAGACACAGGAGATGACGTACAACGTACTCGTCATTCCGCAGCAAGGAGCGACACAAACAACTTTCAGTAATCTAAACCATACATGGCATACGTCTCCGAATAACTGACTGGTAAGATTGGCTGACAGGAGAGATTATATATAGAGATATATATATATATTTATTCCTCAGATGCAAACAAACTCTTTTAGTGGAGTCAGCAAGGGTCTGTACCATTTGATTTACAACATCACAGGGTACCTCTGGAGTAGTGAAAGATCTTGGTCAACTTTTACATTCAGCTGTAACGTAAGGTGTAGAAACCCATTCCTAGCATTTCAAAGAACGGTGTGAAAAACAAAGCAGGATTTTTACTGAGTACTACCAAAACCGGTTAGTAACACCTAACAGGAACTCGCACGCTTGACAGCACTTTTGCCCTTACCATAAGATTAGCCTTCATTGACTGGTTCAACTGTAGTGCTGCGATATAGTTGGCACGCTGCAGATGGTGGACTAAAAGAATTTCTTGATTCTGAACACCAGCATTGGTCTGCAAAAACTTCTCCAAACACTTCTGTGAGAAACAGCACATTTCAAAAAATGTATTACGATTCTGCCTCTTCTCTTTCCAAAGAGACGATGAAGATTTGCTTCTGGTCCACACTTACTTGTTCAGTGTCTGTGAAAGGCAGCTTCAGTAATTCTTCCATGAGTCCCATCTCCTGACAGACTTCATACATGTGCTTTAATAGCTCCTCTACGTTCACCTTAGTGGCGTGCTGCTGCAACAGACCCCAAGCCTCCACCATGCACCTGTAATTGTTTTTTTAATTGAGACGTAAAGGAACATGAGTAGTATAACCAGAAAGATGCCCCACAATTATTCTATTGCAAGTTTAAAGGAAATTTAAGGGATCGTGATTTCTATCACTTGTTCTCCACCTTTCACAATATCGGAATGCAAAAGGGTGGGAGAGCTATTTCTTTACCTATTGGACAACAGCACAGTGAGGAAAAGCTGCACTTCACTATTGCTTGAGATTGATGGCTTCATCATCTGCATGTATCTGAGGGCTTGCCTCTGCTCTCCTCGGCACATGAGGGACTGAATAATTCTCACATGTTGCCACGACACAGTTTTGATTGTAGCTGGATGAAAGAGCAGGGCCAGGGAATTCTGTAGAAGTTAGAGATCAGGTTTATTAAGATACATACATACACACATGCACCCAACAACAGTATTCAAAAGTTTCTTAAGTCAGGGTGGAGGTCTGTTAAACAAACCTGGATGATGACTAAACAACGAAATCCTTGCTACAGGACAGGTAGATATAAATTCTTAAGCATTTGCAGAAGAAAATTCAGTTAACCGTACAGAACAAAGTCAGTCCTTTAAAGGGAGTAATGCACCCTCTTCTAGGTTAACCAAATCTCTGTATGCAACCATCACTCCTTATAAACGCAAGTTATTCTCCCAGGCAAACATGTTTGATTAACGTCGTGACAGGCAAAGAACAACCCTCAGCATCAGAAAGGACATGATTTGGGTTGAAAAGTCACTTTTGCAGTCTTCTGTCTCAGACCGCAAAGCTAGGATCGTAGTTTTAATCCTTCAAGTACCCAAACCACTCTTTTTGAGAAAGCGCTCAACTGCTCTGGTGAAAACAACCTAAACGGGCAGCTTCGACAAGTCACATATCGAGCATCAGTAAAGCTGATTTCTTCATTGTCTTAATCAATTTCCTGTCAAAGTAATTACAACTAAATTTCAAATCGTCGTTTTTTGCTGAAGATGCCACAGCAGTATCACAGAAAGCGCTTCTAACGTTTTATCACCTGTTGTTAGCTAGGCACCCGTTTTTGAAAATCACTGTATAAATCACAGCTTTGCACTGCAATGGATGCCTACCCAACCGGTAACGTACGTACTTCATAATCGTTGTGATCCAGAAGCCAAAAGCCTTGAATAAGCTTCACAAGACCCCAGGGGATAGCAAAGGCAGTTGGGAAGGAGTCAATTGAAGTTTCCCTTTTATTCGGAAGGGAATGCATGATATCCAGCAGCAAGTAAATTGTCTGATACCAAGCATCTAATTAAGGCTAATAAATTTGCCAGACCAACAATTTATCACATTACCTTTAGAAAGACAAGGAAATGAGACTATAGAAGCCGTGGGAAGCAGAAAATACTCATGAATTAGTCTTGCCCGTTTATGCCAGCATTACCTGAAGAGAGTCAGGTCCTAACAAGAAAATTGCACTCTGAATAAATAACCAGAAAGGAAGACTCTCTGATTTCTGCAAGGCATTCAAAAAGGTCACCTTTAGATATTTAAATGCTTCCGTTCAGAACTCAGGCTCCCTCTTTGAGCATGGGAATGCCCAACGCTTAATTATTAAAGCAAACAAATTCTACACTTGGTTTTTTCCCTCATTTCCAGCGTATATAAACCAATGCAAATTAGGGCGTCCTTACAACACAACTTTGCTCGGAATGATCAAAACTGGATTTAAAGCAGTATGTGGATCACTCCGTGGTAGTGCCATTTCCTCTTTCTGACACCCGTTTTTAGGGACTGTTCTAATAAGACAGCTCCAGGGCACAGCAGTTTTTAAACCCCTTGCTCTCTAGTCTTCCCTCTCGGGTCAGGCAACGAACAACAAAAGCCATTCTGTACATTTCAGCGGCTTAAAAATTAAGGTTCTGCCCAATGACTTGTCTCTCCCTCTCTGTTGGTTATCCTGCATGCCTGCACTCTTCACAGAACAAAAGCAAGCCCTGTTAGCTGGGCTGGAAAATGGATGATTTTGGCAAAAACCAGGTCCCGGTAAACCACTGTTAGAAATCCTTTTGCTCTGAAACGCCACGCTTTAGTGCATCGTTCGAGGAAGCAGCCATTTGCTACAGGCATGGGTGCCTTGAAAAATCAGAAACTGCGTTTAAAGTTTGAGAAGAGCTAAGGGAGATTTCCATCCTTAACATTCTTTAGGAAACCTGTTTCCTCATATCAGAAAAGACCTTGCAACAAAACATTAAAACAAAAATAATCCTAAAAGATCCACAGTACAAAGAAAGGAAACAATGCAACTTGATTCTAAACTAAATGTTTTCACTGGCATTGTGTTTGAAGCATCGTTTAGAAAACGTATTAAACACGTAGGTGGCAACCATTTCAGAGCACCGATGTGCATATCACGAGGGTGTAACAGAAATAACTCGAAAAGGATACAATTGCATGCTTGTAGCTTTCTTCAACGCTTTCGAGCAAATAGAGATCCAGCAGTGCCTGAAATGAAGAGTTAGAAGTTTTTTAGAAACTCCTCTCTTTGATAAATCATTGGCTTTTGGGGAGGGGTGGCCTGGGGGGAGGTGGGGTGGCGGTGGTTCTTTTCAGTGAACGTAACACTCACATGTAAACTAGCAGGTGGATATTTCCCAGTTCCTCCTCCATCTCTCTGCCACAACTTCTCAACTTGGTCTCCTAACTGGGAAACCATTCCATCGATCATCAAGCAGTCAGAATCCCATTTTCCTCTGCAACAAAAGGTAGCAAGGATTTGGACAGAGTAAAACACTAATTCCACCCTCTCAGTGTAACAGATTGCCTCCAGTCAAAAACAAACAAACCAGATGGGTCCGTACACGCACCGTTCCAATTACAGAGGGCTGCCCTTTCAAACATTACATTCTTCAAAACCCCATCACACTCTCCTGCTGACTGCCATGCTACCCTGTAACTTCCCAATGACAAAAAGCAGAAGCAGCACACCAGACGCCGTGTGCTTCTAAGGAACGCACGAGCCCGTATGTAAGTTACCTGAGAAGTAAGCTAAGTAAGGTGAACTTCAAAGTCAATACCTAACACAGTGCAGCTTCCACCTTAACTCATCTTGCAGCGCCTTGTTCGCAGTGCCACAGCCTAAGCTTCTTTAGGTCCTCGGTCAGTTTTCAGCACAAGTGCCAAAGGAAAATCTTGTCTCACCTAATACAAGGCATATCCCCTAGATGCTAGGAAGCTCGTCCAGGAAACAGGGTTCACTTTAGGAAGTGACTTTTATCCAAGAGCCAGCAGAGCGCTTGGTGTGCCAGCTACACGTAACTCTGACCGTCTGCTTAAATTACACAGATGTACAAAAGCCTTTCACTTCCACTTGTGGACGAGTAGCGGAAGCCTCTTTGAATTTCCCTCTAAGTCTTACCTTGATAAACGCTCAAGTTTCTGTCGATGACCAGCGTAGTAGCTCTGAATCAGAGGGTAATTGTAGAAAGGTCTAGACAAATGCATATCCTCATCTACAGGCAATACAGTAAAAGCAAGTTAAAGAAGTAGTATCACATTTTTAAGCTGAAATTTTTGACTAAGACGACAGAAGATCACACAAGCTAAGCATCAAGAAGGACAGGCAAGGCTCTGCCTTTGAAAGAAGCCAATCCTCTTTCTGCCTTTGCTGAAAGACACATAAGGCACAGGACTAGTTATTTCTTTAAAATCCCAAGCATTTCAAGCTCTGGGCGTAAGCAGCTCCTTGAATCGGAGGCTTATCGCTATTGCTAAGAAACCTCCCGGAAAGAAACTGCTTGACGCTTGGACTTGATGATCTTAGAGGTCTTTTCCAACCTGAATGATTCTACGATTCCACGCTTGCATTATTCTACACTATCGAGTTGAAAAAATACCAGTCAAATCTCAACTTCAGCAACAGAACTTCAGCATACGCTGTCACCGAAGCAACACGACTTCTTACTGACAAACATTTACAAAAACATGGCTAAGCACGTGTTCGTAGGAACCACTTACTGGGTCGTCCCCTTGTGACAAATGTAGTACAGTTTAGGCTTACCTAAACCCTCTGGCAGGAGACTCGATCGACAGAACCAGAGGACCACTTGTGCGTACAGAGAGATGAGGCTGGTCACCACCTGCTTATTCGTCAAGTCTGCAAAACCTGAAAAAAGGCATAAGAAGATTTTTGCTATGCAATTCCTTTCATTTTTACAAAACTCCCTTCATCACACTACAGAGAATGGAGAAAAATATCATGGTAGACGTCTTTCCCTTTGCATTTTTCACTCGGTATCACTTCCTTATTTGCAGAAAGAACCCACAATCGCCACCAAAACAAAAAGCAACCCCCACAAAGAAGCAGAGTCACTAAAGGTTAAAGAAAAAAAGGAAAGCCTGAACTATTAAAGCCTCTCATGAAGAAGACACCTCTTCTTCACATAGCAGAGACTTTTACCATCACAAACGGATATTCTCTCTTTCCCTCCATATGCCAAGAGCAATTTGTCATACAAAAAGCTATAGACTGGCAAGCAACTTACTTTACCTGTTATTCATTCATGCTTCCTGTATATTTTTAGTCATGTGCAATACCAGGGTGGCTTGCAATCATAAATTGCTAACTAAGAATCACAGAGAGACATTTCCAGCATTACAACATTCAGCGCCTGTAATTTCAACCCAGTTGCTTACACAGCTTCTTGCTGAATGTAGCCTCCCCTACCCACGTGCACAAACTCCACAACACACTGTTTCCCTGTTCTCCAGGCGTATTGAGTGGCAGTCCCAGCTCCTCCGATTTAGGCCCCTTCTCCCAGCTACCTTTGACTGCCTTCCAATCATCAAACACAACAACTAAAGCTCATGTTTCCACAGTTACAGCCCAAGCATAATTCCGAGCCTTAGGAAAACGTACCCGAGATTTAGAAATACCGTTACAAACCTTTCTCCGTGAGCTCTTGTGCTTCTGTGAGAAAACAGTTTAAGACTGTGCTAAGGTTGCTGAAAAGCAACTGGCAGTGCTGAAGAGACTGTAACGTCTGTGGGTCAATGAAGTTGCAGGAGCCATCAAACAGCGGAACACCTTTTCAAGAAGAAGCATTAAATTGTGAGCCTACAGAGCAATTTCAGAGTTTCAAAGTACACTTCAAGAACCGCGGCCAATATCCTATACCAGCAGACTACTGAATAAGCTCAGCTAGAAAGAATGATTTTACCTTTGCAGAATGACTACACTAGTACTCACATATTTGGTCCAGTTCGTCTTTTGTATAGACCACTTTGTTCCATGTCCACTCAAGAACAAACCGTAAATTAGCAGCAGAACTTGGCTGCTCTTTAAGGAAAAAAAAAAAAGAGAACAAACCAGAAATGAATCAACAGTTTCAAACTAAAAACCACGCAACATAAACACACGTAACAAGTATTACCTTCAGATGTCCAATGCTTAATGCATCCGGTCAGAAGTTCTAAAGAACCTGTCTGGACAGCAGCTGACAAGACCGCTTCTAGCTGCTCCTCCTAAATGCAACAGACAAAATAAAAGGAGAATCCTACCCCCTTTCAACATCCAAACCAGCAACAGGAAATGTCTGCTTCTAACCGTGCACTCATTCAGACATCACAGTCAATTAGTACACGTACAAGGGATTCCACGCTCCTTCTCTTAATTCTAGCCACAGCCTGGACTACTTGTTGGTCTGAGGAACACAGGAAACTTTTCCTCTGACATGTCAGCTTCCTGCAGGCTAATTCTAATCTTTATTCGCATGCCTCTGCATTACAGTCTCAGTTTACTGAGTTCCAATTAACTCTTCCCAGTACCATCCCCTGCTAATACCCATTACGTGTGTCGTGCATGTAAGTTTGCCATCAGGAATGCACGAAGGGGACAGAACAAACAGAACTCTGCAATGTTTGCACGGAAGCAGTGAAGCCAAGGTCAAGCAGCTTCCTAGACTATGAAGATCTGAAACAGCTCCCACACCCAAAACAGTTATGTAACTTATATATCATACATATATATGTTCTAGAATGAGAGAAAAGAAGTGAAACATCTAAATTCTAAGAGGTTTCAATTTTAAGCTCTTCAAGCACTCTATTTTAAGGTAGTGGGAGTCCTTCAGAAGGGCAACACACAGATCTGCACAGACGCGCGCTACTAAGTAGTAGCTTATTGCAGCTGGTGTCTTGATACTTTTTTCAGGTGAAGGGATCCCCCATAAAATTGGTTTTGGTTTGTTTGCTTGCTTGTTCTTTTTAAACACATCCACAGATATCTTTCCCTTCTAGGTAAAATCTTCCCATTCAAAGCCATCTCTACACATTAGGATAGATATGTGAGCTTTCCATCTTTTTCTGAAAACCGGTTTCAGACAATGCAACACACCGACTACTCCTTACGGTGGCAAACAAAAGCCAGACTAGGTTCTAGAGTCTAATTCTGAAATTTGCCCTACTAACATTCAAAAGAAAACCCTGCTAAAATGCCTAACAAGTCTTTGGACGAGGTAGTCACAATTCAGCAAAGGTTATGAAAAAATGTCTTCCTTTCTCAAGTTATTTCCAAACTGGAGTTGACATCAGATCATCCAATTTGACTGTAATAGTCTACATCAGGCTTGCAAAATGAACAGTCTAGG
Organism: Phalacrocorax aristotelis; assembly: GCF_949628215.1. Taxonomy (NCBI): domain Eukaryota; kingdom Metazoa; phylum Chordata; class Aves; order Suliformes; family Phalacrocoracidae; genus Phalacrocorax; species Phalacrocorax aristotelis. The sequence continues at coordinate 119,695,890 of NC_134278.1, read as the reverse complement.
GGCTAGGTCGACTTGCCAAGAAATTCATTTTAGCCACCAGCCTGTGCAGAAGTGCTCTTTGCCCTAACACACGTCCACAAATCTGGTGAAGGATCCAGCAGAGGGGAAGATGAGAGTAGTGGAAACACTACTCTCCCCTTCCGACTAATTGCTCCACTGTCTGATGACTACCTAGCCGGTCATTTAGCTTCGATCCTGCCTGGGTGAAGGTGGCTGGTTCATCCCAAAGGCTCCATCCCTCAGGAAAATCCTTCAGATGAGAGAGAAAGGCTGGTGCACTGCAAAGGGAAAACCTATGAAGGAGGGGAGTGAAGTCACTACGGCGGCACAAAGCAGACAGAAGACACACGGGTGTCTTGAGATAAAGGTGTTTGAGCCGTTGCAGCAGCAAGAGGGCAGCTTAAGAGGAGTAAATTGGGTGACTGTAGCACAAGGCAAAGGCAACAGAGCTGAAGATCTGCTTTGAGAGGCTGCGGAAAAGCCTACTGATGAAGGGAAAATGAGGGGAAGCGGTGACGCAAGCGTCACATAGAGCTGCCAACAGTTAATTGTTTGCTGCAGCCCACTTCCTTGGAAGCAAATGATCACGTACAGTGCAGCAAGTGGATGTTTGCAATAGCTCGCATCCGAGCGAGACACCCCCTTCGTCAGCTCCTGCACTGAACCTAGCGCTCGGAGAAACTGACAGGGATGAAGCTTGTTCTGAGGGAAGAATGCTTTCTGTTGGACATGACCAGCAGCGACTGCGCGCTTCCTTGTCCGTACCTGTGGCACAGAATTAATAGATGGATCCTGAAAGACTGATCTATTAGGGCTGTTCCCTACCAAACGCAGGAGTTTGGATCGAAGAATACTATCGCTTCTGCTAACTAAAGTTAACACCTGCATTTCAACGCAGCCTGCAAATAATATGAAAAGCAGACTTTTTTCACATCTTGTAGCTTCTACAGCCCCGTCAGACAAGAGGGATGTATTTCCCCCTTGACTCCCTGATACGCACTCACCTGACTCAAACTGGATGGCTGGACATCAACTAGTCTCGGAGACAGCAAGCCAGCTACAAGGCACCTATTGTAGCTATCATGGATGGCTTCCCTTATCGAAGGACCGGACTTCTTTAAAAAATTCAAGGTCTGAAACATCAATCAAAAACTTCAGATTAAGACAACGTTATTAATCAGTCCCTAAGGTTCTGGATGACCACCAGGAGAAATAATAGGAACGTTGCCTTCAACTGTCACAAAGCCTGCATCAGTAACACGCTCTAGGTTAGCAATCTGAGTAAGCATTACTATGTAGAGCCTTAAAGACGGCAGCCAAACTAACGGTTCCAGCTTATAAAAACAAAAAAAAAATCCCGCAAAACCAAAACATCAGCCCTTGCAATGCTTAATTACATATTTTGTAGCTCCTCTGCCAATCCACAGGCCTCTCTTCTTCCCTGAACGCTGACACAAAATACATTCCGTTGAAGGTAAAACTAACACACGACTTTAAATCGCACCTCGGAAGACCCTTGCTATGCTTGTTCGTGCAGAACCTGATTTATGTTGGAAATATTTAGTGAGCTGAAACTTAATTCAAAATTATCTGATACAATCTGTGCTGTGGCTCTCAAGGTAGAATTTGGCTGAGTTTGGGAGAAAAACAATTCATTTCTTCCTAGAAACTCTTCCACAATTTTTCCTCTCCTCCATTCTGTCCTCCTGTTGCAAGTTAATCAGGGATCAAAACCCTAACTCAAGACTACGCAGGCAGTTGGGCTCATGGGTAATAAAGAAGTAACCGCTTTCCCCAACTCGCACAATACTTTTGATCTTGCTCCTCCAGCAACGCTCTGTTCCTTGCTAGACATTCAATCCCTGATGCCGCTTCAACAGGAGACAGTGGTAGTTTTACAATCCCAAGAGTGGACCTGAAGCATTGCCATTTGCATAAAACTGGCAGGATACAGTCACAGTTACGCGTGTGGATGGGCAGGAGGAGCGTAAAATGGTCTCTGACTCTGAAAGCAGTGCAATAGAAAACTTAGAAAAGGTACACCTCTTGACTTTCTCAGTAAAGATACAGTAAAAGATCACCTCCTTCTGGAAGCCGGTGCAAGTCACGTGAACAACTCCAGAGTTCAGCAAGCACGTACCATCTGCAGAGACAACAAAGGTTTGACAGCGTTCCATACTCTCTCAGTTATGGTATCGCCAGTTTACGTTGTTTTAATAGCAACGTCTGGAACGATAGAACTGAGTACCCGTTTTCTTCATCAGATCGCTTACAACCTTTTTTAAAAAACATATTTACTCAGTGTAGAAATTTTATCTCCGGTGCTATCAAGGTGCTGTGCTTTGAGCTTCAGTTCAAAGGCGTTTCATTTTATAGCCACCACCGCTTCACAGGCTCCGTTACAAAAGCACCAAACCCCAGCACTCAGCAGACCCTCCGATCTGTTTCACAATAGTTAATAATTTGTCAGAACAACGTAATCAGAGTTGGGCTGGGGGGGTGTTGGGGTTTCTTGCTTTGGCTTGGTTTTCACGGGACAAATAACAAACAAGAGAACCAATAATGGCATTTGACCTCACTTTAAGCTTTTCGCTAATCAATGCAGCAAAACACCTACCGAAATTATAGGTGCTTGGATTAAAAAACTGCTCAGGTGGTGGATAAGAAGGAGGAACTCCTCGACTTAGGCTCCGCTCATGTACCACAATATCCAAAATGAGGTTTGGAGAAGTCATGCTTACTACAGTATCCAGTGACCACAATGCAAAATAGGGGCAATCATGAAGGAATTCTTCTGGCCTGAAAGAAAACAAGTGCATAAGCTAAACGCCAACTTCCAGATGAATTATTTGTAGGGATATTGAAAACAACTTAATCAAAATCTACCTTAGTGAATCTGGCATTTGAGCATGATACCAGCGATTAATGTCAAATACACCCAAATAAGTAGATGGTTTTCCCTGACCATATGTATTCACTTGCCATCCAAAGATTGATACACTGGTGTCAGGAGATATTACTGCAAAAGACAAGACATTGTTTCTTATTGTTAGAAAATACCGTAAACCTCCTGCTTTCAAAACACCACTTTCTAGGTTTGCTTCGTTCTGCCATAGCACTCATGAAACACAACACGTAGTAAGAATGCTAAGATTACTAAGAATAATAAAAAAATTTACGCCACAGAGCAAACATCTCTGTGATAGGTTTCAGTCATACTGACCCTTTCTCTTGTTCAAATGCTATCAGTCCTAAGCCAAATCAAGTACACAATTATTAGCTAATCAAGGGTTCCATACAGTAAGAGTGGATCAAGACATTTAGCTGGATGAATAGTTTAGCAAAAAAAAAACCCCAAAAATAACGCTAGGACCATACATTGCTACTTTTAGAAAGCACACAAATAACTCTCATATACACGTGTATCACTCAGCTGGCAGTATTCATTTCCACATTTGACTCAATTACAAGCATTAAGAATAGCTCCTTTCCAGCATATTCAGAATGAACGGACACAATCAGCAGACAACAGAAATACAAAACCCCCAAAGCCAACAAACAGGTAATTGGAATAAAGATTCTAACATGAAACATCGGCAAGGCTATACTCCGGTTCTCTCAAGAAGTGGGATGCTCTGTCTTCTCTGGGGAGAATGCGTTCTCTAGACATAAGCAAAGTATGTGGTACATCATCTGCCCTCACTGAGCACGGAACAAGAAAACAGTTCGTTTGGCAAAATGTGCCTCTCTTCTCTGTCAAGTTCACCATTACTGCTTAGAGAGCCTCACACATTTGACTATATTTCGTTGAGAACTTCTGTGCCATCTCAGTTGCGTTACACGCTGAAACTGCCTTTGAAGGTATCAACTCTTTTCATATTTCAGAAGCCAGCTTCATTGCTAAACTCAATCCACCTCCAACGGAAGCTCATGTGTGCCTAGAACTTAACTTGAACAGATTCTGAATAAAAGCTAATTAGAAACCAGCAGAAAAATTACAGCTATTTCTCCATGCTTCATACTTCGTAAAATGGAGACAGAAAGGGGCTTTTTTGTTGTTTAGTTTGGGTTTTGGTTGCAGTTGGTGGGGGGTTTTTTGTTTGTTTTTTTTTTTTTTTTCCTGTTTTGTTTGTTTGTTTTTATGTTGTTTTTTTTTTTTTAATTTTGCAGGTGGGGAAAATCCAAAGGTGTTTTTATTAGATTCTAACACACTGCTCCCTCAGCTACTCCTCATAAGCCTCATGCTCCAGATTCTTCACCAGCTTTGTTGCCCCTCTCTGGACACGCTCCAGCACTTGAACGTCCCTCTCGTACTGAGGGGCCCATAACAGAACACAGTACTCAAGGTGCGGCCTCACCAGTGCCAAGTACAGGGGAACAATCTAGTTCTGCTGGCCACACTACCAGCCAGGATGCTGTTGGCCTTCTTGGCCACCTGGGCACGCTGCTGGCTCATGTTCAGCCAGCTCTCGACCGACACCCCCAGGTCCTTCTCCACTGGGCAGCTTTCCAGCCACTCTTACCCCAGCCTGTAGCGTTGCATGGGGTTGTTGTGACCCAAGGGCAGGACCTGGCACTTGGCCTTGTTGAAACTCACCCAATTGGCCTCAGCCCAGTGATCCAGACTGTCCAGATCCCTCTGCAGAGCCTTCCGACCCTCGAGCAGACCAACACTCCCGCCCAGCTTGCTGTCGTCTACAAACCTACTGAGGGTGCACTCGGTCCCCTTGTCCACATCACTGATAAAGACATTAAAGAGAACTGGCCCCAGTGCTGAGCCCCGGAGAACACCGCTTGTGACCGGCCACCAACTAGATGCAGATGCACACATAGGTTTGAACAGGGGAAAAAAGGAAATTCAGGTAACATTCCTAGCAATGGAGGGGATGATCTCACTGTTCAAAGGAGACAGCTGGAGGAATAGAACGACCGACAAGCACTGTCCACATGACCTCACCACACATCACTACAGCATGTCAGCAAGCATAAAATGAAACGTATTTTTTCCTTTAAAGAAGTCCCACATCACTTAAACACCCAGTTTTTCTTTTTAGGTAAGCCCAAGCTTACCCAAGGTAGCCCAACAAGCTAGTCTATACAGACATTTAAGATTTGCAGACTCTGGGTACAGAACAGCATTCATTGCTTAGATTCCAGAACCATTTACTTTAGAACAGCCCAGCGCAGACATCAGAACAAACCTTCATTTACGCTATCTTCTCTGTCAACGTGGTTGCGAAATTTTTCTACAGTCTGACAGCTGAGTAATTTGGTATTGCTGGTCTGCCCTCTCAATGGAAAGACTCCACCTGGGAGATCTAAACTGTACCTTTCGTCACAGTATTCCAAGCCCTGGGGAAAAAATAAAAGAAGAGAGAAAAGGACATTTTGAGATAAAAACAGACATCGTACCCAAGTAGGAAAGAATGTATATATTTAACATAAATACGCATATTGTACCGTATCTCTCCCATGCGCTTATTTCTGATGGCAAAGAGAAACTACATCTGACATGCAGGAGAACTAAGTGTCAAATCATAACAGGTACGTTTGGCTGTAAAAGCTTTGCCCGTTTTCAAAACTTAGCGTTTCCCTAACTTGATTCAGTCCTACACGTGTTGTGCGGAATTCCTTGCAACACCGAGGTTTCTTTACCAGCCTAACTATTTATCTACATAGAGATACCTGAAATAATGCAATACATACGCATGCATGCAAAGCTCTTTGCTCCGTGACTTGATTACTGAGCTGATGCAGTTAGAGAAGTCACGGCACTACAGCAGCTAAAGCTCTCTTGAGAGGTATTACCTAGAGGCACACCACTAGAGTCAAAACACCTCCCTCTGTAGTAGCTGTGAGAGCTTCTTACTGATTAACAATCTTCTCCCAAACCACGTAAGCGCCTACCATCTCCTCCTCTAATCCTGTAAAGACCAATGGGTGAAATATCCCTCCGCTCCTTCACCAAGCACAGCCAGCCAACAGTAAAAGGGGAAAACAGGGAGGATGTGGGATGCACATGGGCAATGCATTTAGGATCATGATTACTACAGAGTCAGCAAACTACTTTGAGATATACAGAAGCATCAGCAGAATTGCGCTGAACCTCTAACACCACCATTTTCTAAGGAAGCATTAACTGAAATACTGTCTTTCCAAATACAGCATTCGGTCAAACGGTCTACCACACAATACATGGACATGTGGATTGCGGACAAACTCTGCAGCTCTACAATTAAAAAGAAAAAAGAATAAACCCAAACAGGAAAAAAAAAAAACCAACACAAAACTCAAAAAAACCCAAAAAGAAAAACAAAATTTTTAATTTTTACAGCTAGAAATTTCACGCTTAATTCACATATGAAGAGCCAGTCTCTCACAAAGCTGGGGCAGAGTTCAGGAAGGGGAGAATAATATCAAACAAGACAACCCCTGAAGCAAACTAGCCTATTTTAAATTTTCCACACCGGGCCAAGCAAATCTAAAATAAGGTCTGCCATACAGTGCAGTTCCTTAAGTAATGACTTTATTGACCCATAAAATATGAAGACACATTTCAAATGAGATGCGCTGCTCAGACTCGGATATGGAAGGAGAGACTGTACACTCTGTCCAGCCGCAAGCATTGTGTAGGACACAGGTAAACATGTGCTCCATGACCACGATGGGATGCACTGGTTTAGCAACTGCTGAGATGGTATAAAAAAAGGCCTTTGAAAGCATAGCTCAAACGCACTGGTAGATTAATTACTTGAACACAGGCTTGAACTAGCCTTGAATGCAATGGAAGCACAAGCTCGGTGCTCATTTATAAAAAGACAGCGCCACATGTTCCAGAAGTCCTATTTGTGATTCTTGCTACGATACAAAGTCAAAGGTGCGCTGTTTCACAGCCTCAAGCCTGATTCCTGGAAAGGAAAGCACTGCTGTAGGAGACAAGTCTTTCAAGCTCCTGTGAACTCTATTCAGTGAACAAGGATCAACAGTCGATTGCTCCTTGTTTGCTCAAACTCGGCCTGGCAAATGGGAACAACTCCTAAATTTTCTGCCATGGACAAGAAACTTGATTCAGCCAAGTCACGTAGGCAGGCAGCCATGTAGTACTGACCAGTCTGTGACTCCAGGGAAGTATTCTGAGCCTAAAAGTGTCCACTGTAGAGCACAGAACCTGCCCTAATACGCCTTTGGGGGTTTTGGGGCATTTGGGAGTTGTCTGGGGTTTGGTTTTTTTCCAGCAGTAGGTATTACCCAGTCGTGGTACGAAGCCACATTGGCGAGTGGCTCATCTGGAAGCTAGCTGAAGAAGCTGCCTTTTCTCCCCAGGGGGCACAGCTGCTCAGTTCTCTCTTCAACCTGTGATACTCACTCCGATAACTTTGGGTATTAAGCCCCCTGAGTTGGGTATTCAGCCTCCTGAGCTGGATGGCAGGGACAGAGCGCAGAATAAACCCCCCATAATCCAGCAGGAAGCAGATTACCATCTGCTGAGCCACCTGGACACTCCCAAGTCTGTGAGGTCAGATTGGGATCCACCCGAGAGTACCGAGGGAGATGCGGAGGAGCTTGCCAAGTCACACTCCATCGTTTGATCAGCAGTCCTGGTGAACAGGCGATGTCCCAGACTATTGGAGACTTGCCAATCTGATGCCCATCTGCAAGAAGGGCCAAGAGGAGGATCCAGGGAACTACAGGCCTGTCAGCCTGACCTCCGTAGTGGGGAAAATTATGAAGCGGTTCATCTTGAGTGAGCTCACCAAGCATGTGCAGGACAACCAGGGGATCAGGCCCAGTCAGCACGGCTTCATGAAAGGCAGGTCCTGCCCAACCAGCCTGATCTCCTTCTAGGACAGGGTGACCCGCCTAGTGGATGAGGGAAAGGCTGTGGGTGTTGTCTACCTGGACTTTAGCAAAGCCTTTGACACTGTCTCCCACAGCATCAACCTAGAGAAGCTGGTGGCTCATGGCTTGGACGGGTGTACTCTTCGATGGGTAAAAAACTGGCTGGATGGCCGAGCCCAGAGAGTTGTGGCAAACAGGCTGAAATCCAGCTGGCGACCAGACACAAGTGGTGTTCACTAGGGCTCAGTATTGGGGCCAGTCGTCTTCAATATCTTTATCAATGATCCCAATGGAGGATTGAGTGCACCCTCAGTAAGTTTGTAGATGACAGCAAGCTGGGCGGGAGTGTTGATCTGCTCGAGGGTCGGAAGGCTCTGCAGAGGGATCTGCACAGGCTGGATCGCTGGGCTGAGGCCAATTGGGTGAGTTTCAACAAGGCCAAGGGCCGGGTCCTGCCCTTGGGTCACAACAACCCCATGCAACGCTACAGGCTGGGGTAAGAGTGGCTGGAAAGCTGCCCAGTGGAGAAGGACCTGGGGGTGTCGGTTGAGAGCTGGCTGAACATGAGCCAGCAGCGTGCCCAGGTGGCCAAGAAGGCCAACAGCATCCTGGCTTGTATCAGGAATAGTGTGGCCAGCAAGCGTGCCCCTGTACTTGGCACTGGTGAGGCCGCACCTTGAGTGCTGGGCAGATGAGGAAGGGATGTTTGCAGATGAGGAAGGGCAAAGGTCAAAATTTAAGCTCATTCAACAAAATCAAAACCCACAGTCCCTATAAAAACAGAGTACCACGGTACAAGAATCACCCCTCTTTCATTCCATACCTGTTCAGCATATGCAAAAGTATCCAAACAGGAGGAAAGAATTGCTCTGAATTCGGATTACTTTCCCTCAAAAAGATTTTGCAAGGGCTTCAAGCATACTGCTGAACAGAAGTATATATTCTACAGATGCGTCTTAGATCTGTTACATATCTGAGATGTAACGATAGTTCCAACCAACTTTAAACACATCATCTTTGGAGCCACTTCTAAAAATTTACGCACACTCTTTTGAACCAAATCGTACCACTGTTTACTCTATTTACGTATTCCACTGGCTTGAAGAGTAGATTTCATAGGTAACCCAGCCAAAAAGTAGAGAGAGTTATCTTTATAGCGACTAACTTGCAGGACCAACACTTAAGAGACCCTCTAGGTACATTTCATTGGAAGTCCTGCTGACAGAGCTCAAAAGAAAACAAAAAGAGAAACCCGGAGATCAGAAAAGAATAAAGCTATGCGACCGTACTCTAAGAAAGGGAATCCGACAGAAGCTTATTCAAGTCTACAGTTTGGTTAAACAAAGCTATTCAAAGCCCCGTCTTCTCTTCCTACGTGCCATTAATTTGGCGTTTAAATGAAGAATAGTTTTATTTTTAAAAGCAGCGTCCTCTTCAGGAATTGAATTTGCACGAGCTCCTGGCAGGTGAGTGTAGTTGGAACAGGTGACACTGCAGTATAAAACGGTAGGACTTGTTTTCAAAAGGCACGGGCAAAGGCCATGCCCAAGACGACTCAGCAAAAGGTCATTTTTAGTCGTCTCTGAATTTTCACGGTAAATATTACCCCTGCCAACTTAACTGATACTCACTTGAGAGAAAATTACTCTTTTCATCCTCTCACATACGTGCGCCTCTTACCTCATACATGACTTGTCCTGATGCCAAGCGTTTTCTGTCACCGAATGCTAACTGCAACAGGTGTAAACTCACAACATCACCTTCACTGAAAAAGGTATAAATCATGAAATTTGGTTACAAGGCTGCTCTATAGTCCTCATTATCGTTTCATTAGGTCTAAATGGAAGTTTTCTTAATAGCACGCTCTTGCTCAAAAGAAAAACACCACCTCCCAAAACATGCTGATGAGCCGCATTTAGCCGCTAAAACACAAAGGAGGACATCTGGACACCAACAGCTTCTGGGGCAAAGGCTAACCCTACAATTTGAAAGCTTTCATACGTTGTACGATTGCCACTCCAGGAACAGCTGAGCTGCCAGGTGAGCTGGACGGGCTCATGAAGGCTAAAGCTGGCACAAGGTAACCGGCCATACTGTCACCTCCTGCTTTAGGGGCAGCAGACTGTTGTACCACCACGTTTACTGTTCCTCATCTGCAGCCTCAACTACTTCTGTGGGTCTTTTAAGACCGTCGTGTGATATCAAGCAAATCATGAAGCAGTCGTCAAGAAACAAAGGAAATCATTTCAGAATGCAAGCCCAAAGAGCCACTGTTGTTTTGCCTCCTTTCAGCAGGTAGGAACTGGTAGGTGCCTCTTCATGTCTGTTAAATCCTGTCAAAACTGCACTGGAAGCTCAACAGCTTCTGTACCTGAGAGACACTCCTGCACGGCCAAATAAAGCAAATATACGTGTGTCCACTGTATGTGAAAATATACATTAAAAAATAATTCCGTGGCTTAAAGCAAGTTTTTCTTCACCTTTCTTGAGTAGACTGAACAGCCCACAAGTAGCAACAATTGTGAGGATCGTTCTCAGGCTCTTGAAAAGTAACCGCATAGACAGGAATCCTTCCTCCTTCAAGCTGAGAGTGGTGCCTACAGGTTTAAACAAAAAAAAGTAAGAAAGACAGTAAGAAAAAGAAAAAGAAAAAGAAAGAAGGTGAGCCTACTGGCCCCGACTGTTTGTACAAGGGTAGAAGCATCCTCTGAGAAAAGAGCACCTTCCGTGCTTATCCTAAAAGTACAGAAGGTCATACTCCCACCTCAAACAAGTGAGTCAAGAAGCAACTACTTTTTATGCAGCAGGCAAGAGGCGAGGAAATTACTCTCCAGTGAGTGCGATGACCTGGGTTTATCTCCTCCTCTGCCTGAGGAGGACGAGGAACAGCAAAGATTACTTCAGCTGCCAGGCAAAAGACTCTTCCTACTGTTGTAGCCTGCTTCCACATCGAACTGAAAATGCAGCACATCTTCTGAACAAGTTTAAAGCAGCGCCAAACAGAAGTCGTCTCTCATTTCTTTACTTGGGCTACCTAAAGCATTTTTCTTCCAGACTTCAGAACCTTATTTGTACCTTTGCAATCTATTCTTGCCACCTAACTATTCCTCCACCGTCTATTTAGGCACCCAATAGTTTCCCAGGACTCACTGCAGATTGGCTTCAGTGAATGCCTATTGGAATCTGGTCAAATATTTCAAGCGAGGTTGCTCTTTGGAAGATTTAAAATAATCTAACTTTTCTCTTGCTTATAAACTAACATGACCCTTATTCTCATCTCCAAGTGTTCCAAGCAGACTGTCATTCACACGCATCGCTGCCTTGCAATGCGTTAATCCCCTCGTTCGGTCAAGGCTGACACGTAGGGAAGAATGTGTTTTCAGGCACAGATCAGCGATTGATCTTTCACGTCTCAGTAGGCTCAGCCTGGACACTTTAAAGAATATCATCATCAAAATCACATTATTAACATACTTGAGCCTTTCAATGTATGCCCTACTTGCAGGAACTGGTTCTGAAAAACAATTTTAAAATCTGTTTCATCAAAATACACACACTTCCCGCTTTCACTGAATACTACTGACAGAACAAACTGCCTTAGGGAAACCGCTTCTATCACTTCCTAGCTGCTTAACATAACCCAAAGCAGCATGCTTTCCACAATTCCTCAACCAACAGGCACATTAAGGAAAACAATCCTAGTCCACTGGGGAGACAGCAGGCCACCTAACCCACGTATGACTGAATCGTTATTCCAGAGGAGGATTTCTAAGCATTCCAAGATTACGCTCAGCATTTCCATCCCTGATAAAGCTCCTTTTCAATTAACGCACTTCCTCCTTAAGCAAAGCATTGAGACCCCTGCACCTCCAGGCATCACCAAGTGCAAAGACCTACTTACTCCCTCTTCAAAGTTTTCATATTCCAGAGTGACAGGTAGCCATCTGAAAAACCCGCAACAAGCTGATTGCTTCTGCTGATGTAGCACAGGGTTGATATGGCTGTTCCTGAAGGGTTTTGGAGTTGAAAACAGAGATGTCTCCCTTCTCTGGTCACAGTTTCTCTTCTCTGCGGAACTTCAGCCGGAATTCTAGTGACAACTTCTAGATCTACGCACACAAAACCACGCAATAAATTAATGTGTTATGCCACTTAGGTTGCATTTTAAGCACTGACGTGACATCGTGTACTACCTAATTCTACTGGCCCAGGCAAGATACCCGTTAATGCAACACACTGCTTGCTGCTTCCCTTTTGTAGATATTCAAAGAACATCAGAACTCTCCGACTGGACAGGTATTCTCGCCCGTATTTCAAAACCAGGTAAAAGTGTAACCTTCATGGACAAATTATTCCCGGACTCTGCAGATCAGGAGTTTCGGCCTCATGAGGAAACTACCGAAGCCACTGTTGTAATAGACAAAACAGCGCATGCAAACGGATCACAAATTAGGAGCTGTCATTCAACCAAATGCATGGTTTTTGATAAGTCAGGTTCGGTTTCAAGAACAAGCCTAAAATTTGCCCCAAGTCAATTAACAGAAGCAGAAGAACATTCCCAAGAAACAGGGCACGTCCCACACAACTTCCGATCAGGCGGCTGCACTGACTCGGATGGTAAAATTCTTACACTTCACTGGCAAGAATCGTAGTGACATGGGGATCCTGGGGGAAGGGGAGGAATTTTTAACACTAGAAGGAGTATTAAGCCACTCCCATTTTTAATCCGTTCAGGACTATACGATGTCAAACTACCACCTGTAATCAGTAGTCATAAATGTCTGCACGCCACTATCTTCAAAGTGGGAGGCATACTGTTTGCCTAAAGACACGAGTTTTCTTACTTTTACATTCAAGTTGACAAACTGCAAGCTTACCTGAGGCTTCTACTTCATTCTGACTGCAAGACAGATCATCCAAACAAAGGTCAACCACAAGCAGATGACCGACATCCGTAGCCACTGCTGCCACTCCAAAGAGCCTTCGCAGAGTCTGATGGAGGTGCTGAGTGCTCACACTGGCTCCGCCGTGATTCGTTATGGGCTCTATAGCTGTTACCTACAGGAAAACTACAAGTTAGTATTTCAGCTCTTTGACAAGCTAAACAGAAATCACTCAAAAGGGAAGCCAGAATTAGCCCATCAGAAACAAGAAAGTCAATACAGGATCGTAAGACTTCAAAACAAAGCATTGCTTCCAATTCTATCACAACAAAAAAAAAAAAAGAAAAAAAAAGCCCTGTACAAAAATCCGTTCCTGCCTACCGTTTACTAGATTTCTTACAGTTATTTAACTGAGTTAACTTCAGCTTCAGTGGTGCACTCTATTATTGCAGCTTACCAACTTCCATTTCCTACTTAGAAACCATTAACTCTAAGAAAACACAGAAAATCAGGTACATGCACAAAACTCTAGCGTATTTAAGGGACTTAAGTAAGAAAGGCTAAATCTCGTCTCCCACTGCTCGCAGCCCATCAGCACCGGGATACAGTCTACGCCTTCTTTGCCAAGCAGGGATCAGGGTAAATCATGGCCCTAAGTCAGACGAGGCAGCGGTCGAGTTGCACAGCAGACACCCCATTTCCAAGGGAAGGAAATATTTTTAGAAAGCGTTGTTGGGAGACACCAGCTTAGCAAAACTTACGCCGGCCCTCGGGTAGAATAAGAAGAGCAACCAGGTAAAGCAAAAGAGTTGTAAATGCACACCAGGACTTTCACAAATGTGAACACAAATTTTAAAAGCCAACCGAGAACAGCGGCAAAAAGAACAGCAGCTTGTTCGGTGAAACGCTAACTCCAAATGAGCAGAAGCGCACGCTACCCTTTAACATGCAAAGCAGTCTGCATGCAGCTTTATTACAAGGTCTTTAGTAAAACAGACCTTTCAGCACCTGCAGCACCTCCCAGGACAACACTGGCTGCTATAGCAGAGATACAAGCCCACAAAGCCTCCTGCACTAAAGCTAGTCAACAAAAGAACACAGGCTATCCTTTAGCCTTCTTGCAAAACACAACACAAACAGGAAGCTTTACATCAACCACAAAGCTTTACATGAAAATAAAACAGAGAAGTGAGCATCACAAGGTATCCATTTTTTATATATATATATATTGGTTTTTCCCCCCAGAGGTGGGGGAAAATAGCTAAACCCCTAAGCCCCCAGGTTTTCTCCTCTCCCACATCAAGCACTTGCGATGACTACCCTGCCTGGCAGTCTACTCCAGAATTTACCTTTCATCTTGGCTACAAGAATCCTAATCTTAGAAGTGCCCAGAGGAATCCAGACAACTTCATTTTGTTTCAGATCTCCTATAAATCAAATTACATTTCCCATCTTCTCTGCTACTCAAAGGACTACCAAAAGCGCTCTCATTGTTTGAATTCTTGCTGCTCCAAGTCTTGACGACGGTTATGAGGAAAACAGAAATACTGCCCGTATCTTGCTGCAGAATTAGCCAGAATTTACCCCGTTCTAACACTTCAATCTTCCACGTAGAATCTCCTGAAACTGCATATTTTTCCACTGCGCTATGCACTGGCTTTGCGTATTCTCCTAGACTACTGCCAACTCATTCTGGGCATGAACAAAGACACCTTGTCTCAGCTCACTGAATCTGAATGCTACCCTTCTGCCCCATACAAACCAGGGAAATTGGGGAAAATACCGTCCCATAGTTCTGAAGCATACAACCATTATCAACCAATTTAATAGAATTAATGCTTTCAATTCAGATTTGCTTTTACGAGAAGCCAATTCAAATAATACTCCACTAACTTTTTCAGTTTCCTGATGCATTTCACATGTATATCCAGAGGACAGTTAGAGATGCTCCCACAAAAAAAGTCAACCGAACAACAAACACCCCCCGCCCCACCCCAAAACTTTCCTTCTAAGCTTGTGAGTTGGGTTTGTTTAATCTCATTCCTTTACTCTCTGAATGACTACACATCTACTCTTACACTGACAGGCAGTCATACAGTCACTATAAATGCCCCCTATTGATCCACCAAGGGCTTGACACCTTGCACCAGAATCACTCTAAGTTGGTGTTAACCTGTCCACAGCGTTAGCTCCCCACAGAAGATATACCCACACGGAAAAGACTCCAGAAATCAAGGTGCTCATTAAAGCCTTAACGCACTAACGACAAGAACTGCAGAAAGTGATGTTAAGGCTACACCTGCATTTTACTCTTAAAAATAATCAGCATGAAAATCAGAGAAACATTCAGGCAGATTCAAAACCCGTGTTACGTGATGCATCTATTTGGAAGGATGAGATACAGGATACCTTCAAAACGTACAGACAGTGGCCAAGTGCCAGGTTTATCTGCTTGGCCTTGCTTACCCTTACTGCCACTGACAACTTGGAAGTTAACAGTCCAACGAGCAATACCTGTCTCCTGTCGATGCTGATCTAACTAATCTAACAGCAAAAAGATAGGGAGCCAAATGAAAGCAACAGGCCAAGCGTGCCTGTACTCAAGGGCATTCATCAGGGCATAAGAGCAAAAATTCAGACAAGCTTTGGTTTTCTTCCAAAGTTCATAGCCTTTAGCCCACAACAGCCCACCTTTCCCCCCAAGGCTCCTTCCTATTTTCTCCTGAACCACTTTTTTTCTAGTCTAGAAAAACTCCCTAAGACAACTGAGAGTTATAACTACATTCTATTTCAAACCCCTTCGGTAGGCACGGATTCAAGATGTGACATGATCCCTCTTCACCTTTCCTTCTCCTCTTCCCAGATTACTTAGATTTCTTGCCATTTTTCACAAACATAATTTACTTACGGATTGTACGCTCGTGTCAGCACGCAGCTTGCCTTTCCACCTAAAACTCTAACGTTCACCAAGAGGATCATCAAACCAACACAGCAGAGCACCAGCCCAGCTCATCTCTCCAGAAATCGCCACCATACAAATGTTTAATACCAGTAATCACGCTGTAGCATTGCAAACAAGCAAAACTCCACCTGTATGCTAGCAAGTCAAACCAAATCACCTCATGGAAGGCTGAGTAATAAGGAAGTATTTATTTGTTGCAGATTCTAAGGTGATAAAAATAGGGGGAATCTTGATGTTCCATTAACTTACGCTGATTCTTGTCTACATGCAGATAATGAGCCGGGGGGGGGCGTGACATCAGCTGAGTTTATGGGCTACAGAAGACAGGAAAAAGTAGTAACCTTACACCAGTGTATCCCAACTACACTAACACAATAGTCAATAGGCAGAGTTTCAAGGATTTCAGGCTGAAAGGCGACCTCCTAACCATCGATCAGGTAACTCACTAAAGGCTCTTTTTCCCTATCCTAAGTCAACAGAAAAATGTGTTCTGCTCTGAAGTCACCTGCTACCTAGTCTGAGACCCAGGAGAACGTGTCAGTCACTTACAGCACAACCATGGAAGCCTGAGGTATTTTAGAGACCGTATTTCTGACATAAATTAACCTTTTAGGACATGTGTGCTGCAGACACCTGAAAGGGAGGGGTTGGGGGGGGATAGGGGTCTTTTTCACTCGGGCCAAAAAAAAAAGATAGCTTTCAAGGCCTTTTTGTGGAACCGGAGAATTAGGTAACTCTGTGCTTTACCATAAAACCAGAAAACTTGTTTTACTGTTGGTAAACTCAAAAGATAATGGTACCGTTAAGCCCACGATTTTACACCAAGGCGCTCTCGACTGCGCACTCTGAAGCGACAGCAGTATGCTGATGCAATATAGCAAAAATACCTCCTAACAAAGAGACGCTCCAAAGCTCTTCCTGAAACAGCATTATGCAGCGCCGAACGACAGAAAGGCTTCGTTTCTCCCGTTAAACAAACACCTACCCGCCCTGGAAGAACAACCGCTTTAACCACTCTTGATATTCCAAGGTCGTACAGGCAGAGAACACTTCCCTCTGCTTCCTCCAAGCCCACCAGCAGTCCAGTTCTCTTCTGCCAGGAGAACTCCTTTACCACACGAACGGTGGGAGGCTGTTCATTTACTCCGCTGAAACGGTACGCAGAGAGACGCTCTCCTGTCACAGAGTTCACTACCTCAAGCTGAGGACCACACGCCAACCATGCCAGGCCATTTCTCCCTGGAAGAGGAAACAAAGCGGACTAAAGTAAATGCCCAGCTAAACACTGAAAACAACGGGAAAAGCACAGTCGCTGCCCCTTCTCTTACTGCAATAAAAGTACCTAACAGATTTACCTAATTCTCGTCAACTACTGGAAGTCACCCACTGAAATCTTCAAGCGATACATCTTAACATTAACCACCTTATTGTTTTGCATTTGTACTTGTCGTTCCTGCACTGAAGAATTCTCATTGTTAGGGATAAAGATTGCAGTACATTGATCTGTACTCTTTATACCATATTCGGCTTGGGTTTGCTAGAAATCATCTCAATACATACGGGAATCCAAGCCTCCAAGCACACTTCAGAAATAACAAATCTAAGCCAATTCATTCCTAGGTTATTAATTTAGCTTGACGCATGCCTGCTTTGGGCAGGGATTTGGACTTCCACAAGGAATCTTCTTCAAACGGGCACTGCAGGAGTCAAATTGAACTTTCACACATGCTGATTACAGACAGAATTTAACACGTTTTGTTTCACTGAACTACTGCCAACCCAAAGGAAGTAGTAACTCCATTGCTGCACTTGCAGTCAGGTAGAGAGACCCTACATGGTCCCAACCGAAGCCTGGACACCCAGACAGGCACCCAGCTCTACGTTCAGATCACCTAGAGAGTCAGCTACCTAATCTGCTTAGCCACTTTCAGCAACTCTCTCTGGATACTCATCTGCATCCTATGAAACGCTTTGGAAATCTGGCTGCAGCGCTTAACGCTGCTATCTCTCCTCTCCCTTCTGCTTTTGTTCCATCTAGAAAAGAAAAAGCAGCGGGGTTTACCTCTCTCACATTGTAGAAGAACCATTTCTGCCTGTGATGTTACGATGGTGCAAATAAATACGGCCCAAAACAACACTACTACTTTTTGGGAAACTGCCTCTTATTGAATTAGGAATTGAGGAGGGCTCACTGGCTCAGCATGCTCAGGGGAATTATTTTCATAGCACACGACTGGCACAGGCTGCTCTAGTTTCAAAGTTTAACTACACTGATGTTTCAATATGAGCATTTTTCATAGTTAAAACATCCTTCCTGCTCTCTTGAAACCTGATGCACCTGAACAGCACCAACCACACACAGCTGATACTATGACCCTACAATACTTCAGGTAACCTCCAGGCAACAACACCTCGATACCAAAACCAAGGGTAAAGGAAAATGCTCACCTCCAGAAATCTTCCCACGCAGCACAGAATCGAGAGTTCTCTCATCTTCCCCAAGCGCCTGAACAGTGACCTCTGGAAACCGCAGCAGGCTGCTCGTTACCTGAGCCGTTAGGTCTTGCATTCTTCACTGTAAATAAAGAAAATAATGCAAAAATAGGCGCAAGTCAGCCATCAGCATTTTTCAGATTGACAGAAGTTTCATCAGGAGGCAGCGAATAATCTCCTCTCCATCTCCTGTAGCTCTTTTCCTTAAAGAAACGGCACTCAGGACAGTTTTGGATCTCAGAGCAGAGCAGAAGGAGACTCCTTTGCTTTTCTCATGCCGATGAGATCACCAACAAAAAGTGGCACGGCGGTGTTGACAGGATAAAGGGCAGGAACCACCCCGCCCCCAATACTCTGAGTTCACGCCTACTCACATAGGTGAGCAAGAGGCGATCTGAGAAAAATCATATTTTAAAAAGCTTCTCAGTAACAGGCATACATTTCCGCCTGCCCTTTCCCTTGATTTTATCCTTTATTCCTCCTTGTCCTTTGTCTCCTAGTAGATTTCACGCCCCATTTATGCCTAGTTCACTTCTTGCATGTTTAGTTTGAACACGAAGGAATACGATGTTCTTGACTACCTTCATTCTCAAACTCTTCCACAAAAGGTACTGTTGATATTTTCACATCACAAGCAATACAGACCTTCATAGCTCATCAATTAGACGGTAGTTCTCCATACACTTACGATGTCACCCTAAGAGAGCACTTTAAACATTGATGGCTTTCTACACTTAAAGCCTCCCTCGTATTCCTTACTCCAGTCCTCTCCTTCCTATTGCCTGTCCTTGTCACATCTCTGCAGTAGCTTGCAAAAATTTCTGGCCCTTGCAGACAGCTCCCGCACTTCTGGAGGTGCTCCAGAAGCGGGCGCCTAAATAGAGATATTCCATGCACATGGAAATACAAACTACTTCCAGTAACTCTGTTTTGCAAGTTCTGAAATGGTTAGTGGAAAAGCCTCTGGAAGGCAAGGCAGATTTAGTCAATTACCTTGTTCAAATCGCACTGCTTTCTTCATGAAATCTCAAAAGGAAGTTTTTAAACGTAGTTCACTATGCCTGGCTGTTACACGCGCTGACCAACTCAGGCGTCACGCAGAACCCTTACCCCGTGCTACAAAGCAGTACAGCCAGCCACTTAAACACGCACGCAAAGCAGGTTGTGTTACCTGTACCGTACACGTACTCCTGCAAAGGTTTATGATTGCTTCTTCCAGAGTGCAGCAATAACCTATTTTCCTTACAGCACAGGAGGTTACAGCTAGCTCTGACGACTAGACTCTGGGAGCAACACAAAGTTATTAAAGGGACAAGCTTAGAAATACATGCAATTTATACAAATTGTACTTCTGTGCAGAAGGACTGTGCTCAAAACGCCGGGCACTGGAATCTACTATACTTCAAGTCACACACACTGCAACTATTTGAGAATACGGTCCAGTATCTTCTGCCAGCATGAAAACGACGAGCGCGTGAAACACAGGACGTGGAGTCAGGGTCCCGCACGAGGCACATGTCAGCATTTTGATGCAAGTACTTCGTGATCGCTGACAGAATATATTACTCTAGTAGCAAGACAGTTTTAAGAAAACGAGTGAACAAGTATCTTCCAGTAGGGCAGGTAAGAGCATTCAGGAAAACTCCTCAACTGCATACTCTCCCTGGGTCGTCCCGAGTCACCCCGCCTTTGCCGCTGCCTGCGCGGACAGGCCAAGAGCACAGAACTTTGCGTGGACAAACTGGAAGGCAAATTTTAAGGTACCCTAGACTGGGGAGGTTTGAGTTTGAAAACAAACCACTCACCGCTCCAAACTCCCCACCAAATCAGAAATTCTTCTTCTCTGGTGGAAAGCTCACACCTTGACACAGTTGTAGTCCTGTCCACAGCACACATCAAATGTGCTTACCAGACCAATACCACCAATAAGAACCATCAAATAAGTAACCCTCTGACACCTGGACCGTTCATGTGACCTTAAATTTAATCACAATGCAGTTATTAACTGCGTATAAAAGCATGGGAAAATGCCGGCGCATCAGGCATGCCCTGGTATCCTGTAGTAAGCCAAGGGGCATTTCAGACATTTTATTTTCTAGGCATCTGCCTTGGCAATATGGAACTAGGAAGATAAAAGCCATAATAAATTACGAACAATATAGATACTGATCTGCTTATTAGTTTGTTGTACTTGCATCATTCTGCTAAGTTAAACCAAGGATTACTGGGAAACCAGAACAGTGGGAAGATAGAGATAGGTTAAAGGCACGAGGCCTCTCCTTTAACGGGTATATCCAACACTAACTGCATTTCTGCTCTCCTTCAAAACAGTGACTGCAACCACATTCATATTTCTCTCTGTTAGAAACCAGATGAGTGTAAAACACCACAGGCTTATTCCATGTTCAGGAGTAAACCAGAATCCAACCTCCCAGCTGTAGCCTATACCAAAGTGGTCTGGGAACAAGTTGCCAAAATTACCATTCTTCTTCACCCTAGCTACTCAGGACTTCCAAACATCTTGAACTATTTCCAAAGAAAGGAACATGCCACGAGTCAGAGACTGATGAGAGATTTTGAAAATTTTCTGGAGCTTTTTAATCCCAAAAATGAGAAATTACATGTCCAACCAGACTCACATACGGCCAAGTCCACATCCTGGGATGTCACTTTTGACTGACATGGAAGTACATGAAAGTCAGTTTCTAAGGCCATCAATGTTACGGCCTCACTGAAGAAGCAGCTAAAATTACGGTCAGTCGCAGCTGACGATATCATGTCACAAAACATGTTGACTTCACGGCCACCAAAAGAGAGGCCTTGCTGCCCACTCCCGTCTCTCCATCTGCTCCTTCGTTCTACCCCTGTATTCCTGCGGCTTCCCTTGCACTCACCTGAACACGGTTTGGAGCGCTTTACGAGCCACCTTCACTCCCCAAGCAGGCACAAAACTAACCCAGAAAAGCAGATACTTTCCCACCAGGTCAGAGAGCTAAACTGGCTTGCAGAGAGAAGTAGCAAGCGTAAAAGTTGGCACAAGGAAGGAGGCTGGACGATGCACTGGGGAGAAGGAGAGGCAGTTTGTCCGTCTCCCTTCTGTGGCAGCAGGCTGTTATGCTAGCTCGTACGCGTGTGAAACTACACGCTCAGTTTGCAAGGAGAGCTAAAACCCCTTTACTTTTAGCAAGGGCAGCACCCAAGACACACTCAGTCAACTTTCAACTCTCTCTCGCACGTAGAGACTCACTACCTCACTGAGAAAGCCGGCGTCATTCTTTCAGCCAGCCAGGTGGGGAAGCTAAAGAGATTTCAGGGGGTGGTTACTACTACATGTTTACACGCAAGAATGATGGCTCAAAGTGCACGCACACACGCACACACTCTCACAGAAGGAGCTCTCTGCCTCTCCCGGGTACCCAGAACGTACAATCACTTGCCTGGAGGGCAGATGGGTGCCGAGGGCTCACTCAGGATATATCCAGAAGGAATCACTCACCCAAAACCAGGCAAGGGCACTCAGTCCCAGGACGTTTCCTCAGGCGCGTCCCAACCCCAGGGGAGATGCTTCGAACACAGCAGCCACAACCAGCATGATCCAGAAGCTTCTCTGAGCCCTGGTGCCTCACTGGCTGTGCCCGAGAGGTCCTGCCTCTGGCCCCCCCATGCCCCCCACGCCCCCGGGGGTGCAGGTGCCCGTGCCTGGGGCAGGCAGAGCACAAACGGTGCCAACATGAGGCGCCAAAAGCCAGCGATCACCGGACCATAGCCCCCGTCTCCAAAGGGGGCAGGGGGGAGCAGAGTGTACCTGCCACACTTGCACTTTGCCATATTTCACTCCTGCAGAAAGAGGATTTAGTGAGCGAGTCAGCAGGTGAGGTAGGGAGTCCCTCTCGGCCATTTCTTTCCCACTTCAGCAGAAAACCTCCCCACAATGGTTTAGGCAAAGACCCTACATCCAGTCCAAAACCTACGCTTTTGTCTAAAAAGCCACTAGCATACCGGAGACCATCTGTATCAGAATTCTACAGTCATTCAGGCTTATTGCACTCAAGTGCAGCCTCCAGATTGTCCTGCAGCGTTCGTGCGGATGCTCCGCAAGCCCTCCGAGAAGCACGAATTGACAGCAGAAGGTGAGAAGAGGAAAGAATTTCAGCTCTCTATCTCAACAGCCCCAATCCATATCTGATGCAGTCCATAGGTTTGATTTCCCTTGAAATGGAAAACAAACAAAGCCAACACACATCAGAATTTGACACTGGAGCCAGTTTACCCGGCTACCTCCTGTGGTTATTCTCGAACACGACTACTCTTGCATGCAAGAGTTGCAGTCCCTGTCCAACGTGGCTAAGCTAGCAAAAGTTCCTAACATCGTTTCTGAAGTTATGCCCTTTTTTACATTGCTTGGCATACCTGGGCAGGCAGGCAGAGGCGCTGAGTGTCGCAGTACAGAACGCACGCGCAGCCTTCCTAATAGAGGGAGACAGTAGTTAAGACAGCATTCCCAGCACACCCCAACACCGCTCGCCCCTCCCCGCACAAATTCCAGAATCACAGAATCACAAAGGAGAGAAAGGCCTTCCAGAATCCCTGGAGGTCCTCTGCTCCAACCCCCCTGCTCAGGCAGGGCCACCTAGAGCGGGCTGCCCAGGGCCATATCCAGACGGCTTCCGAACAGCTAATTCTGACTCACGCCGCACTTCTTTCTATTGGCAGAAGCTCCAGGGATCATCTGTACGTTCTACGTTTCAACCCTGTTTGGTCTGTGGGACCCCAACGTACATCTTCAGCTTAGAGGTGCTGCATTACCAGGGGAGAAAGGGAAGGAAAGCAGCTGAATTAAATCACCCATATGAGAGAGACTCAGAATTCTCAGGAAAAATAGTTACCTCTGCCGTACACCTTAGCTGGAGAAATATATGCCGCTTCTTAATACGAATACAGAATAAGCTCTTAATATGCTGCCCTTGCTGATTGACAGAGTCACACTTTCTGCGTGCTGAGCTGTCACTCGCTTTGAACTGGTATCTTTTGTCATTTTGCCCAGCACCTGACTGCAATTTGCACCAAGACCGGAGAGGGAAAAATTATGACGCTGCACCTTTCTTTCAGCATGTCGTAAGGTTGACCAAGTTTCTTCAAGACAGATGTCTGCTGGGCTCACGGAGGCAATCTGTAAGCATAGGAAAAGTATCGACTGACATTAGGTTTTGCAGGAGATTTTCTAAAATGGTTTTAAACACTGTCAAAAATCAGATAAGGTTTAACACGGGGCATTACATTAAGTCCTTAAACATAAAAGGAGAATGCTAGTGTCTTAGCAATCTGGCTATAAATGAATTCTTTTTAACAGGGAGGAAGGGAGGGAGGGAGGGAGGGAGGGAGGGAGGGAGGAAGACACAGGTAGTTTTTGCAAAAATTAATACTGAAGGCACTTGGCTCCTAGTAACTCCGGCTTACGCTAACATCAATACAAAAAAACCCTTGTAAAAACCCTTTGATGATGTTTGTACAAGTAACAATTGAAGAATCTGTCCTTAAATTTGTTCAAAATGTCTTTAAGGAATCAAGACAGTTAGTATTTGAAGAAACCCAGGTAAGCTGTTTTAAGACTGTCAGCATTTACAGCCAACGTTTTCACATATGCACATTGTCTGCTTGTATTCTACCACCTTTCATTCAGTTGCACTTGCTTTAAAATTGCACCTCTTCAAAGGTGCTGGAGTATGCAGTTAACTCACCTGAGACAAAGAAGAACCTATGGGAGTTTCATCTTAGGTAGGAATGCAACAACTGGTCCATTTTTACTTCAAATGAAGAGATTTAAAAAAAAAAAACAAAAAACCCAACAAAAAAAGAAACATGATGGATGTGGTTAGACTTAGATTTACCTGTATTCCTTCATTCAGTCTGTCTCTACTAGCCAATGCCCAGCACAGTTGCGTGCGATAAGTTGTGCCTCTTTGGAATAACCACGGCATTTTTTCTCCAAGCATTCCAGCACTTCCTGCGGACCCTGTAGTCGTCGGGGAGTGAAGTTCCAGACCACTGGAGGTGAGAGGTTCTCTAAGTCCCTGCCCGCGTTCTGCCACACGCGGTGCCGCCCACGACCACCCAGCCTCGGGACGGATCTCTGGTTTAACCCT
This sequence comes from Phalacrocorax aristotelis, assembly GCF_949628215.1. Lineage (NCBI taxonomy): Eukaryota > Metazoa > Chordata > Aves > Suliformes > Phalacrocoracidae > Phalacrocorax > Phalacrocorax aristotelis. The sequence goes on along the minus strand of NC_134278.1, from coordinate 119,671,570 downwards.
GAACAAGACCTGAAGCACATTCAGGAGACACAGCAACGGGAGCATGCTGGCTTGAACTTCCCAAAGATAGTCACAATTCTCGAGAGCTGGTGTAACTAGCCTGAAGGAGAAAGGGCAGGTGAAAGAGCAGGGAAAGCACCCGCCCCACGCCTCTTGCCCAGGGATCGGGTCTCCGAGGAGAAAAGGTGGAGAGGGTCATTATTAATCATTTTGAGAGACGGCGCCCGAGGTACGGCGATGACAGCACTACTGATCTCAAATACCAAATTAGTTTTGGACCAGGAATAGTATTGCATCATAAGCCAATGTTACACAGTACAGCAAAATGATAATCCCGACCCACCTCCCAGAAGGGATAAACAGCACCACAGGGAATGCGTGCTGCAAGTGAGGATTTCTGTACTACAGCCGCGCACGAGATCAAATAAAAAACCATTGTGACCAGCAACGATTAATCTAATAAAATGAATTCTTACAACTAACTCATTTTAACAGACTCTGGTCAGGTCTGCTGTTATCTCAACCCTTTGTGCCTCACGCCGGGCACCAGAAAGGACTGTTGTGGTTTAACGCCAGATGGCAACGAAGCACCACGGAGCCGCTCGCTCACTCCCCCGCAGTGGGAGGGGGAGACAATCGGGAAGGTGAAACCGAGAAAACTTGTGGGGTGAGATAAGAACAGTTTAATAATTGAAATAAACTTGAAGTAATAACAATAACAGTAACGACGATGATGAAAAGGAAAACAACAGAAGAGAGAGCGAGAGGAACAAAACGCAGGAGAAACAAGTGATGCAACTGCCCACCACCTGTCGACAGATGCCCAGCCAGTCCCTGAGCGGCGACCGCTGCCCCTGGCCCCCTCCCCCAGCTTGTATAGATACTGAGCATGACGTCATATGGTATGGAATATCCTTTGGCCGGTTGGGGTCAGCTGTCCTGGCTGTGCCCCCTCCCAGCTTCTTGTGCAGCTCCTGGCTGGCAGAGTACGGGAAGCTGAAAAGTCCATGACACAGTGTAAACACTGCTTAGCAACAACTAAACCATCAGCGTGTTATCGCATTATTCCCATGCCAGAACTAGAACACAGCACTATACCAGCTACTAGGAAGGAAATCTACTTTATCCCAGCTGAAACCAGGCCACAAGCAGAGGGGCGTAAGGGAAAATAAAGTAATAAAAAAGATGCTTTCTTCTTAACCCGTTTTCTTGAAAAAGGAGCAAAATACAGAAAGGAGGAGGAGGAAAAGTACTATGGGATGAAACAGCTTGGCCAGTGCTATGGCAGAGCAGCTGGGGAGCTGAAGCAGCAAGAAGTTGCCATCATGGCCAGACAGCAGCCACACACTCCAGCCAGCGTGCCCAGAAGGGTCATGTTCAGAGAGCACAAAGGGTGATTTTCATATTTAAATAAGCAAAAAAAGGAATAAACTTACATAGAAGAAACTAAGAGTTGTTAATACTGAAACAAAGCGAGCTCATTACCTGTTTGGTAGAAATTTCCAGTATACTGAATATCATCTGTGACGACAAGAAGTAAGCGGGAGGTAAAAAGCATTTGAAGACACCTCACACACATAACGGAGTGTCATCGCCTTGTAAAAACAAGGCAGGTTGCATGGATCGAACTTCCCTTCATCCCAAACTATTACATAAGCTTCATTCACGCAGTTATTCATCAGAGCTGTACTGTTTCGTCACAACTCTAAGCATCAGCAACCGAAGTCAGGTCACACATGACAGGGGCCCGCGTGTCTGCGGTGTCAGCGAGCGGGGCGGCGAGGGTCTCAGTGCCGGCAGCTGGACTGGGGACCACAGTCATAGGCTCCAGGTGTCCAGGGTGCCACCAAGGGGAGGGAGCAGGGTGGCTGTATTTTCCCCTAGCCATCTATGTGCGCGTGTCAATTGCTAGCACGCCTCAGGGAGGGCCAGCCAGCGAGTAGGAGGAAAGCCCCTCTCTGGAAAGACTTGCTGTGTCAGCCGGAGGTGAGGCGGGGGGCCCAGGGTCCGGGCGCAGGCGATAGCTGAGCTTGAGGCTGTGCTGACCTTCTGGGGCTCTGCAACGTGGGTGCGCGTGGGAACCTCCAGAGTGACAGCGCACCTCTGGTGTCACTCTTCAGCTTAAACCGCAACAAGCGCGAGAGGAGGCTTTCGGAGAGTTGCACTAGCGCTCGATGCGGGGTGTTGGAGGCACGGCCCCGTCTCCCGCAGCCTGTGCAGCCAGCCACGCTGCTCTCCTGCACGCGCGTGGTGCACGCTCAGCCTCGCTCCTGGCCAGACCTGCACAGGGGAAAGCGGCAGGCACAGCTGCCGTTCTGGGTCGCAGACACCCCCAGGGCTGGGGTGCGCCGGGCCGGGCTCTGCGGCCAGGAAGGAGGAAGCTCTGCGTTAGCAGCGTTCCAACACCCCTTCACGACTCGGCAGGCGCTGGCATCAAACGCCGAGCTTCGCAATAATAAAGCCACTAACTTCAAAAAGAAATCTCTTCCGTAACAGTACGGCTATGGTTACGAAGGAAAAGTAAAACTAGAGAGCCACGACATGACTTTCGCCTCTGGACAAGCAACAGGAACTGTCCACAATAGGAGTAACTCGGCTTCAGACAGGGTTTTTGCATTCCCACCTTGCTATTGCAGGCAGGATGGGAAGGAAGGAGTTTCCACCGCTGTGATTATCACAGGGGCGCACAGCGGCTGACCTCAAAGGCAAACAGAACCTGGTCACAAATGGCGCCCCTGCGTCAGCCGCGGAGTAAGCGACCTGAACCAACGGACACATCGGCAACCGTCCCTTGCCTTTTTCCCTCTACCTCCCGTATCGGCCATCCACAGAGCACAGTGCTTTGGAAAATGCTTTTTATTTTAGGAACGGCTCTAATTCAAGAGGAACCACAGTGCATGTATCTCCAAGCATATCAAAGAGACTCATCATCTTGGCAACCTTGGTGAAAAAAGCATTCCTGGGATCGAAACCTGGGAGCTTTGCACAGAAGACAAAAGTACCGACAAGTAAGGAACAAACGCTATCCTATTACTTGAAATTCTGTCCTTTCCCAGTATTTTCAGACTGGCTTAGACCAAGAGGTTACAAGCATTGCCTAACAACTCACGAGAAACTATGGATTGCCTTCAGCCTATAGCTTGCTTCTACCCACCAGAAATCAACAACTAGGCTATTTATGGCTGGTTACATGGGAAGTGATGAAATTGCAGCAAATAAATTTATTGCGCTGACAACCCTGAGCATAATCTTCCATGAGAGGAAGCGCTGATGGAGGGTGCAACCGCTTTGTTATCTGCGGCCTTATTTGCGCACTGGGCACGTACACATATTAAGGCAAATAAACGAAGTCAATGTGAATTATTTAACGCCTGAAGCATCAAGTGGCTATCAAAAGTAAAATGGATTTGCTTTAATTCTCCTTCATGTTATAACCTGGAATGAATACTTTCATCAACCATAGCTTCTAAACATCTGAAGAAAGAGAGCCTTACAAATATTTTTAACTCTCTGACTCAGGGAGCCACTTCTACTGAAACACTGCCTTTCTTGACAAATTCCCTCCTAACAACAGCCCTTAATCTTATTGATATTCATTCTTCCTTCATCAGTATCTCCTACGAGGGGTTTCCTGGAAATAAAATCTGCCATGACACCTATTTTTATTCTTTCTGAAAGGGGAGAGTCTACTACCCCAAGAGAGTCAGCCTTCCAATGGGATTTTCTCAGGGGTTACAGCCCCAAAGGTGTACCTTTGCACAATTTAGCTCCCGCTTTTAGCCATCTGCCATTAGGTCAAAGCAAATGCATCAAAACACTCTTGAGAAACCCCAGCTCTTCTTTAAGGGGAGAAAAACAACGAACCAACCCTCCAACGATTCAATGTCCTATAGAAAAGCTTCAGAATTGCTGTGCTTGGTGATGAACGGGACTGAGTAGCTCCTGGGAAGTTCTCACGTTGCTCGCAAGAGCATTTCTGCTCTACGCCCCTAGAGCTTTCTGCATGCAGCCACGACCATGATGCATCACCCCTTTTCCTTACACAGGCCCCTCACGCCCTCCTTTGGCACCAGGAATATTATCTTCCCCTCAGATGCAGGTGCAAACACCTGCAGGTCTCTGTTAAGACTCCTAGCCTGCTCAGCCACTCGCCCCCAAGCCATTGTAATCTTCTAAAAGGCCGTCGTCTCCTTCCCAATTCATCCTCACCGTTAAGAAGCGCTGCTCATGCGCTGGATCTCTCTTACCCTTGATGACATGATCTTGTCCACTCTATCCTTTACATACTTGCAGCAAGCCTACACAGAAACCTCAAGTGAAACCTCTTTTCTCCACTTCATCATAAACCCACCTTTGAGCTGCCATCGTGACGCAGTTCGCTAGCTTCTTTTCCTTTTCTCAGGCTCTAAATAAATATTCCCGGTGCCTCTTTTGGCTTCTCTCTCCTTCTCTGTCCCTTAACTTTCTGAAATCCCATTCCTTGTTATGCATTATGCTTACACTCCTCTATTCTTTTTAAACTGCTCCTTGGGGAAACTGGTCAGCACCCGAGAAACACGCACTGAATCTAAGTAGCTGAAGAAAAAAATGGAGGAAAACATTTTAACCTATAACTGGATTAAAATGCATTTAGTGTAAAAAATTGCTAGACTATCACAAACCTTTAAGTTATTAAATCTCAAGCCAATTTTCGTGTAATTACTATTGCTTCCTTTTTTTCCTCCAAAGCACTGCCCAATGAGGATACTTCAGCTAAGCTGGTTATAAAATAAAGGGGCTAAAAATTACTACGGATTATCAGTAAGGTTAGCTAGTATCATGTTTTCATCTCTTCTAATTTATTTTAATACAAAAAATATACTGTCAGTATAAATGACAGAAACATGTTAAAATCCTATTAAGCAATCTTCACTGGCATTTCACAGGTCAATTCTACTTGATCAGGAATTGGAGCATTTCGTAAATACTCTTGTGCACTACACAACACCTCTATTCAGATTTGACATCCATTTTCTTTTCCGGTTTTGAAACTTTGATCTTTTGCCCCATTTTCTAAGCTCTTCACTGCATTTTTTTGTTCAATGCCAATTAAGAAAACCAATATTGCTAGAACTCCCCCCCCCCGCCCCTTTCCTCTTTGACCCAATTTGTATTGTAGTTCAAGTGCAAAATATTGAGAGTAATAATTCCTAACCTGACTGAAAGGTCTCACTCAAAGGGCCACTTTGACACTGTCAACATTTGGCGCTTTTTAAGCTTTCATTCAGCCATCAGCACTCCCAAGGAGAAAACTATCCAAGTGCATGCAACTGCTTCTCTAGAATGACCTGTTCTGAGACAGAAAAACCATGGCCCCAGAAGAAACTTCTTCTACAAGCTTAATCCGTAGTTTATACATTCATCCATTAAGTACAGGATATTAGTTAAGCAATAAATTATTTCTTAGAGTAACTCTAGTAGTTTTTACTAATTGAAAAGTTTAATGTCAGGTTCCACCATTCTGTAGTCTGCAAAGTTGCATCCATATATAAATTAACATACATAAAAATAATCCATTGTCTAAAAGACTGCACATCAAAATAGTACTTCCGTGTCTGCTTTTAAAAGAATAGGGTTTTTAAAATTTATTTTTACAAATGGAAGCTTTATAGGGACATTTACTCCAGAATCCAAGATTATTCATGAAACAATTATCCAAAAATATGGTTTGTGACTAAGAATTCTGTACATTTTGTACCTTTTCCAGACTGTTGTGTTAGCTTTACCTCAGGTTTTCAGCGCTGTGACATGCAGCCTTCAAATATTGCAAGATACGTTGACAGAAAATAACTATTTCCATTACAGTAGCATTCCTATTAACCTTATGAAAATAATTGTGGCTCAAATGTCAAAGCATGTGGGCAGTATCCCTTTAAATTTGATATGCTATTGTAACCATCACGCCCTCTGCCCAGTTAATTTTTTGCTGACAACAAATGGTAAAAAGCAGTGAAACATCTGAGGTGTGACGTAGTTTTACGAACTAAAGAGCAGCTTTGCCAAAGTTTAAGACAAACAGATACAAAAAAAATATTGCACAACTTAAAATACAACTGTTTACATTCTGACTTCGATACAGTACAACGTAACCGTGAATGGAAGGAGTTACCAGTTTGTAGTGTGAGGCCGATTATTTGAGCCAGACGGTCAAACACCATTTATAGAATTCCAACTAGTATGTTTCAAGTGTTTACTTGTTACAGGAGTTCTAAGCAAACTTTTAAAAAGCTTGAGAAGCTTTTGGCCTCACTTTTCAGGGTCAGCAACTCTTGCAAACCAACAGTAACATTTCTGAGCGATACAGGCCATTCAAGCCACTATTCCCTCAAAAAGCTATCAGACAGTGAGCGTATTGTGAAGTATACATTTTTATTCAACATTCCTAAAATAAGCTGTATTTACAGATCATATAAATGTATGAAGTCTTAATATAAAATAGAAAACTGCATTTGGCTGAAGGAATTCCACTCCGTATGGAGTTACCTATTGAAGACCATTTGTTTATGAAATTTTACAATAATTTATATAAATTATCTCTTCCAAATTAGATGAGTTTTTCTTTTTACTAATGGACACAATTCTGATGACTTTACAAAGAGTGGTGTACGTTAGAAACCTAAAAAACTGTTACAGCATCTTCCGGCGCACAACTGGCTTTGGGAAATTTGACAGTCTTTTTTTGGTCTTTCGTACAGTCCTCTCCGCCGCCTCTGTGGTTTCTTTCTGTTTGCTTTTTGTTCCATCCACTGGACTTCCTAAAGGAGAGATGACTTTTATTTCCACTGGTGGAGGTGACCAAGAACCTTCCAGTCGTGGGGTTCTGAAAAGAAACAGAAGTATCAAATTCATTTTTTTATGACTGGCGGTATTTAGTAGAGGGGGGAATAAACCCGTGGAACTACAAAGTCAACGCCAAAGAATCATCTGTCGGTTTCTTTGCAAACAGGACCAAGGCAGAAAAGGTACCTAAGTAAGCTTCCTTTCGCATTCATTCCTCACCAGACCTTCCCAAGCATTCTCAGTCACATTCATATGAGCTTTTAGAGCCCTGCCACCTCAGCTTTTGAGAGGCAAATGCCTCAAAGAGTTTCCCAGAAGGAACCAGAAAACATGTCCGGAAACAAAAGGTTCTCTTTACTCATTTTCTGACCCCCTCCTACCTTGTATGGGGAACTAAAGACCACAAGAGCGCGGTTTCACGTGACAGAATAAGACAATATAAGAGCACGCCGTCGTTGCAAAAAGTAGTATCCACTTGCCCTTTTCCACCCCCTCCCTCTTCTGCTTCCGTTAGAAAACTAAACCATTAAGCGGGGGAAAAGGTGCCTTAGGCCAGCGAGCTGGAAAGGCTTGTAAAGTCAGAGCGGAATTGCACAGCCGAGTGAGGAAGAGGAAGTCAGGTGGCTAACAGCTGAATCAGCACCGCAATAAAGGAACGCGAGGAAGCGGTCAAATAGAATTTCATACTTGCTGGCTTTCTTCATTTTTGATTTTGCAGTTCTACCTCTCTTCAGTTTTTGCTTTCCCACAGGCTCTATGGATTTGGTATCCTCTTCCTCTTTAGTTGGAAGCTCCTGGGTTAAGGAAACAAAAACGTTGCTCATGCACAAGTTCTTACACTTCTACAGAATACAAATGAACGTTTCTTTTAGGAAGTCCTGACAAAGTTACTTCCAAAAGCATTACAAGTTCTCTCCGCAAAAACAAACCTTCCGTCTCAAATTATTGCACCATCCTAAAAGTTCAGATTCGGAAATTAGCAGATAACACACCAAGTAAGTTTAAAGCAAGCCACTGTGCCTTCTGTAAAAGGCAAAGCAATGCTTAGTCATTCTTGACTTAGATTCAGAACTGATTTTTGCAGCTAGTTTTCAGGAAGGAAAGAACAAATTGTTGACTTGATGAATTTAAAGCTCTTAAGATCTAAAGCTTTTTAGATACGCTTTCAAAGAAAACGGCAAGGCATTGCAAAGTATGACTTGAAGAAGCAGCACAGAGCAAAAAATCAAGGACATGAGACAACTAGAGCTTTTACTTACAGCTTCTTTCACACTTTGGGAAGTGGCAGACACATTTTTTCTCCTTGACCTCAAAAGAGGGGGTGAAAAGACAAATTCAGAAGACAAGTCCGGGTCTAAATCCTTCAACTGCACAGGATGGTCTGCTTTTCCAGCTAAAATGACAATGTATCGTTAACATGCACATACGTTACACAGAAAGGACAGTGACATTAAATTATAGCTGATAATCAAGAGCACAATATCTTCCTGAAAGAAAAGGTCCAGTCAGGTTTATAAAAACACTCCATGTGGAGATACTTTTCCCCTAATAACTGCCTCTTGGAATCCCTTCTTCTACAGGAGGTTGTGCAAGAAAAATGAGCCAGTGCAGTGATTTCACCTGCACTTACATAATCAAAGATATTATGCTCAAGAGGCATCAACTGTCCTTACACAACTCAAAAACAATCACAGTCTAATAAAAGTAAAGCTATGTGCAGAAACTTCACTAAGTATATGCTCACAAAAGAACAATCACATAATTAAAGAGCTGTAGCGTTTGTTGTGCGATGCAGCTCCTTTTAAGTTAAAAACTGAACAGAATTTGGAAGCAGGTCTCCTTTACTTCTCCTGTAGTGGGGGAAAGGGATGGCTATCAGGTATTAACAGATACCCTCCAGTTTTTGAAACTGACAGAAATTAATCTCATGCAAAGAATTCAGATTAAATTTCATTTCACTCTACTTAGACCAGCCTCCTCCTCTGTTTCCACCACAACTAGTCAGCCAGTCACGTAGAGTTCAGAGAAAAGATGAATTTCCTCTTTCCACATTTTTAAATTTTGCATGCTTACATTCTTCACAATACTTAAAGCCATCCTTGCAGTCTGTTTTGTGTAGTTTACAAGAAAGCCATATGCCCTATTTTGTGCACGCCCACAAGGCACCTACCTTTAAATTTCTGCGTCAGCTTTGTCAGAGGAGGAGAGAAAACGAAGGACTCCTGTTCCTCAAGAGAGGGCTTCTGGTGCGTGGCAGTTTTGCGGGATGTGGTTCTTGTAACACGGTCTGTCCAAGTTCTTGATCTTTCATCGTGTCCTGATGGGTTTATGTCTTCAAGCAGCAGAGGCGTGCCATCAGGTCCTGGGCGAAAGGCCTCCTCCCCTGTGCTCTGCTCCAGTATCAATTGTCTCTTCCTGCCCCGACGCCCCGTCCTCGCTGTACTCCTGGGTGTGGCCGATCCCTCGTTGGGCTGTGCAGGCGTTTGCTCATGAGTATCCATTTTTCCTGGTTTAGCCTGTGGAACTCTTCTTGTTCTTCTCTTAGGAGTATCAAGGACTTCCCCTTTCCCACCCGCGTGTACGTCTTCCTGAGCAGAGGTAGATTCTGTGTTTGCCAAGAGACTTTGTGTCCCCCTCCTAGCACTTCTTCTAGGAGTGAGAGCAAGTTTGAATTCTGTTTGAGGAAGCAATGATTTAGACAGATCAAGGTCAGAAGTTTCAGAAACTTCTGACAAACTTATCTTTCTTCTTCTGCCTCTTGTAGTTGGCACGGGTAAAAGGAGTTGGTCATGAGGCTGCACCTCCTGATCCTTGACAGTATTCTCAGTAAGCTGTAAATTAACGCTTTTCAGTTTTCTTGCACTTCTGCTGGGGCTGACTGCTGTTTTTATCCTATGATGAGTGTCAGCCTGGCCAGTTTCTTCATCTCCTGCTGAGCTTTTTCCTCCTCTAGTCCTTCTGGAAGTAGCAGAACCAGTAACGCTACCTTCAGCAGGAGAAGTTCCCTCAGTAGCCTCTTCCAAGAGTTCAGATGCAGCTTCCTTTGCTCTCCTTAATCCTCTTCTTGGAGGAACGGCTACGGACTGCGCGCTGACGGACAATCTTTGCCCATCGGATTGGCTACTTTCTACTTTTACTAAATTAGCCACTTTAGGCTTCCTCCCTCTCCTGGGAGTAGCAGGGGTCACAGGCAGTTGCCCCTCTTGAGCATTTCCTTCTCTCTGAAGACTAGAAGTCTCAGGTGCTTCCTTTGTTCGCCTGGTACTTCTCCGAGGAGACAGTCCAAACAAAACTGGTTTGTCTGTCTTCCGTAGCTGCTGATCGCCCGCCAATGGAATACTTAGACTTCTACTCAGTTGACCCCTTGCGCGCGTTCGAGGAGTGGTGACATACTCTGCTTGATGTATGCCGGGTTCCTCTTCCACTCCTTCTGGCACAGTTGTTAAGGGGGCTTTTGCCTTCTGGAATCGAGTTACCTTTTTACCTATGGTTTCATGAATTGATTGTTCTACAACCTCAGATGTAAACTCTTTACTTCTTGTGTCTTTGATTACATCCAGTAAGTTCTCAGCAATAGCTACCTTAATGGGTTCAGGCACATACGGGAGTGACTCGGCAATGTTTTGAGACTCCTGGTCACTAGTTACAGTGGACACTGAGTTTGTAGCGTGTTCTTCCTTTTCAGTATTTCCTAAATCGTCCACAGGTTTTTCCTCTGCTGTCGTGCCAGCCGGTTTAGAGGCATCTACTAAGGAAGGGTCTCCTATCTCCGCTTCACCTTCTTCTCCTTCCAAGACTAAAGTAAAGTTACTCTGAGATATGAAAAGCTCTCCATCTCCCTCAGCTGCATCACATTCGCTCTCTCTACTGTCAGGCAAATCACACGCAAAACGTCGCTCTATAGTATCGTAGCTGTATCGAAGATTGCCTGACGGATGTAGTTCACTAAAGGGTGACGTTTCAGGTGCTTCCTCGGAGCTTTGTGCCTTAACCGCACCATCTTCAATAACCTAAAGTTAAAAAATGTCTGTTAATGCACTATTAATTACCAAACAGACTAACCTGAAACTGAGCTCCATGGTGAAATGTTGCTCCTCCTTTCAGATCACCGCTGAATGTAAACTTAGAAACATACAGCATACTCCCTTCTACAGATAAAAGCTTATGCGCGTAAGGGACAGAGAACAGAGCATTCCGTGTATGCAATCACATGCTCCGTCTGTGAGGTTTCTGGTCATGGCTAACGACTGGCCACCACCCGCGAACACACTGAGCATTTCACAATGCAAGCTGTATACACACCTGGCTGTAATCGTCTCACTGCAGTGCTGACTACAAACCCACACAGGGTGCCTGACTCGGCATCTAAGAGCATCTAACAGGGCAAAACACAGTTATGCCCCCAAAGCTTAAAGTTTCAGCCATGACAGTTGTGACCGCAACACTTGGTCGCACTGGCCAGGCGTCACATCCGACAACTCAACGCTGCGCCTTAAGCAATCGCTTGGATTGCAGGAGACAACACGTGCATTCTAAATACCTCCATCCCAGGTTTTGTAGTTCCCTGTACTGAGCAATTCTTCTTCCCTGCTGGATCCACGTGACAGTCTCAGGCTTTTTTGTTGAGAACAAAAGTAGTATCTGTTACTTATTTCAAGTGACCCGGGTGGCCAAGACAATTTATTCCCTGTGTAAAGACCTTTGCCCAACCCTCTAAGTTGTAGCGCTAGCCAACGACGGCAGAAGGAAGAAGCCACTCAACAGGAGCCTCCATGCAATCTGCTTATTTGCTTGCCTCCTGCCTTGCCAGAAGTCGCTAACGCATCCCATCGTAGCAACGGGCCGTGCTTCAAAACTAAATTCAAGAGATACTAGTCTGCATAAACTCTCCTTTTGTGCTTACAAATCTGCAAACAAGAAAGCAGTGGTACTTTGTCCTAAACTCAGTGAAGGCAGGCGAGCCAAAAACACATGTTCACATGTAAATCAGTAAGGACCAGGTGTATCAGAAGCAGAAACACTTGAGACATTTCTGTGTGCCTTCTGACTGTCGGTACGGCAGGACCGTCCTCAATCTGCAACGTGTCTCCTATTTTGTAGAAAATGGGAAAATAGTTTACTTACATTAAAGTCGTCAGTTTTAGGAAGATTGTTGGAAACAGTTCTTTCTTCCTGTGGAAAAGCAACATTTTCTTCAGCTTCAGCTGCTTCTAGGTTATGTTCTTTAGGTAAATCCACACACTTCCCCTCCAGGTGATTTCCTGAAGGAGTACTGACCACATCCTCACTCTCAAGGATGCTTATCACACCTGGAAGAGATTTATATCGTTTTAACCTAACTGCTATAAAGAGGACACAGGTAGTAAGAGAGGGAGCAGGGGCCAACAATACAGCTCTCCATCCTGCCATGCCTATTGGGCTTTCTCCAAAACTAGAAGCCAGAACTACCTATCTGGTAGTGGAGGCAGCCCCACAATAAATTTACAACAGGAAGGGGAAAATCAGCTGGCAAGTCCATGGAGAGAAACAACAGCAGAGCAAAGGGCGGCTGGAAGGGCACACTGATAGCTAGTTATTCTTCACAGCCTGAACACCAAGCATGCATCCTCTTTTAAGGTAGTAACTCAAGCAGCAGATCCCATAGCTCACAAATTACTAGTGGTGCACAACATTAAAACAAACACTGATGTCTCCTTCTAATATTGGAAAATCTACCAGTTTTCTCAATAGCTTTATCAAGAGGAGGAACATTCACTATGCATTGCTCTACAGGGACTTTCTTTGAGTTTAATTACAGTTAGCAGAAACACGCTAGTACTACTTCCATCTGAGAGACCTGTAGCGGTACGGCAAACTACACATTGTACTTCAGGACTTTAATTACTCGGCTGCCTCAGCTCACGTAACATCTCCAACATACTGTACATACGTTGGCTGTCTGCCTCCGGGGACTCAGAATGCTGCGGATTTGTTACAGCTGGTGTGGCTGCTTCTTCTGGTGCAGAGGACATTTTCCACTCCTGGCCGTTTGTTTCACTTCATGGATAGAAAGAGAGAAATTCGTCATCATTGAAGAGCTTCACAGATCACTTTCTCACTGTAAAGTCTTCAAGTTCCAAAACAGAAACAATGAAGAAAAGTCAGGAATTCCTTTACCAACCTAGCTACAGTCATTTTTATGCAATGAATTCAGTACTTGCCATTCTTCCCAGCTGTCTAACGCTAGATAATAACCTAACAACAGAGTCGTATTAAAGAATGATGTGTCATTTGGCTTCTGTAGGAAGAGTGCAACTGCTATATTGGAGGTTTAGGACAAACCAAACAGAAGTTTGTACCAGTTTGTATCAGCTGCCCCTGGAAATTAAGGGTTATGTTCTCTCTTTAGCACTCAGCATTTGCAGCTTCTAAAGTATCTGGTGAGAAAACTGCTTCCCTTCCCAGAAACAAATAGATGCTAGTCGAGCACACACAGCACATATAGAAAGTAAGTGGACAAAATGCTGCCAGGAAGTATCCAAACCCCCAGATGAACCCGCTAACGTTAGGGGAATCTCAGGTGTGATGTTTAGCTACACCATTTTCAGGCAAAAGCAGGGCCTATGTTCACAGTATCTGTCCTGAGGAATAACCCTCAAACTGTAAAAAGGTTTATATAGCCTGTTCAATGAAGAAATCTTTATCACCATGCTTTATCACCATGCTCTGGGGTCTGCAATGATTTGAGGAAAAAACAGGCTCAAACTGGCAGCGGGTCCATCCGACTTATAGTCAAGCCAAATTAGTTCTGTTCGCAGACAGAAATGAACAGAAAAGCTGTTCTATGGAAGAACACAGGAAAGAACCAAGACCAGGTCAAAATCAGGGTTTTCAAACACAGGAAAGCCAGCACTTGCATGTCGTGTGAGCCCAGAGATGTACCTGTGCTATAAGCTTACCTTTCACTTGCAGTCCCAAAAGTAGCAGCCTCAGCAGCTTCGAATGCCGAGTGACCATCCTCAGGAAGGGGAAGGCAGTCAGCATTTGAGTCTTCCACAAAGCCTACAAAAACAGACAGAGGGAACACTTCCCTGTTGCACTCGGCTTCATTTCTTTTAAAATGCTCACATGACTTTGAAGCGAGCCTTTACGCATTTCATCTAGGACAGTCACCTAACTAAAGAACGCTACCAAGGCTTCAAACGCACAGGAGGTCTGAAGTCTTCTTCCCAACAAAACAAGAAGTGTGATGTGTCATTTCAGTCAAGAAGACAGTGACCACTGATACTCCGTCCACAAACTAAACTTGATATGTTACTCTCCCAATACTTCAGAAAACACCCCTCCTTCCTACAACTGGGAAGTAGGTTTTCTTATTTCTCTTTGGACATTCATCTCATTCCAGCAACACTTCCTTCCTTTCTTGACTCCATTTCCCCTTTTGTACAAGAATGCATCTAAGGTCTTGTCTTGTTCTTTTCTCTAGTGACTGACCGGTGCTGTTGAAACCCAACTACTTGCTAACCTGTTTTTATCTCAACAGGTTCGAGTTTAGAAACATCCTCCTTTTCTTCTTTGTTTCTAGTGCCTACCTTCCTCCAGAGCCAGCGACTACCTTTGCACACAGTGTGCGGGGCTGGGATAATACTGCGAGCTGAGGCCAAACAAGAGCTATACAGACGGCCCTCTAATCCTTCCAGAGTACTGAAATTGTACACAGCTCTCTGTGCCACCAATGACAAAGTTTCTTCAAAAAGTTATTCTTTAATGATTAGTCCCTTATGATTATTTTTCACGAAAAGCACCTTTGATTTCTTGTCCAAATACTGGACGTCTGAAATAGGGCAGGCAGATGTTCTGGCCCGTCTTACTGGAAACGCTCAGAACTGGAGAATCCCTTTACCATTGTACATGGAGTCTGTATCTGGGCACTTCTGTTACTTAAAAAGAAAAGGAGCTGCGGAACTCCAGCAGCCACAATCATTCTCTCCAGGATCCTCCAGAATCACCTCAGACTTAGGCCTAAATCAGGCTGCATATGATGCACTCATACTGCAGTTTACACTCAATGCTACAAACTGCCTCTTCTAATCTGCCAGTAGACCTGCTCATATGAGCACACCCTCAGCAGCCGGACTGGCTTGAGTGAGCTGAATTGAGCTGAATTCCCAAAGACCAACTGAAATGGGTTTGCAAAAGGCTGCATTTGAGGTAGGAGATGAGCAAGCATAGGTGTCATGAGAAGCAGATACACAAGCAGACCCACTTCCAGAAGAGAACATGCGGCCTACAGCAGTACGCCTAAAACATAACCAGAAGCCTAAGGTTTCAGCTCGTCTCCCTCCCAAAAATTCCCACTAATCACTGCTGCCTCTCAGCTGCAGTTACACACCAGAAACGCCGGCCAAAAGCAGGATATGTTCATAATGTCCATGATACCTAAAAAAGGACTCAAACACACCGTGGCAATTTTAAAAGCCTAGGACAAGGACATGCCCGGGACACTTGTGAACGCTCATCATTAACTGTTGCCCTCATCAGTAATTTAAGCTTTTGACGACACTTGAAAAATTCAGAAACTCAGGGTATCATAGGACGAAACACACCAGCTTCTTCTCTCAGGTCTGGTGAATCTGGTTGCTCCATCTGGAAAGGTTTCTCTTCAACCATTTCACTGTCTTCTTCCTTCCCCAGCTCTTGAAAATCGGCAGTTTCTTCAGTGGAAGAGTTAGCTGGTTTAGCAGCTATGAAGATGACATCGTCTTCAAAATCGCCAGGTGACTTTGCATCGTGATACTCCAAGGTTGTTTGGTCTGACCTGGCAGAGACGTTACTATTTTCTTTGCTGGCGTCCATCATCTCCAAACCATCTCCAGGTATGCTTTCTGAAGACTCTTCCATTTCAGCACCATCATCCTCAGGATTGCTCAGAGTAAACAGAGTTGCTTGAGCTCTACTTTCAGACCAAGCATCCTCCGTCACTCCATGATGATGCTCGCATGAAGCTCCAGATAGTGCTTTGTCATCTTCTGTTGCCTTTTCCTTTTTAAGAAGAAAAAATATCATGATCAGTAACATGCATTTGCTTTCTGTGGAAGCAAGGAAAAAAGAAAAAGCAAACATATACCGATGTCTGTCAATGTTACAAGTATCAGCTCAAGCAAGGCGCTACAGAATTAATTCTCATTCTAGCACCCTCTTCGCTTTTAAAGACAAGTGCAAAAATTAATCACGCTTTTGACCGCTTGTTGAGGTTCCACGACCTTGGAGAATTAAGATGAAGTGGGTCTTGTAAGGGCTTGCTTATCCTGTCACCTCAAGGCTGTTCACTTACAGGGTTCACTACTGTGTTTTCAACAAGAGGGAGCTTTGCATACCTAAAACGATAACTCAAGGCTTCTCTTCTTTTATGCTTGCCTCTTCAACTTGTGTGCACTACACTACCAAAACACTGTAGTGTTCACTATGCCTGTAGCACGGAACAAGTACATTACTCCGGCCACACCGCGCGATTCGTAACACCTTCAAAGAGGAGAGAGCGCCGCTTGTTACGGTTGAGTCGCTCTTTGTAACAGGCAATAAATGTGTAATAAAAACAGAGTCTGAGAATTTGCTAGAACGTGTACGGCAAGCTCATACACGTAGAGAGTAGCACGTGCCCCTGTTCTGCCCCTGATTTTGGTACGTCACTTGGGCAACTGCATGAGGAGCTGAATCAGGGAATCCAACTGACAGAGCAAGAGGAGGAGTAGAAGGGGGCAACTTTCAGATGGACCAACTTCATTTGACAGCTCTACGAGTGCGAGCCCTGGTGCAAGGCAAGAAAGAAAACGGAGAACTTTAGGGATGGAGAACAGACAACAATACAGTTCTCTTCAGCAGGAGTCTATTCTTGCCACAATTTAAGCAAACACGGCCTTGCGAGAAGAGAGACTGAAATAAATGCAGCTCAGGGCTTCTGTTGCTTTCAGAGGTGTTTCATTCACAAAGCTTAGCAAACCCAGACAAGTGGCTCAGTCTATATTCCTTACCTTCCTGCCATAGCACCACCTGAAAGGTGCAGTGGGAAGATGACCTAGCAATCTGGAACAATCCCAGCTCCTAACAACACCTGAGTGAAAACCGCCAAGGGCACCGGCGTTTATGATGAGGATGTTCCTGCAGGCACGTGATGCTACAGAAGGTCTAACAGAACCTTTTTTGGACCAAATTCAGGTCTGCCGTCCTGATCTGCAGTTCCAAGTCTCAACAGGACAGAAGGAGTTTTGGCAAATGTGAAAAAAATCTAAATCAAATCACAGCCTATAAAGCCTTTCACTCCCAAAATCAGTAACTAAGCCCAGCTTACCCCAACAGTCCATTTTGCAGTCAGGTTCTCTTCCCTGAAAGATATTCTTGGTTCCTTTGCTCGTAGCGGAGGAGTAACTGATCGCCCTGGAGATGCAGAGGGAGTTGCTAGGGGTGTGGTGCGAAGGCTGGATCTGAGAATGGACTGAGGAGTAAACCCAGCAAACCCAGAAGCAGATGTGGCCAAAAGTTTAGCTCTCTATCAAAAGAAACAAAGATATTTAATGTGAAGCCAGCTAAATCCTCAAAAAGAAGAATTCACTTGTTAAAAGTATTAGTTTAAATTACAAACTGAGTTTGTAGCAGCAGGGAGGACAAAGTTTAGCCTCCGCGCTGCTCTTTTTCCAAAGGTACGAAAATCTTCGTGATGAAAACCCATGGTTTTTAGGTTTCTTCTGGCTTTGGTTTAGGTTGGTTTTTTTGTTTTGGGTTTTTTGGGTGGCTTTTTTTTAAAAATGCCAACACAAAATGTCATTTTTCAAACTAATTTCCTGAGAAAACAAGGATACGGCATCTTGTCGTCTGCAACCTTATCTCCCATCCCAGCACCTTTTGCAATTTCTACACTGTTCTTCTACAAGGCATACAACCTCAAAGGTTACCCCGGATAGGGTCACTGGAAACACTGCCATGCAAAATGGCCTGCAGCAAACCAATAGCGACAGCTTGTTTTATCACTAATCATTCAAGCCGCGCACTAGACTAGATTAAGTGGCGCTGCCGTAAAAATACCTACACACCTTCATCTAGAAGCATTCATGGTCTTCTTACCTCAGCTCAACAAAGATTTTTCCACAATTGAAAGGGTTTAAAAGGAGCATAAGGAAACTACCTGAATGACATGGACAATATTTAATGAGAAGAAAAAGGTTACAGTTCAGAGAGATCACGGCTATGTTGCTCACAGGTAGGCAAAGGCACAAAGATCAGCACCACAAAGATAGGTCGGGTGTTATTTCCTTGCCGGGTGCAGAGTTTGATGCAGTGAATGGAAACACAGTTTCACACAAACCATTAATAACTAAAATCACTGCAAAAAGCCATCACTGAACTGGACAGAGACTGACATCACTCCCTTGTCATTCACCTCACGGCATTAAGAAACTGAAGCATGGGCATTCTTCCTGGTAGGTATCCAAGTCAAACTACACAGAGCTACCCAGCGCTTGCTTGAGTAACGAGATGGATCAGCTACAGATTGCACCTTCAGGTATCCAAGTATATTGGAAAGTCCAATTTTAACTCGCTTTCTTACACGCAGTAAAAACAAGCGTATTTCACAAAGCTACGGGACAACGTGCATACTGCAATTACGTTAGAACTCAGATTTCCCTCTTCAAGACAGTTCCCAACGTGCTGCTTCCAAAAGGACCGTATACACAATAACCACATGCTTACTGAAAATACTCCACCACTTGAACCCAACAGTGTTTGTGTTAAATACTTTGGCGGTTTCGTTTAAGCAAACTTCACAGGCTTTTGGTTTGGTTGGTTGTTACTGGGTTTTTTAAATACAGACCTTGACCACAAGAGGAGTCCTTAGTAAATTCAGCTCTGATGCCGCTGAACAGTTCTTTTGTGAGATGGAACCGTGCGTATTTGAATTCAATGGGCTGGATGCCATGAATGAAGCCGGAGCTGTGCATGGTGACTGCCAGATACCGCCCTGTGCTGCAGAACAGGAAGGAACAGGACGAACCACCAAATCCAGCAATCTGTTAAGATACACAATTTAGGATATGAATAAAGAAAACAAAAAAATCATGCTGACTTCAAGAAAGCTGGGATGATACAAAACAAAAACATTCAGTGAACAGGAAACACAGGGGAACCCTCGCTGTTGGCGAGATGTACCAGGCCCGTGAAGGAGTTACAGGCATCTTCTTTCTTTTTAATTGTTTCTTTACATTTTGTACTTCACTTCCTAAATCACTGCTTCTGAGGCAAGAGTCATCCAAGTTTAAGTTGCACAAGTGATGTAGTGCTCATGTCAGAAGAAAATGCATCTACATTCCAATGCTGGCACCACTTGAGAGTCTCCACTGAGCCGTATCCCTAAGTTGACCTTTTCTTTAACAGAGACAAGCCTAAATGCAAACCGAACACTTTGCAGCAAGCACAGAAAATACACACACACAGACACATACGCTTATGTATACGTGAGGAGCAACACCTTGCTGAAATATTCGTTCTGTACATCTACTATACCTGGAACATTTTTGCGAGATTTTTGTGACTGGTGTCCCAACAAACGCATCGCGCAACTCTGCCTCAGGGAGAGGATGTGTTATGGCTGGTGGTTCTGTAACTCTAGGACTAGAAGTAAAAGGAAAATGTAACTGACCTTCATTCCCCTGGAGACCAAATATACCAGAATTCACAAGAACTCACCTTTATTTGACCACACCACCTGTCGGAAAACCATCTGACAACTAACAGCCTCTTTCCTGCTCCTGCTAATTCTGCCTGGTTTTAAGTAAAAGAGGCAGAAACGAAGCAGAAACTGGGCAGGAAGTGGGAAAAGATTACGATTTGGTCACACGCCCAAGCCTATCAAGATCTGTCCACCAGCGGCTTGATGGTAATCATAGTTTTAGCTGCAGCTGTCTTACATTGTGTAAACACATTTACCGTGATGTAAAGAGATGTATTTGCAACACAAAGACTGTCATGGCAGAAAAACCCTCTCTCCAAATGTTACGCTAAGACGCATTGATGCCTGAATGGTGCGTTTTGTTTGGCTTTTTTGCACTTCCACCGCTTCAGTCAGGTGCACCTCCCCTCCAAAACACTAACAGAATTCTAACGGATTTTTCTCTCTCTCTTTCTCTCCAAGCACGTAGCTCAAGACTAAACCTCGTTCAAAGGCTGCTTACCTATCGTACTGTGAGCAACTGGGTTTCTGCTCACTTCCTACCCACACGTCGCCAATTTTGGACAACATGTTACTGATGAAAGTTGCTCTTGTCTGCACATTTCCTGCACGAGCTTGTTTCGTTACTGTCGATAATGGCTTTGGTCTTGCGACTGTAAAGCAAGAGGGGACAAAATTAGCAGCCTGTGTAATCCAAGCAATGGTTAGTTGTCCATTCTATTTCCCCTCCCCTAAAAATTACCTGCTCTTAAGACCGATGAAGGCAAATGGTAAGGCTTGGCTCTCTCTACAGCCAGCTTCCTCTGAATTCTAGGAAGGATCTTCCCATATTGGCCTAATATGGAATTTCTGGCAAGCGCTCTCTCTCTCAAGCGAGGATCATGATCATTCTGATGAATGAAAAACCCAAAGCAAAAAGTTCACTGATTACAAGGGATTCATCGCACAGAACTCTCGCTGCTATTGCTAATTAGCGAATACATTTCCTCTACAGATGTAGTAAGACACATCCACTGCACAGAACAGCAGCAAGCTCAACCCATCAGCACACACCAGTTTCACCCAGTATTTTTAGCAGAGCGGAAGGAAGACTAGAATAATAACAGGACCTACGACTTTAAGTAAAACAGTTCTGGCACCCAGCACAGCCGTATTCTGATACACTTGATAGCACCTGCAATTGTTAAATGGCTGACAACATAGCAGGCTTTCCCTTGTTTTTCCTGAAACGCCGCTGACCGAGACAACTGAATACAGAGGGCAGCGGCCCATTACGTTGGACAAAAGGAAGCCGGTATTGGAACGACGAAGAGAAAGCTACCTACACGCACCTTCCGGCTGGATCAAAGTTTTCAAGTGCACGAACTAAAACTTCCAAAACCACCCCATGGCTTTGCTTCGCTGGAAAACTATGCTTCCGGAAAAGCGCAAATATGTCACGGATCCACAACGGAAGTTCACCTAACACAAAATTTGATCTGGCTATTTTGAGATACAGAAGTTGGATACGAATTTCTGTCCTAAAAGTGGTAAAATGAACGTTGTGGAATTGCAGAGCTCACGCTATGACTTGGGGAAATAAACAAGAAACACCCCAAACAACCCACAACACCAATTTTACCCATGGATTGGCATCCAGGCGGCTCTCAGCTAGAGAAATCTAGTTGCGTGCAAGACACAGGAGATGACGTACAACGTACTCGTCATTCCGCGGCAAGGAGCGACACAAACAACTTTCAGTAATCTAAACCATACATGGCATACGTCTCCGAATAACTGACTGGTAAGATTGGCTGACAGGAGAGATTATATATAGAGATATATATATATATATTTATTCCTCAGATGCAAACAAACTCTTTTAGTGGAGTCAGCAAGGGTCTGTACCATTTGATTTACAACATCACAGGGTACCTCTGGAGTAGTGAAAGATCTTGGTCAACTTTTACATTCAGCTGTAACGTAAGGTGTAGAAACCCATTCCTAGCATTTCAAAGAACGGTGTGAAAAACAAAGCAGGATTTTTACTGAGTACTACCAAAACCGGTTAGTAACACCTAACAGGAACTCGCACGCTTGACAGCACTTTTGCCCTTACCATAAGATTAGCCTTCATTGACTGGTTCAACTGTAGTGCTGCGATATAGTTGGCACGCTGCAGATGGTGGACTAAAAGAATTTCTTGATTCTGAACACCAGCATTGGTCTGCAAAAACTTCTCCAAACACTTCTGTGAGAAACAGCACATTTCAAAAAATGTATTACGATTCTGCCTCTTCTCTTTCCAAAGAGACGATGAAGATTTGCTTCTGGTCCACACTTACTTGTTCAGTGTCTGTGAAAGGCAGCTTCAGTAATTCTTCCATGAGTCCCATCTCCTGACAGACTTCATACATGTGCTTTAATAGCTCCTCTACGTTCACCTTAGTGGCGTGCTGCTGCAACAGACCCCAAGCCTCCACCATGCACCTGTAATTGTTTTTTTAATTGAGACGTAAAGGAACATGAGTAGTATAACCAGAAAGATGCCCCACAATTATTCTATTGCAAGTTTAAAGGAAATTTAAGGGATCGTGATTTCTATCACTTGTTCTCCACCTTTCACAATATCGGAATGCAAAAGGGTGGGAGAGCTATTTCTTTACCTATTGGACAACAGCACAGTGAGGAAAAGCTGCACTTCACTATTGCTTGAGATTGATGGCTTCATCATCTGCATGTATCTGAGGGCTTGCCTCTGCTCTCCTCGGCACATGAGGGACTGAATAATTCTCACATGTTGCCACGACACAGTTTTGATTGTAGCTGGATGAAAGAGCAGGGCCAGGGAATTCTGTAGAAGTTAGAGATCAGGTTTATTAAGATACATACATACACACATGCACCCAACAACAGTATTCAAAAGTTTCTTAAGTCAGGGTGGAGGTCTGTTAAACAAACCTGGATGATGACTAAACAACGAAATCCTTGCTACAGGACAGGTAGATATAAATTCTTAAGCATTTGCAGAAGAAAATTCAGTTAACCGTACAGAACAAAGTCAGTCCTTTAAAGGGAGTAATGCACCCTCTTCTAGGTTAACCAAATCTCTGTATGCAACCATCACTCCTTATAAACGCAAGTTATTCTCCCAGGCAAACATGTTTGATTAACGTCGTGACAGGCAAAGAACAACCCTCAGCATCAGAAAGGACATGATTTGGGTTGAAAAGTCACTTTTGCAGTCTTCTGTCTCAGACCGCAAAGCTAGGATCGTAGTTTTAATCCTTCAAGTACCCAAACCACTCTTTTTGAGAAAGCGCTCAACTGCTCTGGTGAAAACAACCTAAACGGGCAGCTTCGACAAGTCACATATCGAGCATCAGTAAAGCTGATTTCTTCATTGTCTTAATCAATTTCCTGTCAAAGTAATTACAACTAAATTTCAAATCGTCGTTTTTTGCTGAAGATGCCACAGCAGTATCACAGAAAGCGCTTCTAACGTTTTATCACCTGTTGTTAGCTAGGCACCCGTTTTTGAAAATCACTGTATAAATCACAGCTTTGCACTGCAATGGATGCCTACCCAACCGGTAACGTACGTACTTCATAATCGTTGTGATCCAGAAGCCAAAAGCCTTGAATAAGCTTCACAAGACCCCAGGGGATAGCAAAGGCAGTTGGGAAGGAGTCAATTGAAGTTTCCCTTTTATTCGGAAGGGAATGCATGATATCCAGCAGCAAGTAAATTGTCTGATACCAAGCATCTAATTAAGGCTAATAAATTTGCCAGACCAACAATTTATCACATTGCCTTTAGAAAGACAAGGAAATGAGACTACAGAAGCCGTGGGAAGCAGAAAATACTCATGAATTAGTCTTGCCCGTTTATGCCAGCATTACCTGAAGAGAGTCAGGTCCTAACAAGAAAATTGCACTCTGAATAAATAACCAGAAAGGAAGACTCTCTGATTTCTGCAAGGCATTCAAAAAGGTCACCTTTAGATATTTAAATGCTTCCGTTCAGAACTCAGGCTCCCTCTTTGAGCATGGGAATGCCCAACGCTTAATTATTAAAGCAAACAAATTCTACACTTGGTTTTTTCCCTTGTTTCCAGCGTATATAAACCAATGCAAATTAGGGCGTCCTTACAACACAACTTTGCTCGGAATGATCAAAACTGGATTTAAAGCAGTATGTGGATCACTCCGTGGTAGTGCCATTTCCTCTTTCTGACACCCGTTTTTAGGGACTGTTCTAATAAGACAGCTCCAGGGCACAGCAGTTTTTAAACCCCTTGCTCTCTAGTCTTCCCTCTCGGGTCAGGCAACGAACAACAAAAGCCATTCTGTACATTTCAGCGGCTTAAAAATTAAGGTTCTGCCCAATGACTTGTCTCTCCCTCTCTGTTGGTTATCCTGCGTGCCTGCACTCTTCACAGAACAAAAGCAAGCCCTGTTAGCTGGGCTGGAAAATGGATGATTTTGGCAAAAACCAGGTCCCGGTAAACCACTGTTAGAAATCCTTTTGCTCTGAAACGCCACGCTTTAGTGCATCGTTCGAGGAAGCAGCCATTTGCTACAGGCATGGGTGCCTTGAAAAATCAGAAACTGCGTTTAAAGTTTGAGAAGAGCTAAGGGAGATTTCCATCCTTAACATTCTTTAGGAAACCTGTTTCCTCATATCAGAAAAGACCTTGGAACAAAACATTAAAACAAAAATAATCCTAAAAGATCCACAGTACAAAGAAAGGAAACAATGCAACTTGATTCTAAACTAAATGGTTTCACTGGCATTGTGTTTGAAGCATCGTTTAGAAAACGTATTAAACACGTAGGTGGCAACCATTTCAGAGCACCGATGTGCATATCACGAGGGTGTAACAGAAATAACTCGAAAAGGATACAATTGCATGCTTGTAGCTTTCTTCAACGCTTTCGAGCAAATAGAGATCCAGCAGTGCCTGAAATGAAGAGTTAGAAGTTTTTTAGAAACTCCTCTCTTTGATAAATCATTGGCTTTTGGGGAGGGGTGGCCTGGGGGGAGGTGGGGTGGCGGTGGTTCTTTTCAGTGAACGTAACACTCACATGTAAACTAGCAGGTGGATATTTCCCAGTTCCTCCTCCATCTCTCTGCCACAACTTCTCAACTTGGTCTCCTAACTGGGAAACCATTCCATCGATCATCAAGCAGTCAGAATCCCATTTTCCTCTGCAACAAAAGGTAGCAAGGATTTGGACAGAGTAAAACACTAATTCCACCCTCTCAGTGTAACAGATTGCCTCCAGTCAAAAACAAACAAACCAGATGGGTCCGTACACGCACCGTTCCAATTACAGAGGGCTGCCCTTTCAAACATTACATTCTTCAAAACCCCATCACACTCTCCTGCTGACTGCCACGCTACCCTGTAACTTCCCAATGACAAAAAGCAGAAGCAGCACACCAGACGCCGTGTGCTTCTAAGGAACGCACGAGCCCGTATGTAAGTTACCTGAGAAGTAAGCTAAGTAAGGTGAACTTCAAAGTCAATACCTAACACAGTGCAGCTTCCACCTTAACTCATCTTGCAGCGCCTTGTTCGCAGTGCCACAGCCTAAGCTTCTTTAGGTCCTCGGTCAGTTTTCAGCACAAGTGCCAAAGGAAAATCTTGTCTCACCTAATACAAGGCATATCCCCTAGATGCTAGGAAGCTCGTCCAGGAAACAGGGTTCACTTTAGGAAGTGACTTTTATCCAAGAGCCAGCAGAGCGCTTGGTGTGCCAGCTACACGTAACTCTGACCGTCTGCTTAAATTACACAGATGTACAAAAGCCTTTCACTTCCACTTGTGAACGAGTAGCGGAAGCCTCTTTGAATTTCCCTCTAAGTCTTACCTTGATAAACGCTCAAGTTTCTGTCGATGACCAGCGTAGTAGCTCTGAATCAGAGGGTAATTGTAGAAAGGTCTAGACAAATGCATATCCTCATCTACAGGCAATACAGTAAAAGCAAGTTAAAGAAGTAGTATCACATTTTTAAGCTGAAATTTTTGACTAAGACGACAGAAGATCACACAAGCTAAGCATCAAGAAGGACAGGCAAGGCTCTGCCTTTGAAAGAAGCCAATCCTCTTTCTGCCTTTGCTGAAAGACACATAAGGCACAGGACTAGTTATTTCTTTAAAATCCCAAGCATTTCAAGCTCTGGGCGTAAGCAGCTCCTTGAATCGGAGGCTTATCGCTATTGCTAAGAAACCTCCCGGAAAGAAACTGCTTGACGCTTGGACTTGATGATCTTAGAGGTCTTTTCCAACCTGAATGATTCTACGATTCCACGCTTGCATTATTCTACACTATCGAGTTGAAAAAATACCAGTCAAATCTCAACTTCAGCAACAGAACTTCAGCATACGCTGTCACCGAAGCAACACGACTTCTTACTGACAAACATTTACAAAAACATGGCTAAGCACGTGTTCGTAGGAACCACTTACTGGGTCGTCCCCTTGTGACAAATGTAGTACAGTTTAGGCTTACCTAAACCCTCTGGCAGGAGACTCGATCGACAGAACCAGAGGACCACTTGTGCGTACAGAGAGATGAGGCTGGTCACCACCTGCTTATTCGTCAAGTCTGCAAAACCTGAAAAAAGGCATAAGAAGATTTTTGCTATGCAATTCCTTTCATTTTTACAAAACTCCCTTCATCACACTACAGAGAATGGAGAAAAATATCATGGTAGACGTCTTTCCCTTTGCATTTTTCACTCGGTATCACTTCCTTATTTGCAGAAAGAACCCACAATCGCCACCAAAACAAAAAGCAACCCCCACAAAGAAGCAGAGTCACTAAAGGTTAAAGAAAAAAAGGAAAGCCTGAACTATTAAAGCCTCTCATGAAGAAGACACCTCTTCTTCACGTAGCAGAGACTTTTACCATCACAAACGGATATTGTCTCTTTCCCTCCATATGCCAAGAGCAATTTGTCATACAAAAAGCTATAGACTGGCAAGCAACTTACTTTACCTGTTACTCATTCATGCTTCCTGTATATTTTTAGTCATGTGAAATACCAGGGTGGCTTGCAATCATAAATTGCTAACTAAGAATCACAGAGAGACATTTCCAGCATTACAACATTCAGCGCCTGTAATTTCAACCCAGTTGCTTACACAGCTTCTTGCTGAATGTAGCCTCCCCTACCCACGTGCACAAACTCCACAACACACTGTTTCCCTGTTCTCCAGGCGTATTGAGTGGCAGTCCCAGCTCCTCCGATTTAGGCCCCTTCTCCCAGCTACCTTTGACTGCCTTCCAATCATCAAACACAACAACTAAAGCTCATGTTTCCACAGTTACAGCCCAAGCATAATTCCGAGCCTTAGGAAAATGTACCCGAGATTTAGAAATACCGTTACAAACCTTTCTCCGTGAGCTCTTGTGCTTCTGTGAGAAAACAGTTTAAGACTGTGCTAAGGTTGCTGAAAAGCAACTGGCAGTGCTGAAGAGACTGTAACGTCTGTGGGTCAATGAAGTTGCAGGAGCCATCAAACAGCGGAACACCTTTTCAAGAAGAAGCATTAAATTGTGAGCCTACAGAGCAATTTCAGAGTTTCAAAGTACACTTCAAGAACCGCGGCCAATATCCTATACCAGCAGACTACTGAATAAGCTCAGCTAGAAAGAATGATTTTACCTTTGCAGAATGACTACACTAGTACTCACATATTTGGTCCAGTTCGTCTTTTGTATAGACCACTTTGTTCCATGTCCACTCAAGAACAAACCGTAAATTAGCAGCAGAACTTGGCTGCTCTTTAAGGAAAAAAAAAAAAGAGAACAAACCAGGAATGAATCAACAGTTTCAAACTAAAAACCACGCAACATAAACACACATAACAAGTATTACCTTCAGATGTCCAATGCTTAATGCATCCGGTCAGAAGTTCTAAAGAACCTGTCTGGACAGCAGCTGACAAGACCGCTTCTAGCTGCTCCTCCTAAATGCAACAGACAAAATAAAAGGAGAATCCTACCCCCTTTCAACATCCAAACCAGCAACAGGAAATGTCTGCTTCTAACCGTGCACTCATTCAGACATCACAGTCAATTAGTACACGTACAAGGGATTCCACGCTCCTTCTCTTAATTCTAGCCACAGCCTGGACTACTTGTTGGTCTGAGGAACACAGGAAACTTTTCCTCTGACATGTCAGCTTCCTACAGGCTAATTCTAATCTTTATTCGCATGCCTCTGCATTACAGCCTCAGTTTACTGAGTTCCAATTAACTCTTCCCAGTACCATCCCCTGCTAATACCCATTACGTGTGTCGTGCATGTAAGTTTGCCATCAGGAATGCACGAAGGGGACAGAACAAACAGAGCTCTGCAATGTTTGCATGGAAGCAGTGAAGCCAAGGTCAAGCAGCTTCCTAGACTATGAAGATCTGAAACAGCTCCCACACCCAAAACAGTTATGTAACTTATATATCATACATATATATGTTCTAGAATGAGAGAAAAGAAGTGAAACATCTAAATTCTAAGAGGTTTCAATTTTAAGCTCTTCAAGCACTCTATTTTAAGGTAGTGGGAGTCCTTCAGAAGGGCAACACACAGATCTGCACAGACGCGCGCTACTAAGTAGTAGCTTATTGCAGCTGGTGTCTTGATACTTTTTTCAGGTGAAGGGATCCCCCATAAAATTGGTTTTGGTTTGTTTGCTTGCTTGTTCTTTTTAAACACATCCACAGATATCTTTCCCTTCTAGGTAAAATCTTCCCATTCAAAGCCATCTCTACACATTAGGATAGATATGTGAGCTTTCCATCTTTTTCTGAAAACCGGTTTCAGACAATGCAACACACCGACTACTACTTACGGTGGCAAACAAAAGCCAGACTAGGTTCTAGAGTCTAATTCTGAAATTTGCCCTACTAACATTCAAAAGAAAACCCTGCTAAAATGCCTAACAAGTCTTTGGACGAGGTAGTCACAATTCAGCAAAGGTTATGAAAAAATGTCTTCCTTTCTCAAGTTATTTCCAAACTGGAGTTGACATCAGATCATCCAATTTGACTGTAATAGTCTACATCAGGCTTGCAAAATGAACAGTCTAGGGGCTAGGTCGACTTGCCAAGAAATTCATTTTAGCCACCAGCCTGTGCAGAAGTGCTCTTTGCCCTAACACACGTCCACAAATCTGGTGAAGGATCCAGCAGAGGGGAAGATGAGAGTAGTTGAAACACTACTCTCCCCTTCCGACTAATTGCTCCACTGTCTGATGACTACCTAGCCGGTCATTTAGCTTCGATCCTGCCTGGGTGAAGGTGGCTGGTTCATCCCAAAGGCTCCATCCCTCAGGAAAATCCTTCAGATGAGAGAGAAAGGCTGGTGCACTGCAAAGGGAAAACCTATGAAGGAGGGGAGTGAAGTCACTACGGCGGCACAAAGCAGACAGAAGACACACGGGTGTCTTGAGATAAAGGTGTTTGAGCCGTTGCAGCAGCAAGAGGGCAGCTTAAGAGGAGTAAATTGGGTGACTGTAGCACAAGGCAAAGGCAACAGAGCTGAAGATCTGCTTTGAGAGGCTGCGGAAAAGCCTACTGATGAAGGGAAAATGAGGGGAAGCGGTGACGCAAGCGTCACATAGAGCTGCCAACAGTTAATTGTTTGCTGCAGCCCACTTCCTTGGAAGCAAATGATCACGTACAGTGCAGCAAGTGGATGTTTGCAATAGCTCGCATCCGAGCGAGACACCCCCTTCGTCAGCTCCTGCACTGAACCTAGCGCTCGGAGAAACTGACAGGGATGAAGCTTGTTCTGAGGGAAGAATGCTTTCTGTTGGACATGACCAGCAGCGACTGCGCGCTTCCTTGTCCGTACCTGTGGCACAGAATTAATAGATGGATCCTGAAAGACAGATCTATTAGGGCTGTTCCCTACCAAACGCAGGAGTTTGGATCGAAGAATACTATCGCTTCTGCTAACTAAAGTTAACACCTGCATTTCAACGCAGCCTGCAAATAATATGAAAAGCAGACTTTTTTCACATCTTGTAGCTTCTACAGCCCCGTCAGACAAGAGGGATGTATTTCCCCCTTGGCTCCCTGATACGCACTCACCTGACTCAAACTGGATGGCTGGACATCAACTAGTCTCGGAGACAGCAAGCCAGCTACAAGGCACCTATTGTAGCTATCATGGATGGCTTCCCTTATCGAAGGACCGGACTTCTTTAAAAAATTCAAGGTCTGAAACATCAATCAAAAACTTCAGATTAAGACAACGTTATTAATCAGTCCCTAAGGTTCTGGATGACCACCAGGAGAAATAATAGGAACGTTGCCTTCAACTGTCACAAAGCCTGCATCAGTAACACGCTCTAGGTTAGCAATCTGAGTAAGCATTACTATGTAGAGCCTTAAAGACGGCAGCCAAACTAACGGTTCCAGCTTATAAAAACAAAAAAAAAATCCCGCAAAACCAAAACATCAGCCCTTGCAATGCTTAATTACATATTTTCTAGCTCCTCTGCCAATCCACAGGCCTCTCTTCTTCCCTGAACGCTGACACAAAATACATTCCGTTGAAGGTAAAACTAACACACGACTTTAAATCGCACCTCGGAAGACCCTTGCTATGCTTGTTCATGCAGAACCTGATTTATGTTGGAAATATTTAGTGAGCTGAAACTTAATTCAAAATTATCTGATACAATCTGTGCTGTGGCTCTCAAGGTAGAATTTGGCTGAGTTTGGGAGAAAAACAATTCATTTCTTCCTAGAAACTCTTCCACAATTTTTCCTCTCCTCCATTCTGTCCTCCTGTTGCAAGTTAATCAGGGATCAAAACCCTAACTCAAGACTACGCAGGCAGTTGGGCTCATGGGTAATAAAGAAGTAACCGCTTTCCCCAACTCGCACAATACTTTTGATCTTGCTCCTCCAGCAACGCTCTGTTCCTTGCTAGACATTCAATCCCTGATGCCGCTTCAACAGGAGACAGTGGTAGTTTTACAACCCCAAGAGTGGACCTGAAGCATTGCCATTTGCATAAAACTGGCAGGATACAGTCACAGTTACGCGTGTGGATGGGCAGGAGGAGCGTAAAATGGTCTCTGACTCTGAAAGCAGTGCAATAGAAAACTTAGAAAAGGTACACCTCTTGACTTTCTCAGTAAAGATACAGTAAAAGATCACCTCCTTCTGGAAGCCGGTGCAAGTCACGTGAACAACTCCAGAGTTCAGCAAGCACGTACCATCTGCAGAGACAACAAAGGTTTGACAGCGTTCCATACTCTCTCAGTTATGGTATCGCCAGTTTACGTTGTTTTAATAGCAACGTCTGGAACGATAGAACTGAGTACCCGTTTTCTTCATCAGATCGCTTACAACCTTTTTTAAAAAACATATTTACTCAGTGTAGAAATTTTATCTCCGGTGCTATCAAGGTGCTGTGCTTTGAGCTTCAGTTCAAAGGCGTTTCATTTTATAGCCACCACCGCTTCACAGGCTCCGTTACAAAAGCACCAAACCCCAGCACTCAGCAGACCCTCCGATCTGTTTCACAATAGTTAATAATTTGTCAGAACAACGTAATCAGAGTTGGGCTGGGGGGGTGTTGGGGTTTCTTGCTTTGGCTTGGTTTTCACGGGACAAATAACAAACAAGAGAACCAATAATGGCATTTGACCTCACTTTAAGCTTTTCGCTAATCAATGCAGCAAAACACCTACCGAAATTATAGGTGCTTGGATTAAAAAACTGCTCAGGTGGTGGATAAGAAGGAGGAACTCCTCGACTTAGGCTCCGCTCATGTACCACAATATCCAAAATGAGGTTTGGAGAAGTCATGCTTACTACAGTATCCAGTGACCACAATGCAAAATAGGGGCAATCATGAAGGAATTCTTCTGGCCTGAAAGAAAACAAGTGCATAAGCTAAACGCCAACTTCCAGATGAATTATTTGTAGGGATATTGAAAACAACTTAATCAAAATCTACCTTAGTGAATCTGGCATTTGAGCATGATACCAGCGATTAATGTCAAATACACCCAAATAAGTAGATGGTTTTCCCTGACCATATGTATTCACTTGCCATCCAAAGATTGATACACTGGTGTCAGGAGATATTACTGCAAAAGACAAGACATTGTTTCTTATTGTTAGAAAATACCGTAAACCTCCTGCTTTCAAAACACCACTTTCTAGGTTTGCTTCGTTCTGCCATAGCACTCATGAAACACAACACGTAGTAAGAATGCTAAGATTACTAAGAATAATAAAAAAATTTACGCCACAGAGCAAACATCTCTGTGATAGGTTTCAGTCATACTGACCCTTTCTCTTGTTCAAATGCTATCAGTCCTAAGCCAAATCAAGTACACAATTATTAGCTAATCAAGGGTTCCATACAGTAAGAGTGGATCAAGACATTTAGCTGGATGAATAGTTTAGCAAAAAAAAACCCCAAAAATAACGCTAGGACCATACATTGCTACTTTTAGAAAGCACACAAATAACTCTCATATACACGTGTATCACTCAGCTGGCAGTATTCATTTCCACATTTGACTCAATTACAAGCATTAAGAATAGCTCCTTTCCAGCATATTCAGAATGAACGGACACAATCAGCAGACAACAGAAATACAAAACCCCCAAAGCCAACAAACAGGAAATTGGAATAAAGATTCTAACATGAAACATCGGCAAGGCTATACTCCGGTTCTCTCAAGAAGTGGGATGCTCTGTCTTCTCTGGGGAGAATGCGTTCTCTAGACATAAGCAAAGTATGTGGTACATCATCTGCCCTCACTGAGCACGGAACAAGAAAACAGTTCGTTTGGCAAAATGTGCCTCTCTTCTCTGTCAAGTTCACCATTACTGCTTAGAGAGCCTCACACATTTGACTATATTTCGTTGAGAACTTCTGTGCCATCTCAGTTGCGAAACTGCCTTTGAAGGTATCAACTCTTTTCATATTTCAGAAGCCAGCTTCACTGCTAAACTCAATCCACCTCCAACAGAAGCTCATGTGTGCCTAGAACTTAACTTGAACAGATTCTGAATAAAAGCTAATTAGAAACCAGCAGAAAAATTACAGCTATTTCTCCATGCTTCATACTTCGTAAAATGGAGACAGAAAGGGGCTTTTTTGTTGTTTAGTTTGGGTTTTGGTTGCAGTTGGTGGGGGGTTTTTTGTTTGGTTTTTTTTTTTTTCCTGTTTTGTTTGTTTGTTTTTATGTTGTTTTTTTTTTTTTTAATTTTGCAGGTGGGGAAAATCCAAAGGTGTTTTTATTAGATTCTAACACACTGCTCCCTCAGCTACTCCTCATAAGCCTCATGCTCCAGATTCTTCACCAGCTTTGTTGCCCTTCTCTGGACACGCTCCAGCACTTGAACGTCCCTCTCGTACTGAGGGGCCCATAACAGAACACAGTACTCAAGGTGCGGCCTCACCAGTGCCAAGTACAGGGGAACAATCCAGTTCTGCTGGCCACACTACCAGCCAGGATGCTGTTGGCCTTCTTGGCCACCTGGGCACGCTGCTGGCTCATGTTCAGCCAGCTCTCAACCGACACCCCCAGGTCCTTCTCCACTGGGCAGCTTTCCAGCCACTCTTACCCCAGCCTGTAGCGTTGCATGGGGTTGTTGTGACCCAAGGGCAGGACCTGGCGCTTGGCCTTGTTGAAACTCACCCAATTGGCCTCAGCCCAGTGATCCAGACTGTCCAGATCCCTCTGCAGAGCCTTCCGACCCTCGAGCAGACCAACACTCCCGCCCAGCTTGCTGTCGTCTACAAACCTACTGAGGGTGCACTCGGTCCCCTTGTCCACATCACTGATAAAGACATTAAAGAGAACTGGCCCCAGTGCTGAGCCCCGGGGAACACCGCTTGTGACCGGCCACCAACTAGATGCAGATGCACACATAGGTTTGAACAGGGGAAAAAAGGAAATTCAGGTAACATTCCTAGCAATGGAGGGGATGATCTCACTGTTCAAAGGAGACAGCTGGAGGAATAGAACGACCGACAAGCACTGTCCACATGACCTCACCACACATCACTACAGCATGTCAGCAAGCATATTTTTTCCTTTAAAGAAGTCCCACATCACTTAAACACCCAGTTTTTCTTTTTAGGTAAGCCCAAGCTTACCCAAGGTAGCCCAACAAGCTAGTCTATACAGACATTTAAGATTTGCAGACTCTGGGTACAGAACAGCATTCATTGCTTAGATTCCAGAACCATTTACTTTAGAACAGCCCAGCACAGACATCAGAACAAACCTTCATTTACGCTATCTTCTCTGTCAACGTGGTTGCGAAATTTTTCTACAGTCTGACAGCTGAGTAATTTGGTATTGCTGGTCTGCCCTCTCAATGGAAAGACTCCACCTGGGAGATCTAAACTGTACCTTTCGTCACAGTATTCCAAGCCCTGGGGAAAAAATAAAAGAAGAGAGAAAAGGACATTTTGAGATAAAAACAGACATCGTACCCAAGTAGGAAAGAATGTATATATTTAACATAAATACGCATATTGTACCGTATCTCTCCCATGCGCTTATTTCTGATGGCAAAGAGAAACTACATCTGACATGCAGGAGAACTAAGTGTCAAATCATAACAGGTACGTTTGGCTGTAAAAGCTTTGCCCATTTTCAAAACTTAGCGTTTCCCTAACTTGATTCAGTCCTACACATGTTGTGCGGAATTCCTTGCAACACCGAGGTTTCTTTACCAGCCTAACTATTTATCTACATAGAGATACCTGAAATAATGCAATACATACGCATGCATGCAAAGCTCTTTGCTCCGTGACTTGATTACTGAGCTGATGCAGTTAGAGAAGTCACGGCACTACAGCAGCTAAAGCTCTCTTGAGAGGTATTACCTAGAGGCACACCACTAGAGTCAAAACACCTCCCTCTGTAGTAGCTGTGAGAGCTTCTTACTGATTAACAATCTTCTCCCAAACCACGTAAGCGCCTACCATCTCCTCCTCTAATCCTGTAAAGACCAATGGGTGAAATATCCCTCCGCTCCTTCACCAAGCACAGCCAGCCAACAGTAAAAGGGGAAAACAGGGAGGATGTGGGATGCACATGGGCAATGCATTTAGGATCATGATTACTACAGAGTCAGCAAACTACTTTGAGATATACAGAAGCATCAGCAGAATTGCGCTGAACCTCTAACACCACCATTTTCTAAGGAAGCATTAACTGAAATACTGTCTTTCCAAATACAGCATTCGGTCAAACGGTCTACCACACAATACATGGACATGTGGATTGCGGACAACCTCTGCAGCTCTACAATTAAAAAGAAAAAAGAATAAACCCAAACAGGAAAAAAAAAACCAACACAAAACTCAAAAAAACCCAAAAAGAAAAACAAAATTTTTAATTTTTACAGCTAGAAATTTCACGCTTAATTCACATATGAAGAGCCAGTCTCTCACAAAGCTGGGGCAGAGTTCAGGAAGGGGAGAATAATATCAAACAAGACAACCCCTGAAGCAAACTAGCCTATTTTAAATTTTCCACACCGGGCCAAGCAAATCTAAAATAAGGTCTGCCATACAGTGCAGTTCCTTAAGTAATGACTTTATTGACCCAGAAAATGTGAAGACACATTTCAAATGAGATGCGCTGCTCAGACTCGGATATGGAAGGAGAGACTGTACACTCTGTCCAGCCGCAAGCATTGTGTAGGACACAGGTAAACATGTGCTCCATGACCACGATGGGATGCACTGGTTTAGCAACTGCTGAGATGGTATAAAAAAAGGCCTTTGAAAGCATAGCTCAAACGCACTGGTAGATTAATTACTTGAACACAGGCTTGAACTAGCCTTGAATGCAATGGAAGCACAAGCTCGGTGCTCATTTATAAAAAGACAGCGCCACATGTTCCAGAAGTCCTATTTGTGATTCTTGCTACGATACAAAGTCAAAGGTGCGCTGTTTCACAGCCTCAAGCCTGATTCCTGGAAAGGAAAGCACTGCTGTAGGAGACAAGTCTTTCAAGCTCCTGTGAACTCTATTCAGTGAACAAGGATCAACAGTCGATTGCTCCTTGTTTGCTCAAACTCGGCCTGGCAAATGGGAACAACTCCTAAATTTTCTGCCATGGACAAGAAACTTGATTCAGCCAAGTCACGTAGGCAGGCAGCCATGTAGTACTGACCAGTCTGTGACTCCAGGGAAGTATTCTGAGCCTAAAAGTGTCCACTGTAGAGCACAGAACCTGCCCTAATACGCCTTTGGGGGTTTTGGGGGCATTTGGGAGTTGTCTGGGGTTTGGTTTTTTTCCAGCAGTAGGTATTATCCAGTCGTGGTACGAAGCCACATTGGCGAGTGGCTCATCTGGAAGCTAGCTGAAGAAGCTGCCTTTTCTCCCCAGGGGGCACAGCTGCTCAGTTCTCTCTTCAACCTGTGATACTCACTCCGATAACTTTGGGTATTAAGCCCCCTGAGTTGGGTATTCAGCCTCCTGAGCTGGATGGCAGGGACAGAGCGCAGAATAAACCCCCCATAATCCAGCAGGAAGCAGATTACCATCTGCTGAGCCACCTGGACACTCCCAAGTCTGTGAGGTCAGATTGGGATCCACCCGAGAGTACCGAGGGAGATGCGGAGGAGCTTGCCAAGTCACACTCCATCGTTTGATCAGCAGTCCTGGTGAACAGGCGATGTCCCAGACTATTGGAGACTTGCCAATCTGATGCCCATCTGCAAGAAGGGCCAAGAGGAGGATCCAGGGAACTACAGGCCTGTCAGCCTGACCTCCGTAGTGGGGAAAATTATGAAGCGGTTCATCTTGAGTGAGCTCACCAAGCATGTGCAGGACAACCAGGGGATCAGGCCCAGTCAGCACGGCTTCATGAAAGGCAGGTCCTGCCCAACCAACCTGATCTCCTTCTAGGACAGGGTGACCCGCCTAGTGGATGAGGGAAAGGCTGTGGGTGTTGTCTACCTGGACTTTAGCAAAGCCTTTGACACTGTCTCCCACAGCATCAACCTAGAGAAGCTGGTGGCTCATGGCTTGGACGGGTGTACTCTTCGATGGGTAAAAAACTGGCTGGATGGCCGAGCCCAGAGAGTTGTGGCAAACAGGCTGAAATCCAGCTGGCGACCAGACACAAGTGGTGTTCACTAGGGCTCAGTATTGGGGCCAGTCGTCTTCAATATCTTTATCAATGATCCCAATGGAGGATTGAGTGCACCCTCAGTAAGTTTGTAGATGACAGCAAGCTGGGCGGGAGTGTTGATCTGCTCGAGGGTCGGAAGGCTCTGCAGAGGGATCTGCACAGGCTGGATCGCTGGGCTGAGGCCAATTAGATGATGTTTACACAAGGCCAAGGGCCGGGTCCTGCCCTTGGGTCACAACAACCCCATGCAACGCTACAGGCTGGGGTAAGAGTGGCTGGAAAGCTGCCCAGTGGAGAAGGACCTGGGGGTGTCGGTTGAGAGCTGGCTGAACATGAGCCAGCAGCGTGCCCAGGTGGCCAAGAAGGCCAACAGCATCCTGGCTTGTATCAGGAATAGTGTGGCCAGCAAGCATGCCCCTGTACTTGGCACTGGTGAGGCCGCACCTTGAGTGCTGGGCAGATGAGGAAGGGATGTTTGCAGATGAGGAAGGGCAAAGGTCAAAATTTAAGCTCATTCAACAAAATCAAAACCCACAGTCCCTATAAAAACAGAGTACCACGGTACAAGAATCACCCCTCTTTCATTCCATACCTGTTCAGCATATGCAAAAGTATCCAAACAGGAGGAAAGAATTGCTCTGAATTCGGATTACTTTCCCTCAAAAAGATTTTGCAAGGGCTTCAAGCATACTGCTGAACAGAAGTATATATTCTACAGATGCGTCTTAGATCTGTTACATATCTGAGATGTAACGATAGTTCCAACCAACTTTAAACACATCATCTTTGGAGCCACTTCTAAAAATTTACGCACACTCTTTTGAACCAAATCGTACCACTGTTTACTCTATTTACGTATTCCACTGGCTTGAAGAGTAGATTTCATAGGTAACCCAGCCAAAAAGTAGAGAGAGTTATCTTTATAGCGACTAACTTGCAGGACCAACACTTAAGAGACCCTCTAGGTACATTTCATTGGAAGTCCTGCTGACAGAGCTCAAAAGAAAACAAAAAGAGAAACCCGGAGATCAGAAAAGAATAAAGCTATGCGACCGTACTCTAAGAAAGGGAATCCGACAGAAGCTTATTCAAGTCTACAGTTTGGTTAAACAAAGCTATTCAAAGCCCCGTCTTCTCTTCCTACGTGCCATTAATTTGGCGTTTAAATGAAGAATAGTTTTATTTTTAAAAGCAGCGTCCTCTTCAGGAATTGAATTTGCACGAGCTCCTGGCAGGTGAGTGTAGTTGGAACAGGTGACACTGCAGTATAAAACGGTAGGACTTGTTTTCAAAAGGCACGGGCAAAGGCCATGCCCAAGACGACTCAGCAAAAGGTCATTTTTAGTCGTCTCTGAATTTTCACGGTAAATATTACCCCTGCCAACTTAACTGATACTCACTTGAGAGAAAATTACTCTTTTCATCCTCTCACATACGTGCGCCTCTTACCTCATACATGACTTGTCCTGATGCCAAGCGTTTTC
The DNA here is from genome assembly GCF_949628215.1 of Phalacrocorax aristotelis. Taxonomy (NCBI): domain Eukaryota; kingdom Metazoa; phylum Chordata; class Aves; order Suliformes; family Phalacrocoracidae; genus Phalacrocorax; species Phalacrocorax aristotelis. Next base: position 119,633,439 of record NC_134278.1, on the reverse strand, counting down.
TGTCACCGAATGCTAACTGCAACAGGTGTAAACTCACAACATCACCTTCACTGAAAAAGGTATAAATCATGAAATTTGGTTACAAGGCTGCTCTATAGTCCTCATTATCGTTTCATTAGGTCTAAATGGAAGTTTTCTTAATAGCACGCTCTTGCTCAAAAGAAAAACACCACCTCCCAAAACATGCTGATGAGCCGCATTTAGCCGCTAAAACACAAAGGAGGACATCTGGACACCAACAGCTTCTGGGGCAAAGGCTAACCCTACAATTTGAAAGCTTTCATACGTTGTACGATTGCCACTCCAGGAACAGCTGAGCTGCCAGGTGAGCTGGACGGGCTCATGAAGGCTAAAGCTGGCACAAGGTAACCGGCCATACTGTCACCTCCTGCTTTAGGGGCAGCAGACTGTTGTACCACCACGTTTACTGTTCCTCATCTGCAGCCTCAACTACTTCTGTGGGTCTTTTAAGACCGTCGTGTGATATCAAGCAAATCATGAAGCAGTCGTCAAGAAACAAAGGAAATCATTTCAGAATGCAAGCCCAAAGAGCCACTGTTGTTTTGCCTCCTTTCAGCAGGTAGGAACTGGTAGGTGCCTCTTCATGTCTGTTAAATCCTGTCAAAACTGCACTGGAAGCTCAACAGCTTCTGTACCTGAGAGACACTCCTGCACGGCCAAATAAAGCAAATATACGTGTGTCCACTGTATGTGAAAATATACATTAAAAAATAATTCCGTGGCTTAAAGCAAGTTTTTCTTCACCTTTCTTGAGTAGACTGAACAGCCCACAAGTAGCAACAATTGTGAGGATCGTTCTCAGGCTCTTGAAAAGTAACCGCATAGACAGGAATCCTTCCTCCTTCAAGCTGAGAGTGGTGCCTACAGGTTTAAACAAAAAAAAGTAAGAAAGACAGTAAAAAAAAGAAAAAGAAAAAGAAAGAAGGTGAGCCTACTGGCCCCGACTGTTTGTACAAGGGTAGAAGCATCCTCTGAGAAAAGAGCACCTTCCGTGCTTATCCTAAAAGTACAGAAGGTCATACTCCCACCTCAAACAAGTGAGTCAAGAAGCAACTACTTTTTATGCAGCAGGCAAGAGGCGAGGAAATTACTCTCCAGTGAGTGCGATGACCTGGGTTTATCTCCTCCTCTGCCTGAGGAGGACGAGGAACAGCAAAGATTACTTCAGCTGCCAGGCAAAAGACTCTTCCTACTGTTGTAGCCTGCTTCCACATCGAACTGAAAATGCAGCACATCTTCTGAACAAGTTTAAAGCAGCGCCAAACAGAAGTCGTCTCTCATTTCTTTACTTGGGCTACCTAAAGCATTTTTCTTCCAGACTTCAGAACCTTATTTGTACCTTTGCAATCTATTCTTGCCACCTAACTATTCCTCCACCGTCTATTTAGGCACCCAATAGTTTCCCAGGACTCACTGCAGATTGGCTTCAGTGAATGCCTATTGGAATCTGGTCAAATATTTCAAGCGAGGTTGCTCTTTGGAAGATTTAAAATAATCTAACTTTTCTCTTGCTTATAAACTAACATGACCCTTATTCTCATCTCCAAGTGTTCCAAGCAGACTGTCATTCACACGCATCGCTGCCTTGCAATGCGTTAATCCCCTCGTTCGGTCAAGGCTGACACGTAGGGAAGAATGTGTTTTCAGGCACAGATCAGCGATTGATCTTTCACGTCTCAGTAGGCTCAGCCTGGACACTTTAAAGAATATCATCATCAAAATCACATTATTAACATACTTGAGCCTTTCAATGTATGCCCTACTTGCAGGAACTGGTTCTGAAAAACAATTTTAAAATCTGTTTCATCAAAATACACACACTTCCCGCTTTCACTGAATACTACTGACAGAACAAACTGCCTTAGGGAAACCGCTTCTATCACTTCCTAGCTGCTTAACATAACCCAAAGCAGCATGCTTTCCACAATTCCTCAACCAACAGGCACATTAAGGAAAACAATCCTAGTCCACTGGGGAGACAGCAGGCCACCTAACCCACGTATGACTGAATCGTTATTCCAGAGGAGGATTTCTAAGCATTCCAAGATTACGCTCAGCATTTCCATCCCTGAGAAAGCTCCTTTTCAATTAACGCACTTCCTCCTTAAGCAAAGCATTGAGACCCCTGCACCTCCAGGCATCACCAAGTGCAAAGACCTACTTACTCCCTCTTCAAAGTTTTCATATTCCAGAGTGACAGGTAGCCATCTGAAAAACCCGCAACAAGCTGATTGCTTCTGCTGATGTAGCACAGGGTTGATATGGCTGTTCCTGAAGGGTTTTGGAGTTGAAAACAGAGATGTCTCCCTTCTCTGGTCACAGTTTCTCTTCTCTGCGGAACTTCAGCCGGAATTCTAGTGACAACTTCTAGATCTACGCACACAAAACCACGCAATAAATTAATGTGTTATGCCACTTAGGTTGCATTTTAAGCACTGACGTGACATCGTGTACTACCTAATTCTACTGGCCCAGGCAAGATACCCGTTAATGCAACACACTGCTTGCTGCTTCCCTTTTGTAGATATTCAAAGAACATCAGAACTCTCCGACTGGACAGGTATTCTCGCCCGTATTTCAAAACCAGGTAAAAGTGTAACCTTCATGGACAAATTATTCCCGGACTCTGCAGATCAGGAGTTTCGGCCTCATGAGGAAACTACCGAAGCCACTGTTGTAATAGACAAAACAGCGCATGCAAACGGATCACAAATTAGGAGCTGTCATTCAACCAAATGCATGGTTTTTGATAAGTCAGGTTCGGTTTCAAGAACAAGCCTAAAATTTGCCCCAAGTCAATTAACAGAAGCAGAAGAACATTCCCAAGAAACAGGGCACGTCCCACACAACTTCCGATCAGGCGGCTGCACTGACTCGGATGGTAAAATTCTTACACTTCACTGGCAAGAATCGTAGTGACATGGGGATCCTGGGGGAAGGGGAGGAATTTTTAACACTAGAAGGAGTATTAAGCCACTCCCATTTTTAATCCGTTCAGGACTATACGATGTCAAACTACCACCTGTAATCAGTAGTCATAAATGTCTGCACGCCACTATCTTCAAAGTGGGAGGCATACTGTTTGCCTAAAGACACGAGTTTTCTTACTTTTACATTCAAGTTGACAAACTGCAAGCTTACCTGAGGCTTCTACTTCATTCTGACTGCAAGACAGATCATCCAAACAAAGGTCAACCACAAGCAGATGACCGACATCCGTAGCCACTGCTGCCACTCCAAAGAGCCTTCGCAGAGTCTGATGGAGGTGCTGAGTGCTCACACTGGCTCCGCCGTGATTCGTTATGGGCTCTATAGCTGTTACCTACAGGAAAACTACAAGTTAGTATTTCAGCTCTTTGACAAGCTAAACAGAAATCACTCAAAAGGGAAGCCAGAATTAGCCCATCAGAAACAAGAAAGTCAATACAGGATCGTAAGACTTCAAAACAAAGCATTGCTTCCAATTCTATCACAACAAAAAAAAAAAAAAGAAAAAAAAAGCCCTGTACAAAAATCCGTTCCTGCCTACCGTTTACTAGATTTCTTACAGTTATTTAACTGAGTTAACTTCAGCTTCAGTGGTGCACTCTATTATTGCAGCTTACCAACTTCCATTTCCTACTTAGAAACCATTAACTCTAAGAAAACACAGAAAATCAGGTACATGCACAAAACTCTAGCGTATTTAAGGGACTTAAGTAAGAAAGGCTAAATCTCGTCTCCCACTGCTCGCAGCCCATCAGCACCGGGATACAGTCTACGCCTTCTTTGCCAAGCAGGGATCAGGGTAAATCATGGCCCTAAGTCAGACGAGGCAGCGGTCGAGTTGCACAGCAGACACCCCATTTCCAAGGGAACGAAATATTTTTAGAAAGCGTTGTTGGGAGACACCAGCTTAGCAAAACTTACGCCGGCCCTCGAGTAGAATAAGAAGAGCAACCAGGTAAAGCAAAAGAGTTGTAAATGCACACCAGGACTTTCACAAATGTGAACACAAATTTTAAAAGCCAACCGAGAACAGCGGCAAAAAGAACAGCAGCTTGTTCGGTGAAACGCTAACTCCAAATGAGCAGAAGCGCACGCTACCCTTTAACATGCAAAGCAGTCTGCATGCAGCTTTATTACAAGGTCTTTAGTAAAACAGACCTTTCAGCACCTGCAGCACCTCCCAGGACAACACTGGCTGCTATAGCAGAGATACAAGCCCACAAAGCCTCCTGCACTAAAGCTAGTCAACAAAAGAACACAGGCTATCCTTTAGCCTTCTTGCAAAACACAACACAAACAGGAAGCTTTACATCAACCACAAAGCTTTACATGAAAATAAAACAGAGAAGTGAGCATCACAAGGTATCCATTTTTTATATATATATATATTGGTTTTTCCCCCCAGAGGTGGGGGAAAATAGCTAAACCCCTAAGCCCCCAGGTTTTCTCCTCTCCCACATCAAGCACTTGCGATGACTACCCTGCCTGGCAGTCTACTCCAGAATTTACCTTTCATCTTGGCTACAAGAATCCTAATCTTAGAAGTGCCCAGAGGAATCCAGACAACTTCATTTTGTTTCAGATCTCCTATAAATCAAATTACATTTCCCATCTTCTCTGCTACTCAAAGGACTACCAAAAGCGCTCTCATTGTTTGAATTCTTGCTGCTCCAAGTCTTGACGACGGTTATGAGGAAAACAGAAATACTGCCCGTATCTTGCTGCAGAATTAGCCAGAATTTACCCCGTTCTAACACTTCAATCTTCCACGTAGAATCTCCTGAAACTGCATATTTTTCCACTGCGCTATGCACTGGCTTTGCGTATTCTCCTAGACTACTGCCAACTCATTCTGGGCATGAACAAAGACACCTTGTCTCAGCTCACTGAATCTGAATGCTACCCTTCTGCCCCATACAAACCAGGGAAATTGGGGAAAATACCGTCCCATAGTTCTGAAGCATACAACCATTATCAACCAATTTAATAGAATTAATGCTTTCAATTCAGATTTGCTTTTACGAGAAGCCAATTCAAATAATACTCCACTAACTTTTTCAGTTTCCTGATGCATTTCACATGTATATCCAGAGGACAGTTAGAGATGCTCCCACAAAAAAAGTCAACCGAACAACAAACACCCCCCGCCCCACCCCAAAACTTTCCTTCTAAGCTTGTGAGTTGGGTTTGTTTAATCTCATTCCTTTACTCTCTGAATGACTACACATCTACTCTTACACTGACAGGCAGTCATACAGTCACTATAAATGCCCCCTATTGATCCACCAAGGGCTTGACACCTTGCACCAGAATCACTCTAAGTTGGTGTTAACCTGTCCACAGCGTTAGCTCCCCACAGAAGATATACCCACACGGAAAAGACTCCAGAAATCAAGGTGCTCATTAAAGCCTTAACGCACTAACGACAAGAACTGCAGAAAGTGATGTTAAGGCTACACCTGCATTTTACTCTTAAAAATAATCAGCATGAAAATCAGAGAAACATTCAGGCAGATTCAAAACCCGTGTTACGTGATGCGTCTATTTGGAAGGATGAGATACAGGATACCTTCAAAACGTACAGGCAGTGGCCAAGTGCCAGGTTTATCTGCTTGGCCTTGCTTACCCTTACTGCCACTGACAACTTGGAAGTTAACAGTCCAACGAGCAATACCTGTCTCCTGTCGATGCTGATCTAACTAATCTAACAGCAAAAAGATAGGGAGCCAAATGAAAGCAACAGGCCAAGCGTGCCTGTACTCAAGGGCATTCATCAGGGCATAAGAGCAAAAATTCAGACAAGCTTTGGTTTTCTTCCAAAGTTCATAGCCTTTAGCCCACAACAGCCCACCTTTCCCCCCAAGGCTCCTTCCTATTTTCTCCTGAACCACTTTTTTTCTGGTCTAGAAAAACTCCCTAAGACAACTGAGAGTTATAACTACATTCTATTTCAAACCCCTTCGGTAGGCACGGATTCAAGATGTGACATGATCCCTCTTCACCTTTCCTTCTCCTCTTCCCAGATTACTTAGATTTCTTGCCATTTTTCACAAACATAATTTACTTACGGATTGTACGCTCGTGTCAGCACGCAGCTTGCCTTTCCACCTAAAACTCTAACGTTCACCAAGAGGATCATCAAACCAACACAGCAGAGCACCAGCCCAGCTCATCTCTCCAGAAATCGCCACCATACAAATGTTTAATACCAGTAATCACGCTGTAGCATTGCAAACAAGCAAAACTCCACCTGTATGCTAGCAAGTCAAACCAAATCACCTCATGGAAGGCTGAGTAATAAGGAAGTATTTATTTGTTGCAGATTCTAAGGTGATAAAAATAGGGGGAATCTTGATGTTCCATTAACTTACGCTGATTCTTGTCTACATGCAGATAATGAGCCGGGGGGGGGCGTGACATCAGCTGAGTTTATGGGCTACAGAAGACAGGAAAAAGTAGTAACCTTACACCAGTGTATCCCAACTACACTAACACAATAGTCAATAGGCAGAGTTTCAAGGATTTCAGGCTGAAAGGCGACCTCCTAACCATCGATCAGGTAACTCACTAAAGGCTCTTTTTCCCTATCCTAAGTCAACAGAAAAATGTGTTCTGCTCTGAAGTCACCTGCTACCTAGTCTGAGACCCAGGAGAACGTGTCAGTCACTTACAGCACAACCATGGAAGCCTGAGGTATTTTAGAGACCGTATTTCTGACATAAATTAACCTTTTAGGACATGTGTGCTGCAGACACCTGAAAGGGAGGGGTTGGGGGGGGATAGGGGTCTTTTTCACTCGGGCCAAAAAAAAAAGATAGCTTTCAAGGCCTTTTTGTGGAACCGGAGAATTAGGTAACTCTGTGCTTTACCATAAAACCAGAAAACTTGTTTTACTGTTGGTAAACTCAAAAGATAATGGTACCGTTAAGCCCACGATTTTACACCAAGGCGCTCTCGACTGCGCACTCTGAAGCGACAGCAGTATGCTGATGCAATATAGCAAAAATACCTCCTAACAAAGAGACGCTCCAAAGCTCTTCCTGAAACAGCATTATGCAGCGCCGAACGACAGAAAGGCTTCGTTTCTCCCGTTAAACAAACACCTACCCGCCCTGGAAGAACAACCGCTTTAACCACTCTTGATATTCCAAGGTCGTACAGGCAGAGAACACTTCCCTCTGCTTCCTCCAAGCCCACCAGCAGTCCAGTTCTCTTCTGCCAGGAGAACTCCTTTACCACACGAACGGTGGGAGGCTGTTCATTTACTCCGCTGAAACGGTACGCAGAGAGACGCTCTCCTGTCACAGAGTTCACTACCTCAAGCTGAGGACCACACGCCAACCATGCCAGGCCATTTCTCCCTGGAAGAGGAAACAAAGCGGACTAAAGTAAATGCCCAGCTAAACACTGAAAACAACGGGAAAAGCACAGTCGCTGCCCCTTCTCTTACTGCAATAAAAGTACCTAACAGATTTACCTAATTCTCGTCAACTACTGGAAGTCACCCACTGAAATCTTCAAGCGATACATCTTAACATTAACCACCTTATTGTTTTGCATTTGTACTTGTCGTTCCTGCACTGAAGAATTCTCATTGTTAGGGATAAAGATTGCAGTACATTGATCTGTACTCTTTATACCATATTTGGCTTGGGTTTGCTAGAAATCATCTCAATACATACGGGAATCCAAGCCTCCAAGCACACTTCAGAAATAACAAATCTAAGCCAATTCATTCCTAGGTTATTAATTTTGCTTGACGCATGCCTGCTTTGGGCAGGGATTTGGACTTCCACAAGGAATCTTCTTCAAACGGGCACTGCAGGAGTCAAATTGAACTTTCACACATGCTGATTACAGACAGAATTTAACACGTTTTGTTTCACTGAACTACTGCCAACCCAAAGGAAGTAGTAACTCCATTGCTGCACTTGCAGTCAGGTAGAGAGACCCTACATGGTCCCAACCGAAGCCTGGACACCCAGACAGGCACCCAGCTCTACGTTCAGATCACCTAGAGAGTCAGCTACCTAATCTGCTTAGCCACTTTCAGCAACTCTCTCTGGATACTCATCTGCATCCTATGAAACGCTTTGGAAATCTGGCTGCAGCGCTTAACGCTGCTATCTCTCCTCTCCCTTCTGCTTTTGTTCCATCTAGAAAAGAAAAAGCAGCGGGGTTTACCTCTCTCACATTGTAGAAGAACCATTTCTGCCTGTGATGTTACGATGGTGCAAATAAATACGGCCCAAAACAACACTACTACTTTTTGGGAAACTGCCTCTTATTGAATTAGGAATTGAGGAGGGCTCACTGGCTCAGCATGCTCAGGGGAATTATTTTCATAGCACACGACTGGCACAGGCTGCTCTAGTTTCAAAGTTTAACTACACTGATGTTTCAATATGAGCATTTTTCATAGTTAAAACATCCTTCCTGCTCTCTTGAAACCTGATGCACCTGAACAGCACCAACCACACACAGCTGATACTATGACCCTACGATACTTCAGGTAACCTCCAGGCAACAACACCTCGATACCAAAACCAAGGGTAAAGGAAAATGCTCACCTCCAGAAATCTTCCCACGCAGCACAGAATCGAGAGTTCTCTCATCTTCCCCAAGCGCCTGAATAGTGACCTCTGGAAACCGCAGCAGGCTGCTCGTTACCTGAGCCGTTAGGTCTTGCATTCTTCACTGTAAATAAAGAAAATAATGCAAAAATAGGCGCAAGTCAGCCATCAGCATTTTTCAGATTGACAGAAGTTTCATCAGGAGGCAGCGAATAATCTCCTCTCCATCTCCTGTAGCTCTTTTCCTTAAAGAAACGGCACTCAGGACAGTTTTGGATCTCAGAGCAGAGCAGAAGGAGACTCCTTTGCTTTTCTCATGCCGATGAGATCACCAACAAAAAGTGGCACGGCGGTGTTGACAGGATAAAGGGCAGGAACCACCCCGCCCCCAATACTCTGAGTTCACGCCTACTCACATAGGTGAGCAAGAGGCGATCTGAGAAAAATCGTATTTTAAAAAGCTTCTCAGTAACAGGCATACATTTCCGCCTGCCCTTTCCCTTGATTTTATCCTTTATTCCTCCTTGTCCTTTGTCTCCTAGTAGATTTCACGCCCCATTTATGCCTAGTTCACTTCTTGCATGTTTAGTTTGAACACGAAGGAATACGATGTTCTTGACTACCTTCATTCTCAAACTCTTCCACATTTTCACATCACAAGCAATACAGACCTTCATAGCTCATCAATTAGACGGTAGTTCTCCATACACTTACGATGTCACCCTAAGAGAGCACTTTAAACATTGATGGCTTTCTACACTTAAAGCCTCCCTCGTATTCCTTACTCCAGTCCTCTCCTTCCTATTGCCTGTCCTTGTCACATCTCTGCAGTAGCTTGCAAAAATTTCTGGCCCTTGCAGACAGCTCCCGCACTTCTGGAGGTGCTCCAGAAGCGGGCGCCTAAATAGAGATATTCCATGCACATGGAAATACAAACTACTTCCAGTAACTCTGTTTTGCAAGTTCTGAAATGGTTAGTGGAAAAGCCTCTGGAAGGCAAGGCAGATTTAGTCAATTACCTTGTTCAAATCGCACTGCTTTCTTCATGAAATCTCAAAAGGAAGTTTTTAAACGTAGTTCACTATGCCTGGCTGTTACACGCGCTGACCAACTCAGGCGTCACGCAGAACCCTTACCCCGTGCTACAAAGCAGTACAGCCAGCCACTTAAACACGCACGCAAAGCAGGTTGTGTTACCTGTACCGTACACGTACTCCTGCAAAGGTTTATGATTGCTTCTTCCAGAGTGCAGCAATAACCTATTTTCCTTACAGCACAGGAGGTTACAGCTAGCTCTGACGACTAGACTCTGGGAGCAACACAAAGTTATTAAAGGGACAAGCTTAGAAATACATGCAATTTATACAAATTGTACTTCTGTGCAGAAGGACTGTGCTCAAAACGCCGGGCACTGGAATCTACTATACTTCAAGTCACACACACTGCAACTATTTGAGAATACGGTCCAGTATCTTCTGCCAGCATGAAAACGACGAGCGCGTGAAACACAGGACGTGGAGTCAGGGTCCCGCACGAGGCACACGTCAGCATTTTGATGCAAGTACTTCGTGATCGCTGACAGAATATATTACTCTAGTAGCAAGACAGTTTTAAGAAAACGAGTGAACAAGTATCTTCCAGTAGGGCAGGTAAGAGCATTCAGGAAAACTCCTCAACTGCATACTCTCCCTGGGTCGTCCCGAGTCACCCCGCCTTTGCCGCTGCCTGCGCGGACAGGCCAAGAGCACAGAACTTTGCGTGGACAAACTGGAAGGCAAATTTTAAGGTACCCTAGACTGGGGAGGTTTGAGTTTGAAAACAAACCACTCACCGCTCCAAACTCCCCACCAAATCAGAAATTCTTCTTCTCTGGTGGAAAGCTCACACCTTGACGCAGTTGTAGTCCTGTCCACAGCACACATCAAATGTGCTTACCAGACCAATACCACCAATAAGAACCATCAAATAAGTAACCCTCTGACACCTGGACCGTTCATGTGACCTTAAATTTAATCACAATGCAGTTATTAACTGCGTATAAAAGCATGGGAAAATGCCGGCGCATCAGGCATGCCCTGGTATCCTGTAGTAAGCCAAGGGGCATTTCAGACATTTTATTTTCTAGGCATCTGCCTTGGCAATATGGAACTAGGAAGATAAAAGCCATAATAAATTACGAACAATATAGATACTGATCTGCTTATTAGTTTGTTGTACTTGCATCATTCTGCTAAGTTAAACCAAGGATTACTGGGAAACCAGAACAGTGGGAAGATAGATAGAGATAGGTTAAAGGCACGAGGCCTCTCCTTTAACGGGTATATCCAACACTAACTGCATTTCTGCTCTCCTTCAAAACAGTGACTGCAACCACATTCATATTTCTCTCTGTTAGAAACCAGATGAGTGTAAAACACCACAGGCTTATTCCATGTTCAGGAGTAGACCAGAATCCAACCTCCCAGCTGTAGCCTATACCAAAGTGGTCTGGGAACAAGTTGCCAAAATTACCATTCTTCTTCACCCTAGCTACTCAGGACTTCCAAACATCTTGAACTATTTCCAAAGAAAGGAACATGCCACGAGTCAGAGACTGACGAGAGATTTTGAAAATTTTCTGGAGCTTTTTAATCCCAAAAATGAGAAATTACATGTCCAACCAGACTCACATACGGCCAAGTCCACATCCTGGGATGTCACTTTTGACTGACATGGAAGTACATGAAAGTCAGTTTCTAAGGCCATCAATGTTACGGCCTCACTGAAGAAGCAGCTAAAATTACGGTCAGTCGCAGCTGACGATATCATGTCACAAAACATGTTGACTTCACGGCCACCAAAAGAGAGGCCTTGCTGCCCACTCCCGTCTCTCCATCTGCTCCTTCGTTCTACCCCTGTATTCCTGCGGCTTCCCTTGCACTCACCTGAACACGGTTTGGAGCGCTTTACGAGCCACCTTCACTCCCCAAGCAGGCACAAAACTAACCCAGAAAAGCAGATACTTTCCCACCAGGTCAGAGAGCTAAACTGGCTTGCAGAGAGAAGTAGCAAGCGTAAAAGTTGGCACAAGGAAGGAGGCTGGACGATGCACTGGGGAGAAGGAGAGGCAGTTTGTCCGTCTCCCTTCTGTGGCAGCAGGCTGTTATGCTAGCTCGTACGCGTGTGAAACTACACGCTCAGTTTGCAAGGAGAGCTAAAACCCCTTTACTTTTAGCAAGGGCAGCACCCAAGACACACTCAGTCAACTTTTAACTCTCTCTCGCACGTAGAGACTCACTACCTCACTGAGAAAGCCGGCGTCATTCTTTCAGCCAGCCAGGTGGGGAAGCTAAAGAGATTTCAGGGGGTGGTTACTACTACATGTTTACACGCAAGAATGATGGCTCAAAGTGCACGCACACACGCACACACTCTCACAGAAGGAGCTCTCTGCCTCTCCCGGGTACCCAGAACGTACAATCGCTTGCCTGGAGGGCAGATGGGTGCCGAGGGCTCACTCAGGATATATCCAGAAGGAATCACTCACCCAAAACCAGGCAAGGGCACTCAGTCCCAGGACGTTTCCTCAGGCGCGTCCCAACCCCAGGGGAGATGCTTCGAACACAGCAGCCACAACCAGCATGATCCAGAAGCTTCTCTGAGCCCTGGTGCCTCACTGGCTGTGCCCGAGAGGTCCTGCCTCTGGCCCCCCCATGCCCCCCACGCCCCCGGGGGTGCAGGTGCCCGTGCCTGGGGCAGGCAGAGCACAAACGGTGCCAACATGAGGCGCCAAAAGCCAGCGATCACCGGACCATAGCCCCCGTCTCCAAAGGGGCAGGGGGGAGCAGAGTGTACCTGCCACACTTGCACTTTGCCATATTTCACTCCTGCAGAAAGAGGATTTAGTGAGCGAGTCAGCAGGTGAGGTAGGGAGTCCCTCTCGGCCATTTCTTTCCCACTTCAGCAGAAAACCTCCCCACAATGGTTTAGGCAAAGACCCTACATCCAGTCCAAAAACCTACGCTTTTGTCTAAAAAGCCACTAGCATACCGGAGACCATCTGTATCAGAATTCTACAGTCATTCAGGCTTATTGCACTCAAGTGCAGCCTCCAGATTGTCCTGCAGCGTTCGTGTGGATGCTCCGCAAGCCCTCCGAGAAGCACGAATTGACAGCAGAAGGTGAGAAGAGGAAAGAATTTCAGCTCTCTATCTCAACAGCCCCAATCCATATCTGATGCAGTCCATAGGTTTGATTTCCCTTGAAATGGAAAACAAACAAAGCCAACACACATCAGAATTTGACACTGGAGCCAGTTTACCCGGCTACCTCCTGTGGTTATTCTCGAACACGACTACTCTTGCATGCAAGAGTTGCAGTCCCTGTCCAACGTGGCTAAGCTAGCAAAAGTTCCTAACATCATTTCTGAAGTTATGCCCTTTTTTACATTGCTTGGCATACCTGGGCAGGCAGGCAGAGGCGCTGAGTGTCGCAGTACAGAACGCACGCGCAGCCTTCCTAATAGAGGGAGACAGTAGTTAAGACAGCATTCCCAGCACACCCCAACACCGCTCGCCCCTCCCCGCACAAATTCCAGAATCACAGAATCACAAAGGAGAGAAAGGCCTTCCAGAATCCCTGGAGGTCCTCTGCTCCAACCCCCCTGCTCAGGCAGGGCCACCTAGAGCGGGCTGCCCAGGGCCATATCCAGACGGCTTCCGAACAGCTAATTCTGACTCACGCCGCACTTCTTTCTATTGGCAGAAGCTCCAGGGATCATCTGTACGTTCTACGTTTCAACCCTGTTTGGTCTGTGGGACCCCAACGTACATCTTCGGCTTAGAGGTGCTGCATTACCAGGGGAGAAAGGGAAGGAAAGCAGCTGAATTAAATCACCCATATGAGAGAGACTCAGAATTCTCAGGAAAAATAGTTACCTCTGCCGTACACCTTAGCTGGAGAAATATATGCCGCTTCTTAATACGAATACAGAATAAGCTCTTAATATGCTGCCCTTGCTGATTGACAGAGTCACACTTTCTGCGTGCTGAGCTGTCACTCGCTTTGAACTGGTATCTTTTGTCATTTTGCCCAGCACCTGACTGCAATTTGCACCAAGACCGGAGAGGGAAAAATTATGACGCTGCACCTTTCTTTCAGCATGTCGTAAGGTTGACCAAGTTTCTTCAAGACAGACGTCTGCTGGGCTCACGGAGGCAATCTGTAAGCATAGGAAAAGTATCGACTGACATTAGGTTTTGCAGGAGATTTTCTAAAATGGTTTTAAACACTGTCAAAAATCAGATAAGGTTTAACACGGGGCATTACATTAAGTCCTTAAACATAAAAGGAGAATGCTAGTGTCTTAGCAATCTGGCTATAAATGAATTCTTTTTAACAGGGAGGAAGGGAGGGAGGGAGGGAGGGAGGGAGGGAGGGAGGAAGACACAGGTAGTTTTTGCAAAAATTAATACTGAAGGCACTTGGCTCCTAGTAACTCCGGCTTACGCTAACATCAATACAAAAAAACCCTTGTAAAAACCCTTTGATGATGTTTGTACAAGTAACAATTGAAGAATCTGTCCTTAAATTTGTTCAAAATGTCTTTAAGGAATCAAGACAGTTAGTATTTGAAGAAACCCAGGTAAGCTGTTTTAAGACTGTCAGCATTTACAGCCAACGTTTTCACATATGCACATTGTCTGCTTGTATTCTACCACCTTTCATTCAGTTGCACTTGCTTTAAAATTGCACCTCTTCAAAGGTGCTGGAGTATGCAGTTAACTCACCTGAGACAAAGAAGAACCTATGGGAGTTTCATCTTAGGTAGGAATGCAACAACTGGTCCATTTTTACTTCAAATGAAGAGATTTAAAAAAAAAAAACAAAAAACCCAACAAAAAAAGAAACATGATGGATGTGGTTAGACTTAGATTTACCTGTATTCCTTCATTCAGTCTGTCTCTACTAGCCAATGCCCAGCACAGTTGCGTGCGATAAGTTGTGCCTCTTTGGAATAACCACGGCATTTTTTCTCCAAGCATTCCAGCACTTCCTGCGGACCCTGTAGTCGTCGGGGAGTGAAGTTCCAGACCACTGGAGGTGAGAGGTTCTCTAAGTCCCTGCCCGCGTTCTGCCACACGCGGTGCCGCCCACGACCACCCAGCCTCGGGATGGATCTCTGGTTTAACCCTGAACAAGACCTGAAGCACATTCAGGAGACACAGCAACGGGAGCATGCTGGCTTGAACTTCCCAAAGATAGTCACAATTCTCGAGAGCTGGTGTAACTAGCCTGAAGGAGAAAGGGCAGGTGAAAGAGCAGGGAAAGCACCCGCCCCACGCCTCTTGCCCAGGGATCGGGTCTCCGAGGAGAAAAGGTGGAGAGGGTCATTATTAATCATTTTGAGAGACGGCGCCCGAGGTACGGCGATGACAGCACTACTGATCTCAAATACCAAATTAGTTTTGGACCAGGAATAGTATTGCATCATAAGCCAATGGTACACAGTACAGCAAAATGATAATCCCGACCCACCTCCCAGAAGGGATAAACAGCACCACAGGGAATGCGTGCTGCAAGTGAGGATTTCTGTACTACAGCCGCGCACGAGATCAAATAAAAAACCATTGTGACCAGCAACGATTAATCTAATAAAATGAATTCTTACAACTAACTCATTTTAACAGACTCTGGTCAGGTCTGCTGTTATCTCAACCCTTTGTGCCTCACGCCGGGCACCAGAAAGGACTGTTGTGGTTTAATGCCAGATGGCAACGAAGCACCACGGAGCCGCTCGCTCACTCCCCCGCAGTGGGAGGGGGAGACAATCGGGAAGGTGAAACCGAGAAAACTTGTGGGGTGAGATAAGAACAGTTTAATAATTGAAATAAACTTGAAGTAATAACAATAACAGTAACGACGATGATGAAAAGGAAAACAACAGAAGAGAGAGCGAGAGGAACAAAACGCAGGAGAAACAAGTGATGCAACTGCCCACCACCTGTCGAGAGATGCCCAGCCAGTCCCTGAGCGGCGACCGCTGCCCCTGGCCCCCTCCCCCAGCTTATATAGATACTGAGCATGACGTCATATGGTATGGAATATCCTTTGGCCGGTTGGGGTCAGCTGTCCTGGCTGTGCCCCCTCCCAGCTTCTTGTGCAGCTCCTGGCTGGCAGAGTACGGGAAGCTGAAAAGTCCATGACACAGTGTAAACACTGCTTAGCAACAACTAAACCATCAGCGTGTTATCGCATTATTCCCATGCCAGAACTAGAACACAGCACTATACCAGCTACTAGGAAGGAAATCTACTTTATCCCAGCTGAAACCAGGCCACAAGCAGAGGGGCGTAAGGGAAAATAAAGTAATAAAAAAGATGCTTTCTTCTTAACCCGTTTTCTTGAAAAAGGAGCAAAATACAGAAAGGAGGAGGAGGAAAAGTACCATGGGATGAAACAGCTTGGCCAGTGCTATGGCAGAGCAGCTGGGGAGCTGAAGCAGCAAGAAGTTGCCATCATGGCCAGACAGCAGCCACACACTCCAGCCAGCGTGCCCAGAAGGGTCATGTTCAGAGAGCACAAAGGGTGATTTTCATATTTAAATAAGCAAAAAAAGGAATAAACTTACATAGAAGAAACTAAGAGTTGTTAATACTGAAACAAAGCGAGCTCATTACCTGTTTGGTAGAAATTTCCAGTATACTGAATATCATCTGTGACGACAAGAAGTAAGCGGGAGGTAAAAAGCATTTGAAGACACCTCACACACATAACGGAGTGTCATCGCCTTGTAAAAACAAGGCAGGTTGCATGGATCGAACTTCCCTTCACCCCAAACTATTACATAAGCTTCATTCACGCAGTTATTCATCAGAGCTGTACTGTTTCGTCACAACTCTAAGCATCAGCAACCGAAGTCAGGTCACACACGACGGGCCCGCGTGTCTGCGGTGTCAGCGAGCGGGGCGGCGAGGGTCTCAGTGCCGGCAGCTGGACTGGGGACCACAGTCATAGGCTCCAGGTGTCCAGGGTGCCACCAAGGGGAGGGAGCAGGGTGGCTGTATTTTCCCCTAGCCATCTATGTGCGCGTGTCAATTGCTAGCACGCCTCAGGGAGGGCCAGCCAGCGAGTAGGAGGAAAGCCCCTCTCTGGAAAGACTTGCTGTGTCAGCCGGAGGTGAGGCGGGGGGCCCAGGGTCCGGGCGCAGGCGATAGCTGAGCTTGAGGCTGTGCTGACCTTCTGGGGCTCTGCAACGTGGGTGCGCGTGGGAACCTCCAGAGTGACAGCGCACCTCTGGTGTCACTCCTCAGCTTAAACCGCAACAAGCGCGAGAGGAGGCTTTCGGAGAGTTGCACTAGCGCTCGATGCGGGGTGTTGGAGGCACGGCCCCGTCTCCCGCAGCCTGTGCAGCCAGCCACGCTGCTCTCCTGCACGCGCGTGGTGCACGCTCAGCCTCGCTCCTGGCCAGACCTGCACAGGGGAAAGCGGCAGGCACAGCTGCCGTTCTGGGTCGCAGACACCCCCAGGGCTGGGGTGCGCCGGGCCGGGCTCTGCGGCCAGGAAGGAGGAAGCTCTGCGTTGGCAGCGTTCCAACACCCCTTCACGACTCGGCAGGCGCTGGCATCAAACGCCGAGCTTCGCAATAATAAAGCCACTAACTTCAAAAAGAAATCTCTTCCGTAACAGTACGGCTATGGTTACGAAGGAAAAGTAAAACTAGAGAGCCACGACATGACTTTCGCCTCTGGACAAGCAACAGGAACTGTCCACAATAGGAGTAACTCGGCTTCAGACAGGGTTTTTGCATTCCCACCTTGCTATTGCAGGCAGGATGGGAAGGAAGGAGTTTCCACCGCTGTGATTATCACAGGGGCGCACAGCGGCTGACCTCAAAGGCAAACAGAACCTGGTCACAAATGGCGCCCCTGCGTCAGCCGCGGAGTAAGCGACCTGAACCAACGGACACATCGGCAACCGTCCCTTGCCTTTTTCCCTCTACCTCCCGTATCGGCCATCCACAGAGCACAGTGCTTTGGAAAATGCTTTTTATTTTAGGAACGGCTCTAATTCAAGAGGAACCACAGTGCATGTATCTCCAAGCATATCAAAGAGACTCATCATCTTGGCAACCTTGGTGAAAAAAGCATTCCTGGGATCGAAACCTGGGAGCTTTGCACAGAAGACAAAAGTACCGACAAGTAAGGAACAAACGCTATCCTATTACTTGAAATTCTGTCCTTTCCCAGTATTTTCAGACTGGCTTAGACCAAGAGGTTACAAGCATTGCCTAACAACTCACGAGAAACTATGGATTGCCTTCAGCCTATAGCTTGCTTCTACCCACCAGAAATCAACAACTAGGCTATTTATGGCTGGTTACATGGGAAGTGATGAAATTGCAGCAAATAAATTTATTGCGCTGACAACCCTGAGCATAATCTTCCATGAGAGGAAGCGCTGATGGAGGGTGCAACCGCTTTGTTATCTGCGGCCTTATTTGCGCACTGGGCACGTACACATATTAAGGCAAATAAACGAAGTCAATGTGAATTATTTAACGCCTGAAGCATCAAGTGGCTATCAAAAGTAAAATGGATTTGCTTTAATTCTCCTTCATGTTATAACCTGGAATGAATACTTTCATCAACCATAGCTTCTAAACATCTGAAGAAAGAGAGCCTTACAAATATTTTTAACTCTCTGACTCAGGGAGCCACTTCTACTGAAACACTGCCTTTCTTGACAAATTCCCTCCTAACAACAGCCCTTAATCTTATTGATATTCATTCTTCCTTCATCAGTATCTCCTACGAGGGGTTTCCTGGAAATAAAATCTGCCATGACACCTATTTTTATTCTTTCTGAAAGGGGAGAGTCTACTACCCCAAGAGAGTCAGCCTTCCAATGGGATTTTCTCAGGGGTTACAGCCCCAAAGGTGTACCTTTGCACAATTTAGCTCCCGCTTTTAGCCATCTGCCATTAGGTCAAAGCAAATGCATCAAAACACTCTTGAGAAACCCCAGCTCTTCTTTAAGGGGAGAAAAACAACGAACCAACCCTCCAACGATTCAATGTCCTATAGAAAAGCTTCAGAATTGCTGTGCTTGGTGATGAACGGGACTGAGTAGCTCCTGGGAAGTTCTCACGTTGCTCGCAAGAGCATTTCTGCTCTACGCCCCTAGAGCTTTCTGCATGCAGCCACGACCATGATGCATCACCCCTTTTCCTTACACAGGCCCCTCACGCCCTCCTTTGGCACCAGGAATATTATCTTCCCCTCAGATGCAGGTGCAAACACCTGCAGGTCTCTGTTAAGACTCCTAGCCTGCTCAGCCACTCGCCCCCAAGCCATTGTAATCTTCTAAAAGGCCGTCGTCTCCTTCCCAATTCATCCTCACCGTTAAGAAGCGCTGCTCATGCGCTGGATCTCTCTTACCCTTGATGACATGATCTTGTCCACTCTATCCTTTACATACTTGCAGCAAGCCTACACAGAAACCTCAAGTGAAACCTCTTTTCTCCACTTCATCATAAACCCACCTTTGAGCTGCCATCGTGACGCAGTTCGCTAGCTTCTTTTCCTTTTCTCAGGCTCTAAATAAATATTCCCGGTGCCTCTTTTGGCTTCTCTCTCCTTCTCTGTCCCTTAACTTTCTGAAATCCCATTCCTTGTTATGCATTATGCTTACACTCCTCTATTCTTTTTAAACTGCTCCTTGGGGAAACTGGTCAGCACCCGAGAAACACGCACTGAATCTAAGTAGCTGAAGAAAAAAATGGAGGAAAACATTTTAACCTATAACTGGATTAAAATGCATTTAGTGTAAAAAATTGCTAGACTATCACAAACCTTTAAGTTATTAAATCTCAAGCCAATTTTCGTGTAATTACTATTGCTTCCTTTTTTTCCTCCAAAGCACTGCCCAATGAGGATACTTCAGCTAAGCTGGTTATAAAATAAAGGGGCTAAAAATTACTACGGATTATCAGTAAGGTTAGCTAGTATCATGTTTTCATCTCTTCTAATTTATTTTAATACAAAAAATATACTGTCAGTATAAATGACAGAAACACGTTAAAATCCTATTAAGCAATCTTCACTGGCATTTCACAGGTCAATTCTACTTGATCAGGAATTGGAGCATTTCGTAAATACTCTTGTGCACTACACAACACCTCTATTCAGATTTGACATCCATTTTCTTTTCCGGTTTTGAAACTTTGATCTTTTGCCCCATTTTCTAAGCTCTTCACTGCATTTTTTTGTTCAATGCCAATTAAGAAAACCAATATTGCTAGAACTCCCCCCCCCCGCCCCTTTCCTCTTTGACCCAATTTGTATTGTAGTTCAAGTGCAAAATATTGAGAGTAATAATTCCTAACCTGACTGAAAGGTCTCACTCAAAGGGCCACTTTGACACTGTCAACATTTGGCGCTTTTTAAGCTTTCATTCAGCCATCAGCACTCCCAAGGAGAAAACTATCCAAGTGCATGCAACTGCTTCTCTAGAATGACCTGTTCTGAGACAGAAAAACCATGGCCCCAGAAGAAACTTCTTCTACAAGCTTAATCCGTAGTTTATACATTCATCCATTAAGTACAGGATATTAGTTAAGCAATAAATTATTTCTTAGAGTAACTCTAGTAGTTTTTACTAATTGAAAAGTTTAATGTCAGGTTCCACCATTCTGTAGTCTGCAAAGTTGCATCCATATATAAATTAACATACATAAAAATAATCCATTGTCTAAAAGACTGCACATCAAAATAGTACTTCCGTGTCTGCTTTTAAAAGAATAGGGTTTTTAAAATTTATTTTTACAAATGGAAGCTTTATAGGGACATTTACTCCAGAATCCAAGATTATTCATGAAACAATTATCCAAAAATATGGTTTGTGACTAAGAATTCTGTACATTTTGTACCTTTTCCAGACTGTTGTGTTAGCTTTACCTCAGGTTTTCAGCGCTGTGACATGCAGCCTTCAAATATTGCAAGATACGTTGACAGAAAATAACTATTTCCATTACAGTAGCATTCCTATTAACCTTATGAAAATAATTGTGGCTCAAATGTCAAAGCATGTGGGCAGTATCCCTTTAAATTTGATATGCTATTGTAACCATCACGCCCTCTGCCCAGTTAATTTTTTGCTGACAACAAATGGTAAAAAGCAGTGAAACATCTGAGGTGTGACGTAGTTTTACGAACTAAAGAGCAGCTTTGCCAAAGTTTAAGACAAACAGATACAAAAAAAATATTGCACAACTTAAAATACAACTGTTTACATTCTGACTTCGATACAGTACAACGTAACCGTGAATGGAAGGAGTTACCAGTTTGTAGTGTGAGGCCGATTATTTGAGCCAGACGGTCAAACACCATTTATAGAATTCCAACTAGTACGTTTCAAGTGTTTACTTGTTACAGGAGTTCTAAGCAAACTTTTAAAAAGCTTGAGAAGCTTTTGGCCTCACTTTTCAGGGTCAGCAACTCTTGCAAACCAACAGTAACATTTCTGAGCGATACAGGCCATTCAAGCCACTATTCCCTCAAAAAGCTATCAGACAGTGAGCGTATTGTGAAGTATACATTTTTATTCAACATTCCTAAAATAAGCTGTATTTACAGATCATATAAATGTATGAAGTCTTAATATAAAATAGAAAACTGCATTTGGCTGAAGGAATTCCACTCCGTATGGAGTTACCTATTGAAGACCATTTGTTTATGAAATTTTACAATAATTTATATAAATTATCTCTTCCAAATTAGATGAGTTTTTCTTTTTACTAATGGACACAATTCTGATGACTTTACAAAGAGTGGTGTACGTTAGAAACCTAAAAAACTGTTACAGCATCTTCCGGCGCACAGCTGGCTTTGGGAAATTTGACAGTCTTTTTTTGGTCTTTCGTACAGTCCTCTCCGCCGCCTCTGCGGTTTCTTTCTGTTTGCTTTTTGTTCCATCCACTGGACTTCCTAAAGGAGAGATGACTTTTATTTCCACTGGTGGAGGTGACCAAGAACCTTCCAGTCGTGGGGTTCTGAAAAGAAACAGAAGTATCAAATTCATTTTTTTATGACTGGCGGTATTTAGTAGAGGGGGGAATAAACCCGTGGAACTACAAAGTCAACGCCAAAGAATCATCTGTCGGTTTCTTTGCAAACAGGACCAAGGCAGAAAAGGTACCTAAGTAAGCTTCCTTTCGCATTCATTCCTCACCAGACCTTCCCAAGCATTCTCAGTCACATTCATATGAGCTTTTAGAGCCCCGCCACCTCAGCTTTTGAGAGGCAAATGCCTCAAAGAGTTTCCCAGAAGGAACCAGAAAACATGTCTGGAAACAAAAGGTTCTCTTTACTCATTTTCTGACCCCCTCCTACCTTGTATGGGGAACTAAAGACCACAAGAGCGCGGTTTCACGTGACAGAATAAGACAATATAAGAGCACGCCGTTGTTGCAAAAAGTAGTATCCACTTGCCCTTTTCCACCCCCTCCCTCTTCTGCTTCCGTTAGAAAACTAAACCATTAAGCGGGGGAAAAGGTGCCTTAGGCCAGCGAGCTGGAAAGGCTTGTAAAGTCAGAGCGGAATTGCACAGCCGAGTGAGGAAGAGGAAGTCAGGTGGCTAACAGCTGAATCAGCACCGCAATAAAGGAACGCGAGGAAGCGGTCAAATAGAATTTCATACTTGCTGGCTTTCTTCATTTTTGATTTTGCAGTTCTACCTCTCTTCAGTTTTTGCTTTCCCACAGGCTCTATGGATTTGGTATCCTCTTCCTCTTTAGTTGGAAGCTCCTGGGTTAAGGAAACAAAAACGTTGCTCATGCACAAGTTCTTACACTTCTACAGAATACAAATGAACGTTTCTTTCAGGAAGTCCTGACAAAGTTACTTCCAAAAGCATTACAAGTTCTCTCCGCAAAAACAAACCTTCCGTCTCAAATTATTGCACCATCCTAAAAGTTCAGATTCGGAAATTAGCAGATAACACACCAAGTAAGTTTAAAGCAAGCCACTGTGCCTTCTGTAAAAGGCAAAGCAATGCTTAGTCATTCTTGACTTAGATTCAGAACTGATTTTTGCAGCTAGTTTTCAGGAAGGAAAGAACAAATTGTTGACTTGATGAATTTAAAGCTCTTAAGATCTAAAGCTTTTTAGATACGCTTTCAAAGAAAACGGCAAGGCATTGCAAAGTATGACTTGAAGAAGCAGCACAGAGCAAAAAATCAAGGACATGAGACAACTAGAGCTTTTACTTACAGCTTCTTTCACACTTTGGGAAGTGGCAGACACATTTTTTCTCCTTGACCTCAAAAGAGGGGGTGAAAAGACAAATTCAGAAGACAAGTCCGGGTCTAAATCCTTCAACTGCACAGGATGGTCTGCTTTTCCAGCTAAAATGACAATGTATCGTTAACATGCACATACGTTACACAGAAAGGACAGTGACATTAAATTATAGCTGATAATCAAGAGCACAATATCTTCCTGAAAGAAAAGGTCCAGTCAGGTTTATAAAAACACTCCATGTGGAGATACTTTTCCCCTAATAACTGCCTCTTGGAATCCCTTCTTCTACAGGAGGTCGTGCAAGAAAAATGAGCCAGTGCAGTGATTTCACCTGCACTTACATAATCAAAGATATTATGCTCAAGAGGCATCAACTGTCCTTACACAACTCAAAAACAATCACAGTCTAATAAAAGTAAAGCTATGTGCAGAAACTTCACTAAGTATATGCTCACAAAAGAACAATCACATAATTAAAGAGCTGTAGCGTTTGTTGTGCGATGCAGCTCCTTTCAAGTTAAAAACTGAACAGAATTTGGAAGCAGGTCTCCTTTACTTCTCCTGTAGTGGGGGAAAGGGATGGCTATCAGGTATTAACAGATACCCTCCAGTTTTTGAAACTGACAGAAATTAATCTCATGCAAAGAATTCAGATTAAATTTCATTTCACTCTACTTAGACCAGCCTCCTCCTCTGTTTCCACCACAACTAGTCAGCCAGTCACGTAGAGTTCAGAGAAAAGATGAATTTCCTCTTTCCACATTTTTAAATTTTGCATGCTTACATTCTTCACAATACTTAAAGCCATCCTTGCAGTCTGTTTTGTGTAGTTTACAAGAAAGCCATATGCCCTATTTTGTGCACGCCCACAAGGCACCTACCTTTAAATTTCTGCGTCAGCTTTGTCAGAGGAGGAGAGAAAACGAAGGACTCCTGTTCCTCAAGAGAGGGCTTCTGGTGCGTGGCAGTTTTGCGGGATGTGGTTCTTGTAACACGGTCTGTCCAAGTTCTTGATCTTTCATTGTGTCCTGATGGGTTTATGTCTTCAAGCAGCAGAGGCGTGCCATCAGGTCCTGGGGGAAAGGCCTCCTCCCCTGTGCTCTGCTCCAGTATCAATTGTCTCTTCCTGCCCCGACGCCCCGTCCTCGCTGTACTCCTGGGTGTGGCCGATCCCTCGTTGGGCTGTGCAGGCGTTTGCTCATGAGTATCCATTTTTCCTGGTTTAGCCTGTGGAACTCTTCTTGTTCTTCTCTTAGGAGTATCAAGGACTTCCCCTTTCCCACCCGCGTGTACGTCTTCCTGAGCAGAGGTAGATTCTGTGTTTGCCAAGAGACTTTGTGTCCCCCTCCTAGCACTTCTTCTAGGAGTGAGAGCAAGTTTGAATTCTGTTTGAGGAAGCAATGATTTAGACAGATCAAGGTCAGAAGTTTCAGAAACTTCTGACAAACTTATCTTTCTTCTTCTGCCTCTTGTAGTTGGCACGGGTAAAAGGAGTTGGTCATGAGGCTGCACCTCCTGATCCTTGACAGTATTCTCAGTAAGCTGTAAATTAACACTTTTCAGTTTTCTTGCACTTCTGCTGGGGCTGACTGCTGTTTTTATCCTATGATGAGTGTCAGCCTGGCCAGTTTCTTCATCTCCTGCTGAGCTTTTTCCTCCTCTAGTCCTTCTGGAAGTAGCAGAACCAGTAACGCTACCTTCAGCAGGAGAAGTTCCCTCAGTAGCCTCTTCCAAGAGTTCAGATGCAGCTTCCTTTGCTCTCCTTAATCCTCTTCTTGGAGGAACGGCTACGGACTGCGCGCTGACGGACAATCTTTGCCCATCGGATTGGCTACTTTCTACTTTTACTAAATTAGCCACTTTAGGCTTCCTCCCTCTCCTGGGAGTAGCAGGGGTCACAGGCAGTTGCCCCTCTTGAGCATTTCCTTCTCTCTGAAGACTAGAAGTCTCAGGTGCTTCCTTTGTTCGCCTGGTACTTCTCCGAGGAGACAGTCCAAACAAAACTGGTTTGTCTGTCTTCCGTAGCTGCTGATCGCCCGCCAATGGAATACTTAGACTTCTACTCAGTTGACCCCTTGCGCGCGTTCGAGGAGTGGTGACATACTCTGCTTGATGTATGCCGGGTTCCTCTTCCACTCCTTCTGGCACAGTTGTTAAGGGGGCTTTTGCCTTCTGGAATCGAGTTACCTTTTTACCTATGGTTTCATGAATTGATTGTTCTACAACCTCAGATGTAAACTCTTTACTTCTTGTGTCTTTGATTACATCCAGTAAGTTCTCAGCAATAGCTACCTTAATGGGTTCAGGCACATACGGGAGTGACTCGGCAATGTTTTGAGACTCCTGGTCACTAGTTACAGTGGACACTGAGTTTGTAGCGTGTTCTTCCTTTTCAGTATTTCCTAAATCGTCCACAGGTTTTTCCTCTGCTGTCGTGCCAGCCGGTTTAGAGGCATCTACTAAGGAAGGGTCTCCTATCTCCGCTTCACCTTCTTCTCCTTCCAAGACTAAAGTAAAGTTACTCTGAGATATGAAAAGCTCTCCATCTCCCTCAGCTGCATCACATTCGCTCTCTCTACTGTCAGGCAAATCACACGCAAAACGTCGCTCTATAGTATCGTAGCTGTATCGAAGATTGCCTGACGGATGTAGTTCACTAAAGGGTGACGTTTCAGGTGCTTCCTCGGAGCTTTGTGCCTTAACCGCACCATCTTCAATAACCTAAAGTTAAAAAATGTCTGTTAATGCACTATTAATTACCAAACAGACTAGCCTGAAACTGAGCTCCATGGTGAAATGTTGCTCCTCCTTTCAGATCACCGCTGAATGTAAACTTAGAAACATACAGCATACTCCCTTCTACAGATAAAAGCTTATGCGCGTAAGGGACAGAGAACAGAGCATTCCGTGTATGCAATCACATGCTCCGTCTGTGAGGTTTCTGGTCATGGCTAACGACTGGCCACCACCCGCGAACACACTGAGCATTTCACAATGCAAGCTGTATACACACCTGGCTGTAATCGTCTCACTGCAGTGCTGACTACAAACCCACACAGGGTGCCTGACTCGGCATCTAAGAGCATCTAACAGGGCAAAACACAGTTATGCCCCCAAAGCTTAAAGTTTCAGCCATGACAGTTGTGACCGCAACACTTGGTCGCACTGGCCAGGCGTCACATCCGACAACTCAACGCTGCGCCTTAAGCAATCGCTTGGATTGCAGGAGACAACACGTGCATTCTAAATACCTCCATCCCAGGTTTTGTAGTTCCCTGTACTGAGCAATTCTTCTTCCCTGCTGGATCCACGTGACAGTCTCAGGCTTTTTTGTTGAGAACAAAAGTAGTATCTGTTACTTATTTCAAGTGACCCGGGTGGCCAAGACAATTTATTCCCTGTGTAAAGACCTTTGCCCAACCCTCTAAGTTGTAGTGCTAGCCAACGACGGCAGAAGGAAGAAGCCACTCAACAGGAGCCTCCATGCAATCTGCTTATTTGCTTGCCTCCTGCCTTGCCAGAAGTCGCTAACGCATCCCATCGTAGCAACGGGCCGTGCTTCAAAACTAAATTCAAGAGATACTAGTCTGCATAAACTCTCCTTTTGTGCTTACAAATCTGCAAACAAGAAAGCAGTGGTACTTTGTCCTAAACTCAGTGAAGGCAGGCGAGCCAAAAACACATGTTCACATGTAAATCAGTAAGGACCAGGTGTATCAGAAGCAGAAACACTTGAGACATTTCTGTGTGCCTTCTGACTGTCGGTACGGCAGGACCGTCCTCAATCTGCAACGTGTCTCCTATTTTGTAGAAAATGGGAAAATAGTTTACTTACATTAAAGTCGTCAGTTTTAGGAAGATTGTTGGAAACAGTTCTTTCTTCCTGTGGAAAAGCAACATTTTCTTCAGCTTCAGCTGCTTCTAGGTTATGTTCTTTAGGTAAATCCACACACTTCCCCTCCAGGTGATTTCCTGAAGGAGTACTGACCACATCCTCACTCTCAAGGATGCTTATCACACCTGGAAGAGATTTATATCGTTTTAACCTAACTGCTATAAAGAGGACACAGGTAGTAAGAGAGGGAGCAGGGGCCAACAATACAGCTCTCCATCCTGCCACGCCTATTGGGCTTTCTCCAAAACTAGAAGCCAGAACTACCTATCTGGTAGTGGAGGCAGCCCCACAATAAATTTACAACAGGAAGGGGAAAATCAGCTGGCAAGTCCATGGAGAGAAACAACAGCAGAGCAAAGGGCGGCTGGAAGGGCACACTGATAGCTAGTTATTCTTCACAGCCTGAACACCAAGCATGCATCCTCTTTTAAGGTAGTAACTCAAGCAGCAGATCCCATAGCTCACAAATTACTAGTGGTGCACAACATTAAAACAAACACTGATGTCTCCTTCTAATATTGGAAAATCTACCAGTTTTCTCAATAGCTTTATCAAGAGGAGGAACATTCACTATGCATTGCTCTACAGGGACTTTCTTTGAGTTTAATTACAGTTAGCAGAAACACGCTAGTACTACTTCCATCTGAGAGACCTGTAGCGGTACGGCAAACTACACATTGTACTTCAGGACTTTAATTACTCGGCTGCCTCAGCTCACGTAACATCTCCAACATACTGTACATACGTTGGCTGTCTGCCTCCGGGGACTCAGAACGCTGCGGATTTGTTACAGCTGGTGTGGCTGCTTCTTCTGGTGCAGAGGACATTTTCCACTCCTGGCCGTTTGTTTCACTTCATGGATAGAAAGAGAGAAATTCGTCATCATTGAAGAGCTTCACAGATCACTTTCTCACTGTAAAGTCTTCAAGTTCCAAAACAGAAACAACGAAGAAAAGTCAGGAATTCCTTTACCAACCTAGCTACAGTCATTTTTATGCAATGAATTCAGTACTTGCCATTCTTCCCAGCTGTCTAACGCTAGATAATAACCTAACAACAGAGTCGTATTAAAGAATGATGTGTCATTTGGCTTCTGTAGGAAGAGTGCAACTGCTATATTGGAGGTTTAGGACAAACCAAACAGAAGTTTGTACCAGTTTGTATCAGCTGCCCCTGGAAATTAAGGGTTATGTTCTCTCTTTAGTACTCAGCATTTGCAGCTTCTAAAGTATCTGGTGAGAAAACTGCTTCCCTTCCCAGAAACAAATAGATGCTAGTCGAGCACACACAGCACATATAGAAAGTAAGTGGACAAAATGCTGCCAGGAAGTATCCAAACCCCCAGATGAACCCGCTAACGTTAGGGGAATCTCAGGTGTGATGTTTAGCTACACCATTTTCAGACAAAAGCAGGGCCTATGTTCACAGTATCTGTCCTGAGGAATAACCCTCAAACTGTAAAAAGGTTTATATAGCCTGTTCAATGAAGAAATCTTTATCACCATGCTTTATCACCATGCTCTGGGGTCTGCAATGATTTGAGGAAAAAACAGGCTCAAACTGGCAGCGGGTCCATCCGACTTATAGTCAAGCCAAATTAGTTCTGTTCGCAGACAGAAATGAACAGAAAAGCTGTTCTATGGAAGAACACAGGAAAGAACCAAGACCAGGTCAAAATCAGAGTTTTCAAACACAGGAAAGCCAGCACTTGCATGTCGCGTGAGCCCAGAGATGTACCTGTGCTATAAGCTTACCTTTCACTTGCAGTCCCAAAAGTAGCAGCCTCAGCAGCTTCGAATGCCGAGTGACCATCCTCAGGAAGGGGAAGGCAGTCAGCATTTGAGTCTTCCACAAAGCCTACAAAAACAGACAGAGGGAACACTTCCCTGTTGCACTCGGCTTCATTTCTTTTAAAATGCTCACATGACTTTGAAGCGAGCCTTTACGCATTTCATCTAGGACAGTCACCTAACTAAAGAACGCTACCAAGGCTTCAAACGCACAGGAGGTCTGAAGTCTTCTTCCCAACAAAACAAGAAGTGTGATGTGTCATTTCAGTCAAGAAGACAGTGACCACTGATACTCCGTCCACAAACTAAACTTGATATGTTACTCTCCCAGTACTTCAGAAAACACCCCTCCTTCCTACAACTGGGAAGTAGGTTTTCTTATTTCTCTTTGGACATTCATCTCATTCCAGCAACACTTCCTTCCTTTCTTGACTCCATTTCCCCTTTTGTACAAGAATGCATCTAAGGTCTTGTCTTGTTCTTTTCTCTAGTGACTGACCGGTGCTGTTGAAACCCAACTACTTGCTAACCTGTTTTTATCTCAACAGGTTCGAGTTTAGAAACATCCTCCTTTTCTTCTTTGTTTCTAGTGCCTACCTTCCTCCAGAGCCAGCGACTACCTTTGCACACAGTGTGCGGGGCTGGGATAATACTGCGAGCTGAGGCCAAACAAGAGCTATACAGACGGCCCTCTAATCCTTCCAGAGTACTGAAATTGTACACAGCTCTCTGTGCCACCAATGACAAAGTTTCTTCAAAAAGTTATTCTTTAATGATTAGTCCCTTATGATTATTTTTCACGAAAAGCACCTTTGATTTCTTGTCCAAATACTGGACGTCTGAAATAGGGCAGGCAGATGTTCTGGCCCGTCTTACTGGAAACGCTCAGAACTGGAGAATCCCTTTACCATTGTACATGGAGTCTGTATCTGGGCACTTCTGTTACTTAAAAAGAAAAGGAGCTGCGGAACTCCAGCAGCCACAATCATTCTCTCCAGGATCCTCCAGAATCACCTCAGACTTAGGCCTAAATCAGGCTGCATATGATGCACTCATACTGCAGTTTACACTCAATGCTACAAACTGCCTCTTCTAATCTGCCAGTAGACCTGCTCATATGAGCACACCCTCAGCAGCCGGACTGGCTTGAGTGAGCTGAATTGAGCTGAATTCCCAAAGACCAACTGAAATGGGTTTGCAAAAGGCTGCATTTGAGGTAGGAGATGAGCAAGCATAGGTGTCATGAGAAGCAGATACACAAGCAGACCCACTTCCAGAAGAGAACATGCGGCCTACAGCAGTACGCCTAAAACATAACCAGAAGCCTAAGGTTTCAGCTCGTCTCCCTCCCAAAAATTCCCACTAATCACTGCTGCCTCTCAGCTGCAGTTACACACCAGAAACGCCAGCCAAAAGCAGGATATGTTCATAATGTCCATGATACCTAAAAAAGGACTCAAACACACCGTGGCAATTTTAAAAGCCTAGGACAAGGACATGCCCGGGACACTTGTGAACGCTCATCATTAACTGTTGCCCTCATCAGTAATTTAAGCTTTTGACGACACTTGAAAAATTCAGAAACTCAGGGTATCATAGGACGAAACACACCAGCTTCTTCTCTCAGGTCTGGTGAATCTGGTTGCTCCATCTGGAAAGGTTTCTCTTCAACCATTTCACTGTCTTCTTCCTTCCCCAGCTCTTGAAAATCGGCAGTTTCTTCAGTGGAAGAGTTAGCTGGTTTAGCAGCTATGAAGATGACATCGTCTTCAAAATCGCCAGGTGACTTTGCATCGTGATACTCCAAGGTTGTTTGGTCTGACCTGGCAGAGACGTTACTATTTTCTTTGCTGGCGTCCATCATCTCCAAACCATCTCCAGGTATGCTTTCTGAAGACTCTTCCATTTCAGCACCATCATCCTCAGGATTGCTCAGAGTAAACAGAGTTGCTTGAGCTCTACTTTCAGACCAAGCATCCTCCGTCACTCCATGATGATGCTCGCATGAAGCTCCAGATAGTGCTTTGTCATCTTCTGTTGCCTTTTCCTTTTTAAGAAGAAAAAATATCATGATCAGTAACATGCATTTGCTTTCTGTGGAAGCAAGGAAAAAAGAAAAAGCAAACATATACCGATGTCTGTCAATGTTACAAGTATCAGCTCAAGCAAGGCGCTACAGAATTAATTCTCATTCTAGCACCCTCTTCGCTTTTAAAGACAAGTGCAAAAATTAATCACGCTTTTGACCGCTTGTTGAGGTTCCACGACCTTGGAGAATTAAGATGAAGTGGGTCTTGTAAGGGCTTGCTTATCCTGTCACCTCAAGGCTGTTCACTTACAGGGTTCACTACTGTGTTTTCAACAAGAGGGAGCTTTGCATACCTAAAACGATAACTCAAGGCTTCTCTTCTTTTATGCTTGCCTCTTCAACTTGTGTGCACTACACTACCAAAACACTGTAGTGTTCACTATGCCTGTAGCACGGAACAAGTACATTACTCCGGCCACACCGCGCGATTCGTAACACCTTCAAAGAGGAGAGAGCGCCGCTTGTTACGGTTGAGTCGCTCTTTGTAACAGGCAATAAATGTGTAATAAAAACAGAGTCTGAGAATTTGCTAGAACGTGTACGGCAAGCTCATACACGTAGAGAGTAGCACGTGCCCCTGTTCTGCCCCTGATTTTGGTACGTCACTTGGGCAACTGCATGAGGAGCTGAATCAGGGAATCCAACTGACAGAGCAAGAGGAGGAGTAGAAGGGGGCAACTTTCAGATGGACCAACTTCATTTGACAGCTCTACGAGTGCGAGCCCTGGTGCAAGGCAAGAAAGAAAACGGAGAACTTTAGGGATGGAGAACAGACACCAGTACAGTTCTCTTCAGCAGGAGTCTATTCTTGCCACAATTTAAGCAAACACGGCCTTGCGAGAAGAGAGCCTGAAATAAATGCAGCTCAGGGCTTCTGTTGCTTTCAGAGGTGTTTCATTCACAAAGCTTAGCAAACCCAGACAAGTGGCTCAGTCTATATTCCTTACCTTCCTGCCATAGCACCACCTGAAAGGTGCAGTGGGAAGATGACCTAGCAATCTGGAACAATCCCAGCTCCTAACAACACCTGAGTGAAAACCGCCAAGGGCACCGGCGTTTATGATGAGGATGTTCCTGCAGGCACGTGATGCTACAGAAGGTCTAACAGAACCTTTTCTGGACCAAATTCAGGTCTGCCGTCCTGATCTGCAGTTCCAAGTCTCAACAGGACAGAAGGAGTTTTGGCAAATGTGAAAAAAATCTAAATCAAATCACAGCCTATAAAGCCTTTCACTCCCAAAATCAGTAACTAAGCCCAGCTTACCCCAACAGTCCATTTTGCAGTCAGGTTCTCTTCCCTGAAAGATATTCTTGGTTCCTTTGCTCGTAGCGGAGGAGTAACTGATCGCCCTGGAGATGCAGAGGGAGTTGCTAGGGGTGTGGTGCGAAGGCTGGATCTGAGAATGGACTGAGGAGTAAACCCAGCAAACCCAGAAGCAGATGTGGCCAAAAGTTTAGCTCTCTATCAAAAGAAACAAAGATATTTAATGTGAAGCCAGCTAAATCCTCAAAAAGAAGAATTCACTTGTTAAAAGTATTAGTTTAAATTACAAACTGAGTTTGTAGCAGCAGGGAGGACAAAGTTTAGCCTCCGCGCTGCTCTTTTTCCAAAGGTACGAAAATCTTCATGATGAAAACCCATGGTTTTTAGGTTTCTTCTGGCTTTGGTTTAGGTTGGTTTTTTTGTTTTGGGTTTTTTGGGTGGCTTTTTTTTAAAAATGCCAACACAAAATGTCATTTTTCAAACTAATTTCCTGAGAAAACAAGGATACGGCATCTTGTCGTCTGCAACCTTATCTCCCATCCCAGCACCTTTTGCAATTTCTACACTGTTCTTCTACAAGGCATACAACCTCAAAGGTTACCCCGGATAGGGTCACTGGAAACACTGCCATGCAAAATGGCCTGCAGCAAACCAATAGCGACAGCTTGTTTTATCACTAATCATTCAAGCCGCGCACTAGACTAGATTAAGTGGCGCTGCCGTAAAAATACCTACACACCTTCATCTAGAAGCATTCATGGTCTTCTTACCTCAGCTCAACAAAGATTTTTCCACAATTGAAAGGGTTTAAAAGGAGCATAAGGAAACTACCTGAATGACATGGACAATATTTAATGAGAAGTAAAAGGTTACAGTTCAGAGAGATCACGGCTATGTCGCTCACAGGTAGGCAAAGGCACAAAGATCAGCACCACAAAGATAGGTCGGGTGTTATTTCCTTGCCGGGTGCAGAGTTTGATGCAGTGAATGGAAACACAGTTTCACACAAACCATTAATAACTAAAATCACTGCAAAAAGCCATCACTGAATTGGACAGAGACTGACATCACTCCCTTGTCATTCACCTCACGGCATTAAGAAACTGAAGCATGGGCATTCTTCCTGGTAGGTATCCAAGTCAAACTACACAGAGCTACCCAGCGCTTGCTTGAGTAACGAGATGGATCAGCTACAGATTGCACCTTCAGGTATCCAAGTATATTGGAAAGTCCAATTTTAACTCGCTTTCTTACACGCAGTAAAAACAAGCGTATTTCACAAAGCTACGGGACAACGTGCATACTGCAATTACGTTAGAACTCAGATTTCCCTCTTCAAGACAGTTCCCAACGTGCTGCTTCCAAAAGGACCGTATACACAATAACCACATGCTTACTGAAAATACTCCACCACTTGAACCCAACAGCGTTTGTGTTAAATACTTTGGCGGTTTCGTTTAAGCAAACTTCACAGGCTTTTGGTTTGGTTGGTTGTTACCGGGTTTTTTAAATACAGACCTTGACCACAAGAGGAGTCCTTAGTAAATTCAGCTCTGATGCCGCTGAACAGTTCTTTTGTGAGATGGAACCGTGCGTATTTGAATTCAATGGGCTGGATGCCATGAATGAAGCCGGAGCTGTGCATGGTGACTGCCAGATACCGCCCTGTGCTGCAGAACAGGAAGGAACAGGACGAACCACCAAATCCAGCAATCTGTTAAGATACACAATTTAGGATATGAATAAAGAAAACAAAAAAATCATGCTGACTTCAAGAAAGCTGGGATGATACAAAACAAAAACATTCAGTGAACAGGAAACACAGGGGAACCCTCGCTGTTGGCGAGATGTACCAGGCCCGTGAAGGAGTTACAGGCATCTTCTTTCTTTTTAATTGTTTCTTTACATTTTGTACTTCACTTCCTAAATCACTGCTTCTGAGGCAAGAGTCATCCAAGTTTAAGTTGCACAAGTGATGTAGTGCTCATGTCAGAAGAAAATGCATCTACATTCCAATGCTGGCACCACTTGAGAGTCTCCACTGAGCCGTATCCCTAAGTTGACCTTTTCTTTAACAGAGACAAGCCTAAATGCAAACCGAACACTTTGCAGCAAGCACAGAAAATACACACACACAGACACATACGCTTATGTATACGTGAGGAGCAACACCTTGCTGAAATATTCGTTCTGTACATCTACTATACCTGGAACATTTTTGCGAGATTTTTGTGACTGGTGTCCCAACAAACGCATCGCGCAACTCTGCCTCAGGGAGAGGATGTGTTATGGCTGGTGGTTCTGTAACTCTAGGACTAGAAGTAAAAGGAAAATGTAACTGACCTTCATTCCCCTGGAGACCAAATATACCAGAATTCACAAGAACTCACCTTTATTTGACCACACCACCTGTCGGAAAACCATCTGACAACTAACAGCCTCTTTCCTGCTCCTGCTAATTCTGCCTGGTTTTAAGTAAAAGAGGCAGAAACGAAGCAGAAACTGGGCAGGAAGTGGGAAAAGATTACGATTTGGTCACACGCCCAAGCCTATCAAGATCTGTCCACCAGCGGCTTGATGGTAATCATAGTTTTAGCTGCAGCTGTCTTACATTGTGTAAACACATTTACCGTGATGTAAAGAGATGTATTTGCAACACAAAGACTGTCATGGCAGAAAAACCCTCTCTCCAAATGTTACGCTAAGACGCATTGATGCCTGAATGGTGCGTTTTGTTTGGCTTTTTTGCACTTCCACCGCTTCAGTCAGGTGCACCTCCCCTCCAAAACACTAACAGAATTCTAACGGATTTTTCTCTCTCTCTTTCTCTCCAAGCACGTAGCTCAAGACTAAACCTCGTTCAAAGGCTGCTTACCTATCGTACTGTGAGCAACTGGGTTTCTGCTCACTTCCTACCCACACGTCGCCAATTTTGGACAACATGTTACTGATGAAAGTTGCTCTTGTCTGCACATTTCCTGCACGAGCTTGTTTCGTTACTGTCGATAATGGCTTTGGTCTTGCGACTGTAAAGCAAGAGGGGACAAAATTAGCAGCCTGTGTAATCCAAGCAATGGTTAGTTGTCCATTCTATTTCCCCTCCCCTAAAAATTACCTGCTCTTAAGACCGATGAAGGCAAATGGTAAGGCTTGGCTCTCTCTACAGCCAGCTTCCTCTGAATTCTAGGAAGGATCTTCCCATATTGGCCTAATATGGAATTTCTGGCAAGCGCTCTCTCTCTCAAGCGAGGATCATGATCATTCTGATGAATGAAAAACCCAAAGCAAAAAGTTCACTGATTACAAGGGATTCATCGCACAGAACTCTCGCTGCTATTGCTAATTAGCGAATACATTTCCTCTACAGATGTAGTAAGACACATCCACTGCACAGAACAGCAGCAAGCTCAACCCATCAGCACACACCAGTTTCACCCAGTATTTTTAGCAGAGCGGAAGGAAGACTAGAATAATAACAGGACCTACGACTTTAAGTAAAACAGTTCTGGCACCCAGCACAGCCGTATTCTGATACACTTGATAGCACCTGCAATTGTTAAATGGCTGACAACATAGCAGGCTTTCCCTTGTTTTTCCTGAAACGCCGCTGACCGAGACAACTGAATACAGAGGGCAGCGGCCCATTACGTTGGACAAAAGGAAGCCGGTATTGGAACGACGAAGAGAAAGCTACCTACACGCACCTTCCGGCTGGATCAAAGTTTTCAAGTGCACGAACTAAAACTTCCAAAACCACCCCATGGCTTTGCTTCGCTGGAAAACTATGCTTCCGGAAAAGCGCAAATATGTCACGGATCCACAACGGAAGTTCACCTAACACAAAATTTGATCTGGCTATTTTG
This sequence comes from Phalacrocorax aristotelis, assembly GCF_949628215.1. Lineage (NCBI taxonomy): Eukaryota > Metazoa > Chordata > Aves > Suliformes > Phalacrocoracidae > Phalacrocorax > Phalacrocorax aristotelis. The sequence continues at coordinate 119,597,677 of NC_134278.1, read as the reverse complement.
AGATACAGAAGTTGGATACGAATTTCTGTCCTAAAAGTGGTAAAATGAACGTTGTGGAATTGCAGAGCTCACGCTATGACTTGGGGAAATAAACAAGAAACACCCCAAACAACCCACAACACCAATTTTACCCATGGATTGGCATCCAGGCGGCTCTCAGCTAGAGAAATCTAGTTGCGTGCAAGACACAGGAGATGACGTACAACGTACTCGTCATTCCGCGGCAAGGAGCGACACAAACAACTTTCAGTAATCTAAACCATACATGGCATACGTCTCCGAATAACTGACTGGTAAGATTGGCTGACAGGAGAGATTATATATAGAGATATATATATATATTTATTCCTCAGATGCAAACAAACTCTTTTAGTGGAGTCAGCAAGGGTCTGTACCATTTGATTTACAACATCACAGGGTACCTCTGGAGTAGTGAAAGATCTTGGTCAACTTTTACATTCAGCTGTAACGTAAGGTGTAGAAACCCATTCCTAGCATTTCAAAGAACGGTGTGAAAAACAAAGCAGGATTTTTACTGAGTACTACCAAAACCGGTTAGTAACACCTAACAGGAACTCGCACGCTTGACAGCACTTTTGCCCTTACCATAAGATTAGCCTTCATTGACTGGTTCAACTGTAGTGCTGCGATATAGTTGGCACGCTGCAGATGGTGGACTAAAAGAATTTCTTGATTCTGAACACCAGCATTGGTCTGCAAAAACTTCTCCAAACACTTCTGTGAGAAACAGCACATTTCAAAAAATGTATTACGATTCTGCCTCTTCTCTTTCCAAAGAGACGATGAAGATTTGCTTCTGGTCCACACTTACTTGTTCAGTGTCTGTGAAAGGCAGCTTCAGTAATTCTTCCATGAGTCCCATCTCCTGACAGACTTCATACATGTGCTTTAATAGCTCCTCTACGTTCACCTTAGTGGCGTGCTGCTGCAACAGACCCCAAGCCTCCACCATGCACCTGTAATTGTTTTTTTTATTGAGACGTAAAGGAACATGAGTAGTATAACCAGAAAGATGCCCCACAATTATTCTATTGCAAGTTTAAAGGAAATTTAAGGGATCGTGATTTCTATCACTTGTTCTCCACCTTTCACAATATCGGAATGCAAAAGGGTGGGAGAGCTATTTCTTTACCTATTGGACAACAGCACAGTGAGGAAAAGCTGCACTTCACTATTGCTTGAGATTGATGGCTTCATCATCTGCATGTATCTGAGGGCTTGCCTCTGCTCTCCTCGGCACATGAGGGACTGAATAATTCTCACATGTTGCCACGACACAGTTTTGATTGTAGCTGGATGAAAGAGCAGGGCCAGGGAATTCTGTAGAAGTTAGAGATCAGGTTTATTAAGATACATACATACACACATGCACCCAACAACAGTATTCAAAAGTTTCTTAAGTCAGGGTGGAGGTCTGTTAAACAAACCTGGATGATGGCTAAACAACGAAATCCTTGCTACAGGACAGGTAGATATAAATTCTTAAGCATTTGCAGAAGAAAATTCAGTTAACCGTACAGAACAAAGTCAGTCCTTTAAAGGGAGTAATGCACCCTCTTCTAGGTTAACCAAATCTCTGTATGCAACCATCACTCCTTATAAACGCAAGTTATTCTCCCAGGCAAACATGTTTGATTAACGTCGTGACAGGCAAAGAACAACCCTCAGCATCAGAAAGGACATGATTTAGGTTGAAAAGTCACTTTTGCAGTCTTCTGTCTCAGACCGCAAAGCTAGGATCGTAGTTTTAATCCTTCAAGTACCCAAACCACTCTTTTTGAGAAAGCGCTCAACTGCTCAGGTGAAAACAACCTAAACGGGCAGCTTCGACAAGTCACATATCGAGCATCAGTAAAGCTGATTTCTTCATTGTCTTAATCAATTTCCTGTCAAAGTAATTACAACTAAATTTCAAATCGTCGTTTTTTGCTGAAGATGCCACAGCAGTATCACAGAAAGCGCTTCTAACGTTTTATCACCTGTTGTTAGCTAGGCACCCGTTTTTGAAAATCACTGTATAAATCACAGCTTTGCACTGCAATGGATGCCTACCCAACCGGTAACGTACGTACTTCATAATCGTTGTGATCCAGAAGCCAAAAGCCTTGAATAAGCTTCACAAGACCCCAGGGGATAGCAAAGGCAGTTGGGAAGGAGTCAATTGAAGTTTCCCTTTTATTCGGAAGGGAATGCATGATATCCAGCAGCAAGTAAATTGTCTGATACCAAGCATCTAATTAAGGCTAATAAATTTGCCAGACCAACAATTTATCACATTACCTTTAGAAAGACAAGGAAATGAGACTATAGAAGCCGTGGGAAGCAGAAAATACTCATGAATTAGTCTTGCCCGTTTATGCCAGCATTACCTGAAGAGAGTCAGGTCCTAACAAGAAAATTGCACTCTGAATAAATAACCAGAAAGGAAGACTCTCTGATTTCTGCAAGGCATTCAAAAAGGTCACCTTTAGATATTTAAATGCTTCCGTTCAGAACTCAGGCTCCCTCTTTGAGCATGGGAATGCCCAACGCTTAATTATTAAAGCAAACAAATTCTACACTTGGTTTTTTCCCTTGTTTCCAGCGTATATAAACCAATGGAAATTAGGGCGTCCTTACAACACAACTTTGCTCGGAATGATCAAAACTGGATTTAAAGCAGTATGTGGATCACTCCGTGGTAGTGCCATTTCCTCTTTCTGACACCCGTTTTTAGGGACTGTTCTAATAAGACAGCTCCAGGGCACAGCAGTTTTTAAACCCCTTGCTCTCTAGTCTTCCCTCTCGGGTCAGGCAACGAACAACAAAAGCCATTCTGTACATTTCAGCGGCTTAAAAATTAAGGTTCTGCCCAATGACTTGTCTCTCCCTCTCTGTTGGTTATCCTGCGTGCCTGCACTCTTCACAGAACAAAAGCAAGCCCTGTTAGCTGGGCTGGAAAATGGATGATTTTGGCAAAAAACAGGTCCCGGTAAACCACTGTTAGAAATCCTTTTGCTCTGAAACGCCACGCTTTAGTGCATCGTTCGAGGAAGCAGCCATTTGCTACAGGCATGGGTGCCTTGAAAAATCAGAAACTGCGTTTAAAGTTTGAGAAGAGCTAAGGGAGATTTCCATCCTTAACATTCTTTAGGAAACCTGTTTCCTCATATCAGAAAAGACCTTGCAACAAAACATTAAAACAAAAATAATCCTAAAAGATCCACAGTACAAAGAAAGGAAACAATGCAACTTGATTCTAAACTAAATGTTTTCACTGGCATTGTGTTTGAAGCATCGTTTAGAAAACGTATTAAACACGTAGGTGGCAACCATTTCAGAGCACCGATGTGCATATCACGAGGGTGTAACAGAAATAACTCGAAAAGGATACAATTGCATGCTTGTAGCTTTCTTCAACGCTTTCGAGCAAATAGAGATCCAGCAGTGCCTGAAATGAAGAGTTAGAAGTTTTTTAGAAACTCCTCTCTTTGATAAATCATTGGCTTTTGGGGAGGGGTGGCCTGGGGGGAGGTGGGGTGGCGGTGGTTCTTTTCAGTGAACGTAACACTCACATGTAAACTAGCAGGTGGATATTTCCCAGTTCCTCCTCCATCTCTCTGCCACAACTTCTCAACTTGGTCTCCTAACTGGGAAACCATTCCATCGATCATCAAGCAGTCAGAATCCCATTTTCCTCTGCAACAAAAGGTAGCAAGGATTTGGACAGAGTAAAACACTAATTCCACCCTCTCAGTGTAACAGATTGCCTCCAGTCAAAAACAAACAAACCAGATGGGTCCGTACACGCACCGTTCCAATTACAGAGGGCTGCCCTTTCAAACATTACATTCTTCAAAACCCCATCACACTCTCCTGCTGACTGCCATGCTACCCTGTAACTTCCCAATGACAAAAAGCAGAAGCAGCACACCAGACGCCGTGTGCTTCTAAGGAACGCACGAGCCCGTATGTAAGTTACCTGAGAAGTAAGCTAAGTAAGGTGAACTTCAAAGTCAATACCTAACACAGTGCAGCTTCCACCTTAACTCATCTTGCAGCGCCTTGTTCGCAGTGCCACAGCCTAAGCTTCTTTAGGTCCTCGGTCAGTTTTCAGCACAAGTGCCAAAGGAAAATCTAGTCTCACCTAATACAAGGCATATCCCCTAGATGCTAGGAAGCTCGTCCAGGAAACAGGGTTCACTTTAGGAAGTGACTTTTATCCAAGAGCCAGCAGAGCGCTTGGTGTGCCAGCTACACGTAACTCTGACCGTCTGCTTAAATTACACAGATGTACAAAAGCCTTTCACTTCCACTTGTGAACGAGTAGCGGAAGCCTCTTTGAATTTCCCTCTAAGTCTTACCTTGATAAACGCTCAAGTTTCTGTCGATGACCAGCGTAGTAGCTCTGAATCAGAGGGTAATTGTAGAAAGGTCTAGACAAATGCATATCCTCATCTACAGGCAATACAGTAAAAGCAAGTTAAAGAAGTAGTATCACATTTTTAAGCTGAAATTTTTGACTAAGACGACAGAAGATCACACAAGCTAAGCATCAAGAAGGACAGGCAAGGCTCTGCCTTTGAAAGAAGCCAATCCTCTTTCTGCCTTTGCTGAAAGACACATAAGGCACAGGACTAGTTATTTCTTTAAAATCCCAAGCATTTCAAGCTCTGGGCGTAAGCAGCTCCTTGAATCGGAGGCTTATCGCTATTGCTAAGAAACCTCCCGGAAAGAAACTGCTTGACGCTTGGACTTGATGATCTTAGAGGTCTTTTCCAACCTGAATGATTCTACGATTCCACGCTTGCATTATTCTACACTATCGAGTTGAAAAAATACCAGTCAAATCTCAACTTCAGCAACAGAACTTCAGCATACGCTGTCACCGAAGCAACACGACTTCTTACTGACAAACATTTACAAAAACATGGCTAAGCACGTGTTCGTAGGAACCACTTACTGGGTCGTCCCCTTGTGACAAATGTAGTACAGTTTAGGCTTACCTAAACCCTCTGGCAGGAGACTCGATCGACAGAACCAGAGGACCACTTGTGCGTACAGAGAGATGAGGCTGGTCACCACCTGCTTATTCGTCAAGTCTGCAAAACCTGAAAAAAGGCATAAGAAGATTTTTGCTATGCAATTCCTTTCATTTTTACAAAACTCCCTTCATCACACTACAGAGAATGGAGAAAAATATCATGGTAGACGTCTTTCCCTTTGCATTTTTCACTCGGTATCACTTCCTTATTTGCAGAAAGAACCCACAATCGCCACCAAAACAAAAAGCAACCCCCACAAAGAAGCAGAGTCACTAAAGGTTAAAGAAAAAAAGGAAAGCCTGAACTATTAAAGCCTCTCATGAAGAAGACACCTCTTCTTCACATGGCAGAGACTTTTACCATCACAAACGGATATTGTCTCTTTCCCTCCATATGCCAAGAGCAATTTGTCATACAAAAAGCTATAGACTGGCAAGCAACTTACTTTACCTGTTACTCATTCATGCTTCCTGTATATTTTTAGTCATGTGCAATACCAGGGTGGCTTGCAATCATAAATTGCTAACTAAGAATCACAGAGAGACATTTCCAGCATTACAACATTCAGCGCCTGTAATTTCAACCCAGTTGCTTACACAGCTTCTTGCTGAATGTAGCCTCCCCTACCCACGTGCACAAACTCCACAACACACTGTTTCCCTGTTCTCCAGGCGTATTGAGTGGCAGTCCCAGCTCCTCCGATTTAGGCCCCTTCTCCCAGCTACCTTTGACTGCCTTCCAATCATCAAACACAACAACTAAAGCTCATGTTTCCACAGTTACAGCCCAAGCATAATTCCGAGCCTTAGGAAAACGTACCCGAGATTTAGAAATACCGTTACAAACCTTTCTCCGTGAGCTCTTGTGCTTCTGTGAGAAAACAGTTTAAGACTGTGCTAAGGTTGCTGAAAAGCAACTGGCAGTGCTGAAGAGACTGTAACGTCTGTGGGTCAATGAAGTTGCAGGAGCCATCAAACAGCGGAACACCTTTTCAAGAAGAAGCATTAAATTGTGAGCCTACAGAGCAATTTCAGAGTTTCAAAGTACACTTCAAGAACCGTGGCCAATATCCTATACCAGCAGACTACTGAATAAGCTCAGCTAGAAAGAATGATTTTACCTTTGCAGAATGACTACACTAGTACTCACATATTTGGTCCAGTTCGTCTTTTGTATAGACCACTTTGTTCCATGTCCACTCAAGAACAAACCGTAAATTAGCAGCAGAACTTGGCTGCTCTTTAAGGAAAAAAAAAAAAAGAGAACAAACCAGAAATGAATCAACAGTTTCAAACTAAAAACCATGCAACATAAACACACGTAACAAGTATTACCTTCAGATGTCCAATGCTTAATGCATCCGGTCAGAAGTTCTAAAGAACCTGTCTGGACAGCGGCTGACAAGACCGCTTCTAGCTGCTCCTCCTAAATGCAACAGACAAAATAAAAGGAGAATCCTACCCCCTTTCAACATCCAAACCAGCAACAGGAAATGTCTGCTTCTAACCGTGCACTCATTCAGACATCACAGTCAATTAGTACACGTACAAGGGATTCCACGCTCCTTCTCTTAATTCTAGCCACAGCCTGGACTACTTGTTGGTCTGAGGAACACAGGAAACTTTTCCTCTGACATGTCAGCTTCCTGCAGGCTAATTCTAATCTTTATTCGCATGCCTCTGCATTACAGCCTCAGTTTACTGAGTTCCAATTAACTCTTCCCAGTACCATCCCCTGCTAACACCCATTACGTGTGTCGTGCATGTAAGTTTGCCATCAGGAATGCACGAAGGGGACAGAACAAACAGAACTCTGCAATGTTTGCACGGAAGCAGTGAAGCCAAGGTCAAGCAGCTTCCTAGACTATGAAGATCTGAAACAGCTCCCACACCCAAAACAGTTATGTAACTTATACATCATACATATATATGTTCTAGAATGAGAGAAAAGAAGTGAAACATCTAAATTCTAAGAGGTTTCAATTTTAAGCTCTTCAAGCACTCTATTTTAAGGTAGTGGGAGTCCTTCAGAAGGGCAACACACAGATCTGCACAGACGCGCGCTACTAAGTAGTAGCTTATTGCAGCTGGTGTCTTGATACTTTTTTCAGGTGAAGGGATCCCCCATAAAATTGGTTTTGGTTTGTTTGCTTGCTTGTTCTTTTTAAACACATCCACAGATATCTTTCCCTTCTAGGTAAAATCTTCCCATTCAAAGCCATCTCTACACATTAGGATAGATATGTGAGCTTTCCATCTTTTTCTGAAAACCGGTTTCAGACAATGCAACACACCGACTACTACTTACGGTGGCAAACAAAAGCCAGACTAGGTTCTAGAGTCTAATTCTGAAATTTGCCCTACTAACATTCAAAAGAAAACCCTGCTAAAATGCCTAACAAGTCTTTGGACGAGGTAGTCACAATTCAGCAAAGGTTATGAAAAAATGTCTTCCTTTCTCAAGTTATTTCCAAACTGGAGTTGACATCAGATCATCCAATTTGACTGTAATAGTCTACATCAGGCTTGCAAAATGAACAGTCTAGGGGCTAGGTCGACTTGCCAAGAAATTCATTTTAGCCACCAGCCTGTGCAGAAGTGCTCTTTGCCCTAACACACGTCCACAAATCTGGTGAAGGATCCAGCAGAGGGGAAGATGAGAGTAGTGGAAACACTACTCTCCCCTTCCGACTAATTGCTCCACTGTCTGATGACTACCTAGCCGGTCATTTAGCTTCGATCCTGCCTGGGTGAAGGTGGCTGGTTCATCCCAAAGGCTCCATCCCTCAGGAAAATCCTTCAGATGAGAGAGAAAGGCTGGTGCACTGCAAAGGGAAAACCTATGAAGGAGGGGAGTGAAGTCACTACGGCGGCACAAAGCAGACAGAAGACACACGGGTGTCTTGAGATAAAGGTGTTTGAGCTGTTGCAGCAGCAAGAGGGCAGCTTAAGAGGAGTAAATTGGGTGACTGTAGCACAAGGCAAAGGCAACAGAGCTGAAGATCTGCTTTGAGAGGCTGCGGAAAAGCCTACTGATGAAGGGAAAATGAGGGGAAGCGGTGACGCAAGCGTCACATAGAGCTGCCAACAGTTAATTGTTTGCTGCAGCCCACTTCCTTGGAAGCAAATGATCACGTACAGTGCAGCAAGTGGATGTTTGCAATAGCTCGCATCCGAGCGAGACACCCCCTTCGTCAGCTCCTGCACTGAACCTAGCGCTCGGAGAAACTGACAGGGATGAAGCTTGTTCTGAGGGAAGAATGCTTTCTGTTGGACATGACCAGCAGCGACTGCGCGCTTCCTTGTCCGTACCTGTGGCACAGAATTAATAGATGGATCCTGAAAGACTGATCTATTAGGGCTGTTCCCTACCAAACGCAGGAGTTTGGATCGAAGAATACTATCGCTTCTGCTAACTAAAGTTAACACCTGCATTTCAACGCAGCCTGCAAATAATATGAAAAGCAGACTTTTTTCACATCTTGTAGCTTCTACAGCCCCGTCAGACAAGAGGGATGTATTTCCCCCTTGACTCCCTGATACGCACTCACCTGACTCAAACTGGATGGCTGGACATCAACTAGTCTCGGAGACAGCAAGCCAGCTACAAGGCACCTATTGTAGCTATCATGGATGGCTTCCCTTATCGAAGGACCGGACTTCTTTAAAAAATTCAAGGTCTGAAACATCAATCAAAAACTTCAGATTAAGACAACGTTATTAATCAGTCCCTAAGGTTCTGGATGACCACCAGGAGAAATAATAGGAACGTTGCCTTCAACTGTCACAAAGCCTGCATCAGTAACACGCTCTAGGTTAGCAATCTGAGTAAGCATTACTATGTAGAGCCTTAAAGACGGCAGCCAAACTAACGGTTCCAGCTTATAAAAACAAAAAAAAAATCCCGCAAAACCAAAACATCAGCCCTTGCAATGCTTAATTACATATTTTCTAGCTCCTCTGCCAATCCACAGGCCTCTCTTCTTCCCTGAACGCTGACACAAAATACATTCCGTTGAAGGTAAAACTAACACACGACTTTAAATCGCACCTCGGAAGACCCTTGCTATGCTTGTTCGTGCAGAACCTGATTTATGTTGGAAATATTTAGTGAGCTGAAACTTAATTCAAAATTATCTGATACAATCTGTGCTGTGGCTCTCAAGGTAGAATTTGGCTGAGTTTGGGAGAAAAACAATTCATTTCTTCCTAGAAACTCTTCCACAATTTTTCCTCTCCTCCATTCTGTCCTCCTGTTGCAAGTTAATCAGGGATCAAAACCCTAACTCAAGACTACGCAGGCAGTTGGGCTCATGGGTAATAAAGAAGTAACCGCTTTCCCCAACTCGCACAATACTTTTGATCTTGCTCCTCCAGCAACGCTCTGTTCCTTGCTAGACATTCAATCCCTGATGCTGCTTCAACAGGAGACAGTGGTAGTTTTACAATCCCAAGAGTGGACCTGAAGCATTGCCATTTGCATAAAACTGGCAGGATACAGTCACAGTTACGCGTGTGGATGGGCAGGAGGAACGTAAAATGGTCTCTGACTCTGAAAGCAGTGCAATAGAAAACTTAGAAAAGGTACACCTCTTGACTTTCTCAGTAAAGATACAGTAAAAGATCACCTCCTTCTGGAAGCCGGTGCAAGTCACGTGAACAACTCCAGAGTTCAGCAAGCACGTACCATCTGCAGAGACAACAAAGGTTTGACAGCGTTCCATACTCTCTCAGTTATGGTATCGCCAGTTTACGTTGTTTTAATAGCAACGTCTGGAACGATAGAACTGAGTACCCGTTTTCTTCATCAGATCGCTTACAACCTTTTTTAAAAAACATATTTACTCAGTGTAGAAATTTTATCTCCGGTGCTATCAAGGTGCTGTGCTTTGAGCTTCAGTTCAAAGGCGTTTCATTTTATAGCCACCACCGCTTCACAGGCTCCGTTACAAAAGCACCAAACCCCAGCACTCAGCAGACCCTCCGATCTGTTTCACAATAGTTAATAATTTGTCAGAACAACGTAATCAGAGTTGGGCTGGGGGGGTGTTGGGGTTTCTTGCTTTGGCTTGGTTTTCACGGGACAAATAACAAACAAGAGAACCAATAATGGCATTTGACCTCACTTTAAGCTTTTCGCTAATCAATGCAGCAAAACACCTACCGAAATTATAGGTGCTTGGATTAAAAAACTGCTCAGGTGGTGGATAAGAAGGAGGAACTCCTCGACTTAGGCTCCGCTCATGTACCACAATATCCAAAATGAGGTTTGGAGAAGTCATGCTTACTACAGTATCCAGTGACCACAATGCAAAATAGGGGCAATCATGAAGGAATTCTTCTGGCCTGAAAGAAAACAAGTGCATAAGCTAAACGCCAACTTCCAGATGAATTATTTGTAGGGATATTGAAAACAACTTAATCAAAATCTACCTTAGTGAATCTGGCATTTGAGCATGATACCAGCGATTAATGTCAAATACACCCAAATAAGTAGATGGTTTTCCCTGACCATATGTATTCACTTGCCATCCAAAGATTGATACACTGGTGTCAGGAGATATTACTGCAAAAGACAAGACATTGTTTCTTATTGTTAGAAAATACCGTAAACCTCCTGCTTTCAAAACACCACTTTCTAGGTTTGCTTCGTTCTGCCATAGCACTCATGAAACACAACACGTAGTAAGAATGCTAAGATTACTAAGAATAATAAAAAAATTTACGCCACAGAGCAAACATCTCTGTGATAGGTTTCAGTCATACTGACCCTTTCTCTTGTTCAAATGCTATCAGTCCTAAGCCAAATCAAGTACACAATTATTAGCTAATCAAGGGTTCCATACAGTAAGAGTGGATCAAGACATTTAGCTGGATGAATAGTTTAGCAAAAAAAAACCCCAAAAATAACGCTAGGACCATACATTGCTACTTTTAGAAAGCACACAAATAACTCTCATATACACGTGTATCACTCAGCTGGCAGTATTCATTTCCACATTTGACTCAATTACAAGCATTAAGAATAGCTCCTTTCCAGCATATTCAGAATGAACGGACACAATCAGCAGACAACAGAAATACAAAACCCCCAAAGCCAACAAACAGGTAATTGGAATAAAGATTCTAACATGAAACATCGGCAAGGCTATACTCCGGTTCTCTCAAGAAGTGGGATGCTCTGTCTTCTCTGGGGAGAATGCGTTCTCTAGACATAAGCAAAGTATGTGGTACATCATCTGCCCTCACTGAGCACGGAACAAGAAAACAGTTCGTTTGGCAAAATGTGCCTCTCTTCTCTGTCAAGTTCACCATTACTGCTTAGAGAGCCTCACACATTTGACTATATTTCGTTGAGAACTTCTGTGCCATCTCAGTTGCGAAACTGCCTTTGAAGGTATCAACTCTTTTCATATTTCAGAAGCCAGCTTCATTGCTAAACTCAATCCACCTCCAACAGAAGCTCATGTGTGCCTAGAACTTAACTTGAACAGATTCTGAATAAAAGCTAATTAGAAACCAGCAGAAAAATTACAGCTATTTCTCCATGCTTCATACTTCGTAAAATGGAGACAGAAAGGGGCTTTTTTGTTGTTTAGTTTGGGTTTTGGTTGCAGTTAGTGGGGGGTTTTTTGTTTGGGTTTTTTTTTTTCCTGTTTTGTTTGTTTGTTTGTTTTATGTTGTTTTTTTTTTTTAATTTTGCAGGTGGGGAAAATCCAAAGGTGTTTTTATTAGATTCTAACACACTGCTCCCTCAGCCACTCCTCATAAGCCTCATGCTCCAGATTCTTCACCAGCTTTGTTGCCCTTCTCTGGACACGCTCCAGCACTTGAACGTCCCTCTCGTACTGAGGGGCCCATAACAGAACACAGTACTCAAGGTGCGGCCTCACCAGTGCCAAGTACAGGGGAACAATCCAGTTCTGCTGGCCACACTACCAGCCAGGATGCTGTTGGCCTTCTTGGCCACCTGGGCACGCTGCTGGCTCATGTTCAGCCAGCTCTCAACCGACACCCCCAGGCCCTTCTCCACTGGGCAGCTTTCCAGCCACTCTTACCCCAGCCTGTAGCGTTGCATGGGGTTGTTGTGACCCAAGGGCAGGACCTGGCGCTTGGCCTTGTTGAAACTCACCCAATTGGCCTCAGCCCAGTGATCCAGCCTGTGCAGATCCCTCTGCAGAGCCTTCCGACCCTCGAGCAGACCAACACTCCCGCCCAGCTTGCTGTCGTCTACAAACCTACTGAGGGTGCACTCGGTCCCCTTGTCCACATCACTGATAAAGACATTAAAGAGAACTGGCCCCAGTGCTGAGCCCCGGGGAACACCGCTTGTGACCGGCCACCAACTAGATGCAGATGCACACATAGGTTTGAACAGGGGAAAAAAGGAAATTCAGGTAACATTCCTAGCAATGGAGGGGATGATCTCACTGTTCAAAGGAGACAGCTGGAGGAATAGAACGACCGACAAGCACTGTCCACATGACCTCACCACACATCACTACAGCATGTCAGCAAGCATATTTTTTCCTTTAAAGAAGTCCCACATCACTTAAACACCCAGTTTTTCTTTTTAGGTAAGCCCAAGCTTACCCAAGGTAGCCCAACAAGCTAGTCTATACAGACATTTAAGATTTGCAGACTCTGGGTACAGAACAGCATTCATTGCTTAGATTCCAGAACCATTTACTTTAGAACAGCCCAGCACAGACATCAGAACAAACCTTCATTTACGCTATCTTCTCTGTCAACGTGGTTGCGAAATTTTTCTACAGTCTGACAGCTGAGTAATTTGGTATTGCTGGTCTGCCCTCTCAATGGAAAGACTCCACCTGGGAGATCTAAACTGTACCTTTCGTCACAGTATTCCAAGCCCTGGGGAAAAAATAAAAGAAGAGAGAAAAGGACATTTTGAGATAAAAACAGACATCGTACCCAAGTAGGAAAGAATGTATATATTTAACATAAATACGCATATTGTACCGTATCTCTCCCATGCGCTTATTTCTGATGGCAAAGAGAAACTACATCTGACATGCAGGAGAACTAAGTGTCAAATCATAACAGGTACGTTTGGCTGTAAAAGCTTTGCCCATTTTCAAAACTTAGCGTTTCCCTAACTTGATTCAGTCCTACACGTGTTGTGCGGAATTCCTTGCAACACCGAGGTTTCTTTACCAGCCTAACTATTTATCTACATAGAGATACCTGAAATAATGCAATACATACGCATGCATGCAAAGCTCTTTGCTCCGTGACTTGATTACTGAGCTGATGCAGTTAGAGAAGTCACGGCACTACAGCAGCTAAAGCTCTCTTGAGAGGTATTACCTAGAGGCACACCACTAGAGTCAAAACACCTCCCTCTGTAGTAGCTGTGAGAGCTTCTTACTGATTAACAATCTTCTCCCAAACCACGTAAGCGCCTACCATCTCCTCCTCTAATCCTGTAAAGACCAATGGGTGAAATATCCCTCCGCTCCTTCACCAAGCACAGCCAGCCAACAGTAAAAGGGGAAAACAGGGAGGATGTGGGATGCACATGGGCAATGCATTTAGGATCATGATTACTACAGAGTCAGCAAACTACTTTGAGATATACAGAAGCATCAGCAGAATTGCGCTGAACCTCTAACACCACCATTTTCTAAGGAAGCATTAACTGAAATACTGTCTTTCCAAATACAGCATTCGGTCAAACGGTCTACCACACAATACATGGACATGTGGATTGCGGACAACCTCTGCAGCTCTACAATTAAAAAGAAAAAAGAATAAACCCAAACAGGAAAAAAAAAAAACCAACACAAAACTCAAAAAAACCCAAAAAGAAAAACAAAATTTTTAATTTTTACAGCTAGAAATTTCACGCTTAATTCACATATGAAGAGCCAGTCTCTCACAAAGCTGGGGCAGAGTTCAGGAAGGGGAGAATAATATCAAACAAAAGACAACCCCTGAAGCAAACTAGCCTATTTTAAATTTTCCACACCGGGCCAAGCAAATCTAAAATAAGGTCTGCCATACAGTGCAGTTCCTTAAGTAATGACTTTATTGACCCATAAAATATGAAGACACATTTCAAATGAGATGCGCTGCTCAGACTCGGATATGGAAGGAGAGACTGTACACTCTGTCCAGCCGCAAGCATTGTGTAGGACACAGGTAAACATGTGCTCCATGACCACGATGGGATGCACTGGTTTAGCAACTGCTGAGATGGTATAAAAAAAGGCCTTTGAAAGCATAGCTCAAACGCACTGGTAGATTAATTACTTGAACACAGGCTTGAACTAGCCTTGAATGCAATGGAAGCACAAGCTCGGTGCTCATTTATAAAAAGACAGTGCCACATGTTCCAGAAGTCCTATTTGTGATTCTTGCTACGATACAAAGTCAAAGGTGCGCTGTTTCACAGCCTCAAGCCTGATTCCTGGAAAGGAAAGCACTGCTGTAGGAGACAAGTCTTTCAAGCTCCTGTGAACTCTATTCAGTGAACAAGGATCAACAGTCGATTTCTCCTTGTTTGCTCAAACTCGGCCTGGCAAATGGGAACAACTCCTAAATTTTCTGCCATGGACAAGAAACTTGATTCAGCCAAGTCACGTAGGCAGGCAGCCATGTAGTACTGACCAGTCTGTGACTCCAGGGAAGTATTCTGAGCCTAAAAGTGTCCACTGTAGAGCACAGAACCTGCCCTAATACGCCTTTGGGGGTTTTGGGGCATTTGGGAGTTGTCTGGGGTTTGGTTTTTTTCCAGCAGTAGGTATTATCCAGTCGTGGTACGAAGCCACATTGGCGAGTGGCTCATCTGGAAGCTAGCTGAAGAAGCTGCCTTTTCTCCCCAGGGGGCACAGCTGCTCAGTTCTCTCTTCAACCTGTGATACTCACTCCGATAACTTTGGGTATTAAGCCCCCTGAGTTGGGTATTCAGCCTCCTGAGCTGGATGGCAGGGACAGAGCGCAGAATAAACCCCCCATAATCCAGCAGGAAGCAGATTACCATCTGCTGAGCCACCTGGACACTCCCAAGTCTGTGAGGTCAGATTGGGATCCACCCGAGAGTACCGAGGGAGATGCGGAGGAGCTTGCCAAGTCACACTCCATCATTTGATCAGCAGTCCTGGTGAACAGGCGATGTCCCAGACTATTGGAGACTTGCCAATCTGATGCCCATCTGCAAGAAGGGCCAAGAGGAGGATCCAGGGAACTACAGGCCTGTCAGCCTGACCTCCGTAGTGGGGAAAATTATGAAGCGGTTCATCTTGAGTGAGCTCACCAAGCATGTGCAGGACAACCAGGGGATCAGGCCCAGTCAGCACGGCTTCATGAAAGGCAGGTCCTGCCCAACCAACCTGATCTCCTTCTAGGACAGGGTGACCCGCCTAGTGGATGAGGGAAAGGCTGTGGGTGTTGTCTACCTGGACTTTAGCAAAGCCTTTGACACTGTCTCCCACAGCATCAACCTAGAGAAGCTGGTGGCTCATGGCTTGGACGGGTGTACTCTTCGATGGGTAAAAAACTGGCTGGATGGCCGAGCCCAGAGAGTTGTGGCAAACAGGCTGAAATCCAGCTGGCGACCAGACACAAGTGGTGTTCACTAGGGCTCAGTATTGGGGCCAGTCGTCTTCAATATCTTTATCAATGATCCCAATGGAGGATTGAGTGCACCCTCAGTAAGTTTGTAGATGACAGCAAGCTGGGCGGGAGTGTTGATCTGCTCGAGGGTCGGAAGGCTCTGCAGAGGGATCTGCACAGGCTGGATCGCTGGGCTGAGGCCAATTAGATGATGTTTACACAAGGCCAAGGGCCGGGTCCTGCCCTTGGGTCACAACAACCCCATGCAACGCTACAGGCTGGGGTAAGAGTGGCTGGAAAGCTGCCCAGTGGAGAAGGACCTGGGGGTGTCGGTTGAGAGCTGGCTGAACATGAGCCAGCAGCGTGCCCAGGTGGCCAAGAAGGCCAACAGCATCCTGGCTTGTATCAGGAATAGTGTGGCCAGCAAGCATGCCCCTGTACTTGGCACTGGTGAGGCCGCACCTTGAGTGCTGGGCAGATGAGGAAGGGATGTTTGCAGATGAGGAAGGGCAAAGGTCAAAATTTAAGCTCATTCAACAAAATCAAAACCCACAGTCCCTATAAAAACAGAGTACCACGGTACAAGAATCACCCCTCTTTCATTCCATACCTGTTCAGCATATGCAAAAGTATCCAAACAGGAGGAAAGAATTGCTCTGAATTCGGATTACTTTCCCTCAAAAAGATTTTGCAAGGGCTTCAAGCATACTGCTGAACAGAAGTATATATTCTACAGATGCGTCTTAGATCTGTTACATATCTGAGATGTAACGATAGTTCCAACCAACTTTAAACACATCATCTTTGGAGCCACTTCTAAAAATTTACGCACACTCTTTTGAACCAAATCGTACCACTGTTTACTCTATTTACGTATTCCACTGGCTTGAAGAGTAGATTTCATAGGTAACCCAGCCAAAAAGTAGAGAGAGTTATCTTTATAGCGACTAACTTGCAGGACCAACACTTAAGAGACCCTCTAGGTACATTTCATTGGAAGTCCTGCTGACAGAGCTCAAAAGAAAACAAAAAGAGAAACCCGGAGATCAGAAAAGAATAAAGCTATGCGACCGTACTCTAAGAAAGGGAATCCGACAGAAGCTTATTCAAGTCTACAGTTTGGTTAAACAAAGCTATTCAAAGCCCCATCTTCTCTTCCTACGTGCCATTAATTTGGCGTTTAAATGAAGAATAGTTTTATTTTTAAAAGCAGCGTCCTCTTCAGGAATTGAATTTGCACGAGCTCCTGGCAGGTGAGTGTAGTTGGAACAGGTGACACTGCAGTATAAAACGGTAGGACTTGTTTTCAAAAAGCACGGGCAAAGGCCATGCCCAAGACGACTCAGCAAAAGGTCATTTTTAGTCGTCTCTGAATTTTCACGGTAAATATTACCCCTGCCAACTTAACTGATACTCACTTGAGAGAAAATTACTCTTTTCATCCTCTCACATACGTGCGCCTCTTACCTCATACATGACTTGTCCTGATGCCAAGCGTTTTCTGTCACCGAATGCTAACTGCAACAGGTGTAAACTCACAACATCACCTTCACTGAAAAAGGTATAAATCATGAAATTTGGTTACAAGGCTGCTCTATAGTCCTCATTATCGTTTCATTAGGTCTAAATGGAAGTTTTCTTAATAGCACGCTCTTGCTCAAAAGAAAAACACCACCTCCCAAAACATGCTGATGAGCCGCATTTAGCCGCTAAAACACAAAGGAGGACATCTGGACACCAACAGCTTCTGGGGCAAAGGCTAACCCTACAATTTGAAAGCTTTCATACGTTGTACGATTGCCACTCCAGGAACAGCTGAGCTGCCAGGTGAGCTGGACGGGCTCATGAAGGCTAAAGCTGGCACAAGGTAACCGGCCATACTGTCACCTCCTGCTTTAGGGGCAGCAGACTGTTGTACCACCACGTTTACTGTTCCTCATCTGCAGCCTCAACTACTTCTGTGGGTCTTTTAAGACCGTCGTGTGATATCAAGCAAATCATGAAGCAGTCGTCAAGAAACAAAGGAAATCATTTCAGAATGCAAGCCCAAAGAGCCACTGTTGTTTTGCCTCCTTTCAGCAGGTAGGAACTGGTAGGTGCCTCTTCATGTCTGTTAAATCCTGTCAAAACTGCACTGGAAGCTCAACAGCTTCTGTACCTGAGAGACACTCCTGCACGGCCAAATAAAGCAAATATACGTGTGTCCACTGTATGTGAAAATATACATTAAAAAATAATTCCGTGGCTTAAAGCAAGTTTTTCTTCACCTTTCTTGAGTAGACTGAACAGCCCACAAGTAGCAACAATTGTGAGGATCGTTCTCAGGCTCTTGAAAAGTAACCGCATAGACAGGAATCCTTCCTCCTTCAAGCTGAGAGTGGTGCCTACAGGTTTAAACAAAAAAAAGTAAGAAAGACAGTAAAAAAAAGAAAAAGAAAAAGAAAGAAGGTGAGCCTACTGGCCCCGACTGTTTGTACAAGGGTAGAAGCATCCTCTGAGAAAAGAGCACCTTCCGTGCTTATCCTAAAAGTACAGAAGGTCATACTCCCACCTCAAACAAGTGAGTCAAGAAGCAACTACTTTTTATGCAGCAGGCAAGAGGCGAGGAAATTACTCTCCAGTGAGTGCGATGACCTGGGTTTATCTCCTCCTCTGCCTGAGGAGGACGAGGAACAGCAAAGATTACTTCAGCTGCCAGGCAAAAGACTCTTCCTACTGTTGTAGCCTGCTTCCACATCGAACTGAAAATGCAGCACATCTTCTGAACAAGTTTAAAGCAGCGCCAAACAGAAGTCGTCTCTCATTTCTTTACTTGGGCTACCTAAAGCATTTTTCTTCCAGACTTCAGAACCTTATTTGTACCTTTGCAATCTATTCTTGCCACCTAACTATTCCTCCACCGTCTATTTAGGCACCCAATAGTTTCCCAGGACTCACTGCAGATTGGCTTCAGTGAATGCCTATTGGAATCTGGTCAAATATTTCAAGCGAGGTTGCTCTTTGGAAGATTTAAAATAATCTAACTTTTCTCTTGCTTATAAACTAACATGACCCTTATTCTCATCTCCAAGTGTTCCAAGCAGACTGTCATTCACACGCATCGCTGCCTTGCAATGCGTTAATCCCCTCGTTCGGTCAAGGCTGACACGTAGGGAAGAATGTGTTTTCAGGCACAGATCAGCGATTGATCTTTCACGTCTCAGTAGGCTCAGCCTGGACACTTTAAAGAATATCATCATCAAAATCACATTATTAACATACTTGAGCCTTTCAATGTATGCCCTACTTGCAGGAACTGGTTCTGAAAAACAATTTTAAAATCTGTTTCATCAAAATACACACACTTCCCGCTTTCACTGAATACTACTGACAGAACAAACTGCCTTAGGGAAACCGCTTCTATCACTTCCTAGCTGCTTAACATAACCCAAAGCAGCATGCTTTCCACAATTCCTCAACCAACAGGCACATTAAGGAAAACAATCCTAGTCCACTGGGGAGACAGCAGGCCACCTAACCCACGTATGACTGAATCGTTATTCCAGAGGAGGATTCCTAAGCATTCCAAGATTACGCTCAGCATTTCCATCCCTGAGAAAGCTCCTTTTCAATTAACGCACTTCCTCCTTAAGCAAAGCATTGAGACCCCTGCACCTCCAGGCATCACCAAGTGCAAAGACCTACTTACTCCCTCTTCAAAGTTTTCATATTCCAGAGTGACAGGTAGCCATCTGAAAAACCCGCAACAAGCTGATTGCTTCTGCTGATGTAGCACAGGGTTGATATGGCTGTTCCTGAAGGGTTTTGGAGTTGAAAACAGAGATGTCTCCCTTCTCTGGTCACAGTTTCTCTTCTCTGCGGAACTTCAGCCGGAATTCTAGTGACAACTTCTAGATCTACGCACACAAAACCACGCAATAAATTAATGTGTTATGCCACTTAGGTTGCATTTTAAGCACTGACGTGACATCGTGTACTACCTAATTCTACTGGCCCAGGCAAGATACCCGTTAATGCAACACACTGCTTGCTGCTTCCCTTTTGTAGATATTCAAAGAACATCAGAACTCTCCGACTGGACAGGTATTCTCGCCCGTATTTCAAAACCAGGTAAAAGTGTAACCTTCATGGACAAATTATTCCCGGACTCTGCAGATCAGGAGTTTCGGCCTCATGAGGAAACTACCGAAGCCACTGTTGTAATAGACAAAACAGCGCATGCAAATGGATCACAAATTAGGAGCTGTCATTCAACCAAATGCATGGTTTTTGATAAGTCAGGTTCGGTTTCAAGAACAAGCCTAAAATTTGCCCCAAGTCAATTAACAGAAGCAGAAGAACATTCCCAAGAAACAGGGCACGTCCCACACAACTTCCGATCAGGCGGCTGCACTGACTCGGATGGTAAAATTCTTACACTTCACTGGCAAGAATCGTAGTGACATGGGGATCCTGGGGGAAGGGGAGGAATTTTTAACACTAGAAGGAGTATTAAGCCACTCCCATTTTTAATCCGTTCAGGACTATACGATGTCAAACTACCACCTGTAATCAGTAGTCATAAATGTCTGCACGCCACTATCTTCAAAGTGGGAGGCATACTGTTTGCCTAAAGACACGAGTTTTCTTACTTTTACATTCAAGTTGACAAACTGCAAGCTTACCTGAGGCTTCTACTTCATTCTGACTGCAAGACAGATCATCCAAACAAAGGTCAACCACAAGCAGATGACCGACATCCGTAGCCACTGCTGCCACTCCAAAGAGCCTTCGCAGAGTCTGATGGAGGTGCTGAGTGCTCACACTGGCTCCGCCGTGATTCGTTATGGGCTCTATAGCTGTTACCTACAGGAAAACTACAAGTTAGTATTTCAGCTCTTTGACAAGCTAAACAGAAATCACTCAAAAGGGAAGCCAGAATTAGCCCATCAGAAACAAGAAAGTCAATACAGGATCGTAAGACTTCAAAACAAAGCATTGCTTCCAATTCTATCACAACAAAAAAAAAAAAAGAAAAAAAAAGCCCTGTACAAAAATCCGTTCCTGCCTACCGTTTACTAGATTTCTTACAGTTATTTAACTGAGTTAACTTCAGCTTCAGTGGTGCACTCTATTATTGCAGCTTACCAACTTCCATTTCCTACTTAGAAACCATTAACTCTAAGAAAACACAGAAAATCAGGTACATGCACAAAACTCTAGCGTATTTAAGGGACTTAAGTAAGAAAGGCTAAATCTCGTCTCCCACTGCTCGCAGCCCATCAGCACCGGGATACAGTCTACGCCTTCTTTGCCAAGCAGGGATCAGGGTAAATCATGGCCCTAAGTCAGACGAGGCAGCGGTCGAGTTGCACAGCAGACACCCCATTTCCAAGGGAAGGAAATATTTTTAGAAAGCGTTGTTGGGAGACACCAGCTTAGCAAAACTTACGCCGGCCCTCGGGTAGAATAAGAAGAGCAACCAGGTAAAGCAAAAGAGTTGTAAATGCACACCAGGACTTTCACAAATGTGAACACAAATTTTAAAAGCCAACCGAGAACAGCGGCAAAAAGAACAGCAGCTTGTTCGGTGAAACGCTAACTCCAAATGAGCAGAAGCGCACGCTACCCTTTAACATGCAAAGCAGTCTGCATGCAGCTTTATTACAAGGTCTTTAGTAAAACAGACCTTTCAGCACCTGCAGCACCTCCCAGGACAACACTGGCTGCTATAGCAGAGATACAAGCCCACAAAGCCTCCTGCACTAAAGCTAGTCAACAAAAGAACACAGGCTATCCTTTAGCCTTCTTGCAAAACACAACACAAACAGGAAGCTTTACATCAACCACAAAGCTTTACATGAAAATAAAACAGAGAAGTGAGCATCACAAGGTATCCATTTTTTATATATATATATATTGGTTTTTCCCCCCAGAGGTGGGGGAAAATAGCTAAACCCCTAAGCCCCCAGGTTTTCTCCTCTCCCACATCAAGCACTTGCGATGACTACCCTGCCTGGCAGTCTACTCCAGAATTTACCTTTCATCTTGGCTACAAGAATCCTAATCTTAGAAGTGCCCAGAGGAATCCAGACAACTTCATTTTGTTTCAGATCTCCTATAAATCAAATTACATTTCCCATCTTCTCTGCTACTCAAAGGACTACCAAAAGCGCTCTCATTGTTTGAATTCTTGCTGCTCCAAGTCTTGACGACGGTTATGAGGAAAACAGAAATACTGCCCGTATCTTGCTGCAGAATTAGCCAGAATTTACCCCGTTCTAACACTTCAATCTTCCACGTAGAATCTCCTGAAACTGCATATTTTTCCACTGCGCTATGCACTGGCTTTGCGTATTCTCCTAGACTACTGCCAACTCATTCTGGGCATGAACAAAGACACCTTGTCTCAGCTCACTGAATCTGAATGCTACCCTTCTGCCCCATACAAACCAGGGAAATTGGGGAAAATACCGTCCCATAGTTCTGAAGCATACAACCATTATCAACCAATTTAATAGAATTAATGCTTTCAATTCAGATTTGCTTTTACGAGAAGCCAATTCAAATAATACTCCACTAACTTTTTCAGTTTCCTGATGCATTTCACATGTATATCCAGAGGACAGTTAGAGATGCTCCCACAAAAAAAGTCAACCGAACAACAAACACCCCCCGCCCCACCCCAAAACTTTCCTTCTAAGCTTGTGAGTTGGGTTTGTTTAATCTCATTCCTTTACTCTCTGAATGACTACACATCTACTCTTACACTGACAGGCAGTCATACAGTCACTATAAATGCCCCCTATTGATCCACCAAGGGCTTGACACCTTGCACCAGAATCACTCTAAGTTGGTGTTAACCTGTCCACAGCGTTAGCTCCCCACAGAAGATATACCCACACGGAAAAGACTCCAGAAATCAAGGTGCTCATTAAAGCCTTAACGCACTAACGACAAGAACTGCAGAAAGTGATGTTAAGGCTACACCTGCATTTTACTCTTAAAAATAATCAGCATGAAAATCAGAGAAACATTCAGGCAGATTCAAAACCCGTGTTACGTGATGCGTCTATTTGGAAGGATGAGATACAGGATACCTTCAAAACGTACAGACAGTGGCCAAGTGCCAGGTTTATCTGCTTGGCCTTGCTTACCCTTACTGCCACTGACAACTTGGAAGTTAACAGTCCAACGAGCAATACCTGTCTCCTGTCGATGCTGATCTAACTAATCTAACAGCAAAAAGATAGGGAGCCAAATGAAAGCAACAGGCCAAGCGTGCCTGTACTCAAGGGCATTCATCAGGGCATAAGAGCAAAAATTCAGACAAGCTTTGGTTTTCTTCCAAAGTTCATAGCCTTTAGCCCACAACAGCCCACCTTTCCCCCCAAGGCTCCTTCCTATTTTCTCCTGAACCACTTTTTTTCTGGTCTAGAAAAACTCCCTAAGACAACTGAGAGTTATAACTACATTCTATTTCAAACCCCTTCGGTAGGCACGGATTCAAGATGTGACATGATCCCTCTTCACCTTTCCTTCTCCTCTTCCCAGATTACTTAGATTTCTTGCCATTTTTCACAAACATAATTTACTTACGGATTGTACGCTCGTGTCAGCACGCAGCTTGCCTTTCCACCTAAAACTCTAACGTTCACCAAGAGGATCATCAAACCAACACAGCAGAGCACCAGCCCAGCTCATCTCTCCAGAAATCGCCACCATACAAATGTTTAATACCAGTAATCACGCTGTAGCATTGCAAACAAGCAAAACTCCACCTGTATGCTAGCAAGTCAAACCAAATCACCTCATGGAAGGCTGAGTAATAAGGAAGTATTTATTTGTTGCAGATTCTAAGGTGATAAAAATAGGGGGAATCTTGATGTTCCATTAACTTACGCTGATTCTTGTCTACATGCAGATAATGAGCCGGGGGGGGGCGTGACATCAGCTGAGTTTATGGGCTACAGAAGACAGGAAAAAGTAGTAACCTTACACCAGTGTATCCCAACTACACTAACACAATAGTCAATAGGCAGAGTTTCAAGGATTTCAGGCTGAAAGGCGACCTCCTAACCATCGATCAGGTAACTCACTAAAGGCTCTTTTTCCCTATCCTAAGTCAACAGAAAAATGTGTTCTGCTCTGAAGTCACCTGCTACCTAGTCTGAGACCCAGGAGAACGTGTCAGTCACTTACAGCACAACCATGGAAGCCTGAGGTATTTTAGAGACCGTATTTCTGACATAAATTAACCTTTTAGGACATGTGTGCTGCAGACACCTGAAAGGGAGGGGTTGGGGGGGGATAGGGGTCTTTTTCACTCGGGCCAAAAAAAAAAGATAGCTTTCAAGGCCTTTTTGTGGAACCGGAGAATTAGGTAACTCTGTGCTTTACCATAAAACCAGAAAACTTGTTTTACTGTTGGTAAACTCAAAAGATAATGGTACCGTTAAGCCCACGATTTTTCACCAAGGCGCTCTCGACTGCGCACTCTGAAGCGACAGCAGTATGCTGATGCAATATAGCAAAAATACCTCCTAACAAAGAGACGCTCCAAAGCTCTTCCTGAAACAGCATTATGCAGCGCCGAACGACAGAAAGGCTTCGTTTCTCCCGTTAAACAAACACCTACCCGCCCTGGAAGAACAACCGCTTTAACCACTCTTGATATTCCAAGGTCGTACAGGCAGAGAACACTTCCCTCTGCTTCCTCCAAGCCCACCAGCAGTCCAGTTCTCTTCTGCCAGGAGAACTCCTTTACCACACGAACGGTGGGAGGCTGTTCATTTACTCCGCTGAAACGGTACGCAGAGAGACGCTCTCCTGTCACAGAGTTCACTACCTCAAGCTGAGGACCACACGCCAACCATGCCAGGCCATTTCTCCCTGGAAGAGGAAACAAAGCGGACTAAAGTAAATGCCCAGCTAAACACTGAAAACAACGGGAAAAGCACAGTCGCTGCCCCTTCTCTTACTGCAATAAAAGTACCTAACAGATTTACCTAATTCTCGTCAACTACTGGAAGTCACCCACTGAAATCTTCAAGCGATACATCTTAACATTAACCACCTTATTGTTTTGCATTTGTACTTGTCGTTCCTGCACTGAAGAATTCTCATTGTTAGGGATAAAGATTGCAGTACATTGATCTGTACTCTTTATACCATATTCGGCTTGGGTTTGCTAGAAATCATCTCAATACATACGGGAATCCAAGCCTCCAAGCACACTTCAGAAATAACAAATCTAAGCCAATTCATTCCTAGGTTATTAATTTTGCTTGACGCATGCCTGCTTTGGGCAGGGATTTGGACTTCCACAAGGAATCTTCTTCAAACGGGCACTGCAGGAGTCAAATTGAACTTTCACACATGCTGATTACAGACAGAATTTAACACGTTTTGTTTCACTGAACTACTGCCAACCCAAAGGAAGTAGTAACTCCATTGCTGCACTTGCAGTCAGGTAGAGAGACCCTACATGGTCCCAACCGAAGCCTGGACACCCAGACAGGCACCCAGCTCTACGTTCAGATCACCTAGAGAGTCAGCTACCTAATCTGCTTAGCCACTTTCAGCAACTCTCTCTGGATACTCATCTGCATCCTATGAAACGCTTTGGAAATCTGGCTGCAGCGCTTAACGCTGCTATCTCTCCTCTCCCTTCTGCTTTTGTTCCATCTAGAAAAGAAAAAGCAGCGGGGTTTACCTCTCTCACATTGTAGAAGAACCATTTCTGCCTGTGATGTTACGATGGTGCAAATAAATACGGCCCAAAACAACACTACTACTTTTTGGGAAACTGCCTCTTATTGAATTAGGAATTGAGGAGGGCTCACTGGCTCAGCATGCTCAGGGGAATTATTTTCATAGCACACGACTGGCACAGGCTGCTCTAGTTTCAAAGTTTAACTACACTGATGTTTCAATATGAGCATTTTTCATAGTTAAAACATCCTTCCTGCTCTCTTGAAACCTGATGCACCTGAACAGCACCAACCACACACAGCTGATACTATGACCCTACGATACTTCAGGTAACCTCCAGGCAACAACACCTCGATACCAAAACCAAGGGTAAAGGAAAATGCTCACCTCCAGAAATCTTCCCACGCAGCACAGAATCGAGAGTTCTCTCATCTTCCCCAAGCGCCTGAATAGTGACCTCTGGAAACCGCAGCAGGCTGCTCGTTACCTGAGCCGTTAGGTCTTGCATTCTTCACTGTAAATAAAGAAAATAATGCAAAAATAGGCGCAAGTCAGCCATCAGCATTTTTCAGATTGACAGAAGTTTCATCAGGAGGCAGCGAATAATCTCCTCTCCATCTCCTGTAGCTCTTTTCCTTAAAGAAACGGCACTCAGGACAGTTTTGGATCTCAGAGCAGAGCAGAAGGAGACTCCTTTGCTTTTCTCATGCCGATGAGATCACCAACAAAAAGTGGCACGGCGGTGTTGACAGGATAAAGGGCAGGAACCACCCCGCCCCCAATACTCTGAGTTCACGCCTACTCACATAGGTGAGCAAGAGGCGATCTGAGAAAAATCGTATTTTAAAAAGCTTCTCAGTAACAGGCATACATTTCCGCCTGCCCTTTCCCTTGATTTTATCCTTTATTCCTCCTTGTCCTTTGTCTCCTAGTAGATTTCACGCCCCATTTATGCCTAGTTCACTTCTTGCATGTTTAGTTTGAACACGAAGGAATACGATGTTCTTGACTACCTTCATTCTCAAACTCTTCCACAAAAGGTACTGTTGATATTTTCACATCACAAGCAATACAGACCTTCATAGCTCATCAATTAGACGGTAGTTCTCCATACACTTACGATGTCACCCTAAGAGAGCACTTTAAACATTGATGGCTTTCTACACTTAAAGCCTCCCTCGTATTCCTTACTCCAGTCCTCTCCTTCCTATTGCCTGTCCTTGTCACATCTCTGCAGTAGCTTGCAAAAATTTCTGGCCCTTGCAGACAGCTCCCGCGCTTCTGGAGGTGCTCCAGAAGCGGGCGCCTAAATAGAGATATTCCATGCACATGGAAATACAAACTACTTCCAGTAACTCTGTTTTGCAAGTTCTGAAATGGTTAGTGAAAAAGCCTCTGGAAGGCAAGGCAGATTTAGTCAATTACCTTGTTCAAATCGCACTGCTTTCTTCATGAAATCTCAAAAGGAAGTTTTTAAACGTAGTTCACTATGCCTGGCTGTTACACGCGCTGACCAACTCAGGCGTCACGCAGAACCCTTACCCCGTGCTACAAAGCAGTACAGCCAGCCACTTAAACACGCACGCAAAGCAGGTTGTGTTACCTGTACCGTACACGTACTCCTGCAAAGGTTTATGATTGCTTCTTCCAGAGTGCAGCAATAACCTATTTTCCTTACCGCACAGGAGGTTACAGCTAGCTCTGACGACTAGACTCTGGGAGCAACACAAAGTTATTAAAGGGACAAGCTTAGAAATACATGCAATTTATACAAATTGTACTTCTGTGCAGAAGGACTGTGCTCAAAACGCCGGGCACTGGAATCTACTATACTTCAAGTCACACACACTGCAACTATTTGAGAATACGGTCCAGTATCTTCTGCCAGCATGAAAACGACGAGCGCGTGAAACACAGGACGTGGAGTCAGGGTCCCGCACGAGGCACATGTCAGCATTTTGATGCAAGTACTTCGTGATCGCTGACAGAATATATTACTCCAGTAGCAAGACAGTTTTAAGAAAACGAGTGAACAAGTATCTTCCAGTAGGGCAGGTAAGAGCATTCAGGAAAACTCCTCAACTGCATACTCTCCCTGGGTCGTCCCGAGTCACCCCGCCTTTGCCACTGCCTGCGCGGACAGGCCAAGAGCACAGAACTTTGCGTGGACAAACTGGAAGGCAAATTTTAAGGTACCCTAGACTGGGGAGGTTTGAGTTTGAAAACAAACCACTCACCGCTCCAAACTCCCCACCAAATCAGAAATTCTTCTTCTCTGGTGGAAAGCTCACACCTTGACGCAGTTGTAGTCCTGTCCACAGCACACATCAAATGTGCTTACCAGACCAATACCACCAATAAGAACCATCAAATAAGTAACCCTCTGACACCTGGACCGTTCATGTGACCTTAAATTTAATCACAATGCAGTTATTAACTGCGTATAAAAGCATGGGAAAATGCCGGCGCATCAGGCATGCCCTGGTATCCTGTAGTAAGCCAAGGGGCATTTCAGACATTTTATTTTCTAGGCATCTGCCTTGGCAATATGGAACTAGGAAGATAAAAGCCATAATAAATTACGAACAATATAGATACTGATCTGCTTATTAGTTTGTTGTACTTGCATCATTCTGCTAAGTTAAACCAAGGATTACTGGGAAACCAGAACAGTGGGAAGATAGATAGAGATAGGTTAAAGGCACGAGGCCTCTCCTTTAACGGGTATATCCAACACTAACTGCATTTCTGCTCTCCTTCAAAACAGTGACTGCAACCACATTCATATTTCTCTCTGTTAGAAACCAGATGAGTGTAAAACACCACAGGCTTATTCCATGTTCAGGAGTAGACCAGAATCCAACCTCCCAGCTGTAGCCTATACCAAAGTGGTCTGGGAACAAGTTGCCAAAATTACCATTCTTCTTCACCCTAGCTACTCAGGACTTCCAAACATCTTGAACTATTTCCAAAGAAAGGAACATGCCACGAGTCAGAGACTGACGAGAGATTTTGAAAATTTTCTGGAGCTTTTTAATCCCAAAAATGAGAAATTACATGTCCAACCAGACTCACATACGGCCAAGTCCACATCCTGGGATGTCACTTTTGACTGACATGGAAGTACATGAAAGTCAGTTTCTAAGGCCATCAATGTTACGGCCTCACTGAAGAAGCAGCTAAAATTACGGTCAGTCGCAGCTGACGATATCATGTCACAAAACATGTTGACTTCACGGCCACCAAAAGAGAGGCCTTGCTGCCCACTCCCGTCTCTCCATCTGCTCCTTCGTTCTACCCCTGTATTCCTGCGGCTTCCCTTGCACTCACCTGAACACGGTTTGGAGCGCTTTACGAGCCACCTTCACTCCCTAAGCAGGCACAAAACTAACCCAGAAAAGCAGATACTTTCCCACCAGGTCAGAGAGCTAAACTGGCTTGCAGAGAGAAGTAGCAAGCGTAAAAGTTGGCACAAGGAAGGAGGCTGGACGATGCACTGGGGAGAAGGAGAGGCAGTTTGTCCGTCTCCCTTCTGTGGCAGCAGGCTGTTATGCTAGCTCGTACGCGTGTGAAACTACACGCTCAGTTTGCAAGGAGAGCTAAACCCCCTTTACTTTTAGCAAGGGCAGCACCCAAGACACACTCAGTCAACTTTTAACTCTCTCTCGCACGTAGAGACTCACTACCTCACTGAGAAAGCCGGCGTCATTCTTTCAGCCAGCCAGGTGGGGAAGCTAAAGAGATTTCAGGGGGTGGTTACTACTACATGTTTACACGCAAGAATGATGGCTCAAAGTGCACGCACACATGCACACACTCTCACAGAAGGAGCTCTCTGCCTCTCCCGGGTACCCAGAACGTACAATCGCTTGCCTGGAGGGCAGATGGGTGCCGAGGGCTCACTCAGGATATATCCAGAAGGAATCACTCACCCAAAACCAGGCAAGGGCACTCAGTCCCAGGACGTTTCCTCAGGCGCGTCCCAACCCCAGGGGAGATGCTTCGAACACAGCAGCCACAACCAGCATGATCCAGAAGCTTCTCTGAGCCCTGGTGCCTCACTGGCTGTGCCCGAGAGGTCCTGCCTCTGGCCCCCCCATGCCCCCCACGCCCCCGGGGGTGCAGGTGCCCGTGCCTGGGGCAGGCAGAGCACAAACGGTGCCAACATGAGGCGCCAAAAGCCAGCGATCACCGGACCATAGCCCCCGTCTCCAAAGGGGGCAGGGGGGAGCAGAGTGTACCTGCCACACTTGCACTTTGCCATATTTCACTCCTGCAGAAAGAGGATTTAGTGAGCGAGTCAGCAGGTGAGGTAGGGAGTCCCTCTCGGCCATTTCTTTCCCACTTCAGCAGAAAACCTCCCCACAATGGTTTAGGCAAAGACCCTACATCCAGTCCAAAACCTACGCTTTTGTCTAAAAAGCCACTAGCATACCGGAGACCATCTGTATCAGAATTCTACAGTCATTCAGGCTTATTGCACTCAAGTGCAGCCTCCAGATTGTCCTGCAGCGTTCGTGCGGATGCTCCGCAAGCCCTCCGAGAAGCACGAATTGACAGCAGAAGGTGAGAAGAGGAAAGAATTTCAGCTCTCTATCTCAACAGCCCCAATCCATATCTGATGCAGTCCATAGGTTTGATTTCCCTTGAAATGGAAAACAAACAAAGCCAACACACATCAGAATTTGACACTGGAGCCAGTTTACCCGGCTACCTCCTGTGGTTATTCTCAAACACGACTACTCTTGCATGCAAGAGTTGCAGTCCCTGTCCAACGTGGCTAAGCTAGCAAAAGTTCCTAACAACGTTTCTGAAGTTATGCCCTTTTTTACATTGCTTGGCATACCTGGGCAGGCAGGCAGAGGCGCTGAGTGTCGCAGTACAGAACGCACGCGCAGCCTTCCTAATAGAGGGAGACAGTAGTTAAGACAGCATTCCCAGCACACCCCAACACCGCTCGCCCCTCCCCGCACAAATTCCAGAATCACAGAATCACAAAGGAGAGAAAGGCCTTCCAGAATCCCTGGAGGTCCTCTGCTCCAACCCCCCTGCTCAGGCAGGGCCACCTAGAGCGGGCTGCCCAGGGCCATATCCAGACGGCTTCCGAACAGCTAATTCTGACTCACGCCGCACTTCTTTCTATTGGCAGAAGCTCCAGGGATCATCTGTACGTTCTACGTTTCAACCCTGTTTGGTCTGTGGGACCCCAACGTACATCTTTGGCTTAGAGGTGCTGCATTACCAGGGGAGAAAGGGAAGGAAAGCAGCTGAATTAAATCACCCATATGAGAGAGACTCAGAATTCTCAGGAAAAATAGTTACCTCTGCCGTACACCTTAGCTGGAGAAATATATGCCGCTTCTTAATACGAATACAGAATAAGCTCTTAATATGCTGCCCTTGCTGATTGACAGAGTCACACTTTCTGCGTGCTGAGCTGTCACTCGCTTTGAACTGGTATCTTTTGTCATTTTGCCCAGCACCTGACTGCAATTTGCACCAAGACCGGAGAGGGAAAAATTATGACGCTGCACCTTTCTTTCAGCATGTCGTAAGGTTGACCAAGTTTCTTCAAGACAGACGTCTGCTGGGCTCACGGAGGCAATCTGTAAGCATAGGAAAAGTATCGACTGACATTAGGTTTTGCAGGAGATTTTCTAAAATGGTTTTAAACACTGTCAAAAATCAGATAAGGTTTAACACGGGGCATTACATTAAGTCCTTAAACATAAAAGGAGAATGCTAGTGTCTTAGCAATCTGGCTATAAATGAATTCTTTTTAACAGGGAGGAAGGGAGGGAGGGAGGGAGGGAGGGAGGGAGGGAGGGAGGGAGGGAGGGAGGGAGGGAGGAAGACACAGGTAGTTTTTGCAAAAATTAATACTGAAGGCACTTGGCTCCTAGTAACTCCGGCTTACGCTAACATCAATACAAAAAAACCCTTGTAAAAACCCTTTGATGATGTTTGTACAAGTAACAATTGAAGAATCTGTCCTTAAATTTGTTCAAAATGTCTTTAAGGAATCAAGACAGTTAGTATTTGAAGAAACCCAGGTAAGCTGTTTTAAGACTGTCAGCATTTACAGCCAACGTTTTCACATATGCACATTGTCTGCTTGTATTCTACCACCTTTCATTCAGTTGCACTTGCTTTAAAATTGCACCTCTTCAAAGGTGCTGGAGTATGCAGTTAACTCACCTGAGACAAAGAAGAACCTATGGGAGTTTCATCTTAGGTAGGAATGCAACAACTGGTCCATTTTTACTTCAAATGAAGAGATTTTAAAAAAAAAAAAAAAAAACCCAACAAAAAAAGAAACATGATGGATGTGGTTAGACTTAGATTTACCTGTATTCCTTCATTCAATCTGTCTCTACTAGCCAATGCCCAGCACAGTTGCGTGCGATAAGTTGTGCCTCTTTGGAATAACCACGGCATTTTTTCTCCAAGCATTCCAGCACTTCCTGCGGACCCTGTAGTCGTCGGGGAGTGAAGTTCCAGACCACTGGAGGTGAGAGGTTCTCTAAGTCCCTGCCCGCGTTCTGCCACACGCGGTGCCGCCCACGACCACCCAGCCTCGGGACGGATCTCTGGTTTAACCCTGAACAAGACCTGAAGCACATTCAGGAGACACAGCAACGGGAGCATGCTGGCTTGAACTTCCCAAAGATAGTCACAATTCTCGAGAGCTGGTGTAACTAGCCTGAAGGAGAAAGGGCAGGTGAAAGAGCAGGGAAAGCACCCGCCCCACGCCTCTTGCCCAGGGATCGGGTCTCCGAGGAGAAAAGGTGGAGAGGGTCATTATTAATCATTTTGAGAGACGGCGCCCGAGGTACGGCGATGACAGCACTACTGATCTCAAATACCAAATTAGTTTTGGACCAGGAATAGTATTGCATCATAAGCCAATGGTACACAGTACAGCAAAATGATAATCCCGACCCACCTCCCAGAAGGGATAAACAGCACCACAGGGAATGCGTGCTGCAAGTGAGGATTTCTGTACTACAGCCGCGCACGAGATCAAATAAAAAACCATTGTGACCAGCAACGATTAATCTAATAAAATGAATTCTTACAACTAGCTCATTTTAACAGACTCTGGTCAGGTCTGCTGTTATCTCAACCCTTTGTGCCTCACGCCGGGCACCAGAAAGGACTGTTGTGGTTTAACGCCAGATGGCAACGAAGCACCACGGAGCCGCTCGCTCACTCCCCCGCAGTGGGAGGGGGAGACAATCGGGAAGGTGAAACCGAGAAAACTTGTGGGGTGAGATAAGAACAGTTTAATAATTGAAATAAACTTGAAGTAATAACAATAACAGTAACGACGATGATGAAAAGGAAAACAACAGAAGAGAGAGCGAGAGGAACAAAACGCAGGAGAAACAAGTGATGCAACTGCCCACCACCTGTCGACAGATGCCCAGCCAGTCCCTGAGCAGCGACCGCTGCCCCTGGCCCCCTCCCCCAGCTTATATAGATACTGAGCATGACGTCATATGGTATGGAATATCCTTTGGCCGGTTGGGGTCAGCTGTCCTGGCTGTGCCCCCTCCCAGCTTCTTGTGCAGCTCCTGGCTGGCAGAGTACGGGAAGCTGAAAAGTCCATGACACAGTGTAAACACTGCTTAGCAACAACTAAACCATCAGCGTGTTATCGCATTATTCCCATGCCAGAACTAGAACACAGCACTATACCAGCTACTAGGAAGGAAATCTACTTTATCCCAGCTGAAACCAGGCCACAAGCAGAGGGGCGTAAGGGAAAATAAAGTAATAAAAAAGATGCTTTCTTCTTAACCCGTTTTCTTGAAAAAGGAGCAAAATACAGAAAGGAGGAGGAGGAAAAGTACTATGGGATGAAACAGCTTGGCCAGTGCTATGGCAGAGCAGCTGGGGAGCTGAAGCAGCAAGAAGTTGCCATCATGGCCAGACAGCAGCCACACACTCCAGCCAGCGTGCCCAGAAGGGTCATGTTCAGAGAGCACAAAGGGTGATTTTCATATTTAAATAAGCAAAAAAAGGAATAAACTTACATAGAAGAAACTAAGAGTTGTTAATACTGAAACAAAGCGAGCTCATTACCTGTTTGGTAGAAATTTCCAGTATACTGAATATCATCTGTGACGACAAGAAGTAAGCGGGAGGTAAAAAGCATTTGAAGACACCTCACACACATAACGGAGTGTCATCGCCTTGTAAAAACAAGGCAGGTTGCATGGATCGAACTTCCCTTCATCCCAAACTATTACATAAGCTTCATTCACGCAGTTATTCATCAGAGCTGTACTGTTTCGTCACAACTCTAAGCATCAGCAACCGAAGTCAGGTCACACATGACAGGGGCCCGCGTGTCTGCGGTGTCAGCGAGCGGGGCGGCGAGGGTCTCAGTGCCGGCAGCTGGACTGGGGACCACAGTCATAGGCTCCAGGTGTCCAGGGTGCCACCAAGGGGAGGGAGCAGGGTGGCTGTATTTTCCCCTAGCCATCTATGTGCGCGTGTCAATTGCTAGCACGCCTCAGGGAGGGCCAGCCAGCGAGTAGGAGGAAAGCCCCTCTCTGGAAAGACTTGCTGTGTCAGCCGGAGGTGAGGCGGGGGGCCCAGGGTCCGGGCGCAGGCGATAGCTGAGCTTGAGGCTGTGCTGACCTTCTGGGGCTCTGCAACGTGGGTGCGCGTGGGAACCTCCAGAGTGACAGCGCACCTCTGGTGTTACTCCTCAGCTTAAACCGCAACAAGCGCGAGAGGAGGCTTTCGGAGAGTTGCACTAGCGCTCGATGCGGGGTGTTGGAGGCACGGCCCCGTCTCCCGCAGCCTGTGCAGCCAGCCACGCTGCTCTCCTGCACGCGCGTGGTGCACGCTCAGCCTCGCTCCTGGCCAGACCTGCACAGGGGAAAGCGGCAGGCACAGCTGCCGTTCTGGGTCGCAGACACCCCCAGGGCTGGGGTGCGCCGGGCCGGGCTCTGCGGCCAGGAAGGAGGAAGCTCTGCGTTGGCAGCGTTCCAACACCCCTTCACGACTCGGCAGGCGCTGGCATCAAACGCCGAGCTTCGCAATAATAAAGCCACTAACTTCAAAAAGAAATCTCTTCCGTAACAGTACGGCTATGGTTACGAAGGAAAAGTAAAACTAGAGAGCCACGACATGACTTTCGCCTCTGGACAAGCAACAGGAACTGTCCACAATAGGAGTAACTCGGCTTCAGACAGGGTTTTTGCATTCCCACCTTGCTATTGCAGGCAGGATGGGAAGGAAGGAGTTTCCACCGCTGTGATTATCACAGGGGCGCACAGCGGCTGACCTCAAAGGCAAACAGAACCTGGTCACAAATGGCGCCCCTGCGTCAGCCGCGGAGTAAGCGACCTGAACCAACGGACACATCGGCAACCGTCCCTTGCCTTTTTCCCTCTACCTCCCGTATCGGCCATCCACAGAGCACAGTGCTTTGGAAAATGCTTTTTATTTTAGGAACGGCTCTAATTCAAGAGGAACCACAGTGCATGTATCTCCAAGCATATCAAAGAGACTCATCATCTTGGCAACCTTGGTGAAAAAAGCATTCCTGGGATCGAAACCTGGGAGCTTTGCACAGAAGACAAAAGTACCGACAAGTAAGGAACAAACGCTATCCTATTACTTGAAATTCTGTCCTTTCCCAGTATTTTCAGACTGGCTTAGACCAAGAGGTTACAAGCATTGCCTAACAACTCACGAGAAACTATGGATTGCCTTCAGCCTATAGCTTGCTTCTACCCACCAGAAATCAACAACTAGGCTATTTATGGCTGGTTACATGGGAAGTGATGAAATTGCAGCAAATAAATTTATTGCGCTGACAACCCTGAGCATAATCTTCCATGAGAGGAAGCGCTGATGGAGGGTGCAACCGCTTTGTTATCTGCGGCCTTATTTGCGCACTGGGCACGTACACATATTAAGGCAAATAAACGAAGTCAATGTGAATTATTTAACGCCTGAAGCATCAAGTGGCTATCAAAAGTAAAATGGATTTGCTTTAATTCTCCTTCATGTTATAACCTGGAATGAATACTTTCATCAACCATAGCTTCTAAACATCTGAAGAAAGAGAGCCTTACAAATATTTTTAACTCTCTGACTCAGGGAGCCACTTCTACTGAAACACTGCCTTTCTTGACAAATTCCCTCCTAACAACAGCCCTTAATCTTATTGATATTCATTCTTCCTTCATCAGTATCTCCTACGACGGGTTTCCTGGAAATAAAATCTGCCATGACACCTATTTTTATTCTTTCTGAAAGGGGAGAGTCTACTACCCCAAGAGAGTCAGCCTTCCAATGGGATTTTCTCAGGGGTTACAGCCCCAAAGGTGTACCTTTGCACAATTTAGCTCCCGCTTTTAGCCATCTGCCATTAGGTCAAAGCAAATGCATCAAAACACTCTTGAGAAACCCCAGCTCTTCTTTAAGGGGAGAAAAACAACCAACCAACCCTCCAACGATTCAATGTCCTATAGAAAAGCTTCAGAATTGCTGTGCTTGGTGATGAACGGGACTGAGTAGCTCCTGGGAAGTTCTCACGGTGCTCACAAGAGCATTTCTGCTCTACACCCCTAGAGCTTTCTGCATGCAGCCACGACCATGATGCATCACCCCTTTTCCTTACACAGGCCCCTCACGCCCTCCTTTGGCACCAGGAATATTATCTTCCCCTCAGATGCAGGTGCAAACACCTGCAGGTCTCTGTTAAGACTCCTAGCCTGCTCAGCCACTCGCCCCCAAGCCATTGTAATCTTCTAAAAGGCCGTCGTCTCCTTCCCAATTCATCCTCACCGTTAAGAAGCGCTGCTCATGCGCTGGATCTCTCTTACCCTTGATGACATGATCTTGTCCACTCTATCCTTTACATACTTGCAGCAAGCCTACACAGAAACCTCAAGTGAAACCTCTTTTCTCCACTTCATCATAAACCCACCTTTGAGCTGCCATCATGACGCAGTTCGCTAGCTTCTTTTCCTTTTCTCAGGCTCTAAATAAACATTCCCGGTGCCTCTTTTGGCTTCTCTCTCCTTCTCTGTCCCTTAACTTTCTGAAATCCCATTCCTTGTTATGCATTATGCTTACACTCCTCTATTCTTTTTAAACTGCTCCTTGGGGAAACTGGTCAGCACCCGAGAAACACGCACTGAATCTAAGTAGCTGAAGAAAAAAATGGAGGAAAACATTTTAACCTATAACTGGATTAAAATGCATTTAGTGTAAAAAATTGCTAGACTATCACAAACCTTTAAGTTATTAAATCTCAAGCCAATTTTCGTGTAATTACTATTGCTTCCTTTTTTTCCTCCAAAGCACTGCCCAATGAGGATACTTCAGCTAAGCTGGTTATAAAATAAAGGGGCTAAAAATTACTACGGATTATCAGTAAGGTTAGCTAGTATCATGTTTTCATCTCTTCTAATTTATTTTAATACAAAAAATATACTGTCAGTATAAATGACAGAAACACGTTAAAATCCTATTAAGCAATCTTCACTGGCATTTCACAGGTCAATTCTACTTGATCAGGAATTGGAGCATTTCGTAAATACTCTTGTGCACTACACAACACCTCTATTCAGATTTGACATCCATTTTCTTTTCCGGTTTTGAAACTTTGATCTTTTGCCCCATTTTCTAAGCTCTTCACTGCATTTTTTTGTTCAATGCCAATTAAGAAAACCAATATTGCTAGAAATTCCCCCCCCCCGCCCCTTTCCTCTTTGACCCAATTTGTATTGTAGTTCAAGTGCAAAATATTGAGAGTAATAATTCCTAACCTGACTGAAAGGTCTCACTCAAAGGGCCACTTTGACACTGTCAACATTTGGCGCTTTTTAAGCTTTCATTCAGCCATCAGCACTCCCAAGGAGAAAACTATCCAAGTGCATGCAACTGCTTCTCTAGAATGACCTGTTCTGAGACAGAAAAACCATGGCCCCAGAAGAAACTTCTTCTACAAGCTTAATCCGTAGTTTATACATTCATCCATTAAGTACAGGATATTAGTTAAGCAATAAATTATTTCTTAGAGTAACTCTAGTAGTTTTTACTAATTGAAAAGTTTAATGTCAGGTTCCACCATTCTGTAGTCTGCAAAGTTGCATCCATATATAAATTAACATACATAAAAATAATCCATTGTCTAAAAGACTGCACATCAAAATAGTACTTCCGTGTCTGCTTTTAAAAGAATAGGGTTTTTAAAATTTATTTTTACAAATGGAAGCTTTATAGGGACATTTACTCCAGAATCCAAGATTATTCATGAAACAATTATCCAAAAATATGGTTTGTGACTAAGAATTCTGTACATTTTGTACCTTTTCCAGACTGTTGTGTTAGCTTTACCTCAGGTTTTCAGCGCTGTGACATGCAGCCTTCAAATATTGCAAGATACGTTGACAGAAAATAACTATTTCCATTACAGTAGCATTCCTATTAACCTTATGAAAATAATTGTGGCTCAAATGTCAAAGCATGTGGGCAGTATCCCTTTAAATTTGATATGCTATTGTAACCATCACGCCCTCTGCCCAGTTAATTTTTTGCTGACAACAAATGGTAAAAAGCAGTGAAACATCTGAGGTGTGACGTAGTTTTACGAACTAAAGAGCAGCTTTGCCAAAGTTTAAGACAAACAGATACAAAAAAAATATTGCACAACTTAAAATACAACTGTTTACATTCTGACTTCGATACAGTACAACGTAACCGTGAATGGAAGGAGTTACCAGTTTGTAGTGTGAGGCCGATTATTTGAGCCAGACGGTCAAACACCATTTATAGAATTCCAACTAGTATGTTTCAAGTGTTTACTTGTTACAGGAGTTCTAAGCAAACTTTTAAAAAGCTTGAGAAGCTTTTGGCCTCACTTTTCAGGGTCAGCAACTCTTGCAAACCAACAGTAACATTTCTGAGCGATACAGGCCATTCAAGCCACTATTCCCTCAAAAAGCTATCAGACAGTGAGCGTATTGTGAAGTATACATTTTTATTCAACATTCCTAAAATAAGCTGTATTTACAGATCATATAAATGTATGAAGTCTTAATATAAAATAGAAAACTGCATTTGGCTGAAGGAATTCCACTCCGTATGGAGTTACCTATTGAAGACCATTTGTTTATGAAATTTTACAATAATTTATATAAATTATCTCTTCCAAATTAGATGAGTTTTTCTTTTTACTAATGGACACAATTCTGATGACTTTACAAAGAGTGGTGTACGTTAGAAACCTAAAAAACTGTTACAGCATCTTCCGGCGCACAGCTGGCTTTGGGAAATTTGACAGTCTTTTTTTGGTCTTTCGTACAGTCCTCTCCGCCGCCTCTGCGGTTTCTTTCTGTTTGCTTTTTGTTCCATCCACTGGACTTCCTAAAGGAGAGATGACTTTTATTTCCACTGGTGGAGGTGACCAAGAACCTTCCAGTCGTGGGGTTCTGAAAAGAAACAGAAGTATCAAATTCATTTTTTTATGACTGGCGGTATTTAGTAGAGGGGGGAATAAACCCGTGGAACTACAAAGTCAACGCCAAAGAATCATCTGTCGGTTTCTTTGCAAACAGGACCAAGGCAGAAAAGGTACCTAAGTAAGCTTCCTTTCGCATTCATTCCTCACCAGACCTTCCCAAGCATTCTCAGTCACATTCATATGAGCTTTTAGAGCCCCGCCACCTCAGCTTTTGAGAGGCAAATGCCTCAAAGAGTTTCCCAGAAGGAACCAGAAAACATGTCTGGAAACAAAAGGTTCTCTTTACTCATTTTCTGACCCCCTCCTACCTTGTATGGGGAACTAAAGACCACAAGAGCGCGGTTTCACGTGACAGAATAAGACAATATAAGAGCACGCCGTTGTTGCAAAAAGTAGTATCCACTTGCCCTTTTCCACCCCCTCCCTCTTCTGCTTCCGTTAGAAAACTAAACCATTAAGCGGGGGAAAAGGTGCCTTAGGCCAGCGAGCTGGAAAGGCTTGTAAAGTCAGAGCGGAATTGCACAGCCGAGTGAGGAAGAGGAAGTCAGGTGGCTAACAGCTGAATCAGCACCGCAATAAAGGAACGCGAGGAAGCGGTCAAATAGAATTTCATACTTGCTGGCTTTCTTCATTTTTGATTTTGCAGTTCTACCTCTCTTCAGTTTTTGCTTTCCCACAGGCTCTATGGATTTGGTATCCTCTTCCTCTTTAGTTGGAAGCTCCTGGGTTAAGGAAACAAAAACGTTGCTCATGCACAAGTTCTTACACTTCTACAGAATACAAATGAACGTTTCTTTCAGGAAGTCCTGACAAAGTTACTTCCAAAAGCATTACAAGTTCTCTCCGCAAAAACAAACCTTCCGTCTCAAATTATTGCACCATCCTAAAAGTTCAGATTCGGAAATTAGCAGATAACACACCAAGTAAGTTTAAAGCAAGCCACTGTGCCTTCTGTAAAAGGCAAAGCAATGCTTAGTCATTCTTGACTTAGATTCAGAACTGATTTTTGCAGCTAGTTTTCAGGAAGGAAAGAACAAATTGTTGACTTGATGAATTTAAAGCTCTTAAGATCTAAAGCTTTTTAGATACGCTTTCAAAGAAAACGGCAAGGCATTGCAAAGTATGACTTGAAGAAGCAGCACAGAGCAAAAAATCAAGGACATGAGACAACTAGAGCTTTTACTTACAGCTTCTTTCACACTTTGGGAAGTGGCAGACACATTTTTTCTCCTTGACCTCAAAAGAGGGGGTGAAAAGACAAATTCAGAAGACAAGTCCGGGTCTAAATCCTTCAACTGCACAGGATGGTCAGCTTTTCCAGCTAAAATGACAATGTATCGTTAACATGCACATACGTTACACAGAAAGGACAGTGACATTAAATTATAGCTGATAATCAAGAGCACAATATCTTCCTGAAAGAAAAGGTCCAGTCAGGTTTATAAAAACACTCCATGTGGAGATACTTTTCCCCTAATAACTGCCTCTTGGAATCCCTTCTTCTACAGGAGGTCGTGCAAGAAAAATGAGCCAGTGCAGTGATTTCACCTGCACTTACATAATCAAAGATATTATGCTCAAGAGGCATCAACTGTCCTTACACAACTCAAAAACAATCACAGTCTAATAAAAGTAAAGCTATGTGCAGAAACTTCACTAAGTATATGCTCACAAAAGAACAATCACATAATTAAAGAGCTGTAGCGTTTGTTGTGCGATGCAGCTCCTTTCAAGTTAAAAACTGAACAGAATTTGGAAGCAGGTCTCCTTTACTTCTCCTGTAGTGGGGGAAAGGGATGGCTATCAGGTATTAACAGATACCCTCCAGTTTTTGAAACTGACAGAAATTAATCTCATGCAAAGAATTCAGATTAAATTTCATTTCACTCTACTTAGACCAGCCTCCTCCTCTGTTTCCACCACAACTAGTCAGCCAGTCACGTAGAGTTCAGAGAAAAGATGAATTTCCTCTTTCCACATTTTTAAATTTTGCATGCTTACATTCTTCACAATACTTAAAGCCATCCTTGCAGTCTGTTTTGTGTAGTTTACAAGAAAGCCATATGCCCTATTTTGTGCACGCCCACAAGGCACCTACCTTTAAATTTCTGCGTCAGCTTTGTCAGAGGAGGAGAGAAAACGAAGGACTCCTGTTCCTCAAGAGAGGGCTTCTGGTGCGTGGCAGTTTTGCGGGATGTGGTTCTTGTAACACGGTCTGTCCAAGTTCTTGATCTTTCATTGTGTCCTGATGGGTTTATGTCTTCAAGCAGCAGAGGCGTGCCATCAGGTCCTGGGGGAAAGGCCTCCTCCCCTGTGCTCTGCTCCAGTATCAATTGTCTCTTCCTGCCCCGACGCCCCGTCCTCGCTGTACTCCTGGGTGTGGCCGATCCCTCGTTGGGCTGTGCAGGCGTTTGCTCATGAGTATCCATTTTTCCTGGTTTAGCCTGTGGAACTCTTCTTGTTCTTCTCTTAGGAGTATCAAGGACTTCCCCTTTCCCACCCGCGTGTACGTCTTCCTGAGCAGAGGTAGATTCTGTGTTTGCCAAGAGACTTTGTGTCCCCCTCCTAGCACTTCTTCTAGGAGTGAGAGCAAGTTTGAATTCTGTTTGAGGAAGCAATGATTTAGACAGATCAAGGTCAGAAGTTTCAGAAACTTCTGACAAACTTATCTTTCTTCTTCTGCCTCTTGTAGTTGGCACGGGTAAAAGGAGTTGGTCATGAGGCTGCACCTCCTGATCCTTGACAGTATTCTCAGTAAGCTGTAAATTAACACTTTTCAGTTTTCTTGCACTTCTGCTGGGGCTGACTGCTGTTTTTATCCTATGATGAGTGTCAGCCTGGCCAGTTTCTTCATCTCCTGCTGAGCTTTTTCCTCCTCTAGTCCTTCTGGAAGTAGCAGAACCAGTAACGCTACCTTCAGCAGGAGAAGTTCCCTCAGTAGCCTCTTCCAAGAGTTCAGATGCAGCTTCCTTTGCTCTCCTTAATCCTCTTCTTGGAGGAACGGCTACGGACTGCGCGCTGACGGACAATCTTTGCCCATCGGATTGGCTACTTTCTACTTTTACTAAATTAGCCACTTTAGGCTTCCTCCCTCTCCTGGGAGTAGCAGGGGTCACAGGCAGTTGCCCCTCTTGAGCATTTCCTTCTCTCTGAAGACTAGAAGTCTCAGGTGCTTCCTTTGTTCGCCTGGTACTTCTCCGAGGAGACAGTCCAAACAAAACTGGTTTGTCTGTCTTCCGTAGCTGCTGATCGCCCGCCAATGGAATACTTAGACTTCTACTCAGTTGACCCCTTGCGCGCGTTCGAGGAGTGGTGACATACTCTGCTTGATGTATGCCGGGTTCCTCTTCCACTCCTTCTGGCACAGTTGTTAAGGGGGCTTTTGCCTTCTGGAATCGAGTTACCTTTTTACCTATGGTTTCATGAATTGATTGTTCTACAACCTCAGATGTAAACTCTTTACTTCTTGTGTCTTTGATTACATCCAGTAAGTTCTCAGCAATAGCTACCTTAATGGGTTCAGGCACATACGGGAGTGACTCGGCAATGTTTTGAGACTCCTGGTCACTAGTTACAGTGGACACTGAGTTTGTAGCGTGTTCTTCCTTTTCAGTATTTCCTAAATCGTCCACAGGTTTTTCCTCTGCTGTCGTGCCAGCCGGTTTAGAGGCATCTACTAAGGAAGGGTCTCCTATCTCCGCTTCACCTTCTTCTCCTTCCAAGACTAAAGTAAAGTTACTCTGAGATATGAAAAGCTCTCCATCTCCCTCAGCTGCATCACATTCGCTCTCTCTAC
The DNA here is from genome assembly GCF_949628215.1 of Phalacrocorax aristotelis. Lineage (NCBI taxonomy): Eukaryota > Metazoa > Chordata > Aves > Suliformes > Phalacrocoracidae > Phalacrocorax > Phalacrocorax aristotelis. The sequence goes on along the minus strand of NC_134278.1, from coordinate 119,555,071 downwards.
TGTCAGGCAAATCACACGCAAAACGTCGCTCTATAGTATCGTAGCTGTATCGAAGATTGCCTGACGGATGTAGTTCACTAAAGGGTGACGTTTCAGGTGCTTCCTCGGAGCTTTGTGCCTTAACCGCACCATCTTCAATAACCTAAAGTTAAAAAATGTCTGTTAATGCACTATTAATTACCAAACAGACTAGCCTGAAACTGAGCTCCATGGTGAAATGTTGCTCCTCCTTTCAGATCACCGCTGAATGTAAACTTAGAAACATACAGCATACTCCCTTCTACAGATAAAAGCTTATGCGCGTAAGGGACAGAGAACAGAGCATTCCGTGTATGCAATCACATGCTCCGTCTGTGAGGTTTCTGGTCATGGCTAACGACTGGCCACCACCCGCGAACACACTGAGCATTTCACAATGCAAGCTGTATACACACCTGGCTGTAATCGTCTCACTGCAGTGCTGACTACAAACCCACACAGGGTGCCTGACTCGGCATCTAAGAGCATCTAACAGGGCAAAACACAGTTATGCCCCCAAAGCTTAAAGTTTCAGCCATGACAGTTGTGACCGCAACACTTGGTCGCACTGGCCAGGCGTCACATCCGACAACTCAACGCTGCGCCTTAAGCAATCGCTTGGATTGCAGGAGACAACACGTGCATTCTAAATACCTCCATCCCAGGTTTTGTAGTTCCCTGTACTGAGCAATTCTTCTTCCCTGCTGGATCCACGTGACAGTCTCAGGCTTTTTTGTTGAGAACAAAAGTAGTATCTGTTACTTATTTCAAGTGACCCGGGTGGCCAAGACAATTTATTCCCTGTGTAAAGACCTTTGCCCAACCCTCTAAGTTGTAGTGCTAGCCAACGACGGCAGAAGGAAGAAGCCACTCAACAGGAGCCTCCATGCAATCTGCTTATTTGCTTGCCTCCTGCCTTGCCAGAAGTCGCTAACGCATCCCATCGTAGCAACGGGCCGTGCTTCAAAACTAAATTCAAGAGATACTAGTCTGCATAAACTCTCCTTTTGTGCTTACAAATCTGCAAACAAGAAAGCAGTGGTACTTTGTCCTAAACTCAGTGAAGGCAGGCGAGCCAAAAACACATGTTCACATGTAAATCAGTAAGGACCAGGTGTATCAGAAGCAGAAACACTTGAGACATTTCTGTGTGCCTTCTGACTGTCGGTACGGCAGGACCGTCCTCAATCTGCAACGTGTCTCCTATTTTGTAGAAAATGGGAAAATAGTTTACTTACATTAAAGTCGTCAGTTTTAGGAAGATTGTTGGAAACAGTTCTTTCTTCCTGTGGAAAAGCAACATTTTCTTCAGCTTCAGCTGCTTCTAGGTTATGTTCTTTAGGTAAATCCACACACTTCCCCTCCAGGTGATTTCCTGAAGGAGTACTGACCACATCCTCACTCTCAAGGATGCTTATCACACCTGGAAGAGATTTATATCGTTTTAACCTAACTGCTATAAAGAGGACACAGGTAGTAAGAGAGGGAGCAGGGGCCAACAATACAGCTCTCCATCCTGCCACGCCTATTGGGCTTTCTCCAAAACTAGAAGCCAGAACTACCTATCTGGTAGTGGAGGCAGCCCCACAATAAATTTACAACAGGAAGGGGAAAATCAGCTGGCAAGTCCATGGAGAGAAACAACAGCAGAGCAAAGGGCGGCTGGAAGGGCACACTGATAGCTAGTTATTCTTCACAGCCTGAACACCAAGCATGCATCCTCTTTTAAGGTAGTAACTCAAGCAGCAGATCCCATAGCTCACAAATTACTAGTGGTGCACAACATTAAAACAAACACTGATGTCTCCTTCTAATATTGGAAAATCTACCAGTTTTCTCAATAGCTTTATCAAGAGGAGGAACATTCACTATGCATTGCTCTACAGGGACTTTCTTTGAGTTTAATTACAGTTAGCAGAAACACGCTAGTACTACTTCCATCTGAGAGACCTGTAGCGGTACGGCAAACTACACATTGTACTTCAGGACTTTAATTACTCGGCTGCCTCAGCTCACGTAACATCTCCAACATACTGTACATACGTTGGCTGTCTGCCTCCGGGGACTCAGAACGCTGCGGATTTGTTACAGCTGGTGTGGCTGCTTCTTCTGGTGCAGAGGACATTTTCCACTCCTGGCCGTTTGTTTCACTTCATGGATAGAAAGAGAGAAATTCGTCATCATTGAAGAGCTTCACAGATCACTTTCTCACTGTAAAGTCTTCAAGTTCCAAAACAGAAACAACGAAGAAAAGTCAGGAATTCCTTTACCAACCTAGCTACAGTCATTTTTATGCAATGAATTCAGTACTTGCCATTCTTCCCAGCTGTCTAACGCTAGATAATAACCTAACAACAGAGTCGTATTAAAGAATGATGTGTCATTTGGCTTCTGTAGGAAGAGTGCAACTGCTATATTGGAGGTTTAGGACAAACCAAACAGAAGTTTGTACCAGTTTGTATCAGCTGCCCCTGGAAATTAAGGGTTATGTTCTCTCTTTAGCACTCAGCATTTGCAGCTTCTAAAGTATCTGGTGAGAAAACTGCTTCCCTTCCCAGAAACAAATAGATGCTAGTCGAGCACACACAGCACATATAGAAAGTAAGTGGACAAAATGCTGCCAGGAAGTATCCAAACCCCCAGATGAACCCGCTAACGTTAGGGGAATCTCAGGTGTGATGTTTAGCTACACCATTTTCAGACAAAAGCAGGGCCTATGTTCACAGTATCTGTCCTGAGGAATAACCCTCAAACTGTAAAAAGGTTTATATAGCCTGTTCAATGAAGAAATCTTTATCACCATGCTTTATCACCATGCTCTGGGGTCTGCAATGATTTGAGGAAAAAACAGGCTCAAACTGGCAGCGGGTCCATCCGACTTATAGTCAAGCCAAATTAGTTCTGTTCGCAGACAGAAATGAACAGAAAAGCTGTTCTATGGAAGAACACAGGAAAGAACCAAGACCAGGTCAAAATCAGAGTTTTCAAACACAGGAAAGCCAGCACTTGCATGTCGCGTGAGCCCAGAGATGTACCTGTGCTATAAGCTTACCTTTCACTTGCAGTCCCAAAAGTAGCAGCCTCAGCAGCTTCGAATGCCGAGTGACCATCCTCAGGAAGGGGAAGGCAGTCAGCATTTGAGTCTTCCACAAAGCCTACAAAAACAGACAGAGGGAACACTTCCCTGTTGCACTCGGCTTCATTTCTTTTAAAATGCTCACATGACTTTGAAGCGAGCCTTTACGCATTTCATCTAGGACAGTCACCTAACTAAAGAACGCTACCAAGGCTTCAAACGCACAGGAGGTCTGAAGTCTTCTTCCCAACAAAACAAGAAGTGTGATGTGTCATTTCAGTCAAGAAGACAGTGACCACTGATACTCCGTCCACAAACTAAACTTGATATGTTACTCTCCCAGTACTTCAGAAAACACCCCTCCTTCCTACAACTGGGAAGTAGGTTTTCTTATTTCTCTTTGGACATTCATCTCATTCCAGCAACACTTCCTTCCTTTCTTGACTCCATTTCCCCTTTTGTACAAGAATGCATCTAAGGTCTTGTCTTGTTCTTTTCTCTAGTGACTGACCGGTGCTGTTGAAACCCAACTACTTGCTAACCTGTTTTTATCTCAACAGGTTCGAGTTTAGAAACATCCTCCTTTTCTTCTTTGTTTCTAGTGCCTACCTTCCTCCAGAGCCAGCGACTACCTTTGCACACAGTGTGCGGGGCTGGGATAATACTGCGAGCTGAGGCCAAACAAGAGCTATACAGACGGCCCTCTAATCCTTCCAGAGTACTGAAATTGTACACAGCTCTCTGTGCCACCAATGACAAAGTTTCTTCAAAAAGTTATTCTTTAATGATTAGTCCCTTATGATTATTTTTCACGAAAAGCACCTTTGATTTCTTGTCCAAATACTGGACGTCTGAAATAGGGCAGGCAGATGTTCTGACCCGTCTTACTGGAAACGCTCAGAACTGGAGAATCCCTTTACCATTGTACATGGAGTCTGTATCTGGGCACTTCTGTTACTTAAAAAGAAAAGGAGCTGCGGAACTCCAGCAGCCACAATCATTCTCTCCAGGATCCTCCAGAATCACCTCAGACTTAGGCCTAAATCAGGCTGCATATGATGCACTCATACTGCAGTTTACACTCAATGCTACAAACTGCCTCTTCTAATCTGCCAGTAGACCTGCTCATATGAGCACACCCTCAGCAGCCGGACTGGCTTGAGTGAGCTGAATTGAGCTGAATTCCCAAAGACCAACTGAAATGGGTTTGCAAAAGGCTGCATTTGAGGTAGGAGATGAGCAAGCATAGGTGTCATGAGAAGCAGATACACAAGCAGACCCACTTCCAGAAGAGAACATGCGGCCTACAGCAGTACGCCTAAAACATAACCAGAAGCCTAAGGTTTCAGCTCGTCTCCCTCCCAAAAATTCCCACTAATCACTGCTGCCTCTCAGCTGCAGTTACACACCAGAAACGCCAGCCAAAAGCAGGATATGTTCATAATGTCCATGATACCTAAAAAAGGACTCAAACACACCGTGGCAATTTTAAAAGCCTAGGACAAGGACATGCCCGGGACACTTGTGAACGCTCATCATTAACTGTTGCCCTCATCAGTAATTTAAGCTTTTGACGACACTTGAAAAATTCAGAAACTCAGGGTATCATAGGACGAAACACACCAGCTTCTTCTCTCAGGTCTGGTGAATCTGGTTGCTCCATCTGGAAAGGTTTCTCTTCAACCATTTCACTGTCTTCTTCCTTCCCCAGCTCTTGAAAATCGGCAGTTTCTTCAGTGGAAGAGTTAGCTGGTTTAGCAGCTATGAAGATGACATCGTCTTCAAAATCGCCAGGTGACTTTGCATCGTGATACTCCAAGGTTGTTTGGTCTGACCTGGCAGAGACGTTACTATTTTCTTTGCTGGCGTCCATCATCTCCAAACCATCTCCAGGTATGCTTTCTGAAGACTCTTCCATTTCAGCACCATCATCCTCAGGATTGCTCAGAGTAAACAGAGTTGCTTGAGCTCTACTTTCAGACCAAGCATCCTCCGTCACTCCATGATGATGCTCGCATGAAGCTCCAGATAGTGCTTTGTCATCTTCTGTTGCCTTTTCCTTTTTAAGAAGAAAAAATATCATGATCAGTAACATGCATTTGCTTTCTGTGGAAGCAAGGAAAAAAGAAAAAGCAAACATATACCGATGTCTGTCAATGTTACAAGTATCAGCTCAAGCAAGGCGCTACAGAATTAATTCTCATTCTAGCACCCTCTTCGCTTTTAAAGACAAGTGCAAAAATTAATCACGCTTTTGACCGCTTGTTGAGGTTCCACGACCTTGGAGAATTAAGATGAAGTGGGTCTTGTAAGGGCTTGCTTATCCTGTCACCTCAAGGCTGTTCACTTACAGGGTTCACTACTGTGTTTTCAACAAGAGGGAGCTTTGCATACCTAAAACGATAACTCAAGGCTTCTCTTCTTTTATGCTTGCCTCTTCAACTTGTGTGCACTACACTACCAAAACACTGTAGTGTTCACTATGCCTGTAGCACGGAACAAGTACATTACTCCGGCCACACCGCGCGATTCGTAACACCTTCAAAGAGGAGAGAGCGCCGCTTGTTACGGTTGAGTCGCTCTTTGTAACAGGCAATAAATGTGTAATAAAAACAGAGTCTGAGAATTTGCTAGAACGTGTACGGCAAGCTCATACACGTAGAGAGTAGCACGTGCCCCTGTTCTGCCCCTGATTTTGGTACGTCACTTGGGCAACTGCATGAGGAGCTGAATCAGGGAATCCAACTGACAGAGCAAGAGGAGGAGTAGAAGGGGGCAACTTTCAGATGGACCAACTTCATTTGACAGCTCTACGAGTGCGAGCCCTGGTGCAAGGCAAGAAAGAAAACGGAGAACTTTAGGGATGGAGAACAGACACCAGTACAGTTCTCTTCAGCAGGAGTCTATTCTTGCCACAATTTAAGCAAACACGGCCTTGCGAGAAGAGAGCCTGAAATAAATGCAGCTCAGGGCTTCTGTTGCTTTCAGAGGTGTTTCATTCACAAAGCTTAGCAAACCCAGACAAGTGGCTCAGTCTATATTCCTTACCTTCCTGCCATAGCACCACCTGAAAGGTGCAGTGGGAAGATGACCTAGCAATCTGGAACAATCCCAGCTCCTAACAACACCTGAGTGAAAACCGCCAAGGGCACCGGCGTTTATGATGAGGATGTTCCTGCAGGCACGTGATGCTACAGAAGGTCTAACAGAACCTTTTCTGGACCAAATTCAGGTCTGCCGTCCTGATCTGCAGTTCCAAGTCTCAACAGGACAGAAGGAGTTTTGGCAAATGTGAAAAAAATCTAAATCAAATCACAGCCTATAAAGCCTTTCACTCCCAAAATCAGTAACTAAGCCCAGCTTACCCCAACAGTCCATTTTGCAGTCAGGTTCTCTTCCCTGAAAGATATTCTTGGTTCCTTTGCTCGTAGCGGAGGAGTAACTGATCGCCCTGGAGATGCAGAGGGAGTTGCTAGGGGTGTGGTGCGAAGGCTGGATCTGAGAATGGACTGAGGAGTAAACCCAGCAAACCCAGAAGCAGATGTGGCCAAAAGTTTAGCTCTCTATCAAAAGAAACAAAGATATTTAATGTGAAGCCAGCTAAATCCTCAAAAAGAAGAATTCACTTGTTAAAAGTATTAGTTTAAATTACAAACTGAGTTTGTAGCAGCAGGGAGGACAAAGTTTAGCCTCCGCGCTGCTCTTTTTCCAAAGGTACGAAAATCTTCATGATGAAAACCCATGGTTTTTAGGTTTCTTCTGGCTTTGGTTTAGGTTGGTTTTTTTGTTTTGGGTTTTTTGGGTGGCTTTTTTTTAAAAATGCCAACACAAAATGTCATTTTTCAAACTAATTTCCTGAGAAAACAAGGATACGGCATCTTGTCGTCTGCAACCTTATCTCCCATCCCAGCACCTTTTGCAATTTCTACACTGTTCTTCTACAAGGCATACAACCTCAAAGGTTACCCCGGATAGGGTCACTGGAAACACTGCCATGCAAAATGGCCTGCAGCAAACCAATAGCGACAGCTTGTTTTATCACTAATCATTCAAGCCGCGCACTAGACTAGATTAAGTGGCGCTGCCGTAAAAATACCTACACACCTTCATCTAGAAGCATTCATGGTCTTCTTACCTCAGCTCAACAAAGATTTTTCCACAATTGAAAGGGTTTAAAAGGAGCATAAGGAAACTACCTGAATGACATGGACAATATTTAATGAGAAGTAAAAGGTTACAGTTCAGAGAGATCACGGCTATGTCGCTCACAGGTAGGCAAAGGCACAAAGATCAGCACCACAAAGATAGGTCGGGTGTTATTTCCTTGCCGGGTGCAGAGTTTGATGCAGTGAATGGAAACACAGTTTCACACAAACCATTAATAACTAAAATCACTGCAAAAAGCCATCACTGAATTGGACAGAGACTGACATCACTCCCTTGTCATTCACCTCACGGCATTAAGAAACTGAAGCATGGGCATTCTTCCTGGTAGGTATCCAAGTCAAACTACACAGAGCTACCCAGCGCTTGCTTGAGTAACGAGATGGATCAGCTACAGATTGCACCTTCAGGTATCCAAGTATATTGGAAAGTCCAATTTTAACTCGCTTTCTTACACGCAGTAAAAACAAGCGTATTTCACAAAGCTACGGGACAACGTGCATACTGCAATTACGTTAGAACTCAGATTTCCCTCTTCAAGACAGTTCCCAACGTGCTGCTTCCAAAAGGACCGTATACACAATAACCACATGCTTACTGAAAATACTCCACCACTTGAACCCAACAGCGTTTGTGTTAAATACTTTGGCGGTTTCGTTTAAGCAAACTTCACAGGCTTTTGGTTTGGTTGGTTGTTACCGGGTTTTTTAAATACAGACCTTGACCACAAGAGGAGTCCTTAGTAAATTCAGCTCTGATGCCGCTGAACAGTTCTTTTGTGAGATGGAACCGTGCGTATTTGAATTCAATGGGCTGGATGCCATGAATGAAGCCGGAGCTGTGCATGGTGACTGCCAGATACCGCCCTGTGCTGCAGAACAGGAAGGAACAGGACGAACCACCAAATCCAGCAATCTGTTAAGATACACAATTTAGGATATGAATAAAGAAAACAAAAAAATCATGCTGACTTCAAGAAAGCTGGGATGATACAAAACAAAAACATTCAGTGAACAGGAAACACAGGGGAACCCTCGCTGTTGGCGAGATGTACCAGGCCCGTGAAGGAGTTACAGGCATCTTCTTTCTTTTTAATTGTTTCTTTACATTTTGTACTTCACTTCCTAAATCACTGCTTCTGAGGCAAGAGTCATCCAAGTTTAAGTTGCACAAGTGATGTAGTGCTCATGTCAGAAGAAAATGCATCTACATTCCAATGCTGGCACCACTTGAGAGTCTCCACTGAGCCGTATCCCTAAGTTGACCTTTTCTTTAACAGAGACAAGCCTAAATGCAAACCGAACACTTTGCAGCAAGCACAGAAAATACACACACACAGACACATACGCTTATGTATACGTGAGGAGCAACACCTTGCTGAAATATTCGTTCTGTACATCTACTATACCTGGAACATTTTTGCGAGATTTTTGTGACTGGTGTCCCAACAAACGCATCGCGCAACTCTGCCTCAGGGAGAGGATGTGTTATGGCTGGTGGTTCTGTAACTCTAGGACTAGAAGTAAAAGGAAAATGTAACTGACCTTCATTCCCCTGGAGACCAAATATACCAGAATTCACAAGAACTCACCTTTATTTGACCACACCACCTGTCGGAAAACCATCTGACAACTAACAGCCTCTTTCCTGCTCCTGCTAATTCTGCCTGGTTTTAAGTAAAAGAGGCAGAAACGAAGCAGAAACTGGGCAGGAAGTGGGAAAAGATTACGATTTGGTCACACGCCCAAGCCTATCAAGATCTGTCCACCAGCGGCTTGATGGTAATCATAGTTTTAGCTGCAGCTGTCTTACATTGTGTAAACACATTTACCGTGATGTAAAGAGATGTATTTGCAACACAAAGACTGTCATGGCAGAAAAACCCTCTCTCCAAATGTTACGCTAAGACGCATTGATGCCTGAATGGTGCGTTTTGTTTGGCTTTTTTGCACTTCCACCGCTTCAGTCAGGTGCACCTCCCCTCCAAAACACTAACAGAATTCTAACGGATTTTTCTCTCTCTCTTTCTCTCCAAGCACGTAGCTCAAGACTAAACCTCGTTCAAAGGCTGCTTACCTATCGTACTGTGAGCAACTGGGTTTCTGCTCACTTCCTACCCACACGTCGCCAATTTTGGACAACATGTTACTGATGAAAGTTGCTCTTGTCTGCACATTTCCTGCACGAGCTTGTTTCGTTACTGTCGATAATGGCTTTGGTCTTGCGACTGTAAAGCAAGAGGGGACAAAATTAGCAGCCTGTGTAATCCAAGCAATGGTTAGTTGTCCATTCTATTTCCCCTCCCCTAAAAATTACCTGCTCTTAAGACCGATGAAGGCAAATGGTAAGGCTTGGCTCTCTCTACAGCCAGCTTCCTCTGAATTCTAGGAAGGATCTTCCCATATTGGCCTAATATGGAATTTCTGGCAAGCGCTCTCTCTCTCAAGCGAGGATCATGATCATTCTGATGAATGAAAAACCCAAAGCAAAAAGTTCACTGATTACAAGGGATTCATCGCACAGAACTCTCGCTGCTATTGCTAATTAGCGAATACATTTCCTCTACAGATGTAGTAAGACACATCCACTGCACAGAACAGCAGCAAGCTCAACCCATCAGCACACACCAGTTTCACCCAGTATTTTTAGCAGAGCGGAAGGAAGACTAGAATAATAACAGGACCTACGACTTTAAGTAAAACAGTTCTGGCACCCAGCACAGCCGTATTCTGATACACTTGATAGCACCTGCAATTGTTAAATGGCTGACAACATAGCAGGCTTTCCCTTGTTTTTCCTGAAACGCCGCTGACCGAGACAACTGAATACAGAGGGCAGCGGCCCATTACGTTGGACAAAAGGAAGCCGGTATTGGAACGACGAAGAGAAAGCTACCTACACGCACCTTCCGGCTGGATCAAAGTTTTCAAGTGCACGAACTAAAACTTCCAAAACCACCCCATGGCTTTGCTTCGCTGGAAAACTATGCTTCCGGAAAAGCGCAAATATGTCACGGATCCACAACGGAAGTTCACCTAACACAAAATTTGATCTGGCTATTTTGAGATACAGAAGTTGGATACGAATTTCTGTCCTAAAAGTGGTAAAATGAACGTTGTGGAATTGCAGAGCTCACGCTATGACTTGGGGAAATAAACAAGAAACACCCCAAACAACCCACAACACCAATTTTACCCATGGATTGGCATCCAGGCGGCTCTCAGCTAGAGAAATCTAGTTGCGTGCAAGACACAGGAGATGACGTACAACGTACTCGTCATTCCGCGGCAAGGAGCGACACAAACAACTTTCAGTAATCTAAACCATACATGGCATACGTCTCCGAATAACTGACTGGTAAGATTGGCTGACAGGAGAGATTATATATAGAGATATATATATATATTTATTCCTCAGATGCAAACAAACTCTTTTAGTGGAGTCAGCAAGGGTCTGTACCATTTGATTTACAACATCACAGGGTACCTCTGGAGTAGTGAAAGATCTTGGTCAACTTTTACATTCAGCTGTAACGTAAGGTGTAGAAACCCATTCCTAGCATTTCAAAGAACGGTGTGAAAAACAAAGCAGGATTTTTACTGAGTACTACCAAAACCGGTTAGTAACACCTAACAGGAACTCGCACGCTTGACAGCACTTTTGCCCTTACCATAAGATTAGCCTTCATTGACTGGTTCAACTGTAGTGCTGCGATATAGTTGGCACGCTGCAGATGGTGGACTAAAAGAATTTCTTGATTCTGAACACCAGCATTGGTCTGCAAAAACTTCTCCAAACACTTCTGTGAGAAACAGCACATTTCAAAAAATGTATTACGATTCTGCCTCTTCTCTTTCCAAAGAGACGATGAAGATTTGCTTCTGGTCCACACTTACTTGTTCAGTGTCTGTGAAAGGCAGCTTCAGTAATTCTTCCATGAGTCCCATCTCCTGACAGACTTCATACATGTGCTTTAATAGCTCCTCTACGTTCACCTTAGTGGCGTGCTGCTGCAACAGACCCCAAGCCTCCACCATGCACCTGTAATTGTTTTTTTTATTGAGACGTAAAGGAACATGAGTAGTATAACCAGAAAGATGCCCCACAATTATTCTATTGCAAGTTTAAAGGAAATTTAAGGGATCGTGATTTCTATCACTTGTTCTCCACCTTTCACAATATCGGAATGCAAAAGGGTGGGAGAGCTATTTCTTTACCTATTGGACAACAGCACAGTGAGGAAAAGCTGCACTTCACTATTGCTTGAGATTGATGGCTTCATCATCTGCATGTATCTGAGGGCTTGCCTCTGCTCTCCTCGGCACATGAGGGACTGAATAATTCTCACATGTTGCCACGACACAGTTTTGATTGTAGCTGGATGAAAGAGCAGGGCCAGGGAATTCTGTAGAAGTTAGAGATCAGGTTTATTAAGATACATACATACACACATGCACCCAACAACAGTATTCAAAAGTTTCTTAAGTCAGGGTGGAGGTCTGTTAAACAAACCTGGATGATGGCTAAACAACGAAATCCTTGCTACAGGACAGGTAGATATAAATTCTTAAGCATTTGCAGAAGAAAATTCAGTTAACCGTACAGAACAAAGTCAGTCCTTTAAAGGGAGTAATGCACCCTCTTCTAGGTTAACCAAATCTCTGTATGCAACCATCACTCCTTATAAACGCAAGTTATTCTCCCAGGCAAACATGTTTGATTAACGTCGTGACAGGCAAAGAACAACCCTCAGCATCAGAAAGGACATGATTTAGGTTGAAAAGTCACTTTGGCAGTCTTCTGTCTCAGACCGCAAAGCTAGGATCGTAGTTTTAATCCTTCAAGTACCCAAACCACTCTTTTTGAGAAAGCGCTCAACTGCTCAGGTGAAAACAACCTAAACGGGCAGCTTCGACAAGTCACATATCGAGCATCAGTAAAGCTGATTTCTTCATTGTCTTAATCAATTTCCTGTCAAAGTAATTACAACTAAATTTCAAATCGTCGTTTTTTGCTGAAGATGCCACAGCAGTATCACAGAAAGCGCTTCTAACGTTTTATCACCTGTTGTTAGCTAGGCACCCGTTTTTGAAAATCACTGTATAAATCACAGCTTTGCACTGCAATGGATGCCTACCCAACCGGTAACGTACGTACTTCATAATCGTTGTGATCCAGAAGCCAAAAGCCTTGAATAAGCTTCACAAGACCCCAGGGGATAGCAAAGGCAGTTGGGAAGGAGTCAATTGAAGTTTCCCTTTTATTCGGAAGGGAATGCATGATATCCAGCAGCAAGTAAATTGTCTGATACCAAGCATCTAATTAAGGCTAATAAATTTGCCAGACCAACAATTTATCACATTACCTTTAGAAAGACAAGGAAATGAGACTATAGAAGCCGTGGGAAGCAGAAAATACTCATGAATTAGTCTTGCCCGTTTATGCCAGCATTACCTGAAGAGAGTCAGGTCCTAACAAGAAAATTGCACTCTGAATAAATAACCAGAAAGGAAGACTCTCTGATTTCTGCAAGGCATTCAAAAAGGTCACCTTTAGATATTTAAATGCTTCCGTTCAGAACTCAGGCTCCCTCTTTGAGCATGGGAATGCCCAACGCTTAATTATTAAAGCAAACAAATTCTACACTTGGTTTTTTCCCTTGTTTCCAGCGTATATAAACCAATGGAAATTAGGGCGTCCTTACAACACAACTTTGCTCGGAATGATCAAAACTGGATTTAAAGCAGTATGTGGATCACTCCGTGGTAGTGCCATTTCCTCTTTCTGACACCCGTTTTTAGGGACTGTTCTAATAAGACAGCTCCAGGGCACAGCAGTTTTTAAACCCCTTGCTCTCTAGTCTTCCCTCTCGGGTCAGGCAACGAACAACAAAAGCCATTCTGTACATTTCAGCGGCTTAAAAATTAAGGTTCTGCCCAATGACTTGTCTCTCCCTCTCTGTTGGTTATCCTGCGTGCCTGCACTCTTCACAGAACAAAAGCAAGCCCTGTTAGCTGGGCTGGAAAATGGATGATTTTGGCAAAAAACAGGTCCCGGTAAACCACTGTTAGAAATCCTTTTGCTCTGAAACGCCACGCTTTAGTGCATCGTTCGAGGAAGCAGCCATTTGCTACAGGCATGGGTGCCTTGAAAAATCAGAAACTGCGTTTAAAGTTTGAGAAGAGCTAAGGGAGATTTCCATCCTTAACATTCTTTAGGAAACCTGTTTCCTCATATCAGAAAAGACCTTGCAACAAAACATTAAAACAAAAATAATCCTAAAAGATCCACAGTACAAAGAAAGGAAACAATGCAACTTGATTCTAAACTAAATGTTTTCACTGGCATTGTGTTTGAAGCATCGTTTAGAAAACGTATTAAACACGTAGGTGGCAACCATTTCAGAGCACCGATGTGCATATCACGAGGGTGTAACAGAAATAACTCGAAAAGGATACAATTGCATGCTTGTAGCTTTCTTCAACGCTTTCGAGCAAATAGAGATCCAGCAGTGCCTGAAATGAAGAGTTAGAAGTTTTTTAGAAACTCCTCTCTTTGATAAATCATTGGCTTTTGGGGAGGGGTGGCCTGGGGGGAGGTGGGGTGGCGGTGGTTCTTTTCAGTGAACGTAACACTCACATGTAAACTAGCAGGTGGATATTTCCCAGTTCCTCCTCCATCTCTCTGCCACAACTTCTCAACTTGGTCTCCTAACTGGGAAACCATTCCATCGATCATCAAGCAGTCAGAATCCCATTTTCCTCTGCAACAAAAGGTAGCAAGGATTTGGACAGAGTAAAACACTAATTCCACCCTCTCAGTGTAACAGATTGCCTCCAGTCAAAAACAAACAAACCAGATGGGTCCGTACACGCACCGTTCCAATTACAGAGGGCTGCCCTTTCAAACATTACATTCTTCAAAACCCCATCACACTCTCCTGCTGACTGCCACGCTACCCTGTAACTTCCCAATGACAAAAAGCAGAAGCAGCACACCAGACGCCGTGTGCTTCTAAGGAACGCACGAGCCCGTATGTAAGTTACCTGAGAAGTAAGCTAAGTAAGGTGAACTTCAAAGTCAATACCTAACACAGTGCAGCTTCCACCTTAACTCATCTTGCAGCGCCTTGTTCGCAGTGCCACAGCCTAAGCTTCTTTAGGTCCTCGGTCAGTTTTCAGCACAAGTGCCAAAGGAAAATCTAGTCTCACCTAATACAAGGCATATCCCCTAGATGCTAGGAAGCTCGTCCAGGAAACAGGGTTCACTTTAGGAAGTGACTTTTATCCAAGAGCCAGCAGAGCGCTTGGTGTGCCAGCTACACGTAACTCTGACCGTCTGCTTAAATTACACAGATGTACAAAAGCCTTTCACTTCCACTTGTGAACGAGTAGCGGAAGCCTCTTTGAATTTCCCTCTAAGTCTTACCTTGATAAACGCTCAAGTTTCTGTCGATGACCAGCGTAGTAGCTCTGAATCAGAGGGTAATTGTAGAAAGGTCTAGACAAATGCATATCCTCATCTACAGGCAATACAGTAAAAGCAAGTTAAAGAAGTAGTATCACATTTTTAAGCTGAAATTTTTGACTAAGACGACAGAAGATCACACAAGCTAAGCATCAAGAAGGACAGGCAAGGCTCTGCCTTTGAAAGAAGCCAATCCTCTTTCTGCCTTTGCTGAAAGACACATAAGGCACAGGACTAGTTATTTCTTTAAAATCCCAAGCATTTCAAGCTCTGGGCGTAAGCAGCTCCTTGAATCGGAGGCTTATCGCTATTGCTAAGAAACCTCCCGGAAAGAAACTGCTTGACGCTTGGACTTGATGATCTTAGAGGTCTTTTCCAACCTGAATGATTCTACGATTCCACGCTTGCATTATTCTACACTATCGAGTTGAAAAAATACCAGTCAAATCTCAACTTCAGCAACAGAACTTCAGCATACGCTGTCACCGAAGCAACACGACTTCTTACTGACAAACATTTACAAAAACATGGCTAAGCACGTGTTCGTAGGAACCACTTACTGGGTCGTCCCCTTGTGACAAATGTAGTACAGTTTAGGCTTACCTAAACCCTCTGGCAGGAGACTCGATCGACAGAACCAGAGGACCACTTGTGCGTACAGAGAGATGAGGCTGGTCACCACCTGCTTATTCGTCAAGTCTGCAAAACCTGAAAAAAGGCATAAGAAGATTTTTGCTATGCAATTCCTTTCATTTTTACAAAACTCCCTTCATCACACTACAGAGAATGGAGAAAAATATCATGGTAGACGTCTTTCCCTTTGCATTTTTCACTCGGTATCACTTCCTTATTTGCAGAAAGAACCCACAATCGCCACCAAAACAAAAAGCAACCCCCACAAAGAAGCAGAGTCACTAAAGGTTAAAGAAAAAAAGGAAAGCCTGAACTATTAAAGCCTCTCATGAAGAAGACACCTCTTCTTCACATGGCAGAGACTTTTACCATCACAAACGGATATTGTCTCTTTCCCTCCATATGCCAAGAGCAATTTGTCATACAAAAAGCTATAGACTGGCAAGCAACTTACTTTACCTGTTACTCATTCATGCTTCCTGTATATTTTTAGTCATGTGCAATACCAGGGTGGCTTGCAATCATAAATTGCTAACTAAGAATCACAGAGAGACATTTCCAGCATTACAACATTCAGCGCCTGTAATTTCAACCCAGTTGCTTACACAGCTTCTTGCTGAATGTAGCCTCCCCTACCCACGTGCACAAACTCCACAACACACTGTTTCCCTGTTCTCCAGGCGTATTGAGTGGCAGTCCCAGCTCCTCCGATTTAGGCCCCTTCTCCCAGCTACCTTTGACTGCCTTCCAATCATCAAACACAACAACTAAAGCTCATGTTTCCACAGTTACAGCCCAAGCATAATTCCGAGCCTTAGGAAAACGTACCCGAGATTTAGAAATACCGTTACAAACCTTTCTCCGTGAGCTCTTGTGCTTCTGTGAGAAAACAGTTTAAGACTGTGCTAAGGTTGCTGAAAAGCAACTGGCAGTGCTGAAGAGACTGTAACGTCTGTGGGTCAATGAAGTTGCAGGAGCCATCAAACAGCGGAACACCTTTTCAAGAAGAAGCATTAAATTGTGAGCCTACAGAGCAATTTCAGAGTTTCAAAGTACACTTCAAGAACCGTGGCCAATATCCTATACCAGCAGACTACTGAATAAGCTCAGCTAGAAAGAATGATTTTACCTTTGCAGAATGACTACACTAGTACTCACATATTTGGTCCAGTTCGTCTTTTGTATAGACCACTTTGTTCCATGTCCACTCAAGAACAAACCGTAAATTAGCAGCAGAACTTGGCTGCTCTTTAAGGAAAAAAAAAAAAAGAGAACAAACCAGAAATGAATCAACAGTTTCAAACTAAAAACCATGCAACATAAACACACGTAACAAGTATTACCTTCAGATGTCCAATGCTTAATGCATCCGGTCAGAAGTTCTAAAGAACCTGTCTGGACAGCGGCTGACAAGACCGCTTCTAGCTGCTCCTCCTAAATGCAACAGACAAAATAAAAGGAGAATCCTACCCCCTTTCAACATCCAAACCAGCAACAGGAAATGTCTGCTTCTAACCGTGCACTCATTCAGACATCACAGTCAATTAGTACACGTACAAGGGATTCCACGCTCCTTCTCTTAATTCTAGCCACAGCCTGGACTACTTGTTGGTCTGAGGAACACAGGAAACTTTTCCTCTGACATGTCAGCTTCCTGCAGGCTAATTCTAATCTTTATTCGCATGCCTCTGCATTACAGCCTCAGTTTACTGAGTTCCAATTAACTCTTCCCAGTACCATCCCCTGCTAACACCCATTACGTGTGTCGTGCATGTAAGTTTGCCATCAGGAATGCACGAAGGGGACAGAACAAACAGAACTCTGCAATGTTTGCACGGAAGCAGTGAAGCCAAGGTCAAGCAGCTTCCTAGACTATGAAGATCTGAAACAGCTCCCACACCCAAAACAGTTATGTAACTTATACATCATACATATATATGTTCTAGAATGAGAGAAAAGAAGTGAAACATCTAAATTCTAAGAGGTTTCAATTTTAAGCTCTTCAAGCACTCTATTTTAAGGTAGTGGGAGTCCTTCAGAAGGGCAACACACAGATCTGCACAGACGCGCGCTACTAAGTAGTAGCTTATTGCAGCTGGTGTCTTGATACTTTTTTCAGGTGAAGGGATCCCCCATAAAATTGGTTTTGGTTTGTTTGCTTGCTTGTTCTTTTTAAACACATCCACAGATATCTTTCCCTTCTAGGTAAAATCTTCCCATTCAAAGCCATCTCTACACATTAGGATAGATATGTGAGCTTTCCATCTTTTTCTGAAAACCGGTTTCAGACAATGCAACACACCGACTACTACTTACGGTGGCAAACAAAAGCCAGACTAGGTTCTAGAGTCTAATTCTGAAATTTGCCCTACTAACATTCAAAAGAAAACCCTGCTAAAATGCCTAACAAGTCTTTGGACGAGGTAGTCACAATTCAGCAAAGGTTATGAAAAAATGTCTTCCTTTCTCAAGTTATTTCCAAACTGGAGTTGACATCAGATCATCCAATTTGACTGTAATAGTCTACATCAGGCTTGCAAAATGAACAGTCTAGGGGCTAGGTCGACTTGCCAAGAAATTCATTTTAGCCACCAGCCTGTGCAGAAGTGCTCTTTGCCCTAACACACGTCCACAAATCTGGTGAAGGATCCAGCAGAGGGGAAGATGAGAGTAGTGGAAACACTACTCTCCCCTTCCGACTAATTGCTCCACTGTCTGATGACTACCTAGCCGGTCATTTAGCTTCGATCCTGCCTGGGTGAAGGTGGCTGGTTCATCCCAAAGGCTCCATCCCTCAGGAAAATCCTTCAGATGAGAGAGAAAGGCTGGTGCACTGCAAAGGGAAAACCTATGAAGGAGGGGAGTGAAGTCACTACGGCGGCACAAAGCAGACAGAAGACACACGGGTGTCTTGAGATAAAGGTGTTTGAGCTGTTGCAGCAGCAAGAGGGCAGCTTAAGAGGAGTAAATTGGGTGACTGTAGCACAAGGCAAAGGCAACAGAGCTGAAGATCTGCTTTGAGAGGCTGCGGAAAAGCCTACTGATGAAGGGAAAATGAGGGGAAGCGGTGACGCAAGCGTCACATAGAGCTGCCAACAGTTAATTGTTTGCTGCAGCCCACTTCCTTGGAAGCAAATGATCACGTACAGTGCAGCAAGTGGATGTTTGCAATAGCTCGCATCCGAGCGAGACACCCCCTTCGTCAGCTCCTGCACTGAACCTAGCGCTCGGAGAAACTGACAGGGATGAAGCTTGTTCTGAGGGAAGAATGCTTTCTGTTGGACATGACCAGCAGCGACTGCGCGCTTCCTTGTCCGTACCTGTGGCACAGAATTAATAGATGGATCCTGAAAGACTGATCTATTAGGGCTGTTCCCTACCAAACGCAGGAGTTTGGATCGAAGAATACTATCGCTTCTGCTAACTAAAGTTAACACCTGCATTTCAACGCAGCCTGCAAATAATATGAAAAGCAGACTTTTTTCACATCTTGTAGCTTCTACAGCCCCGTCAGACAAGAGGGATGTATTTCCCCCTTGACTCCCTGATACGCACTCACCTGACTCAAACTGGATGGCTGGACATCAACTAGTCTCGGAGACAGCAAGCCAGCTACAAGGCACCTATTGTAGCTATCATGGATGGCTTCCCTTATCGAAGGACCGGACTTCTTTAAAAAATTCAAGGTCTGAAACATCAATCAAAAACTTCAGATTAAGACAACGTTATTAATCAGTCCCTAAGGTTCTGGATGACCACCAGGAGAAATAATAGGAACGTTGCCTTCAACTGTCACAAAGCCTGCATCAGTAACACGCTCTAGGTTAGCAATCTGAGTAAGCATTACTATGTAGAGCCTTAAAGACGGCAGCCAAACTAACGGTTCCAGCTTATAAAAACAAAAAAAAAATCCCGCAAAACCAAAACATCAGCCCTTGCAATGCTTAATTACATATTTTCTAGCTCCTCTGCCAATCCACAGGCCTCTCTTCTTCCCTGAACGCTGACACAAAATACATTCCGTTGAAGGTAAAACTAACACACGACTTTAAATCGCACCTCGGAAGACCCTTGCTATGCTTGTTCGTGCAGAACCTGATTTATGTTGGAAATATTTAGTGAGCTGAAACTTAATTCAAAATTATCTGATACAATCTGTGCTGTGGCTCTCAAGGTAGAATTTGGCTGAGTTTGGGAGAAAAACAATTCATTTCTTCCTAGAAACTCTTCCACAATTTTTCCTCTCCTCCATTCTGTCCTCCTGTTGCAAGTTAATCAGGGATCAAAACCCTAACTCAAGACTACGCAGGCAGTTGGGCTCATGGGTAATAAAGAAGTAACCGCTTTCCCCAACTCGCACAATACTTTTGATCTTGCTCCTCCAGCAACGCTCTGTTCCTTGCTAGACATTCAATCCCTGATGCTGCTTCAACAGGAGACAGTGGTAGTTTTACAATCCCAAGAGTGGACCTGAAGCATTGCCATTTGCATAAAACTGGCAGGATACAGTCACAGTTACGCGTGTGGATGGGCAGGAGGAACGTAAAATGGTCTCTGACTCTGAAAGCAGTGCAATAGAAAACTTAGAAAAGGTACACCTCTTGACTTTCTCAGTAAAGATACAGTAAAAGATCACCTCCTTCTGGAAGCCGGTGCAAGTCACGTGAACAACTCCAGAGTTCAGCAAGCACGTACCATCTGCAGAGACAACAAAGGTTTGACAGCGTTCCATACTCTCTCAGTTATGGTATCGCCAGTTTACGTTGTTTTAATAGCAACGTCTGGAACGATAGAACTGAGTACCCGTTTTCTTCATCAGATCGCTTACAACCTTTTTTAAAAAACATATTTACTCAGTGTAGAAATTTTATCTCCGGTGCTATCAAGGTGCTGTGCTTTGAGCTTCAGTTCAAAGGCGTTTCATTTTATAGCCACCACCGCTTCACAGGCTCCGTTACAAAAGCACCAAACCCCAGCACTCAGCAGACCCTCCGATCTGTTTCACAATAGTTAATAATTTGTCAGAACAACGTAATCAGAGTTGGGCTGGGGGGGTGTTGGG
Source organism: Phalacrocorax aristotelis (assembly GCF_949628215.1). Classification (NCBI taxonomy): domain Eukaryota; kingdom Metazoa; phylum Chordata; class Aves; order Suliformes; family Phalacrocoracidae; genus Phalacrocorax; species Phalacrocorax aristotelis. Next base: position 119,534,651 of record NC_134278.1, on the reverse strand, counting down.
GTTTCTTGCTTTGGCTTGGTTTTCACGGGACAAATAACAAACAAGAGAACCAATAATGGCATTTGACCTCACTTTAAGCTTTTCGCTAATCAATGCAGCAAAACACCTACCGAAATTATAGGTGCTTGGATTAAAAAACTGCTCAGGTGGTGGATAAGAAGGAGGAACTCCTCGACTTAGGCTCCGCTCATGTACCACAATATCCAAAATGAGGTTTGGAGAAGTCATGCTTACTACAGTATCCAGTGACCACAATGCAAAATAGGGGCAATCATGAAGGAATTCTTCTGGCCTGAAAGAAAACAAGTGCATAAGCTAAACGCCAACTTCCAGATGAATTATTTGTAGGGATATTGAAAACAACTTAATCAAAATCTACCTTAGTGAATCTGGCATTTGAGCATGATACCAGCGATTAATGTCAAATACACCCAAATAAGTAGATGGTTTTCCCTGACCATATGTATTCACTTGCCATCCAAAGATTGATACACTGGTGTCAGGAGATATTACTGCAAAAGACAAGACATTGTTTCTTATTGTTAGAAAATACCGTAAACCTCCTGCTTTCAAAACACCACTTTCTAGGTTTGCTTCGTTCTGCCATAGCACTCATGAAACACAACACGTAGTAAGAATGCTAAGATTACTAAGAATAATAAAAAAATTTACGCCACAGAGCAAACATCTCTGTGATAGGTTTCAGTCATACTGACCCTTTCTCTTGTTCAAATGCTATCAGTCCTAAGCCAAATCAAGTACACAATTATTAGCTAATCAAGGGTTCCATACAGTAAGAGTGGATCAAGACATTTAGCTGGATGAATAGTTTAGCAAAAAAAAACCCCAAAAATAACGCTAGGACCATACATTGCTACTTTTAGAAAGCACACAAATAACTCTCATATACACGTGTATCACTCAGCTGGCAGTATTCATTTCCACATTTGACTCAATTACAAGCATTAAGAATAGCTCCTTTCCAGCATATTCAGAATGAACGGACACAATCAGCAGACAACAGAAATACAAAACCCCCAAAGCCAACAAACAGGTAATTGGAATAAAGATTCTAACATGAAACATCGGCAAGGCTATACTCCGGTTCTCTCAAGAAGTGGGATGCTCTGTCTTCTCTGGGGAGAATGCGTTCTCTAGACATAAGCAAAGTATGTGGTACATCATCTGCCCTCACTGAGCACGGAACAAGAAAACAGTTCGTTTGGCAAAATGTGCCTCTCTTCTCTGTCAAGTTCACCATTACTGCTTAGAGAGCCTCACACATTTGACTATATTTCGTTGAGAACTTCTGTGCCATCTCAGTTGCGAAACTGCCTTTGAAGGTATCAACTCTTTTCATATTTCAGAAGCCAGCTTCATTGCTAAACTCAATCCACCTCCAACAGAAGCTCATGTGTGCCTAGAACTTAACTTGAACAGATTCTGAATAAAAGCTAATTAGAAACCAGCAGAAAAATTACAGCTATTTCTCCATGCTTCATACTTCGTAAAATGGAGACAGAAAGGGGCTTTTTTGTTGTTTAGTTTGGGTTTTGGTTGCAGTTAGTGGGGGGTTTTTTGTTTGGGTTTTTTTTTTTCCTGTTTTGTTTGTTTGTTTGTTTTATGTTGTTTTTTTTTTTTAATTTTGCAGGTGGGGAAAATCCAAAGGTGTTTTTATTAGATTCTAACACACTGCTCCCTCAGCCACTCCTCATAAGCCTCATGCTCCAGATTCTTCACCAGCTTTGTTGCCCTTCTCTGGACACGCTCCAGCACTTGAACGTCCCTCTCGTACTGAGGGGCCCATAACAGAACACAGTACTCAAGGTGCGGCCTCACCAGTGCCAAGTACAGGGGAACAATCCAGTTCTGCTGGCCACACTACCAGCCAGGATGCTGTTGGCCTTCTTGGCCACCTGGGCACGCTGCTGGCTCATGTTCAGCCAGCTCTCAACCGACACCCCCAGGCCCTTCTCCACTGGGCAGCTTTCCAGCCACTCTTACCCCAGCCTGTAGCGTTGCATGGGGTTGTTGTGACCCAAGGGCAGGACCTGGCGCTTGGCCTTGTTGAAACTCACCCAATTGGCCTCAGCCCAGTGATCCAGCCTGTGCAGATCCCTCTGCAGAGCCTTCCGACCCTCGAGCAGACCAACACTCCCGCCCAGCTTGCTGTCGTCTACAAACCTACTGAGGGTGCACTCGGTCCCCTTGTCCACATCACTGATAAAGACATTAAAGAGAACTGGCCCCAGTGCTGAGCCCCGGGGAACACCGCTTGTGACCGGCCACCAACTAGATGCAGATGCACACATAGGTTTGAACAGGGGAAAAAAGGAAATTCAGGTAACATTCCTAGCAATGGAGGGGATGATCTCACTGTTCAAAGGAGACAGCTGGAGGAATAGAACGACCGACAAGCACTGTCCACATGACCTCACCACACATCACTACAGCATGTCAGCAAGCATATTTTTTCCTTTAAAGAAGTCCCACATCACTTAAACACCCAGTTTTTCTTTTTAGGTAAGCCCAAGCTTACCCAAGGTAGCCCAACAAGCTAGTCTATACAGACATTTAAGATTTGCAGACTCTGGGTACAGAACAGCATTCATTGCTTAGATTCCAGAACCATTTACTTTAGAACAGCCCAGCACAGACATCAGAACAAACCTTCATTTACGCTATCTTCTCTGTCAACGTGGTTGCGAAATTTTTCTACAGTCTGACAGCTGAGTAATTTGGTATTGCTGGTCTGCCCTCTCAATGGAAAGACTCCACCTGGGAGATCTAAACTGTACCTTTCGTCACAGTATTCCAAGCCCTGGGGAAAAAATAAAAGAAGAGAGAAAAGGACATTTTGAGATAAAAACAGACATCGTACCCAAGTAGGAAAGAATGTATATATTTAACATAAATACGCATATTGTACCGTATCTCTCCCATGCGCTTATTTCTGATGGCAAAGAGAAACTACATCTGACATGCAGGAGAACTAAGTGTCAAATCATAACAGGTACGTTTGGCTGTAAAAGCTTTGCCCATTTTCAAAACTTAGCGTTTCCCTAACTTGATTCAGTCCTACACGTGTTGTGCGGAATTCCTTGCAACACCGAGGTTTCTTTACCAGCCTAACTATTTATCTACATAGAGATACCTGAAATAATGCAATACATACGCATGCATGCAAAGCTCTTTGCTCCGTGACTTGATTACTGAGCTGATGCAGTTAGAGAAGTCACGGCACTACAGCAGCTAAAGCTCTCTTGAGAGGTATTACCTAGAGGCACACCACTAGAGTCAAAACACCTCCCTCTGTAGTAGCTGTGAGAGCTTCTTACTGATTAACAATCTTCTCCCAAACCACGTAAGCGCCTACCATCTCCTCCTCTAATCCTGTAAAGACCAATGGGTGAAATATCCCTCCGCTCCTTCACCAAGCACAGCCAGCCAACAGTAAAAGGGGAAAACAGGGAGGATGTGGGATGCACATGGGCAATGCATTTAGGATCATGATTACTACAGAGTCAGCAAACTACTTTGAGATATACAGAAGCATCAGCAGAATTGCGCTGAACCTCTAACACCACCATTTTCTAAGGAAGCATTAACTGAAATACTGTCTTTCCAAATACAGCATTCGGTCAAACGGTCTACCACACAATACATGGACATGTGGATTGCGGACAACCTCTGCAGCTCTACAATTAAAAAGAAAAAAGAATAAACCCAAACAGGAAAAAAAAAAAACCAACACAAAACTCAAAAAAACCCAAAAAGAAAAACAAAATTTTTAATTTTTACAGCTAGAAATTTCACGCTTAATTCACATATGAAGAGCCAGTCTCTCACAAAGCTGGGGCAGAGTTCAGGAAGGGGAGAATAATATCAAACAAAAGACAACCCCTGAAGCAAACTAGCCTATTTTAAATTTTCCACACCGGGCCAAGCAAATCTAAAATAAGGTCTGCCATACAGTGCAGTTCCTTAAGTAATGACTTTATTGACCCATAAAATATGAAGACACATTTCAAATGAGATGCGCTGCTCAGACTCGGATATGGAAGGAGAGACTGTACACTCTGTCCAGCCGCAAGCATTGTGTAGGACACAGGTAAACATGTGCTCCATGACCACGATGGGATGCACTGGTTTAGCAACTGCTGAGATGGTATAAAAAAAGGCCTTTGAAAGCATAGCTCAAACGCACTGGTAGATTAATTACTTGAACACAGGCTTGAACTAGCCTTGAATGCAATGGAAGCACAAGCTCGGTGCTCATTTATAAAAAGACAGTGCCACATGTTCCAGAAGTCCTATTTGTGATTCTTGCTACGATACAAAGTCAAAGGTGCGCTGTTTCACAGCCTCAAGCCTGATTCCTGGAAAGGAAAGCACTGCTGTAGGAGACAAGTCTTTCAAGCTCCTGTGAACTCTATTCAGTGAACAAGGATCAACAGTCGATTTCTCCTTGTTTGCTCAAACTCGGCCTGGCAAATGGGAACAACTCCTAAATTTTCTGCCATGGACAAGAAACTTGATTCAGCCAAGTCACGTAGGCAGGCAGCCATGTAGTACTGACCAGTCTGTGACTCCAGGGAAGTATTCTGAGCCTAAAAGTGTCCACTGTAGAGCACAGAACCTGCCCTAATACGCCTTTGGGGGTTTTGGGGCATTTGGGAGTTGTCTGGGGTTTGGTTTTTTTCCAGCAGTAGGTATTATCCAGTCGTGGTACGAAGCCACATTGGCGAGTGGCTCATCTGGAAGCTAGCTGAAGAAGCTGCCTTTTCTCCCCAGGGGGCACAGCTGCTCAGTTCTCTCTTCAACCTGTGATACTCACTCCGATAACTTTGGGTATTAAGCCCCCTGAGTTGGGTATTCAGCCTCCTGAGCTGGATGGCAGGGACAGAGCGCAGAATAAACCCCCCATAATCCAGCAGGAAGCAGATTACCATCTGCTGAGCCACCTGGACACTCCCAAGTCTGTGAGGTCAGATTGGGATCCACCCGAGAGTACCGAGGGAGATGCGGAGGAGCTTGCCAAGTCACACTCCATCATTTGATCAGCAGTCCTGGTGAACAGGCGATGTCCCAGACTATTGGAGACTTGCCAATCTGATGCCCATCTGCAAGAAGGGCCAAGAGGAGGATCCAGGGAACTACAGGCCTGTCAGCCTGACCTCCGTAGTGGGGAAAATTATGAAGCGGTTCATCTTGAGTGAGCTCACCAAGCATGTGCAGGACAACCAGGGGATCAGGCCCAGTCAGCACGGCTTCATGAAAGGCAGGTCCTGCCCAACCAACCTGATCTCCTTCTAGGACAGGGTGACCCGCCTAGTGGATGAGGGAAAGGCTGTGGGTGTTGTCTACCTGGACTTTAGCAAAGCCTTTGACACTGTCTCCCACAGCATCAACCTAGAGAAGCTGGTGGCTCATGGCTTGGACGGGTGTACTCTTCGATGGGTAAAAAACTGGCTGGATGGCCGAGCCCAGAGAGTTGTGGCAAACAGGCTGAAATCCAGCTGGCGACCAGACACAAGTGGTGTTCACTAGGGCTCAGTATTGGGGCCAGTCGTCTTCAATATCTTTATCAATGATCCCAATGGAGGATTGAGTGCACCCTCAGTAAGTTTGTAGATGACAGCAAGCTGGGCGGGAGTGTTGATCTGCTCGAGGGTCGGAAGGCTCTGCAGAGGGATCTGCACAGGCTGGATCGCTGGGCTGAGGCCAATTAGATGATGTTTACACAAGGCCAAGGGCCGGGTCCTGCCCTTGGGTCACAACAACCCCATGCAACGCTACAGGCTGGGGTAAGAGTGGCTGGAAAGCTGCCCAGTGGAGAAGGACCTGGGGGTGTCGGTTGAGAGCTGGCTGAACATGAGCCAGCAGCGTGCCCAGGTGGCCAAGAAGGCCAACAGCATCCTGGCTTGTATCAGGAATAGTGTGGCCAGCAAGCATGCCCCTGTACTTGGCACTGGTGAGGCCGCACCTTGAGTGCTGGGCAGATGAGGAAGGGATGTTTGCAGATGAGGAAGGGCAAAGGTCAAAATTTAAGCTCATTCAACAAAATCAAAACCCACAGTCCCTATAAAAACAGAGTACCACGGTACAAGAATCACCCCTCTTTCATTCCATACCTGTTCAGCATATGCAAAAGTATCCAAACAGGAGGAAAGAATTGCTCTGAATTCGGATTACTTTCCCTCAAAAAGATTTTGCAAGGGCTTCAAGCATACTGCTGAACAGAAGTATATATTCTACAGATGCGTCTTAGATCTGTTACATATCTGAGATGTAACGATAGTTCCAACCAACTTTAAACACATCATCTTTGGAGCCACTTCTAAAAATTTACGCACACTCTTTTGAACCAAATCGTACCACTGTTTACTCTATTTACGTATTCCACTGGCTTGAAGAGTAGATTTCATAGGTAACCCAGCCAAAAAGTAGAGAGAGTTATCTTTATAGCGACTAACTTGCAGGACCAACACTTAAGAGACCCTCTAGGTACATTTCATTGGAAGTCCTGCTGACAGAGCTCAAAAGAAAACAAAAAGAGAAACCCGGAGATCAGAAAAGAATAAAGCTATGCGACCGTACTCTAAGAAAGGGAATCCGACAGAAGCTTATTCAAGTCTACAGTTTGGTTAAACAAAGCTATTCAAAGCCCCATCTTCTCTTCCTACGTGCCATTAATTTGGCGTTTAAATGAAGAATAGTTTTATTTTTAAAAGCAGCGTCCTCTTCAGGAATTGAATTTGCACGAGCTCCTGGCAGGTGAGTGTAGTTGGAACAGGTGACACTGCAGTATAAAACGGTAGGACTTGTTTTCAAAAAGCACGGGCAAAGGCCATGCCCAAGACGACTCAGCAAAAGGTCATTTTTAGTCGTCTCTGAATTTTCACGGTAAATATTACCCCTGCCAACTTAACTGATACTCACTTGAGAGAAAATTACTCTTTTCATCCTCTCACATACGTGCGCCTCTTACCTCATACATGACTTGTCCTGATGCCAAGCGTTTTCTGTCACCGAATGCTAACTGCAACAGGTGTAAACTCACAACATCACCTTCACTGAAAAAGGTATAAATCATGAAATTTGGTTACAAGGCTGCTCTATAGTCCTCATTATCGTTTCATTAGGTCTAAATGGAAGTTTTCTTAATAGCACGCTCTTGCTCAAAAGAAAAACACCACCTCCCAAAACATGCTGATGAGCCGCATTTAGCCGCTAAAACACAAAGGAGGACATCTGGACACCAACAGCTTCTGGGGCAAAGGCTAACCCTACAATTTGAAAGCTTTCATACGTTGTACGATTGCCACTCCAGGAACAGCTGAGCTGCCAGGTGAGCTGGACGGGCTCATGAAGGCTAAAGCTGGCACAAGGTAACCGGCCATACTGTCACCTCCTGCTTTAGGGGCAGCAGACTGTTGTACCACCACGTTTACTGTTCCTCATCTGCAGCCTCAACTACTTCTGTGGGTCTTTTAAGACCGTCGTGTGATATCAAGCAAATCATGAAGCAGTCGTCAAGAAACAAAGGAAATCATTTCAGAATGCAAGCCCAAAGAGCCACTGTTGTTTTGCCTCCTTTCAGCAGGTAGGAACTGGTAGGTGCCTCTTCATGTCTGTTAAATCCTGTCAAAACTGCACTGGAAGCTCAACAGCTTCTGTACCTGAGAGACACTCCTGCACGGCCAAATAAAGCAAATATACGTGTGTCCACTGTATGTGAAAATATACATTAAAAAATAATTCCGTGGCTTAAAGCAAGTTTTTCTTCACCTTTCTTGAGTAGACTGAACAGCCCACAAGTAGCAACAATTGTGAGGATCGTTCTCAGGCTCTTGAAAAGTAACCGCATAGACAGGAATCCTTCCTCCTTCAAGCTGAGAGTGGTGCCTACAGGTTTAAACAAAAAAAAGTAAGAAAGACAGTAAAAAAAAGAAAAAGAAAAAGAAAGAAGGTGAGCCTACTGGCCCCGACTGTTTGTACAAGGGTAGAAGCATCCTCTGAGAAAAGAGCACCTTCCGTGCTTATCCTAAAAGTACAGAAGGTCATACTCCCACCTCAAACAAGTGAGTCAAGAAGCAACTACTTTTTATGCAGCAGGCAAGAGGCGAGGAAATTACTCTCCAGTGAGTGCGATGACCTGGGTTTATCTCCTCCTCTGCCTGAGGAGGACGAGGAACAGCAAAGATTACTTCAGCTGCCAGGCAAAAGACTCTTCCTACTGTTGTAGCCTGCTTCCACATCGAACTGAAAATGCAGCACATCTTCTGAACAAGTTTAAAGCAGCGCCAAACAGAAGTCGTCTCTCATTTCTTTACTTGGGCTACCTAAAGCATTTTTCTTCCAGACTTCAGAACCTTATTTGTACCTTTGCAATCTATTCTTGCCACCTAACTATTCCTCCACCGTCTATTTAGGCACCCAATAGTTTCCCAGGACTCACTGCAGATTGGCTTCAGTGAATGCCTATTGGAATCTGGTCAAATATTTCAAGCGAGGTTGCTCTTTGGAAGATTTAAAATAATCTAACTTTTCTCTTGCTTATAAACTAACATGACCCTTATTCTCATCTCCAAGTGTTCCAAGCAGACTGTCATTCACACGCATCGCTGCCTTGCAATGCGTTAATCCCCTCGTTCGGTCAAGGCTGACACGTAGGGAAGAATGTGTTTTCAGGCACAGATCAGCGATTGATCTTTCACGTCTCAGTAGGCTCAGCCTGGACACTTTAAAGAATATCATCATCAAAATCACATTATTAACATACTTGAGCCTTTCAATGTATGCCCTACTTGCAGGAACTGGTTCTGAAAAACAATTTTAAAATCTGTTTCATCAAAATACACACACTTCCCGCTTTCACTGAATACTACTGACAGAACAAACTGCCTTAGGGAAACCGCTTCTATCACTTCCTAGCTGCTTAACATAACCCAAAGCAGCATGCTTTCCACAATTCCTCAACCAACAGGCACATTAAGGAAAACAATCCTAGTCCACTGGGGAGACAGCAGGCCACCTAACCCACGTATGACTGAATCGTTATTCCAGAGGAGGATTCCTAAGCATTCCAAGATTACGCTCAGCATTTCCATCCCTGAGAAAGCTCCTTTTCAATTAACGCACTTCCTCCTTAAGCAAAGCATTGAGACCCCTGCACCTCCAGGCATCACCAAGTGCAAAGACCTACTTACTCCCTCTTCAAAGTTTTCATATTCCAGAGTGACAGGTAGCCATCTGAAAAACCCGCAACAAGCTGATTGCTTCTGCTGATGTAGCACAGGGTTGATATGGCTGTTCCTGAAGGGTTTTGGAGTTGAAAACAGAGATGTCTCCCTTCTCTGGTCACAGTTTCTCTTCTCTGCGGAACTTCAGCCGGAATTCTAGTGACAACTTCTAGATCTACGCACACAAAACCACGCAATAAATTAATGTGTTATGCCACTTAGGTTGCATTTTAAGCACTGACGTGACATCGTGTACTACCTAATTCTACTGGCCCAGGCAAGATACCCGTTAATGCAACACACTGCTTGCTGCTTCCCTTTTGTAGATATTCAAAGAACATCAGAACTCTCCGACTGGACAGGTATTCTCGCCCGTATTTCAAAACCAGGTAAAAGTGTAACCTTCATGGACAAATTATTCCCGGACTCTGCAGATCAGGAGTTTCGGCCTCATGAGGAAACTACCGAAGCCACTGTTGTAATAGACAAAACAGCGCATGCAAATGGATCACAAATTAGGAGCTGTCATTCAACCAAATGCATGGTTTTTGATAAGTCAGGTTCGGTTTCAAGAACAAGCCTAAAATTTGCCCCAAGTCAATTAACAGAAGCAGAAGAACATTCCCAAGAAACAGGGCACGTCCCACACAACTTCCGATCAGGCGGCTGCACTGACTCGGATGGTAAAATTCTTACACTTCACTGGCAAGAATCGTAGTGACATGGGGATCCTGGGGGAAGGGGAGGAATTTTTAACACTAGAAGGAGTATTAAGCCACTCCCATTTTTAATCCGTTCAGGACTATACGATGTCAAACTACCACCTGTAATCAGTAGTCATAAATGTCTGCACGCCACTATCTTCAAAGTGGGAGGCATACTGTTTGCCTAAAGACACGAGTTTTCTTACTTTTACATTCAAGTTGACAAACTGCAAGCTTACCTGAGGCTTCTACTTCATTCTGACTGCAAGACAGATCATCCAAACAAAGGTCAACCACAAGCAGATGACCGACATCCGTAGCCACTGCTGCCACTCCAAAGAGCCTTCGCAGAGTCTGATGGAGGTGCTGAGTGCTCACACTGGCTCCGCCGTGATTCGTTATGGGCTCTATAGCTGTTACCTACAGGAAAACTACAAGTTAGTATTTCAGCTCTTTGACAAGCTAAACAGAAATCACTCAAAAGGGAAGCCAGAATTAGCCCATCAGAAACAAGAAAGTCAATACAGGATCGTAAGACTTCAAAACAAAGCATTGCTTCCAATTCTATCACAACAAAAAAAAAAAAAGAAAAAAAAAGCCCTGTACAAAAATCCGTTCCTGCCTACCGTTTACTAGATTTCTTACAGTTATTTAACTGAGTTAACTTCAGCTTCAGTGGTGCACTCTATTATTGCAGCTTACCAACTTCCATTTCCTACTTAGAAACCATTAACTCTAAGAAAACACAGAAAATCAGGTACATGCACAAAACTCTAGCGTATTTAAGGGACTTAAGTAAGAAAGGCTAAATCTCGTCTCCCACTGCTCGCAGCCCATCAGCACCGGGATACAGTCTACGCCTTCTTTGCCAAGCAGGGATCAGGGTAAATCATGGCCCTAAGTCAGACGAGGCAGCGGTCGAGTTGCACAGCAGACACCCCATTTCCAAGGGAAGGAAATATTTTTAGAAAGCGTTGTTGGGAGACACCAGCTTAGCAAAACTTACGCCGGCCCTCGGGTAGAATAAGAAGAGCAACCAGGTAAAGCAAAAGAGTTGTAAATGCACACCAGGACTTTCACAAATGTGAACACAAATTTTAAAAGCCAACCGAGAACAGCGGCAAAAAGAACAGCAGCTTGTTCGGTGAAACGCTAACTCCAAATGAGCAGAAGCGCACGCTACCCTTTAACATGCAAAGCAGTCTGCATGCAGCTTTATTACAAGGTCTTTAGTAAAACAGACCTTTCAGCACCTGCAGCACCTCCCAGGACAACACTGGCTGCTATAGCAGAGATACAAGCCCACAAAGCCTCCTGCACTAAAGCTAGTCAACAAAAGAACACAGGCTATCCTTTAGCCTTCTTGCAAAACACAACACAAACAGGAAGCTTTACATCAACCACAAAGCTTTACATGAAAATAAAACAGAGAAGTGAGCATCACAAGGTATCCATTTTTTATATATATATATATTGGTTTTTCCCCCCAGAGGTGGGGGAAAATAGCTAAACCCCTAAGCCCCCAGGTTTTCTCCTCTCCCACATCAAGCACTTGCGATGACTACCCTGCCTGGCAGTCTACTCCAGAATTTACCTTTCATCTTGGCTACAAGAATCCTAATCTTAGAAGTGCCCAGAGGAATCCAGACAACTTCATTTTGTTTCAGATCTCCTATAAATCAAATTACATTTCCCATCTTCTCTGCTACTCAAAGGACTACCAAAAGCGCTCTCATTGTTTGAATTCTTGCTGCTCCAAGTCTTGACGACGGTTATGAGGAAAACAGAAATACTGCCCGTATCTTGCTGCAGAATTAGCCAGAATTTACCCCGTTCTAACACTTCAATCTTCCACGTAGAATCTCCTGAAACTGCATATTTTTCCACTGCGCTATGCACTGGCTTTGCGTATTCTCCTAGACTACTGCCAACTCATTCTGGGCATGAACAAAGACACCTTGTCTCAGCTCACTGAATCTGAATGCTACCCTTCTGCCCCATACAAACCAGGGAAATTGGGGAAAATACCGTCCCATAGTTCTGAAGCATACAACCATTATCAACCAATTTAATAGAATTAATGCTTTCAATTCAGATTTGCTTTTACGAGAAGCCAATTCAAATAATACTCCACTAACTTTTTCAGTTTCCTGATGCATTTCACATGTATATCCAGAGGACAGTTAGAGATGCTCCCACAAAAAAAGTCAACCGAACAACAAACACCCCCCGCCCCACCCCAAAACTTTCCTTCTAAGCTTGTGAGTTGGGTTTGTTTAATCTCATTCCTTTACTCTCTGAATGACTACACATCTACTCTTACACTGACAGGCAGTCATACAGTCACTATAAATGCCCCCTATTGATCCACCAAGGGCTTGACACCTTGCACCAGAATCACTCTAAGTTGGTGTTAACCTGTCCACAGCGTTAGCTCCCCACAGAAGATATACCCACACGGAAAAGACTCCAGAAATCAAGGTGCTCATTAAAGCCTTAACGCACTAACGACAAGAACTGCAGAAAGTGATGTTAAGGCTACACCTGCATTTTACTCTTAAAAATAATCAGCATGAAAATCAGAGAAACATTCAGGCAGATTCAAAACCCGTGTTACGTGATGCGTCTATTTGGAAGGATGAGATACAGGATACCTTCAAAACGTACAGACAGTGGCCAAGTGCCAGGTTTATCTGCTTGGCCTTGCTTACCCTTACTGCCACTGACAACTTGGAAGTTAACAGTCCAACGAGCAATACCTGTCTCCTGTCGATGCTGATCTAACTAATCTAACAGCAAAAAGATAGGGAGCCAAATGAAAGCAACAGGCCAAGCGTGCCTGTACTCAAGGGCATTCATCAGGGCATAAGAGCAAAAATTCAGACAAGCTTTGGTTTTCTTCCAAAGTTCATAGCCTTTAGCCCACAACAGCCCACCTTTCCCCCCAAGGCTCCTTCCTATTTTCTCCTGAACCACTTTTTTTCTGGTCTAGAAAAACTCCCTAAGACAACTGAGAGTTATAACTACATTCTATTTCAAACCCCTTCGGTAGGCACGGATTCAAGATGTGACATGATCCCTCTTCACCTTTCCTTCTCCTCTTCCCAGATTACTTAGATTTCTTGCCATTTTTCACAAACATAATTTACTTACGGATTGTACGCTCGTGTCAGCACGCAGCTTGCCTTTCCACCTAAAACTCTAACGTTCACCAAGAGGATCATCAAACCAACACAGCAGAGCACCAGCCCAGCTCATCTCTCCAGAAATCGCCACCATACAAATGTTTAATACCAGTAATCACGCTGTAGCATTGCAAACAAGCAAAACTCCACCTGTATGCTAGCAAGTCAAACCAAATCACCTCATGGAAGGCTGAGTAATAAGGAAGTATTTATTTGTTGCAGATTCTAAGGTGATAAAAATAGGGGGAATCTTGATGTTCCATTAACTTACGCTGATTCTTGTCTACATGCAGATAATGAGCCGGGGGGGGGCGTGACATCAGCTGAGTTTATGGGCTACAGAAGACAGGAAAAAGTAGTAACCTTACACCAGTGTATCCCAACTACACTAACACAATAGTCAATAGGCAGAGTTTCAAGGATTTCAGGCTGAAAGGCGACCTCCTAACCATCGATCAGGTAACTCACTAAAGGCTCTTTTTCCCTATCCTAAGTCAACAGAAAAATGTGTTCTGCTCTGAAGTCACCTGCTACCTAGTCTGAGACCCAGGAGAACGTGTCAGTCACTTACAGCACAACCATGGAAGCCTGAGGTATTTTAGAGACCGTATTTCTGACATAAATTAACCTTTTAGGACATGTGTGCTGCAGACACCTGAAAGGGAGGGGTTGGGGGGGGATAGGGGTCTTTTTCACTCGGGCCAAAAAAAAAAGATAGCTTTCAAGGCCTTTTTGTGGAACCGGAGAATTAGGTAACTCTGTGCTTTACCATAAAACCAGAAAACTTGTTTTACTGTTGGTAAACTCAAAAGATAATGGTACCGTTAAGCCCACGATTTTTCACCAAGGCGCTCTCGACTGCGCACTCTGAAGCGACAGCAGTATGCTGATGCAATATAGCAAAAATACCTCCTAACAAAGAGACGCTCCAAAGCTCTTCCTGAAACAGCATTATGCAGCGCCGAACGACAGAAAGGCTTCGTTTCTCCCGTTAAACAAACACCTACCCGCCCTGGAAGAACAACCGCTTTAACCACTCTTGATATTCCAAGGTCGTACAGGCAGAGAACACTTCCCTCTGCTTCCTCCAAGCCCACCAGCAGTCCAGTTCTCTTCTGCCAGGAGAACTCCTTTACCACACGAACGGTGGGAGGCTGTTCATTTACTCCGCTGAAACGGTACGCAGAGAGACGCTCTCCTGTCACAGAGTTCACTACCTCAAGCTGAGGACCACACGCCAACCATGCCAGGCCATTTCTCCCTGGAAGAGGAAACAAAGCGGACTAAAGTAAATGCCCAGCTAAACACTGAAAACAACGGGAAAAGCACAGTCGCTGCCCCTTCTCTTACTGCAATAAAAGTACCTAACAGATTTACCTAATTCTCGTCAACTACTGGAAGTCACCCACTGAAATCTTCAAGCGATACATCTTAACATTAACCACCTTATTGTTTTGCATTTGTACTTGTCGTTCCTGCACTGAAGAATTCTCATTGTTAGGGATAAAGATTGCAGTACATTGATCTGTACTCTTTATACCATATTCGGCTTGGGTTTGCTAGAAATCATCTCAATACATACGGGAATCCAAGCCTCCAAGCACACTTCAGAAATAACAAATCTAAGCCAATTCATTCCTAGGTTATTAATTTTGCTTGACGCATGCCTGCTTTGGGCAGGGATTTGGACTTCCACAAGGAATCTTCTTCAAACGGGCACTGCAGGAGTCAAATTGAACTTTCACACATGCTGATTACAGACAGAATTTAACACGTTTTGTTTCACTGAACTACTGCCAACCCAAAGGAAGTAGTAACTCCATTGCTGCACTTGCAGTCAGGTAGAGAGACCCTACATGGTCCCAACCGAAGCCTGGACACCCAGACAGGCACCCAGCTCTACGTTCAGATCACCTAGAGAGTCAGCTACCTAATCTGCTTAGCCACTTTCAGCAACTCTCTCTGGATACTCATCTGCATCCTATGAAACGCTTTGGAAATCTGGCTGCAGCGCTTAACGCTGCTATCTCTCCTCTCCCTTCTGCTTTTGTTCCATCTAGAAAAGAAAAAGCAGCGGGGTTTACCTCTCTCACATTGTAGAAGAACCATTTCTGCCTGTGATGTTACGATGGTGCAAATAAATACGGCCCAAAACAACACTACTACTTTTTGGGAAACTGCCTCTTATTGAATTAGGAATTGAGGAGGGCTCACTGGCTCAGCATGCTCAGGGGAATTATTTTCATAGCACACGACTGGCACAGGCTGCTCTAGTTTCAAAGTTTAACTACACTGATGTTTCAATATGAGCATTTTTCATAGTTAAAACATCCTTCCTGCTCTCTTGAAACCTGATGCACCTGAACAGCACCAACCACACACAGCTGATACTATGACCCTACGATACTTCAGGTAACCTCCAGGCAACAACACCTCGATACCAAAACCAAGGGTAAAGGAAAATGCTCACCTCCAGAAATCTTCCCACGCAGCACAGAATCGAGAGTTCTCTCATCTTCCCCAAGCGCCTGAATAGTGACCTCTGGAAACCGCAGCAGGCTGCTCGTTACCTGAGCCGTTAGGTCTTGCATTCTTCACTGTAAATAAAGAAAATAATGCAAAAATAGGCGCAAGTCAGCCATCAGCATTTTTCAGATTGACAGAAGTTTCATCAGGAGGCAGCGAATAATCTCCTCTCCATCTCCTGTAGCTCTTTTCCTTAAAGAAACGGCACTCAGGACAGTTTTGGATCTCAGAGCAGAGCAGAAGGAGACTCCTTTGCTTTTCTCATGCCGATGAGATCACCAACAAAAAGTGGCACGGCGGTGTTGACAGGATAAAGGGCAGGAACCACCCCGCCCCCAATACTCTGAGTTCACGCCTACTCACATAGGTGAGCAAGAGGCGATCTGAGAAAAATCGTATTTTAAAAAGCTTCTCAGTAACAGGCATACATTTCCGCCTGCCCTTTCCCTTGATTTTATCCTTTATTCCTCCTTGTCCTTTGTCTCCTAGTAGATTTCACGCCCCATTTATGCCTAGTTCACTTCTTGCATGTTTAGTTTGAACACGAAGGAATACGATGTTCTTGACTACCTTCATTCTCAAACTCTTCCACAAAAGGTACTGTTGATATTTTCACATCACAAGCAATACAGACCTTCATAGCTCATCAATTAGACGGTAGTTCTCCATACACTTACGATGTCACCCTAAGAGAGCACTTTAAACATTGATGGCTTTCTACACTTAAAGCCTCCCTCGTATTCCTTACTCCAGTCCTCTCCTTCCTATTGCCTGTCCTTGTCACATCTCTGCAGTAGCTTGCAAAAATTTCTGGCCCTTGCAGACAGCTCCCGCGCTTCTGGAGGTGCTCCAGAAGCGGGCGCCTAAATAGAGATATTCCATGCACATGGAAATACAAACTACTTCCAGTAACTCTGTTTTGCAAGTTCTGAAATGGTTAGTGAAAAAGCCTCTGGAAGGCAAGGCAGATTTAGTCAATTACCTTGTTCAAATCGCACTGCTTTCTTCATGAAATCTCAAAAGGAAGTTTTTAAACGTAGTTCACTATGCCTGGCTGTTACACGCGCTGACCAACTCAGGCGTCACGCAGAACCCTTACCCCGTGCTACAAAGCAGTACAGCCAGCCACTTAAACACGCACGCAAAGCAGGTTGTGTTACCTGTACCGTACACGTACTCCTGCAAAGGTTTATGATTGCTTCTTCCAGAGTGCAGCAATAACCTATTTTCCTTACCGCACAGGAGGTTACAGCTAGCTCTGACGACTAGACTCTGGGAGCAACACAAAGTTATTAAAGGGACAAGCTTAGAAATACATGCAATTTATACAAATTGTACTTCTGTGCAGAAGGACTGTGCTCAAAACGCCGGGCACTGGAATCTACTATACTTCAAGTCACACACACTGCAACTATTTGAGAATACGGTCCAGTATCTTCTGCCAGCATGAAAACGACGAGCGCGTGAAACACAGGACGTGGAGTCAGGGTCCCGCACGAGGCACATGTCAGCATTTTGATGCAAGTACTTCGTGATCGCTGACAGAATATATTACTCCAGTAGCAAGACAGTTTTAAGAAAACGAGTGAACAAGTATCTTCCAGTAGGGCAGGTAAGAGCATTCAGGAAAACTCCTCAACTGCATACTCTCCCTGGGTCGTCCCGAGTCACCCCGCCTTTGCCACTGCCTGCGCGGACAGGCCAAGAGCACAGAACTTTGCGTGGACAAACTGGAAGGCAAATTTTAAGGTACCCTAGACTGGGGAGGTTTGAGTTTGAAAACAAACCACTCACCGCTCCAAACTCCCCACCAAATCAGAAATTCTTCTTCTCTGGTGGAAAGCTCACACCTTGACGCAGTTGTAGTCCTGTCCACAGCACACATCAAATGTGCTTACCAGACCAATACCACCAATAAGAACCATCAAATAAGTAACCCTCTGACACCTGGACCGTTCATGTGACCTTAAATTTAATCACAATGCAGTTATTAACTGCGTATAAAAGCATGGGAAAATGCCGGCGCATCAGGCATGCCCTGGTATCCTGTAGTAAGCCAAGGGGCATTTCAGACATTTTATTTTCTAGGCATCTGCCTTGGCAATATGGAACTAGGAAGATAAAAGCCATAATAAATTACGAACAATATAGATACTGATCTGCTTATTAGTTTGTTGTACTTGCATCATTCTGCTAAGTTAAACCAAGGATTACTGGGAAACCAGAACAGTGGGAAGATAGATAGAGATAGGTTAAAGGCACGAGGCCTCTCCTTTAACGGGTATATCCAACACTAACTGCATTTCTGCTCTCCTTCAAAACAGTGACTGCAACCACATTCATATTTCTCTCTGTTAGAAACCAGATGAGTGTAAAACACCACAGGCTTATTCCATGTTCAGGAGTAGACCAGAATCCAACCTCCCAGCTGTAGCCTATACCAAAGTGGTCTGGGAACAAGTTGCCAAAATTACCATTCTTCTTCACCCTAGCTACTCAGGACTTCCAAACATCTTGAACTATTTCCAAAGAAAGGAACATGCCACGAGTCAGAGACTGACGAGAGATTTTGAAAATTTTCTGGAGCTTTTTAATCCCAAAAATGAGAAATTACATGTCCAACCAGACTCACATACGGCCAAGTCCACATCCTGGGATGTCACTTTTGACTGACATGGAAGTACATGAAAGTCAGTTTCTAAGGCCATCAATGTTACGGCCTCACTGAAGAAGCAGCTAAAATTACGGTCAGTCGCAGCTGACGATATCATGTCACAAAACATGTTGACTTCACGGCCACCAAAAGAGAGGCCTTGCTGCCCACTCCCGTCTCTCCATCTGCTCCTTCGTTCTACCCCTGTATTCCTGCGGCTTCCCTTGCACTCACCTGAACACGGTTTGGAGCGCTTTACGAGCCACCTTCACTCCCTAAGCAGGCACAAAACTAACCCAGAAAAGCAGATACTTTCCCACCAGGTCAGAGAGCTAAACTGGCTTGCAGAGAGAAGTAGCAAGCGTAAAAGTTGGCACAAGGAAGGAGGCTGGACGATGCACTGGGGAGAAGGAGAGGCAGTTTGTCCGTCTCCCTTCTGTGGCAGCAGGCTGTTATGCTAGCTCGTACGCGTGTGAAACTACACGCTCAGTTTGCAAGGAGAGCTAAACCCCCTTTACTTTTAGCAAGGGCAGCACCCAAGACACACTCAGTCAACTTTTAACTCTCTCTCGCACGTAGAGACTCACTACCTCACTGAGAAAGCCGGCGTCATTCTTTCAGCCAGCCAGGTGGGGAAGCTAAAGAGATTTCAGGGGGTGGTTACTACTACATGTTTACACGCAAGAATGATGGCTCAAAGTGCACGCACACATGCACACACTCTCACAGAAGGAGCTCTCTGCCTCTCCCGGGTACCCAGAACGTACAATCGCTTGCCTGGAGGGCAGATGGGTGCCGAGGGCTCACTCAGGATATATCCAGAAGGAATCACTCACCCAAAACCAGGCAAGGGCACTCAGTCCCAGGACGTTTCCTCAGGCGCGTCCCAACCCCAGGGGAGATGCTTCGAACACAGCAGCCACAACCAGCATGATCCAGAAGCTTCTCTGAGCCCTGGTGCCTCACTGGCTGTGCCCGAGAGGTCCTGCCTCTGGCCCCCCCATGCCCCCCACGCCCCCGGGGGTGCAGGTGCCCGTGCCTGGGGCAGGCAGAGCACAAACGGTGCCAACATGAGGCGCCAAAAGCCAGCGATCACCGGACCATAGCCCCCGTCTCCAAAGGGGGCAGGGGGGAGCAGAGTGTACCTGCCACACTTGCACTTTGCCATATTTCACTCCTGCAGAAAGAGGATTTAGTGAGCGAGTCAGCAGGTGAGGTAGGGAGTCCCTCTCGGCCATTTCTTTCCCACTTCAGCAGAAAACCTCCCCACAATGGTTTAGGCAAAGACCCTACATCCAGTCCAAAACCTACGCTTTTGTCTAAAAAGCCACTAGCATACCGGAGACCATCTGTATCAGAATTCTACAGTCATTCAGGCTTATTGCACTCAAGTGCAGCCTCCAGATTGTCCTGCAGCGTTCGTGCGGATGCTCCGCAAGCCCTCTGAGAAGCACGAATTGACAGCAGAAGGTGAGAAGAGGAAAGAATTTCAGCTCTCTATCTCAACAGCCCCAATCCATATCTGATGCAGTCCATAGGTTTGATTTCCCTTGAAATGGAAAACAAACAAAGCCAACACACATCAGAATTTGACACTGGAGCCAGTTTACCCGGCTACCTCCTGTGGTTATTCTCGAACACGACTACTCTTGCATGCAAGAGTTGCAGTCCCTGTCCAACGTGGCTAAGCTAGCAAAAGTTCCTAACATCGTTTCTGAAGTTATGCCCTTTTTTACATTGCTTGGCATACCTGGGCAGGCAGGCAGAGGCGCTGAGTGTCGCAGTACAGAACGCACGCGCAGCCTTCCTAATAGAGGGAGACAGTAGTTAAGACAGCATTCCCAGCACACCCCAACACCGCTCGCCCCTCCCCGCACAAATTCCAGAATCACAGAATCACAAAGGAGAGAAAGGCCTTCCAGAATCCCTGGAGGTCCTCTGCTCCAACCCCCCTGCTCAGGCAGGGCCACCTAGAGCGGGCTGCCCAGGGCCATATCCAGACGGCTTCCGAACAGCTAATTCTGACTCACGCCGCACTTCTTTCTATTGGCAGAAGCTCCAGGGATCATCTGTACGTTCTACGTTTCAACCCTGTTTGGTCTGTGGGACCCCAACGTACATCTTCGGCTTAGAGGTGCTGCATTACCAGGGGAGAAAGGGAAGGAAAGCAGCTGAATTAAATCACCCATATGAGAGAGACTCAGAATTCTCAGGAAAAATAGTTACCTCTGCCGTACACCTTAGCTGGAGAAATATATGCCGCTTCTTAATACGAATACAGAATAAGCTCTTAATATGCTGCCCTTGCTGATTGACAGAGTCACACTTTCTGCGTGCTGAGCTGTCACTCGCTTTGAACTGGTATCTTTTGTCATTTTGCCCAGCACCTGACTGCAATTTGCACCAAGACCGGAGAGGGAAAAATTATGACGCTGCACCTTTCTTTCAGCATGTCGTAAGGTTGACCAAGTTTCTTCAAGACAGACGTCTGCTGGGCTCACGGAGGCAATCTGTAAGCATAGGAAAAGTATCGACTGACATTAGGTTTTGCAGGAGATTTTCTAAAATGGTTTTAAACACTGTCAAAAATCAGATAAGGTTTAACACGGGGCATTACATTAAGTCCTTAAACATAAAAGGAGAATGCTAGTGTCTTAGCAATCTGGCTATAAATGAATTCTTTTTAACAGGGAGGAAGGGAGGGAGGGAGGGAGGGAGGGAGGGAGGGAGGGAGGAAGACACAGGTAGTTTTTGCAAAAATTAATACTGAAGGCACTTGGCTCCTAGTAACTCCGGCTTACGCTAACATCAATACAAAAAAACCCTTGTAAAAACCCTTTGATGATGTTTGTACAAGTAACAATTGAAGAATCTGTCCTTAAATTTGTTCAAAATGTCTTTAAGGAATCAAGACAGTTAGTATTTGAAGAAACCCAGGTAAGCTGTTTTAAGACTGTCAGCATTTACAGCCAACGTTTTCACATATGCACATTGTCTGCTTGTATTCTACCACCTTTCATTCAGTTGCACTTGCTTTAAAATTGCACCTCTTCAAAGGTGCTGGAGTATGCAGTTAACTCACCTGAGACAAAGAAGAACCTATGGGAGTTTCATCTTAGGTAGGAATGCAACAACTGGTCCATTTTTACTTCAAATGAAGAGATTTTAAAAAAAAAAAAAAAAAACCCAACAAAAAAAGAAACATGATGGATGTGGTTAGACTTAGATTTACCTGTATTCCTTCATTCAATCTGTCTCTACTAGCCAATGCCCAGCACAGTTGCGTGCGATAAGTTGTGCCTCTTTGGAATAACCACGGCATTTTTTCTCCAAGCATTCCAGCACTTCCTGCGGACCCTGTAGTCGTCGGGGAGTGAAGTTCCAGACCACTGGAGGTGAGAGGTTCTCTAAGTCCCTGCCCGCGTTCTGCCACACGCGGTGCCGCCCACGACCACCCAGCCTCGGGACGGATCTCTGGTTTAACCCTGAACAAGACCTGAAGCACATTCAGGAGACACAGCAACGGGAGCATGCTGGCTTGAACTTCCCAAAGATAGTCACAATTCTCGAGAGCTGGTGTAACTAGCCTGAAGGAGAAAGGGCAGGTGAAAGAGCAGGGAAAGCACCCGCCCCACGCCTCTTGCCCAGGGATCGGGTCTCCGAGGAGAAAAGGTGGAGAGGGTCATTATTAATCATTTTGAGAGACGGCGCCCGAGGTACGGCGATGACAGCACTACTGATCTCAAATACCAAATTAGTTTTGGACCAGGAATAGTATTGCATCATAAGCCAATGGTACACAGTACAGCAAAATGATAATCCCGACCCACCTCCCAGAAGGGATAAACAGCACCACAGGGAATGCGTGCTGCAAGTGAGGATTTCTGTACTACAGCCGCGCACGAGATCAAATAAAAAACCATTGTGACCAGCAACGATTAATCTAATAAAATGAATTCTTACAACTAGCTCATTTTAACAGACTCTGGTCAGGTCTGCTGTTATCTCAACCCTTTGTGCCTCACGCCGGGCACCAGAAAGGACTGTTGTGGTTTAACGCCAGATGGCAACGAAGCACCACGGAGCCGCTCGCTCACTCCCCCGCAGTGGGAGGGGGAGACAATCGGGAAGGTGAAACCGAGAAAACTTGTGGGGTGAGATAAGAACAGTTTAATAATTGAAATAAACTTGAAGTAATAACAATAACAGTAACGACGATGATGAAAAGGAAAACAACAGAAGAGAGAGCGAGAGGAACAAAACGCAGGAGAAACAAGTGATGCAACTGCCCACCACCTGTCGACAGATGCCCAGCCAGTCCCTGAGCAGCGACCGCTGCCCCTGGCCCCCTCCCCCAGCTTATATAGATACTGAGCATGACGTCATATGGTATGGAATATCCTTTGGCCGGTTGGGGTCAGCTGTCCTGGCTGTGCCCCCTCCCAGCTTCTTGTGCAGCTCCTGGCTGGCAGAGTACGGGAAGCTGAAAAGTCCATGACACAGTGTAAACACTGCTTAGCAACAACTAAACCATCAGCGTGTTATCGCATTATTCCCATGCCAGAACTAGAACACAGCACTATACCAGCTACTAGGAAGGAAATCTACTTTATCCCAGCTGAAACCAGGCCACAAGCAGAGGGGCGTAAGGGAAAATAAAGTAATAAAAAAGATGCTTTCTTCTTAACCCGTTTTCTTGAAAAAGGAGCAAAATACAGAAAGGAGGAGGAGGAAAAGTACTATGGGATGAAACAGCTTGGCCAGTGCTATGGCAGAGCAGCTGGGGAGCTGAAGCAGCAAGAAGTTGCCATCATGGCCAGACAGCAGCCACACACTCCAGCCAGCGTGCCCAGAAGGGTCATGTTCAGAGAGCACAAAGGGTGATTTTCATATTTAAATAAGCAAAAAAAGGAATAAACTTACATAGAAGAAACTAAGAGTTGTTAATACTGAAACAAAGCGAGCTCATTACCTGTTTGGTAGAAATTTCCAGTATACTGAATATCATCTGTGACGACAAGAAGTAAGCGGGAGGTAAAAAGCATTTGAAGACACCTCACACACATAACGGAGTGTCATCGCCTTGTAAAAACAAGGCAGGTTGCATGGATCGAACTTCCCTTCATCCCAAACTATTACATAAGCTTCATTCACGCAGTTATTCATCAGAGCTGTACTGTTTCGTCACAACTCTAAGCATCAGCAACCGAAGTCAGGTCACACATGACAGGGGCCCGCGTGTCTGCGGTGTCAGCGAGCGGGGCGGCGAGGGTCTCAGTGCCGGCAGCTGGACTGGGGACCACAGTCATAGGCTCCAGGTGTCCAGGGTGCCACCAAGGGGAGGGAGCAGGGTGGCTGTATTTTCCCCTAGCCATCTATGTGCGCGTGTCAATTGCTAGCACGCCTCAGGGAGGGCCAGCCAGCGAGTAGGAGGAAAGCCCCTCTCTGGAAAGACTTGCTGTGTCAGCCGGAGGTGAGGCGGGGGGCCCAGGGTCCGGGCGCAGGCGATAGCTGAGCTTGAGGCTGTGCTGACCTTCTGGGGCTCTGCAACGTGGGTGCGCGTGGGAACCTCCAGAGTGACAGCGCACCTCTGGTGTTACTCCTCAGCTTAAACCGCAACAAGCGCGAGAGGAGGCTTTCGGAGAGTTGCACTAGCGCTCGATGCGGGGTGTTGGAGGCACGGCCCCGTCTCCCGCAGCCTGTGCAGCCAGCCACGCTGCTCTCCTGCACGCGCGTGGTGCACGCTCAGCCTCGCTCCTGGCCAGACCTGCACAGGGGAAAGCGGCAGGCACAGCTGCCGTTCTGGGTCGCAGACACCCCCAGGGCTGGGGTGCGCCGGGCCGGGCTCTGCGGCCAGGAAGGAGGAAGCTCTGCGTTGGCAGCGTTCCAACACCCCTTCACGACTCGGCAGGCGCTGGCATCAAACGCCGAGCTTCGCAATAATAAAGCCACTAACTTCAAAAAGAAATCTCTTCCGTAACAGTACGGCTATGGTTACGAAGGAAAAGTAAAACTAGAGAGCCACGACATGACTTTCGCCTCTGGACAAGCAACAGGAACTGTCCACAATAGGAGTAACTCGGCTTCAGACAGGGTTTTTGCATTCCCACCTTGCTATTGCAGGCAGGATGGGAAGGAAGGAGTTTCCACCGCTGTGATTATCACAGGGGCGCACAGCGGCTGACCTCAAAGGCAAACAGAACCTGGTCACAAATGGCGCCCCTGCGTCAGCCGCGGAGTAAGCGACCTGAACCAACGGACACATCGGCAACCGTCCCTTGCCTTTTTCCCTCTACCTCCCGTATCGGCCATCCACAGAGCACAGTGCTTTGGAAAATGCTTTTTATTTTAGGAACGGCTCTAATTCAAGAGGAACCACAGTGCATGTATCTCCAAGCATATCAAAGAGACTCATCATCTTGGCAACCTTGGTGAAAAAAGCATTCCTGGGATCGAAACCTGGGAGCTTTGCACAGAAGACAAAAGTACCGACAAGTAAGGAACAAACGCTATCCTATTACTTGAAATTCTGTCCTTTCCCAGTATTTTCAGACTGGCTTAGACCAAGAGGTTACAAGCATTGCCTAACAACTCACGAGAAACTATGGATTGCCTTCAGCCTATAGCTTGCTTCTACCCACCAGAAATCAACAACTAGGCTATTTATGGCTGGTTACATGGGAAGTGATGAAATTGCAGCAAATAAATTTATTGCGCTGACAACCCTGAGCATAATCTTCCATGAGAGGAAGCGCTGATGGAGGGTGCAACCGCTTTGTTATCTGCGGCCTTATTTGCGCACTGGGCACGTACACATATTAAGGCAAATAAACGAAGTCAATGTGAATTATTTAACGCCTGAAGCATCAAGTGGCTATCAAAAGTAAAATGGATTTGCTTTAATTCTCCTTCATGTTATAACCTGGAATGAATACTTTCATCAACCATAGCTTCTAAACATCTGAAGAAAGAGAGCCTTACAAATATTTTTAACTCTCTGACTCAGGGAGCCACTTCTACTGAAACACTGCCTTTCTTGACAAATTCCCTCCTAACAACAGCCCTTAATCTTATTGATATTCATTCTTCCTTCATCAGTATCTCCTACGACGGGTTTCCTGGAAATAAAATCTGCCATGACACCTATTTTTATTCTTTCTGAAAGGGGAGAGTCTACTACCCCAAGAGAGTCAGCCTTCCAATGGGATTTTCTCAGGGGTTACAGCCCCAAAGGTGTACCTTTGCACAATTTAGCTCCCGCTTTTAGCCATCTGCCATTAGGTCAAAGCAAATGCATCAAAACACTCTTGAGAAACCCCAGCTCTTCTTTAAGGGGAGAAAAACAACCAACCAACCCTCCAACGATTCAATGTCCTATAGAAAAGCTTCAGAATTGCTGTGCTTGGTGATGAACGGGACTGAGTAGCTCCTGGGAAGTTCTCACGGTGCTCACAAGAGCATTTCTGCTCTACACCCCTAGAGCTTTCTGCATGCAGCCACGACCATGATGCATCACCCCTTTTCCTTACACAGGCCCCTCACGCCCTCCTTTGGCACCAGGAATATTATCTTCCCCTCAGATGCAGGTGCAAACACCTGCAGGTCTCTGTTAAGACTCCTAGCCTGCTCAGCCACTCGCCCCCAAGCCATTGTAATCTTCTAAAAGGCCGTCGTCTCCTTCCCAATTCATCCTCACCGTTAAGAAGCGCTGCTCATGCGCTGGATCTCTCTTACCCTTGATGACATGATCTTGTCCACTCTATCCTTTACATACTTGCAGCAAGCCTACACAGAAACCTCAAGTGAAACCTCTTTTCTCCACTTCATCATAAACCCACCTTTGAGCTGCCATCATGACGCAGTTCGCTAGCTTCTTTTCCTTTTCTCAGGCTCTAAATAAACATTCCCGGTGCCTCTTTTGGCTTCTCTCTCCTTCTCTGTCCCTTAACTTTCTGAAATCCCATTCCTTGTTATGCATTATGCTTACACTCCTCTATTCTTTTTAAACTGCTCCTTGGGGAAACTGGTCAGCACCCGAGAAACACGCACTGAATCTAAGTAGCTGAAGAAAAAAATGGAGGAAAACATTTTAACCTATAACTGGATTAAAATGCATTTAGTGTAAAAAATTGCTAGACTATCACAAACCTTTAAGTTATTAAATCTCAAGCCAATTTTCGTGTAATTACTATTGCTTCCTTTTTTTCCTCCAAAGCACTGCCCAATGAGGATACTTCAGCTAAGCTGGTTATAAAATAAAGGGGCTAAAAATTACTACGGATTATCAGTAAGGTTAGCTAGTATCATGTTTTCATCTCTTCTAATTTATTTTAATACAAAAAATATACTGTCAGTATAAATGACAGAAACACGTTAAAATCCTATTAAGCAATCTTCACTGGCATTTCACAGGTCAATTCTACTTGATCAGGAATTGGAGCATTTCGTAAATACTCTTGTGCACTACACAACACCTCTATTCAGATTTGACATCCATTTTCTTTTCCGGTTTTGAAACTTTGATCTTTTGCCCCATTTTCTAAGCTCTTCACTGCATTTTTTTGTTCAATGCCAATTAAGAAAACCAATATTGCTAGAAATTCCCCCCCCCCGCCCCTTTCCTCTTTGACCCAATTTGTATTGTAGTTCAAGTGCAAAATATTGAGAGTAATAATTCCTAACCTGACTGAAAGGTCTCACTCAAAGGGCCACTTTGACACTGTCAACATTTGGCGCTTTTTAAGCTTTCATTCAGCCATCAGCACTCCCAAGGAGAAAACTATCCAAGTGCATGCAACTGCTTCTCTAGAATGACCTGTTCTGAGACAGAAAAACCATGGCCCCAGAAGAAACTTCTTCTACAAGCTTAATCCGTAGTTTATACATTCATCCATTAAGTACAGGATATTAGTTAAGCAATAAATTATTTCTTAGAGTAACTCTAGTAGTTTTTACTAATTGAAAAGTTTAATGTCAGGTTCCACCATTCTGTAGTCTGCAAAGTTGCATCCATATATAAATTAACATACATAAAAATAATCCATTGTCTAAAAGACTGCACATCAAAATAGTACTTCCGTGTCTGCTTTTAAAAGAATAGGGTTTTTAAAATTTATTTTTACAAATGGAAGCTTTATAGGGACATTTACTCCAGAATCCAAGATTATTCATGAAACAATTATCCAAAAATATGGTTTGTGACTAAGAATTCTGTACATTTTGTACCTTTTCCAGACTGTTGTGTTAGCTTTACCTCAGGTTTTCAGCGCTGTGACATGCAGCCTTCAAATATTGCAAGATACGTTGACAGAAAATAACTATTTCCATTACAGTAGCATTCCTATTAACCTTATGAAAATAATTGTGGCTCAAATGTCAAAGCATGTGGGCAGTATCCCTTTAAATTTGATATGCTATTGTAACCATCACGCCCTCTGCCCAGTTAATTTTTTGCTGACAACAAATGGTAAAAAGCAGTGAAACATCTGAGGTGTGACGTAGTTTTACGAACTAAAGAGCAGCTTTGCCAAAGTTTAAGACAAACAGATACAAAAAAAATATTGCACAACTTAAAATACAACTGTTTACATTCTGACTTCGATACAGTACAACGTAACCGTGAATGGAAGGAGTTACCAGTTTGTAGTGTGAGGCCGATTATTTGAGCCAGACGGTCAAACACCATTTATAGAATTCCAACTAGTACGTTTCAAGTGTTTACTTGTTACAGGAGTTCTAAGCAAACTTTTAAAAAGCTTGAGAAGCTTTTGGCCTCACTTTTCAGGGTCAGCAACTCTTGCAAACCAACAGTAACATTTCTGAGCGATACAGGCCATTCAAGCCACTATTCCCTCAAAAAGCTATCAGACAGTGAGCGTATTGTGAAGTATACATTTTTATTCAACATTCCTAAAATAAGCTGTATTTACAGATCATATAAATGTATGAAGTCTTAATATAAAATAGAAAACTGCATTTGGCTGAAGGAATTCCACTCCGTATGGAGTTACCTATTGAAGACCATTTGTTTATGAAATTTTACAATAATTTATATAAATTATCTCTTCCAAATTAGATGAGTTTTTCTTTTTACTAATGGACACAATTCTGATGACTTTACAAAGAGTGGTGTACGTTAGAAACCTAAAAAACTGTTACAGCATCTTCCGGCGCACAACTGGCTTTGGGAAATTTGACAGTCTTTTTTTGGTCTTTCGTACAGTCCTCTCCGCCGCCTCTGCGGTTTCTTTCTGTTTGCTTTTTGTTCCATCCACTGGACTTCCTAAAGGAGAGATGACTTTTATTTCCACTGGTGGAGGTGACCAAGAACCTTCCAGTCGTGGGGTTCTGAAAAGAAACAGAAGTATCAAATTCATTTTTTTATGACTGGCGGTATTTAGTAGAGGGGGGAATAAACCCGTGGAACTACAAAGTCAACGCCAAAGAATCATCTGTCGGTTTCTTTGCAAACAGGACCAAGGCAGAAAAGGTACCTAAGTAAGCTTCCTTTCGCATTCATTCCTCACCAGACCTTCCCAAGCATTCTCAGTCACATTCATATGAGCTTTTAGAGCCCCGCCACCTCAGCTTTTGAGAGGCAAATGCCTCAAAGAGTTTCCCAGAAGGAACCAGAAAACATGTCCGGAAACAAAAGGTTCTCTTTACTCATTTTCTGACCCCCTCCTACCTTGTATGGGGAACTAAAGACCACAAGAGCGCGGTTTCACGTGACAGAATAAGACAATATAAGAGCACGCCGTCGTTGCAAAAAGTAGTATCCACTTGCCCTTTTCCACCCCCTCCCTCTTCTGCTTCCGTTAGAAAACTAAACCATTAAGCGGGGGAAAAGGTGCCTTAGGCCAGCGAGCTGGAAAGGCTTGTAAAGTCAGAGCGGAATTGCACAGCCGAGTGAGGAAGAGGAAGTCAGGTGGCTAACAGCTGAATCAGCACCGCAATAAAGGAACGCGAGGAAGCGGTCAAATAGAATTTCATACTTGCTGGCTTTCTTCATTTTTGATTTTGCAGTTCTACCTCTCTTCAGTTTTTGCTTTCCCACAGGCTCTATGGATTTGGTATCCTCTTCCTCTTTAGTTGGAAGCTCCTGGGTTAAGGAAACAAAAACGTTGCTCATACACAAGTTCTTACACTTCTACAGAATACAAATGAACGTTTCTTTTAGGAAGTCCTGACAAAGTTACTTCCAAAAGCATTACAAGTTCTCTCCGCAAAAACAAACCTTCCGTCTCAAATTATTGCACCATCCTAAAAGTTCAGATTCGGAAATTAGCAGATAACACACCAAGTAAGTTTAAAGCAAGCCACTGTGCCTTCTGTAAAAGGCAAAGCAATGCTTAGTCATTCTTGACTTAGATTCAGAACTGATTTTTGCAGCTAGTTTTCAGGAAGGAAAGAACAAATTGTTGACTTGATGAATTTAAAGCTCTTAAGATCTAAAGCTTTTTAGATACGCTTTCAAAGAAAACGGCAAGGCATTGCAAAGTATGACTTGAAGAAGCAGCACAGAGCAAAAAATCAAGGACATGAGACAACTAGAGCTTTTACTTACAGCTTCTTTCACACTTTGGGAAGTGGCAGACACATTTTTTCTCCTTGACCTCAAAAGAGGGGGTGAAAAGACAAATTCAGAAGACAAGTCCGGGTCTAAATCCTTCAACTGCACAGGATGGTCTGCTTTTCCAGCTAAAATGACAATGTATCGTTAACATGCACATACGTTACACAGAAAGGACAGTGACATTAAATTATAGCTGATAATCAAGAGCACAATATCTTCCTGAAAGAAAAGGTCCAGTCAGGTTTATAAAAACACTCCATGTGGAGATACTTTTCCCCTAATAACTGCCTCTTGGAATCCCTTCTTCTACAGGAGGTTGTGCAAGAAAAATGAGCCAGTGCAGTGATTTCACCTGCACTTACATAATCAAAGATATTATGCTCAAGAGGCATCAACTGTCCTTACACAACTCAAAAACAATCACAGTCTAATAAAAGTAAAGCTATGTGCAGAAACTTCACTAAGTATATGCTCACAAAAGAACAATCACATAATTAAAGAGCTGTAGCGTTTGTTGTGCGATGCAGCTCCTTTCAAGTTAAAAACTGAACAGAATTTGGAAGCAGGTCTCCTTTACTTCTCCTGTAGTGGGGGAAAGGGATGGCTATCAGGTATTAACAGATACCCTCCAGTTTTTGAAACTGACAGAAATTAATCTCATGCAAAGAATTCAGATTAAATTTCATTTCACTCTACTTAGACCAGCCTCCTCCTCTGTTTCCACCACAACTAGTCAGCCAGTCACGTAGAGTTCAGAGAAAAGATGAATTTCCTCTTTCCACATTTTTAAATTTTGCATGCTTACATTCTTCACAATACTTAAAGCCATCCTTGCAGTCTGTTTTGTGTAGTTTACAAGAAAGCCATATGCCCTATTTTGTGCACGCCCACAAGGCACCTACCTTTAAATTTCTGCGTCAGCTTTGTCAGAGGAGGAGAGAAAACGAAGGACTCCTGTTCCTCAAGAGAGGGCTTCTGGTGCGTGGCAGTTTTGCGGGATGTGGTTCTTGTAACACGGTCTGTCCAAGTTCTTGATCTTTCATCGTGTCCTGATGGGTTTATGTCTTCAAGCAGCAGAGGCGTGCCATCAGGTCCTGGGCGAAAGGCCTCCTCCCCTGTGCTCTGCTCCAGTATCAATTGTCTCTTCCTGCCCCGACGCCCCGTCCTCGCTGTACTCCTGGGTGTGGCCGATCCCTCGTTGGGCTGTGCAGGCGTTTGCTCATGAGTATCCATTTTTCCTGGTTTAGCCTGTGGAACTCTTCTTGTTCTTCTCTTAGGAGTATCAAGGACTTCCCCTTTCCCACCCGCGTGTACGTCTTCCTGAGCAGAGGTAGATTCTGTGTTTGCCAAGAGACTTTGTGTCCCCCTCCTAGCACTTCTTCTAGGAGTGAGAGCAAGTTTGAATTCTGTTTGAGGAAGCAATGATTTAGACAGATCAAGGTCAGAAGTTTCAGAAACTTCTGACAAACTTATCTTTCTTCTTCTGCCTCTTGTAGTTGGCACGGGTAAAAGGAGTTGGTCATGAGGCTGCACCTCCTGATCCTTGACAGTATTCTCAGTAAGCTGTAAATTAACACTTTTCAGTTTTCTTGCACTTCTGCTGGGGCTGACTGCTGTTTTTATCCTATGATGAGTGTCAGCCTGGCCAGTTTCTTCATCTCCTGCTGAGCTTTTTCCTCCTCTAGTCCTTCTGGAAGTAGCAGAACCAGTAACGCTACCTTCAGCAGGAGAAGTTCCCTCAGTAGCCTCTTCCAAGAGTTCAGATGCAGCTTCCTTTGCTCTCCTTAATCCTCTTCTTGGAGGAACGGCTACGGACTGCGCGCTGACGGACAATCTTTGCCCATCGGATTGGCTACTTTCTACTTTTACTAAATTAGCCACTTTAGGCTTCCTCCCTCTCCTGGGAGTAGCAGGGGTCACAGGCAGTTGCCCCTCTTGAGCATTTCCTTCTCTCTGAAGACTAGAAGTCTCAGGTGCTTCCTTTGTTCGCCTGGTACTTCTCCGAGGAGACAGTCCAAACAAAACTGGTTTGTCTGTCTTCCGTAGCTGCTGATCGCCCGCCAATGGAATACTTAGACTTCTACTCAGTTGACCCCTTGCGCGCGTTCGAGGAGTGGTGACATACTCTGCTTGATGTATGCCGGGTTCCTCTTCCACTCCTTCTGGCACAGTTGTTAAGGGGGCTTTTGCCTTCTGGAATCGAGTTACCTTTTTACCTATGGTTTCATGAATTGATTGTTCTACAACCTCAGATGTAAACTCTTTACTTCTTGTGTCTTTGATTACATCCAGTAAGTTCTCAGCAATAGCTACCTTAATGGGTTCAGGCACATACGGGAGTGACTCGGCAATGTTTTGAGACTCCTGGTCACTAGTTACAGTGGACACTGAGTTTGTAGCGTGTTCTTCCTTTTCAGTATTTCCTAAATCGTCCACAGGTTTTTCCTCTGCTGTCGTGCCAGCCGGTTTAGAGGCATCTACTAAGGAAGGGTCTCCTATCTCCGCTTCACCTTCTTCTCCTTCCAAGACTAAAGTAAAGTTACTCTGAGATATGAAAAGCTCTCCATCTCCCTCAGCTGCATCACATTCGCTCTCTCTACTGTCAGGCAAATCACACGCAAAACGTCGCTCTATAGTATCGTAGCTGTATCGAAGATTGCCTGACGGATGTAGTTCACTAAAGGGTGACGTTTCAGGTGCTTCCTCGGAGCTTTGTGCCTTAACCGCACCATCTTCAATAACCTAAAGTTAAAAAATGTCTGTTAATGCACTATTAATTACCAAACAGACTAGCCTGAAACTGAGCTCCATGGTGAAATGTTGCTCCTCCTTTCAGATCACCGCTGAATGTAAACTTAGAAACATACAGCATACTCCCTTCTACAGATAAAAGCTTATGCGCGTAAGGGACAGAGAACAGAGCATTCCGTGTATGCAATCACATGCTCCGTCTGTGAGGTTTCTGGTCATGGCTAACGACTGGCCACCACCCGCGAACACACTGAGCATTTCACAATGCAAGCTGTATACACACCTGGCTGTAATCGTCTCACTGCAGTGCTGACTACAAACCCACACAGGGTGCCTGACTCGGCATCTAAGAGCATCTAACAGGGCAAAACACAGTTATGCCCCCAAAGCTTAAAGTTTCAGCCATGACAGTTGTGACCGCAACACTTGGTCGCACTGGCCAGGCGTCACATCCGACAACTCAACGCTGCGCCTTAAGCAATCGCTTGGATTGCAGGAGACAACACGTGCATTCTAAATACCTCCATCCCAGGTTTTGTAGTTCCCTGTACTGAGCAATTCTTCTTCCCTGCTGGATCCACGTGACAGTCTCAGGCTTTTTTGTTGAGAACAAAAGTAGTATCTGTTACTTATTTCAAGTGACCCGGGTGGCCAAGACAATTTATTCCCTGTGTAAAGACCTTTGCCCAACCCTCTAAGTTGTAGCGCTAGCCAACGACGGCAGAAGGAAGAAGCCACTCAACAGGAGCCTCCATGCAATCTGCTTATTTGCTTGCCTCCTGCCTTGCCAGAAGTCGCTAACGCATCCCATCGTAGCAACGGGCCGTGCTTCAAAACTAAATTCAAGAGATACTAGTCTGCATAAACTCTCCTTTTGTGCTTACAAATCTGCAAACAAGAAAGCAGTGGTACTTTGTCCTAAACTCAGTGAAGGCAGGCGAGCCAAAAACACATGTTCACATGTAAATCAGTAAGGACCAGGTGTATCAGAAGCAGAAACACTTGAGACATTTCTGTGTGCCTTCTGACTGTCGGTACGGCAGGACCGTCCTCAATCTGCAACGTGTCTCCTATTTTGTAGAAAATGGGAAAATAGTTTACTTACATTAAAGTCGTCAGTTTTAGGAAGATTGTTGGAAACAGTTCTTTCTTCCTGTGGAAAAGCAACATTTTCTTCAGCTTCAGCTGCTTCTAGGTTATGTTCTTTAGGTAAATCCACACACTTCCCCTCCAGGTGATTTCCTGAAGGAGTACTGACCACATCCTCACTCTCAAGGATGCTTATCACACCTGGAAGAGATTTATATCGTTTTAACCTAACTGCTATAAAGAGGACACAGGTAGTAAGAGAGGGAGCAGGGGCCAACAATACAGCTCTCCATCCTGCCACGCCTATTGGGCTTTCTCCAAAACTAGAAGCCAGAACTACCTATCTGGTAGTGGAGGCAGCCCCACAATAAATTTACAACAGGAAGGGGAAAATCAGCTGGCAAGTCCATGGAGAGAAACAACAGCAGAGCAAAGGGCGGCTGGAAGGGCACACTGATAGCTAGTTATTCTTCACAGCCTGAACACCAAGCATGCATCCTCTTTTAAGGTAGTAACTCAAGCAGCAGATCCCATAGCTCACAAATTACTAGTGGTGCACAACATTAAAACAAACACTGATGTCTCCTTCTAATATTGGAAAATCTACCAGCTTTCTCAATAGCTTTATCAAGAGGAGGAACATTCACTATGCATTGCTCTACAGGGACTTTCTTTGAGTTTAATTACAGTTAGCAGAAACACGCTAGTACTACTTCCATCTGAGAGACCTGTAGCGGTACGGCAAACTACACATTGTACTTCAGGACTTTAATTACTCGGCTGCCTCAGCTCACGTAACATCTCCAACATACTGTACATACGTTGGCTGTCTGCCTCCGGGGACTCAGAACGCTGCGGATTTGTTACAGCTGGTGTGGCTGCTTCTTCTGGTGCAGAGGACATTTTCCACTCCTGGCCGTTTGTTTCACTTCATGGATAGAAAGAGAGAAATTCGTCATCATTGAAGAGCTTCACAGATCACTTTCTCACTGTAAAGTCTTCAAGTTCCAAAACAGAAACAACGAAGAAAAGTCAGGAATTCCTTTACCAACCTAGCTACAGTCATTTTTATGCAATGAATTCAGTACTTGCCATTCTTCCCAGCTGTCTAACGCTAGATAATAACCTAACAACAGAGTCGTATTAAAGAATGATGTGTCATTTGGCTTCTGTAGGAAGAGTGCAACTGCTATATTGGAGGTTTAGGACAAACCAAACAGAAGTTTGTACCAGTTTGTATCAGCTGCCCCTGGAAATTAAGGGTTATGTTCTCTCTTTAGCACTCAGCATTTGCAGCTTCTAAAGTATCTGGTGAGAAAACTGCTTCCCTTCCCAGAAACAAATAGATGCTAGTCGAGCACACACAGCACATATAGAAAGTAAGTGGACAAAATGCTGCCAGGAAGTATCCAAACCCCCAGATGAACCCGCTAACGTTAGGGGAATCTCAGGTGTGATGTTTAGCTACACCATTTTCAGACAAAAGCAGGGCCTATGTTCACAGTATCTGTCCTGAGGAATAACCCTCAAACTGTAAAAAGGTTTATATAGCCTGTTCAATGAAGAAATCTTTATCACCATGCTTTATCACCATGCTCTGGGGTCTGCAATGATTTGAGGAAAAAACAGGCTCAAACTGGCAGCGGGTCCATCCGACTTATAGTCAAGCCAAATTAGTTCTGTTCGCAGACAGAAATGAACAGAAAAGCTGTTCTATGGAAGAACACAGGAAAGAACCAAGACCAGGTCAAAATCAGGGTTTTCAAACACAGGAAAGCCAGCACTTGCATGTCGTGTGAGCCCAGAGATGTACCTGTGCTATAAGCTTACCTTTCACTTGCAGTCCCAAAAGTAGCAGCCTCAGCAGCTTCGAATGCCGAGTGACCATCCTCAGGAAGGGGAAGGCAGTCAGCATTTGAGTCTTCAACAAAGCCTACAAAAACAGACAGAGGGAACACTTCCCTGTTGCACTCGGCTTCATTTCTTTTAAAATGCTCACATGACTTTGAAGCGAGCCTTTACGCATTTCATCTAGGACAGTCACCTAACTAAAGAACGCTACCAAGGCTTCAAACGCACAGGAGGTCTGAAGTCTTCTTCCCAACAAAACAAGAAGTGTGATGTGTCATTTCAGTCAAGAAGACAGTGACCACTGATACTCCGTCCACAAACTAAACTTGATATGTTACTCTCCCAGTACTTCAGAAAACACCCCTCCTTCCTACAACTGGGAAGTAGGTTTTCTTATTTCTCTTTGGACATTCATCTCATTCCAGCAACACTTCCTTCCTTTCTTGACTCCATTTCCCCTTTTGTACAAGAATGCATCTAAGGTCTTGTCTTGTTCTTTTCTCTAGTGACTGACCGGTGCTGTTGAAACCCAACTACTTGCTAACCTGTTTTTATCTCAACAGGTTCGAGTTTAGAAACATCCTCCTTTTCTTCTTTGTTTCTAGTGCCTACCTTCCTCCAGAGCCAGCGACTACCTTTGCACACAGTGTGCGGGGCTGGGATAATACTGCGAGCTGAGGCCAAACAAGAGCTATACAGACGGCCCTCTAATCCTTCCAGAGTACTGAAATTGTACACAGCTCTCTGTGCCACCAATGACAAAGTTTCTTCAAAAAGTTATTCTTTAATGATTAGTCCCTTATGATTATTTTTCACGAAAAGCACCTTTGATTTCTTGTCCAAATACTGGACGTCTGAAATAGGGCAGGCAGATGTTCTGACCCGTCTTACTGGAAACGCTCAGAACTGGAGAATCCCTTTACCATTGTACATGGAGTCTGTATCTGGGCACTTCTGTTACTTAAAAAGAAAAGGAGCTGCGGAACTCCAGCAGCCACAATCATTCTCTCCAGGATCCTCCAGAATCACCTCAGACTTAGGCCTAAATCAGGCTGCATATGATGCACTCATACTGCAGTTTACACTCAATGCTACAAACTGCCTCTTCTAATCTGCCAGTAGACCTGCTCATATGAGCACACCCTCAGCAGCCGGACTGGCTTGAGTGAGCTGAATTGAGCTGAATTCCCAAAGACCAACTGAAATGGGTTTGCAAAAGG
The DNA here is from genome assembly GCF_949628215.1 of Phalacrocorax aristotelis. Lineage (NCBI taxonomy): Eukaryota > Metazoa > Chordata > Aves > Suliformes > Phalacrocoracidae > Phalacrocorax > Phalacrocorax aristotelis. Next base: position 119,497,852 of record NC_134278.1, on the reverse strand, counting down.
CTGCATTTGAGGTAGGAGATGAGCAAGCATAGGTGTCATGAGAAGCAGATACACAAGCAGACCCACTTCCAGAAGAGAACATGCGGCCTACAGCAGTACGCCTAAAACATAACCAGAAGCCTAAGGTTTCAGCTCGTCTCCCTCCCAAAAATTCCCACTAATCACTGCTGCCTCTCAGCTGCAGTTACACACCAGAAACGCCAGCCAAAAGCAGGATATGTTCATAATGTCCATGATACCTAAAAAAGGACTCAAACACACCGTGGCAATTTTAAAAGCCTAGGACAAGGACATGCCCGGGACACTTGTGAACGCTCATCATTAACTGTTGCCCTCATCAGTAATTTAAGCTTTTGACGACACTTGAAAAATTCAGAAACTCAGGGTATCATAGGACGAAACACACCAGCTTCTTCTCTCAGGTCTGGTGAATCTGGTTGCTCCATCTGGAAAGGTTTCTCTTCAACCATTTCACTGTCTTCTTCCTTCCCCAGCTCTTGAAAATCGGCAGTTTCTTCAGTGGAAGAGTTAGCTGGTTTAGCAGCTATGAAGATGACATCGTCTTCAAAATCGCCAGGTGACTTTGCATCGTGATACTCCAAGGTTGTTTGGTCTGACCTGGCAGAGACGTTACTATTTTCTTTGCTGGCGTCCATCATCTCCAAACCATCTCCAGGTATGCTTTCTGAAGACTCTTCCATTTCAGCACCATCATCCTCAGGATTGCTCAGAGTAAACAGAGTTGCTTGAGCTCTACTTTCAGACCAAGCATCCTCCGTCACTCCATGATGATGCTCGCATGAAGCTCCAGATAGTGCTTTGTCATCTTCTGTTGCCTTTTCCTTTTTAAGAAGAAAAAATATCATGATCAGTAACATGCATTTGCTTTCTGTGGAAGCAAGGAAAAAAGAAAAAGCAAACATATACCGATGTCTGTCAATGTTACAAGTATCAGCTCAAGCAAGGCGCTACAGAATTAATTCTCATTCTAGCACCCTCTTCGCTTTTAAAGACAAGTGCAAAAATTAATCACGCTTTTGACCGCTTGTTGAGGTTCCACGACCTTGGAGAATTAAGATGAAGTGGGTCTTGTAAGGGCTTGCTTATCCTGTCACCTCAAGGCTGTTCACTTACAGGGTTCACTACTGTGTTTTCAACAAGAGGGAGCTTTGCATACCTAAAATGATAACTCAAGGCTTCTCTTCTTTTATGCTTGCCTCTTCAACTTGTGTGCACTACACTACCAAAACACTGTAGTGTTCACTATGCCTGTAGCACGGAACAAGTACATTACTCCGGCCACACCGCGCGATTCGTAACACCTTCAAAGAGGAGAGAGCGCCGCTTGTTACGGTTGAGTCGCTCTTTGTAACAGGCAATAAATGTGTAATAAAAACAGAGTCTGAGAATTTGCTAGAACGTGTACGGCAAGCTCATACACGTAGAGAGTAGCACGTGCCCCTGTTCTGCCCCTGATTTTGGTACGTCACTTGGGCAACTGCATGAGGAGCTGAATCAGGGAATCCAACTGACAGAGCAAGAGGAGGAGTAGAAGGGGGCAACTTTCAGATGGACCAACTTCATTTGACAGCTCTACGAGTGCGAGCCCTGGTGCAAGGCAAGAAAGAAAACGGAGAACTTTAGGGATGGAGAACAGACACCAGTACAGTTCTCTTCAGCAGGAGTCTATTCTTGCCACAATTTAAGCAAACACGGCCTTGCGAGAAGAGAGCCTGAAATAAATGCAGCTCAGGGCTTCTGTTGCTTTCAGAGGTGTTTCATTCACAAAGCTTAGCAAACCCAGACAAGTGGCTCAGTCTATATTCCTTACCTTCCTGCCATAGCACCACCTGAAAGGTGCAGTGGGAAGATGACCTAGCAATCTGGAACAATCCCAGCTCCTAACAACACCTGAGTGAAAACCGCCAAGGGCACCGGCGTTTATGATGAGGATGTTCCTGCAGGCACGTGATGCTACAGAAGGTCTAACAGAACCTTTTTTGGACCAAATTCAGGTCTGCCGTCCTGATCTGCAGTTCCAAGTCTCAACAGGACAGAAGGAGTTTTGGCAAATGTGAAAAAAATCTAAATCAAATCACAGCCTATAAAGCCTTTCACTCCCAAAATCAGTAACTAAGCCCAGCTTACCCCAACAGTCCATTTTGCAGTCAGGTTCTCTTCCCTGAAAGATATTCTTGGTTCCTTTGCTCGTAGCGGAGGAGTAACTGATCGCCCTGGAGATGCAGAGGGAGTTGCTAGGGGTGTGGTGCGAAGGCTGGATCTGAGAATGGACTGAGGAGTAAACCCAGCAAACCCAGAAGCAGATGTGGCCAAAAGTTTAGCTCTCTATCAAAAGAAACAAAGATATTTAATGTGAAGCCAGCTAAATCCTCAAAAAGAAGAATTCACTTGTTAAAAGTATTAGTTTAAATTACAAACTGAGTTTGTAGCAGCAGGGAGGACAAAGTTTAGCCTCCGCGCTGCTCTTTTTCCAAAGGTACGAAAATCTTCATGATGAAAACCCATGGTTTTTAGGTTTCTTCTGGCTTTGGTTTAGGTTGTTTTTTTTGTTTTGGGTTTTTTGGGTGGCTTTTTTTTAAAAATGCCAACACAAAATGTCATTTTTCAAACTAATTTCCTGAGAAAACAAGGATACGGCATCTTGTCGTCTGCAACCTTATCTCCCATCCCAGCACCTTTTGCAATTTCTACACTGTTCTTCTACAAGGCATACAACCTCAAAGGTTACCCCGGATAGGGTCACTGGAAACACTGCCATGCAAAATGGCCTGCAGCAAACCAATAGCGACAGCTTGTTTTATCACTAATCATTCAAGCCGCGCACTAGACTAGATTAAGTGGCGCTGCCGTAAAAATACCTACACACCTTCATCTAGAAGCATTCATGGTCTTCTTACCTCAGCTCAACAAAGATTTTTCCACAATTGAAAGGGTTTAAAAGGAGCATAAGGAAACTACCTGAATGACATGGACAATATTTAATGAGAAGAAAAAGGTTACAGTTCAGAGAGATCACGGCTATGTCGCTCACAGGTAGGCAAAGGCACAAAGATCAGCACCACAAAGATAGGTCGGGTGTTATTTCCTTGCCGGGTGCAGAGTTTGATGCAGTGAATGGAAACACAGTTTCACACAAACCATTAATAACTAAAATCACTGCAAAAAGCCATCACTGAATTGGACAGAGACTGACATCACTCCCTTGTCATTCACCTCACGGCATTAAGAAACTGAAGCATGGGCATTCTTCCTGGTAGGTATCCAAGTCAAACTACAGAGAGCTACCCAGCGCTTGCTTGAGTAACGAGATGGTTCAGCTACAGATTGCACCTTCAGGTATCCAAGTATATTGGAAAGTCCAATTTTAACTCGCTTTCTTACACGCAGTAAAAACAAGCGTATTTCACAAAGCTACGGGACAACGTGCATACTGCAATTACGTTAGAACTCAGATTTCCCTCTTCAAGACAGTTCCCAACGTGCTGCTTCCAAAAGGACCGTATACACAATAACCACATGCTTACTGAAAATACTCCACCACTTGAACCCAACAGCGTTTGTGTTAAATACTTTGGCGGTTTCGTTTAAGCAAACTTCACAGGCTTTTGGTTTGGTTGGTTGTTACTGGGTATTTTAAATACAGACCTTGACCACAAGAGGAGTCCTTAGTAAATTCAGCTCTGATGCCGCTGAACAGTTCTTTTGTGAGATGGAACCGTGCGTATTTGAATTCAATGGGCTGGATGCCATGAATGAAGCCGGAGCTGTGCATGGTGACTGCCAGATACCGCCCTGTGCTGCAGAACAGGAAGGAACAGGACGAACCACCAAATCCAGCAATCTGTTAAGATACACAATTTAGGATATGAATAAAGAAAACAAAAAAATCATGCTGACTTCAAGAAAGCTGGGATGATACAAAACAAAAACATTCAGTGAACAGGAAACACAGGGGAACCCTCGCTGTTGGCGAGATGTACCAGGCCCGTGAAGGAGTTACAGGCATCTTCTTTCTTTTTAATTGTTTCTTTACATTTTGTACTTCACTTCCTAAATCACTGCTTCTGAGGCAAGAGTCATCCCAGTTTAAGTTGCACAAGTGATGTAGTGCTCATGTCAGAAGAAAATGCATCTACATTCCAATGCTGGCACCACTTGAGAGTCTCCACTGAGCCGTATCCCTAAGTTGACCTTTTCTTTAACAGAGACAAGCCTAAATGCAAACCGAACACTTTGCAGCAAGCACAGAAAATACACACACACAGACACATACGCTTATGTATACGTGAGGAGCAACACCTTGCTGAAATATTCGTTCTGTACATCTACTATACCTGGAACATTTTTGCGAGATTTTTGTGACTGGTGTCCCAACAAACGCATCGCGCAACTCTGCCTCAGGGAGAGGATGTGTTATGGCTGGTGGTTCTGTAACTCTAGGACTAGAAGTAAAAGGAAAATGTAACTGACCTTCATTCCCCTGGAGACCAAATATACCAGAATTCACAAGAACTCACCTTTATTTGACCACACCACCTGTCGGAAAACCATCTGACAACTAACAGCCTCTTTCCTGCTCCTGCTAATTCTGCCTGGTTTTAAGTAAAAGAGGCAGAAACGAAGCAGAAACTGGGCAGGAAGTGGGAAAAGATTACGATTTGGTCACACGCCCAAGCCTATCAAGATCTGTCCACCAGCGGCTTGATGGTAATCATAGTTTTAGCTGCAGCTGTCTTACATTGTGTAAACACATTTACCGTGATGTAAAGAGATGTATTTGCAACACAAAGACTGTCATGGCAGAAAAACCCTCTCTCCAAATGTTACGCTAAGACGCATTGATGCCTGAATGGTGCGTTTTGTTTGGCTTTTTTGCACTTCCACCGCTTCAGTCAGGTGCACCTCCCCTCCAAAACACTAACAGAATTCTAACGGATTTTTCTCTCTCTCTTTCTCTCCAAGCACGTAGCTCAAGACTAAACCTCGTTCAAAGGCTGCTTACCTATCGTACTGTGAGCAACTGGGTTTCTGCTCACTTCCTACCCACACGTCGCCAATTTTGGACAACATGTTACTGATAAAAGTTGCTCTTGTCTGCACATTTCCTGCACGAGCTTGTTTCGTTACTGTCGATAATGGCTTTGGTCTTGCGACTGTAAAGCAAGAGGGGACAAAATTAGCAGCCTGTGTAATCCAAGCAATGGTTAGTTGTCCATTCTATTTCCCCTCCCCTAAAAATTACCTGCTCTTAAGACCGATGAAGGCAAATGGTAAGGCTTGGCTCTCTCTACAGCCAGCTTCCTCTGAATTCTAGGAAGGATCTTCCCATATTGGCCTAATATGGAATTTCTGGCAAGCGCTCTCTCTCTCAAGCGAGGATCATGATCATTCTGATGAATGAAAAACCCAAAGCAAAAAGTTCACTGATTACAAGGGATTCATCGCACAGAACTCTCGCTGCTATTGCTAATTAGCGAATACATTTCCTCTACAGATGTAGTAAGACACATCCACTGCACAGAACAGCAGCAAGCTCAACCCATCAGCACACACCAGTTTCACCCAGTATTTTTAGCAGAGCGGAAGGAAGACTAGAATAATAACAGGACCTACGACTTTAAGTAAAACAGTTCTGGCACCCAGCACAGCCGTATTCTGATACACTTGATAGCACCTGCAATTGTTAAATGGCTGACAACATAGCAGGCTTTCCCTTGTTTTTCCTGAAACGCCGCTGACCGAGACAACTGAATACAGAGGGCAGCGGCCCATTACGTTGGACAAAAGGAAGCCGGTATTGGAACGACGAAGAGAAAGCTACCTACACGCACCTTCCGGCTGGATCAAAGTTTTCAAGTGCACGAACTAAAACTTCCAAAACCACCCCATGGCTTTGCTTCGCTGGAAAACTATGCTTCCGGAAAAGCGCAAATATGTCATGGATCCACAACGGAAGTTCACCTAACACAAAATTTGATCTGGCTATTTTGAGATACAGAAGTTGGATACGAATTTCTGTCCTAAATGTGGTAAAATGAACGTTGTGGAATTGCAGAGCTCACGCTATGACTTGGGGAAATAAACAAGAAACACCCCAAACAACCCACAACACCAATTTTACCCATGGATTGGCATCCAGGCGGCTCTCAGCTAGAGAAATCTAGTTGCGTGCAAGACACAGGAGATGACGTACAACGTACTCGTCATTCCGCGGCAAGGAGCGACACAAACAACTTTCAGTAATCTAAACCATACATGGCATACGTCTCCGAATAACTGACTGGTAAGATTGGCTGACAGGAGAGATTATATATAGAGATATATATATATATATTTATTCCTCAGATGCAAACAAACTCTTTTAGTGGAGTCAGCAAGGGTCTGTACCATTTGATTTACAACATCACAGGGTACCTCTGGAGTAGTGAAAGATCTTGGTCAACTTTTACATTCAGCTGTAACGTAAGGTGTAGAAACCCATTCCTAGCATTTCAAAGAACGGTGTGAAAAACAAAGCAGGATTTTTACTGAGTACTACCAAAACCGGTTAGTAACACCTAACAGGAACTCGCACGCTTGACAGCACTTTTGCCCTTACCATAAGATTAGCCTTCATTGACTGGTTCAACTGTAGTGCTGCGATATAGTTGGCACGCTGCAGATGGTGGACTAAAAGAATTTCTTGATTCTGAACACCAGCATTGGTCTGCAAAAACTTCTCCAAACACTTCTGTGAGAAACAGCACATTTCAAAAAATGTATTACGATTCTGCCTCTTCTCTTTCCAAAGAGACGATGAAGATTTGCTTCTGGTCCACACTTACTTGTTCAGTGTCTGTGAAAGGCAGCTTCAGTAATTCTTCCATGAGTCCCATCTCCTGACAGACTTCATACATGTGCTTTAATAGCTCCTCTACGTTCACCTTAGTGGCGTGCTGCTGCAACAGACCCCAAGCCTCCACCATGCACCTGTAATTGTTTTTTTAATTGAGACGTAAAGGAACATGAGTAGTATAACCAGAAAGATGCCCCACAATTATTCTATTGCAAGTTTAAAGGAAATTTAAGGGATCGTGATTTCTATCACTTGTTCTCCACCTTTCACAATATCGGAATGCAAAAGGGTGGGAGAGCTATTTCTTTACCTATTGGACAACAGCACAGTGAGGAAAAGCTGCACTTCACTATTGCTTGAGATTGATGGCTTCATCATCTGCATGTATCTGAGGGCTTGCCTCTGCTCTCCTCGGCACATGAGGGACTGAATAATTCTCACATGTTGCCACGACACAGTTTTGATTGTAGCTGGATGAAAGAGCAGGGCCAGGGAATTCTGTAGAAGTTAGAGATCAGGTTTATTAAGATACATACATACACACATGCACCCAACAACAGTATTCAAAAGTTTCTTAAGTCAGGGTGGAGGTCTGTTAAACAAACCTGGATGATGGCTAAACAATGAAATCCTTGCTACAGGACAGGTAGATATAAATTCTTAAGCATTTGCAGAAGAAAATTCAGTTAACCGTACAGAACAAAGTCAGTCCTTTAAAGGGAGTAATGCACCCTCTTCTAGGTTAACCAAATCTCTGTATGCAACCATCACTCCTTATAAACGCAAGTTATTCTCCCAGGCAAACATGTTTGATTAACGTCGTGACAGGCAAAGAACAACCCTCAGCATCAGAAAGGACATGATTTGGGTTGAAAAGTCACTTTGGCAGTCTTCTGTCTCAGACCGCAAAGCTAGGATCGTAGTTTTAATCCTTCAAGTACCCAAACCACTCTTTTTGAGAAAGCGCTCAACTGCTCAGGTGAAAACAACCTAAACGGGCAGCTTCGACAAGTCACATATCGAGCATCAGTAAAGCTGATTTCTTCATTGTCTTAATCAATTTCCTGTCAAAGTAATTACAACTAAATTTCAAATCGTCGTTTTTTGCTGAAGATGCCACAGCAGTATCACAGAAAGCGCTTCTAACGTTTTATCACCTGTTGTTAGCTAGGCACCCGTTTTTGAAAATCACTGTATAAATCACAGCTTTGCACTGCAATGGATGCCTACCCAACCGGTAACGTACGTACTTCATAATCGTTGTGATCCAGAAGCCAAAAGCCTTGAATAAGCTTCACAAGACCCCAGGGGATAGCAAAGGCAGTTGGGAAGGAGTCAATTGAAGTTTCCCTTTTATTCGGAAGGGAATGCATGATATCCAGCAGCAAGTAAATTGTCTGATACCAAGCATCTAATTAAGGCTAATAAATTTGCCAGACCAACAATTTATCACATTGCCTTTAGAAAGACAAGGAAATGAGACTACAGAAGCCGTGGGAAGCAGAAAATACTCATGAATTAGTCTTGCCGGTTTATGCCAGCATTACCTGAAGAGAGTCAGGTCCTAACAAGAAAATTGCACTCTGAATAAATAACCAGAAAGGAAGACTCTCTGATTTCTGCAAGGCATTCAAAAAGGTCACCTTTAGATATTTAAATGCTTCCGTTCAGAACTCAGGCTCCCTCTTTGAGCATGGGAATGCCCAACGCTTAATTATTAAAGCAAACAAATTCTACACTTGGTTTTTTCCCTCGTTTCCAGCGTATATAAACCAATGCAAATTAGGGCGTCCTTACAACACAACTTTGCTCGGAATGGTCAAAACTGGATTTAAAGCAGTATGTGGATCACTCCGTGGTAGTGCCATTTCCTCTTTCTGACACCCGTTTTTAGGGACTGTTCTAATAAGACAGCTCCGGGGCACAGCAGTTTTTAAACCCCTTGCTCTCTAGTCTTCCCTCTCGGGTCAGGCAACGAACAACAAAAGCCATTCTGTACATTTCAGCGGCTTAAAAATTAAGGTTCTGCCCAATGACTTGTCTCTCCCTCTCTGTTGGTTATCCTGCGTGCCTGCACTCTTCACAGAACAAAAGCAAGCCCTGTTAGCTGGGCTGGAAAATGGATGATTTTGGCAAAAACCAGGTCCCGGTAAACCACTGTTAGAAATCCTTTTGCTCTGAAACGCCACGCTTTAGTGCATCGTTCGAGGAAGCAGCCATTTGCTACAGGCATGGGTGCCTTGAAAAATCAGAAACTGCGTTTAAAGTTTGAGAAGAGCTAAGGGAGATTTCCATCCTTAACATTCTTTAGGAAACCTGTTTCCTCATATCAGAAAAGACCTTGCAACAAAACATTAAAACAAAAATAATCCTAAAAGATCCACAGTACAAAGAAAGGAAACAATGCAACTTGATTCTAAACTAAATGTTTTCACTGGCATTGTGTTTGAAGCATCGTTTAGAAAACGTATTAAACACGTAGGTGGCAACCATTTCAGAGCACCGATGTGCATATCACGAGGGTGTAACAGAAATAACTCGAAAAGGATACAATTGCATGCTTGTAGCTTTCTTCAACGCTTTCGAGCAAATAGAGATCCAGCAGTGCCTGAAATGAAGAGTTAGAAGTTTTTTAGAAACTCCTCTCTTTGATAAATCATTGGCTTTTGGGGAGGGGTGGCCTGGGGGGAGGTGGGGTGGCGGTGGTTCTTTTCAGTGAACGTAACACTCACATGTAAACTAGCAGGTGGATATTTCCCAGTTCCTCCTCCATCTCTCTGCCACAACTTCTCAACTTGGTCTCCTAACTGGGAAACCATTCCATCGATCATCAAGCAGTCAGAATCCCATTTTCCTCTGCAACAAAAGGTAGCAAGGATTTGGACAGAGTAAAACACTAATTCCACCCTCTCAGTGTAACAGATTGCCTCCAGTCAAAAACAAACAAACCAGATGGGTCCGTACACGCACCGTTCCAATTACAGAGGGCTGCCCTTTCAAACATTACATTCTTCAAAACCCCATCACACTCTCCTGCTGACTGCCACGCTACCCTGTAACTTCCCAATGACAAAAAGCAGAAGCAGCACACCAGACGCCGTGTGCTTCTAAGGAACGCACGAGCCCGTATGTAAGTTACCTGAGAAGTAAGCTAAGTAAGGTGAACTTCAAAGTCAATACCTAACACAGTGCAGCTTCCACCTTAACTCATCTTGCAGCGCCTTGTTCGCAGTGCCACAGCCTAAGCTTCTTTAGGTCCTCGGTCAGTTTTCAGCACAAGTGCCAAAGGAAAATCTTGTCTCACCTAATACAAGGCATATCCCCTAGATGCTAGGAAGCTCGTCCAGGAAACAGGGTTCACTTTAGGAAGTGACTTTTATCCAAGAGCCAGCAGAGCGCTTGGTGTGCCAGCTACACGTAACTCTGACCGTCTGCTTAAATTACACAGATGTACAAAAGCCTTTCACTTCCACTTGTGGACGAGTAGCGGAAGCCTCTTTGAATTTCCCTCTAAGTCTTACCTTGATAAACGCTCAAGTTTCTGTCGATGACCAGCGTAGTAGCTCTGAATCAGAGGGTAATTGTAGAAAGGTCTAGACAAATGCATATCCTCATCTACAGGCAATACAGTAAAAGCAAGTTAAAGAAGTAGTATCACATTTTTAAGCTGAAATTTTTGACTAAGACGACAGAAGATCACACAAGCTAAGCATCAAGAAGGACAGGCAAGGCTCTGCCTTTGAAAGAAGCCAATCCTCTTTCTGCCTTTGCTGAAAGACACATAAGGCACAGGACTAGTTATTTCTTTAAAATCCCAAGCATTTCAAGCTCTGGGCGTAAGCAGCTCCTTGAATCGGAGGCTTATCGCTATTGCTAAGAAACCTCCCGGAAAGAAACTGCTTGACGCTTGGACTTGATGATCTTAGAGGTCTTTTCCAACCTGAATGATTCTACGATTCCACGCTTGCATTATTCTACACTATCGAGTTGAAAAAATACCAGTCAAATCTCAACTTCAGCAACAGAACTTCAGCATACGCTGTCACCGAAGCAACACGACTTCTTACTGACAAACATTTACAAAAACATGGCTAAGCACGTGTTCGTAGGAACCACTTACTGGGTCGTCCCCTTGTGACAAATGTAGTACAGTTTAGGCTTACCTAAACCCTCTGGCAGGAGACTCGATCGACAGAACCAGAGGACCACTTGTGCGTACAGAGAGATGAGGCTGGTCACCACCTGCTTATTCGTCAAGTCTGCAAAACCTGAAAAAAGGCATAAGAAGATTTTTGCTATGCAATTCCTTTCATTTTTACAAAACTCCCTTCATCACACTACAGAGAATGGAGAAAAATATCATGGTAGACGTCTTTCCCTTTGCATTTTTCACTCGGTATCACTTCCTTATTTGCAGAAAGAACCCACAATCGCCACCAAAACAAAAAGCAACCCCCACAAAGAAGCAGAGTCACTAAAGGTTAAAGAAAAAAAGGAAAGCCTGAACTATTAAAGCCTCTCATGAAGAAGACACCTCTTCTTCACGTAGCAGAGACTTTTACCATCACAAACGGATATTGTCTCTTTCCCTCCATATGCCAAGAGCAATTTGTCATACAAAAAGCTATAGACTGGCAAGCAACTTACTTTACCTGTTACTCATTCATGCTTCCTGTATATTTTTAGTCATGTGCAATACCAGGGTGGCTTGCGATCATAAATTGCTAACTAAGAATCACAGAGAGACATTTCCAGCATTACAACATTCAGCGCCTGTAATTTCAACCCAGTTGCTTACACAGCTTCTTGCTGAATGTAGCCTCCCCTACCCACGTGCACAAACTCCACAACACACTGTTTCCCTGTTCTCCAGGCGTATTGAGTGGCAGTCCCAGCTCCTCCGATTTAGGCCCCTTCTCCCAGCTACCTTTGACTGCCTTCCAATCATCAAACACAACAACTAAAGCTCATGTTTCCACAGTTACAGCCCAAGCATAATTCCGAGCCTTAGGAAAACGTACCCGAGATTTAGAAATACCGTTACAAACCTTTCTCCGTGAGCTCTTGTGCTTCTGTGAGAAAACAGTTTAAGACTGTGCTAAGGTTGCTGAAAAGCAACTGGCAGTGCTGAAGAGACTGTAACGTCTGTGGGTCAATGAAGTTGCAGGAGCCATCAAACAGCGGAACACCTTTTCAAGAAGAAGCATTAAATTGTGAGCCTACAGAGCAATTTCAGATTTTCAAAGTACACTTCAAGAACCGCGGCCAATATCCTATACCAGCAGACTACTGAATAAGCTCAGCTAGAAAGAATGATTTTACCTTTGCAGAATGACTACACTAGTACTCACATATTTGGTCCAGTTCGTCTTTTGTATAGACCACTTTGTTCCATGTCCACTCAAGAACAAACCGTAAATTAGCAGCAGAACTTGGCTGCTCTTTAAGGAAAAAAAAAAAAGAGAACAAACCAGGAATGAATCAACAGTTTCAAACTAAAAACCACGCAACATAAACACACATAACAAGTATTACCTTCAGATGTCCAATGCTTAATGCATCCGGTCAGAAGTTCTAAAGAACCTGTCTGGACAGCAGCTGACAAGACCGCTTCTAGCTGCTCCTCCTAAATGCAACAGACAAAATAAAAGGAGAATCCTACCCCCTTTCAACATCCAAACCAGCAACAGGAAATGTCTGCTTCTAACCGTGCACTCATTCAGACATCACAGTCAATTAGTACACGTACAAGTGATTCCACGCTCCTTCTCTTAATTCTAGCCACAGCCTGGACTACTTGTTGGTCTGAGGAACACAGGAAACTTTTCCTCTGACATGTCAGCTTCCTACAGGCTAATTCTAATCTTTATTCGCATGCCTCTGCATTACAGCCTCAGTTTACTGAGTTCCAATTAACTCTTCCCAGTACCATCCCCTGCTAATACCCATTACGTGTGTCGTGCATGTAAGTTTGCCATCAGGAATGCACGAAGGGGACAGAACAAACAGAACTCTGCAATGTTTGCACGGAAGCAGTGAAGCCAAGGTCAAGCAGCTTCCTAGACTATGAAGATCTGAAACAGCTCCCACACCCAAAACAGTTATGTAACTTATATATCATACATATATATGTTCTAGAATGAGAGAAAAGAAGTGAAACATCTAAATTCTAAGAGGTTTCAATTTTAAGCTCTTCAAGCACTCTATTTTAAGGTAGTGGGAGTCCTTCAGAAGGGCAACACACAGATCTGCACAGACGCGCGCTACTAAGTAGTAGCTTATTGCAGCTGGTGTCTTGATACTTTTTTCAGGTGAAGGGATCCCCCATAAAATTGGTTTTGGTTTGTTTGCTTGCTTGTTCTTTTTAAACACATCCACAGATATCTTTCCCTTCTAGGTAAAATCTTCCCATTCAAAGCCATCTCTACACATTAGGATAGATATGTGAGCTTTCCATCTTTTTCTGAAAACCGGTTTCAGACAATGCAACACACCGACTACTCCTTACGGTGGCAAACAAAAGCCAGACTAGGTTCTAGAGTCTAATTCTGAAATTTGCCCTACTAACATTCAAAAGAAAACCCTGCTAAAATGCCTAACAAGTCTTTGGACGAGGTAGTCACAATTCAGCAAAGGTTATGAAAAAATGTCTTCCTTTCTCAAGTTATTTCCAAACTGGAGTTGACATCAGATCATCCAATTTGACTGTAATAGTCTACATCAGGCTTGCAAAATGAACAGTCTAGGGGCTAGGTCGACTTGCCAAGAAATTCATTTTAGCCACCAGCCTGTGCAGAAGTGCTCTTTGCCCTAACACACGTCCACAAATCTGGTGAAGGATCCAGCAGAGGGGAAGATGAGAGTAGTTGAAACACTACTCTCCCCTTCCGACTAATTGCTCCACTGTCTGATGACGACCTAGCCGGTCATTTAGCTTCGATCCTGCCTGGGTGAAGGTGGCTGGTTCATCCCAAAGGCTCCATCCCTCAGGAAAATCCTTCAGATGAGAGAGAAAGGCTGGTGCACTGCAAAGGGAAAACCTATGAAGGAGGGGAGTGAAGTCACTACGGCGGCACAAAGCAGACAGAAGACACACGGGTGTCTTGAGATAAAGGTGTTTGAGCCGTTGCAGCAGCAAGAGGGCAGCTTAAGAGGAGTAAATTGGGTGACTGTAGCACAAGGCAAAGGCAACAGAGCTGAAGATCTGCTTTGAGAGGCTGCGGAAAAGCCTACTGATGAAGGGAAAATGAGGGGAAGCGGTGACGCAAGCGTCACATAGAGCTGCCAACAGTTAATTGTTTGCTGCAGCCCACTTCCTTGGAAGCAAATGATCACGTACAGTGCAGCAAGTGGATGTTTGCAATAGCTCGCATCCGAGCGAGACACCCCCTTCGTCAGCTCCTGCACTGAACCTAGCGCTCGGAGAAACTGACAGGGATGAAGCTTGTTCTGAGGGAAGAATGCTTTCTGTTGGACATGACCAGCAGCGACTGCGCGCTTCCTTGTCCGTACCTGTGGCACAGAATTAATAGATGGATCCTGAAAGACTGATCTATTAGGGCTGTTCCCTACCAAACGCAGGAGTTTGGATCGAAGAATACTATCGCTTCTGCTAACTAAAGTTAACACCTGCATTTCAACGCAGCCTGCAAATAATATGAAAAGCAGACTTTTTTCACATCTTGTAGCTTCTACAGCCCCGTCAGACAAGAGGGATGTATTTCCCCCTTGACTCCCTGATACGCACTCACCTGACTCAAACTGGATGGCTGGACATCAACTAGTCTCGGAGACAGCAAGCCAGCTACAAGGCACCTATTGTAGCTATCATGGATGGCTTCCCTTATCGAAGGACCGGACTTCTTTAAAAAATTCAAGGTCTGAAACATCAATCAAAAACTTCAGATTAAGACAACGTTATTAATCAGTCCCTAAGGTTCTGGATGACCACCAGGAGAAATAATAGGAACGTTGCCTTCAACTGTCACAAAGCCTGCATCAGTAACACGCTCTAGGTTAGCAATCTGAGTAAGCATTACTATGTAGAGCCTTAAAGACGGCAGCCAAACTAACGGTTCCAGCTTATAAAAACAAAAAAAAAATCCCGCAAAACCAAAACATCAGCCCTTGCAATGCTTAATTACATATTTTCTAGCTCCTCTGCCAATCCACAGGCCTCTCTTCTTCCCTGAACGCTGACACAAAATACATTCCGTTGAAGGTAAAACTAACACACGACTTTAAATCGCACCTCGGAAGACCCTTGCTATGCTTGTTCGTGCAGAACCTGATTTATGTTGGAAATATTTAGTGAGCTGAAACTTAATTCAAAATTATCTGATACAATCTGTGCTGTGGCTCTCAAGGTAGAATTTGGCTGAGTTTGGGAGAAAAACAATTCATTTCTTCCTAGAAACTCTTCCACAATTTTTCCTCTCCTCCATTCTGTCCTCCTGTTGCAAGTTAATCAGGGATCAAAACCCTAACTCAAGACTACGCAGGCAGTTGGGCTCATGGGTAATAAAGAAGTAACCGCTTTCCCCAACTCGCACAATACTTTTGATCTTGCTCCTCCAGCAACGCTCTGTTCCTTGCTAGACATTCAATCCCTGATGCTGCTTCAACAGGAAACAGTGGTAGTTTTACAATCCCAAGAGTGGACCTGAAGCATTGCCATTTGCATAAAACTGGCAGGATACAGTCACAGTTACGCGTGTGGATGGGCAGGAGGAACGTAAAATGGTCTCTGACTCTGAAAGCAGTGCAATAGAAAACTTAGAAAAGGTACACCTCTTGACTTTCTCAGTAAAGATACAGTAAAAGATCACCTCCTTCTGGAAGCCGGTGCAAGTCACGTGAACAACTCCAGAGTTCAGCAAGCACGTACCATCTGCAGAGACAACAAAGGTTTGACAGCGTTCCATACTCTCTCAGTTATGGTATCGCCAGTTTACGTTGTTTTAATAGCAACGTCTGGAACGATAGAACTGAGTACCCGTTTTCTTCATCAGATCGCTTACAACCTTTTTTAAAAAACATATTTACTCAGTGTAGAAATTTTATCTCCGGTGCTATCAAGGTGCTGTGCTTTGAGCTTCAGTTCAAAGGCGTTTCATTTTATAGCCACCACCGCTTCACAGGCTCCGTTACAAAAGCACCAAACCCCAGCACTCAGCAGACCCTCAGATCTGTTTCACAATAGTTAATAATTTGTCAGAACAACGTAATCAGAGTTGGGCTGGGGGGGTGTTGGGGTTTCTTGCTTTGGCTTGGTTTTCACGGGACAAATAACAAACAAGAGAACCAATAATGGCATTTGACCTCACTTTAAGCTTTTCGCTAATCAATGCAGCAAAACACCTACCGAAATTATAGGTGCTTGGATTAAAAAACTGCTCAGGTGGTGGATAAGAAGGAGGAACTCCTCGACTTAGGCTCCGCTCATGTACCACAATATCCAAAATGAGGTTTGGAGAAGTCATGCTTACTACAGTATCCAGTGACCACAATGCAAAATAGGGGCAATCATGAAGGAATTCTTCTGGCCTGAAAGAAAACAAGTGCATAAGCTAAACGCCAACTTCCAGATGAATTATTTGTAGGGATATTGAAAACAACTTAATCAAAATCTACCTTAGTGAATCTGGCATTTGAGCATGATACCAGCGATTAATGTCAAATACACCCAAATAAGTAGATGGTTTTCCCTGACCATATGTATTCACTTGCCATCCAAAGATTGATACACTGGTGTCAGGAGATATTACTGCAAAAGACAAGACATTGTTTCTTATTGTTAGAAAATACCGTAAACCTCCTGCTTTCAAAACACCACTTTCTAGGTTTGCTTCGTTCTGCCATAGCACTCATGAAACACAACACGTAGTAAGAATGCTAAGATTACTAAGAATAATAAAAAAATTTACGCCACAGAGCAAACATCTCTGTGATAGGTTTCAGTCATACTGACCCTTTCTCTTGTTCAAATGCTATCAGTCCTAAGCCAAATCAAGTACACAATTATTAGCTAATCAAGGGTTCCATACAGTAAGAGTGGATCAAGACATTTAGCTGGATGAATAGTTTAGCAAAAAAAAAACCCCAAAAATAACGCTAGGACCATACATTGCTACTTTTAGAAAGCACACAAATAACTCTCATATACACGTGTATCACTCAGCTGGCAGTATTCATTTCCACATTTGACTCAATTACAAGCATTAAGAATAGCTCCTTTCCAGCATATTCAGAATGAACGGACACAATCAGCAGACAACAGAAATACAAAACCCCCAAAGTCAACAAACAGGTAATTGGAATAAAGATTCTAACATGAAACATCGGCAAGGCTATACTCCGGTTCTCTCAAGAAGTGGGATGCTCTGTCTTCTCTGGGGAGAATGCGTTCTCTAGACATAAGCAAAGTATGTGGTACATCATCTGCCCTCACTGAGCACGGAACAAGAAAACAGTTCGTTTGGCAAAATGTGCCTCTCTTCTCTGTCAAGTTCACCATTACTGCTTAGAGAGCCTCACACATTTGACTATATTTCGTTGAGAACTTCTGTGCCATCTCAGTTGCGAAACTGCCTTTGAAGGTATCAACTCTTTTCATATTTCAGAAGCCAGCTTCACTGCTAAACTCAATCCACCTCCAACAGAAGCTCATGTGTGCCTAGAACTTAACTTGAACAGATTCTGAATAAAAGCTAATTAGAAACCAGCAGAAAAATTACAGCTATTTCTCCATGCTTCATACTTCGTAAAATGGAGACAGAAAGGGGCTTTTTTGTTGTTTAGTTTGGGTTTTGGTTGCAGTTGGTGGGGGGTTTTTTGTTTGGGTTTTTTTTTTCCCTGTTTTGTTTGTTTGTTTGTTTTATGTTGGTTTTTTTTTTTAATTTTGCAGGTGGGGAAAATCCAAAGGTGTTTTTATTAGATTCTAACACACTGCTCCCTCAGCCACTCCTCATAAGCCTCATGCTCCAGATTCTTCACCAGCTTTGTTGCCCTTCTCTGGACACGCTCCAGCACTTGAACGTCCCTCTCGTACTGAGGGGCCCATAACAGAACACAGTACTCAAGGTGCGGCCTCACCAGTGCCAAGTACAGGGGAACAATCCAGTTCTGCTGGCCACACTACCAGCCAGGATGCTGTTGGCCTTCTTGGCCACCTGGGCACGCTGCTGGCTCATGTTCAGCCAGCTCTCGACCGACACCCCCAGGTCCTTCTCCACTGGGCAGCTTTCCAGCCACTCTTACCCCAGCCTGTAGCGTTGCATGGGGTTGTTGTGACCCAAGGGCAGGACCTGGCACTTGGCCTTGTTGAAACTCACCCAATTGGCCTCAGCCCAGTGATCCAGACTGTCCAGATCCCTCTGCAGAGCCTTCCAACCCTCGAGCAGACCAACACTCCCGCCCAGCTTGCTGTCGTCTACAAACCTACTGAGGGTGCACTCGGTCCCCTTGTCCACATCACTGATAAAGACATTAAAGAGAACTGGCCCCAGTGCTGAGCCCCGGGGAACACCGCTTGTGACCGGCCACCAACTAGATGCAGATGCACACATAGGTTTGAACAGGGGAAAAAAGGAAATTCAGGTAACATTCCTAGCAATGGAGGGGATGATCTCACTGTTCAAAGGAGACAGCTGGAGGAATAGAACGACCGACAAGCACTGTCCACATGACCTCACCACACATCACTACAGCATGTCAGCAAGCATATTTTTTCCTTTAAAGAAGTCCCACATCACTTAAACACCCAGTTTTTCTTTTTAGGTAAGCCCAAGCTTACCCAAGGTAGCCCAACAAGCTAGTCTATACAGACATTTAAGATTTGCAGACTCTGGGTACAGAACAGCATTCATTGCTTAGATTCCAGAACCATTTACTTTAGAACAGCCCAGCACAGACATCAGAACAAACCTTCATTTACGCTATCTTCTCTGTCAACGTGGTTGCGAAATTTTTCTACAGTCTGACAGCTGAGTAATTTGGTATTGCTGGTCTGCCCTCTCAATGGAAAGACTCCACCTGGGAGATCTAAACTGTACCTTTCGTCACAGTATTCCAAGCCCTGGGGAAAAAATAAAAGAAGAGAGAAAAGGACATTTTGAGATAAAAACAGACATCGTACCCAAGTAGGAAAGAATGTATATATTTAACATAAATACGCATATTGTACCGTATCTCTCCCATGCGCTTATTTCTGATGGCAAAGAGAAACTACATCTGACATGCAGGAGAACTAAGTGTCAAATCATAACAGGTACGTTTGGCTGTAAAAGCTTTGCCCATTTTCAAAACTTAGCGTTTCCCTAACTTGATTCAGTCCTACACATGTTGTGCGGAATTCCTTGCAACACCGAGGTTTCTTTACCAGCCTAACTATTTATCTACATAGAGATACCTGAAATAATGCAATACATACGCATGCATGCAAAGCTCTTTGCTCCGTGACTTGATTACTGAGCTGATGCAGTTAGAGAAGTCACGGCACTACAGCAGCTAAAGCTCTCTTGAGAGGTATTACCTAGAGGCACACCACTAGAGTCAAAACACCTCCCTCTGTAGTAGCTGTGAGAGCTTCTTACTGATTAACAATCTTCTCCCAAACCACGTAAGCGCCTACCATCTCCTCCTCTAATCCTGTAAAGACCAATGGGTGAAATATCCCTCCGCTCCTTCACCAAGCACAGCCAGCCAACAGTAAAAGGGGAAAACAGGGAGGATGTGGGATGCACATGGGCAATGCATTTAGGATCATGATTACTACAGAGTCAGCAAACTACTTTGAGATATACAGAAGCATCAGCAGAATTGCGCTGAACCTCTAACACCACCATTTTCTAAGGAAGCATTAACTGAAATACTGTCTTTCCAAATACAGCATTCGGTCAAACGGTCTACCACACAATACATGGACATGTGGATTGCGGACAACCTCTGCAGCTCTACAATTAAAAAGAAAAAAGAATAAACCCAAACAGGAAAAAAAAAAAACCAACACAAAACTCAAAAAAACCCAAAGAGAAAAACAAAATTTTTAATTTTTACAGCTAGAAATTTCACGCTTAATTCACATATGAAGAGCCAGTCTCTCACAAAGCTGGGGCAGAGTTCAGGAAGGGGAGAATAATATCAAACAAGACAACCCCTGAAGCAAACTAGCCTATTTTAAATTTTCCACACCGGGCCAAGCAAATCTAAAATAAGGTCTGCCATACAGTGCAGTTCCTTAAGTAATGACTTTATTGACCCATAAAATATGAAGACACATTTCAAATGAGATGCGCTGCTCAGACTCGGATATGGAAGGAGAGACTGTACACTCTGTCCAGCCGCAAGCATTGTGTAGGACACAGGTAAACATGTGCTCCATGACCACGATGGGATGCACTGGTTTAGCAACTGCTGAGATGGTATAAAAAAAGGCCTTTGAAAGCATAGCTCAAACGCACTGGTAGATTAATTACTTGAACACAGGCTTGAACTAGCCTTGAATGCAATGGAAGCACAAGCTCGGTGCTCATTTATAAAAAGACAGTGCCACATGTTCCAGAAGTCCTATTTGTGATTCTTGCTACGATACAAAGTCAAAGGTGCGCTGTTTCACAGCCTCAAGCCTGATTCCTGGAAAGGAAAGCACTGCTGTAGGAGACAAGTCTTTCAAGCTCCTGTGAACTCTATTCAGTGAACAAGGATCAACAGTCGATTGCTCCTTGTTTGCTCAAACTCGGCCTGGCAAATGGGAACAACTCCTAAATTTTCTGCCATGGACAAGAAACTTGATTCAGCCAAGTCACGTAGGCAGGCAGCCATGTAGTACTGACCAGTCTGTGACTCCAGGGAAGTATTCTGAGCCTAAAAGTGTCCACTGTAGAGCACAGAACCTGCCCTAATACGCCTTTGGGGGTTTTGGGGGCATTTGGGAGTTGTCTGGGGTTTGGTTTTTTTCCAGCAGTAGGTATTATCCAGTCGTGGTACGAAGCCACATTGGCGAGTGGCTCATCTGGAAGCTAGCTGAAGAAGCTGCCTTTTCTCCCCAGGGGGCACAGCTGCTCAGTTCTCTCTTCAACCTGTGATACTCACTCCGATAACTTTGGGTATTAAGCCCCCGAGTTGGGTATTCAGCCTCCTGAGCTGGACGGCAGGGACAGAGCGCAGAATAAACCCCCCATAATCCAGCAGGAAGCAGATTACCATCTGCTGAGCCACCTGGACACTACCAAGTCTGTGAGGTCAGATGGGATCCACCCGAGAGTACCGAGGGAGATGCGGAGGAGCTTGCCAAGTCACACTCCATCATTTGATCAGCAGTCCTGGTGAACAGGCGATGTCCCAGACTATTGGAGACTTGCCAATCTGATGCCCATCTGCAAGAAGGGCCAAGAGGAGGATCCAGGGAACTACAGGCCTGTCAGCCTGACCTCCGTAGTGGGGAAAATTATGAAGCGGTTCATCTTGAGTGAGCTCACCAAGCATGTGCAGGACAACCAGGGGATCAGGCCCAGTCAGCACGGCTTCATGAAAGGTAGGTCCTGCCCAACCAACCTGATCTCCTTCTAGGACAGGGTGACCCGCCTAGTGGATGAGGGAAAGGCTGTGGGTGTTGTCTACCTGGACTTTAGCAAAGCCTTTGACACTGTCTCCCACAGCATCAACCTAGAGAAGCTGGTGGCTCATGGCTTGGACGGGTGTACTCTTCGATGGGTAAAAAACTGGCTGGATGGCCGAGCCCAGAGAGTTGTGGCAAACAGGCTGAAATCCAGCTGGCGACCAGACACAAGTGGTGTTCACTAGGGCTCAGTATTGGGGCCAGTCTTCTTCAATATCTTTATCAATGATCCCAATGGAGGATTGAGTGCACCCTCAGTAAGTTTGTAGATGACAGCAAGCTGGGCGGGAGTGTTGATCTGCTCGAGGGTCGGAAGGCTCTGCAGAGGGATCTGCACAGGCTGGATCGCTGGGCTGAGGCCAATTAGATGATGTTTACACAAGGCCAAGTGCCAGGTCCTGCCCTTGGGTCACAACAACCCCATGCAACGCTACAGGCTGGGGTAAGAGTGGCTGGAAAGCTGCCCAGTGGAGAAGGACCTGGGGGTGTCGGTTGAGAGCTGGCTGAACATGAGCCAGCAGCGTGCCCAGGTGGCCAAGAAGGCCAACAGCATCCTGGCTTGTATCAGGAATAGTGTGGCCAGCAAGCGTGCCCCTGTACTTGGCACTGGTGAGGCCGCACCTTGAGTGCTGGGCAGATGAGGAAGGGATGTTTGCAGATGAGGAAGGGCAAAGGTCAAAATTTAAGCTCATTCAACAAAATCAAAACCCACAGTCCCTATAAAAACAGAGTACCACGGTACAAGAATCACCCCTCTTTCATTCCATACCTGTTCAGCATATGCAAAAGTATCCAAACAGGAGGAAAGAATTGCTCTGAATTCGGATTACTTTCCCTCAAAAAGATTTTGCAAGGGCTTCAAGCATACTGCTGAACAGAAGTATATATTCTACAGATGCGTCTTAGATCTGTTACATATCTGAGATGTAACGATAGTTCCAACCAACTTTAAACACATCATCTTTGGAGCCACTTCTAAAAATTTACGCACACTCTTTTGAACCAAATCGTACCACTGTTTACTCTATTTACGTATTCCACTGGCTTGAAGAGTAGATTTCATAGGTAACCCAGCCAAAAAGTAGAGAGAGTTATCTTTATAGCGACTAACTTGCAGGACCAACACTTAAGAGACCCTCTAGGTACATTTCATTGGAAGTCCTGCTGACAGAGCTCAAAAGAAAACAAAAAGAGAAACCCGGAGATCAGAAAAGAATAAAGCTATGCGACCGTACTCTAAGAAAGGGAATCCGACAGAAGCTTATTCAAGTCTACAGTTTGGTTAAACAAAGCTATTCAAAGCCCCGTCTTCTCTTCCTACGTGCCATTAATTTGGCGTTTAAATGAAGAATAGTTTTATTTTTAAAAGCAGCGTCCTCTTCAGGAATTGAATTTGCACGAGCTCCTGGCAGGTGAGTGTAGTTGGAACAGGTGACACTGCAGTATAAAACGGTAGGACTTGTTTTCAAAAGGCACGGGCAAAGGCCATGCCCAAGATGACTCAGCAAAAGGTCATTTTTAGTCGTCTCTGAATTTTCACGGTAAATATTACCCCTGCCAACTTAACTGATACTCACTTGAGAGAAAATTACTCTTTTCATCCTCTCACATACGTGCGCCTCTTACCTCATACATGACTTGTCCTGATGCCAAGCGTTTTCTGTCACCGAATGCTAACTGCAACAGGTGTAAACTCACAACATCACCTTCACTGAAAAAGGTATAAATCATGAAATTTGGTTACAAGGCTGCTCTATAGTCCTCATTATCGTTTCATTAGGTCTAAATGGAAGTTTTCTTAATAGCACGCTCTTGCTCAAAAGAAAAACACCACCTCCCAAAACATGCTGATGAGCCGCATTTAGCCGCTAAAACACAAAGGAGGACATCTGGACACCAACAGCTTCTGGGGCAAAGGCTAACCCTACAATTTGAAAGCTTTCATACGTTGTACGATTGCCACTCCAGGAACAGCTGAGCTGCCAGGTGAGCTGGACGGGCTCATGAAGGCTAAAGCTGGCACAAGGTAACCGGCCATACTGTCACCTCCTGCTTTAGGGGCAGCAGGCTGTTGTACCACCACGTTTACTGTTCCTCATCTGCAGCCTCAACTACTTCTGTGGGTCTTTTAAGACCGTCGTGTGATATCAAGCAAATCATGAAGCAGTCGTCAAGAAACAAAGGAAATCATTTCAGAATGCAAGCCCAAAGAGCCACTGTTGTTTTGCCTCCTTTCAGCAGGTAGGAACTGGTAGGTGCCTCTTCATGTCTGTTAAATCCTGTCAAAACTGCACTGGAAGCTCAACAGCTTCTGTACCTGAGAGACACTCCTGCACGGCCAAATAAAGCAAATATACGTGTGTCCACTGTATGTGAAAATATACATTAAAAAATAATTCCGTGGCTTAAAGCAAGTTTTTCTTCACCTTTCTTGAGTAGACTGAACAGCCCACAAGTAGCAACAATTGCGAGGATCGTTCTCAGGCTCTTGAAAAGTAACCGCATAGACAGGAATCCTTCCTCCTTCAAGCTGAGAGTGGTGCCTACAGGTTTAAACAAAAAAAAGTAAGAAAGACAGTAAAAAAAAGAAAAAGAAAAAGAAAGAAGGTGAGCCTACTGGCCCCGACTGTTTGTACAAGGGTAGAAGCATCCTCTGAGAAAAGAGCACCTTCCGTGCTTATCCTAAAAGTACAGAAGGTCATACTCCCACCTCAAACAAGTGAGTCAAGAAGCAACTACTTTTTATGCAGCAGGCAAGAGGCGAGGAAATTACTCTCCAGTGAGTGCGATGACCTGGGTTTATCTCCTCCTCTGCCTGAGGAGGACGAGGAACAGCAAAGATTACTTCAGCTGCCAGGCAAAAGACTCTTCCTACTGTTGTAGCCTGCTTCCACATCGAACTGAAAATGCAGCACATCTTCTGAACAAGTTTAAAGCAGCGCCAAACAGAAGTCGTCTCTCATTTCTTTACTTGGGCTACCTAAAGCATTTTTCTTCCAGACTTCAGAACCTTATTTGTACCTTTGCAATCTATTCTTGCCACCTAACTATTCCTCCACCGTCTATTTAGGCACCCAATAGTTTCCCAGGACTCACTGCAGATTGGCTTCAGTGAATGCCTATTGGAATCTGGTCAAATATTTCAAGCGAGGTTGCTCTTTGGAAGATTTAAAATAATCTAACTTTTCTCTTGCTTATAAACTAACATGACCCTTATTCTCATCTCCAAGTGTTCCAAGCAGACTGTCATTCACACGCATCGCTGCCTTGCAATGCGTTAATCCCCTCGTTCGGTCAAGGCTGACACGTAGGGAAGAATGTGTTTTCAGGCACAGATCAGCGATTGATCTTTCACGTCTCAGTAGGCTCAGCCTGGACACTTTAAAGAATATCATCATCAAAATCACATTATTAACATACTTGAGCCTTTCAATGTATGCCCTACTTGCAGGAACTGGTTCTGAAAAACAATTTTAAAATCTGTTTCATCAAAATACACACACTTCCCGCTTTCACTGAATACTACTGACAGAACAAACTGCCTTAGGGAAACCGCTTCTATCACTTCCTAGCTGCTTAACATAACCCAAAGCAGCATGCTTTCCACAATTCCTCAACCAACAGGCACATTAAGGAAAACAATCCTAGTCCACTGGGGAGACAGCAGGCCACCTAACCCACGTATGACTGAATCGTTATTCCAGAGGAGGATTCCTAAGCATTCCAAGATTACGCTCAGCATTTCCATCCCTGAGAAAGCTCCTTTTCAATTAACGCACTTCCTCCTTAAGCAAAGCATTGAGACCCCTGCACCTCCAGGCATCACCAAGTGCAAAGACCTACTTACTCCCTCTTCAAAGTTTTCATATTCCAGAGTGACAGGTAGCCATCTGAAAAACCCGCAACAAGCTGATTGCTTCTGCTGATGTAGCACAGGGTTGATATGGCTGTTCCTGAAGGGTTTTGGAGTTGAAAACAGAGATGTCTCCCTTCTCTGGTCACAGTTTCTCTTCTCTGCGGAACTTCAGCCGGAATTCTAGTGACAACTTCTAGATCTACGCACACAAAACCACGCAATAAATTAATGTGTTATGCCACTTAGGTTGCATTTTAAGCACTGACGTGACATCGTGTACTACCTAATTCTACTGGCCCAGGCAAGATACCCGTTAATGCAACACACTGCTTGCTGCTTCCCTTTTGTAGATATTCAAAGAACATCAGAACTCTCCGACTGGACAGGTATTCTCGCCCGTATTTCAAAACCAGGTAAAAGTGTAACCTTCATGGACAAATTATTCCCGGACTCTGCAGATCAGGAGTTTCGGCCTCATGAGGAAACTACCGAAGCCACTGTTGTAATAGACAAAACAGCGCATGCAAACGGATCACAAATTAGGAGCTGTCATTCAACCAAATGCATGGTTTTTGATAAGTCAGGTTCGGTTTCAAGAACAAGCCTAAAATTTGCCCCAAGTCAATTAACAGAAGCAGAAGAACATTCCCAAGAAACAGGGCACGTCCCACACAACTTCCGATCAGGCGGCTGCACTGACTTGGACGGTAAAATTCTTACACTTCACTGGCAAGAATCGTAGTGACATGGGGATCCTGGGGGAAGGGGAGGAATTTTTAACACTAGAAGGAGTATTAAGCCACTCCCATTTTTAATCCGTTCAGGACTATACGATGTCAAACTACCACCTGTAATCAGTAGTCATAAATGTCTGCACGCCACTATCTTCAAAGTGGGAGGCATACTGTTTGCCTAAAGACACGAGTTTTCTTACTTTTACATTCAAGTTGACAAACTGCAAGCTTACCTGAGGCTTCTACTTCATTCTGACTGCAAGACAGATCATCCAAACAAAGGTCAACCACAAGCAGATGACCGACATCCGTAGCCACTGCTGCCACTCCAAAGAGCCATCGCAGAGTCTGATGGAGGTGCTGAGTGCTCACACTGGCTCCGCCGTGATTCGTTATGGGCTCTATAGCTGTTACCTACAGGAAAACTACAAGTTAGTATTTCAGCTCTTTGACAAGCTAAACAGAAATCACTCAAAAGGGAAGCCAGAATTAGCCCATCAGAAACAAGAAAGTCAATACAGGATCGTAAGACTTCAAAACAAAGCATTGCTTCCAATTCTATCACAACAAAAAAAAAAAAAGAAAAAAAAAGCCCTGTACAAAAATCCGTTCCTGCCTACCGTTTACTAGATTTCTTACAGTTATTTAACTGAGTTAACTTCAGCTTCAGTGGTGCACTCTATTATTGCAGCTTACCAACTTCCATTTCCTACTTAGAAACCATTAACTCTAAGAAAACACAGAAAATCAGGTACATGCACAAAACTCTAGCGTATTTAAGGGACTTAAGTAAGAAAGGCTAAATCTCGTCTCCCACTGCTCGCAGCCCATCAGCACCGGGATACAGTCTACGCCTTCTTTGCCAAGCAGGGATCAGGGTAAATCATGGCCCTAAGTCAGACGAGGCAGCGGTCGAGTTGCACAGCAGACACCCCATTTCCAAGGGAAGGAAATATTTTTAGAAAGCGTTGTTGGGAGACACCAGCTTAGCA
Organism: Phalacrocorax aristotelis; assembly: GCF_949628215.1. Classification (NCBI taxonomy): domain Eukaryota; kingdom Metazoa; phylum Chordata; class Aves; order Suliformes; family Phalacrocoracidae; genus Phalacrocorax; species Phalacrocorax aristotelis. Next base: position 119,470,797 of record NC_134278.1, on the reverse strand, counting down.
AAACTTACGCCGGCCCTCGGGTAGAATAAGAAGAGCAACCAGGTAAAGCAAAAGAGTTGTAAATGCACACCAGGACTTTCACAAATGTGAACACAAATTTTAAAAGCCAACCGAGAACAGCGGCAAAAAGAACAGCAGCTTGTTCGGTGAAACGCTAACTCCAAATGAGCAGAAGCGCACGCTACCCTTTAACATGCAAAGCAGTCTGCATGCAGCTTTATTACAAGGTCTTTAGTAAAACAGACCTTTCAGCACCTGCAGCACCTCCCAGGACAACACTGGCTGCTATAGCAGAGATACAAGCCCACAAAGCCTCCTGCACTAAAGCTAGTCAACAAAAGAACACAGGCTATCCTTTAGCCTTCTTGCAAAACACAACACAAACAGGAAGCTTTACATCAACCACAAAGCTTTACATGAAAATAAAACAGAGAAGTGAGCATCACAAGGTATCCATTTTTTATATATATATTGGTTTTTCCCCCCAGAGGTGGGGGAAAATAGCTAAACCCCTAAGCCCCCAGGTTTTCTCCTCTCCCACATCAAGCACTTGCGATGACTACCCTGCCTGGCAGTCTACTCCAGAATTTACCTTTCATCTTGGCTACAAGAATCCTAATCTTAGAAGTGCCCAGAGGAATCCAGACAACTTCATTTTGTTTCAGATCTCCTATAAATCAAATTACATTTCCCATCTTCTCTGCTACTCAAAGGACTACCAAAAGCGCTCTCATTGTTTGAATTCTTGCTGCTCCAAGTCTTGACGACGGTTATGAGGAAAACAGAAATACTGCCCGTATCTTGCTGCAGAATTAGCCAGAATTTACCCCGTTCTAACACTTCAATCTTCCACGTAGAATCTCCTGAAACTGCATATTTTTCCACTGCGCTATGCACTGGCTTTGCGTATTCTCCTAGACTACTGCCAACTCATTCTGGGCATGAACAAAGACACCTTGTCTCAGCTCACTGAATCTGAATGCTACCCTTCTGCCCCATACAAACCAGGGAAATTGGGGAAAATACCGTCCCATAGTTCTGAAGCATACAACCATTATCAACCAATTTAATAGAATTAATGCTTTCAATTCAGATTTGCTTTTACGAGAAGCCAATTCAAATAATACTCCACTAACTTTTTCAGTTTCCTGATGCATTTCACATGTATATCCAGAGGACAGTTAGAGATGCTCCCACAAAAAAAGTCAACCAAACAACAAACACCCCCCGCCCCACCCCAAAACTTTCCTTCTAAGCTTGTGAGTTGGGTTTGTTTAATCTCATTCCTTTACTCTCTGAATGACTACACATCTACTCTTACACTGACAGGCAGTCATACAGTCACTATAAATGCCCCCTATTGATCCACCAAGGGCTTGACACCTTGCACCAGAATCACTCTAAGTTGGTGTTAACCTGTCCACAGCGTTAGCTCCCCACAGAAGATATACCCACACGGAAAAGACTCCAGAAATCAAGGTGCTCATTAAAGCCTTAACGCACTAACGACAAGAACTGCAGAAAGTGATGTTAAGGCTACACCTGCATTTTACTCTTAAAAATAATCAGCATGAAAATCAGAGAAACATTCAGGCAGATTCAAAACCCGTGTTACGTGATGCGTCTATTTGGAAGGATGAGATACAGGATACCTTCAAAACGTACAGACAGTGGCCAAGTGCCAGGTTTATCTGCTTGGCCTTGCTTACCCTTACTGCCACTGACAACTTGGAAGTTAACAGTCCAACGAGCAATACCTGTCTCCTGTCGATGCTGATCTAACTAATCTAACAGCAAAAAGATAGGGAGCCAAATGAAAGCAACAGGCCAAGCGTGCCTGTACTCAAGGGCATTCATCAGGGCATAAGAGCAAAAATTCAGACAAGCTTTGGTTTTCTTCCAAAGTTCATAGCCTTTAGCCCACAACAGCCCACCTTTCCCCCCAAGGCTCCTTCCTATTTTCTCCTGAACCACTTTTTTTCTGGTCTAGAAAAACTCCCTAAGACAACTGAGAGTTATAACTACATTCTATTTCAAACCCCTTCGGTAGGCACGGATTCAAGATGTGACATGATCCCTCTTCACCTTTCCTTCTCCTCTTCCCAGATTACTTAGATTTCTTGCCATTTTTCACAAACATAATTTACTTACGGATTGTACGCTCGTGTCAGCACGCAGCTTGCCTTTCCACCTAAAACTCTAACGTTCACCAAGAGGATCGTCAAACCAACACAGCAGAGCACCAGCCCAGCTCATCTCTCCAGAAATCGCCACCATACAAATGTTTAATACCAGTAATCACGCTGTAGCATTGCAAACAAGCAAAACTCCACCTGTATGCTAGCAAGTCAAACCAAATCACCTCATGGAAGGCTGAGTAATAAGGAAGTATTTATTTGTTGCAGATTCTAAGGTGATAAAAATAGGGGGAATCTTGATGTTCCATTAACTTACGCTGATTCTTGTCTACATGCAGATAATGAGCCGGGGGGGGCGTGACATCAGCTGAGTTTATGGGCTACAGAAGACAGGAAAAAGTAGTAACCTTACACCAGTGTATCCCAACTACACTAACACAATAGTCAATAGGCAGAGTTTCAAGGATTTCAGGCTGAAAGGCGACCTCCTAACCATCGATCAGGTAACTCACTAAAGGCTCTTTTTCCCTATCCTAAGTCAACAGAAAAATGTGTTCTGCTCTGAAGTCACCTGCTACCTAGTCTGAGACTCAGGAGAACATGTCAGTCACTTACAGCACAACCATGGAAGCCTGAGGTATTTTAGAGACCGTATTTCTGACATAAATTAACCTTTTAGGACACGTGTGCTGCAGACACCTGAAAGGGAGGGGTTGGGGGGGATAGGGGTCTTTTTCACTCGGGCCAAAAAAAAAAGATAGCTTTCAAGGCCTTTTTGTGGAACCGGAGAATTAGGTAACTCTGTGCTTTACCATAAAACCAGAAAACTTGTTTTACTGTTGGTAAACTCAAAAGATAATGGTACTGTTAAGCCCACGATTTTTCACCAAGGCGCTCTCGACTGCGCACTCTGAAGCGACAGCAGTATGCTGATGCAATATAGCAAAAATACCTCCTAACAAAGAGACGCTCCAAAGCTCTTCCTGAAACAGCATTATGCAGCGCCGAACGACAGAAAGGCTTCGTTTCTCCCGTTAAACAAACACCTACCCGCCCTGGAAGAACAACCGCTTTAACCACTCTTGATATTCCAAGGTCGTACAGGCAGAGAACACTTCCCTCTGCTTCCTCCAAGCCCACCAGCAGTCCAGTTCTCTTCTGCCAGGAGAACTCCTTTACCACACGAACGGTGGGAGGCTGTTCATTTACTCCGCTGAAACGGTACGCAGAGAGACGCTCTCCTGTCACAGAGTTCACTACCTCAAGCTGAGGACCACACGCCAACCATGCCAGGCCATTTCTCCCTGGAAGAGGAAACAAAGCGGACTAAAGTAAATGCCCAGCTAAACACTGAAAACAACGGGAAAAGCACAGTCGCTGCCCCTTCTCTTACTGCAATAAAAGTACCTAACAGATTTACCTAATTCTCGTCAACTACTGGAAGTCACCCACTGAAATCTTCAAGCGATACATCTTAACATTAACCACCTTATTGTTTTGCATTTGTACTTGTCGTTCCTGCACTGAAGAATTCTCATTGTTAGGGATAAAGATTGCAGTACATTGATCTGTACTCTTTATACCATATTCGGCTTGGGTTTGCTAGAAATCATCTCAATACATACGGGAATCCAAGCCTCCAAGCACACTTCAGAAATAACAAATCTAAGCCAATTCATTCCTAGGTTATTAATTTTGCTTGACGCATGCCTGCTTTGGGCAGGGATTTGGACTTCCACAAGGAATCTTCTTCAAACGGGCACTGCAGGAGTCAAATTGAACTTTCACACATGCTGATTACAGACAGAATTTAACACGTTTTGTTTCACTGAACTACTGCCAACCCAAAGGAAGTAGTAACTCCATTGCTGCACTTGCAGTCAGGTAGAGAGACCCTACATGGTCCCAACCGAAGCCTGGACACCCAGACAGGCACCCAGCTCTACGTTCAGATCACCTAGAGAGTCAGCTACCTAATCTGCTTAGCCACTTTCAGCAACTCTCTCTGGATACTCATCTGCATCCTATGAAACGCTTTGGAAATCTGGCTGCAGCGCTTAACGCTGCTATCTCTCCTCTCCCTTCTGCTTTTGTTCCATCTAGAAAAGAAAAAGCAGCGGGGTTTACCTCTCTCACATTGTAGAAGAACCATTTCTGCCTGTGATGTTACGATGGTGCAAATAAATACGGCCCAAAACAACACTACTACTTTTTGGGAAACTGCCTCTTATTGAATTAGGAATTGAGGAGGGCTCACTGGCTCAGCATGCTCAGGGGAATTATTTTCATAGCACACGACTGGCACAGGCTGCTCTAGTTTCAAAGTTTAACTACACTGATGTTTCAATATGAGCATTTTTCATAGTTAAAACATCCTTCCTGCTCTCTTGAAACCTGATGCACCTGAACAGCACCAACCACACACAGCTGATACTATGACCCTACGATACTTCAGGTAACCTCCAGGCAACAACACCTCGATACCAAAACCAAGGGTAAAGGAAAATGCTCACCTCCAGAAATCTTCCCACGCAGCACAGAATCGAGAGTTCTCTCATCTTCCCCAAGCGCCTGAATAGTGACCTCTGGAAACCGCAGCAGGCTGCTCGTTACCTGAGCCGTTAGGTCTTGCATTCTTCACTGTAAATAAAGAAAATAATGCAAAAATAGGCGCAAGTCAGCCATCAGCATTTTTCAGATTGACAGAAGTTTCATCAGGAGGCAGCAAATAATCTCCTCTCCATCTCCTGTAGCTCTTTTCCTTAAAGAAACGGCACTCAGGACAGTTTTGGATCTCAGAGCAGAGCAGAAGGAGACTCCTTTGCTTTTCTCATGCCGATGAGATCACCAACAAAAAGTGGCACGGCGGTGTTGACAGGATAAAGGGCAGGAACCACCCCGCCCCCAATACTCTGAGTTCACGCCTACTCACATAGGTGAGCAAGAGGCGATCTGAGAAAAATCGTATTTTAAAAAGCTTCTCAGTAACAGGCATACATTTCCGCCTGCCCTTTCCCTTGATTTTATCCTTTATTCCTCCTTGTCCTTTGTCTCCTAGTAGATTTCACGCCCCATTTATGCCTAGTTCACTTCTTGCATGTTTAGTTTGAACACGAAGGAATACGATGTTCTTGACTACCTTCATTCTCAAACTCTTCCACAAAAGGTACTGTTGATATTTTCACATCACAAGCAATACAGACCTTCATAGCTCATCAATTAGACGGTAGTTCTCCATACACTTACGATGTCACCCTAAGAGAGCACTTTAAACATTGATGGCTTTCTACACTTAAAGCCTCCCTCGTATTCCTTACTCCAGTCCTCTCCTTCCTATTGCCTGTCCTTGTCACATCTCTGCAGTAGCTTGCAAAAATTTCTGGCCCTTGCAGACAGCTCCCGCACTTCTGGAGGTGCTCCAGAAGCGGGCGCCTAAATAGAGATATTCCATGCACATGGAAATACAAACTACTTCCAGTAACTCTGTTTTGCAAGTTCTGAAATGGTTAGTGGAAAAGCCTCTGGAAGGCAAGGCAGATTTAGTCAATTACCTTGTTCAAATCGCACTGCTTTCTTCATGAAATCTCAAAAGGAAGTTTTTAAACGTAGTTCACTATGCCTGGCTGTTACACGCGCTGACCAACTCAGGCGTCACGCAGAACCCTTACCCCGTGCTACAAAGCAGTACAGCCAGCCACTTAAACACGCACGCAAAGCAGGTTGTGTTACCTGTACCGTACACGTACTCCTGCAAAGGTTTATGATTGCTTCTTCCAGAGTGCAGCAATAACCTATTTTCCTTACCGCACAGGAGGTTACAGCTAGCTCTGACGACTAGACTCTGGGAGCAACACAAAGTTATTAAAGGGACAAGCTTAGAAATACATGCAATTTATACAAATTGTACTTCTGTGCAGAAGGACTGTGCTCAAAACGCCGGGCACTGGAATCTACTATACTTCAAGTCACACACACTGCAACTATTTGAGAATACGGTCCAGTATCTTCTGCCAGCATGAAAACGACGAGCGCGTGAAACACAGGACGTGGAGTCAGGGTCCCGCACGAGGCACATGTCAGCATTTTGATGCAAGTACTTCGTGATCGCTGACAGAATATATTACTCTAGTAGCAAGACAGTTTTAAGAAAACGAGTGAACAAGTATCTTCCAGTAGGGCAGGTAAGAGCATTCAGGAAAACTCCTCAACTGCATACTCTCCCTGGGTCGTCCCGAGTCACCCCGCCTTTGCCGCTGCCTGCGCGGACAGGCCAAGAGCACAGAACTTTGCGTGGACAAACTGGAAGGCAAATTTTAAGGTACCCTAGACTGGGGAGGTTTGAGTTTGAAAACAAACCACTCACCGCTCCAAACTCCCCACCAAATCAGAAATTCTTCTTCTCTGGTGGAAAGCTCACACCTTGACGCAGTTGTAGTCCTGTCCACAGCACACATCAAATGTGCTTACCAGACCAATACCACCAATAAGAACCATCAAATAAGTAACCCTCTGACACCTGGACCGTTCATGTGACCTTAAATTTAATCACAATGCAGTTATTAACTGCGTATAAAAGCATGGGAAAATGCCGGCGCATCAGGCATGCCCTGGTATCCTGTAGTAAGCCAAGGGGCATTTCAGACATTTTATTTTCTAGGCATCTGCCTTGGCAATATGGAACTAGGAAGATAAAAGCCATAATAAATTACGAACAATATAGATACTGATCTGCTTATTAGTTTGTTGTACTTGCATCATTCTGCTAAGTTAAACCAAGGATTACTGGGAAACCAGAACAGTGGGAAGATAGAGATAGGTTAAAGGCACGAGGCCTCTCCTTTAACGGGTATATCCAACACTAACTGCATTTCTGCTCTCCTTCAAAACAGTGACTGCAACCACATTCATATTTCTCTCTGTTAGAAACCAGATGAGTGTAAAACACCACAGGCTTATTCCATGTTCAGGAGTAAACCAGAATCCAACCTCCCAGCTGTAGCCTATACCAAAGTGGTCTGGGAACAAGTTGCCAAAATTACCATTCTTCTTCACCCTAGCTACTCAGGACTTCCAAACATCTTGAACTATTTCCAAAGAAAGGAACATGCCACGAGTCAGAGACTGACGAGAGATTCTGAAAATTTTCTGGAGCTTTTTAATCCCAAAAATGAGAAATTACATGTCCAACCAGACTCACATACGGCCAAGTCCACATCCTGGGATGTCACTTTTGACTGACATGGAAGTACATGAAAGTCAGTTTCTAAGGCCATCAATGTTACGGCCTCACTGAAGAAGCAGCTAAAATTACGGTCAGTCGCAGCTGACGATATCATGTCACAAAACATGTTGACTTCACGGCCACCAAAAGAGAGGCCTTGCTGCCCACTCCCGTCTCTCCATCTGCTCCTTCGTTCTACCCCTGTATTCCTGCGGCTTCCCTTGCACTCACCTGAACACGGTTTGGAGCGCTTTACGAGCCACCTTCACTCCCCAAGCAGGCACAAAACTAACCCAGAAAAGCAGATACTTTCCCACCAGGTCAGAGAGCTAAACTGGCTTGCAGAGAGAAGTAGCAAGCGTAAAAGTTGGCACAAGGAAGGAGGCTGGACGATGCACTGGGGAGAAGGAGAGGCAGTTTGTCCGTCTCCCTTCTGTGGCAGCAGGCTGTTATGCTAGCTCGTACGCGTGTGAAACTACACGCTCAGTTTGCAAGGAGAGCTAAACCCCCTTTACTTTTAGCAAGGGCAGCACCCAAGACACACTCAGTCAACTTTTAACTCTCTCTCGCACATAGAGACTCACTACCTCACTGAGAAAGTCTGCAGCTGACAGGTGTCATTCTTTCAGATGTGGAAGCTAAAGTGATTTCAGGGGAGCATTACTTGGTGACCAGAGAATGGACAGCACGGCGTAACACTGCTCTGTTCACATTTTCTGAGGGAACTGGACAAAGAGTAGGAAGAAGCCAAAGAAGAAGAAATGGAAGTAAAACTGCACTCTGGAGAAAAAACAGCATCTACTTGGTTGAATAGCAGGTAAAGACGACAATTATCAGTTTTCAAATTAGTCTTAATGACTGGTTCAATCACATTTTCCCCACAAAAATACGAAGCAACTCACAGGCATTGGATGGAAAAGACACTTTCAGCACCTTAGTAGTCAGGTTCAGCAAACTTGCACTTTTCCATATTTCACTCCTGAAGAAAGAGGATTTAGTGAGCGAGCCAGCAGGTGAGGTAAGGAGTCCCACTTGGCCATTTCTTTCCCACTTCAGCAGAAAACCTCCCCACAATGGTTTAGGCAAAGACCCTACATCCAGCCCAAAACCTACGCTTTTGTCTAAAAAGCCACTAGCATACCGGAGACCATCTGTATCAGAATTCTACAGTCATTCAGGCTTATTGCACTCAAGTGTCACCTTCTGACAGCAGAAGGTGAGAAGAGGAAAGAATTTCAGCTCTCTATCTCAACAGCCCCAATCCATATCTGATGCAGTCCATAGGTTTGATTTCCCTTGAAATGGAAAACAAACAAAGCCAACACACATCAGAATTTGACACTGGAGCCAGTTTACCCGGCTACCTCCTGTGGTTATTCTCAAACACGACTACTCTTGCATGCAAGAGTTGCAGTCCCTGTCCAACGTGGCTAAGCTAGCAAAAGTTCCTAACAACGTTTCTGAAGTTATGCCCTTTTTTACATTGCTTGGCATACCTGGGCAGGCAGGCAGAGGCGCTGAGTGTCGCAGTACAGAACGCACGCGCAGCCTTCCTAATAGAGGGAGACAGTAGTTAAGACAGCATTCCCAGCACACCCCAACACCGCTCGCCCCTCCCCGCACAAATTCCAGAATCACAGAATCACAAAGGAGAGAAAAGCCTTCCAGAATCCCTGGAGGTCCTCTGCTCCAACCCCCCTGCTCAGGCAGGGCCACCTAGAGCGGGCTGCCCAGGGCCATATCCAGACGGCTTCCGAACAGCTAATTCTGAAACGTAATTTTTAGTAACAGCAACCTGACAAGGTGAACTGCAAAAATGTTTTCAACACATGCAACAGGCCCAGGTTTTTGGTGACTCCTACCAATTTAAGTATTCTCTCCACCATGCAAGTAAAACAATACCACACTAGCAAAGGCTTATCACCATTCTTTCTCTAAAACCATATCCAACATCTTACCAGATAGAAGACACAAAGTTAACAGAAGCCTGATTAAGGTCATTTCACTGTCTTAAAAAAAGCAAAACCTAAGGTAAATCAATGCAGGAAAACAAGCTGAGACAGGAAGTGGATGAGGAGCTGTCCTCAGCAGAACAGGACATGGTGCTCTGTGTCCAAACGCATGTGACAGCTGCCAGCCAAGACTGATACAATCAATCAGACCGATGGGCCTAAGGTGGCACTTGAACTGCCACCTGTAGCTATGTACCCAATCGGGGTTCAGCATTCCCGACAAAAGTGAGTCCTTACGTTTTCCAGAATTTTACCAAACATGACCAGGAAGCAATTATTAGATCTGAAAGACCAACACTGCACTTCTATTAGCAGAAGCTCCAGACCGGGTGTCACGGTTTATTAAGGAAGAAATCAAGCGCCTTTAAGTCAGCAGCTTTGCTGCGTGATGCATGCTTTATGCAAAAATCAAGAGACCCCCACAAAACGCGCTGGATTCCTCTAAAGCTGAGCTCTCCCCATTGAACCCGGCCCTCTTCCCGCGATCGCCGCTCTGAACAGCGAATTTCCCGCCTCCTCCTGGCAAACCACACCGAAACAGGGGAGGGGGGGGGGAAATATGAAAATGGAAGTATAACCCTCCAAAAAGTGACCGAAGGAGGGAGAGGCGGGGACGTGCGGCGGGCGGCCGGGTGAGGAAAAGCCCCCGCCGGCAGCCACCCCGTCTCCCACGCCCCCCGCTTCTGGCCGCCGCCTCCCGGCCGCGGAGCCTCGCATGCCGCCGCCGCCTCCATGTGCGCTGCCCAAGCCCCGCCGCCGGCCGCCCCGGCCCGCCCCCGCCGGGCCTGCCGTGGACGCAGCCCCGGGGGTCACTTATATAAGGGGCCGGGGGATGACGGCCCGGGCCGCCCAGGGCCCCTGCCGCGCCAGCGGCCTCGGCGCCGGCCTACCCGCCTCAAGAGCGCCCGGCGCCCGCTGGTGCGGGGGGCTGAAGAAAGGAAGGAGGGAGGACGGACCGCCATCGCCGCCGCTGCCGTCGCCTTCACCCCGCGCCGCTTCCTCCTGCCCGCCCACCCCACCCCGCTTTTCCCCCATACGTGCCGTTGATGGCGGCAGCATCTCCCGCAGTGGTTACAGCGGCCTCGGCCTCCGCCTGCGCCGGGCCGGCCGGCCGGCCAGCCTGCCTGCCCACCCAGCCTCGCGCCCCTCCGCTCAGCTCCGCTCCCCTCCCCTGCCCCCGCCCGCGGCACCCACCTCGCTCGCTCACCCGCCGCGCGGGGGGCGGGGCGGCATGGGGCGGGCAGGGGGGCGGAGTTCTCGCGAGAGCTGCCGCCGTCACCGCGGGAATGTTCAAACTGGCGGGAGCGGGCCTCGGGCGGCGGCCGCCTCCAGACTCCGACTCCCGACTCCGCGTCCGGACCCCGCGTTCCGGCACCCCGCCCCGCCCGCCAGCCGCTTCCGGCCCACCTGCCTTCCGGCGCCGCGCGGGGCCCGCCGGGAAATGTAGTTCCCGGTCTGCTACAGCGCATGTGTTGTTATCGGGGTGTGGGCGAGGCACCATTTCGTCTCCGGTACCGGCGGCCACGGCAGCCTACGGGGAGTGTTGGAGGGTGGCGGTTCTAGAGCCCGCGGGGAGTTCTCCCACCCACGGCAAACCTACACGCCCTGCAGAGCCCGCTCTTGGCCTGCAGCACCTCACCTTGTGGGGCTGGGCCTGCCCCCCTCACTCACCAAGAAGGAACCCACCATGGTGGGGAGGGGAGCTGCTCGGGCCAGCCCTGCCAGTGTTCGTCCCTCTCATCACGGGGGCCGCCTGCCCTCCTTGTGCCAGCCCTACGTACGCATGTCCCTCTGATTGCAGGGGCTTCCCATCCTCCTTGGGGCGCTTGGTTGCTGCTGAAAATGGGTTTCAGAGGAGCGAGGGCCTGCTGGCAGGGCAGCATCCCTCGCTGCTGGGATCTGCTCCCAGCAAGCTTAGCCTAGAAATCAAACTCCTCACTTAGTTTGCAGGCTTGGTTTGTGATTTTTTGCCCCTCATTACAAGCTCTTGCCAGCACAGCTGTTTCAGCAACAACAAAAATTTTGGCTGCGTCAGTGAAAACTCAGAAGACACAACCACATTTCAGTAAAGCGTAAGCCTGGTACCAGCGTGTGAGGTGTCTGTGGAGGCAGTGGTTCTGTATTAACATCTTTCAGCCGTCCAAATGGGGTTTATGTCAGGAGTATTTGCTTGTAAACTATGCGAAGTGCCAATGAGAAGAGGACTTTGTACGTTTTGTAAACAAACAGGTTTCCAGGCATGCTTGATTCCTGGTCTCTAATTTATTGCAGTTGTTCCTATTTGACTGCAAAGGTCTAAACAACAATAAAGCAGAACCATGGCTGGACTTCAAAGAAATAATACTGGCAATTAGAAGTACTTAAAATAGATTTGCTCTAGACATTAGATAAAATTTTAGACTAAAAAAATACCCATATGGCAGCATAAAGAAGCATTTCTTTACAAATAGAGGCCGTGGCTATGGCATGCATTTACTGCTGAAGAGAGGGGAGCTGGAGGTACTTACCTGTCCAAGACTATTCTTTGCAACCGTCATGATGGTAGTTCTTTGTGTCACCTTGGCGAGCTGAGTTGTGACCTTCTTTCCATTTACTGTTCAACACAAGGTACATGTCACCAGCACCTTGGCAAGATACTTACCAAGGGTTTTGCCTCTTGGAGGTAGAACATCAGCAATGTTAGGAGACGGAAGCATCACTGTACTTGTGAATTACTGTTTGTCATGACTTCTGGTATCCTGGATGTTGTTTCAGTTGAGGGTGATAATAGACTGATGTATCTCTTGTGCAACACTATGTACAAAGAATGAGCAAAGTCCCACTTTCTTGTCCTGAGCAAGAAATAGATGACAGAAGATATTTCCAACCCCCTTTCTACCTAACAATTGCCACTAGGACCTCATCTTTTTCTCCAGGTAGCCAAGAGCTAGACATTTTGTTCTTTTTTATCATGTGTATTCAAATCTCCATCAACATGCAGAAGACAATTTTTAATCAATCTGCACACACCTTTTCAGAATATGGTACTCCTTTTATTTTGTCTACCAAAAGAGCTAAATTTCTTTTATACTTGTATTAAATAAAAGAAATACATTAGCCCTCCCAGCTTCAACGGAGCATAATGCAGTCACTAACACACTTAAATGCCAGCCACCTAATTCTTTTACATGTTTTGCTGTTGTCACAAGTTAAGTAAAGCTCACTGCACTTAGAGTAGTGCCTGCAGCATAATTTCTTTTTACCTCTCGGTTTATACTGAGGGACTAAGTCTTCTGTTTTCAACTTTGAAAACAAAAGCAGAGAATTTTGGTCTTCGGCATTCTAACAGAATTTTCACTTTCACGCTATTCTTTCTCCAACCCACATAGTATTCTTCACAAGGCAATTTAATGCACATCACATTCAAGGTAATTTTCATTACAATTTACAAATTGTCCAGAAAATACCAGAGCTATTAAGTGTCACTCCAGCAGTTTAATACCTACCTTTTCTCTCACACTCCCACATGTATGTCCTAAAATACCCTACAAACAGTAAGAGTGGAAATCAGAATACAAGCCAGTTCTTGCATTCCAGACCTCTTTAGCACATCCGTAATGAGTTTAATTGATTTTGGAACACAGCAGCTAAACTTTGAGATGAATGTTTAAACCCACAACACAGTAATACATGCTCAAAAAGGTTTACTGGAAAAAAAAAACCACAAACCACGTAATAACGCTAAATGGTCCTACCTGAGACTCCTGTACAGTGTTTCAGGACAATAGCTCTTGTAAGTAAGGGCTAATCTGTTTCCCATCACAGCAAGGACTCCCTGCTCCCTGTTAGACTCAGAGTTTCTTTAGGGACGCAGATTTACTCAATGCAAAACTCAGAAGAAAAAACCCTCAATATAAAACATTTCCACTGAACACTGTAGAATATAGTCTACACAAACCACCTAAGACATGTGATTCAAAGATGACTAGCAGACACCCACCTCTTTCTTCACCTCCTCTTTCCCAGAAGAGAAAGCCCCTGCCAATATCCCAAACTTGTCTCATAACTGCTTCCCCCAGGCTCAGTCCCTATGGATTTTTAGAGGGGTGTGCTAGGTAGTTGCAGTTTTCATCTTTTTTTTAGTAAGAAAGCATATGTAAGAAACCAACAGGGCTAAAATAAAATTAAGGTTACACCGTTAGTCACTGAAGGGAGAGAAGTATGCCGTGAAAAGTGCAAGTCTAATGCTACCCTTTTGAGTGTATGTATTGTAACATGGTCAAAACACTCTGACTTTAAAAATTACATCTTCAAATATTAGTAAACAAACCTGCAATGCTTCTAAGAAGTGACAGAACCATCAAAGGAGTGACAAATATGTTCAATTTCTCCCAGCAGTATTAACAGCATACATTATTTCTAAATTACAGCTGTGCCTCTTAAGGTTAAGTCTACCATTCTTTATAGTATTATGCAAATGTCGATCGTGACTCGGTGACAGCTGTCACCTTTTTAGGTCTATTAATTTGTAGCGTATAAGGCCACTGGTCACGGACAAGGAGCCTACCATGTCAGGCAACCGAGTCGCATGGGACAGCCCGGCTCCTGACCTAACAGGGGCAGTTGTGCACAGAGTCACAAGGCATTGGTGAAACAGTATTTGCCTGCACAAAAAGGAAGCCTAACCCTTGTCAACTGTTTCTTGCAAGGAGAAGGGGAATTTTGAAGGTGTGTTAATTTTGCACCTGTGTGCAGGCAGCTCCTCCCAGACAAGCTGGGCAGCATGACACCTGCGGGGCTGCATACGAGCAGGTGATACCACCAGCTGATGGGTGATGGTAGGGCTGAGTCTGTTACATGTGAGAGGCTGTGCCTGAGACAGGAAGAGCTGGGGTGGACCACAGAAGATCTCAAAAGTGAGGAGAGGTGGCTCTTATCTGATGTGACAGAGTGGGGAGCTAAGGGAGAAATGCAAAGATAGGTATGGCAGCACCGCAGGACCAGCTAGAGCCATATCCTTTGCGGAGACATTTAGAGTGACTATGAGCAGGGCAGGGCTCCATTTGTTAAGGACAGGACAAGCACTTTGGCATTAAGCACAGTTCAAAGTGTCAACAGCTTGGATGAAAGCCTTAGCTGTATGGATGGAGACAGAAAGGCTTCATGTCAGGAACTATTTTTAGAACAAACCTTGCAAGCCTCAGACATGGCCTGAATAAGGACACAGGGAGAGGTCTGGACCAAATACGTTCCCTTAGTTTTAGGCATACATGAACATTGGCCTAAACAGCAACGGAGGAGCAGCATGATGAAGTGGTCTGGTTTAGCCAAGCTTGAGCTTGAACTGACAGCGACGTTTAGCTGAGCAGGCATCAGAGAGGTGGGCAAGGCTGTGTTTGGAAAGAAGGTCTGCAATTCATCTTGCCTAGTTTTAAGCATCTACGGTGCAGTCATCAGCATCAGAGCCACTCAGCTGGGCTCCCTTTCTAGGTAGGGGAGGGAAACAGCTTTTTCCTGGGTGCTATTGATCTGACCTGCTTCAGATACCTCCTATCGGTTTAGCTGTAAAGGGAGTCTAGACAGCATTGCAGGTGGAGACATCTACACTGTAAACCTTTTATTTTTGGTCAGGTTGATCTCACCTTGAGACACTCATCTGAATAGAGCACTGGATCTTTAAGTTACTCAGCAGCTGAATTTATGTTTGCGGTTGGAATTACCCAGAGATAAGGCATAGAAGAGAAAGAGGCCAAGGAGACGACTTTATACCACCCGTGCTGGAGTCTGGCGAGTGAGATAAAGAGGAACGTCTAAAAGCCTTGCTGGTTGAGTGAGGGAAGGGAAATGGGAGCGTAGAGCTGTGAAAGACAGAGGGAATAACCTCTCAGGGAGAGAAGCTCATTTGATTTGTGACAAGTGCCTGGCAGGTGAACAAAGATGTAGGGGAGAGCTGGAGCTGCCTAAGAGGAGGCCATCCAAGGCTGCTGGAAAAGCAGTGCTGACTGAATGCGGGGGCAGAGGCCAGGCAAGGGACAAGGAGCCATGGGAGGAGGCTCCAGGCTTTCACTGAGCTTACAAAGCAGAGAACTGAGGTGCATATCTGTATTGGGTTTGCAAGGCAAGGTTTTGGTAGTGGAGGGGCTACAGAGGTGGCTTCTGTGAGAAACTGCTAGAAGCTTCCCCTGTGTCCAACAGAGCCAGTGCCAGCCGGCTCCAAGACAGACCCACCGGTGGCCAAGGCTGAGCCCATCAGCGATGGTGGTAGCGCCTCTGGGACAACATATTTGAGAAGGGGAAAAAAACCTTGTGCAACTGCAGCCAGAGAGAGGAGTGGGAAGCCCCTGCTGGAGCAGGCTCCTGGCAGGACCTGTGGACCCGTGGAGAGAAGAGCCCACGCTGGAGCAGGTTTCCTGGCAGAACTTGTGACCCTGCAGGGGACCCACGCTGGAGCAGCCTGTTCCTGAAGGACTGCACCCTGTGGGAGGAACCCACGCCAGAGCGGTTGATGAAGAACTGTTAGCCCATGGGAAGGGCCCACATTGGAGAAGTTCATGGAGGACTGTCTGCCATGGGAGGGACCCCACGCTGGAGCAGTGAAAGAGTGTGAGGAGTCCTCCCCCTGAGGAGGAAGGAGCGGCAGAAACAACGTGTGATGGACTGACCCCAACCCCCATTCCCTGTCCTCCTGGGCCGTTGGAGGCAGAGAAATCAGGAGTGAAGTTGAGCCTGGGAAGAAGGGAGGGGTGGATGGAAGGTGTTTTAAGATTTAGTTTTTATTTCTCATTATCCTGCTCTGGTTTGATTGGTAATAAATTCATTTTCCACAAGTTGAGTCTGTTTTGCCCATGACAGTAATTGGTGAGTGGTCTCTCCCTGCCCTTATCTTCGACCCATGAGCCTTTCGTTATATTTTCTATCCCCTGCCCAGCTGAGGGGAGTGATAGAGCAGCTTTGGTGGGCGCTTGGCATCCAACCAGGGTCAACCACCACAACATTTTTTAAAGGAAAGAGAAATGTGTAAAGAGTTTTTAGCAGGGAGTGGGGAGCGGGGAAGTGGGTTGTTTGTAAACAAAAAGAGGATTAACAGATGCACTTATTGAAATGATAAAGAGCAAGAAAAGGATGATCAATTAAAGAGATAAAATGCGAGTGAGGCAATTAAGGAGAGGAGAGAAAGCGGAACCAGGAGCAAGCAGAGGAGCAAGAGGACAAAAACAAAGGAGAGATCTCTGTGTCTGTGGCACCAAAGAGTTGCAGAGAGATAAGTGGAAGTGGACGTGAGTCAGGGTGAGGGGCTTCCAAGTCAAAACACTGGACGAAAGCAGTGAGATCCTGTGCAAATAAGGAAGGAAGGAAGGAAGATGCAGTGAAGAGGGGAAATGCTGCAACTGAAATTGTATACAAATTGTGTGCAAACTGAGAATGTTCAGCTAAGCTGGAAGAATGAGGCTGCTTGGCATACAAGATGTCATCAGGTTTCATGCAGTTAAGATTCTTGAAAACCTAGTGGACAAACTACATTTGAAAGCTAACATTCTTATTTAGTGTGCTGGTGTCCCTTCAAGGAAGATGCTAAATGTCACCCAGGAAAGTAGACCACCACGGAGAGAGGTATCCAGTATCTGAAGAAAATTAACTCTACCCCAGCCAAACCCAGCATATTCTCCTAAGTTAACAATTACCAAATCTAATTGTAAGGGCTGGGTAAGAAACAAGTAAGTTACAGCTGCAGCAGCACAGCGGCTCTGAAATGGGGTCCCCAAGACCTAGGCACTAACTCAGCCGGTCACCGCTCGCTGCTGTACCACTACCAGCTGTGGGTGCCTGGGTGCAGGATGCTGATGCGCTCCACGGGGTTACTTGGCCCTGGCGATACCGCCTCTCCAGAGGACATGGGCAGCCTGGGGCACAGCACTAGGTTTGGGATAGGGCTCCAGCACCGTTGCCTTCCTCACTGAGGCAGACCCTACTCTCTGGGAGAGCTGCAGGGAGAGCCCAAAGGCAGTTTTTGAATTACAGGGAGCCAGAGGTGGGGCTCAGACTCCCCAGTGACGTCCTGGGCAGCACAAGCTTCTTTCCAAGTCAATAAGTCAATACCTAATTACGGTTAGACTCGCTAGCATGGTCTGCTGCTTTGTGCAGGCCTGGCACTGCGGTGTGGCCGTCAGCCAGTGTAACCAGTTGGCATCCACTTTTGCCTTTGTGTTGCATTCAAGTAACTGCGAATCTGCCTCAAAAAGTTAAAATGGAAAGTAATGCATTTCTGATAATTTTTTCAAATCATTGTGAAGACCATACAGTAGCATCCTCTACAAGAACTTCTTGGTTAGTGCTCACTGTCTGAAATTTTCAGTAAGCTGTACCAAAATTAAGCAAATCCTCAGATGAAGAAAGCCCTGTGCTAAAATGAGGTTCAGACTGTAAGCATATATCAGGGATGTAAAGGTGAAACAAAAAGGAAAAGGCTGCAGTGGTATAGTAACTATTTTCAAGCACAGGATTTTTTATAAACATAGAATGCTCAGAGATGTGGTTATACTTATCCAAATATGTAATTACAAGGATACAACTTTAAAAACAAGAATTAAATTCTGCCTTTCAGTAAATACATAGGAGGAATTGGTTTGGAAAACATATTCCCTGTCTTTAAAGCCAAATACTAAAAAACCTTAGACACAACAGTCAGGGCTGTTTGAGAGGTTCCACTGTGAATTGTTTCAATTGAGAATTTTTATATTTAGTCTGTTTTGTGATTTTCAAAAGACTAATCTTAATTTAATTTTCTGGATTCAGAATGCCCAGTTATGAGGTACTAGCAATTAGTTCTATATATTTTGTACACTGAAGTAATTTATGAATATTTTCAGCCTTTAATTCTACTATATATTTCATTGGGAATAAATATTTTCTATTTTTCCTGTAGAATTATATTAGTTCATTTGTAAAGCATCACTAATATTACACATTAAAAGCATTAATTAGTGCTTTTCAATATCAAAACCAAAGTAATTAGAAATTTAATGAACCAAAAATAGCATAGTGGGATCTCTTCTATTCTCCACTAGAGTGGCAATAATTTAATATAAAGAGAAGCACTCCAGAATTTCCCAGAGAAAATTAAATGGTGACTGGAACTACAGTTACTAAAGAGTCATGCAGCCATTAAAAAAAAGAGAGAGAAGGAAGCGTCCGCGCTTCAGTTCAAGCAGAAAAAGGGACCTTTAGGAGACCTTGAAAACTGCTTTCTTGAGCAGCACACTGTGCATTGGTCATATCTTGGTTTCACCTGTAAAAAATATTACAGCTTGATTGTCAGGCTGACTCCCAGCTGCATTTGATGCATTACAAAGTTATATATTACGAAGTTTTGGGTTTTTTTTTTCCATTGGGGGCAATTGTTTAAATTCTAGACATCTTCCTCTTGCTGATTTAAAATGTGTCTTTTCTCTCCTTAAATCAAGTTGGGACAGGAAGGTGCTTTCTGGATCTAATCCTCTGTCACCCATCTGCTGTGTGTGGCAATTGGGGAAGTACTGTAGTTAGCAGGTTTGGTGTGAGCCGTGGAGCTGAAAAGACCGGTCTTGGCTCTAACATTTAGTTTGCATACATGTGTTCCTAACTGAGCCACAGAGAGAAGACAAATGCTGTAAGGTCTGGCTTCAGGGGGGGTGGGCACCTTTGAGTAATATTAGTAACTTGACTAATGCCATTCAGGCTTTTAATTTCATGATTTAGGGGCACCAAGTCATCTACTTTAAATCTGCAAAAAGCAGTCAATTAGATGTGAGGAAATGGGGGATTTCAAATATTTTACATTGCCCACATAAGCAATTTTTTCCTCCTCGAGTACATGCATTTCTTCACGATGCAATAACCTTCATGTTAATATTGTTCTGTCAACACCAAGGCTGAGAAGGAATGCATATGTACCTTCAAGGGAGATGATTGCTTCCAGAAACAAACTGGTCATTATGACAGGATTTATCTTGTCTAACTTTAGCTGTATGAAAGAGGAGTATCTAGTTTAAGTGTGCCCGAAAGACTGTTTTTCTTCAGCTATGCTGACTGAAGTCAGATTCCCCTCGCTTACAACTCTGCAGTGCCCTGGACCTTGCAGCCTCCCACCTACAGCATCACTGCCAATACATTAAAGAAGCCATCTGGACTCCTCCCTCTTGTAGCTGGAGGAAAGGCTATGCGCTTCAGGAGACACTGTCCCGTTGCAGGATAGGCAGCTGGGTGGGTCAGCATCAGTGTCCCTCTGGGGTGGCTGGGTCTCACTCTAACGTTAGAGGGAACCTAGACAAATTGCAGGGAAGGGTGCTTCACGTTTAGATAGCTACTGATGACTGGGTCCCTCTGTTCATCAAGGGCTGGGAAGCTGCGGCTGCTATACCTTGTTTAGTGCATGGCCAGCTAAATCTCCTTAAAGCAGGCTTCTCCCGTATGTTATGCTTGTTAAACTGCTCCAAGACCTTCCAATTATCCATACTGATCGTGAAATGAAAGACAAAATAAAACTGTCCAGATGCAGGAGTCCGTAATTTTATATCGCAGTTCTTTATAGGGAAGTTCATGGCCCACATTTGTTTACCCTTCCTTTTATGTTTCTTTTTTAGGTTCTTGCAGGCAAAGGTAGGTTGTTGCTTCAATGTGTCTAAAATGGCCAACATATCAAAACAAACTAAGGGTAGAGCTGTGTTAACGAGGATATACCTTACACCAGCTAATTCAGAGCAGGCAGTTTCTTCCTTTTCAGCTTTTTATTAGGTGACCACACAAGAAATTCCTGAGTTCTCCAGCAGCGTTTTACTTGCCCAGCCTTTTTGATAACCGATGTCCCTCATTGTGCAACACGAAGGTCACAAAACAAAAGTAGCCACCAGTCAACAAAAGTAGGACATTCACATGCTGGTAGTAGCACTTGGTTTGCATTACACATCTTGAGAAAAATGGGGTTTATACTTGATGGTGTGAACAGCAAATACTCCTTTGCGTAGGAAAGGAATAGAAATTCCTGCGTGTGCAATGTGGCTGAATTAATTGCACTGTTCAAGCAGAATCGTTTTTATGCCTACTGTTTTGCTGATAAATTTCGATGGTCATTAGTCCAAAATCAACCTTTTCCCATGAAATAAAAAAGATAATTTATTCAGATCTGAGGTTGCATTTTTGATCTCTCTTATGGCTCTGACAAACCCCCATCACCTTTCATGTTGAAACAAAGGAATAATGAGCTTGCACATGTGGAAAAAACCAAATTAATCCTAAAGAGTAAGGTCTTTAAATCTAACTTGAAAATATAGTTTCCCCATGATTTCTGGTACAGAGGGATTTCTTAACTCAGTTTATGCGGCACAGTAGCGACAGGAAGTGCACGGGAACTGACAAGTGGGTTGCTATGCTGAGGTGCTGCAAACTAGCCTGCACATGCTTTCTGAGGTTGTCACAGAATAAGATTTTTTATACGGTTTTGGTCTAGTAGCAATTTAGGATTTATTAATAGTTTTGAGATAGATCACAAAGTTAGGTTGTATAATTTTTAACTATCGGCCAATTTAACAGAGTGGTTCAATTAAGTTTTTTACATTCAAAATAGCGACTTAGTTAAAGGTTCATGAATGGCAAGGGTCACCCGAAACTTACAGCAGGGTTATGTGCACAGATGGGGTTTCAATCAAATCACAGACATACACAGACAGATTGACAAACAGCTCTAAATCAAATTGCACGTGTACGCACAGACAGCAGATAAACAGTTTAAATCACATTGCACACACATACACACAGAGGGTAACCTGTGATTAAAATTTCTCTTTTTGTGAGTTTCATGAATTACTCACTATTATGTGTCGGCATTCGTCAATGGGTGGTCGGTGAACCTCGCAAAATTGCCGATGGACGATCCTTCAATCCTCGCGAAATCAACCCTAAGAGCTGTCCCAGCCCAGGGGGAGATACAGGTCGCACAGCCCGCTGTGGTCCCAGAGAGCTCAAAAGGTCTCACTTTTGCATCACTAGTTATTGGATCTCGAGATGACTGGCTTTGGTCAGTATTTCCTATTCTGGCCACAACTGGTGCTGAGTCCTTCTGGTATACAGTTCAGGCAGCAGATGGCCCAGGGGTGGCCAGGGGGTGCCTGGCACCCAAGTCACTGCACCTGTGACTAAACTAACAGCACAACAGGGCTTACCCTGAGATTTCGGAGTGGCCTGGGTGGGGAGGCTGCACTACCACAGAGGTCTGAAATAAAAACACTGTAATAATTAAGAGGGTGATTGTTTCATTAGCACCAAAATTACTCTGCTGACTACCAGTTCCTTATTACTGTGCAAATACTTGCATGTATAACGTGGTTTATACCATGTTCAAATTTGAGTGCCCTAATTTAATACAACTTGAGCTGGGAAGGGAACAAGTTGAGATTGTTGGTATTAAGCATTTTCTTTGCTGGTTATAGTCTCTATGTGTGACCTTAGGTCAAAATACCAAAAGGTGTAAACGAGAAAACTTGGAGGCAATCAAATCCAAACTTTTGTAGTGAAAACCCAAACGCTGGAAAATGAAAATAAATCAGACTGGCTTTTTTTTTTTAAGCAATGTGGTCATATATGTTGAAACAACCCTCGAGTACAGATTTTTAAAAAGCATGCAGTATCTGGCAGTTCCTCTCTAAGCAGACAACGCAAATTATAGAATTTCCTTGTGGCCCTGTGCAGGAGAGTGCAGGATATCCATGTTTCGCCAAACCCTCTGCAGCAGGCTGGCTCTTGAAAATATTTGAGAGGACGAGTCATTTCCCAGTGCAGGTGTGGTTTAAAGTCAATGTGCCCAGCTGTGTGAGAAGCACTGCTGAGTATAAGGGACTAATACATTTGCCAGCACAGCAACTGTGATGTCTAATTTATTACTGTGTGGGCTGTCTGCATAGCTCAGCCCTGCAGCCTTTTATTCTGCCAGATGCTGATCACCTCCTGAGAGGTGCTAAGACACCTCATTTGTCAATGGGTGCTTGACACTTTGCAGAAAGTGATCAGCGCCTTGTTGGGTTTGACCCACAAGTAGTGAAAAATAAAGGTTATCCATCCTCTTGAGTACAGAGACAGCTAACACAAAGCCTCTGCCCTTGAAAGAGCCACCGTGACCTCTGGTGTGAGCAATTTAGAGGACGAGAGATCACTCAGTCTGCTGAATCTGCTTATTAGCTGTTGGAACGAAGATTCACTGTGAATAAGTAGTCCCTTTATCTTCTCCTACTCCACCATTTTAAAGCTAGAAAATATTTTTCTGGAAGCGGTGTAATGGAAGTTAACTGAGTGCCACCAGCTTGAGGGTCTCCCTGGGCAGCCTCAGGCATGGGGCAGTGCCCAGCCAGGCTCCGAGAGAGGCTGTGGAGGTTAGACCCCATGCTTCACCCCCCTGCCTGGCTGCCCCTGCCTGCATGCAAAGGTTAGGATGTTCTGGGATCACGTCCCTGGCTCGGCTAGGGCCGTTCCCATCACTGGCACTTAGCTGGCCTGCATCAGACTGCTTTTTTGCCTGGGGCTTTCTGGGGAGGGGTCTTTTCCCTGCCAGAGATCCCCAGCTTGTACGTAGCACCAACTCTGTTGAAACATATCACCTGAGGCAGGGATCAGCTGGACTGCATCTCCATCTCCACTAGGAACTACACCAGCAGCTTGTGCCATGCTCATTAAACAAGTCAGTGCAGCTTTCAGGAACAAAACAGATGCTGATGTCCTACAGGAGCATTTAAAATGAGTTTGTTTGCCAACTTGCATTGCTGTTCCTTTGCTGATTGTAAGAAGATATTTCTAAGTGAGGAAACAAACAGGTGTACCTACTATTTTCTCCCTTCCACTGGCAAACATTTCTGCTGCAGGTTGTATGGCTTTCAGCATCAGGCAATGGTTCCCTGAAAAAATGCTGACAAAGAAGTAAATTTTCTTCTTTCTTTGCCCTCTCCTTGCACTTTAAGCCTCAAACAGTGGATGAATCTAGGAATTATTTCAATAGCTCAATAGGGACGCAGGGCAGGGTGCTGCCTCTCTGCTGCCAGTACCTCCAGCAAAGCCATCTCCTCCTCCTGGGTGCTACCGCGTGCAGCACATATGCATGGGACCAGCCATGCTGCAGCACCGTGGCTGGCACCCTGGTGCCAGGTAACTACATGGTATTTAGCTTCTTCCCATGGATGGTTATCTCCATCCAGAATTTCACAGGATTTAGAAAAGGACTGAACATTTAAAGGCTAGCAGGGATTTCCAGAGCAAGGAAGAAAGGCAAGTACATGTGTCCTGCTAGACATGTCACCACATCACGGTTGTGTGATCCACAACTGGTTGTGAGCAAGTTGCATGATTTCACTTACAATCATTTGTAATACAGTAGTGTCTAAACCAGCACCAGTCAATGAGAGGACTCTGGTCAGGGATCTCACTGAAAGCAAGTTTTGCCTGGTTTTGGTATGTGACTTCTCCTGCAGTCCTAGAGGGGATCTCAGGTTTCTTTGCAGTCTCCCAGTCACTTCAGTGTGCCCCTGTTGCTGGCAAACAGGCTGCTGAACCTTTCTTGGGTTTTTTTTTGCTTGGCTTTTTTTTTTTTTTTTTTGATGTACCTAGCTAAAAAAACTAAGTTCAACAAGTTTGGTCTAAATGCACTGGCTGAGATCAGAGTCCTGTTTTATTAGCCTTCATATAAAGACAGGATTATACTCAGCCTGTCTCAGAAAGTGCTCAAAGTGCTTGCAACTAGACAAACTGGAAGGGAAACAGCGATAATGAGAAAAGCCTTGCCAAAATTCATGCAACAGATCAAATGCTGAGCCAGAACGTTGGCCAGATATCCCATTTCCTGCTATCAATTGTTCAAGTAGAACTGCTTCAGACTGGGTAGCAGGTGGATCTATATATTTATTCATACCAGTGGTTGCTGCCTCTTAACAAATATGCTCAAAACTTTACATTGCTAAATTAAATATACCTTGCAGGAATTGCTGGCCCCTGGCTGAGCAGCACTTCAGCCAAGGAACAGCTCCAGCAGCAGCTGCTCGTGCTGGATGATTAACATCACCTTCCTTGAATTTTGCAAAGCTAACAGCATACAAGGACCTACTTTAGGGCCAGATGGCACCATTGACTTCTAGTCCACATTTGCCCTTGAATTCAATAAAGAATGCCACCTAAAAATTATCACCGTGACTTGGCCCTGGCTGTGGAGAATCAAGATGCATAGATTTTTCAAGCTATAAGAGACAAATTCAGTATTCTAATCCTTCTTCCTGCATGAGAACAAATCACCAGATTTTACTTAGTCATTTCTACATCAAGGTTGTGAATTTTGGTTGAATGACAAGTTATACTGCTATAATACGCATGCTAGCTGAGCACCTCTCACTTCAGCTGGGATTAAATCATGGGAGTGGGAGTCCTCCTCCCCAGCCCTCTGCCCTTCTGAGTGAATATTGTTTGTCCTAAAGTATCACAAATTATTTTAGCTCCTTGCATATGTGGTAGATTCTAGCTTCTTTGCACATTCCACTTTATTAACCAAAAGCAGCTCCCTGTGAAGGAGGATTAGGGCTAGAAGTTGCTTTTGACTGTGTTGCCCATTAGGTCTGCCAGAAAAAAAGTATTACTGTAACTCAAGAGCCATAACCCTGGAGACTGATACACTGGATCCCTGGGCATGCACTTAGAATTATGTACTTAAGAGTTCTGTTGTGGTTAACTCACTGCATTTTTAATAAGGGAATTCAAAGTTCTTAATCTAGTCAATCTCTTTTAAGAGTATTTGCAGTGAGCTGATCCAAATTCTTTCACCTCAGCCTGAAGACTTTTTGGACAATACCAGGATGTAGTGCAATGTACTGGTGAGAAGGAGAAAGGGACAAAGGTGAGGTCCTCAGAATCAAAAGGAGAGAAAAAAGGAATCAAACTGTGGAAGTTACATACGGTGTTAAAACTGCACATCCAGCTGACAAAATCAGGGCTGATGCTGAATATGGTAGCTGAGCAGCCTGGCTGCAAAAACAAAGGAGAAAAATCAGAACTCAGGGGCTGCTTGTCCTGAGAAGGTGATTTTTTTTTCTGTGATGCATAGTAATAGGGATTAGGTTTGCTCAGCAAAGATTTAGCTGCCCTGTATGGCTAGCGCTGTATGGGTTGCTGGTTGCTGTACTCCCCAGGCTGCTTTGACAGAGCTTCCCCTGAGAAGACTGTTCTTGTGGCCATGACATGAACAGAAAAAGCTGTGTGCACCACCAAAATGATGTGTTTCTGTCTACTTTGTCAGCTCAGGTAAGGAGACATCATGTTTCTGAACCAGACAGAGCTTGCAATGTCTGCCAGCAGCAGAGAGCAGGGCAGGCGAGCAGCCATGTGCAGGGGAGCCCTGCCGTGCCATTTAATTGTCACGAGGCAGGCATTTGCTCATGGCTCAACATAGAACAAATAAATAAAGTTTCTATCAAGAAAGTGACTTGCTGCCAGGAGGGACGAGGAGCGCAGTTGTTGATACAGCAACAGAAAAGGACGTGTAGGAGATCTGAGGCAGCGCCCTGCCAAGTGGCAAGTGGCAATAATTTCTTCTTCTGCTGCCCTTCTTCCTAAGGTTAGTGGAAGGGACAGGTCTGGCTTCAGGGCCATTGCATCTTCTTGTGGTCAGACTGTTCTTTTTTCTTATTTGGGTGCCAACCATGGGAAATGAGTTGGATTCATTGCACAACTTTTACCATTTTTTAATTTTTTTTGTTTGGTCTGTTACAAAATGCTGTATGGGAAGGCCATCAATAGGGCAAAAATTACACTTGCCAGAGGCAACAGCTGTTATACTTGTGCTTGAAGAGGAAGAAAGAAGATCTTTTTGTGATGACTGCCAAGAACTTCTTCATGCTTTTTAGATAAGAGTGAAACAACAGGTGGTACAGGCACATGTTCCTCTCCCTCCCCATCTTGCATTATTAGCAACTGTTAGTGCAAGTCAAAATAATAGTAATTTGCTGGTAATAAGTAATTTTATCTGAAAATAGTTAATTCCCTACATGTGTGAACACGTTCTCATACGGAAAGATACAAATTAGCCATGGTAATTTTACTGAAGTAAATGGGGTTTTAGGCTGTTTGGACTAAAACTTGTTCCACATCTGATTTTATGGCTATGGCAATAAAACAATCATGGCATTTTCATCAAATCATTTGAATGAGAGGTCAGAAACTTGTAATGCTCTGTCTGAGAAGCTAGTAACATGACAACACTCTGCATTAAGCAATTGAGTGTTGCAGTTGGTAGGAAGTGAGACTGTCAACGTCTCTTCAGACTGAGGGACAAAAACATCACCAAAACAGAGTTTGTTGTGATTGAGAAATCCTTCTGGTGAAGAGAACTAAAAGACAATACCAAAGTGTTTCAAACCCAGCATCAAAAGCAGGTCACATGCAGTGCTTGGCCCCACTCTCGCAACGAGCTGAGTGATGATGAGCTGCTCCTCCAGCCACCTCCTCTTTTCACTTCTTGCTTGTCAGAGAGGAACAGGCCCAAAACACCTTTGCTTTCACCATTTCCACTCAGGATAATGCATCATTGCTTCTGTTACCTTCCTCAAATCAGGGAAGAGTGGGGGAAATAAGTCCGTGTCCTATCTTGGGTGCATATATCTTTTTTCCAGAGGGCAGCATCTGCTTTACTCTTTGAGCTCTTCTGAATACGTTTCTTAGCTCTTCCTGCCATTTCCCATGATAGCAGCTGGGCAACATGTTTTTGTACAGAAGGACTCTCTCCAGCAGGATGGGGAGGGCATTGCATCCACCTCAGGAGAGTGACCATGCACCTGGCTCTCACAGCAGCTTCTCTATGACACCTCTGGCTGAAGGGTGGTATCAAGAGCTGCTTCTTGCAAGGATCAGCTGCTAAAGCTGAGCAGTTCTCAAGACTGGACAAAGACTCCACAGGAGGTCCTTCCAAGTCCCACAGAGTTTCCTTGAGCAGATGTCGTGGGTGGTGACAATGGTGCATTAATAAGCAACAGGACTATGATGAGTCCTCAGTGTGATACAGACATGAAACAAGGTAAATATAGTTGTCAGATGTGTCAGGCTAGGCATTTGCAGTAGGCTTTGGTGCTATTGCGTAAAGGCAGAGGGTGAGCCCTCACCTGCGATCTTGTGACTAAGCCTGGTCACTCATGTTCAGGGAAGATTAAGTCAGATGGAAGCAGGTGAACATTTGGGACATTTTTTGGAAGAGAATGTGCCAAAAGGTGCCAAGAAGAAGTCACTGCATCCTTTGCTGGGGTTGCTAGTGAGGAAGGTGTGCTGGAAGCCTCTCCAGCCCCACCGCTGCCTGAGTCGACCACACCAGCCCTGTGATATAAGGCTGCAGCAGGCATGTGAGCCAGCTCCACCTCTGAGTCATCCATGCAGTCTCCAGTATGGCCATGAGTCATCCCTCCTTGGCTGTTTCTCCTCTCAGAGTTTCAGAATGGCAGAAAACTCCAAACAAAAGTGTGTTGGGTAGAGGAAGCATGGTGCTCTCGTCAGAAACTGTCACATGCTTGCTACCCTCCTGGGGGATGACCTGCCGCTGCAGTTGAGATGTTTCCCTCTGTAGTGCACTAATTGCCCAGGGCATCTGGCATAATCAAAACCATTCCTTTGATTTACTCAAATTCCAGTTTACCCAGTTCCCAGTCACTGATTTACCCAAGGGAACAGGGATGGCTGGGGCTGGTGAAGAACTTGTCATGTCCTCTGAGCAGCAGCAGTGACACAGTGTCAGTAGACCTCAGACAAGATGTGCTCACAGCTAGAAAAACTGAGGAAACTTGGTGCTGTGGCACCAGCTGCCTTGTAAAGCCAGGGCTTGGCCAGAAGGTATTGATCAGTTGCAAGTTAACAATAATGATTAGTTCGATATAACCAAATGATGTCTGAATCACAATAACAGAAGAAATTTAGACAAATGGGCTAGTCTGGGGCAGCATCAGAACCCACCTTATCTTATAAGCAAAGCCCAGTTAGTAAACTTTTTCTTGGTACACATTCTAGCCAGGAGTTATTTATCCAGTCTGGGGTAAGTCAGAGATAGACTGGGTCTAAACAGAGACTTGGCCAACAGAGAGTCCCAGGGGACTCATAAATCAGTGTCAACTGATAGCATCACCCCACTTCAGGGAACATAACACCATGCTCAGAGCAAGGATGACACCCTGAACATACGGAGCTGTCCACTGCTACCCATCAGAGCTGATGTTAAAGGTGCTCCTTCATCCTTAGCCTGAAGAGCTAAGTCTGGGGGTGACTTCTCTGGGCAGGGAGCACTGGCCCTACCGTTTTTTTCATGCCATCCCGAACTCCCTCCTCAAAATCCGCAGTGACCTTCCCAGCCACACACATGTAGCTTTCCTGTTTCTTACTGTCATTGAACCTTATATGGAGCTCCTTGTCTGGCCTGAGCTGACCTCCCAAGCAAGCTGATCCTGCCACGTTCCCCCTGTCCTAGTCCAGGAGCTGACCCTTTTGTCCCTCCCAGGGGGTACAAGGAAGTTGTCCCTGTGTTTGCCTCCTCCATGACCTGCTGAAGGGTGGAAATTCAGCTCTCTTCTGATCTTTTCCAACTTCACTTGCTTTTAGAGCAGGAAACTGTTAGTTTTCTTTCCTCCACTGGCTTATATTCGCCACCTGAGATTGCAGGCTGCACGCTGGGTAGGTGCATAACGGAACTATGCAGGGTACAGGCTTTCATCTGCCAGGGAGGCAAAATCCCAACTGCAGCATCCCAGAGAGCCTGCTGCTCAAATCCTCCAAATGGAGGGCAAATGCTGAGATCCATTGTAAAGGCAGCAGTGAAAAAGCCCATAAGTGGTGGCAATATACGGCAGGGCATCAACCCCACAGTGCCAAGCCACAGCTCAGCAACCGCCAGCTGAGCTGGGGTATGAAGGGTGACAGGGGACTTCCTGACACAGACCCAAACAACACCCCATGCATTTCAGAAGACTTCAGAAACCCTGGAGGAGATTGAAGGAGTGGAAACTCTTTAAGGAGGTTTTTCTTGGCACTGGAACGAGAGAAAACCAATGCAAACCCTAAGTTAATCAAATGGGATCAAACAGTGCAAGGTTTTGCCATCACGGGATGCTGAGGGAGGAAGAGCTGTGTTGCTTGGCCTCCATCCTACCAGAAGGGCAGATACTGTCAGTAAGGCTGCAGGAGTGGCAGTCTCTGCTTGAGCTGGTGGCTAAACCAGACAGGAAAGCATTACTGTGATAACAAAAAGAAGGGAAAGGCATAGAGGTACAAACTAAATCTATTCTACTCCTCCCTGCAGGAAATGCTTTGAGTGCCCAAGACCTAGGCAGGGAAGAAATTCTGAAAATACCCGTGAAACAGCATCTCAGTCAGAAATGGGAAAACAGCAATATCGCTTTATAAAAAGAAGCTTGCCTGAGTTGCTATGGCTAACACATGGCTGGATGCTGGGTAGGAACAGTGCTGAAAATCACTGGCTACAGGCCACTAATGTATCTGAACAGAGGAAACTCGGGTGAAACCAGAGCCTTGCTGAAGTCAAGAATTTTGCCATTTGATGTACTGCGAAGCACTGGTTGCCAAGCCTGAGTTCAGCCCAATGGGATTAGCACAGCTCCAGGGCGTCCATCTCAGTTTGGGGACAGTCGCCATGTTTTGCTGTTTATGACTTTGTCTATGCTTAGTGACCACTTCGGCTTGGGCTCTAACTTGCTGGCTGTGAAGCTGAAGTTGTACCACATGTAAGAGGACTGCCTGATGTAGCTCAGTTAACACCCCCAGAAACATTTCTTGGTGTGCGAGGCTGCCAGGACATGCAAGGGTGTAAGGTTTCACCCCACCGCACAGAAAGCAGGATTAGTATGTTCAGTGCTAAAATACACATCTTCCAATTTACTACAAGAGTGCAAGTTCTAAATTTCCAGCAGAGCAAAAAGAGGTTTTGGATCAGGTGGCTCCATTGATGCAAACTTATTTTAATTCCTCCAAACCAGTTTTTCATCCCAAGAGTGATGTTTGCTGGTATTTAAAAATTGCCTGTAGGCCAGCCGGAGCCAGCTTCCCACAGCTCTAGAAATCCACCATGACCAACATTTTCTTGGTTTCCTCTATTTGAATGCCTTCCAAGTTTGTAATTGGTGAAAGGACAGGTTTTGTGTTCCTGCAGAGATCTGAAACACACGTTTTCTGGTCAAATGGCAGAGATACTATTTTGGCAGAGACAGATTTCCAAATTATCTGCAAGCTTCTCTCTTGCCTGGGAGATGGGAGTCATTTCAGGAGTTTCTATCACAGAAAACAGATTCACTCAGGGCTGCATGCATGTACCTGGCCATGCTGATTGAGGAGAGCTTTGCTCTGGTGAAACATCCCAAGCTGTGGCAGTCCCCTATTAGGGAGGATGAGGATGAGGAAGATGAGGATGAGGACACAGATGAGGAGGAGGACTCTCCTGGGGTTACCAGAGAGTTCCCAGTCACAGGTGTGATACCGAGTGCCCTGTGGGCAGGGGGAGCCTGTGGCCAACTCCCGAGGGCTGGTGGGCACAGTATAGGGCCACAGGGGGCTCATGTAGCTGCTCCCCCTCTCACCACTTGGCCAGGCAGGGGAAACTCACGCCACCCAGACTCAGTTCAGGCCCAAACAAGGCTGCTGTGAACCCATTAAAATGAACCTCTCAGCAGCCTCCTCATCTTTTACCACACAGCATGAAAATGTAACACACCCCCATATAGTGAAGGGCCTTTCCTCATGGCAGCAGCACTGCAGGGTGAAAAAAATTCAGCCTGAACAAACATGAGTTCAGTACAGTAGGGAAGTGTGGCTGTGACAATATTATGTGTAATCTCACGTGGCAAACTTGGGAAAAGTAGGCAAGTAGATGGGGAAGCAACCTGCCAGGAGCTTGTTGCTCATGCTGGAGCTGATATGAGAAGCGTTCAAATCAGATAACTTAGGCTCTGGTAATGGCACTGCAGGTCAGAGTGCCCAAACACAACTGTCTCCCGCCTGGCCATAAGCAATGCATATGTCATTAATGGATGGACGCGAGCTCACTGGGGTGTACTTCTAGCATCCTTTTCTCCTATGTGGGACTGTAGGCTCCCAGCTTGGGTGTTGTGAATCACTGCCTGGAGGAGCTAATGTCTCCTGGAGGGGAGAGGCCTCGACACCTAGCTGAAAGGCATGGTGCTGGGATTATTCCAAACATTGCATCAGTTAAGCTCAGTCTGTTCTCTTCTGACTACGCAAAGGAACTAACTTAATGATCTTCTGAAAACTGCGTCTTTTTCGTTTACCTCGTAGACTTAGAGAGCTAAAGACAGGTTCATTGGAAAGGCAGTTGTAAGTTGTGGTAACATAAACCAGAACCAGACCTGAATGTCTTCCTCTACTTTTCCAGGTGTTACCATTAGGCACTTCTTGATGTCTGCTCGACTTTGCTCCCACAGAGATCAAACTTGCTACCTCTGTAGCAAAGAATGGCATATTCTTGAGCAGCTCAGTGGCTATCGATGACTTTACTCACAGACTATGGTACTACTTATGAGGAACCAGCAGGCCCTGGCCCTGAATTAGTATCAGATGTTTGTGTTTGCTACATCTTATTACTCATGCAGGGACAGCAGAGTTTGGGTTTGAGATATGTCTTTAGAAAAGCCTGCTCTGAGAAATTAGACCAGTTCAGGAGGATCCCAGAGGTGGCAGAAGAGATGATGTGAAGCTTCCAGGACTATGCTTGGATTTAAATGAGACCCTATTGTGATTTGCATTAAGAAAGGATTTTGTTAATTTGACAAGTGAATCAAATACAAGCAGACAATCCCTCTGCTGTCAGCAAATGATTCTAAGGTTCAACAGGTGACATGTATTAGCCTTTTTCCATGAAATATCACAGAAATACCTCCTTAAGATGCGTTTCAGTGCATTTGGATATCTTACATGTCTTTAGAATATTTTGCAATATTATAACAACCATCTCCCAAGAATATGCAACAGGCTGTATCTTATTTGTGTTATATAGGTATCTACAGGCCTCAACTGAGTTTGAGACTGCTTTGCCAAGTACTATGAAAACAAATTCTGGCTTTCAAGACGATTTCCAGAGACAAGAAATAGAAAGGAAAACAACCCCGAAAGTGGTAATTTGCTAAAGTTCATCAGTCAATAAGTGACACCGTCAAGAGCACAAAACAGATATTCTTGAGCCCAAGCCATTAGAACACTTTACCTACCTAGGGAGAGTTCCTCGGTATTTGTGGTTCCAGCACACGCTGTGGATTGGTATTTCTGCTGAAACATTCAGAGCTTCTGGCCAAGTGTAAGAGGCTTCATGTTCCAGGAGAGTAATGGGAGCAGGAGTGCAGCTCCCAGATGAGTGCTTTTCCTAAAGACAGTCACTTAGGCCCAAAACTGGGGAGGCTTGCCTTTTGTGGAAATACATTATTTAAAATATGTACTTCAAAACAATAGCTACAAATGCCCTACATTTCCTGGAGCCAGTTTTCTATTGTCTTGAGTGACCTTTCATCTGAGCATGGACTAAAGCCAGGCAAAGACTGAAGTGTGTGTGGCACATAGAGATGGGAATGAGGGCTGGCAAGTGTCATTGTTCTCCTCTTTGCCTCCCAGTGAACAGCATTTAATTCTGTTTTCGGTTGTCAGAAGAGATTAGGTATCTAAATTCTGATACCAACAAGTGGCCTGTCTGATCACTTAGGTGCAGAAAATGCATTTCACAGAAGAAACTGTCAGATGCATGATTAAGACGTTAGTGTATTACCACAGCAGTATAGCACATGTTTACAGAAAGTCAGCTTTTGAAAAAAGCACTCAAACAATACAAAAATAATTAAATTAACCAGAGTCCTGGGAATAAAGGATTAATTTTCCCAGCAGGTTGCCAGTGGGGATGAAGGCTGGGTTATCAGCTCCATGTAAGAGAGGTCTGTCTTTCTAGCAGAGCAGCAACACTCAGAGCTGCCCTGAGGAAGGCCCTCTCCAGGGGAACAGCACCCAGACATAAATGTTCCTCAAAGATAAATGAAAGCTAAACTGTGAGTGACCGGATGAAAGCAAACAGAAAAATAGTATTGCAAAAGGGGGAGAAGAGGAATGAGCTGTTATTTTAAATTATTACCAGTGGAGGATCCTTCTGTTAGCTTCTGGCAGAACAAAAGGACATTGCAAAGAAAGTCAGAAAAGTGCTGCTTTCCAAAACACTTTCCAGTCAACTCTGAACTCATATGTGTACATATCCTCCAGAGGCTTGCGCAGAGGGATATAAAAATGGCTGCTGTGATTTTTCTCCTAGAGACAAGGGGAATATTTTTTTCCTTATAAAAATAAGGGATGATGAAAGAAATTTCTCAGGAGCATAGTGGTCACAGGTGTGCTGCCCTGGGGCATTCGTGTGCATAAAGGGACAGGCTGGTGTCCCTGCAGGAGGGGCAGCAGCCACCAGCCCCATGGGGGAACTTGACATGGCGAGAGCCTGTGCCTCCTCTCCATCACAATTAACTGCAGTCATTGCATGTAGGGGGTTTAAAGTGCACGTGTGTTGCTCCTGCTCTCTAGAAAAGCCACAGGAGGGGGAAGAAGGAAGATCTGCTCCTTTTCTGTTTGCAGCCCTTTTCCACACATGTCCAAGGCCCAGGACAGAGAATGGAGTTGCTCCTGCCAGGCACCCAGCACCCTGAGGCACCCTGTGCTCAGCCAGTGCAGGGGTGCCAGGCTGTGGGGCCTCCCAGCCTGCAGGCAGGCCATCTCCCACCTTGGGCCAGTGCCAGTTCTCCTACTCTTATCCCCCATTCCTTGCAGTGGCAATATCGGCCCATCTGGTGCAAATACTAAGCAAGACAAAATAAATGGAGGGAATAGTCCTGTTCCGACAGGAGGGGTAGGTAGGAGGGACACAGAAGTCTTCACAAGCCCTGTTCTGGTCCAAAGGGTGAGGCAGAGCTTGGTCCCTGCTCTCCCACTTGCTAAGAAATAGATGGAGGAGGCAGCAGCTAGGAACATTGGCACCCATGGGCTATTTGCTCTCTCATCATTTGGAAGGCTTTGGGGGGAAAAAGCACAAGGAGGAACCGTCAAGGAGGGGCTGCTGTGGTGGGGAGCTCTGGGGAGTGCAGCTGCTGCTCACACTCAGCATCTGCTCCCTGGGGAAGAGGCCATTCCCTCCCACCCAGCACCCTCATCGCCTCCAGCCTTTCTGTCCCTGACTTCACACCCAGCGACCCCCTTCCCAGTGTGTTTCCGCACAGAGGATTTAAATAAGGAAACAAAAGGAAAATACATTTGTGTTGCTGATGTGAAACTCACAGCCCATGCGACAACAATTTTGCCTGAGTCTTATTTCGTCCCTCCCTCACCTGCACATGGCAAAGCATCCAGCTCTCCTGTGTGCTGTACAGGGACTAGTGCAATGGGACCCAGCCTCAGCTGGCTGCTCTGCTCTACGGTAATGAAGACAATTAATAATATGAGCAAAGAAGGGAGGGTTTGCCCAGAGGGAGGAAGCCAGCATGAGCAGGACTTGGTAAGCAACATCAGAGAGACTTGTTTCTGCAAACAAAAAGTTGCAGGCTAGCACAGCTCTGTGTTTTACATAGATTTTATTGTGTTTTGGAGAAAATTGTGTACAATCAGGTTACTCCAGCAGCAGGTAGTATGTTCAGTATGTGTGGTCCGGTCTTTTTCTTTCCAGCTACTCAGCATAATTCTTAGCAGGATTTTTACACTCTAAAGAGTAACTAAAACTATCAGCATCCATGCGGCTGTCTCTTCTTATTGGGCTTAATGTCATTTTTGGGAAAATTCCTAACACTAGTCTGAAATTAAAAAGAGACATCCTGTGTTTTTGTGAAAATTCGATAATACCTCTGTATCATTTCCTAATAGGAGTATCTGAAAAAGTTCTCCGTACACAAAATGTACAGCCAGTGTTGGAGAACATTTTCTTCAACACAGAGCTTTTTATTTGTTGTAATTTTTGTCATATATCACCATCTCAAGTCTTTTTATGAATAACAATTGGGTTGTTTTGAGTGGACAAATTTTTATTTTGAAAAGAGGTCTGGATTTACAAGAGAAAAAAATTCTAATGGAGCTGCAATTGCTCTAATAAAGTACATTTAAAAAAAAAACCCTGATGGCTGAAGATTAATCATCTGACAGTGAGGAGAGTATTGCTTAAGGAAGGAACGCAGATGTTGTGCTTGTGAGTGCCAGCTTAAGACGCTTCGATCTCCGTGTATTTAGCATTGCCTCAGTGCCATGGCACACAGCTCCCAGCCTTGTTCTGGCACAAGTATCCTCTTGTTGTGTTATGGTTCTGGGAGCTAAGCTGGCTTTTGATGAAAAATAATGGGCTGGGTTATTTTCCTAGCAAAGGAGACCCCTAATCCAGTTTAAAGTGTGGCAACACATAGGGCAGTGCCAGCAGAACGAGGGCACGCGTGCTACGGGATGGAGGCAGGAAAAAGCAGCTGCAGAAGTGCTATAAATTGGAGTGGCTGCTGAAGCCTTTCTCTGAAGTCATGGGATTACTTTCTACTTTTCTCCACCAATGCTTTCTCTCTGATGTCAGTGCAGTTATATATCCATTTTCCATAGGTAGAACTCCACTGACAAGGAAACATGTTGTTTGGGGAGTCCCTTTGCCCACAACTATTTGCAATTTTCCCTGTAAGTGAAAATAAGAACTTCAGTACCAAACAATCTTCTTGTCTGTTACAACCCCAGGTTATCATTTGTATGATTAATTATAGACAGAACTAACACTAAGACTAGGAATTGAAAAAAGCCCTATAAAAACAGAATACAGAGTCCATTTTCAGTCATTAAAAAACAAAAGGAATCAAGGCTTTCCTTGATTTTGGATAGTCCGTAAATGTCTTGAGATAGTACCTGAAAGAAAATAAGCAAGAGAGTGAACCTGCACACGTACAAGGAAACTGCAGAGTTTCAATAAAGCTCAGCTGAGGAACCTTAAAACCCCCCCAAACCACCTTGCTTTGTAACCTTTGTGTGCTACTCTGCAAAAGAGCATTCCAAAACTATTTACACCAGGTTATCTAATTAAGTGAAAACTGATAATACTGTTAAGGTTCTAATGGACCTGAAGGAATTCAGAGCAGAGGTTGCAAGGGAACCCTTAGGAAAGGCTCACATTTACAAGGCTCAGTAAAAAGAGGCTTTAACATGGTGGGAGCAGTGATGTAACTCATGTTGGATTAAATGACAGGCCTTCTTGACTTGCTTCTTGTACATAGTATTAAATTTCAATTTTATCTTGAATTCTGGCCCTGCTCCTCTGCCCCTCCCTCGCATTTTGCAAATTGCACTCCAAGAGCAAGCAGCAGCATATGGCAAGAAACTGTTTGATACCTGTGATGGTGATAAGCACGTGGCCCGATGCAGCAAAGAGTAAAAAAGGCGAAGGCAAAGGCTGGTAGGGACCAGGTTGCTATGGCAAAACCAAACCATTCCACAATTTCTCCAAAGTAGTTGGCTCCAGAAATGTAAGTGAACAGTCCCCCTGCATTGACAGACAAAATATGTAATTTTTATAGTCATCTCAAGCACATGGAAAGTTCTTTCCCATAAAGTCAGCAGCAGAATACACTACCTTTCTTATTCAGAGCCCATAACAGCAACCTAAACCCAGTGCCCTGAAGCCAGTGGGGCCATGCCAAAAGAGGATCTTGTACAAGACTCTTGGACAATGTCATGGTTTTAGCTGGGGTTGAGTTAATTTTCTTCACTGTAGCTGGTGTAGTGCTGTGCTTTGGGCTTAGTATGAGAATAATATTGATAACACACTGATGTTTTAGTTGTTGCTGGGCAGTGCTTCTACTAGTCAAGGACTTTTCCAGCCTCCCATGCTCTGCCGGGTACACAAGAAGCCGGGAGGGGAGGGGGCACTGCCAAGACAGCTGATCCAAACTGGCCAAAGGGATATTCCATACCATATGACATCATGCCCAGTATATTAACTGGGGGCAGCTGGCCACGGGAAGAAGCAATTGCAGGTCAGGGATCAGTGGCGTCAGTCAGTGGGTGGTGAGTGGTCGCATCAATTGCTGTTTGGGTTTTTTCCCTCTTCCTGAGATTTCACCTCTTTCCCTCTTATTATTTTCCCTTTCATTATATTATTGTTGTTGTTGTTTTATTTTAATTATTAAACTCTTCTTATCTTAACCCATGAGTTTTCTTACTTTGGCCCTTCCGATTCTCTCCCCCGTCCCATATGGGTGGGGGGGAGTGAGCGAGGGGCTGGGTGGTGTTTATTTGCTGACTGGGACTAAACCATGACATAGAAGTACAAAAATCAAAGGTCATTCTAACCCAGAGGCTTCCAGCACTTTCACAATAATTTCTTGTCATTTGGAAAAGGACTTAAGAAAGCCCAATATTAGATTTAAATTAAAAATATTAATACTAGTCAAATCTCTTCAGGCCCTAAAAAATATTTTGCAACTCCTCTACCTTTGGGGAGTACAAAATCTGGATCTCAGTTTTGCGTCTTAACTGACCACGACATCTACAAGAGGCAGGTAAGTACTGGAGGTGAGAGATTCGTAACAGCAGAAGGAGTCATCCCTGAAACCAGGAAACTGCTGGATCCCCATCCATGTTGCTCTACAGACCTACACATTTCCTGGTTCACCTTGAAGGAGACAGAAAGGAAATTCTGCACCTTGCATCCTTGGTGTTATTTTTTCCCCTAAACTTTACACTTTGAATCTCCCTTTTGCAGTGTAAGAAGTGCACTACTTATTCTTCCTGGGCATGGAGAAGACAATTTCTTCCTTTGCAGCTGCCTTTTACAAGGCTAAATTCCTATTCCGATGTCCCACTTCAATCTTCTCTCTTACCCAGCCCATTTCCTAAAACCTCTCCTCCCAGCTCATGTTTTCCAAATACTGTTGTTGCTGCTCATGGACTGTCTGCAGCCAGCTCACACTAGTCCCTGCAGCTCAGAAAGGCATCTGAACTGAGTGCCTGTGTGATACTGGCATTGCTGCTATTATTGTCACTTTGCTGTAAATTCAGTTAGAAAACATTATCTATCCTGCTGCCCTACTTTCTCCAAGGTGGTAGGGGATAGGGATATACCTTGAGGAATCTTGTAAGTGACCTCCCCGGGTTTCCTCAGCTGGCGCAGCAGGAGATCACTGTGAATGTTGATTCCCATTCCCAGCAGAAATAAGAGGAGGCCTAAGAAAAAAAAAAAAAAACAAAACACCAAGAAATGGATTAGAAAGACAGGTCTATCTAGTTATCCCTACTCAAGTACATATGTGTTTTATCTTTGGAGCATGCATATAGGAGACCTAACATGAGGTGGGTGGATTCTTTTTCAAGTCAAAAGATGTACTGCTACTGAGAAGGCTACTGAACAGGAGAAGCATAGATGACTCGTGACAGCCCTCTGTTAATTGTGGGATCACAGTCCTCTGGGATCACCTGCATTGGGTAGCTTCAGTGTGGAGAGCAACTCTGGACAGAACAATGACCATCCCGAGCACACTATTTTGTTGGTGAGACCTGAGCACTCTCAGCTGCTGTGAGAAAAAGCTGAGCTTCCCAGCTGGCTATAGTCATCATTTACTGAACAAAGTACCCAACTGACACTGCTGGCTGATGGCAGCCAGCCACAGCTGTGGATGCTACTGCAGTAACCACTCAGCTGTAGGCAAGTACCATTACTCTCATTTTACAGCAGCAGAAAGAGGAGCACAGAGAACACAAACTTAGCCAGCACATCACTAGAGCCAGGAAGGGAACCTACAACTCAGCACAGCTCAGTGCACTGCCAGCAAGGCTGCTTGGACAGAGCTATGGGCATGCACATGGAGCGGTTACTCGCTGACAGCTTCTGGCCAGAATGATTCATTGACCATACTCCATTTAGCTGAAAAACTAGAGGCGTTTGATTGAGAAACTCTGCAGGTGACATGCCCTACATTTCATGCTACATTACATGGAGAAAACCACTTCTGACAATGATTGGGAAGCAAGGAAAGAAATAGAGGTGGTGTGTGCTACATAGTATAGAAAAAAGACTAAGTGCTGATAAAACCTCAACACTTCCAATAGCAACAGATAGTTGGTAAGAGTCTGTAGAGCAAGAATATACTGTTTGTTTTTTATTTAGTATTTCAAGTACTGATAATGTTTGTGGGTTTGTTTTTTTTCATTAAACGTATACTTTATTTACCATGCAAATTTGGTGGTGTTTTCTTTGTTGGGTATGGGAGCTGTTACTAAACAATGTCCAAGATTTTTAATATGTGATGCTGTCTGAAAAGACTGAGCTTGCATCCACAGTCTGGAACAGTGTACAGAAAGTACCCTGGTTATTTTATACTGGTCATATCCAAAACATTTCCTCAGACTTCCATGTTAATCTTCATTTGTATGTCTGCATTTAAAAAACATCCTCTGTGCAGCACCAAATGTGTAATGCCCCCTAGCTGCCCTTGCTTGGTTGTTCTTTCAAAGATTTTACAGGGTAAAATTCAGCTAGGCTATTAAATTACAGAATATAAAGGAATCATTTCAACATACAACCAGACTGTGCGTGATCTCTAATCTTCCTATGTGCCTTACATGAGAAAAAAGAGACCTTTGTCTCTAAAGCCTCATTTATGCTAGGGTTTTGCCATTCTTTTCTCTCTCAGGCAGAATAGCTGCATCAAGCGCAAAGCTCCCTGGCAGGGTAGAGAAAACCACAGTTTGCGTTTGCACACGGCCGCTGCTGGGTGGACTTTTCTGTCTGAGCGAGGGCACATCCCTGTTCAGCTGAAGCCTGAGGTTGCATCTCCACAGCCCATAGCAGTGGGAGGCTCTGGAGTGGTGTCAGTAAAACACCACTGGTGAGGCTGGTGATTTGAGACTAGCACATAACATCGTACGCCTTCAAAGGCAGCTGCCTAGCAGGAATAAAAAGAAGTCGCTGCACATTTATTTGTTTTATCTGGGCCAGCAGGCAGGTTTTATGCTGATTTCCATTACAGCTGATTTGACTCACATGTTCAGTGAAGGTTAGGACATAATTCAAAATGTTTACAAATTGCTTGGAGATCAGATCTTGGGAATCCTGCAGCTGTAATTACCTGATGTAAATCTGATGTCGGTACACCAATCATTTGGATATTCAGCGCAGTAAATCAGGTAGTACCCCTGGAGGAAGCCATTATAGATACAGAATAATGTGCCAAAGAAAAGCAATTGCAGTGGGAAAGGTCTGCCTCTAGTGAAGAAGGGGTAAATAAACGTCCTAAGGTAGATAAGAAAACAAAGTCAGCACATTACTCATAATAACATTATATTTGCAATTTCTCTGCTGTATGAGAAAAAACTAACAAAACACAAAATAGAAAAGAGATCAATAAAGCTAAAAAAATGGGAAACAACTGCAACAAAATAAGATCAGCACCTAATGGGAACAAGAAATACTGCAGATACCCACATTTTTCTGGTCCTTCAAGACTGCACACAAGGTGGGGAGCTAGAAATCTCATCCAGCTTTACTGCCGCCTTTGGAATGTCTCTCTGCTTTCCTTCTCCCTTGTTGCTAAAATGAGGAACTCATGCCCACAGACAGCACTTTCGTTTTAAGACCTTGCTATAATGCTGCAGAGGGCCAAGCAAAGGATGCTGTGGAGGCACATGGGCACACTGATGTTCAAACCAAAGTAGTGAGGTCTAGTACCAATTGCAATATTGATTCCCCAACTGAGAGTTACTATGCCACAAGCACTATGGAGGAGCTTTATTATGGAGAATACATTCCTGATCCCACTACAAGAACGAATCCCTGAGGGCTTTAGCCCATGGTAGCAGGTGGAGTTGAAGGCAGTGTCGAACTCCTCTAGCTCTCTCATCCTGTACCTATGTAGCCTAAGCTGTAATCCCCTTTCCCAGCCTCTCCCGCTGCACTCAGAGACCTTCGCCCATCTCCAACACACGGCAGCTCTGTCCTGCTGTGCTCAGACACGTCAACACAGAGGCAGAGCAATGTTATTGGCTGCTTGGGGCAGCTGCTTTGCCTCCAGTCCCTGCCTCCCCTCCATGCTTTCAAACTTTTCTTTAAAGGAAGAGCTAAAACCCTAAGTCTAATATGCTAAACACCAAGATTTTCATGCAGCTCCAGCACCTAGGACTTCTTTAGACAAAAGCTGTGCTAACACTAGCATTAACATGTGTAGGAGCAAATAATTTGTGCTCGTATAGTTTTAATTTTCATATGTTTGGTTCAGGTGGGCGTACCCCTCCTGACACTTTGGACAATCCATGTCATCTTTGGGAGACTGAAATGGGGAAGTTTTATTCATATTTATTAGGTATTTTCTTACCTGGCCAATTAAATTCTGTATGTGGCAAAATCTACACTCTTAATTTCTTTCTTTTGCCCTCTTGGGCTTTAAGTGGTGCTCATCATACCAGTATATAAGCATTGTAGATAAGTAATCCACATCCCGGGTTGCCAATATCAACTTAAGCAAGCTGAGGCATAAAATGTCATAACATTACAAATCTAGATTAAATCATACTGAGCATGTCTGAAAGTGAGTAAGCAGAATGCAAGCATCAACATGTTAATGTATTCACTGCTTGCCAAAGCAAGGTAAGACAGATTTCCAGCAAGTAAGACAACTGTGATGCAGAAGTGCTAAATATTTCTAAATATAGTGAAACCTAAGAGGTATGGAAAGTATTTTTCAGACAAAGGTATCACATTTGTCATATATATTGCAGTATGGAAAGGAACATTCTTTGGAGTAATGTTACCAATAATTATTGGGTTTGCCCTCTGGCAGTGGGATGCTGGAGATACAAACAAGTAGGTGAGGCCAGCTTTAGTAATTCAACCTGCCTGTTGAAGTAATATTGACAAATTGGACCTCAACAGCTATGAGAAGAAGTGGGAAACTTGCAAATGGAAACTTGGAGAAAGCAACTTCTCCAAGGAAATCTCCTTGTGTCTGTAAACCCAGAGGCCA
Source organism: Phalacrocorax aristotelis (assembly GCF_949628215.1). Lineage (NCBI taxonomy): Eukaryota > Metazoa > Chordata > Aves > Suliformes > Phalacrocoracidae > Phalacrocorax > Phalacrocorax aristotelis. Next base: position 119,428,406 of record NC_134278.1, on the reverse strand, counting down.
TATTCAGTCCTCTGTATCTAAACAATGTGTAAGTCTTTGTTTTAATACAGCACTTGTTGGCCTGTACTACACAGCTACTTGAGGGTTCACAAACTGTTCCTGGTGGGTATTGGAAAAGCAATAAAGTGGGGACACTTAATAGGTTTAAATATTCCATGGAAGAGTCTGAAGCTCTGCTGGAATTATTTTGCGGTATGAAAATCAAAGGGCACTGAAGGCCACCATTTTAGAATAACAGAACAAAAACTGGCCTTTTGGATTTGGACCAATGATAATTTTGACCTTTTTCTTTCAGTGCAGTATTGCTGACTAATTCTTATTATCTTTATTGGCCTAAGGCACTGCATCTGACTAAACCATTGCCAACAGCTTCTTTTTAAATGAGTGAATAGTAAATTATTCATGTTCTTCTCCATCATTTATTTTCCAGATGAACAGGTTTTGAAGAGAAAATCATCTGACACTGCAACAAATTTCATATTAAAGGTATTAGTCCAGCTCCTTGAAAGCTCCAGAGACCCTCACTCAAACCAGGGGAAAACTACAGGTTTGCTCTTTCCACAGAAGTTGGAAATCTTTTCACAAATGTTACCATAATCCACTAAGTGTGGGCTCTCAGTCCTCCTCCAACAGCTTATTTGGAGATGTTTATGCTGCTACTGTGTCTTCTCTCCAGGGCCCAGATGCAGTAGGTCAGACAGTAGCAGCTCACATTTTCCAGTCTGGAAACTTGAGGTGTTTCCAGTGCTCATGAGGTGTTTTACACCTGGGGCAACTGGGTCAAGGGCTCAGGGCTGGTGACTAAGAATGGGGGCACCTGGCTCCCTCCCACCCTGTGGGTCACCAGCCTCTGCTGTATCTGCCCATCTAGCCCTGTGTCACAAGGCCCTCTCCTGGGTCTAACTGGGATGAAACAGGGGCCAGGAATCAGAGATATTGCAAAAGCGGGCAGAGCTGATGTGGTGCCTTTCTCTTTGAAGGTGGGTGCTGGCCATAACCCAGCTTGTCCTGCCCATGATGGGGCACTGTCTGAATGGACTGGCCCATCCCCTGTGACCCTGACCAGCCTCCAAAAGAGAGTTATGGACTTCTGACCAGGGCTGCTCTGAGACTCTACAGGGATTTTTCAGCTCCACTTGGGGAATGGGAAGCAGGGTGTGCCCTGCATCTCTGGGGAGTGTGAACCAACATGCTGAATGGTGCCTGAGAACCGTTTCCACACAGTCCAGGCTCCAGACACTATGGTTCCTCACTTGTCCCAAGCAAACGTACAAAAGGGCTGGTGGTCCAAGTGAGGCCAGGCCCCCGCAAGGCTGATGCCTTCAGGGCCCCCGCAGCTCTTGTGTACACTGAGCTGACTCCACAGCCGGCTGGGGCGGTGCACTGGGAAACACTCCACTGAGCAGTGGGTGGGGGCACAATCATTGCAGGGGTGATGCAGGCCGGCGAGCCATACACCTCCTGCAGGGCAGAGACACACTGCTACACCAAGAGCATGTATTGCAGTCCCTTTTCTCACTCCCTGAAAACTCCTTGCTGAGGTGCTGTCTGCAGTTCTCACTGCTTTACTGGTGTCTTTGCAACCAAAGGCCTCTCTAAGTCAGAGGACACCTCTCTGGACACTTTGCTGCAGCTCCCGTCTTAGCAGGGTGCTTTCAGTTTTCTTAGTTTATACAAATAACTGTACCCCAGGTGATAAGCAAAACTATGTGATTTGTGTTACACTAAATATAGACTGGTCAAACCTGAAAGGACTTCCCTGCTGTGAAACAGTGGAGTTCCCTTCTATCTGTCTTGTGCACAGGTTGAAAAGATCGGTGTCCAAACCTGGGGGGATTACACTGACCTCAAACCAGTTTTATCTGCAGCAACAATTAACAGCACAGGAGTCTTTGCCATAGGTTGTCTCTGGAATCAAGTTGCTGGGGAGCTGCTGGCACCCTTGGCATACCTGACCACTTGAATGAAGGCTCAAGATGTTCACAAACATAATAGACTTCTACCTGGGTTATCTGTGATGTCCTGCACAAAGTCTCTAATTATTCTGGAGATTTATGGATATGAAATTATATGTCCCAAAGACATCTGCTGCTGAAGAGTCTGTGCTAAAACCTGCACATGCTTTCTCTTTTTGAGCCCAGCCCTGTAGGTTATTTGTGGATTGCACTCTGAGGTAATTTTTAACTTACTATTTTTGAGTTGTGTTACACTGATTCTCATTGAATACTTATAGGAGAAGACTGCCAAGTTTATTCTCCCTGTATAGTCCAGGGCACAATCTGGCACCTAATGTTCCTGTGCCCGCTTCAAAATTTTTCATTTATTCCAGATTGGGTTTAAACAAATGTAATAGTTAAAATGTCAGTTCCAAGCAGCAGGCAATCTTGCTATCAGTTCAAAGGGGAAGTAAAACAAAATACCCAAAAATACTTTCAAAAGTGAAACAAAGCATTGTAACCCTCCCTTATCATGATATCAACAGATGCCCCAGCATCACAAACCAGGGTGGGACCTCCTCACCTCTCATATTCTTCTGTTCAACATCCTACACTGAGATGCTTTGCCCTTCCCCACTTACTCTTACACTGCAGTAGCCCAAAATGGTCAACAAGCCAGGAATATTTAAACAAGAGCAAGCAGGTTATTAGCGGCTACTTGTATTGTGCAGGGTGGACCGTGTCCCTTTTGCTAAGAAGGTGTGCATGGTAAGACATGCTCTGGCACAGCCTCAGGAACAAAATCAGTGCTACGACCCAGGTCACACACACACCAGCAACGGTGGCAGGCAGGAACGCTGGACTGGCCATTAAGCCTCTGACAATACCCCCTGCAGGTACAGGACAGACGGCAGATCTCTTGACTGGAGTATTGCAGTTGTATCTCGTCTCCTGATGCAAGGAAGGCTGTAAGATCAGGAGCTGAACTTTTTTTTCTGGAGCTGATGTCTAGCTGCAGCTGCCTGCGGAGCTCACCAGTGCAGAGGGTGTGCAGCGGCTGTGCGTGCCACCGGGGGACTGCCAGCTGCAGGGCACTTCTTCCTCACCAGGGCAGGGGGCTGCTCCATGCCCGATTCCTGCATCACTGGGACTGTGTGAAACCGTCAGATAACTGTAATTACTTGCTGGTCCACTGCCCAGTTTGTAAATTCATCTTAAAGCATTGTACAGTGACTGTGATGGGAGCAAGAGAACTCCCTTTTTATTTTAATCATGCAGATTTATAGATCTAGTTATGACTAACACAAAATTGGAATTAGCTCTTCTTTCCAAGCCATATACAAAACGTCCTACTTCCATGTTCCTCCAAAGATCTTTGGACAAACTTTTGATGTCTATAATTTAAGGAAAAAGAAAGATATACATATTACTGAAAAGCTTACAATTCAGCTATATAAAACAACAGTAAACCTGTCATGTCAGGTTCATTTCTGAGTATGCTGTCTGAAAAAAATTTGCTCAAACTAGAATCGTTGGGCTGTTTGTGGCCCACCTATGAAATTCATCCAACCTGAAGCCTGTTTGTAGGGACACTCTTTCTCTGTGGTGTCTTAGTGGCAGATTCAGAGTTGAACGACGATTTCTGGAAGGAGCAGACTCATTTTTCCTGGGCAAGAGGCACAGGTACCCACCTGATCAAAGGATAGGAGAAGGACTGAGGAAACCCTGAGACAGGCAACACCTTGCTTGTGTTTGAGGAGTTCTTGGGAAGGGCAATGGATGGCAGAAAGTCTGGGCAGCACTGATTTAAGGCAAAGACAGAAGAAATGCAGAAGGATTCAGTGACAAAGTAAGAAGAGGCGTGGAAGAGTCTGCCATACCAAACCATTGCAGTTGCTGAATTTGGGCTGGAGATTAATAAGAACAGAAATAAAAAGAGATAAAAAATAACATCCAATATTAGAAAAGAATTTATTTGGGAGAGCTGAATAGCTGTGACCAAGAGTTTTTCATGATACTGAAAGGAAATAAGCTTGAATGCAATGAGAAGAAATGTCTATTAAATATAACATTGATACAACATTGAAGTAAAGAGCTCAGTAAGCCTGGGAGAAAAAGAGGGATAACCACAGGTTACAGACACAGGCAGGTCCTTTAATAAGGAGAAGAAAAGTCTAAAGGTTTGGAATGCATATTCGTTTTCATATTTCAGGGAATAAATCGTATTCCATTTAAGAGAGACAGAAGGTAGCAGCTGCTCTGGGCAACACACCATTTACTGCACTTTATTTTGAATGATCCAGTATTGGCTTCTGCCAACACAGAGTACTGACTGTGGAGGGCCTCTGCTCTAATCTAATATGACAACTTCAGGGTTTCATAATATCTCAGGACTCATCTAACAACGTTACACACAAACTGAACAAGTTAAAAATGATGGGGTAAACTCCCTAGAATAGATAAGCAATTTTTTAACACTAGCATTTATGAGCAGAGCTCCAGAGTGATACTCACTATCCCAGGAAGGATGACACCGTGGGTGGCAGCACTTGCAGAAGCCAACTCCATCTAAGACTGACAGTCAAAGGCATCAGCAACTGCACTTGACTTCTGGCCACACAGCTAAATACAGACTTCAAGTTGAATCCTTGGTGTTGAGTCAGAAAAGCTCAGTTGCTTACAACTGCATTTGAATAATGTGGGATTATAGGAAAAAAATATACAAATATTTGCAAAAGCATGTGTATCTGATGTGAATGGCTAAAAATAAAATGCTGCTTCTATATTACTGTCAATCATTGCTGAAAAAAGACATGATGCATTTGACCTCAGATAAATTTAAGGAATCTGAGCTATGTAACACTCAGTCCCAACACTATAAACACCTACTCAGTCATTCTGAGCATCTAGCACTAGTCAGTAGTGCCTCATTGATTGTTACAAATTTTAGGCGTGCTATACAGTTGGCAAAGTAAGAAGGACAAATACAGTTTAGGGATGAAACTGAGTCCTCTTCACATTGCATACAGGAATTACTTGATGTGCTATACTTAATAAAATACAAGGAGTTGAAAAAAGGAAGGAAAAGGAAAGGAACAGGACCTAAGAATGGTTATTTGGTTTTAATTAGTAAAGTGTGTAGGCTCAGCTCCAAGGCAAAAATTTTTGCTCTTCTAAATTCACTGCAACAGCAGGAAGATTTCAAAAGTGTTTTGCAAGTTTGTTTACAAATTACTTCCTTACTCCTCTTGTTCGTCTTCCATTATTTCTGAAGCTGTCACTGGAAAAATCTGGTGTCTCCCAGTGATTACCAGCATCCAGTTAGAACCAACAAAGGAGAATTCTTCCTTGTCACTGGTAAAAAAGGCATTGAATTGTGAAAAGCATTGATCTTTTCTACTGGCTTTATCAGGTATAGGAACAAAACCCTATACTTCAATCATTATGCATTTTCTAAAGGGAAATGAAGAACAGAAATGTTGGGTTCGGTGCATTAACAAGTCGCATCAGCAAATTACAATCCATCAGCAAATTACACTCAGTATATATTGGTATATTTGTTTCTCAAATGTTTCCATTTTGGTGTACAAACACCAAATATGTTTTAAATACCCTTAATTACAAAATATTATTTTATTTATATTTGCTATTAGCTAACCACTTATTTCTCCCTTTTTGCTTGTAATGTGGAAAGGAGATCTGAATGAGAGCTGAAATAAACATTGGGAAAAATTGATTGAATGCCCATAACCAAAGGCAACTGAAGCAAGAGCCCAGAACCAGCTGTTAATATCTTTCTCACCATCACCTGCCAAACAGTGCAAATTCATTGGAAAGATGGGGATTTGTGTTCAAAGTATTTTGCTTCTTCATAGCCAAAGAAGGTAAAGTGAAGCTGATAGATCAAAGGAAATATGTCCTCTGTACAGATCCCTGTTGAAATCAGTACCATCCCATACAGTCCCACGGTTTGTCCTCAGGCACTACACAGCCAGGATCCTTTGTCTAAACCTTTTGTCTAAAAAGCCAAACACTAATACTTGTAACAGCCTCCTTGACTGGGAGTACTATATATCTACAACAGCAGGAGGCATGACTCATTTCTATATTTAATTTAGGTAATCCTATTTTCTTAAAATAGGTTTGTTGAGTAAAGGAATTGACATAAATTGGATATATTATAGGAGAGGGGCAGTAGCAGCAGAAAGTGTCCCATATCTTGACCTTAGTAAGACTTTTTACACTGTCTCACATGTCAATCTTATAAGTAACTTGGGTTTTCCTGGTTTAGAGGATGTTCTTTTAAGTGGCTGCAAAATACATTGATAAATTATATCAAGGGATAGTTTAAAACTAGAATGATCTTTTGAGAGAGGTTCTGCAAACGACTTTTCTGGTACTACTCCGGTTGGGTTTTTTTGTGAATTATATGCCTCTGGGGAAAAAAAATATTCCTAATGTTTGTGGCTGGCACAACTGTGGGGAGATGCTGAGCACACCAAGACTGAGGGCTAGAGTTTACAATAATCGTGAAATACCAGTTTCATAGGTTTAAAACAGTATATTTCATTCAATAAAGAAAATGGCAAAATACTACACTTGGGTAAGACTGACCAAAAGTAAAAGACAAGCTGGAGAACAGGCTGGATAGTAGAGGGAGTGCTGGTAGGTAGCAAACTGAGCTTGAGCTAATGATGTCAGGCTGTTGTGAAAAAGGGAAATGTTAAAATGTAGTGTTGGAATGGGAGTGCTGTTAGAGACACCTGAACTAATCTTTCCCCTTTGCATGGTTTTAACAGGAACTTAAATTATATTGTGTTGAGCTGAACTCTGCACTTGTATAAAAGACAAGGACAAAGCGGAAGCAGCCCAGAGAAAAACAACTGTGGTCTAGGAAATGTGACATGTAGAAAGACTGAAGGACTCAGGGTTGTTTAAGCTAACTAAGAGAAAACCAGTGGAAGACATTATAACAATGTACAACTGTATAAAAAGTTGCTGCAACAAAGAAAGGAGTAAAATATTCTCCTTGTCTACCAGGAACACAATAAGAAGTAACAGGCCAAAACAGCTGCCTAGAAAATGCAGCTTAGACATTAGGGAAGGACAGAGAAGCACTGGAACATACTAGCTGAAGGACTGGAGGAAAGGACAGGCCAGACAAACATCCATCAGGAATGACAAACACAGTCCTTAGACTCATAATCTTTCTTTATGCTATGTGTTTTACCCAGCTTTTGGAATTCCAGGCTGTGGCAACCTTGGTCATTACAGAGCATGGGAGCTCATGGAGTGATCCCCTGTGCTAATTTCATCTGTACAGGCCAAAACACTGAGAAGAAAATTTGAGGACTATGTGTGGCCAGAAACTGTCTGGGAATGGGAACTTGGAGCTGTCTTGGTGAGAGAGAGGCTCTGACGAGAAGCCAGGGTACAGGGACAAGATCTGGAATTAGCTGAGAAAAAAAACTAGCACAAGCAAAACTTTTTTCTCAGGCTGCAGACTGAACTCAATGCCAGGCCAGATATCTCAGCTGAAACCCTAACTAAACTTGGTCCAGGTTTATACTTGTATGAGGATTAAAGGATGGGACAAGGGTCAACATAACTAGATGGACTGTGGTCACGACAAATGTGCAGATCTCATGGTGCTTCATTCTTACCTCTACTACTTGATAGTATCTAAAGGGCAGCAGTACTTAAAGATTATGAGAATGTTTGTTGTTTTATCTAAGCAATGGTGTGCCAAAGGCTTAGCCAGCCAAAGCATATATTTCAGCAAGGTATCTCACTCTCTTCTCCTCCAGAAATAACCACTTGATATTTATGAAGACAGATCACTGTGTTCCTGTTGCTAAACTGTGGGTGTCTGCCAAAAGCATAAAATGTGTGCCAGAGTAACTTAACCAGACATTATGCTATGCACTTCAAAAAGCTCACTGCTCCACTGGAGCAGAGGGTTCGAAGAGTTCACAGAGGCTGAGTGCGTGAGCAGAACAAAAGGATGCATCTACATTAAAAATGGTACAAAATCCAAGGATGCACAAATCTGTGCTCTTACAACTACACTTAGAGAAAGTGTAATTATTTTCCATAAGTGGTCCACATGGCGCTGAGAAATGACCAAAGTAAGCTATTCCTCTCCAAATCTAAATCCTGGTCAGACTGTATCCGACCAACGTACGCTAGACTCTAGAGTTGCAACTAGAGTTGCAAGACATGTTGCTAATAGTCCTTAAAATACTCTTTTCTGGCTTTCTGCTGTCTAGTAATTCCTTCTTTTCCTCTTATATGCCTAAACTTCTGCTCTGTCCCCATTTTGCTCTTCCAGCCTTCCTGACTTTGTCCTTTCTTTGTCCTTCCTTTGTCCTTCCTTCTTCAGATTCTCACCTCCTTTGTGGCTCTTCATGTGCTTTTTTCTCCGTTAGGAGTTGTCCCTCTCGCTGCCCTACCACTGCACTCTGCCTCTCTTTCATTGTAATTCTCTCACCTTTGTCCCTCTCCCTTTGCAGTTATGGCTGTGTATCTTTAGCAACAAGATTGCTTCTCCTGGGCTTCCTAACAGGTCTTTGTTCCCTCGGCAGCAGCTTTTCTGGATCCTGTAGCTGGAAAGGACTCAGCAATGGCACAGGATTAGCATAGTTTATATTGACCTGTACATGAAAACACATCACACTTCCTATACTATTTAATTCCACATTCCGTTGGCTTTGCACTGTCTCCATAGTGACACTTTTCAATAAACTACAAACTCTTTGCATAATTGAGACATATAACAGCATTGATCTATACACTTGCTGCGATAGAAGCTATCTGTTCCAGAGCAATGTTGGGTCCCTGTGGACATGAGGGGAGGTGCAGATCTCCTGGGTTTCCTCTCTCCCAAGTGCCCATGAAATTGGTTTGTGTGAAGGAGGAACAGGCCAGGTACCTGGTGGTGGAGGGTTTCTGGTGCTAGTCTCTAGCTGGGGAGCATGTCCACCCTCAGGGACCTGTGAACATGTGTTCAGAGTCAGAGGCAGCATGCTCACTGCTCCCACGCACAGTGAGGAGGCTCCCGGCTGCTCCACTGGTCAGCCCAAGCATCCATGTTTGGCAGAGGGGGTCACAGAGCAAGAGAGATGCTTTGGAGCTATGGGAGACCAAGATACAGACCTAAGGACACAGGTGCATGAGGTGACAGCCAGCTGCAGGAGTCTCACACTCAGCACAAGACTTGACACATCTGGGTTGATTATTCTACTACACAAAGTAGTTTGAGATTGTAAGCTATGTGTTGCTGTAATGAAAAAAAAATCTGTGAGAAAACTGAGGTTGTAAAATAAACCAGTTTCTCTCTAGCTCTGGTTTATAGATGCTCCTGTCAAAGTCTTGCCTCTGCTGACAGTGCTTCTCTCACCATGCAGCAGGGTAATGGTAGAAGGATTTTTGACCATATCACCACAGTCCACAGAGTCCAGAAGTGCAGCACTGGGTCATCATCTTCCTTATTTGTTACTATGCAAAGAAATGCTCTAAGAAAATGAAAGATCCAGCAATAAACCTCTGCAGCAGTTTAGAGCTGTTGTGTGTTGAGAAAGTCTTCTTCATAACTGAAATGGCCAGAAATGCTGCATATATTTTTTTCCAAAGTGGTAAAAATTGTTAAAGCTGAAAATTATAATTTCTAAATCCTTAGGCTCACATTTTGAAGAACATTGGTTGAAGTGTCTTACATTTGGAAAGGTAGTAATCCAAATTTCTTCTGAACCTGTATGACCTCATGGCATCTGTGGCAATACATACACACAGAGAGGAACAGAATTTGAAACAGCCAGGTCAGGTCCTGAGTTTGTGCTCACATTAAAATTATCAGAGGACTTAATATCTTCTCTTTTTTTTTTCCTAAGGAAAACTGTGACCATGGGCTGACTCTGAGTCACAGTCATCTTTGCTCCCTCCCAAAATGTGTTAAAAGATTTCCTAATACTGAAAGTTGCTAAGTGGAACACTCCACACGCAGAAAGAGCCAGTATTAAAGTATCACTTGATCCTTGGATTCACCCTGATACTGCCCTCTCACATCATCTCCTTTTCCCTTCCATTTCTTCCTACTCCTGCCCCACCTTCTGCCATAGCTGTTTTTAACAATTCTACTTGTGCTACCTGACCCTTTCATCTTTTTCCACCTTCTAGCCCTGACTGTAAGCCTCGCAGTGTTGTTTATTTCTCTGCATTCAAGACAACTTGTATTTTCCTAATCCACACTGCCAGGACTCCAGCTAGAAGACCACTTCTTCCCTGTTGAGTACCCTACCAGCCAGAAATGCATGAAAAGTCCTGCTCTGCCCCTACAGTGCTGTCTGGGCAATGCTTGGCTGGGTTGCAGGCTTACACACTTCAGTCCTGCTTATAGCCTTAGATGAACCAGAGGAACTGCTCTGCGTGGACAGACTCTAAAGATGTTAGCTGACAAACTCTATGTTTGAACAGATAAATGCATTTCTCAGAAACAACTCTGCCAAGTTTAAATTGCTTTTCCTGGGAACAGCCAGAGACATATCTCTATGCTATAGTAACCTTAGCCCAGGACAAATTTGAAAACATGAACCTTTTTTTAAAAAAAAGCTTCTAAACGGAACCAAACAAACACAAAGAACTCAATAGCATAATGTAAATACAATGGCTTTTTTACCCTCTCCTTCATTGTTCACAGGAGCATCAAAAGTTTTATGGACACACATGCATTGTCCTGCCCCAGGTGTGTGACAGGAGTCACTGAAAGGCTTGCTTAAGGCAACAGTGTTCAGAGGTTTTTTGATGTGCATCTCTAGCAGGAGACCACGCTAATGTGACTAGACTGCTTTGAGTAGCCAGGTTAGCTTATTCAGAGCTCTCTTTAGCCTTCCAGACATCAAGGGGATTTGGCTTTCTAGGAAAGCTGCCCAGCCCATCTACCAGTATGTCAAAGTGCTGCAGGTTGTCAGTCTGCTCCAGGATCTGCTCCAGCATGGTCCTGCTTCGAAATTGATCTGCTCCTTACCATCCCTCATAGGTAAACCCTCTTTCTCTAAGAGACAACACATCTCTTTGTGGACAATCTTGATACAGTGACATTTTCCAAAGACATTTCTGGGAGGCAGTCTCCCAGCATGGAAAGTGTTGGGTTAAGTTGGTGAACTCTAGCACAGTTATAAGCAAAACATCATCTTACATATGGCAAAAGTTCACTGTGGGTGTTGCTGCTCTATTACATGTTTATAAAGAGCAATTAGGAAGGAGGAGGTCAAAACCAACTGCCTTCAAATGTGACCTTTTTTCATTGTTATTGCAGGTCATATTTTGATGCGCCTTTCTAGGAACGGTGAAACTTTCTCCCCATCCTTAGGTATTAATAGGGTAGCAATTGATGTTTCCAAAGTTCACAGCTAGATAGAATTTAGCTGGGTCTTAAAAAGAATTTGTATCTTTGAAAAAAAATAGACATTTTCCTTGTTATCAGTTGACTTTTCCCATCTTCCTGCACTGAACATTTTAACCCAGTTTTAGTATTAAGTATTTTTATGAAATAATTTCATTGCTATTATTGTACCTATGAGAAGTTCCAAAAACAATTACAATGTCAGCTGAGTGGTCAGCAAATAGTAACACAGCTCTTATGTTCAAATGGTGTAGATGTTCATGAATTTAATTATTTAACCAAATTCAGTAAGGATCACCCTACTGATCAATTCACCTGCCACATTTAAATCAACATCTAGAGGGAGGGACAGACACAGAGGGTGTGTAACTTAAGAATAGTCTCTTGATTTGTACTTTGTAAATATTTCTTTATCATAATTCTTCTTGACCAGAATTACTTTAATTTTGAAGGTTTGATTATATTCACTATTAGCAAGGAGAGTACCACTTTGAAATATATAGATATACTTCAGACTTAATCTAATCTCTCTGTTTATCCACTTCGTCTTTCAAAAAACATAACTAAAACTCCTTATGAACCAATACAAAATACCTCTAAAAATTATAAGCAAATCAATTTATAAATTACTTACTCTCTTGGGGCCTGAGCTGCTTTTCTTACTTATATCCATAGGTGTGCAAGTAGGCACACCACGAAAAAATGACCAGCTTGTCCAGGTAAATGCTGACTAACAAGGCAGTGCAGGTGGGCTTAAAAAGGGACTACCTGAGCCACATTCTGCAGAGCCTGGGAAGACAGTCTTTTTCCTTCTCCCCCCAACTTAGTTTAGGAGAGAGAGGAACTGGCCAAAAGAAGTGTAAAAAACTTATGCAAGGATGTTGTTTTCAAATGCTTGTGGTTTCCCATTCTTCTGCCATGAAAGCATGCTTTCCCTGACCTTTTTAGAAAGATGTCAGTTTGTAGAAACATGGGTCACCTGCTACCAAAGGTGTTTGGGGAACCAGCTGTGTCTGAAAAAGCAGCCTACATAATGTCTGTCAGATTCACCTGAGTGCACTTCAGAAGTGAAAACAACTTTTTTATATATATATATACCAACAGAGCAAAAGATTATGGTTTTGAATGGAAACAATGTTGCAAGAGAAGAAAAGAAATAATTAAATGTAACTCGAGGTGGTACCTGAAACTGAAGTGCCTCTTTAAATTGCTGGTGTCTCAGCTACTATGGGCAGCAGAGTAGGGGGCAAATGCAGCACCCTGTATTTTACACCAGTATCTCGAGGATTAGCTGTGTAGGTCAGTGAGACAAGGCCTTCCCCCCCGCTACTGTGCATGGTGGCATCTAATCTGCTCCCTTGCCACTCTGTCTTTCTCACTTCTAAGAGAAATGCAGCATTAGGGTTTATAAGGAATATGATTGTGATTTGATTATATTTTGTTTCCCACCTTTGGTTTTTGCAAAATGGAAATGGAGCAAACTCTTTCATGTGGGCACAAATGACACTGCAAGCTGGTACCTGGGTAGAATCAAGGAAGACTACGAAGTCCTGGGGGTGCAAGCAAAAAGTATTGGTGCCCAAGTTATCTTTTCTTCCATTTTACCAGTTAGAGGAAAGAGGGCATCCAGAAACAGACCTATAATGCAAATCAACTTCTGGCTTCATGGCTGGAGTTTTGGCTTCTGTGACAACAGGACATTCTCTGATTACTATAGCCAGTTAGGAAGGGATGGGATCCACCTATCTAGAAGAGGCAAGGTAATCTTTGGCAGCAGGTTGGCCAACTTGGTGAGGTGCGCTTTAAACTGAAGGACTCGGGGGGTGAGGTCCAAAGTGGCAATGCTTTTGCTATTGCAGCCAACTGGGGAATAAGCCAGGCCAACCGGAGCAGCAACAAATATTCCCTAGCTGCCTCCCAAGATGAGAGCCAGAAGGCCAACCACCTAAGTGTATGCATACCAATGCACACAGCCTGGGGAACAAACAGGAAGAACTGGAATGCCACGTCCAGTCAGAAAGTTGTGATATCATAGGAATAACTGAAACATCATGGGACAGCTCACATGCCTGGAGGATTGCAATGGATGGCTCTAGGCCGTTTCACAAAGACAGGCAGGGAAGAAGAGGAGGCGGAGCTGCACTCTGTGTTAAGGAGAACCTTGAATGTACAGTAGTCAGCTATGGCAATTGTGGAAGCCCTATGGAATGCCTCTGGGTCAAGATCAGAGGGGTGATCTCCAAGGGGGATCTTACAGTATCCATCTGCTGCTGACCTCCAAACCAAGACAATAAGGCCAACAAATAAATATTTGGGTCACTTAAGCAAGCTTTGGGTCAACAGGACCTGGTTTTTATGGGTGACTTCAACTACCCAGACATTTGTTGGAAGAACAATACCGCAGCTCACACATCACCTGTCAAGTTCCTGGAATGTGTGGAGGCCTGCTTCCTCATACAACTGTTAGATGTGCCAACCAGGAATGAGGCACTGCTGGACTTGCTACTCACAAGCCAAGAAAACCTGCTTTGTAGTATCTCAGTTAATGATAGCTTTGGCTGCAGCGATCCCAATATTGTGGAGTTTGGGATCCTGCTGAGCATGCTGAAGGTTAGTACTAAGACAGAGGTTTTAGATTTTAGAAGAGCAAACTTCAGCTTGCACAGAGCTCACTTGGGAGCGATTCTGTGGGAAGCTTCCATGGAGGATAAAGGAGCTAGCGAGTCCTGGGAGTTTTTCAAGAATGCTCTTCTGGAAGCAGAAAAACAGTTTGTCCCCTTTAAAGGCGAGGGAAGCACGTGGAGCAAGAGACCCCCTTGGCTTAACTGCAAGCTTCTGAGTCTGCTCAAAACCAAAAGAGAAGCATACCAGAGATGGAAACGTGGATGAATATCCATTGAGAACTACAAGGGCATTGACAGGGTGTGCAGAGATGCAGTTAGAAAAGCAAAAGCTCATCTTGAATTGAAGTTGGTGAGAGATATCAAAAACCACAAGAAAGGGTTCTTTAGGTACATAAACGACAAGCAGAAACAGAGGAAAATATTGGCCCGCTGTTAAACAGGAGAGGTGGATTAGTGACCAACAATGCTGAAAAGGCAGATGTTCTCAACACTTTCTTCACTTCTGTCTTTACCAGAACCGTTGGGCCCCAGGCCTTGGGAACAAAAATTCAGGTTGATGCAAACACAGACCCACCGTCAGTGAAGGAAGAGTTGGTATGTGAACTATTACAGGAGCTTGACCCCTACAAATCAGTGGGCCCTGACAATATCCACCCAAGGGTGTAAGAGAGCTGGCCGACATTGTTGTGAGGCTGCTTTCCATAATCTTTGAGATGGCGTGGAGATTGAGGGGCATCCCAGAAAACTGGAAGAAGGCTACTGTCACCCCCATCTACAAGAAAGGCTTAAAGGAGGGTCCAGGAAATTACAGGCCCACCCGTCTTACTTCAGTCCCTGGGAAAGTTGTGGAATGAATCCTCCTGGGGGCTACCGCAAGTCAAATGAAGCATGTGGCTGGGAAAAGCCAGCACGGATTCACCAAGGGCAAATCGTGTTTGACAAACCTGATTGCCTTCTATGACAAAGTGACCTACTTAGCTGATGTGGGGTGAGTGGTCGACATTGTCTACCTGGATCTAAGGCTTTCGATATGGTTTCTCACAGCCTCCTCCCAGAGAAACTGATGCGTTACAGTCTGGGCAAGTGGTCCGTGTGGTGGGTGGGGAACTGGCTGACAGGCCGCACGCAGAGAGTGGTGGTAAATAGCTCCTTTTCAAACTGGCATCCTGTCACAAGTAGGGGTCCCGCAGGGATTGATACTGGGCCCAATGCCTTTAATATCTTCATATGTGATCTGGATGATGGGATCTAGTGTACCCTGATGAAGTTTGCCGATGGTACCAAACTGAGTGGGGAAGTGGAGACTCAAGAAGGGAGGGCCACCCTGCGGGAAGACCTGGGTAGGCTGGAAGAGTGGGGTAACAAGAACCTTATGAAATTCAACAAGGACAAGTGTAAGGTCCTACAAAAACATAATCCAGCACAGGCTGGGACCTACCCTGCTGGGGAGTGCCTCTGGGGAAAGGGTCCTGGGGTTCCTCATGAACAACAAGCTCAATATGAGCGAACAGTGTGCTGCTGCTGCAGCAAAGAAAGCCAACAGGATGCTGGGTTGCATCAGCAAGGGCATCACCAGCAAAGATAAAGGAGTCATTATCCAACTCTACCTAGCACTTGTCAGGCCACACCTGAATACTGGATTCAGTTTTGGTCCCTGCTATGCAAAAAAGACATGGACAGGCTGGAGAGGGTCCAGAGAAGGGCTACAAAGATGATAAAAGGACTGGGAAGCTGCCATATGAGGCAAGACTGAGAGAACTGGGTTTGTTCAGCCTTGGGAAAAGAAGGCTTAGGGGAGACCTTGTCACCATGTTCCAGTGTGTAAATGGTGGCTACAAAGAAGATGGAGACTCCCTTTTTACAAGGAGTCACATGGAAAAGATGAGGGGTAATGGGTACAAGTTACTCCTCGGGAGATTCCGATTGGACACACAAGAAAAATTTTTCACAGTGAGAATGATCAGCCTTTGGAATAATCTCTCCAGGGAAGTGGTGGATTCCCCAACATTGGACACTTCTAAGATTCAGCTGGACAGGGTGCTGGGCCATCCTGTCTAGAGTGTGCTTTTGCCAAGGAAGGTTGGACCAGATGATTCTTGAGGTCACTTCTAACCTGGTATTCTATGATTCAAACACGCCTCTGCTCACCACCTGAGGTCCTCACCTGGCATTCTCACTGCATTCCTTAACCAGCAGAGCCCCTCTAGCAGGAAAGGCTCTCGTACAAACTACATTTTGAAGCAAAATACTTTTTAAGTAATTTATCTTCAGAAGTATTCCTGTACATACATCTTATGCCACTCCATTTTCAGCTCATGGCCAGCTTTTAACAGAGACTGCATATACAGATGGCAGACTTGGCATTCAATGGTTTTCTCACTTTCTTCCTCCTTTTCTCTGCCTTCCCACCCCATCAGTTTTGGAGGCCCTACCATCACAGGCCCTGCCATATGGAAGTAAAGAAGCTATAAGCTTACCTAAAACAAACGTGGTAAATTCAGATTTTTATAGGATGCTTGTCTTAGCACCATAGAGCATTTGGATCTGATTAAATTCACACCGTGCTGAGGTAATAAAGTGCACACTGAGAGTTGAAGAGCTGGCTAACTAAGGATAGCAAAGAGGCAGGGAGTGCGACCGGGGATTTCTCCCTTCCCTTTCCCCCCCGCAGCAGCAGCAGCAGCAGCCTGCAGTTAGCCCTTCATGAAAGCCTCAGGGAATGCACCATCTTGTGCTTGCCACAAAGAGGGAGGCTGCTGCCTAGTGGTGGCAGAGAAAGAGGGAGAGTGCGCTGCTGTCACGGTTCCCCACAGGCAGCTGACTGCTGCTCCGGGGCCGAGGCAGGAAGCGGGGAAGGTCTCCTGGCTCCATCCACCTCCCTCTTGCATGCATCCTCTCAGGCAGCAAATCTTTGTATTAGGCTGCGCTAGGGGAGGGTTGGCTCTTCGGCCAGCAGTTGGTACTCAGACGATCAACTCCCTTCCCTTTCAGCAGTGGGCTAGCTGGGAGCACACCACCTGCCAGACCTGGCTCCTGGGGCTCCAGAGTCCTACAAAGAAAGTCCTGTCAGTGAGGAGCCATCAGCATTAGCCCAGGGGGTCTCCAGAAGAGGATTAGAGTGGTCCTTATAACACTCTAGCATATTCCTCAATGACCTGACAATAAACACAAAATCACCACTGAAAGCTGGCACATGGCACAAATTCTAGGCAAGTGGTGAACATCAATGTGGGTATAACAGCATTAATAAGCATTAAGCACATACAGAAAAGTGACTTTAAATTCAAAGAAATGCAGCCATACAAACACAAACCATTCCTAAGGAGTGGGAGATTGTAATCTTGGTTACGATCGTGGTTACACCAGCTCCAGGGTGCTCAAAGTAGCCTGGAAACACAGGGCTTCCTAGTGTGGCTCCAAAACAAAAAGCACTCTTCAGATCTATAAGCACAGGAGTAGCATATGGGAAAAGGAAGATGATGTTGTCTCTAGATATGGTACTACAACTCTGGTATTGTATTCTACATCCACCACTGATGTTTTCATTTTAAAGTGGATGTAGGAAAAGAGAGGAAAATGCCACAGAAATTATCCAAGAGCTGACAGGGAAAAAACGCCTTGCATTGAGGGCCTTCAGCTGTGGTTCAGCAATGTGATAAATCTGGCTTAGGATACCTCAGATAGAATTAAAAAAATGTTGCAGCTACTTGACACCATGTGCAAAAGCAGGACAAATTAATTTTGCTGTTTTAAACCTGTTCCTAAATTTATGAAAAGGTAATTTTATCCTGACCACTTCATGCTGGATGAAGTATCATGTGTCTACACCATTCTAACTCTGTGTCAGATCAGATAATGTCTGTTCCCCTGTACCTGGCATAAATCCACCATAAAAACATAAATCCAGCATAAACACCATATCATGTGCAGTAGCTAATTAATCAGAAATATGATCATGTGCTCCTGTATTATCTGGATCACACTGGTGCAGAAGGAGGACATCACAGGTCTGTACAAGAAAATTGAAAGATTATCTGATTACTGTATAAGTGATATCATGGTAAGAAAATACTAAAGGATACTAAGGAGTACTTTAAAATAGCACAGACTGAGAAATAGCAAGCACCACTGGAAGAAATCAAGGCTAGTCAAATTCAGGCAAGACATTTTAAACACATTGTTTAAGTGATAGTGAGAGTTTAGAAGACTACACCACCAAAGAAAACAGTGGATTCTCCATAGAAAATGATGGATCCTCCATCTTTTGGGGTCTTCAGGTCAAGACTTGAAGTTACTCGGAAATGCATACTTCAGTCAAATACAAGCTACTGGGGCAGCACAGCTGATCATAAGACATAGAAAGACAGAACAGCTAGCATAGCGGTCCTCTAAAAATATCTGTTTCTCCATTATGAACTGTATTGTCCTTCTGCGCATACCTCTAATCAAAACTTCCCTTCCGCATGCATGTTTGGTGTAATAGATGAGACAAAATTAGGAATGATAAAACCTTCCCTGTGGAGAGAAAGAAGTCACTAAATTATGCAACAATATATGAAGAAACTTTTCTGTGTTTCATACAAACATAAAGGAATGCTTAAATACAGATGTCAGGCGATCAGTAGTAAAAGTAAGAGTAGATTAACAAAATATTTCTATAATTAAAAGTGGAACAGCTTTATTCACTTCAAAATTTTAAATTCTGAAAAACTGCAGTAGGCTACATCCATTAAGTAAATGTAATTTTATTAGTGATCAATTGTATGTTTTACTCTTTATACTTGCAGTCAAGTTTAATCACGAAAGTATTTAAAACTGTTGTTACATTATTTCTAGTAAAGATGATAAACTGAAAAAAATGTCAAGATAAAGTTATGTCAAAGTACTGAACCTCTTTTCAAATACTATATGCCAATGAAATGCCCTAATCCACTGTGACCAGTACCCCCTGCTCCTCACCCCTCGTAACACGGTTAGCATACCCGATGCCATTTTCTAACGCAAACAGCCATAATACGTAAGCGCGCTGATCATGCATCACACACACCCCCTGCTTTCTCCCCCTTTTTCAACTTTGTGATAAGGCAGTTTGCCCACCAGCTTTGCTGCCAGGATGTGGTGGCACCCATTATGGAACAGGGCCGCGTAACAGCACATGAGATACTGCCTATAAAATCCAGCAGCTGCAAGTGGGCTTAGACGGGAACTGCTGCTGATCCCCCCGGTGGTCAGGGGTGCCTCCACTGTCGTCGTCTTCTGCCTCCGAGGACTGAGTGAGTAACTCATGTTCTTTTCATTCTGAGTCTAGATTACAATTATTGTATCACGTGCTGATCATTAAGAGTTTGACCCGATCTGCAGAGGGTCCAAGTGACTAAAAAGTCTAGGTAGAGAAATTCTAGATAAGAAACCTCTGCAAATTAGTAGAAATTCAGCCTCTCGTCTAACTGCAAGCTATGCTAATTGCTAAAAATTCTCTGTAACAATGAGCTATGCTAACTGCTAGAAATTGTAAATAACAATAAGCTATGCTGATTGTTAAAGTTTTTATGTAATAATGAAGCTCTAATTATAACCACAACCCTGTTACCATTGATCATTCTACCAAGGGTCCCTCAGAGAAACTGCCGGTTCCCACAGCATCAGGTGACACCCAGAAAAATTCCTAATCTGTGAATATTTTTTTTTTGCTCTTTTACATAACAAAAAAGCACTAATATTTAATACGGCATTTCAGGTATTAATTGATTCAGTAGAATCTCAGAATGGCTTGCACGAGAAGAGGCTGCACACTAGAAGAATAATACTGGAGTAACAGGCAGTATTAGAAACAAAATTGTTTGTTGCGCAGACTTGGTTAAAATGAGGGCTTTTATTTTTACAAGAGAAAAAGTATACTCCAGCCACAGATGAGAAGACCTCCAAATCATTTGTGAAAGAAAATGTGTGAAAACATAGTGCTTCTGCCTAAGCCTAGCAGTAATGTTGAAAAAGAAGCCACTGACTCCAAAAGATGTATGCATACTGGTACAGTAATATTTCTTTCAGTTGTCTAGTGGTGCTTGTTGATTTCTGTGTTCCTGAAATGATCAGAAATTCTTGAGAATAGCAGAACGCATTAAATTAAATTTAGTATAATTACATATAACTAATACATCTAGCTTTCTGGGAGCCAAATATATTACAGGTAGTGCCCTCCAGCTGACTTAGTGCAGCAAAGACAATGTTAGTGATAATTAATATACCTCTAACATAGTGTTTTAGCACTTTAAACCATTCTCTGTTTTAAATTTATCTACAACAGCCTAGAGTTTTGATCCCTAAACTGTCTGTAGAGATCCTGCAGCTGGATTTTCAACGTACTGATTTTGGCTCAGTTGCAAATAATAATTTCTGATCAATTATTACATGAAAGTTTCTTATTTCTGGGAGGCAAAAGAAAAAATAGAAATAGGAATTGGGGTTAAAAATGGCAAACAAGGTCAGAAAAGTTTGCCTCACCAGCTGCGTAGCTCTTCACTGTGTAATGTGCTGCTGTCACATGCACTTGCCATTTGTGAAAAGTCAGTTTTTTCCATGAAGAGAGACCAAAAGTCAAATTCCTCATGAAAGAACTCCATAGAAAATGGAAGTGGAGGTGAAGATAAAACACACTCAGCTCAATCTTTCAGAAGGTACATTCTGGTGGTATACTCCAGCATCAAGTCCCACTGCCTGCACAACCAGGTGACAACTGTAGAGCTATGTCACGTCAAAGACTTCACGAACAGTGGGTCAAACCTCTACTTTTTCTTTGAGGTCCTGATCAGAAAATACAGAATTAATCAGAGTTACCGCATTCATTGACATCTGACATGACAAAGTTTCTAGAAAGGAAAAAAAAAATTTAAAGGATAAATCGGTTCTTTGGTAGTGAAGTGGGAATGACGAATTGAGCATAAAGAACCAACTTTTCTGTTGTGGCACAGAAAGCCTGCAGTGACTTTGCTTTTCCCTGTGCTAACTGCACAGCAGCGCGGCGCAGTCGGTCCTTGCTCTCCCACGGCCGCGGCGGGTTCGCACTCGGGCCATCCTCACGCGTGTTCCCACGGCTTGCTTTGGCGGCCGGCGCTGCTCCCGGCGCTGCAAGTGCTGCGCTTCTCCTGCCCGCGATAAGCACTTCGCACGCTCCTTTGCATAATATTTGGATTAGTTTCATCCAAAACTTTGCTTCTTTTTTGTTTTTTTTTTTTTTAAAGCTAAAAATGCAAAGCATACATCCTCTCCTCTGCTTCAAGCACCCGAGTACCACCTGCTCCTTCCACCGGCGGCCAGGACGGGGGAAGAGACGCCGACCCGACCGGCCCTACCTCTCCCGCAAAGCCCGGGGGCGCGGGTTAGCTGCTCCCGCGCCCTCCCATCATTAGAAGGACGGGCCAGCATCAGAAGGCAGGACGGCGTCTCCCGCGGAACGGAGGGAACGATGCTGCGACCGAGACCTGCCCCAGCCCCACGGCCCGCCCCGCCCCGCTGCGCCCGCTCCCGCACCTTCCCTCGGGGGACCGTTTCCTCCGTGTCCCGCGGGGGGGCCGCAGCGGGCGGCAGCCGCCGCTCGGCCCCCGGGAGCGCCGGGGGCGGGGGGGGCTCCGGGGCAGGCGGCGGGGGGCGCGGCGGGGCCGGAGCCCAGCCCGGCGGCGGTACCTGTAGAAGTAGTGCCAGCCGAAGAGGCAGCAGAGGAGGCGGCAGCCGAGCGGCTCGAGGCGGGGCGGGCTGCGCAGCGCCAGCAGCAGCGCGGGCACCAGGAAGGAGGGCAGCTCCTGCAGGAACCAGGCGCAGCGCGCCGGCAGCCGGCCCCGCGGCCGGCACAGCCGCTCCTCGTGCTTCCCGTAGCGGGACGGCACCCGGAGGTACAGCGAGAGCTGCAGCAGCGCCAGGGCGCCCAGCAGCGAGCTGAGGGCCAGCACCAGGCTGGGGAAGCACTGCATGCTCGGGGGCGGGCGGGGGGATACCCAGGCAAGCGGCCCTCGGCCAGCGCCAGCCCCGGCCTTATTAGAGCGGCGGCCGTCACCCCGCCCCGCCGCGCTGCCTCCCATCGCCCGGGCTCGTCAGAGGGCGCAGCCCCTCTTGCCGGCGCGGGCGAGGCGCCCCAGCCCGCCCCGAGGGGAGCTGCCCCCCGCGGGGCCGCGCCCGCCCCTCCCTCGGCCGGCCCGGTCGGGCCCCGCGGCCCGGGGGCGGCCCGGAGGTGCGGGGGTGGCGTTCCCTGCAGGAGGCAATCGCTGCCGGTAAGATGGGAGCAGCGGCGTTCCCTTTCCTCCCGCGCCGCGGGGAGGTGTTGCGGGGCCCGGCTCATCACGGCCTGGCAGTGCCACCTGGCAGTGCCAGAGGGGGGGGTCCCACCGGCAGTCCCAGCCTGGCAGTGCCACCAGCAGTCCCACCCTGGGTCTCTGCATGGCTTCAGGGTCACCAGGCACGAGGCTGATTGCAGGCTGTGAAACGATAACCCAGCCTGTGGTGCTTCTGACACCGCAAATGCCGCGCCGTGGGTCACCTGGTGATCTTTGATGCACTGGCTGAGCAGCCTTGCGGTAGAAGGGAGCGTCGCTCCGTTTGCAGGCAGGCAGAGAGTAAAGGCAGAGAAGTGGTAAAGGCCAGATGAAAATAGACAAATGTAGATGCCCATGGCAGGACCGGGAAAACCCAGTCCAAAACCTACGAGTCTGACAACTCCAACTCATATTTGACATAACCAGAGCATGCTTAAACTTTTTAAGTGCCCCAAGTTTTAGTAAAGGTAGTCCTAATGTAAGTCCTAGCTTTGCGGTATGGCTCAAAAGCCCTTCAGTATCACCCTCATGAAGCAGTTTTGACAACAGTTTGCCTAAAACTACAGTCCAGGAATTAGGTTTTTCTTTACCTATTTCCTCAGGGATCTTCATTTGGTGAGGATTGTCAGCGGGTTGAGTTACTGCAAGAGGGCTAACAGAACGTTAAACCCTGTATTGTTTCTGGCCATTACAGCACATCACCTCAAGACCATGAATCATGGTTGCATCCGTGTCATTTTGCAGCTTCGCTGAGAAAGCAGTTGGGTTCAGCTCTGCAAAGGATTGGACGCCACGCAAAACGCTCCTGTGGAGCAGAGGTGGTAATTGCTTTTTATTCAAGGTCTGGGTGGTGAGTGCACTAATCTAGGATGTGGGACACTTGGGTTCAATTGCCTCCTCTGTTTAAGGGGATTCTCTTTCTGCAGAAGCTGACCAAACCACCAGGCTACAGACTACCCTGTAGTCCAGGAGGCACTTGTTCTGTTATGTTGGCTTTTCTGTGGGGTGTTATTTAAAACAGAGGGGTGGGGCTCTTTCAGCCATGGACAATTTCTCCCTTATCCTTGTAGAGTGTTGTAGTCGGTAGGGTCATGTTCGTCACAGTCAGTGAAACAAGTCAAGGCTTTTCTGGCCTTGGAGATGTGTAGCGTATTATGGCTGTCAGCCGCATGCCAGAGCCCTCTTCCCCCACAGAAGATGCCTCCCAGCCGCCTGCTGGAGACAGCCTCTGGCACACGCCATCTCCGAGCTATGTGTATAAGAGGGCTAGCTGGTCTGGACCAGAACTGTGCCAGGTATGCTAGCCATAAAACAGCATAAATGATGGGAGGCTAGTGGCATAGGCATCTGTGAGAAACGGTTCCTGGCTGTGAACCATCAGCGGAGGACAGTGTCTGTTTCATGAAGCAAATCAAAGCTCAGTGGTTAGTTGGGGATGAGTGTGGGTATCACTTCAAAAGCGTACTTTGGATTAAAACGAAAACTATAAAGGAGGCACAGCATAAGAACTAGAGGGGGCTGTGATCTCAAACACAGCAAAGGTAGCTTCAGGTAGTCCCCTGCTCATCATTCTGGTTGGTTAGATTCAAGATGAAGGGGCCTAGTTCTACCTGTTTACAGGGGAAGACAACCAGGGTGGGAATTCTTCTAATGTTTAAAAAGTGAGCTCACCACATAGAAACCATTTCCAGCCCATGGAGAGAAGGAGGCACTTCTAAGGTGAGATTCAACTCACCCAAAGAGTTAATAAAAAAGATAAATGAATCATAACATAGAAAAGCTTGTTTCTCACTGTTGGCTCTAAAAGATGTCTAGACAAATGTGTCAGGAGGACTAAATCCCAGTCTTGCTCTATAATTTACAGCTCTGAAGTAATTTCTGTGGACAGACACTCCTCTAAGTTAAGTACCGCGGTGTTTATGTTCGTTGCTGGAAGCAAAGGCTACATGATTATTCATCACATTCAACTGCTGGACAAATCTTCCTCTGAGAATTCCTTCTTCTTGCCGAAGTACCACTTCAGGGGTTGTGATGAGAAAGGTAAAAGCAGTGCTGCAGAAGCATTCTTTGTATACATCAGTGGGTTTTGAGAAGGCAGCAAGGTGCAGTGCTGAAAGTGTGTATAGGGTCACCAAAACTTTACTTTAAACCAAACTTTATTTTTCCCACAGGTGCATATGTGGATATTCGTTTCACAAGCCCAAAGGAGCACCAGGCAGTAATGAATCTAGCCCTAAAATTATCTGAAGCCAGCATGATCAAGCTACAAAACACAGACCATTTAATTCAGACTTTTTCTCCTCCAGAAAATTACAGATATTCTGAATGGTTTTTTATGTCTCAATAGTAAATAATTCAGTGGGAATATTTGTCAGAAAAAAAGTACTTCAACAGTAAAGTGTTTGGAGGCTTGCTGAATTTGAAGGGAAACTGGAAAGAAGTACAGTCTAAGCCCTGTTTGCGTATCTGATAAAACTTCAGAACTCTTGGCTTATTTTATCTTTGAAGAGAAAAATCCAGCTCTTCTGAAGAACTGAATTTTACAAAATGTACAGGAGGTACAAAATGAGGTAGGTCTGAGGTACGAATTTATAAATAGGAATCATCTGGAGAAAAACCATGGGTTGTTTATAAATCTAGAGGTGTGTGGATTTAAGAGGCTTTTCTCAAGAAAATTATAGATGGAAATCAAGGTAGTTTTGTACTACTGCAGGTCTCTTCCCTGAGTTCAGGAGGTAGCCAGGAATTGGGATGGCCCAGTGCAGAATCCCAGAATGGCTGGAGTGTTGTGTCCCAAAAGCACAGCCTGCTTTCTTCTGATACACCTGTGCCCGCTCTGATCCCATGGTATGCGTCCCTGCTCTGGTAGCTCTGGGCGAGAACAGAATGGTTCTGTTTGATTGCCTTTCTGCACTCCAGAGACGTTTCTTACCTGAGAGAGCTCCTATAAACTAGAATCAGAGCACAGTGAAAATAAGAAGTGGTCTGTCACTTTTACCAAAAGGACCTAGAGCTTTGGTCTAGAGAGTACCATTAGGTATGCAGTCCTTGCAGTTGCTCATGTATAATCTTTAGGAAGGGCTACAGGATTAAGTTCTGAATGAGAACACTCAGTAAGATGAACGGTTGCGTAAGGTAGTTCTTTACATCTCCCAGAAGTTATATGTGCACTGGTGCAATTTTGAACAAGTATCTTTCCAGTGCTGACATGAATGTAGCTAGGCTGAAGTTAAGAAATATTGGGAGCCACCAGCTGCTGTTGACAAGTTGTTTTACATCATATGTATCCTGTGCTGAATAAGAAACTGTTCATTTCTCCATGGTTCTTTCCCTGTTGTGATACGCTCATATAATTTTTCATGCTGCAAGAGCACAGGGTTAGTAATTCAATATGGACATTTCCCTCTCAGTCACAAGTAGTCTTTTCCTGCTTAGCAGGAATTGTCATCTACTGACATAAGAAGCTGCATGACTGTCACCTTGCATCACACGTTAGATAAAGCAGGTACAATTTAAAACATTTTAAAAAAAGATAAAATTCTTGTCATTTTCCTTCAAAGATGTTGGTGCATAGGAAGAGTAGGAACCAAACAACATGTGGCTAGTAAAAGTACATTTCTAAAGGCCTCTTCTGTGACCTGTGCAAGCAACTGTATAAAAGGAAGTAGGACTGCAGAAGCGTGCATTAACTTGGCTTGTGAAATTTAATAAATAAGCTACTGCTGTTGTTTGTACCCCTAACACTGATGGATGTGTGAGAATAGGTTTTGAGGAAGACAGGGCAGATTACTCCAGCGTGTATGAAGAAGGAGGAGTAAATCTCTTGCAGGAATAACTTTAACCTAGTGCACACAGAGTTTTGCAGCAAGTTATTTTTAATAGTATGTTCGCATCATTACTGAGATGAATATAAGAACTATGACAAACAAAAGCCCACAAAAAATAGGGAGAGGCTTAATATTTTAAGGCTAGCTTTCCTTTTACTTCAGATTTTTTTGAACAGCATCTATATAAATCAGCCACGAGATCAGAATCTGAACCCCGGTTCTCTCCTTTAATTCATCCTTTTTTATCTAGTGACATTCTGGCTGTGTTGTCTGGTTTTCATATTCTGATCCCTGAGAACGCAGTTCTTTCAACAGAGAAGGAAGATACCTTTACACCCACGCTGCCCCACCTATTCCAGTTTGTTAGCACTAAAACATCCTAGCCACTGAGTGTTACAAGAAGATGAGGAAACAGACTCAAGTTGTGTGGCTCATTGAAGCTGAGCCAGAGAATCACAGAATGAAAAGCAGGGGGAGCTTGAGGAGCACAAGAGAATCTTCCTCATCTGGTGTCTGGTGTAAAGCACTGAGTCCCCACAGCACAGAACTGCAGTTTCTTTGCTCACCAGAAGCTGGGACATTGTCGCTGCAGGTAGTCTCTCCTGGCAAATTAGCTATAAACTCTAACATGTTTCTCCTGATCATTGTAAACCACATATTTTCAAAGACCTCCTGCTTGGCATGTCCCAGGTGGGAAGGCCACCTCCTGAAAAATTTAATGTGAATGCTCCAAAGCTTTGGGGTGCTAGGGCAGCTCAAAGAAAATGTCACTATTTTTTTAACGTGGCTAGTGACTTTCTTTTCAGAAACAGTTGAATTGTGGCTGACCTTTTCCAAAAACTTTGAGCAGGGACAGAACTTGGAAAACTACAGACTCTATTTAGTATTGTAATAATGCAATATTATGATTGCAATTTTTGACCTGGCAAAATTACAAGCGACGTAAGATGGGGCCTAGCAATAGGAAATGCCAGGCGTCGCTGATGATTTTTGGTATTTTTTCCCCACTATCTGCTGTGTATGGAAGTAACAAATGGGGTAGAGCAGCCCCCATGCTGCAGTGTTTCCCTGCCTGAATCCCAGCAGCAGGGGTTGCCACTGTACCACTGTTGTTGCCCGCCCAGCCTATGACTCAGTGGTGTGGGTGGTCTGAGCCAGCAGTGCATGCACCCTGAGGAAACTCCGGCTATGCTGGATTGCAGGGCAGATGCCTTCCCTGGAGGACCTAGGCCCTCCCCTGTGAAAATCAGGGACCTGCCTGGAGTGTGCCACAGCTTCCAGCTGATGCAACTGGGTTTCTCCTCCATGGAAACGGTGAGTCCAGGAAGGGGACAGGACCTGGACACAATAGGGCTGGCATCCATATACAGAGTGGGCTGGGCAGTAAATTCTGAGTACCCAGGTCCTGCAGATACATATTTACCTGTGTAGGGTCTGTTTCCAACCATGTAAATTAGTGAGGTCTTGGGTTCTGAGTTCTTATGATGGTTAGCAAGTTCAGAAACAGGAAATTTTATTAACACTCTAGGTCTGTACCTTGCTAGACAGCTAGAAATTGTATTATGTGACTGGGAGGCATGGGGAGTTTTCTCACCAATAAGCACCCACCTTTCTAGCTGGCTGTGCTGTTTCATTCTGCCTGTTTGCTCTGCACTGAGGCAGCAGTCCCACTTTGGCTTCTCTGAGCCCCTCCAGTATCCAAATTACCTCCTGAAGGCTCTCCATATCTAAGGAGACTCCAGAGGTGGAGCAATCCTTAGATGCTAGAAAACCATAGGTAGTCTGTGACAAACCAGGATAGCCCAAGCCTTTACTCACAGAAAGATGGAATGGGCTGCTTGAGGTAATTCAGTGTGATGCACAAGACCATTGTCATTAATATCTCTATATGATCATCTGTTTGTATTATATAGTACCTTGAACCCTCAGAACTGTGACAGCACAGCAGTATTAACGTTCCGCCTGTCAGTACTTTATGGCAAGTCAGCTCTAAATTGGTCTTTTGCAGCAAAGAAGGCTGATGTTACTCTGGGCTGCATTAGGGGGACTGTTGCCAGCAGGTGGAAGGAGGTGCTCCTTCCCCTCTACTCAGCACTGGTGAGGCCACATCTGGAGTGCTGTGGCCAGGTCTGGGCTCCCCAGTGTCACAGAGAGATGGGGTTACTGGAGAGAGTCCAGCAAAGGGCCACAAAGATGATTAAGGGACCGGAGCACCTGTTCTATGAGGAAAGGCCAAGAGAGCTGGGACTGTTCAGCCTGGAGAAGAGAAGGCTCAGGGCAGATCTCATCAATGCATATAATATCTGAAGGATATTATAGTAGCTTATTAGAAGTAAAAGAGATGGAGCCAGGTACTTTTCAGTTGTGCCCAGTGACAGGAGTGGAGGCAATGGGCAAAAACTGAAACATGGGAGGCTCCATCTGAACATCAGGAAACACTTTTGTTGTGAGGGTGACCAAGCACTGGCACAGCTTACCCAGAAAGGTTGTGGAGATATCTGTCCTTGGAGATATTCAAAAGCTATCTGGACATGGTCCTGGGCAGCCTGCTCTAGGTGATCCTGCCTGAGCAAGGCAGTTGGATCAGACGACCTCCACAGGTCCCTTCCAACCTCAGCCATTCTGTGATTCTGTTAAATTCTGTGGCAATTTATTTTAAACTGAGGTAAGAAAGTTACTACGTGGACCATTTACTGTTTAAATCTTGCTAACACATTTATTTCAGTGGATGGATTCTCTGCCAGAATTACAAAACTTGAATGAAGCTAACGTCTACATGTAATCTTTTGATCCTAATATTTAGGGCATTATGACAAGCCTCAATTAAAGTAAAAGTTGCAGTAAAATTAAGATAATGCTGTATCACTAAGTTGTTCAGTTTGGGTGAGTGTGTAGGCCTCATCTAAATCAGGACTGAAACAGCCATTAGTGAAGCAGCTGAGAATAGTGGCATGTGAATTGCAATCTCAAAGTATAGCTGAGCATGACCTGTCCTATTGAGAGGAATGGAACAGGTCATATCTTTCAGTTATGATACCCCAGGGAGTCTGCAGGCTCCTGAACCTATTTTGCATGCAAGCTGTCTACAGGGAACAGACCCATGCCAACACTAACTGCCAAAGGGTGCAGTATAATCCCATCTAAGGGTTATTTGGTTTAGGCCAAAACTGTGCCAAGGATCATTCTAGCAATCAATCAGTTGCCCTCTAGTGCCATTCGTGGCATTGTCCAATTCAGCACAATAGATGCAGCCAAAGGTTGCCAGAATGTATTTATTTTTAATGAAAGACTACATGCCTCTACACCAGTCGGAAGCCATTAGCAGTTTCTAAAACAAATTTGATAGTCACAAAATCAACATGTTGTTGTTTGTTATGTTTTTAAAGAGGTGGGACAATTGGCCATTTAGTAAGTCAAATCAGCAGAGTGCAAATAGTGAAAGAGAAATTTCTCCTTGAACCATGTATCTGAGTGAGAAGAGTAATTATGGGTGTCTGTCATTCCAGCCTCCACTTCTGCAGAGCCCCCGAGGCCCCATCTGTTAAGGTGACTCTGGGAACCTGGATAGCCTCCCTTCTGCCTGGCAGGATAGCTCCTTGCTGATTTTTGGCTAATCATGTTTTGCAAGTTTGTTTTTCACAAGTTATGTAAGATCAGCACCATGCTTATTTCTCTAAAGCAAATGTAAACAACCATTTCAAATAAATTTGCTTTCTCTTGGTGAGACCTAATGGAATGCCTTGTAAGACGAGGACCTTTGTTTACTGACTTTGCATTAAACAGAGCAGAGTTCTGCTTTCACCTTCTCAACTCTTTCCACCCTCCTGAGTTACTTTGGGTACTTTTAAATCCATATGGTATTTACAAGTGATGGTGCCAGTTAGAAGGGGAATTCTGTTTCCAAACCTGCCATTGATGTTGTTATAAAGAAAGTTTCCAAAAGTGCTGAAATGAGCAATAAAATTACTCCAGGACTGAAAAAAATCATACAGCAATATTTTAAAATTACTTGTTCTTTAAGATTGAGAGGTGACTTTGCACATGTGAAAGTACCTTCACTGAGGGAAAATACTTGGTGCTGAATGACTCTTTAGCTTATCAGAAAAATGTGTAACAGAACCCGGTATCTGGAATTTTAAAAAAGCCAACTTCAATTTAAAAAAATCATATACTGAAAGGCTGGAGGTGACTATCATAGAATAAACTCCCAAAGAGAGGCAGTTGATTCTCCATGGCTTAATGCTTTCCAAGTAAGGCTGGCTGCATTTCTGGAAGGTATGCTTCCAGGGAATATAATTACTGAGGTCAGTACATGAGTACTTGGATAAAATGAAGTGGCCTCTGTTAGGTACTCAGGTAAGGTGAATTAAGTTCCTTCTGGCCTTAAAATGAGTGAGTCTATGAGAAGCAAGAAGAAGCCATTGCTGGATCTATTAAATTCACTTCTGTTCTGATTGTAAGCATGAGCTTATGAAGATTTACTGCCCATACCAGAAACATTGTTTACTTCTTTGGCTATTCAAGGTCATGATACAGCCTCGAAATAAAGTGTTCTCCAGAACAGTATGACATGCTAACAATACCCAGCCACCTCCACCTGTCGTATGGACCATGGATGAGTTTCTCCAGCAGAAGCCAGGGAAAGTAAATAGAGGCACAAAGCCACCAAATCAACTACCGAAACATACACTTACCAGCCCAGCCTCTAGAGTTCAGCTTTTCACATCCTGCATTGAACAGTTCAACTAGATTTGCAGCAACAGTAAAGATCATATGATACTAGATTATCTAAGAAATTTTATGTGATCAAATAATCAGGTGGATTGTTGCGTGCTTATGGCTATATATCTACTTGTAAATAACTGATTTCATTTGAATAGGGCAGTGGTGACAGTACAGATTGCACAATGTAGAGGCTGGAAAAACCGTCTCCTTTGACTTGGTCTGCTAGAAGCTGATATTCTCGATTATACCACTTAAATGTTTCTTGGTGTATTTTGTTATCCTCACAGTTTGTTTTAATTTTGGCTCATTTACTATTTGGCACTGATCTAGTAACAGGACACCCCATGTTGCTGTGCTTTGACTTCTAAAAGCCTAGCTGGAGAATCAATGTTTGCCAATTTCTACTAACTTTCACTTCTTCCAATATAATAAGCAGTGGATAGACAAGTATCATGCAGAATGAGAATCGGTTGTGTCTGGCAGTCACACCAAGTATCTGGGTAACACTCCATCTGGATAATAAAAGGCACCCAGATCCTTGTGTTACCTTTATATAAAATCTGCAAAAAGCAGTTAGATTTCTGTCATTACAGCTAAAGATTTACAGTCCAGCATCTGAAATGCCAGCAAGAACTGGAGGGGAGACACAAGGAAGGTTGGTCATGGATTGAGCAGAAAGTAGTGGCTGCTAGATCTGCAAGGGGTAAATGTGAGGAAAGAAAGGTGTGTGACATGGAGGCAAAGCATCCGTGTACTGAACATATGATTAAATATGTTTGTGGATTCAAGTAGAACATTTGAAGTACCTGGTATGAAGTGCTCGGTATAGCGTTACCAGGTGATGTGGTGTAGCCGAAAGGACCATTTTCTGACCTGTAAGCTACACCAAACACTATCGCTCTTTTTTACATCCATGTGTGTGATTTTCATATTTTAATCAGCATAGCATCTTTTTAAACATGCATTTAATCTGTTTGCTATGTGCCTCCTCCCCACCCCTGTAAATTCACTGTAAATTCATTAAGATTACTTGGAAAGACTCCTCTTGACTTCAGAAAGGTTAGATATGGCCTTTTCTTAGATTTCAAGGGAATATTATACTAGTCATTTTTTTTTGTGTTAATCAGTACCATTCGAGAGGAGACCCTGGGGACACGTATTTTCTCACATTGTTTCTTCAGACTTTGCTGTTTTCCTAAGTATATGCTTGAGCAGACAATAGAAGTTTAGCAAGAGAAAAAATGGTTCAATATTTTACCCAGCCCTTGGGAGATCTACATTCCCTTCTCAGATCTGCCAGAATCTCCCCAGGTAGTTTTGAGCAAGTTATTAAATCGCTTTTTCCCTCAGTCCCTGGTTTGTGAAACAGCAGTTATAGCACTCTATTTGTAAGAAGGCTGGTGTGTTCAGGACTGTGAGTTTCTTGAACACTACAATACTATGAGCTACTTGCTTAAAATAGACCACAAGGAACCCAAACGAAGGAAGGGTGCATCACCAAACCTGCAGGACCTTGTCGTTAGCAGCAGTGCTTCATGGCACAGCCTATACGTGTGCCTTGGTGCACAAAGCAAGCTGTACCGGTGATGAAGCATTTCTGACTTCACAGTCTGTGGGGCTGACATATTCCTGGCACAACCTTAAGCGACATGGGCCACAATGATTTTATGACTCTGCTATTGAAACGTAATCCTTTTATTTTACCCCTGGCAGTATTCTTTTAGGAATAGTTTGTCATTGTTCTTACTTATGTTGTAAGCCGCTTTGGTTGTTCTTCTATTTCAGCATTTGCCTTTCGTGTGCTTGCAAGCCTGGTATATGAGTAGTGGTAATGGAGGGGCCATAATATGGTTTACCTCTGTTTTGGCAGGTTGTGCTGACTGTCATACAGGAAGTAGAAATCTCTACATTCAGTACTTCAGGCGTGTGATTGCTTTCTGGTTGCTCACTTTCTGGAGCTGCTGATCATGCCTGTCTAAAGGATTGGCTGTAGCTAAGGGGTGTGTCAAGCTTACACTGACTGTATCGATTGTTGTTTTGTTTGATGTGCTTCTGGTGTGTCTCGTGAGAGTGGCCAGAGACACCATCCATCCTGGTGTACATTTGGGAACCACAAACTGCTCCAGCTCTTGCAGGAGCACTTTTACCCCACAGTGATATCCTATAATCCCTGCAACCATGCTGCAGAGCCCTGGGTAAGGTTCGCTGCCCGATTCCTTCCAACTCCCAAAGACTTGCAGCAAAAGTGGGATAAGTGGAAATGAACAGCAGGGATCCTGGCGTAGTAGCTTTAAAGTCACATTTCCCCCTGTAAGAAGATTTCCTCCCATGTGAAAAGGGGTTGCCAACAGCCATCCCCAGAGGCTTGTTTTAGCTTGAACACCTGAGCACAGCAGGGAGGCCCTTCCTCCCCAGCCTCCTCTTGGGTCACAGTGGCGAGATCTGTGGCTTTCCTCCATCATCTCCCTATCAGCTGCACTCTCCCTCACAGTGAGCTTACAAGCCTGGTCCAAAACCAACACAACTCAACAGCACACTGAGACTTGGCATGGGCTGGGGGAAAAGAAGGGCACATGACCTCTTCCTGGGGGTTTTCTGGCAACGTTTTCTTTAAGTTGTATCTCCTCCATGGTTGGAGACAGGGACTTGCTGTTTGGGAGTACTTGAACCTAGGCTCTGTTTCAGAAATGTGGCATTTGCCATTTACTTGAAGATCCACATACGTTTGTTCAAGTTAGAATTATTATCAGCTAGAGCTAAAGTAAAAATTTATGACTTTTATTAAGAAAATTAGAATAAGATCAACATGATTCTGGCAGAATTAGAGGACAACTAGAGCTGAAATACTGACCTACATAAAGGAAAAGAACAAACCGAGAACATGTTCTCTTGGTGTCAGTGAGAGGAGAGATGCAAACTTAGAAGTTCTATATACTGGTAAGCATACAGAACTCATACACTCTTAAAGCTTAGCAAATGTCTACTTACAGCTTTATAGCAACTCTAAAAATATCTAATTGTAATAACAAGTGGAATATGAATTCAATTGGACTAAAATTAAATTTCTAAAACTAGAAAGAGCATTTAAACTAGTGCATACCCAGGAACAATTTGGGGCAAATTTTAATTTCTCGTAGGAAAACATTCTGAGTTCCTGTATTATATATATTGAAATAGTATGTATTTTTACAAATACGCAGGCAATTCAACATATATGAAATCGTAAATAGATGTTTCTACATTATGCTTTTAATATAAATCTCATCAGTCCCATTGAACTTATCTAACTGTTTACTGTTATCAAGCGAGTGACTGGCTGGCCTGTGGACTTGGTGTATTGACTCGGTATGAACCCACGTCTTCTCCTTGCTGTAAGACGGAACTAGATACAAAAATGTCCACTTTTCTTGGACAAGCACAGACTGGAGGTTCAGTCACCAGCCAACCGTCTGACTACATATGTCAGCTGTAGTGTAGTTAATGCCCATGGCTAATAGATAACTTCTGGTCGCATTAAGAACTGAATGAGGACTGATCTGCATGCAGGATTGAATACGAACTGGAACCAGTTCCTTACTCTCGAATTAAAAGTCTGTGATTGGAAGCCTTTGGGAAGAAAATCTGATTTAAACATCACAGTCTAACTTGAACACAGAAAAAGACAAATGTTTTCATGTGGAACTAACAGAGCTGCTGCAAAGGCAATTGGCACAATTAGGATCTGCGGAGCCGCAGTAACTGGACATGCCGTTGTTGCCTGAGTGGATGGAACCAGCGTTACAAGTGGCAAGTTGCTTTCGGTGTGGCGGATGGAGGCACCCACGCTGCTGTCACGCACTGTAGGTGTTTGGGAAACCCCATGAGAAGGGTGAGAAAGATCCTACTTAATTGTCAGGCATGGGATGGAGGCTGTTCGGCCATTTGGTAGACATCAAGTATATTCAGCCTGCTGGGAGGGACTAGGCCACTCTCATTACAGACAGGTGTTTGGAGAATTAGCTGGCAAATTTTAAAAAGTTTATAAAGAGCATACAAGTCATCTGAATTGTGAAACTGGGACACATTTCATGATATTTCAGTGGGGATTGGCACCAGGATAAAACGCTGCCAAGTGAAAACATGGAGGTTTTTTCTCTGTTTAACAAACTACTTTTAAGAATTTTCTATGAGGGAAAAGACATTCGTTTTCCCTTCACCTCATCATCAGAAAGGCTGGTATCTTCTCAGAATTTAGTTTTGCATGATTTTACTTTAAATTACCATATATTAACTGAAATATTTTGGTTTTCCTAAAACTGGAGGGTGATGTATTATTTTTCCCATATGAGTGATGTCCCCAAAAATGCTGAACATTTCACCTATTCTTTTAATCAGTCTTTGCTGAATACTAAGCAGGGAAAACATAGAAAGGAAGAAAATAGGGAAGTGTCAGCAATATTAAGCAGAGGCATTATTATTGGCACTGCTTATAATGGCTTCTGCAAAAGTGGAAACAAGCTGGGTCTATCTATCCCTTTTTCCACTCTGCTTATTTTATTTTTTTATTTTATCTTATTTTATTTTGGCAAATTAGTTTTCTTCATCTATGCTATATTATGAACATTTGAATGGAGAAGAGAGACTGCGGAAACATTATAGGCAACTAAAAAGGAACAGAGTAATAACTGTAGATTGTTTTTTCCTGTAGGAAAAAAAACCTTCTCCTGATATTGTCCCTTTTTTTTCCAAATTAACCCATCTTTCTTCTCAAAATAATTGGAAATAACTTTGCCACTTTGTTAGGAGTTGAAAGCAAAATCTCTAAAAACGTCATGCTGATGTATATCCAAGCTTGAGCAACTGCTGCTGCAATTATTCCTGCTTCTGCCATCCCACAAGGCCTTAGCTCGTACTAGGCTTGGCCTGCCTAATCACATTGTTCTGGCACAGCCTGGGCTGAACGTCCCACTTTTCTCTGAACGTTGTTGGCATATGCCAGAGAGCTCATGGAGGAACTTATGGAAGATCAGACTCTATCATAACAACTTGTTGAGGGGCCTTTCCATGGAGATATGCCTCCCCATTTGGCTTCTTCCCAGCAATCACAGAATGCTAAAATATATCAAGAGCAGTAAGCCATATGTGGGGAAAAAACCACTCCTGAAATGCACCAGGTGTTATGATAAAACCAGTGAATTACATTAGATCTGTACAAAAAAATAAGGATAATGTAATCTAATCTAATCATAATCATCAGAACATCTTCAGTAGGACTCATCTGACAAAAGAGTGTTAAATTAGGGCACATAACAATGGTACAAGAAGTTTGCCAGGAGGTTTAACTGGAAAAATGCCTTTCCATTTTCAGGCACTCTCCACAAAGGCAAGAGCAAAAAGAAATTACATTCCAAAACTGAAAAAAATTAAGGGAAAATAGCATTTTATCTATGCTGGCAGTTGGCTAACATTATTATGCCATGTAGCTATGTGGCTTCTCTGTTCTGGTAACCCCTGCCTGGGCATGGCCCATGTAGAAATGCTTGTTGATCTCATGAATCATTCCCAGGAGATGGCAAACATGACTAAAAGACTGGAAGGCAAGACGCACACTACAGGATGAGAACCAAAAGAACTGGAGGATGATTGAAAAGCTGTCAAGAGAATATCTATGCAGTGACTATGCAAGGAAAAGGACATGAAGGAAATATGCAGAACATGATCACAGCACCCTTTTGCCTCTGTTCCTCTCCCCATAGCTGCTGCTTCTGTGCAGGCAATCCCTTGCAGTCCTGCGCAGGGCTGTGGGGGGAGACCGTTGTCTCTCTGGTCCCAGCGCCAAGACAAGGAGACCAGTAATGGTCCCACCTGGCGTATACCTTCCATTCTCCATTACACACGTACCATGGCACTTTAATAAGCTATGCAATGGTTTGCTTGGCTCAGGGTTGACATTGTCTTGCTATTTATGAAATCAATAAAAGCTTTTTGTTTATTGAGCATATGTTGTTGGTTAAAGGTTTATTGAAGCACACTCGTCCTTCATAAAACATGTGGATGTCTTTTGGGATGGACAGTCAAATTTTGAATGTCACAAGAGGTCATATTGAATTACAAATACCATAGCATATTAACAACACATGTACAGCAGCTTCAAAATTGATAATGTGCCATAACAATCTATTAAAGTTCATAAAAAGGGTTGGAGGCTTTTTGTGAATTGATGCATGGAGAAGTAGCGGGGCACATCTAATAACCCTGCGCCCTGCTTTTGAAGATAAAAGTGTTTCCACACACTTGCCCAACTGAGGCACTGAGCAGTCACCTCTCCTTCTCTAGTCTGCTAGGAAGAGCTTTCTGCTATTCTGCCACCCACTGAGTAGGCATTTGCCTTTAGAAACTTCTGAAACACAATATGCGTTGGTAACACAAGGCAGAAATTTCTCAAAGGCTTCAAGCCATGTCCTGACATTTTTCCAGTTTTCTTTCCCTCTTCCAGAATTCATGGTCATTCTTCAGACATTGGTACTGTAGCTCAGAAGACATTTTTCTCAGATTTCCACTTACTGAAAAACCTATCACCCTGAGAGCAGATAAAATCGGATTTCTCAAAATAACAGTACTATTAACATCCATTTAATGAGGCTGTGGAAAGTGGGGGATGCAATATTTATGCAACCAAACTAGTGTTTTGAAACATCTTGGCATCAGAGACTATTCCAGTACTTTGTAGACCATGTAGCTTAAAGCAAATCAGGGAGAGAAATATGCAAACATGTTTTCAGGTTCAGTTCAGCATTTCGACAAAAGAGAAGCAAATGAAGAGAAAAAATTAGTTATCATAAGTCAATTATACATTTCAAAACATTTTCATTTAAAGCATGAAAAAATAGTATCAATACTACAGATGCTTAAATCTACAAAGCATAAGCTAATATATCATTCAAATTTTATAAAAAAACTATTTTGCCTAGTTTTTGTTTTGTTTTGTTGAAAAAGAAAACACACTAATCAATTGTTTGTATAGCTCTATTTGAGGCTGGCTGCCGTATGACATTTCCTGTTCTGTTTGTTTCCATTTTAACGTCTCTTTCATACTTTTGTGCACTCCATCTTACTAGCTCCATCTCATTCTGCACCTTTCCTTTTAGATAAAAAAATTGCATTTTTTTACTTACTTTGAATCCAGCAGTGAAAGATGATAAGAAGAAGATATTTTATACAGATATGTGTGTGTGTTTGCTTGGACAGCAGAGATAACATTCTCAGCTATGTTCTTTAACAACACTTTTTGACTCAGAATTCTGTGTTAAAAAGGAGCATAAAAGTTGGCATTGAATATTAATTCTACATTACCAAAAGCAAGTTTAAAAACACAGCAGCCTATTCTATAATACATTACTGTATCGAATAACTTCAGCCAATGTGGGTTAGTGATTTTATGTTATAAGCTTTTGACATGTCAAAAAGTACACTAGACATATTAGAGATAAATATATTGCCATTGATTTATTAATTTTAAAATGTGGATCTGTTGGCAAATGATCATTTTCTCTCTCTTGGTGCAAAACTTAATAAGAATAAATTGTAGTAGATCTAAGCACCTTCTGTGTTTTGTTTGTTAGCACAATTACATTCAAAGCTTTGTCTTAATTTCCTAAAGACCAAGTTATACATGTCTTCAGCCATGATGTCACTGAATTTCCATTTCTGTCAGTAGCACAATCAATTGAAACATCACCACATTCTTGCATTCTTCTTTGTGGAAGAAAGAAAAGCAGGTTTAGCAGTAAAGCAGCAGAAAGTGTCACAAGATAATAAGAGGTGGCTGAAAACCAGGACTGACATTGTGCCAAAAAAGTAATCT
Source organism: Phalacrocorax aristotelis (assembly GCF_949628215.1). NCBI lineage: Eukaryota > Metazoa > Chordata > Aves > Suliformes > Phalacrocoracidae > Phalacrocorax > Phalacrocorax aristotelis. The sequence goes on along the minus strand of NC_134278.1, from coordinate 119,389,747 downwards.
AAATTGGTTTTATTTCAAATTTCAAATATGTTTTAAATTTAATTGCAATCTCAGGGCAGAATTTCTTTGCTTTATGTAACAGTGGCTAGTAACAGTGAGTTTTAGTTTGGAAAAGTAAACTTGAGTTTACCTTGGGTACTGCCAGTATGGACTGAATAGGGTTTTCTTTTGTATTTTTCCACGCTCTTCGCTCGTTTGAAATGTGTCAAAGAACTTGCCATTTCTTGAGAGACTGGCATCTGATGGCCACTGTTACAAGTCAAATGTTAAAGAAACTCCTCCTCCACATAGAAGTTTAATTTTTCTAATTGCAGTAATTTCCGTGATGTGTATGGTAGGATGCTCAAGTAAGGTTTGGAAAGACTTCCTAGCTCTAGCAGATGTTAAACATAGGGAGACTTTACATCTTTTGTTTGTTTCTGAAATTACAGTGCTTTAAAAATTATTTTCTTCTGGATTCTTAGAAAACTCTGAGAAAGTCTGACCTGAGTCCAGCAGGGATACCTGTGTGGGAGGAGGCATTGGCGTACACGGGCTTTGTATTCCTGTTGCCTGGAGCAGTGACTCACAAAATACAGGTACAACATGCATCTCCTGTGGAAACCCTGCTGACTCCCTCCCTGCAAGCCCCTGTGTGGGTGGCCTTGCCAGTGGGCTCCAGGGCTGCCCAGGGCTGAGGTGCGGGGACAGGCATGGGATAAAGGTGTGACCACAGCCCTCCCTGCTGACTGGAGGCCCTTGGATTGGGGGCACCCTGGCAGCCAAGCTGACATAGATCCACATGGCTTTATCTCCCTTTGATGAGAATATTTTAAAGTAGATATTCCTTCCCATGTCAGAAGGAAACAGGCTCCCCCCCAAAAGAAAATTAATTGCCTGTTTCTGGTCATTACTATTAAAGATGTTGAAAGTTGTGTGGGAAGGCAACATGCCATAGTCCCACCGAATGCCAGTGAGAAGTGGGTACCTAACCATTCGAGGTGCTTTGGAAAATCCCAGACAATTACGAAATCAAGTGACACTCAACTGTCATCACACATTCCAGTGAAGGCTGTGTGTCTCTCATTTGCAGGCTCCAGACTGTCTTTAACAATTTGTGTCTCTCTTTTTATCATGGGAACAGTGCTGCTTCAAGGATCAACAACATGTTCCTGGTGCATTACAAAGTAAACCCCTTGCTGCTCTGAAAACGCCTGTGGCCTGCAATGTAGGGACAACAGATCCCACTGAAGATAGGTTCATACGCAGCTCAGGGTGTCAAAATGGTTCTCAAGGACTGGGTTTCCTGTCCAAGCTTTTGCTATATTCCCTGGTTTGCATTTTGCCACTCATTTTTTCCATTCTTCTGCTGCTAGCTATTTTTCATGAATATCTGGTCAGCAGGAACCTACCCTGCTTCAACTTTACAAGAATTTTGACAATTGAAATTCACCCCATCATGTGTTTCAAAGCAAATCTCAACAATTCTTCATCTATTCCTAGCTGTGAATTGCCCAGACATCTGAACCAAATTATGGCTTCAGCTGGCAAGAACAGGAATTTGCGCTTCCAAAGAGTTTGTTTCATCCATGCAATATTTTTAAATGCAAGTTTGAAGACCAGATTGGTAAGAGCTCTTTGTTATCACTTATTGACGACAAAAGACTGTGATTTCATCCACTATTTTCAAAACAGATGGAAAATTAATTTCCCTGAAATTTCTTTTTTTTTAACAGGAATGTATCAATTCTGATGCAAAATTTCAAAAGAGTAATAGTGGAATGACTTAAAATGAAAAAAGGACTTCGCAGCCCAACTCTCTCGATTTATTTTCAGCCTTCTCATTTCCATTTCATTGTTACATTTCAATTTTTTTAACATCAGAAATGCTGTTATAAGGTGGTTTCTATGTCTTTGGATACACTTTTCTCTTTCTTTCCAAATTTTTATTCTAGATTTTGTTTATTCATTTAAATTTTGACTTTTCATCCTGAATTAGAATGAAAACAAGATTCAAAATGCAAGAATTTGCCTTGGGATTGAATTACTTTCTTTCACCAGCTCAGAATTTGATCACAGCTGAATCATCCCGGTAACAGGCCTTGTATCACACATCAGATTCCAAAGAACTGACTGCAGTTCATCTCCATCTCCAGACAGATGCACTATCTTCATCTCATGCTGTCTGAACCGGGGTTGGTACCCATCTGCCACAGTGAGGAACTTTTAGTGACGGCCTGCATGCCTCTAGGCAGATGGAGTGCAGTTATAGCTCATCACCAGTTTCAGCTCTAGGGCATCTTCTGCCAGCCTTTCCTTAGGATGTGAAACCCCATATTCAAGCTCTCCCAAGTACTGAAAGTAGTGGCACATGTCACGCAGTGCCTTTCTTGCCTAGTCTCATTTCTTGGAGATCCACCTATGCATGGGAACTCACATCTCATCCCTTATTTCCTCCAGGATAACAGAGTGAAAAAGGATGCAAGGCAGTGCAAGCCGCTTTACTATCCCAGGAAATTATACACAAAAGTATCCTGAGCTGTGATGTCCCCACAGCAGGTCTCACCCTTGCCTGTAAGTCTGAGACAGCAGACACAGCAAGAGCTGTGATGGAGACCTCACTGTACTGTAAAGCCCCACTTCCATGCCCTGTGGATACACGCAAGCTCACTGAAAAGTAAACACAGTTCTGCAATGACTATTCAGACCCTCAGGGTCTGTGTCCTGCATCTCTTTTTTATTGGCATCTCAGTGTCTCAGTAGCTTGTCCTGGGTTCCCACAGAAGAGTTCATGTCTTGCTCAAATGCCATGCTTTGTGACAGCAAACAACGCTTAACAACACCTTGTAAAGTCTTTGGAAGCAGTACTGTCTGATACACCTCATTAGCTGTCCTGACAGCTGCAGCCTCAGGAAGGCACTTGATCCAGCTGCCACAATGTAAACAGAGCAGGGGCTGCCACAGTGTGCAGCCAAAGTGAGATGGCTTTGCTGGGAGGGCCACCCATGCCCAGAGGCGGAGTAACATGAGCATCAGCATTTCTTAGCTCTTTGCCCTCTCCAAGTCAGGACATCGTTTAAGGTTAGAGGAAACCAGGAAGTACAGGAAGGTTGGGATGCAGGTCCCTAAACGTAGGTGTCTACTGCCATTTTAAGACCTACTTGGGCTTGTGCACGGCAAAGAGCCATAGGGTTTCATATTTGCCTCTCCCTCTCTAGCGTGCCTGTCCCATTTTACTTTAATTCATCTGCACCAAACTCTAGCCATATGCCACCTCTTGCGCTTTCACAGCATGAGTTGTTCACCAGTGATAATGGCCTCCTGGTGCCAGACGAGGTACTCATCAATACTCTCCCTGCCTGTACAGGATCAAACCTTTCCACAGCACATCTTATCTGCCAAGGATCATCATCCAAAATGAAACAGAGGTCATGTCTGGCACAAGGAATGGTATTTGGTGACACCACTTGCATTTCTCTCTTTCCAACCTAACTCAGAGTTTCTGAGTGCCTACCTTGAGGCATGTGGTTAGTCTCAAAACGATTTCAGAAAAACAGTTACACTAAGCATGGATTTAAGAGCTATTAATTTACTTGTTGCTGCAGGTATAAGGTTTAAAATTAATTTGCTCAAGCAAATCCTTGTACCAATACATCAACATCATGTTTTAACCAACAATTGGTGCTATGTCTTACCTAGATCTCCAAGGCAATTTTCCAGCATGTTATTTAGGAGTGAAGGAATTGCCACATGGAAGAAGGTCCAGAGTCCCTTGGCCTCCAGCAGCAGCTGGTGCTGGATAAATCAGAGAAACCCTTCAACTGGCACTCCACCCACTCACCCAGGACTTCTCTTGACACGTGAGATGCGAGAGGTCTGATTTTAATGACAAGGATCAAGGATGCTGCTTTAGAAACTTCTCTTGTGATTAATGTTAATGAAAGAATTCTCCACATGTGTCCACTCATCGGTAATTTCTCTATGAGTTGTGAGTTGTTGGTCTGAGCAACAACTGTCTCGGCAGAGGGTAACAACTCCGAGCCTGGGAGCAGGGAAGCGGGTGCCACTGTGATGTCATGACCATGGTGTCACCATGCCCTGAGGAGGATATGCTCAGTTGTTTTTTTGTATGGATTTGAAAATGGGTTAAGGATGATACAGATCATAAGAATGATCTCTGTACCTCACACCTGGCAACTGGAAATGATACAGGCTAAAGAGAGTGATAGCCACTGTGTGTGCTGAGCCAATGATGATGCTGGGGATTAGTAAGCATCAACCATTTTAGTTTCAGCAGTTTGTGTGAGGCTTGGCAGTTGGTTCCTTTTTAGTCTCTGTAAAAAGTGTCTTGTGAACAATTCAAAGTGTGGGTCTCTGCAGATATGTCTCTTTAAAGAGACTTTTCATAGTGCATGTTCCAAGAGACAATAGATTTGTTTTGTGCCAGAGGTAGACTCAGGTAAAGACAATTGAACTGACTGGTTTACTGAGTGGGAAAGGGAAGTTTTTCTAAGTTGCGGTGTAGAGCTTGCAGTTCTGGTTTGATTTGATTTCTGTTCAGGAAGTTATTCCAGTTTGTTTATTGGTGTTTTGAGTTCCTCTTTTGATCAACATAATCTTTTTTAATTAATGTTTATGTCTCTTCCATAGGGATAATTTGTTCTTTTGGCAAATTTTTCAATGACTGACCTTTTATTCTGGGGGAGTGATCTGAAACAATCTTAACTAGATGTTACATGGGAAACATTTGGAACTGCCTCCTCTTTGCTCAGTGATTTAGTCTTGGCTGATGTTTGGTGACATTTCCACCCTGAGGAAAGACAGTATAACTCACAGCATTTGTTCTGTGATCAAGTGTGATCACACCACATCAACATCAAAATGTGAGCATTGTGTTCAAAAATGTGTAGACATGGCACTTTGGGACATGATTTAGGAGGGATGGTGGTGTTGGGTTGAAGGTTGGACTTGATGATCTTAGAGGTCTTTTCCAACCTTAATGATTCTATGATTCTATGATTTTAGTGCCACAGTCTTTATGGCTCATTGGACAGGTTTTAATGCAATGGTAGACAATTTATTTTCCATCTGTATTATCTGTAACAAAGCTGTAAATAAGAGTTTGAACTGGTACGTCATAGCTCATATTTTCTTTCAAACCTTTTCCTCCCATGACTTTCTAAGACTCACCTTAAATAAAACATGTAATTGTGGTACTGTTGGGGTTTCACATAAAGAGATGGGTTTGCTTTGAGGGATGGCTTTTCATCCATTTAAGCAGTTCTGGGAAGTAGGAATGTGAATATTAATTTTCTGTAAGAAACGCATGGACTAGACAGCCCTGGGTCTTTGCCACTGTGTGGAGAAGTTCTGGGATCCACAGAGCTAACAAAGCCCCCTTTTGATGTAACCTTAAGCACTACCAAGAATACAAAATAGCAAAAACCAATCTTACAGGAGGTGTGGGATGACAAACTTGGGGGTAAGTGCTCTGGGCTTGGCTCCTGAGCCCCCCAGATTTCTGCACTAGCTCCCTTCTGCCTTGTTCTGGGCTAACACATGGGACACAGAAGGCAAAAGGCAGTATCAAGGGCTTTGGGGGATCAGCTCTTCTTGGGCCTACATTTTGCAGAACATATGTCCCCTGGTGACCCACGAGATCTCATCAAGATCCTTACAGTATCTCAGCTTTGGACCTGTAAGGATTGGACAGGAGTTGCTCCTCTCTGCATTGGACTCTTGACTCAAGCAGCTGTGTTCCCGGGATGGCACCCAGCACTAGTGGTTTGCCACTTGAGTTTCGCAAGATCTGTTAAGTCTTTTTTTCAGGCCATATGAAAGTGACTTGGAGAAAAGTTTTGCCACTTAGTTATCACCAGGCCTTTATCCTGAGGCTTAGGGAGAGATAGAGGAACCTCTGAGGGATGAAGTAGTGAAGGGTTTTGTCCCTTCTCTGGCTGTCATCTTTAGGCAAAGAATTTGGCAAATAGACTGCAAACTGTGTGTGGTTTGGCTATGAACCCTCATCATTCCTCCTTTGTTCTTAGTTGGGTTTTCTCTCTGGAGCATGCAACTTTTGCCTAAAACACATGTGGTTCTTCCATCAGCTTGATTTCTGTTGACGGTGGATGTGTTTCAGTGATGGGGACTGAGGGTTCTCCGTCTGTATTCCAGGTGCTTTTCGAGTACAGGCTGCATTTGTCTCCTGTGTTCAGTTACTGTATAATGCCCAGGAAATGAGACAGGGCTTGGCCCTCACTGAGTTATTACAGTCTCTTTTTAACTGAGTCTTGGTTAGGAATATTGTGAAATTGCCTTTCTGGCCTTTTCATTTTGCTTGCTTTAGGCTGCATCTAAGTGAGCAAAAGTATCTGAAGCAGGTATCTGAAAAAAACAGTATCAGCTGTGAAGGAGAAAGTTTTCACTCTAAAATAGGCAAAGAATGAGGTAGAAATTATTCAGTTAGTTTAGAAGTTTTCAACTGGACTAAAACTGATAAACTTCAGCTTGAGATCCTGAAGACCTAGTGGGAGTAACCTCAGAACGATGCAACCTCTGCAAACCCACAGAGGGCAAACAAGGTGGCGTGAAGATGAGAAAGTGGAAAACATAGTGGATAACTTTAAAAAGTGTAGAAGGGAAATGGGAAACTGACAAAAGGAAATTTTCACTGAAAAAATCTTGATGGAAAAAATTGAACAAACTGTATCCAGAATAGAAAGAAGGTGAATATTGGCCAAGATAGGTTTGTCAAGTATAAATAATGTTAACCAGTTTGCTTTCCTTCTGCAATAGGGATAACAGATCTTGGGGAAAGGCCAAAAGCAAGAGTTTCCACATTCCATGGTTCTAGCCGGGCCTTGCTTAACTCTGTTTCGTTTGATATTCTCATTATCATTTATGGAAGCATGGCTTAGATGAGTGGTTTTCAGTCTTTTCTAATGTAGATCCATAAGGAAGTTCACAGTCCTCCATAATAAATTTTAATTACTGAAAATACACCTACTTCTCTTTGTTATGTTCCAGAAACCCCTTAAAGGTAACCCATATCAAAGCCTAAGGACAATAATTTCAAAATCACTGGTTTACACAAAACTATTATAGGGCCAGTACAAAACTGGTTGCACATGTGACTACAAAGTAGCCACGGACGGTCAACTATTAAAATGTAGAACATATGGAGGTGATTTCTTTGGAATATCTTCTAGGTTTTCTCTGTCACTAGGTAATGAACCAAAAGTACATAGGTCTCTAGAGTCACAAATCATAGCTGGGAATGCTATGAAGCATACTCCAGAAAATTATCTGAGAGGATTAACAAGCTAACTGAAGCAGCTGAACTTGTATCAGCAGTGTTGTCCTGGTGGCAACAAAACAAATACTGTTCTTGTGACAGCAAGACTGTAGACTGCAAGACATAAGAAATTACCGTTCTGCTCTACTCAGTGCTTGGTATCAACTCAGCCAGAATATTACCTGTGCTGGTCTCAATACGTCCCTGCAGATGGAGAAAATCAAGAGAAAAGCAGCACAAATGACTACTGATCTAGAAAATAAGACTTAAGAAAGATTGTATGAACTGGGTTCTCAGGCCAAAGAAAAAGAATGAGGAAGTCATGAAGATCTTTTATGTCCTTAAATACATATAATGTTGCTGTATAAAGGAAGGAAATAATTTGTTTCCCATCTTCACAATGAAAAATAATAGGCTTAATGCAAAGATAATTCAAGATAAACATTAAGAAAAATATTACCATATTAAGGGTTACAAAGAGGAGCCTGTGGGTTCCTCAGAGCTGCAGGTCTTTGAAGCACAAGTCTGTCAGGAAAAGCACAAGTACACATGATGGGCAATGGACTAACTGGTCTCAGAATTCCCTTTATAGCCTTTGTTTCTAGAAGCCTGTGAAATTGTCCAAATTAAGCTAAGATATCATCTGATAGTGGATTTCAGCCAGCCCATGTGGCCAACTGTCTCCAGTTTAAAAAGACGAGAATTTACAATACGCTGTTCTTTATAATACTTATTTATAGTACTACAAACAGGTTTATATATGATTTTACTTGAAAATTACGTAGATGAGACTATTTATAAATCCAGATTGTAGCTGCTCTTTGTTTTGCACCTGGGCTATATTTCAGTGGTCTTGAACTTTTTATTTCTTTGTGCATTTTCACTGTTAAGGATCTGCTTGTAAATCATTATGTGCCTTGAAAACCTTGACTGAACCCATATGGGCATAGTCCATCTGAATAGCGTTTATAATCAACAAACTTTGTTGCTTCACTGTTCACACACTTATGATTGCTTATGTATACGCTGAAGAGCACAGGCCCCACCACTGATTCCTGAGGGATTCCACTGATGTCTGTTCTCCATTGAGAAAACTTTGTTTTCTGTTATTCAACCAGTTATTAATACATAAAATTATCTTCCTTCTAACTCCCTGGCAATTTAATTATTTCTGAAAAGCTTCAAAGGAATCTGACGCTCTTCATAATTTTTCTCAACACAGTGTGGGACCTTTCCCGACATACCACATTTATCTATGTGAATACTTCTAGTCTTATCCTCTTCCACCATGTCCCTGAGTGGAAGGTGGGATTGCTGCTCTGTTTTCTGGATTAAAAAGTAGTGTCACAACTGTCATCTTGCACTCCTGTGGCACCACAACTGAGGTGGTATGTCTGGTTGGATTATATATCCAAGTAGTAGTTTCATGACTTTATATCTGAGTTCTAGCTATATTCAGAACTCTAGGGTGAATACCTTCTGGCCCGCCATTATCCATATTATCATCTCTGAAGTTTAATTTATTCATTCTTTACTCTTCGGAAGTTTCTTTGCCATAAAGGAAGGCTAAAACCCAACACAGTGGACACCAAAGCTTCTCTGCTGACCTTATTCCCATGGCATGTTACCTGTCTTACTCCTTTTACTCTTCGATATCATATCAGTCCCACAGACTTTTGAGTGGTTTCTGGTAGAGAAAAATATATCATGCTGGATCGGACAGCTCAAGAGGAGGGAGGCTGCTGCAGCTCCATGCCCGAGGTCAAACTAGTAGTAAGGCTGAAAATGTATTCCCAGCAGGTACACACACAAAGCACCCTAAGTCACCTAAATCCCTGCCTTTTCCCACCTTTGGTTCCTCCCCTAAACATCTTGTAATAAGTCATATGCAATTCCAAACTGCTCTTCCCCAGCATCCCAAAGGTATCCTATAGCCCCAGGCAGTGACCCCCCACAGTCCAAAAGGAGATCTGGAGAGCTGCTCCTGATGACACCTTGTGATGGGTTTCAAGCCTTGACACTGGGGCTGAGGGCCTCCTGGGACAGCCCTGGCAGGGGCCCAGAGAAGTTCCTCCCTCATTCCTTGGGGATCCTTGATTTGGGTTCTGGCCTACAGTTGTGTCTCTGTGCTCCTCTGGCATGTGGAAATGGGCATTTAGTGGGTGACACATTTAACCTGATAGACATCATGTATTCCTTGCTTTACATAACTTACCTCTATTTTTTCTTTTTCTTTTTCTTTTATTTTTTTTTTTTAACTTTTGTTAGCTTCTGCTTTTTACCCACACTGACTTCTTTGGTTTCTCAAGGGTCTTTCAGAGCTTTTATTCATTAGAGAGACACATTTATTCTCAGCTTATAAAATGGCATCCTTAAGCAATCTCTGTGATGCCCTGTGCCTGGGAAGATCATGGAAAAGATCCTTCTAGAAGCTATGCTAAGGCATGTGGAGGACTGGGAGGTGACCCAAGACAGCCAGCATGGCTTCACCAAGGACAAGTCCTGCCTGACCAACCTAGTGGCCTTCTATGATGGAGTGACTATCTCAGCAGACAAGGGAAGAGCTATGGATGTCATCTATCTGGACTTCTGTAAGGCCTTTGACATGGTCTCCCACAACACCCTTCTCTCTAAATTGGAGAGATAAGGATTTGATAGATGGAGTGTTGGGTGAATAAGGAATTGGTTGGATGGTTGCATCCAGAGGGTAGTGGTCAATGGCTCAACGTCCAGATGGAAATTGGTGACAAGTCATGACCCAGAGGAATCCATATTGGGACCAGTTCTATTTCATACTCTTCATCAATGACATAGACAGTGGGATCGAGTGCACCCTCAGCAAGTTTGCAGACAACACCAAGCTGAGTGGTCTGGCTGACATGCCTGAGGGCTGGGATGCCATCCAGAGGGACCAGGACAAGCTCGAGAAGAGGGCCCATGGGAACCTCATGAGGTTCAACAAGGCCAAATGCAAGGCCCTGCACATGGGTCAGGGCAATCCCCAGTATCAATGTGGGCTGAGGGATGAAGGGATTGAGAGCAGCCCTGCAGAGAAGGACTTGGAGGTACTGATGGATGAAAAGCTGGACATGAGCCAACAATGTGCACTTGCAGCCCAGAAGGCCAACGATGTCCTGGGCTGCATCAAAAGCAGTGTGGCCAGCAGGTCGGGGGAGGTGATTCTGCTCCTCTGCTCTGCTCTGGTGAGACACCACCAGAGGGGTACTGCATCCAGCTCCGGAGCCCTCAACACAGGGAAGTCATGTGGCTCCAGAGGAAGGCCAAAAAAATTATCAGAGTGATGGAGCCCCTCTCCTGTGAAGAAAGGCTGAGAGAGTTGGGGTTATTCAGCCTGGAGATGAGAAGACTCCAGGGAAACCTTATTGTAGGCTTTCAGTACTTAACAGGGGCTTATAAGAAAGATGGGGACAAACTTTTTAGCAAGGCCTGTTGCAATAGGACAAGGGGTAATGGTTTTAAACTAAAAGAAGGTAGATTTAGACTAGGTATAAGCATGACATTTTTTACAATGAGGGTGGTGAAACACTGGCACAGGTCGCCCAGAGAGGTGGTAGATGCCCCATCCCTGGAAACGTTCAAGGTCTGGTTGGACAGGGCTCTGAGAAACTTGATCTAGTTGAAGATGTCCCTGCTCACTGCAGGGGGGTTGGGCTAGATGACCTCTAAAGGTCCCCTCCAACCTAAACTATTCTATGATTCTCTGCCTATAAGCATATTTTCCTCAGTTTCCTTTTAATTTCTTGTCAAACAGCTTCCTAATTTTTACATTAATCTCTTTTTTAAAAAAAGTTTTAAGTCATTATTGTGGGGTTTGTGTGTGTGTGTCTTTTTTATTCCTGCCAGAAGGCTGGATTTACTATATTATGATCCCATGTATGGTGTACTACTTAAATAGTTACCTACTGAACCACCTGCACTGCTCAGGGCTGAATTAAGAGCTGTGTCTTTGCTGCAGGTCCTCTAAGGTCATGGCTACAACATGACTTTAATCACTTTAATTAGTTTGTGCCACCACTGAAGAGGGTGGTCTTGCCTTTCCTCCCTGCTGCTGTGCCTTCCCTCTGGATCAGGAAACAGAGAACTAACTCAGTAAAACTATGTGACACTTAACAGTGCCATTTAAAACCTGCTGTCTTTCACTTTGGGAACAGTGTGTTAAGCAGGAATTTGAGCCACCAAAAGCTCCAGCTCAGCTCCCTTTCAGGCTTGACTGGGGCTGAAAGTGCTTCCAAGAGCAAAACTTTAAAAATATGGCTTAGGCTTAGGTTTGGCTCAGGTTCCTGGTCCCAGCTTACTGCAAACCCATTGGGCAACATGTCCTTTATCTGTCACTTGCCATGCTTGAGCAAGAGTGCCTATAACTGGCTTCTAACAAAGCTAGTATAAAAGTAGAGCAGGTTTATCTGGAAGAGGTTCAGCACCTGTGGGAGGAGCAGCCTTTTGCACTCTTCTGGAGTTCTTGGGGAAATGCTTTGGCCTCTGCAGCTGGTCATTTTATTGCAAAGAGAAGGAGATAGGAAACATCACACTTCTTACCAGCTTTGCCAAAAACATTTGAAAACAACTTCAAAGAAGGACACCCCACTCCATGCTCAGAGCGCAAAACATCCCTTTGTAGGGAGTTAAACCAGACCAATGAAATGGGGGAGAAACACCTTCTTTGATCATTTATTGCTCAGACAAACTGACAAACTCCTCAGAAACAGTTTCTAGGTTAATTGTTACTTTGTACTGAGAACAGCTGAGCTTGTGTTCAACTTGTTTCTGTGGCTGAAAGCTTGCACTCCCTCATACTCACTGTATAAGACACAAACCTTCCAATTAAGTAACACACAAACATAACAGCAAACAGCAAGGTATGAGACCTGCCTTCCTGGCTTAAGTATTAGTAACGGAGAAATGAGCTTCCCATGTCAGAGAATTGATTATTTTCTCAAATTTAGAACCATGAATGCATAACTCTCAAAATCCATTTTTTTTCCTTCAAGGAAAAGAAGCGTGCATTCAGCTTTTATAAACTTTCCCCTTTTTCAACTGGTCCTTGATCAGATTGTCTCAGTCTACTCACTTTCTCTACACAAAGGAAGAAATGGGAAGGGAAGAGAAAACAAATCTTGCCTGCTCCTTTTAACATTAAGAATAAGACGAACGAGTGGATTATGTATGGAGGGCTCTGGTGGCTCTGTTACTTTCCTGTTGCTTTCCCATGTCTGTATGCCAAGTCTTGCAAAGCTTAATGATAGTACAAAAATCTTGCTGTTATGGGAAAACCATTATTTCTATGAAGTGCTACTTCTAGTCTGTCTGAAATAGTTCTTTTCATAAGGGAATACTAGACACAGAAGGCTGGCTTTACTTGGGCAGCCTCTCCTGTACCTGTACTTTGTTCTGGGCAGTTGTTCCAAGGATTCCAAAAGGCTTCAACTACAGGAATGAACCAAGGTTAAAAATACTCAGTAGTGCTCTGAATGTCAAGCCCCTGTATTGCCAAGCCTGACTGTGATTGCTACCCCTGGAAAAGTGTTCCTTTCTATAGCTAGAGATACCACGCATACTATCAGATCCTGCAATGCAAATACTAACTAATGCCAGGCAGCATCTCCAGAACAGATCCAATGCAGCCAGATCCGGGGAGGCTTAACTGACAAATGGAAATGGACATCACAGTCCAGATTTCTAAAATGTGCATATGGTAAAGCACACATTAACTGGGCTAGCATATGCAGGGTGGTCCTATTCACAGAACTGCCAGCTACACATGTCCAAAAATCATGAATCAGGCTCTGTCTTTATATAAAGGGGCTAGTTTTAAAATAATGACATTAAAAAAGAAAATACCAGTGACCTTTTACTTGTTTGAACCCTTTCATCAAAACCAAGTAACAGTTTCCAGCTTCTCTCTAGCTCATGACAGCTAGAAACTGAATTATTACTTTTAATCAATTCTAGGGTTGTCCTGTGTTCCCTGGACTGTAGGATTCAGGGCTCTGCGAGACCCCTGGTAGCATGATAAATGCAATAAAATGCCTCGATTCCACAGAACGCACCCTTGGCAGCAGAAGGGATGATCGGCTTATGAATTTAATTCTAAATAGCCGTTGGATGAAATTCTCTTCTCTTTCAGTTACTTAGGTTTAGGAAACTGTGTGCATCTCCAGGGACCAGCTCAGGCCTCTCACACCAGCAAATACAGTCCAGATTTTGGCCTGACCAGCGAGGGTTTGTCCCCACTACACAACACAAGATTTCTGCTGTCTTTGTGCTTGGGAAGACACAAACAGCTGACAGTGTGGCTTTCACGCAGACCTTTTCCACTGGGGCACTCTTTTAAAGTATCTGAGTGCTCTGCAACCCTTTTGAGCTGGTATTTCTGGAGAGAAGAACTGCAAGTCAGCTTTTAAGTCAGTATGTGTGGAACGAAAGCCTACCAATGTTGTGACCAGCACTTGTATTTTTACATAGAGACACTGAGCTCAGGACATCTATTTCAGTGGAGGTGAATGAAGTGCCAGTAGTTTTTACCATAACGGTGATAGATGAAGGTAAAATGAAGGCTGTGAGCATGTGGCCAGCCTCAGTAACTCATACTCAGCTACAAAGCAGCTGTGCCTTGACTCTGTGAGGTTTCTATCAGGGCAGTTTTCTTCCAAGGTAATGATTTCAAGTATCTGTCAAAGGGTCAGGAGCCACCTCCCTTGGGCAGAAGCAGTACAAAAGCCGCTCTCCAAAGCACAGAAGAAGAAACCAGGCAGGATGAAGTATGACTCAGAAGGCCAGCGAGGCTCCAATCTGTGTTCCCAATATTATTTTCGCTTTTTCGTCCTAAGACTGGAGTGCAATGTGTAAGCAGACCCGCCCCAAGTGCCCCAACTGCACGCTCTCATCCCTAGGCTACAGGCGCTTCCTGACGACTCTCTCTGATGTGGGTTTGAACGTCCTCCAGCTGAGAAAGGCTTAAAACCCATGTGTCTCATTTCCTAAGGATGTGTTCAAACCACTGATTTAAAATTTAAGCATTACCACCAATGCCTTTTTTTTTTTTCTTTTAAAGGATACAATGAGCCTCGTTTGGTTCTGAAAAGGCAAGATGTTACCACCAGCCCTCAGGATAGGTCCCAGGTTTGGGTGCCCAAGGTCTGGAGAAAGGCACTAACTCTGGACCTTTCCCAGTATGCCACAGCATGCCTGGTTTCCAGTCCTTTTTAAAGGATGCCAAACCTCACCTATCTCCTGTATCAAAAGTATGAGCTTCAGGTTCTGACCTTCACATCAGCAGCCCTGACTGACTGCTCCAGCCTTGCAGTCCCATATCACTCTTAGGCTTTTAGACAGTCGTGCAGGCAGAGTATGACGGACCACAGATCCCCTTTCACCATCTCCGATTCACAGGCCAGCACCCTGATGGCTTTCCCTCAACATCCACCGCACAGTGAGGCTTGGCTTTGAACAGGGCAGCCTGGAGCTGTTACCTCTCACTGCTACGAAATAATCATAGAGCATTTAAAAGGAAATAAAGTGTGTTCTAGAGCTTTAAAATAATCCTGTTGAACTTTAATAGAAATGATGTTTCTGCTGCCAGATAATCCATGATTAAACTACCACCAGTAAATACACGTTTAGTGACATTATACATTTTAATAGGTTGCTATCGCATAGCAAGAGGCTGATGTTTCCTTTTTAATAAATCATCTAAGACTTTCCCATACAGGTTTAAAAGGCTGACCTGACTTGGAAGTCTCAAAAGAGAAAGCACTTTTTTAACACAAAGCAGTCTTGTCTAAGGATTTAATTTTAGGACACTGTTTTTGTAAAAAAAAAAATTTACCATTGCTAAGAAAACCTTGTGTATTGTCACTCTAAATATAGATCTGCTTGCTGGAGGAATACTGAATACTCTATTCCCATCTCCAGGACAAAAAAATATTTTTACTTCAGCATGAAACAGTACTCAAACTTCAACCCCTTCATGGCTCAAGGTAAGACAACCATCTTGCCTGTTGCAGAGAGAAATAACTTCTTCTGAATTGACATAACATTTTCTTATTTTAGGGCAAAGATAAAAATGTTCCTTCCAGGTGTTCCTTCTCAGGTTAAGTATTTGATGAAGCTAAAAGAAAAAAAAACAGATAAATTTTTGTTTTATTATAGGCAAAGTGTTGCTTTATCCTCTGAGCACGACAAAATATCCAAATAACAATTCAGGCTCCCAGAACAACAGAACAACCCAGTCAATTCTCCACCAAATCTAAGGGGATTAACCACACAGGCCACCATGGGAAGGGGATCATGCTTTGAAGATGGAAATTTCTGTTTTATTAAAAATTCCTGTGCAACTGTTTGTTGCAGGGCCTCTCCTGCCTTTTTAACTTTTCTGAAGCTGATGCCTGCATGCATAATATTGCTCCATGAGCAGCAGGACTGATAAAGCCTGGATTCAGGTGGATTCACCTTCCCACTTGAGCCATTCTGCAGACTTTCTAGAGGGTCCCCATCTCCTCCTGCTCCTGCCACTTCTCCCGCAGTGCAGGTGCACAGCCCTGCTCTCCCCTGCCGGGGCTCTTCTTGTCTTCCCCTCGCTGCCCTCTCCAGGCAATGCCCTCAGCACCCCAAGCTGCTGGGGCAGCTGGCAAGAGCTTCAGCCCTTTGCAGCAGGCTGGAGGACTATTAAGTTGCTAGTCTGGTGAGAGAAGCAGCAACAGTGGTCCACCATCATCCCTTCAGCTGTTGCACTGAGCTGAGCATGCTCGGAGCCAGAATTTCCAACTCTGCCATTCCACCAGGGATGCCCTCCCTCATACCAGAGACCGAGGCAGATGCTCATATGGCACCTTCCTTCAGCACGAGCCAGAGCCTGTGCAAATATGTCTGTGAGGGGTATTGCACTTTTCTTCATAGAGTTTTTTCATTTAGAAATATTTCACAACTATGAAGGAAAAAAATTGCTCATGCCATCAGTTCTGTCTGCAAACTCTCTCCCACTTCTTGGCAGTGGAATTTATTAGTGGTGCTTTGGAACTATCATGCACTCCAGGATGAAAAGATCAGTTGTTTTAGTTGTTTCTAATGAATATATAATTTTAAATAAGTTTTCCACATAAATTAGACTTTTACACTCTTCAGTAGTGCCAGATGGACAGAGCCATCTGTCAGAGATTAACACTCTTTAACAGACCACTTAGTTTAAAAAAAAAAAACAATAATGTAGCATTCCAAGAAAATTTTTGCTTTGTACATTGGTTGAACTAAACAATTGCATGTGAAGCTGCTCTTGTTTTCAAAGATCAGCATTTATGACTGCTTGTATAATACTTTACTGAATTGGAAACAAGAGATTTTTGGATGATTAACCCATTTTTACAGCTTGGGGACATTTCTGAGGGTCTCTGATCTGGGATTATGCTGCAAATGCTGCAAAAAAACATTGGAGAGCGAGAGAGAGCACAGCCATCATACAGCCACAGGCATGTCACAAGCAAACCGGGGGTTGCTGCAGGAAAGGGTGAAGCCCTGAATAAAGTGTCTTTCCCCTTGAATTGAGAACAAGAACCTGTATAAAAGTTTGCAATAACACTGTTTAGCTGATGACCATTGCCGCTATCCTGCAGGCTCCCTCCTAGAGATCTTGTTTGTATTTCCCTCCTCACTGCCCCACCACCAGCCCGAAGCTTTGCACCAAGGGAAACCAAGCCCAAGCCTTGCACCTCTTCTCCTTTGCATCAAGGGCTGAGGGAGAGGCTGTTTGGCCATGACAGCCCACGCCAGGGCCACACTCCTCAGGCCACCGCAGCCACCTTTTGCCTTGTTGACTGTTCTCCCTGGCCTCCCTTTCCAGCCACAGCCCATTTTGCCACCCAAACAGTGGTGCCTGGAGGCTTGCAGAGCTGTCTGCCTGGCAGGGCAGCAGCCGAGAGCATGCTGGTGCTGCAGCGATGAGTAGGAGCATAACCCTCAGAGGTAAGGAAAGACAAAAGGAAAACCCCCAGGTCTCCAAAAGCTTAGCCTGCCTTTTCAGTGTCAGCAGTACAGGTTAATAGCTTCCTGGCAAGAACTTGTTAAAGGGGTTTTGGCTTGTTAGCAGAGATTTGCATAGTCTGTGCGTTATGTTTTATGTTATGGCCATTGGAGATGGGGCTTACTGAACTGGATAGTCGTTTCCCTTCCCACATTTCTGTCACTTAAATCTACCCATGCCAATAATGACAGTGTTCAAGAAAAGGTCAAGTGTGATTGGACAGCTGACAGAACTGCCATCAAAAGACTGACATTTCAGGGTACTAAAAAAAAGATAAACTTATCTGAATATATCTAAAAAGACCATTTAGATAAACTAAATGTTTTCAAACTGGTTGTGCCTAATGAGATTCCCCATAGGTATTTCCACCGCTGGCAGAAGCTATCTCAGAGCTGGCTGAGGTTACCTGAGAACTTGAGGAGGGTAACCAAGGTCGTGCAAGACTGACCAAGGGCAAACGGAGTGCCTAGCTTTATAAAGGGGAGGCAGATGAGCAAGACAACTGGAGACCAGTTGGCTTAACTTCAGTGCCCAGAAAAACACTGTAAGAACAAATTAGGCTGCTTGCAAATACGTGAAAGATGGCAAGCAGGTGAGTGATGGCAGACACAGATTAATGAGGAACTAATATGAAACCCATTTCAGGTTCCTCCCATGATAGGATAAAAGTGTAAACCATCATTCTACGCAAGAAACAGATGTGCTTTGACTGCAGTAAGACTTTGGCATTTTCTCACATGGCATGCTTATAAGGGGAGATGATTTGAGTCAATGTGACACTGTCAGAAGGGAAGTTCAGAATTGGTTAGAAAATTTGTTTCATTCATATAATTGTCATCAAATCCCTAGTCAAACTGGAAGGGTGCTTCATGCATAGATTTCACTGAAGCCAGTCCATGGTACTATACTGTATCTTCATTAATGCTTTGGATACTGAGAGCCTAGAGTACGATAATTCAATTTTCAGATGACAGCTAGGGTAGAAGGACTTCCAGTACACAGGAGACAGACTAGGAATTCAAAATCATCTAGCCAAACTGGAGAAACTATCTAAAAAGCAGAAGGAAATTTCATAAGGACAAGAGAAAGTGCAAACCTGGCACAGGTTTCCAGATGAGCAGACATTTGACAAGGCAACACCTGGCTACACAGCTGTTCTGCTGAATTTAGGTGTTAGCATGTGTCACAGAGCCATGCTGCTGCAGGGAAGGGTGAGCATCATACTGGGCCACACCATGCAGTCGTGAGATGTGTGAAACATGAAGTGATGCTCCCCCTGTTTGGCACCAGTCTGGCCTCAGCAGAAATAAGTCATTTGGGATGCTACAGTTTGAGGAAGTGTTGACCAGCAGCCTGGAGGAAAGCAGCAAGAACTACTAGTCATGGTACAGGAAAGGATGGAGAGAAGGCTGTTCCTGCCAGGAAAGAGAAAACTGAGAAGAGGTGTAATAAGGTTTTCACACTCAAAAACAGTAGCTGCAAAGGAGATGGGAGAGTTTAACAAGTCTGCTGGGATAGGAAGACAAATAGGATTAAATTGCAGAGAGGAGATCCCAAATCAAGTGCCCCCCAGGAAGGGCAGCAAAGCCCTGGCAGGACCATTCTGGGGGGCTGTGGGTCAACACACCAGAGGCTTTTCGTGGACACATTGGAGAAACATCTGCCAAGGGCTCTGAATGAGGGATGGCATGGTGGACCTTGCAAGTGTCACACGATATAACACTGCTATCTCTCCAAATGCCTGCAAGGATGAAAAGGACCCTGGTAGCTGTGGTGAAGGTCACTAATGTTTCTCTCTTGCTGCTAGCAAAAGAAAGTCAAGTACCATGGTTTCTGTTTTAAAGATGAGGAAACTGAGGCACATGTCCCTGCTTAGATGAAAGTTTGACACTTGGTCGACTGTGGAGCTGGGCAAGGAGGCTGGTGAGCTCTGCTGCAGAACGTGTGACCCTGTCGCCAGGGATCTGGTGGAGCAGTCACCCAGCTGGAATATGCTTTTTGATAAGATTACCAAGTCAGAGTTCATTTTTAGGTCTATGTTATGTTGCTCAGGGAAATAGTTAAGAAAAATATTGTTTCATTTATAGAACAGTTTAGAAAAAGTTTAATCCCTTTCATGAGGAGTATGCATAAGAGATACCTGAAGATTTCATTGCAGTTCCTTTACCTGTAAATACTCTCCAAGGGAGTCTTTTCTCCCCTGTAAATTTTTTTCTAGAGTTACACATTGCAGAAGGTAAGGTATTTGTCTGTTATGTCAAAAGGAGGAGGGCAGTAAAAATAATAGATTTAATTCTTCTGATCTGTAGGTGGGAGGGCTGAAGAAGCTATGACCTCCTTGAAAAATCTCAGGAGGGCAGAAACTGAGAGCTAATCCTAAAATATTCTTACAAAGTATTTTGAAATCCCTTGATGAAGAATACCCCATGGCAGTGACTATATCAGTACCTAACTGTGCTGTATCAGCAAGAGTGCAGCCAGTGGGTCAAGGGGTGCAACTATCCCACATCACACCTGGGCGCTGTGTCTCATTTGGTCCCTCAAGGTCAAGAGGGACACTGAAAAACTGGGGAGAGCCCAGCAGGGTTGGAGGCATAAGCTGACCAAGATGGTTATGGGGTTGGAGGCTTTGGCACATGAGGAAAGGCTGAAGGGACTGGGTTCATTCAGCCTAGAAAAGGAGGCCTTGCGGGGATTTCACCCCAGTCTTTCAGTGCTGGAAGTATAGAGATGATGAAGGCACTCTCATAATGAGGATGCAGTGTGATGGACAGTCAAGTTGTTTCAGACCAGATTTTGTCTCCAGAGACAAGAACTGTGAATCACAGAATCACAGAGTTGTAGGTGTTGGAAGGGACCTCTGGAGATCATCTTGTCCAACCCCCCTGCTTGAGCAGGGACACCCAGAGCAGGGGGCACAGGAACGCATCCAGGCAGGTTTTGGATGTCTCCAGGGAAGGGACTCCACAACCTCCCTGGGCAGCCTGTGCCACTGCTCTGGCACCCGCACAGGAAAGGTTTTTGTCATGTTTAGCTGGAACTTCCTGCGTTCCAACTTGTGCCCATTGCCCCTTGTCCTGTTGTTGGGCACCACTGAAAGAGTCCAGACCCAGAGACGAGCTAAAGGCTGGGATACATTGCCTGGAGATGTGGCAAAATTTCCTTAGATGGAAATATGCAGGACTTGGCTTAGCAAGGCCCTAGATCACCTAAGGTAAGGGCCTGCTTCCAGCACGTGTTGGCCCAGCTACTCTCTCTGGCCCTGGCCAAGCTGGGCTTCCTTCAGTCTTCCTTTCTCTCAGTACAGTGAGTTGCAGTATAGTCAAAGACACAGCATCTTAAAAAGACTGTGTCTTACTTCTGCTTTATCTTTCCTCCTGTATGATCCACTGGAGACACAGCTCTGCAGTAGCAACAGCTGGCAGCAAAAGGCCATCTGCAGCATCCTGCCAGCTACACCCGTGCAAAGCAGCTGTATACAACACAGGCACAGTAGCTACACCACCCATTTTAGCACACATCTCTGCTACCAGAGACACAGCTATACTAGTGCTAGCTCTGCAGTGGCGTATCCCCAGAAAGGACTAGTGATAGCGTCCTCCAGCCATACAAGGTGTCAGGGTCTGGATGCTCACCGGTGGCAAAAGCAACTCAGCAATGGAAAGTGGAGAATATGAATTTCAAGATGTCTTCCCTGGCCAGACTCTGTTCCTGCCGGAGTCAGTTGGAAAAAAGTGGACATTGCCTTTTCCCCCCCGCCCCCCGCCTCTTTTCCAGGCCAACTTTTTAGTCCCTCACCTCCTGACTTCATTTTGGAATGCTGCTTTGTTATAAAATAAGCTGGATCCAGCCTGAGATTTCTCTCTCAGATAAGTTGAGTTCAGTTAAAAGAAACTCTAGTCATGGAAGAGCTCATGTGTCAAGAAAATGGAACCTACCAGTATTTAAAAGTAAAATAGAAAAAAAAAAAGGGGGGGGGGGGGGGAGGGGAGGAAACCAGCAGTTTGGCTCCTATTCCGTTTTTAATGAACACAGTAATCTTGTAAAGTCAACTGGCAGATCAGATAAATGAAACTTCTGCTTGGGGTTAGAAAGCACAGACATTTATCTCCAGATACAATTTGAGTGCATCTTCTCCATCTCTGGTTTTGTTCCACTGCACAGCTGCCAGCAGCATCCTTCCACAGCCTCTCCCCAGGTTACAACAGCTGAGATCTGGCTCCCTCGCCCCCTTCTTGAGCGACTCCATCTCCCCTTAAGAATATTCATATCCTATTGCCTTCAGTGGGAGCTTTGTCAGACACAGAGGTGTTTTTTTCAAGCTATGTGAAAATAAGCATCTGTGCAGAGACAGGATGCCCGTATGTGGCCCAGTGGCTCCCCTCCTGGGTGGCCACATCTCCACATACCAGGACAAACCAAAGCATGTGGACTAAAGTCTGGAGACGACCCTGTCCCAAAGCATGAAGGTGGGAGATGCTGTGGAGGATGCTCACGTCCGTCCCGCTGCCCCAGCTCAGGCAGGGCGACGGCTGCAGCTGCTGTCTTGGGCCCACTCTGCTGAAACACAGTAGGCTTTTGCCACCTTTTACATGAACAGCATCCTTAACATTTTACCTGCAACCCTACTTGCAGTGGAGTTTGGGGGAAACCTTTCCCTTTACTCAAACAACTCAAAGGGTGAGAGTAGGTTCAGCTTTTAGCCCAAGCTCCAAGCTCGCCCCTAACCGAACAACAGCCTTCTTGAAATACCAAACCAAGCAAGTAATTTTTACACGACTTGTGAAACACAGAGAGATTACAAGAGAGCAAGAGGGTCCTTGTCCAGAGGCACAGCTGGAGGTACACCATTGCTTTACTTTGAATGCTTATTAGCTTTGTCAACAAAAATATTTGCATGTAACAGATACCGTTGCCATTTTTTACTGTAGTTTGTGACAAAGGTAGTGCAGTAGGTGAATTTATCCAACCGGAAAACGAAAGGCTGTAACTGATATTTTAAAAGTAATAGCAACTACTGACTCCTTGGGGCACAGCAACTTCTCCAGCCCAGTGACTGTGCTCAGCCAGGCAGCGGAAAGCACGACACTGACACCTAGTGTCAGCCAGACCTCCCCCTCCCCAAAATAACTCCCGGTTAGAAACAAACAGAAGTCACTGAGGAAGAAATCACCTTCTTTCCAGAGCTCGTTGCAGGGAGGGTTGCTGAAGCGGGGCGGTTCGAGGCAGCCACGTTACGGGGGCAGAAGGCTGGGCTGCCCCATGCTCGCTGGTGCAAAGCTGGCTGCTGCAGACAGCCGATGGTAGCAGAGTTACCTGGCCTGCATTTAAGAGGAGCGTTGACAGCTGGAAAGCATGTAGTCAGGAAAGCAAGAAGAGGTAACAGCAGCAGGACACTTCCATTTTCCATACAACTACTGTGTGATGGTGGGAATGCATCCCTGACCCCCAGCACTTTCAATCTCGTACAAGACTCTGCTTGCAAGAAAGCAGGCTGTTTAAGAGACTCTTAAAAGTTCATTCTCCAGTACAAGCAAAGGCAGTTTTTCAAAAGACTTGCTGATCAGAAAAGACTTTACTTGCACTTAGTGGAAAAAGCCCTTCCCTCTGGACCAGGAGTCCTGAGCTCACCCCAAGGACCACCTGCACCAGCAAGCTCCGCTAAGGGCACTCACCTCTCCAAGGTCTCCTGCTGCAGATAGGGAATAGGAAGCCTCCAAAACCAGGTCTGCCCTGGCCTTCATATGGACGTTAACCTGGTTAAAGCTTTCCCTACTCTTAGAAATATGCTTACACATTTTTTGAGTTTTGGGGGGTTGGTCGGTTTTTGGGGGGTTGGTTTTTTTAAGTGGAGATGAGAATACTCTTGTAGTTTTCATAAAGCACAGGTTTACGCCTGCCACAATGTATCTGTTATCCACTTTACTGGAATTATTTTCCCACACAGGCCAGTGCTTCAGAGTTGGCTTGGAAACACACAGTACGCATATGTCAGCAACGCATCCTGCTGCCCTGCCGCCCAAGTGACTTCTCTGATGGATGAGAAGCTGAGCATGTACCAGAGCCAAGTGCTTATACACAATAACCAAGTCAGTTTATTTCAGAATGGCTCGAAAGCAGCATTTGGTTACATCTCAGCCCTGCAAAGAGAAAACCATTTCTTACAAAGCAGAAAGTGTGATTTCTCCCTGAAAGTAGTTGTGATGCCAGTCAGCATTTCCAGACTGGTCAGTTATTGCAGACATCTTACTGACAGGTTATTTCTAACACCAGCTCTTTGGACTGTGATCATAAAGGAAAATAGATTAGCATAAAAAAAAATATGCACAAGCTCAACACTGATTCATCACAGCTGAGCTTAAAGGCTCACTCTTCAAATCTTTCTAAGAAGTCCTGGAGACCAATGGAAAGTCATTTAAGTGTCAGCCGACACATCCCAGAGGATGCCTTTCCCTACCTGCCCACGCAGCCTGGCAGCTTCAGTCAAGCCTCTGCAGCCCAGGCACTAAGATGCTAATACTCCACTTTGTGCTGCAAGAGTTCAGCACAAAAGTATAATGAACACCTTAAACCTAAAGAGTGACTTCACCCGAGCGCACTGCTGTCCTTCAGTCTTGTGAAGCTGCAGTCACAGGCTCAGAGAAATCCTTTCTCACTGTTTTAAAATGTAGTAGAGAAGAAATCTGAGAAGTTTAGGTTTGGCGGCTTCCTAGCTGATGTGTAACACAATGTTTTATTCCTCTTGTCATTTAGTTATTTGTCATACACAGAGCAGATACTCTATCACTGAAGTCTAAAGTGTCATTACCAGCTTCACTCACAGTGGATTTGAGGCCCTGCATGATTCTTTAACGGGATTTAAGTGCAACTATTTGAGTTAGGATATATTTTTGTTTGAAAACAGTAATTAACTTTAGTTTCACAAGCTTTGAAAAAGGTATATAGAACTATTTGTGGGGAATACATATTTACATTCATGTTCATGGAAATCACAGGGCTGAGGTAATTATTTACTTTTAAATCCACCGAGAACCAAACACATCAATTCTGAAACCCGGGGGTGAGGGGGTCCATCTGTCACCTTTGCATAAAGGCCAAGACACCTTTACTTACCTGTAAACTTAGAGATATCAGCATAGGATTCTCACCCTTGAGCTTCAATAAGTTGAGCTAGATTTGACAAAATACCTCCAACATTTCTTCCCTTTGAAGCAGCAGGAACAGGCTGCCCCCCACTGCATCCAGCCCACAGCTGCACTGGGCAATATTTGGCACCATGCCAGCTCCCAAACAGGATAGCAGAACAGTTGCTGACATTAAATTGGAAAAGCAACCATTTTCTTCCCAGTCTATGCCCATTCTCTTTGCTCTGTCCCTTCCAGAAAGATCCAAGCCTCTATGAACCCCACCTCGCCCCCTCCCCAACCAACCAAAACAGAAAAAAACTCAAGCAAACGAGCAAACTGACAATCTCTTTCTTAATTTAGAGCTATCACTACCTTGGCATTTTCATTCCTGGGGTATAAGTAATGGGAGAGATGTCTCAGACCCTGGCCTTAGGGAATGCACATACTAAATCAGTACAGACAAGACAGGAAGAAGCCAATGCTGAGTTTTCAGCTAATACTGGAATACGATAGCCCCAAATGACACCAGGCATCTGGAAGTTGTCTGCAGTATGCATGGACAAATTGTTTTCAGAATTAGACAAAATCAAATAAGAAAAAAATTGAAATTAAAAAAACTCTACAGACAATTAGAATAGAGGCAATAGATTTTACTTTACTGAAAGAATAAAGTCAGTTCATCCCTACAGACCAATTCCAAATCATGTTTTGCAACCATCTATTGAAAAGGCCATCTGGCTGCACTGTGGGCCCTGAACCAAAACATCTCACATCTTTGGGGTGCACTAAGAGGGATCCTGAAATCAGTTTTTCTTCACACTGAAGATGTTTTCATGGCCTAGCTTGAAGGCTTAATTTCAGAAATCTGCTCATAGCAATAGGAAGGCAAAAGGTTACTTATACTTCAAACATTTCTCCATGAACATAATAGTCCGGGCAATTTTTGAAAGCGAATCAGATGCTAGTTAGCACTGAACTCAGCCTGAGGAAGTAACAACTGCAGATCATGGTGACTGATGTCATTTGAAAGCGAAGCTTCCTTTGATGCAGAGGAGAGCATTTTTCCTGAGGGAATAAGGGGAAAGGACAAGCGTGAAATGGAAAAAACCTACACCAACCACCAAAACAACATGCCAAAGTACCAGAAGACTCCATCTGCAGGTGTCAAATGAAAACCCCCTAATTCAGTGCTTGAGATATCAATTCCAAATTCCTGAGTAAAGCCTGCAGCAATATCCAGAACCCCCACGACACAGCAATGAGCCCAACTGCGAAACAGCAAGAGCTGGGTCTAAAAACGCCCAGGCAAACTCAGCATTTCCAAAGGCTCCAAGGAAGCACACCGCACTGGAGAAAGAGATCAGTTCAAATAATATCGTTGGATCAAAGCCACTCGAAGTCATGATTTTAAAAATAAATAAGGCCAAACAGAACTGACGAAGGCCGAGAGTTGAAGTAGCTACACCTAACGCGCACCACGCAGAGCACGCGGGTGCCGTGAGGGGCACCCGTTCTCAGACTCAAGTTAAAAGCGAGAGGTGGATCCCAACGCCCACAGAGGCACTCACTGCCCAGCAGCGGGATGCTGCTTATGCCTGCGCTTTCTCCTGCTTCTGTTGACTGAAACCCAAAGCAGGGGAAGACCTACTGCTCCATTTCAATGTCAAAACCATTAAGCTGAAGAATTAAGAATTCAGTAGACAGTACTTTAAAAGCACTTTTTTAAAAGAGTATTTAAAAAAATGAAATCCATAAAGCTCTTCTGTGAACAACATGAGAGCAGAAAAACAAAAGGAGTATTTTAACCAATGTTTTCACATATTGAAGATTTCTCTAAAATGCCAAAAATTTAAAAATGGGAAGCACGTCCCTGCCTGGATTTATTACACCAGAAGAGTGGTCAAAGCTCAGTCATCCTACACATAGAAGAAGCCTCCACAAAAGTGAGTAACTGAATATTCAATATTGTCTAAACCAGACCTTCTTTGTCCCAAAATGCTATATTCAAATGCGTATTTGAGTGAGAATAAGATGTGTGGTAAAGCTAAAATAATGAAACTGTAAGTCTTGTGTGAATGTCTTTTCAGGAGTTTGTTAATTCTCCTCATTTGCTTTTCCTTCTGACACACTTTAAACTGACTAACCAGGAAACCGAGCACTGAAGTCAACTCCCTCCAACCGCACCGAAAGTCAAGACCAAAAAAAATTTCAGTTCTTTGAAATCAGATATTTTCTGCTCTCAAACAAACAGGGTTTTTACAACAAATCCTTCTGAAGTTAGGCAGACTTCACAGATCTTTAGATTTCTGAGTGGGCTTCTGAACTGTCATTGCTGGTTATTATTAGTAGGCACAGAAATTCACATTTTAATTAGAAACTTTATTTTGAAATACATTACACAGTTTACATGTGAAGTGCTTTCACTGTAAGATATTTTATAACATTGTGCTGAGCAAAATGGCTGACCAATTTCCTTGAAGTTCTTCCAGTTATGCTCTGTTTTTACTAAAACTATCTTACAGAACTAAGATGCAACTTAGGCATTTGTATTCAGAAGCTAATTACTGTGTTTACCTTGGGGAAGAATTATATACTTAACTGTTCCAATTAACTATGCGTTTCAATAATGACGTTAAGCATTTGGCATAAGACTGAAAGAAACCTGAGTCCTAATTAAACTTGTATTCACCAAAGATTAAAAAACCCCACACCTTCAGGATCAAACTACTTTTTTAATAAGGCACAGTCAGACAAATATTTATAAAGACTGGCTACCTGTTCAGGTTTACCTGCACAGCCTTCCTGCTGGTCTGCCAAAAGTAATCTGAAAGCTGTTTTCCCTGTCTGCTGCTGAGACTTTTCATGAACAAGGCAGAGCAATAAGGCAACTAAAAGAACGGACATGCAAAGGAGTTTGGCATTTGGGATGGATTCTGAACATCTGCAAAGTAGTTCATTTTGTAAATGGAGCATTCACCTGTTATTAAAATGGTGGCCAACTGTGCTAAGGTGCAAGCCGTGCCTGTTTGCAAAAGGGTACTTCAATTAAAAAAAAATATCAAGATGTCTGGTATGCTTTCATGTAAAGACTTTGTATGCAGCAACTCCCACAACTTTCAAAGATAATCTAAATTGAATTCTGAAATTCCCCTCTGCCACGCAGAAAAGCTGAATGGACCAGGAGGTTGCTTGGCAGCAAGTGAAATATCAGGGAATGAAATCTCCATTTAGATAATGAGCCGGTACTGCCATCCTACTTTGCATTTCTTATTAGAACAAAAAGGAAGCCTTCAGGAATGATAAAAACTCAAATAATTACACCATTATTTTGACTGGAACAATGTTCAAGAACTCCTAAGATGTGATGATGTTTAAAGAACATGAAACAGTTCTGCCCACAATCAAATGATAAAGAATAAAGAATAAAAAAATAAAAATAAAGAGAAGCCTTACCTTCCCTTCCCAATTAAATCTTTGTGGAATAATTGCTTGAGCTTAGCACTGTATGGCTTCTGTGGCCTATGAATACTGGATAGATACTCTAAGAACTATCATTCAAGCTACTGTTTCTTTTCAATTTTATGTCATTTCAAATACAAATACTGCATCCATTTCACTTTAATAATCAAACTGAGCATAAAAATCATTAAAAGTGTACTTCTGATAGAAATTTGTATCAAATACTAAAGGATACTGTTTTATAGATAATTGTAGAACAAAAAGAGCTAGAATATACAAAAGGTTTTTAAAATTATTTTGCACAGCTGAACTCGTAGTGCAGGTTTAAGATTAAAAAATCTGTAAATGAAGTAGTCATTACAAATGTCAAATATAAAATACATTTTAAAGTATTTTACAGAATGGCTGAATTATCAAGCATAAGAACTGAGGATAAAGGATGTTAATGACAAGCAGCCACATACAGAACACAAAGCAATAAGTTTAAATCAGACTATTTTGGTTTGTGTAGCCCTTTATTAGCAACTAAAATAGAAGATATCTGTTGTACATCACGGGTAGTAACTGACTATACTGGAGTTTTATTATATTCTAATACAGGATCATTTATAAATGCGTTGTTTTCCTTTTTCCTTTTAATAAAAAGCTTCCACCCCTTTTTCCGTTTCCAACTTGCAAAACTATTCTGAAAGCTGAGTACATGTGCACAGGTCTGCAAAGAGTGCAAATTTAGGATATGGTAAATGCTTTACATGTTGTATTTGTAAGGACTGTCTGCCACCATGCCTTCACAGCCATTATCTTCCCCTCCCACCAAAAAAACCCCAAAACAACAAAAAAAATTCACAAAATGTTTCGATACCAGCCTTCCTTCCATTGTCCTAAACAAGAAAGCATTTTTAAATGAGTTGAAACTAAGGACTACACCTACTAGAAAAGAAGAGAGTTCTATTAGTTTGAGGTTTCAGTATATCCAAAGACCAGGGACTGTATCTTTGTAAGGGCTAGGCTAGGACCCCGTATACAGAGTGTGTGCAGGTGCCATCCCTGAGCATTCAGCGGTTTAGTGGACCATAAGTGCTCCAGCTGCATAACTCACTGAGCTGTCTTGCCAGTTTCGACACTGGCTTGACTGAGCATAATTCAAAAATGAAAAGCTCATATTCATTCCATTCTTCTGGAGCTCGTTGATAGCCTGAAGAGAGAAAAAAAGCTGTTTAAAAAAAGGTATCAGTGAAATTTTGACATTTTATAGATCTCAGTCCTTTCCCCTTGCCTGGGGGTCCTTGCACCATCTCTCATAACAGTATAAGCATCTCCAAGTAATTTGTGGACCTAACCCATTTCTGTGCCGTTCCATTCATTGACAACCCTCTCACCCCCCACGTACATCCACACAGTTCTATAAAGCAATTCTAAACAACCTTTTAAAAATAGACCCTTTAGAAATAATGCTTTCAGTCCCACAGGGAATTTATACAGAAACACAGAAAAAAAAGCCCAACACTATTAACAGTTTTTAGATTGTATTTCTTCCATTAAGGAAAAAGAATGTACCAAGATAATTTATTGAAGTGTGACAGCTGGCAAAAGTGAATGAACAGAACTTAGCTCAGATTCACTGCAAAATTAATCATTGTCTGAGATTAAGAGTTGGATATTTTTGCAGAATTGTCATAGTACTGACTTTTGCTACATGCGTCCCCAACATTGATATTACTCATACAAACTTTTATAGACTCCACTTTAAAAGGTTTCTCTATATATTCTCCATAGACACTATGTTTCTAAAGAATTAAATTCTCCCTTTTAAAAAGGCTAACATGCTTCCTGTTTCAGATTTCAATTACACTAAAAACACAGTGAGATTCACTCAAGCAATATGACAAGTCTCCAGCAGTGCTGTTAAGCAGCTGTGACCCAATTTAGACAACTAAGTTAAGCCAGGTTTGTGTCTGCACTGTATCACCAAAGCAGAATACAGTAACTAGAAAGTACCAGTTAATCTGAATTCTAATTGCCATTAATTTATGAATTAACAGTGCGCTGCACTAATACTTACAGAGACGATCTCTCGTCACATTTGGAAAACTCAAAAATGCTGCCAGGCATTACAAGGCACTCACAATAGCTAGCTAATAGCAATACAGAAAAATATATACATTTGCAAGCACTGATTCAAAAGAGTAACTGTGTGCTTCTTCAGGGAGATGGATTTATTTGTTCGCTTATTTAGTGCTAAGAAAAAGCAAACGATTGTATTTAACTGAAATTCAAAAGAAACATGGTACCTCATCTTCCTTACGGAACTGAAACCCTTCAGCCTTTGTAATGGGGCTATACATTTGTCTACATGCCAGACACGGGAACTAGAGACCAAGTTGACAACACTTGGAAAAATAAATTAGTTCAAGAGTTGCCATTTTAGAACTAAGGAATACTCCAGCAATATTGTATTGAAAACAAATGTATGCATTTTGCTAAAAGTTGCATTTTTCAACAAATCAAAAGTTACTTACATTTAATAATACGCCAATAGGATGTCTTCCACATATTGTATTATGGTATTTCTTCAAGTAATTGCTAAAAGATACAGGATCTAGCTGCTCTATAATGCTCATACCCTGAAAAATAATCAATAGCCATTATTACTTCACGCATTCATAAGCAGGTGTTTATACATCACCTATTTATGGCAACACAGAATACTTCAGGATGAAAAAACCTCTACTTTGAATCAAGGGAATCTCGGCATGCGAGCTCTAGCTTGTAGTCATCTTGTTGCCATCCCTTGCCAAACTAAAAGTGCAGGAGCTCTTTCAAAGCTGTCAATGATCCACAGATCTGTGAAGCTATCTTTGCAGATACTAGTGAAGCTCATGTTAAAAAAGCTCCTCCTGCAGACTAGCTGATCCCCGCCTCCAAGGGTGCCCTATTTGCATAGGATTTTGTACAGCAATAACCAGGCACATTTACTAAAAGGGCAAAGCAGGAAGAAGCTTTGCCTCCATCTCTTCTCCCTGGTAACAGAGCTCAGGGCTGAGCACTTGCCTGGGACTTCTGAATGTCCAAAAACCCTAGACAAATCATCACTATACACACACATACAATTCAAGCACATAGCAAGTGTAATGTATCCTAGACATCAGGCATGCAAGGAAGATGATCTGAGCACAGGCTGACCATCTGCTCAGAGCATAGAAAGCAGATCCAGAACATCTCTAAAGCACTAAGAAGTTGGTGCACGACAGAAACATAAGAGCCAGGAGCTGATGCTTCCACTTTACATGAGGCAGTCACATGTATACATCCTTTTCTCCGTACACAGTGAGACCCCTGATCCCATGGAGTCATGCTACAAAAACCAGAACATGTAAGGTAAACAAAACCTTCCACATATACAAACATTTGCATTCTTAAAAGCAAAAAGAATCCTACAACTCCAGATACAGCCTACTCTTACCCCATCCCACAAAGCAGATCAAATACAATGAAAGTAGTTTAAAGCAAGTCTAAATCAATTATCCTCTGGGTTTTATCATGGCTCTGCTATTTTGCCTGTGTTAGACTCCATCCTCTTGTGTTTTTCCTTCCTCTGAAAATGATTAATTCCCTTCACCAGGTAAATGGGCTCCAGACATTCACTAATTCAATAAGACACATAGCTGTGCTTCTTATATGTAGCTGATGAAACAGGAAAGTTTTCCCTAAAGACTGGAAAAAAACCAGACGCTTTGCATGGGAACAACAGGAGGTTGATATCAGAAAGGGAGAGAATTTCTCCTAAGGTTTCTGCAATTGTCCCAACCCCTTCTCCTGCTTTTGGTAAAGTGTGGGTGATAAAAGGGGAAATCACGATGCAGGAAGCAGTCAGTCTGCCTGAAGACTCCGCCTCAAGAGCAAAACCTTTTGAATATTCTGCAAGGGCATTGGCTGATCTGGCAGATACGCTAATTATTCAGACTGGACCACAGCTTAGAATGGAGGAGCTGGAGATTCCCAAGAGGGTCAGGGATGGTTAGAAAACAGCAACCGTAACCACCACCTTTGTGTACTTTTAATTAACAACATAAGATGAATTCATAAAGAGATAAATTTTATGGAAAAATAAAACCAAACTATGCTGACCAATTGCGGGCAAGAGCTCAGTTCTTCCAGGGTCATGGAGAGGGTGTTTGGACCCCCGGCCAGTAATTATTGCTGTACTCACTCCAGATCTATAGAACCTAAATGAGTGCCAAAAAAAAGAAAAGTAGCTATTCTCTAACTAGCAGTAATTACATATATATCATTGCATTTCAGAAGTTTAAGCAGCATGTCTTTGAACCATGCCTTTTACTCATAAATTGTACATGTCAATACACAGCTAAAGAAACCAGAACCAAACAACTGTATACTGAAGTGGAACTAGATATGCATAAGGCACTTATTCAGATACTGAACAGCTCATAAGAATGTGTTTTATCCATTTGTAAACCCTTTCATGAAGACGAAAATGGCTGCTCAGTTGAGAGACATTTCACAGCTGTAAGTCACTGGAAGATACTGGGCAAAGGCATTTGAGCATTTGTCTCAAATGAATGGACATGGATTTATCAGAATGCCTAGTAAGCTTATTTCAATGCACAGTTCGGCACTGCAAAACATTTAGAGCTATGCAGTTCATCCCAGCAAATGCTAACAAAGCTCCATACATCACAGATTGGAGAAAATCCACAGGAAACGCGTATTAACGCATATCCTATCAGCATTCAGCTACACCAAAACTTTTCAATCTTTTGGATTGTAAAAATTATTGTGGCAGAGAAGCAAAGACTACCAAACTTGTTTCTCAGTCTAAAATGGCATTGAGGAACAAAGGAAACATTTTTGTCAGGTTGTGTTTTACTTTTTTTTCTAAAAAGCAGAAGTATGAAGCTAATAATTTTCAATATTTAAACTAACTCAGCCAGGCATGGTTTAGAACAGGGTTAAAATACACAACAAAAGCCACATGGTAAAAATGCAAACCATCACACAGTTCTGCAATTTATCACATGGCTGTTACTGCACCACACAGAAATTGCCTATCTCTATTAACCAGATGTAAATGGCATCTACAATATCCCAGCACAGTGCACTTAATATGATTAAAAGTAATTAATATCATCCCCTATAGGGCCAGGTACCAACAAGCTTACCAAAAAAAAAATCCCAACCAACCAAAAAAAAAAAAACAAACCCCAAGCAAAAAAAAATCCCAACCAACCAAGTAAAAAACCACCCCACCACCAACAACCCCTAAAAAACCCAAAAAACCCCACACCACCCAAAACAAAACCCAAATCAACCAAAAACCAATCCACAGTCTTATTCGATACTATACTCCAATAATCCTTTGGTTGGTCAAGTTTGAGTTTGCAATCCATTATTTCAGCTGCTTCTTCACACTGGAAAAAATATAAACTAGTAGCACACTTATGGAAGCAGAAAAAAACCTTGGTCTTGACACTAGCCAGTCCAGCTATCTTTGCATGTGAGTCACCTAGCCTAGAAGATAAACAAGCAACATGAAAACTACTAGCTGGGCACAGCAGAGAGAGCACAGAACTGTGCACCCAGGCAGAGGGTCATGGTCTTGCATCACACCCAAGCTAAGAAGCCTCCCCAGGCTGGAGCACTATGGAAGGTGCTGGAACACCGTGGCAGAACTGCAGAAGCCACCAGAATTCAGCAGTTCATTAGAGCCACCTGAGAAGCCACCCATGCTGTGCATGGGTCCTGCGCAACAACTGCTGGCTGTTCCGGCACAGCTCTCCTCAGTGCCTGCATTATCCTCTCCTTTCAGCATTCAGGGTAACAGAATTTTCCCATTGACTCAAGTGAAGCACAAGGTTTCACAAATAGATATAAAATGAGCAAGCTGGCAGTGAAGACTAAAGCGAGTAGCCTGCATTTGCTGGCTAGCTGTAACCAAAAAACACTCTCCAACAACATCTTAGAGAATAACCCCCCACTTTTATTTAAAAAGGTGGTTATCAGGTTATGATATACAAATTATTGCACATGAACCGCTCAATTAAAACTCTTAATTGGAGGATTCTTTTCTAAGGTACCCCCTATTAACCACAGGGCTGTTTACTCCCTTCACCGTCACTTGTCGAGGTGCACTGCCTACCCCCAGGGTAACAGAACGGTCACATTAAGAGTTACCATGGAGAAACCAATGTCTGCCCAGCAGTATTTACTACTCTGTATTTTTTTATGCTGGAGTCTAAGGCCTCTAATTTAAAATAACAGCAAATGAAATTTCTCACAGTGGTTACCAGGTTAGTAAATCTTCAATGCCCAAAGTGTTTATTGTTGTTCGTGCACTAGCCAGGAAAATAATCATGCATCTGTACTTAATAAGAAAAAGACTGTTGCCCTCCCACAAGGGCATTTCTAAGGAAAAGTAATTTCATCTTAACCCAGAATATCTTCCTGCTTATAAAGCACTTAGCTGACTGCTTTGCTAGATAGGTCCAATAAAATTGTTGGGCCAGTAATAGCAGAAGTTAAAACCTCTGATGGTTTTAGTACAGTTTTGTCTCTATCTTAATGCTATTTTCTCTGTGGAGAGGCCTAGTGGTTAACACACTACAAACTTCTACAACAAAACAAATTTCTTTAGCATGCCAAATGACATTAAGAAATTCAATACTTAGATAAGGAAACAAGAAATAGCTGAGTGGGGCATATAAAATTGAATAAACTCCTTCCAAAAGCTGGAGAAACATGACAGGGAGATCTTTGTGGCATTGTGGATAGCATTCCAAGTATACCCACAATACTGCTAAAAAGAAATTTTTGAAATTCACCAAAAGCAAAACCTACTCTGTACAGAGTTTGAATACAGAGTCATGTGTTCACATATGGCATGATATAAACAGGCAAAAAATAACCACAGTATACTGCTATGCAGCATGTTTAGTTTCCCAGTTAAACTTAAGATTGAAACAGTATTTTCACAGTTATTAAACGGCTGACAATTTTCAAGGTCACTGAAAAACGTAATTTCCTTTTGGCTGAAGAACTACCAAAAGGAAGAGTTGGTGCAGCAATGTATTCACTGAAAGTAAGTAAACACCAAAGTCCAGTCTTTCCACAAGCTTTCACCACAGAAATTAACAAGGGGAAACTAATGTTTGCTAATGCACCTTAATCTGCTCTCCTGCAAAAACACTCAGAGCTGCAAATTCTGGGACTCTGTAGAAAAGCACTTGTCTTTATAGTGAAACCTCTCAACTGACAACAAAAATTATTAAAAATGGGATAAATAGAATGAAGGCAAATTATTTACTGTTTCCATTCCAGCGATGAATAGTGGAAAAACAAAGAGGTTAATATGGATACACAAAGCAAAAGACTCCAGAGATGTCGCCAGCAGATAGGATTTATTCCTTCGAGACAAGGGAAAAATTAACATGTCCGGAACAACAGCAGCTCTCTCTTCTAACAGATTTTACAGAAGTTACATAAATGATCCAAACAGTTTTAAAACAAATTTTAAGGTTACATATTTCCAGAAGAATTACTTCTATTCTGTGCCTCAAGTATAGTCTTGAATGTTAACACAATTTTGTTCATTTATAAAGAAATCCTTGGCTCCTGTGACTGCAAAGAAAATGCAACGTAATTGCAATCATGATCTTTATGTATTTAGCATTCCTTTCAGCCATTTGACAAACCCAGAATGAAGTATGGTCTACTGCTTTTCCCCACCATCTGCTACAGAGTAAGGGGTGGGGGAAAGACGACTCCCAAGGAAACAGTGACTTTGTTTTCCTGACCAGCACAATCCCTTACAGCCTTTCCTCCTCAAAATGGATGTTGCTGAAACCATTAGCATAATCACAATGCTGTTTCGATATGCAGGTATCATAGCTATCAAGCCTGACCCTCCACAATACTCAATTCATAATTCTTACTGCTTCTCAAAAATGTAAGACGGTATGTGGACAGGAATTACATTACACTAGGGCATTTTAGGTAGGCAAACATGCATTTATTCTCATAAATTATGCTTACTAGATTATACCCACAATATAATGTGCGCAGTCAGTAAAATGGAGGATACTAGCTAAAAACAACAGCTAAGTTCTTATTGTGGTAAAGAAAGGAAAAGTATACATTCAATAAAATAGCTAATCTATAATATTTTCTTAGAGAAATTTCTAAAGTGTTCAAAGAAATGTAATGTACAGGAGAAATTTGTTAGTTAGTTCCACCAAATCTGAAAACTTACCATTTTATCTAGGTGCTCAATGGATCTATAAATTTCTCCTTGGGACTCATCATAGTAACTGTAACGGAACCTCTGACCTTGAAACAAAAATCATGTATAAAATAAAAAAGGGAAAAATCGTAGCTAAAACACTCCCTAGTACTTACTAAATAATTGAAATTATAAATATTTGTAAAATAGTAATCTTCATTTTATACTTTTTAGTTCCACTGAGGAAATTTCTAGGGCAATCATCAAAATAGCAGCCCAGAAGCAAAGTAAAAAGTACATGATGGGCAGCTATAATCCTAAAGAAAAACCTACTACGTAGAACTGACACTGCAGTGTCACTTATTAACTGCCTGTTACTGCCTTGGAATCCAATTCTATAAATTAAAGTAAAGCAACATTTCATTTTGCTATCCCTCTTGACAAAGTCAACCCTGGAGTCAGGCTACTTCTGCTTGCACAACAATACCCACAGTAAATGAAGGTTAAAGAAAAAGTTCATGATAAATCAATGAACAGTTCTAGATGGTTCATTAACCACAACAGAACCCAGGTTATTCTAATATACCTCCACCTATTCCACAATTCAAAGACGAGTAAAATATGAACTTAATTACGTAAGTTGAACAAAGATGACAATGAAAAAAAGGGAAGAAGGTCTGTTGTGTAACATAAAACATATATTTCTGAAGCAGTCCCTTTTCCAGCTATTATCACACTTAAAAGAAAAATGAAGTGTTAAAGCAGGACAGAAGTCAAGGCTTCTGGAGTCTTTATAGCTCTGCCACCAAGATGAACTGGGATAGCCCCGGTGAATTGCCATAAATACTCCATATGCTATCTTACCCAGCAGTAAAATGTACAAAACTTATTTCTGTCAGAGGGACGTTGCCATGTCCAGTGCAATTTTAGCTAATTAGTTTTGCAACTTGCTTTGAGGTGCTTAAAAGAAGAGTAAAAGGAGCAAGAAACTTCAGACACTTATTTCATTGCAACAGTAGAGAGGCATATAAACCCATACACCTTCACCATTTACTTCCTCCACTAACTGAAAACACATTACCACATTAATATTTTTAATCTACTCTTCCAGATTTAAAAAAGAAAAATCCTTTTTTAGCTTTACAAAGGCATTTAAGTTTCAAAGATACATTTACCAGAAGTTAAAATGTTCATTGTTCAATACATTATTTGAAAATCACTGCAAAATATTAATCATACTGTTATTATGAAGAGACATGAAACTTACCCCAATGGCAAAAGTCAGAAGAAACCACAAAGAGGTTACTAGGATCAGCTAGGTATTTACTGAAGAGTTTTCCAAATTCCTGCTCTTTTGACTCACTCAGTGCTCCGACCAACACAGGAATAATAGTAAACTCATCCTTATGGCTTATAAGCAAAAGAAAAGAGGTTGTAATTCAAGTAACATCTGACATTTTTTCAGGGCTTGCTAACTGAAATTGCAGAAAAGGGCACTATTGGGTTGAAGATACAGTTAATTTGGTAAAGTCATACTAGGAAGTTGTTTTTGAACCTGAAACTATTTCAACTTCAGAAAACAAATCCCCCCTCCCAAAAAGTATCTATCTTTGCTGCAAAGTGAAAACACCAGGAAAAAAAAAGAAAGAGACACAATGAAACAAGCAATAAAGAAAGAATGAAATTTTCCCTGTATAAATGCTGCACAAGCGTTTGGTAATTTTCCAATGTATATGAAAACGCTCAGGACAGCACCCAGATGTATGCCGATACTCCAGGGAAAATTACAAATACTACGGAAGAAAAGTTACAAAAATGGGGGGGGGGGGGGGGGGGGGGGGGCGGGACCCACCACAAATTGACAAAAATTATCACCTTTAAAGAAAAATTATTCAAAGTACCCATCTGAAATAGCAGGTGTCAACAGAACCCTGATTTCAAAATTAGTATTGAGGCTCCAAACAAAACCTCACAGAAAACACCTATTAGTATTTTAAATTTTTTCAGAGATGCCTTGCAAAAATGAGAAAAAGAAATCAGCTATTGAGAATGAAAACATATCTAATATTAACTCTCTTAAGTCAATACAAACATATAAACTTGTTTATAAGGGGTGTTCCAATTTCATCATTCAGGTATTTGCTCTGCTCACAGTTTCTAGTACAGCAACTAATCCTAGTCTCTGAGTGTCTCCTCAAAATTTTTGTTGGAGGTGGGGCTGTGTGGGTATTAGACACCACAAAGGATATTATAAGTTCCTACTGCACTTCCCATGTAGTTCAAACATTAAATGCACATAATGCTCATCCTTGTAGAAGTAGTAGTAATTAGCCCTAGTACCTTTCCATGGCTTTAGCAGTATAAGGCAAATGCATTTCAATACTATGTTCATCTTCATCTGTCTGTAGGGACATACGCTCGAACATTCCAGTCTTCCACAATTCTCCATAAACTGAAATGAATTCAAGATTTATTCTTACTACTTTTTATTTTTTAAACACAGTAAAGCAAGCTACAGTGCATCTTTATCAGAAAGAGCCCACTATAACAAATTACTTGCCTCCAAGGGCTGTCATCATAAACCACTTGTTTTTTAAATAAATTCAGGATTAAAGTTATGTTCAAGTCATTAAGATACAAACATAATTGATTCAGTTTACAAAATAAATGTGTTAAATTAGTGACCTTGTTAGAATATTGAGAAAGATTCAGTTGCGACACAAAATCTAAGTAACACAAATAAAACACGCATGCATATTTTCAAATATTTGCCCAGCCAGTGAATTCTTATTTTCACAAATTACACCATCATACATTTAAAAAAATTTAAAATTGCTGATCAACTGAGCCATTGCTGGATGTGCTATTATGTAATACAATTTATTATTGACTGAATCATGAAATCTAGAGACAGTGAAAACTGATTAATCCACATTTGTAAGTTATCTTTTCTACTCTCAAGTGCACTTGGTGGTATGCAGAGTCATCTGTACATTTCAAAAACTCTCCACTGGATGAAGAATTTGAATTAGGGCTGTGCCTCCTTCTCTACTCCATAAAGAATCTCTACAGAAACAAAAACATTTGTTACCTAAGGAACTTTCTGCAGGCGCTTTGTAGAAAGCCTGAACTAGTTTACTTAATCACAGTCATGATGAAACAGAAATACATCTGCATTAATTAGCCCTTCTGAAAAAGGTATTGTATTTTTAGGTATACCTCAAAACACATGTAAGTCAAAATATCAAATTTGTCTTCATCACACCTTTAAGCTTAGTCTGAAAGACTGGTATTTCATGGACTAACAGTTTTAAGTTCTGTAGGTACTCTGCCCGTTAAAAAAATAAAAAAGGCGCATGCAATGATGCATCCAAATAAAGGCAGCTTTTTGTTCCTCTGCTAATCCTCTGTTAAAAATAAACTCAAACCAACTAAAGCACTATCTTTTTTTCAGACAGAATACTTCACAGAACACTGGAGCAAGCATGTAGTGGACTATTATTCAAATGTAATACTTTTTAATTTTGAGATCCCTTTTAAAGATAACTTGTCAAGAGGCACACACTCATAATGGGAAAGATAAGCAAAGATTGAGAATTCTTTACTTGCAGGAGCAAGAGAGATGAGACATGACATCAAGGTTATAACACAGCAATGCCTGCAACCACCAGGATCTTTCAGAAGTTAGCTTTCATTGCAGTAAAACCAGATACTTAAAAGCAATGAAGTGCCTAACAAGACAGTCCTCAGCACTGCAGTACCACAGTTAATACTCAAGCCTCAGCAATCTTTGAGATGTAAGCTTTATCATGCACTTACTCTTTTGGTCAATTCGAAGATCATACAGAGGTGTTCTGTAAATGTCCACACTGGAAAGTGCACATCGGGAAAGGGGCACGTGATGGGAAGGCCCAAGAATGAAAATTTTTCGGCTACAAAAATTAACAGAAAAGCCCACAATTTAGACAACTGCAATTTTACAGCGACTTGGTTTATGGTAACGAGTTTAATAAAAACATACAAAGTGATACTTTCTGGTGGTTACCAAGAGAGTTTTACTCTGCTGTGTGTATGTGAGACCACAGATCAAATCCATGGCCTAGCCTTGCTCGGTATCTAGAAACAATCATGAGATCAGTTCAATAATGCTTCCCCTAGCCTTAAACCTCTTAAGCAGGTTATATATCAGATGGCACTCATCAGCAAGAAATCTGTCTGACTGGACTCACTTGGAGGCTGAATGGTGTGGTATAGCCCCTTAGAACAGATTTTTGGATTCCCTCCTTGGACCTCCAGTTACGCACCACCTCCAACAGCTACCAGTATGGCGCCCTCAAATAAGGATTGATTAATCATCTATTCAGAGCTTTTCACTTATTTACACGATGAGCCTTACTTCAGATTTCACCAAATTCAAATTTAAGTCATTCTCAGATGTTGTTTTTATCTAGCTGTTGCATCAGCAACAGGGACTTGGACCTGCACATTCCTAGCTTTAGCCGATACTGCAAGCTTTCACATCATGAAGTTATTTCATCAAGTTCTCAATATCTAATCAAGAGCCAGGAACTAAGGGTCTCCTGCCACAGGACTTAAAGAAGAAAAAAAAAAACCAAACACACACAAACTTAAAGGAAATTCAGCTTTTCAGATTCAGGATCATATCATCTTGCTTCTGGCACTGAAGTAAAGGAGTGGGACACATATAAAGACCGTTTCTTTTCCCCCCCTTACATGTGGAGAGCTATAGCAAGCTATTCTAGAATACTAAAACTTTTTTCAGAACTCATAAAAACAAAATATCCAAACATGCAATACTTCAGCTGAAAGATGAATGACTGGCCAATTCTAAACATCCCATGTGGTATAACATCAAATGATCCAGAAAGTTCAATCAACTCCATGTCACTGAAGCTGGGAAATGCAACTTGTTCTAGAAATTTTAGAAAAACTAGTTATCTTCACTTTGCTTACAATATTTTAGAAAGAATCAAAACCATTGCCTTTGGAGAGCATTAGAGCACATTATCTCAATGCAACTGACAGACATAACCAGGTTTTATATTAACATTGCAAAATACATACTTTGAGCAAAGGAGATGTTTTAAATTTTTGTCATTTAAAAAAAGTTGTAGCAGCAGAACACATAAGAACTATACTACTTTAACCTAGAATAACTGGATTCATAGTTTCAGAGGCAGGCACAGACTACAGTAGCATGTTGGGGGGGGTTAAATTTTTTTTTCAACTGTTGTGCTGTCAGAAACTCAAGTCCATTTATAATTATTACAGCAAGTAACTTTCACTGACTTCAAATATTATATATACACACTGGTCACTTTCTCCACATCAGAAGAGAATCCTGGTAGCATTCAGCCCATAATCCTGCACTGAAAAACCAATGCAGAATCACGATCAAATATTTTAACATACTTAAACCAAAAAAACCCTCCCAACAAACCCAAAACAAATAAAGAAACAAAGACACCCTACGACCAGCAAAAAAACCCCACGGCTTCAGCTTTTTTAAAAGCAATGGAACATCAAGGAATAAAGTAAATTAAGTGTTATTACCTGGAAAAATAAAACCTTTTACCCCTCCCTTCTAAAGAAGTTAGTTACCAGTAATTCCTAATTTTTGAAAATACTGCTTCACATTTTCATTTTTAACAATACTACGTTAATTTTTTTCTCTTGTAACATCCAAATAATTTGAACACTTATGATGTTAAAGCAGAAGGGATGCATAAAAGACTAAAAAGAGTACAAAATTAAAATTTGAGTAGTTTGAGGTGTAAGAATGTAAAAAGAACATTGAACTTCTCAGAAAATTGCAATGGCATTGTCTTATACTTCATAAAGAAAAACTTTTATGCTTACGTAATATTAGGATCCACTTGTTTGTAAGCATGGGCTGCACAAGATCCACAATAGGTATATCCTGCATGGCTGCAAATCAAGGTGTACAAAATGTTAACACGTTAAATATTGTTTAACATCTTAAATATGTTGATATTGCTATTAAGTGTTAATGTCTTAAATATTGCCTGTCCCTATTGAGCTAGAAGTAGTAAGTGTGATCAAAAAATCAACTCCTGAAACAGCTGGAGAGCACTGTTCCAGTACTGAAATGTATGAGGGACACCTTTGTTAAAGAACTACCAGTGACCATTTACTTGAAAGTTAGTAAGTAAACCTCCAGTTCAAAGCACTTGTAAAAGATACCACTAGACAGACTACACAACTGCGTATTATCAGAAGCTCTTGATAATGCTAAGGGTGCAGCCAAGGGACAAGGGAATACGAAGGTGCTGGAGAAAGCTCTTCTAAGCACACTCCAGAAACCAAATATGACAGTAGAGGGGTCTGGCAGAGAGACTACATGTTACAGCAGATAAACAGAGAATAAAAATGCTCTGCCACTGAAGAATACCTCAGCAACAGAATGAGTAGGCACAAGGAAAGGAGTGGAATGCAGCACAGTAGCTTTTACTGCAGAGAACATGACGTATGCTTTATCATTTCCTGTCACTCTGGCCTGGAGCCTTTCTTGACCCATGTTCCTGTGTGTGCTCCAAAAACATCCATAATTATTCTGACTACTTGTTTCAAATCTTAAAACCCATTATGTTCAAGACTGTTAAAAACAGGAGAAGATTCAGGTTACAGTGCTAAAAGCATTAATTCCCGAGAACATTCATTCCCACAGGTCCCAGGCCAAGTGGTGGAGAATAACTCACAGTCACTCAACAGCACGCCCACATTGCACAGTGCTTGGGCCACATTGCCTCCGGAGCGCCTGTGACCCTAGGTCAATAGTTATTGTTTATTTTGAGTCAAATATGTGCAACAACACAACTACAGCTTTTCAGATGGTCTTTTTATACAATGACACTGAGAATGATATGTGCTCCAAGTCCTGGGACATACAGGATATTTGAAGATACAAGCTCCCCATTGACAGTACTGGAAGATTTTACATTTATTTATATGTACGTATGCATACAAGCATGTATGCACATCCACAGAATGACACCTGGAACAAG
Organism: Phalacrocorax aristotelis; assembly: GCF_949628215.1. Lineage (NCBI taxonomy): Eukaryota > Metazoa > Chordata > Aves > Suliformes > Phalacrocoracidae > Phalacrocorax > Phalacrocorax aristotelis. The sequence continues at coordinate 119,346,573 of NC_134278.1, read as the reverse complement.
TTATCCTGAAAATTACCCTAGGGTTCTACTTTAACATCACTTACCTCACGTATGCGGAAGAGATCAGAAAGGTATTAACATACATGGTAAGGGGATGAACAGGAGACTTAGACTTAGTGAACCAGCAAGGTATGTTACAAGACAATGTCAACCGAGCCTTCTGAAATGTTCCCTCTGCTACAGGCTTCTTCAGTCTTTCACAAAAATATTATTAGCCATATCCCACTCTACAGGTGGGAAATCAATGGCACGGTTAATGAAAAAATTTGGTGAGACCATGGGAAGACCTCCAGGGTTTCTGGAAAAAGAATCCAGGCTGCCTAATCCACAGATGAAGGGCCTCTTTCCAGACATTCCTGCGAGAAACACTAAGGTAGATTTGGGACAACTTCTTCTGCACATTCAATACTATTATGGAATACTTCAAACATGATGGCAGTGCTATTTCTACACAGGAAAAACATAATTTTTAAGATGGTTTTTCTAGTGCTTCCTTCCAACTCACAATAAATTGGAATAACCAACATACTTTTCTTATTATATGTTTCAACCACCTTCAGTAAATTGAATTCTACCTAAATAGTTTAGATGATCCCTATTTCTCCTGTGGACAAAAAAAACCAAACAGAAGCAAACTAAAATAACAAAAGTAAACCATTTTGAATAGTTGAATAGCATTTCATTACTTTTGTTTCAAGCTGTGCTAAGTTTTGATTTGTAGGTGAAGTTGGTGGTTTGTTTATTTCTTTTGTGGGGATTTTGTGGGGTTTGTGGTTTGTTTTTTTTTTTTTAAATAAGTGTAGCTGTTCTATACTAGAATTGCACTAAAAGAGCTGTCATCTTTAGGCTACCACTCCACTAATACAACTCTTATCTGTCTTACTGGATCACAAGTGAGTGTCATGTCTTCAGTTGATCAGCAAAAGGAAACTATCATATACCAAAATGTGCTCAGATTTGTTCCTTTCCATGCCCTATCCAAAATACTTCTTCAGAAAACACACGACATTCCTTTCAGCTAAAAATTAGCTTCCACCAGTTTTCAAAATCACGCAAAATAGAGAGGCATTTAACTAATCAAGTGTCATATACACTAAAAACAGATTTCAAACTTACGGTGCAATAATGGCTCTAGCAGGTCTCTTTGTGGACTGTACTTGAGAAAGCCAACCTTCTAGTTGTGCATTCAGCTGGGGTCCTGTGAAGAGACAAGGAAATACTGAAGCCATAAAATAATCTAGAATACCTCAGGAATTAACAAATAAATTCCAAAAGTCCAACAGATTTTAAGTAATCTTAAACATCAAGGCCTGTGTTTAAATCTCAAAAAAAGGTAAACACAACATGCCTGTAATGTTGAAGGTTACAGTAGGAAAGTTTCAACCTCCTGGTCCAGGAAGTTCATTTGTTGCACATCCAAACCCATGCTTATTGTTTCTTGCTCTGTGTACTGATGCACATACTATTTCATCATTAAAAAGGATGGCTGCTGATCTCAAAAGAGAGGGTAACAGATGATTGATTCCTCTGGTAACCATATGGGCAGAATTCAGAAGTAAAAAAGAAAAGCCCGATATGGGAACATGATATGATATGAAGACCTTACATACTGGCATGATAGCCAAAGGCTATGGTATTTAGTCCTTTATTATTATCAAGCAAGCACAACAGCAGAACACAAAGCACACTGTAACCTGGAAAGATGGTAAATACCCAGGAAAAATCTAAAAGTGAGAAGACACCACGGTTATGCTCATGCTGTAACAACTTCTGATCAACCAACATATTATAAGCCCATAAACTTCTTGACAACATGAACTTTGATAATTAGTCAACTCAATATTTAACTTTCTTTTAACTAAATCCTGTATCTCAACAAGTGGCAAATATTCTCAATTCAATTAGCTGACATGTGATAAAGGTGCCTTCTAGAAATACAACATTAAAAAAAATACATTTTGGTTATTTCCAGTCATACAGAAAACTTTCTGATATAAAGCTATTCCTGAAGAAGCAAGTCTGGCAAACACAGTGCAACACCTTCTATATTAAAGAAGACAAAACAAACTTTAAAGTAAAACTTATTCAGCTGCTATTGTTACAAGTAACACATCATTAACAAATAGAAAAACAGATGCACTTCTTTCAGCTGACACTATGCTTTTGACAGAGCTGTATGTCAGCAGAGTTTATCTGTAAATTATGGTGCAGTAAGCTGCTTGTTTCTACCACGCACGTTGTAGATTTTTGTAGCTTCCCCATGCAGGTGTAAAACCACCAACTGCCAGGAAAAGTCAAAACCAAATTAAATACCTGAAACTATTTCACAGCTATGTTCCAAACAGCCCAGATCTCAAGCTGACAGCTCTCGAAGGAGCTGACAAGGACTACAGAGAACTGGAGCAAAGATGTCAACTTTTGCAGAATCCAATCAGTCACTCACCAAAAAGCTTTCTCTTTAAAACTGAGGGGGGTGTCAAAGCTGCCATTTTTTATATAAAACTGAAATTCATGTGTTTCATGAAAAAAAAAGGATGACTTTTGTGGTTTTAAAAAACCTACCTTCTTATGTGAAGAAGGTGAACTAGTGCAATGCCGTCTCCCTAGCCTACAATCACCTTGAATGCCTTAGTTGCTGTCTACAGAACTGCTGTAATCCAGTGACTTTGTGAAATTACGTTATCAAAAAAACAAACCACCAAATCCAAAAAACCCCCACACACCAATTTTGTTCTGCTGATTCTGTTGCTTGGGGAAATTACAAGCAGCAGAGACATGCAACAGAGATAAGGATGATTACATCTTAGCTTCCCCAACAGCCTCCATTTTCTAAGTAAAAATAAATAGATCTCTATTTCCATCCTCTTTCTAAGCTACTAGGAGACTAACAAAACAGTACTCTATTTTTATATATTTAAGAGTAAAAACACAAATTACTTAAAATTTTACTTCCTAATTCTCCCAAAGTACGTAGAAGGATAAAGTACTTTCAGAATGAAGCTCTTTAGGAGGACACAATTTCCACTGCCCTGCCCCACCCCCCAAACACCTACTACCCAGAGACTTAAACGAAACATGACTCTGCCCCACCTGATCCCCCCTCCTCAAAGAAGGGGATCCACAGACAGCACAACAGCAGAAGGGCCAGAACCTCTCAAGCAAAGCAAGACAGACTTGGGACTCTCTTCCCCAACAAGGCACGGTGCTTGGCCTTCCTCCGTCCCTTCTTTAGCAAGGATCTTTGATTAAGAAGGTGGGTAAGGCGATTTGTCTTTGGTTAAGACAAATCAGGTAACTTGCTGAACAGTTTAAAGACAAAGTTCAGAATCTCTGGTAATTTCCTCAAATTCCACATGATTGTTCAAATCTGGCCAAAACTTCTGATCTTGCAGTGCAGTAGCAGAATAAGATGCCCAGGTTTGCTTGGTCTGCTATTATAGACACACACTTTGACAAAGTAACAAACATTTTTTTCCTAGAGTCAGCAAAATAACAGACCTGTATGACCCAAGGGATGCAACTTCTGTCAGTTTTCACTTAAGGACCAGGTAACACTAATGCTTTCAGATTTTTCCCCTTTAAGGAAACCACAAGGTGCCTTTTTAAATCATTAAGTGTGACCTAATGTAAGTTTCCATATCAACTGATACTTATTTGTACTATTTTAATAAAATGTAATCAAATCTCTCTCTCTCCAAAGGACTGACAGAGAGACTGAAGAGTACAACATATCCCCCCTAACCTTTTAGCTAAAGAAAAAAAAAATCCAAACAGCACCCACATGAACTGACAGGAGTATAGCCTACCTGTAGCTTCCTATGCTTACAAATAATTTAAGGGGGATATTCTAAAACTGTGATTTTCTTCTTATGAAATTAGCATCAACTTTTTGAAGTGTTCAGAGGGTTTTTTCTTCCAATTTCTCAAACATGACAATGCTTAAGGCTGACGTCAAAATATTTGAATTGGATAAACAAAATGTAAATAAACCCACATTATCATAATAGATACGCTCTGCCATATGGAGTTGTATTATAGGAGATGAGTAGCTTCTTCATGAAGAGCTCTTTAAGTAAGTTTTGTTCATATGTAAATGGAGTTCAACTAGAAAAAAGTCTTTGCAAATAGTCATTGCGATAACTGCAGTAAATACTCATCTCCTAAACTGGCATGCACGGCGAGGAATGGCGCTGCCACCCACGGATCCTCCTGCTGCAGTGGTGGGAAGCAGGAGAGGTCCCTGCCCCTTGAGCCGCAGGTGGGACAACCGGCTTGAGAAAGCTGGCAGGACATGCACAATGGGGTTTTTAAGGCTAACCCAGACAGAAGGACAGAAAGCCTTACAGATGCAACAATCAATACACTTTAGCATTAATACTGTAAGATCAGACCTCCTATTGATTAAAAGAAGATTAGGTGGCAAAATACGAGCTTAACTAAAGCACATAACATTAAGATGTGCATTTCAATCCTATGACATAAGGTATAAATATAGATATGTAACTAAAGAATGCTGACATTATGTGTGGATGTTTTATGTCCTGTTTTGTTTTGGGAACTGGCAGAAGCTATGCCAATTTAAAAGTAATTGCAAGCACTGAGCAAGACTCCACCAAATTTATGGATACAGCTACAAGCAGAATTTATTCAAACATCTTGCCTAAAATGATAAGTTATTTTTACAATCAACATTACCCCCTCACAGAACACTAAAGTAAGTAAGAAGGAATTCTTCCACACTAAACGCATGCCAGTGTTACCCAATGAATAATAACACAAAGACATCCAGCAGTCACATGCTTAGGTTCATCACCTCAATTTACAGCTGTCGCGGTCCAGGCTTTGTGGGTTAAGCCAAACCAGCACATTCTTTCCACAGCCAAGCTCACCTCCTCGCATGAGGCTGAAGTGTTTATGTGCCAAGTGTCAATACAACATAATGGGAACTTGCTCCTGTCCCAGCAGCCATCATTACCAGTGCAAAACCTACCTTTTCAGACTGGTAAGGAAGACACGGTCCTTGCTCAAAAACCTCAGCCTCAATGAATGCTTCTTTTACTCGAAGAGCATGAGCCTCAACCAAAACTCTGAGCAGCACCAAGGAAAACTGCTCAGGTCTCCCTTGGCTGCACGTGTACAGCACTGCAGCAATGCAAGTAATGCTGGAGCACAAACACCAGTAATGCTGTAGTCCCCAGCTTTTACACTTTCACTTAACAGCTTTTATTTGTCTAAGCATGTCTCCTACCCTAGCGGAGCCAACATTTTTTTCTGAGCCTTGGTCCTTTTATCTTTCCATTACCTTTACCCATAGATGAAGAAGTCTATGCCTCAAAAATACTTCTAATAAATATTACAGCATATGTATGAAGTAGTAAGTATTTATTCTTGCAGGGTGTTAGAAAAATTAAGGTAAGTAACAGTGAAACCTTGGGGCCTGGCACACAATTAATTTAATAACTGGAACTAAGGGAACTCCTGTCTCCACAACTCTGAAGGTGAATCAAAACAATTTAATTCAATTGCCAGGCAAACTCCAAGCTGCAATGTGACAGAGGACTAACTACTTTCTCTTCTTAGTTAAAATTGCAGAAAGTATAATGATTGTTTTAAAGAACACAGGTCCCACTTAAAAAAAAAAAAATAAATCTTCATTCCTCGCTACATCAAAAGCCAAATCCTTTAATAAAGAACAAGTTCATCTGTGCAAAGACTAGGATGTGTCATGAATAGAAGGTGATTTCCAACAACTCATGCTGATGAGCACATTCTCTACTGCTAGCATACATTCTCTTCCAAGACTGAATATCAATGAAAGAGTGAAATCTGCCTATAAGCAAGGCAGAAATTTACTTGCACAAACTATAGGACTAGAAGGAAAAAAAATTATGACACAAAGATTACACTGATGCTACATAAACCCCTATTATACACATATAAAACAGCTGTTAGTGCTTGAGTGGGGGAAAATAAAACTGAAGCCACAACAGAGAGGTTGAAATCTGCTTTGGTGGCAGCTTTCACTTGCATGTCCCAGTTTTCCATTATTGTACTAGCTCTTTTATTTCCTTTACTGAAAGTTAGGAAATAAATAATCAGACTATAACTTTACTCGCTAAGAATATCAAACAACATGCACCTACCTAGCTTTATACAATACCTTCCCAGCTAGGTCATTCAGGGCTCCAAACAAATGACCTTCTGTTCTGTAGCTCTGAGGAAGTGATTTTGGCTTTAATACATGCTAAACGTAACCTGAATTTGTGAAAGTATTCACTAGGTGATACTTGAAGGTCTATTTTAATACTACCAGGACTGCACCAAATGTAAAGCTTTTTTTGAATTCCACTGTACAGTAAAAGTTGAATGTACATTCTTTACTTGGAGTATCTTGATTCTGGCTGGCATTATTTAGGTAATTCAGCTAGAAATAATAGCCTGGAAATTGTATTTGAAATTATTCCAGTACACTTTTGCAGTATACAATGTTAAATAATACTATCTGCATATTAATATTGTGTTCCATTATTAATTCATAAAAAGAGCCAGTAATGACACATCCACTTTCCCCATAAAATGTCTAAAAAAGATAGAAAGCCAAGGGGAGAGAAACATTACATTTAGTATTTAACATTGCAAAGCAAATACTTACAAATTCGCAAGACACTATGATTAGTTGTTCACAGGCTGCAAGGTAAGAAGTTAATAGATGTATTTGCAGTGCTCCAGTTACTGTCACGACATTAAGGCTTCATGGCCAATACATTAATTACCCTGCTACTGCAGAAAGCTCCTTTCACTACAACAGAGATCAGGTCAAAACTTTCATTTCAGTAACCCTCACATGCTTTTACATTTTTTCCTGGATCCATTTGTCCATGGCCATCTACAAACAACACAGTGATTCCTTACTTGTACATTACGTTTATAAATGAGCCGTGATGAGTTCTTCCAATTTTGGGGAACATGCCAGGGTTCTTGGCACACCAGAGTTAAACACTTCCAAAAAAAAGACTCTTTTAGGATATAGTGACCTCTTTCCTCTACCCCACATCTGCATTCATAAGTCTAACAAAGCACAAGATTGCACACATTATTTCCTTCTAGCCACTTCAGATACTGCAGGGACTCAGATCCAACACACTATGGAGAAGGGTTTCTGCTCTAAGTTAAGGTAGGATGCAGCCACTCTCAGAGTCAGTAAAAGACATCCCAGCAGCAGTGTCTGCTCTCAGAAACCAAGGGCAGCAGGCCTGGTGAACAGAGTACACACATTCAGCAAAATCATGGCAGAGCGGAAACAGCTGTAACCTATGCACACGCTTTCTCTGATGCTGATCAGAAGTTCCAGCTCATGTCAACAAGCACACAAGTGCTGGGATTACATCATTATTCATGAAAATGGACACTTATGTCACTCCGCGGGGCCCCCAAGCCCCAGAAGGTGCAAGTGAGAAAAGCTGTACTATCTCAGAATCACACTGCTATTCTACACTGAAGCTAGCTACCTCAAAGAGCTATTAACAGAGAGTTAGTGGGTTTTGGCATAAGAAAAACCAGTATTTGGTACATAGGCAGCAAAAAAAGTATTAATGAAGGTCTTATTGGGGATTACAAAGGAGTAGAAGAGACTGCAAACATGCTAAAATAGTGACCAACTTTGAAAGAAACATAATTTCTTAACAGATCGTTCATGGCACATCTGCCTTTTCATTTCTTTTTTGATCTGCAGAAGTTCTTTGAAGTATTATCCTTTCCAGCTGACCTAGACACCATCACGCAGACCTCAGCCCAAAAGACAAGGTCTGAACATCCCTGGGCACATAACAGCCAGTCATTCGGCAGTCCTGGCATTTCTTGTCCAAATAAGTTAGATGCTTAATCCTTAACAAATGCGAGCAACAAGATTTCAGTGCCTGCCTCCTTCGGGGTTCTTTTACTTACAAGCCAGGGCAGCAGAAAACCAACTCTGAACACAGGAGTACCATGAGCTTTAAACTCTCCTCAAACATTTATGTGGAGGCAGACCATTCACTTGGCTCGTCATAAAAAACAGCTTTGAAGACAATAAACGCAATGACCTTTCAAGTCAGCACAGCAATTACTCTGCCAACTCACATTTGCATCAATAAGCATATGGAAATTAAGGTTTTCCTAGTTCAAACGACTTGGCATAGGGTACCAGGAAGCACACCTCTGACCACTATGGCTTGGTGAAGGAAAACAGAGAAATAAACCATACCTAATACAATGACAAACTCCTTTTGCAGGGATAATGTAGTATTGTTATTCACACACACTCTCAATTTTATTTTACTCACATGATTTGGAAGAGCTTACAAAAAATTCTTTGTGTTTCGTCTGTACCAGCATGCCACTGACTGGGGAAAAGTTGAGACAAGACTTAGCAAACGCTTTAATAAAGAGTGGTACAGTATTCACTTAGCACTTCCAGAAGCCAGGCAAGGCAGGCCAACTGCCAATGAATAAACCACGTTAAACACTCTGATGTGTGACATTTCACTTGTAATGGTATGATATAGAGGAATAAAGATGCACATACGCTAATGTTTATTTTCATTTCAGGAATGTATGGATTGATTCCCTCACAGAACTGCCCAGCACTTACAGAACCTACTCACACAGAGGAGTAAATCTGGAGTGAGCATTCACACCCTGTCCTGCAAATAGCCCATGCTCAGGACAGCATGTCATTCCAGTTATATTTCATCTGCTTCTTTTGTATCTAGGAATGTACCTGTCCTGCATTCAAAATGTGGAAAATTATGCCACTTTTGTTTCAAGTTGTCCTTAGTCTTCCCCTCTCCCCTGCTGTCAAAATCAGTTTCTGAATTGGTCTGGATGCTAGGTGGTTGCATTAACCCAGCAGGAGTGGGACTTTCTTCCAAAAATAAATCAGAGTTTAGTATTTTTCACCACACAACAATGATACTTTTTCTTTTTTTTTTTAAACCATCTATATGACAGCAGTGCAACAGGGTGATACTTCTATTTACATAGTATGAATTAATCTCATTTTTCCAAGTGGCTGCCATGCACCAGGTTGCTAGTCCACAGAAGCAATGGCATGCCACATACTTTAAAAGCAGATATATAGATCAAGGTCTGCAAGTGAAAAAATAGGTTATTTAGACCAGGGGCCTACTACCAGCAATTTTCATAGCACTGTTTCATTTTGGAAGCTCAGCTGTAAAGCTTCCCATATTCAGTGCTGCTGCCAAGTAGGAAGAACAACTGACCAAAGAGACTTCATTGTTAGTTTGCTGCCAGACAAATGCTCCACAGGTCCAAATCTAAAGTCCATTAAGATGCTACACAGACTGATGTGGAACAAACGTGAACTTCTCCGCACCAAGAGTCTAGAGAAGATATTATGACAATTTTTGTCAAATTTTTCATACTGAACTGCAGAAGGAACTTGCTTTCTAGATTTTTCTTTACAATAGCATATTATGGATGAAGAACACATGGGAGGTCAAATGTTAACACCATGAAGCCCATCTTCCCCTCCCCACGCCCTTCTCAGCTTCATCTAGTGAGTAGGAAGCAGTAAGCTTTCCACCTGGGACCTCACTTTCCCTTCAGTAGCAACAAAGTTGTTTACTTATAGTTAGATGTGACATTCTAACACGTGAACATGCCTGGATATGCATAATTGTACAGCCAGTCTCACCTGCTCCAAAACGTTAATTAGCATCAAACAATTAGATGATTTATCCGCACTAGAATGTAGTGCACGTTTGTATCTTCCAAGGCGGAACATAAGCAGTGCATATCCCATAGCTGGGGAAAATAGGGGAGGGAGGGTCTACTTTCAGCTGAAGCAATTGCTGCCCCACAGAAACGAGCCGTCTCTAAAGACAAGAAGTGGTATTTCTTCTAAACACTCTTACATACATTACATTGACCCTCCACGAAGGGTAGAAGCTCCCTCTTACTTGGCTGTGGCTTCACCTCTGATATTGCTTCCACTATTGGAGCACAGGGGAGCCAGCTAATCCAGTTCAAGGATATTCTCTGACCACAAAAGCTGGTTTGCATTCTGGATCCATAATTGATCCTCTTCTCCCTCAGCTGGCTTTGGCCCTTCTTTCCCAGGGCTGACTTCTATGGCCAGATCTCACAGATACTATTTTTTTAAGCATAGCTCTACTTTTGCAGTCAACCTCGCACCACCCCAAACCAGGACGCCATGCATCATCCTAAATATTTTGTTATGTTTTACCCCCAGGTACCAGGCACCTCGGAATAAACTGCCACTTAAGAAAACCTCATCCTCACACAGCCTTTTTAAAATGTTTTCAGGCGTAATGATTTTTAACACATCCTTCAAAAATCATGTTTCTCATTACCCTTTCAGACAGGGTCATCTTAACTATGGAGCAGGATGAGGGTTTCCAGGGCATCTGCTTGCCCTGTGTAATCAAACTCAGGTCTGTAGAAAGACAGCAGTTTTCAGGAAACGGAAAGCTTAAACGCTAACCAGTTTATATATAACCCAGCAAATCGCTTCTGGGCCGAGACGGTAAGCACAAAGAGAGTGGGTAGGAGGACTTGACAGCACAATCCCCAGAGGATCGCGGGAACGCACTGAAGAACTATCACAATTCAAACTCCAATCCCCACCTCAGCTCCATCCTTGAATCTATGCAGGTTGAAACCACGTGGTAAAATCCAGACTTTCTTCAAGTAGTACGACTGAGGAAATGAGCCTATGTTACAAGTCTGAAATAGCAGCTGACACGTGAGTTTGGCCTAAAAGACAGGAAGATTTAAAGTTACGCCTACGGTGAACACATACCCTCTTGGTCCCCATTTGTTTCCTCAAGTTTTGATGGACCCTCCTAAATGGCACACAAAAATTGACTTCCAAGCAACAAATAGTGGGTAGTCCCTGTCTTGCTGAACAGGGAGAATTCCTGATCTCACATACCCTATGCACGCAGCACAAAATAGTGCTGGAGGAAGACACATAAATAATGGTCTTTTCTTGTTTAAGGAAAACAAAACACACTTTCCAAAAGTCTAGCCTATGCAACATCAACCACTTAACCCCACCACACACACTGTAACAGTTAAATTTTAGCTTGTCGGAAGTAGTCACCGTAACTTGTTACAACATGATTCAATTTGGGTTTTTTTCATGCAGTGTAAGTGTCTGGGCAACGATCCCACACCTCCTCAATAAGCAATACCCAGAGGGTTGCCCAAAAGCAATGGGAGTAACATGCTTTTGGATGTCCCATCACAGGCAAGTAGTACCGGCCCAGCTAGTCACACAGACTTACCAGGGTGTAGTCTAACAAAATTAGACTGAATATGTATGGAAAAGAAAAGAGCCAAACACAGCATCTATGCCTCTTAAATTAATTATGAAAAAAATTAAAATTCTGCTTTGCAAGTACCCAGCAGTAACTTGGTATGAAGTCCAATATCGAACAAACTACAAATTTTATGTGTAAGGTCGCCTAGCCATTCCACATCGCCAATCAGTTTTCTGCCTTATTTGCAAATGAAAATATAAATAGCACAAGCAAGCTGGGAAGTGTTACCACAATGCTTCAATGTTTTGACGTCTTTGCACGGGTTTAAATCTATACCTTTGACATGATTTTGTTTGCTTTCTGTAAACAGAGTGCTACCTACCTTTCTAGACCATTGGAAAAAACTGTAATTGCAAGCTATCGATGCGGGATGAAGATTTTAGACCAGTTTTGAATGGACACAACAGCTATGTTTGGAATATTAAACTTGGAAGGAAAACAATCATCCTCTATTGTTGTCTCGAAACTGCCTACCCACCATTTGAAGACCAGCTACTTATCTCACAGACTGCCTCTTGCCATGTTATCCTCTTCCCTGTATTTCTTTTCTTCCCTTCCAATTTTTGCCTCATACCTTGTTCATTCATTTGTGTAGAGGAGAAGAAACTGCACCTATTATGACCAAGAGAAGTGTATGACTTTTCACATCTAGTTCCTCTTAAATGTCAGTTAGGATCCTGAATGCATCTTTTTTTTTTTATATAGTATCCCTCCCCTCCCTTCCCTCTGAGCTATTCTTTACAACAGCCTCTTGTTCACCTGCCATTTTGTAATGACCTTTACTCCTGAGGCCGTTAAGAGACCATCCCTTGCAAATCTAACAGCTCTGAAAATACAAATGGGTACCCCATTCACAACAGTAGAGTTCTACCCCAAAACCCAACATTTCCAAACATGCGCTGTCAAGCCATTATTACAGGTTTCTGTCCCTTCTTTGAAGGACAAGGGGAGCGGTAGTCTTCCCTTCAACAGAGGATGTCTTTATTCTTTTTCTGCAAATATGACATTTTTAAATGGACAGAGCCCATTCTGTATTGCTGCTTTACAACTCTTCACTACTACTAGAGAAAGCGCTCTGGAAGAAAAGACAAAAGCTCATCTTGGACTGCAAGAAGTGAAATAAACCTAATTTCCCCCCACCCCATCACCTGCCCTACAACACACCTCAGGAACCCTGTATTCTCTCGGGGGGGGGGGGGGGGAGGCAGGCGAGGGGAGGACACCAAAACCCCAACACAAGGACACTCCGAAATAGAGAAATGTGTTCGAGTGCTCCTACACCGATTAAGCGCAACCTTCGGTGCGCGGCACAGAGCCCGGGCCGCCGCTGCCTCGAGGCACCAAGCCGCAGCGCCGGCTGACAGGGAACACCGCGGGGGCCGAGCCAGCCCTCGCCACGCTCTATCGCTGCTGCCGGCGGCCGGGCCAGGCCGGGCCGAGCCGTCGGGCCCGCCGGCGGCAGGCGCGGGGCGCTGGGCTCCCCGAGCGGAGCGCTGCGACCGCCGGATGCACAGCGGCACCCCCGCCCCGCCTCTCCCGGCCTCTCTCCGCCGGCCCCGGCGGGCATCCAGACCCACACCCCGCTCACCGGGGCCGGCAGGGCCGCGGCCCCCGGCTCCCCCAGCACCCCCCCCCCTCCCCCCGCCCCGCCCGCCATGTGCCGGCCGCGCTGCCCCTCCCCTGCCCGCAGCCGGCACCGGCCCCGGCGACGGAAAGTGCTGATTCAGCCCCCGCCCCCGGCAGCGGTGCGGGCGGCGGCGGTACCTGAGGCTGTGTACCAGCTGCCGGCGTGGCTGGCCTCCCGGCAGAGCACCCGGTTGGACATCTTGGTGCCGGAGCCGCCTATGGTGTTCGGGGGAGGCGGTGGGGGACGGGCCCGGCCGCGGCGGCGGCGGCGGCGGCGCTGCTCCCCCTCCTCCCCCGGCACGGCCCGGGCCCCGCGGGCGGAGGCGGCGCTGCCGGCGGCGCCTCCGGGCGGGCGGGCGGGCGGCGAGCGGGAGGGGGGCGCGCGGGGGCGACGGGCGGGGCGGCGCGGGCCGGGGGCACGGAGCAGGGCTCGGCCGCTGGCGGTGGCCCCGCGGGAGGGGGCGCGGAGGGGGGGCGCGGGGACAAAGCCCGAGGCTGCCGCCGCCGCCGCCAACTCCGCGCTGGCAGATGGGGGGGGGGGGCGCGAAGAGAAGGAGGCCGCGGCAGCAACTGGGTTTGGCCCAGCTCGGCTCCCGTGGACTAGGGGCTGCACAGGCGCCGCTCCCCCATTGGCCACGAAAGCAAAAGCCTCGCCGTCATTGGCCGTCCTCCCTCGCCGTTCCCGCCCACCGCTTTGACAAGCCCGGAATGGAGCGGCACCGCCTTGTGGGGGAGGGAGAGGGTGGGAGAGAGAGAGGCGGGGCTCGGAGGGAGAGGCCCTTTCGGATTGGCCGGCTGTGTTACCGTGGCGATCGCTTCTGGCCCCGCTGATTGGCGGAGCCGTGTCTCCGTGGTGGCAGGGAAGATTACGGGCTCAGGTCAGACGAGGGGAGGTCGGGGGGGCTTCCTCCCGCGCTGTCCCCTCGTTTCCCCGGGACGCGTGGGGGCGATGGAAGTCACCCTCACGCGGCGCCGCTGTTGGGGGCGCGCGGCGGCCGGTGCCCTCCCTGCCTGCCCCCCCTGCGCCCCCGGTCCCTCCGCCTCGGGGAGCGGCTACGGGGCGCGGACGCGCGGCCGGCTGCTGGCCCCCCCCCCCCCCCCGGTGCGGCGCGGTGCGGCGGGCCCCTGCCTGACAGGCGGGGGTAGGAGGTGAGGGTGGGCGGTGTTCCCGGGAGCGGAGCGGCGCTTTGCGGTGCCGGGGATTGCCCCCTCGCTGTGAGGAGAGCGCAGCGCAGCCTGCCGTGCCTCCGGTGCTCCCCTCATCCCTGGTGCGGGCCGCGGGAGCGGTACGGATTCAGAGGGCTGGAAGGACGGAGCATCGCTGCCAAAGGCAGCGGCTCAGGCTGAGAGAACAGGGCGTTTGCTGGGGTGACCCTCCTTGTTTCTGAGCCGGCAGAGTGCCTCCCCTGCCACTCCCGGCCTGCCCCGGGACGCCTTTGGTCCCGTGGCATGCTGTGGGAGTACATCTGGTACAAGTCTCGGATTCTTCTCAGCTTACTCCTTTCCCACCTCTTTAATTTTTTTTAATTAGCTTGGTGAATGGACTGCTGCCGTGGAGACATCGAGCATAGCTTAAAATAGCTAGTAAGGCAGAAGTGGAAAGGGGAGTATGGCCAGCACGAAAGGAGGGAAGGGAAAAACAGTTTTACTCACTGACGTCTGAGATGCAAGCAGGAGGGAGGCAAGCCACAACAGGAGAGATGAGGGGCTGCAGCCATTAAGGTATTAAGGCTGGCTGATGCTTTGTGAGGTGGAAAATGTATGGGCCAGGTCAGGAAGCACATTCTCTTTCTTCCCCTTACGGCACTTTATTCTTCAGAAAGCCCTCCAGCCAGTTACAAATGCATGCGAAACACAGAGCTTGTGGTCGTGGTGGGTTTTTTTCCAGTAAAACAAAGGAAACGGGGTCACACACACTAACGCATTGCTTGTAGTGTGTCTCGAAGATCAAAGAGGCTCCTGCTGCAGAGAAATGGCCGATGTAATTTTTATCAGTGAGGATCTTCCTCTGCACCCGTGACACTAGCCTCACAATGCACCAGAGGGGCAATAAAGGACTGGAGTCTGCAATTAATATTTGTGAGAAGATGGGGCCTGACTGTCCCAGCAAATGTCTAACGTTTTATATTGCCTTCACTGCTCTATCTGTCCTTAGAGTATTCCATTGTTATTTCACAAATAGTGTGTTGAAAAAGGTTAATGTGGTTATAACTGCTGCCTAGTCTGGAAGAACCATCCTGCCTGACTGTTTTAACATAAAACTATATTGGCAGTTGTGATACCCGTTTATAATTCTCAAATCTTTTACATACAATTCCGTACTGGGAACATGTTCCTGAACTGATTACTAATCCCTCAATAAAGTTAACTAAATACAGCACAAGATAAATTTTAGTTCATGGGGAAAAATAAATGTTGTGAGACTTAGAAAAAAGGTCATACCAGCATGTAGTTCAAGTTTTTGATGCACTGTTGTCCCACAATCCACCAAGAACAGTTAGAGGAGGCTGCTAGGAGGAACAGCTTTGGGGAACCGGAGGTTAAAATAACTTTTAATTATCTGGTGTAGAGGAAGAGCTTTCATCTCTAAGTGCTTCCCCTCCAATGAAAATAAAATATAAGAACTTACAAGTGGTACTGTAGATGAGTAAAAACATTTTATAGGTATTTTGTTCTGGGTTTCTTTATGTAGCAGTTTTTTCCTCTTCAGCTTGCCTTTTAAAATTTGTTAAATACATTTCTTTTTTTGTTGTTGTTGCTGCATACCTGTTGGGCTGCACTCCTTTTCTCCTTGTGCTTCCTTTATAAGTTTCCTTCTACCGTAGCCTTCCTTTCCTCCTGTGTTGTTTTTTCTCACCTACATTAGGACGAAGTTTTTACTTTATGTAATGTGGATGTAGTATCTGTATAGATGCTGAGGAGCAACAGTAGCTCAATGTTAGCAGGTCATAGAAAGCACAGGCTTTTTTGCTAATCCTTAGATTGTGGCATGTGCCACAAACACCGTGGCAGCCTGTTTACTGGTGAATGTCTGTCCTTCTCTGTTATCCACTAGGACTCTCAGTCCAGAGCCCAGTGAAGCTGGAGGACATCCTCCTCAGTTCCTGCCAAAGCTTGTCATCTGTAGTACTACAGGAGGAATTTCTGCTGTTTCCACTGGCAAGGCCAACAGTAGGTTTTTCCTTTGTTCCCTATCACAGGTGGACATAATGCCACTGAGCAGCACTTAGTGATTTGTGGGTTGCTCTTTTTAAACTTCTACCACTTCTTGTCACAAATGCAGGTTTGTGGATACGGCCAACTACACCAGATTGTCGCAAATACAACTTTGTGTATCCTGCCGACTACACCAGATTGTCGGGAATTTGATTTGTTACACGGCTTTGGTTAGTAATTTAAGATTTATTAATATTTTTGAGATGGATCACAGTATTAGGTTGTATAATTCTTAACAGCATCGGCCAATTTAAAACAGCAATTTGATGGAATCATAGTGACTTAGTTAAAGGTTCAAGAATGGCATGGTTCATTCTACTTACATAGAAGTGCACAAAGGAAAATTGAGGTATACTCAAGTTAGAATGATGCACAGGGATTGTGGATGCAGGGGATAAGGAGGACCCTCCTGTTGAGTTACGAGTTTCAGAATAGACCCCCTTGCTTTCTAAACTTCTTGCAGAGAGAAGTCTAGGTGTGGCCAGGTCCAGTCTTAGTCTCAGACTTGATTGTGAATAGGGTAATATACATATATACTCAAATTGCACACACACACCCCCCAAGGTTAACCTATGAATAAAATTTCCCTTTTCGTGAGCTTCATAAATTACTCACTTTTGTGTCCTGGCATTCATCAGCGAACGGCCGGCAAACCTCACGAAATCAGTCCTCACAAAATTGTCAGCAGGCGATCTTTCAATCCTTGCAAAATCTACCCTGAGGGGCGTCCCAGCCCAGGGGAAGATACAGGGTCGCACAGCCCGCTGCAGTCCCAGAGAGCTCAAAGGGTCTCCCTTTTGGATCGCTATTTATAGGATTGAGACGACTGGCTTTGGTCAATATTTTACATTGTGTCACAATTCTGGTACACAAGTCAGGGAGCAGACGGCCCAGGTGTGGACAGAGGTAGTCTGGTGCCCAAGTCGTTATGATCAAGATAACAGCAAGACAGAGCTTATCCTGAGATCTCAGGGTGGTCCTGATGTGCTATTCAGGCAGCAGATGGCCCAGGTGTGGAGATAACAACACAATAGGGCTCATTTTGGGATCCCAGAGTGGCCCGGGGTGGGGTGGGGGTGGCAGGGCGGCACCATCACACCTCCTGATCATGGATTCTTTGTTTAAGGGCTGGTGACATGCTCCCTCAGTACCACGTACCTTAAATGAAAGAGGCAGAAAGCTGAAAAGCAGGCGGCTCTTCAGTTAAATAGAAGATGGCGGTGCAGGGTTTCCTCATGCTCAGGACACGGAGGTATGGCAGAGTTCTAGCCACAGGCTGAGAAACTGGGCTCAGCTACGAAGCATGGGTTAAGTGTGGGACATCCTCCTGCTTTGCCTTCCAAGCGGTCTTTGTACGGGGAGGAGTAACAGGAGCACTTACCTGTTCAGAGCTATTTCAGTCATTTTTCCCTGAGGTGCAGGGGAGGGTTGGCCCAGTGCATGCCCTTGAAGCACAGCCCACTGATACACATGTATGCCTGCTCGCATTTTGTTCCTTTCCAGGAAGAAAAGCATGAAGGCAGATTTTGGCAAGAGCGACTTGCTTGTTTGTGTGCCCTTAGCATGCAGGGTTTGCCTTGAGTAACATCCTGTGCCCAGCTTGGGTGGCACATGTCTTCAGCTGGACCAGCTTTCAAGGTCTGTTGCTTTCTTGGGTTTTGCTCTCGTTGTCCTCTTGCACATGGTTTACTTTACCTTCTTTCCTATCATGCTTTTCACTTTGTCCGCTTCCTGTCTCCTCCCTTCTCAGGAAGCTGTTCACCACCACTGTTGTTTGGCGTTTTTCTCTTTACAAACTGTCATTCTCCATCTGAGGAACCTGCTGTTGCTAGCAATCCTTCCTTCTACTGTCCATCCAGACTTGATAGTCCTTAGAAAACAAATATCTCTGCTTCCTGTATAACGTAGTAGCATCTAAGAGACTATCAGCAGGTAATTATCCACCTTGTAAATACCTCACTGTACACCAGAGAAAAAAGAAGGCCATGCCCTCTCCAGGAGATACTTCACAACCATCCAGCAGCCTTCTGTCTATGTAGACTCCTCTCAGAAAACTAGTTTATTATGCACAGTTGCAAAGCAAACTTTGATAAGAGCTAAAAGCACTTTGGGAAGAATATGACACGTTCCTAGTCCGTGTTGCACTAGCACTGCTGTAAACTGCCCTGTGGTTATTAACAGAGCATTTACATTTTAAGTCTTCACTGTATTTGAATAATCAACATTAGCAGAAGCGGTGCTGATACTTTTCTACTCATGGTAGAATGCTTTCTGTAACAGCAGCATCTGTAACTGTGATCTAGGCTATATAGTCACTCTGAAAATGAATTCTGACTATCAAATAGAACAGGGAACACAAGCTAAGGCTTGGTGAAGAATAATTTGTTACATAAATAGTACAATGATAAGAATAAATCAAAACCTGTATTCTGTCAAGCATGGTAGGCATAGGAGTTCTTCTCATGTGTTTCCCTTCCAACCTACTGGTTTCAACTGCTTGGATCTTTCAGAACTTTTCAGATTTTTCATTTGTTTGAAAAACGCAGTTTTATTTCTAGAAAGTCTGATGGGGAGAGAGAAGTCCTTTTGATCAGACTGCATTTACAATAGTGTCAGCACTTCAGAAAATAAAATGGATAGCTCAAAGACCTGTACGGATTTGGGAGAAAGTCCTTGATAAATTGGAGGTGAAAAAAAAAACCACAACAAAGATCTGGCAAGTCAAACTCTATTTTTAGGGGGTAACAGGCTTCAGAATATGAGAATGTAGAACCCTGTGATCAGAATTGCTTTTAGTGAGAAATCCTTTCTTCTGTCTCTGTCCCCTTCAAGGTAAAAAATAATGTTCTTGGTGGAAGCATTTAAAAAGGCAGACTTCAATATACTGCATATGAGTCATATATAATTCCTTAACAGTTACTAAATAGTAACTTCTGGATATTGGATCTGAAATAGTCATCTTGGAAGTTGTGCTGTGGTGTTAACCAGGTATTCAATTTTATTTTCTGCTTCATTTTACTGCCCTTGGGAGCACACGCTGACTCAGTTAGCTAGGGTAAGTGTGGAGAAAACTGAAAAATAATTTTCCAGAATCCAGGGATAATGGCTTTCAGCTACTTAGCAGTGGCCTGTCATACATCTAAAGTTGCCATTTTCATGTATTTCTTCAAGCTTTTATTCTACGTTTATTAATAACTTGTAGGCCCTTACATCTATTCTCCAGTTTCTTGATGAGATCCTCATGTTTATAAATGTAAAATCACTTGGTTTTTAGTGTGTACTTCAGAATTAAATACACTTATCTCGAAGCCCTCAGCACTGGTGTTTCCTGTGGAAAAATAGTACTTTCTTTCTGGATTAAATTGGGATAGCAAGCATCTGTCGAGTCTCTGCACAGAATTTTCATTGTTTTGTATTGGGGAGAGTTTAGAACTAGTGTGTGCTTTGAAAATTTGGACTTTTTCGTTACTTTGAGAACTGGATTATTCAGGTATGATCTGATTATTCAGACAGGAACTTGCTATCTTCTTTCCGTTACAGAGTATTCTCTATGCAGCAGATCCGAATTGGTGAAGCCAATTTAGCAAGTAAAGGAATATGGTTGTGCTTTTCTTTTTGACTTGTCATACCCTTGCAAGAATCACTAAAATTTATTTCTTAGAGCTGGTGAGTTCACTGCTGCTAGTAACGTTTCAACTTATTTTCTTGGAGGGAGCTGTCCAGAAAAGCTGCTGTAGTAAATCTCCTGACATCATCACCTTGTGAACATAGCTTTTTCATTCTCTTGAACTAGCTTAGATGGGAAGACAACAGCAGGTGACACCAACGGCTGAGTAGGTGGCATGCTGCTGGCAAGGACAGCTCACCTTAAGAGTGGTACACGTACTTCGAGATTCTAGATTGATGCAAGAGCTGTCAGAAACCCAGCATGTTTACAAGCTTTTGTGCAGCAGCTTGGAGGTTGTTACTGTAAGCTGAGAAATCTGATTGGTTTCTGAATTCAGGCATAGTGATGTATTACAGGAAAATTGCTCTGTCTAGGGAAGATTAATAGTTGAGCTGCTTCCTTTTGTATGGTGTTGCACAAATTCTCAACATAGAAGTTGGGGATCAGCATAGATTTTTTTCTTTTTTTTTTTTTTCTTTCACGTGTAACAATTGTTACAGTCTTGTGATGTTGTCGCCTATGGATGAAACCTTGGAATACTGCTTTAGCAATAAAAATAGCAGTACCAAGTCTTTATGGTGTCTTGTTGTCTTCACTTCAATGTTATTATTCATTCCAGAAAGTCAAAACACTGTTGTTAAAATCCTTTCAGTGTCTTTTTTAAGTGTCAGTGTTTGATGGAAACTGTGTTCACCACAATGCGATAGAATTGGGTAATCTCACTCCACAATTTCTGTGTTTTCCACAGTAGAGCTTTTTGGGCTTGGTTTTGCATTTGCAGGTTTCTTTAAATTTTTTTTTTCTTCGCCAATCTTACTGCTCTTGGACTACACTAATTCAATGTTTCCCTCTTGACATATTAAGAAATATGTAAAATATAGAGAGCCTTCCTACTAGGAGTAACAGCCAGATCTCATTCCAGCCCCTGCAAGTTAGCAGACAAATGAAAAGTTTTTTTCCTGTGAAGAATCTAGCTACTTCTAGCCACTCACCCATGTCTCTAAGCTACTAAAGAAGAAAAGCTATGCTAAAACAAGTTAAAACAAAAAAATCGTCAGATTACAATAGGAAAATCATCTAAATGTCAGAGAACTAAGGGAAGATATTATTTGTGCAGTGGGCCACCTATTACATTGCAAATACAGTCTATATCTTTAAGTTATCGCAGGAACAAGTCAAACGAGATTCCTGAGTCTCTTTTGTGAATTTATGCATAATTACAAAAAAATTATGCAGCCTTTAATGTCACACAGAAAAAAACCTTCAACCCTTGCAGCAAAGAATTTAATTTAAAAGGTTTTAACTGCTTGCTATGTTAAAGTAAATAGCAAAGGAACAGAGTGGAGATGAGAAGGGTAAGATGGTGATATTGAAGTTTGTTTGAATGAAAATTTAGGATTTTGATTAATCGAGCAATTGTTGGAGCCAAGTTTACCATTTTTGTGACTGTCAAACAAATTATGGTCATTCATCTGGCCTATTAAAAACTGGGTTATGCTTAATCTGGATTCCAGTTTCCAGTGCTAGCAAACAACATTATGCTCCTCATTACGAGTTTCAGAAAACGATAGGAATTCTGAGGGCTGTGTCCAGTCCCTGTACACATTGCTAATAACCTAGGGAGCCAGCTATCCAGCTACAATATTAATATTTTTCAGAGCTTTGCTACTGTTTTCCACAACATATTGTTTACTGTCTTAATTCTAACTTTTTCTTCTGATTCTGTCTTCTGTTGCAGCTTCTTATATTGTACCCTGAGGTCTGTTGCCTTTACCCCTACAGAGATTACAGGAAAAATAAATGAGGGGTAAGAAAAAGATGTTAAGAATGGAAAAAACAACCACCAAAAAAGGTGTTAGTAAACCCAAGGGAAAAAAATATCACAGTACCTTGTATTTTACTGGGTAGATTAGGATTGTCTTGGATATTAGGAAAAGGTTCTTTGCAGAGAGGGTGGTCAGTCCCTGGAACAGGCTCCCCAGGGAAGTGGTCCCAGCACCAAGCCTGTCAGAGTTCAAGGAGCATCTGGATGATGCTCTTAGTCATGGTCTAATTTTAGGTAGTCCTGGGAGGAGCAGGGAGTGGGACTCAGTGATATTTTGGGTCTCTTCCAACTCAAGATACTCTGTGATTCTATCTTTGACAGAGAAAGAACACTCCAACTAGGGGTAGCAGTACAGAGGATTGAATTACTGAACCTTTTTAAGTCCCTTCAGACTTTATTCTGTGCTTCAGTTAAATCTAGCACACCAGTCACAGGCGATCAATGACAAACACTGAACAGCACACCTCATCAATGTAAATATCTGAAATGTAGGACACCATCTGCAGGTGATCTGTTCAGATGTTGGATCTAGTAGTTTAACTAAACCCATTTCCTGGTGTTCTGAAGCAAGTTCTCTCTACTTAATCAGTACTTTCTCAAATTCCAACTGCTCTAAATTTGCTTTCTGTTTAGGCATGTTGCATGTGGAGGGTTCTCTATAAAATCAAAATAAATTATATACATTATCACCCATGTGATTCCCATAATAAGTTGTTCCCCCTTGTTTCATGCGTCCATGATGTAGCCCCATGGAATTATTCAGACTTCCATCCAGCAGTGCAGTTGCAGTACTTTATTCTGACGTCTCTTATTAGCTAGCTTAAAACAAGTGAACAAATTAAATGTAAAGTGTTCTTTATTAAATAACTCAAAAGGTAAAGCAAATTGTGCGATTAAGACAGACAACATGATGGTTCCAAAAGATTTTTACAGCAGGAAACAAATTGCAGGAAACAAGCATTTCAGTCTAGCAGCCAAATTGTCCTCATTTTTATGGAGTTAATTTCGGTCCTCAAATTGTGACTTGTTTTTTAAAAGATACGCTGCTAAAAATTCAATGGGATTGGGCGGTCTGTAAAGAAAAAAGTAAATCAAAAGTAATTAGTTTTTGTTACATGAAATGAGGTAGCTGAAGCACTAATCATCTTCCCTTAAAAGCAATATAACTCCTCCCAAACACTTATAAGCATTGTTTCAGGGATGACCAACCTAGAGTTGCCCTGCACATTTCCAGTTTATGTCTGATGAGAAAGTTTTTAATGAGTTTTCATCACCATTGGTTCAACATTACTAGCTTGCCAGAACAGTTACACACAGACTACACCCTAGTTGTAGGTAAGTACAAATACTGTATGTACATTACTGGAAGTTACATGCATTCACCTATTCCTTTAACTCATGCTGTATAAAGTAAAGTTAATCTGTCAGTGCTTTCTTGCTTCGTTTTCTTCAAATGACTATTGTGTAGCTTTGTGCATGAGAGCTGTTTTCATGGTTTCTGGCAACTGAAACAAACACAAAAAGTCAACAAAAACTAGAAGTTTGAGAAGTGCTGTAACTTGCAAGTGGTCAATAATAAACTCTTTTGATCATTGGCCTTAGTCTGCAGGTTTTTTTTAAAAAAAGCTCATCCAGCTACAGTGCGTGAATGCTACTACTCTGGATTCTGTCCACAGTATAAATGATGAACTTACTTATTCCACACTGGGTCAGACCAAAGGTCTGTCAGTGAGTAAATAAGCCTATAAAGAGCATTAAAAAAAAAAAAGGAAGTGTGCAGAGGAGATACTTCTCTGGACCGTCCTTTTAGCTTCCAAGCACATACTAGCTGTCTGAGCTAGCTCTATAACTTCTCTACAGCTTTGCCAGTTGCCCCTTGAGCCCAAATAACATGTTAATGTCCTCAGACTGAGGCAAAAAAAAAATATAGCTTAATTAGGTGACCTGTGAAGGATCACCTCCTTTTGTTCATTACAGATTTGCTACCTGCTTTACTGGATCAGAAGACACAATGAACAGTCCATCCCAATACATAATCTCTATGCTATTCATGATTTAACAGATTCCTAACATTCTCTCACAGAAGTCTCTTTTCTAGACACCATCTATTCAGTCACACCCTGTATACAGATAGCATTCCATACTTCTGACCACCTTGTCACTCTCCTTAACTTTTCACTTTCTACCAGAATACAGGGTAATTGGAATTAAACACGATATTACAAATACAAGAACATTATAAATTTAAATAGTGACATTATGCTTGTTTTTACCCATTCAGTCTCTAAGTCTGGAATTTATTTTTGACTGAGCAATGCACTGAAATGCATTTAACAGTTCAAAGATTTTTTTCACAAGAATAATTGTCACGTCAGAATCTACCATTTATACCCTAGTGCTAGAGACATATTACCCTCCTAGGTGCATCATTTTCTGTTTATTTGTATTCAGTCTTTCAGTTTTTGTCATAGTTTCAATTTTTCATAGCAGTTTCCATAGTTTCACATCGAGGTTATGAAGTTCCTGTGCAATTATTTATGCTCGATCAACTTAATAAAAAACCCAAACAGAAAACAAAAAAAAACCCACCTCAACCTATTATGTAAAACTCAGTATCATTAACAAATTTTGTCAGCTGCTACTTCAGATTGTTACAAATGATCCTTTCCAGGGTTCCAGTGTTGAGCTCATTTCACTATGAAAATTCACCATTTATTTCTATTCTATCTCCTATCTTCCAATCAGTTCCTCATCCATATAAAGGCTTTTTTTTTAATCCCAGAGCAACCAACTCTCTTAAAAGCTTTTAGTGAATGACTGTGCCAGAAATTAGCATCTGTTACTTTCTAGTTCAATTTTAATCAGGAGATTATATAGCAGAGCTGGTAGTTCAGCGTTTTCACCCCTGTGGTTTTAATATGCTCAACTGAACAGCCAATTTGACCTTGGCAGTTTGATACTGTTAGGTTTTTTTTTCCTATACTTTGCCCAACCTGTTCTAACAATGTTCCAATTTCACTCCTGTGATTAGCCCCCATAAAGAACAGCTCCTTCCATAGTGAAGAAAGATTTAAAAGAAAAAAGCCTTTGTCCGTGACAGAAGTGTCCAGACTGTAAGTGTGGGGTGTCCACCTCAGGCTGCGTTTTACGTTCGGTCCGCAGCGGAACTCCTGCAGGTGTCAACTGCAGATCTGCACACTGCTCACATGTACACACGGGGTGTGCCTTCCTAGCTGCCCTTTTGCCTGATCAGCTGTCTGTACAATGCAGTTCTAACTCACACCGCCTCCTGAGGTGAAGACACTGTTGATGGTTGCTCTGGCTGTGGGTACCGTGATGTGATTATGGTCATCCATACCAGCTTTTGGTAACATTTCAGCAAAACTTGAGAAATTGTTACATGCAGCATGACTCGCCAATAGCTTGGATAAACCAAAAGGCTACAAATTAATTTGGGTAAGATGAACAACCATTTGCTGTTACTGAAGAACACCCTTCTACATTGACTGATAAGAGATTTGGGGCACCTTAACAGCATAATCTTTACTCGAAGGATAAACTATCAGTTTGCTTCTGTGTTGATAGTGCAGGGTCAGCCACATCCTTTACAAAGTGTTTTAATCTCCGAGAAAGATGCATGGCAGGCCTGATTTATCTTTCTGTCTTTCTTTTAAATGGCAAGCAGAGCTCTCTGCAATTCCACACTATGAAAGTCATGTTCAAAACTAGAACAACTTCTTGCCTTGCTTGTGTAAGGTGAATTATGTGATAAAATTAATACAAAAATACGTTTTTCCCTCCAAAACCTTTGCAGTAAGGTACATCATGCCATGCGCACCTAAGTGAGGAACATGTCCTGCATGGTCAATCACAGTAATTCATAGGCTCATAAACCTGTTGTAATGACTTTCTTACAGCTAGCAAAGCCATGTCTGCTGTGCCAGTGGTCTGAAAAGGTGATGCAGCACCTAAGTTGGAGATCTACTTTTCTTCCTAAGAACAGAAGGAACACCGAAGCACCATACCTCTCTTTTGCAAGAACAGCGAGTCCCTGTAGCAAGATAGGCACGACTGTCTGATCCAAGTAGGCACGTGTGGGTAACGACTGAAGATCCACTTTCTGCTTTGATGTTTTCTCTGCATTTATCTTCTCATTTTCTACTATCCTCTGAAGTGGGGGGAGGGGGGGGAAAGTGAGAGAATATTGTTAACAGCAGCCACATCTAATTTGAAGTGTGAGTGCAGAGTACCCTTCTCTGCAATTCACTGGCAATAACTTCTTTTCATCTTTTAAGAAAATGTAAGCACGTAATTTGCCTTGCACAAAAACCTAATCCACAGGAGCCTTCTGCTAAATTCTTACGTTTTGGGGAAACAATGTTAGTCATAAATTTTCTAAAACAGAAGACACCCAATCTCTGTTGTTTTTATTTGTGCCTTTGCACTCAGATTTAAATTCTACACCACAAACATGAATTACTATCAACAGGAGCCGTCCCAGTTAAATGGTTCCTGTACCCCGCAATTCTAACATAAAATGCTAAAAAGCACAAGGAATTCAGGTGAAGGCTGACAAAGAGGACTTTGTTAAAGTCAAGCACTTTGAGACCACACTCTATTAAAGCACAAATAGACACTTGAAAGAAAACACATGCAAAATACTTGCAAGTGTCTTTGGTCAAGAAGTGCTGAATCATCCTATACCATTAGCTGCAGCTAAACAAGGAAACCCTACCTCTGCCTGTAAACCAAACGTATTCAACGCAACATAGGCGAAGCTACTGATACAGGGCCAGCATATCCAGTGTGTTATTGTGCTGTAGTGGCAGCTGCAGCATACAGACAAGCAGTCATCACGGAGATGAGTCACAAAGGATGTTTAAGAAAAGCTTCTGCAAAAGCTTGGCATAGAGTAGGAGCTTATAATGAAGGGAGACTGAAGGCATTTCTTTAATAAAGAATAGTAAATAAATGTCATAGAGTTATTACTCTAACCCATGATGCAGCCAATGGTGGAGAGAACAGATTGTGTCTACTCTTTCTCAGCATCAGTAATTAAAGGTAACTTGGATTGTTCTGATACAATATTTCTGCTACCAGAATATGAAAAGAATCCCTCCCTTTGATGCTTCTGTAGAAATGCCATCATCACCTCCTATTATTCCCCTCCCAGTGATAAAAGTCTGGCTGGCTTTTTATGGCATAACATATTATATAGAAATATATATATAGTAGATAGCAACAGAATAGATAACGATCATGGGATACTTCAAAAAAACCCCACCTCATTAAAAAGTTCATTATTTACTTCAGTACCATTTAGTATAATGGAAGCAACAGAAAATATATTATCAGCCAGTTACGCAAGGGACTAGTATCAGTTGGTTCAGTTTCCATCCCGCTTTCTTGGGAACACCACGTTAGACTCGAGACTCCGCATTTTTCCCCCTTGATCAGGAACGTGACTTCCACTGTATTTTACAGCGACAAAATCTTTGTTACCTCTACGTTTTCAGTGAGACCGTATTCAGAATGGGGATTTTCTGGAACCTGTAAAATAACACATGGTCAGCGAAGTGAAAACGCTCCTTTGATGCACATAGCCTTATGCACATGAAACATTTCTTGCGGTACCTGCGGCTGTCCCTCCATAATCTGTTCTGCCTCCATGGTGTGGAAAGCGGAAGTTGCTGGACGTTGGGTAATCTTGGAAAGCAAGAGACAAATCGGTCAGCAGCGCGCGACGAAGCCCCGCGCCAGCGGGCTGACGCTGCACCGCTCGGCCACCGGGGCACGGCCACCGGGCGCAGCTACCGGAGATCAAAGGCGGCTGCCCCGCGCTCCCGCCGCCAAACCCGCGCGCGTTCTTCCCGCGGGGAGAACCGAGAGGCGCCGTACGGCTCGCCGTGCGTCCGCTGACGGAAACGGCATCGCGATTAGAAAATGCGGCATTTAAAACTAGAGTCCGCAGCGACGGCCCGCTCCCCTGCCCGGCCGGAGCGCCCGCGGGAGGGCGGAGACGCCCCCTCCCTGACACCCTGCCTTCCCCTCCTGCCCCGCCAAGCCCCGCCGCGCCGCGCCACAGCGCCAGGGCCCCAGACTCCCCCGCCCTCACCCGCCGGCGGGCGCGTGGCTCGGCGGGACACCGGCAGCCTCCTCACAGCAACCCCGACCGCGAGCGCTGTCGCAAACCGCTTGGACGTAAGTGAAACTGTCGCGCTGCCACCAGTGCACTGCGCCTGTGCAGGGCGAACCCCACCCCCCGAGGCCGACCTGCGGGGAGGGGGAAACAGGTAGGACGTTTGAGCATCACCCCGGGGCGGGGCCTTCCCCGCCCTCCCCATTGGCGGTTGGGCGCGCGGAGGCGGTTGGGCGGGGCGGCCGCTGGCTGAGGGGGGCGGCCGCTGGGGCAGGTATTGTGCTGGGCGGCTCTGACCGAGGCTCTTTGTGGTCGTGTTTTTTAAGATAATTTTCCTCACCGGAGCAGAGGCTCTGTCCCGACCTCTGTTAACCGTTTTGAGGTGTAGCCCGAGGAGCCTCGGTTAGGGCCCCTTGTGAGGGAGCGGGCAGGTGGCTCCATTCGCAGGTGCCCTGTCAGGGCTAAAAGAGGCGGCATGTTTCAGTTCCCCAAACAGGCCCTTGAAAAACACCAGCCCTTGAAAGTTTTGTGGTACGGGAATCTGATGATCAATGCAGTTTGACGTCTGAGGGGCTCACTATGATGTTTGTACAAAATAACTTCGCTGAAGCTAATTTTGATCTGAAAAGGGTGTTTGTTAGTGGAATGATATTTCAGAGCTCTGCAGAGTACAGTTTGCAAAGCCATTGTCTGTGTTAAGAAAAATACAGCTGCTCAGCTTTCTCTAGGTATCAGCTTTAATCATCCTGTCTTGACTCAAAGCTATCAAGAAATGGAAAATCTACTGCTTCTTTAGTTGTTGAACTGTTAAAAATTGCACCAGCAATTTTTGAACAGCTATGCCTGATTTCTCTGGGTTTTTTTCTTTAGGAATTAAGTTCTGTGTCTGGTTACATGGTTTGTGCTAATAGATTAAAAAAGGCTTTTAGACCGTTTTTATTTTTGGCTTGAGAAAGTAGTTACATTTTTGTAGTCTACTTTTTTTTTTTGAGACACTTTTTCATTGTTTTACAATAGGTCTATTCCTTTTTCTGTCTTCTTGCTGCAGTGGCAACAATGCATATGAATGAACTAACTGGTGCTCTTAAAAGATCAACAATATGGAGAAATAACAGAGAAATAATATCAAATAACCTTTCATGCAATGGTAAGTTGAGGTGTCAGGGTAGTTGCACCTTTCTAATCCCTGTGATTGTGGTGCTTTTCTGCTCTGATTCCAAAACCTTTCGCTAAGAGACCATGTTCTACCTCCCATATTTTAGGAGCCCTCAATCTTCAGGGTGAAACCGAGTCAGGTGGATGAGCTGGTCTAACAGTTGCCCGCTCCAGGAAATGTGAGGTTTCACTTCTTCCCCCATTCTTTTCTGGTGTTTGTAAGAACCCTTGCTGAGCCAGGACTCACCAAGTCTCACTAAGCCAGCAGAAAGCCACCTGTGGCTCTCAGCTGTTTTTCGAATGCTTTTTTTTTCTTTTTTAATGCCAGGTTATTAGGATAGTTCACAGACAGGTCCCAATGAATGCTGGAGCTGGCTTAACCTAGGTGGGTAGGGTGATTCAGTTTGCCGATCCCGAAAATATCGAATAGCCACAATAGCGAACTGATTCTGTAGGCTCTCCCTAAGAGCATTATCATCCTATCACAGTTCCATCCAGTATCTACTTCTGAAGCCATGTTTTAGCTTAACGAGCTGTTGTTCCCCGAACAGGTGCACTGTGTACCAGTGCCTCAGTCTGTATTACATTGCCATGATATAGTCACATCACTTACAAAGGTGTCATTCTAAATTTTTTGAAAAGTAAAAATAACTGAATAGATTGAGTAGTCAAGATTGTTTGAGATTGTCTTCCTACTGTCATTCAACCCATCCTTTAATTTATTAATAACGTATCCATTCACCAGCTTTCCTACTGTTTTGCTCAGGAATGGGATGGTACTTCAGACTGTAGATGGATAATAGAGACTGTGGATCCGTGACCTGTTGTCACGTGGCTTATTTCACTTGCCATTTTTGAATGCAAAGTAGTATTAACACTGCTTGAAGTTTCTGGAGTTTCTTTGGAATTCCAAAATTTGTTAAGTTTTTACATCAGGAAACAAGAGGTTGGTTTTGGTTTTTTGGTTTTGTTTTTTTTTAAAAGGACAGTTAGGTATACTGAAAAATAAAAATTAGATACTGAACTTTTTCCAGTCATGAGTAGACTGGAAGATACCTCATGATATTTTCATGCTAGAAGTACATCATCCTTCTTACAAAATACAGAAGAAGAATACTTAATGAACGTTGCTGCGGTTTTTTCCGGTGCTGATAAGTTTATTGTTTCTGTCTAATAATGGTTCAAGGTCATGAATAGTTCTTTTACGTTAGATGTTTATATGTTAATAAAATTCTGTATTTTATACAGTAAGAAAACTAATACTGGGTTCTGTCATTGACAAGAAAAACACTCTCCTCAGTCATTTAAGAAAAACAATACACACCACCAGGAGGAACTTTCTGTGCTATAAGTAACTATATGTGGTATAAGCAAAAAAGAAAAAAACCACTAGTTTTATAGTAATTTAGGAAAAGGCAATGAAACACTGGGGACAGTAGTGATTTCAGTTTGGCATATCCTTTTGATTAACACACCCCACCTCCCCAGGTTTCTTGCTATAAACTGGGGAAGCGGGCTGGTGCGCTGAAGCAGCTCACAGTCTCTCGCTGTACTTCTGGTGCAGCCCAGGCTGCTGCCTGCAGGTCTGGGGCTCAGGAGTGAGGCGGCCTGTCATATCCACACGTCGGTGCTGCACTGTTTCATCTGTACAACAGGGAGTCTGTGACAAGGCAAAACAAACAAACCAAACCCCAGCAAACAAACCGAAAATAAGAGGAAGCACAGAGGAAGGGGTTTGCTGTAGCGTGGAGCTGGGGAGGGCCTCCCAGCTCTGTGCTAGACCAGGTGTACCACAGCCTTTTAAGCTTTGAAATAACCACAGGAGTGGGGAGCTGAGGATGTCTCTCATCAGGGGAGACTCAAATAAATACTCAAATACTCAAATAGTTGGGCAAATAATTGATAACAGTGGCAAGGGCAACTGGGTATCCTTATTTGTAACGAGGGTGGAAAAGAGTTAAGATTTTTTTTCCCCCCAGAATGATGTATCTATAATGTACGCTCGATTACATTAGGTTCCTCCCTGTGAGGGGAGAGCCTGTCACTTCAGCTCCAGAAATGCGGAGCAGACAAAGCGCTGGGAGCACCCTCTGGGGGCAGCCCGGAGCGGCGGGAGGCTGGGCACCGCCGCTCGCCGCTGCCGCACGTCTCCGAGTGATTTCAGACGAGAGGAGCCCTGTTCCCCCGGACCCTCCTCCTCAGTCCGACCCCCGCCGGCGGGGGGCGAAGCGCGGCGCCCGCCCCGCACTCACACCGGCTCTCCGGGTCCCGGTGGAGCGGCAGCAGGCTGGCACGGCGGGGGGGGGCCGTTCCCCGGCCGCCGCCGCCCCGCCGGGGCACGCCGGGAGCTGTAGGCACTCTGCCGCGCCGTCCCCCGCCTCCTATTGTCGCTGTCGCCGCGGCCCCGTCCACAATAGCGGCGGGGGCGGTGCCGCCCCGCGTTCGGGAAGGGCCGCTGCGCACTCCGCCTCCCCGCCGGGGCCGGGAGAAAGGGGCGTCGCCGCCGCCGCCGCCATGGCCGGTTGTTGTCAGTCCCTGGCAGCGGGTTATGGCGACGGCGGTGAATGAATTCTCCGGGCGGCAGAGGGAAAAAGAAGGGCTCAGCCGGCTCCAGCTCCGCGCCCCCGGCCGCCGGGGCCTCACCCCCCTCGTCGCCCAGGCCGGCCCGCTCCGTGCCGCCGGCGGGGGCGGCGGCGGCGGCTGCAGCGGCGGCGGCGTCGTCCCCCCACAAGCGGAACCTGTACTATTTCTCGTACCCGCTCTTCGCCGCCTTCGCCCTGCTCCGCTTCGTCGCCTTCCAGCTCGGGCTGCTCTTCGCCTGGCTCTGCGAGCGCCTCTCCCGCGGCGCCCTCATGGCCGCCAAGGGCAGCAGGGCCGGGGCCGGCGAGGCGCCCGAGCCCGGCGGGGCGCCCGAGATGGTGCGGGCCTGTCACAAGCGGGCCTTCGAGTGCATCTCCATGGCGCTGCGCATCGACGAGGACGAGAGAGGTAGGGGAGGGCCGGCGGCCGCCCCGAGCCGCGGAGGGAGGCGAGGCGGGCCGGGCCAGCGGTCGGGAGGGCGGGCCGGGCCTGCCGGCCGTGCGCCCCGAGGTACCGCGGCTGCCGCTTTCACGTGGAAATACCCACCCCAACTCCCCCTGAGGCCGGACACGCGGGTCGCGGGGGCTCGGTGCGGAAGGTCGGTGCGGGGGCAGCGCTGCGCCCCGGTGCCTGCGAGCGATGGCGCTTTGCCCCCGCCGCGACCCTCCCCGCACCGCCGCGTCCCGCAGGCGCGGGCCGGGTCACGAAGCTGGGGCTCGGGCTGATTGCCCAGGCAAAGCAAGTCTTTGTGTTTCGCTCTGGTAACTTCAGGTTTTCGGTGCGGAGGTCCGGGGTAGGCGGCTGAAAACGGGGGCGTGTGACTGTGACTAGCTTTGGGTGTAACCAGGCCCCCGGCCGGCACAAGCGCCGGGGGCTGCAGTGAGGGCGCATCCTTTAATGCGCTGCCTGACACCTGATGGGAGGGCTGGAGTGTGCCTTCAGGAAACTTGGCTCTCAGACTGCCCGTTTGGAGTCGTCTGACTTGTAAGGAGAGAAATATTTATTCGTATTTTGGCAGCTGCTTTTTAAAAATATTTTTCTTAAACTCTTTGACATGCTTACTCTTAAAAAAACTAACGCTATGTGACTAGAAGGACTTAAGGAGGATGTTTAGGGTTTAGTTAAATAAAACATAGGAGTGAGGATGTTTTTTTTCTCTACAGGATTAAAAAAAGAAGCAATTACTAGTGCATTTGATTTAGCCGTTTAGTCTAAATACAGCAGCACGTCTGTCAGTATCCAAAAGGTAGTCCTTAGGGGTATGTTGTGCTGGGTTTTAAAACTCTCTGGAAATATCAGAATACCTTATTATGTCCTTCCTCTCAGCTGAGCTTTAATGAAACTGCTATCCTAGAGAAGGAGGTTAAAAATATAGGAACAGGCCTTCAATGGAAGCTACCTGCTGAGAGCACCATAAAAGCAAGGGATGTGTCTTGCTTTGCGTTGACAGTTTGGGAGTGGCAGTGGTAAGTTTTGGGACAAAAAAACCCACCATGTGCAGCAAGGTTAGTTTAGACCAGATGTACATTATAAGAGCATTGTGGGTCATAGGAGCAAAACATGAAAGAAGGTGAGGTAGCTTAAAACTTCAGTGGTTTCCATGATTGGTCTGTGAAGAGTAGCTACGTCTTAAGTTATCAGGTGCCTGTTCCACTGTTGTGGCTTATAACTGTTGGTGATTTGAAGGGTTAGCCTTCAAATAACCATTCTAATCATGGGCTTGCTTTACAGATATTTTTAGAGTTGTCATATATGAATTAGCTGCGCAGGTCGTACATTTAGTAAGAAGAATACATCTTTGCTGCTAACACAAGCAGTTGCAAAGCTGTTATAACCCTGCAAATGTAATAGTCATTTCACTGAGAAAGACCTCGGCTTTAATACATAGTTTTGTTATTTGCTTATCTGTTTTTACTGGAATACATGCATACCTTGGAATTTGAGATGGAAACAAGTTTTTTATAACTTCCAACAGAAGACAACTTATTAGGTGCAGTATGAGAAGTGGTTGGGATTTCTGGATTGTCTAATATCCTGCTATTTATGTAGAGTTTTTGCTGTTCTGGAAGCTATGTGCGCTTCAGTAATTATGATAGCACTCTGGTAACTCTTATGCTTCTGAATTATTGGGGAAGTTAATATTTTTGTTTTGGTATATTCAGAATTAAGCTTAACACCTTTTCTTGGGACTGAGAAGGCACATGCAGTGGGTTGACCCCAGCCAGCAGCTCAGCACCCACATCACTGCTTGTTTACTCCTGTCAATGGGACAGGGAAGAGAACAGGAAGAGCAGAAGTGAGAAAACACGTGGTTCAGCATAAAGATGTGTTAGTAAGTGAAGGAAAGAGGTGGGGGAAGGCAAGTCAATTAAAGGCAGTTGTTTACCAATGCCCAGCCAGTTTCTGAGCAATGGCTGCCTTGGAAGGCAGCATCCACCCTGTTCTTCTACCCAAGTTGTTGTTGCTCAGCATGGTATTATAGGCTATGGAATATCTCTTTGGCCAGTTTGGGTCAGTCGTCCTGCCAGTGTCCCCTCCCAACTTCCTGAGCACCACCAGCCTACTCACTGTGCATTTAGAGCGGGGAAGAAGAAAACCTTGAGGCCAGACAAGCTGTTCAGCCAAAACACTGGTGTGTTATTAACACTGTTTTGCTCACAAATCCAAAACACAGCACCAGAGAGGCTGCTAGGAAGAAAATTAACTCCATCCCAGCCAGACCCAGTGAGCAAATCAATTACTTCTAAGGAATGTGACTTTTTTATTGTATTTTTGATGTCTTGATCACTGAGAACTAGTAAACCGTTCTGCGCAGATTCAGAGCACTGCCTTTGCAAACAGCTCGGTTTGTTATATTGCTTTTAAAACTTCTCTGGTTACAAGGTGGAAGTGAGATTTTAGTTATGACCTTGGCATGTTTGCAGCTGTCCTTTAGAACAGCAAAGCAATTCAGGCAGTAGCAGAGGTGGCTGGAATAATCTGAAATTTGATTTCTGATAGCCATAATCAGTATCAGATTTATATTGCATTTGAAGCTGTTTCTATAGGTGATGGGGAGAAGCCTAAAGAAAAACAGGCTACAGGGAAGATCAAAGTCACTCAGCTGTGAGTTAATTTATCTAGCTTTGCTTTAACAGTCAGGCTAGGCTGGCAGGCAAAGGGGAGTAGTAAAATGATTCCCAAGGTGTGTGATGTACATGACTGTAGGAAGGTGCTGCTCCTTTGGCTTGATGTCGGTAAGAAGAGCAAAGCGTGGAATTACCTGCACAGAGTAACTTGCCAAATGTTATTAAAAGATTTTGCATCTGGAGGGGAGCAAGAGAAAACCCTTAAGAGGATTCTAGAAATGTACTGAAATATTTTTGCTGGCACTAATATTTGCTAGAAAACAGATGTGGGACTGCAGTTATCAAAAGATTTGAGTGCAGAAGCAACACAATCACTGGTAACTAGCACTTAGGAATAGGTTTGTGAAATGTTAGGGTAATGATATCTGAAGATTTCATTCTAGGCATTTTTGGTTTTTTTCTAGCACTAGCAGCCTGTTAATGTTAATCATGTTTAAATTGTAATGCCTAATGTGCTGTATTTCTGTGTGGGAAGGCAGATAGTGTGACTTAACAAACTTACAGAAGTATGTTTCCATATGCAGGCAAGTAGCTCTTTAATGCAGAATATCTATAGAAGGGGAGCAATCTGAAGTAGGTATGAATATCTCTTCAATGGGTTATTTGCTGTCATGGTGTCCGGCAGTATGGGTTATGTCGTGGTTCAGCCCCAGTTGGCAACTAAACACCCCGCAGCCACTCACTCACACCCCCCACCCCTGTGGGATGGGGAGAGAATTGGAAGAGCAAAAGCAAGAAGACTCGTGTGTTGAGATAAGAACAGTTTAATAATTAAAATAGTAATGATAATAACAATGATTATAATAATAAATATAAAAAGGAAAAGAGGGAAAAGAAAGAAAAAAAAAACACAAGAGATACAACTGCTCACCACCCACCAATTGATGCTGCCAGTCCCCAAGCCGCAATTGCTGCCTGCCTCCTCTGGCCAGCTCCTACCAGTTAACACACTGGGCATGACGTTACATGATATGGAATACCCCTTTGGCCGGTTTGGATCAGATGTCTCAGCTGTGCCCTCTCCCCTCCTGGCTTCTTGTGCACCTGGCAGAACATGGGAAGCTGGAAAAGTCCTCGACTAGTACAAGCACTACCCAGCAACAACTAAAATATTGGTGTGTAATCAATATTATTTTCATACTAAGCCCAAAGCACAGCACTAAACCAGCTACAATGAAGAAAATTAACTCTATCCCAGCTAAAACCATGGCAGGTTAGCATAGGCATGTTCATGATTGTATTTGCTATAATATCCATTTAGGACACTGTTGGTACAGAGGTGTACTCTAACTCTTCATGTGAAAGTCAGCATATGCTTGCAATATAGCAGTTTCATGATTAGATGAACAAAGAAACGCCCCAGTGGCAAGTGAGCTGCTCTGGACAAAAGTTGTTTACTCATGTAGTATCTTGGATTCATTGCTTTTCTTCCAGAGTTTCTGTGCTTCTAGTGCTACTTTGGTATTGGCTACCACTGGGAGATTAAGAGGCATGTCTCAGTTTGATGTTGATGTTCCAGAAAGAAAAACTGTTAATTTCATCATTTCTGTTGTGAATGAATATGTGTTGGCTACCTTTTTTTTTCGTTTGTTTGGTTTTTTTTGGTAGGGGACTGATGTCTTTAAGGCAGATGGAGAAGTATTCCTAGAACAGGCAAAAGTGATTTGAGGCTGGTGTAGTACTTGTTTTCAGTAGAAAAGCTTATTTGAAACTAAGGGTATATGAAGTTGACAGTGTCCCTTTAAGTGTTGCTTTAGAATTTTGTTCAGATATCTCTTCCTTCCTCTTATTTGTTTTATGGAGCATTATATGGAACCATTCCTAAGCGTTAATTCATTACAGAAAATAATGGGTTCACTTCCTTTTTAAGCAGGACAAAAGGAACAAGCTGTTGAATGGTATAAGAAAGGAATTGAAGAACTGGAAAAAGGAATAGCTGTCTTAGTAATTGGTCAAGGTAAGCCAGTTTTGAGTTTTGTGGTAAAGATTTTGGTTTATGGCTTCTTCAAAGTGAGGAATCAATATTACTAAATATGGTAGGTGCTAGGAGCGGTCTGTTGTGTGAATTAATTCATAAGAGTTTTCTTATTCCTGTTTTAGCTGTCAGTGAACACTGGTCCATTTCTCTGTTCTACCTTGATGTTCTGAACTACAACACATGCAAATTTTGCTCCAAATATTTTCAGACTATCCAAAATCATAAGCAGTTCATGAAAATTCTAAAGTAAAACACTTGATTCCTTATATGACAGGAATGCCAAAATATTGAGTTCTGATTTGATTTGCCAAACTTGGCAGTGTTCTCACTTACACAGAATTTTATATTTCCTTCAGTATAACTAAAAAAGAAAGACCCCAGTTTGGAACGGTCTAGCATTGCGTCTCTGAATAGCTTATGCCAAAATAGCTGAACATTTCCAACAAAGGAAGAAAGCCATCTGTGTATATGGGAGTATTTTAAGCTGTACTATAGAAGCAGGTTATGTACCATAGAGAAATACATGTAGTGAAGGACTTGCTAAGAATTTCTGTAGAATAATAATAACAATAATAATAATTTAAAAAACCCCAACCCCCCCAAAAGCCCAAACCTGTAACTGCTTTTGTAGACTGTTGTTTTGTTCCTCAGCTCTGTTTAGAAATGTTTGTGAACAGTATATGTTGATGTCTTACCTACACAGCAATACCAGTGGCATTTGATACAACCCATCCAAATTGCACCGTTTTAAAACAAACAAAAAAAAGCTTGACTTGAACAGACATTTATTTTTTAGGAAGTGGTGATATATTAATGTTTGCGCTTCTGTGTGCTTTGAAGTGTAAAGGGACACAGTCAACTGAATTTAAATCTCTTAATTTTGCCAAAGTGAATTATTTCAAATTGTACTTGCCTCTCAGTCACTTTTCAAGCTCTTAAAAATCTTTGTTATTTGACTTCTGTTTAGAAAAATGCAGTGACAAAGAACATATGTTAGATCAGCATCAGATGTTAGAGAATATGCAAAGCAATGCTTGGGTTCCCGCTGCTCTATGAGCAATATTGTAAAGCAGATAATGTCAACTAACTTTAAATACTTGATTAAATAGGAAGCTTTAGGGTTTTTTTCATTAGTTTTGCAAAGATGTTCCTTAGTGGAGGGGGTAGATAAGGGGTGGGAGGAAGAGGAGGGAAGGCTGGGTGTGAGTATTTTAGCACTTCAAAAAGTTAATTTGCCAAATTGTGTTTTAACATTGATTTTTCTTTGTAAGGTGATCAGTGTGAACGGGCTCGACGTCTGCAATCTAAAATGATGACAAATTTGGCAATGGCCAAGGATCGCTTGCAGCTTTTAGGTACCAGTAACAATTCGTGACTTTGCAAAGTTTGTCATTATTTGCACAACTTCATGTAAGGCATTCTTTTAAAATATTACTTTGATTTTTAAAGTGGAGTCATTATCTGTGTAGGGCCTCTTAAGTTTGATTTTAGTTGAGAGTAAGTAATATTTTTTTCAATGCTATTCGAGGATTTTGAAATTGGAATCTCATGACCCACTTCCCTATGCCTTAAGAAATAGGTGTAAAATTGGGAAGGCTTTATACAGTAACACGCTTGACTCATCAGTTAAGGAAGTCTTGACTAAATCTTGGAGTTAGTTTAGGATTGCTGCGTTAGAACTGTAGGAAAACTTCTAATGCTGATCACAAGTGTGAAGTGTGCCTTCTGTAAGCGTAACTACTTCACGTTCTGTTAATTCTGCTGTCTCTTATGGAACAACTTTCCTGATTATTGGTATGTACTGTGGTAATAATTCTCTAGCATTATGTAGACCATAAGGTTGTGAAATCCTAATTCCTGTCATTTTCATCTAGTAGTGTTCTATTTTGAGACTAGGGGGTAAAATCAGTTTTAGCTTTATGAACATTAAGTGCTGTATATAAGCTCTTAATGGACAGAGTAAAACAGGCAGGATTGGAAATGGCATCTTACTGTGCATGATAAACAGACAGAGATCCTCCCTCCCCATCAAGCAACAAACCCACAGCTTTGCATCCCCTAAATGGAGATCTTTGGAAATGCTTTCAGTTCAGGCAGTAAAATCAAAATAAAGGTGTTTTTTTTTTTTCATTGCCCTTTAAGGGAGACCTAACAAGTGTACTTGAGTTTGACATGTGCATCCTCAGCTTTAATCTTTCACTGTGGTGTTTTGAGTTCTTCTAACTCCCTCTCCTAGGAGCACATAGAGCAGACAGGAAAACTCATGTTCTTTTCTCCTCTTACACTTTGTGATTCTGTTGTCCTGACTGGAGATTGACAGGGAAGTTGTGACAACCACAAGAAAGTGAATCTTTGTTGTTTCCCTTGAGTTCCTGGTGACCTTGGTTCTTTTGGGAAAAAAAGTGAAGGGAATGTGGGGTGAAAAAGGCTTCTGGCTTCTATGCTTCGTTACTGGTGTTTGTCAGTAGAACCTTAGTATATGCAGAAAAAATATTTTCTACTCATTAGGGTTAAAGGCTGGCTCCTAGAGGTAATATAAACTAGGGAACAAAAGAGTGAAAGTGATTACATGCTAACAGTCTTTGATAAAGTATGGCTTGTTGCTGACATCCTAATTGCAAATAACGAGGATTTCTTTAAAAAATTTGCTGATCTTTGAACCTTGAAGTATCAGTACCTGTGTTTTGTGGGTGGTGCTTCATCCTTGCTTGTGTTATTGTAGCAGCACTTGTGAAGTTGATAAGTTGCTTCCTTGCTGTGCTCTAGTTGAAAAGATAAAAAGGGTAAACACTGCAAAAAAAACCCTAAAGTTGAAGTCAAGCTCTTATATTCATCTTTACTACCAGAATGTGTGATCACATGCTGTTTATAGTCTTCATTCAGAGTACAGATTGAAAAGTAAACAGAATAGTGTTTATTGCATAAGTTGATGTCAGATATGATGTTATTTTTACTCTGAAATTATCAAAAGTTTAGTACTTTGTTCTACTTAGCTCCTTGTTCAATTTGCACTAAGGATCTGACTCAAACAATATACCTGAGAGCAAAATTTGGATAAAAAAGAGCAAGTGAAGTCACCTGCCCTTTAGGAAGGAAAAAAATGTTGTTCAAGCAGATACTCCAATGGATTTAAATCCCTCCAAGCTTGATCATTATGGATCTATTTGAGTAATATTTGTACCATCTAACCAACTTTCAAGTATTGACAGCATCTGTTTTTATTACTTTATATGTCATTTTACATTGATTTTTTTGAAATTCAAGGTCCTCTAGCGTGGAATTGCATGTGCAATTCTAAACATAGCTTGTTATTTATAGTAAGATATTTGGAAGTGTTCAAGTGGTGCAGAGATGCTTTTGTAGTTGAACTAAACATGAGGCTCTTGAAGCTCTAAAGGTTTAATAAAGTGATTTTTTCCTATGAATTCAACTCTTAAGATCAAAGAATGTTTACCTCTAGCCCTGTGGAATTTCTCTATTTATTAAGGGAGAACAGGCAAGTCCTTTATTGCAGTAGTTGGCAGGCTAAAACAGACTTAAAGTAGACAACAATATCAGATATTTCATCCTGTTTGCTAGACAGAGATGTGATTGCGGATTGTCTGACTGAAATGCCATCCAGTCAAGCAAGTTAAATTGGTAATACACAGAAAGTGAAAGTAAAATCATATGGATAACTGTCCCTTAAAAGCGGTCAGTTCTTTGATTTTTATTTATTTATTTTTTTTAATGTGTTGGATTGTCAATGTAAACTTAGGTTAAATGAAGCCACTGATGGATGTGTTGGATACCACTGATGGAAGTGTGATGTCTGATCACACCCATGTCTTACCACCACGTGTCATCACACCACTGATGCCTTTTAATGTTCAACCAAGAGGATGTAGCTAGTTACCTTGGATGTTGGCTTCACTATTTTGAGCCCTGTTTTAATCTTGAGTCTAAATTACTGTACCATATTCTGTTTAAGGCTGTACTATGACACAGCCTGAAAGCTGAAGTTACTCCAGGTATGTTTCAGAGCACATCAAGGTGACTCGGTCGCTTTGGCAGCCCAGTGAGTTGTGCTAGCTGTCAGGGGACTTCCAAGTTGTACCATTTGAATTGGTGGCGGCCTGTTTTATGGCATGGTTTAGGGTGTGTTAGCTGTGCAGTTGTTTAGATCAGTGGATAAATCTTGCTCTGATGGTCTTCATGGACCTGATCTCTCCTGGATGACTGATCACCCATGTTAGAATCATTATATTTGGTATAATTAGAATCACAGGAGGATATTTGTTTTCTGCAATTGATACATAGAACTCAGCAGTTTGCTGTTCCTAAAGATAGATAACCATAATGACCAGTGCAGCACTATTCAATTCTAACACTGTCCATGTGTTGTACCAACCTCTGTTCTTCCAATTCAGAGAGACTCTGCAGGGGGACAGATTTCTGTCAGCACTCGTGCCTTTCAGTGTACTATACGTAGCTTCAGTATTTTAGTTGAAGGATGCACGTGACACAATTAAAATAACTTTCAACAGTATCCTCCTTTGGTAATAATTCTGTCTGTGTGTGGATGCGGGCTTCAATGGGCACCTTTTGGGATTCTTCCACTTTCTTGGAGGTGCTGGTGTTTTTGCTTCAGGCTTGTGTTACAGGGTTTTGTTTTTTGTTTTAGTTAGAAATCAGTTACCTTGAACTCAAGGTCTAGTGTTGCCTAAATAAGACAATAGCTGCAGTGGTGTTTATTTGGTAGGTTTATGTCAATGCTCTATCATCAAGGAGAAATAATGAATGAGATCCTGCAATTTTTTTTTCCTCCAATATCTGGAGGCATAGGGAGAAAGCATTTAAATGGAAGGTGATAGGGTGTTCTGTTAATTCCCTGGAATAATATTTAATAGCTCAATTTATTTTCATTATTCCAGAGGACTCTATAGCTACACTGTCTCTCAAAAAAAGTTACATATTTGCTTTATGTAATTTTATGTGTGATATTAAAATTACATGTTAATACATAATGTGATGGGAAGACAGTGTATGAATTGAAACTGGACCACAGTTGGATTACGTTTTTATGTTGCAATTTTGGAGTTCCTGAATATGTGGAGCTTGCTGCGCCATTGCTAATTGTGATAAAACCCCAGTCTCAAACTGTAGTGTTGGAGCAAATAGCATTTCCTGAATTCCTGCCCAAGCCAATTGATTTTATTGTGGTCACTTGCTAGAAAGTTGTGGGTTTTGTTTGTTTTTTGTAAAGTTTGGAAATGTTCTCCAAAACTTAACCGAATATCTAGTATCTTACCAAATATATTAATACTAATTTTGTTTCCTAAGCTTCTCTATGTACTTTCCATTCAGATTGCATGCACTAGGCAGGGAGAGTAAACTGTTCTGCTGTCGCCTTCAGTAGTGCTGCGCCCACTAAAATAGTACACTGTGTTTGCGGTCGGTCATACTAAAAGGACTTTTCTTAGGCTTCTTTAGAGGGAGGTTCTTAGGGTAACTTCTTGCACGTTACAAACCTTGTGGTTGGTTGTAGGCTGTCCTGTGACTAACATTTTTTTTGTTTTACTGTACCTGACTCTTCAATGCTTTCAACTTAAAATATAGTACACCCTGGGTGCACATATTAATCTTGAACTTTAGCTTTTTGTGTTTGTCTGTGGCGACTAAGTTGTCACTCTAAACCACATCTTTTTCAGTCTGGAAATTGTTATTAAACCATCATTTAAACTATTGGATCTAAAGATACTTTTCAGGGAACTAAGCAGTGAGTCATCAGGCACAGCCAGAAGAAGAAAGGAATGAAGCCAAAAGACAGGAGAAAAATCTGTAATAGACAAAGAAGCAGAAGCAAGGAAGTATTTGTACTTGTTGGTAGTATGATCTGCAAGCTCTGAATGGCAATTCTTCCTCCAGTCAGGGCATTTATGATCTTGGCTGTGTGCACATTTTCAGTAGAATTCGGCTTCTTTTGCAGTATGTGCTTTTCATGTTGCCAGAGGACATTGCTCGCTTTACTTGGCCATCTGTTTTCCTGCAGCTTCTTGGTACTGTTATCTCTTGGGGGAGAGGAGAAAAAAAGGAGGGGGGGGAGTGGGGTGTGACAATGTATGCCTTGCATCCTTACAAACAAATATACAATTATACAAAAAAAGGGGCGTGTGTGTGAAATAAAGGTGGGAGAGGCTGTAAGGTGCCCCAGAAGTAAGGCCTAGAGGTTTTTAACTGCAGTGGGAAAAGCAGGAGTGGTAGGTGAGCTGCAGGGAACAAAAAGTCCTGGGACTTCTTGCTTTGTGTCATTCACAACCTTACACATCTCTTTGACTTATGCTTTGCCTAGTTTATCATGATTTCTTAGAGTAATTTCTTTCTCCTTAATCTTTAACCTTATAAATCTTGCATTCAGATGTTTCTGAAGTGAATCCTTTTAAAGAACACAGCTTGCATGACAATTTTATTGACTTAATTTCAAGGCAATCGTATTTCTAAGCAGAGATCTTGAAAGACATCGTAATATATATGTGGTGTTCTGCTAGAACAGTTGAGGTTTCTGTAAAATGTTGACCGGCTACTTAAGTGAAACATTTAATATGCAGGAAAGTGATGACTCCTTGCAGTTGGTCAAAAGTTACACCTTAGGGAGAACTTTCAGAAATGGATTATCAACAAATATTTAATAAATGAAGTTGAACGAATCCGGACCATTGCTTTTGGGAAGTAACTACAATCACTAGACTGGAAAGATCAATGTAATTAACTCAGCCGTAAATGGCTAGTTTTAAATCTGTTTGCAGTCATGCTCATGCTGACAAAATTTTCTTACAAATTTGCTAAATATGTAGAGTAGGTAGAAATACTCCTCCTATCTTTAACCCTGTATCAAGTATAACAAAGCCAAACTTGACATTGTGTGTTCAACATACATAAATTTTCTTGGTTCATTTTTATTTTTGTTTATTTTGTCCTTTTTCCTCCCTCCCCCTCTGTCTACTATGTAGAGAAGCTGCAGGCAGTTTTGCAAATTTCCAAGCCGCAAATGGAGGTCTATAATGACAGTACTAACCTGGCATGCCGCAATGGACATCTCCAGTCAGGTGGGTTTGGTTTTACCGGCGCCTATTGAGGGGATGCCTCTCAGTTTCTGGTGTATTGCAGGGAAAATTATGCAATGCTATGTTCTGGCCCCACCAACTTTTAGAAAAATTGTTTTATATTTCTGTTTTTAAAGGCTTTATATAAAATACATTACATCCTTTCTATGACTTTGACAACACTGTTCTATTTTGTAGCATTCAGTTCTCTCTTACAATGACTGTCTTAGAATCCAAAACTATTTACAACATTTTAGAAAATATTTCTCATGTTATTTTCTTAAAGGAATTTAATTAAGCCTGTTTTAGAAAACGTCAAAGTCAATGTAGGATATGTAGGTCATATATTCTGCCTATATAGTAGTTCTTCATTTATGATATTGTAAGAGTGAATGTGCATTTGCATTATGCTGCTTTAAATTTCAGGGTTTTTTACTCTGAGAAGACAATACATGATTAAAACAAGGGGGGGAACCAGGTTTGTTTTTGTTGTGTGTCGTAAGACGTTGTTTTTATCCTTTCCCAGAAGACTGCACCAGGGATACTAAAATATCAGAAGTACACTTTTACACTTTTTTGTCCATACACAAGCAGTAAAGTTACTGGGAGGATTGTGAATTGTCTTCAGGGAATGTTTTAAGCCAACAGTAAGCTGTTGTCACAACTGTG
Source organism: Phalacrocorax aristotelis (assembly GCF_949628215.1). Classification (NCBI taxonomy): domain Eukaryota; kingdom Metazoa; phylum Chordata; class Aves; order Suliformes; family Phalacrocoracidae; genus Phalacrocorax; species Phalacrocorax aristotelis. The sequence continues at coordinate 119,302,163 of NC_134278.1, read as the reverse complement.
GTCTCAACTGATAATTTGTACAGTAGACTATAATGAGGTTAAATAAAATAGCTAACAAGCATTGGAATTCATAAAGCTTGTCTACTGAGTCCAGAGCAGTGTTCAGTTTTTAAAGTAACTAAACTTGAAACTTAGTATAAACCACAGTCTTTTTTCTTTTTTCCTTTAGCTCCATTTCTAGTCCTGAAGACATCTTACTGTTTGGTTTTATTCTCGCAATGTCTGAGAAGTTAAAGCAGTGGAACTATGTCATATTAGACACCTTTAGATTACTACATAAGTGGTATTTTTGTTAACGGTACTTGTCAAAAAAAAAATGTAGTTAAAATGGCTCTTCAGTATAAGTCCTTATGTAGACTGAGCTTGAGAACTCTTTACCGTAAAGGATCCAGTATGACACTCTGTCTTTTTACCTGGTTGGCTAGAGATTGAATGAACAGATACATACATGTACGCACAGAAGTTGATAACATGCTCCATCTGATTTGATATGAACAGCTTTTTCTTTAAACTCTTTCCTTTATATGTTTTTGCACCATTTCCTCGACGTGTGTCAGAATTGGATGCTGCAGGAGAAGGCTGGACTGAACTTTTGCTCTTAAAACTGTTAATTCATCTACTTACATCTGTTAGTAACAAAGTGTAGAATATCCATTGGCATCTACTGGAAATTAAGAAATATTTTGCCCATTCTGTGGCAGGTGTTCTTATTTACAGAAATTCCTGTAGCAGGAAGTGGTCACTGTTGTTAAACTTGTGGAAATTGATAATAGTCAATTTACCCACCAAGTCATATTCCTGGTGACTTACAGAAGATGCATGACAACCGCTTCTGCAAAACTGTGGAGGAAAGGGTAGTGAAACAACTGCAAAGGCCGTGGTCTCCTGGGGATCCTTTTTTCTGAGAAAGTGTCTTCCAACTTTCTGAAGAGCAGTGTGGGCTAACCAAGAAACTTTTGTTCACCAGGCTCAGTGGGGTTTGAGAGGAGACAGAAGGACTAAAGAGCAGGTCATAAAAAAGAGTTAGGTAACAGGCATCTACTCATTACTTTGAACAAGACTTAAAGAGGCTTGTTCTGTTTACATTCGCATTTGCATTGCCAAAGGTAAACTTTAGATTCATAACTTGTAGATGTTAGAGCTCTGTTTAGCCAAAGTACTGAACTTCTGCAGCTGTGGGGTCCCTGATGGCACCAGGGAAGCCAGCCTATTAATTGATGTCTGAATCTCTTAATTGGCTAGAGGTTCCACTCGTGGGCTCACTCACGCTCCCTGTGTCTGTTTTTTGGGGATGTGGGGGAGGGAGTCATGTTTGTAAGAACATGCTGGTGCTATGTTTTTTTCTTAAAAGTACTTTTTTTATACATGTTGTAATAAAGGGTGTTTTTCACATGGACAGCTGCAATCATTTAAAAAACGCAGTAGGTGACAAATTCTTAGAAAACTGTACAAAATCACTTTGTAGGCTACTTGAGATAAGAGGGCTGCCGTTACTGAGAAAGTACTGAGCCGCAGGGCTCTGGCATCAGCTTCATTTTTTTTTATCTACATAAACTATTACCTGCACTGTTCCCTAATCAGGCTGGGTTTAAAAGTCCAGGATTTTATGAAGTGTGAAACATGGTTGTTCATAGTTTTAACATCAAGAAAGTGCCTTCTTGCCTGTTCTTTTGTCAAAAAGTGCTTTGCATTCTTTCATTTGTCTTTTAAAGGCCAAAGCCTTTAAAGATGTTTTTGCTTCTTAATTCTGTCTGATACTCTATTCTCATAGCTATACTGCACATTTTTATATTTCCAAAATGTTACTGAGTTGAGATTCTTCCTTATTTCAAGATACTATGTGTCAGCCTTTCAGACCAATTTACTTCATTCTAGCACAAATGACTACCTGTCCCAGTTGTCATTCCCTCATCATCATGAGGGAATTCGTCCTCATTCATGTTCGTTTATTCGTCCCCTCATTCATAGTTTCCTACCTTATCCAAATAGCCAGAGATTTTCCTTGAGAATTTATCTGATAAATTTATAATGAGGTTTTATAAGACCTTATTACAGCAGTATCACCTGCTGTTCTGTTGCAGAAGGCTACACAGTAACTTGCGTTAAGAGTAATAACAAGTAGCTATACCTTAAGTTAGATGTAAAACAATTTAGCTATATTTTTTTTTTCCTCAGACATCCGTGTTTTCCCTTGCATTGTGGGTGTTTTTTTGTCTCTAAACTAGCTTGGAAAGGAAATCATGCCAGTCTTGCCAAAGGCAGTGTTTGAGTTTTATGAACTTATTTAGCAGGCATACAATACTGATAGTATTACAGTTTGCATTTAACATGTAAATCTCGGCATGATACACTATCAGAAAAAGCATTAAATTTATCTTTCTTACCACAACGCTAGCACTGTGCAAGTAGCTAGCATTTTATCAGTTTTCACTTGGAAGGATTTGCTGACATGTTTAATAGTAGGCATATATTGGCAATGTTTTTCAAGTTGCAAAAATTCTATGCTTAATACTGTAAGATTTTCCAAGGAGTTTCCCAAGTAGAAGAACAAGTAGCAATGAGATTGTTTTTAACACCGTAATTTGGCAACAGATGATCTTTGGCTGACATGGCTATATTGATGCAGAAAGGAGAACAGCTGTGCCCCTGGTCTGTGTAGCTGTGCTGCCATTGGCAATGTGGAACAGGTCCCTGTTAGTTGCTGAAGTTTCCTTTTAGGTACTTTGTATTACTTGAATGTACTTATTTGAAAAATTTGAATGTAATCTTTGAAGGAATTACTATTTTTGGGGCCATTGTGAATGTTGTTCCTGAATAACTGTCAGTCTTGCAATTGCTGAATCTATTTTGCTATGCAATATTCGCAGAAAATTTATAGCTAAGCATTTTAAAGTTGTTGTTTGTTTTTTTTAATAAAACTACATATGTAAAGTTACAGAAAATTCTAGACTGGTGAATTTTTTTTTCCAACTTGACATTCACAGGCCCCCACATACAATAACTTCTCTTAGTGACTTTATGTCAGTTATCAATAGACATACATAAGGAATTTCCAAGGAATATTCCCTGATGGTTTTAAGGTTTCACAACTAAAGGCTGGAAGCTGTTTTGGAATACTGGAAATATTGCTACTAATTTTAATTTAAACTTTTTTTTGATGTTTAAGAAGTTATAAAACAGCATAAACTTGTTTATTAAGATGTGCCTTAATCTGTTTTAGATGCACAAAAGAAAATATAATTGGTTTCCTTTTTAGAAATACAAAGCATGCTATTATCTCTATTAAATAAGCTAGAGCTGCATGTTTCCCAGATTGTTTCTGTGTTTCCAGGTGTGTAATGTAATCAAGCCTCTCTTAAAGTTGTTCAAGCATATCCTTACTTCGCTTTACCTTTAAAAACAGTTAAATATAATAAATGCATTTTACCATTTTTTTTCTGTAAGGGAGCCTGAAATTGGGCACCTGTGTGTGCAGCTTATCACAATTTAACCAACAGAAAACTTCAGACAAAATTTTGCTCCTTGCTTGGCTGTGTGGATATTCAGATGATAGATTAAAATTGCAGGGATGCTTTCAGGACCAGATAGTTATTTCTGTATGATCTGGTGGCATTATCTTGGAGCTTTGAAGGAAATTATTCTGTTTGGTCAAGAATTGGAGAGTAAAATCACAATGATCAAGCTCCTAGTACTATCCTGTAAGTATAGATGATGTAGACAATTTAATTGTTCAGTGTTTCAAATATACTTGAAAAAAAATCATGGTTTGTCTTTGTGATTAGAACATATTTTAGATATTTTAGATCTTCCTTACTGTTTTACATGGAATAGTGAAACATTTGGCAAAAGGCTGCCGGAGATACTACAAAGGTGTTAAGGCCACCTGCAGCATATTTTCCATCTTTTAGCAGATGACAAATACAACCAGATAAGAAATGTGTTTTAGGGACTTTGCACTTGTTACAGCAAAATGTATATTGTACATAATGAAATGATAATGGCTGTCAGTCTGACAAGAGATGTGCATGCGCTCTTCATCCAATCAAACACTTCACCCTTTAGAAATAGGTAAACTTTAGATAAACTGATTCTGAAAAGTTTGGCATTTTTATTTGCTTCTTCAGTGAAGATTTGTATGTAAAATGAAGTTTCCCTCTGGAGTTGATACTGAACAACTATGTTCAGGAGTAGTTCATCAGTGCTTCTTTCTGTGCTCCACATCAGGACTGACCACAGAACATATGTAAACTAGTGGTCTTGATGCCTGGAGGTAGAGCTAGACTAAATCATAATTAGTATTTAAATCTTCTTCTTTCCCTTCTCCCCACCCCCATATTTCCAGCTTTCTGAAATGCTCCGTACCTATGCAATTTTATTATACTTAAAATTGCAATGTGTGTCTGTTGTACTCAATAGATGGGAGTGGTTGTGGGAAGGTGTGATAACTGAGCAACACTTTAGGGTAAAGGAGATGGAGGAAAAACTACTTCAGCTTTTTGAAGCCTTCTCGTATTGACTTTAAGCCAGCTGTGCAAATGAGTCTGAAGGGGGAGGGAGGGAGGGAGACAGACAAACAAGCAAACCAAACCAAACAAAAAACCCCAACACTAAACTGAGTGGCACCTTTTGATTAAATTGGACCAGTCAAAGTGTTGAGTAGCTAGGTTTTTTAGTAGATTTGTATGCTGGTTTTTGAACTTGAAAGTTACTAAGTGTGTTTAATTTTGAAGAATTTTTGACTTGGAAATTCCTGTGCAAGACTAAGTAAACTTAACCAGCTCTGGATCTGTGTGTGATTTAGTCAGTAGCCAGTTTTGTTTTGGTGGGGTTTTTTTTGTTGGTGTGTTGTTCTGTTCTAGGTATTTTTGTTGTTTGTGGGTTTTTTCTTTTTTTTTCCCTATAAATATCTTACAGTTAAATGTAGTTAATTATATTCTTCGAGTTCCTTTGCCTTTTTCACATTGATACATCTGCATTTTTTACTATGACCCTTTCAGGCTTTCTGTAGCCCTTAAAAGGGGTAGATCTGTGACTGAAGAAGGGCCTTAGAAGCTTGTTAGCCAAATAGTTCAACACATGGGTAACTGCAGGCTGTGTAAAGATTTGCTCCTGGAATTATGCAAGACACTTGTGTCTAAAGAGGCTGAGAACATGGCAGTAGTTAATTGATCCTTCCATGATACTGTTTTGCTGAAGTATTCTTATTTGCATTTTTTAAACACAACACTCAAAATAATGAGCCTTTCTACTTAAAGTATTTTTCACTGGACTGCAAAATTATAAATCAAAAATTCTTTGTGGAGTCATTGAATTCCTTAAAAATCAGAGTTCTTTGGCCTCTTGCTTAAGTCTAACAAGCCAAACTGAGTTGCAGATTTCTAGAATCTTAGCAAAGAAACTTGTAGCTGAAATCCATCCAGTCCTTCCTTACATCTGATGCCATATTTCTCTTAGCTAATCAAAAGGCTCCTTAATCCTTTTGAAAGGATATAAAATAAGGCAGTATTTACAGTTTCCATCACAGACAACAATACTGTACTAGGCAGCTTGCGGTACTGTATTGCCACCACAGAAAAACCCCGATCTGACGCTGTGTTCTAATCATTAACCAGCCTGACCAACCTGCGTGCTCGCTGTAGCACATTGTTACCTCTTAGTCTCTGTTTTGATGCTTTACACTTACTATTTCTGTGCCAGGGAACCTTATTTTATCATGTATCCCATATGGAGAATGTAGAAATCAAGTGCTATTTCACTTACTCTGGACCAAAATGGCCTTTTGTAGTTGAATTACCTGTGGCCGATATGTTAAGATTTATCTGTCACCTAATTGGAGACCTTCCTGCTCTATCATGGAGGTGAATTAGAGTAAGCGTGAATGGCATGTGTGGTGGTGTTTGAATTCAGTGATATAATATAATATTTTAAGACTTAATTCTAAATGTAGGAAGGTAAGCTGCTTCAGAGCTGTCCATTCAGAATTTACTTGCACCTTGAGATCCCTGAAGTAAAATAAAGTTGTAAGAAAAAGCTCCTGGTAGTTGCTTGCAGGTATAACTATTTTAATTTTCCTAAATTAAAGTGCCTTGGCGAAGTTTCTGTGTGGGAAGTTGTAGATAGTGTTAGCTAGCATCCAAAGTAACTAGTCTGCTAACATCACTTAAGGAGTGAATGCTCTTAATCTAATGGCTTGAAATTTGGGGATTATAATAATGATTATTTTTAGGAGTTCTTGGGAATGGAAGAATTTTCTGGACGGTGTTGTGTTTTGTCCTGTCTTAAGGTGGTGTTCTTCCCTTGTTAAAGGACGTAGCCATCTCTAGCTTTTCTAAGATGGCTAACTAGTGTTGGTTTTGAGAGCTCCTAAAAATTCAAAACTTAACTTTAGGAGGAAGCTACAGTTAATATCCCCTTAAAAGTACTAAACTTCTTTAAAAGCTTGTATTATTCTGCTATAATACTGTATTATATGTGTCAACAATACTATCTTCAAGTTAGAGTTGATGGTAAAAGTACAACTGCTGAAAATGTTCTCATGACATTGGTTTTCTTTCTAGAAAGTGGAGCGGTTCCAAAAAAGAAGGATCCCTTAACACACACGAGTAATTCCCTTCCTCGTTCAAAAACTGTTGCAAAAACTGGATCCACAGGCCTTTCAGGTCACCATAGAACACCTAGCTACAGTGGGATATCAACTTCTGTGTCTAGACCAGCACCAAATCCTGCAGCTAAGGTATGGTAAGGATGAATATAGCAGTGAACACTTGGAAAGTCAATGTAAATTCCAGAACAAACTTTGGATTTACTGCCTTTATTGCAGTATTGTAGTAGCAGAAAACTTTTGGAGGAAAAACCCTAAACTCCTACATTTTTGGCCAAGCCTCTTGGTCTAGGCTGCAGAGTGGATTTTAGAAATCGGGAGGCTTTGGGTGGCTGCATGGGCAAATAGATTTTAATTGTGATCACAGTGATAAATAATAATACCTGTTTTGAAAATTGCATGGGAAACTGAGGGAAGCTTATCTCGGAGAAGAATAAATGTTATTCCCAATATGTAAAAAACCCTCCTACTCCAGAACTACAAATTTTCCTCCCACATATTCCTTCTGCTCCAAAGCAAGCATGCACAGGTTGTAGTGCAACCACATTGAAAAGCCAATTATGGTTAGATTGTGACTGAAATACAAAAGTAAGTCCTGTACTAATATGACACAAAAATGCTGCATTTCTTTTGACCCATCTCTTTCCCTTCCATCCTTATCTCCCCCCCGCTACTCCCACAGTAAAGTAGAATAACAAGCACGATGAGCAGAACATAAACGTAGTTAAGTATTGTTGCTGCTGTAATATGAAGGCTTTTAAGTGGCCTGTCAGCTAAGTATGACAGCCGTAGAAATTCTTGCTTATAGGTGTTGAGAATCAGAAAGAGTTGTGATGCTCTAATTCTAGAGTATGCTGGGGGAAAATACCATAGTTAAATATAATGAATTACCTTAAAAAAAAACAACCCAAAACCAACAAAAAAAATCACCAAAACAAAATCAAACAAAAAACCCTCCTCTCTACTGGAGCCTAAGATGTTCTACCTGTGTCTGAATATGATAGTATGATTTGTAGCAAAATACAGCATTAGAGTACCTGGTATGTGCTATTATATTAGGTTTTACTGGAGCATATGAAATGCAATAGTAATTTTGTTAACAGTATGGTTTGAAAGTATCAAGTTGTTTTTTGTCGTTTTTTTTTCTTCCTCCCACCCAGGCTGCTCCTAAAAATAGTAGAACAAATAAGCCTTCTACTCCTACCACTGCTCCTCGAAAAAAGAAAGACTTGAAGATATTTAGAAATGTGGACAGTAATCTTGCTAATCTTATACTGAATGAAATTGTTGATAGGTAAGTCTGAAGAAAAGTAGGCTTTTCAATGCGTAATACCAGTTTTTTGTTCAGTACAGTCCTGGTCCACTTGGACTGAAAATCAGTGGTTTTTGTTTGCTGTGGTTTTTTGTTGTTGTTGTTTTGGGTGGGGTTTCTTTTGTTTGTTGTTGTTGTTACTTTGGCGAAAGGATGAAAATTAAAATCAGAAATGCTTATCTTTTTAAATGCTTAGCAATGTAAGTTGTAGATTTCCTCAAAAGGGTCCTGTATAAATAGTCAAATGAATTAAACTGGTCAGCTGCAGCTGAAAAATAGAGTATCTCATTGTTAGACTAATTAGTATTCCATTTCTTTGTTAGTGGGCCAGCCGTCAAATTTGATGATATTGCAGGGCAGGAACTGGCTAAACAAGCTTTGCAAGAAATTGTTATCCTTCCTTCTCTTAGACCTGAGGTAAGCAACTGGGGTTTGTTATCACTCTTGCCACAGAATCAAAGAAATGTATTGTGCTTCACACATGAAGTGGTGATTCTTGAATCCTGTCTTTACTGGTTATGATTGCTATCAATAGCTGTGTGGTGAGAGCCATCACTGAAAAAGAGGATGAATAATTTATGTGTTAAAATGCTGCCATGAAATTCCTCGTCTTCTGGTTAGTTGATGTTGGAGGAAGTGACTGAGGCAATAGCTTAAAAAACACCAAAACAAAACAAAACAAACCCCTAAAAAAAAAACCCCCCCAAAAAAATGTTGAAAATTTGTGAAGCTGACTGTTCCAGATGGCTATAGCTGTGTGTCCAACCCTTCGTGGACATGTGAAGGACAAAGCCTATAACTGGAAGAGTGACGCAGATGAGATTTCTATAGGTAAATTAAGTCATGACACTATCCGATTTGAAAAATATTGAATTGATATTGTGGTCCCGTTCTCTGTGTGGATGTTGGTTAGACATTTTGAATAGTCTGTTCACAGCGGGAGAGGATCCAAAGAGGTGTAGTAGTGAACAAGCAAATAGACTGAGATGTATAACATTTGAGGGCAGGTTTCCTCTTTACTTGGCTGAGTGAAAATCAGTCATCTAGGCTTTTATTTTATTGGTCATAGGTGGTAGGTAACTCAACTACTGTGACTGCCTAGATTCAAGTCAGGACTAGGTACTACTGGAATTTTCTGAGCCACTTTTTAAAAAAATTAAATTGGTCATTTTTCTAAAACTGGGCTTGCTAAAAGTTGCTGGACCTTTGCAGAAATAGCATGCAATGGTTTACTGCAATGCTTGATTATTCAAGCAAAAATTGCTGTTTGTTCCTTGTCAGTTTGCTTGTTGGTCTCTTTTGTCACATTGATAGATGACTGGAGTTGCTCTGTGGTTTTCCTCTTTCTTTTAATGCAGTTTTTGTTTTTGAAGCATTGTGGGGAAGAAACCCTAAACCTGGCATAGCATCATAGGAATACTAGCCCTGAGGAGAACAAAGCTTTGGCATCAAATATGCATACTCTGGTATTCTTATGCAGAAGGAAATGTCATTGTACCGTCTGTTATTACATTGCTTTAGCATGTCAGGTTTGTTTTTCAGTAACACTAATATAATGAGCTGGGTGGGAAGGACTTTGAGATGTGAGACTTGGAATAGTTATGACTCTTCAATAACAGTTGATATTGTCAATAAGTTCATCATATTACCGTAGCTAGCAATGGGCCTGACCTTGGTGTAGGTTGAGATATAGCAAGGACAAAGAATCCTGCAATTTTTTAAATGTTCCTTGGAAGAAAAGAGATGGGGTTTATTCCTTGTAAATGAACATGGTAGATGTGGCAACTATTGGGGAATATTGAGTACATTAAATACTAATTCAGTTTTAACTTTAATGAGTTTTGAACTCAAATTCGTATTTAACAAGCCAATTAATGGTATTTTTGTGGGAGAGCGAGAGTTGAGGTGAATAAACAGAAAACACAGGCTGCAACCATTTCAGCAATAAGATGATGATAAAACGGTAGCAATTAGTTCAGACCATGTTTAGTATGCTTTGTGTGTTAACAAAAACCTCAAAACCTTAGTGCGTCTCAGTGATAAATGGCAGTTGCAGCTGAACTGTGTAGGTGATAATCAAGGTGTGGGAGAGTTGTAGATTTGGTCTGAACTATCTGAAAATAGTGAAACTCCCAAAGAATGATTCCAAAGAAAAGAAGTCGGGCAGGAGATGCACATGGTCGTGTGCAGCATGGAAAGCAGAAACACTTGAGGAACGTAGTTGTCCAGGTTAAAATGCTGCAATACGTTTGTAACGTAGGTGGTAAGTGTTAGTGAATAGAATCATGCTGGATAACAAATAACAATCAAGCACAAACCAAATGCTGTGAATGATGAAATAATAGAGAAAATTCATGTTGGTCAGTCATCTTAAAAACACTATACTGGTAATGGAGCCGTTGGTTATCATGGATATTGTGGAAAGAAATGCCAGCTGACAGTGGTGTTTAGACATGGTGTGCGTGTATAAGAGACTCCCTACTGCTCCTGTTGGTCGATTGTTGGAATTATTGGAAGCTGGAATGGAGGGGTGAGTGTGAGACCAAAAACGGAACTCTGGAACTCTTGAGGAATAACTAAAAAAGAGGTGTACTCTATGACAACTTGTAGATTTGCTTGCTCTCATGCTACATATGATGGGGGCAATTTTATAGTATAGGGCAGATTAATCCAATGCAAAGTGAGAGGGAGATTATTATCAGTAGCATTTAGAGAAAGTAGGTGTTTCTTAAGTACTATTTTAAATAGTTGGTTGTCTTAAGTTTCATTTAATAAAAAAAAGAAAAAGATGAAGGGGTTCTTCCATATGGAGTTAGTAAGAACATTGCTTTAACTCTCTTACTACACACTTGCATTCCCCCCTTTTTAAATGCAGTTGGTGCTTTAAACTTGTTAGGCTGGTCTGTCTGGTGGAATGTGTTACTGCCTTTTATACGCTTTTCACAGTGCCTCTATGCACAGAATGATCATGACATAATTTAACTGTTGCGTAGGAAGCAACAGTGATGTGCATTAGGTCAAGTTAGTAATAGAATGTAGTAGTTCTCTAAAAACCTGCACTGTTGTAGCACTGCTACTGTTGCTACCACAGCTAGCCAGTGAGCCATTCTTCAGTCTTAAACCATTTTCTTACAAAGGTGAATCAACATTTTATTTAAGTCTCTGAAGGTAACTTATGATGATGTACCTTTCAGTTATTTACAGGACTTAGAGCTCCTGCACGTGGTCTGTTGCTGTTTGGCCCTCCAGGAAATGGGAAGACAATGTTGGTGAGAAAACTAGTTCATGCATGAGTTGGTGTTTTAAAATGTTACTGTGAGGGGTGGCTTTCAATTTGGGTGTTGTAGTAATACACTGTATTTTTCCTGGGTATGTGTTATGGTGTCAATTTCATACAAAAATGCAAAGCTGTTCTTCAACTGTGAATTTTATGGGGAAGGGAATTGCTGAAGTGTTCTATGTTTAATTCTGTTCAATATCACAATTAGTATTTTAAAACTTAAACTGGGAAGTCAAAGTTTCATTTCCAGAGAGAGTAAAAGTAACATGGTTATTTGTTTGAGTACAGCAGTGATTAATCAGAAATGGTCTGCTTTCCGCTAAAACATACTAGAAGTGCATTTTGGAAATGAGGAAGGAGCACAGTAGTAAGAAAGGGGCTTGGCTCACTTCCACACTGCTGTGCAAAGTGCTGTGGAACTGTCTGGCTGCTGCTTGTTTTCTCAGCCTCATGTGCTGGATTGGGGAAACTGGAGTGAAAAGGCTGTACATCAGCCAGGGAGCATCGCGTGTCCTGATGCAGCTGAGCCGGGCACATCATCTTGCATCACATGGGCTGGCTGCAGCTGCACACTCCCTTTGCTGACACTGAATCTTGATCAGCTCTGAAGCACAGGAGTGTGAATGCTGAGCAGCTCACTTTGGCTCATCTGTGTTGTTTGATGTACTGGAACATAATTACTAATCACTAAAATTAAACTGTATAATCAAGGAATCATAATTTCTTGAATGTGGTGAAACTGTTAAAGAAGAGGGTCTTCTGTAGGAGCATTCTGGTTGAACTGATTATTTTTCCCAGGTTTCATGTGAAAACAGCTTTTGTATAGATATGATGAGAAGAAAAGCCCATAATTTTTAATGTGATTTGATCCAACTGCTGCCCTAAATTATCACCCTAAATTAGTTAAAACTGTTTCAGATGTCTACTCAGGATACATTGAAAGGAGCTGGAGGCTTGTATTCTTCACTAAGCAAGTTGTAGTTGGCTGTGGAGATGATGTGATAAGAGAATTTTAAGGGAGTCTGGAAGTTTCTCTAGTGGTTCCAACTGCTTATACATTCTTATTTGTAAGTGGCCTGCACAGAAGTTTTCTGTAGCGTCTACAATGTGTTCCCTTTGAAGGAATAGGGGTTTTCAAAATCATCAATCAAGACATGAGTGCTAGCTACAGAAGCGGAGAGGTATCTTCAGTGTGACGTTTTAAAAAGTACTTTTTTCCCCCCCCTCTTAGGCCAAAGCAGTTGCTGCAGAATCAAATGCTACTTTCTTTAATATAAGTGCAGCGAGCCTAACTTCAAAATACGTAAGTAGCAGCCGTAAATTATATTGATCTGAAAACACACATGCTGTAATTGGGGCTTAAGAAGGCCAGAGACTTCTGATGAGCCCTTGGTGAACTGTTAGCCTATAGCGAACAGAAAGTTTTTAAACTTGTGAAGTAAAAATTTTTGTGTTGTGTTTGTGGTAACTCAATGTCAAAGGCTTTTGCAGTTCAGGATGACCCTGGCTGTCATATAGATGAGCGGTTGTGGTTTTTTTTTCTTCTTCAAAGAGTTAATAAAGTGGGTCCCAGCTCCCATTCACTCTGGTAATTTAGGCACCAAAATCTCTCAACAACTCAATTGTGGTCATAAATGAAGTCGTAATACTTCTTTTAAGACATAAACAATACTGTCGGATGTAATACTGAACTAGTGATAATCCTAGTGTGTATGAACAGACTGAGTGTGGTTGATTATCAGCAAGATTTTCTGTAGGTCCTTATGTTAGCTGTCTTGTAACAAACACTTTCTAAACCCCCTCCAAAAAGTTTATTGTTGTTTTAGGTGGGTGAAGGGGAGAAACTGGTGCGTGCTCTATTTGCTGTAGCCAGAGAACTTCAGCCTTCTATAATTTTTATTGGTAAGACCTTAAATGTTGTAGGTTTTTGTGTATTTTCTTAAATATTCTTACTTACTAAATTGGAATAATCAAACTTCTTTGGGTAATTCTGCATTGCAGAGCACTTGGATATGTCCTGCTGGCTAATCAGTAGTTCCATGCAGAGCATGTTAGCTTACTGTTATTTAATTGGTGTTAATAGTGGGAAGAAAAGCGCTCAAACTCACAAATGCTATATTACCTTTACAGAGGAAATCCATTTATGTATTAAACTGCAAACATGAAAATGGGGTTTGCTTGTCCTGAGTTGCAGTTCATCAGCAGGATTTTTTTTCTCTCATCTGTGCTTGATCTTACATATTCAAAGGACAACACATTATACAAGCTTTTAAAGTTTATTCCTTAGGAGACAGACAGATCTTCATAAAGATCTGATGTCTCTTACTGGAGCCCTATATCGGCAAAAGAACTTAAGCAAATATAAAGATTTGGATGTTGTATGCTTAATTAAGATGTATTTCTTTGTTTTTTAGATGAAGTTGATAGTCTTTTGTGTGAAAGACGAGAAGGTGAACATGATGCTAGTAGGCGTCTGAAAACAGAATTTTTAATAGAATTTGATGGTGTAAGTATTTAGTCTTGGCTATTGTTCGATTTAGCTGAATTGGCTAATGTAGTGGGGGCCAGTACAAGCTACAAATGAACACAAAGAGGATTTGGCTGCTGGGGCTTAGCTCTGTCCCCCTCCTTGGTTGGCCTACAGGTTTTCTTCTATTGCTGTTAATTTTTTACCTGCTTACTGTAGTTTCTGGAAAACTCAGTCTGGTGTGAAAAGTAATCATCTGGAGATGAACTGAAATAATGGGTTGAAAGACCATGGACAGAGAAGAAAGGCAATAATAAGAAACTGTGAGAACAAATGTTCTTACAGGGCAAGGGGGACTCTCAGGGGTTAGGCAGAGTTGAATCCTTGTTTGCAATTGCATGTTGTGGTGAAGCACATCTCTTCATTGTGGCAAAGTAAAAGAAGCTTAAATGGCTTTCAAGTAGTGTCGTTTTGGTTTTTAAGAGATGTGTCACAAAACATGCCCTGTCAAGGGGTAAGATGAGACTTGAGGTATTAGGATTTCAAACAGACTAGTTCAGATCATGGGTATGTACAGCTCTGGCACATCAGAAGGATTAATATCTGTGTTAGTGTGCTTTTTATCGAGCTATAAATCTTCTTGGCATCATGACCCAGAGATGACAGGATACAGTAAGAGTGTATTTAACAGCGTGTATGTAATACCCAGGAAAAGGAACTGGGTTTCATAGTTGGGGGAAAACAAATAAATATCAGAATCTTTTTCTGTCACACAGCACTGTTTTTTGTATTGAACAGTCTTTGGTTATACTCCAGTAGCAATATTCCACTGTGCTACAGTAGTGAAGCAATGGTAATGAGGTACAGGAGGATAAGATAACTATATAGAGAGACAACAAGGTTCAGAAAAACTTCTCCAAAGTGGGATGAATGAGGACAAATGATGCAATGTGACAATGATATGCAGAAATTATTACGCACACACACAGATTTTTCCCTTAAAATGAAAAGGAAAAAATTAAACATAATTAGTAAGTTAGCAAACTTTGGATCAAGGGGTAACTATATCATACAATACTTTTGTGGAACTTCTTGGACTCAGTAAGGCACCAATGAACTTAAATCTATGAAGGATTGGATACTAGGTGAACAGTAACACATCTCTGATACCCAAATGTTTTCTCTGAAGTCTAGAAGCCATAAGTCTCCATTTTCTTGGGTATAAAATCAACTCTTGCAGCTGAGTGAATTGGGGGGAAATTACTGTGTCTGTGTACTATTGAAGAGCTTCTAATTTCAGTTACTGGCTTCTTGCAAGACCCATACTAGAGGAATATATGATCTGATTTAGTGGTTCTGGCTGTACGTCAGTCTAAAGTTGCATTCTCTCTTTCTCCGTAGGCTTCAAAACAAAGTTTGGTGTTAAAACCTACAACAGCAGAATGTCTCTAGGTCTTTAAACATAATTATCACCGAGTGACTAAACTTCTCAATGCTTTTTGTAGTCTGTTTTCTCCAGCATTGTAACGTGCAACTCCATGGCAATGTTTGTGCTTTCACAAGACTCTCTTCAAGCATTAAAACTGGGGCAGTGTCCTGCGTTTACATTCCTTTTTTTTTCTTTTTCCTAGTGTGACTTTACATTTATCTAAAGAATGTTTAAAAGCTAACTGCATAGAAGAAAAAAAGCATATCCAGTAAGATCCCATCAGTGTGCTGAACACATGGCAAGACTCTAACTGGTTTAATTGTATTACTACTTGATGTAAACTGAAATCTGTCTTGCCTTCCTGTGTTATATAGGTGCAGTCTTCTGGAGAGGACAGAATACTTGTGATGGGAGCAACAAACAGGCCACAGGAGCTTGATGATGCTGTTCTCAGGTATCAGAATGTCTCTTTCTTTATTTGAATACAGTAGTGTGATCTTCATTATGAAGAGCAGGTTTTGCTACTTAGTGTCTTGGTTGTTTTAAGTTTTGGAATAAGTAGCAGAAGCTTTTCGGCAAGGTTAAATTATTTAACCCCTCAAAGAGGTGCCTGTCTCTTCTCTTTGGGATACATCTGCACAAGCATGATGACCTTGGAATTGTCTAAAACAGCAGTATCTGTTGAGACCAAGTCAGCGTTTTATAACCCTCTTGCACCTTATATATTGCTTTTTTATTATTTAATGGCAGGATGAAGGAAGAAATTTGCCCAGTGAAATCCAGTATTACTTCTCTGTGAATATTCAATTTCTGATGTCCCATGAAATTACAAGTTGTGCTGTAGATTTGCCTTAGGACTTTTTTGCTACTGGTTCTCATACTTTCTTCTCTTTACATTTTTGACTGAGGAAAATAGGCATGTCAGTACTGTCTGAACAAATAAGACAATGTGTACATTGTGTTCAATGAAGAGATGCTTCATTTTGTTGCTGGTGGTCAGTGGTATTTCCACCTTATAGAGTAGGGGAGGGAGGTAGGGTAGAGTAGAGTAGAGGAGGGACTCCTCTCTGGGAGGAGTCTCATAACGTAAGAGTAAGATGACACCAGTGGCTTGTGCATATTGTTTGATTGGTTGGTGGTAGCTTTTTAAAATCTGTAGTTTTTCTCCCTAGAATTTGATGATATAAGTGAAATCATTACATCTATCAAATCAAATGTTAGATCTGTATGTGCTAAAAAGTTATAGAAGAGTGTGTGTGTGTATGTTTTTCTTTTCTAGACGATTCACCAAACGGGTATATGTATCTTTACCAAATGAGGAAGTAAGTATTGTTTTCCGTGCATTTTCTTCATTTTGAGATCAATTTTATTAAAGAGTATAAAATATATTTCATATGCTATGCTTTACTTGCCCTAGTGTGGATGACTGAATAACTTGTGGTCCAGCTTGGCTTTAATTCTGGTGACTATCTCGTAGCAGCTACTCAGTATTTCTCGGCTAGTGAGGTGTTGCTTACATACTGGCAGGCATGGACAAGTCTGAAGTAGGGCCTGCAGGAGCATGTTTGGTTGGCTGGAGGAGTGTTTACTGCAAAAGATGAAAGTAGCTTTCTTAATGTTTTTCAGATCAACAGCAGATGAGGGCTTTTGATGAGGATTTTAATTTATTATTCTTGAAGTAGTTTGACCCTTGGTCTCATTATTACCAAATCCCTATATCTTCCATTGAAGAGATGATAGTGTACAGCCTAATCACAAAAGCGCTACAGACAAGTTTAAACTAGTGAAGCACAAAAGCTATCCTGAAAAATGGGTATTGTTGTTGCAACAGAATTTTAAATGTACCATGAAAATGAGTTTTACATCTGATAAATGTGTCTTCTTTTCAGACAAGATTGATATTGCTAAAAAATCTTCTAAGCAAGCAAGGAAGTCCATTGACCCAAAAAGAGTTGGCACAACTAGCTAGGTAAGTATTTTGTGGCTATACTAAATAAATATTCTCATCAACTGCATTCATTCAGACTGTTGTATTCATTCAAAATGTAACTAACGTAAATCATCAGGTAGTGACAACACTTGCTGAGAATGGATTGCATGCGTTTTGGGAAGATGGTCTCCTGTCAGGCTTTATGAAAGTGTTTTTATATGTGCTTATATATTTATATAGTACTTGTTTTTTGTCCCTACCACCATCTGGCTGGGTTTCTGTTGCTGAAACATGCTCATCAGTGCTTTTCTTTCTGAGGAGGAGGGAAGGGGGTTGTTCTCTCTGCCATCCCCAGGCAGTCCAGCTCTCCTCCCTGATGCAAAAAGGCAGTACCAGTTTTGCGCTTGCCATGTGTTTCAAATCAAAAGCAACTTTTCTTTGCTCATCCATTGCTAGGTTTGTTGAAGGTATTACCAACATAGCAGAAGCAGCACTGGATAACTTAAGATTCTTTTCAGTTTCATATTTGATTGGGAAAATGGGGGTCAAATGCCCTTCCTATTATGAAATTAAGTTGTTTTATGTTTTTCATCAGTAAGATTGACACAGTACTGCCGTTTGTCACAGTCAGAAGTTAAATGTAATGGGTGCAAAGGAAGTCAGACAAAAGCTAAAAGGAGGTAGACCACCTAGGGCAGGAAGGAGTGAAAACAGCGTGTGAGATAATTATCAGAAATATCCAAGTGGATGTACTTCAGGCTCTGTTTCTGTTTGTGGTAGTACACAGAAGGTGAGTACAGTCTTGGGTGTAGCATTTGTCAGCCCCTCAGTGTTAGTTACATTGCAGAAGTTTGCTGTATATTCCAACTGAATAGATTCTCTGTGTACTTGAAGGATGCTAGCCCAGGCCGTGTTTAGGCTGCAATAGTAGCTATCTGGAGGAAGAAGACAGTGACTTGGATTCTAACTGCAAATTTATGAACCAAATTACAAATGCAACTTAAGTACACCTTTTTTTTTAAAAGGGTTTGGAGAAATATAGAAGTTGAGGGTCCTGTCTGGCTCATCTGCCATCTTTCTTTGTTTTGAAAGAGATAGGTATTTAACCTCCTTCATGATTTTGTGTTCCCCTGCAACTTTTTCTATAAACTATAACAGAATTAATGATCTCCAGAAGACTGAGCTACTTCTTTTCACTTACGTGGGCAGTATGTGTTTGGTGCCTGGTTCAGTGGAGACCTTTAATCTGCAAAGTATTTAATTGGTTAACTTGGAAATTAGGTCTGATTCTGGAAAAGCTCCCATAGAGATTGGGTCCTTGGTTTGATTTTTTTTTTTCTTCTTTGTGGTTCTGAAGATTTGGATGACCTGTGTGTCTGCCCATGTAATAAAAAAACCCAAACAAAACCCAGTAGATAACACAATTTATCTTCCTTTCAGTTCACTTATACAATACCTGCGCACTTACACTATATTACTTCCCAAATCAGTGGGATTTCTTTCTGAATAAGGACCTGTCCACTCTATTTCACTTTCAAGCTGAATTATAATTCTTATTTGAAGGTAAATATGTAAAGTGTTCAGGCTTCTGCAGATAACCACTGAGGCTGTGGCTCAGGCTGTTGCAGCCAACTCAGGTCCCTCAGTTGGTTCTTGGTCATTAGCAGTTCCAGGTTTAGGCTTTAATGTTGCAATCAGCTGGTAAGTCAGACTTAGCTGTGCTAGAGATCCTTTTCCATGTGTAAACTATAGGAAGCTGTTTCAGTACTCCATTAAAACACAGACACTAAATTCAGAGAATTGAGAAACTTGCTGAGTACTTTGAGAGTATAGTCTGTTACCAAACCTTCAACACTGAAAAAAGTCTTCCACCAGAAATAATGCCGTCTGTACTGTAAATTGCTAAGCAAAGCAGTGCTGCTTTTCAGATTTGTATTTATTCTTCTGAATTAGTAGAATTTTGTACTCCCTGGAGTCCACTGGCTTTTCATTAAGGCCATACTGCAAAACTATCAACTTACTTTCAAAACCAAACACAACTGTTAGATTTTTTTTTTTTTTTGGTAATGCCTGCTTTTGCCCCTTGTCTGGCTCTGATAGCAACTAAAAGTGCTCATAGTTTTGTTCAGAAAACTGGTCATACATCATCATAAATGTGTGGTATTGGGGTCTCATTGTATTGATCGGGTTGAAAGAGTACAGGACAGTTGAGTTTTTATATAAATCTAGGACAAACAAGTGGTAGGGCATTCTCCTAACAGAAATAGTAAACATGCTTGGGATTAGTGTTCATCTACAAATCCAAGTTGGTTGCTATCTCTTTGCTTTTCCTAGAATGTTATTTGGGACTTGAATATCTGTACTTTAATCTGGCAAAGTCTTAAATATAATCACTTACATTGAATGCACTTCTGATTTACTAAACTTGGAAAACAACGTCAAAATAATACTTCTTCTGATTAAGTAACATTTAAATAATCTGCAATTAAATTGATATGGTTTGAAGCAGGGTTGTTTTGTTTTTTGGTTTTTGTTTTTTCTTCCTCCTCTCCCCCACATTTTCCTTTGACAAAGAATGACAGATGGATACTCGGGGAGTGATTTAACCGCATTAGCAAAGGATGCAGCGCTGGGTCCTATTCGAGGTAAGCTGCATAGTTTTTCATTTAGGTTTTGAAAAAACTCACTGCCCTTGATATTAGAGATACATTATCTTTTCCTACCTCTTCATAATCCTTAAACCTCTAAAATTAAGCTTTTTAGATTGGATTTTGGTCTGTTCCTCATAATAGCAGCTTTATAAGGCTTACCTTACACAAAACCCTTCTGTACCTCACCTTGTGAAACACAATTTTTGTGTCTGAAGACACAAAACTAGTGCATCTTTCCTAGGCTGGTGTCAGTTCTGTTGTATTTAAACTATTACTTAAGTAATGCAGTTAGAGACTGCTATTTGTCTTCATACAAGTGGGCAGATCTCTCTCAAGCCTAAAGGAAGGAAATACCAGAACAGAAGCAGTTTTGTGGTTTGGGGTGATTTTTTTTTAGATATGGTTTGAATGGCATAGCTTTTTTTATTTTTAAATCTTCTTAATTTTGAATTGTGATCCAGATTGTGATATCTGTGACTCAAATAGAGTTTTACCTATATTTGTTCTTCCTCTGACATTTCCAGCTTTGAAAAAACATAGTTTTAATGCAAAGTGAATACGGTTTCCCAGCTCCCCCTGCCTTGATCTGATTCACTAGCTAGTATGTGTCCAGTAGCTACACCTGAAGGGGCTGATTTTGTTTAGTGGAGACGAGTAGTGGGATTTTGTGAAGAAAAGCCTGTGAAGATTTGATGTTAGTTTTCCCTTTGCAGATATATTGTCCTACCTGACAGAAAAGTACTAAAGGCAGCCAGAGCAGAAGTGTTCTGTAATATCAGCCTATTCTGTGCAAATAAAAGTTGTTGCAACTCTCTTAAATGATTTATGGGGTGGAGAGGTCTGGGCATGTTTTGTGGGTGTGTTCTTTTTATTGGTTTTTTTTAATTGAGTCAAAAAACCCTACAGCACGCAGTTTTGCCAGTGCACTATCTCTTTGAAAGCAGCGGTTGGAAAGTAATGGTTTTTTACCTGCTTAGTTTCAGCTGGTGAGATTGTAAGGCACGTCTTCCAAAATCCTGAATAATAGCCTGGAAACAGAATTGCATTAAATAGCTCTCACAAGAGACACCATGTCCCCTAAGACTTTGAATATATTTATTTAAGAGTGGTTGAATTAATAATGTATGCATTTAGGTATGCAGGCTTTACTTTGCTGGCAGATAACTTCACATGCAAGTCCATTTTGAGAAGAGACCATGAAATGTTGTGCTACCTATTTGTTCCACCTGCTCCTGGCTTCCATATAAAACAATTTATTTTTCCAAATGTTTTTTAAGGTCAGCCTTCCCAATCTTGCCTAGATTCTTTTTGTTGCACCCTCAGAGCAAAAAGTTTGGTGTAATATGTTGATACCGTAACAGTACTGCAAGTAAAAAAAATGTAAAATGGTGAAGGATATGGGAATGATTAGGTCCCACCAGTACTGTGTAGGGGAAGAAGCACTCCTGTGTGCTCTGCCTGATCTAATTTTTGTGTTCTTGGCTGACTGTATTTTTCTGTTTCCTGAAAATTGTGCGTGTTTGAGGGGTAAGGAGGTTGTAGGTACAAGGAATAATATGGGGGAAGGCAGCTCTGTTTTGCTTGTGTCCTGTTTCCCATGCTTTAGGAAGAGGGTGGTACTTCTACCACTCTGTACTGTATCTGCAGTGATAGAGTGTGGGAGCAGCCTGACTGAGGAGCTGATAAATGGGGAAGAGGGAGGTAAAAACACCATGTACCTTTCTGTACAGGAGATTATGCTGAGGCAGAGAGGTATAATTTTTAGCTGGGTTTTTTTTTTTAGAATAGAAGTGCTTTTAATACGCTTTAGTTGTCAGAAGTGATGAAATTTTCATATGAAACTCATTGATCTTCCTTCATTTTTACAGAATTAAAGCCAGAACAGGTGAAGAACATGTCTGCCAGTGAGGTATGCCGTTCTAGCAGTTGTATTTTCCCCTTTGAACAGAACGCACTCACCAGAAACTTTTAAGGTCCCTTTATTTACATATAGTATCGTACAAAATACTCATCCTCAGTTTTTGGGGGTATTACCTGTTTTGATTACTTCTTCATTGAAGAAAAAATCTTTACAAATAGTGATTGAGAAGAAAATCTGTCCTCAACTCTCTGAAGTTCTTTGTGTAGTTTGTTGGTTATCAGGCTTAAGAGCACCTCTTCTTCCGATACTAAATCTCTGCTATTCTTAGTTTCAGTGGACTGTCCTATCTCTTCCTTCGCACTGAACTGCAACTTGATCTGTTACCTATCAGATGATGTCAGAGGCTTGGCTTTTATTTTCTCTCCCCCAAAACATTCTCGGAAGTATATGTCAAATGATTTATTTCTACCCCCCCACCCCATCTTTACATAAAGCAAGTCATCTTAGGGAGAACCTCTGAGGGATTTTAAAACAGATTGATTTGTGTATATACTTACTTTCCTTCACGAGGACCATCATAAAGCAGAAAAAAAAAATAAAAAAAGATTGAGTTCCTCAGCACAAATTGCATTTGTAAACGTCAAAAGAAAAGGAAGAGGTTGGTCCCGCGTATAAGTTTCTGTTCAAATGTGTGTGCAAACCACAATTTCTGTGTTTAGCCTGAGATCATGGCAAAGGCTATGATGAGCTGAAAGGACGTGTTGCAGGAAGAGGAGAACATCTGTGATAATTTGTTGTGAATGCAAGTTTACCTCCAATAGCCCATAAACACTAGTCCCAAAGAAACATGGGGAATCTTCTCCAATCGTAATGTTAATACTCCTTTGATAATGAGATTGCTTGTTCCACACACTTTGGTTATCTCCCATCATGTCTGGGCATTTCTCTATATGGAAACATCTGTTCATAATCATGTCCTCAGCAAACAACTGAAAGGCACGTGTTGAATCAGAGAGGTTAGATAATGGGATTGCTTGGCTGACAGCATACTGTGGCCTGAATACAGTTGTAGTAAGGGCAGGAGCTTTCAGTGCCTTATTCTCCTGGTATGCAGGGGTATGCCATAAGCGTATTAAATAATCCCGTCTTACTCTTTACTCATACACCCTACTATGCACCACCTAGTGAAATAGGAAGTAATAACACAGTCCCACGGGCTATTAAATAACAAGGCCAACATTATGATTACCAAATGGTAGTTTATTAAAAACAGTGAATACCGATAGTCTTAAATTACAAGACTCTTGTATCGGGTCATAGAATCATAGAACAGCCCAGGTTGGAAGGGACCTTGAAAGATGTTCTGGTCCAACCTTGCGTGGGAAGGGGGACCTAGATGAGACAATCTAGCACCCTGCCCAAAGGCATCTCAAAAACATCCAGTGATGGGGACTCTACCACGTCCCAGGGGAGGTTGCTCCAGTGAATGGCTGTTCCTACTGTAAAAGATTTATTTCTTATATCAAAATGAAGCTCTCATAGAATATGCTTTGTTAAAAGTCAGTACTGAAGTACTTCTGGAATAAGCTGAAGTACATAAACCACTTGTGATCCTGATGTCTCTCACTTTTTGTCTAGATGAGAAATATCAGACTATCAGATTTCACTGAGTCTTTGAAGAAGATAAAGCGCAGCTTGAGCCCTCAGACCCTGGAAGCATATATTCGCTGGAACAAGGACTTTGGAGATACCACAGTGTGAAACACTACTTGAAGAGAAACGAAGTGCTGCATAAGGAGCAATTGGTACAGACTACTGAAAAGCAGCCAGAGTTTACAGGACTTTACAGATCTCTAAGTATCTGCATTAAAACTTGAGATTAAGCAAAAATTACACAATGTGAAATGGTTCATCAAAGCCTCCTTGCCCTTTAGTGAGGATTTACAGCCTGTAAGTAAGAGCACAGTAGGACTTGAGATAAGATTCCTAGCAATCCGATTATGGTTTGAACAATAATATATGTATTCCGTTTCAGCTAGAAGGCTCTAATGATATTGGACATTGGAAAACCTTTTCCCTATGTCATGTGTGTGTGTTTTTTGTTTTTAATTTTGCCACGACATCAATGTCTGGCTTTCTTCCTTATAACTACTAACTTAAAACTGGAGGTTTGTAAACTTTGGTTCAGTTTTTGACTCTTTTTTTTTTTTTTTAATCCTTAATGTGCCAAATAAAACCATTTCCCTCTGCAGAGAGGAAGAACAGCTTTGGGGAATTATGATTATTAAAATGTAAAAAGCAGCTGGTCTGTTATTATTTGTCTTTTTTGTTTAGTTGTAACGTGACTGTGTTGTTCACAGAACAGTTTTAAAGACCTTTGATAGCAGAACAGCAAAAAAACCCCAACCCTATAAAACCAATTCAAACTGTCTTTAAAGAAAAATAAATTACTAAATAACAAATAGACTAAGACGTTCGTTTACTGGCAGTATTTTCTCTTAACGCATTTTGTAATACTTCCACTGGTAGAATGTTAGCTTATGCTTATGGTGTACAACTTGAAGCCCAGCTGATGCTTGAGAAAGTAAGTGATTCTAATTGTCAAGTTTCAGAAATGATGTGTTTCTACTCTGTATTTTAGTCTGTTCATGGTAATTGAAAGTAAAATTTCCATTGTGATAATTTTTTAAATCTACACATGTAAGCGTTAAAATACGAGGCTACATGTTTAATACATGGCACACATTAATGTTTTTATAGCTTTCATATGTTTTGGTTTATATATTAAAGTATGAAACACTCAACTGATCTGCTTTTTTAAAAAGAAACTGCATCTTTGTACAAATACTTGTTTTTATTATATAAATGACAAGCTATTAAAAAAACCACTTAAGTGATAGCCTTTAAACACTGTAATAAAGGAAAACATCTTTGCCTTTACTTCTAAAGGCCTGACATCTTGTTTACAAATTCTACATGGATAAAACACAGATGTTTGCAAGGCAGAGCACTAGTTCCTTGTTAGAGCAGGTTGTTTGGATTTTGGTTTTGTTTCATTTTTAAAGACAATTCTCCCAACCTAGTGATGTTACAAAAATGCATATTGTTTACAGTTGTTTTTAATTAAATTGAGTTATAAGCTATGTTTGGTAGGAGTATGTCAAATATTTGTGGGACTCACCTGAAAGTTAAATATAAATCTGTGTTCACTGTGTAGTACTGGGTACTAAATACTACAGCAGAAACTGTGTCAGACTTTTGGGATGCACAGATGCAATATGTTTGGGACTCTATTTTTTTGAACCAGAGGTGCTTTTAATGGCTTTTAAGATTAAAAGCAAATAAGAGAAGACTGCATTACACTAGTATGCCTTTTGAAATAGTCTAACAAAACCACTTCTAGCCTTCTACGGTCATGACTCTCTCAAATGTGTGTCTGATGTAAATGAACCATATGATTTCTGTTCCCCTGAGAGATGCGAGAAACGCTAAAAGATTACAGTTTCTTAAATCTCACATCTTGCTTGCTTTGCCTTAGTTCTGCCTTCGGTTAGACCATCGCTGCTGTTGGAGATACCTGGCTGACTTGATCCTTATTTGTCATAGCCCCATAGCACTAAGCACGAATATTACTGTTTTATTAGCATCTGCCAAAGAGCTGAACAGCTACGAAAGGCCCTTGGTCTTCCTATTCATAAAGGTTGCAAGCTTTCCCTGAGATCCTTTGTAAATGAGAACTTTGAGGGTAACACCTCTGGTTTTGGGTGTTCCTAAGTATTTGTTGTTGAACTCTGTTTTCTTCCACTTAGTTATGAGGAATATACTGGTATTTGTTTCAAGTACTTACCTATTGGTACGTGATAGGTACCTGAAACGGAGAGGTAGAAGTTCCTGTCTGCTAAACCACCACCAGTAAGCAGCACCAAGGGTCATAAGCCTGAGCTGCTACTTCAGGAAGAAAAGGGACTATCCCTTTCCCTTGTTCGTACAACTGGTTTTGGTCAAGAGAATCTGTGTGACTGGTACCACTGCTTTTTGGTTATCTATTCTGCCCTGATTGTTTTCTGCATAATGGATGAACTACAGCTCTACAAATTACTTCTAGAACACAGTAATAAGAATTTTGTTCTGCACCATGTTTGCTCCACAGCTGCTGAGTTTTTTTTAGCCATGGTTCATAATCTCCTTTAAATGTCTGTCTTATGCTATTTTCTGAATAATGTCTTTTAAGAATGTCTGCTCTCCTTAAGGCATTATCTCACATTTTCTGGTTTCTTGTTTTACATGTACTGAGTAAGTCCCAGCTCAGTGATTTTCATCTATTAACTCTGTATTAAATTACACAGTGATTAACTCTGTGTAAAAGCAGATCTGGAAAAGAAAAAAATAAACCCCAACACTCCAAGAAAAACAAAACAAAACACAACCCCAGACCCAAGAAAACCAAACCACAAACCCACAAACCAAAAAACTTCACACAAATACCTGTATTTCCTAAATCTATGGTATTTTGTGTAGAATTTTGTAACCATATTTACCATAAAATTATGATATTCTAATATAGTATCTTGAATTAGGATAGGATAAGCAGGACAGCAGCTTGGATGCTTTTAACCTTTGCAAAGACTGGCATTACATTAGCTCTCTAAACTGCCTTTTTCTTTTTTGTCCCTGAATCTGCCTACTGCTAATGAGTGACGTGACCTGCTTTTTTGAGATGATTGGGAAGCAGCTTCTCAGGCCCTCTGCAAGTACGTTTTACTGACCTGAAGTGTAGCAGTTACTGGAGGGAGAGAAAACCCTAAGCCCTGTTTTTTTAACAAGCTTCTTCATACATCTTTGCCTCTTTTTATTAAGCAAGTGACACACCTTTTATCTTTCTACATGTTGTAAGAACAATGTCTTCTCAGGCCCTGGGTTGCTGCTTTTGATGTCCTAACAGGAGGGAGAATCTCAAGCACTGTGTGATGCTCTTTCTCCTTAAAATGAAAATTTGTCATGTGTTACAATGTTCCCTTTACAACACTGACTTTTCTGTACAGTTCGCCAGACCTGTACAGGTTCTCGCAGCTAAGACAAAAACAACACTGAATATTAAAGATAAGGCTTAAACTAGGATATTTATGCACATGTCTTGTGGTCCTGTAGTTTCTTAGACTTTACAGAGTTTGCTGTATTAGAAATAGGTATCCTGCCCCAAGACATCTTACCGACTCTACTTCAGAAAGTCGGTTGCTAATACAGTTTTGTCGAATATGGCCCTGCAACTTACTTTATGTAGATAATAAATGTGATTGTAACACTTTAAAATGGAGAAGAATAGGATCTCTGAACTGAGAAGGAATTTGTTGTCACTGCGCTAATTAAAGGCCATGGCTGATTTTGCTGGTAGATTATCTCAAATTATTTTAAAATGACCGTTTTTATACATGTAACTTACTCAGACAATTAACCTTACATTCTGGTGTAGAACAAATAGTACTTTTTCCATTCTAAAGAAGCGGGTTTTAGCACTGCTTGGCACTGCTGCCAAGTCCATCTTCTGAAATTTCAGTGCTTTTTCACTGGGAATACTGAAGTTGGATGTGCTGGCAGATTTAACCGAGACGTCTGTTCTGCAACCGGTGTGGAAAGCAGCGTTCTGCTTAGGGCTTCCTTAACCACCTGTGGCCAAACTGTGCCCTAGATTCCTGCAGAGCTTTCCTACCCAAGATATGGATAATGCATAGTTGTGCCTAAGACTTGCTTATCTGGCTACTCCAGCTCTGTAGTGATGCTCCTGCGTGTGGCAGCTTTGGGAGGCAGCAAGCGCTATTGTAGGTTACAAATCCTCATTCGTTGTCTGTGGTGGTCTCAAGCTTTTGTGGTGTTTTTGGTGTTGGGGACTTCTACCAGATATCAAAAATGGAATGAAAAGTAGCAAGCAGGTAGTGAATGCAACTAGGTATCTCGGTCATTGTGCTAATTAGAGGCAGTTGCCTCTATTTCACTGTTAGGTTCTCTTGAGCTGCTATTTAGTGTTGAAGGATGTTGCTTTACTTACCTACATGAATTTTCATGCTTAGGAGGATGTGCTGGACATCCTAAGAGATGACCAGTGGATCCATTATTTTTTCTTTACATACTCAGTATTTTTTCTTTGAACAATTGTAACTATAATTCCACAGGATGAGGAAGTTATACTGTCGCTTCCTGCAAATACAAAGTAATCTTCTGAAGTAGGGGGAAATGTGTGTTGTGTTTTTCCCAATTCTCATGCAGATCGTTAACTGTCTTAGTGTGGAAAGTGTTTACTTTGTCAATAACTACCTCCTGAGCTTGGCAATAATTGGCAAGGTATGCACTCCTCCAGTGGATTAAAATATATTGGCTAAACACTGTGGGCTCTTAAGGGTTTGATCTTTTGATTTGCAAATTCTTGACATGATGTCTGGAAACTATGCTGGTCAACCTTGTTTTCCTGTAAGACTTTCCCTGCCTTCATGAGAGGCGCTTCTTAAAGTCCTGTTTCAGAGAAGTGGCTTTGAGTTTTCTCTGTAGCTGGTTAATATAGGCATATTCTTTTAAGATGCATGGGGTGTAGCCTCTCGGTTCTGCAGGGTTTTTTGTACCATTAGACGTGGGGAGGAAAGTACTTTATCTAATACTCACACACCTATCTAAGAGACTGGAAACATGGAAATTGTTTTTTGCCACATGAGTCACATTTTTGTTTGTGTGAAGGGCTAGTCAGTATTTTTCTAAAATCTGGATTGAAATGACAAAAACCAAAGGTGGAGACAAAATGCTGTACCCCACCCGGCCCCATTAAATACATTGGGCGACTCCAGTCTGGGATGGGGCTAATTCTTGTATTTTGTTGTTTTGAAGCACTTTTGTTTCATTGTTCTTTTAAGAATGTTTTCTGAAATGTTAAACACCGCTTTATTAATAAGCAATGTAAAAAAGCATGATGAGCAGTCACATAGCTTTAGCTTCACAATAAAATGTTGCATTTGTCCTGGTCTTACTGTTTTCTTGTCTGTTTATCAGATAAAATGTCCAAAACTAAGAGCCTTTTCATTAAACCTCAAGCCTATTAAATTGCTGCTGTTTTTTAAAAACAAACAAACAAACAAACAAACCCCACCTAACAACCCACACCCCAGGTGTTGTATGCCCGAGGGTGGGACGATAAATATGTAAATACCTCATTTAGTTTCTAAAGGACATAACTCAAGTTCTTAAAACTAATGTAAACAGAAGTGCTACTTCCTAAATAAATGTGCTGAAACTGAAAGGTTGTGCTCTTATCCTAGTCTTGCTAAACCAGTGAAAACCAGGAGATTTCACATAACTAATTCTGGTGGTCCTGGTGAAGTCCTGAAAATAGCTATTTGGAGCCAATTTACTTGGTATCAAAATGGCACCTTTTCTTTTTTCTGGGGGGAGGCTGCTGCTATTATTTTTGAGGTAACAACCTAAATTCTTATCACCATCTCCTTACTGCTTGTAATTCTTTCTGGCCATTTTCTTGAGGCTGCATCTGGACTGCTGACAACTACTGAGGCTTTCTGTTCTTACAGGTACAGCCTGAAGATAAGATTTCTAAAAAGATGGACTAATTTTAATTTTACATATATGGCAGCATTAGGGGGTCTCTCAAAAAGCAGCCATGACCACTGCCTTCTGCACACCATTGTACCTCTCGCTGTTAAAGCAAGCAAACCAAATAATCAATACAGCAATCAGGAGAAGACCCTGATGTTTTGGACGGAAGCATAAGAGCTATTACTACTTCTGTCAGGCATAAATTCCTTGGGATAGAAAGACACCATTGTTGTCTATATGGGATAGTTATCCAGTAGCTCTCCTTGGCTGAAATGCTGCTCCTTGGAGGTACGTTCTGAACCACCGAAATTTTCTCAATTAGCAGTTTTGCATATAAGTTACAGAGATTCAAATAGGCTTTTTTTTTTGTAGACATGTTGCTCAGATAAATTTAGTGAAGGAAGAGCCTGAAAGCAATATACCAGCACTTGCTATGTTGAAATCTACAGAGTTTATGGACTTGGCAGCATAGCCTGGCCTGAAGTATGTTAGACTAATTAAAAGATAAATCTTCTCCCATTCCAGCCAACATGGTGTGAGACAAGGCTCCACGACTAGTGTCAGAGGCAGGCATATTTCAGATGAAATCTGTTTATTTGTGTACTTTAATGTTTCAAGTTTGCCAGAAAAAGTGAGAAAAAGTAAAGTTTTGTGGGTGTGGGTTTGGGTTCCCCGCCCCCAACTCAAGACATCTTTCTGCAAATTTCCAAATACTTTGTGAACTTGTGAAATCTGGCCTGTTTCCTACAAGGGTGCATATGGCTCTGGAACAGACAAGAGTTACGCAACCTTCTCTTCAGTAATTTTTTTTGTTCTGTGTGTAATGATAATACAGAAAATATTACATAGTGGTTAAGGCAGAAATACAATTTAACTACAATCCATCTCAACACATGCGAGTGATTTATTGGTGCTGTGGTGTAGCTCAACAAAAAAATTTGGGAATTTCAGAAGCCTACAACCAACCTAATGAACAAAGTGTTGATTTTGCCAAAGGCTTTTGATGACTCCACTTTTTTTGCAAATATTGTATATTGTAAGCACAGTATGTTCTTTCTAATATTGTAACTTCCTATTATTTTCAAATCTCATTTTAGTCATTTCTAAAAGGCCTCAAGCTTGCCTCAGTTGTAAGACATCCTTGAAGACTGTTTTGCTGTCTGCAGAATACTAGTATCGGCTCTGCTATTGTAGTATTTCTCTTCTGTGAATTGTAAAAATGCAATTCCTTGTAACGAGCTATTTTCCTCTTTTGGGAAGAAATAGACTAAGACACAAAATAATCAAAAAGCCTGATACTGTGTCAGTGAGGAAGTACCCAAACAACTTTGTGTTTGTGGATTGTATCATACAGGTGAAACATTCACCTGACTTCCGACTTCCTGGTTAAATTTGAGTGGAGGCTGCAGCTTGTGGAGAGTTTACATACCACAGCATTGCAGTTGGAATTCTCCTACCTGTCCTGCAAATTTTATAGACTGCAAAAGGATTTTTTTTATTTGTTCCCAAAAATACCTCTGTACACTGGAAAAAATATGTTTGTTACAGCCAACAGCTTAGAAGGAGCAGGTCTGAGACATTAAATGTCTTATGGAATACAATTACCTGTCCAGTCAATCCCAAACAGTCAGGTAAGTCTTTTGGCATGTTCCACGGAATAAATTAGATGCAAATAACATTTTTAACCACTTTAACTATGGTCACTGGACCACGGAGTAGACTATTAGAAGACCAAAGACAGGACAGTGTTACAGAAGATTGTTTCAGGTATCTTCCGAGGCACCATAATCTGTCTTAATAAAATATCTAGCTTCAATTTTTTATTCCTAGCTCTTTCACTTATTTCCTAAACGTAATATTAAAGAAGCAGTCTTGTAACTAAATCTTTCTGTATGTTACATCCTGGACAGGTATTCTGTAACACAACTTTCCTTAACGGAGCTACCCTATCTTCCGAGGAAAGCTCAGGTCTGTGTTTTGTTCCTTCTGACCGAGACTGTTGGGCACGGGGTAGCGGCCTGCTAGTCACGTCCCGCAAGGAGATCCTGTCCCCGCGCAGCCCTCCGTCCCCGCGCTCCCCTGCCTCGGCAGCAGGTCACGGTGCCTGAAGCGCGGCTCTCCGGTTTTCGGCCCACACGCTCCGCGCTCCGCCTCACACCACGCAGGCCCTGGGCTGGGGTCACGCTGACGGGAGGTCACTGCTGAACCGGAACGCTTCCGATGTTTTAGCACGTTCAGAGCGACCGGAGCGGTTCGGAGAACTTCAGCACACACAGCAGCGACCACGTTTTCGGCAACAGAGTTCCTGCGGCTCCGAGAGGTGCGGTCCTTTCGAAGCTTTTGCATGTTGCTGGAAATAAAATCCGCTCTGGAAGAAGCGCACCGGCTGCCCGGAGGTGCGGCGGCGGCGGCGCGGCCCGGGTGCCGCTCTGTGCGGAACGAGCGGTGGAACAACCCCGCCCTCGCGGCTTGGAGCGGGGCGGCCGCCGCGGCGGCCCCTCCTCTGAGCGCCCCCGGGCCGCGGGCAGGTGAAGCGCGGAAACGCAGGGGGACGCCTTGCGCGACCCGCTCCAGGGCGCGTCACCCCCGCTCCCGCGCGGCGCCTCACGGGCCCGGCCGTTGCCGTAGTGACGGAAGCCGCCTCCGCCTCTTCCGCCTCTTCCGCCTTCGCATGGCGCCGTCTCTTCCGGTCCGGGGTGTAATATGGTGAGCTGTCCCCGCTGCGGGGAGGGCATTTGCGCCTGGGATGAGGGCGTTGGGCGGGGCTGCTGTGGCGGGTGTCCAGCCGCGAGCGGTGTGGCCGCTTACCGCCGCCGGCGGGGCGGGATGGGGAGGGGAGCGGAGCTGAGGTGGGGGAAGCGTCCCTCCGCTAAGGCGGCGGCGCCCCAGGGCACCTGTGGCGGAGCCGGTGGGCGGGCCTGGCGCGGCCGTTAACGGCTGCGGAGCGCGCGCGGCGTGGCTGTTGCCGTGGTACTTCCTCTTCAGGCCCGCCGGCGGCTCGGCCGGGGCGCGGTGGGCGCGCAGGCCCCGGGCAGCGGGCGGTGTGGGCGGGGGCCGAGCTGGCGGGGCCGCGCCGGCGGAGGCGCCGCCGGGAGGAACTCGGCCTTGTGGCCGGACTGCTGGCTGGGCCTGGGTCTAGGTCCGGGTCTAGGTCTAGGTCTGGATCTCAGCCTCTTAAGTTTTCATTCAACACCGGATCAGCCGGGGAGCTGGAGCGCGCCTAGGGACCCGCAGGCTATACGGCCCCTCCCTGCTCGCTTGTGTCGGTGGAAGCACAGGAGCGGTACTCCTGGTACGTGCAGCTCGCTTCCCAAGGAAGAAAAGTCATTCTTCAGGGAGCGACTGCTCTCTGTGCGTGTTCAGCAGGGTGTCGTCTGAACTTCCCTTTTTACACTGAGCACAAATGCATTGGCATCGGTATCAACAACAGGCACCGTCACCTGTGGGCATTGTTGGAGCAGATGCTCACACTCGTAGAAACCCTTCTTGTACAGGTGCTCGGGCACCACGTGGGGACCTTTGGTGTCTGAGGTATGGGGTAGCTGCCCTCCTCGGCACAGAGGCGTTTCTCTCTCTTGCATCACCAGAAGTTTAGAAGCAAGGGAACGTTTAATGCCAAAGTGCAACATCTGCTGAATTAGAGCTTTCTTCGGGGGGTGGGCTGTGGCCAGTGTGGGTTTGTGCGAGGTTGTCCTCTGTGGTACAGAACACGCAGCTCTTAACGTGGGAGGTGTGGCACAGTGCAGTTTGGTAATGGATAAAGCACTAACAGCACGGGAAAGCAATGGGTGCTGGGGTGATGGGGCAGCCTTTATAAGCAGGCAGTCCACTGCCTGTTAGAAAAGCTTTCCAAAGCAGTCTGTCATCCTGTATGTCTCTGTTAAGACCAAAAAAAAAATCGTGTAAAGATTTGCTAGTAAAGAAAACAGTAAATGCCAGCCGTTTGCTCCACATGAGCTAAACTTGGGACCTATAGTACTGCTTTTTTAATTCATGGCACCAAGGCATGCGTATATTTCTACAGATACATGAAATACAGCTGTGTTGACAAACATGCCTGTAAGTTAATTGAGCCTGCTTTGGAGACCAGCCTGTTAGTATGTCATTTTGCCTTCTGCTGGCAGTTACAGATGTGAGAGCTTACAGTCAAACCTCATTTCATCCAGCCCCAAATTAATGCATATGGCAGACCATCCATTACAAGTCCACAAACTTCTATTGCAAATCAGAAGGACTTTTCGCATGGGAAGCTTCCTTGTGGGGAGAGTAGAATGGCGGACAACTAACTAGAAGCTCAGGACCTCTGAGGAAGGGGAGCAAGTGGCGTGGTTGATGAATTTTCCTGGTAGTCTGCTCCCTGTCACGCTTTCAGGAGAGCCACGAAGCACCCCCTCGCTCCCATCTCCTACATGCGTGTACATACTCTCCACCCCAGGAAAGCACTTTTCTGCATGTAACTAGAAGTTAGGAGGGGGAGCACCTACAGAGGCCGCATCTGCTGTGCTCCTTTAGGTTAAGCCATGACTGAGATTGTTTGTGTGTCTCATCGTGCTGCTGACTTGCATCCACCACATTGCAAATGATACCGGCATTGTTTTTATTTCTCTGATGGGTTCTCATTTATACATATATATACACAATATTTTCCTGTTTAATAAACCATTTGGCTTTGGGTGGGAAGTGTGCTTTGATAAAGAAAAATATTTTTGTTTTCAGAACATCTGTAGTAGTTTTATTTAAGTAAAGGTAAAAAACCACTCTCTAATATTTTGGCATGTTCTTCGGTAAACTTCAATTCTGGATTAGATCTAAATGAAGCTTGATTCTAAGTTATTAGTAATTTTCTAATATAATAGCCATGTAAAATGGTTATCCAGAGATACTGCTGAATTCAGTGTGTATGGGCTATCTCTAGTTAGCAAAAAACTCATTCTGATTTTTTGATATAATTAAGAAAATAGTTCATAAGTGAAGATTTCCTTTTGGCTAATATAAACTATGGTTTAAATAAAATTCTTAATTAAACTTGTAACTCTTTTTTTTAAGGGGACAATACACCTGTTCCGCAAACCACAGAGATCATTGGTTGGAAAGTTAACACATGAGTTTAGGCTGGTTGCAGCAGATAGGAGGGTAAGTATTTCTTTTAAAAAATGAATAATAATAAAAAAGATGTTAGCTGTGATAAGTTACAATACATTATTAACTTGAGTATATTTTGAGACTGTTGCTTTGAAATTTTCCAGCTGTGCTTAAAAAAATCCACGTGTGAAGCTGGATTCCTTCCTGTGCACTGTCCCTGTCAGTTAGTGTTCTCTAGAATTGCACTTGTATTTAATGGATTCGGTAGAACTGTAAACTGAATACGTGCAGATGTTTTGGGGACCTAAGTTCCAGCACAAAGAAAGGAACCCACTAATAGAAAGTTGTATAAGTCTGTCTTCAAAAGTCAGACGGTGTGTGCTGTAATAAAATGCAAATATTAGAAATATTAGAAGGGGTGATTTTTTTAGACCAAAAAGGTCTAAATTTTATGCAGCACAAGTGCTGTTTATAAATGAGTTTTGAGACAATCTGTAAAGTTAAAATGGAATTTGGGCTTGTTGCCCTGAAACGAGTTGTAGATTTTTGGGAGGGAGGAGAAGCCAGTTCTGCTTGCATGATGAAGTACTGCAATGTTGTTTTTTAAAACCAGATAGATATCTTTGTCTTGTAAATTTTGGAAGGTGTAAAAATACATATTTATTCTCATCAACAGTCCTGGAAGATTTTGCTGTTTGGTGCTATAAATTTAATATGTATTGGCTTCCTGCTAATGTGGTGCAGCTCTACAAACAGCATAGGTAGGTGGCTGTCTTGTACTGAAACTACAACCAACTACCATGTGTTTCTTAGCTTGTGAAGTTCCAACGTACCAAAAAAGCCAAGTTCAGCACGTAACAGTGTTAGGTGGCTGCGCAGCCAGGTTTGGAAAGTGCTTCCTTTTGATTTGCAACAGTTAGTTTTGAGGCATTTCTCACAGGCAAGTGTAGATGGGTGAAAGTTCTTGAAAGTTTGCAAGGTTTTCCAGACCTGCTGGCCATTCTCTTCCTGCAGTACCCTCTTTATCTTTAAGGTTGCAGAAAAGTAGATTTTTAAGCTAGTCCTCAAACCTGTTCCATATATAAATAGTACCAGTGTCATACAGAGACACTCACAGTTAAATGAAGATGTTTGTAGTGTGGCAAAAGGCTTCTCTGATTCCAGGAGTGCCCTTTTTCGATGTTTTGTATATCTTCTACTTTTTTACAGGGGCTCCAAGATACCTCCCATCATCTTTACTGAAAGTAGAACCCCTTACATTTTTAATTAATGAGACAGGTTTTCTTGCAGTTTCAAAATGGGTAGGAGAAGCAAAACAAGTAAAAAAATTTTGTTGAAGCTACTTTTCACTGCAGTAATGCACATAAGAGATCTCTTGCTTTGGTGGATGATGTGTTACTAGAAGATCTCTTGACTTTTCTGTGTTTAAATTCTTAGTCACAAGCTTAATATCTTTTGTACCTGGGCACTATTACATGCTTTATTAGAATTAGGATTGCCATAATCAACCTGTTTATGAAATTAAATATATTGGTGTATTTAGGACATTTATATCATATACACACACAAAAGACAGAGAGACTCGCTCTATCAGTGAGACAATTTATGTAGGTGGAAGATGAAAAAGAACTGCACAAGAGGGACCTAGAAGAATACAACAGATTTCTACATTGTAAAATTATACTAAGTTTTAATGCTTGCCTTTTTTACAGCTTTAACTGCTTACACGTATTTGACAATCTTTGACCTTTTCAGGTGAGTGTTGTTTTTTTTTACCATTTAGTCTTACTGTTGATTTGTGCCTGTCTTTGTATATTTCTATACTTATAAAACTTACAGGTACAAACACATGCTGTTTAGAGTCATCAGTATAGAAATGCTAACTGGTTTAAATATAGCTTAAATGAGTATAATATTGTACATCACAATAAATAGATGATGAGAAACACCATAGCTGTATTGTGAATGACTAGTAACAAATCAGTTCAGTCATGGATTTCTCTGTGCAGATGCGTAACAATGTAAACCAGAATCTAGCATCCAACTGTTACGTGGTGGTTCTCTCGCAACATTTCCCCAGTGCCACAGTCATTGGTTCTGAAGTATCCCTCAGTTTGAACATCAGGAAACAAACGAGTATGTAATCCTATTTCTATTTCAGAATATTTCAAGAGCTAGATCCCATGAACTTGTCATAGAATCACAGAATCGTTAAGGTTGGAAAGACCCTTAAGGTCATCAAGTCCAACCACTAACCTATCACTGCCAAGTCCACCACTAAACCGTATCCTCAAGCACCACGTCTACCCTTCTTTTAAATACCTCCATGGATGGAGACTCCACTACCTCCCTGGGCAGCCTGTTCCAAGGTTTGACAACCCTTTCGGTGAAGAAGTTTTTTCTAATGCCCAGCCTAAACTTCCCCTGGCGCAGCTTGAGGCCATTTCCTCTCATCCTATCGCTTGTTACTAGGGAGAAGAGTCCAACACCCACCTCGCTACAACCTGCTTTCAGGTAGTTGTAGAGAGCGATAAGGTCTCCCCTCAGTCTCCTCTTCTCCAGACTAAACAACCCCAGCTCCCTCAGCCACTCCTCATAAGACTTGGTCGTTAGATATTTTTATTATTTTTCCCATTTCCTAACAAAAATATATTAAAACTACTTCAAGTATGAAAGTTCTGAACACTTTTTATAATATTGGTAAAACAGACATGACATACCTTCAGTTTTACCTGAGATGCAGATTGGTAGCATTGGTTGGGAAATAAACTGCATAAAATGCATGGGTTTTTTTTTAATTATTAACCTACGTTATCATCCTTGCTGGCTCACTAGCTTATAAAGGATCAGCTATCTGTAGTCCGCTTTGCCCACTACACACTGTAGCTTATCTGACTGACAGTAAAACGTTTATAAATAACAGCAGCAAATATGCAGAAAGGAAAATGAATGGCTGATACAGGCACAAAAATACTTGACTTGATCAGTGACTGCATTAGAATTGTGATATGACTTTAATGAATCCCATATCTCTCTTAGAATTTTGTATCTGGAATTTTGTCATCTTGACTCAAAATACTTTTTCTGCCTTGGGGAAAGTTTTAATGTTGTATTTTGTATTTGTAGAGAATTATTTTTTTTTTAGTTTTAGGAGAAGACTGAAAACCCCTGACATTGGCCTATTAGGTTAATTAGGGGATGGACGAGAAGATTAGTCTAACTTGCAGTGATCTCTTTCAACAGTTTTGATTTGCTGTAAGGGAGAACAATGCCCAGTAATTCTGCTGCAAAAATAATTTTCTGGTTCTTTCATTTTTGTCATCTTCCTGGTCATTTATAATAGTCTTACTAAGTATATGAATGTACTGTTTTGTATATGAGCAGCATTAGTTCCTTTGCTTTTGCTTTTACTCCACGCAGCTGTGGATCAGGTTGTGAGGATGTGATTGTTCAGCAGCTGTGGGGTTGAGTTCTTGATCCAGTCTGATTTAACGTTGTCGTTAATTAAGAAAGGACTGCATAAAGGCACAGATGGCACTGAATCCGGGTGGGTTCCAATAAAAGTAAATTGTCCAAAGCGGTTGGTAGAGGAAAAATAGACAAAGGAAATGAGACTTATCCTAGGAAAGTTCAGGCTAGTACCATGTGGATAAAATAATTGGAATTTCAGATGTTCAATGTGAGAGAAAAACATGGAAAGAAAATAGCAAGAGACACCTGTGGCTGTCAGTGAATGGCCAGTGAGATTAGAGCTTGTGTTGATGAAAGCAGCAAAAAAAGAAAAAAATGAAAACACATTTGATGTAAACCAAAATGGGCTGTATATGTAGACAAATAACACTGTGGAAAAGAAAGGCAATACTTTGCATAGCCTGAGACTTTTCTAGAGTGCTAAAACTGTTTCATGGTATATCTCTAAAATAAGAGTTTAATAGAGATCCTTCTTCACTTTTTCACTGAGATACAAAGGAAGTGACACAAATGTGACAGTCCTGTCACCCTGCTTATCATGTTCCTTCTCATTTAAATGGCCTTTCTCAGGTGATAGAATTTCTAGGCAAGTTCATAAAGCTCATATAAGAGCATTTATTGGGTGTCTAGTTTGATATTTTCATAGCCTGTTGCTTTGTGCTTTTCATTACTACGTGTGACATTACTGTGTGCGATAGACAGTATTAGAAGGATTTTCTCAAACCACCTTTGCCTGCTAGTCAGATTCTGGGGTACCTGGTCTCACGTGCTTCAGGTC
The DNA here is from genome assembly GCF_949628215.1 of Phalacrocorax aristotelis. Classification (NCBI taxonomy): domain Eukaryota; kingdom Metazoa; phylum Chordata; class Aves; order Suliformes; family Phalacrocoracidae; genus Phalacrocorax; species Phalacrocorax aristotelis. The sequence continues at coordinate 119,263,711 of NC_134278.1, read as the reverse complement.
CCTTTCAGAAAAATTCATGGAGTGCGTGCAGATAAAGCTCTGGTTGTGCTGTTCTGTGTCAGGACCTTGGTGGAAAAATGCATTGCATTTGGAGTTATGGTAAACTCGATTTGGGCTGAGTGGTGTTCTGTATTGAAGAAGGTTGGCGGTAGCCTTCGTAAGCACAGCATGCTGTGAGTACGGCATTAGGCTGTCTCCTGGTGTAAGGAGTTAGGTCAACTACCATTCCGCTAAAATTATTTGCCGCTCTTCTTATGGGGACAGCCGAGACATCACTGTGCAGTCACAGTTTTATTCCCAAGCACAACCTTCTCTGGATTTACTAGAACCCTCCTTATGACAGTGATGGAGGTGTTGAATTCATGGTAAGATGTGGATGCATTTGTTCAGCAGCTCTGATGGCTGAAGTGTATATTTGTAGATTATCCAGTTTGTAAGGGCTGCAGTTATTTATCATAGACTAATTCTCTCCCTTTTTTCAGTTTGGTAACATGTCTAATAAGCTACTGGGTAATGATGAAGAAACCCAGCCCCGTCTATTCATTTGGGTAAGTACTAATAACAAGATCTAGTGTTTGATAATACGACATTTGATACACTGCTGACAATAGCCCCTAACAGCTGTGACTAACAGTCTGTGTGTAAAAGAGCCAGAAATAAGGAGACCCAAGACTGATGTTGTAAAGAACAGTTACAGAATAGGGGAGGAGAGGAAAGGGGAGGGAGAGGAAAAAGAACTAAGAAATGCTTAATTCTAAGCTGTCTGTGATAAGTGGAGTGTTGGCTTAAAAGAAATCGAAAATAATGCCTATTCCATAAAACTTCCAGTTCCTTCCCATCTATCTGCTCTTGAAAGAAAATTGGAAATAGTAGGTCTGTCCTGCTGGTTCCTGCACAGACCAGAATGCATTTGATGCATTGTTCAGTGTTCAGTGTTTCTAAACCTAATTCTCAAATTTCAGGTTTGAAAGGTTTGAAGTTCTAGCTGTATTTGCATCTACAGTTCTGGCACAGCTTGGTGCTCTTTTTATACTGAAAGAAAGGTAGGGATATGTACCATTTCCTTTAATTTTTTGTTATGTATGAAGATATTCCAGATTGAGTGAAAGCATATGCGTTCTACAAATGCTGTCTGTAGAGAGATCGTAGAAAAAACTCCAGATTTTTAAAAATATTTGTAAACCTTACTGTTCACTTACACTGATTACACTACCTGTAGGATTTAAATGAAATTATAGGAATTGATAAATGTAGTTAAACAGCTTTCAAGGAAAAGGCTCAGTGTTCTTAAGAATCATATTTTCTAAGAAGTTAGGTATTTCACTTAATGCATTTCCCTATGTATCGTGACTTTTTATGTTCATCAATAAATAAAACTTTTTTTTTTTTTACTTAAGTTACTTCATGAAGTAAAGCAACTTCATAATATATTAAGGATCTGAATGTTTCAACTATCAACTTCATCAGTCCCTCAAAATTTGTTCAAGTATTAATTTGACATAACATCTATGCTTGGAAGTATTTGTATTTCAAGAGGTTAGCATAAAAAATTATTTTAGCGTTTAAAAACAAAGGGGCTTTTGTTAACATCTAGAATTTAAAACTGGGGCAGCATACCTTCCATTTTTATATTCAAGGGCTCTACTTTCTCTATAAAGGGCTATGGTAACAACTTAGCAGTTTTGTACTATAGGTTGATCTGTTGTACTGACGATACACTGGAATGAACTCTAATAATGACGCACTGTCAAAGCCTCCAAATTTTCAAGCATCAGTTTTAGGAAATTCCAAAACTTTATCATAGGTTTTTCTGTTACAGCTCAAGCTCATTTCTGATTTCACTGGTGGGTCAAAAAAGATTTGTACCTGCACCACGGTATCGAACATCTACTTTATTTGGCCTTGCTTTAGCGAGAGACTGAAAGTCAGGGATTTCAGACTTCATTTGTTGTGGTTACCAACACCAGTGGTGGCAGTAGCAGTATTTTTTGGCACGTTCATTTACAAGCGTCTTTTTATTGTCTAGGCAGCATTCATGGTAGCTAGCACCTGTGTGGCACGGTTTGGAAACAGTTGGAAAATCTAAATTACACCCTGCTTCTTTGCAGTGTTAAATACTTTAATCACTTATAAAAACTTCTGTGCTTATTTAAGCAATTATTTTTTTGCAGTATTGTATCTGTTTAGTTTTTGTTTATGAATGGCAGCTTATTCTTCAGAACTGAAAAAACACGCTTCAGGTATCGAGGTTTTATTGTATGAATATAACACAAATTTTCAATTATTTTTGTAGTGCAGAGCGGTTTCTGGAACAACCTGAGATCCACACGTAAGAAGTTATTTTGACATGTAAACGGACAGTTTTTTCAGTGTCTGTGTTTCTAATTCTTACCGTAGCATGTATTACTTATGCGAGTACATTCAACACCAAATTGGTTTTGGTACCTTGGCATTTGTTTCAAACTATGTGCAAGCTATATTGCAAACAGTTTTTTCAAGGTACAATTGAAATCTAACACACATGCTCTTTCGATAATGATTTGACTATATGTTGCGGGTTTTGCTGGGTTGGTTACTCTAATTTTTTTATGGAGGCCTCTTAGGAGGCCTGCTGTGTGCGGGGATAAAATTAGGGAACTGGAGGTGTTGCAAAGACAATGAAGACTATAAAGAATATGGGGAAGGAAAAGAAAGTGATGTGGGACAACAGACAGGCATGGGATGTATGGTGAAGTTGTAGTTCTGTAGGAAAGGGTAGGGGCATGGGGCATTGTTCACAGGAAGCGTTTTTTACCTCTACTGCTGAGGGGACAATGTATTTATATCTTCAAGGACAAACATATATGTGTGCGCACTAATATGCTATTAGTTAAGAACTGTTACTCAACGTTATGACTATTACGTACTGCCTAACCTGATAACAATAACGTACGAAGTTCAGTGATCTCATATAACCCTTAAAAAGATAATGCGCTGCCAGTTATTAAGCATGATACTACTTTATCTTAGTCTTGTTTTCAGTCTTGGTGAAAGATACCAAGCAAAGTATTTTGATATCGTTACCAGTGGTTACAGATTGATTTCATGTTTTGTGATAATGTGAAATTAAGATACTTTTTTTTTTCCCCCTCCTCACTAGGGGGCGACTCCTGGTTGGTACTTTCGTGGCTCTCTTTTTCAACTTACTTACAATGCTTTCCATTAGGAATAAGCCTTTTGCTTATGTCTCTGAAGGTATGTGATAAATTGATAAACTAATCTATAACAAGAATTGGGAAAACATTTAAATGTTCCTATTTTTATCGAGGTATAACTTGTCCAGTAACTTTCTTAATTAGCAGGTATACAGTGCTATTACCTCCACTAATATAACTTCATGCACTTTAGAATTGCCATCTGAATTTCAACTCCAGTTTGCTTATAGGGCTCTCTGAGTAGTACGCAGTCATTAATGTGGCAAACTGAGTATCATTTTAATGCTGATGTACCCTTTGTTTTCAATCTTTTGGATTCAACCAGTGCAGGTCATTTGACAGATATCAGAACTTTGAAGACATTTTATTGATATATTAATGGATTAAAAATAAATTAATGTAATAGTTCTTCTTAATAGCTCTTTTACTTGGGACTTTTCCACTGTGAAGTAGGCTTGCAATCATTCCTGCTAACTGTAAATTGTTTATACTTATAATTATATATTATGCTTTATATAAAATATAATTATGATGGTTATAACCTGCAATTTTATTTAATCAACTCAGCTTATTATGAGAGACAGACATTTTATTTACTGTCTGGTAAAGTCAGACTTTGGGTTTTTTCAAGTGACAGTGAATCTGCTGAGATACATTTATTCATTCACAAGAATATTGGGTTTTTCCCTTAAAATAAGACTTTCAGTGTACTTTAAAACGGATACCTTTACTTGTAGTAATTTTATTACCACCTTTCTTTTGCAGCTGCCAGCACAAGTTGGCTTCAAGAGCATGTTGCAGATCTTAGTAGAAGGTAAAGCTTTATATTAGAGCTTTTAAAATAGCTTTGCCTACTGTCGGTCTAGTGTATGAACTCTACAGCAAACATGGTCTCTCATATTTCCCAGATACATCATTCTAATAGAAATACATCTTTCTGCATAACTTTCGCTGTGAACGTGTTCAGTACATTGTATGTAATTCTCCTTGCATGAGGTGAGGTACACTAGCTTTGTCCTGTACAGACTTATATTTCTTAACAATCGTTACCAGAGTGAAATATTTTGTAGCAATTTGTGTTTGTTTATTCTGTGGGGTGGGCAGATGACTGGGATGGTTGCAGTTTGAATGTGATACGTGAAACGGGTTGCTCACTGAAACGTAGCTGTGGGAACTCCTCACCTGTCCAGCAGGAAACTGGAAAGTCTGTGTCTTCCAGGGCCTGAAGAGGTGTTGCTCATTCATCTTGTCAGCTAACTCTCTTGTGTGCATTGGATATCTGAGTGTGAGATAACATTGTTTGCAAATAATTTTGTCAGATGTCAGCAACATTTACTTTGAGCCATATGTGTTCTTCCAAGTACTTGTGCTGTCAGTATCCAAATAAGAATGTTAAGCCTTATTGTATAACACCTTACATATGCTGCAAAGCCTGTCAGTTTCTGTGTGTTGTGATTTTTGTGTACAGCTGAGGAATGCAGAGAATGGCTTGTTAAACAGAAGAATTGGTTTTATATGGGTATAAGGTATTACATCATCAGACCCAAATTCTGCAAAACAGCTTTGGAAGACTAACAATAGGGTTGCCCAAGTACCTGGAATTTCAGTGTAAGAAAACCCAAAACGTGGATGGCATTCACAGACACTAGCAGAGTTTTTGTGTAATGATGTGGTAACAGAGTGTTACGGGGAAGAACATGGATGGATAATCTGGAGGGCTCCCAGATCAAGAGTCCAGAACAACTACTGGGTTTTGAAATAATCTGTAGACAATTATGCCGTTGGTTTTTTAAAAAAATTATTAAATTTCGTAAGTACGAATACAGCTGTTTCAGATGTGTTCTGTGAAGCAGTGCCAATTACAAAATATCTGCACCTGTATATAATTACGTTGATTAAAACTCTCAGAGGAGCAGACCAGTACATGGTGTCTAAACATAGGTTGGTTCTAAACAGAGGAACAAAAATTTTAAAGTTCTGTCTTCCTTTAAATTTTCCAGTACATGACATGCACTTGCATCCACTGGGAAGTACAGAAACCCTTTTCTCCCTTCATGCTCCCATTGACAGGCGATAACTATAAATAATTTTTCCCAATGTTCCCTTATGGGTTTTTTGGTCTCCTCTTACCCAGTTAGCTGGTCTCCTCCCTCTTTTCAGCCTCCCAGAATTAGTTAGCTTTGGCTTTAGAACACTTCTGCACACCAAGGTGGCAGATGGATTGAAGGCTAGAGACATACAACCCTCCCCAAGTGTTACATATATGTAATAGCAATATCTGAACCTGTGATGTACTTGTGTTGTCTACAGCTGACACACTAGCTGTGTTACCAGAAAATAGAAACTAGCACAAGATGTGTATTTTAACATGCAGAAAACTATAAAGATTAGTGTAGTGTAACGGTTTGTAGATGAGAGGACAGACTTAAAGCAAATTTAAGATGCAAGAGGTAAGTATTAATTTCAGATATGAGAGAGAATATGACATGGATCTAAACTTGATTAATTCTTGCTGACATCAGACTATTACAGAACTTAGAGCAGAACTAGAAGGGCTTTTTCAGTCCTCAGAAACATCATTTGCTGTGACAGCAAGGTGTGTTTAAAGCCAAATGCTGAAATAGTGGGCGTAACTCCTTTGGGTTTTGAAGTAACAATGAGCAGGCAGCTGACAACTGCTTTTTCTGTTTTGTTGCAGTATTTGTGGAATCATCCCAGGATTGAGTAGCATCTTTCTGCCACGAATGAACCCTTTTGTCTTGATTGATATTGCTGGAGCTCTGGCTCTTTGCATTACATATATGCTCATTGAAATCAAGTATGTACAATTGTTGCTTAAGAAAAGTACCTCTTTTTGTATCCAATCTATGGGAAGTTGCATTTTTACATGAAAGGAATGATCTCATCAAAAGCTGTATTTTGTACGAATGGGATTGCAACTCCATGAATACATCTGTCTTCTTTCAAAGATGTGTAGTTCAGATGAGATTAGTATATGTAATATTCTGTAAGCGTATACAATAAGTGTAATTCTATAAGCGTATAAAAAATGAAAAAGAAAATTCTTATGCTTTTCAAAAATGTAAATACCTGGTTTTATTTAAAATTGCTCTTTCTCTCTAGCAATTATTTTGCTGTAGACACAGCCTCTGCGATAGCAATTGCTTTGATGACATTTGGTACCATGTATCCCATGAGTGTCTACAGTGGGAAGGTGTTACTCCAGGTAAGGCGATGTGACAAAACACGGGTTTTTGTGGTTTCAGTTTTGTTAAACGTCCTTATTTTTTTAAAAACAAAATCTGTTTTAAGCATTTGAATGGGAAGTGTTCCAAGGGGAATTTGTGATGTACTAAAAGGATTTTAAGGGCAGTAGAAATGTGCATCATGAAGTCGTAAGAATTTATTGTTGAATGCCATTGGTCTCTTGTGTAGGTAGACCAGACTTAAAGACTCTCTTCCTTAAATAGGGCCAGTTAATCTTTATTATAACTTTTTTCTCCTTTTTTTTTTTCTTCTTTTTCTTAAAGACAACCCCACCTCATGTGATTGGCCAGTTAGATAAACTTCTTAGAGAGGTAAGTCAGTGTAGAATACATAACGCAGTATGCACAGCTAACACTAAATAAGGGTTCAGGAATACAATGAGTTTTTGTGAGTAGTCCGAGAAACTTGCTAAAGAATTGGTTTTTTTAATATTATTTTTAAGCTGCATGTAGAAAATATGAGTCTAGCTATCTGAGATGGATAGTGGCATTGAGGTATCTGGAACAAACCTGTTAAAGTAATGCAGGCTGTTGTTTTTATTAACTAAATTCAAGCTACCGTTGAAGTGGTTTACAAATGTGAGTTGGAGGAGGAAGAGGAGTACAGGCAGCTCTTGACTTACAACACATCAAGTTGAGAAAATACTGCAATTTGGCAGCAACAGTTCCTTGACATGTAAATCCACTTTTCTGATGGATTTGGATGCTTAAGGGTAGCAAAAGTGCAGTAGATAAGCATTAGTGGCATCATTAACAGACATCTTCCATTCTGTGTATGAAAGCTTTTATTTCACTACTGAAAATGCTGCATTATTCAGCTATGTGTAAAAGCACATTTCTAAAAGGATTTGAAACATTATTTCTAATTCCTTTTCATATTTCTGGATGTTTGTGTAAAATTAGGTTTCAACTTTGGACGGTGTCTTGGAAGTTCGAAATGAGCATTTCTGGACGTTAGGTTTTGGCACTTTGGTAAGTTTTCTTTTGTCTTTTTAAAGGTTAAGGAGTTGACAGTTACTACTTTAAATTTCTTATTGAAATAAAGATATTTCTTCTGAAATCTTAAATATAAAAAAAATTCGATGGAGTCAGTACTCAGTCCTTGTGATCTATTGCAAAACTTCTCTTCCCCTGTCCTTTATATTTTTTTAAAGCTTTGCTGTTGGTTAATATTATTTATATACATTGCAGCTCTGGATTAAAGCATGCATTTTGCAACCATAGAATTTCTTTTGTATTTTGGCAGTGAAGAAAACCCCAAACAATAGTAAAGACATTTTTTCAACTGGTATATTAGTGTAAATTGTTTCAGAGGGGAGAAAAAGAAAATGGTGAACCTTTCAGGTACCAGAGGTCTACAGTAGAATTGTATGTTTTCAGCATTTTGGGGCTGGAGGGGGAATCGACTACAGTTGTGCACTGATATTCCGTAAACTGAAAGAAATAAAGGGGGGGGTTTGTGCTACAAAGTGGTCATGCAGGACTCAGTTATTCCTAAGTTGATGCAGGTATGTTGTGACAGCCGGAAAACTAAGACTCTCAGAATTTTTCTCTATTTCTGACTTCTTCCAGTGTGCTGTCCGTCTTTGAAACAGAAAAAGGCAGCAGCTCTGACTCGCTGATGTGAAAATAGCTTTCAGTTTACTATTCTGCCACCCAAATACTGGATCACAGCATTGCTGGATTGATCACAGATAATTACAAAACCTTTGTATGCATACTTACCTGTTGGCATCTTCCAGGTTGTAGTAGAAACTTCCAGAGACCTGGATGTGTTTTCAGCTGCACCATCTGATGTAAAAGTGGCTTTTATAGCACAAGCTGTGAACCGTGTTCTTCATTAAATATGAACTGAAAAAGCATGTGAGGGCTCTGTTTTGTGTCCTGTTCTCGTCTGCAGCAGTAGCTCAAGGTAAAGGAGGTAGTGCTACTGAGAGGAAGGCAGGGGCAGCCTGCAGTTCGGTGCCTGTCCAGGAGAGACTCTGAGTTCCACAGGGGCGTTGCCTTGGTTCTTGCTAATGGTCCCAGTTTGAGCGTGTCTGCTGCATGTGTTGGCCTCTTCCCTGCCCCAGCAGCACGGAGATGACACTTTTTCCTTGTTTTGGCATATGGAGTTTGTCTGCGCTTTGTTCTTTTGGGACATTTTTTTCCCCAGCTGTTGCCTCCTGCCACCACATGTTGTATTTCATAGTTTGGTTTTAAGACTCACTTTTTCTGAATGATGATCTTGATATGTTTGTAAGAGATGAACGCAGTAGGAAAGATGAAAATGTATCCTAATTATGGAATTATTAAATAAGTTTCTCAATTTAGTAGTAGTCTCCACTGCAAAAGGCCTTTGCATAAGTGTCTGCAGGATAACTTACCTCTTCTTGAATGCATATGGAGAACCTTTTTTGAAGTAACGGTTAACAGCTGACTTACTGTTATCACTTTCTAGGCCGGATCAGTACACGTCCGAATTCGGAGAGATGCAAATGAACAAATGGTACTCGCCCATGTCACTAACAGATTATACACGTTGGTCTCTACCTTGACTGTTCAGATTTTCAAAGATGACTGGATCAGACCTACCTTATCATCTGTGCCTATTGCAAACAATATCCTGAACCTTTCGGATCATCATATTATTCCAATGCCACCATTGAAAGCTGCTGAGAATTTGAACCCTGTTACATCCACTCCAGCTAAGCCCAGCAGCCCACCGCCAGAATTTTCTTTTAATACACCGGGCAAAAATGTGAGTCCAGTCGTCCTTTTAAACACTCAGACGAGGCCCTATGGATTGGGCTTTAATCATGGATCTGCACCCTACAGCAGTGTACTCAGTCAAGGATTCGGAATACCGGGAATGGGAGCAACTCAAGGATTCAGAACTGGCTTTACAAACGTCCCGAGCAGATATGGAACAAACACTCGTGGGCAACCCCGACCATAATAAACACCGTTATTTATTGTACTTAAGGGTATTGACTTAATTCTTTTATTACCCAATTTTTATAAACATTTGGAATGTCAGATCATTCTAAGTGGCTGGGAACAAGTGCATTGTTCATATTCATGTAATGGTTAAATTGCAGGTTTTTTTTTCTTTGCATCAGCAGTAGCCTGTGTAATGCCACCAATATTTTCCAGGCTTATGATACTTTACAGGTAGTTTTTATAAAGTGTCTATTTCTATTCAGCTTTTTATTCACTTTTATTTTCCCAAGAATGTATTGAGATATAGCACAAATCCATGCGAGAGTAAAAGTGTGGCCAGGTAGCATTCTTTTTCTAATGAGAATTGCGTGCTGGATGCTGGGTAGCTGGCAGAATAGGAAACTGCAGAAATGCAAGTCCCAGTTTTTGGAGATGTTTTGATTGCTGTATTAAGCCATCTTTTGGCAAAGTCACAATTAGTTTTTGGTTGCAGAAATCCATCAGTGTTCATATTGTGGCCATTGAGGACAATCTGGCATTTCAGATTTTAATTAATTTTGTGAGACCATGTTTTGACATTTTTATTGATGCTTTTATAGAAATTCAGGTGGTTCAGCAACCATTTTCTAGTTGTAAGTATTCCATATTCATCTCTGGTATTTCTTCCTTTTTGGTTTAACAGCAAAATTATTTAGCAATATACTGGGAAATAAAATATTTCAAACTTAAGATTTTACAAGCACCTCTTTTTTACGATTAACCCTATTGAAGATAGAGAGCAGATGGCTCTATTGTTTCTGAAGCCAGTATTTAATTTTTCACTATGGAAAGTATTGTCTGATTCAATTGTGACTTTGTATTTTTCCGCTTTGTATTTTTTCTGGAGTTTTGGGGAAAGAAATATCTATTTATATTCCTGGTAATTATCCAGAGTACAGGTCAGTGATCACTGACAGTTCTTAAAGCCGTTGCTAGAGTGCTTAACCTTTGGGGCACACTTGGACAAGACTGCCTAACTTGTCTCTGCTTTTGTGTTATCCTTCGACTGTACATCTAGAATGCCGTATTTCTTCAGGGCCTTTCTCAGAAAGCTCTTCCCTCTGACTGCTCTCTTTTTCTTCACTGCTCTGATAGCAGGGGAAGGCCTTTTAGAAATACATCTTTTTTTCTGTTCTCCTGTGCCGTACGTATCTTTTAGTCCCTAGCCAATACCTCCTCTGCACTTTCTTCTGCATCTGTTGGCTGTTGAGGAATGGGTTGCCCATTCCTGTTGTTTCACTTGGAACTCAGGGTGCTACTATGTATTGGCTTCCACCTTGTTCATCTGTATGCTAAGTCAGTCTCTCCATTTGTCCGAGGTGGTTCTATGGAGCTGTAGTATCTCAGGGACTCCAAAGATATTAATGTTACCTGAAGATAATGGATTCAATAGAGGAATCTCTCTTGTAGAACCTAGTTGAGAAAAAACAGCCTTCATTTGAGTTTTCAAGATCTGTGGCCTCTTCACACAGGCTGAAGATTTATTTTTTGCATAAGGACGTTGCTTTCCTCCTTTTTTTTTTTTCTTTTTTTTTTTTTTCTTTTTTTCCTCCACTACCTGTGTTTCTGGCTCCGACACATGGAGGAGGGCGTCACCCTTGCAAACACAGTAAGGTGGCATTCTGCATGGTGGTGTCTTGCCGGGATGCTTCAGGCTGAAGGTAGTGTCCAGGGTGCCACTCGTACACGGTCCATGTAAGCTGCAAGGAGGGAATCTGGTTCTGTACTTCATTTGCAGCAAGAGTAACAGTTTCATTGCTGTCTTAGAAAAGGTAATGACCTGAAAAACTTGCATTTAACGATTACAACAAACTTGTAACGATTGGCTATGTCTCTGCGAGGTCAGTATTAGCTCAGTAATCCCCTTTGTTTCATTACTCTGTTTTTATGTGCAGTCTGTTATACACGCCGTTGATGCATGGGAATACACTGAAGTACAGAACACTTGAACAGATTCTCTGTACCTCTCGGGTGCTGAACTAGGGCTGCGTTTGCTACGGCACCTGCAACACCTTAGAGCCAGCAGAATGTTTACAATATACTACTCTCCTGTGGCCTATTTGAGAATTGTTCCTTACTCCAGTTTCATAACCAAACGCTTGCCCTTTTTCTGACATTTAAAATATATTGTATTATATTGATTGCATGCCTACTTGTTTTTAGTAGAAAATTAAAGCTCCATTTTTATTAAAAAATGAAGCTGATCCTTGATTTAAAATGAGAATCCCAGAATTCTGAGTGCAATATAATCACTTTAACAAAGTTATTTTTTTGAGTGATTGTTTACAATATACATCATATGTGCAGATGATAAAGATTCTTTTAGAGATTAGAACAGCTTTTTACCTGCTTTATTGTTATGAATATAATAAGAATATTTGTTTAATCAGCACAGAGTAAAATGTCTCCTTTTATACAAGGAAAATAAAATCAGTGTCATCATTAAATGACAAGGAAAAAGTGGTAATTTGTGTGCAAGATTTTATAGTTATCTTTTTGTATATATTAAGTGATGCTCTCAGGTGATACTTCAATCTCAGTGAGCAGATATGTGAAACTTTAGAACTGTTTTGCTGGGTCTGCTACAAATGTAGACTGGGTCATTGTAATAATCCTACGGAAAGCATTTTTACTGCGTTTTGTCTTTTCTAATTGTATTTTGCTGTTAGGTGGTCACAATCTAAATGTTTATTTGAAATGTGGTGAATAAGAATTGCTAATTCATATCGTTGTCATTCCTGGTGATGGGAATGCTGCCCAGCTAGAGGAAAGAGGACTGGTGCTCCGTGTCAGTTCTGTCTTTAGAGAATTTGAGGGGCAGGTACCATTACTTAGGCTTAAGATTCTTGTGAAAAACTGCATTGTCCTGATGTAAAAGGAGCTACAGCACCTACTGAATGCAGATAACTAATGTAATATGGTGGGGTTGCAGCTTTACCTAATGAGTAATGGCTCTTGAGTTCATTCTGTTTTACGTTCCCTTCACCCAGGAAATAACCCCGTACGCCTTTAGGAGGTCTCTGAGAAGCCAGCGGCAGCCTCTCGTGGGTGGTAGATTGATGATGTTTATTTCCCCCCACCCCCTTGACTGAGATGTGACAAATCCTACTCAAAGGAGAGAACCTGTGCAGCAATTTGGCTGATTTGTGTAATTACCAGATTGGTTGAAGTCTCCCAATTGATTTCTGTCCCCTGCTGCCACCATCCAACAGGGACGGAGAAACTATTCAGGAGAGGTTCTTCAACACAGACTGCCTCTGAATTCTGAAGTGATCTATATGCACTGTGCACGTCCAGATCCTATGGATCGGGGGTACTTAGAGATACTAAATGTGGAAACCGACAGTGGAAGAGATTCCAGTACTGGTCTTTTCACTTGTAGTTTTTGTTTTCTAGGTATTTTATCAAATGGTTAGACCTTCTACCTGCTTGTTTTCCTCTGCCTCAGCAGCAGTGAGAACCCACCTTGCACCATGTCTTTGCTTTACTGACTACTTCAGGTTCTTGTGCTTTTGGGAGCTTTGATTCTTGGATTCACATGATTACTGGGCTGATGTAAGTTTTCCTTCTAGCAGTTATTTTTTCAAATGAATGATGGATCATATAAATTGCTAAGATGGTGACCCTCCCCTCTTTAAGTAAACCCTTTCTAGGGCTCACATCCAGTTAAGAGATGCCCCTCTTTTCCTGCACCAGAAAAAAACCCAAACCCCAACACCCCCCCAAAACACCCCCCCCTAAAAAAAACAAGGGTGTGTGGAAAAAAGCAAGCCTCTCTGAGAACCATTGAATCACTTTACACCAACCTGTGTCGCATTTCTTTGAACTGAGTAAACATAACTCAAGAGAACTGCATGCTGAGGCAGTGGGAAGGTGGAGACAAAACTGACATGCCAGAGATTTGGTGTAAACCACGTGGCTAAGTTATGGTTTCAACTAACTCTAGTAGAGATCCTAAAAAACTAGGCTTTTTCCAGTTACAACGACCCTCTGATTGCACATTTCAGAAGGAAGCCTATTTTAAGTTAACTTTCAAATTCTTGAAGAAGCGGAGTGGTGTGCTGCAAACGCATAAAGCATTTTTCAGAAGCCCTGCAAAGTACGAAGTACCACAGGAGTTCACCTGTAAAAGCGCCATTAGCCACACAAACTCCTGTTTAACATCTCTGTGTATACCTGTTCCGCTACCTTTTCTGGCGACTTGGGAGGGTGCAGTGGGTGCCTCATACTGCTCAGAGTATTCAAACTTCAAAAGATTTAGTTTAGTAGTTTTGAATGTTTTCTCATGGGCTGAAGTAGGGGAGAATATGATAGCGGAGAGTTCAAATAGCTCTGATGTAGTTACACAGATGTACAGTAATATCTGAAAATAAACACATCTGTCCAATTTTTAGAATTTTCATAGTACTCTATTTCAGGAGTTGCATGCAAAATAGATACATTTCTCACAAATGTTCAAGTGATGGGAAAACAAAAAGCTTTTGTTTCGTCTTGAGCAACAAAACCAGATGGAATTTCATTTTCAGGCTGTCCTGTAATAGTAAGACTTTACAAATTTGCATTGCTGTAAATACATATTTCTGTTGCAACTTTAAAATAGGCATGTAAATATTGTCTTAGGTTCAGAAAGGTTTGCTTTAGGAAAATGGTAAAATACAGGCCAAATCTGACATGCCTACAATTCCACAGCTTTTTCCTTTTTAAATCTCTCTGCCCAGGGTAGAACTTCCTAATTGAAGAAGTCTGGAGCCGTAAAATACTGACTTGTTTTTTCTCAGTTCATCCTCTACCAGCTTGGTTTTTATTCCCCACCCCCTTCCTTCAAATGCTCTCACCTTTTTCTCACCAGTGGAAACCATAATTCTGTATGTAGCTTTTCAATACTGTTCTTCTGGCTTCTGTTGATTTCATTCCAGGCTAGATTTTTGTTAGAGTATTACACTAAATTTGTTGAGTAATTCCAGTAAGGAATGTAAAAGCACAGGGTTGTTAAACTGGTGAGTATCTTTTCCTGATACAGGCTATGGCTTGTCCTTACTTTTTGGTGCTTAAACTATTCTTGCTTGACTCTCACACTGACTTTTTTTTGAAAGGTCACACTTTGCCTTTAAAATTATATGTATATAAAACTGTAGTTTCTAAAGTGTTTGCTTTCCTAGTATGATTACCTCTCATGTAATCTGTATTAAAAAGAACAGGTGCTTTTTATTTTGGGTAAATTGTGAATGATTCTCCCACAAACGAATGGCGTGTGCCGGGGCGTTGCTCCCACTCTTCTGTCTGCTGTGTTGCGGTCAAAATGTGATGGAAAGCCCCACACACCTTCCTCTTAGCCTCAGTCCCCACCACCCTTCTCCATCACAAAGTATCTAACAAATGACAGGGAGAAAATTGATTTGGGGCTATTTCTCTGTTTTCTGGTGGCCTGCTGTCTGCGGACAAGAGCCCTTGCAGCTCTCCTTGCAGGGGAAGGAGGAGAGGGAGCAGAGAGGATTAAAAATCCCTTCTGTGTGTCAGGAGTTCTAGCAACTCATTTCAGGATGAGGTGGTTTAGTTCAAGACAAAGTAGAAGTTCGTTTTAGTGTGATTTTTGCCTCTTTTGATTACGTGGCCTAAATTTCTGTTGCTGAACACCACACAAGATGGTCACACCTTCTAAAAACTGTAGGTAGCACTGAAGTCAGGAGGCGTTCCCTCCTGGGGTCGTCTTATATGACACAAAACAGTGGCAACAACGTGAAAAAAATCTGGTGGTGGGTTTGTTGGGTTGTGTTGTTTTGTTTTGTTTTTCTTAATTCAGAGGTAAGACATGGAAAGATCAAATTCTCTCCAGGCTGAAACTAACTCTTATTTAATGCTATCTTTTTTGGCTACAAGGAACACTGGGCCAGGAACAGCTGAATCAATAATCAGCCTAGCAAGAGGTATCATTATATTTTGCTTTGCTTTCGTGCTCTCCAATGCAATTAAATAGCAAATATGAAGGTGGGCAAACAGCATTTAGAATGGAGTACGACTTGTTGCTATTTTGTCTATCACAGGTTTAGGTATTCCAGTACAAACACTTGCAGGATTTTGCTGAGATTGTCGATAGTGGTTTTGTCAAGGTTTTCTTCTGTGTCCTCCATGGTATGCCATACTGCAGGAAAAGGGGATGGGATCAGATGTAGGACCGGAACCCCTATAAGGAGGAGAGTGAAATTTGGAGAAGACATATTGGAGCAGTGCTGTTAAGCCAATTGATATGTCACCATTTAGCAATAGAGTCAGGTAACTACTCGATAAGCTTTCTATATAGAGGAGTGTGTGTCACTGCAGCTCCTTTCGCCTCCGTTTTGAAGCTTGTGACTGCACCCATCCATTTAATTGTGTGTTTCTCAAAATAAGTACTTTTCCCTCTTTTTTCTTTTTTTTTTTTTAAGGCATCTGTAGCTATTAATTTTACTGTGATACTTGTGGTGGTTTTTTTGGGGGTTTGTTTTGGGTATTTTTTTGAGATTGTTGTTGTAGTTGTCAGTACTGTGTTTAGGAGCTACAGAGGGGCAGAGAAACCACTGCGGCTCCCCAAACTGAAAACTGATTACCATGTTCTTGTGACAGTGTTAAGATTGAGCACCTTTTGAAGCATTTTTTTAATCCTCTCTATAAATGGTAGAATAGGGTGTCTTACTCTGTAAAATAGAACCACTATTATCCTCAGATAAAAGAACTTCCACTTGGAAGGATCTTCATTGCTGCATATAAATACACGAAGCCACCTATACATAACTGCAAGTTTTAGGTAAAAGAGGAGTTAAATCCGTCTCCTGCTTCCTGATTGCTTTTTGGGGGGAGCACTGTTTCTCTCCAGCCTCTTCCCTGTTTTACTGCTCTTCCTCCCTCATCTTTCAGCTGCGTACCACTAAGGAATCTGTTTCCTTCACTAGATGTTAATTGTGTTACTAGAAAAGGTTTTGAGGTGCAGTCATTGTTTTCCCCTATCAGCTTCTCCCATGTAGGATTTTTTATATCCTAGACAAGAATATGATGGCTGTGTTGGTTTTGTTGGACCTGGGCTGTGCCTTGGTGTGAAAAATGAAAGATTTATGGAGTTGAAGAGCCACTGAGCAGGAGACAGTAACCATAGCTCAGCAAAGTGAGCACTCGCTTAGAGGTGAAGAGGTGTAGCTGCTCTTGTGCCTGCTCCCAGAGCTAGGTGCACATTTTACATTACTTAGTAGTTAACAGAGCCTAAGCAATGGTGAAACTAGGGGCTGGATCTGAAGATACCTCCTTCCTTTCCTAGGTAGATGCCCTCTTTGTTGGACTAGTGTTACATTCTTTTTGGTTAACCCTTCTCTAGCAATATGACTCTTGTAGTCCTTGCTGTACTGTGAAAAACTTCAACCAGAAGAGTTTACTATTTCTGCTACCCTTCTTTGGCCCACTTTAGTTTTGGAGATGCTCTGCTCAGTGCTTGAACCAAAAAGGACATCAAATCCACATCTTGAACTTGGACAAATGCTTTATCACTGACCTGTAGCTTGGCAAGGTGGCAGTAGTAGTACCACTACTTTCCCGTTCTTTGATTGCATCCCAAAGGAAAAGAATGAATGCATTTGTTACTGAACTTAATAAAATATAAGAGCTTCCGGTACCTCTTAATAAAAATGGAACGTGGTCATCTTCAACCAAGCCTCGATGTAAAGTAGTCTGGAAATACTGCCTTTCAACAGGGTGATTCTTCAGCAGATTCATGTTGTGTAGCTCTTGCTCTGTAATTCATGATGAAAATTATTATTACAACTTTTGGACAACATGAGGCATGTTAGCACATTTGAGTTATTTTTCCTCTCACATGGGAGCTTTTTCCATGTGAAAGAAGAAAAAGGGATTGGTGACCTTTGCATTTGTTTAGTGTTTAGAAGACCTGAAGATTGGTGCTATTACTATAATTTTACAGAAGTGAGAACTAAAACATAAGTGAAGCAGTACCTGAGAGTCACAGAGTGACAATCAGAAATAGAATCTGTTCCGTGGCTTCCAAGTGTCTGGGGATCTTCCTCAGTTATTTTATTAATAAAATATTTAAATCTTCATATAGATATGCACCAAATTTAACACTTGCATTATTAAATATAACTGTAAACCAGAAAAATAATCTAAAAATCTGATTTACAGGACTTAATACCTTCAGAAACTGCACACTGAATTTTCAAAATCATCAAACGCCCATACCCCTCTCCTTACCAATTGCCTGAAGCCTCTGAAACCATCGAATAGTGTTTGGAAAATAATTGAGAAAGACTGGGTTGGGTGCACCAATTAAATCCAGTAGTACAAACAGGTCCTATAGAAGAAAGAATCTTTAATACAGAATTCTTTACATGACTACAAGACCATCAATAGCAATGAAACCTCTTGGTTCCTGTATAGTTCCTGATTAGGTCTCTGATAGCTCTGGCCAAAGATCTGGCTTTTCTATCATGGTCCCTGAGAAGAACTCAGGAGCAGAACCCAATTCCAATCATCTGATGCATTTTGCTGTCTTTTGAGGAGGAAAAACACAGTTTCTCTGTTCCTCAAGCTGAAACAGGCTGCATCGCTTTGTTTGCAGTTGGTGTGTTATATCCCTTTAAAAGAAAAACTATGGTAGGTGGGGAGAAAGAAGAGGAAATTGCTCCTTCCCCAGAGAGCAACAAAGTCTGTCAAGGGAAAGACATTTTATGAGTCACAAGATACAATGACAAAGAGAAGTGTCTCAGCAGTGAGTAGGGAAACCAGAAGGCAGTAGGGAGAAGGGAGCAGACAACCAGAGTGTTAGCCGGAATCAAAGGGAAACGGAGCTTGCTGTAGCTTAATGTTGAGCTATGGGAGATTTGTTCATAGACCCGTACTATGCCTGTGCTCTTCCCTAATCACTTTGAGTTATCTCTCTTGAAGAAGGTGGTTATCCTAGTTTATGTTCTAATAAATTTGTGTATTTGGATTTTTCTGTGATGACTCCTCATGCCTGCATGGAGATCTAAGCAGATTCACCTGAAAAGCTCTTGCCAACTCTCTATTTTATCACATCTCATAAAATTTTCACAAGTCTGCCTCTTCATGGCTTCTTGGGAATTTGGCCAAATTCTTACTAATTAAATATTTTTAAAAAGGCAATTTACTATTACTCATTAGGAAGGTGAGAGCCACTTACTATGCTCTGCAGCTGATTTGTGGTTGTTGAACCAGGTGGATGTGGAGTAGATACCATTTTTTGAGCTAAGTGTTGAGATCCATAGAGGGAATCAGAAGGGGACCACCGGACAAAGGCTTCTTCACCATCAAAAAAAATGAGCTGAAGTGAAAGGTCTGGTCTTGATGCTGACCTGGTCTGTTGGAGGAAGTCAGAGGTACATTAAATAAAGGACAAATACTGTAGTCATATAAGCAACATCAGTAGGGATATCATTTGAAGGTACTCTTTGCAAACCTTCCTATGGCTGTTAGAGACACGTTATGGTGTAATAGTGGTAGTGATCAGTCATTATTATTTATCTATCACAGCGGCACGTTCTCTAGGCTGGTATCATTTTGGTTCTGGTTAAAAGTTTCAATTCTGACTTTATGGGACATGAGCTGAGTATGTTGAGACAAGTCTGCAAAACCTGGTAGTAGGAACATAATCTCAAATCATGAGAAGATGTGTTACAACACCACCTTATGAGTGCTAATCCTGTTACTTGACAGTACCACAAAGGAGTACTGTCTCTGCTACAGTTTTGCATCGGTGGAGGTTAATTATGTATTTTAAAGCTGATGGTTCTCTGAGGGACAAAGAGCAGTCAGTCATGAGAAGAACGACCATTTCTTTTCCTTCAGGGGGACTTGCAACAACCCAGATGACTTTACCCTAAAACCAAAGCATAGAGAGTGGAGTAGATACGCCCTTCCCTTTCAACAACCACAAATATCACAGGGGTAAAAACTGAGAATATATATGATTAAGGTATTTAAGGTCACAAAGGAGACGTCTGTGTGAAATTTCTTCCCAATGTAGAAGGAGCCTTTTTTCCTCTCTGTTTACTAACTCAAGCCTTGTTTGCACTGGCAGCGTTCCCTGATAATCTACAACATGGCTAAACCCAGTTCAGTCCCGCTATATGAACAATTTTGGGAACTGTATTCTTGGCAGTTGCCATAAATATTTTAACCCCTCTATGAATTAATGTTACTTCAAGTGAAATTGCATGATGTGGTTAAAAAGGTGGGGTCACTGGCAGTGGTCATGTCCTGTATGGGATACAACTCCCAACTAGCTGGAGCTGATCCAATATAAACAGTAGTGGAAAACTTCTATAAAATGTCGCTCACGTAGGCAAGATGATATTGATTATGCTCGCAGTAATATATGGATTTCTCTAATGGCAATGCTTTGCTGCCCTTTGTCCTTTGCACAGGACAGAGGTCTTTTTGATAGCGCTCATTTTGCATTACATTCTGGAGGAAACTGTATTAATGCCATTTGAATTTTAGAAAGTAGTAATGATTATTATTGTTATTACTGTTAAACACATCCCCAGGTCTGAATAATGTAGAGAGATGTCTTTGGCCTTTAATTTTAAACTTACTCTATATAACTGGAGAAACATCAAGATAAAAATCACAGCTTCAAGTCAAAGTATAAATAGATTTGGCTGAAAACATAACAAAGTCTGTTTTGCTGCTATGAGCAGAGCAAAAAGGTCATAGCTAATGTATTAAGCAGATGGATCCCACAATATACTTTGTTAACAGACTGTACAAATGGTAGCCTGTGCAAAGTAATTAGATTGCCTATTTGTCAAATGCTGTCATCTTTCATGATAAAATGATTTAATCCAAAAATGATGTATTACTTGTGAAAAATTCCAGTCGGTGTGCAGGTTGTTCCATAAATAACCATCAGGCAAATTTATCCTAAATGAAGCTTCTAAATGAAAGCATATGTATTGCAGGAGCACTTTGTTTTGTGACTAAAAACTTTGGCATATACTTAATCTTCTAATTTTTAAATATTCTAATGTCAGAAGGCACCAAATCGGTTTCTGGAAACAACTGCCGACAAGTAGTCTTAACACCTGAGCTGAGCGTGTTCCTGACACTTTGTAAAGCCTTTGAGAGACCTTTTCCTGTGAAAGCTCTATTAGTGTATGAGAATTATTCTTCTGTAAATAGTAAACACTGAACCAGTAGATGGCACTCACGAATCTGTAATCCGACAAATCTGTAATCCTACAAGCTTTTAGGCCTTGTAGGGTCAGCAGATTTTTGTGCCCAGCAATGGCAGCTCTTTGAAGTGGATTTTCATAGCAGAGGTAACACAGGCTGATAATACTGTATTATTACTTGGCTGTTTTCCTGTACTCAACCATGACTCAATAAACTATTCAAACTGATAAAGGAAAACAAGAAAAGCTTGAAATCATTGTGGGATGGAGGGACATGAGTGTCTCTCTCCTGCACAGCAACTAGTTAATCCATGTACCAAAACAGAATACAACTGAAAGATACAGAAAGTGACAAAACTTTGTCAATGAACATAGATGTTACTAGATACGATAGGAGGTTCTGAGTAGGGTTCCGTGCCTTTTAGATAGAAAGCAGGATTATATCTCACCAAGTCTATGAAACATGTATTATTCACATATAAATTATTTTATATAGTGTATATTTATCAGATAATTTTAGATAGCCACCCTTTGTATAAGAAGTCTGAATGTGCTAACGTATGCTAAAGTAGTAGATACAAATCTCTGTTCTGTTCTTGAAGTTAATGGGAGTTTCTTATAGGCACAGCAATCAGAGAATCAGGCACGCAGGCTGTGGGAAAGAACATGGATGTGCCCTGAGGCCTATTGCTATTGCAAAACCAAATAAAAATGAAACAAGCAAACTACCTTGATTAACTGAAGCTTGTTATCCAGGGCACGTGCCAGCTCCAGTATCATAGCACAAGGCACGGCTGAATCAGTTGCTCCTACAAACACTCTCTCCTGCCATTGCTGTCCGAAGAATTTTGAGTCATAGTGGCAAGCAAGTACTAGGTGACGTTTTGCAGAAGGGTCGAGAGTGCTGATAATATTTGAAAATGTTTGATATCCATATGGTGTGTATGTCTGAAATGTATCTTCTTCAAGTTCCCAACCAGCCTGTAATCTTTGAAGACGGTGCTTGATATGCTGCAATTAAAAAAAAAATTAAATCAGATTAACATTGCTTGCTTCAGAAAGATGTTGCAGACAAATTGTCATTAGCTAATTAACAGTGGCACTTAAGCCTATTTCTCTAAGTTCATGGTATTTTTAAAAGATAAATTTTATAGCAAAAAATAACCAATATCATTATATAAAATAAGCAACATCTTTTCTACTTAGGCTTTGACTAACTCACTTGCTTTTCATTTCTCCCTTTTTGTCTCTTGTCTTTGGAGTCTGAGGGTGCTTTGAATGATTGCTCGCTAATATGACACGTTAAGATCTTGATCTCCGAAGTTTCCAGACCAGTGTTTTTTCAGGTCTACTCAGTACAGATTTAATATTTACCTCTTCAAATCTAAACTCAGTTGTGCCCTAAAAATAAATGTCAGAACTAGCTGCAGAGAACTTGGTGTGGCTATTTTGACAATTACCACACAGATGCCACAGCAGTATAAAAAAAGCGCTGGGTTTTTTTTGTTTGTTTGGTGTGGTGGTTTGTTTGGTTTTTTTTAGCTTCTATGAGAAATCTGCCTTTCAGGTGACATAAGTTGTTTACAAGGCTGTAGAGACAGTCTGATTCCTGTAAATTAAAGAAAGAATTAAACATTTCAGTACAATGTTTTAAAAATGAAATCCTGTAAGTGCAGCTCATGTAAAGGTAAAAATAATAACAGCGAATCTATAAAAGAGATCATTCATTATATGTGTCTTCCTACCTAAAGACAATACCTCTAACAACCCCAGTTATACTTAGTACAGAGTTCTGGCTAACTCCTGTTAGTGGGCCATCTCTGTTAAGCAACTTATTTTTATGGGTCCCTAGAGTGCTTCTTCAAGGCAGATTCCTCTCTCTTTAAATAAACACTGGGAAAAGCCTCTAAGGGGAAAAAAAGAAAATAGATTTTGAAGACTTGTCCTGCTCTTAGTGAAGTCAGTGGGAATATTGCCATAAATTTTAGTGCTAGAACAAACTCCCATTTTGTTTGTGGTCACCCTCTGAAAGCTCTTATAGCATTGTATGGTCTTTCCACTATCTGTAGGCAGAGCAAAGGATGTCTGTTATGGATTAAGGGGCATATATAAGCCTGTATGGCATTCCCAGTGTGCACTAGTCATGACTGGCACTAGCCTTCTCCCTTAAAGGAGTCTGATGCTTTTTCTGTGTCTTAACAAAAAAGTGTCAACCAATTCAAACTCTATTGTGCTTTGACAATGGAGGACTTTTTTTTTTTTAAGCTTTGGTGGGGGTATACTTTTGTACATGCTGTTACCTTGTAACAGGATGATCCCATTTTGAACATGATTTGTGGTTTTCTAGACTAGGCTCATCTGGGGTTTTTTTGTTTTTCTTACTTTTCCCCCTTTCATTTGGCTGCCTTCCAGGGTATCACTAAAGAAACCACAAAACTAAATCTATAGAGACATGCGCATGCAGAGACATACCCACAAAAAGCATTTTAAAAAGCTGCATTTTTCCAGTTTACCAATTGCAGAGTGGCAAATAAACTTACTGTAGTTAGGGCTATCTTGGAGCTGTTGAGTCACTGCATAAAGGGTAGATGAAGGCTAGTGAGATGTTGTGAATGTCTTCTAGAAAACTTGGCCGTACCAGTGTTTTAGCCTCCCACTTGGCTAATGTAATCTCTAACCAGCACGGCATGCAGTCCTGAAGATGCCCACACAATGACTGCAGTGTAGAGGTGTGGACAGGGCAGCAACCTGGTCGTGTGGTAACTCCTTGTGTCTCAAATACAACGTGCTGGAGCTTTTATTAGCTTGGGGCCAGGTGCAGCGTGGATATGTTACCCCAGCATTAACACAGTGCTGTGCTTGGGCCAGTGGTGCTAGCGTGGTACTTCGACCGGTGCTGCACTTTGTCATGTTGACCATTTCATCTGCCTGCCCATTTGGGCTCCTCCACTCCCTTTCCCTGTTGGCACACCTACCTGAGGCAACAGTACAGGGGAGTGTAACAGCACGGGACCTCTCCAGAAAAAGGGCAGGGGGGTGTCATTTATTTCATCCCTGTGTGGGGTCCCAGGGGATTTGAACCAGTGACCCAAAGCCTGCACATGTGAGGGAAAGGACAACTGTTGTGTTGTACTTTGGGTACCAAACCTGAGGCGAGCCTTTTAATTTAAAACATAAATTGAAAAATCTTTTTTTTTTTAACTTCAATTTTTTTTTCTTGTGCTATGCAGCCCTGGGAAATGTCAGCTAAAGTGCAAGCTGTGTCACTTAGGCTGTATGCAGTCCAGGCTTGAACAATGATAGAGTCCATCCCACCGAATTAAAGGAATGTGTCCATCCCTTTAGTGGTCATTAAAGGCACTACCGGGGTGTTCTTAGAAGTTTTCAGGAAATGTTGTCTTACCTGTCGTACGACATAATTTCCTGGTGATCCTGAGTATCTTTCTATCAGGATAGGGCGCAAATCATTCTCCCACATTTCAGAAACATCTGTGTTTGATGCAACTTTCTGAATAGTGTCAGAATGTAAAATTTTTGGTTGGTGAGAATACTGTAGAAAAGAGAAAAAGGGAGAGATTGCTGTAGCTACAACTATCACTAGACATTTTTAACCATAGTTCTCTTCATAATTACAGTAAACATGATACATTTGGCTATTTTGATTTACTGACAACAAAAAGTAATCTTAAGAAAAGCGTTTCTCTCAAAAATTTATATTTTTAAGTTCTGTGGCTTCTGTATCTTTGATTTTGATGCAAAATATACTAGTATTAAAAACATGGGAGAAATTTACACCTACCAGCTGTAGAAACTCGACTCATGACTGGGTTCTCTGTTTTCTGATATCTTAATTCTACACACATACAGTCATGTCTGCAACTACCCTACCTTCGAGCGAGGCTTCCATTGAGACAAACACCAGAAGCTCTGTTTTTAGTAGCAGTATTTAGCTTTATGCTGTGTCTACATTACGAGGTGCAGTACTGCAAAGAAATGCGTAAGCTAGCTCAGTCCCAGAAGCAGTGAAGCTGTGTCACTGTGGCCTCTGCCCACAGTGGCGGGCGGTATTGGTGTGACACACAGCACAGTGCAGCTCATTTGGGGCTAGCTGGGATATATATCAGCTTTGTGACACATGGGTTAACCTCAGAATTGGCAGCTTGTCTCCTGCGACAGCAGCTAGTAGTGCTAGCTACCTCCCAAGTCACTGCTTTTCTGTTGCCTAAACGTGGAGCTTTAGAGCTATTTTAGGTGACCTAGAATACTTGAGACATCCTCATGGGGATGGCAAATGCATGTCAAGGATGAGCAAGAGCCATGTGCTGTTCTGGAGAGGTAGCTGAATGCCACGTGTGATCCCCAAGGACATCTTGAATGCCCCTTTGAGCACCTGATTTGAACCTACCCAGTCTCTAGCAATTGTCTCCTCAGGGACTTCCTGAGCCGCTCCTGTTTTCATAGATTCCTATTTTAGGCACTATCATAGGATGCTCCTATCATAACCGTTCTTTATTTCTATCATAGAGGCTTCCCTCTACTCCTCTCTTTCTCCCATTGAAAAATCCTGGTCTGTTCTTTGATCAGAACTGCCTTACATGATTGATCAGACTTGCTGTCCTTCAGTGTACCCTACCTACCCTCATTCTTTCTGAGATGCGGAAAGGGAGGGAAACCGCATATGAGTGTACCATAGCTTATAGACAGGGTAATGGCGTTTTCTATTTTATTCTTTTCCTTTCTTAAAACTGTTTAACACTGACTTGCTTTTGGGCTGCTGCTACATTGAACTGACATTTTCACAGATGTATTTAATTCCATCATTGTGTACATTAACAAAAAGTAAAAATATTATTCCCCTTCCTTGCCCACTCACTCTTGCATGTCACTTCAGAGTTGTTTGAAATGACCACTGAAACTCACTACCTGGCCAGAAAGCACACTGACCTTGAGATCTTCTGCAGTCCTGTATAGTGACCTGTTATCTTAATCACCCTGGTGGACATATATTGTTAAAAAATATTTTTTGCTTCACTATTTGTCTTCTTTTCTACCTCATTTATGTATGTGTTGAGCAAAGCAGGCATGAGGACAAATATTTTCTAGACTTCACAGTAAGCATTTAATGCTACCCTTCTTTCTTTTCCTAGTTGTTTATCTATGCGTGGACCTTTCCTCTAATTCCACTTCAGTTTACTTAGTGAAATTAAGCAGAGGGGAGACACAAAGATACTGAATACTACGATGACAATCTTAATATATTGTTTAAGCTTAAAGCTGAGTTTTAAGACTATGAGGACACCAAATTTTAGAATGTGCAGTTAACATTTTTAATGCTAGCAAATTTAGACATGGGTTAAAGAAAAATTGTATTTCATCTGAAGATGAAGAACTACAAATTTGGAAATTGCACTGAAGAAGATGCATAAATTGTATATTGAAAGACTGAACATTTAATACGGTGGAATTTACACCGATGTAGAAAAGGCGTAGAAAAGAGAAAATGTTGTCAGGGAGCTGTTCTTTTAGGAGGAAGAGACAGCATGAGGAGAAAGTCCAAGGCTGCACACTTCAGAAGAGTATAGGACAATTTAATTAAGGAAGTTCAGAAAATATGCCTTCAGTTGAACAAGTGAAGGGCTCAGTTAGTACATGGAATTGTCTCACTTCTAATGTAGAGCGTGCTGGTAATTGTCATCATTGAATCACTGCAAAAAACTCTATTATTATTGAAATACAAATGTATGAAAACACTTCAGAAGAGAGGAATAAATTCCCCTTTCTAATAATAGAGAGATCTTCAAATTTGGGGAACGAAAGGAATTGCAAAAGTGGTCATGAAATAAAAGAGAAGCAGAATGAGATCTGTAGGTGGCTCGTACCTTACAGTGGTGGTCAATCTCTATTTCATCCATGGCCACAGCAGGGAGGCAGAACGACGTCTTTATGACAGGGCTACCACTGAACCTTTCTGCACTAAGCTGCAGAAAATTGCAGGACCTCAATGTCTACAAGTAGCCCACGCTTACCTCACTGATTTTGGTATATTTCAGCTCAGTGCCAACCAAAATTAGCTTCTAAAAACTCTTAAGTTTAGGACCTGATTCCTCCTCCTCAATGAGAGAAGGAAGGGAAAGTCTGTACTCTGTAAGGCTTTCAACTTTTGGCTTTAGGGAGAAGGAACAAAAGTTGTCAAGGGACAAGAATTTGATGAGAAAGAGGAAGTGGTTCTTGGTTAGTGTCTGCAGGGGCAGCGGAGTTCAGATGCTATGGTTCTGCGGTTAGGTGATACCACTTACATCATTGGCAAGTAGATTGACTAGCTGGAATGGAATGAGGTAGAGAGTGTAATCGTGTGGCTCAAGCGGGCTGAAGAAAGGAGCGCTGGGGCTACACGTGTGCATGTTGACTACTATGACCAAAGATTTAGCCTCACGTATTCTTATAAGTATTAAATATATGTGCATATATTAAATATATGTATTATGCATATTATAAATGATTTATGTTACAGAAACGTAGTCTACACATGAGATAGATGTCCTATATATAGTAAAATACAATTAATAGAATAGAATGACAAAGTTTCTCTCTTTTTTTCTCCTTAAAGAAAACACAGATGAACACTTATTTGAATGGGGAGTGAATAAAATCAAGGAGAAAGGGAATGGCAAAGGGAAGTGAGTGAAAATGTATAAGGGCAGCTTCATTTTTCCAGTTTGTCCTGGACTCTGACCCACTGGTGAAGAGAACGGTGCACTGGATTAGTGGAATTCAGTCAGTTCAGGCTGAACTTTGAGTTCAGCTCTTCTACATCTGGGGATGGCCCTAAAAGTGTATTTTCTGTTTGGAGATTCCTAAGCCTTTTAATTGAATGAAGTTTGCAGTTGTGTGCTCTCCCACATTCCACATGGTTTGGTTCTTCATGAAGAAACTACTATGTTAGTGTTTCCTAATCAGCCACTAAGAATTGTTACACAGAGAAATCAGAGGTTTACTGCTTATTACTGTTTCATTAAACATTTTGGGATGGCTTTTTTCACTAGTTCACACAACATTTTTAATTAAAAGCAACATAGTATGGCTCTATCGCATATTAAAATATTATGTCCTTTCAAAACTATTATGCAGTAGCTATCAACACCATCCCTACTTGTTTCTCCTGGATAAATGTACATGACTGGTGGAAGAGCTGCCTGTTTTCTCAAAATAAGACACTGTCCTCTGAATCATCATAATATCACATTGAAGATTGGAGCATAATACAATGTCACATGGAATATAATTTCGGATTTTGATCTCTCTTGTCCTGTTTGGGTTTCCTGTTACGTTCCCTGGCCGCCCCTGGCAGAGCTCACTGCCCTAGCTACCCGTTCCCATGCGGTGCGATAGGCATCGCCAAACGCGTGAAGACTTGTCCTCTGCAGCCATTAGCTCGGGGCGGGAGGGAAGCCATGTTACCCACCCTCACCTGCGCTCCCGCAGGCGGGACCGGACCCCAGCTCCCGCGCTGAGCCCGGGCCGGGGCCCCACGGCTGGAATTCATATTCGCGCCCAAGGCAGGATGACAGGAGGCAGCGCGGCGCTTCCCGGCAGGTCGGGGGGGGGGGGGGGCGACACGCCGCGGGGGTGCGTGGGGGCACCTACCACTGCCCGGCTGCCGGTGCCTGCCTGCCTCCCGGTGAGGTACCACCGTCCCCCCAGCTCCGCAACCAGGCGGAGGGGCGAGAAGGCAAACCTGACAAAGGCAAACGTGACCCACCTTCTCCAGGGTCCAGTCTGCTCCGGTGTCCCTCCCGTGCACCAGGTGGAGGCAGGCGGACAGGCACAGAGCCCCAAGCAGGCGGGAGGCGGCCGCCGGCCCCTTGCCCCCGCCCGCCCCTGCCATCCCGCCGCTCTCCCCGCCGGCCCCCTGCCCTCCGCCTTCCCGAGGCCTGGGACGGGGGATAAAGGGGAGAGCCGGGGTCGGCGGAGAAGGGGCAGCGCTGGAGGGAAGGAAGGAGGGATGGAGGCTGCCGCAGAAGCGGCTCTGCCGGCCTCTCCCAGCTCGTCCCCCCTCCGACCCGAGCCCGGTCCCTGGCGCCCGCCAGCCGTGCCCGGAGGGCTCCTTGCGGGCCCGCCGCCCCCCCGCCCCGCTCCTCCTCCTCTCCCTCCTCCTCGTCTCCCTCCTCCTCCTCCTCCTCCTCCTCCCCCCCTCCGGGACCGTGGCGTGGCGAGGGGAGGCTCCCCAGGGCGCGTGATTTCCACCGTGAGCAAAGCCGCAGCCTGCGGTTTCCCCTGAAAGCTCGGTGTGTGTTTCTGGGGTCGCCTTTGGAACGGCTGGCGGCGGGGGGTGCCCCCGGGCGGCCTCACCGGCGCCCCTCACCGACCACCGGTCCCAAATGGGGGTTAAATGGGGGTTCGTGAAGGACCTCGACAGGCAACGGCCGGCAGAATTCAGAGTGCTTTAATTTATTATGTTACAAGCCCTTGCAATCTTCCTTAGGTTTAAAACGACAGTACTGGCTAAAATGACAATCCTGTCTTCAGGCATTTTAAATTCTGTAACTATGCTATTAACCACCAATGAAACAAAATTTATGGTGAGGTGATGTTTTGCAGTAGACCAATTTAAACGATCAAACCAAAGATAAAAGCTTCTGAGCACACAAGCCCTTTTTAAGTCATCTGACATCACCATCCTTGCTCTGTGGGGTCATAGAAAACACCTGACTGTTCTGCATCACACACATTCCATTTAAAGTCTCCGATTTTTCACATAATCCTTAAAGTTCAGGTTTCATGTGAAAACAAATTGGAAGAAAAAAAATGAAGAATGAAAGAAAGAAAGGAGGGAGGGAGCAGGAGTAATCATCTTGCTGCACTTCAGCCTTATACTGGAAAGCCGCGTCCTGGAAACTGCAGCGTTGTGAGTATTCAAAGTGTCTGCGAGGGTAATATTAAGATAAATGGAGTGATTTGTTCATTTGTAGGTTCTTGACCCAGGTTCCACAGATTTCCTAGAAAAGCTAGTGAATCTGCTGCCCAGCACACAGATGGGATCTCTGGTGGCAATAGCTTTACTGCAGATTCAGCATCCTTCTCGCTGATATCTGCTAGATAGATATATATTTATATAAAAACATCTGTAGATATAATATAGATATAGATATAGCTAGATAGCATGTGCCAGTGTCAAAATTTTTTTTATATGGGGAAATAAGGAGTTAATTTAAATCAATGTCATTTTCTTTTCCTCACAAAAGTCCACCCGTTGTTTTGTTAGGAAATTGTTCCAAATGCAAAGCCAAGTCACTAGTGAATAGGGAGAAATGGGCAATCGCTTGATTACCAAGAAAAATCAGTGTGGTTTGCAGATTCTTAGACAAAAGCCCTGGCATGTGAGCAGAGATCAAGTCACAGGAAATTAGTCTAAATCCAGTTACCAAGATGACAGTGATCCCAACAGCACTACGCAACAGAACAAAAGTCTGTTGCCCCTCCATCAGATTTCCTGTGGTTGACTATATAATCCAGATGCTGGACAAAATTTCTGGCTGATGTGCCAGGGTTCTCGTACAATTTAGCAGGAAAAAAAAATACAATAGCTACAGGAGAAATTTGCCAAGAATATAAGCTTGATTCAGGACTAGCTAACACTGTTTTCCCCTAAGGGATTGTGGTCCCACCGAGGGCTACAATTCTTTGATAGATTATGAATTTGGCAAGTGTAAAGTCAGCTTAAGACAGTGTTGATCTCGCCTACATGGGAAACAGATAAAAATGTAAGTGCCGGACCAGATGCATAGAGAGATCAAACAGGATTTTTTAAGGGTGTTACTTTCAAAATTTGGAGGGGGGTCCTTTCTCCCCTCCCCCTCATAATCACCCCAGAAAGTTCCTTGTCTAACTATATAAAGAAGACTGAGAAGAGCAAAACAATTAATATATTGAAATGTAACAGAAATCAGAGCAGTTCACAGCTGAAAAGAGAATTATGTAACTATCTTTAAAAAAATACAAAAAGTTAAAAAAATTAATCAAAGATGATGAACATTTTGTTTTTTCCAGGGATTTGTAAAGTAAAAACATGTTGCTTAGTCCTACTCCACACTACCAAATTGAAAAGATGTCAACAAATTGCTCAATGGCCAGCTGTTCTATTTTATACATTTTTAAATAGTTGGTTTATTACACTGCAAATTCAAATAGATGTAACCATATATTGTGTAGAGAAAAAAAAGGTAGATTATTTGAAAAAAAGCATACATTATCTCTGAAAATATAATCTGTACATTGTTCCTTTCCTGTAGCCCAGTTGATGTGACAGTGCCACCTGCTGAAGTCCCGAAGGATGGATGTTGGAGGCAGCACTGTCAAAAGCCTTGCCTTGTGCTGGCACTACAGCATCAAGCATTTCAGCCCAAACTGCCTCTTGGAAGCTTGGTTGCCTGCTCTGTCATTACCTTGGTTATTAACTCTGGAGGAATGCACTGTCGAATGCTCTGGACTTCACGCATGCCTGTTCTCTCAAGAAGGGGAGCTCCTGCACCTTCCACGGTTTCAAATACAGTTTTGACATTCAGCTCTTTCAGCTGGCAGGCCTGTGGCAGGGAGGGGAGATTAAGTGTGGTTTCTTGTGTTTTGAATCCACCTAATAAAAAATTCAGGCAATTTTGTGCCTGACCTATGGCTGATTTACCAGCAGTGGTAAGCCAGCAGTTAGAACGTACAATCTGAGATTTCCAATGTTTGGCTGCTGTGCATTCAGAAATCCGTAGGCAGCACTTACAGCCCAGAGGGAGAGGGTGGCTGGGCCGACGGTCACAAAGCAGCACATGGGCCTGCAGGTGCCCAGTGCTCACATGTGTTCTGTGGGCTTGAGCTGCTATTCGTCCCAGTCAACTCATCTACCACTGATCTCTGTGGGGTTTGGAACTAAGCCTTTATCAGGCCATGGAACTACCACGCTTGGTGATTCAGGTTTAAGAGATTCTTTTTCCATGGGCTGATGTATTCACAGACAAAGTTTTAATAAGGAAAATCAGCAGGTTAGCCCTAAACACTTATTTAGGGAAATAACTTTATTTCAGAGTCAGCACAGTAGGATTATCTGATGTGAGTGAGGCCACTCACCCGGCAGGTGTGAGGATTTGTGAGGTTGTTCTTTAAACTAATGGGTGTTAAGTGAATTCCAAAAGGTCAATTACATATAATTAATAATACAAATATATATTTTGTTTTCAGTGGATTTATACCAAGGTAAATTTTGATTCCATTTTTTTTAAGCCTATGCTAAAGTTTTCACTCTTTTGTTGGAGGTAGATTTTAGGACAAAGTTCAGCTAAGGGCTCAAACCGAGACGATGAGGTAATTCAGAGACAAATCCACATTTCAGGATTTTATCCAAACCAAACCTGACTCCTAACTCTTTCTTGTTTCTCTTGGGGTGGGGTGGGGGGTGGGGGGTGGGGGGGAAGAAAGGAGGCCGTGACCTGAAAGGGAAAAAAAAAAAAAGGCATTTTGACATTTTGTCCATAGAGATATTAGTTTCTCTTTTTGCAAGCATTTCTTGCAGATCTTCCAAATCCTGAATAGGGGCATTTGCTATGCAAGATCAGTGTCAAAAGCAGTGAAAAGTAATTGTGGCAGCACATGCTTATGGATTGTGTCTGAATTTCTCAGACAAATGCACCACTCAAGTCTCCCAGGACATTTTCTTCTTTGTAAGCCAGTTAGATGGTATGAAAATATTCCAATCATTAAATTGGTGAACAGAAATGAATATATTATGTTTTCATTTTCAGGTACAAAATATCCAAATGTTATTTGCATGAATTTCAAACTGGAAAACCTCAACGTATTTTTAGAGTTATAAAGCAGTTGTTCCAAATGCAGTTTGTCTATATAGACCTAGTGGTCCATATAGAATGAAAAAGAGGGTTAAAAAAAACAACTGATAAATACAATAAAAGTTACCTGGTATCTTGTAGCTGTAAAAGAGAGCAGTTGGTAAAGTGCAGCTGGCTTCAGTAGGGAAAGCTCTGAGCTGTGAAAAGAAGCCAACCATCTGAGGGAATGATGTGGGCTTAGAAACAAGATGAAGAACTTTGATGAAATCCACAGGAAATCACTAAATGTGGCAGTCACAAAAGCAACAAACCAGAATGCTTGCCCTGCCAGTTGGTGCAGAGAGGGCTAATGCTGTCATAATGCTGCACTATATAGTCACACGTCAGTTGTGCATATGCACAGATGCATGTGCTGCTCTGTACATAGATGCTGAAATGCAGAGCTGCTTTCAGATATGTTTTATTCAGAGGTTTTTACAAACGGAACAGTTTTTGGATGCTTCAGGAGCATCTTTTTAGTAGAAAGTACTGCCGCACAAATGCTTATAGCGGTTTTTTTTTTGTTTTGGCTGATGCTTTCCAGTGTTCTGTAATAAATTGATTTTAACTGATCCATTTGCTGTTCTAATTTTTGAAAAAGCAGCTATTACGGCTTAGGGCAGCAAATTAAATAGCACCAACCCTATTGGATGGTATAAAGCTGAGCCTCTTTACAAAGAAGTATAATCGTTGCCCAGTGACTGTGGTAATACCTAATATCCATCTGGTATTGTCCATAAACAGCTATTTTTAGGGCTGTTCCTCAGAATGTGAGAAGCTCAATGCACTTCAAATGCTCTGGAGTATGACTCCCTGCTGTGCTAAACATCAAAAATCATGTTTACGGAGGCAAGCTCCATGTTTACAGTGGTGGCGTGTGGGAGTCCCACTTTAGAGGAAAAAGGAAACGAAGATTGCTTAGTTATCTGGTGCAGAGCTTTGGCAAGAACATCCTCTATTCATGGAATAGCCTTCATTAAAAAGTCCCAGGGTGTTTTTTAGCATTCAAAACCAGTAAAAAGCAGAATCAACCATTTAACTGCTACAGTTTAGTTTAAAGTAGTTCCAGATTTCGACGAGAAGCTGCAGGCTAATTATTTATCAAAAAAAGCAACTCCAGTCAGAACACAGACCTAGTTATACTCTGTATCAGCTGCACTGTGTAAAGGTTTAATGCAAAATAGGGTGAAGTAAGCGGAAAGACTCCACTCAGCTTCAGTGGGTTCTAGGCCAGGCCTCAGGAGCGCAAGATGAAGGAAATGAGAAACGTACGTTACAAACAGCACTATAAATGACAAAGCACTAATCTGCTTCTCCATCTGTGTCTTGCTGAGATGAGAATTAGAGGCCTTTGAATTTCCGTTGACAGTTTGCCTTGTCCAAGTGTTTTCAGTCTAGTATATAATTTAAACTTCAGTAACTTCTTATGGTAGTGGGTATTATTTTAAGACTCGTACACAGAAATCAAATCCAAGTTCAAGAAGGAAGATTATGGGTTGTCTTTTAACAGGGAGCCTTTTGGCTGGAGCGTCGTTCAAAATGCAGTTTTGCCTCACGACCGGTTTTATTTAGTACTTTTGCTAAATGTGGGTTTGCTAAATATCTTGCATGCAGAGATTTGCTGATGATGCAAGAGTAGCATCATTAACGCAGAGCAGGAAGTCAGGATTCGGGTGAACCAGAGTATTAGAAGCTGGGGGGGGTGGGTGGAAGGCCTGAAGCATGGCAGCAGAAAGAGACAGCAGTGTCCAAAAAGGCCTGGAGAACCCCTGGGCTGAGCTACAAGCTCATCAGCGGGGGCCACTGAGAGGAGGGCAGGGACCAGCAGACCCGCTGTTCACTGAAAAGCCCTTTCGAGCTACCAGGTCAGAGCGGCCACAAAAAAAGACCAACGTGATCCTGTGACACACTAGGTCAAGTATTTCCTGTGCAGAGATGAAGGGCCTCGTCGGAGGCCCTGGGGAGATCTTTGTGGGGCTGCGCTGAGCCGCCCACGCCCCGGAAAGGTGAACTGAAAGTAGCGCAGATGGAGAGGAGAGCTGCGGCGGCCCCGGGAGCGGGAAGGCGCCGGCCGCTCCCTGAGGTACGGCGGGGGAGGGCGGGGGAGCTGCCGAAACGCGAGGCCGGCGCTGGCACAGCAACGACAGGGTGCGAGCTGGCGCCGGCCCAAGCTTTGGCACGACTCGTCGGAGGGGGCTGGATTGGTGAGGCGAGGGCGGCAGCGGGGCGATGCAGCTGCAAGATGGAGCGCGGGCAATCGCCGCGGGCGCCGCCCCGCCGCGCCCCGCCGCCCCGTTAGCGGTTCGGGACAGCAACCGCCACAGGCAAGAAAACTAACGGAAACTCTTCGGGGCAGGCTTGCGCATGCGTCGCCCCGCCGGCCGAGCCCCGCTGGCGCGGGGCACGCCGGGGCCTGTGGTTCCGCTCTTGGCGACGCCCCGGGCCGGAGCTGGGCGGCGGGACTACAGCTCCCGGCAGCCCCCGTCCCGCAGCCCGTCCCGGGCGGCTCCGGTGCGTGCGGGGAGCCGCGGGGCTGCGATGCGCGCGAGGCAGCCGCGGCCCGGGGCAGCCGGTGTCTGGCGGGGCCGCAGGTGAGGGCGGGGTGGGGGGACGGGGGACCGCCGCCGTTAGGGCCGGGAGCTGAGGGGGGGAGGGGGCCGGGCCCGCCGCACCGGGGAAGGGCGGGGGCGGACTCGGAAAGTTCCTGCCGCGGTGGGAGCGGCGACGCCGCCGCCCCCGGCAAAGGGCTCTGCCCCGAGGGGGGGAAGCTATGAAGGGGGGCCCCCGCCGCCCCCTGCGGGGGAAGTGCGGTCGCGGCGGCGGCAGCTCCGCCCTGGCGCGAGGGTGCCTCGGGGTGGGGGTGAGGGGCCGAGGCCACATCATCTCCGGAGAGCGGCGCCGCGGGGGGCTGTGCCGGCGGGGGCGGGTCGCCCGGCGGGGATTTAAACCCGGGAGGGGACGGGTCGGGAGGGGCGGCTGCCAGCGCCAGCCCGGACGGGGCTGCGTGACCCACGGCCAGTAGGACGCCTCCCGCCGCCCTGACGGCGGCTCCTCCACCGGTCCTGCCCCGCCCCGGCCCGTGGCGGCGGGGAGGCCGCCCTGCCCCAGCCCTGGCACCTGCGGGTGGCCCCGGGGTCCCGGCTGCTGCGAAGCGGGGGCTCCGGTCCTTCCCGGCGGGAAGCGTGAAAGCGACCAGCTCCCGCGGGGGTAAGAGGAGCCGCCGGGAGCCGGGCTCGAAGCCCGTGTCGTGCCTAGCGGGGGGAAAGGAGGGTGGATTAAGTGCCAGATGTTGGAGAAGCCGCCTGAGAGCTGCTTGGTTTGGGAGCAGCCCCAAAAGGAAGGGGAGGGTCAGCGCTTCTGCGGCGACAGCGGGCTGGAAAGTAGGCTGCGAGCTGTGCAGCGGGGAGAGATGGGCTCCCTTCACAGCCCTCGTGCCTCCCTGCTTTTCGGGGTCCGGGGCTTTTATTATATATATATGTATATCTGTGTCTCAATCTGGAATCGTAGGATTGAACATAAATTCCAATATGCACTTATTTGTTGTTCAGAGTCACTTTATCCTGACTACAAAGTGAGCAGTTTCTGTGGTTCTCCTTCCTTAGAAAGGCCCATTTTTTCTTACAAGTAGCAAAAAATAAACTTTGTTAAAGACTTATATGCAACTATACTTGGTATGAAAGAGCTTTGTAAATGCAAATGCAGCATGCTTTTGGTAAATATAATTAACATTCTAATTTGGCACCTGGAGGTGAGCTTTTGCAGCTGTTTTCACTGTCTAAATTAAACTCACGTAGTAGACCCGTTAATTCTTTCACTTTGTCTGCGTTTTCCATTTTCTGTTATGTTGGTTAGGTGTTACTGGTTTTTAGTTCAGATCCACCCCTAAGGTTTGGTATTTGCTGTCTCCGGTATCTGTGAGAAGTGAGGGAGAGAGAAGCAACGTGTAGAAAACAAAAACAAGTCATCTTCAAGCACAGTTGAAGGCACTGAGAAGCTGCTTTCTTGAGAAAGGTGTTTAATGTTACCATTGCTGCCCTTATTCTTCCTATTTATCACCTTCATCTGTATCATGTTTAGTGTGTTCTTTAAGGTGGAACTTGGCTTTTCAGGTGTCACTGGTAAATATTCAGCAGCTCTTTGAGTATTTGAAGGAAACAGTTTGTAGATACCTGTGATGAAAATCCAGAAGTTATTGATTTGTTCTTCCTTCTGGAGCCCCTTTTAGGAATTTTTATTGGGGAAGCAAGAGCTTATTTTTCTCCCAGTACTGCAATTCATGTTCCTCTCTTTCCTTATCTACTTTTTAGAACGCAATGGCAGTGGGGTTTTGAGTTATTACACTGGTAAATGCCAGGAGTGCGTAATCTGTTAAATGGACTGTTTTACCAGTTATCAGCCTTATTTCTAGTCAGGATGGTTTATGTTGTGTGTGATAAACTGTGGCATTTCCTTTCTAAAATTTTGTTTCATTTAATCTTAGTCATAGTCTTTCTGAGGTATTGTTTGTTTGTAAGGAAGGGAAGAAATAGTGAGCTTATTGATTTTGGTGTCCTGTATGGATCTATGCTCCTTTGAAAACTGTTAGTGATACGCAGTATCTATGTACTTGAACCACTTCTGCATTCACAGCTAACTTTTTCTGTGGCAGAATTTGCATGGAGAATCTAAAAATGATTCTTATCGAGCATTTCAGTTGCTCAAACTTGAAAATATGCTTGAATTATTGAACCAGGTAGTACAATATCTTTTAACAAGTATTTTGAGCCTGTGCTGATAAAAGGATTTATTTTACAGTGTTGTAGCAGACTTGCTTTTTTAATCAGCCATCTCAGCATTAATTTATTTTTTTTTTCCAAAGGAACTGTTGCTCAATTGTATGCTATGCACATCTTCCTACACTTAGAGTTTGTGCAAGATGTTCTTCAGTTGTCTTGAATAAAAGTATTAAAATGGTATCCTGAGCACATGCTACATAGAAGTTTTTTTGAGTTTTGACATTATGGGGTTTTTTGACATTTCAATGCATTTAACAAATTTCCTTCCCTACCCACCAGCTTCTCAGTATGCAGCTACAGAGCAGAGCTGTGGGCTACTACTCCCCCCCCCCCTTTTTTTTTCTCTTAACTGTTAAGTGCTCTGCCCCGCTACATTACCATTAATTAAAAGATGTGGTAGCATATTGGGCACTGTTAGGGCTGATTTGTCTTGTGTATTATACAGTGGGAAAACAGTTAAGTTCAACTTATAAGTACAAAATGTTACTAACATAACATATTTGAGTACAAGGAATTGGTGATCCTGCTGCTTCACAGTAGAGTGGTTATGACATTGCTTTGCAATTTTATGCATTTCATGTGAAATAACAACTTTATCTTTTCCCCTACAGGCAGAGTACAAAGCTTCAAAATGCTGGAGATTATCTGGGTGAAGCTAGAGATTGCATTTAATGTGATTGTGTCTTCAGACATTCTGCTCCTGCATTTCATGAGCTAAAATGTTTTATAAAAATGAAATCGGATACCTTCACTGATCTTCAAGTTAACTGTGTCCTGTGAATTCAGAGATGACTTTCTGAAGGAGGAATAGATTCATCACATGTGTGGACTTCTGTTGTTGCTCAAGGATACACTTTTTTCTTCATTCTAAAAGGCTATCTACATGAGTCTGCATTTAAGACATGATCTATGGAATTAGGTGAACGAGGATACTCTTTTAATGAGTTACCAACACTTATTTCCATCTGTGTTTCCAGCTTTTTTTTAATACAGAAGAATGAAGGACAAGTATAAAACAGCAGAGCTGATGTATTTCTGTGAGGCATTTGTGTAAGCCTCTGTTGTTTGGATGTGGTGCTAAAGGACAGGCAATCTGCTTTTGATCAGCTGATTGTAACTGTGGAAAGACAACCTTTAATTTAAAGTAACTTAGAGCTGAAATTATTTCACTCTTTGACTTGCACAGAATGAAAGGGAAAATTAAGTTTTACTGGTCAGGGGTGTTTTACTGAAGTAAGAAAGGGAAAGTTAATTAATTATCCTTGTTTTCATTTCAAACCAAGAACTGACAACATATTTTTCTTAGAATTTGACTACTAGGGAGATCTCGACAGAGTAAAGCAAGTCAGATGTCAGCAAACAACTCTTCTCCCCCATCCTTACAGAAGTTTTCCCCACCTACGTGTCATGCTGCTGCACCACAAACCCCAACTTTGTCTTCAAGTCCCCAGTCGGGGCTCTCCAGTCGACTCTCCAATGGCAGTTTCAGCACCCAGAGCCTCACCAACTCCCGGGGCTCTATGCATGGGGTCTCCTTCCTTCTGCAGATTGGTCTCACTCGAGAGACTGTCACCATTGAAGCTCAGGACCTGTCCCTCTCTGCTGTTAAAGACCTTGTGTGCTCTATAGTTTACCAGAAGGTATGGTATAGCACTACCACGTCCTGCTGACAGCAACACTTGTATTGTAACAGACTGCTAGTAATAACAGTGTGTGACTGAAATATGCTGAGAAATTTGGTACAGTGACAAAGATCCATATTAGATGTTTGCAGTTATGCACAAAGGAACTATCCCAAGATAAAAGCCTTTAATTTAAAAGGAGTAAACCCTCCTGTTACTTTTTGCTTGTGAAATCTAGTAAAGGAAGATGTAGTAGTAAATTTTCTGCAATAATTTGTTTTCACATTATGGAGAATATGGTTTTCCCTTTCAGCAATTGTCAGTAATATCTTAGGTTTTTACCAGTTTATGCTTACTACAGTTAAGGAGTATTCTTGGAACAACAGCGTAGCCAGCTGTAACGAAAGTACCAGTTGAGGCTACAGAAATGCGCTGCAGGCCTGCAGACTTGCATGATACTCACTCTTTTTTTTTTTTTGTCTCTAGCTAATAATTAAAAAACCCACCAAACAGCTAAGGCTGTTCTAGTATTGTTATTCCGTATAAGGAATCCAAGCCTTACTCTTTTACGAGAGGACTATTATCAGCATAATTTCTATTAAGAGAGGGTTGACCAAGAAATAAAAAAAATTTAGCATACTTTTCAAATGTGTCTTGGTTAAGCTGTTGCAGGTTCTGACTCTCTAGGAAGGAAATAACATTGATCTTGCTGGTTTTGCATCCAAGTTTTATCTTTCATAGAATCAGAGGTTCTTTCGTAGAATCAGAGGTTCTGTGAAAGATAAAACCTGGATGCAAAACTAGCAACATCCTATTCCTTTATTTAGGTTATTGGGTAGCTTAGTAGGTTCTAACCTATCTGAAAAGTACTTAACTTTGTTTCATAAAATAATTAAGAAATTATTCTGCCAGTGGTGAGTGAGAGGGAGGGAGTTGAAGGTGTAGATTATTTTGTAGGGAATTGTTTTCTCCATGTCTTTCATTGTTGCAATTGATATTTATGGTTGTTTTGGTTTTATTAGATGATTCTTTTTCACTTAATGGCTTGAAAGAATGTAAATGCAAACATTTGCTTGCGTATCTTTCCCCCCCCATCTCACAACTTACTGCATCTTCTATATTTTTACAAACTAGCTGGCAAGCAAGCTGATCTCATAGTAACTTTATGAGCTACCAAAATGTAGTTCAGCATGTTAGTTCCTTTCTGAAGAGACAAGTTATTTGGGTCAACCTTTTTTTTTCCAACATGCATGTTAGGTGCACTTTTTCGCAGCCATTTTAGGGGCTGCTTTTTCTTTCTGTATCAACTCCTTCTCTTTGCATCTGCATATTTCCTGTCTTCTGTCTTAAAGATGAAAACACATGCATTCACACTTTTTCCTTTCTGTTCTTTTGACAGGCTCAGCTAAAAGTTTAGATCAAGTTCTTGTTATAGCTCAAGGAGCTTCTTGTATGCTGAGCCTAATCTACTGCAAAACTGATGAGGATTTCACGATCAGTTTTCTTCTTGTGTCTGGCTTTGATTCAGTTTATGCTCTCCTGCAGCTGATGCTACCAGTAAATGACTGCTCAATGAGAGCATGTTTGCAGGCAGCAAACTGATCAGGAAACAACCTTAGGCACTGTGAATTCGTCCTTCATAAGTAGTTTTGCAGCCAGTGCACAAGTGGCAATATCCTCCCTCCCCCCTCTGTTTGACAGCAATACGTCCTGCCTTGACTTTTTTTCCTCTTAGATCTGGTGACTGGTGCAACCATATTAAATATTCTAGTATTAATGTATAGATAATTTTGTATTTATGCAAAAGTTGTGAACTGTGTCTTCTGTGTACTGTCATGCATATGGTTGCCTGTTTTTTCCAGCTGAAAGCTTTGAAGCTACCACATATGCTGTTGAGATTTAACAGTGTTAAAGCTTCCCTTTCCTCTGGTATTCCACAGCCTGCTTAAACTGTCTTTTCTTGATTGGTTCCTGGCTCTCAACTTCAGGTTACTGTGTAGTTTGTTCTTGTGATAGTTCTGTAGATAGCAGTACCTATTTACTATTGCACTTCTTTAATTTAAAAGGAGAAATACCTTTTACTTGGAATAATTTATAGCTTTCCTTCTTATTTGAGTATTATCTTTACTAGAATTAAATGGAAGTTTCCTTACTTATTTTTAATAGTGCTTTTAAATCACATTTCAGACTCGTATTTCTCTGTGTATTTGGAACAAAAAAAAGTTTCAGGTGTCCTTCCTTAGTTGCTTGGGAGCTTGAACTGCCTGCCTAACTCTGAGGCTGCAAATACAGTATCAAAGATGTTGATTAGGACTTAACAGCAAATCTCTGAGGAAGCTGGCTTTTAATCTCTGTAAAAATAATTATGGCATCCTCAGAAGTCTTCAGAAAAATAACTTTACGCATTGCCTTTATTGCTTTTAGGGGAAATTAATCAACTGTGGAGGAAACAGTCCTGCAAAAGCCTGTGTTGGAGAGCAGTTTAGCTAGGAAATAAGTACTGGGTTTACCTAATGCATTTTCATAGTGTTCTGTGTTGCCAGTCTTGCAGTATTGTTGATGGTCAGCTGTGCTTCCTGCTTCAGACACTGCTGTTCTGTGTAGCGTGTTTAGGTTTTGCAGAAGGGTAATCAAAAGTAGCATCAGTAGAACTGAAACCGAAGAGGCATGTGTCTGCAAGGAGAGTGAGATGAGTAATGCAAATATTTGATGTGTCTTTTAGCTCTGTTAAAAATGTTCTAAACAGGAGAGGAGCAAAAACTTTTTTCAAGTGTAGTTAAATTCAGGGAGCACTGTGTTAGGAGTGTTGTGTATTGGAATGCTTAGTAGAAATCTCAGAAAAAAAACAACTTTAGACTTTATGGGGATGCTTCAAAAGTTTCTTGGTTATAGTCTCAATCTAACTTTAATATACAGCAATCTCAATAAGGAATAAACAGAAAAGAATCAGACATACAGTTCTCAGGGGGAGGCTGAAGAGGAACCAAAGCATGAACAGATGTGACTGCTAGAATAGAGAGCATGTGTTTAGAAGCAGAAAAAATGTGTAGCATAAGTTGCAGGTGGACAGTGTGTGTCCTTGCACAATGATCAGATATTACAGAGGCAAGTTCTTAATCCTGTTTTGTGTTTAAATACTGTTTCTTCATTCCTCACATGAGCGGACATGAAGTAGAACGTAGGGCTTACTAGCTTAAAACTAGGAACTCACTAGATGCTCCACTGCCTGCAAACTGAAAATTATATAGGACAGCATGCTATAAATGTTTTATTCTACCTTATTTATTTTCTTCTTGTTAAACTAATAGCTATAAATGAAAAACATTTGATTGTTCTGTGCCATCACTTGTGCAGTATCAGTACCTGCAAGATTTATCATAACTTTTTTCTTAAGCTTATGAATCTTTACTTTCA
Organism: Phalacrocorax aristotelis; assembly: GCF_949628215.1. NCBI lineage: Eukaryota > Metazoa > Chordata > Aves > Suliformes > Phalacrocoracidae > Phalacrocorax > Phalacrocorax aristotelis. The sequence continues at coordinate 119,221,441 of NC_134278.1, read as the reverse complement.
TAATTCTGAAACTTCCCTTACCTACTTTTTTCACCTACAAACCTCCATCCTTTTAATTTTCAATCATACTCAATATTGCCCTTCTTTACATACTTTTTCTCCAACGGCTTTGCTACATTTTGCACTGAAATAGGCCAATTGCCCTCCTACCTTAGGATGTTTGCTTGAAATTCTTGTGGTCCTTTCTAACTGTTGCCTTCTCTTTGACTTGAGTACTGATACACTGTTTACATGTACAATCTGTTTCTTAATCTACCAGACTAGTTTTTCTTTTTCTACTTCACTAAACCCATCCAAACTGTCACCACTTAGCAAAGTCAAAGGGGTGTTTCTTACATCTTATGGAATAATAAACCTCCCTCAGATTTTTATTCTGTGTTTTCATAACAAAGTGCTCTCACATGTCTTAAATTTGAAAAAGAAAGGCACCAAACCCAACTACTTTCTCAATCCTTTCCTCTTCTTTCTCTGCCCTTATATATTTCTAGTGTTTCATTCCTGTTTGCTGCACTTGTTTCCTGTCTATTTTTTTCTTATCGAACTTGATCCAGCCTCATATTTTTTGATCTATCTTGTGTCATATTAGTTTACCTCCAAAAGTAATTTTTCCTTCCATGGCCTGCCTGTTTCAGGTTTGCTCTTAAACCTTCTTCACCAACAGTGTTCACAATTCTGCTATTGCTGAACTCTTCCATATGTAGTACGCTGTTTTTTCATTTCTTTCTTCAAAGTAGTCTCAAAATTGTCTTGCTTTTGTATAGGATTGAAACCTTTATCTAGCACCTGTTGCTTTCATCTTGATTCCTGTAACTCTTGTGTGTTTGGTGTCTTTGCTTTTGCTAACAATAATATTTTTGTTGGCTTAATTTTTCTTCATCCTAACATGTCACTCTCCTTCAACTGCATGTGTAATTGTCTGTCTCAACAGCAAATTCATGACTGTGTGTTATCTCATTTCTACTTGATTACTGTCTGTCTTTGAAAAAATAACCCAAAAATAAGATGAGAGAACAAAGAAGCACAATGTTGAATTTTTTTGGTCATCTTTCTCTCTATAGGCAGAGTTGTCAAGGAGTCATTGTTTTCCTTAAATGTTGTCTCCTCTCCCAACAGTACTTATGCTTTCTTACTAGTGTAAATTCCCTGATTGTTTCCTGCCACGTAATGCTGTTTTGACTTGCCTGAGTTCAGGCCTTAGCCAGTCAATAGCCACTTATACCGGTATTTAACATGTACAGACTTGTATTTATTTCTTCAAGACTCTGAACTGTGTAAGGTGTTGAGAATACAATCACTGGAAGTATAGCTGTGTTTAAAAGGATTTAAACTTTTCACATTACACCTGCTTGTGAGTCTTTCCAATGTTTCTGTAGTTTCATACTTTCATTGTTTTATTAATGTTGTAGTCCTGGCATGTTGTATTCCCTGGTCAATAATTTGAATAATCTGAATTGAATGTGATCCTATCACTATGTATGCACTTTTCTGATAGTTCTGCCTATTATTTTAATTAGACTAGGTGGGATTTCATTTTTGATAATTGGAATATGACTGAAGTCCTTGGATTGTTTGGAAAACTAGCCAGTTTTCTTTGAAGATGAAGTAGACTGGGGGGCAGTGGTGGGAGGGAGATGAGATGGGTTCAAATATTTTTCTTTGATAATCAGGGGAAAAAAGCCTGACATGAACACCCAAACGTATCTGTAGAATTTTCTAACCAGGTGACAATTAACTGTATACCTGAAGAACTTGAGTTTTAATGGGACTGAATTAAAATAGTTTGGATGGCTAGCTCTTCAGTTAGGGCTGCTGAAGGGGAAGAAAGTGTTTGTTTAAAAATACTTTAAATTATCATGTTGTGAAAAGACCAAAACATGGAATGAATATGAGCTGTCTTCCAAAGGTTTGGACACTGTCATGGTTATGGGAAACTATCTAACCAAATTGTGACAGAGGTGTCAACGTGAAGCTTAATATGATTTCTCAAGTGTTAACATGTTTTACTAATAAAATATTGAGAAGTAAAAGAATTACATTACAATCCGTCCATATTATAAATGGTCTCTGCAACTCTTGCAGTAACAACTTAATTTGGTCTAATGAATAGGTAACAGTACTGCAACCATCCTTCTGGGTTTTTCTCCAGGTGAAGCTGTTAATAGTTCATGGTGCTTATTTTTGAATGGCTCTAAAATGAACGCAAATCATGTTTTGTATTCATTAGCTGTGCTCAGATCTTCCCCCCCCTTGTTGGTCTGCCTTCTTGACTTGTCATCTGCCATCTTCGTACGAGCTAAATAAGGCAGCAGAGTAATAGAGAGTTGAGGCATGAGAAGCAAACATGCCTGTGAGATGATGGGAGCTGGGGAGTACTGGATGCACAGAGCTGGTGTGTGCAGGGCAGATTAGCATTTCCAGCATGGTAACAGGTTTGTATGCTGGAAAACCTAGCCAAGCAGTAGTCCAAGTATGTCTGTACTGAGGCATCTGGTGAGGGAAAGATCTCATGCTACATGTTTGAAGCTAATTGACTGTGTGATAATGTGATTTGGCACATGATTTGAAAGAGTGGGAGTGAATAGCTGGGTAGGGATGCACGATAAGATTGGAGTGATTTCAGTGAACAAAGAGACTTTCCAAGGTAATGGGTGTTTTGCACCATTAGACTTTGGAATTAGCTTTCAGTGGTTTGAAGCATTTGTTTTGAGTTATGATGGGTCATGAGATATTGGACCTTGAAACAATATCCGCCTACACATTTCCCTAGTGTGAATTTTTGGCGACTGGTCCAGAACTTTGTAAAGTCAGTCCTGGAACTTGGAGTAGAGGGATTTTTCAGTTATTGCCAAGACAGAAAGAAGCCTCAGTTGTGTTTCATTCCAGCAGTACTGGCTGCTGTATATTGAGTTCTGGGTAAAAAGAATGGTGTAATGCACTATCTATTAAACCTAGATGTACTGTAATACTTACAGTATAAGTGTTCTAGATAACACCAATTGTTTTTCTCAGTGTAGCTGCAGTAATGCACTAGTAGTGTTATTCATCCTAGTACCACCCAAGTACAAAGGATTGCATACATTCTTTACGTAAGTTGATGATATTGGTGTACCAGAGATTAATTTTGGCACAGTCTGTCACACACGTAGACTTCCTGCAAGTGATTTCCTGTAGTTAGATGCTCTTTTGGAGCTGTTAACACTGAGAACAGTCTCCTCCTTGCTTTTAGGAAACATAGTAATACTGGGATTAGCAGTTCATATGTTCTGAGTCACCATGCAGATACTTCTGGCTTTTATGTGGGGAAAGTAATAGCTGTATAATCCTGTAAGATAAAACAGGCTTTAAAAAGCTCTGCTTTGAGTTTTGTTTTCAAGTTTACATTAGAAGCTCTTAACACTTCAAAGGAACTGGACAGTGTTCTTACTTAACAGCTTCATGTAACTGAGCATAAGGAAAGCTATGAAAGCTGTACTTCGCTGCAGTACAAGAGAAAAATCTGGTAGCGTACAACTTGAGCATATTTTAAGCTTTGCGTAAAAATTATGTTAAAAGATACCACTTGAAATAAAAACCTTGTTAATCGATGAGGTTATTCTTGGCCAGCAGTCCGCACATAGCCTTCTGGCTAAGGTGCTAGCAAGGAATGCTGTATTCCCGAATGTACTGGGGAGTGGAAGAGAGAGCAGGGCGCTACATGTCTGTAAGGAGCCAAGCTGCTTGCACTGCTCCCCCCCCCATCAAAGCCTGGCCAAGTGCCTTAGACACGGGCTCTGATGGGCCACCTGCAGCTCATCAGGGCCGGCCATGCAGAGGGCAGCCAGCCAGCACTTCCATTGCTTGGGCGCACAGGACTCAGTGGGGGCAGAGGAGAGTAATTTGAGCTGAAGTGTGTGGAAAGGAGCAGACAGAGGCATCTTTGTGTTGGGGTCTGTTCTTTTATAACAGGGGAATCTTGTGGGGTGTGTGCAAGGAAAGGGCAAGACTTGTTCGTCAAACTTGAAAAGTTTTGTTAGGGACAATGGAATTTGACAGCCTCCTGGTAGAGGCGAGGCTGCTGCAGCTCCATATCCCAGCTGCAACCAGTAGCAAGACTGACCATGTATTCCCAGCAGGCACAGGCACTTGGATACAGGTGTGCAACACACATGCGTATACACACAGATTGACACAGGCGGACACACAGAGCACTCGCGTGAACACAAACAGCGCCAATGTCTTATGCTGTACCCTTCTCTGGTGGTACAGGATGAAGGTCTGTTAGTGGGAGCACCTTCTCCCCACTTCCACCCCCCCCCCCCCCCCCCCCCCCCCAAAAAAAAACCCAACAATAAAAAAAGTGGATGTCTCCAGCAGCTGGGCCCAGGCACTCTCTGCCCAGTAGCAGCTGCTGGATCTTGGTCTTCCCAGTTGCTGGAACCTGGATATTCAAGCTTTTGATTGGTGTCTACAGTTGCTGGCACCAGAGACACGTGGGTGCTCTGACCTGTGGTCTGGCTGCTGTTGCTGGCACTCAGACTCCCTGTACACACACGTATGCTCAGAATGAGGACCCATCATCCAGGAAAATAGAAATGGAATTTAATGAAAAGATAGGACAGACTGTGCTGATCAGGCACAGGGCTTGGCCAGACCATTTTTCTGACCAGCCCCTGCTTAGAGGTGACCAGCCTTTCTCATCTTCTTATCCCTCTGTTTTTCCCCACGTTTGTTCCTCCCTGAATCGCTTCTTTCCTTGCCTTTGGTTACTTCCATAAACATCCCTTAATAAGTCTTGTACAATCATAATTCCCTAGCATCTTATAAAGTGTCCCATACAATTGGGCAGCAAACCCTCTCAGTTCAAAAGGTGCTCTAGTGTTGACTTTGATGGTTTTATGACTGGAAACTGGGGCCAGGGCTCTCCTGTGACAGCCCTGGGAGGGGCCTGGCCAGAGTATCCTTTCCTTGGAGTCCTTAATTTGGGTTCCCTGCCTGCCCCTGTGCCTCTCTGCTCCTCTGGCATGTGGAGGTGGGCCGATGGCTTCTGGGAGGCTCTAGGCAGGGTGTTATATGGGCTGCCCCACCTAAGTTGTTCTTTTGTGCTTCTCTGTGGACACGCAGACAAGCACCTAACCTAACCTAGAAGGATAGGTAGGGGAGCTGTTGCCAGGTTCCTCAGCTATGTATGTCCCTGTTATGGATTCAGGAAAACCTTGTAGCGACTGCAACTCTGTAGTACCAATGAACAGGTTATCTGTATTCTAACACTTTCAGTTTTTGGAATGATTGTTTCAGAAATGGATATTAGGCATGCACAATGCATAGAAGAATGTGTCCTGGGTGAAGTCTGTCACATATACCTACAGAGTCTGTGTTTAGTGATTGACTTCTTGCAATAAATACTAGCATATATTATTGTTAGTCTTGTTAGGCCTGGGCTTGTGATTCTGCACCTTTGTCTAGAAGCTGCTGATCAAGTAGAAGCTTGTAAATAGAGGAATTATCTTTTATGAGGTTAAATATTACAATTATAAAAACAGACAACCTTTCACAGCCATGTCATCCATACGGATGTATGTTTGTTTTGAGAGAGGAGGGCAGTAAAACATGTAACTACAGTATCATAAGGTTACACAATACACAGCTTAAAAGGTCAATTTAATTAATGTAGAACAAAACGAGGATGTTGATACCAACAGTCCCAACAATCTATAATAGATGATTTTGCCTTTTTTTAAACAATACTTTTATTCCGTAGAAATTAATTTAGCCTTTAAATCTGCAATTTATTTGAAAACCAGATCGTAATTATAGGCATTATACTGTCATTTAAAGACTTTGGAATTCCTGTTGATGCTGCTTTCTAAGGAACATAATGTCTCATATTTTTAATGATTACACTTCCTATCACAAAGAGGATTTGAGTTCATCTGTAACTTTTATTATGTCAGCTAATACTTTTTAGTCACCAAAATTAATGTGGTATGTTTAAAACATTTTAATAACGCCAAGATTTGTACGTGAGAATGGGTAAATGGTGACACATATGGTCATAGCATTGAAAATAAGTGCTTCTTGGTACGAGGTTGCATGACCTCTGGTTACTGGCGTGGGGGATTATGTGTAGGGATCTTCTGGCAGCTGCATGATAGGTTTATGGTCTCGAATGAAAAAAAGGGAAACAAAGACATATCTTTATCAAAAGGAGACTTAAGGAACCTCTAAGATATTTCACAGGTTTAAAATCTGTGGTTTGTAGGTGGTTCTGTGAACTTAATACAAAGAGGTAATAGTTCACACTGATTTTCTGAAACATCAGTACGTATTGATGATTCCTGGCAGCAGAAATTAGTATCAGCGTTAATAAAAAGTGCACTGTTTATCTGCAGGCAGATACGTACCATATTCAGATTGACTTTTCTCTCCCATTTGTTGGAATTAAGTTTTTTAGCAGCATGATGTAACTGATATGCTATAAATAGAAGTTGTCTTGAGGATACAATTGATTGTAGCATTAATGTGGTAGCTTTCTCTTGTTGATCAAGATGTGATACCTGGCTAAACAGTGTATATAGCATCAAGGAATAAAACCTCACAGCACTTACTCAAAAAAATGTAACTATAACTTGTTCTCTTGTTAACTGAGGTAGTGGAATTTTGAGTTAGAGCTTAAAGCGGATTTATGCACTGTTTCAGGTATGAAGACCTACCAGTTCCCTTGGAGGAATTACTAGCGTTCTGTATCTATGCATGCTCTGAATATAAAGTTGTCCTGTGCATGTGTGCAGAGATACTGAGACACATATTTGGGCAGCCCAGCTAATTCTCAAGCTTTTTATTTGCTTTCCTAATACAAATAATCTTTGGGAGATTGGAAAGATGTAATTTTCAGAATATTCTTGGATGAATCAGCAGATGAGTATACTATCTTAGTACAGTAAGAGAGGAGTTTTTACAGGTAATTCCAGATTACCTAAAGGATTTTAAGCAATATAATTTTTATTGTTTAAAGGTTTAAAAAGTATCTGTTTTAGGGGAATATAATGCTACTGTCATATCTGTACTGTCATGGCTACTGTTCAGAGTACAAGACAGTATCAGGTTTATGTAGGGAACCTAAGAATGAGTTGGGAGACAGAGGAAGCAGCCTGCCAATTTGGCGTCAGCCCACTAAATCAGTTTCTTGGGGCTGTGGATTAAGTATCTACTGCTGTCTGTATAATTTTGTCAGGTCCATCTTTTGCTTTTGCAAGGGTTAAATGGCACAAATTCTGCCTCTCTTTGTGACTGTCCAAGTAGATAATGTGCTTTCCAGAGTATATGGATTCTTCAGTATTACGTGGAATGTAAATGTGTAGGGTGTGCACACCAAAACAGAGAAGGCCAACTTAATATTTTGGATAAACTTGCTACCGGAAAGAGGAAATTATTTTCTCTCTGAATGGGAAGGGAGTGTGAAAACAATGGGTGTGATGGATACTTTCATTATGTCTTTAATTTGGTAGAAACGAGTCTTTGACTACTTTAGTTAAGGACAATATACCACAAGCTTCATGCAGTTTAGACCCTGTTACTTATTGACTGTGCAAGATCTAAATTAACAAACTGTAGTCTATTACCTACTTAACTGAAAGTTTGTTGTGTGCTTTTCCATATTTTTTCCATATTCTTCCTGTTTTCTTCTGTGGAGCACTTCTGTGTATGTGTTTCCACCTCAAGTTTGAATTCTGGTTTAAACAAAAAGGCCAAGGGAGCTGGTTGATTGGTACTCTTTCCTCTTTGGGATTTATTCCTGCTCTCTTTCTCTGTGAACCGTCTGTTTACATTTAAGCTTTTCGTTTTAAGAAGTTTTACTCACACTTGACAATATTTTGAAGAGCGGGGGAAATACAGAAAAAGAAAGCTATTTTCAGTGAAGTGTCATGGAAAAATGGTGTGTTACTTAGCGTATCTATTCCCTATATGGATTTGCGATATTATCTTCTGTCCTTGGCAGGATTCAAGTTTTCCTTTTCTTGCATCTGCAGATCTAAACTGTTGTAGAACAACGACATGGAGCCTCTCTTGGCTTGCCCCTCAAGAAAAGTGTGGCAGGTGCTGCTGGAGTGTCTCAAGCTGGATACTGGCTTGACCAGAATGCCTGTGAAATAAGGGTTACAGGTGGTGGTATCCGAGTTAGGAAGATCTGCATTGGCTTTCAGGTGTCAGACTGATTATGCAGGTCTGAGAGATTTAAAATCCAAAGAAATAAAAACCCTAATATTTTTTATTTTCAGGTTTGGAAGAAAGTGTCACTGTTGGTAGGGGAGGAAACAGGGAAGAAGTTGACGTTCATTGGTTTTATTTAGGTGTGGGGTTTTTTTTTGGTTTTTTGTTTTTTTGTTTTTAACCTTTTTATGCTATGTTTCAGTTCAGAAAATACTTCCTCAGAAAAAAGCAGATCAACTTTGTTTCCATAGAACATTTAAATCACTCAAGTTATGTAGCTGTTATTAAAAGCATTTATGGATATAGAGCATGTGTTAATTTAGTGTTTGCTTTCTATTGCAGTTCCCAGAGTGTGGTTTCTTTGGCATGTATGACAAAATTCTCCTCTTCCGTCATGACCTGAACTCAGATAATATTTTGCAACGGATTACATCAGCAGAAGAGATACATGAGGGTGATCTTGTTGAGGTTGTGCTCTCTGGTAGGTATTGTAACAGCGGAACAGTGCTTTATTCAGTAGATTAAAAGAAAATAGGACTTTATGGAACATTATTATCATGCTTGCCTTCAGCTCTTTGACAGAAGTCTCACACTGGATCACTGTTTTTGGGGTAGAGGTTTCCAAGAAAATCCAAGTGGTACAGATACTTCAGTACTGAGTTTTGTTATTGGTTCAGTGTCATGTTTTAATCTTCTTCAGGTTTATTGTTATAAATAAATCTGAATTATAATAGTATGAATGTATAATTATATTATTATAAGTTTATTATTATAATTATTGAAGCTGAAGTGCAGGTAGGGTTCAGGATTTGCTCTTTCAACCCTGTGGCTGGCTTTCTTTTCCTTACATCTGTCTTTTTGTTCTGTAGCTTTTGCCATTGATGGTTTGTACTACTAAAAGGCTTCATATAAATGTAGTTACTGAATCATACCTATTAAGGACAGGCTCTTAAGGGTTATTGTAGCATTTGAAAACAGTTTCTTTTAAATGGTGAAGTCCTTAGAGTGGTGGCAATAACAAGAACGTGTAGTGCTCTTCAATAATGAGGACAAAAAATCCCCCAAACTTTGATTTGAATTTTATGTGTTTCATTAGTACTCTGTTGAATTCAGCCAAAAGCCAGCTGTAGTTAAACTACAAATAAAAGCTGGACTAGTATTGAGCAGTTCTTTCAGACTTTGAGGACTCAGTGACCAACTGAGTTTATGTTCTAGAAAGAGATATCTCATGGCTGTCATGGGATTAGATTTGTAAATTGATCAATAAAGTATGATTTCCAGAGTCAGAAGGCTGAGTTCCTTGGCTGCATTTGAGGACCTACTGTCCTAGGCATGTCTAGGGTGTTCAGTAGTTGATCATCTTGGTTTGAGCTTTTCATTGTTTCTGGTGAATGGCATATTTGGAAAACTTGTCTTGTGGGCTTCTTCTTGACAATCTCTGACACTTTCCTTTTAAACACAAACCACCAGAAACTGAGGCATTTTGAAAACATGTAAATCTCTTTTGGCAGGGTTTTAAAACTGAGACATGAGAATCTGAAGTATTAGCATGTATTTGATCAAAGAATAGTAGCCATCAGGGCAAGGAATGTTAGTGTAATGTTGGAATAAAGTACTGGGTTTGGGGTTTTTCTATATTTTTTTCTTTTATTTTACGTTCCAAAAAACCAGGAACAAAAATCATTAAATATATCTATCCTTGTTTAAGACAAAGAACGTTACTAGTGAAGTTTCTAGTGTTCCATGGAAGTTTTATCCACAGTTTTGTTTTAATACACAGAGTTCAGTCTAATAAGCTTTTACTGAAAAAGTCCTTTAGAAGATAAAAATCTAACCTGTAGAACTGTTCTTTGTTTTGTAACCTACTAAATTTTCAAACAGCTTGAAAATTAATTTGCTCTTTCAAATGTTTACTGTTAAGTTGATTTTAGAAAGCTTGCTGTATTTGCCTTCTCAGTTTAGTGAGGTTTTCAACATTGTGACTCATACTGTTGTTTAGTTGTGGCCATTAGCCTACAGAATTGAATGGATTTTTCCCTCAATAAAAAAGCTTACTGAAAACTATGTAATCTCCTAAATGTATATTTAACTGGTATACAGTAAAATGCTGATGTCTAAACAGCTCATTAGTGTTCTTTGAATCTGCCATTTTTAAAACAACATATTCTTTCCATAAATCCTTGTTGATCCTGTGGCAAGAACTGTAACTTACTGCAATTTTTTAAAAGCTTTGGCTACAGTTGAAGATTTCCAGATTCGTCCTCATGCACTTTATGTGCATTCCTACAAGGCTCCTACCTTTTGTGACTACTGCGGAGAGATGCTTTGGGGTTTGGTACGACAAGGATTAAAATGTGAAGGTAAGCCTGTGATTCTTAGTGTATTTTTGTGTGTGTATATCTATATAAAATGAGGAATAAGAAATTGTATCTTGTTTGGTATGTTAGCACATGATAAATGTAGTATTTCATAGAGTTGGAAGGGGTGGTGCATCCAGGAAACCTGAGTTCTGATCCTGGCTTTAACGCAAACTGTGTGTGACCTTGGGCGAATGATTTAAGAAGTGTTCAAGTTTCCCACATTGAAAAAAAAATAGCTAGCTTACAAGTGTGCGTTCTTTGCACAAAGAGCACATACTTTGGAGAGGCTCCCGAAGTGGAATCCCTTTCCCAATGGCCTTTATCCAGCTGGCTGTGGAGCACTCTGCAGCCTGCTGTCAGGTACTGATGCTGCCTGCTCACTGGCTTCTCTTTGGCTTTTGTGCACCAAAGTGGGGAAGTGATGAAAGCCTCCTGGTGAGGGAACAAGTGAGGAGGATGATCAGCTGCTTCACAGTCTTAGACCTTGTTTCTAGAGCTGGGCTTACTAGAGACCAGTGTTATAGCAAGTAGTGCAAAAAACGCTGTTTCTGTGCATTACATCAATAACTCTAGAAGAAGATAATTTAACAGAACAATCTCTTTCTGCCTGTACCATTTTCCTGGATCAGCTTTTTAACTGCTTTATCAAAATATTAATACTATTTTTGTTACTTGGAATGTTGGGACTCTTTTTTTTCTAAAAGAACTTCTCTTTCAGGTTGTGGGTTAAACTACCATAAACGGTGTGCCTTCAAGATTCCAAATAACTGCAGTGGAGTGAGAAAGAGGCGTCTGTCTAATGTGTCTTTACCAGGAGCAGGGCTTTCAGTTCCAAGACCAGCACAAGCTGAATACACGTCGTCTGCCTCTGAAGAAGTATGTAATGTGAAATAACAATTTCTGGCTTTAAATCCTTTAACTTCTGGGGAACTAGCTAGTGTTGCAAGTGGCTCATAATGAGTACAAGGGAGGTGAGCTTAACCATTATGATTGGTTTTAGTTCATTTTTAAATCTGGTGAGTCTTAGACTGTGACACTAAGTGATAACTATTATTGCTGTGAGACATGAAACAGGAGGTAAATTATAACTTTAATGTATAATTTCATTATTAGCCTGTCACTCATGGTTATATGACACCTTGCCTTCTTTGTAATACTGATTCATTCTGTAATTGCGATATCAATATAGGATAGTTATTTGGCTAAAGCAGTACAAATTGTAAGGTTTTGTGCTTGGAGAGGAGAAGAGTGTTCCTGATATGCTGTTAAGCTTTTCACAGAGTTAATCTCAAAAAACCAAGCCCTGTCAAGGAGGGTATAGGGGATGATGGGTTTACATTAAAACCCGTCATCCATAATAGTTCTTTGTTGTAATGGTTATGATGATTGCTGAGAGGTTATTGATTATACTGCAACTATATTGGGTTCTTAAGACAGGGAAGGCAGCAATTAGGTCCATTTGTTTCATTGCTGCTTTCACCGTGGGATAAAAGTAGTGCTTTTGACAGTCTTTCCTACTTATCCAATTCTGTTACTTTTACAGTATAACAATTCTTGCATTCTTGCCATAATTTAAAATATTAATTGTATAGATTTTCTAGTTCAAGAACATAACTTTTTAGGTAGGGGCTACAAAACCTAGTCTTGAGTAATGAAAAATATAGGTTCTGATGTTTATAGCTATTGATAAGATATAATCAGTGACATAGAATTGTCAGTGTTTCTCCTCTCATGGAATTCAACTTTGACTTCTACGTGCGTGTTTAGTACCTCTTTGACACCTCTTCTTTGTTATCCAATTTCAAATCCTTGGCTTAGATGATCAGTAATATATTATCATATCTGCAGTTCATCTTTCAGAAGCCTTAAAATGCTTTAGGTCAGATGTACAGGGCCATATTTCTTCACATTTTCCTGTAGGTGTGGGTAACTGTAAATATATCCTGCTGAATGTTCAGTATGATACTTAATGCCTTTTTTGTTTTAGTTGACAAAGTTTTTGTTTTAATTTAATTTCAAAGATTTTGGTGGGGAGGGGATTTAAATTTCCAAAGTTTTTTTAAATTTTCTAAATATTTTTGCCTAACTTAGTAAGCTATATAGGCATGCCCTACTTTGCTTTTTAAAACTGATAGCTTGAAGTAGTGATTGGACTTTGGTTTGCCTACCTCTACTGTTTTCCACTTTATCCCCTGCATGGGGGTTTGTATGTGCTGTCTGTGAACCTTGCCAGGTTGCTTAAAAAAAAAAAAAGTCATAAGAGTGAATTTTTAGCATTTTAGCTTCCGTGGAAATAAAGATTCATACATAATTTCCTGCTCTCTGCAAGGATTTTCCATCTGGGGTTTATGTTTTGTTTTACAATATCAGAATGTCCTCTTAAAGCTTCTTGCCCAGGTTGCTTTCTTATCCGGTTGTTGCGAGCCAACACCTCCCTCCCAGCTCCACTGACTAGCCCCTGCTCCCCGGGTAGAACCGTTCTGGTGCAAATCATGTATACCTTCCTTATTCCAGCGCTGCTGCCCAGAACCTAGTAAGAGGATTCCCTCCTGGAGTGGCCGTCCCATCTGGATGGAAAAGATGGTGCTTTGCAGAGTGAAGGTTCCACACACCTTTGCTGTTCACTCTTACACTCGTCCCACCATATGTCAGTATTGCAAACGGCTGCTCAAGGGCCTTTTTCGCCAAGGAATGCAGTGTAAAGGTAAACATCTAACTTCCTGCTGCAGTGATAAATTTCAGTAAAGGTCTTGTATTTAAAACTGATTTTCTACTTATGTTTTGATTGCTAGCAGGTTGTATACTGCAAAATGGGGCAGTATAATTTTTGAAAAATTGTGTATTTTTATTTTTGACAGGATTACAGCAGCCCTCATTTTCATTTTAGTAGACTGTGCACTGAACATTTTTCTGAAAAATAAGATTTAATCACATGTAGATTGGAAACACCTTAATTCTAGAAGGATAATTCTAAATTAATACAAATGGAAATACTTCCTTTTGTCTGTCTTCTAGACTAATCACTGAAGAATTTCTAAGTTTTCATTATATTATTCTGGTACAGGATATTAGTTATTATCTTTTGGAAAAATTTTATACAGGTAGGTGCCTTTCCTGACCTACCTTAGGCTTCGTTAGCTGCATGTTAAGATGTGTGACTTCTGTTCTCAGACTCTTTTGTGAAGTTCCCAGGGCATAACTATGACACTCTGATCATCTGGCTCTTGATTTTGCTGCATAGTGCAGACACGTCAGTTTTGTTGCAGGAAAGAAAACTGTAGTGATGAATAATAAACATTAATATGGAAAGGACTTTCCATTGCTCTCATGTGAGTTTGTCAAATGTGAGTACCAAGGTCAATATTTTGAAAGAGGTTGCTTAATACATTTTCAATTTCCTTTAGTAGAAGAGAGCAAAAAATTTTAAGCTTATAGGTGTTATTTCTTTTGACTAAAAATACCGCTGTCTCATGTAAGTAAGAAAGTAATTTTATCTTTCATTTCTGGTTTTATTAATGTGCAGTGTTTGCAGTCTCTTTGAAGTCTGCATCCTGAACTGTTTTTTATTATTTTTTTCTTCAGTCAGTGTGTCTCTTGGATACATGTAATACATAAAAAATGAAGCCTGAAAGAGATGCTTTGCAGTTCTAACATATAGATGCTGCTGACCATATACACTTGTTGTGACTGTATATCCAGTTGAACAAATGGGGCTACCACATCAGTTTCAGGATAGTGGATGACACTGGGTAAAAATATCACTTATGTATGGAAAACAAGCCTAGAGAAATGTTATATGTACAGGACAGAAATAAGTCTATTAATAGGCCCTCATTTATGCAGTATGATCCTATACGTATTTTTAATATACTGGGAATTAATATCAAACAATCAAAATATATTCATACTGCTTTCTCCTACAGATTCTTAAGGTTTCCCACCGACTTCCTTGTGCACATTCTCAAAGCTTGGGGTCTTTCAGCAGTCCCATGTTCCTGAGTACCCGTAAGAGCCCTGGATTTCTTGAATTCATCCAGGCTTCTACTTGGACTCTGAGGATGATCTTTGGGATGCTAAGGCTATATTTGTGGTAATAAATTAAATGTGTCCTGGAACATTCCTGGACACTGAGGTCAACCGGGACAAAATGACCAGTGCTTATGAGCAAGTTTTCTTAGCATCCCAGCCTAGGTGGCTGTATGCAGACTGCCTGTTGGGAACAATTTGATGGGATGCTCTGTTTTAGGGACTAAACCTGGGGACTGTTTGGGGTTGTGCTAATACTGTGGGCCAAAAGCATGCTAGGGGATGTTTCTGTTTACTAGACTAGAGAGTTGCATTGCAGTACGTGAGAATGTTTCTGGATGTAGTTTAATTTATTAGGATTGACTCAGTCTTAGTCTTTCTAGTTGCCTGGTAGGACTGGAAATGTCTCTGTTTCTTCCAGCCCCTTCCAGCCCCTTCAAACTAGTGAAGTAACCATATTCCGTAATATGGACTGAAAATACTGTTGTAGAAAGGACAGTTCATTGGCCTTCTAGGGTGCTTCCTTGTAGGCACTCAGAAGCTGAACAGGATTGTATTTTTCTCCAGGGTTTCGCTTCTCTGCTACTAAAAATGGGGAGATAATGATTTTTCTCTTGTCTGGGCTTAAAAAGAAAGTTCTTTGTGTTTTCCTTGGATAGCAGAAAGAGGCTAAATTATTCGTTTGAAAACAGTTGTGGGGGCAGTAGGGAGTTTTGAAATTCATGATGTTGATACAGAATTGAAAATCGCAGCGATGCTGCTAATAAAGGAAATTCCTGTTAATACTACTGATGTTGTATGCTGTTCAGTAGGCTATATCTGATACCTCAGATGCAGAAATGGCACATATCCAGGTTAGATGCCATCTCCACATCAAACCAGATCTGGACATCGTGTTATTCTGTCTGCCCTGTGTCAGTAGGCAGAAATGGAGCTTCAGTGTTCAGCTGAATGTGTAATCTGAGCGATAGGGGGACTGGACTTTGGGATTTACTGCAGAGCATATTTGCTCTGCGACATAGGTGTGTGATCCTAGAGGCTCTGATAGCTGCAAGTCTTAGGCAGCAGGTGGGGAAAAATGATAAAGTTGAGACATTTAAATCATATAGCAATGGAAAAAAGGGTGTGGAACAGATGAGAGGATGGGAAAAATTACATCATAATGGAAAAAAACTACAGAGAAAGCTAGAGAAGTAGAAAGCTGTTTTGTACTGGAAGAGGAAGCACTGACATAATACATAGTGGTGGGGCAAATCAAAATCAGGATAAGATTATTAATTTCCTTCTGGACATGACCTCACTGGTGCTGTCTTTGGTTACATGCAAATGTATGAATCTGAACTGAAGCTTTAATGGAAGTAGTGAATGATAGAACGTTAGCGTCTGAGTAGGAGTAAGGTTCTGGTATCATGGGCTTATTTATCTCTTATTTTAGACTGCAGATTCAACTGTCACAAACGCTGTGCATCTAAAGTACCTAAAGACTGTCTTGGAGAGGTGATTTTCAATGGAGGTAAGATGAGAAACATACTTTCAAATATTGACAGATCTTTGGAGGCTTAACAAGATGCATTAGCTTTTGGTTCCCTCATCTTTGAATATTTTGCATCTTTTTGTTTTATCTTCCCATACTTTTCACCTGAGATCGCTGACAATTGAAAAGATTCACTGTAAAACTTATACTCTGATGTCTTTAATTTTACTTAATCAATCTTGGCAAGTACAGTATGCTTTGAGTGAGATTGCTCAAGAAGAACAAAAAAATCAAGAAACCTTCTCAATGTACAAAAATTAAACATTTGTTGTGATCAGTCTGCTGATTGTTCACCATTAAATACATATTTTTAAATGTTAATGACTGAAGGCAAGTACTGTTTTGTGTGACTTTCTCATATCCATGACTTTTAGTGGCCAGAGCTAGCCAAGCAGTTTGAGGTAAAAGAGAAAGGAAAAAAACCACACCAAAACAAAAAGCCTTACTCTAATTTTTTTTGAAACCTCAGTTAAGTAGGACTGTTTTCTGAAGACGCCTTACAGAGTTGAAAGGGGAAGGTGAGGAATGGTATGTGACAAAGTTTAGAGTCTTATTCTTAGAAATTTTAGACCAGTGTTAGCTGATGAAATATGGGATGGGTGGCCAGACAGTAAGGTGGATTGAAAGCTCATTGAATGATTGGACGTAGAAGGAAGTGATCAGTGGCATGAAGTGTAGTTGGAGGCTGGTAACTAGTGGTGTATCCCAGGGGCCAGTACTGGGTCCAGTCCTGTTCAACATCTTCATTAATGATTTGGATGATGGGGCAGAGAGCATACCCGTAGCAAGCTTGCTGAGGACTGGCTGACACACCAGAAGGTTGTGCTGCCGTCAGAGGGACTTGAACAGGCTGGAGAAATGGCCTTACAGGGGTTGTTGGATCAGATGACCTCCAGAAGTCCCCTCTGACCTCAACCATTCTGTGATTGTGGGGCCCAATATCTTGATGCTTGGCACGTGTATTTTTGAGGGGAATAAAACTGATGGCATGAAGTAGATCACACCAAACTGTACAACCTGATTTAGAGACCTGGGCAGCAGCCCTGTTAGCCAGTAGGTCGGTTGCCATTGCACAGCATATCCTATTTGTTCATGCCTGCCTTCTCCAGCTCCAAGGCTCTTGCCTGGGTCTCGGGATTGGTGGCCATGAACAGTAATGTGCAACATGTTGTTGTTGCAGCCTGCTTTCATCACCCTTGTGATGTTAAGGTGCTAGACTGTGTAGTTTGGGAACTACAGTTCCAGACAATTCTTCCATGGACATAAGAAGTCATCTATTTTTTTGTTCTTTCTCTCACCCTTAAATTGAACTCAGACAAAAAAAAAAAAAAAGGCTGCAGGATGAAGGTGTTTGTATGTCTTAATTCTTAGTTTTCCACAGTGCAAGTTGTACAGCTTTTGGAAACTTCTGCCAGCAGAGAGTCAGATGTGAATAAGATCTGTTTTGCTTTTCTCTTTTACTACAATACTACAGCCCCATTTTCGTCTCTTACTTTTGCTATTATGGGCTACAAGGGCAGTGAGAACAGAGTTGGGTTTCTGTTGATGGAGAGTTTCATTTGCACAGGAATAATGCTCTGGGTCATCTCTAGCTATCAAAAGGTTACTTTGTACTAATTACTTGTGGAACAGAATTACTTAATGAGATTTAGGTTTAGACCTTAAGCATTTCACTCTTTCTTTCAATGACAGTCTTGTTTTGGTTGGGTCTCTCTTGCCTTGGCATTTAGCAAAAACAAATTGATAATGTTCATTAGCACACCATGCATCATTTGGCAAAAATGTGAGGATTTTTAATGTTCTGATTGTACTTCTACATTTCTTTGCATAAATATGAACGGAAGAAGAAATTTTGTGGATTTTTTTTTGTGGTTTTACTGTTGTCGTGTGTGGGGTTTGTGTGTGATGGGGTGTTTTTTGGTTGTTTTTTTTTTTTTTAATTGTGTGTTTGAAATAATATATTGAATCCTGTGTTGTTTCCAGAACCTGCTAGCCCAGGCCAGGACTTGGACATGCCAATGGAAGTTGATAGCAGCGAAATGAACAGTGATGGTAGTCGGGGTCTAGACGATGCTGAAGAGCCCTCTCCTCCAGAGGACAAAATCTTCTTTATGGATCCATCTGACCTTGATGCAGACAAAGATGAGGAAGCTGTCAAAACCATCAGGTAAGTCATAAGGTAGATTTCTTTGGATGTTCTTTCCTCAATATTTTGGGGTAGAACTTTGAATAAAACAATTCTGATTAGCCCAGTTTTACTGCTTAAAGTGTTGGTTTTTTCACTTGTGTTTTTTGTAACTTGAAACTGCTTTGTAAGGTTCTCCTGTCACAAGCAAATCTGAAGCATAAATAAAATAATATAGTCTCTTCTGATTGGAAAAAGTGCCGTGCTGTTACTGTTATCAAAGAAATAAAACCAAATTGTCAAAACATGGTAAAATTTATTGCTTAACTTAACACGGCTAAGACATGACTAAGATCTCTGTGACTTTAGCCTAATTGAGTTACTGTTATACATGTGTTGATTTAAGAGGAATTACTTGAAATATTTTAATGTTCACATCACAGTTTATACACATTTTAGGCAGAAATTTGATTTATGTAACTTGAAGTGATTTTTCGGAAGTATTCTAGCTGATAACATAGTTCCTTTAATCAAGTTTAGACTTTTTACTGTCAATGTTATTCTGAATAGTGTCATCCTGATTTTCTTAAGTCATTCTTAATAATGTGAGAGCAGTTTTATCGGGTCAAACCAGGGGTTATTTTAGCTTAGTGCTTAATAGCAAATATGTGAGGGAGAGCGTATAGTCACATCTCAACTTTCAGTGATTTATAGCTCAAGGACTTCCTGAGTTGGGTGTAGCATCTCTTTTGTGTTCCACCTCTAGGTAGGATTTTTCCATTTATTTCTAATTGCATTTGAAGCAATTAAAGGGTTTTTTTTGGCATGTACAGCATACTGTGGCAGCCAGTTATACAGTGTAACTGTGCCGTGTTAAAGCATCCTTACATTTTTGGTTTTGAATCTGCCATGTGATTTTGTGTGTTTGCAAACATTTCTGTTAGTGCCAGATGTAGAAGTTCTGGTGTTAAGCAGGCAACTTAGTGGTTCATTCTGTCTTCAGCGCTACTAAAACCTGTATGTCTAACTGGTGACTGTCAGAATGTTAGACATTGTCAAATCTTTGTCTGCAGGACAGTTAATATCTCTGAGCATTAATAAAATTTCCTAGTGCAGCTGTGATTTGAATTAACACACCCCGTTTATATTTTCATAAATTGAAAGTATGCTTAGTTAGGGACCTTTATTAGTGTAATAACAATATGAAGAAGTCGCATAGTCAGCTTACACAGACAAGAGAAAATAATAGCAGTGCTGATGTTAATTACAATTTTATGCTGGATTAAGGCTAGCAGTCTCAGCTAATTGTTTTGAGAGAATGATTTCTATAGGTATCCTCATCCCAGTGTGTTTCTTCTGTGTTCCATAGAGTAATTGAAATACTGCAGTACCTGCACTAGGAGGGGTAAGGGGAGCTCAGATACATTATGTGGGAAGAAAAGGTGCCTGTTCCTGAAAATGATGGGCTAAACGTGTAGTACCAGTATGACTGCAGTACTGTTGTGTTTTAACTTGTTAAATATTAACTGTTCTGTCTTTTTTTAAGTCCTTCAACAAGCAATAATATCCCTCTCATGAGAGTTGTACAGTCAATCAAGCACACAAAGAGGAAGAGCAGTACAATGGTGAAGGAAGGATGGATGGTCCACTATACTAGTAGAGACAATCTGGTCAGTGATTTCAGTTTCTTCCTACATTAATTTGAATTATTTCTCTAAACCACTGAATTTTATTTCTCTTATTTAGATATTCAGATTTACAGGATCATTTGAAAGAACTTAACATTTATGTTAATTGTAAAGAAATCTGATGTAAAGGAGAAATGGTAGTTTATTCAAAATTCTTCATGTAATTATTCCAGAGTACTTTTTCTTCTCCCTTTTAAGAGGAAGAAGGATCTTGAAATTGTCTCAGATGAATTTTGTGTTTAAGATTTCAGCTTTTCTGAGATAATTATTTGGAATAATAAGTTTGATGTCTTTCTGTTTAGCAGTTGAACTAAATATTTGTGTCATTGTGTTTATTAAATTACCTAAAAAGGTGGAAATCGCCATAAAATGATGAGTAAATTGACACACTTATTCTGCTGATCTAGGTGTTTGTAAATATTTGTGTAGATATGGGAGCCCTTCATTCCTGTAGCAGTTCAGTCTATTTAAATGTAAGCATTACTGAACACCATGCCCCACCCCCGAGCTCACTCTTCCTCTTGATGTCAGTGGAATAGAGAGCTGTGTCCTGACTGTATGGCCTTGGGTATGCAAGCATCCTCCAAAAAAACCCTGTGTTTGTTTCCAGTGTTACCAACAATAATCTCTTAATTGAACATTCTTAGGCAAGCACCTTGGTTTTGTGTATTGAGGAGGAAGATAAGGAAGAATAACTGAGTTACATAGAGTTGTCTGGTGGGAGGGAGTGAATCCCCTTGTCTTTTGGTAGATGAATGAAAAGGATGAAATCAAGAAGTTCCCAGATCTTGTGAAGCACAGAGTCATATTAAGACTGTTCATGAAAAGCAGCATAAATAATTTTGCATTCTTTGTCGCTACACAGGAGTCTGAAGGGGAATTCAGGAATTTAGAGAAGGAAAGTTATTTAAGTTCTGTTGAAATCAAGCTGAGGGCTGATACTGTTCAGCTCAGGTTACTGTAGTATTTTTACTTTTTGTGATTGTCAACTAAACAGACCACTGTAAGTGGTCTGTCAAACTGCCTTACAAAACATTTCTTTAAAGTATAGTTATGTAATATCTAGATGTATTTATCACAAACCAAAAATAAGTATCTAGCATACTTCAGATGAGATGCCAGCCAAGGCTACTTAAGAGATACAATTCTGGATCATCAGCTGGCTATGGAAAAACTAAGGCCAGGTAGTAGATGAAGATGAATAGTTCTAGCAGCGTTCAGGGCAGACCTGGTATTTGGCTCTGATTTAATCCTTCAGTACAGCCAGTACATCTTTCCATGGGCTTTTTTGGACCTTCTCATAGAACAGTGGTCAGATTGTACACCTTACCTTAGTTGGATTTTTTTTTAATCTGTCAGTCTGGCTGCTACCTAGATGACATCTACCAAAAAAGGCCATTCAAATGAAATGCAATATTCTGCCCCAAAGCAAGATACCTTCAGCCAAGCAAGAGATCTCATAAGGCTTCCTAATGAGAAGAGGCCATTGGCTCTTTCCCTTGACTGCTCTGCTCTCAGCAGTGTCAAGCTGTTTCCTATTCCTGAAACAACTTGGGCTTTCTGTCATTTCCAGAGAGGTTAGTTTTAACATTTCATTTATTTTCCTCACTCTGAGATCATACTTTCTCAGAACACGATATGGGCAGATTTTGAATCCCTGAGTGAGTTACCAACCTGTTTCTTAATTCCACGCCCCCGCTCTGAAGTATCCCCTGATTCATGATTTAAGAAAGAGCATATATGTCCAAAGGACAGGTTCACCCTTATACTTTCACACAGTTTCCATTCAGTGCTGGCTGGGAATTCAGTTTAGTTAAATCCATTCATGTCCTAGCTTTCTTTGTCTAACTCCTACAGGTAGTCTTGGTTTCCTAATAATTCAGCTGATTTAAGATCTGCTGTATTATGTTTCAAACTAGTGTCATCCAAGGCTAGAGTTAAGGGTCTTGGTTTTCTGTCATAGAAAAATGAAAATGGGTTTCTAGCTATATGAGCATGGTGCAGGCAAAGTAAGTGAGATTCATATGGCTGTATTAGCTTTCTAAAAGCTTCTTTGTTTGAGGAATATTCCTCTGCTTAAAATTACAAGACAGTTACGCGCAACAGCTTATTCATATTAGTTTTTGGTGGAGACAATATTTCTCACTGTTGGAGGCTTCCAGAAAAAGACTATTTGTCTGTCTTGATTTTTATTTTCCCTTTTTTCCCCAAGATATTTTGTCCACTTGAATCTCAATCTATCTTGCACTGCTCACTTTTGACCTTCTAGAATTCTGTGTTGACAAAATAATTAAGGACTTGTTAGGCCTGCTCAGTCCTTGAACCTTGCAATGTTTGTGTGAGGGAGAAAGCATGACTCCCACAATTGTTACTAAAATAAAATAATTCAGGTTTTGTGAGCACATGCACCTGGAGTGAAACCTGTGTGTTTTTCCTGTACAAGATAACGGCTGTTGCCACTGCTATTACTGTGAGGTAGGTAATACTCTTATTCTGGTTTGTGGAAATATTTTATGAGCCTCCTCATGAGTTTAGAAAAATATTTATTCCCAAAGTTTATATTTTCATGTATCTAGTGTAAGATGCAACCGTAGATTAACATTAGTTGATTATCTTAGTCATTTAAAGCATTCCTCATTTAAATAAACAGACAACAAAAGTCACACCAGTGATTTATTCCTTATGTTATTTGTACTGTGCATTTTGTAGAGAAAAAGACATTACTGGAGACTGGACAGCAAATGCCTCACGCTATTTCAAAATGAATCTGGAACAAAATATTACAAGGTAATTAATGATGAGTAATAATTATGTTGCACTTGATTTACTCAGTGCTTTACAGATCTGAAATCTACTTGTGAGCAATATGAGTATTATCTCCATTTCCCCACCTTTTTTAATCAAAACTGGGACAGGTTAATTGTTGGTCAAAGCTTGTAAGTGAGAAGGACCAAGACTAACTCTGAGAAGTTGCTTGCAGCTCCTGTTTTAATCCTCTTGAGTATCTCGCTCCTTACATTTTACACATAGAGTTCTCCTGAATTGCCTAGCATATTAAGCTCTCTTCACTAATACTGGAGAATTTGTTTGGCCGCCAGTTTCATGATGGCTAAGATTTTTGTGTTCTGAAAGTTTGCATGTTTATGTACTTCATTTCGAGGTTCCTAAAATTACATTATTTCCAAATATACAACTGAAAGTTGTGAGGAAGATTTAGTGGAAAATTTACTGTGCAGCCTGGTGTTATATAAATGAAACTTAGCGATAAGTTTTGTATATTGTTAATATAGTAATATGTTCAATGGTGGAATAGTCAGAAAATGTGTTTGAATGCATAAACAGGATTTTTCCCTTTCTTGTCTTACACCTTTAGGTGGGGGTCCAAATCTTGCAGCTTCTTCCTTTATAACGTCTCTAAGATCAAGCCTTTTCTCTGTACACCCAGCTAAACTTGCCCAGATCCTTTTCATCCCTATTTTGACCAATGCAGTCTCTTCTTCTCAGACCTCCCTGACACTTGTATTGCCCTGTACATTCAAAACACAGCTGGTAAAATATGTTCCTTGCTTGTTGCTCTGTTATGTCACTGCTTTTAGTCCTTTGACTTGCCCCTTTGCTCCCCCTTTTTTAACTGCTTAAATCTCAGGTTATTTGTCTTTGCTGTTAGAATCATTCATAGTTGTTGCCTTTACATTTATTTGCTCTTCATCTTAATCTCTATTGTCTCTTATCCCCCTAATGCCAGCCCAGTGTTCACCTGCTTGTTCACTACTCTTGCAAGTGACGTTGCACCTGTATTCCTTCCCATGTATGTGGAATGTCCTCCTTCAGCTAGTGTGAACTTGCAACCATTTCTTCTGTCAGATCTGTTCTCTAGTACTGCTCGTGCCATGATCTTAAACTTATCAAGTCAGTAGAAATGGTTAATATCTGTATGAAAGAGAATCTTTACCCAAAACAATTCAGATACGTGAAGCAGTGCTTATTGACTAGCTTATATAACCACATCTCCTCTTAATGTTTTCTTGTTTTATGTTTTTCCCCTGTCGTGTTCCCTAAGATAAACTACAGGGGGAAAATGGTCATTCTATAGTTGTGCTTTATTTGTATGTGGTGCGGGTGTGTCTCATACTGGATAGAAATGGTTTGTCTGAGTAGAGAATAGTAGTCATATAGAGAGAACTGTGGTGGGGCTGGAAGTCTTTCTAGGCTTGTATAGAAGAATTAAAAATGCTGTGGGTGGGCAATGGTCATTTGCAGTTTGACATTAGTTATGAAGCTTGGTATTTTGGCTTTGGTATTTTGATATATTTGCTTTGATTTCTTTGCAAACACTAAGTTTTGAATATCAGTATATGAAAATATGATGTGCGTTTTCATTTTTTAATCTTCAATATTTTTCTTCAGGAGATTCCACTTTCAGAAATTCTCCAGGTGACTCAGCCTCGAGATTTTTCAAACGTGGTGCAGGGCAGCAACCCATACTGTTTTGAGATCATCACTGATACGATGGTGTACTTTGTTGGCGAAAACAATGGCAGCAGTCTTCACAGTCCTGTTCTTGCTGCCACCGGAGTTGGACTTGACGTAGCTCAGGGCTGGGAGAAGGCCATTCGTCAGGCTTTGATGCCAGTCACCCCTCAAGCTAGCGTTTGCACTGCTGCAGGACAAGGAAAAGATCACAGTAAGCAGGCAGACAAGGCACTGTTGTTCATATTCTGAAGCTGTTAATGGTAGAGATACCTTTTAGAAAAGTGCTTGTTTAGGGTGAAGTATTGTCTGTCTATTCTCTGCTGAATTGGATCCGTAATTTTCCACAAGTCTCTAAAAAGTCGCACACAGGTTTGTGGAGGGTGGGCAAATACTTTGATCTGTTGTAGCAGGAGGTAGCAGTTAAGAGTCAGATTTACAGTGTGAATGCATATTGCAGAGCTTTATTGTAGGAGCATTAAGAATTTACACATAGTTGCTGGATGTAAAAAGGGACTGTAGTTTAGATATTTCTAATATAATTAAAAATACATCTACAGATTAGTTCTTTCAGAGTATACATATATAAATTCTGATGCTTTTTGATGTTATCAACTCTTTCTAAATCTGTCAGATGTCAGTAGCTAAGGAGAAGAAAAGGAGTTAGTGATGCAATGTAAATACTGCCAGTACTTTTGCTGAGCTGTGGGCAGTAATAAAAAGTGCCCTATTCTTTTTATGCACCTGTCCTCCCTTTCTTTGGCATAGGATCATATTCACTATCAAGGCTCCACTAAACTACATAGTGTGTGCTTTCTCTTCAGATATCTCCTTGTGCCTTGCAGTGGCATTCATTCACATTCTGTACTGAAAATTATGCTTTCATTCTTTAGTTTCCCTTCATGTTCCAGCTACTCCTTGATCTTCTCTTAGTGAATCTTTCTTTTGCAGGAGATTCCAAGATTAGTTTATCTGTCTCTGATATTGGCTACTCTGCATCAGCAACAGTTATGAACATGTAAATACTAGTCCAAGGTAGAGGCACTTTCTGAAAATGCAACCATGGTCTGAAATGGTAAACTATGAAATGCCAGTACTGGTATCTGTATTTAATTACAGTGAAGAAAGATACCTGTAAGATGCTACCTCATAACTGGCCTTATACATATGTAAAATGCCACTTTCAATGTGAAATTCTTGGTTCGAAAAATAAATATTATATATATGTATGTAATGAAGCTGCTCTTGTTTTCTAAAACCAAAGGTTTACTGTTGCTGAGACACTTGCAAGGACAGTTATTTTTTCCAAAATCAATATTTTTTTCAGATAGAAATAATTTTATATTAAAATTTGACAGTGGTAGGGAATAGAGCTGCATGGGTAGATACAGAGAGGAAATATTTTAGCATGTTTTGCATTGTAGGAGTACAAGAAACTGCCATGAGTTGTGGAGTGACATTCATATATTGTTAGACAACTTACGTTGGTTTTTAAACTCTAAAAAGCTCACAAAAAGTCCATTCACCCCTCTCCTTCCTACACACTGTAAGCCATGAAATGCATCCCAAGAGCCTTTAAGAAAATTAGAAAAAATTAGAAAAATAAGAAAATAAGAAAAAAAATCAACTTAAAAAAACCCAAACACCCAGAAGCTTCAAATATGTTCTTTGAAATGAAAAGACTAAAAGAGGAGGGAGGCATAGCAGGTATTTGAAATACTTGCAGCAGCAGGGAATTTGTGGTGTCAAAATGTGCACAAGACACTAGCTAGTCTGTTTTATAGCACATTCGAGCCAGAAAGTAGCTAGAAATGAGGATGCTTTTCCAGCCTGACCCATGGGAAAGAGTTCTTTCTGACCTTGTACCTGGTGGTTGGGGTGGGATGTTACTTTGTGGGATGTTTCTGAGCTGAAATGAGAAAGAGAAGATTAGTAAGATGTTACCTGGTGTAGATTACATATTGAATCCTTGCATTACTGACTTCTTCAGAAGTGACAACTTTTCAGCCCGTATTCTTACACATTTCAGACACGAGAATAATGGGTTTATTTGGACGGAGTAAGTCAATCTCTGTCTACCAGATATTTTGTATTCTGTAGCCATCTGTGGAAAAGGGTTCAGTGTGTTCTCTTTCAACAGTTTCAAAAACTGTATCTTCACTTTCTAGTTACCTTGTTTCAATCTTGCTGCAGTTTGTGTTGATCTTGGTAACTTTTTTGTCTGCTTGCTTTGTTGGTTTTCTTTGCATTCTCTACTGCTCTTCCAATACAGCCTTGACTATAGTCAATAATCAGTAGACATATGCAAGGCTGTAATTCCAGTTCATATTTCACATGCAGTATTCAGAGTGTCTTTGAGAACTAGTATTTGTTGCTATCTTAAGTCTGCAAATTCTTGCTTTGAGATAAATGAACAGGTGGCAAAAATCAGATATGGATATTTTTTGTTCTCTGAAATCTCAACACTCTTCTTAGGTTGATAAAGGCTCTTTTCAAGGTGGTAGTAAATCTATAGTGTATCTTCTGTCCACTTGTAGGTGTATTGGTCTACCTTTTTTTTTTTTTGTCTGAGACGCTTCACCTCTGTCTTGGAAGTCATAGGAAGAGGGTGTTTTCTGCCTTCCTTGATGTATCTCTTCTTGTCCGTGCATCATAATGTTATTCCTGGAATGAAAACTTTGTGTCGACATCTGCTGCAGGCTGAAGAATTCTGTATCTTTATCTGGTGCTTTTACTTGCAAATTACACTTCCTAGGTGTGCTCTTATATTCCAAAGATTGATATGCTTCTGTAGTTTCTCCATGAAAAAAAGATTATATTATGGGTTTTATTGCCTTTTTAATTATCAGGTTTTCTGTTACTTGCTTTGCTTGATTTGTTTCCTTCTCTTATGCATTAATTCTGTGTATCTTGATGCTACAGAAAATTAGTAACCACATTCATTTGACTGTAAGCGATCTACCTGGTCCTCTTCCCTGTATTTTTCTATGTTACTACCAAAAATTCTTACTAGTTTAATGATACAATTGCCACATTACTATTTCATTTGGGTCTCCAGCTCTCTATTGTGTACACACTTGTACTGTTCTACTATTTTTGTAATCAGTGTTCTGACAAAAATAGACAAATAATCCCAGCAAAACTCCCAGGGTTGTTTATATAATCAATCTGTGATATTTGAGTTCCAGGGTATGATGTTTCTGCAGAACATCAATAAAAATAGTTTCACCATGTCTGGGTTAGAATAAAGATCTTTTGGTTTGTGTCGTTCCCCCCCCCCCCGAAAAAGCCTGCCCTTTCTATTTACTTACTCAGTTGTATCTTCTTTATTGCAGAAGAGTTATCTCTAAGCATCTCTGTTTCAAACTGCCAGGTCCAGGAGAATGTGGTGAGTCATATGCATTATATAATAATGGTGCTTATTTACCTGGATATTACAAAGTAACTGGTAGTAACAGTGTCTGGATGAGAAAACACCACCAGGGTATTGTACCCAAAGAAGCCTGTGTTACATCCAGGAAGTAATCTACTTACCTGGCACAGCTGTTAATTTGTATGAATGTGTGTCCCTGCTTACAGTGCAGCAAAGTGAAAGCATTTCAGGAAGTTTGTTGTGTTTTCCCACTCTGTTCAGGGTAATGATAGCACCCTTTACAGAGTTTGATTAATGTCAAATGTAAATACAACTTAGCCAGTACTAATATGTTCATTAATGTTTTGATTACTCCTGATATTTGTGATATTTTTTTTTTAATGCATTAGGATATCAGCTCTGTGTACCAGATATTTGCTGATGAAGTGCTGGGTTCTGGTCAGTTTGGTATTGTATATGGAGGTAAATTACATTAGATTCCATTCTGCATTTATTAAGGTAGAATGCCTGTCTGATATAATTAGCCTTTTCAAATTTGCTTAGCTGTATCCAGAATGTCTAGGTGAAGTTTTATCTTGTTGAAGGTTTTTGTTTGGATTACTCTACGGTGTCTCTCTGCAGTTTTTCTTACAATTAATTTTTTGCATTTAGAGTTTTGCATTGGCATCAAAAGCAATTTAGAATATGCATTGCATTTTGACCACAGTTAAATACAAAGCAATCTCTAGTCTGAATTTGCCCTTGGTTAATGGTTTTTTTTTAATTGCAGAGTCTAACACTGTTGTCTGTATTATACAGTATTAGAAGTCATGTATTTAAGAAGGCTGTCAGTTTTACCTGCTTTTAATGTCATCTGAGAGATGTGGCCAAAATGAATTAAAAGAAAATACATGGTTTAGTTTGTGCTTTGACAGTATTTGTGCAAACATATTATTGACACATGTTATGCAAACAGTTTCGCTACAAATTTCTGACAGCAGGACTAAAGGGAGGAATTCTTTGTCAAGAGGTCTCAGTTTTGGGTTTCAAATGTAGTTTTATCACTTATTTTTTAAAAACTTCATTTGCAACATATAACTTGTTTATAGTATGTAATCACAAAAAGAAGGAATACTAGAAATGTATCACATGAACTCTTGTTTCTCTCTCTTTTTTTTTTTTTAATCCTGTGTGCTCTATCTCAAGTATTGAGAAAACCACATACCATAAATCTGGGAAGAAAGAAAAAGTGATAACTAATGATTTAAAAGTGGTAACTGTTGTCCTCCTAGGCAGGAAGTATTTTGGCTATGATTTTTCTGTGTGCCTGTTGTGTAGTACAATACTCTTCTCTATTACTTCTGAACTGCTTGATGGAAATGCAGTTTGTTGGTCTGGTTTCACATCACTCTTGAGAGAAATTTATTTTTTCCCCTCTGTATTCCCTGAAGCATAGTGTGACTCAAAGTATGCTCCCTGTCTTATGAACAGAATGTGCACAAATGCAGACCGTCGTTTAATGTGTTAATTTTATTTCTATATATACTCTCCTAAATTGCCATTTAGATAAATCTCAGCTTGGTATTTTTAATGATTCAAGGCTTATAAATGCTTAAACACAATAAATGCTTATAAAAGGCTTTTATTATATTAAATCTTTTCACTTAAAGATGCCTTAAAATATATAGGGTATCCACACTCAGTTTCTTAAGATAAAATCGCAAGCTGAAAGAGCAAGAAAAGAATACAAAAGAATATGCTGTTGCTGGCTCTGCACACTGCTGAATTATTGCTGGTGTTTGGGGAGACTAGATCTGGTAACTTCTAATGTTGGCTTCTCCCCACCCAAGTAGGCTTACTGAAATAATGGTAACAAACCCTTTTATTTAAACAAATAAAGGTTAAATTAAGTTGCTTATGTTGTGAGGTTTGGGTGTTCCCTCCCCGCCCCCACCATTCTGGACCAACATTTACAAACTGTAAATCAAGAAGTTTTAGGACACTGATATGCAACTTATGTTTCTTTCAGTGAGAAGAGTTTCCCTTTGTTTTTCCTGTTGTGGTTAGTTTTGAAGGGTCTCAAAAATGGAGACAGGAAAAAACTATTCTTGACAGTTTCCTACTGATCTAAAACTTGACCTGAAACCTGGTTGATTGTGTCTTCTTAAGAAAAGGAATTTTCAAGCTGCTTTTCTGTTAATCTTTCTTCATGTTCAATTTTTAGCTCTAATCTAGCTTCTATAGCTAAATGTTTTGTTAGTTCGGTGGTTTTGCTTTACCTTCTCTTGCAACCTTGCATTTGTCTTCTGGGTTTTGCATCTAGTTTGTAATTGATGGTATTTCTGCTACATTTCAACATAATATCATGTCTTATGGAGCCAGAGTCACTGTCCCTGAATCTAGGGTTTTATTTAAATTATAGCTGGCTGCTGTGATTTCTAATATTTTGCCTAAAAATTGCTGATCTGTTACCGACAAAATGACGAAACTCCCCGGATCTATTTCACTTTCAAGACTTCCGGCTTTATGCTGTTGTCTGTGACTGTCCATTATACAGTGTATTCTTTCCTTAGGACTAATGTAATCTTTTTTTAAAATTTATTTTTTGCTCTCCAACTGTTAGTTCTATTTGGTAACCTTGTAAACTCTTTTGGACCTTGAGTGATGTCTCCACTAACTGCGTTACTTTGTCTGGTGGAGATAAGCCTGGTTTTGACCCTTTATTCATGATGGTGTTTGAGGCAGGTGTGTTAGCCGCTTGGCACAGCAGCCTTTGGAGCAATTCCTATGCCCTGCCCAAGCCCTGGCCACCAGTACTGACTGCAGAGCAGCAGCTGAAGCCTTGCTGGGTGGTTAGCAAGGTATAGCTGGCTCCCCGTAGCAGTGCCAGTAGAGTCCTCTGTGCCGCTTGCACCATAGCTGTGTGTGTCATCCCTTTTCCTAAAAAGGCTTCCAAATCCTTTACTGAACAAGTAGTGATGACTTTTCCTTTGGTGCAGACTTACTGTTCTATATTAGTTTCGTATTAAATGTCTTAGGTTATCAAAGTCTTGCGGTGTGTGATCCCACTAACCTCTCTGATGTGAATGTGATAGAACTCAGTTTAGCAGTTGTGGAGAAGCTGGGTAAGCGTTTACAGCTACTCACACAGCCCCTGAAACATCCTGTCCGTGTATTGCTGAATGGTTCTCATTTAGCTGATGCAGGTTGCAGCAAGGAATAGTATTTGGTGCTAAAAGCACATGTGTGTTTCTTACCACAATCTTAGACTGTCTCCTGGGTGTTACCGTGTTGTTCTTCATAGCACACAATTACCTCCATATTCCCTTAGTGTGTTAGATGTAATTTCCTGCACATGTGAAGCCCATAAAAGTATAAAACCACTGGAGAAGACTTGTAAATATTTCTTAACATTTGTCTTGAATAGTTTTGTTTGGGTGGTTTTTTTTATTTTGGTTGGGTTTGTTTTTGGTTGGGTTTGTTTTTTTTTTTACAGGAGAGGCAATATTCTGTGGGATTAGGCATTACTTGAAGTGCAAGTCCCTTGCACAAACCAAAACTTCACCTAATACATCTAATGTCAATGTGCATACCTGACAGCAGAGTAGTAACTGGTTTAAATTTATCTACAACCCTTCTGTTGAGGCTGATCACTACTTGTTACTCATACCAGTTGCCATTTTAAATACAAATATAGTAATATTGTACTTTTGTACCAAATATACTTGTTTCCAGAAAGGAATTTCTGCTGTAATAATTTATAGCTATGAATTGCTTCTTGATGGCTGACACTGACTTTCTGTTTAGGAAAACACAGGAAGACTGGAAGAGATGTGGCTATCAAAGTCATTGACAAGATGAGATTTCCAACTAAACAAGAAAGTCAGCTTCGTAATGAAGTAGCCATTCTCCAGGTACAAAAGTACTTTTGGATCACATTGGAGTTTGTCTCAGGCCATTAATAAGATTTTGTAATGTGTGTAAGTGCTCTGAATTGATTTCTAAATCTGTGTATGTGATCTCTGAATCTTTTTGTAAGAGGGAATCTTAGAAGAGCAGGAATTTTGGAGTATTTGCTGGAATTGCTAACTTGGGAGTGGTATTTGCCCCCTATAGGGGATCCACTGAAGACAGGTACTTTAGGTCCATGCTGTCTCCTTCAGGTAGCAGGAAACTATTATTTTGGGCTGTCTTCCACTACTGGCTTCTCAATCTGAGTGTTATTCTTCCATGTTATGTACTCAAGCTACTGAGTGTATCAACTGTAAATTTAATCTTTCTGGATAACTGTGTTAAAACAAATTAGTCTTAGTAGTGTTAATGGACATGTTTCATGGGTTGATGTTCATTTTTCAAGCCTCAGCCATTCTGTTTTTTCATCTCTAACTCTCCACTTAACTGCTTTTTGATTTGAGGTACAACATTTTTGTGTAATTCGGGATATTTCACACTGTTTTGTTTTAGTGATATACCTACACTACTTTATTTTAGAATTTGCACCACCCTGGGATTGTGAACCTGGAATGTATGTTTGAAACCCCAGAACGGGTCTTTGTTGTGATGGAAAAGCTTCATGGGGATATGCTAGAGATGATTCTTTCCAGCGAGAAAAGTCGACTTCCAGAACGAATAACTAAGTTCATGGTCACTCAGGTTGGCATTCGGTCTCCCTTCTTTAAGAGGAAAGGCTACTTTTGTGATTATGCGAGAATGGAGTTTGGAGAAGGGGTTTTCTATATTGTTATCTAAAAGAGACAGCACAGAGGGCTGCACGTCTAATGAAAGTTGAATAAACATGGAAATAATCTTGAATGTTAATTACGTTAGGTTTTTTTGCCCTTCTTTCCCAAGATGTAACATTATGGACATTCAAAGATGCATATCAAAACAGTAAGGATTCAAAAGACCTAGAGGGAGGAGGGGGAAAAAAAAGAAAAAAACAAACCCCTCAGTTCCAAGTCTTGATATGCTGGGGAAAAGTAGTACTTGCACAGTATATCTGGGTTAATTATTGAAGGCTGTGTTGAAACAAATTACTGTATTGCTTAGTGCGTGTGGCTTTTGACACTTTTTTGTTCCACTTGAATAGTTCTGAATATGTTCTTTCATTTCTGTAGATACTTGTTGCTTTGAGGAATTTACACTTCAAGAATATTGTGCACTGTGATTTAAAACCGGAAAATGTACTACTAGCATCAGCAGAGCCATTCCCCCAGGTGAGTGAAGATTAAAAAAATACTTCTTCCATCACTTCTCATTATTCTTTTTTAAAAGAAATATAGGTATTGCAGCTTAAAAGGTGACCCCTTGTGGGTTTGTTCAACTGACATAGTCTAGAATTACTTGAACTACATGTATTATAGTTGTTGTCTTTTTTTTTTTTCTCCTTCCAACTCTCAGCCTAGCTTTATGCTCAGTGGCCTGTTTCAGTTTCTTTCCCTGCAGACCTGGAACATGTCTCACAACAGTGCTGTACACCAGCATTCTTTATTCCAAGGAGCCTGAGAAGTACAACTACTGCCAGCACTTAGCAAAAGGCTGTGCAGACTGTTTCTATTTTATGCTTGTGAAGATTGCATAGAAATTGGTAGTCTGGATCAGTGAGAATAGCCCAGTGGAAAATGCACAAGGCTAGAAGTTTCATGACCAGTCCTTGTTCCTGTTCCAGTGCTGTTTGCCCCTGGGAAACAATTTCTTCCCTGTCATATATCTCCTTCTCCTGCTTGTTTTTGTCTGTCTCGCTTGTAAGCTGTAGTGAAAAGGGACTGGCTCATTTGTCACTGATCTTGCTCAGGGATCTTCATCATCAGTATGTGTGATATTTTGCTGTAATATAAACTAAATAGCTATTTCTGTAAGGGAAACGCTGTTCAGTGATACTAGTATTTATGTACTGTCAACACTTACCCCAGTCAGCTATTACTTTAGATACCTTGGATAGCATGGATTTTGTGGAGGATATACAGAAATTAAAATAATGGAATTGCTTCCATTCCTGTGACATTTGATGAAAAGTAGAGTGGACTTTTGGAGAGTCACTTGTATGCCTTTAGTGCACTGCTCTTATACCGTGAGGAGGGCTTATTAACTTGGGGTTAGTGTTGGACTTGATCTGGATCCTTTTTTAAGTACAAGCATCTGCTGCGTTCAAGTTAAGGAACAAACCCAGAACCATGAAGATTAGAGCATCAGTGCAGACACTAGCTGTTGATGCCTTTTACCTGGATGATTGTCGGACTGCTCTGCCCGGAGCAGACTGGGTCTGAGTTCTAGCTAAAACTATCCGTTTCATTCATGTGTAGCTGAAGCCTCCAGCTTCAGGAATATGATTAAGAACAACATGGTCTGTCTAGGATTCATGTACTTTTTAAAATTTTGGTTCTGTGCCTTGTGAGGGTGTGGGTTTGCCTCTGAAAATGACCTGTGTTTGCAACCAAGTTTTTTGTCCGTATTTGCACACTTGTGGCCATGTGCCTCAGACCTGTACGAGAACAGTTCAGGGCTCAGTGTGAAGAATGGTTGATCCACTCTCTGCAAAAACAGCAACGTAAAACCTTAACTGACTACCTTAGGGTAATGTTTTGTCTGTGTTTTAGTGCATACAATGTTTAAATGATCGCAAAACCAGTATCAAGTACCACTCTGGTCTTGGGTAGGAGCATGCTTTGGAGATCAAGCAGAGATTTCTCCATTTAAAATATATTCCTTTTGCAGGTGAAGCTGTGTGACTTCGGCTTTGCGCGTATCATTGGTGAAAAATCTTTCAGGCGCTCTGTGGTGGGGACACCTGCCTATCTTGCCCCTGAAGTGCTCAGGAGTAAAGGTTACAACCGCTCTCTAGACATGTGGTCAGTAGGAGTTATCGTCTATGTGAGCCTTAGTGGTACATTCCCATTTAATGAAGATGAGGATATAAATGATCAGATTCAAAATGCAGCATTTATGTACCCACCAAATCCTTGGAAGGAAATTTCTAGTGAAGGTAAAGAAATTAATTTTCTCCGTTAGAATGTCTTTACATGTAAATAATGCATTCGAATGCTTAAACCTCAAGGTTCATTCAGACAGGAGTGTGAGAATTATTGATAGTTTGAGTTTAGTAGACTATGCCAAAATGAATAAATATGAGCTGGCATGTATTTGTGAAAGGTAAACTGTCAAATATAATTTTTAGATCATCTTCAGGGCAGGAGGAGCCAATAGATTTAGCAAGAAAAATTAATTGCATGCATGAGGAGTGGGATGAATCCCAAAATTCCCAATGAAAAGTTAAATCGTGTGTATCTGCTGAACGCTGATCTCAAAACGTGCTTTATCTAAACTATAATGACAGGACTGGTTCAAAGTTGGATCTGGAATTCTAGTTTTGTACATTGGCAAGAAACAAAACCTGGATCTTAATGTCAGGTCTGAACAATCTAGAAGTTTGAGGTTGGTCTCTAGAGTTCTCCAATGCCAGCTTTATTAGTAATGTATATATCTATGATTAATACACAGGTAGATGTGGAAGGACGATGTATACAATAGTAGAAGTACCTACATAATTTTGGAACATGGGATTATGCTCCAATTATTTAGGCACGTCTGAAAATCAGAAAAATCAGTGGGGAAGAAGATTAATGAGTAATATAGTAAAGCTTTTAGTGTTTCCATCAAAGCGGGGAGAAGCTTACCCCATATCCATTTTGTAGCCTCGTTTAACATAGGCGAAGCTAAATATAAAAGTCAAGAGCTTATTAATAAAGGAGTTCAGTAGGATAAACACATGCACACACACAGACGTTAAAAATTCACTTTCACTGCAGCATGTGTCGACAGAGGTGATTAGTATTTAAAGAATATAATCCTTGTTATTAGTATGTAAACAATATAATTTTTGTTCCATTCTTCTTTGGCAGCCATTGATTTAATAAACAATTTGCTTCAAGTGAAGATGAGAAAACGTTTCAGTGTTGACAAATCCCTTAGCCACCCGTGGTTACAGGTAAACCCATCTGCCTTTTTCACTACGTTTATAATGGATGAGTAATGATTTTTTTTTTTTTAAAGCTAAATCCTTCCGAGGCTTGTTAAAACTGCTACTGCAAAAGTCTGTTAACAGGCATCCATGGAGGCTTGAGTATTTCTGGTTTTAGCTTTACACTTTATGTGCTCCAGGATTCTGCCCATCTGTTTACAGCTTCTTTCCTCAAGGAAAATTTTGTCTCACTACCCCTCCCGCCCCTTACTTTCTGTCTGACACCAACATAGAGTTTTACTCTTCCGGCACCTCTTCTGAACGTGGGCGGCGATGAGCGCACGGAGCCCCATGGGGATAGGTGTCGAGACAAACATTGTTCAGTGCTGACGGGGACACGCAAGCTGGTGTGTGCTATAGCTTGTACTCGTTTTAGAAGAGAGTTGTTTGGAATGGAATTTATCCACTTGTTTGACGTGGGTTCCTTTCACAGTGGTTTCACAATACTGTATGCACATATCTGCACACACAAACAATTAAAAGACGTTAAGGGGAAAATCCAATTAATTTTGAGTGCAAACAATATTGGAAGGAGTATAATTTCATATATGTGTATATGAAAATATACAGTTATACTATTTATTTTATAATAAAGCTAACATAGCTGTTACAAAAAGTTTTAATTATTTACAGTATTACAACCTCAGCCTATTTAATTGTCAACCGTCCTTTGTGGATGCTCTCTCTGTTGGGGTGTTTGGGGGAGGGGTGTTGTTTCGGTTTGTTTTTTTTAAACAGATTTTGTTGATTATATCATGTGGCTATTTATACTAAAAGTAGAGGCAAACTGCAGGATTTATCTGTGGGAATTTAGTCCTGCTGCTTCTTAAACTGCTTCCTTAAATCTCTCTTACTCCTCAGGATTATCAGACTTGGCTTGACCTCAGAGAGTTTGAAACACGCATTGGAGAGCGTTACATTACCCACGAGAGTGACGATGCGCGCTGGAAAGAACATGCTTATGAACACAACCTTGAGTACCCCCAGCATTTTATTATGGCTCCTAATCCAGATGACATGGAAGAAGACCCTTGATTTATTCATTGTGCTAAATTGCAGCAAAGAAGGACACTCCGGACAGAAACTGAAGTGAAGTTTTGGAACAACTGTTGCTCTTTCTGAATTCTGTATGCGTAGTTCAGTGTCCAGAGCCCCACAGGATTCTGCATTGACATGGGAAAAGACTGTCATTGACAAGCTTTTCTCCATCTCTGACTTAAACTATGAGCAGTATGACAGTGGGATAAGCCCCGTTGAGTAACATTTCACCAAGCTGTGTGGCTGCAAAGCCATTACTGAGGTGTGATGTGTACAGATTGAATGGCTTGTGTGTTTTTCAAGGTTATGTATTTTTTTGGTTGGTTTTTTTTTCATAGCCTACACAATAAGAATTTTGTAATGGTTTTCTAATCCCTATTTACTAGGCCATAGAGGACTGTTTTCTGTTTCTTAGATACATCTCCTGTGTCCTAAACTGCGCGTGGTGAAAAGAGACTGTAAAAAGAAATCAGTGTGGAATACCACGGCTAATAGCAAAACATGGTGGTTTAGGTCGAATACAGCGTCATAGATGAAGGAATAATTTGCTGCTGTTAAGACAGTTAAATATGTGTGTCTTTGCCCTAACTAAACTTTTTTCAGATACCAAAAAAAAAAAAAAAAAAAAGAGAAAAACCCATAACTTCTTACATTCCTCTCAAAACGCTGGCTGACAATCTAGAGAGGTGACAATCAAAGCTATGCTAGTCCTTTACTTTTGTCTCTTAAGCCAGAGCAATAAGCCGCAACAGCGCGTTGCTGCGCGAGGCTGGCACATGTCATTGATACACACCAAAGGCATTTTGCCTTAAAACTACACAAGTAATGCAGAGAGAGCACGCAAGGCTTGATGTAGCATATCCTTTCACTCTGGAAAAACGGCTTCTAGCAGGAGGATGTGGAAGAATAGGGAAAAATACATGCAGCTTTCTTCTGGTTTTGTGAGTAATTAGACTTTTAAATTTTTTTCTAATATTTTTCTAATTTTTTTTAAGGTTCCCTGGACTTACATCAGGAGTAGTTTGTAGCCTGCTAGCTTGTATCTTAACTCTGCTCAAAACCCAGGAGTAACAGTGGATGTCAAATCACCTGTTGCTTCTGCCAGGGCAGCTGGATTGTAGGAGAAAGGGCTTTTTGCCTTCTGACCTTAACCTACAGCCACTCCTGTCTGCTTTACTGTGCTCAACGTTGTTGTTCAGGCTGAATGAAGAGTCCAAAACCAACTCCAAATTCAGTTTTTCATGCAGATGTCTCAGCTGATGGATTCCCAACCGCTTGCTGGCCTTGTGGCACGGTAGAGAGGAAGCAGCAATATTCTTTGGAAGCGATTCCCTCAGAGGACGCATAACAGTTAAAGTTCATGGTATTTCCAAGAAGTCTGAGGCCAGGAATGCTAAATGCAAATGGAAGAGGGTGGTTTTGTCCTGTTTTAAAAAATGGAAAAGGTGAAATCTTTCCTTGTATGTGGGGTAACAGCGTTGTGCTGGTGGAAGGTGCTGGATGGCTGCACATATCCCTGATGTGCCAAGCTGTTTAACTGGAGCTTGGTCTGAAATACATTTTAGAATACTGATACAGGCTTGAACTGCAAAGTCAGTGAGAGGCTTTGGGGTACCTCTTCTCCCTCCTGCAAATGTTTGTGGGTTTGGGTTTTTTTTGTGCGTGTGTGTAGGTAAGTACTTTTTTTTTTTTCTACTGTTGTTATTCAGGTAAGGAAGCAGGCAAGCAGACATTTTCTAAGTTGTTAGATATACATAAAATTTTACAAGGTTATTTCAGGGCTGGCAGCTGCTTGCAATGACAGTGACCCGGCAGTAAAGCCAGTGGCAGGTGCAGAAGTACATACCCACAGGTAGGTTTGGGTCTTTAACCCAGCTTTTCTTCTCCTATTGCCCTCAGTCTAACCGCCACTGAATTTTGTAGGTGTCTGAGGTGGTAAAGGCTGAACTCTGGCTTCCCCGTTAGGATGTACCAAGCTTTGTACAAAACGCTGGTGCGATCTGTGCGCAGTCCCCTGCAGCCGGCAGCGTGTCAGCCCTTCCCGCCCACCATGTGTCCTCTCCTAGCACATGTGTTTTCTCAGGTTTGTGCCCGGGACTGGCCCATGGCAGCCCCTGCCCTCCTACAGTGGGGGTCATCTTCCCCCTTCTATGCTGTCAGGGCCATGCAAAGGAATTCAGACGGGGCAGAATTTGTCCCTTAACCCCACCACCCTGTCAAGGCAGGGTTTCAGGACTATTTTTCATCTTTGGAATCAGAACAATCGCCTCTGAGGCTGGCGGTCTAGTGCTTGGCAAGGGAAGCAGTGCTTTTTCTTTTTCTCCTTCTCTCTGCAACTTCCATGGCTCCAGTGACCAAATTTCAGTGAAGCCATTGCTATCTTCCATCCTAACTGTAATGATGTAGATACAGTCTGGTTTTAAACTTCAGATTTTATACTTGAGTTTTCACTTCAGGTATTCCTGTGAGGGTTTTTTTGTTTGTTTTAAGGGAGGGAAAAAAGCCAGCCTGGTCACTTGAAAAAGCATAACAGGAATAGAGGAAGGAAGGGACAACAGTGAAGTAGAAGGCCTGGCTGATATCTCTCCCCATAAAGTCTGCTCTGCTCCAACATATTATATGAGCTATTTATTCAAGTTGTATTAAAAAAAAATTAAAAATAAAGCTATTGGCCTTTGGAGGAGGTTACCTGACCACACATGTGGACTTATGGGGACAGCCAGTAGAAGCCACAAGCAGCTGGCAGTCAAGGAACCAAACAATCAGACTGAGATTAGGACTAAACTTTCTTCAGAGTAGTAAAAATAGCTGAGGTTTTTATTCCCTTTTTTCTACCTTTACTGCAAACTTTGACAGCAGTAGTTTATGGTGTTTCATATCCTTACCCCTAGATGAATTAAGTTGCATCCATGCAAAAAATAGTGCTATGATGATGCTAGAAAAAAGCTCATGTAAAATTTATAGCCTCAAAAGGACACTGTCAAGTACTTTTATATTTTTATACATCCCATTGTTTGTAAATATCCTCTGATAAGCTTGAAAATAAAATTTATTTCCCTATCAGCCTTGTTCTTTTTATTTACATGAATTATCTTTCCTGTCACATGCTCTTAGAAGGAAATGTTTCTTTATGCTTCCTTGGTTGTGGATCTGTCATTAGGCAGTCCCGGCTGTGGGAATTCTGTTAGCAGGTGCTTTGGAACTAATAACTCTTTTCGCATGGTTCTTGGCCCCATTCTCTTAATAAAGATATCTTCAAAAATATCAGGGCATCATGTGTTTTAAGCAAGTATCAAACCTGAGCGTCTCCTTAGCACATATATTGCAAAATATTTAGTATGTCAAACCATAAAATGTGGGACTATTTTTTACTTTGATTTTTTAATTAAGCTGCTATTGTAAGCTACTATTTATCGGACATTTTGCTATAGTATTTGAAATTACTTCAGTAAGAGTTCATTGAATCCAGCCACAGGTGGTAAGGGAGACTTTGATTCTGGCTTATGTTCCCTGTCAGGATGCACAAGTCTGTGGTGAGGCAGCAGGGCAAAAAAGTTAAAACAGTCCCCCATCTTCTTGGGATTCATCAACATATCGTAGCTGTGATGTAACTGCTCGTGAGTTGCTGTGTCACAGGAATTCTGCAAGAGCACCTAAAAAAAAAAGAAAATCTTACAGCCCTTCCTCCTGTCCTACCCATGCCCTCATACCTGCGATCCCTTGTTCCATCCTCTTCACTCACACAGATGTGATGGTGCCATAATGTTCCTTGGTACAGCAGCACAGTGTGGAGCTCACATACTGAGGTATGTAGCAAAGTTCTGCATTAAATACTCCTAAATATCATAAAACCTGCTTACTTTGAGGGATCCAGAGTAACGTATGTCTAGGAGAAGCAACTCTCTGATCTCAGACCTACATGTTGTTTTGAATGATTTCTTTTAAAATCGGAATTTTAGGGAAGCCCTCTTGCAGCTCAGGAGTATTGCTGGTGGGTTAGGAGAGTTTATGTACCTGTAAACACTATTGTACCTGCAATCGGAGGTCAATGCCCATGTTTTTTAAGAACTCCCGCTGTTTTATGGGGCCTAACGTGGCTGTTCTTCCCTGCGTCATCTTTCGAAGATAGCTGAAATCAACATCTGCTGTCAGGTCTGCTGTACCAGGCGCTCTCAGCACATGATGAGGTTTGTGATTTCGGAAACCCTGAAAAATTAAATTGGAATATTATACTCATCTGTACTTCTAGCTACCACAGCTGGGGCTAGCAAAGACTAAGTTGTGCATGAGAAGAGCAAATTATATTTTAAAAATTTGGAGCAAGGGCGCAGATTATCCTTCCCATCTGACAGAAAGCCTTATGGGCACTGATTTAAAGAACTACTCAGTTTTATGATCGCAGCATAACACAGTTTTTGATAGTACATCCACCCAAGACATTTCTCTTACAAGCAACTGATGATCCAAGTGACAAATAAAAAGATTATTTTAGCTTATTATTTCAGGGTAAATGACTTACACGGAAAGTGTCAGTTTTAGTTCCATCGTGACCATAATCAGCAATGAGTGCAGCCCCACCATCATTTTCTATCCGACAGGCAAGCCTCTGGATGATGACACCAGCCTCAGGACACACTTCCACATGATCTCTTGTTTCTTCAGGCTAGTGCGGAGTTCAAAGATCAAAACACCTGTATTAGCAAACAAGTACAGGGCAAGAGTTCTTCACACTTGATGTCTTGGGATTGGTGTCACTTCACTGGGGCACAGAGTACCAGGGGTGTATGTTAGCCTACCCGCAGCCTGAGCTAGTTTTTGCTAACAATCATTTTCAGTTTGTAAACGTACTTGGAAGAGTCAGCAGAGAGGGAACCACGAACTCTGGTAGGCATAACCTTACCTGAATGAAGTTTTCTGTTGCGGGCGTGCTGGATGGTGACAGGACAAACCGCAGCTGGTCAGGAACATCTGGATCTACATCAACCAGCACTTCACGCCAGCCTTTCTCTGTTCTCTGTTTAATGAGCCCAAAAGTACTCATTTTACATGCTAACAGGTACAACAGTGATGTGTCTGTTTCACTGAACTAATGTGTCAAGCATTTTCACAAACGTTTTGAGAACATAATATGCTATTGACAACAACTATTCTATTTAATTCCAGTAACTGCCTTGGAAAAAACTTGTGGTAGAGACTAATCTGCAGAGTCCGCAAAACCCAGGTTTAACTACACTTAAAAGGGACAAACAATGCTGCCTCTTCTATTGACAGTGTGGCGTTTAACTACCAAAACAAAGTATTTTATTCTACCAGTGATTTTCATAAACTAATTATAAAATTTAAGTTGAAAGTTTCTTCTTCTGAATCCTAACTAGCCTATTCCCTTTTATTATTTTATTATTTTATTATTATTTCTATTTATTCCAATTTTGTTATTATCATTACCATTCAAATGAAAGCCCTTCATTCTTTAATAGTGGTACATAAAATAACATGGAAATTAAAAACTTCATTAATGTAGCATAAGAAATAAACTTGAGGCTTACCTCAGCAGAAATAGTCAGCTTTCTACAAGTTTTTCCATTCAAGAAAAAATTCAGTTAGAAATATCTTACCACCAGAGACAATGCACATGTCTAGTTTGGCACCCTAATTCTATTCCTCCTCAAAGAGAAAAAGTGTTTAAGCAGATGGTCACAATTACAGTAATAATCTTGCTATACCTGAAACTTATGTATTGGCAGGGCATCAAAAAACTCATGTGCTAGGTAAAAGCTGTAACCTGTGGGAAGGTAAAAAAGAATGCATTAAGTTATTAATGCTTCCAGAGCAGCTTCCAGTTAAAAATTAAAATGTTTTTATGAATTTTAATGAATTAAGCTGGTTAATGTGGTTGTGAAATAACTATCATTACAGCTACCTGTAGAAATGCTCTCTTTGTATCCAAGCTGGAAGTAGCTTCCAGTCCATGAATTTTACATCGGTATCTCACAAGAGGAGATTCAGGCAAAGCCAGTAAATGGTTTCCCGTGAAAAGAAAACATCAAAATACAAGAAACTGGGTAGCTATCCCAAAATGACGGTAGTCAGAGTAAGTAGCAGTTACAAGAACGAGTCAAGATCCTGCCTGAGACTCACACAAGAACTAAGAGC
The DNA here is from genome assembly GCF_949628215.1 of Phalacrocorax aristotelis. NCBI lineage: Eukaryota > Metazoa > Chordata > Aves > Suliformes > Phalacrocoracidae > Phalacrocorax > Phalacrocorax aristotelis. The sequence goes on along the minus strand of NC_134278.1, from coordinate 119,178,491 downwards.
TAATATGTGTACTATCTACTTCTCTACCCATGATGAAGGCATCTTCAGTTATCAAAAGCTGCAAATGGAGGAAGGACACCGCCCCGTAACAAGGCGTTCAAGCTCCTCACCTGGTGGAACATCTTGAATGTCTCTGTACCAGGAAATGGGAATTCCAGTCTTGCTGATACCTTTCATGTAAGCAGACTTGTCCTTGGGGTTGGACTGTGCCTTCCCTCCTGTCAGCATCAGCGCTTGGATCTTGCTGAGTTTGGGACTCACTTCTACCAGATGAATAGAGACATCACATTTACTAAGCAAAGAGGCAAGCTGATTGAAGACCTATAAAGGCAGATGAATTCTGTTAGGCACAGTCACATGCCGTATACATTAAAGGTTTAAGGAATTAACCATTAATCTTATCTTGAATATAAGTTATAAGATTTAGTTGGCTTTCATTTAACAGAACAGTCTCAGTAAAAGAGACTGCATTTTGCTCCTTCAGAAGGAAATGGGAATTTCTTCATCAGTTTTAATAAAAGCTGCTGCGCTTCTAAAGGTTATCATAGTACGGCACACGTTAAACAGTTGTAAGAACAGCAATATGAAATGCTAATTTAGAATAGTAATAGCCTGAAAGCAAGTAGCTCCTCTAACACCTACAGCGGGTTTAGCATTAGGAGAAAAATGGTTCAGTTTTCCCAGACACCATAAACAGAAAGGCCTCAATATCCTACGTTTCACTGATTATTAGAGTTCTTTTTCATTAACGTACATAAACAGAATATAAGTTCTTCTGAGGTAATAAATCCTATTAGTGATTTGTTTTTGAATCAGTAGATTTTAATTAACAAACAGCCAGCCATGCAAGCACGGTAGAACAGAAAGGGTTAAATCCAAAGAAGTAAACTCCTGAAATCCCCAAAGGAACTGCCACAACTCCACTCCTGGATTACCATCCTCCTCCCCTTCCTCCTATGGCTTGTACTGAGGCGTCCCTCCCAGTTACGCACAGCAGCACCCTCCTACGTGGCTTCCAGTTTGGAAAACGCTTTCCTATACAGAAGTCACCTGTAATGGAATAGTCTTGCCCTCCCCTTCTATCAAGTAGTGTTTGAAAAATTACACATGTGTCTACACAGTGTGCACACACAGGCCTGGGCTTTGCTTTCAGCTCAGAGACCTGGTCTCTTTGCTGAACAGCAGAAACCTGCATACATTCTAATTAAATTCTAAGCTGCCAATCTCCTGACTGAAATGATTTGGTTACTAGGGAAGGTTAAACCCTGACAGCAAAACCTCATTCCTTCAGATTTCAGTGTAGCCACAGAATAAAGCCAGAAATAGAAAATATTAGTTTTCACCTACCCGTAATATATCATCAGTAAGGGTGCCCCTCCCTGGGCCCAGTTCCACCAGCTGGAACGCTTTAGGTTTGCCCGCGGCTATCCATTCGCTAATGTACCATATTCCTATTAACTGACAGTGAGGAAAACACAGTTATAGTAATAACTTCCGAACTTGTGGAAAGTGACATGTGCCTTTAGTCTGAAAATAACTAAGATACTATACAATATTTTCTTTCTCTGTATTTTAAAGTTAACAAAAGTCATATGTAACTTTGCCCTCTTCTCTTTAAGTACTAAAATCGGTGACCGTTTGCTGTCAGCCCAGCAGAAGCCAGTCTCTGTGAGTAAACGGATGGGACTCTTGCCTGCCTGGCACATGAACTTTTACTTCAGGCTCGGACGCAGGTCGCTGCCCCAAATAGCTGTTCTTCATGACAGCGCATCATGGAGAACAACGTTTGAGCCGGTCTGCGCTACTGGAGATGATGTGCAAACCGGAGTGAACAGGGCCAGAACATGAAAGTTTGTTTTGAGTAGAGTTTTCACACTGGGAAGCCACCATAACTCTTTTTATTTATAAAAAACCCAACATCTATGTGAAAATGATTGTTACTCAGCACAGATGGTATCCCAAATTATAACACAAGAACCGGCTCCCCAGTTTTCCTTAAAAACAAAACAGCCCGTCCTCCTCCTCCAACAAGCAGCTTAACTGCAACTTAAGAATGACGGGGAGTTACCTAAGGCACAAGGAACTACGCGTTACCTCTCCAAACACCTGACTTATTTCAGGTGAGGTGACGAAATCCCCGCTCTCGCCGATGCCGCCGCGACGCGTGTAGTAACCCTGCGGAGGAGAGGGGAGAGGGGCTCAGCGGCCCGGCGGGGCTACCCTCCCGCCGCCCCGGCCCGGCCCGCACCTGGCCGGGGTTGGTGAGCGCCTCCCGCATGTACTCGGCCACCGTCACCGGCCCGGTGGCCCGCATCTTGAGCAGCAGGTGTCGCAGCATGGCGGTGGCCCGCCCGGGCCCCTCGGTGTCCGGCTGCCCCCCCGCGCCCGAGGAGGGCCGCGCCGCCGCCGCCGCCGGAGCTGTGGGGAGAGCAGGAGGATGAGGAGCTCAGCGGGCGGCTCGCGCCCCACCGCCCGGGGCGGGGGCGGGAGGGGAGTGGAGGCGGCGGTTACCATGGTGACGGGGGAGCCGCGGCCGGCCAGCCGAGCCCAGGGCAGCGGCGAGGAGTGCGCGGCGCGCGAGCGGCAGAACCATGGCCGCAACCCGCCCCTCCTCCCCCCGCCTCTTCCTCTTCTTCCTCCTCCTCTTCCCTGGGTCCCGGCCGCTCGGTATCCGCACTGCCTCCCGCCGCCTGCCCGAGGCCGAGCCGCAGGCAAAGCGCCGCTGGGGAAAGCTGGCGGGCGAGCGGTCGACAGGCAGCGGAGGTTTGCCTGAGGCGCGCCCTGCCCGCCGCCGGCCCGGCCCGGCACTGCCCGCCCGCTCTCCCTCCTTGCAGGACCTGCGCTCCCGCCCTCCCGCCGGGCCGGAATCACGCGCCGCGCATGCGCTTGGGGCTTCCGGCGCGCGGCGATGGCGGCGCTGTGGGACTTCGGCGTGAGGGACCCGAAGCAGGCGAGAGGCGACAGAGGTGAGGACGTGGAGGATGACGACGATGAAGAAGAAGAAGAAGATGACGATGCTGAAGGCTTCACACTGGAGGAAGTGCTGCGCCTCGGTGGCACCAAGGTAAGGGGGAGCGGGAGCGGGAGCACGTGGTGGCGGGGCCCCCGGGCCCTTGCGGGGCGCGGGGGGAGCCGTTGGGAGCCGTTGGGGGCGCGCGGCCAGGCGCCGGGCCCGCCGGTAACGGCCGCCCGCTTCCGCCCGCAGCAAGACTACCTGATGTTGTGCGCCGTGGACGAGGCGGAGGAGGTGGTGGACGGAGGCAAGAAGGACGCTATCGACGACCTGAAGAAAGGGGAGCTGGAGGCGTTCGTTAGTTCCCTGGGGCTAGGCAAGTACGCCAAAAGTTGCCTGGTGGTGGAGGATGGGGAGGAGGAGGAGGAGGAGGAGGAGGGTGACGGCGGTGGTGAGGAGAAGGAGAAGCCCCCAAAGAAGGAGAAAAGCGAGAAAGAAACTAAGCCTCCTTCGTTAGAAGGGAAAAAAGAGAAAAAAGTCAAGGAAAAGGCCAGTGGTGTGAAAGACATCAAGAAAAAGCAATCTGGTGGTGATCAGGGCCAGCACCTTTCAGGAAAGAAAGATAGGCTGGAAGAAGATTTTGAGTTTCATGCTAGGCAAGCGATACTGGTCAAAGCAGGGGGCAAATGGTATGATATGGAATACACCAACGAATTCTCGTCGGAGCCACAAAATCAGATGCTTCTGTCTCAGTATAAGGCCTTGGCTCAAAAGCTGTACCATCACGAGACAGATCTGTACAAGAATAAGACAGATTATCAGAAGGGGGCCTCCTCGGCATGGATGAAAACTGTTGTGTCGTCGGGTACCTTGGCTGACAGGATGGCAGCGATGACCCTTCTCATTCAGGACAGTGCCGTCCACAGTCTCCAGTTTGTTGAGCACTTGGTAAACCTTATAAAGAAAAAGGGCAGCAGGCATCAGAGCCTTATGGCTTTGGATACGTTCAAGGAGCTTCTCCTTTCAGATCTCTTACCAGACAATCGAAAATTATGGTCTTTCTCGCAGCGACCGTTTAACAACATAGAGAAGATGTCGAGTGGCAACAGGGATTCAAGAGACAGACGGTTAATACTGTGGTACTTTGAGCATCACCTGAAACTGCAGGTGACAGAGTTTGTGCAAGCGTTAGAAACACTGAGTCATGATTCCCTGATGGCAACGAAATCCCGAGCGCTGGCAGTTGCCCACGAGCTTCTCTGTAACAAGCCTGAGCAGGAGAAAGCTCTGCTTGTTCAGCTGGTAAATAAACTGGGAGACCCTCAGAACAAGATCGCCACCAAAGCCTCTTATCTTTTAGAGACGTTACTTCACAAGCATCCAAATATGAAGGGAGTAGTGTGCAGCGAGGTGGAGAGGCTTTTGTACCGGTCAAACATTCATGTGAAAACTCAATATTACGCCATTTGCTTTCTAAATCAGATAGTCCTCAGTCACGAAGAAAGCGCATTGGCTAGCAAACTGATAACTTTGTACTTTTGCTTTTTTCGGAACTGCATTAAGAAAAAAGATGTTGAATCCAAAATGCTCAGTGCTCTTCTTTGCGGGGTAAACAGAGCTTACCCTTATGCTGAGACTGGTGATGAGAAAGTGAAAGAGCAAATGGACACGTTGTTTAAAGTTCTGCATCTTGTGAACTTTGGTACCAGTGTCCAGGCCCTGATGTTACTGTTTCAAGTGATGGACGCTCAGCAGACTGTGTCGGATAGGTACTACGCAGCACTGTACAAGTAAGTCACAGGTTTGCATTTTTTAGATAAATTTCATTTTATGAGGTAGTCACCATTAATTTAAAGTTGTAGAGACGCTTATTTTGCTTTTAAGATCTTGCGAGTTTTGTGTCTCATTGGCTAGAAGTTTCTAATGTTTTGTATGAGCTATAAGAAGCAGCATGTCATTTCTTTGACTTACTGTGGGTGTAAAACAAATGGTAGTGATGGGTCCTGAGAACACAACATATGCATCTCATCCTTTGCACTGTTTTCTAGTGGCATGTTTTAATTCCAGATATTGTTTGAAAGTAATAGCTAGCTGCTACTTCTGAGATCACTTTTACAGGTACTGTGCTTTGGCCTAAAATCTTGTTTCCTTTTTTTGTGGATGTGTGAGAGAATGTCATGTTAATAAATTCTTTAGATGATTTAATTTGTGTAATTGGAAAGCCTTGTATTATAAAAGTATCTCTCTTTTGTCCCAGATGGTTGTTTAGACTCTTTGTAGGATCCTTACAGGCTTCTGTTCAGTAGACCAAAGGGAAGTTGCTGATTTTTTAAAAAGGGAACTCATGTTCCCCCAGAACTTGCAATGTATTTAGGGGCCTTCCTCTGCCTGGTAGCCTGGGAAAAAAGTGGATTAGAAAATGAACTTGCCAGCACATGTGTGTGGTCCGATTGTGAAGCATGCTGTTGGCTAGCCATTTTCTTTTTGTTTTTTTGAACATCTGAATAAATCAGATTAGTTTCTCACTTTGAATATCTCAAATTTTGAAACTGTTTTCAGCTGAACCCAGTTTCTTTATATTTTCTCACAGGTTTTTTTGTTTACTGATGCAGTTTTTGTTTTTAGTCTTCAGTGTCTCATATATATCTAGAAATATTACACAGCTGTTGACAGTTCAGGGTTGATCAAAATGGTTTTGAATATTGGGGAACAAGCTGTCACTGGTCTTTTAGCTGGCACTCTGAAAATGTAGATGATTGTTGCTAGTAGCAATTATTCCCCTATGCGCATTATGACAATCAGCAATATTTTCTCATATGTTCTCTACAGGAAGCTTCTAGATCCTGCTTTAGCAACCTGCTCGAAGCCATCCATGTTTCTTAATCTTGTTTATAAATCTCTGAAGGCGGATGTAGTGTTACGGCGCGTGAAGGCCTTTGTGAAGAGGTTACTTCAAGTCACTTGTGGGCAAATGCCACCCTTCATTTGTGGAACCCTGTACCTTCTGTCTGAGCTTCTGAAAGTAAAACCCGAATTAAGGGTCCAGTTACAGGATCCTGTGGTATAAGACGATTTCTTTATCTCATTGTTTTTTTCAATAAGCTATTTTCATAAGCACCATTCCCTAACCTGTTTGTCAGTAACCTGAGGGTTTGCTAATATGTTATGTTATGGGAGAAAGCACTTGAACAATTATAACTACATTAAAAATCTGCATAGAGGAAGGTGTTTTAGGCATTCTAGCGGGTCCTATGGACTTAATTCATGGAGAGAGGCTTATTTTGCTAAGTGCTCTTTAAGTAAGCAGGTGAACATTCTTCACCCAAGAGCTTTGTCCAGACATGGCCTGTTTGTTTCTTTTGTCTGCCATCTCTGAAGTATAGCTAGGCAGGACTGGATTTTTTTTTTCTTTCTTCAGGTGGGGAGGGACAATTACACTTGTGTGATGTAAGCTGTAAAGTTCAATTTTAAGTCCTGGATCAAGGCCAAAAGTCTTTATTGCTTAAACATTGGCCATCATTTGTTTATATTATTGTACATAGCTTCTTAAGAACTCTTTGTGCTTTTTTCTAATACATCAGAATAAAAGTGGAAACGAAAAGCTGTTCACTAACATTTTCTGTCGTTTAGGAGTCAGATGATGAAGAGTGCTTTAAGGATCAAGAAGAGGCTGAAGGGGATGAGGAAAAATTTGTGGATGCAGACAAAGAAGTAGAAGGTGAAGAGAGGAGCACAACGGAAAATTCTGCTAAAACAAACAATTCAAATTCAGCAGCCTCGTGGGTGCATCATCTGAATATGGGAGGTAAATTAGCAAGAAAATATAATTAATTTAACTTCTAACATTCTGTAACAGTGGCTCATTGATCAAGACTTGTAAAAGTAAGTGATTGAAACATTATTGTAGTTTTTCAAATTGAAGTTTGATTCAAAGCAAAAAGTCAGAATCATTTCTCTTTATCAGTTAGCTCAGCAGTGGTGAAGAGACTATGAATCTGCTAGCGTATGTCACTTTATGCAGTTCATTGCATTTGTGCCTAAGCAATAAACAGGCTCAGGATTTTTTGCTTCCACATTCAAACACTTTCAGAACAGTGTAGCCAAGGCTAGGATGTGTAATTGCTCATTTGCTTGCGAAGCTTGCTAGATCAACTCATCTAGCTTTAAACCTGCTTCTAGTTTCACTCTTTCCTGAGGAGCTTTTGGAACAGATCAGGGGTTTTCAAGGAGCTTCCTTGGAAGCATATAGGAACTCATTTGTGCACCTGATCACACACTGGGAAAGGGCATCTGAATTACAACTCTTACTTGCTACTGAATGAATCTGTGGCCTGTCCAGCTAAGAATGATGGGCAGCATTATGTCATGGTGAAATGAAAGGAATACTTTCATGAAGTTGCCTGCGGAAATTTAAGTTGTTTGCATCTCCTCCACCCCTCAGGCAGGAGTGGAGCTTCATATGATCCTATGCACCGAAGTCCTTTATACTGTGGTGCTGAAAGTACAAGCCTTTGGGAACTGAAGAAGGTAAGGCATTCTTCTGTTGCTAATTAATGTGTCTCTTAGTGTGGCCCTTGTATCGAGAGAAGAAAATTAATGTAGTTATTCTTGCAGTAGCTGCCTGGGTAACATAACAGAAAGGTTAAAGCTGACACATTGTTTGGCTTTAAGCTTGTATATGTTACATACAATGCTGATATTCCGGAGTAGAAAATAGGAATTTTGAAGTGGAGATTTGGACAATAATAATCTTTTTTGACTTTTGGATCTTAGCTTTGTATCACTGAAGCTTTTTAATGTTGAATTAAATAAAATTGTAAGTTAGAATATATTTAGTTAATGCAAACAAAAGACGAGAACTTTAAGTTCTTCAGTTGTTCAAGGACAGAGCGCATCAGCCTTGTACTACATGTGTCTGCGTGTTATTTGGTGAGTTACAGAGTGGTCTTATGGCCTAGCAGTGTTGTCAGGAGTCTGATACATCAAAAAGAGTAATGATTGCATTTATTTTTAAAGTAGAAATAAATCAGTGATTCGTGTTTTTCAGCTTTCTGAACATTTTCATCCATCTGTGGCCCTATTCGCAAAAACAATTCTAGAAGTAAGTGCTTTTACTAGTCTGTAGCTTTGAAGTTTGATTTTTACGTCAGCTGTCTTTTGTAGTTTGAAAAAGCTACATTATAAAGCCTCCTTGCAGTCTGCAGATAACTAGCAGCTCTACAGCACTGTAACATACACTCAAATGCAAAGCTTTTCATGGAATTAAACTGTTTTATATAAAGGACACTGTTCACAGAAGTAATTAATTTGGTAGAAATGTGGGTATTACATGATTCTTAAAGCTTTTCTAGAGTTTTGGTTTATCTTCATTTAACGTGGGTTTTGATGTGGGCAATGCTGCTGTTGGAACAAATTATTTTTTGGGTCTGTTGTAGTATCATGCCAAAAATACTAAAACCTAATGAAACATATGCTTAAAATATTTATTTTCATTTGAATATATAGTATCCAAATAGTGCTAAGTATTAACTGCTGTTAGCACAGTACTTGCCAAGGCAGTTCATCACTGAAACAAAGTGAAGGAGGTGTTTTTTATTTAAGAAAATATGGAATTCCAAAAATAAGAACCTGTACATGAGTATATTAACTGGTCAGGCTAATGTGATGAAGTATCGCCAAGTCTTTGGCTTTTCAAAGTGATTTAATGTTGCTTTTGGACTGTTTGAGTCCTCTGTGTTTAGTTGCTGTCTTTCTAGAATGAAGTCCGTAATGATTTTTGGCGTTTTTCTTCTTTCAGGGAAATCACATTCAGTACTCCGGTGACCCTTTGCAGGATTTCACATTAATGAGATTCTTGGATCGCTTTGTGTATAGAAATCCCAAACTCCATAAAGGCAAAGGTACAAACTTCTCTGTACATATTAGCATATGATCCTGATTATTGATGGTGACCAAACTCTTTTGCTGTCATGTTGCTGAGTAACCCTTTGTGCTTGTCAAGTATTTGGGGTGCATGTGGTGCAACAGGGCAGTGGGATGAGTCTTCAGGGCTGCAAGAGAGATGTCTGCAACTCAGAACTTGTGGACAATCACATAGTGCTGCCTCTCACACCTGCAGTGCAGAAATTGCTAACCTAGCAGGAATAAGCAAAGTGATAGGGGAATATAAAGAATACAGAGTGGTTGAGGTTGGAAGGGGTCTCTGGAGGTCATCTGCTCAAGCAGGGCCACTAGAGCAGGCTGCCCAGGGTGTCCAGATGGCTTTTGAATGTCTCCCAAGAATGGAGACTCCACTGCCTCTTTGGGTAACTTGTGCCATCACACAGTTGCCCCCAGTGAAAAAGTGTTTCCTGACGTTCAGATGGAGCCTCCTTTGTTTCATTTTGTGCCCATCACTTCTTGCCCTATCATGGGCACCTCTGAAAAGTTCCTGGCTCTCTCTTATTTACCCACTACCTTTGGGTATTTATATACACTGATGAGATCTCCCTGAGGATCCTCTTCTCCAAGTTGAACAGTCCCAGCTCTCTCCTTTCCTCACAGGAGATATGCTCCAGTCCCTTCTTCTTAGTGGCCCTTTGCTGGACTCTCCAGTAGGCCCCTGTCTGCCTTGTACTGGGGAGCCCAGACCTGGCCACAGCATTCCAGGTGTGGCCTCACCAGTGCTGGTTAGAGGGGAGGGACCACCTCCCTCCACCTGCTGGCAACAGTCCCCCTAATGCAGCCCAGAATACAGTCAGCTGACCTTGTCACAAGGGCACATTGCTGGCTCACAGTCAATTTGGTGTCCACCAGGATGCTCAGGGTCTTTTCTGCCAAGCTGCTTTCCAGCTCAGCAGCCCCCAGCCTGTACTGGTGCAAGGGGTTGTTCCTCCCCAGGTGCAGGACTTTGCATTTCCCCTTGCTGAACTGCTTGAGGTTCCTGTCAGCCCATTTCTCCAGCCTCTCAAGGTCCTTTCGGATGGCAGCAAACCACTCTGGTGTATCCGCTACTCTTTACAGTTTTGTACCAATAGTAATAAAGTAATTTGCTTCTGATTTATGTTCTGCTACAGAAAACACCAGCAGTGTGGTAATGCAGCCGAAGAAGAAGCAGTTTATGAAAGATATGCAGAATCTTGCAGGTAAGCCAGCCCCTCTTCAGTTAAAATTATGATGGCTAAAAAATTCTTGGCTGGTTGTTGTAGATGTGTCATCTGCACTGTCTATGCTATTTCTGTCAGCACTAAAAGAAAGTCCATCAGGAGTGCAGTGGTGGTGCCTGACATTCAGGATCAGGTCTAATCATCTTGCAAGGGTGCATGGAATCTCCACAGCTGAAACTTTGGATCCACTGTATAATTTTAAGAACAAAAGACATAAAGTCAGTTATCTCAACCGTTAGCCTCTTGAGTAGGAAAACACCTTGTCTTCTACTGCAGCACTTGGCTACACACCACATACTTTAAAGACCTTTCTTTTCTCTCTGTTTTTCACCCCTTATTGTCAGTTACTTTCTGTTGTAGTAATTCCTTTTTCTTAGGCAATGCATGATGAAGATCATACCTTCTGTTTAGCCACCGTATTAGGAAATGTGTAACAGCAAAGGACAGAGCTACTGAAAACTGCATGCCTTGTTTTCTGTGCTAATTTTGCTATGACCTGCATATGCTTCCTATACCTTCTTTTATGCTAAGTTATCTTTTTCCTACATCCCCCTAAGAGGAAATACACCCCCTGGCTAAAGAGTAGTTTTGCAGTCTTATGTAAAAAGTTTAGAACATTGTTATAAATTTGGTTGTAGCTGGCAATGTGACCCCTTAGGGGGAAAAAAGGCAAAATAACCCTTAGAATTTATTCTAGCTAATGATATTTCTAGTTAGAAGAGCAATCCGTTAGGCTGCTAACCTCAGAGGGACATGAACTTATAAAATACTAACTAAATTGCCATTCTTATGTCCGACATCCTATTTTTATGAATGTTTAAGTTCTTTAAAATATCTAAAATTATATTAAAAACTTTAAAAAGTATGCTGATCTAGCAGTCTTTAATATGGTATTGTTGTGTAATTGATGTTTTTATTTGTTTCCAAGTTATCATATAACCACTTTTATTCTGCTTATTATGATTGAAAAATGACTTAAAATATCAGAAAATGGATTTATGTAATGATTTAAATCACATTAGGCTCTTTCATTAAATGGTATGTATTGCTCTATACAATGCCACAGCTGCAGTTATTGTTAGGATTAGTGTAAGGTATCTTTGGCACTGTTATTTTGCTAAAAGTCTTCCTGCCTCCAGAAATAGGTTGCCTTTTGTCTAGTCCCACTGTTTCCAACAATTAAGGGCAGGATTTGTTGGTAAGAACCAGCAGTTAAAACAGGGTAGACCATCAGTCAAACATGCCGCTTGAGGGCAGAAGAGTTACCATCTCCTGTGATGGAATCTCTGTAACATTGCCAGTGATGTGCTTCCCTGTAACTTTGGGTCTGTTGTGTTGCACAGAGGTATTAGTTCTACAGATTAGCTGATGTACCTTTATGGCATGTTTTTACAGCCATTAAAGCTTAAAGTAGGAATTTTTACCTATAATATGTTTGAAGGTACAGTTTGTTTAGCACATTCTTTAGTTTATTCTGAGTTGAAGGAGCAGACTGAGCATTTAGGACTGGATTTGAGGAATTTAGGTGTTCTACAAGTGAAATATCTGATAGAAAATATGGATATATTAATATGGCTACAAAAATACGCACTTGTTGCATGTAGCTGGTCTCTGCTGGGACTTAGAGAACTGATTGCAAATCCTCTGGTATTTTCTACTACTAATTTGAAGAGTCTTCTGTGAGTATGAGGATCTGGTTTCAGAAACTTGGACCCTTGTCACTTAGAAAGTATAATCTGTGCCCACTGAGATAATCAGTAGGTCTTTCTCCTTTGATTTACTTCTGAGGTGGAGAAGGGAAGGGGAATGTATGAGGGTAAAAAGCTTCTTCACAGGGAACCTGATCTATACCCTAGTCAGTCCACTGTTGTGGTGTCATATTTTGCCTCAGTCCCTCAGAGATGGAGCCGGGGTGAGGCTTGATCCCTTCTTCAACATGCTCAGCTGGTGTATGGCCCTGCCTTGTAGCTCCTGATGAGCATTTCTACTGCCAGGAGTGCTGGGCAGAAGCAATTCCAGTGTTTCAGTGCATGACAGCTAGTTTATCTTATTTCCTATGTTGTTTGGGTTTTTTTGTTGTTTTTTTTTTAATGCACTTCTACTGTAGGTGTTGCAAAACCTCCCTTCCTGATATATAAATTAGAACCCGGTTAGGGCTATGCCTTTTAAGTTTTTCCATAGGGTCTGCTCACATCTAATTATCAATAGATACACTTCAAACTAACAGTTCTCAGAGGTTTTGAGATGAGCTCTGCTTTATTTAACGGGCCACACTGGAGCACTGTGCATGCTGTTCAACATTTAAAAGAATAACAATCATTTCAACCTGAGGTAAAATCAGTTCTTTTTTCATTTTTGCAGTCAACAGTAAGGAATTCTGTGCCAAAGATGAAAGCAAAATCCCAGTAGATGAAGTGTTTTTTCACAGGTAATAAACTACTTGCGAACATTAATTTTATATGTTGCTTTTCAGTGCAATGCCATTAAACCCCATTACATTTCATAAGTATTCTCTGGTATTCCAAGTGTTTGCAAAATTTGATTAATTTGAGTGACTTGTGATGATAGTACTTTCCTTAGAATGTAATTTTAACATCTGACAAAAGTGCGTAGGAAAGAATATTACTTATGAACAAAGGCAATCAGTGCTTGTAGTCTACAATTAAGTAAGCTGACATTGTAACAAAGAAGCCTTAAGCAATGGGTAATGGTGAATATCTTGTGGGTTATAATTCGTAAAAGTAGGTTGCATTAGAACTGTATTTCAAAAAACCTGGAATACACCTTGTTTATCTTATTACCATCAAAGTTTATTAGAATGGAACAATGCAAAAAAGTCAGAGGAGCTAGTTTACTGTGTATTTATTTTTTTTGTTATTCATAGTTCTTTCTGTTTAGTTGGCTTTCCTTTCAGATTATGATATAAAAATGCAGCTGTAAAACTAATATTGAAGAGAGATGCATTTGGCAAAGAGTGGTTCTTATTAGGTCAAAATACTGGTGACCTGTGTTTCCTTAGAAAATTAGTGTTTGAATTAACTTCATTTTTTGTTGTTGTTGTTTAACATATTCATTGCTTTAGGGGCTTTTATACATTTTTGAAGTATCAGGTTAATGGAACTTCCTAATTTTAATTAATTGATATTACAATTTTGAGGAACATATTATTAATAACTAGTGGTATTCATTCTGAGATTAAAGAAGAGCAGCTAAAAATATGTCCCTGTCTGAAAAGTTAACAGTATTGTTACATTGAAGATGACTGAAACTGAGACTACACATTTGAAGTCTTCTGTACGAAGTGCTGTACTCTTTTGCTCCTGTATATGATCTGAATTGCCTTCTGTGTTTGGTGGTTAATATGAAATGAAGGAGAGAAAGTGGTTTAAAATGGATGACAGAACGTAAAACTAAACACACAAAAGAATGGGGCTACGGGGGAAAATCTAACAGAACGTAATGGATGAATCTCTTGTATATATTTTTGTTTCCCCCATTAGATTCAAGTTGAACTTGATCCTTTCTTCCTTATCAGTATAAGGCAGACTTTCACATCTTTCTTGTGCCCTTTTATAAAATCCCTATGTTCAAAATAATTTCTGGTACTTTCGGCTGTGACATTTGTTTTAAATCTTACAGTAGTGGGTTACTCTTTGAAAAACAAAGAAAATAAAAATCTCTGATTTGTGTTTGAAACCATTACGTACAATTTTCAACTGGCAACATACACATGAAGCAATCTGCAGGTTGTTTTATTTAAAAAAAAACTTGTCATTAAGATCATCACCTGTAATTTTGTGTCTGAGAGCAATATATTATTTCAGATTTTATTCAAAGTTCAATAAGAAGAGAGAGAAACAAAAGCGTCAGGATGATGAAGAAAGCGTGGAAGATGTAGATGATGATGAATTTGAAAGAGCATTGGGTAAGGTTGTGTTTTCCTTGCAGTAACTATCCCAATATTTCCTGCTTTTGCAAATTATTAATTTATCCTTTTTATAGTTTACATTGTACAAAAGAGCCAGATACAGGAATATGGAAGTGGAAGAAAACTGGCTTTCCAATTCCTGTTCTGTGCTACTACAGCCATCAGTTCATGCTATCACACAATCCAGCTGGGTGGCCATCTTGTAAAAGAGGTCTTGCTCTCACTACTCCAGTAGTGTTCAGCTTGTTTGAATGGTTGGAAAGTGTCTGATTTTGAACATCAGCTTGAGAGTGGCAGTTCATGGCTTTCTGTTCTTTTCCTAATGTAGTCTGAGAGTTAAATAACTTTTTCTATCAGCAGGTAACATTGGCTTCTATTTCTTTACTGCTTGGCCTTTTTCAATCTTCCTTAGAGTTTCTCTTATTGTTCCTAACATCTTTCATGAGGTTTCATGTTCAGTTAGGTCCGTGGCAAACTTCTGCAGTAGTCTTAGCTCTCCCTGTACCATGCACTTTGTTTGCTTTGCAATTAGTGTATGATTTGTTCCAGAATCTGAATTTGTTAGAGTGCCATAAAATGTCCACTATTTTATGATTTCATATTTTACTTATACAGTAATATATATATTTGGGAAAAAAAATCCCGTTAGCTCTCTGTAACTGTTTTGTACAATATTTTTAGAGAATCTGAACTCCCATAGCAGGATTCTTACTTAGTGACACAATTAGTATGGTCTTAATTATGACAAGAATCCATTACTAATTGTGTTTGTCCTTTTATTGTATCTCTAATAAGTTGACTGTCTTGATAAATTCAAAAGCTTCAATTAAGGACCCCCTAATGTTAGTGTTTACTCTTTGAAACAGAACAGTTGTAATTTTTCGGATTTTGTTTTTACTTGCTATTTTACATAGCGATTTGTTTCTAAGTGAATCCGATGATAGGAGCTTTCATCCTCTAGTCTTCTTTTTTGTCAACAATTATAGTGAATACTTCTAATCTGAAAACTAACATACAGATTAGCTGGCAGGACACTTGCTTGGGGTATCTTAATTGAGTCTTCGTTCCACCTGACTTGGAGCAAGTGTCTGAAACTTGTGATATCCCACCTGCTAACTAAGTCTGAATCACTGGGCAATAGTGTGTCTATTTGTGTCTGTCTGTTTCCCACATCATCTAGTTCTGGCCAGAAATTACATACTGGATAAAAGGAAACTTTCATTATTTTTCAGAGAAAAATATTTTTTTCAGAAAAAGTCCAGTAGGCTTTAGGTAAATGTTTTCTGGAGTATTTTTCTATAGGAGTACAAGCCCTTTGGTACCAGGACCCTTTGTAATTGATGCAGATCATATAAACTGTTCAGGAAAATGATACCTGAAAATAATATGTTTTGCAATGACTTCATATTTTCTTTGACTTTGTTTTGTAGTAACAAACAATTTTTCCCCCTAGATACATTTGAAGCTGCTGATAATGCCATTGATGTTGGCCAGGATGACCTTGATTTTGCTGGGTAAGGCTTTAAATAGGTTCTTTTGTCTCTTGTTTTAATACCTATATAGCGTTTTACTCTGCAAAATTGGATAGACCTTTTTCAAAACGACTCAGAATATCACCTTGCAAAAAAGGCAATAGCAGCTGAACGCTGGGTAATACTGCTTTTCTGCGTGTCCCACATGGAGCATCATGATCCTGTGGTGCTTAGTCTGCCGGCTTGACATGTGAGACCTGTCGTATTTTATTTATACAATGCAGTGACCCAGTAAACAAGGTACAATCTTACCTTCGTTTTTCATTGTCTCAGGTTTCTGTTTGAGAATTACCAAGTACAAAAGTAAGTAGAATGAGGCATAATGGTACCGCTGCTGTAAGGACTGGTTGAAACTGGACCTAACAAGTGAATAAACTTTGTGGAATCCAGAATCACAGAGCTCAATTCTCAGGCAGTCAACTGTTTCATTAATCATAAAAATCATTTAGGCTGGAAAAGACCTTTAAGATCATTGCGAGTGATTAAGTAGCCTCTTTTTTTTACTTAAAGTATCTATAATACAGCTTTCAAATCGGCACAGGAACTTTTTTTCTTGAGGTGAAAAGGAGAATTGAAGCTTAAACTTCTAGTGAAAACTGAACGTTGTTGTGATCCAGACTCGTATGAGTAAAAATGAGCAAAGAGGAGATAAAAACCAAATAACCATTTAGTTCATGAAGAACCATGTTTCCTTTCTTAAGAGGAAAAAAAAAGTCTTATTTCTTAATTTCGTAGAGTTGCCAGGGACACCAGTAATTTGTGTGTCTTACAGAAAAGACTTTCTGAAAAGGAGCAAGGGGTACATGGGAGATAAAATACAAAATACTGAAGCTGACATTTCTGTTAATTTCAGAATAGTATTCTCTCCAGACCTTCTTAAAATGGTGGACTTTTATGATACCATTCTATATGCTGATGTTGCAGACATACCCGAGTGCACAATACATGTTTCTGAGGTCTCAGCCTACATTTACAGTAGCTTGCAATGATTTGAACTTTTCTAAGAGAGTGTTTGCTGGTAGATAGACGTTATCTGGATGCAAATGGTATTTTGCCAGATGAAGTGCTAAGCATGTTACTTTTTTTTTTTTAGCAATATAAAAAAGAAAACCAAAGGCAGTAAGAAAGGCCAAAGAAGCGAGGAATCTGGTGCTGACTGGGAGGATTCTGATGATGAATTCAGTGATCTGGATGATGAGGAAGTCTCCTTAGGAAGTATGGAGGAAGACTTTGGAGAGGATATGGATGAAGAGGGAGGTGTATTTATGGATGTGTCTGAGGATGATAACAGCCTAGGTAAAGTACCATTTATCATCAAAAAAAAAAACCAAGAAGAAAAAGCTCTAAAAATAGGTTATCTAATAAGTAATTTTATATATAAATTCAGGATTTAGTTACCTAGGTGGGAGGTTTGGCTTTTAAGTAAAGGAGTGACAACAAGTCCTTCTCTGGACGGTGAAGTCTTAAAAGAAACATTTCCTGGCACAGTCTCCTAGGTGAGAGTGGGAATTAGTCATCTGGCTATAAAAACTTGCAAACAAGACAATTCTTTCATTCCAAAAACCTTGGCAGTCACAAAAGTAACTTAACTGTACACAAATAATGGGCTACAGTAGGCAGAAATATTAAAAGATCTCTAAGAGAAAAACAAATCTTATACATGGTAAATTTTTTTATTTCTTTAGACCCAGTTAATGTTGATTTTTTTGTTGTTGTTGTTGATGAGGTAACTTTCATTTAAATTGCTGCCTCATAAGTAACAGCTTCCTCTTCTAATACCGCTATGGGCCCAAATTTTTATTACAACTGTGATAATAACTGATCATTGTACCTCTGTGGTTTTAGTGTCTTTTCAACTGAAAGGCACAGTTTACACAGTATACACTTTATGTGGCTGGAGAAGCGCAGATTAGTGGAGTATTTCAACTAATAACTTGAGGTCACAGGAAGATGATTGAGGGTAGGAGAGGTAAACTATTCATACAGCTGTTAACACATTAATGTTCTGCGAGATGATTGTTTCGCCAAACTCACCAAGCACACATTCAAGTTTCACATAACACCTCCTTTTAGCCTTCGTATTTTATGTATCTTAGTATTGTGTTTCATATTGTGTGCTGTGGAAAAAAAAAAAAGCATAAAAAATGGCACACACCACTGACCAATTTTTAATTGTCTGGGATGAAGAAATCCCAGATTTGGTTGTGTGTGCTGTGTTTTAAACTTTTTTTAAAGTAAAGATTTGGCCATTATGACAAATATGCCTAAAAAGAAATCTTAGTCTCTGCTGTGCTTTGAATAAATGTACATGGTGTGAGAATGAGGGATTGATGTATCTTTTTTTTTTTTCTTTAAGACCTGAACAATGACAAGCAACCAAAGTCTGTCAATAAAAAGGGCAATAGAAAGAAAGATATGAATTTTGTGGGATCACTTGAAGGTAAGGAAATACTGCCATGATTTCCATTTGAGAAGGCTTAATACAAACACAGAGTCTGGAAAGCTTCGGAATCAGAGGGCTGTAGTACAGTAAAGTATCTACACTTTTGGATCTGGGTTCAGATTTGAACGAACCATAAATGAAAAGGTGGGTGGCCTAACTCAGAGGGACAGTCTGCTGTTGAAGGACTGGGAATTGAAGGAGGAACTTTTGAAGGAAGGATGGAGTTGTACTGGTGGTTGGTGCATCTGTTACTAACACCTGATACACAGATTTGTGCTAGTTAGTTCTTGGCTGGGAGCTTTTCTTAGGGTAGGTGGAGAATAAAGGTTTCTAACACAGCTATTAGACAGTTTTATGAAATAAATTTTAAAAAATTAAAAAACATGGTAACTTTGTTTTAGTGTCTTTGTGAACCTGAAATTCTGTCTGATATGAATAATACTTTTTGTTTGAAGGATCCAGCCGAGGAAAGAAGAGAAAACTCAAAGATGCCAGTATACTGGCATCTGCAGAAGAGGTGAGTTTGATCAGCGCTTAGCAAAGAGTGATCAAGCGTTTTACCTGTTTCTTTGTAACAACACACTAAAATTTCTCTCTTTAAAGTTTGGCTATCTGCTGGATGAAAATGCTGGGTCTAAGTTTGACAATATCGGAACAAATGCCATGGCCAACAGAGATAATGCAAGTAAGTACCCGCTACAAATACTGGATAGTTGTGATGCTGTTTTACCTCCTTTTCTTCAGATTCTGTACTTAAAAAGATGTACCTTCTTTAACTGAAATACGCACATGGTCAAAAATCACACAGTAGGGACTGTAGCTGAATGTCAGGATGACATGACTTAGTTTTCTTCAGTTATGAGAGATGCCCAGTGCTAATACTAACTGTGACTACTGGAGCAAATAAGGTTTCAGAAAAGAGGATAAGGCTGTCATGTGGCCCCTCCACACTGTGAATAAGGATGGGCACCATGCTGTTTGTCAAGTGTTCTGTGAATTTTACTCTGATAACGAGTGTCCTGGATTCTTGTGAAAGGAAGGCATAAGGCACGGCTGTCTTTACTGGAGTACTTCCTTGCAGTATCAGTGAAGCAGTAGTAGTTTCCCAGAAACAATTTTAATGATTTAAATGTGTCTATATTGATTGAATGATCAGTCCCTTGTAGAGCTTTTACAAGTCTTGCTGGTGTCACCTGAAAAATGTTAACAGCAGCAGCACTCAAACACTGTGTACTCCTAACACAAGCATGTCTAGCATCAGTAAAATACAAAGCACTGGCAAGAGCAGTCTTATGCTGAGATTCTGAGGCAGCAGGGTATGTTTTGTGAAAGCAAAAAACCAAAACTTTCTCTGGTGTAAAATAAAATATAAATTGGCAGCTTGCATTTTATTAACGTTAATAAACACAGTGGCCAAGCTTTAGCTTTTACATGATTCATCTGCATTCCACATCATGGTCAGAGGTGTCCATCGGCTCCTTATCTCTCACCTTTCCTCTTACAGATGTCAAACAGATCCAGTGGGAAATAGAGCGTGACAAGTGGCTTCACAATAGGGATGTGAAAAGCATTATCAAAAAGAAGAAACAGTTCAGGCACAGAGGGCTGAGAAACAAGTACAGAGGCAAGAAATCAAAAAGATGAACCGGACATTTTAATGTGGACATTTTAAAAATAATTATTCTAAAATAATGTTTTAATTAACCACACATCTTTCTTACTTCAGTTCTTGCTGCTTAACCATGCCATTTGGTCATTCTCCCTTATACCGTGAATTCCAGACCACTCATTGGATTTGTAATACACTGGAAAACAGGAAAATCCGTGTCAGCTCTAAGTTAGGCATGTCGAAGGTGAGCCACTCTGTGGCTAGCTTTGTTGGACATGTAGCCCTCCAGTTCTGAGGGCTCTATCCCACAGTCTGACACTCCAGCCGCACATGCACATAACAATAAACACTTCTGCAGTATCTCCTGGGGTAAAGTTTTAAGCAATAATAAAATTAGTTTTATACATAAGCTGCAGCAGAAACTTCAGCCGTCCTTTAGAAGCCAACAACTACAAACCTACCTTCCAGGATTGATGGAAACCTCTTCTGCATTGTATACCTGAAATCTGACAAGGAAGACAAATCAGTTACTTTACCCAACATATTTTAAGACAAATATTAAATGCACTGTTTTTCTAATTAGATTAGTTTTTCGTAAATTTGTCTGAGCTCCTTGGTTACAGCCACCATTACAAAATCTGAATTTACTTTTTTTTTTTCTTAAATGGGATCACAGACTATATTCAGGTTACTCATCTGTGCAGCCCTATCATCACAGGGTTTTCTGAGCTTCCTCACAGTTGTGATAACCACATACAAGCTACAGATCCCCAGGAAGCTGAATGACTCCCATAGACTGACATGCAGTGAAGGCTGGGAAAACTACTTTATTTCCTTGCACAGCTTGAGGTGTTCACTGAATCCTTCTGTGGGCTGCTCTGGCAACCCAGCAGAAAATCATGTAATGATAGCTTTATGCTATTTTAATGATTTACAGCAACTCATAGATCTTATCAATGCTAGAACTAGCACAAAGCAAGAAGTGAAAGGCTCATTCTAAGTGCACTGAGCTGTTAGATGAGCTCGCTGCACCTTATAGAACCACAGCTTAAGAAAATCTGCAAAGGAATATAACAACTAGGAACTGAACTGGGGGGAGAAGTGAGAAACCATGAATGCTCAGCACCAAGCTACCAAGATAGGTAACTATCTATCTCACTATCCTCCACATTTTCATACATATTTTTTAATAAGAATGCCAAGAAAGATAGCTTAAGTGTAACAGCCTGCCTGAATCTGGGATAAAAAATGCTTATTTTTGGGTTTGGTACCCAATGACAGGACAATGGGCACAAGTTAGAACACAGGAAGTTCTACCTGAATATGAGGAAAAACTTCTTTCCTGTGCGGGTGCCAGAGCAGGGGCACAGGCTGCCCAGGGAGGCTGTGGAGTCCCTTCCCTGGAGACATTCAAAACCCACCTGGATGTGTTCCTGTGCCCCCTGCTCTGGGTGTCCCTGCTCAAGCAGGGGGTTGGACAGATGATCTCCAGAGGTCCCGTCCAACCCCTGCCATTCTGTGATTCTGTGAAATGCAAACTGATGTAGTGTCTTGTAAGACCACACTACTGCTGTGAGGGGTGGGCTCACGCCCTCCCAGCCACCATGGGAGCTGCCTTTAGGCTCTCGCCAACCCTGTGGACAGTGGGCCTGGCTGCCTTTTCCTGCAGGGGTGCAAGTCTGCCAAACCAGCGCTGCACCCTGCAGAGCCCCGAATGCAAAAAAGGCTGCTGCTGGGTAGAGCAAATCTTGCAGTAACTAAGTTGGTGCTTGGCTTATTTTTGTGTTACCTGGGCACTGAGTCACAAGCCTGAGAGGGTTGAGGGGCAGAAGCTAAGTCCCCTGGAAGATCGATACGGACTGCCTCGTGCCAGCCAGGTCTGTTGCATACTGGGAAATGTATCGCAGAGCCAGCGAGACCTAGACAGGAGCCAGGGGATGGCTTCAAGGGGTGAGCAGCAGGTGCCTGAAACAGGATCGATCCATTCCTGCCTCATTTGCAGGCAGCCTCTCCTTTTCAAGTCCCTGTTTGATCCGATGCCATTGACTTGCACAAGGTTCAGCTTCGTTCCTGGTGCTCACCTGCTGCCTCTCTGAAGCTTCCCTGCGAACTGGGTTTTCTGAAACCAAGCAGGCAGCTGGCCCTGCTGACAAGTGACCGACCACTGGTACAACCCAAACTACCGACCCCGACGCGCCGCGTTTCGTTAAAAAACCCGCCCACGGCCGCGGGCCCGGCGCGGAGGCGCTACCCCCGCCCCGGCGGCACCGGCAGCCGCCGCCGCCGCCCCTCCCTACCCCGGCTGGCTGACCGCCCCCGCCGCACCTCGGCTGCGGTCCATGGCGCGGTAGAGCAGGACGGCGCCGAGCAGACCCGCCGCCTCCAGCAGCACCAGCCCCTTCACGACGCGCAGCGACATCTCACCGCTACCGCCGCCAGCGCACGGCGCCCTCCCTTCGCCGCCCGTCACGCCTGCACACGCGCACTGCGCCCGCGCCGCCGGGCCGCGGCTGCGCCTTCCTCCGTCTCGCCTCCAGGCGGTCCCGTAATGGCGGTGCGGCGGCCCCTGCTGAGCCGCTCACCGGGGCTCTGCTAACCTGCAGGCGGGGGCCGCTGCTTAGCACAGCCGTGGCGCTGGGTGCGGGTGGCGGCCCTGGGCGGTCCCTTCTGGCTGCGGGTCCGACCGGCCACGGCTTCCCCGGCTGCCCGGGGAGCCCGCTGTCCTCGCCCGGCTGGCTCAGCGGCTGGCTGGCACCGTGTGCGCCCAGCGCAGCTCAGGCCGGGCCCGGCCTTGCTGCCCTGTGCCGGGGCCCTTGAGCCGGTACCCGCCGTTAGGCGAGGGGTGGGCCGGCGCTTCGGCACGGCTGGCCCGCTGCGGCCGGTGGAGGGGCTGGTGGAGGGGTTCCCTGCTTGGGGAAGGGCTGGGCACGTAAGGCTCGTGGCCCTTGAAAAGGGGTCCCAGTTCTGCCATGAGGATGTTGAAAAAAACTGTGCCGTGCAAGATCTCAGTATTTATTTGTCTTTGTAACACGCGAAAGGGCATTTGTGCGGACTAGCTCCCACGGGGGGGGGTTGTTCAGAACTTAAAATGGCAGCATCCCTTCCCTCTCAGTATCGTCCTGTTTTATGGCTTTGATTTTATTGCTTTCTATTACTTACTATCTATTTCTCTTAACTCATAACGTGGGGCTGACTTTATTGCCAAAGTAAAACCTCCTGGGATTTTTCTTATTAGGACTTCCTTTTCTTTGTGAGATTATTTTTTTCCTATTAATGTTAGGTAGGATTAGGTAGAGTATCTTGCTGCTTGTTCTTAGGGGGAGATTCATTTTCCAATTTTGTTTTCCCTGGTGGCTGAGCTTGCAAATGTTAACCTGCTGTCAGTGGGATTTCTTACTGAAGTAATTTCTGCTCTGTAGATTGTAAGTGGACAGGATCAAACCAGCTTCCATTTCCAGAAAGGTGGGAAGGGAGGAGACGGAAGCATATCAAATTCAGGGGAGGGCAGAAGTAATGCCAAGGATTTCCTCTCCACCACTTAAAAGCGTCTATTTAAAGGCACTTACTGCATTAGACTAACAGTTTTGCATCCCAAAGGTGCTAAACATGACTGAGGATAAAAAAGCCTTTGTTGATAAGATAGATAAAGCATTGGCAAAGTCTGAAGGGCTTACCTTGAAGGATCTGCTGTTCTCCTATCAGGGGACCCCCTATCCTGTCACGGTGTGCAGTGTGGAAACGTTCCAAGCCCTGAAGAACCTGGAAGCCAGAAGAGATGATGTGGTGCTGGTGTCCTACCCCAAATGTGGTGAATACATTGTAAATTGCTTGCTGTAGGCTACAGTACTGTAACTAATTAGCTGACACAATAGGAAGGAAACCCAGCTGTCTGTGGTTGTATGTTGTGTGAGGATATTGGGCATGTCTACTACAATCAGAGGCAGCAGGTTTTTGTCGTGCTTTATCTTAATTAAGCAGTCTGTTGCACTGCTTTTTAGTATGCTTTATGTTTCTAAAGAAGTTTTAGTCTTCAAAGATTTTTTTTGGCTGAAGAAGTGAGATTAAAGTACATAGGTTTTTTTATATATCAGTGGGACACGACAACTCTGACGGTATGATAAACTATTCTGTAAAGCTTATTAGTAATTTAATGTAGTGTACAAAAGCAATAAAGTTATGCGTTAGACTTTAAGGTGTAGAAAGTGACAGAATATTTATTTGCAAAATTATAAGCTGTTTCTTGGTATTATTCAGTGTCAACATTGTTTGTTACTGCAAAATGGTATTGACTAAGACATACTAGAAGTCTAGATCTTTTAGCCAGAGGTTTGCAGAAAGGAGGAAGGGTGCAACAGGAGCAGTGAAAAAACCCCCAGCCAACCAACTAGTTGATTTTGACCAGTTTTAGTAAATGTCAGTTGCAACATGAATGCTTACATGGAAGGGATGGGTTTTGCTATTCTAGGAAATGCTGTGCAAGTATATGTTTCTTCTTTGAGACTCAAGCAGCAGACGCTTAGGGTTGTCAGAGAAAATGTGGGTCCAGGAAAGGATTTCATTTTACTAGCATGGTAGTGGATGCGGTCAAGCTGGGTTCTGTGCAGAGAGTTCTAGGTCATGATCTCATTCAGCAGAAAGAAGTCCCATTGGTTGGCGAGTTCTGATCTGGAAAGAAACTCTGATGTATTTAGGGGCTTAAGAAGTATGCCTGTAGTGTTTAGGGTGAACTTGTAGCAGCTGTGAGATGGGACGCTGAACCAGGAGAAAGAGAGGGCAAATACAAAAGGAGGGAGCTGGCACAGAATGTGAAACATGCATCTCTGTTTTAAGGAACCTGTAATTCCATTGGGTTTGGGTTCCACAGAGTTCTGCTGCACTCTATAGATACCTAAAAGGTCATTGTTATAACTTGGCACTGGCTTTGATCTCTCATGAAGTTTGGAAGAGTTCAGGCATGGAGTCATGCTGCTGATTGCCTCTCAGGTTTAGGAACTCAGTAAACCTCTCCTGCTCAGGAAAGAGATCTCACACTTCATATTGGGCAGCTTGTGGTAGGTCAGCAGGGCAAAATTTTACCAAGGACCACTGCCAGTTTTTCAGTAGGAGGGGGAGTACACAGCAACCTGTGGTTTGCCGGGGAATGCAGCACCCTGTTACCCGCAGGCACTGCTTGAAAGGCATGTACGGGAGGCTGCATGGAAAAAATGGGAAAGCAGGAGGGAGAGGAAATGCTGCATTTGTGTAGTGCCACATAGTTACAATCTGCAGGTAAATCTGTCATTTTCTCCCATTTGGATGTTTGCTGTTCTACTCTTAAACAGTGCTGAATAGATTTCTTGTCCTAATTTCCTATAGCTTGCAGAGTAGTGGTGGGAGGGGGAAAGGCAAGAGAGGAGGATAAGGAATGAAAAGATTATCTGCCCCAGATTTCTGGTTTGAAACCACAAATTGCTGGACTCCTTTTTGTGCCTTGATGTGACACTTGGACCCACCAAGCCATAATGTCACCAGGTAGTAATAAAAATCTCTCTGCAGGCCTTTTTCCCTCTTGGACCAAGGGAGCCTGGTGTCTGGCTTCCTCTGCCAGCTTCTCAGGTGTTTTCCATGCACGGCTCAAACTCTGGCATTTGCCAGGTTTAAATGATCATGAACATGCCTGATGAAGGACTTGCATTGAGGCCCTTCGAAAGCTTTGTCTCTCAAAGCTTTAACATTGTCCTCATTCCTTTTACTAATTAAGTATTATGAAGGCTAAGTTACAGTAAAGTCTCACTATATAAAAGGTTTCCCCCCAACTCAGGTGTGCACGGTGGAGAGGAAAACTGATGCAGAGAACTGTTGATGAGGTAGGGATGAAGGATGATGGAGCTCCAGGATGCAGTACTTCCCAGGGCTGGGTTGCATGGTTCAGAAGCCAGCAGGGGATTTAGAGACTAGAAACTTTAGGATTCTCAATTGTAGCTTTTTGCTGAAATACAATTTTTATTTGTGCACGTGCAGTTAATACTGAACAGATGGGGTCATGGATTTGGAGACACTTAATGGTCTTGGTTGTGGTCTGTACGTAAATGCGAGAGTGATATAAATGATGCACATCATACAACGTCTTATAAATATGATATTGGGTGGTAGATAAATGTAATATATCTATTATAAGACGTTGTATGATGTGCACACATTGTACACACATTACTGTATAAATGATGTGTATCAGCTGCTTCCATCCAGCATCCTGAGGCACTTTATATAACAGGGTGGAAGTTATTCCTTTCTGGCAATAACTTTCCACTGAAAGCACGAGGTTAAAGCTGTTTGCATTGTGTGTTCCCTGTTAGTGCCTCTGGCAGCTGCGTTCCCAGGGGACTCGCAGCATGCAGGAGGCGGTGGCAGCTCCACAGCTCCATCTCCATGGGCCCCGTGGGAAGCCTTCTAAGCGCCTCCCCACAAGGATGCAGGGAGGGTGCTGCCGGCCAAGGTGAACATGCTGTTCCCTCATTCTGTCCTGCCGGCAATCCGCAGAGCATCAGTGGAGCAAATGATTCCTAGAAACCCTGGGGAAGCAGGCACCATGGTGCAGCTCCAGGAGCTGGCCACAGGCTCACGCTGGAACAGGATGCGGCATGGGGGAGGCTTTGCTGCAAGATCCCTTCCAAAGGGTGAGGGGTGGGGAGGGATGCAGGTGTCCAGTGGGTAACAGCTCTTCTAGGACTTGTTCTGGCATGCGCTTTATGGAGACAGCAACAGGCATAACTGAGGACAAGCACTGGCAGTGACATTGAAGAGATGACTCCGTTTCAACCTTGACCCAGGGCAGTAGAGAGAGGCAGATGCTTTCCTCAGCAGAATGAGCAAAGCTCCTTGCTCATTCCTTCCTTCTCCTATCCTGACCCTTCCCAGGTGTTTCTCTGCAGAAGATGGGAAAGCTCCTCTTATTGTCTTGTCACTGGCTGTTTTATGAATGTATTAGAAAGATGTGAAGTGCATCGTTGAGTCAGTTCTGCCACCAGTGCTTTCCACATACCAATTATAAGTGAGCCAAAATGGTCACAGTTAAGCTGTTGAGGTTCTCATTAAGATAAAACATTATTTTGTTTATAATCATTTGAGAACTTTAGTGTTATTTGTCATCAGTATAATAGACAGTCATCTAAATTAAGCCATGTAATGGGAAGGCTCTGAGATCTTCTATAAACCTCTGATATGTTTTCTTTTGTTCTCTGGGTTTCTTGGTGCAGGTGTGAACTGGCTTATCCAGATTTTAAGTGATTTGATATTTACAACTCTCCATAGTAAACTTGTAGGCACAGAACTACTATTTATTGAATGTGGAGATCCAGATAAGTATCAGGTTAGTGAAAAGGAACTATTGAACCACTTAAAGTATGTTGTTTTCTCCCTCCTGCGCTCCCCTCCCCCCACCAAAGTTATTAAAATGAAGTCATGCAGCAAGTAAAGATATTGCTCCTGAGAGGAGGGGAAAAAAGATAATCTTTGATGACTTAATACTGTTTGATTAGGGGCTGTTTCACCCAGGCGACTCTCACAGGTCACTGCTGCACCCATGTAACAAACCTGTTCTTACTTACGGTTCTGTTTATTTCTAAAGAGGATGAAGCAGATTCCATCTCCAAGGGTTTTGGCAACACACCTGAATTATGATTGCCTCCCCAAGTCAATTTCAAGAACAAAGCCAAGGTGGGATTTCTTATTTTCCCGAGAGCAAGCCTCATCTCTCCGACAATACCGTCATGCGAGAGTAGTTTTGGGGCCACATCCTTTTCATGCACCTAAGCAGGTGGCACTGGGGAAAGCAGCTTGGAGACAGTGGGAAGGTGGGCTGGCTTAGCACCCTCAACAATTTACAGCAGCTTTAGGGGTGTTGTAGTTGACATAAACAAGAACAGGTCTAGAGGCTGTTGCAGTGCTCAGAAATGGGTGGCGTGTCAGGCTTTCATTTTTTTATGCTATTCTTTTCTATGCGCAACCGTGGTGGGAATGCATGCGGCAGCAGTGTCTCTGGGGCATTGGCTGTCTCCTTGCAAAGAGTCACACTGTTAAAACTTTAATATTTCTGGTACTCAGTCACTGAACAATGGTGGATGCATAGCACTTGGGGGATATACCACAGATGAAAGAAATAATTGGTTAAGGGATGGGGATTTTTTCCATGTTTCACTGGTATTTTCTCCTGTATGAGACAGGAAAAAATATAACATGTATAACAATAAAAGAGTGTGTATGGTGTGTTTTCAGGAGTGTTTACACTTCTCTGAGGATTACAGTCTCTTAGGATTTCAAGAACATTATTACCATGCTTTGAAAAATGGGAGATGATTGTAACAGCTGCAGTTTCCTGAAGGAGAATTGAACAGAGCTTTTCCTAGCAGGAGACTGGCAAATGGTTCCTTAAAATTTCCCAGTCTTAGGTAGTTATGAGACAATGACAATATTACAGGTTTTCCAGTTGCTTCTTTCTTCAAATGCTTTATGACATAAGCAAATCTTGGAAGTGGTAACAAGGTCTTTATTATGATCACATTATAAATTTGTTCTCCATGCCTTAACTAATAAAATATTTTATAGCCCCTGGTATGTTATTGGCTGCAGAATGTTTGCTTATGCTCCCATTTTGGTTGCTAGGGGAAAAAAGTGATCTCAAATCGTTGACCTCTTTCTCCCACTCCAGATACTAGTGCTGTTTCGAAACCCTAAAGATACAGCTGTTTCATTTTTTCCATTTCCACAACAACGTGCCAAGTGTCCCCAGTTACAGCTCCTGAGATGAGTTCTTCTCAGAGTTCGTGAATGGGAAAGGTATTGTTATAATTACTGAATGTAGCTGAAGAAGCAACAGAAAAAAATATTTAAAAACAGCTAAGTGGGGCCAGTGGGAAAACAGCTGTGTCATAATGAGTTTACTGATGGCCATACGTCATGATAAAGGAGGCAGCTGAATGCCAGAATGGGGAGAATGTCCAAAAGATGCTTTGCTTCTGGGTATTTTGCTCTTCCAGGCAAGGGCAAAGGAGTTGCGTGGCAGCTTGACAATGGCATCAGGTCAGAATTCTGCCACTTAGTGATGCTACAGATCTGAAGTGGTAATGAAATGACAGTTTCTCCCTTTACTGTTTCTGCATGAGGCCAAACACCTCATTAGCAACCCACATTTTAGATTTAGACTGATATCTGGCTTTGGCTTTTAAGAGTTGTTTAAATGACAATATAGTAGCAGGGGGGAAGTGAAATTCATATTCCTGTGTGGAAACCATTTACCTACAGAAGTCCAGAGGAGGCCTCTGTCACTTTGTTATACAGTACGGTACCACAGAAAGGACAGGCTGTTTGTTTGTATTGATGTAACTGATAGGCAACAGAAGGCGATTCTTCAGTCAGAGAGAAATAAGTACCCAGTAAGAAAAGAAGGTCACACTGATGCTTTTTTTGATCTCCTTTGCAGTCGTCTGGGGATCCTATTTTGATCACGCAGTCACCTGGAACAAACACATTGAGGATGAGAGTACTATGATCATAATATATGAGGACCTGAAGGAGGTAAAGCAGATGCTGTGTACTGACAGGCAAATGCATCTGAGCCCATTCCTTGAAATCCGCTGAAATTAACAGCAAAAGGCACAGGTTTCTGAAAGAGCAAAATCAAGTTGATTTTAGTGACAAGTTGAGCCTGGCTATACAGAAGCCGAGCTCCAGTGAAATGCAGAAAACATACTGTGAGGAAAACATATATTGTTAATAGATGATGGCAGTGCACATCCTGAGTGGGTAACTCCTTTTTCACAGGAAGCATGTTGCATGTCTCCCTTTCACTGTATTGCTTTCAGAATTTGACTGCCAGTGTAAAGCAGATAGCGGAATTCTTTGGATTCTCCCCAACAGCAGAGCAGATCCAGTCCATTGCAGAGAGGGCCACTTTCCAGGCAGTGAAATACAAGGCACAAGAGACCCATGGTGCTGTTGGCTCAATTCTTTTCCGCAAAGGTAAATTTGTTTGTATTTTGTCAGGGTGGTAAATGGCAGCACTGCATCTTGGGCAGACAGGTATTTGGATCAGTAGATGGTTAATCTTCCTGTATAATTTTCAAGATTGGGAGTTGTTTAAGAAACACTTGATTGTGATCCAGGTCACTGTCACTTGATTTTGTCACAAGGGCCAATACCATTCGGTAAAGCCCTGTATAATGTGATTAGCAGAAGTGCCCTACAAGTAGCACACCCTTCAGTCATGGTATGCAGTAAGCACTGTTTAAAGCAAAGAAGAGTTTTATTTTGGCTTCTGTGAGTACTGGGAATAGCCTGGCACTTGGTCTTCAGCGTGCCTCCATGGATTATTCTTCTTGGGTTTTCTAAATAACCCTTGTGACTACCTAAGAACCTCAGTCAACGCTTGGAATCCAGAAACTCCATAGACTGAGCTGTATCATTTAGCCATGGATCAAGCTAGGGCTGTAGACTCAGACAACCTCAGACTATGGGCTTTCCAAAATCTAGATTAAAGGTAGACTACAGTTTAGGACAGTGTCTGGTTGCAGTGCACAAAGCTCTTGCAGTTAAAAGACACATCTTTGAACTTTCTGCATTGGTTTCACAGCTACTGGTCATCTTTTATAGTCTTCTGCAGCTGTTCAAGACACATGCCAAAGCTATGAAGGCAGACCAGTAGCTTCCTATGTTGGCTTTATGTTCACATTCTATTGAGAACACCAAATATATGCTCTTATGTTTGCCTTATTCTTGGGTCAAAGATTCTTTTCTTGCGGGGTGAAAAAGAATATGGATTATCCTGAAATATGAGAGGGGCAAGGTATTGTTTTCTTTTAAATTATACTCCTTGGTCCTTACAGTCAGGGGTAATATTTTACTTTTCTTTGTATTCTAGGTGTTGTTGGAGACTGGAAAAATCTTTTCACTAAAGCTTAGAACCAGGAAATGGATGCCAAATCCAAAGAGTGCTTAGGAGGAACTAAGCTGGGAGTGAAGTTAAAATACGATGTGTACTGCAAGGCCTGAACCTCCTTTAGAGGAAAAACTCATGTCCAGGCTGCTTTTCACTCACTTTTATGACATAAAACAGAAACCAGGACGATATCTGATTTTAAAATTTTGAAAACCCATGCAATTTGCAAACCTGTTTCTGCTGTCTTAACTTACACAAGCAAACCTTGCTCATACAGTTACTATCATTGACTTCACTGGATTCTCTTAAATGACCTGTAGTTTTGCCTCACTGGGTTTTTAACACTGATTTTTTTAGCTATGATTTCATGTTATGTGGTAAAATCCTGTGTGGAATATATATGCAGTAGTTAAACCTGCTGAAATCACTGGAAATGTATTTGGTGTGTTGGAAGTGATATTCTGAGATTTTTTTTATAACAATGATGAAGTGCCATTTTGATTCTAAATTTCTTAATTCATAAGATTCATATGTGATTTTAATTTCTTAGTTCATTGTGTAAAATGAAATTTCAAAAGGTCCTGTTGTAGTTGTCTTTTGCCACTTCCTGTGTGCTGATAAACGTGTGAAAAAAGTAAAGGAACTCAGTGGTGGAAATTTTCTCCCCCTTGTGGCAATAATATTCTTCTTTCCTTTGGTAGTGTGAGATCTCATCCTGAGCCATTGAAGGAATTTGCCTGGACAGAACTTGTTCATGGAGTTTGGAGTCCCCCTCCTGGTGGTGGCTTGCTTTGTTGCTTAACCTCAACATAGGGTTACCCATGGGAGAAATTGGAAACACATATTGAGAATACCTGGTTTTGTCCACGTGGTTGTCAGGAGTCCTGAGCACCCACCCTGCTTTGGATGTTGAGGGAGCACATGAAGGAGCTCCTGGCTGGGCAGGACTGGGAGGAAGTAACTTTGTAATGGTATCAAGGCAGGGGGATTGGTAACCATCTGGTTGAGTTGTTTGCAAGAAGGGACTTTTTAGATGTAAGAGAAGGAAGTGTGTGACCTGTATAACTCTGGAAATGGAACCTTTGCCTGGGTTGTCTGGGTTTGCCTGGGTTACTTTATGCCTGAGAGTAGTACATATAATTTCAGAGCCTGGATGTGGATTTTTTCTGGACTTCTGTCTGAGAGCTTTGAAGTGCCACTGTCAAGAACAGAATGACTCTCCTTTGGTGGTGCCAGAAGACCAGTGTGCACAAGATGGTTAAATATTGAATGGTCTCATAAAGGACTGTCTTTACAGGGTGCAGTTTTCCCTTGTGAGGCTGATTAAATACCAGTCTTTGACAACTGGTTGTTTTCTGCACCAGAGGCATTCCTTTATCTCAGAAGAGAAGGAATACTAAGCAAAAAGTACTCAGAGGAGGAATATGTGGATAATGGGCACGCAGTTGCTTGATGGATCCAGTAGGGGATGTTAACATCTTTCTCCTCAGTTTGTCAGCTCTAAGTAATAATTGTCCTAAGTGTGGTAAATGACTTGGCAGGAGGACTGTATGTTACAGATATATTGGGTAAAGAATGTACCTTAGCCAGGCTGAAAACTCAGGTATTGGGTACTTGAGGTGTTGACACTCTGAGACCTCCTGCCGCACACTTTGTTAGCTGATGGTAAACACAAACTCCCAGTCACTCAATGCTAATCAGAATCCCTTTTGAGAAGTGTGCCAGTGACAGGAAAATGATTAATACAGATCAACTTCAGTGCATGGTTAGGAATGTCCTGTCATTTTGTAGTCAGGTCTCCACAAAATCTTGTTTTGTTTGTCTTTCCTGGTGTATCCCCCCCTTAATTTTCTTCTCCTGTTCTAGCTGTATTTGCTGTAGTAATTAAAACTGCACACAGCTCACTGACGGTGCAAAAAACCCTCCAGCTGTTGGTCCTGTGTTGACTAGCTAAGATTCCCAAAGACTGGCATTCATGTGGTGGGAAGAAAGGATCAATGTGAATTTGCTTTCAAAATTAACGGCTGTAATAATGGCCATTTAAAATAAGTAAACCAAAAGTGAGGTACCAGTGAGGATTGGAGAGCAAAATAGAAGACACAAAGCCAAACTATCAGAATGAAGTTAGTTTATACCAACCAAATGAAAGTTTCGGGTCACTAAAGCTACCTCGAGCAAATCTGAGGTTCCCTATAAGCTTTACATAGGCACTGGAAACAGCAGCAGCATTCCTTGGACGTTCACCTCAGCTGTACCTGCTGCAGCAGTAGGCCAAGATCATTGTTAAGCAATTAATAAAAGGAAGTTCAAAAGGCTTTGGTTGAGGATAATGCTGAAACAGAGCACTACTTCCTAGTAAAGTGGGTTGCCTGAAGTGCTAATAGATCAGTAATAGCCAGCCTGTTCACTTAAACTGCCGTGTTTCTCAGTTTAAGATTACAATGAAGTAATTACAATGAGTATTCCTTTCTCAGGATGCTAAATAGGCCACTCTTAAATTTTTACACCCTTTGACCAGCAAGGTTATTTGAGCTGAGGTGGTTTAGCTTCTGAGGGAATGTTTTGTAGGTGACATCTTAAAATTCCTTCAGTCTGATCTGCACATGCTTCTCAGCACATATTCACATACTCAGCTAGTGGTAAGCAGTAAAGAACATTGAGCGTAAGACTACTGAGTGTGAGGGGTGACTGGTTTTTTTGCAGATTTCTGTGCATGTAGGTTTGGTTCTGTTAAAAATGATGTGGTGGGGTAACAGGGAAGAAAGCTAGCCGTAACATCACTGGAGAAAGGGAGAAGTTGTACCTTCCTCAAGCACTTAAGCACGTTCAGGATGGAAAAGCACTCTGAAATGCCTTGAGGTGGTGGCATTGAAGGTCAAATCCAGTAGCCCACAAAGGTTGCAGCTATCGACAGCAGCTAAACTAAACAAAAGATTAAAACCCAACAGAAAAATTAAACTCCTCATTGTGGAAAATCACCAGTCATATATGTATTTTAGCCATACATGTAAGGGAGCAATTTTGGATATATATTTTCCATTTCTATATTTTATACTTTATATGTGTTTCCCCTTTTATACTTTTTATTAAAGTACTCAGCAGTAAAACTTCAAATAGTATTTTTGACACACAACATTTAAGGAATATGTTGGATCATTCCGCTTCTAAAGAAGAGGGTTGTTTTTTTTCACTCCCTGACCACAGTTTTGATTTAATTTTTTTCTGTATTTGTGACCACTTCACACTTCCCATTTTCCAGCAGTTGTAGGTATTCATGATGTCCACATTTATGGTAACTGGGAAATGCTGCTCTATTAGTACTTTTTGTCACCTCCATTTCCCTTATGAGCTGTTCAGTAACAATCATAAGGCAGGAAAGCATATTAAAATGATATTGAAAAAGAGAAACTGGAGTTCTTCTCGGAAAAAGAGAAGCATAAATGTATCTTTCGTATGCAAGGGATGCCTCCCTTGTGTGTGTTCAGGTTGTCAATAACCCAACCAAAAAGGAAAAGGATTCTGGTAATGAATTATAATAAAAGTAAAATGGGATCAAAGCAGACAGAACTGAGCTCAATTTTCTCATTTACAAAATGCAAGCATTTCATATTGCAGCATTATGCAGTACATTAATTGGAAAGATAATTAATGTTGAATTACAGTAGAAGTGCTGTCAAAGTGCAGGGCACATATGACATCCAGAGGAACATCAAATGATTTTTTTCTGAGAGGAGACTGGCTATTAGAAAGGATGCCAAATGGGTTTATAATGAAGGGGGACGTGAACCACAGTCATGGCAATCTTGTTATGACAGCAAATGCCTGGAATTGTATTATAATTTTTTTTTTTTAGAGTCCTAACACTTTGATCTGAATTTTGTTTGAATTATCACCTCTGGTGGGGATTAGCACCTTCTGTTTCACTCTTAACACTGCAGAGCTTGGCAATGTACACTGGAAGTATTGACATGAGACTGGTCAGTGATAGTTACAGATGTTAGTATTGTCGGGATTGATGCAAAGGAGAGAAGTAGAGAACAACATTATGAATGACAGCATACTGTGTCAGTGCTGTGTCTGCATTGTGAGAGCACTCTGCTAAAATGTTATTTACATTCAGGTGTTTATGGTCATGGATACAATTGTCCTGTATTGCTGTCACGCTTTGTAATACTTGTAGATTGGATAATATGGAGTATTAGCCGATAAAATATTCAGTTTGCATCTGAATGGAAAGTTTTTCATATGATCGTTTGGCTTCTGCAAAAACTTCAGAGGCTTGAGGAAGACAGAAAATCAGTCTTTGCTCAAAAAGCGAGGCAGTCAGGAAATGAAAGGAGATTGGGAGGCTGCTGTCTTGGGAGGCTTGTGTACTTGTGAATAATATAAGCTTATTGACATATGCTTGTGGGGTCTCCACCAAGTTCCCTACTGTTTTGCATTTCACAAGCCAATGAAACTGGTTTCATTACTACAACACTCATTAGCGTTTCCCCAGCAGGTAAATAAGTCAGTTTCATTATTGTGTATTTGTGATATATCTGTAGGCAATGTATTTGTATTCAGAGGAAAAAATTAAATACAAGATAATCTTAAGCATTAACCATGTCCGAAAAATGTAAAAAAACCCAACAAGAAACCCCATGAAAATGGAGGACTTCTTCCCTCTTCATTCCTTTTCTGCAGGCACAGAGAGTGATTAGAATAAGTTCTGCAGATGACGGGGCTGGTCTCTTTCATTCTGTGAGCAAGTATTTATGCTGTTTACGATTTTCATTTTTTTGTCTGGTATCCCAGCACAATCCACCCTTCTTCATTTTTCTTCTTTTTGTTTGCTTCTTCCCCCCACCCCTGGCAAGCCACTCTGTCTTCGCTTGCAACGTGTAAGCTTCTGGACACCCATCCGCCTTTCTTGCTGCTGTGGTACCAGAGGCACAGCCAGCCATTTATGCATCACCATAGAAAAGTTACCTTAATGTTGTTGTGCTGACAAAATATAAATAGAAGCTTTATGCACTGAGGCCGCAAGGTGGTGAGACCTTATGACAGCAGTGGAGCTGGGGCACGGCCTGGTGGAGGCTGCCTCGGTCGAGGCAGCATTAAGTAGTCTGCCTGTTAAACAGGGCGGCCCTGCCTCAGGATGGGACGTTAGCTGGAGAAGGACAAGGAGCAGCAGTGGCGGCTAGGCTTTGCTGCACCTCAGTCCCCCCAAAATCATGTGGGGATGCCTGGTGGCGTCATGTCAGACACGAGCCCGCCTGGGGCCCTCCCACGCTGAGGGGAGGCTGTGGAAGGAAAACACCTCTTGTCTCACCTCAGGAGCAGTGGGAAAGCGGGATTTTCCATGGCTGCCACAGCCCAAAGGCCTGGGGCTCTCTCGCCACAGGTGTTTTCTTTCTCGGGTTGTCCAGTGCTACACAGCCTACTTTTAAAGGTGAGAGGAGTTGTTCTCCTGCGCCTGAAAAATACAGTTCAGCTCTCAGACCAGGCTGGGACAGATACATGGGGGAGTCAGTTCCCCTTCTGGTGACGGAGAGAACTCTTGTGCCAGCCTGCCTTCGGTGAGCAGCGTTTGCAGGGTGGTGGTAAACACAGTCCCCCCCCCACGCTGTCTAAATCCTGACCTCGTGAGGATTTTCTAGCAGTAAAGCCTGGCTGTGATCTTACCAGAGAGAAAGAACATGGCGTGGGAGGATGAGGAGGAATGGGAGCACGCAAAACAACTGAGCATGGAAAGGAGAGTGGCTCTGAAGGCCATGTGTGTTTGATGAGTGTGTCCCCAATACTGCTGGAGGTTATAATTCAAAGCACAAAGCCTCGGGAAAGCCACCCGCACGGTGATGCCGGTGGGAAGTGTGCATGCGCTGAAGACCCTCAGTAGAGCAACAAATGTGTCCGAGCGCAGGGGTTTGCTCACGTCTCCCGTTGTACCGTGGAGCACAGTATTCATGGTGGAGGAGTAAACAGGGCAATAAACAATCTGCTGCTGTTATCAAATGTCAATGTCTCTGTGGCACTTAATTGCTTTTGCAGGCCATTTTATGCCTCTCCAGCCCCTGTGCCCTGACTATTGCCATTTTAAATAAGCAATCTAAAGCACAAGAGGCAAAAGTGTGTATTTTATACATGGGTGATTTCAAAGTTTCTGTGCAGTGGAGGACAGGCCCTCTAGGGCTATCTTGTGTTGCATTTTTCACTGCCAGTGTTTTGAATGGTTTATGATACAGGGCTGTACAAGTGCTTTGTCCACAAATGAATTGTGTGCTGAAAGCCCAAGGGCACTGAAAGAGATGAAAAATGCATTAATATATAAAGACAACTATGTAATGGAGTAGCATAAGTATCATTATTAACTGCTGTAAATACAAAGCTGTTTGCTGGCATGACAGACCCTCCAGAATAGCAATAACAGAAGTAGCCTGAGTTTGCTTCAGAAGGAAAACTGCTCAAAGTCCAGAAATAAGTCAAAATCACTGAGGGTAACAGGAAGACGCGAGATGGTGTTTGCTCAGGTACAGTGATGCTGCAGCCTTTCAGCAGCACAGAGCAGAGGTGGATGCTAATGTACCAAGGAAATATCAAAGGAATCAATACGGAGAATCACGTTCATTCAGTAAGGAGCGGTTCAGCTGGAAAGAGGGAAATCAAACCAAAACCCGCATCTCATTGCAAAAGAATGTGTATGTGAGTACAGAATGAATTGAAACTAAAGAAACCAAAAGTTAGGCCGAGATCCCTTTGGGCAAATTGAGCTCCTCTTGCCACAGATTACATTTACACTCCTTTACATCAATGTACATGAAGTCCTGTCTTAAGATATGGAGACCTCCAGGACTGAATCCTGGTCGCTGCCTCCATGATGTGGCTGTGGCAGCATGCCTCTCCCCTGTGGGTCTTGCTGCACCCTTAGCTGCCCTCCCCTGAGGCAATACCAGGCGTGGTGTCCTAGGCATGGGAGCTACTGAGACGCTACAGCAATTTTATGGTGAGCTTAAGGAGAGGAAAGGAGCTTGGAAAGAAATGCACTGAATGGTTTTTTGTGTGGTTTGCCCATAGAGATGATGGCCAGGCAGGAGTCATCTCTAGCCTGGGAGCTGTGTAGCTGTATTACTGCAGTCCCAAGGACTGAGGTTAACAAGGGGTACAGGCCAAGTTTACTGGCTAACAGAGTCATTGGGCTACTTGCACAGTGTGCCTCTAAAAGGTGGCGTAGACATTGACAAAAAAGGATCTGAGAAAAGGTTTGCATACATAAAATGAGATGTGTTTATTTAAAATAGCACTGCGAGTCATTTGCCAGAGGGGCTGTTTTGAAGGAAAAGTGCGTACTAATTGCTGGAAGCTAAAGGGAGAGGTAGGTGCCAAAGCTGAAGAAGTGCCTTCAGGCTCTGCATTCCAGCTCCTGGTCTCTGCTTGCCACTGGGGAGGGGCAAGGTGGGTTTTCAGATGTGCTACATTTTGCTATGTCTTTTGCAGTGATGCCTGCCCTCCTTCTGCCCCTCCCATTCAGCATGGCCGGCACAATGAGCCTTGTCCTTGGGTGCTTGACTTCTCCTCATTCACTGTACAGTGGATATCAACGTGCCAAGCTGGGCTGCTTGGTTTATAGATTTGCTGCTCTCAAGTGGCTCTCCTCAAGGGGACTGTCAGAGCAAGTGTCATTTGTTTAGGTCTTTGGTTAGAACAAGCGGCTCTCCATAGCAAATAGCTCTTGTGTGCTTACTCCTTGAGGGGGCTGTAGTTATGGCCCTCCCCAAGGAAGCTGCCCTGACTGATGAAGAGAGTGTATTTGCTTGCACTGACAAGCTTGTGCGTTATTCTCTGGGCTCTGGAGGGCGTATGCCAGCTCTGAGATCTCTTTGCTACTTTTTGGTGCTGTCACAGTCTTTCCATACTGCTTCTGTTCTCTCCAAAAGCCCAGATTGGCTAAATTTCTCAATGACCACGAAAGAACAAGCATTTGGGATGTAACGGCACAACCTCTACCAGTGCCTGTGAAGTGGACCTAATGGGTCTCCAGTCTGGTGGTACTTTTTAATCTGTCTAGCCAGAGCCGCCTTTAGGCAAGTGGTGGATTGAAGATGGGTGCTGCCAGGTGCCCCTTCTGTGGTTAAGGAAGCCAGGGCATCCTTGGTGTCTATAGTATGAAGGTGGCAGAGATACTAGGTGGTGTCATGCTCTTCTGCTATGCTGCTGGCGATGGTGGGCTGCTTCGCCCTGCCCAGGTGGTAGGGAGATGGCAGTAAGTATATGGGACACAGTGGCAGTGCTTCAGCCCGCATGACTGTGCCAGGAGGAGCAGCCATTCCCCCACTGCTGCTGAATGTGGCGGGACCCAGACCTGTGTGCTGAGCCCAAGTGCAGCCCCTCTGAGCAACACCAGTGCTCAGCAGCGTAACCCAGAGGAAAGCCAAGTCCTGCAGCATGGATACAACAGGCTTGAGTAATCCAGTGTCCTAACCTTGAGCCAAATCGTGGCCCAGTGGCCAAACGCAATGTTAGTGTATCCCAAGGTGAACATGGGGTGTAAATGCATGGTGCCATGGGGCTGCTCATGGGCGTACTGCACACGCCTAAGTGGCTGCAATTTTGGTGCACTGGAAGAGTAAAGCAGTGAATGAGTTTGTTTCAGGGGTGGTCTGGAAAATGGTGGCTGTTATTTGCATATTTAAATATTGATACATGAACTCAGTAATCTTTAATGGTAAAACTGAGTGTAATTTGATTGTGTTCTGGGGTGATTATATATAAATCACTTCCTTTTAGAAATGGTTGTTTAGAATTAAATGAAATATATTGCTGGTGTTCACAGACTTCTGCTAACTTATATGAACATAATAGTTAGCTGGCATTTAATTATGTGTGTAGCAAATCCAAAGCAATACAAGGTTTTATAAGGATAATTGGTAAGTTGACATGTAGGTGGTTGCTCTAAATGGCTTCATAGCATTTAGAAGGACGAAAGAAATTGCACATAAATAATAGGTTATTAGAAATAAATGGGTATGCAATTATTCATAGCATCAGAAATGGACAATTCAGCTCACAATGGAATTCTTCAGAACACTACAGCTACAGTATTTGCATAAAATAACATCTGAAATTTGCAGTTGGCTTTGTTTCCCATTTAGAATGTCTTATGTAATTACTACAGCAGTCCCCTTTTGAAGAAATCCATTATAATTTGAATTAAGTTAATTCTGATGATGTGAATAATTGGCCATGTATTCAGTAAAATGGATTTGGTTTTTTGGCCCCTTAAATATGAATGAACCACCTTACAGGGATACATGCTTGACATCTTTGCAGCCATCTTTTTCTGGTTTAGCCTATGAAGTTTTTGCATAAGAGTGTCATACAATTAATTCTCTAATTAGGAGCTAATTTGGAGATGGGGACAAAGGTTAGACCTATATTTACCTTTGGAGAGCGTAGCTGGATGGTGGGGATTGTTACAGCAAAAAAACCCCTTACTTTTTCCTTTGAACCATAAATATTTTCTGAAATTAAATAAAAGTGAAGAGCACTGCCACATTCTGCTCACGGATAAATGCTCTCCTTAGAAGCAGCTGCTGTCGTGGCATCGGCATCAGTCTATTGGGGATGAGTTTGACCTTTTAAGTGCTCTCTCCCATGTGTACTGGAAAATGCCCCATGTCCCTTTCTATTGAGGGGAACAGGAGGGAATTCATATTGTGCTCTTGTTTTGTGCCGTGGGAACACAGTCAGGTTGCTGAGGGGCTGGCACTGGTTTAGTCAGTAAGTATTAGTTTTGTTCTATCTGTTCAGTTACCAGGTTTGGTCAAAAGCAATATATTAAAAGACCAAACAAAATGCCCTTCAGCAAAGCCTGGCATGGTCCTGTCCTGTAAATGTCAGATTACTGTTGGTATTGTGACAACCCATTTCCCTGTGCAGAGTGAAAACAAAAAGCCCAATATATTTTCACACCATTACAGGGGAGAGATGCCAAATTACAGAGAAAATCCTGAGGAACAATGAAGTCTCCTTAGTTGTATGTAATTTTTTCACTTGTCGTCTCAAGGCAATAGTCCTGGGAATGAAACTGTCAGCATATAGGTACTGTCAGTGGTTACAGGATACAAGGAACGTACTGGAGTTAGTTGTGCTTTACACTGCTTTCCCATAAATATTGGCTCGGGTTCCTTCAAGTAGATCCCCAGGGGATTTCGATGTCTCAGTGCCCTGAGGTCAGACATTGACTCCTCTCCTCTCTGATCCCCCCACATCCCAAAACAAAAATGCAGCAGGGACTGGCCTTCTCTGCTTGTTTAACTGGGGTGATGATGCCAGTGTCCCCTTTCTGTCTTTATGGAACAGCCTTATGGTGAGATCATACTCCTAGGTTTAATTTCTTCTGCAGCTGGAGGGGTCAAACCCAGGCCTCCCAAGACAGAACAAAAGTGCCAAGTTGTAGGCTGCTGTGAGATAAGAGGACTTCAGTCACTCTCCTGTGGAAGCTGTTGCACTTAGCTTAAAACAATCAAAATTAATTGGGCAAGACAGAGGGAACATAACATTGACTGGGCCAATGTACATGCTGTTGAGAGATGGGAGGTGAGGGGCTGAAACTAAAGAAGGGAGGGAAATGGCTAGTCTCTTGTATTCTGCAATAGTACATTAATCGCTGAACTCTGCGTTGTGCTGTATTTCTCAAACAGAAGTGGCTGCTGCTGTGTCTGGTGCAGAGAGCAGTCCCACGGGTGCACGTCAGGCAGGCACGCAAAGCCAGAAGTCCTCAGGGAGGCTGGGGAATGTCCATCTGCTGCTTCTGGCAGGTTTAGATGTGGGAGAATGAAAATATATGGACATACGGGCATGAAAACAATACAATCCCCAGGTCAAATGGAAATTTCTGCTCTCAGAGTAACCCTCATCTGGGCAAACTCCTCTGCCTGTCTGTCCTACACTCACTGGATATGAGAGCAGTACCCTGTCTCCATCACCTCCATGTGTCTCAGGACAAGCAACAGGACTGCTGGGAAATGAAAGGCAAAGAAGGGAGGCTGGAGCAGTTTGAAAAAGAGAAGTTTCTGACAGATGAATGTTGGGAAAAGGTAGCTGAGGGTTGCTAAAAAATTCTGTACAACCCACTGTTCTGCTGGTACCTTTTTGTCCAGCTGCCCTCCTGCATTTTTCAGCCTCCAGTGTAACTTGCCTATGCTGTATCCTAACCCTTATCTGAAGATACCCATTCTGGCATATGTAAGACTGCACTGCTGCCTTGTCCCACCTGCTCTGTGTCAGCATGGACACACCTAAAGCAGCACAGAAAATATAGGAAAAGGGGTGGCTTGTTTGCTTTTGATGGTAGTTTTCTACTGGTGCCTAGAAGGAGAACAGGTGGCTAATCTCCAGTTTGCAGTGTCATTTCTAGCCTGTGCTGTCTCTGCAGCTCTTCTGGAGAGAAGAGATTAAAGAGCTTCAAGATATGCCAGCATTACATGGAAATCTTGGCATGCCACAGCCCTGGAAACGTCAGTGTCACAGTTCTTGGCTTCTAAAGTGTCTTTCTTGTTCCCACTGTTGTTTCCAGGGAATGTATTCAGCAGCACAAGCCCCACTTGCCTCTGATCCTCTAGGGAAGGCCTGCTGAAGAGGTGAGCCTAATGTTGCAACCTGCAGGTGTCGAAGACTTGTAAATCTCCTTAGGCCAGCTAATTCAGAAGGGAAAACTAAAGGGAGCAACAAGACGGAGAAGAGGAGAAGGAGACAGCAGGTAAGAGAACAAAATGGGGTTGTGATGGTGGCTGTGAGTTAAAAGTGTAGAAAAAAAAGTCAGGGGTATCAGCACTTTATAATCATACTGTATAAGACTTCCTGTCACCCTAAGCAACGTGTTGTTCCTAGACTCTGTGTGTGTATTCAAGCATATCTGTATACTAGTGTAGTTACTGCTGGTTTTACACAAAAGTACATTAAGAAACAATTTGTGCAGGATTATTACTCTTGTGAACTTCTCATTATCAGCCCTACTAATCCCAAAACAAAAGCTGAAACTGTTGTAGTTACTATTTATTGACCGGCTAAATAACAGTCTGTCTCCAGTACTGAGTTTACTGATTTTTTCAGTTTTACTGCTAATGAAATTTGACAACATCTTAGTTGTAGGGGGATTTTAGGATTTATATTGATGTTGAAAGATTGGTGCTAAGAATTAGCTAATTATATTTTACAACTTTCCACTATGAATTCTAATTCTGCTTGCATAGAAGGATGAACCTAGTTTGCCCAGAGTGTTCATTCTGAATGAAAAGTAAATTATTTTTACCTTTTCCTGATAAATACTTCTATTGATTTCTCTACTACTTAAGGCCCTGCTTTAAGATTAAGCACTTGCTTAAATCGATCCCTATTCAGAAAGACATGTGAGAGCAGGCTTATTTTTAAGTTTCTCTGTAGACCACATGGGACTTCTTACTGCATTATGAGACTGTTCGGGTTAAGTCCCTTAGTCATGGTCTTACTGTTCATCCACCACTCGCCTTGATCTCAAATGATGATAAAACACTCCCTCCAGATAAGTGAGTGGTTCTAAGGTGGGTTAGCCCCAAAGTCGTCCAGGAAATTGTTGCAGATTAAAGATGAGACCGCCTTTTCTTGTCACTCTGGCTCTGGGCTCCTTTGTCCCTGAGGGCTATAGCTGTTCTGCTGGGTTCAGGGTGGAAGTGGTCACTGCTGCTCATAGCCCACTGATGGCCTTCCACAGTAGGATGATGGCCACAGGTTTGTTGCCGAGGACTGCCTCTTGTTCCTGGCAATATCGCATTAAAATGTTGTATGTTCTGCATGGAAGGCATTGCTGAGCAATTGAAATAAAGTGATACCATTAGTTTTCAAAAGCATAATCTGCCTGTGATTTAATATTACCTGAATTATAATGCCCTGGATCCCTAATTAGGAAAGGCATGCAAATGTTGAATTTTTTAAAATGTGGGTATATCTATATCGGGGATTGGTCTGTCCTGTTTCAGGTAATGTAACCAGCTGAGAAATGTAGATTCAGAGTTTTAACCATGCTCATTCTAACAAAGCATGTTTGTAGTTAGGATT
Organism: Phalacrocorax aristotelis; assembly: GCF_949628215.1. Lineage (NCBI taxonomy): Eukaryota > Metazoa > Chordata > Aves > Suliformes > Phalacrocoracidae > Phalacrocorax > Phalacrocorax aristotelis. The sequence continues at coordinate 119,134,895 of NC_134278.1, read as the reverse complement.
CAGATTTGGGCCCCTGTTCGTCAAGAGCCACCCTGCCAGTGCGAGGTATTGCTAGGCTGATAATTTCTCTTACCTGATAAACATGGAGACATTTGGTAAAATAATATGTATTTTTATATAAGCATCTTTCATATGGAGCATCACAGAACATTAATGAGAGTGAATGGAGGAGAAAAAAACCCCAATTTCACAGGCTGAGACACAGCCACAGCAGCAGAGTGCTTGCCACAGCAGCTGTCAGCTCCCTTCTCAGAGCTGTGGGTGAGACAAAATTGTAACTAAAAAGGAGCAAAGAATTCATTTTTTCCTCCTCCTTCAACTGGATTATTCTGAACCATTTTGCTCCAGTCTGCTGTATGAAATGCCAAGATCCACCTTCTGTGAGTTTTTTCATACTTATGTACATGTCACAGTGGGAAGCAAAAACTATGCAATACATTCTGTCATTCCTGCATTAGCTACTCATAAAATAAGTTTGACTTAAACTGATTTTTATTTTATTTTTATTATTTTTTTAACTGAAGACCCTGCATAGCAAAGATGCAAAGTGTGGTATATTTCAGGCTGAAATTTAGGACAAAACTATCATCTGACTGCAGATCTAATCAAGCAATTGACTTATTCTGTTGCTGAGATCTAATACTGTATGAGACTTAAAGGTCATGGCGACAGAAACTTCTGTTTCTGTTGTTTATCTTCAGAAGAGATCTTCTCTTTTGCAGTCCTTTGAAAATATAGGAGCTGCCCCTACAGGGTTACACCCAGGATCAGGTTACTCTAGATTCTGGGGAATTTACAAGACCTGCGGGAGAGCATTCGTCTGATAAAAGTTTCAGCCTAACCCCTAAGGGTTTACTGTGGCAAAGATCAGATATATGGTACTGAGACAATTCAGATATAGTTACATTTGTTTCTATAGTTTATATAATTCTAATTGTCCTTCCTTAAGTCAAGTACAGGTAGTTCTTCACTTCAGATTGCTTATGCAATTGCTTTGTAAGTTTAAAACTATTTGCTTCTTCCTGTGGCTTAAAGGGTCAACCATCGCTTGGGGCTCAAATGTAGTTTTGTGGTAGCCTTCACATGTACTGCCAAAGGCCAAGGATTACAAAAACCTTGTTTTATCACATGCGTAGAATGATGTATGTTTTTTTCAGATAAGATAAAGATCCCAAGAACAGTTCATTTGCTGGAGCAGTGTAAAAGCCTCGGTCACCTTTGAAATTAAGTGTAACTGAACTCCAGTATTTGTTGAACTGCATGAAAAACTTCTAAATACCTTAAAGTGCTTTGTGAAGTATCCCTGCCTTCTGGCATCATCTGAAATATTGAGCACTAGAAAGTATTTTGGTTATGCGTTTAAAAATACCTGTGACAGAATGGGGAATGTATGGATATATATTTCTGTGGATTCTGTGGGATATAATGAACTCTCTGAGAGTGCTAATGCCAGGGTGCAAACTTCATTTTGATTGCAGGGTCAGTCCTTGCCTTCCTCTCCTCTGTTTACCTCCAGTGTGGACTGTAATTTGAAGACACGGCAGTACAGGGCTGCCAGTAGAAGGCTGTCAAATTCAGAGTTGTTTCCCTGTATGTACTGTGCTAATCAAGATGAAGTGGTGGTGCCTTCTACATAGTGTATTACATGACTGAGGCCTCAGAGATGTCTGACCCTAAAAAAAAATGACATCTCTGTTTGTGGTACAGTGCAAAGGAGTAAGAGCTTGAATTTGTAATATTTTTCTTCTTAAATGCTCAGAGTTATTAAAGGATTAGGGATTCATATTGAAGTCCAGTATTTCTAGGCAGTTCACAATGGCCTATAAAAGTAAAAGCATGTTTTGGGTTTTTTTTAAAGGTACCCTGACGTGAAGAGCCACAGAACCACCAGTGGGCCCTTGTGAAGTTGTTGGCCTCATGACTTTATCAAGCTGTGTTCCTGATCCAAGTAGGTTGTAACATTTTTTCTGTATGTTTTCTTGAACATGTCTTGAGGACATATTCACTCTCTGCCAGCCTTTTGTGGAAAAGTCACCATACTGCAAGCTGCCAGAGGTCTTAAAACCAGCGACTGCCCTTCTCAGCTGCGTGACTAGTTTATGGACACTCCTTACAGCTCTGCCACGAGGCTTCTCTGAACGAGAGCAGACCACTGCTTATGAGCCCACAGCAGGGGAAGTAGGCAGTGTGTTACATGCTAACACGAAATATTCTTGGGTGGCACTGGAGAGATGCACACCCAGGTGGTCTCTGTGCTTTCCTGTGTATGAAGTTGTTCTGTTGTGCTGTGTTCACAGTAATCCTCAAAGGCTTCATGTGGTATGCATGAACAGCACATCATACTACACGAGCAGTTGTAAGTTACCCCTAGTGAATTCTTGAATGAGTTTTCTTTGTATTTGTGTCAATGCAGTTTTGTTGTGGCTTTGATGTTGCCTTTCATGGAACGAGATCACTATCTTAAATGTTTATGGAAACCTTCAAATGGGTTTTTGAGCTTCAGTAATAATGTTGTAAGATACCCACACCAGAAAAGGTACTACAGACCTTCTCTCCTTTCCCTCTCATCTATTTTTTTTCATAGCTACATGATTTTATTTAGAAACTTTAAGTAATGCTGGTATTGGAAACACTTTCAGTTAAGATCACACCAAGTTTTTGGTGATAGTTATTCACCAGGCTACCTTGCATTGGAACTTCAGCAGGCCACTGAGGTGGAGCTCAGCAGATACAGGGCCAGTTCCATAACCCCACACCATGTAACTTTGGAGATGAGGCAGTAGAAGGCAATCTCGGGCTTGCATAGAGATCCTAATCAAGTTATTTTGTAAATAAAATGATACACATATGTTGCAGCCATCTTAACTTTCCAAATGTGTGTACCTGAAATTGCAGTGCAATATTCTAACTGGATTCTTGCTAGAAAGCAAAAGCTTCGTATGTATGTGTATATAACATCTTGAGAACCCCTTGTGTGCGTAATCTGATTTTTATGTGTAAAAGGATCATACAAAGACTTATGTATGATCCCCCCACATAAGAACCACTATCTGTTTGATAGAATTGAATTACAGAATCTTACCCTGTAATCTGGAGAGAAAAAAAAATAATTACATACAACTAGACCAGTGTCCTACCTTTATCTTATGAAAAGTTTTAAAATTTGTTATTTTCAGATAAATAGGTTCTCTCCTGTGAGTAATAAACTAGAAAAGTGACTGGAGGCCTTACTTTATCTGCACTAATCTCAGTGGCTAATACAGAAAAGGATGGGTAGTAATGAAAATACCTGCTTTGAGTTGTTTTTAAAGTTGAACCAGATAAACAACCCCTCATCAATTTCCAGTCATTACACTTTTCTAAGAAAGAAATTTGAGAATTGTATCCTGGCTACAGCCTGGGACTCCATGCTGAATATAATTTAATAAAAACTAGGTAAATAGAGGATATGTAGTATCACTAGCTAAAGCTACTGCATGAAGAAGAGCTAAGAGCTGCTAAGACTTGAAATGTGTAATCTGCCTTTAATGAGAGAGTTGTTTTCCTGGTTGTTTGAATTAATAGCAAAATGTGAAATAGGCTCTGAAAACCGGCTTTTAACAGTATTTTCGTTCTCGTATATGTCAAAATCTGACTAAAATACTAGAATCCAAGCCTCATTTTACTCAACTCTACTCCTTTGGTTAATATAAATAATATTTGCGTTTTCCTTAGCAGTCATGTGATTCTCAAAGTCACCTTTCTTTAGTATTTCTTTGCTCTGATGTTTTGAGATGCCTGCTAGCTGTTATGGCTGCTTTGTCTATGGTGAAGATTTATGACTATGTTGAGGAGAGACAGGCCCGAGGGAAGATTGTATACACTCTGAACCAACGTTAGAAAAGTTTGTTCCCCCATGGAGATACATTGTATGTAATTATTTTCCATGTGTAACTTTTAGTATACCTAGTATAAGGCAGAGATGCATCCCTTTTAAACTTCTTGTATCATAACCTTAATATGGGCCATTACTTTTCTGAATTCCCCGGCAGATGTTCAGGTTGATGAATGCCTCAAAATGCCTTTTTTTTTTTTTTTTTTTTTTTAATTTACTGACATGCCAGCATTTGTTTCATGCTTGAGAATATCAGTGGATGCTTAATTGACCAACGTGAGAAGGTTTCATCCTCATAGATTAGCATGGATAAACCATAAATGCCATTTGTTTGGTTTCCACAGGTGTTTTTTCTTGGACAGTCGAGCGATCCAACTAATAGCGCAGAAATATCCTTTAAGATATGAGCGGCCCTGTCCTTTGAGGGCTTTTTGATTTGCACGTGGGTAACCTTTCTCCACAGATCTATCTGCTCAGGAGAGCTATCAGGATAACCTTTTCTTCCTTGCAAAGAGTAAGTTTGATGTCAGTTTATCTCAGGAAGACCTGCTTTTCCTTGCACCAGTAGTGTTAGCCAGAGAGGCTGGGTGAAGCATAAAATGTTCCAATGCAGCAGGCAGAGCTCAGGGTTAGGAGATGAGCCACAATAACTGGATTCAGATGACGTGTATAGTAATTCTGATTCTGCTGTGTGACCTTAAGCAAATTGTTTCTTCTTTTGCACTTTAATTTTCTCTGAGCTGCAGCCAGGCTGTTTCTTGTTCAGAGGCACTTAGCACCACAGGTCCGGCTTTATTCATGCTCTCTTCCTTTAGGCAAAGCCTTTACGTGGGCCTTGAGAAGCTCATATAACTCATTGGGTAAGCTAATCTGCAGCTCCTGAGCCATTTCTGTCAAGCCGGGGCAGCTCTATCTGGTTAAACACGGTATGCCTGCAGGGTTTCAGGTTTGATCCAAACCCCTATGGGTCTCTTTTCACTAATTTCACTGCACTTTGGATCAGGAATTTAACATTTCATGGGATGTTTTCAGCGTGGGAAGTATGCACTCATTCCTGGTGTTTCAGTACGCATTTAACCTTCTGACTAATTCCTATTTACAGGTTTTGCATTCTAATGATTTATAAATTTGTAAAATGAAAGTAGAATTATTTAGGTTTCCTAGGGAATGCAATCCTAGACACACCTGATCTAATTAGAGGTTTAATCTCTCTCTTGAGTTAAAGTCTAAATCCTTTTAACTCTCCAGAGAGACAGACAACAAAAATGGTTGTGAAGTATTGAACAGAGCCAATTACAGAAAGAAAAGGGTATTGTTGGATGGCTGTAAAGTCTGCAAAGCACTGCCACAGATACAGAATAAGATGGCTCAGAGGTTCTCTATCAATCTGTCTCCGCAGCAGGCTTGTTAGAGCAAGAGAAGCAACTTTGAGACATGCAGTTTTGCAGATTTGGCTGTAGATTAATACCTTTTGCATGTGAATGGTTTTGTTTTCCTGTTGCTGCAGGGTTGTTCGAGTTTCATCTCCCTCTGAGTGATCCTACTGCAACTCTTGACTGTGGTTACTGTGTTAGTGGTCCCACAGGGTTTAGGAACCTCCCCTACAGCTCAAGGCTCAATGGAGAGATGGCAGGGACAGGCCAAGTACAAGTTGAAGTTTATGTGCTTGAGATTTGATTTAGGATAAATTTAGGTCCTTGAGTCCTAAATCATGACCCAAAGATAGCTACTGTTTAAACCCTGGAGGTTTCTAACTTGCACAGAGGTATCTTTGCTTGACTGAAGTTCTCCAAGTGTCTGCACTGTCCCTCTGTACACGTTAGGGATTATCCTTGTCTTGACAAGTGAAGCAGCTCAGGCATTAAATGATGTCTGAACCTGTCTGCAGGCACAGAAATGAAATTGTTTTTCTGCCTCTGGCTTGTGGGCTGCTGTGTTCTGCAAGTGCTCACGGAGGGCGTCTATGGTGGGAGACTCCCTACAAAATATGGTCATGTGTGACTGAATTCTTTTAAATCACACTTGGAGAAGGGGCAGTGTTGCTGCATAACATGGTGTGCTAGCTTTAAAGTTCGGTCCCAAGGGTGTGTATTTGTGGTTTAGTGGTTAAGATATGTAACTGGGAGGAGGCGGACTTGTGTTCCGGTCTTTATTTTCTGGTTGCATTTTAGTCAGTTCTGAATCCAAAATATGGACTTGGTTTGTCTGAAAAATCAGCTTAAAAGAAAGAGCCCACTCAGCTATAAGAATGAAAAAGGAAGTAAATAATGATTAAAGCATAGCTGAAAACAGTTCCACTGTGTTCTGTGCTCAGAAACAGTACAATGTAAGAAACAATGTAGTAAATCTTTGTTGTATATTTTGGATTAGGCCCTCAACCAATAGCGCTTGCCAGTTTTCTTAGTCTTTCTCTTACAACACCAAAAATTTGAACTCAAAATTGCTAGCAACAGAACAGTATTCAGAGGAGGAGAAAAAAGTATGAAGGGAGAATAACTCATTAAGTCTCTTCTAAATTAACTTCTTTCCCCAGGCCAGGGGAATAAACAATACACTTTCATCAGCTCATGATCTGTATTTGGGTAAATATTTTCATGAGAAATTTGTATAAGTATAAATTCTAAGGAATGAAAGGAGAGAGAAACATAAATATCTGCAGCTGTTGTTATGCTGTCTTCTTCGGCTTTTGTGGGCAGCGAGCATCTTCTCAGGTGATAATTATAGATCTTTTCAGTACACCTTTGTTAAAAAGGCAGACAGATGATAATTTTTTCTTCTGCAGGTTATTTTGCTTTTGGTTTGTATTTATTTACTTCTGAAAAACACTTTTGCTTTCACTGTAAGTCCTCTAATTATGGGGAGGGAAGATAGCAAATTAGAAGCCTGCATAGAAGGAGCTGTACACACATGTGACTGACCCTATAAATGGATTTTCTGCCATGAAAAATCCATGTGTGTTTACAAAAAGCTCATTAATGATTCTTGACATTTTGGTGTGATGAGCTTTCTCAAAAGGATGAAAAATTAGACCTTGTCTGCTGGAAGACATAGGAAAGTGCTAAATGGTGACAGTAATTGCCTTGTCAAATAGTCAAGAATAACAAGACATCAGGTAAACAACTTTTCATTGTTTTATCTGTATCATTGTACTATTGTGCTCACTTGCTCCCTTTTTCTCTGAGTCTTATAATTTTGGTGATTCGGACTTGCCACTTATTTGTTTTTGGGTTTTTTTTGATGATGATTTGGCCTTTCTAGTTCTGACTCCTTCCAGCACATTTTAAACCATGCCTAATGGTCAAAAGTAAAACTTTACTGCCCAACTTTCTGTCACTCCAGTTCTTTGAATGACTTTTTTTTTTTTTTTTTAATTGAAAGTGCTATGTGCCAGCAGCCCAAGGCTTGCCAGGCAGCAGTAAATAGGTTAGTGATTTCTTTTGTTTTCTCCCTGTGAAGCTGTTTAGACCTGTCATTTGCCCAGGCACAGCAGAGTTTTAGAGTAGCAGCAAATTTTTTGAGACACCTATCTGGAGTCTATCAGACTCCAGTGATCATCTCCGCTGGCCACCATCAGTGTCAGACATGAGGGTAAAAATCATCATGATCATCTACCTCTCAAAATATCCTTTGATGCGGGTACACAGCCAGTACCACACAAATAACGCTTCTCAGGCTGCCCGGTGCTGGCACTGGCACGTATTTCAAAGCTCTCCATGTTGAGTGGGTTGAAATTGAAAGATGTATTTTCTTATGAAGAAGTGCTTTCATCCTTAAAGGCTTTTCTCTGGTTGTTTTCCTCCACTGGGTGATTTTTTTGTTTGGTTTTTTTTTTTTTTTTACTTTTTATTGCCGCCTACTGTTCTCCCCCTCCCCTTTTTAATGTCTTGGGTATCTGTATTATTCATGTTGTAGAAAATTGCTCTTTAGCCAAGGTTAATCATAGGGAATAATTATCTTCTGAGTTTTCAAATCTGAATATGGAATAAGCATTTGTTGAAAATTTTCTGTTTTCCAGTAGTTACCCTTGCTATTGACTTGCAGGCAATTTCTTCTATTATCCCTCTCTTTATAGATCATCATTAACTTAGAGCCTTAAGCAGGGTAAACAAAATCTGTTTCGGTCAGTGGATTAGGAGACAACACTTGGTCTGTATCAATTTGCTCTGAAGATATATACGTGCTGCATATATGGAAAAGATGTCTCTTCAATACTGTTGCAAATCAGTTTGACTGGTTTTTGTGAGCCAAGGCAGAGGTGCATGTGTGAGGTTCCCTGTTGATTCAGGGTAAGGCCAGGAGATTTAAACACAACCAGGTGGGCCCTCTCGTGCGTAACATCTAGAGACGATCACTAGATGGCAACATTACATAGCTGAAAGGGCGGATCTTCTCTTCCTGTTGCAAGCTTTTTATTTATTTGTTGTAATCAACAGATGAAATGGTCTTTTTCACTCAGGTTATTTAGCCAGGGTGGAAGATTTCCATAAACCTGTGGGATGAAGAAGTAAGTTATCACTGCAGATTACAGAGCCATCTCAGAAATTAAATAACTATTTAGAGATCTCCTGTTAATCATTCGCAGGTAGTCAAAGGAGAGGCCATTCTGCACCAATGATGAGCTGCTATACTTACTGTTCCTTAGGGTAATGGCTTGCATTTTGGATAAAGAACCTTTAAAAGAAAAAAGAAGGACCATTACTGCTTTTTTTTCTTAATGAAAATATGCTTTTGAAGTTGCAATGATGTCTGACAATCCTAAGCTTAGTTTGAGACAGTGACTTTGTGCAGTGATGCAGTTTTGCCCGTTCTGTGGTTGATGTATGATTTTTCACGTGACATTTTTTAGAGCAAAGCGCTGGCTAGGTTCTGTGCAAGTAAATGAATTACACATGAACAGCATGCACTTCAGAGTAATACTCAAACTCTGACATGATAATGTGATATATTATATATGCCAGAAAGAGTAAATTTTATCATCTTGCAGCACAGGTCTTGTGCTGAAAGCAGATTTGTGCTTTCTGGAAATGTGGATTTCCTGGAAGGTGTGAGCTGGAGGGATGAGAGGCCAGGCGTGCACTGAGCTCTCTTTATCATGGAGTTCTGGGTGCTTTTGGTCAGAGGTTCTGGTGAACACCACAGGTTGTACCAAAAGGGAGCTTGCTGGGGCCAAAAGTCTGTCCCTGAGGTTTCTTCAGCTCCTACCAAGGCAGTTTCTGGACATGGGGACATATATTTAGGTACTCCTAAGAGATTCTATTATTAGAGGGGTGGATTTCAGAAATCATTAGTGAAGTCAGAGAATATTATTTCTTAATTATAGAAGATCAAAATGAGATAATTTGTGGGTTAAAGAAATATATTATTTTAAACAGAGCATGAACGTTGAAGGCTAACCAGAATAACAAACCCCACCTATGGCAGAAGAGAAACAATTTCCTGCTGATACAGTAGCAGATGAACATTGTAAAATAGTGATTTCAATAACTTTTATGAGGACCATGGCTCCAGAGACATGAAGCTGTTTGTTCCAGTTTCACTATATTGCACAAGAATTTCTTTTGGAAATTGCAGACTGGGGAAAGACCACATGTATACATCAGTATATATGTAGCCACGACATCCTGCTATCAAAAGTAAATATAGAATGTTTCTGATAAGGTATTCCCACTGAAGACAGGGAAGAATTAATGCTCTGGAGAAGTTAGTCTCGGATCCTGATCTCTCCCTCTCTCTCTCTCTCTCTCTCTCTTTCTCCCTCTCTCTCTGATAGTTCTGGCCACCTCATGTTCGAGAAAGATAAACTCAGACTAGGACAGGTGTTATCACAGCCCTAGGTCTATTGTGCCATAAGGTACAAGAAAAGAGCACAACAACTTTTCTTGTTTAACCAGCAAAATGAAGGCTGGAAGGCTGAGCATTTAGGGGTGACAATGAGAGGGGGAGAAGGGGAGGGAGAACGTAAAGAACCATGGTAGCAAAAGAGCAGTTGGACATACATTAGACATGCATTCTGGCTGGAAAGTATGTCTTGCCGCCAGAACAGGGAGGTCTAAATGAACTTCTGATAGGCACAGTGCAGGCAAGAGAAACCTAACTGCTGCTTTTCTTAAATGAATTATATGACTTGGTTGACTGTGTGGGAGGACTCATCTCTTCAGCTCTTTTCATTCCTCAAACACATATAAAACTAAAGTGTTGATGCTCCAGTGGATTCATCATGCAACAGTGGGCTATGCCGTGGCTCTAAACCAGAGTGCTCTGGGAAGGGTTGTGTGCTGGATAGCTCAAAGAGATGTGCTTGAGGCACCCATGGTTTCCAGGATGGCTGTGGGAATATTTACTAGTAGCAGTAGTCCGAGTCTTGATATGGGGATTTCAAAAGCTGAACTGCACCTGTACTGGTACTGGCATGGACTTAATCTTTTCTCTTGTCTCTGCCAAGCTGAAAAGCTTCTGTCAGCAGTAGAAGCCTTCTTTTTCTGGACACTAAGATGAAAAGGGCAAGAGATTTGAAATGTCCATTCCCTTCCATGCTGCTTCATTGCTGCTCCATGATCTGGGGCAGATAGAAACTGGTCTGAAACACGTAGGATGGAATGTAGAACACCAAGATATATCTCCCTCAGATCTTCAGGTATGTGTCTCCACGTGTTTTCTCTTCTCACCTGGACACCTGAAAAGGCAATGTCTGGTCTTGTCCACTTCACAGTCTGTGTAGCACAAGATGATGACACCAAATGGCTGCTGCAGTGTTACCTTTCCAATGCTCTCTGGCCCTGAACCCTGTAGTAAGGAAAAATTCCATAGAGATGAGCCAGCTGATCTGTCCTGCTTTCCCCCATCAGCGAGCAGGACGGGAGAAGAAGGGGAGACATGCTAATCTGTTCACATGTTTTTAATATAACTAGTGCAGGTAGTGGAAATTCCAGGCATGTTGGCACATGACTTGTGTTTCTTCTTTTCACGGGAATAGGTGCAAAGCGCGCAATTTCGCAGACACCCACAAGGAGGAGCCCCGCGCTTGCTGAAGGGGTCTAGCCCTGTCCTGTTTTTCAGCGCTTCATCCGCCGAGGGTAGCCCTGTCTTGAAGCGTAATTAGTTCTGAGGCAGAATTTTATCAGCTTAGTCTTTGGGGAATGCTATCATGTAAACACTTATTAAATTGTTATTTTGGGGTCATAATTCTGTCATGAGTCAAATTTGACAGATGCAGATAGAAGAAGGGGTTATCCCTCTGCGGGGACATTTGTGTTTCCTTCTGAAGATCTACATCAAATGGTGCATTTCTCCTCAGTCTGTGGGATCGCACAAGGGTAGAGAACATTTTCATATTTTGAGTAAGAAAGTGCACAGCCTTTTGCACTGGGAAGGTTGTAGACAGTGTAGATTCTTATAAGCAAGATTTTCCTTCTGGTAGCTTCAGAAAGAAAAGTAATGGGCATTAATTGACACAGACATCAAGTGTGACCTCTTCCCCCTCCTTCCTGAAAACTGCCACTCAGCTGCTTTTAGGTTAAGGTATTAGAAGGGTCAAAAGAAACGTGTTTTCGGCTCTGTGATCTTCCACGGGCTTGCTGTGTGACTGGACGGGTTGCTTCATCTCTGTGTCTCAGTTCCCTTTTGGTTGAAGAAGGACCAGAGTTCTCCCTGCTTCCTATTCCAAAGATGACCCCTTTCTGTGGGAAGGCCTTTTACATACCATCTCACATGAGAGGGCATGGTTACATAGGGGTTGTCCAGGAGAATATCCAAGGATGCATTAACCTTTTTTTGAATTATCTAGCTGGTGAGTGACTCCATTTAGATTATAGCCACGAACCTACTAGTGAGGGCAGATCGATGATGGCTTTGGGGCTACCTGCCACTGACTCTGACAGATGCAGCCCCCTTCCTAATGAAGGGGATTCTGAGTCACTCTGTCCTGTTACATGTTGCAGAGCATGTTCTTCCTTGTGCAGCGTTGCATGGGAAGGTGGCAGGATTACGGATATCTAACTTCCTGCCTTCCATTCTCCAGTTAATCTGTTCTTGTAATGTGACTGGCAAAATTTCCCCAGACATCAATGGGACTAGGATCAAGCCTTCTGAGCCTGTTAAAATTTTTTTTAAAATTTTTTTTTAGAATTAATTGCATTTGAAATGTGTAGGAACTGAAGTGCAACCTTCTAAAATCACTTACCATTACCTTTGCCAGCTGAATGCACAAATACACTTCAAAAGCAGGAAACCAACATGTTCTTAAAGTCTTACTTTTATCTCGCTGTTGCACATTGCTGAATCAAATGCCCCAAGGTAGTTGACTTCTCTTAGAAGCCTAATTCTCATCTCACCTCACCAAACTATGTAGTTTTTACAACAGTGTACCTGCCCTGGCAACAGTGGTACTTCTCCTGATTTGGAGGGGCGGCTGAACTGGCTCCAGGAAATCATAACGTTCAGAGGACCTGCTGATACCTGTGTTGCCATTCCTGGACACAAGTGCCTGACTCTAAGGGAAGGATATGCAACTGTCCTTCACTGTTAAGTGAACACAAACAGTGCTGAACATTTTCATTTGTACCTACTGAAAGGTCTGTTCTGTTCCTCAGTGCTCATTAGCAGTGAAATTGATAACATCATCTGATTGTCCCAGCATGAACCAGGCTTCTGTGATTGATTAAATGCAGTGGCAAATTTGAGACATTAAATTAGTTGCAGAAGTGGTTTCTTGCAAGTGGACCATGGAGAGTAGTACTGATTACTGCTGCACAGTAAGCCACAGGGGTCTTTGTCCTTTACCTCTATAGAGGCTAAAATGTGTTTTGGCATTTTGTTTTCTCCGTGGCTCTGTAATGAAGAGGGATTAGGTTGTGGTCATGGAAAGGAGCACAGCATGTGAGTAGGTGTCAAGAGATTTGTGTTGTGCCTTGGCTGTTTCAGTCAGACTCCCTCCTCATCCGCATCTTTGCCTCTGCTCTCCATCTATGAAATGAAGCTAATGTGACTCTGCAGTTGCCTGGGGACATCAAGAGGCTCAATGTTAAAAGCTGATAATGACCACCAGCAAGTGCCCCTCTGGAGAGGGATTATACTAAACAGTTTTTTCAGCTCAGTAGGAAAAAGAATCCTTTTATGTTCTTCAAGACAGGTAGGTGTTGTGGAGTTAGTGCCTCAGGGCTATGGGGACTTTTGAGGGTCTAAAAAATGCAAGGTGGGTTTGAAGGCTTTCCCCCTTTGCACATCTAGAAGTGAAAAGTGTCTGGAAGCCCAGGAGCTAGAGACAGTGCAGGCACTTCTTCTGTGAGGCCTTGGGAGGAAGCAAGGCGACTGATTTTTGGGTCAAGAGTTTACAGAAATGGCTGGCCTGGGATTTCTCTGAGTGAAAGAGCATCCTACTGTGTGTTTCTCTTGAATTTAGGGGAACGACTTTACATTCCTGTTTCTTCTTAATGTAGTCTTGCTCACCTACAAAATTTAGTTCTTTCTGAAATTGCTTGCTCTGCTGGAACAGGTCTCCAAACCCCAGGCACTTGCAACCTTTCCAGCCACAAAGACAATGTTAGTATCCAAGTGCCTCTTGGATCCTTGATCTGGCAGTGCTGTATAAAACCAGAGACTTCTTCTGGGTAGAGGCTGAGGGAGTGGCTCACATCCATAATTGAAGCATTTAAAATTAACCATTAAGATTAAGTGTTCTATTAGTGATTCAAGGATCCCTGCGTAGTAACTAAGTGGAAGATAAAAGGAATGATCTGGAGACTACTCCAGCTCTTTTAAGGATAAATAAAGGACTTCATTGTCCTTTATTTTGTCCTTCATTGAGAAACTCAACTGGGTAAGATAGCGTCTCGTACCATTCTTGTCATGTTTCCTTAGTGATGTCCCTGCTATCTTCTCCGGATGAATAACTAAGCCAGACTTCAGTTTTGTCTTGAAAGGTAATAAAAATGAACTCCAGCTGCCTTTCTTCTGCAGTATATAAATTGTTAGCCCTACCGTATGCTCCAGAACCAGAAGTTGTTTTCTCTTTTCTGGCTATTGGTGGTGCTGAAGCATGGGAGAAATGCTGTAGCCTGCATTTTGCAAGCAATGTTGATAGTGTGGAGCGGAGACTAATACAAATATGGCTATTCAAGTATATAATAAATTAGGCAATGCTGACATGGATGTGATAAGATACAAATAGGTAGCATTGAGTTGTTGTGCTTACTAGGCCAGTTTCTCCAGAAGCATAATCAAGTAGCTGATTCTAATGCTCTTTCACTCTTCTTTCCCTCCCTCCTGCGTATTTTTCTGTCTTTTCTCCAACTTAATTTTTCTGTGTGCTTCCTCCTGGACATCAGCCTTGAAATCTAAAGACCAGCCTTTCGAGGGGGGATTATTTCTTTAAAAAGAAGGAATAACAGTAGAAATTGGACCTAGCTTATTGTTTTCCAAGGCAAACAGCACAGAGCCAAAGGAGCCATACTGACTTACATGTGCTGAGGACATACTGCTGAAAGTCTCATCTCCAGTTTTTTAGTGTATGCAGGCTACTTCTGCAGACATTTCTCCCTTGGGAGGCATTTGACATGAAGCATGTTAGTGGGATGGAAGATTGTGGCACCTAAAGTACACTTGGGAGAGGTTTGTCTGAAGCTTGTGTTTATTTTGAAGGACCTTTTGAAGCATGTGCTTTTTTCCAGCTGCGGCAAAGACATGGGTCAGACAGCTGAGGCTCAGGCTGTCCTACAGCCAGCTCACCTCTGCCAGCCTGCAGCTGCCACGTGCTCGGGAGGAAGCAGGGTCATAAACTGGCCTTGGCTTCTGAGCAGGATTGTACAGGGAAGGCTCACTGTGCATTTGTGCCCTTCTTGAGCCCAATGTGCCATCGTGGGAGAACAAGGAAGCACAGCTGAGAATGTAATACCAGATTTGTGAGGAATCCACTCTAACCCTTGAGGCTGTGAGAAAAACGGTGGTGTGCTTCAGTTCCATTACTGTTTCCTGAGTTCATAAGGCTTCTATCATTTATTGCTTCGTGTGAGTGTTAGGGTTTTAGTACAGTGGAGGTCACCCATCTGTGACTTTGACTTTGCTGCCTAATTGTAAGTGACACCCCTTCCCCCGGCTTGCTTTAAAAATAAAAAGAAAGGTTACAATTTAGACCCTGAGAATTTTTTTTATTAAGAGAAGAGTCATTTCTTCCTCTAAGGAAACACCTGGAAAATTAACATTTTATGGTGTGCCAAATTAGTTCCTTTGAAACTGCAAGGTGAGAAAGGTTGCTAAGTCAGAGACTCACAGAGGATTTCTTCAGCTCGGTGAAATACCTGCATGGCCAGCAGCAACCCATTCCCATTACAGGTAGCTCTGAAGACAAGATCAGCATTTCACTTGTGTTGATCACTTCTCCCCACCCACAAGACTTATTCTGGACTGATTTAAAACTCTGAATACCAGCAATAAAATAAAGTCTTGGAAGGTTTGAATGAACTACTGGTGGAACAAAGATTCAGCACTGTATGTGGAGACTCCAGGCCAAATTTAGCCTTGGTGTTACTATCCTGGAGTTTTGTCCCCAAACATGTAGGATGATCTTGTGTGTATCAGCATATCTGTGCATGTTTTGTTTGCATGTAGTCTTTTCTAAATAAGAGATACCTACTCACTAAATGTGTTTACACCAGCTCAGCTGTAAGGAAGGTTTGGGAGTGGGAAATAATTTAAAACTCTGTATCTTTCAAATTGGTAAAATCTATCCAGGAGGTCAGCAGTCCATCTGTTTGATATGCCTGGCTCTTACTCACAAGCCATGAGCAGAAAATAAATAAAAAAGAGGTAGCTCCTTCAGTTGTCTTGTGTCAACCTCCCAGAACATAGGCTTGACTAATTACAATTGATATTTGCTAAAACACAAGCTAATCTTGTGAGCTTTTGTATTCTAAGGCAGGAGATGGGTGAAGTTGGAGCAAGAGGCCAGAGTTATCCACAGAGCTACCATCACCTCAGTCACTCTTCGTCTGATTTATGACTTAAACAAATAAACAAAATAGAATGTTCTTGACAAGAAACATGGTTTGTTTAAACAGATCATTAGGCAAGGTGGCAGCCCGGTACCGAAGTTCAGTTAATGACTTTGTATGAAGACTTGCCATACTCTGGTCTTCCAGTGCTATTATAATTTTACATATTTTAAAAGGCAGGATGCTGTGTGATTCTATTCATTCTGCTTCATTTTTAACCCGTTATGAATAACCTTGCATGCTGAGTAAGGAAATGCATTGTTCAACAAGCATGCCATCTCCCAGTGCCCTTTTGGTACTTCAGTGAGGAATTGGAGCTGCTAAATTCTTGGCTGTGATGGGACCCATCAGCTTCTATGTTGCCTGATTTGGGAGATTTCTGTTCAGTCATTTGAAATCCCACAGCAATGAAACTTAATATCCAGGTTGTCAGGGTAAATGCACGATCTTTATTTCATATAAAATGATTCTGATCTGTTAAGCTGGTTCTGGAGTTATGAGTGACAAAGGCTGCTAATTTTTTAAGCTTTAAGTTCTTTAAATGCTGAGCCTAGGCCTGGAATCAGCTTAACACTATGAAGGTAACATTTACAAATGGTTATTTCAGCTTCTAAAGATACCACGTAAAATGGTTTGGCCAGGTAAGGCTCCTAGCCCTGTAATAAAGCTGTTCAATAAAGCAACCTGACTTCCCACACCTGTGGAGAATCACAGACTTGAGCAAAATCTGGGTGGGTTTCTCAAGCAGCACAAGCATGGTGTGGTGTGGAGCACAGAGCTGTGGGAAGGCTGCAAATAAAGCCCAGACCCCACTGGGGTAGGGAGCAGTGCTGGCTACTTCGCTGCACAGCAGCAGCTCCAGCTTTGTGTTCCCACCTCCAGCAGTGGGTACTGCAAGGGAGAAAGCCTGTGGAGGTGTTTGGACATGTGTCTGGTTTAGACAGGGGTTTAACCTCTGTATTTTAAATGTCAGCTGAGGCATGTGTTATAGTGTTGCTGGGGAAGAATGGTTCTTTAGGACCTCTCCCTCCTAATTGAGCCTGGTACTGATGAAACACTTGCCTGTGCTCTGTCCAAGTGTGGTGCTTTATTTTTTGGAATTAGTCCCTGCTCCCTCAGAGATGCTGGAGAAAGGCCATGGGTTTTGTCACTGTTTAGGGTAATAACTGAGTTTTCTCAGAGTCCTGGGATTTCCCTTGTGCAGTATCACTATAACAAGTGATGTTTCTTACGGAGCAAACAGCGCCGAAGTTCACAGCAGCTTTGCTGCGTGGCTCATTGTCACTTCTAGTCTCTCACACACTCAGCCCTGAGTTTTGAACCTGGCCTTCCCATGTGTTATGGGGAGCCTGTAGGGGTTAAACTGTAAAGGAACGTGTGCATAGCTCACACAATTTTTTCATTAAAGGCAATTTACTAATCTAAAATTGCCATGGGGAGAAAAAAAGTCTATATACATTTTATAGAATTCCATGGGGTTCTTCTTATTTTTATTGTAGGGGGAGAGCATTTGCCATGTGACACAAATGTCAGCTTTCTTCTAATGACGATCCCTACAGGATGATTGCTTTCTGCTTTTGAAACCATGGCAGAAATAAGCCTGAGGAAAAAGAATAGCATATCTTGTCACTATCCTATACTGTCTTACAGCCACCCACAGAGAAATGAGTAGGAAGTGCCTCTTTGTCATGGAAGATGGACAGGCCCATGGCAAGAGCTTAGCTACCAGATTTCAAATTTAGTATCAGTTTTTGCTTCTGGGTTTGAGCTGTTTACCACAGGTTTTAGCTTGAAGTGAAGAATTATGGTTGTAGAGAAATATGGCATTTTTGCTGCTGAAATTAAATATAAGGAAGCTTGTGAAACAAATGTATTCTTTGCATTGCCTGAGCAAATCAACTGAAAAATCCAGTTGCTGTGTATTTAAACGTCAGGTCTTTCAGCAGTCCTTCTAGGTTTGAATGCCAAAATATTTTCAGTGAAAGTTGTGTTCTGTGGTATTTTAACTTCAGCAGCATATTAGAGGCAAGCTCCAAGTTGTGCTACCCTACCCTGAGTATTTTTGTTCAAACTGAAGGAGCTAATCTGTTTTAATCTCGTTACCTCCCTCTCAGACCTTACAAACTAATTTGAGTAGTTTGTATGCATCCTCTAAAGGTGAAAAGTTGTACTTGATTGAAAGAAAATTTCATTCATATTTTCATTTTTGATAGTCATTACATCACTAGCTCCTTATCTTGCTTTGTTGCCATAGAAAATACCTACAGCACTCAAAATCTGTGCAAAGTGCTTTAGTATATCACCAGTAACCTGAACATTTTAATTTTTAAGGCTAAATCTTATTCCTCGCTCCATGTTGATGAATACCTAGTGTTTGACAGCATTCTACTCTGGTTGCTGAAAGTTATTGTAGGACTGATACAGCTGTCAGAAATGTGGTCTGTGTTCTTGTTCTTTTAAAATAAAGTTGCACAAGAAAAAGTCACAACAAAAAAAAGTCTGCTCTGCAGCCTGCAAAGAGGCCAGTACTCTGATCAGGCTGAAAGTTGTATGAGACACGGCCTTATTACGTTATGGATAAATCTGGAGTCTTGGTTCTGCTCTTGTGATACTTCACCTCCATCTACAAGGAGTAAAGGAGTCTTCCTCAAGATGAGTCCAGTGGTTCATCCTGTGAAATCCTGTTTCTGCCACTGCTCAGTACTTTATGATCCAGGGAAAGATTAAAGCAACTTAGTGATGACTGGTGCGATTGGAAGGACAGTGGTTTTCACTTCCCGTGTGGTTAGTGGTTAATTTATGCTCTGGTTTGTGACTGACTTCAATAAGAAGGGATGTGAGTAGGGCTGTTGGCATTTCAAATCTTATGAGTAGGCCACTTTCTTAATGCAGGGTTTCTGGAAATTAATATCCTACAGGAGCAAAGAGATGATGGGAAGGTGATCGTCTGTATGGAGTGGATTCCATCCAGAAATCTGTGGCACACATGAAGGCAAAAGTTAAGAGGAAGAAGCTAAGTCAGCTGCTTTGTAATGTGCTCCCTTCCCCATATTTGCTGTCTTTCAGTTTTAACAGATCATGTCACAGCTGTGTGCTTTAGTCCCTACTATAAGCACTCTATAAGTTTTTCCTGAGTGCCTGAGACTTGTGTGAATGACCAAGCAGCACATTCTATCTCCACAGGGCATATTTTTAGTGTGATGTTTGGGGAAAGAAGGTGCAACTAGAACTAACCCATTAGCTGTAATAGCTCTTTATGTACCACACTGACTGCAGACCTCGGTGGGGGTCAAGGCATTGCCAATTAGCCTACATCTGTCCAGCAACAATGTTCTCTTTGATTTCTTAAGTCTAATCTAATTTTATTTGAAAGTAAAGTTGGAACGTGCAGTCTGAAAGAGATGAATGAAAACGTTGCAAAATAGCCCTGAATTTGGTATTGTAATTCTTGGAGGATATGTTTTTGTTTATACTGCATTTTCTGCAGTAAAGTGACTTAAGCGTTGTCAGCCAAGCTGGCATAACTCAAGAGCTGTTGGGTGCTAACAATTCTTTCAGGTAATAAAAGAAACGTGTTCTGAAAGAGTGCATGTGCTATGACTTGGGGACAGGTATTTCATATGGTAATATCAGTGTCTTTTATTCATGGCCAGTCTAGTAAGGATGTTGGTGGAATAAAATAAAGGCTGCTTCAGACTGAGCTGGAAAAACTGCCACGGATTCTGGTGAAGATAATAGGAAAAAAACTCAGCATGCCTTAGCCTTGGTCACTTGGCAGTCAGGTATTTTTTGTCTACAAACTAACTCCTCTCCTAGAGGAAGTCTTGCATTATCAAAATAATAGGGAATCTAAGTAATGTTATTTAAAGTTTTCCTGCAGAGATAGCTTTCCTTTCCTTTGGGTTTTCCCTGAGCATAAGCCAATCTGAAGTTAATGTAGCATGTCTGTTAGGGGTGTTATACTTCATGGATACATGGAGGGTAAACTGTTCAGTGGGCTTAAAAAGCAGTAAAACGAAGCAAATACTCCAAAACTTGTCATCACTAGGGACTTACATAAAAGTAAATTCACTTTTCTGCAGCTCTCATGCAAGAGAATGTTGAGGAAGAACTATTGTTCAGTGGGCGCCACTACCAAGAAATAGGTCAAAAATGATTTTTAAAGATCTTTACAGAGTAAGGGAATGCATGCACAGTTATATTTCATTACAACCTTACAGAATTGGTTTCTGTTGATGAAAACTGTACCTCTCTAATCAAACAGAATTTTGAAGCACATCGTAAAGAACTGGTTGACATAGTTTACTTTTAAGACATCAGAAGCATAAGGTATTCTTTATCACACATTTGCCTACTGCAAGGCTTCTGCAACATTTGCTTGCAGAATTTGGTGCTGATGGCATACAGCATGGTTGAACCAGAGGCCTCATCTGGTATGTTCATTTCCATGTCCCTTCCTAAGTGCAGATTGCCTGCTTGGAAGTAACCCTTGCTTTCAAGGTACAAAAAGAAATACTGTTATGCAGCACCTTCCAGTGCACCAGGAAAAAGAAAGTTAACTTGTTTCATTACATAATTACTTTGTTTCATTATATAATCGAACATAGTAACTTGGTGTGGTGTTGCTACGAAGTACAAACACGAGGGACAATCCTACTTCCACTGACTTGAAGCTGGAGTTTGATCCAGTTGAACAGTGAAGCTGCACTACCACTGCTGCGGCAGAACAGGCTGCAGGTTCAAACAGCATGGCAACACTCAAACCAGAAATTACACGCAAATTGCACAGTGAATGAAACAGTCTTACAGCATCTTCTTTGCCATATTCCTGGCAGGTGTATTTTTCATGGAATGCTAATAGTCCTAATGGAGTCCACAGTAAAGCGCTGGTCCAGGAAAGAAAGCTGAGTATGTTTTAGCAGGGAGGGTGAGCAACCCTTCTGAGCTGAAACTTGAGCTTGCTGGTGTCCCATTGCATCAGGGCTTGTTGGTGTGTGGGGGTGTGGAATGTTTTCCTATCAACAAACCTCTGTAGTTTTTGTTGTTGTTCTGTACAACAAAATAGGCTGTGGGGAGTGGTTTTCTCTGACCTTTAATGGAAAGTATGCATGTGAATTCCTGGATTTTTCTGCCTAATGTTATGGTCCTTCCACTGACTGGGATTGTGAGCACAGTGAGATTATATGAAGCACTAGGGTAATAGAACAAATATAGTCCTGGATTAGTTTCACCCACTTTCTTCTTTTCCCTGTCCTCTTTACTCGTTTTATCCACTTTACTGATATTATAGTCATGTCTTCCACTCCAAAACCTTTATTTCAGTTAACAGCCTCTCCACTGTTACCATAGAGTCTGGTTACCTTTGTTGCTATTTACAGTGTGAATAGGTGTCCATCATTACATAGTCGATCATGACATGCATCAGTAACACAATGCATTGTCTGGGGAACTAGTCAGCTTCTAAGAAGAAATGTGCTGTGGCTGCTAATGCCTCCAAGGAAAAGGCTTTTCAAGTGGGGTGAAAACTCTAGTGAAGGACACAGCAGCCAGCACGGTGTCTTTGGAAAACAGAAAGCCTGCGAGGGACAAGAAAAACAACTGTAATGAGAGACTTTGCCTTTCCTCTTGTTGATTGGGTGAAGGTAATAAGATGTAATGTAGAAACCAAGTGCTGAGGTACTGATTGATGTCTGGTTCATGGAGCAATTGATTAGTGAGTGTACAAGGGGTGTGGGTATGCTTGGCTTTGTGCCAAGTGACGTGCAGGTCCTGAATCCTACAAACTCTGTAATGAGGACTATAATGTACTTTGGTTCAGCATCCTTGTTAGAGCAAGGGAGGCTAAAAAAATCCATCACAGCTGTCCTCAGTTTGGAAAAGGGTAATTGTGTAAAAATGAGGCGTGTTACGACCCAGCCGGCATGAAGACTACTTAAGGACACTTCATGTGTTAAAGAGGTTGCAGGAAGTAATGATGATTTCTTTTACCCCAAACAGAGATTATCAGAACTAAGAAGAATCTCTCAAGAAGCTGAAGTTATGTTTGAAGAAAGAAAAAAATATCCTACTCTGGCAGGTTATATATAAAGCTCAGTAAGGTACTCAATTTTTTGGTTTTGTCCTATCAACTACCAAGAGGGATCCAAACTTTTCTAATAATTAAGATGTGTTTTTTCAAATACATCAGGAGCATGAAGCCTGCCAGAATCTGTGTAGGAGTAATAGATGATTGAGGCAGAAGAGGAATACTTAGACTTGTTAAGGCCAATGCAAGGAAATTTCATCATTATTTGTGGTGTTCTCTGTGGAATAATCTGGGGAGACTGCCCATGCCAGAACCCTTCCTGTGGGGTACCCTTGAGAAAGTCTTTCTGAAACTGAAGTGACTGTAGAAGATTAAAGAACAAATTGTCAAGATGGACAGCAACAAATCACCAAGATTAGATTGTGGTCATCCAAAAACTCCAGAGGAACTGAAGCTTACAGCACTGTGTGACCTCTGGCTTAGAGTTGCCTTTATACCTGAGAAGCAGGAGGTGATAAATGTGATGCCCAACTTCAGGAGGTTTCTGGGGTGGTTTGGGGAATTCTAGGCCTGTAAGCCTGATTTTAAGTACTTCGTACAGTGTAGAAACTATAATAAAAAGTAGAATTAGAGGATGTCTGGGTGAGTATTGTGTACTTGGGATGAGTTAAAATGCATGTCTGCCTTGTAAATGTATTACTGTTTTCTGTAGGAGTCAACAAGCTTGTAGGTAAGGATGATCTGTGTGGTATAGTCTACTTTGTCAGAAGCCTTTGTAAAAACCAGCTTCCTCATTAAAGGATTTTAGGGAAGCTAAGCAGCTATGACAGCAGAAGGACAGTTCTGGTATGGATAGATAATTTGGCTAAAAGTTGGAAAACATGGTCAGTGGTCAGTTCTTGCAGCGGCAGGAGTTCACACAGGAATTTGTGTTGACACCTGTGTGCTCTTAGCTCTGCTCACATATGACTTGGAGAGATGCTGCTGGTGATACTAAGTTATCATAGTAGGGGCAGCAAGGGTGAAGGCTGGCTGGAGAACTGCAGAAAGACCTCATAAGACTGAATGACTGGTAAATAAAATGTCAGCTGAAACCCTGTGTAGGTAATGACAAAGTGATCCATGTGGGGAACAAACAATCCAGTTCTCATAAAAGATGAGTGGCGTGCTGAGCTCATACTGGGAAGTGGGATCTCTGGGGGGGAATGTGGGGCTTTAGCGGTTAATTCTGTGAAAAGGTCAATTTGCTCATGTCGTGGTTTAGCGGCAGCTCAGCCCCACACAGTCGCTCGCTCACTCCCCCACCGGTAGATGGGGGAGAGAATCAGAAGGGTAACGCTTGTGGGTTGGGATAAGAACAGTTTAATAATTAAAATTAAAAGAAACAACAGTAGAAATGCAATGTAAAGGAGAACAATGAGAGGCGCAAGGCCCCGGGGGAGGGGGGAAGGGAGGGGAGAGGGGGAACGAACCGCCGAAACAAACTGCCCGTGCCACAGCCGCCCGCCGACCCGACACCGCACCCCCCCGCGCTGCCACTGCCCCCCCCAATATACTGGTCATGGTGTCACATGGTATGGAATGAACCTGCCATTGGCCAGTCGGGGTCAGCCGCCCCCACCATGGCCCTGCCCCTCCCAGCCCCCCCCGCCACGCGGCAGAGCGCGGGAAGCTGGAAAGGTAGCCGACCCCCACAGTGAGGAGAATTAACCCCTTCTCAGCCAAAACCAGCACACTCACTAGTGGTTAAAAAAGCAAATAAAATGTTGGGGCTTATAAGGAAAGGAACACAGAAGAAAACATGACATTATGTGTAAACCTGTTGTTTGCCTGCATCTTGAATAATGTGTGAAGCTCTGATCTCTGTATTTAAAAAATAATGTAGTAGAGCCGGAAAGGTTTGGAGAAGGACAGCAAGGGTGATCAAAGGCACAAAAATCTTTTGTAGGAGGCTATGACAATGCAAGCTGGGATTCCAGTTTGGAAAGGGACAGCTGAGAAGCGTCTGATATAAGTCTATCAGAACTGGCATGTAGAGGGTTGAATATTCACTTTGTTGAACATTCACTGTGTGTTCCAATTCAAGAACTGGTGGACACCAAGTGAAGCTAATAGGAGAAAGGCTTAAAGAAAAAGAAAGTTGATTCCTCGTGCAAAGGGTAGCAGGCATGTGGAACTTTTTGTTAAAGGATGTTGTGAACACTTTTACGTTAGTTTGAGGGAAACTGGACAAGTTCAGGAAACAGAAAGATAGGGCTGAGGGTTACTAACTATACAGAAACCACAGCAGCTCACATCTCTGAGCTAAAGCAACTGGAAGTTGAGACACTATTAAGGGTGCCATGCTTTTATTTGGTACTTGATCTTCTCTAATTATGGCTCCTGTTGAATACAGGTTATGGCAGGGGGAGCTGGACTTCTGATCTGCTCTAGTACAGCCACTCTTCTGTGATGGAGCAGACCAGGGGCTCAGCTTCAAGCAGGACCATGACCTGGCCCCCAGACCCGGGAGCTACAGCAGCTCTGGTGGCCACTGTATAAAGTGCAGAAGATGACCAGGTTCTGTAGTGCCCAGCCCCTTTGCTGGCCTTTCACCCTAGTGCAGGACAGATACCAATTTTTAGCAGTTAGTTTCCCAGCATTTTGCAAGTGCTTCTCACACTTGTTCAGCGTGACTTGTAGTGCAGCTACTGAAAAGGCAGCTATGTGGATTTGGCTGGTGGGTTTTTGAGACTGTTGCTCTATACTGAGTATATTGCAACCTGGGGGTTGCCCTGCAACTTGCTTTCAAGTCTTCAATTAGAATAACAATATTCAGTGTGCTGCATAATGCTTTTGCAAGGTCTCTTTTTCTTTCAGTGTAACTGAGACTAGATTTTTTTTTTCCCCCTTGCCACTTATTTTTATACACACCTTCCCGAGCCTTGTCCAATCTCCCAGAAGTCAGGGATCTTTCTCTTGACATCCCCAGCTTTGGAGTCAGTCCAGCAGCGTGCCCCTTGCTGTGCTGTATTCTGCTTTCTGTTAACTGTAAGGAGGCAGTCCTGGAGAACCATTTTACCACAGTCTGCACCTGAAAGTTTTGATAGCTGAATGTGGTGGAGAGACAGGAAGCAGCTCAGAGGGAAAATGTGGGTTTATATTTTTCCTGTAAATCATTGGAACTGGTGTGTATTTCCATTTCTGATTTCTGGGCATGGATCCAGGAAAAGAACAGAGTAAAGTGTATGTTCATCTATTTTTTTCCCCTTGTACAAAGAAAAACAAATACAGAGCATGTTCATACTGGAAATGAAACAACAGCATGTTCCTTTTAACCACTTTCTAATAGAGGTGAGTGAGCTGCAAAGGTATATGTGAGATGTTCAGTCTGGAGCTAAATCTGTGCTGTGGTGTCACAGACTGGGAGTGTCACAGAGTTTTGTGTCCAGTTTCTAAAATCTGGGGCAAAATGGTGTCCTGAAGGAGAATATCAAGACGAGGTCCCGTGTTTTAGCATCACTCTGACTGTCTTCGATAATATCTAACTGCACCTCATGACTTGTTGAGATCAGGCTGCTGCTGCATAGGTGTGAGATTCTGTATTAATGTGGCTAAAGCCTGCAGCCAGTCTGTCTTACTGTATTAGCACTATTTTCTACTGGCCCACGCTTGTCCATCAGCAGCTGCAGCGTGGGTGAGTGGGGCTGTTCAGATGCTCTGCAGTGATGGCTGACTCCCTGTCTTCCTGGACTGTGTGGGTCTGCCAGCCTCGTGGCTATTTCTGCTGACATGCTTTTAGCTTAGGTTGCTGGGTGAGGACTTCAGCATGAGCAATATGGAGCAATTTTTGTGAGCTGCCTGGCCCCAAGAACACATGTACTTCTCTGTCTTTCATTTGGGCATCTTTTTTATTTTTTAAAATATACTTGTCTGACCTGCTCTTATTGTCCCTTGAATACTGGTGCTCTGACACACAGCAGAACTGCTACAGTTAGTCTGCTTGATCATGGCTGTCGTCTGCACTTGCCAAAAGAGGCCACTGAAGCCCAGCTGCCGTGAGAGGCTCCTCAGAGCCGTGTTTATTAGCCAGACAGTCAGTTCTTCATCCTGGAAAGCTGCGTCTGGATCTGTGAAATGCAGTCACCGGGGGGGCTTGCCTGTGTATCGTTCATTCAAAAATAGATGCTAGCAGCCCTTAGTAACAAATCCACATCTGTATTCCTGGTCTTGAGCTGAGCTGCAGGTGTGACTGACTGCAGGCAAACTGAGAGGAAGCTACCTAGTGAAAAAAATGCTTGCCAATGAAAACGAGAAAAATCTAGGAAAGCATTCCATGTCACAGCAGAGAAATAGAGGGCACAAGTGAGGGGACCCCCCAAAAAAATGGATAAAATAGCAAATAAACAGTTATAGCAGGAAGAGGGAAAGTAATAAGGTTTGGCAGAAAAAACCAGATGTGTGGATGAAGTACTTGCAAGGTGGATTTTAAAGGCTGGGAGTAGGCACCCGGTTTTGAAATTCTTGTCTTTGGACTGCATCTCTTCTTCAGACTTCTCTTGTGGCTGTATGTTTTCCATGGTTTTAGCTGAAGAATGTATTTTTTGATCTGGCAACTAGTGTACCTTCCTGTCTGGACTGCTCTATCTGGAATATGTAGACATTTTTCCTGCTCACATGGGAGGCTCTGGCTAATGAGGGGGCTGCATTACAGCTCTCTGTTCATTATTTCAGGGTGGACTGAAATGTTAATTAGACAGCACTTTGCAATGGAAAGCAAGGAAAACATGTCTGCCTCTCAAGCTCTTGATATTAGCCAGCTTGTTTTTTACTGGTACATCCTGCTGCCGGATAAGGCCCCGACTGGTGTTTGCCAATTCATGTCCTTTTGCGTGAACATTCCTTCCATACACTGAGCTGAAATAGCGTGCTTGGACACAACAGAGCCTGTTTTGTTGAAATGCTTAATAGGAACTAAATGTTACCAGGTACCTGTATTAATGAACAGCTTCTGAGTCTTAATACTAGCAATAAAGAGAATGAAATTAATAATGACTTTTGCTATTGAGTTAAAGGGGCTCTGCAGTAGGCTCAGTGGCCTTCTCTACACTGTATTTTAATGTGGTCTTCAGTGGGACACAAGGCCAGATTGACTCACTAACTAGACTGTTGACCTGTTGGAGAACGTATAGACTGGTTTTATGGCAACCGGGGTAGCATTTTACAGACGAAAAGCCGATGCCTGTCTGTGCATTGAAGGGCACTCAAATGCACGCTTGCTGTTCACATTAATGCTTTCTTGCTCTGCCTGGCTCACAGATCACTGCAAGAATAGAGAGGGTTTCTCATTGCTAATGTTGACCTGTCTCTACAATGGTCCTGAGACTGTGTTCTTGGGGGAGATGGGGCTTTTAGGCAGTTTTTGTAGCTGGCTTCAGTGCAGATACTTTGCCTGTGTCTGACTCACTGAAGCCCCAGGTATTCTCCAGCAGCTGTGCATGAAGGAAGGCTGCATACCAAGGCAGCGGCTTACTGGTACATCCTTCCTTCCATGCTCTCCCGGGACAAGTAAAGCCAGTGTGGGCTTGCTCTCTTTCCCTGCAGGGGTATAAGGCATGGTCTGGGAAAAGACAGGTACAGGATAATTCTTTAACTTTGTATTTTCTGCCAGTGTATGAGCCAGCACAATTGATGCTTATTGGACTTGAGCATCAGAGTAGCTATTTACTGCTAGCTTACATCTGTGCTTACAGTAGATAACCACCGGCCTGCAGTGCTATTCCCTCCTGTGGTGCCTCTGGAGCAGCTCAGAACTGTACTATCTTTTGTTAAGGATGCAACACAGCCCTAAAACAAGTAAATATAAATTGTTGTTTTGGTCAGCTTTTCTATGGCCTTGTGCAGTAAATGGGAACATGTGTGCTCTACAGGTGTCTGTGGAGTCAGTTCAAGGAAGGTTTTGGGAAAAACAGATTTATAAAAGCTCAGAAACAGTGCCAGCTGATAACTAAGCAAATTAAATATTTCTTAAGTGATATAACATAGGAAATATGTTTGAGAAATATTTTGGAAAGTGTTTTAAATAATTTGTTATGTTTCCCAAGATAAACTGAGAAGAAATAGAATTATTTTTGATGAAACAAATTGATCTCTCATCGCTAGACATTTTCTTTCTCTAGAAACTGATGAATTTAACATCATGTTAGCTTTTGCAAATGTCATATGAAATAGATGAGGAGAGCAACTTGGGAGAAAAGCTGTAATCAATCACAAGGTGCCACAGTTCTCTCTTCTCTGTTGATCATCTTCTCAGAAATCAATTTGAGGAGAGAAAGATTACAAGTATAAAGAAAATAAAAACAAATCTCCCTCCCCTTTGTGAAGGTGGAAAACCTAGAGGCTGCAGGGGGGTCTAGACTTTACAAAAAACTTCTCATGTATTTGAATAAATGACAACAATAATGGCATGTAAATGGCCCATTCTGAAAGCTGCTAGTTGAACTTCTAAAGTGGAAATGAAGTAATTGTGAAAGGAGCAAAATAGGAAGGTGCTGTGAAAAGAAACCAGAATTTAAGATGACACCTTGAGGTCAGACCAGATGATCATAATAGTCAATGGAGATCTTTTATAGCACCAAACTGTGTTCACACTTCCTCCAGGAATAGCTCCATTGACTCTCAGGATTTGTACCTTAGTTATGTGTAACTCTTCAGGTTTTTTATTCTCTGGTCATTTCTATTAAACAGTTACTGCCTTTTCATATCATTCACGTAGGTGGTCCCCTTCTCTCCCAGCTCACAGCTGCCTGCTGAAGGCTGGAGCTTTCAAGGTGCTTGCACAAATAAAGCAACCACAGATGTGCCACCTATATGCCCTTTTGCAGGCTGTATGCTCTGTGCTCTGCTCTAAGGGCGCACTGGAGGAGAAACAATGCTGCTGTGCTGTGGATGGCCTTATTTTCGATGTAGCCTATGGTGAGCTTTTCAGCCTGACATTTCAAGAATGAAACAACAAAATTCTGCTTAAGGATTTGAGAAGGTATTGTACATGCACTTGCCCTCTGTAGTGGTTAATGTGACTACAGCAACTTGCCTTCACTTGCTTGGGTATGAAGTGGGTCAGTATTAGTGCGAGTTGAGCAGTTCCTCTGCTAATTGGTATCCCAGGGTCACTGACTTCCAGTGAGGCAGTTTACCTTCACCCACAAGAAAAGCATTTTGGGCAGGCACTGTACAAAATCACTTAGCAGGGAAACTTCGGTGACATGTGAATTTTGCAGTCAGATATCATGTGCCAAATGTAATGAAAATGAAGGGAATATATTTAAAACATTACCTTAAGAGAAAGAAGAAAGATTTCTTATCCCTTTGGTGGCTAAAATGTGAAACTTTTAGGTAGTAAGTTTCAGAGACTCTAGTTAAATATAAAGAAGACAAAATCAATCACATGTGGACCTGTGAATGTCAGAGCTGGGAGTTTTAAAGAAAGAAACAGTGTGAAGTTTGTGGTGCTTGCAGCTGTGTACCCTTAGCAGGTAAATTTGCTGCTGCTCAGCTGACCTGCACAGCATGCCAGTGGTGTGCCCGTGGGAGTGCTATCTCTGAGCTGGGACCAGGATGACCATTTTCCTCTTTACAGTGTGGCAGCTAGCCTCAGAGCCTCGAGCTTTAACAGTTCCTATTTCTATGGGAGGGCTGCAGTGTGCACTTCTTTGTTTTACATCTTCTCCTTGACTGCAGATCCCTGAGCCGACAGAAGCCTCCTCCTGGATGGAGGGATTGGAAAAGTGCTGCTGTTAAGATAGGTGGCATCTACATCTATACGCAGACTGAATTGTTGACCTGATCATCAACGTGATTCCTTGGATGATCTTTTCCCTGTGTTTCTGCATTAAGCACTAGGGCTGATGTAATAAATCTCTGACTGCTTTAAACATACAACAGTGTTGGGTCAATAAAAAAGTCAGAAAACATCTTTAAGTAAGGAAAATTCCAGTGAATGTTATTTTCTTAACTCTGGCTGCCAGTAGTGTTGTTGGGGGCTTGCTCTATGTTCTGCTGTCACTTGCAATATGCTCAGATGTGTGAGGATCTTCATGTTCTGTAATGATCCAAGACCTTCTGTATCACTCTCCACTGATCTGAAAAATAAGCAATTTCAGACGAGTTGTCATCAAAGCTAGAAAAAGCTTCTGAACAGTGGAGTTTCTTTTTTTTTTAAAATCCTACATAACCCCTGCGTCTGAAGCACTGGGAACATGTGAGTTCAGTAAGCAACTTCAAAAGATATCACACCACAACTTTGAGCTCTTCTACAATGACCTTTCTTTTGAAAAAAGTTTTTCTTTTATTTTCTGGTTCAGATCACAATGTGGGCATATGGAAGTGTGAGGGGTAATGGCCAGCAAGCTTTCTAAACTTTAGATACATAGTTGGAAAGATTTGGATGAAGGAATTTTGCTGAAGCTGGAAGGCAGGAAATGAAATGGAGATGTGGCTAGTTATGAAACGATCTCTGTTTGCATGATGAGTCTTCAAATTACCTTATTAAGCCTGCTGACTAAGATGATCAGAAAGCACATACCAGACACTATGCATTTGATTTTTGTCCTCACACATTCTTCAGTAAATACAAGAAACAATACCAGGGAGAACCTGAAACAACTTTTACAGAATCATAGAACCATGGCATGGTTTAGGTTGGAGGGGACCTTTAGAGGTCATCTAGCCCAACCCCCCTGCAGTGAGCAGGGACATCTTCAACTAGATCATCTTGCTCAGAGCTCCGTCCCACCTGACCTTGAATATTGCTAGGGATGGGGCATCTACCACCTCTCTGGGCAACCTGTGCCAGTGTTTCACCACCCTCATTGTAAAAAATGTCATGCTTATACCTAGTCTAAATCTACCTTCTTTTAGTTTAAAACCATTACCCCTTGTCCTATTGCAACAGGCCTTGCTAAAAAGTTTGTCCCCATCTTTCTTATAAGCCCCTGTTAAGTACTGAAAGCCTACAATAAGGTTTCCCTGGAGTCTTCTCATCTCCAGGCTGAATAACCCCAACTCTCTCAGCCTTTCTTCACAGGAGAGGGGCTCCATCACTCTGATAATTTTTTTGGCCTTCCTCTGGAGCCACATGACTTCCCTGTGTTGAGGGCTCCGGAGCTGGATGCAGTACCCCTCTGGTGGTGTCTCACCAGAGCAGAGCAGAGGAGCAGAATCACCTCCCCCGACCTGCTGGCCACACTGCTTTTGATGCAGCCCAGGACATCGTTGGCCTTCTGGGCTGCAAGTGCACATTGTTGGCTCATGTCCAGCTTTTCATCCATCAGTACCTCCAAGTCCTTCTCTGCAGGGCTGCTCTCAATCCCTTCATCCCTCAGCCCACATTGATACTGAGGATTGCCCTGACCCATGTGCAGGACCTTTCATTTGGCCTTGTTGAACCTCATGAGGTTCCCATGGGCCCACTTCTTGAGCTTGTCCTGGTCCCTCTGGATGGCATCCCAGCCCTCAGGCATGTCAGCCAGACCACTCAGCTTGGTGTTGTCTGCAAACTTGCTGAGGGTGTACTTGATCCCACTGTCTATGTCATTGATGAAGACATTAAACAGTACTGGTCCCAGTACAGACCTCTGAGGGATGTGACTTGTCTCCAGTCTCCATCCAGACGTTAAGCTGTTGACCACTACCCTCTGGATGTAACCATCCAACCAATTCCTTATTCACCCAACACTCCACCTATCAAATCCTTATCTCTCCAATTTAGAGAGAAGGATGTTGTGGGAGACCATGTCAAAGGCCTTACAGAAGTCCAGATAGATGACATCCATAGCTCTTCCCTTGTCTGCTGAGATAGTCACTCCATCATAGAAGGCCACTAGGTTGGTCAGGCAGGACTTGTCCTTGGTGAAGCCATGCTGGCTGTCTTGGGTCACCTCCCAGTCCTCCACGTGACTTAGCATAGCTTCTAGAAGGATCTGTTCCATGATCTTCCCACTCACAGAGGAGAGGCTGACAGGTCATTAGTTCTCAGGGCCCTCCTTTCTAGCCTTTTAAAAATTGATGCAATGTTTCCCTTTTTCCACTCACCAGGGGATTCACTTTACTTCCATCACTTTTCAAATATCATGGAGAGTGGCTTGGCAGCTACCTCAGCCAATTCCCTCGCAACTCTGGGATGCATCTCATCAGGTCCCATAGACTTATGTACGTTCAGGTTCCTCTGAACAAATCTGCTGTTCTCTTACAGTGGGAGGGACTTTGCTCCCCCGGTCCCCATTTTCCAGTCCATCCGCTTGAGAGAGGTGTGGGAAGAGATGTTGCCAGTGAAGGCAGAGGCAAAAAAGTTGTTGAGTACCTCAGCCTTCTCCTTGTCTGTTGTAACCAGCTTGCCAGTCTTGTTCATCAGAGGGGTACATTTTCTTTGACTTTCCTTTTCTGGCAGACATTCCTGTAGAAGCCCTTTTATTAGTCTTTGTATCCCTTGCCAAGTTCAGCTGAGCTGTGCCTTGGCCTTCCTAACCCCATCCCTACACAACTGGACAGTGTCCCTATACTATTCCCAGAGCTTCCACTGCCTGTGCACTTCCTTCTTGCCCTTTAGTTTGACCAGCATGTCTTGACTCATCCATGCTGGTCTCTTGCCTTCCTTTCCTGATTTCTTACACCTGGGTATCAAGAGGTCTTGTGCTTTATGGAAAGTGTCCTTAAAGAT
Organism: Phalacrocorax aristotelis; assembly: GCF_949628215.1. Classification (NCBI taxonomy): domain Eukaryota; kingdom Metazoa; phylum Chordata; class Aves; order Suliformes; family Phalacrocoracidae; genus Phalacrocorax; species Phalacrocorax aristotelis. The sequence continues at coordinate 119,102,316 of NC_134278.1, read as the reverse complement.
CTGCAGCTCTGTTCTGCTCTCTTGTCCCTGAGGGCAGTTTCCCAGGGGGTCCTATTGACTAACTCCTTGAAGAGCTGGAATTTTGCTTTCCTATAATTCAGGGTCCTGACTTATTCTTTGGCTGACCCATATCCCTCAGGACTGCAAACTCCACCAGTGCATGATCACTGCAGCCCAGGCTGCCTCTAATCTTGATGTTATCAATTAGCTCATTTGCTTTAGTGACCAATATGCTTGATATCAAAATAATATTTTGTCTATAGGCTTTGTATGTGGATCGGCATTACTCTGGGAAAATGTCGTGGGTCAGAATGGTCCAGGAAACAGGTGTGTCATATAATGTGGATCTGTGTAAAGGTAGACAAGTTCTGACTACAAACTAAAACCACAAAGGATATTTTGCAGTCATGAGGAGCAGTGGCTACTGTGCATGTGCAAATACACTGTGTGTGCACAATAGCCACACGTGTGGCACTGCCTACATATGACTGATTAGCACTTGTGAGTCTGATGCACTGGACTTGCTGCACACTGATTCTCCTAGCTGGGAGCATAAGGTACAGTGCATGCCCTCTACAGATGTCTCTGCATGCACGTTAGCAGAAAGATTGTTGAGGCAAGGGTTGCTACAGCTTCATGTTCCCAGTTCTGGGCAGTAGCAAGGCTGAGTGTGCATTCCCATGTATACATATACACATGTGGGCATGACTGGCTACACAGGTCAACAAATACAGAAAACACAGCATGAATGTGAACAGCATCAATGGCCTCATCTTTTTCCTCTGGCTGATCAAGATGAAAGTCTGTTGGTGGAAAATGTATGTATTTATATACACATGTATACAATATGGATCCTTCCAATAGCTGATATTAGGCACTTGGTCTGTCCAGTAGCTGGCACCTGGCTTCCAGTTGCTCCCCAGTTGCTGGCACCTGCACTGCCAGCCCCAGTCCCACTCCAGTCACTGGTATGGTACTCAGACCCCCTTGCACAAACAAGCATGTGTACAGACACACACTGTGGATGGACCTGGACACTCTGTCTATTGAGTAGCTGGCCCTTTGAGCTTTAATCTTCAGTTGCCTCATGTATGGACACGCATATGTGAGTGGGTCTCAGCTGACCCCAGACTTCATGGTCTCTCCATTAATTTGTTTGGATTTGTTGGTCCCTCCAGTAGCCAGCACTCAGACCCTCTCGTCTTTCCCACGTGCAGCCCAGGCTTGTGGCTGTTTCAATTCCTGGCTCCCAAACCTCTTATCCTACTCACTGGCTGATTCAGCTTGATACTTACTAGTAGTTTCATACCGACATACATACCACAGAATACACATGCCCTCTTCCATTGCTGGTACTATGGACACATGGGTGTCTATGGCTTGTGGTGTCCACTCCAGTTGCTGGCACTTAGATCACTCATGCACTGCATTCTCTCCAGTTGCTGGTACTGCAGGTGCAATCGGACTTCCATACACACACATGCACATGGAGTCGAGTCTCCTAACCCAGGAAAGTTGTAAAGGAGTTTTATAAGGACTGGCTGCAGTGATCAGGTGCAGGGCACGGCTGGATAAGCATACTGACCAGCAACCTGTTTACATGCAATCAGCCTCTTTTACCCCTGTATCTCTATGCTCTCCTATGCTTGTTCCTCTCCAGACTACTTCGATCTACCCCTTTTCCTGCCTCTGGTTTCTATGCTAAACTTCATATAATAAATCTTATGCAATCCTGAGAAGACCTTCCTCTGCATCCGATAATGAATCCCATACCCTTTTAGGCAGTAACTGCCACCCCCTCAGGCTGTAAGGTAGCCTAAGGAGCTGCTCCTGTTGATTCATATTGATGGATTTCACACCCGGACAATGGGGCTGGTCACCCCTCCCGGGAGGAGCCAGGACAGGGGGCTCCCTTTCTCTTATCAAGTTATTGGTGTTCCCCTGCTTGGCATTGTACTTCTGTGCTCCTTCCTGTTTGTGATGATGAGCCTTCAAACACACAACCTAACAACTAGGCTTTCTACAAATTTAAATCAAGCCTCTGTTATGTGAAGGGAGGAGAAGATGGCAGCTGCGTCTGCTTTTGGCACCTGGAGGAAGAGAGGGGGCATAGAGTAAAAAAATGGGACCGCACATTGTGGAGCGAAGGAAGCAATTTAGGGGAGAGGAAGGTACAATGGAGGAATCACTCATGGGGTTTTGCCCTGCATTGTGAAGGAGGATAAGGGGGAGGAGACAGGAGAAGGGTAACAGACCAATACTATACTGAGACTGCAGTGAACATGACACATAATGTATAGCGAGAAACCAGACTGGGCAGATTGAGGCATTTTCCTTTTGATGTGCGTGCCTGGGTGGTTACTGTCATGAAGTGTCAGTGTAACCACCATTTCTCTGTTGGAATGTCTTCACTCTCTGGTTCAGCCTCTTGGTAGCAGGATACACCTGCCTAGGACTCCTGAGATGTTCTTCCTACTAACTTTGCCCCTGAAAGATAGCACAGGTTGAAGCTTGTCCCTGAAAGTGAGAAGCAATATTCCCTTGAACAAATAAATTATTTGTATGAGCTTGACCTCAGGACTTGTCCTGGTTTCAGGTTGGGTAGAGTTAAATTTCTTCGTAGGAGCTAGTATGAGACTATGTTTTGGATTTTTGCTGGAAACAGTGTTGATAATGCAGAGATGTTTTAGTTGTTGCTAAGTAGCACTTACACTGGTCCAGGGCTTTTTCAGCTCCCCGTGCTCTGCCGGGTGCACAAGAAGCCGGGAGGGGGCACAGCCGGGACAGCTGACCCCAACTGACCCAAGGGATATTCTAAACCATATGGTGTCATGCTCAGTGTATAGAGCTGGGGGAAGCAGAAGGAAGGATGGGATGTTTGGAGTGATGGCATTTGTCTTCCCAAGTAAACGTTATGCGTGACGGAGCCCTGCTTTCCTGGGATGGCTGAACACCTGCCTGCCCGTGGGAAGGAGTGAATGAATTCCTTGTTTTGCTTTGCTTCCGTGTGCAGCTTTGGCTTTACCTATTAAACTGGCTTTATCTCAACCCACAAGTGTTCTCACTTTTACTCTTCCGATTCTCTCCCCCGTCCCACCAGGGGGGAGTGAGTGAGTGAGCGGCTGCGTGGTGCTTGGTTGCTGACTGGGGCTAAACCACGACAGGACTGAAGGCATGTTGGCATGGAAAAGCTGTCATCATGTCTTTGGGATGTTTTACCCTCAGTAACTTCCTGGCAGTGCTATGGGAAATTATAGCAATCTCACTGTAGTAACTCATTAAAACCCAGCTGAAACAGTACATAAGAATAACACAAAAGCATAGCTAGGGGTCACTTAGTCAGTGATGTGGAATATGAACATAAAGAATCTCAGAGAAAAAAAATCCACAAACTTCTATTTCTATAAAAATAGGAGCCACAGATATTTAGCAGGAACAAATGTATTTTCAGGCAGCCTCCAGATAAGATGCCAGAGAAAGAACGAGCTTCAGAGATGGTTGCTTCATCTTGCCACTGCAGAACGCAAACCCTCGGTAAGGATTAGGTATGGGACTACCTAGTACCCAGACAGAAAATATTATGGGTAAATAAAAGAATATATATTTTTTATGAGGTTTGAAAGCAATAAATACCTTTTAAAACTCAGAAGACTGGGCTGATAGAGCAGATGCTGAGAAAAGCGGAATTATGACTGACTTCTCTCAAAGAAAAAATTAACGAGCTGTACCATAAACCATTCTCTGGCTGGCACAGCTTCATCCTAGGCTATATTCCTGTTTGGAGTAACTTGTGCAATTACAGATGAGATTTTCTTTCAACACTGTAGAATTATGGTATTTCTCTACAGAGTAATTATTCTTCCTGACTGTTGTTTAGAGGAACATTCATGTGCTTCCACTCACCTACTGAGTTTAGTTGCTGCATGTTTCTTGACCCTTTTCCTCCTCATTATCTGGTTTTCTTTTCTGTATGCTTCAGTATTCACTTCCCTCCGTGGAGTGCAAGGCATGAACAGCACTTTTTCTTAGGAAGCTTATTTCCAATATCCCTTTTATTCATATCCATGCCTCTCCTCTTCTTTTGATTAAGTTCTATCATATCAAAATGTCTCAGCATCTTCCAAATCTGTTACCCGTATTCCCCTCTGATAAGTAAGAGCTTACCGCTTAAAAAAAGGCCCTTTGGCTATGATTTTTCCTGCCACTCTCATACTTCTCTAATTACTTTCTCTACAGACTTCTTTCTTTCACCTGGAAAGTCTCCCTGTCTTGTTCTCTGCATCATTGCGATCTGCTTCCCTGCTGGACCATTCTCTGATTGCACTAGGAAGGTAGCGTTATGTACTCAGAAATATGTTACGTGCTCATGTATACATACATGGGTAGTATTGCATATACAGAACTGTTTCCTATGTGCTGTTCATCTCTGGACATCTGCTGTGCATCTCTTTCCTCTGAAGTCCCTAAGGTTCCTTTGCAGTTTCTCTGATTTTGAATTTTTCTCTCCTTTCCTTCAAAAAAAAGGTTCCAATATTCCTGCTTTTCCCTTTCAAACCTTTATTCTAAATTCCCGGGTGTCTCAACTCTCATGTTCCTATCCCTTGCTGTCCAATCCAGATTCTGGAGATCCTGTTATTTTTCCAATTCCTACCTAGTGCTTTGCGTATTTTATCTATTGATGATACTCTCTTACTGTACTCATGATTTCACCTGCAAAGACTTTGATGGTAACATTTGCCTGCTTTCCTTTTGTTGCACACCCTGCTAATAAAATTACTCTGGATCTCTCTACTTTTTAACACACTGACTGCTATTATCAGATAATCTCAGCTGTTCAGCAACAAGAATCTGTCTCTTATTTGGAGCTTCAGCTCCTGGATGCTGCCTTTCCATAACTCTAGCTCATCTGTTTGTGCCTCATCTCGATTATCTTTTCCCTCTCACCTCCTTTCTTCCTATCTGAGCCCATGATCATATTTTAGCTCATGATCTTATCTCTCTAACTAGCTTTTAATCTTGTACATCTATTTGAGATAAAAATTGTCAGATTGGATTTAAAACTCTCTTCGAATACATTGCTATGTAACATCTATTCCTGCAAAACAGCAAAGCATAGCATACAGACACACACCCATTCCAAGCATACCTTAAACGCAGTCACCTCTAGAGTGAAATGCTATGACTATTAAACAGCCCACAAACACACTGCACAAAATAACTGTATACATGAATGCAATGTCTAATACCCACTTGACACTGGAGAGGGAATTTTAGTGCAAAGTATGTATCTACACACAAGGGGGCTGTTAAATTCCCCCAAAGTGCCAAGAGGTATCGTAGTGACCCTGTCCATGCCTATTATCTGCTTTGTAGAGATAATATTTCTTGTTATGAGTACTGGGGGGATAAAACCTTTGAACTCTAAAATGAGAAAAATTGATCTGATGAAAAGTTAAACATAGGTTTATAAGACACTCTTGGATTAAATTAGATGCAGAACATAAAGCTAGGCTTCAATGATACTTCATCATGTGCTAATCAGTCCCACACTGGTTATCTGATGATAATGATGAGAGCTGAAAAACAGAGGAATTAAAGAATAATTTGGAAGAAAAAAAGGCATTAAAGGAGGAAGCCATGTACTACTGAAGGCTTAGGCCCTGGTCCTGCAAAGTGTGACATTTCTATAACTGCAGACAGTGAGTTATTTCAGTAACACTGAAGCTACTCATAGTGCTAAAAGTTAAGCATATATGAAAACCTTTGCAGGTCCAGGGCTGATTGAATTAGGGTCTAAAGATCTAGTTTTAGGATAAAACAAAGGGAAAGTAAAGGGTGGTCAGACATCCTGAAATATATTTTATACATATACTTTCTACACTTCTGTCCTCATCACAAAATGTGGGGTTTTATATCTCATTAGCAAATATTGAAAATTTTTCTACAAACAAAAAGTGCAGCTGGGTTCTGCCCTGATGATTTTTACTTTTGAAATAAACACAATGGATGGAAGGTGGATGATAGAGCATGGTAAATTAACTAAGCTTAAACCTCAGGACCCTGCAGAGTATTTACCTCTAAAATGAAGACCTGCTGCTAGTTCTGTAATGCTCAGCAGGGACTTCACCTCTCCTGTTGTGGAAGGCACTTTGATACCATGGCAAGATAAACTTGAAAGAGTAGATAAGAAGCGGAGGCAAGGAGACTTAAACAGATCAGTACCAATGCCAGGACATAAGTCCCAATGCTCTCATTATTAAACCACATTCGCTTCCTACATGTATAGGAAAAAATTATGGAGGAATGCAGTAACTTTTGGCCTTTGAAAACTGTGGGACTGTCTCACATCGAAATAAATGCTTCCAATCAAATTTGCTCCCTCAGGGAAGCTGCCTTTCAGTTTTCTTCTGGGCATTTCTGTTTTGCAGAAGGAAAGACTTCCCATTCAGAAAGGTCCAGCGTGTGCTTTCCACTTGTTTCAAGCAGCTGCTAGTGTGCTCTAGCTTGATTAATAGTAAAGTGAGAAATTCTTTGTAGAAAGAAGCTATTGAGAGTCCAAGGAAATTTTTATGTAATCTGTGTATTTGGAGAACAAAATACTTGAAAATCTGTGCAAGCAAAGAGCACAGCTGAAATAGACAACAGCACAGGTTGCAAAAAATTCACCAAGGGTGATCAAATGGTAAGCATTTGATAAACAATGAATGAAGTGAGACACAGGAAATAGAAACAACGCCTGGCAAACTGCATGCTTAAGGAATCACAAAAAGGAAACCAGTGTAGGTGACGAATTTTAACACAGAATTCTCAGATTAATTTTTTTTTAAAATAACTATCTTTTTGATCATGTTTTCATATTGCAGATTATATCTAAGCTGAGAATGCTCAGACTTTGTGGGGTTGCATTCTGCAGGTATGCATTTAGGATTCCACTGATAAGGATCTTTTTAAAAGCAATAATGATCTGAAATCCTGAGCTGTTAAACAGGCTCATTTCTTATTGAAGCTAATAGAAATTGCAAGTTTTCAGAACCTGTTTGTGCAGCAAATCCTATGATTATATTTGGCTTCCTTTGGTCTGAACATGGGAAAATGCCCAGCGAAATTGACTGTGTGAGAATGGATGGCTGCAACAGGCTGTTAAGAAAGAAATGCAGAAGGCAAAACACAAAACAGGCAGATGTGTAAGGGCTTGGATTGAAAAGAGGAATGAGGCTGGTGGAGAAGGAATAGAAATGATTCCAAACATGATAAAAGCAAGAGAGAGAGAGAGAAAAGGAATTTTAATGCAAAAAATCTGTTTGTATGTGAATACACTGAGTTTGTTGAATGCGGAGACAACATAATTGACATCATCATTTGCAGGAATGACCTAAGCCAAACTTTTTGAAAAGTTTTGTCTGCTGACTACTGCCTTGAGTTACAGCAGGAGAAACCCTTCTGGATGTGAAACATTTCCGTTCAAGATCGTGAGCACTTCACAGTGATGTTTTTCGTGGGCTGTGGCTACTGGCTGCTTCTTGCAGGACAAATAATTGTCTGCTCAGGGGAACATTTGCACCCTCATAGCTATCTACTGACTTTGTTTATCCAGTGCTCTGCTGTCCTGATTGCCTGAAGGTCACAATTTGGCTCGCATGTTAGGTATGTTTTAGGAATGCATGTGTTTAGGAATGTTTTAAGAATTACTCTTTCTCTAGCCGCCAAGAGTCAGTACAGTCTCTCAGGAAGAAAACTATGATAAGCTATGCCAGAAAGGCCTGCTGCCTGCAATGTATTGATTTTCATAGTTTAGACAAAGGAACAAGCAAACAGACTGTCTTTTAGAGGTAGGCTTGGATTTGCAAGCCTGAAATTTCTGCAAGAGAAGGGAAGTCTGCAGAAAACTCTGGCCAATAGGCTTATATTTCTTCTATAGATAAGCAGTCTAATGGAGATGTTTTCATGCTGTGCATCTAAAGGCTGCCTTACTATTAGCAAGGCAGGAAATAATCTTCTTACCCACAAAATGACACTCCTATCTGCTGGAGCACAGGCTTGGCTGATAAAAGAAGAAAATACCTTCTTAAAAAAAAGAAGATTGGGTTTATAACTAATTGTCTTATTTAAATTTAAGTATAGTTCTGTCTGAAATGTTTTCTATTTCTCATCAGAACAAACAAAATCCTCATAGTTCTCATTCTGAGTCTGCCTTCCCATTCACCCTCTCTGGTGGCCTGAGACAAAATTCAGGTTTTGGGCTGCTGAAAACAAGAATAGTTTTGATTTTTGATAACAAGTTGAACTTCTGCATGGAGCAGTTTACTGGAAATAATGTTTCCACCCTTATTGTTGTGCAAGTTTCAATGCTGAAAAGCACTTTGTGGCCAGAGTTTCTGCCTGTGGAAATGGAGCACATAGTACCTCAGCCTGCACTTCCCTCACAGGAGGGAGAAGTTTGGGTGATGATGATGAATTCCTGCTTTCCTGCAGTTCTAGAGGTCTTTGGCCCAGCCTCATCAGGTGTAAACTCTTGTAGATTCTGCCTGGTACATGTCTAATAATTGTCTAAATACATGTCTAAATATATTGATGGAAAAAATCATGCTGCTTTAAATCACTGCTGCTTTAAAAAAAAATCCTATCCCATTATAGAGTCATAGAATCATTTAGGTTGGAAAAGACCTTTATTGGTTATTTAACCAAAAGCAGCATTTTGGCAATTCTAGACTCTTTTTATTTTGCTTTTAACTCAAAGTTTCCTCTTTTTCATGTGTCTGAACTTTCCCCGTGGCTCCTCATTATGTTTGCTTGTAGCAGTTCCTACTTGTTAAAGTCTGTGCTTTATCACTGTTGCAGAGTTATGGAAAAGACTCTCCTTCTGGCTAGATGGCACTGTGGGTCTCGTATATTTAATCAAACAGGGACCCGCCACTGACTCTGTTCTGTTAACAACTGAGGGTTCTCCATTTTGTGAATGTACAATTGTCAACACAGCTGACCTGCAGTGGTATAAACTCATATGATGGACAACATCCATGCAAAGTAGTTCATCTTGGTGTTAGAACAAGATGGCAAAGTAAAGCTGCTAGTGGGTAAAGGCTGATTTCCCATTAGGAATTTCCAGGATGACTGTTCAGCAAGGTGGTTTCTTTATATACTCCAAAATGGTTTTGTTTAGAACTGACTTTTTCTTTTTGATTTTCTTGCTGCCGTCACTTTATCATGATGTCTGTCTCCCACAAGCTTAATCTCTCAAGGTGATGAAGTGGGTTTTAGAGGTGAAAATTGTGAGCCCTTCTCAGTGGTACTCAACATTTTACAGAATTAGATACTAGGTGCATAAAATGGACATTGATGCACCTGCATTCTCCTTTAAGAATTCAGGAATTTTGAAGAATTACATTCAGAAAGTTACAACCACTGTCAAGAAAAACATTTGGAAATTCTGTCTGCTCTGAAAAGCCAACACAAATATCACAAAATTATTTACAGGCATAACAGCTAAGCTTTGTAATTGCTGCAAATTAATTCATCAGAACTACCCTTGACATGCTTGAGAGCATCAGTGGTTAAAATTATTTGGAGAATGTGGGAAAGCATCTGGGAGACAACTGCTAGATTCAGAGCCATTTGTGGTGCCACGGGATTGCAAGTGTTTTAAAGGAATACCTATTGAATCTTTCATGAATGTAGTGTGTGTGTGTGTGTGTGTGTGGGACGGGAGGGTTACCCCTTCTTAGTGCACCACTGAATATCCAGTACTGGCATACTCAATACTTAATGAGGGTGAGAAATATCAAAATCTGATTTGGCTGAGAGGAAAACACTTCATTTAGTGGGAGCATTGCTCATAGTAATTTTCTTGGGTTCTCTGTTCACAGGAATAATAATCCCACACAGCTGATAGCATTTTCACAGGTCATTTTGGAAAAAACTTTCATACATTTGAGTGGTGTATTTTCTATAGGCACCTGGATAAGACAGAGATTCAGTAAAGCAAACAAAGAAAGGGTAAAAGTGACCAAATGTGGAGCTGAGAAAGTCCATCCCCTTCCCTTTCAACTAACTGTTTTGCAAACTTAGAGGGCAAGGCTGCTCTTGTTTGATGTTTCATGATAAAAAATTTTTAGCAACAGAAACACAGCAGTCAGTGCAAAAGACTCAGTGACTGACAGGGAACCTCTGTTTACCTAGCAAGTTCAGCCTGGCCAAGGCAGTAGAAGTGAGCTCTGTAGGCCGTAGACTATGTACTTATATTCTGAGGTTGCTTTTATCTGAGAATGTCATTTTTGATAAATAGTGGCCATTGTATATTGGGAAAACTCATGATAGTTGGGGAAATTGAAGGCAGTGAGCATTGGAGAGGAAAAAAAGAATATTGAAAAGAAACTTTAATTATGTTGAATTCAGTTTTTGAGATGGAAAATAGCAGCATTATCCATCAGATAGTCAACCATCCATCATTTCTGTTCATCCACCCTTGCCACTGAAACATTTGAAATGCATGGTTAAAGTGCCAAAGAGACATGGCTACAAATATCCTCTGGAACATTTAGGAAATAAAGAAGGTTATATATCTGTAAGTTACTGCTCAGAGCAGCTAAAACAAATGGCTTCGTTTTAGATCTAGTTAGTATTGTACTACTACTATTAACTTGCCCAGACTTTGTGTCCTGAAGTAGAGCTGGACTTCCACTTCAGGCAGAGAAATGCTACATAATAAAAAGTTTAGACCTTCACAGGTTTTAGATATAATTCATTGACCCAGGATTTGAAAACATGCCCAACACTGCTCAGTGATTTAGTGTTAATTACCAATTTTTAAATTGTCATGCTTTAGCTTGAGACTGGTGGAAGTTAAGACAGTTTCCAAATGGGGAATATAGTCCTAGTGTGTAATGATTAATTATTTTGTCCAAAACCAAGATGATTCATAGACATGAATATATGGGAATGAGATACTTTGTAGAGAATCACCTTAGTCAGTGGTGAATCCCCTCCTGGAAAGATTTTAGTAGACATTAAGGCATAAATTTCGTGCATTGTGTCTGATGAACACAAGAAACATCTGTAGATACTATTGAGTATTATAAACTGGTTGAGTATTATAAACAGGTTATCCTAGGAATACTGAGGTTTGAGTAACTAATCAGCCCACAGAGGATGTGGGAAGAAAAAGCTTTTTATTTCAAAACGCAGAAAATCCTGGATCTGTGACTAAAAGGTTTTATCAAACCATTTGAAATGAAGGAAGCTTGGTAAAAATAGCTGAGTGGCAAGCCCAGTATAAGCACAGCTCTGGCGAATAATTAAAAACATTGCTCTGAACTGTAGCATTTTTAATAGTCACAATGCTGGTACTGTGGGTACGCAGATAATTGCTGTTCTGTAAAACTGTCAGGCAGGAGCAGAAGTGAAAAACAGGAGAGAGAGACTGAGTGGCACAAACAAACCACTTAGAAGTCACCTGGTTAATAACCTTGAAAAAGTTGTCAGAAACAAAATCGTGATTCAATTATATTTAATGAGTAAAGAATGACAATAGGCATTTTAAAGAATGACTACAGGCATTAATTGTTCTTTGGATATAGAGAGTGGAGTGATTTGTTGACTGTGAAAATAAATGAAATAAGTCTGTGATTAGAACTGATGCTATCCACAGTAAAATCTGAGGAGGGCAAATGTATTAGTACATCTTAGCCTTGTCAGTAGAGTGGTGCAAGCACTACCTGGATGTTTGGATGTCAGTCCTGGGATTGCGATGAGGCATTGGTATCCCAACTCTCAAGTCCAAAGTTGTGTTATTCTGGTAAAGGTACTGGCAGATACAGAGCTTTGGAGTTTTGCTCCAGATAGATGATTAAATTTCAGATTCCAGAACAGAAAGCAGCTAGTGTTCATAAAATATCAGGTATTAAAGAATTAGATTTCATTTTATTGGCAGAGCAGTCTCACAGTTACTGCTACTTCTTAAAACCAGTAGGGGTTAGAGCTGCATTATGTTAAAGAAAACATATTTATATACATTTATATGTGTATATATATGACCATTATACAGGTCATACAAAAGCTGGGATTTGAACTTAGGTCTTTACAGGTCACTCTTTGATCTGTCATGCTTTTGCAGTCTCAGATAAACAAACTTACTCGTGTCAACAGTATGGGAAATTAGTACTACTCTTTGCTCGTTTTCCAAGTTACAGTATTGTTCCTTCATTCCTCTGGAAAAAATCAAAGGGTCTTTTAGAGCATGCTTAGTCACACAGCCACCATTAAAACATCCACATGAGAAAGAGGCTGCTTTCTTTTGCATTGTTATTTTCTGCTGAGTAACTGGCTACCTTGCTTCCGTATGAGATTCAGTGCATATTTAGAGGTTTTGATGCTGCTGTTTCAGTTAAATGACCTCTGCACTTCATCACTGCGTTTCTCAAAGAGGTCAGGACTGGAGGCAAGGTATTTGTTGTAAGTGCTTTACAGCAGTAGTGGAAGTGCAAGAAAAAACAAATGGGTTCACTGACAGCATTAGTGCCTCCACTTCAAGCACAAATTGCTTATAATCCATCTGTGCCTCTAATGTCACGGAATTATTTGTTTCAGGAGTAGTAGTTTGAGAACCTGATATTGGGAGGTACCTGAGTGGAAAGACAGAAGGTAAAAATTTAGTGGAAATGTAAACGTGACTGAAGTCTTGGTGAACCTTCATTTTTTTTTTTTTCATTTTTTCCCACTGGTATTGGAAGAATGGGATAGCTTGACTTTATGGCACAGTTTTTCTGAAATCTGGACAATATTTTTTTCCCCAGTGGAAAGGGAAAAAAGTTATTATGTATCATTAAGCAGAAGGGCAAAATTCTGCTCTGTTGCCCCAGTGTAAATATGGAAAAATAACATCTCCTGATGTGCTAGGTCAGGATCAGTTCCTGTGGAGACCCACCAAAATGACTGCGTTAGCACCAGATCAAGCAATCCATTCCCATTGGTACAATCTTGAACTTTACCAGTGGTGTATAGCAAAATGCCTAAATTAATGCCTATAAAAGCTATCCAGTGACGTAGCACCACTTAGGAAATGTTCTTGCTTTAATTGTTAGCTTAAAATATTTTTTTTCTATGCTTACATGATAAATTTGTCTGTACAAATTTACAGGGTTGTTTCCTATTTTGTAGCTAACAATGGCCTTGTGGTCTTTATGTACTTTCCAGGGATAAAATAAAGAAAAATGTATAAGGGGCAGGAAAAAAAAAATTATATTCACAGAATCACAGAATCACAGGTTGGAAGGGACCTCAGGGATCATCTAGTCCAACCTTTCTAGGAAGAGCACAGTCTAAACAAGATGGCCCAGCACCCTGTCCAGGCGACTCTTGAAGGTGTCCAACGTGGCCGAGTCAACCACTTCCCTGGGGAGATTATTCCAATGGTTGACTGTCCTCAGTGTGAAAAATTTCCCTCTGGTGTCCAGTCGGAATCTCCCCAGAGCAACTTGTGTCCATTTCCCCGTGTCCTCTCCATGTGACTCCATGTAAAAAGGGAGTCTCCATCTTCTTTGTAGCTACCCCTTAAGTACTGGTACACGGTGATGAGATCCCCTCTGAGCCTCCTTTTCTCAAGGCTGAACAAACCCTGTTCTCCCAGCCTATCCTCATATGGCAGGCTAATCTACCTTCCCTATGGACCAGTGAGGCTTCATTTCATAGGAGCAAAGCCCTGATAATTTCTAGTCATGTCAATGGTAATTTGGCTCAGTTATCTTTTAGCACATATTAACAGATTCCTAGTTTAACAGTCACTTCTAAAGTGTTTCTGTTGGATCAGAAGGTAATCAGGTTCATTGCTGTTCTCTTTGAGCACTGGTAGCATATTTTTTTTCTCCTTTCTTTATGCTCCTGTCTTAGTGCCACATGAATTTTCACTGTGTTCTCATTTTTGATGGTTCGTCTCAGAATACCCTGAGGAAAATATCAATCAAACCATAGGTACTATAGATAATTTAGTGAACATGATCCTGATGATTAAAACCTCACTGCTTCTTACATGAAATTGTAGAGAAGGGCTTGCTCCAGTAATTTTGGGAAGTACAGTTAGTTGTCCTGAATCTCTTGAGAACAGGGAAAAGAAGTGATCAAAGAGAGTTTGAGCACCCTGCGAGGGTTTTGGCAGAGAACTGAGAACTGGCTGAGGGGGAGAGAAAATGAACAGAGAGTATCTGACAGGCAGGTCAGGTAGTATGGATAAAGAGCCCGAAGCTGAACAGGGAACAGGCATTAACCACAAGTGCCCAGTGAAAGTGTGTTTGGATCCAACTTACCACCATGTCCCTTTCCTGTCTGAGTGAGCTGAGAGACACAGTGCTGATTTTTCTATTGTAATCACAAAGACTCTTGGTTACAGCCCGTGTTTCCTTCCAGTTCTGAGAAAGGCTCCAGCCTCACCAGACGTATGCGATTATTGACTGAGAATATTGGTTGAGAGACCTGCATTTCTCCTCATTCATCTCATGATATATAGAGCGATGGGTCACTGGGAAACAGAATGTTTTTTTCTTGCACGAAATCTTTCTTTTTGATGGAGCATTGGGCAAAAATGATTAAAAATTGAGGTGAGAAGAGTAATGTACTATTCTGGGAGGACAGAAATTTTCTAGCTTGTTTCTCACAATGAGATGAGACATAGGTAGCCCAGCAGACAATACTGGTGGTCCCTTATACTAGCATGGGACCTTGTGTAGGTGTGAGAGAACTTGAACGAAAACATTCTCCTAGAGGCCCTCCATGATGTGTGACTGAGGGCTGTTTCCAGACTGTCCTCCAGATAAATGGTTCTTTGTGTCTTCTACTACTTAGTGCATTTAAGGACTGTGTATCTCTGATTTTCTACTTGTGTTGAACAGACCAGTGAGTGTCTCATCACCAGTAATACCTGACAGATGTCTGAACTTTGCTAGTGCAATAAAACCAGAAACAAACATAACGGACTTCTGGACTGCCTCCTCTCAATTGCAGCCATGAGATACTCTATAAAAGGACCAGCTGCCAATCTGCCAGAGAAGAAAAGATATAGCTTGGAGCTACCACAGGTAATTCCCTTGCTAGCTTATAACTAGGTCCCTGATGTACTGCAAGAAAACCCAGACTAGAATCGCTACCAGGAGAGTAAGTTATTGTGAGGGAAGCCAGGGTGTGCATAGCCAGGGACAGGAAATTCTGTTTTCTGTGCTCTACAGTCCTATATACCACAGCACAAAATAAAGGAAGGAAGACTCATTTGACTGGCAAAATACAAATCTCCCAGTGAGGAAGCAGACCTGATTTTTAATGACAGCCAACCCTACCTTAATCAAGTTTTTAAAAAACCACACTTTTATTTTTAAAGTAAGATTTCAGAATTTCCTTGTACAAAAGCAAATGAAAGAATGCCAAGGCTATTTTTTTCCCTTTCTAGTTCATAATTAAGATAAAGGCAGTTTCTGCAAGCATTGAAATGAAGGGAACGCTGACAGTATTTGGCAAAGGGGCAGGCTCGAATCAAAACTTGAGTCCTAAAATCTGAAAGTGTGGAAGAATTTTACTTCAAAATCTGGCTTTTTAGTTTGGATTAACAGCTGATTAAACAAGTAGTTAAACATGTCCTTGGCATGCTGTGCAAGAGAAAGAGATGATATTAAAGCCTCTATAACAGATTGTAAGAAAAGGTGTCTGAATCTAATGGTATGTAACCTTAACCTTCAGAATCTCAGCACAGTTTTTATTGCAGAGGCAGATGTTTTCATTTTTAAATGGCCACAGGTGAAAGGTTAAAAGCTGGGGAAACACTGGTCCCCATGTGATAGAAGCCAGCTCAAAGAGAGGAGGTGACACAGTCGTCTTAACAGACTGAAATTTTATGTGACTCTCCTCAGTGGTATGCCCCTGTAGGAAGAGGAGAGGAAAAAACATTTCCATAGAGCTACATCACTGTCAGAAGGTATCCCTAGCTGAAATTATTCCCTCTGGGAGTCTGTTGTTACTATTTACATCTCTTATGCAGGAATAAAATGACACAATCTTGGATATAGGGAAGCTGGATTACCACTGAGTATTTTACTTGATTCAAGTAAGGAGCTAATTTGCTCAAGCATTAGAAAACACTTGTATAAACCAGGAAAGACTCAAAAGAAAAACTTGTGATGGAAATCTGTCCTTGTGAATATGACTGAAGTATTATTTACAGTGGTGACCATTCACTTTGGTATTTGTTCACAGTGCTGTGGCAGGTTTTGTCATTAGAACGGGATTAGTACCTTAGCAGTATAGCACTCAAAAATGAATGAGGAGTCAAGTCCTAAGAAGATGAAAAGTCAGACAAGCTATGATTTGGGTCAAAATAATGGTGGCCAAAGACTAATTCCCCCCCCACACTATTTATGCACATGGTTTCCAACCAAGGTGGGAGCTGAGATCTAGTATGAACTGAACAGGCTACAATTTCTGTTTAATTTCAGCTGAGCCACTGAGGGTAGGGTGGGGTAATCTACAGGTTGAGAGTTGCTGTCCTGGAAGGACACAGTAGTTTTTTTTCTTTAAACTTCTGTTTTGTGCTCAGACTCTGGATCATTCAAATTGTTTGAGCATCTGCATGCCTCTCTGACCTGGATGAGGCAGATGTTTGGCAATTGCTGTAATAGTATACCTGTTCTTCAGCGAAAATATTTCCTTTAATTTGCGGTGCAGTAAACAGCTTATCAATGCCTGGCACAGAACTGTTATCTTTATCACTTTGTAAATGTGTGTCCTCTCTAAGCCTACTGGATATTTCAAATCAGTGAGTACTAACATAGTTTGACAAAATAAACTGAATATCATAACAAAAAATGATTGCTACTAGTCAGGATATTATAGCATTAGTCACCTTCCACTTTCTCATGTTTTAATGACAATTTCTATGATAGATAATGAGGAATGGCAGAAAGCAATGCATTGCTGCCAACAGAGTTCAGAGGTTATCTGATCCCAATATTAACAACTGGGCTCAAACCATTAATATCAGCATTTGTCCACAGCTCCATGGTGGTAAGGCAACCAAGGCATTGCCCAGTCTTTTCTTACAGTGACAAATGCAGCCAGATGCAGCTTCTCAAATCATCATGTGGAACATTGACTTGTCAAAGATGACCCCTGTGCCTGAGAACTGTGCACTGTACCCTTTACAGTCGTTTTCTTCTTTTCAGCAATAACGTGTTGTAGGGAACCGGAGCTGGAATTTCTCTGGATTTGCACCTCACTCCTGATTATAAGGTCCGTTGGAAGGGTTTTATATGAGCTTTCTCATGTGTTGATTTGTTGGAGTGTAATTTAAAATGCTACCTAATGATTAATTTTTTTTCTATCTGGACATTTATCAGTCTGCTGTGTATCTAGATACCTGTTTTCCTAAACTTGCAAGAGTTTATTAATCTTTGATATGTTTCTGCTGATCTCAAATGTACTTGAAAAGTGTTGTGGGGAAGAGACTAGACAAAAACCCAACAGATGTTTCTAATTCTTGGAAACCAGGCATAAAAGCCTGCACTGTACGGCCTTCCCCCACGTCTCTCTAGTTTCTGTATCTTCTCTTTCACAGAGAATATTGCAAATGCTTATCTAAGTTTGATTTTTTTTTTCTTTGAGAAAAACGTGTTATAGGAATTTTGCTGCTCAATAATCTTTGGTAATTATAACTCAGGATGAATTTCTCCATGTGGTTAAGAGTGTAGCCAAGATAAAGTGTGAGGGACAGGCTTCAGGATGTATATTCTGATAGGGTCTAGCAGTGGCAGCAGCAAGCCAGAAAGTTCCCTTTCTGGGCTATCTGCAGAGAGAGGACAGCTCACTAAACACATAAGCAGCACCTTCCCAGCACCTACTGCAAGACCACATACGCCTGAATTCTTGAAAGATGTTGCTATTTGTAATGCCAAAGCAATAATGAAATAGCAACTTTATTATCCTACTGCCCCAACAGTTATATAACTACTTACCAGGCAGTCGTATACTTAGGGACCAAACAGACAAACTGATTTGGGACAAAATTATTAAAATTAAAGCCTGAACTTTTACATTTATTTACCTAACAGTGTCCAGTGCCTGGAGGTGGATAATCAGGAGTTGGCAGAATGTTGAATAGTCTTTATTTCCTCCTGTGTTTCTTGTCTGGGGACTGTTATGTATCCCCTGTTATCAGTAGATAAGCTATGTTTCCTGTGTTAGTCAGGGCGAAGCACTCTGACCTGTCTTATCGGGTAGTTTGGAGGTATAAGATTTTTTCTTTTTGATTTTCTGGCAGTCTTGAGAAGCAACACGGAATTTCATTCTCCTCCTTAGAAGAATCACATTTTTTATATTCTCACAAGTAAGATACCTGCAGATTCTTAGCACCATGGTGGTAACTTCTGTCTGTATTGTGATTTTACTGCATCTATTGGGCTGTTTTGTCTTATATCCAGTTGTGCTTCTGTTTCAGGGTAGGTTATCTATAATACAGTAACATTTAGCCTTTCACTTCTCCTTCATGTATAGTCATTTGGGAAGCATCTTCTATGTTACACTTTTGCAAGTACATGCTGTGTAAGTTTGCAGGAAACCTTCCGCCCAGAAGTCAGTGTACCTTTCTTCCAAAGTTTAATTAAAGTGTTTGATCTTCTGTGTATGATGTTTCGTTTCCCCAGAAAAGTTTCAGACTGTATGAGCGTGAATTGTGATCCATTATTGGGTACTAATTCTTCTGAGCTCCACTCTGCGGAAAACTGTGGACAGGAAAGTAATTACAGTAGCAGGTGTGTCTTGTGAAGTAAGTGCTGTTTCTGGCCATTTATTGAAGCAATGTCTCAGGATGATGGCAAGGCAGAAGTCAATGGTGCATGAACAAATAGGTCTTTGATATCAGTAGCAAACCTTCCCCACAATGAATCGTGTAAAGAGACAAGCTGCAATGGTGATGCATAAGTGTCTGCTGCCTTTCCAGGAGACTGACAATACAGGTTCTACAGTTGCTCTTTTGTTCTGACAATCCATTGACATGAATCATAATCCAGATGGATAAATTATCACAGTATATTGTAAATTCTCTAGAATAATAAATCGCTGACCAACTTGCATCACAGCTTTCTGGTGGGGAATGGTTACACTGGAGTTGACATGGTAGGTAGGTAGAGCTGGAAAATGGGGTGTGGAATTAGCAGACCTTTTGCACAAGATGCCGTGTCGTTTTTGTTGGACTGGACACATTAAGCCAGGAATATTTAATGGCTCTATTTTAGACGCTGAGGAATATGTTTGTTATTTGTGCAACTATGCCTGTACCTCTGGATACACAGTGAAGGAAAAGCACATGTGATAATCACTGAGTAGTCACATTTCTAGTTCTTGGTTTGTACTCCATGTCATACTTACATAGATGCAGTCTTCTGCACTACCGGATGACCTGCATTAGTGCTGGTTTGAATCCTTGTTTAGCGCTGTATAAATTACAGCACTAAGCTGTAAATCTGTAGCCTTCAGTTAGGTTCTCTGTTGTAGTTACACAGAAGCATATGCTTTTTCTCTAAAATGGAATGCTTTCCTCAGTTTCTTCAAATGGGCTGGGCACAAATGCAATGGTATTTTCGGCAGCGTCCTGTAGGTTTTTGCAAGTATGAGTCCATGTTCATAACTGGAGGCAGTGGCAGTCTCAATAGCGTGCAACACCGGATTGAATAATACAAATACTTGGCTGTTTGCAAATCAGCATTTCAATGCTTCAAATCTTTGCAGTTCCACAAAGTTACGCTCTGACCAATTGTGCAGCAGATCCACAGTTAAGGAGAAGCATACCTGTTGTACAAATTAAACCAGAGCATATTTGTGATCATGGTGGTGTTGAAACTTTTGTAATAGTATTTGTTTGTTCTGAATTTTTGCTCCTGTTGGAAACATTATGGACCAAAACAAGACAATTCTGCCAGCATGAAGTGGTGACTGGCAAAGTTTAGTTTCCACCTTGCTCTGCCAAGGTGCTGTAATACAGCGTGAAGGCAAAGCTAAGGCTGTACTACAGGGCTTGAGAAACCTTTCCCAATTAAACACCATTATTTTGATATCAGGCTTTAGACTAAGTATTGAGAAACTTGACTGTCATTCTTTAAAAACCTATGGGCGTGGTAGAAAGTCTGTAGCATACCCGTTTAAAATGCAGAAATCCATCAAGTGAGCTGAGTGCTGTGTAGCTCTGGCAGCCCTTACGCAACATTATGTAGCAATGCAGAGTCTACTGGGGTAAATGACATCTTTGTGCATATATGACACCTGATTTTTTAATAGAAATACATGAAGAGCAGTTGCTTGGCTTTGCTTGAGTTCCTTGAATACATGCAAAGGTGAAAAACTATTTTTCTTTTCACTTTTATTGGTGAGACATTCTGAAACTTCAGTTTCATCAATGACATTCTGGATTATTTTTAAAGGGTTGTGATGCCAATGGTGGGTTGGAATACAAATGGTGGCTTGTGCCTTTTCTATTGTATGAATAACACAGAAGATTGGATTTTGTTTCTGTGAACAAACCCTTTACAGAGCAGTGTTTATTCGGTACTGTCTGTTATAGTCACTGACATTACAGTCTACTACAGCAGTGTAGAGTGCTGCTAAAATATTACAGACAAGTAGGTATTTGCATGTTTCCCATAACAAACAGGTGCCTGTGTTGCACATACATACACTGTATTTTGCACAGCATACTTTTATGCACAATACGGCTGTCAGCAAGTGTACTATCTGGGTCAAAAATCATATTTAGGTATAGTAAACCAAGCATAGAAATTGGTTCCTGAGATCACTCACTGCATGTAATGGAGGGTCAGCAAGTGACAAACCTCTAAAACATTGCAAGTGAGTGAATTCAAGTAATAGAGACACTGCAGAACCAGTATCTGACATTAATCGCCTGTGTCTGTCCTCCTGATGTAGCATAAATATTAGTAAGCTACTAATACAATGTACATTGGAATATTTATGTACAAATTTAAGAGGCATGCCTAGAACAGTAATTTTATTTACCCATTTTTATAGGAAGAAACACACCATACTCTAGCAAAATGTTCCATTTTTCTGTGTTTATATCCAAATTTCTTTGCATGATATCGAGTGTCATATGCAATGTGTTGTGCAGACCAGAGCAGTAAACTGGTTTTCCTTGTGGGTGTTGCAGTCTGCAGAACCTGTGGTTTGATTTTTGCAGTGTAGGAATTTTCCATAGACTGTGCTTTACACCCTGTCTTCTGTCTGGCTGCCTAGCTTGAGCAATGCCTCATAATCCATAACTTATCACTCTTCCTTGTGCTATTGCTGAGTCAGTCTGACTAGAAATGATTTTAGTGTTCCATAACTAAACAATTTTCATACAAATTGTGCTTTGAAGCTAAATTTTGAAGCATTTAATCTTCCATGCTTCCAAGCTTGTATGTGACAGTGATATTGGGAAAGCAGCAGTCTTGTTTTGCTACTTTACTCACTTTCTCCTTATGCTGATGTAGTTTATAGTACCCAGCTATAATATTTACCCTGCATGTGAAATGTCTTTAAATGTGCATGCGTGTACATGCGCGTATCATCAGCAAGAGGAAATGTATACAACATATACTGAGCTTTGGCTTCAAAACAGAGTCTAAGCAGAGCATGTTTATTTCCTCAGAAATATGTTTGTCATTAAATTTAACTACATAGCTTTGCACAGATTCCCTCTCAAACAGTAGAAAGAAACTGCAGGTTCTCTGAATTTGTGGAAATGACCCAGACAAGTGCACAGGCAGAGCAAACCAGGTAATCCCAAGCCTTACACAAAAAGATGGTCTACACAGCTCTCCATTTCTCTCTCCCTTCTCACATCTGAGCAGTGTCACTTAATGCTTTTACCAGGTTTGAAGTATCCCAGAATAATTGGAATTATCTGGAGTACTGTTCTGAGATTCTTCCTTTCTTCTTCAAGGGAAAGGTAAACTGAAAGCTCACTGTTGGAAATAAACTACACTGACAACAGTTTACTCTGGTCTCTAAAATAAAAGTGAGTGGGAGAGAAGATGCCAATGCAAAGAAGTATGTTCATCTTAAAATAAATAGGGATCTCTACTTGATTAATAGACTTTTAGTTTGGAAAAAGATTGCTGCTTCCTAAGTTAGTTTATCAAAACCAGTCAACAACCTGCATCTAAAATGCCTCACGAATGTGCTAGCAGATCCATTTCAATTTTGTGAGCAACTTTTCATTGCATGAAGATGATGGATACCTTCTTCTTACAGAGCATATACAAAGAGAGATTCTTCTGGAAGTCTTGAACATTGCTTCTTATAATCAATGTTAATTTACTAAGATTGGAAGACAAACCCACTATAAACCCATTCTGAAGAAAAATAAACTTGCTAGGTTGCAGAACTATATCAATCACAATTCTTTATTCTTTTACTCTGTCGAAAACAAAATATGAAACCCCAGCAGAATTTCTTGATCACATTCCCGTGTTAAAATATGTTGATGTTGACATTAAGTCCTTTTGAAAGCTTACCACTTACCCCCCTACACCCAAAAAATGCTTTTAAAATTTGGGATTGCTGACTTGCATTTTCCAGTAGCACTGTTGAACTTTCTGATTTTTATTTGTTCTGTGAAGCAGCAGTACAAAGAAGTAAAATAGCCATGTTTGCAGCTATGCATACACCAGAGACCTATTCGCCTTTCTTATCTGTGGAATTCTGATCTCTTCCAAAATGTGACATTCCCAAAGAGAGTTTTCTGGCAAGTGGTGTAAGAACACCCAATTTCTGATACAATAAATCTAACTGATAGGGTCCAATTAAAAAAAAAAAAATCACAAAATTATCAATTCAAGCACTGTAATTTCCAAGTGCATTTATAGATTTCTCAGTTTCACAGCAAATTCTCACTTTCAACATCTAACAGTACGACTGTAGGATTTAAAGCTAAGGTCTATTTTGTGTGAGGAACATAATGTCAAGAATTGTGTAGAAAAAATACTACATTCATAAGATATGCAGCAGCTTACTGTAAAATGATTACCATTCAATAGAAAGTTAGGGGTAGAAACCTGATTCCTTTGAACTTGATGACAAGATTGTCATAGTTCAAACCAAGACAATGACTCCAGGTGTTAAAATGCCAATAAAGCAGAAAATGTTCACAAGGGGTAGTTAATGGTCTTTTCTTATAAAGTGCATATTATTATCCATGCAGAGTTCAGTTCAGAGTTTGTCATTATTTATTTTCAAATTTGGGCCTCATGGGAATACAGTGTGCAAGGGTGGTTGTTCATTGCCTCATAACCTAGGACTGAACCTTCCCACCTTCTCCTTCTCTCCAGAAGGACTTTGCCTAAGAAAAAATCACATTAAAGTCAGTAGGATTTCTCACTGATTGAGGTAGAACTCAGCAAGAACAGTGTTGGCAGAGCTGAATTCTAAATTAAATTGACATCCTCATTCGTCTGCCCATTTCGTCTTCCACTGTTGTTCTACTGACGCACAAATACAATTAAACCTTTGTGACTGCTGCAAATTCTAATTCTGATACTGCTGGAAGGGTGATGAAATATTGTTAAAACCCACAGAGTCTTTTTCCCATTCCTTTAGAAGCAATAATTAAAGAGAAATTTGATTGTAGGAAAAATCTGTTGCAGCATTGTAAAAACAGAGATATGCGATGTAGGACTGGAATTTATCTACTGGAATACCAATTATTTCACTATTCTGTGATTTCTTTATCCTTGCTGGTCCCATTCCTACTAGTGTGATAATATGCCCACTTCCCTGCACAGCAGAACTGACACATCAAATGAGATTTCTATTCAGTTCCAAAGTAATTTTGGTTGTGAGTATGTGTTGGTTGTTGCCTTGGGCAAGAAGATGACTTAGGAAGAAAAGGGTCTGATCCTGAAAATACTCCTTATGGGGCTGTGTAATGCTAGCTAGCTGGTAACCTTGTGCTAGAGAGTAACCGAATGTGCTAGCAGAACTGAGTGCTATTGTGTGAATGTGTTGTGTGGCTGTTGTATCTCTAATTATGAAACTGTTAAACGAGTGAGAAAACTCACCTGTTTGGTGTTCCAGTAATACCAAAAAAAGCTCTATATTGCCTGAGCTTAATGGATGAATGCTGTCCATTTGGATTTGTCCATGACTATGCCAGTGGTAACTCTGATGGGATGTGTTTGCAGGACTGAGCTCTTAATTGTACCTACCCTGTGTTTAGCGTACTTAAAGTATCATGAAGAAACTGAAATTGAAACGCTGCTGCCCATCTCCTGGGTAGGAGCTACTGGGCCAGTTTTTACAATAAGAATTAGTGGAAATTTACAGAGATAGGAGTACTGCTGGATTAGATGGAAACCGTAACACTTTTGGTCTGGCTGAAATCTGTTCCCATAACATTTAAACCTGACAGTTCCAAACCCACTGTAAGAGCTGTCAGGACATTCTTCTGGAAGTGTAGGGATGGGTCCACTTTGCTCCAGTGCCTGTGTGTCTGGGGATCCTGACCAGGAGCCAAACAAAACACTAACACTTATTATTGCCAACATCAAAATAAACACCTTGAAAAAGCAAAGTCTCTTAGCACTTTTGCAAACTCAACCTCCTTTTTGTAGCTGGACAGAATGATCCATGTGGATGAAACTTAAAAAGCAGCTCCAGAGACCATGCCATTTTTTTACTTTCAGTCAAATATTTTACATATTCCTATAAACCATATATGGTGGTTTGTTTTGTATTGTGTTAGGGGATTTATTCTGTTGATTAAACATTGATTTGTTGACATTTATAGCACATCTGCAGTAACAGCCTTATCATGGTTACATTATTACTATTACAATTTAACCTCAGGTAAAAAAAATCTCGATACATTTTCTACCTAATAAATCTGATGATCATGGCTTTATATTCTCTATCTCAGTTAATATAAAGTCAGTTCCAGTTACTACAGACTGGGATAATGCATTCTGAGTCAAAAGCAAATTACACCATGGATCCTCCTGCCCATATTTCATTTTTCAATGCCAAGTAGCAAAACTCCTCATTAAGTGGGGCACTTAGCATTCAGATTTTTCTGCCTGTGGTATACAGAGCATTACTGAAGTCACCACTTCTTACCATGAAGAGTCTGGCCCTGCTGTGATACCTGAAAAGGGGCAGTTCTTGTTCAGAAATGGATGAAGGGCTGAAGACAGGAGGGTGCAGCGTGCTGAATGACACAGGGTGGACAGGCTGCTTTCCAGTTAATCATGTCAGAGTGACCAGTGGATACTGCCTCCTTTGTTAGGCTCTGGATGTTCTCAGTGCATACATCAGGTGAACATCTGATCTTGGTGAAATTAGTTTTCTTTCCTAAATAAGCCTTGTCAAATAAGGAAACTAGTCCTGCAGCAATGCAATGTTTTGGAATGCAAGGTCTAAGAAAACTTCAGTCAGAACTGCTCCTTGAGAGCTGCACAGAGTTTGTGGTGAAGAAGTTGAGCCTCCCTTCTTCATCCTGGCTTTTAAGAAGGTTGCTAGTTAACTAGTTAAGTATCTACTCAACAACTTCAAGCCTGAATATCTCACCTTTGGAGGGACCATTCCTATGCCCATTGAAATCTATAAGGCTTTTTTGCAGTGGCTTCACTGAAAACAGGATCAGGCTCTCTCTTTCACTAAATTTTCAAATCAATAATGAAAAAGTTTAGTATTCACATGCTAATTGACAGCAATATTTTATCTAAAAATGAAACAGTTGAAAACAATTACCAAATAATAATTTGTCCAGGGGTCAGCGGTCTTGGTCAATATAACTATATGGCTTTTGCTTACACAGAATCATTTTTGCAGTATGGCATTTGCAGTTATGTAGGGAACCATTGGACTTCTGTTGGTGGAAAGACAATGTTGAGTCTGATCCACCCATGAATTCCGAACAGAGAGGAAGAATGCTGGGCAGGTGCAGCTGGTGAGAGGAACTTTGCCAGTGACTGGAAAAGAAAATTTGCTAAGCTCCATATAATTCCACAGCTAGAAAACAGCAAGGATGCAGTAATTTAATTTGTATAAAATGCCACAAGAAGGTGATGGAGTTAACCTTGGCTTATGTCACCTGAGTACCTAGTCCAAAAGATTCATAGTTAATAAGATATTGACCATTTGCAGAATTGATGAGACGTTGATCATTGAAGGCATACAATTTAGAATAATTTGACAAGTGTTTCTCCTTTTAAACAGTTTCTGATGTTGTATATATTGCTATGCAATGATTTACCTTTAAGAGAAAAACACTCTGATGAGAGTGCAAACTATGTAAGTTTAGAAGTAGATGAAATGGTAAGAATTGGTTAGATATACTTTTTTACTGCCTCTTCAATACCACCTTGCCATTCTATACCCCTTCAGTTGGAAAGTACCTGCAGGGAATTTTCACCTTGTTTTGAAGAACAATATTGTACTATCAAAAATGGGAAAACATCAGGAAATGTACCGCAGCAATGTTTAATTTTGAACACAGATGGTGACCACAATACCTCTGGATTTTGTTTATCAAGCTCATTGCAGAAAAAAATGCAATCAAAAAGCTATTCTTGAATAAATCAGTGGTGTTAGAAAATGTAGTTGGTAGAACTCAAGGTCTCAGAGAGGTAAGAAACATACTCATTTTCAAAGGAGTGACTTTTTCTGAGCTGAATTTACGATATTCTGCCAGTGAGCATTTCCTCGCTGAGGTCTGCTGCCTCCAAAGCTCCTGTAGAGCCCTGCGTGGACCCTCTGCAATGGCAGACCCCAGAGCACACCTCATCACAGGCTTGCTCTTGCTTAGTATATTTTTGAAGTGGTGGATCCATTAAGCTTAAGGATGGAAGCAATCTGCAGAACACTTACTGACAGACGTAATCCAGAAAGATGATGTTACTTCCTCTGATGGCTGCTTATTTTTTGCCCAGACAATGATCTGTGGTGAGGGTAGTGTGTGACATTCAGAGGGACTATCTGCATCTGTGGCTTGACATGAGCTACAGGAGAGTTGAAGTCTGTGAATTTGTAATGTTTCTCAGTCTTTCTTTCCTTCCAGAGGGATACTGTATTGTCACAGGCAGTCTTTCTCTCGTAATTATCCATCTTCTACTGCCCTCATTCTTACTTCATTTTACCCTGTCCTTCAGCAGAACTAAATCAGTAAAGAGAGCTGAAGTTTATTAATTCACTACTGTATTATTCTCTCTCCTGTATGTATCTGTGCTATCCTACCATTTCTTAGCTATTATTTTACAATGCAATACTGTAAAAGGTGTTATTCTGTTGAGACCTTATCATGCGTCAAAATCAACTTTAGAAATCTCTGTACTATAAAATACAATAAAAAATAGTAAAAGCTGAACTACAGTAAAATTAACCTGCCAAATACTTACTCTAAATAAAAAATAGTGGAACTCTGTTTTTTTTTCTTTTTAAAGTTTACTGAGTCAGTTAACTTCCTTTTTAGCTTACTAGATCCAGTTTTTCTTTGTGTCTCGTAATGAAACTTATTCAAACACAGCTGTATGCATTGATATTTTATGTTACACTAAAACCAAGCAAGAACTTCTGAGGTGGAAGTTTGACTAGCTACATGTATAGTATTATCACACACACGCTGGTACTGCTGGAGAAATGGAAAATAATAGTGATAGCTCTCATTATTGATGGATTTACAGGAAACTATAGTATTACAACCATCAAGTTGTAATCGGAACCATATTGGTGGTCTATTAATATTAAAGTTCAAAATTATTCCTTATTAATATATAATCCCTTCAAGTTTTATGACAAGACATATCATGCATTTTTTTCTAATCCAGAAGTTGCAACAAACCCATAAAATTTTAAAAGTTGAGTCTGAGGATCTGACGGGGAAAAACCTGTTTTTGCAGTTTAAAAATGGGTGTCATGGTTTACATGGAATTGACTGCAGGCTTTCATTTTTACAATGTTAATTTCTGTTATTAAAAAAACAAAATGAGCCTGTTTTGGCATTAGAACAATTCAGTACGACCACAAGGGCCCAGTGCAGCTGACATGTTATGCACTGGTCTATTCCTTCTCAGTAGTGTTGTTACGTGAGACGCTTTTGGTACGTGGTATGGTGCTTCTCCTACAGCAATGCAGTATTTTGTCATTTAGTGTAGTTTGCACATTCCAGGAAATATTTATCTCACATCCAGCACTGCTTGATGTTGTCCAGTGAAGTTTGTTCCCAGCTAGTTACAAGGATCACTTGATTTCCGTTTTGGTGGACATGCTACAGTGTAACACAGTTATAACTATATATGCAAAAATTTTGTGTGCTTGTGATGCCTATATTATGATAGAACTAAAAATAAAATTTAAATAAAGACGGTGAGTTATACAGCTTTTTTTGTGATGAGAAACAGAGGCTGTAATTTTGAGTTTAAAGGGCACAACAAGTGAAATAGTGAATTATAACTGTGTTGGTTCACTGAAGTGCTGTTTCCAAGTGGTTTTAATGAAGCACCTGCAAGAAAGATATGTTTCATCTTTCTTTTTTTTTCTCCTATAAAGATGAGAAGGAAGTTTTAATTTTCCAAATTATACATTTCAAAGTATATACAGTGCAACAGAATAATATATTTTGCTTCTTTTTAATAATCTAAAACTAAGACTGACTGATGTACAAGTTAAGTGTTTGGAAGAGATATTCCTTGTTTAATGTGGAGTAATATATTACACTAAAATGAGATTATTTTTCTTCCAGTATCTTTATAGAACAGAAAAAAGCCCCTAGCTATCCTCCATTTCAGCTTTTTTTTAATGTTAATGTAAAAGATATGTATGACATTACTCTTATAATCTTAAAAAAGAGGGGTTATTAGAATGAAATTAGAAATGCTGATGAGTAGTATTTGGATAAAATGAGAAACTCCTCTAATGGATTTTTGTAAAATTTTAATGAGTTAAACAGTTTATACAGAACTAGTTCTTTTATAAAAGTCAAAAGTTGAAATAAGGCAGAATTACCTTCATGTACTTGATTTTAAATACAGAACAATGGAATGCATACGTATTGTATTTGATAGGTTAAAAGAAGTATCATTATCAACAGAGAGTGTGATTTCATAAGTCATTAAAAGGATAAAAGGGAAATTGCCTAAACTTTGATTTTAAACATGGATAAAATGATACTGTGATGCTGTGGAGACTCAAGCTCATGTTACTGGAAAATTAAGAGATGAACTTTATAGATCAACAATTATAAAATGTAATGAAGTTTAACAGACAAAAATGATTAATTTTCTACAGTATTCTCTAGTCTTGATGTATTTGCAAATACAATCCTTCATGAATATTAGGGACCAAAGAATTTGTAGATGCTTCACAGGACTTATTTCAACAGCCAGGTTATCCAGTCTTACTAGAACAGCAAACTCATCTACAGTTATAGCCTACTAGAAGTGTCCAGCTGTTAATGGAGACGGGGAATCGCTACTCAGAATCTCCAGCAGAAAAATCAGCTGAACGGTATCTCCTTATTGCCACAGGCAAAGGTCCTGAATAAGAAGTATCTTAAAACTTAGCGCACTTGAATTGCCCTTCTTGAATTGCCCAGCTTGAATTGCTGAAGAAGCGTTAAGATACTACCTGAACAATGTCTTAAATACAACCTTGGACAGAACATGAGTGAGAGGTGGGTGGCCCATCTTCTCTGGTAAGTCAGAATCTGTCAGTGAAGGCAGTGAGCAAATTGGTAAGCCGTAGACTTGGGAAGAATGCTGATGGTCTAGTGATCCTTAAGAAAGGACTTGTATTGGCCATTTACAAATAGATACATAAAAAGAAACTTCTGTAATGAATAGCAAATATACTCTTGGTGTCTGCACGCTTACGTTGATCATCTCAATAGACAGGGAAGGTTGATACAAATGGAACTGTGTAGCACTTAGCAAACTGGGAACTGTTGAGTCATTATGATTTCATTGGGAAGCAAAGGTGTGCAGCGTCTCTGCAAGTCAATGTGTTTGGAAGAAGTACCTGGACAAGGACTAAACTAACTGCAAGCAAATGTACTGTCTTTACGGATGGACCAGTGTACATGTTACAGGCCATTAATTATTTCATTGCAAGCCTTAATGTTTGTCCTAATTTCATCTGGGATAGAATTAATTTGCTTCATAGTAGCTGGTATGGGGCTATGTGTTGGATTTGTGCTAAAAGGAGTGTTGATAATGCAGAGATTTTTTGTTGTTGCTAAGTAGTGCTTACACTGGCCAAGGGCTTTATGAGCTTCCCATGCTCTGCTGGGTGCACAAGAAGCTGGGAGGGGGCACAGCCAGGACAGCTGACCCCAACTGGCCAAAGGGATATTCTAAACCATATGGTGTCATGCTCAGTGTATAGAGCTGGGGGAAGAAGAAGGAAGGATGGGATGTTTGGAGTGATGGTGTTTGTCTTCCCAAGTAACCGTTATGCGTGACGGAGCCCTGGTTTCCTGGAGATGGCTGAACACCTGCCTGCCCGTGGGAAGGAGTGAATGAATTCCTTGTTTTGCTTTGCTTCTGCGCACAGCTTTTGCTTTACCTATTAAACTGTCTTTATCTCAACCCACAAGTGTTCTCACTTTTACTCTTCCGGTTCTCTCCGCCATCCCACCAGGGGGGAGCGAGTGAGTGGCTGCGTGGTGCTTGGTTGCTGGCTGGGGCTAAACCATGACAATGTCTTAATTTACATTTTATGTACATTAAGCTGATGATGTGTTGAAAATTTTTGTCAGCTAAATACACTTTTCCAGCAGCTGCCACCTAATGGTGTATTCTGACTGGTACTTCAACATCATCTTGAGATTCATACTTTTAAAAATGCACAGCTAGAAGGCAATACTGTCTTAGGTTCATGCTGTGATGAAAACTAATCATATTACTAGTATTTCTGTTGTGGTTTAAGCCATCATCATCATTGTAGGAGGTAATCTGTTGCAATAAGACTTAGCATGACCCATATGTGAGCTGAAGGTAGGGTGAAATGCAATCGAAGGTGTATATTGTGTCTGGTACCAGGTGTGCATGTAAAGGAACCTCTTGCACAAAAGAAGACTGAATAAGTGTTTTATGCATGTGTTCAGCTGTATCCTGTGCATGTGACTGAAGAAAAAGTCATTGCCATTCTTGCCTGGTCAAATACTCTACACTTCAGAACAGGAGCACACTAGCTAGATGCTCGATATTTTGTCTAAAGGATTTGGATGAATACTGTGTGCACTCTGTACTTCTGAGAAGGTGATTCTGTATTACCCTCCACATACAAATTGTTCTTTTCTGATTTGTCTTTTGTTTTTAGGGGAAATAAATCTCTTCCAACTGAAACTCTCCCGCACAAATCACAGGTCATTTTGAATAAGAAACAGGAGCTCCCCAATATTTTTTTCTCTCTTGTATAATGTTTGTTCTCTCTCATAAAATTCAGAAGATAAACATTCTTTTTAGATGTGTATTGCTTAAAACAACATCTTCCCTATGAGGGCTTTACCACTGTGCCAGTGTGTGCACTAGGGATTCTCTCCAGTACTTATTCTGTGTACTAAGGGAAAAGACTGGGAACAGGAGTGTCTTAAGAGCCATGTTTCATTACCTCCAGTTTCCTGCGTGGTCCCTATCTGGCTACCATGTCACACTGTGCCTTCTGATGAGTGATACAGGATTATACTTCATTTCTGCCATTCTTCCCCTGTTTTGTCTGCTTAAACTGTAAGCTCTTTTTGTCTCTTACAATATGACTGTAGAGCGTGTAGGATACTGAGCTGTTGGAAGAGCAGCTTGACAGTATTTTGACTGAGATCACTGGAACTGTACTGTTAAGTATATATTTATTTGCTGTGCTGGCTTGGGACTTTATAACATTTTTCCTTATAAGGGGGCTTCTCTTGTTCCCACTTAACTTTACTCTTAGTTTTGAAGGCTAGAAAGGACCATTGAGAAAATCTAATCTGACTTTCTGTACAGTGCAGGGTGGGTTGTTTCACCCATACAATCAACAGCATGTTTTGGAAAGGCATCCAACCTTGATATAAGGGATTGGAATGATGGAAGAATCTACAAGGTACCTGAGTTAATGATGTTTTGTTAATAATCTGTTAAAAAATTTGTTACCTCTGCACCTTGCCATGCCTTTTTGTGAAAGATTAAAGCAAGTCCTGTTCTTAACAGCTCTGTTCTAAATTCCTCTCCATGTAAATACTGTGTCTGCATGCAAGACTCTGATCTCATAACGTTTTTACATTTCTTTGGGAAAAATGAAGCAGCCAAAGCTTCTGTCAGTCACTCAGTTTTCAAATAATGTTTTACAGTCTTTGAATCATTCTTTTGTGTCGTGCCAGAGTCAAAAACTCTTTCTCAACCTCTGCATTAAGAATTGGACATCCAGATTGGTTGTAACGTCTCAACAGTGTGTGCTTGGTTGAACCAGCAAGAATAATGCTGTAATCAACTTGATAAATGTTCGGGCTTAAGAATCAGAAATCGTGAAATACTGAACTGTGCATGATTTTCCCAGTGTGAACTTTATGCCATTGTTATCAGCCAATATTGATAGTATCTCCTTTTATGCTATTACATTTTTTATCATTTTTGCTGATCATTTGTAGATGTCAGAGTTAGGGCCTTCTAGACCTTTCCAGCATCTGCCTTGCTTGACAAATATAGCTACTTATATATAGTTTAACAGCTAAAAGTATCAAATAGCTTAGCAAATCCACTGGACAACTAATTTTTTAGTGAAAGGGGAGAAGGAAAGAAAGAGTTAACAGGCAGACAAACGTATTTGGGAAAAAGGGTGAGGAGGTAAGCTGAAGCAAGTAGAGAAAAGTCGAACTCGTCTTTTGCTAGAACTTCTTCTATCCTCCTGCCATATTTTCCCACCTGTCCAATTTATTCTTCATTTCCCTTCAACCCTGTCACCCTTATTTTTTCCACTTTCCCTTATCAGTTGAAATCCTCAATGCAGAAACATTAAATCTTTCTAGTGTTCAAGAAGAACTTTAATGCTGTTTTAAAACTGTGTGCCTAAATTACTTATTTTCCCCCACACCTCTAGCTAGCTGTGCTTCTGTCTTTCTTTATCAAAGGTAATTTCTTTTGGAAAGTATTTAGGAGCAATGAATAACTGAAGGAGGTACTTGCAAATTGATGTTTAACTTAGTAGGAAACAAGATGAAGAAAGATATTAGAAACAGTATCAGGGGGAGTGTTTAAGAAAGGCTAAACCTCAGCCATCAGCCTGCAGAACAGCAGATCACTCCTCCAGAAGAATTGTGCACTAGTAGACACTAAGCAGGTAGGTGCACTGGGGAAGGGCTTTTCACAAGAATTTAATGTTAGGTGCTGTTGGAGACAAACAGAAAAGTATAGACCTATTCCAGGGTAAGAATTCCTCTTCCCCTCTGCAAGTGTGCTACGAAAAGACATACTTCATTAGTTTCTTCTGTTGGCTATTGCCTGTTTAAAGTAATGCATTAGTTTCAAGCTGTCCGTGAATGCTGAGTAGGACACGAACCCAGACCAGCAGTGCTCTAATCCTACCTTCCCTACCAGTACAAGGGAAAACATAAATTTCACCTGAAATTATGCTGTTAGGTTTGATCCCAAATTTGTGACCAGCACCACAATGTGTACTGACAAGCTATTACGCAAATCCTTTCTGCACTCCTTAATAATCTGCCTCAGGATTGCAAACCAGAACATTTAACTGGCCATCTGTTAAAAGTGGCCATCATAGTGAAATAGGTAGGTACAGATGAGTAAATGTTGATTGCGGAATATACTGTCTAAAGACTATGTTCTGATAGCTTTATTCATGTTAAGAGAAGAGTTTTTTCTCTATTGGGAAGGCCAATGAAATCAGCAGGTTTACTCAAGAAGTAAGGCACTATTTGAAGTTAGTGATCCAGGACTGGATCTCTCAATGATTGTTTTTATACTAGCATAACACTAGTATTTCCACTGAGCTACCAGTGTAAGTGAGGTGAAAACCAGCTCTGCTACTTCCTCATTACACTTTAATATCTTAGCAAATGAAAACACTGCAATTTTTAATTAGATCATATTCTACTGTTTTGTAAGGCACAAATATGCCTGAAATTAGAAGTCAGCAAGAAAAGCAATATTTCACAGTGAACAGCAAAATCTATTTGTGTCCTGAGTGCCTTTGTCAATATAAATCAGAAACATGAACAGTGACAGAATGCTATCTGACTACTTCTCTGTTGTTTTTTTGTTTTTTTAAAATTACTACTCTGCATGAATTTTTATGTTTTTCTATGTTTTTTACTATGCAAGTACTGCTTTGGTAACTGTCATATTGTAATAGGATTTGGAAGACAGAGAACCTCTTCTCAAAGAGGATTTATGGCTGTCTCCACAGAGTTAGTAGATTTTGAATGCTCACCATAAGAACCAATCTGATTTCTTCCCTAAACCAATGCACTAAATTATCACAAAACACTTGATTATATTGATTTTGAATGGATTTTAAAGAATGACTTAGTTGTACTCTGGCTATTGAGTTTCTGAGAGTAGGACAGCAGTGAGAGGATCCAAAGGTTATCTCATGAGCATGTGAAATTAGTTTACTTTGTGACAGCAATTGAAACAACATACAGCAGCCAGGGGTAGTATAGATAAATGGACATAAGGAGAAATGAACACCAGGATCTCGTGTAACTCATGCAAAAGCTGACCTCTCTATGAAGTATTTTTTACCTGACTGCTATTATAAAAACAGTCTTCCCA
Source organism: Phalacrocorax aristotelis (assembly GCF_949628215.1). Lineage (NCBI taxonomy): Eukaryota > Metazoa > Chordata > Aves > Suliformes > Phalacrocoracidae > Phalacrocorax > Phalacrocorax aristotelis. The sequence goes on along the minus strand of NC_134278.1, from coordinate 119,067,541 downwards.
AGCTCAGATTTATTGTTTTTGTTCTTTATAGATTTCAATTTCTGATGGTTTCCTGATTTTTTTCCCCACCAGCCCTTCCTACATGTCTAAAACTAATTTTTAATCTTTTTTCCTTGCTATTTTTTTGTGAGCCTCTGCATCAGAGTCAGGTCTTGCGAGGGAAAACCACGTCAGTTGGCGGGAATAGAGGAATCAACTAAGACGAAGTAAAAAATGGTCCCAGGCAACCCCTCAGTCAAAGGTAAAGGACAGCAGTTGACAGGGTTTTCCTGGATATCTCTCATCTTGTAGTCAGAAATGATGCACAAGTGGATTGTGAGGACATTTTACATTGGTATAAGATTTGAGAATGTCTTCTAGCCTGGCCATGCCTGGTACTGCTCCTGCGTGCTGAACTTCCAGAAATGACCAGAATATGTGTGTTTTATCCTGCAGCCACTCAGTGCTCACAGCCTTGTGCACGGATGGGTTCGTTTGCTGAGGATGTGCAGGAAGCACCGCACTTACTGCACACTTGCTGCCCACATGTTCTTACCTTTGCAGTAAATTAATTGCCTCTGTTCACATTCCCTTTCCCCCCTCCCTATATATTGGATTTTTTGCACAAATGCAGGACATGTTCTGCATCTGAAATGCCCCAGCAATGTTGGATTTGCTGTGCCCAAAGCCTGCAGCACATGCATACCTACTTCTGACTGGGGACTATGGACACAAGTGTGCAAGTCTCTGGCCAGGGTCCCTTCTGACTGCTGTGGTGCCTTGTTAATCTGGGACTTACTCGCTCACCACAGTGTGTGAAACTGACCCCTTCATCTTTCAAGTTTTCTGGTAAGTTCAGTTCTTTGGTGTTGCTTTTAGCAACTTGGGTTGCTAAGCGATGGCAACACAGTTATCTATTGACCAGTGACTTAGAGGAAGGCTCTGGATAGCTGACGCCCTAGTAAAGAAGCTAAAAGTAGTGGATATTCCCTGCTTAAAATGTTTAGGAGTAGAAATAATGTCCTGTGATGGAAGTTTCTTTTAACCAACAGTTGTGAGAACAGTTTGATAATGGCTAGAAATATGTTGGATATTCATGAGTACAGTTCTTTCTCAGAAATGAGCTTTGATTTCTGAATACAGGGTGGAGAAAAAAAGCAATGAATGGAAGAGATGATTTTGTTTGCTGCTAATAATTTATCAGCTCTAATCAGGGTGAAACCTATCCATTAAATTGTATGCGGAAATGTGATGATAGTATTAGGAGTGCCTCATTATTGTTAATTCATTTAGTACTCAGTGTAATAGTACTAATCATAATTAACTCCTCTGGTATTAATAGGGTTGTCATACAATACATACAGTATTTGCATGAGAATTCCACTCTAGATTCTCATTAATTAAAACACCATAAAAATGTCAGCACTTTAATTTGCCTTATGTTAAATACTATGAGGAGGCTTCCAAGTTTTTCCTATTAGAATTTATCAAAATACTGCTGCTACATTAATTTTAGCCAGAAATAATAGTTTGTAACCACCTATTTATCAGCTAATTACTTTACTGTTTAAAAGGCTTTCATTTTCCAGGGGATTACTATTGCTAATGGACAGAGAAGGAACAGAAGCTTAATATACCAAAGTTGGAGTTTTTATTAGGCTAAACCCTCTGTTTTCTGAGTAGGTCTCTCTGCCAATCTTCACAAAACGCTCGGTGTCAGGGTCCTGCAGGGCTAGTGTCTCCCTTGGGGTCAGGGGCTGTCGGGCAGGTGCTATGGGGGCTCCGTCTGGCTCTCCCACTGCCCCAGCCAGGAGTGGGGCAGTCAGGGCAACCCCTGCCCCGGCACTGGGCACCTCCCTGGGGACAGTGCTGGGCTGAGGCCCAGGATGGGGGCCTGCGGGTGGGGGTCCGCATCTGGGCCTGTGGTGCCCGCAGCAGGCAGTCGTGGCTGCGGTACAGCAGGAGCTGCAGCGCTGGTGGGGGCTGAGGGGTGGAGGCACGGCTTAAGGCAGCTCCCGTGGGAAGGGGGTCTCCCTGCAGCACTGTCTGGAGCCTCTCCAGAGGTGCCAGGTGGAAAAAGCAGCCCAGCTGTGCTGTCTCCAGGTTGGTCCTGAGCGCAGGCAGCCAGACCTCCAGGAGGCGGTTGATCTGAGGGCCCTTACGAAGGTGTTTCTCTTTGGAAATAAAGAACAAATGGCAACGTATTAATGGCTGTTGTATCAGTGGCTTTAGTGGCTTTAGATTTAGTAAGCTACCCCTCTGCAGAAAGTTATTCTGAGCTCTCTGGCAGCTTTTTCACTGTCTCCTGCTTTCTCCTAAGCCCATGGCTTGCTGTGCCATTTTAATGAATCCTTTTGGCTGGCTTATGGAAATCTTTCTTCAGAGCACAGGCACTGAGAAATTCTTGATGTCCTTGACCTCTGGTAGTAGGCTTCAGCCTTTTACATGTGAAAACTGATGGCTACAAGATGGAAATGCTGCTGTTCACAAGCTGATGTATGATGTGGATGTGAGCACTAGCAACACAGAAAGGCACCAGTCGTGTGCTTTTTGTGTCCTCAGTGTACATCAGTGTACATCAGGCCTCTGACCAGCTTTGGGCAGCCCACATGGCTGGCGAAAGGTGCTTCTCAGGAAGTCTGCTGGGCGCAGAGTGAAGCCCCAATCCTGGATCCTGCTCTAGTCCACAGGAGTTTTGCTGTTGAACTGAAGGAAGCAGATATCACCTGCTGCCTTTGGATATGATAGAATGAGCTGGGGACACATGGGGCGAGGAGGACAAAGAGCTGTAGCAGTTTGGTATCTAAAGAATAAAACTGTATTGTGTATTGGCTCACTTGTTATATGCATTGAGCCTCGGCCAGCTGGAGGCTAGTCCCGTTACAAGGCTCATGTTGTAAGGGGTGGTGTTCACACTGCCTGCTCTGAGGCAGCCACTAAAGGAGGTGATGTGATAAGATGCAGTGTTAATATTCCTACAGTTCAAGCTCTTGCGTGCTCTTATTGATGTTATTAGTATTCAAGGTATTAAAAAATCATTACTTAGATCCTACTTTTTCAGCCCAAATACGAGTGTGTCTTAAAAAATCTCAAGGATTTTCTTTATTGTTTCTCCTTCGCTTTGCCATTTGGTTCTTCAGAAGATTTCATCTCTGCCACCCTAGGATATGAGAGCTGGAGGTCCTCAAGTTATCAGATGAATCATGGAGCTGAAAGTAAAACACCAAATAGCTGATGGCCACACACCAAGCTACTTCATGGCAGGATTATAATATAATGTTCAGAGTGGGAGATTTAAACCTGATGTGGTAAAGAAGCAGCTGTAGCTGTAGCTTGAATGATGACTTGATGGATTGGCATGCAATACCTGGTTTGACCTGGTATTATTGATCCAGGAGTTTGTGGCTCTGTAAAGTACCAGAAGAGCTTCTTCTTTGTACTTTCCTAACCTACAAATGTCCTGTGGTGTTGTTTTAATAAATTTGATACTTTATGTTATAGAAGCATGTAAATTGAATATAAGCTTTAGATGATCTTTGTTTTCAGACTGAACACTTCAGGATCTGTGAACCGTCACAGGGTTAATTAAAATTCATGTTTTCCTTTTGATTTTCATGCTGCCTCGTTTGTATTCAGGATATGTCCTGAGCTGGTTTATTTTGATAGATTGTTATCCACAATAAATTGAAATACCTTTCACAGTGCTCTCTGTAAGATAAGAAAAAATTACTCGAGTTATATTCCTAAATCCTAGCTGACTATGCCAGTAGATTGATTCATGCTGTAGGTTTCCACCTTCATTTAAACATTGCTGAAATAAGCCTGAAGCTTAACAATTTTTATCAGCTCTCTAAGAAAATATTGGAAATTATTGATTGTGTGCATTAAAATATTTATACAGCAGTAAAACCATAATTCTTATCACTGATACACACTCTGGCCCAAAATCCATCCATCAGTCTAGCCACGTTCTATTCTGTTTTCTTCTCTTATGGGGCGGTTTGTGACATGATTGTTATGTCTGTGGTATAGTATAATAGAATGAGTACACTTTTGATGCCAGCACTATTACGGTAGTGGTTTATTTGTGTTGACATAATACCGAAGGGCTGAATAGATGTCAGGTCTCGCAATCAGGTCCCAAACTTTGCACAATGAAAGGTGAAATAGAGGGTCTATGGACCTTGTCCAAGTAATGATGATTTTTTTCTGAATATAAAGGAATGTACAGGAATAAAGGAAACTTGATCTCACTCAATATGTCCGTGGTAGATCTATGCAATTAGGATTTTATTTGTATTATTTCTCCTTAAGAAGTTACTGTTTGCAAAAGCAAACAACATTGAGATAAGCAAAGGAGAAAAGTATAGCCAAAATTTACACGTATGTTTAAATATATAAAATCTCCTCTCCCTCTTTCTATATATATACACCTATATATAGGATGCATTTTTGCACACCTTAAAGTATTTATTTGGGGGGGGGTGTCATTCTCTGATAATAGAAAATACATGGATCAGCTGTGTCTCACCTTACCCTGTCCTGTGGTTACTTGGTGTTAATGTGGCAGAAATTCTTAGCTAAAGATGGTAAAACTGGTCTTCCAGCGGTAGGAAAAGCTCTTCAGGGATTGATAGCAATATGATCATCTAAGATATGAACTGTCTCCTGGAAGATCCCTTCTCCCTCTGTAGGCTATTGGAGTGCCTCAATAGTTACCTTAATATGGAGTTGTTTAAATGTCTAGGTAAGGTGAGATAGGACTGAGCCTACATCTACAAAACATAATAACTTTTAAAGACTTGTAAAAATTTTTAAAGCTTGTGAGGGACAGGTCATTCTAGGGGACAGTGAACTTGATATGGAGTCAGGTCTAGACCCGGCCCCGTTACTGCCTTGCTGGGTGAACTCTAAGCAGCTCTTTGTCAGCTCTTCCTCAAGGAAGTGTTTCTTGCTGTCTTCATACAACACCCAGCGCAGTGGGTTTCTAAGCACAGTGAGAGCTTTTATACACTGTCATAAAAAATACTAATAATGACAACTTTAGAATTCCCTTTCTTTGCAAAAGTGTTGTGTTTTGAAGGTGTCTTGACAGTGTGCGATCCTGTCTGTCTTCTCACTGCAGTGGGGGAGGCAAAGCCACACAATTTGTCTGCAGTCCCTTGTCAAGGGAGGAATTTGTAACTTGTCAAAGGAGGAATTTGTAACACATCAGCTGGAGAAAGCTGAAATGCTGGACCAGTCTGCAACAATTTCTGATGGAGAAATGATATATTTTGATATTCTTTCTTCCTACTGTTTTTCTTGGCAGCTGATTCATGTTCATTTGTGATTGTGAAAAGCCTGTTTTCTAACTTGGCATAATGCTATTGATTGGCAGAGATGAAGCTGGCTGCTTGCTTATAATTTGTGTTGATGAGGAAGAGACCCTTTGACATCCTGTGTTGATCAGGAATTTTCTTATTTCGAGAGAGGGAAATGGGAAACATGAAAGCATGGCTGCATTCCAAAAACTGACTTTCTGAGTGTGATGCATTATTATATTCTATGCTATAGTGTGTTTTCTGAGTTCCTATTTGCTTAGAACAATTGTTGAGAAAACGAGGTTTTGCTGCTGCAGGGCTCATGCATTGGTGGAAAGGCAAAAGATGTACTTTGCCTCTTGCAGCATCGGTACAATTGCAGCCGAGCCCTTTCCCTATTGGTGTTGAGATGCAAAAAAAGAAAAGTTAATGAAATTTGTTTTCTATTCTTTTTTCCCTTGTCCAGTAATGAAATAAACTTGGCTGCCTGGCAGGTCCCTACGTTTCTTTTCGAAATCCACAGTGACCAGATCTGTTAAGGAAGACCCTTACAGGGAATTGCATAACAAACTGAGATGCAGTTTTGCTATTTCCTTTCTGATCAGTCTTGCACTTTTGAAGAGGTGCTACCTAGATTGGAAGGCCTGATTGTCTTTATACATTTTTCCCACATATAAACTTCATGCAGCCTTATATACTTTTTAAATTGTGTTTTCAGACCCAAACACAAGGGTTTATATGCCTACTGGTTTATTAATTTCTGCCTTATGAGCTGGTCTAAAGAAGATGTAACCTCTGCTCATCAACCTTGCTTATATCCTTATACCACCACGGGTACATTAATAAATCTTGTGAGAGTTTTTTTGCCATTAAAAACTGCTTTGCTGTTGTAGTGTGTCCTATTTATCTATGCTCCATTATCAAAACTATGAGTGACTTTTTTCCTTATTGATTGAAACTGTGATGTTAAGCTTTTTTTTTTCTTTTTTTTTTTTTTTTTTTCATAATATAGCAGAGGACTGATTACTTACACACTTGATACAGGTTACTGGATGAGAGTCTACCTCCTATGTTTTGTGACATTTCAAACTAGATGAACATGCTGGTTTCCTTTGACAGTCTTTTTAGACAAAAACGTTTTCATGATATGATGTAAGTCTTATGTGCTGCTCTTATTATCAGATCCAAAAGGTATTTCTGCGTCTATCTGCCTGGACACTACTAAATGCATTTACTTTACTGAAAATTTCCATGAGCAGCTCTTAGTAAAAGTGCAGTGATGTTGGAAGGTACCACTTGAATCTTTCATAATGCAGATGTCAAAAGAAATATAATGATACTATTGAGTATTGTGAGCCTGTTATCTATTTGACTGCTTTAGAGAGTTCAAACTGAGGGCTAGGTCGTCTGTCTTCTTACTACCCTTTCTTTTCTGAGATAATCTGTTCCTAATGGAGGGGCCAGGACATGTTTCTGATATACTTCAGCTCTTGTGGTGGCTGCAATAGATTTGCATCGCTCTGTGAGGCACTAGTGAGATTCCTCTATAATGTGGTCTATAGAATTGGCCCCCCACATCCAACTGCATGAACAGAACAAGAGGTTTTAAGAGGAGCAGAGGAGTGGAGTACTGCTTTACAAGCAGGGGATCCAAAATCTTGGCTTGCCCAGAAAATGCAAGCTGGGAGGCGATGTGGTAAAAATCCATTTCTATGTTAGCAGATGTTGTAACTCTTCTCTCTCCCCCCCTATTTAATCTGAAAGGCACTGTTGGTGCCAACAGAAAGAGAGAATCTTTCAGACCTTCAAAGCAGTGAGTTTCTGGGACATTTTCCTGCTGCGTGGGGGAGAAGAAATGGAAAACACTTTCAGATGAATATTAATAAATTTGGTGGTTGAAGATATACAATAGCAGGAGACTAGACTCATTAACTCTGGAGTTCCTTTCCAGTGTTGTATTTCTGTGGAGAGCTTAATGCTCTTTTGTACAGATCATTCCATACTTGCCACCCCAAGGTGTAGGTTACACTGCACTATCTCTTCCTGAGCTCTAAATATCTTAATCCTCTCCTTATCCCCGTACAGGGAGGGCCATTTGCCTAATACTTTGATCACTTTGTGAGCAAGTTGTCTGGGCGGAGAAGGGGAAGGAAGGGAGCAGGAAGAATCTGATCTGGCCCCATTTACTTGCCATTACAACTGCTCAAACTGTTTTGACTTACCATAGTGAAATATTATTTTTAAATCCATCTGTACAGATAAAATTGATTTTCACATACAGTTTTTAGTTCTTGGTAAAGTCTGGAATGATTTTCTTTTTAATGCTGCTGTTCCTTCTCTCCTTCCATCTCTCCAGTCCTGAATACCAAAGTGCAACAACCCAGAACACCCTGGCTCCTTAAACTGCACATTGCTGACACAAGTAAAGGCTAACCTGATAACCTGGAGATGTTTTGGGAAAAGAATTTGCGAAAAATAGATGAAGATCTCTTTCTTCTCAAAACTTAAAGAACTAAAATCTCATTTCTGGAGTTATAAAATCTGTACTTTACTGAGACAGGATGCATCCTTTAGACAATTATGGGCATTGGCTGCATGGGGAAGTAAAAGGCATTGGATAATGAATTAATTCACTGTTTTTCCAGAGCAAGAAGAGAAAAAGTAGGTGTAAGAATTTCGAGCAGTTTTTTATGTGGAAATAAAAAGAAGAGTGTCCTCTTCACAGACCTGGCTTTGTGGGCTAGGGACCACAGCTTGGAAGCCTTCACCTGCAAACATTCTCTTGGGAAATTTTGAGAACCTAGATGAAATCCCGATCATATTGAAATCAGTGAGAAGTTTTGGCACTGACATCAATGATGCTAAAATTTTATCCCTTTTTACAGTTGTTATGTGTTCATAAAGTACAAAGTATGTACTTTTTACTATGGCTGCACATGAAAGCAGGCCTAGAGAGTTATGTATGTACCTACTGAAAAAAAGGTGTACGGTTTCTCAGTTAATATGCCACAGGATTTGTTGATGGGATATGAGCTAAAGGAATAAATTATTAAGAGACTACTGGCATTGGGATATTGCAAAAGGAAAAATATGGATAGTTAGGACCAGATGTTAAACTGGAGTTTCAAAATTCTTTTGTAGGATGGCTCTGGAAGTTGAAAGGCTCAAGCAAAATGCAGACCTTCCAAGGGAGATGAAAAACTCAGGCCTCACTGCTGAAAACTGGAAACTCTTCTCTCAGCGAAGGCTTTCTACCTGTGGAATGGCGATAACAGCGTTCCTCTTCTCCTTTCTTTCCTTTGTTAGTCTCTTCTGGCCAGAGACTACTAGTAATAATTTATTTATATAGTCTGTGTTATAATGATCTGTTTTTGTGAACTTACAATAGTACCAACAAGAATTCACTGATATCGATCAAGGCAGAAGTTCTCTTTAATGTATTTCCCAAAGAAAAAGTAAAGTGACTATTTTTGAACTACAGTAAATTGATCATCTGTTTCACAGTACCTTACTGTGCTTCTTCCAGTATTTTGATGAAAGAATAAGGTATTTCTCATCACAGTGCCAAAACCACAGAACTGAGAGAAGTGAATTGCTGTTGTTATGGGAACAAAGGTCCAGCAAACTGCTTCAGTTCAATTGTTTAGAAACAGAACTGGCTTCTTTCATGGGTGCTGCACATATGGGAAATGAGCCTGGCCCCAGGATGGCTTATTGCCTCCAGCACAGGATTCCCTAATGATGGTGTTTGTGTCTTTGACACCCTCTTTGTCATCCATGCTCTTTCAGTCTTTCCTTCTCTAGGATTTCCCTTATTTCCCTTGTTTCTGATTTTGCTTTAATTTCACATCCATTCCTGTCTTTTGATTCCCTAATATGGCCTCCAGAATCTAAGGTTCGGTTGAAATGAATGCCTGTGCTGTATGTGGACAGGACAGTCATCCATCCATCTCCCTCACATGCACATGCACACAGGCACAGAATGAGAGGAAGGTGGAACTAAAATCCTGAGTTTTTACTTGAGAAAATTTACATTATTAAAATTAAAAACCAACCCTCTTACCTGCTTCTGCTGATGGATCCTTTATCTTTCCCACATTATCAGTTATAGAGGATAACATAAAGCATTTATTAATACACTAATATTAATAAGCTAAGAATCAAAAATACAAACCCAGTTATGCCCATGGAAAAAAAATCCTTATACAAACTTGTGTGCCAACCAAATTTCTATCATAAATTTTATTCTGATGATGTAATTCTCAGAAATTAATATCTTTGCCTGACTCCAATTTTTACTGCATGCTCTCTACCCACACAGAGCACTTCAGCCTCTTAGTTTGATCATGCTCTTGAATTAATCTATTGTATTAAACATGCTTGATTTCTGATTATCAAAGTTTGAAAGATGGTAATGTTGTCTTCTGTGTTCCCCGTTCACAGCACCTAAATGAAATGTCCAGAATGCCAAAGTTGTGTAGTACTCAGAAGCTCCCAATGCACAAAATCTTTTGGAAGAGGAAAGAGGCAGTTTCTCTTTAATTGGGACAGCAACGTTTTTTTCCTCAAATGTCAACACCTGACATTGTGAGGACACCAAAATATAATGGGGCTACCATACAGTAAATAACTGTGCGTGATATTACAGTTTTACAGAGTAAGAAATACTTTGCTTGTGCTTCACTTGGCTTTTGCTTTATGAGACAATAAAGTCCTCTGGCAACTAAATGCCAGGACCTCAGCCCAAGGGAGTGGTGATGCTTCTCAGAAGACTTTTTCAGGCCTTGTTTATTGCCTCATAAACTCAAAACCAAATGAAATTTCTATAATGTTACATTTTGCATATGAATTATGCCTCCCCTGTCCATCTGCAGTTATGCATACCTGTTATTGCCCGGGTTTCTTTCCCTTCTGTCTATTCTCCTTTACATTTCTACCTGCAGGTGTTGTGCTAGGTGGGACTACTAGCCCAAGATGTATGGGAAATGACACTACTGCTAACCCTAGTTATTATAAGTCAGGCACCAAAATCATAAGATGCAAACAGAAATCAGTGCATGCTGGATGTCTTCTGAGATCTGACTTGATATGTTTTCATGGGACAAGTTTTTATGTTTTTCTTTCAAGCTATGTGGACTTACAAGTATGCTGTGTGGAAAAGAAGAAAAGAAAATAGAGATTCTTACTTAATCAAGTACCTTTAGCTGCTCAGGCTTCATATATACTGTAAGAGTTGATAACACTGTACATGTCTTCTTCATTTCTGACAAGTGAAAATTTCAGCCATGGATGACTACTGAAATGAACATGTCAGCCTTACTACACAGCTGTCTGTAGGGAAGCTAGAAACCAGGCCGGTGGGCAAGTGAAATGGGCTATCCTGCAGAAGATGGATTCTCCTGCGTGACTCTTGTGAATCCACAGAGCTCTCTCCCTGTCACTGCCTACAGAATATTTACAAATGCAAGAAACAAGAAAGTAGACACAATTATTTCAGGTGGTGCAGAAGTGTCACAAGATATAATGAAATCATAGGATAATTCAGGCTGGGAGGGACCTTAGGAGGTCTCTAGTCCAGTCCCCCACTCAAGGCAAGGTCAGACCAGGGTGCTCAGTTGGGTCTTGAAAACCTCCAAGGATGCCGACTGCCCAGACTTGCTGGGCAGCCTGTTCCACTGCTTGGCTGTCCTCAGGGTGAAAATCTTTTCCTTATATCTACTCTGAACATTTCTTCTTTCTGTATATGTCCTTAGTCTGCCATACATTTCTGGAAGGAGTCTTGGCTCCATCTTCTTGATAACTACCTTATAGATATTAAAAATCTGCTATTAGGAAATGAAACGGAGCAAAGGGAAATTTATGCACACTTCTATTATTTTTCTTTTTATCAGTGAGGGCTGTGAAACTCTGGATCCCATTGTCAGACTAATTTAAAACTACTGAGAATATCCTGTACGAAATAATTCTGCATTGACACCAGAGGGGAGGAGACAATTTCTTGTTATGTTCTTGATATCATAGGATCCAATTAATGTTTTAGGGAATGTGACTTGATTGAATTACATCCTGTGAAGATTAGAAGCTCTTCTTTATCCACCCATGTATTGTGGTTTAACCCCAGCCAGCAGCTAAGCACCACACAGCTGCTCACTCACGCCCCCCCCTGGTGGGATGGGGAAGAGAATTGGAAGAGTAAAAGTGAGAACACTTGTGGGTTGAGATAAATACAGTTTAATAGGTAAAGCAAAAGCTGTGCATGCAAGCAAAGCAAAACAAGGAATTCATTCACTAGTTCCCATGGGCAGGCAGGTGTCCAGCTGTCTCTAGGAAAGAAGGGCTCCATCATGCTTAATGGTTACTTGGGAAGACAAAGGCCATCGCTCCAAACATCTCCCCTTTCCTCCTTCTTCTCCCCCAGCTTTATACACTGAGCATGATGCCATATGGTCTGGAATATCCCTTTGGCCAGTTGGGGTCAGCTGTCCTGGCTGCGTCCCTTCCCAGCTTCTTGAGCACTCCCAGCCTACTTGCTGGTGGGGTGGGGTGAGGAGCAGAAAAGGCCTTGACCCTGTGTAAACCCTGCTCAGCAATAACAAAAGCATCCCTGTATTATCAACACTGTTTCCAGCACAAATCCAAAACATAGCCCCACACTAGCTACTATAAAGAAAATTAACTCTACCCCAGTCAAAACTAGCACACCATGCAAGATTAATCCTAAACTTCTAGTCAATAGTTTGCGATTATGTTAATGCTATTTATGAAGCTTTCTTATGGGAACCCTTACTAACTGTGGAGTACAGACCTTCGTATTCTGTTTTGTTAACAAACTCATTGAGAGGAGATAAAATGCAAATGCTTTGATTCCTTCTGCTACTCAGCTCTCCCCGGTCTGCTTCAATCTTCCATGCAGTTACAGTTAAAATTCAATGCTTATTTTTTTCATAGATGATATATATGTTAAATGTGAGGAAAGTGGGTGATCCAAATGTTATTTTATGAATATTGCAGGTTTATTGGTTTGTTTTATTGCATTTGTGTTGAGGTGCTGGTATGGTAGCAAAGGGGCTCAGTGGCCAGCAGGTTGCCCTGCCTTCTACAGCTGTTACTATCAGCTGAGTCTGACTGAGCACTAGGTAAAACAGGTGTATGTGCACTGCTTGATGAGTGATAACCTGTATTCCACTGCTCCTTGATTCCCTTTGTTAAGATTAAACAAGGCACAAGAAAGCCCTGTTAGGAATGTGTGGTTGGTCAGTCTATGGGAACTATAGGGTTGTGCACCTCTCACATCTATGGACTTTGGACAGCTGAAGGCTCAGGCCTTGCTGAGGTGCTTTTAGAGAGCCTGTAGACTGCTGAACTTAAATGTCTGCATCTTTCCTATGAAAATAGGGTCTCTGCTGCTGCGTGGATGCAGAGTATGGAGTGGGAGCCTCCTGTTACTGCAACTAATGGTAAAACTCACACCAAGTGCAGAAGTAACTTCTGGTGTTGGGTAAGTGCCTAAAATGTTGTGTGGTTACTGATGAAGCTCAGTGGGATTAATAGAAACTGAAAGTCATATGCCTGGTTAATTATTTAAAAGTGCCAAAATGGAAGCCAATGAAATGGCCACTGGGGATGCAAAGTTGTTCATACTTATGGGAGTCTTCATTTAACTGAAAGGCATGAGCCCAGTCCCACTAGGGCAATGCAAAAATACGTGTTCCAGTGAAGACCAGGGGGACCTAAAAATTCCATTTATAAGTTTTTCTACGTCATCGCACCATGAAAAATATCCTAAATTGTTCAGGTTGAAAAGTCTCATGAGTTTAAAGCTAATCTTGTTGTTTTGTGGGGTCTACCTATGATTTTGTGAACGCCTGAAACTGTCTTTGTTTATACGACTATTTTAGGCGTACTTCTGTTTACTGTGGATTAATGTTCAGACTGTCATATGTGAATAGCATAAAGTAGTAGTTTCTTTTATTGTAAATAAACTTATGCGATTTTTAATTAACTAGGCATTTAAAACACTTTGTGGCTGTTTTGCAAGACTGCTATGGTCAACTATATTTTAATTCCCATTCTTATCCTATGTCAATTAGTAGTTTAACAATGAAAAACCTAATTAATTTGCTACCCCTACAGTGTGTTTCTTTTCTACCACAGACCATGTTTAAACGTTCCTTGGAGACTTGCCTTGTCAAAGAGCATAATTAAAGAACAAAATTTACAGTATTCTTTCCTGAAAGCAGGCTAACATGTATTACATAAAGATTGCTTCCTAGTTTTATGTATTTTTCTGTGAAGTAGTGTGAAAAGATCTGCCTCATAAAATTTTTTTTTTGGTTGGTTTTTTTAGTAATTAGAGCTCACATTCCACATGGGAGTGACCTGTGTTCAAGTCCCAGCTTGGTCTGTGGGGACTCAAATATTCATGTTCTGTAATGGCTTGTTTAAAAGTGAGGGTGGGTTTTTTTTTCCCTCTCTACTGAGCCCAAAGCAAATGCAGTTCTTTCTGCAATGTTTCAGGGATTTTGTCTGGGTTGGTAGAGAGGGATTGTTATTTTTAAACAGTGGGTTTTAGTATAAAACATGTAAGCATAAAATACAGAGATCTACTAGTTATGCTTCTCCCAAGTGATTTAACGTTTATTTGAGAAAAAAAACCAAAACCAACCCCACAAAAACCAAAACCAGACCCACAACCCAAACCCCTTTGTTAGCCATTGTTCTTGCCAATTAAACCTTTGAGCTATTGCAGCTGAAAAACTGATCGTGATCGTGTGTAAGGAGGGGAGGCTGTAGCTGGGCTCAGTATGTTAGTGCAGCTGCTATTAAATATATTTAACTTTTAGATGCAGGGGAGTCAGAAATCCATGGTTGATCCCTTTGTTTTCACCTCAGTGAATCCTAAAGATCAGTGTTAGCAGGGAATATGTGTTAATCCATTGCTGCCAGCTGGTAAAGCACCCATGAATAATGGGAGATTATAAGCAACTCACCTTTTCCAGAGAGAATTTATCTATATTCACTCAGAGGCAGTGCCAGTTAGGGCAGGCACAGTTGTCCTTTGTAAGGAAGCTCTTGACCTAGGAAAACTACCCAGAGAGCTTTAAAAAGATCATCTCTGATAATATGCAAGTCACTGTAGCTCTCTGCAATTTGTACATGACTGCTGCAGCTCTGACTTCCCAATCTTAAATTCATAGAAGTGGCTATATGACAGAAAAGATTATCTAATATCTGCCTAATACCCTGTGTACTTAGTGTTTTGTACAGCAGGGCTCTAGGAATCACAACGAATCAGCTTCAGAGACTGCTCAGCCTCTGATGTCTGTGTACTTTCTCTCCATCACGTTACCACTGTACTGTAATTAGTCATACTGTATGCACACCTATCCAGCTCATGGGAGACTGCCACACTGTCACAGGAGATTAGCAGTTGTTTAACAGGCTGTTTAGTTAACTAATGCACAAAGGGACAAAAAAGAACTCTGTTCTAAGGAAGGGGAATTTTGTCTCCCTTTCCTTGTGAATATAGTAAAATGGTATATTGATAATGACAAAATGTGAGGGCTAATGTGCAAGAAATAACAGGAAATACAAACATGTTTTTATCATGTGAGCAAATACGTGGGCTCTTAACACATGGTAAAAGCCTACCAGAGAAAAGACAGTGCTTAGTTTAACATGAGTTAGCTAACAAACCTCTCTAGAGAGTCTGGAAAGGGATTATTTATATATATATATAAATATATGCATAACTTTATGAATATGGTGCAGAGTTAGGGCTAGTAGTTAGTCACTGTATCAAAGCTCAGTGGAGTAATAATTTCTGCACCATAAGTGGTATTTGAAGAAATAAGGAACTGCCATACATGATCAAATTCTTTCGCAATTAATGATCTGCAAATATTTTCATCACCTTTGAACATTCTTTTTGCCTTTATCTGCAGCAAGAATCATAGACTTTGTTTTTACAATATAAGCATAAAGAAAGACCATTAAGAGTAGACAATATGACTGTAGTGTCTTAAACGGTAGTTTCTAAATATGCATATAAGGTAGGGATTTCAAGGAAAAATTACAAATCCCTATGAAATGAACACCACTACCTGCACCCATACTCTACCTCCCCCCAAGAAGTTTACTAAAATCCTGGTCTAGAAAGGCTATAAGCGCACACACATAGAGCAAGAAGAAATTATATACAAATATTTTTTTTTGTTAAATATTGTACCATTTTAATCAATTGTAGCTGTGTCCTGTGACATTGCTTGGCCACTGGTTGGGGAAATAAGAATTTGAGTATTTAGTTCTTAATAAATTGTAAAGTTGGAACAATGTGTTGCATCAGGATGAAAACTGGCATTATAAAAATAAATGGTGACACTATTTTGTAAAAGAAGAAATAAATTCTTCTCTGCTGCAGTTGGTAGGGGTTTGCTATTGAGTTTGATAAGATTTTCTCCAAGGAGACCAATCTCGACACTGTAGTCCTGAAATGCAGGCTGTTTAGATGGCTACATAGATCCTGTCTTGAGGTGAATAGCTACAAAACCAATAGTTTGTGCTGAAGCATGTGCTCTATAAGAACAATGTAATGAAACATTATCTTCTTGACAGGAGTACTTCATGTGGAATGACAAATTCTGGGAATCCAGTGGCAGCGTTTCCTCTTTGCTGGTGGGCTTTGTGGCTCCACTCAGTTTTTTGTAAATTCAATGGAAAAGGTTTGATTTTTTTTCTGTCACCGTTTTAATGAAAATCTCCAGCTTTGCTTTTGGTTAAGTTAGTCTAGTAATCTTCAGCTGTTGCTTTCATTATACCTTCCAACTACCAAAAAAAATAGGAAAAAACATGGTAGTGCAATGCAGGTGTTCTGGGAAAATAGAATAAAAGTTAGAAAATTTGTATAATTTCCCAGACATTTCCAAAACTACTCAAGCCAAAATTTTGTCAGTATTTAATTCTGAAACTTTTAACACTGCTATTCCTGTTTACTTGTCTGCAAAACCCAAGCTTCTCAGAAAAAGTGATGTGGCTGAAATATTTTGCTGGTGCTTATGACACTTAGTCATACCTCCACTTACTGCAGCAGTGTCTTGTTCACTTAATTACTATCAGTTTTGGACTATCTACTTTATGATTACATGACTGTAAATGTATTTGAATCCTCAGGAAGCTATTAGCAAAATTTTCCCCTTAAATAAGAAATTATTTCAGACACAGGGCTGTTGGTTTCTGTGTTGTCCAACTTTTAGTAAACAGTATGAGAGGATTTTTTCCTGCAACTGAAATATTGTAGTATTGCGGTAGTCCTGCTTATACTGTTCAGGATGTGTGTTGTCATTTGATATACAAAAGTACTCATGCTTTGATATACTTGATGTAGTTCTTTTTTCTCCTTTGTCAAAACGGTTTGACAGAATTTTGATGAGATTGCTTGACAGGATAGTGCTGTTCTCTTGATGTATGGTACTTTACTGAGATTATGGCTGTGTTTGTATTCTGATATATTTATGTTTGAAATAAATTTGAAAGACTTTCTTGAGAAAGTGCTGACAAAATCACAATAGTGAAGCATGAGAGTAAACTGACAGTATTTTTACAATTAGGTTTAATAATGGTCCATCAGAGTCATTTAGACTAAGAACAGGTATAAACTGAAGGAGTACATAAAAAGGAAACTGAAAACGATACGGATCTCAGCTGTTTTTAAGCACTTATCCAGAGCTAAACATGTTAATAACTCCAGGAAACCATCTGAGGACCTCATAAACTAACAGGCCTAAGTGTCAGCTAACCAGTATCAGCTTTAAGTCTATGATGTTGCTTTAGATGGGCATATGCTTTTTATTTCACCGAAGGGTCACTGTAGTGGAGAACTGGACTATGAAAGCTGGTAATGCAACTAACAAACTGATGGCTGTATGGAAGGGTCATATTTGTTCCTCATTAGTCACCAGCTGCCATTTATAGAGGGGTGTGAGAAATAAATATATGTATTTTTGTGTAAAATACAGGCTGACTTTTGGGATGATGGAAGTGCATGTCTAGTTTGTCCTTTGGGAGTAATTTCTGGAGGTTGAAGTGCTTAAGTT
The DNA here is from genome assembly GCF_949628215.1 of Phalacrocorax aristotelis. Classification (NCBI taxonomy): domain Eukaryota; kingdom Metazoa; phylum Chordata; class Aves; order Suliformes; family Phalacrocoracidae; genus Phalacrocorax; species Phalacrocorax aristotelis. The sequence goes on along the minus strand of NC_134278.1, from coordinate 119,050,167 downwards.
CTTTTTTTTTTTTTTCCCTGCCTCAATATTCAGTTTAGAAATGAACGCAGCAGGAGCTTTGATGAAGCTGATGGGAAAGTCACAGATCAGGAAAATGCTTGTTAAAGAATTTCTGGAGAATCTGAGCATATTCAAATCAGCAGACAGATGAAACTTAACATAGTGTGCTCAGTGAGCTGGTTAATTGGATCCTTTTCAGTTAATTTGGAGAACTCATAGAGGACAGGTGAGGTTTCAAAAGGACAAACACACTTACTTGCAGGAAAGAAAAGGGACATGGGAATCATGGCCCAGTGAGTTTAATTACAAGATCTTAATTGTTCTAGAGGACTTACTAAATAGGGAAGTGCGTTTTGTCAGTATCTGGAGAGAAGAAAATAGTTGTGGAGAGCTGTAAAACTTTAGATTTGGGGTAGAAGTATGCCACCTTTAGATGCCTGTTGGTAGCTTATACTGGCAGCTGAATTTTGGACTACAAATCCTCCTTGTCTCCCTACCTCCAAAGTCATACATGGGGATCTTCAATCCCCAGGGCCAGACGCTCTTTGCTGTGAATAAATAGCATTAGTATATTATTGCAAGCCTTTTCAAATTATGGCATCTGCCTCAGTGGCTGAGTATGCAAAGTGAACCATATCTGTGTGTACTGAGAAATAATTGGATTCCCTGAACCACGGCAAGAATTTAGATCATGGCAGGGATTTGGGGGCACCTTCTCAAATACAGCTACCGAAAGACCAAGAACTAGCAGTTACCACTGTTATTACTTGGCCCCTGTGCTAGAAATAGTGATGTCAGCACTGGAACAGATCGGTAAATGAGCAATGCATTCCCCGCCCCCGCCAACACAGCACAAAAGAACACAATGTCTAAGAAAAGGCTGGGACAGATCTGAGGTTGAAGAAGCAATGCAGGCCATGTTCAGCAAATGAGTATGTAAAATAAACATATGGATAAATAACGGATTGAAAGAGATGGAGGTTGCAATAACAGCATCAGAAAAAAAAAATCTAACCATTATTAGGTTTAAAAAAAAAAAGTCAAGCACTTTGCCTTGTGAAAAGGCGAAGGGAACTGAAGAAGTGTTGGAGCATAAAAGGGTAATGGGGAAGGTTTCAACTGATAGCACTGTGATGAAAGATGATAGATGAAGGAACCCAGCTGTCCCATCCTTTATGCCCCTAGGAAAGTTCTTGTGCCTTCTGGCAGATAAAAAGAGGAGCTTGGCTCTGTGTGTGTTATTATTATGAAGGCACTGAATTTGACTTCTCATAGTACTAACGTAAAAAACTTCCCCTGAAAAAAAGAAACCTGATTCAGACAGAAAGTTATGGTTTTTCTTTTATACACTTGTGAGCAAGTTTTAACATTTACATATTCACAATATTATTGCAGTGCTGCTGTTTATTATGAAATGTTAGCAATGTACAAAAGTAGTATTTTCTAAAGTGTATATATACTGCATTTTCCATGAGATGGGCCATTTCTGACATAACGACCCTTTAAGATCAACAGCGTCTTTCAGAAACTTAATTTTTGTTGATAATTCTGGCTATGTACTTCATGGGGTTATGTGGTTGTTATGCTGCTTAACTGTCTTATTGACTATAAACTTAGAAGCAATCATTGAACTTACTTGCTCTTGTTCCTTCTAGCTTACTGGTGGACCGTAGACCCTGCATTGCTTAGAGCTGTTGCAAAGTAAGATAGTATTTGCAGTACAGAAGTGTTTATCTGCTCTCTCATTGCTCCCTTGTTGTAATTTAGTGATAACTCAGAGATGTTGGGGGGAGCTAATGCTTTACAGGGTCATTTAGGTGCAAAAAGCTCCTTAATGCTTCATTTAGCATAGCATCTGCTATAGCACAGCTGAGAGGAAATTTAAAGATGGGGACCTCAAATGTAAGTCTTTACTGAAGTCCACACCGTTCTTCACTGAAGTTCTCAAATCAGTTTCATTTTGTTTGGAGTCTAAACCTGTGCTTATAGCTCTACATATAGGTGTCCCTGTGTGTTCAGAGATGAAGATACAAGGTATCGCACATCCTGGTAGTAGAAGAGATTTCCACTCAGGTGTTTGTAGAAGAAGCTAGACAGCATGATGCTGGGAAATATACTACATGCGAAGCAGTAAAAATAGTCCCTTTCGATCATTAAGCGTAGTGACTAGCTATGTTCTTGTAATTTGATAAATAATTGTAAGAGGCAAATGTTCAGTGCTGCAAGCAAGCATGTGTGTTCTTATTACAAATAGTGGCAGGTACACCCTGAATCTGCCGTGCATAGTCTTGAAATTGGTCTTTGTAACTCAGTTCAGTGTTACTCATATCTTTATAATATGTGCACAAGCAGCAGCGTGGTGGGCTGTGCGCCTATGAAGGTTACCGTGTGCCCTGGTACGTGAGACAGTACAGTACTACAAAGCTTAAGCATACCAGCACCCTGATGTTACTTCACAAGAGCACTTTTTTGCTGCCCTGAAGGAATAGTTTCCTTGACCACAGTGCCTGTTCATGGTCCCTCTCTACACCCCCGGACATTCTGGGAGCTCTGCCTCTTGAATGACATAAAGTGCTTTAGAGCAAGGCTTCATTAATTGGGGTTAAAGTGCCATTTCTGGAAGTCCTTCAGACGTTATTTCATTGCTGAATAAAATGGCTTGGGTTGATGAGCAGCTAGCAGGCATTTTATGACATGCATACCTCTAATAAATAAGATATTATCTGCTTCCTGTCTCTAATATGCAGCACAATACCTAGAAGTGACCTGGATGGCATTCAATTGCATCTTTCGTTTAGAGGCATTTTTGTGAATAAAATGCAAATGAAATTCTGTAGGAGAGGGGTCTGAAGGTTCTTAGCCAAAATGTTTGTCACTAAGGTTCCACACTTTAAGATTTATTCAGGAAACCTTAAACTTTCCATTCAGGAAATACTGAACGGTGTCTTGAAAGCAAAAATCTTGGTGTAACGCAGCTTAGAATAATATATTACCTCACTTGGAAATGGCAAACACTTGAGGGTGGCAGAATCTGCATGAATCTGCATTGTAGATGAGTAAATCTGCAGAGGAGAATATTGCTGAAGGAATTTTGAAAGTACTGCTGTTTAAATAGGATAAAGTATCACTTGTTTCTGTATGCTGAAGGGGTGGAAAAAAAAGCCCCAAGACTTGAAAGGACTACGAATAACATCTTTGATTATCTTATCCCATACTCCTGTTTGTGCATGTATACTATCAATAAATTGAGAATACTACAATCGCTGGCAAGATTTCTCAACAGATCTAGTCAATAACAAAAATATATGCTGAGCCGGTGGTCGTATGCTAGAAAATCTGCTACTGCTTTGAACAAGTTATAAAAGCAGGCAGAGGTTTGGTTTTAAGTGTGTTTCATAATTTATGACCTTTTCTGAGAAAGGAAGAAATCTTGGGGTGGGGGCAGGGAGCAGAGTAAAAAATACTTTCAAAAAGTATGAAAATCATGGTGTTTGCAGTCACTTTTAATGATTACAAAAATTTTAATGGTTTATATCCTTTTTCTTGACAAGCTTTCTCTCCCACACATGTAAACTGCTGTTGAGGTTCTAAGCTCACAGTTGCTTGTGGAACATAGCACTTGGATACCACCAGGCAGAGCAAGTAGCTGTCTGTCAGAGCTACATTCAAAAACAAGGAGATTCAGAAAATGTAAACACAGCAAATTCATGCTTCAGTAAAAGCTGTAGCCAAGCTCAAGCCAGCTGTACAAGCTGTAGCTAAGCCAAGATTTTGAATTTTATAGGAAGATAAGGAAGTGGGGAACTGCCTCTGGTGAAGTAACTTGTGTCTCTGTGCTGGCTGTGGTGTTGCATGTAGGCTCCCTAAAAATCAGCCAGCACCTCAGAAATCATGAGGTTGACAGTGTATTTGTATATGTTTATTCATATAAAAACTTATACTATATTGGTTGCCACAACTCCATGAGAGTAATGTAGGCAGCTACTGGTGGGATAACCAGGAGCAAGAAGAAAATCCTTCTAAACTGTCAGCTGTGATTGATTTCCAGAAGCGCCATCAATGGCTGATCCTTCCAGTACCCAGACCCTGAGCCAGGCCTAGGAAGTCAGCTTCAGGTGTCTATTTTGTGTGGTTCCAGAAGGTTGTCTTGGACATTTGGATTTGAATGCAAAATCTAAGCCCCCAGGCATCCTGAGGAGCTGTACAGGGAAGCTGAGTGTGCAGCCTCGTGGGATGTGTTGCTCTAAGTGCTTATTGTAGAAGAGCTAGAGGAAAGGCACTGAAAGCTGGAAAGGATTCCTGCTGATAAGTCTAACTTCAGGTTGTGTTCTACATTTGTTTTACTTGTGGTCTGTTACTTATGACTTGCAGCAGCAAGTCTATTTTTTGTCTTGCAGAAAACTTTTTTTCTGCTTTGCTATTAAGTATGCTTTGTGTTGTGTGAACTTGGAGTCTGTTTGAAATGGAAAAGCTTAGGGTTTCCTATTCCCGTGGATGCACTGTGTCAGAAAAACTCATCTGTGTCCAGTCTGTGTGAAGCAGACTGTACAAAGGGGCAGTGTGGTTACTGTTGGCAGGTGTCTTTTCTAGATGGGAATTCCCTCTAGCTGGCTCAAATAAGCACTCTTTCTTCAAAGAGCAGATGGTAAAGAGGCATCCTATGGTGTGGATGCAGCCAGAGGAATCGCGGTCCCTTTTTACAATGCATCTGAGTTGCTATGTAGAAAGAATACACAAAAACTTTCAAGCTTCTTTTTGGTCATAGGAGCTGTACATGTGCAGTGTCTCTTTTACTCCCAAAATGTGAGGAATTGAAAAGTGAGTCTCCTAACAGTACATCTATGTTCATTCAGGAGAATGTTTTCTTTCCCACAGTAACCAGAAATTGATGTACATTGCAACAACAACTGCTGTTCCCTTGGCTTCTGCTTCTCTTTGTCCCCCATGGCAAAGGTGCTTAATCTAACTCTACTAATTGCAGCTGTTTAGCATAATACTTCTCTGCACTGGAAGGAGAGAGTTGGGTCAAGCCCATTGACATGCTGACTTGTTGCAAAATAGCCCTCAATGCAGGCACACTTTTCTGACACCAGCTTGCTTGGGATGTGTTCCTTATGTCCCAGTGTGGTGGCACCCACAGTCAGAGGAGCAGAAGAAACATGATTGAGACATGCACGTGGGATCTTTACGCAAACACCTTAGCTGCCCTGAGAAGGGAGCTGATGCTTGAAGGACTGTAAGAGAATGTCATGTAAATAACTCATTTGGAAAAACAAACTGAATCTACTCTGAGCTGTTATGTGTCTATTCAGAAAGGAGGTCCCTCAGTGCCTGCTAATTGGTACAAACCCTGCAAAGTGAGGTGAAATCATGTCCTGGAACTCAGACAAGTCAGAGTGAAATAGTTCACTGCTGGTGTTCCCATATTCCCCTCAAGGTAAACATAAAAGTTAAATTCTTAGCACAGTAAAATTGTAGGGCATTCCACATCAGGACACAGCTATATAAGGTCTGGCAGGACAATCATAGCAGCTGAATTTCTAAAGGAAAGCCTTCTATGTGATTCCTGGCAGGACAATCGCAGTGTTTGAAATCTCCAGCTGTGAAAAACTGCATAATACAAAACTATCAAAACATATGATATTCCCAGCATGAAAATGTAAAGGGGGCATGGAGGCTTAAATCGTATTAGTAAAACCTTGCTGCAATTAGTGTTTGGCAAGAAAGAAGAAACCTGCCATTCAGTTCTCTGGCAAGGCGAAAACTTTGTAAGTTAAATTACTGAGAATAATAACCTTCTTTAGTAGGATTAAACTACGGCTTAGATTGTTGCACACTTAGAAGTTTACTTTAGACATACTGAAAGATACGATGTTTTAAACTCTGACAAAAATAAGGGTTCGGGAGCAGAGGGTATGGGAAAAGTGGGACAAAAAGGACTTGGGTGATATCCATTTCCTAGCGCGCTTACTGGGAGATACTGAAGTGGCCTCAGAAACAGCCAACATGACATTTTGGTTGCGTGCAAGGTCCACCTCTATCAGGATGATGCTTATGGCCAGAAAAAAAAGATTATATAGGAAGAAAAGTGTTGAAGTGCCCATCTTGGAGTTAAAATAAAAGGCTTGTGTAGTGGATGACCTCACAGTTGATCAGTTTGATAAAGTTTTCTGTTCCATCTTTCCTTAAGTGAGGTGCCAGCGAAGATGCAGGAAGGCACCTCCTTGCTGGTGACAAGTATCAGCATTTTGTAGGTGTAATCCTTGTCCATCCCTGTTTTAGTAACTGCGATGGAACTTGGTGGCTGCGTGAAGTCTTTGTCCATCTTGTCCTCATCCATGCTTGTGGCTCATCTGTGTGCTGTAATTCGCCTTCAACACAGGCTTGGAGTTTGTAGAGTCATTTTGGTAGTGATTAGCAGTACTGCATCTATAAACACATTAATTTTCTATGAGTAAAGGGTTGGTGCTGGAACAAACATAAGAGGAATTATTTAAAATGTGAACAAGGGGGCAACAGAATCAGGCAGGCTTGTATGAGAATGCTGCTTGTGCACTTATTACCATTGTATCACGTGGGACTGCTGTGGTGAGCAAGTACTGTATGCATAACAGCTTGAGGATAAGTCTGCTTGGTAGTAGCACAGGTTGATTCTGACAGGATGCTTTCCCTGTCACTTGTGATCCCCTGAATGCTCGTTGCACCTTGTGATGTGCAACTGCAGAGCTTATCTATGTTCAGGACTTGTCAGCACTGGGCCCAGGCTTGATTGCCTTCAAGTGCAGCACAAGTAGGGAGCAATGGGCAAGAATTATTCCTGTTTCATGAAACAACGAATTAGTTATGAGAACTGCAGCTAGAGATCTTAAACAAATCAATCTGCAGCAAATGAGGATTGTAAGTGCTTTCATCTGGCCTAGAAGCCAGCATCTTCACTGTTTTTTCTGAAGGTAGACAAGCCAGTAGAATGAGCAGAGATATCGTCTGGTGACCTTCTGCCCTCAACTCAGGAGCATCAGGTCTTCCAAAATATATCTTTTTCTTTCCAATATATAGCCAAAATAAGATATGTGTAGGTTTGTGTGCAGGCTCTGAGGAGAGAAGGCTAATTGGAAGTCTGAACTTTTTTTTGGTACAAGAGCTACTTAGAGCTATATAACAGTCAAATTTGTGTTGCTCCCTGATGCCCTTTGGGTTCACAGACAGTAATCTCAATGCCCTTTCATATGTAGCAGGTGAATGCATAATGAATGCTGACATTTTATGACAAAGAATAGAATAATGTTGCCTTAAAGCAAAATCAAGACTGCTTTGCACCTGCCTTGGGCTCCCTAGGCTGAGAGGGAGGCTGTTGCGTTTTAAAACTCAAGAGATTAGGAAGAAGTGCTGTTTTAGAAAGCACTGGGAGGCCTGGAGCCATCTAACAAGTTTTAGTAAAACTTCTGTATGCTGCCAGGTGAAGGAATGAGGGAATCAATCCAGGAGTGCCTGCTTTTATAATTTTGGAATCATGGCAGCAGCCTGGGGTTAAATTCTCATAGTCTGTTCTCTACAGGGCCGACTTTTGCGTCATGAACCCTGTTACACTGGATTTGCAGTGTACATTAGAGAAAGTTTTCTCCTGGAAGATGGTTGTCTTGTGTGTATTTGCTCCAAACGTCCATTAGCTGCTTCTGAATTTTACTGGGATTTTTTTTCAAAGATGCTTAGAAATTTTTTTCCACCCTAAAGAGAATAAACTAAATGGATAAGCAAAACTGTGAAGGATAATCATCTCTAGTCCTGCTGCAAGGTGCTATTGCTACCCAATTTCCAATCCTCTGTGTGTTTCAAGGTAATGAGCAGTTCAGGATTACTTCTGAAGTAAGAGCCAACTCCAGTATCTTTGCTTTCTCCCAGCAAAGGGTCTGGGTGGCTTTACGCCCTGGTGCAGGGAGAGGCAGACCTCTCTTCCATCAAATGACTCCTCCCTCAAGTCATACTGCATGAAGCCCATAGCAACATTGAAGAGACAATATCTATTCTTACAAAGGCTACTTGTGGTTGCCCTGCTTTGTAGCCCTTTCCACCCTGCCCGTGAAGCTGCTGGCTCACACAAGAGAAGCATTTCTCTTGCACTCCCACATCTCCCCCAGAAGTGGCATTTGTTTATGCTGGAGAAATTTCCTACTGCAAGTAAAAGACACCAAGGTAGAAGATTCAACAACTCAGTAGAAACATATATGCATCTAAAACTTTCAGTGTAGATTTACTTTGCTGTTTAAGACCAAACCCTTCCAGGACACCTGGAAGATGCAATAAGCGGGGGAAAAAAAAAAAAAAAAGAAAAGAAATATTAACCGAGAGACAAAGATGAAAGGTAAAAAGAAGAGGGAAATGGGATAAAGGAGAGACCTTAATTGTTGTCTCCTCATTCCTTTTGCTGTTACATATGCAAAGTTAGTGATACTGAGCCACAAAATTGGTTCCTATCTACCTTGTGGTTTTCTTTCCTAGCACCAGTGGGCAGCTGGCTCACCCTCTGGAGTGATTGTTTAGTAAACTTGACACGCTCAGGAGGAGAGCTGGCTACCTCACCAGTTTCTTTGATGTAGAGCTGAGATTGTGTTAGCAACGCACTACACTAGTGGTGATGGAGGGGAGCATCTGAACAGAATCTGTGAACTGTGGTGGTGATCCAACTGGTCCAGTGAGAGGAACTGAACACATTTTATTTCTACAACTTGTTTTGTGCACAGTTTTTCACAGATCTTGCAGCTTGATACACCACCTAAAGGGACGATGTACTCTGTCATGGAGACAAATAAGGGAAATTCCCAAAAAAGTAGACAGCCAGAAAATTGAGCAGTATATGGTTGGATGAGCAAATAGCAAACTGGTGGTCTGAACTGTTGTTAGAGGGAAATCTGGAAGACTTAGGCTGAGAGACAGAAGTATAATATCTATATTTTAATGAAGATTTGGCATCTATTCAGTCCATCCCACTGCTTCCACCTTAGCCAGCTGTATGGGAATTCCCTATGGGTGGCAAAGGGCCAGCAGCAGTGCCGTGGTACCATGTGCTTGGAGGAGGTGTGGCTCATGTAATCTAAGCTACAGCTGTTCTTGCACTTTGTGTAGGCTCTTTAGGTCTTTGTGTGGCTGAAATAAATTGAAATATCTTTTGGCCTGCTCTAGCTTGGGCTGGACACTAGGCTTTTGTTAATCTCCATGTCTAAGAACTATGAAGGTGGCTTAAAGCCCTTTCCTCTTCTGATTCTCAACAGTATAAGAAACAACATCTTGCCACAAGCACAGGGCCAAGATCCTATACCAAGAAATGAGATTAGATGTCTTACATCATGCCAATATAAATAGTTAAGGTTGAAATATAATAAAAGAAATCAACAACTTTTGGGAAGCCCTTGTTTCAGGGTATTGTCAAGGTAGACAGAAATCTTCTCCCTGACCTATAACACCCTTACTTTTGAAAGATTGTAGTGTCCAATTCTAGATGTGAAGCTAGATTTGCAGCTAACTTTTTAGTTAAATCTGGACAAAATCAAGGAACTGAATACTACTGAGCATGGACATGTTTGGAAGCCATGGGTGGAAGCTAATACCAGTTGAAACAGTGGTTTTGGAGAGGAGATATGGAATGCAAAATATATTCCAGACTTTAGAAAACTTATTGCATGGGAGATTCCCTCTTCACTGCTGTAGACTGTTGCCTAGTTGTCAGACTGAGATATATAAAACCCAAAGTTCATTAAACTGAGCTTCATAGAACCACAGAAGCTCTGCCTAAAAGGGGGACGCTTACTTTTTCTGAGAGTGCTGAATTAATATATTCTGCTGTAATGGTAGCTTTCTGCTTCATCTTATACAGGAACACTCTCATGTAGTAGGAGAGATGGCCTGAAACATGGAATGGCATTAATGTGATGTTATTGCCTAGTGATGACTGCTTTCCACTTGTGAGTGTTTTGAAGTGTTCCTTACTGTAAGAGTTTCCTAGTGTATTGCGAAGAAAGCCACATATAAAGTGTCAGCATAATTATACTGCCTTGTGTTTTGGCTTGAAAGGTCTTACTGAAACCTAGCATTGCTCTGCTTGAGCATGGGCTTCTGTGCAGATGGTGGCACTGTGCAACTTTTTTGTGTGATTTTTTTTTTTTTTTTTTCTCCAGGGGAACCCAGTGTTTTGTAAAAGGCATCTCTGTCGACAAGCTCTGGGGAAGGCAATTGTGTGTACTGTTGAGATGGTGAGGGGCAATGTGGCCAAGCGCTCTGTGGTTGTGGCAAAACAGAACTAATTATTCATAAGCTCTCTGAGACGAACAAGTGTCCGGCCTGCTGCTCATAACTGTGATTCCAGCATTTTCCTTAGTAGCTTGTCTTATTGTATGCTTGTTGTGGTTATAAGAGGTTCCTAATACTTAAACTAAACTTTCCCTAATACTTTTAAGGCCTCTGTTTCTTTTTCAAGTCTTGTGATTGAAGGCTAGAGTTGCTTTAATCTTCTTTATAATGTTATCTGACGAATTTATACAATGTGCTAGTTTCTTGTTTCTATTTGGTATTAAAGTCATCTTTGGCTAACTACATTTTTCATCCTGTAATATTTCTCCATGTTCTTTTAAGTAGAGTGTCCTAAAGTAAAACCAGCACTCCTCTGAGAGCTAGTGTGTCCGGAAGAGAAACATTGTCTTATTACCACAGATGATTTTATTAAACAAATGCCAGCTCAGCTGTTTTCAAAAACTCTTCCATTTAACAACCCTAGGAATATAAAGGCCTCTGAGATGCATCCCCTTCTTGGATTCCTTCACCTTGCTCTTCTCCAAATAAATTTGCTTGTGGAGATTATTTTCTGTGGAAACACTGTTTTCTTCAAAGAAAGGATACCTAGCAGAGTCAGAACCCCAGTGGGAAGGTAAGATAGGGTAAATTGTTACCAGTTCCGGACCATGCCTGCACGTGACAGAATTTCTGTGCCTGTTCCAGCATGTTGTAGGAAAATGGAGAATGGCTGAGGACCCAGAAAATTCCCAGTTTCAAATGTGCTTCATCAGTCTGTATGTGCAGTAACTCTCTTACGTTTCAATGGTAACTGGACGCTGGTTATTCCTTGCTTGTGTATGAATCTTTTTGGAGCAAGTAGCTTGATATCTTCATTTTCTGCCTTTAATCTTGTTCTTGCACAGGATTCCTTAAAGAGCTTGTTGCTTCTGCTTCTGTTTCCATCAGAAATAGAGCCTTTCAGCCAGATTTTAAGGATGAAGAAAATGAATAAAATTTCTGTAGTGTATGCAGCTCCTGCCTCTGCCAATAGTATCCCCTCCTCACCAAGCTGTCCCTGTTTCATCACCAGAAATTATTTTCTCAGTGTTCAGTTTTAGTAGGAGATTAGCTGTATGGGGAAGAGACAAGGGTTATAAAAGATTTAAGAAACTTTTGCTGATTGATCCCCATTACATTTTTCACTGGTTATGTGCCTAGTTTGAAATGTAGGGTACCAGGTTAATATCTGAATCTTCCTACATTCTTCTGTGACCTTGGGCAATTCAGCTCAGCTCTTCATGCTTTGTTCTCTGTCTGGGGGCAAAAAAAAAAACCCCAAACCCCAAATAAAACTAACTCCCACCCCAATAATGGCCCTTACCAGTCTCGGGGACTGTAACTGCATAGACTTTTATACTTTGAAGTATTTATGTAATAACAGTATCTAAACTAATACTACCTTTTGAGAATCAGCCCTCAAGACATGTCATTCTTTAAAAAACCAAACAACTGAAACCCATAGGTACCTCTTACCTACTGTTTTTAGAGAGAGATGAATGTTACCTCTAAGTGTTTCAAGAAATAATTCTGAAACCCCCAAAATTTGAAATTTATGAGCCATGCTGCTGTAACAATTAGCTAGGCCAGCGTGTGCATTAGTAGGCTGCTGGTGCTCTTCTCGGATGGATGGCGGCTCTCAGCCTTCTGCTTTGGTCCTCAGAATGCCTCCAAAGCATGTGCCAATAGCCTATTGATGCACAGCTTGTTGTAACTTATTGTTATGTTCAATGCACAGCAGATTACAAAGGTAGGTTATTTGTTAGCGTGATTTTCCAGACTGCTGCTTGAAGAATTTTAACAGCGTCCACTAAACTCCCTGATGCGTAGTTCAGAATGAATAAAACTCTGCTTGGAGATGTTTACAAGAGTCTCTATGCCCACTGCTGATGAGTCATGGATAACAGCATATTTCTTTGACTCCTGACTGTGTGCGTGATGCGCAGAGATTACTGGCCGTGTGGGGCTTTCCTTTAAAATTAATAGATTGGTTGCTCTTATTTTAAGATATACCCCAATTCAGATGTTTTACTTTTGCAAGGAAAATAAACACATGCTTCTCTGTTTCTCTAGTTGCTCTGTCTTGCAGCCATAGCAGCTGAGAGGTCCTGCCAGCTGAACAAGTTGCCCTCCTGTTTGTCTTGACCTGTTGTTGCCTCTCATTATCTTATAAACTTTTGCAGTGTCTGTTACTACCAAAACCTCATTAGACCCTTTCTCTTCCTTTGTTTAGTGGATATTTAATTATTTCTCTCTGTTTCTACCTTTCAGATGACTGGTTTGTTTGCTTTTCACTCTTCTCATAATGGAATGCAGAGCTTTCGTGATGGTTGAGTATCTCTGGAGCCTTATTCCAGCCTTAACATTAAGTCATAAAAACAACGTTTTGCTTTCATTAGCAAATAATTTGCAGCTACTTTTGCACGTGTCTGGCAAGGCTATGGTGTGGAGTAGCTTTGCTGTGGTACCTAACTTTACCCAGCATAGCTGTTCCATTTAAAACAAAAAACCAAAACAACTTTGTAACACAATATAACAATTTACAGCAATTTTAACAATTATAACACCAGAAGCATTAAGTTAATTTGGAGGTTCCTTTATCTTCCTTTAAGATGGACTGAATGTTGATTGTCTAAGACATTAGAAATTGGCTTGGACACAACTTTGTGGTTTTGGGTTACTGGTTAGGAATGCAAGTGTGTGTGTGTGTGTGTGTGTGTGTGTGTGTTCAAATTTTTGCTGTCCCACCTGCAGGCATGTGTGCCTGGAATTTAGCTGGAGGGAGTGGATTAAAGGAAAGGTTGTGGCATTCAAAGCACTGAAACTCAAATGCTGTGATCCCTGCCCCAGCTCTGTTCCAGCCTACCTAAATAAACTGTACTTTGTCTTTCTCTGCTGAATCGGCAATTCCTGTTAAGCACCTAGAAGAAGATTAATGATGTCACGATAGCTGGTTGAAGGGCGTCTCTTCTTCATGACTAGTAAGAGTGTGGTAATGTGCCAGAATCAAGAACACTAACCCCATAGCAAGCTTTATCAATGTTAACTCACTGAAAACAGGCAATATGCCTGACTTGCAAACTTCTAGCTTTAATTCTTTTTCCATTTATTTATAGGTTTAATTACTAGTAGCTAATTAGGCTACAGTTCCATAGACATATACTACTAACCTAGTGCTTCCAAGTGGGAATGATATTTTAGTTTAAGACTCATTCTTAGTAAGTAATGTTTCAGTGTTACTCCATAGCTTGTGCTTCACAATACAATGAAACTAAACTCTTAATCTTCCAAAACATGTCTTCAATGTTAGTGAATATGGCTATATTTATTTAGGCGTTTATAATTCCCCAGTCAATAGGATATCTGAGCCACTATAGACTTCACTTGTTTTATGTGAATAGGTAAATATTTTTAAATATATCAAGGTAGTTCCTTGCTTGCTTCTCAAACTAATTTGAAAAGCCTAAGTCAGCTTCTGAACTCTCTCCCTTTAATTGCAAGACTATTTTCCTTTCTTCCTTTTTATAATACTGCATACAGTTGACTCCTGCATGTTCTTTAACTTCATCTCTTTTAGCTGTTGGCAATATTGACTAATAATGAATGACACCGTTAAATAGAGAAATAGTTCTGATTCCAGACAGAGGAAAATCCTGGTACATGGAAGGGCTGGCTAGTCACGGCTGCAGCAGCAAGTCTTAGCTGTATCACAGAGAACCAAATGAGGACAGCCCCAGGCAAATCCATGCCTAGATGACCTGTGTGATGGATGTGGCTGAGTGGCTATGTTTTACACAATGTTTGTGCTGTTGCTTTATGGTTGCTGATTGAGGCTTGTCCACTTATCCATTATTTTAGGATTACTTATAACACAACCTGATTGTTAGTAGGATCTCTTCCTAATCTCCTTGTGCTAGGCATCAAACATGAAAAGAGGAGTAGGTCTTGGACCTAGGCCTTTGAAGATAATTGCAAACTCCTTTGGCTTCAGTAGTTGTAGGATAGAGCCTGCAGGAAGCTATTAATGAGGGAAGCAAATGATATTCACTGATTGTGTTTTAATGTACCTATCTACCCTGTTGCTCATCTGCAGTGCGTATTTCTTGTCTTCTCACGTGCATGTCACTGTTAGATGTTTCAGCAGTTATGGTCACAACTCATTCTTTATGCATAAGCTTCACCAAATGTGCTGGCTGATGGAGTAAAGCAGCTAGGGACAACAAGTGAGCTAAGGGTATATATAATGTGTAGCCTGTATGAATGGATACTGTTCATTTGGTTGCTTTCCCTACTGTATTTGTGGCTCATTTTTGGATCTGCAAATTCAGTCTTAGGAGGGATCAACCAGTGTAATTGTGAAGTGAGGGAACAGTACAAGCCATCACAAGCCTAGGGGAGAAGAGGCAAAACTAGGTATTAGTTCAGAGCTCTTGTGAGGGTAGTGCTGGCTTAAGCCCTTCTGATGTTCATAATTTTCTGTGTTGTAGGTGGTGGTTTTGTGTGTGGGTGTGAGGTTATTCTTTTTTTAGCAGAAGTAACACAATGGATTTTACAATGAATTAGGTTTGCAGTGTCCAGCCTGTGGTATTTGAGCTGTTTAAGTAAACTTAAATACTCGGGCCCCAGTATGGGACTGGCACTAGAGTTATGTGGGGGATGCTGGGTAGATCAAATCCCAACAAACAGCCAACTCAGACTGCCAGTACAAACACTGATGGGTTTGGAACAAAATGTGTTTCAGCACAGCCACTTCCATGAGGAGAAGCTGGGCACACATGAAGGTCTCTGTAGCTCAGTTGCCTGTCTCAAACAGCAGTCATAGATGGGTACATCAAGAGGGGGAAGAACGGGGCAGAAAATGGTGCTTTTTCTGAATAGCAGATACGGCACATGTAACTTAATCCTCTGCTATGTGAAAGCTTTGGTATGTGTCCACCACTGACTACCTATATGGTTGCAAACCCTTAAGGGCCGATTCTTTTAAACATGCTTTAAGTCTGTAAAACCTGGTATGTTATTAAGTTGGATGTGTTTACAACAGCTCAACACCTCCCTAATTCATCTGCTTGAAGGAGTACACCTATGTACTTAAATATCTTTGTTGAGCAGGAAGAGCAGCACTGAGGAACATATATGGTGTTGTGAGTGGCTGTGGTAGGTGGAGGAGGTATTTGTTGACAACTAAGTTCTTGGTTGTGGATGGGATGTACTGCAGCCTGCTTCCTGTTAAGCTCGGAGACTTTGTCCATGAAGACAGCAAGTGTGGTGTGACCACATCATATCTCCAAGGTCTGGTGTAGTTTACACTCTCATTGTAACTTCCCCTAAGGTACTTTCTGACAGCCTAGAGTAGCAAGAAAATAATTTAATTGGGGAAAGGGAAAACCAGGCTTCTGGGGAGCAAGGAGATTTAGGGCACTGTGGTGCTTACATGGTAGCTTAGCTCAGAAATCCTTAAAAAAAAAAAAAAAGCGACCATAAGGATTCCATACTAAACCTGAAACTTTTGCAGAATGTGAGACTTCTGTATAGCTGTATAATTCACCATAATGCATCTGACTCTCCTAATGATCTTTTGAAATTCTTCATGCATATTTAAAGGGGAGTTTTAGGAGCACTTAGTGTTGTCTTAAGTTCTAGTGGGTAAAAAAGAAAATCTACTGACTTCCATGGGGTCATTAAAATGAAATCTATGTTGAATGTTGTTAAACACCTGTCCTGCAGTAAATATTCTAAAATAATGTTCACTTTCCCTCTGAGCCACAGATGCACTTATTTAGGCTAATATTCATCTTCTAGTAATTTGCTGTGTCTGCTTCCACATAATGAAGATAAGGAACAATCTATAGCCACCCTAAACTTCTGTGGGAAACAGTGATTGGAACCTTATGTTATCCTTTACATTTTGAATCTTGATTTAACAACTAAGTACAACTTCTAAGAGAATACTAGAGTTTGTGAGAGTGTTTTATAACATGATTATTCTTCCTGTTACTAGGAATTTGATTATTTCTCAGAGTTTAATGGCTCCTAAAACTGGCTATAAAATATCATTGATTTTAGATTTTATTGAATAAAGACTCAAAAAATGAGAACAGAACAGGGAATAGTCTTTTCCTTTTCATTCCCACATGGACAGAGCATTCCTTCTGCCCTGTCAAAAGTATTCAGAGGGGAAAAGCAGAAAAAAACATGTCTATGAGAAATTATATTGATTTTGGAGAAAAGCTTGAACCATATTCTTCTGTGAACTGTACCACACAGAAAGATTATCCCTTACTTGAAAGCTCTTCATGCAAGAGACTAGAGAAAGGCTAACATCATGGGGGAAGGAACCACAAGGCAACTGGGAGACGGTATTGCTCAAGGTGACAACCTGTGGTTTGAGAAGGCTAATCCTAAGCAATACCACCTTTAAGAAAGTATTGCACAGAAGCAAATATGTTTTATCTAGCATTGTTATAGCTGGTGCTTAGAAATAGATGGGATAGATAGCTTTAACATATTTTTACCTTAATTTTAAAATCGATCACTGAACAATAGCATGATATTATGTTTTTTAACAGAAAACATGAACAGTGATAAGAGGAGAATTCAAGTATAATCTGGTCTTGTGAGGTGTGTAGCTTTTTCTCCCCAGCTCCCACTGACTTCAGTGAAAACTGAAGGGAATTCCTTCCTTTCAGAACTGTCTTTAATTACCATGACAAATTACCTAGTGACATCTATATTGTTATGATTTATTTGGAATAAAAAGTTTAAAAAAGTCTGAAACTGCTGGTATACATTTCTAAAAATCCAATACATTTCAGTAGCTGCACTCAATGACTTAACCCTTTTGTTGTCTCAATAGATGAGGCCTCTATATCACAGGATTTTAAAATAATGTGAGAGTTATATAATTATTTTAACCTACCTACATTAGTGACATATGACTATAGGCTACCCAGGTATGAATGTGCCAGGGCAGATAGCCAAGTCCTAAAAAAGTTGAACCTATACCCTCAGTCCAAGTATGCCTTTTAAGTAGACATTCAGTTGATGTTTGGAGTAGTAAGCCTGTGAAAACTTCCTGCCTTTGAAAGCAGCTGATGGGCAGCCAAGCCTAAAGGAAGAGAGAAGGCTGACCTAAACACAAGGTGCTTCCCCCCCTCCCCGCCCCCCCCCATAAAATAAGAAAAAAGAATGCTGCCCCAGGCAAAATGTAAGAGACCTGAGCCATTGATTCAGGGAGCCAGTATTAGTCTCATGTGGATACTCTGTGGAAGGCTGTATGAATGATTGCCTGATGGAGCTCAAGGAACAGGATACCTGAGGATTTCTGCTGTGCAGCTGCACAGAAAGCTGAACTTTGGATGGGGATTTGTAGTGCTAAAGGCGAAGGGAAAGGACGGGCCAAAGCTTTAGCCTAGGCAAATGGGAAAAGGATCATGCTCTTAAAAAAATATATTATCTTTATGTGGTGCAGGAGTGATGTTTACATTAACTGTTGCAAAACATTGAAAATAATGGAGTTTTGTATTTTATAACTATAAGAGACTTATAGTAACTTTGTATTACTAAGATAGGTAGAAACCTATCTTCAATTTCATTTAGTTATCTAATAAATAAAGACTTTGGTGTCTAAATCAGATGTAATGTCTTCTTGGAAAGGTGTCTTTTTTTTCACTCTTTAAATTAATTCAGAGTTCACGCTATATTCTTTTGTCCTTGTCAGGGAAAACTTATTTCTAGTCTGAATCAGGCTAGCTTCAGCTTCCAAATATGGTGTTTTGCTATATGATTCTTGTCTGTGGTAAAGAGCTGTCTATTGTCAGAGATCGCTTGATGGTGTAGGCACTGACTGATCTTGATTGAATTGCCTTCTGGTCTCCTTTTCAATATATATTTTGCATCAAATTTCTTTGGCTGTTTTGCATGATTCTGTTTCTCCCTTCTTTAAACTCTTGTCAGCATGCCAAAGTTGGGACACCAGAAATGGGCAGACTAGGTATGTGAAATACTCTCAAAGGAAATTTTTTTTTTTAAAGATGCTTATTTGTACCATCTACAAAGGCAAATCTACCATTAATATTTAGTATTTCTGTACTTACGTTCTGAGAATGGATTGCCATTAAATTTCCTTTCTGGGCACTAGTGTCCCTTTTTTCCTCCTGACTGCAGGCTGTGTTTGACCTTTGTAGAAGAAAGCTGAAGTCTGCCTATTAGCTTGATTTACTGTACATGGTGATTTGCATAGTTTTTCCATGATACTTTGTTTCAGCCCATTACATTTGCCCAGACTCAACAGTAAAAGTTCCTGGGCCTGTAGTAATGGCATTTGCATTAGCATAAAATTGAAACTGTAAAATATTCTTTAAATAGAGGGAAAAGAAATACGATCCCTAAACGATATCCTTCTACAATCTCCTATGCCACGTTATGAGATGCAGGGTACAACACTTGAACTGGACATCTCCCCTACGAGCAGTCTGCAAGGTAATTTTGAATTGAGGGCTAGTTTTTTCTGGAAAACTCCAAATCACTTACAGCTGATTAAACAGTGAGTACTTCCATGGTACTGGTACCTTGTTATACAATGCTACCAGGACATCCTGCCTTTAAGTAAGTAACTGAGATGTGTTAAATGATCACTGGTCAAATCTGAAAGATGCTGTGACACTTCCAATTTGTATTTGTAGCCTTGTTCCAAACTGGAACTATCAGGTATTAATGTATTTCAAGCTGTGGCTGTTTGCCACCACTTGAATAGCCCATGGGGCTGGCTTGTCTCTGGTCACCCAAGTGCTGACCAACAGATGGATGCTGTACTCTAATCTGTCCCCTCAGAGAGAAAAAAATGGATGGGTTGCATGACACCAGTACTAAGTCTGATTTCTGTGTTTTGTATATTGCCTTGTGGCTAAGCCAGAACATGAAGAAGGCAGCAAGATTACCTCTTTTATATGAGCCCAGGAAGAATCAAAGCCAAGTCTTCAGAGACTGTAGCTGAGCAAAGAATATCAGACCATTGTCTCTTCTGTTACTATGCATTCAATTTGCCTGCCCTGAAGACCTGATTACTAGACATTTAGGGGTAGTAGATGTGGTCTAGAAATCTCTCATATTTAAAAAAAAAAAAAGGTGAAGAGGGGAAGTACATATTCCTTCCATTCTCAGAGAAAATAGGAAACATTTATTCATTGCCCTTGTAGAAGGGATGATGTAGTACTGCTTATTACTCTAACAATCTCTTTGCAAAAGGTACAAGAGCTTCTGTAACCTCTGTGCAAATAAGCATGGCCAGAATGTGAACTACAGTCACTTATATATTTGAAGCTGAAGGAGATGTTCGTGTCATGTGGCTTCTTCAGGTGTCAGATTCACAGATGCTTTTTTGTTGCTTATTCCATTCAAGATATCAAGGCAGTTATCAATCATGAATTTTTCTGTATTTTTTTCAATAGCAAAGTGGTGGTTAGGCTGCATGGTAAATGCTGGTTATTCTTGTAGCACCGTTGGTCGCTTGGTGATCTTGTCTCCCTTGCTAAACAGCCAGTTTAAGTTCCACTGACCTAGCTGCCCCACACGTTCCCACTTCTCAGTCTAAGAATATAAAGGCAGTTTCTTTAGCTGAGTTCATCTTGGTGGCTTTGTCAAGTGGCCAATAATTGTTCACGCAGGGAGCAATGATCCCTGTTTAACCAACTGAGGGCATAAAAAGGAAAGAACATTTTCCTAGAATTGCTGTGAGTGTTCCTTCATCACAGTGGATATTCATATTTCATGCACTCGATATGTGGAACGGAGTTCTCTGCTAGGGGCTCTTAAAAAACTCATTGCTGCCACAAGCAGCTTGGTGACTAAGCTGCTGTCAGTGAAGCCTATTAAACCATATGAAGCCTGGCACTTGGGCTTCCTGGCAATTGAATCAGGAGCCATATCTGTGCAGTGCTGAATTTCAGTCTTTACCTCAGTGACCTCAAAATTGTCCCAAGATATTTTTTGTATTTAGTAAAGTGTATTTTAAAAGATGTCATCAAACTCACCTCAGATGACAGAATTTGCTTATGCATCTTCAAGGTAACTGTTCATTGCTTGAGTGGTTAGCAATTGCCTGGATCCTTGTTAAGAAAGGGAAACAATTGACTTGGGGTGGGGGAGGGTTAGGACCATGCTGACAACTGTTGTTAGATTTCTGGGAGATGAGGTGCCATGAAAAGAATTAATCATTACAAATCCCGCATTCCTAGAGCCTTTCTGATTCTCATGTTCACCCTAAATCACACTTCTAGTGAGGCTAGTACATTTGCAAGAAATATAGTTTCAAATAATAATATTTCAGGCTGAATGAATTTTTTCATTGACAACCTTTTTCACCACAAAAAACCTGAAATTCAGGATTGCTATATGAATATGTGGTTACTTCTCCAAATTGCTTACTTTTTTTTTATGGGGAGAAACACTAACATGATTTCCCTTAATTTTGTTACTTTTAATTGAAACATTTAGATTTTTTTTCCCCCAGTATGAAGACTTTAATTTTCATTTGAGCTTTTCATTCTTTATCACAAAATTAAAAAACTTGTAATGCCTGTCTGAGCATCTTAGCTAGATTTTTCTGTCAATATGTAACATGTTAAACCAAAATGTTTTCACTAATTTTTTCTGGTTTTTGGTGTTAGTGTTCTTGCAACATTTGGGAACAGACATTTTTGAATATTAAAAATGTCTAGTGAACAACAAAAATTACCATTATATACCTAGATATGCTGAAATGTCCGATATATGCTATCATTACTTAAAGAAATCAATAGTCACTTCAGGTTCAAATACAAAGGGCGTATAGGTGTCCTATGGCTGCTTCATCTTCTATTCCAGCCTATTCTCTACTAAGATCATTAAGGGCATGCGGACAAACAACAGCTGGGTGTACAACAGTATCTGGAGCTCAGTGAAAGAAAGACAGAATTACTGACTGTATGAAAAGGAAAACACAAATAAAGTGGCACCAGTAACTAATATTAACAATAACCAGGTGTATCAGTAGCTGTTGCAAAGCTTTGATTCCTGTGGGAAACATCAATACTTCTCCACAGACTATCAGGAAGATTTCTGAGCAGCTTTTAGCTGGCCATGAGATCCAACACCACCACCTCAGATAATGAACTGACCACAGTGACCTATCATGCTTTGACAGAATATAACACACTATCTTACGTCAGGCAAAGCCATGACAAAACTGTTGAAATAGCCCATTACACACTGCAGTGTCTCATGGGGAGAATAATTTTGGTTCAAGGACAGGACACATTTTACTTCTCTGCTTCTTCATGTAGAGCAACTCTCCAGCAGGCACCTGGGGGGTCGGGAGTCTGCTGCATTGTGGTGGGCTGTACTTTGCTTGATTGCCTCTAGGTCTTGGACAGTTGCACTTGACAGGCAGGATAACACGAATATTCTTTTTGTGGAGTCAGTACTGTGATATCTGTCCTGCTCAATGGCAAAAAGAGGTTTGTGTTGTTCTAAATCATATGATTACAGCTCTTGTGGTCTGTCTGTGTCTGGTGGCTCATGTGGTGATATAGGATGAAGAGTCTTCATAGGTAGCTCCTGGATGCTCAGGATGTCACAGCTCTGGTGTTCACACATTTAACTTAAGGTTCTCCTTTTTTTCCTGCTCCAAAAAGTAGGCTGTGTGCACCTGCCCCTTAGGCTAAGTCCACAGTTTAGACTTTCTGAGCCAGCTTTCATTAGGTGCACGTAGTCTGCATATGCATATCTCCTTACCCCAAGCTGGCTTGCAAAGAGCAGTCTACATCATGCTTTCTGTTATATGGACACAAATTAAAGTAACATAAATGTGGTTATCCTTTAGTGATTGAGAGGAGAATAGCTGTCTTTGTCTAAGGTAGATATTAATTTTTTGTAATAAGGATATGCCTGATACTTGACTTAAATTTTCCTAATTCAAATTCTTATTGAATAGTTTCACTGTAGTGATATGCTCTTGGCTTAGCCCAACTGTAATCAATGGCTGTTTTGTAAAAGTGAAAATTAGGCACTTAAGTGGTAGTATTGAGTTCCGGTTAGTACTGGAAGTGTTTTGAAGATTACCATGATTTCATAAACATGGATGATACTGCTTTTTGAGGAAGATTGATTTTAGAATATATAGTTTTAGGAAACTCACTAAAATGCAGAATGAGTAATGGCAAGGAAGTAGGCTACTAAAAAAGGAGAGTCTCTGGAATAATGTCCTTTTATTATTATTCTATCTTTATACCTTGTGCTACTGCTGCACTGTGGGATCTTTTTTTCTCTATACTCCTCTCAAAGATCAGACAAACTGTGGCTTATGTAAACGACAATAATGAAAGTGCGTGTTGGCATACTATTGTGGATTCCACAAAGTACACTGTGTTTCAGATAAAAATATTTTGAATGGTTCTTGTCAGAGTCAACTTTGAAGATCTGCTTCACATCTGAGGGCCTGATACCAAAAGCAGTGAGTAACTGTTATTTTTGGTGGCTATTTGTCTGAAACATAATGGAAAAGAACATCTATGCAAATGGAAGAGCACTTCCATCTTCTTGGAAACAGCCAAAAGGAATGCAGGCAGATAATCACTAAGAACCTCATCAGCTATTGGTATAACTTCTAGCTGGCAGTTCAGCTTGCTTCATCGAGCCATTATCTTGGTAGTATAAAACATGGTGAGTTTAATAGTGCTAACAGCTGTCACGGTCAGGGTTTTTCATGTGTGCTTCTACTAGCTAAGCATATAAAGAAGGATGTAGTTACTCAGCTTATAGCTAACTAGGAGAAATAACATTCAAGAGTTTGGCTGTGATATACATAGCACTCTTTTGTGCTACTTTTTCTCAGCTGCTGCTCAATTTCAGGCATCAGGTACAGCATTTAATCAAGATGACATTTAAGATTGTACATAGAAGTTTCAACAAAATATTATTGAGAAGAGCAACAGAAAACGCTTTAGTTGATTTATTCGAAGCAGTAATGCCCAAAATGCCAGTTCAAGGAGTATTTTTTTTTTTAAGCAGATGCCCTCTGTCAGACTATCATTGAATGACTTTGTATTTGCACAGCAACTCCAATCCATCATGCTTGACTCAGCCATCCAAGGAGAAGCATACAGAATAAAAAGCATACAAACATTCTGAGAGCCTATATGTATGGGTATGTTTAACTATCTATGTACCTGAATACAGAAAAACACCTTCGCAAGAAGGGAGATTCTCATGGTGATGACATGTAATATAAAGGTTTTAGTAGGTGGTAGTTAAAGTTACATGCATAGCTCACTTGTAGCATAAAGTTTTAGAACAGTGTATGTTGTAAGACACAGTGGCACCCCAACACATAGAAAATCAGGAAGGAACTTAACTTTTTTTATATTGACTAAGTGAGATGTAAGAGGTTCTACAAAATAAGGAATGTCTGTCCAGAATGCTACCTTTTATATGAAAGCTGAACTTATGAGATACTCTTGACTCTAGAAGCTGTACTAACCAGTACTTCTCTTCCCTACTGAAACACCCTATATACTGTAAATAAGGTCTTCATGTCATATGAAACAACCAAACATTTCAAGGCAATACGTTTATGCATGCTGGTATACACAGGAACTCACATGCTCAGTTTCTGTAGTAGGTGCAACTGAGCCAATTCTGTCTATAGTTGCATAGGTGGTCAGAAAATCTCTTCACTATTGGTCAGTTGTAGGGTGTCTAGGTGGAAGGTTTTTGCCTTTCAAGACTAGAGACAACCTGTGGTAAAACAGGATTCCAGAAAGGAGAAAAACTGAACTTAGAGCTGAGAGCTTATGGTTTTAACATGGTTGAGGTAACTGGCCTTGCTGGCAAGTAGTGTGAGCTACAGAATTACCTTTGCTTTATCATTATTCTGCTTGAAAGCTTTCCTCTTCTCCCAGTACTTTCTCTGATCTCTTGCTAGGTTTTTAGAAGTTACCTAGTCCTCTCAGTCCTTTGTGTTCCCTCCTTTAACTGCTCATCAAGCTTTGTGCCTGCTGCCTCTGTCTGGAGCCCAATGGCTATTTAGTTGCCTTGTCTCAAACTCTCCCATTCTTGATCCCAAAGCTGATGATTAGTTTAATGCATCACAGGGTTCAATGCCTCTGTTAGGATTAGTGCACATCACCTCTGTCATAATTTAACCTTGGTCAGTTTTCAGTATTTCAGAGGAAGGTTAACCCTGTTTACTTCTCTCTGGTTGCCATATTACATCTTGAGGGGGAAGAAAAACTTCCTGCGATAGCATCCTTAGACTATGCAATTATTACGTGCAATAATAAATGTGATGTAAAGAAATGTAAACAGCAGTCAAGGAGAATCCTTTCATATTTCCTGGATAGTAGCAGGATGGAGGGGAAACTGTAAGGAATTAGCTGAAAAGCTCCTCAAGGTTGTTAAGGGACAACACCCAATTTACTAACTGTAAAGAGACTCTATGGCTAAATTTTAGCCAATTTAAAACTAGTGTCGCTTTGGCAATCTGTAATGGTTAATGCAAGACTCCTTCCTCCCCTTTGCTTCTCCCTCTTGAACCAGAAGTTACAGGGAAGATGGTTAGGCTTATGTGGGGCAATTTTGGATGGGACTTTTGGATAGTCTGCTGGTCTATCACTGGGAACAGCAGACTGCCAGGTCATGTGGGCATGTGCACTACTACTTATTGTAAATATTTACTTTCTACTGGAGCAATATTGGTGTTGTAGGTAGCATGGGTGAGCTGAGGTTTTAAAGGAAGTGATATTTGTAGGATCCATTTAACTAGACCAGGTGACAGTCTTGGAGGAAGCACAGAAACTTTTTCAAGTGTGCTGTGCTCTTGAAGCTTTCAAAATGCTGCCTGGTCACTGCCACCTGCCTTTGCCACAAATTCCCAAAGGAAAGAGATCAGTGCTGAACTTTTCAGACCTAAGCACAATGGAGGCTCAGGCAGGGGCTTAGAATGGGAAGTTGTGTGGTCTTCATGCTTCTCTTGCCCTTATAACAAGGCCAAGTAACACACAGCTCTCTTGGGCATAGTAGGATTAAATCAGAGGTCAGTGGCTGTAGGGCCAGGTCTGGAATCCCAGAGTGAAACCTCTATGTAGCCCATATTATGCCAAACTAGTTTGTCGTTAAAGCCATGCTGCAATAGCTTGTAAATCTAGGTGCACCTCAGATTTTTCAACTTGTTTTGTAAAGATAGATTTCTAAAGGAAAAAGTATTGCTGTTCTGAAGTCACCTAAAAAGGAGAATGATGACATTTCTTTATTTGTGTAGGTACTGCTGATTTTTAGTTTCCTGATAGACACTGACGTGCAAATTTTATTTTATACTTGCTTTGAAAAATGTTTGTGTTGAGAAATGTTACAAGCAGAATAGAACAATTACACACTGACCTAAAATATATTTACAGCTAAGATTTTCTTTGAGCGGGGCTTACACTTGCTGTATATTTTGAAAGAGGACCAGTCAGTGAACAGCAGGGTATAACAATTCTAACTGTGGCCACCACAGCTATTGCTGTGATCAGTGGGGAAAGAGAAGGGTAAGGGATTACTTTAATTTTCATCAAAAACTGTTCAGAGACTAATTCTTGAGTAACAGAGAATGAAACCTCTAGTGCAGAACAATAATATACCTAAGTATTAAAAAATGTCTGTTTTAACTTATTGTATCAAAAAAAGATCAATAGAATACTCTTCTAAATTTTTAAAAATTTATTCCTTTCTCTTTAAAAGTGATACAATTTCAGACTAAGAAAAAACCCCCTTATTTTCTGTCTGGGATATTAAGAAATTATATGGTATTATAAGCTGTTTTTCTCCATTTCGTGTTTTTTTGAGGAGGAGTGAAACAGGCTATAAATTAGCTCTCGCTCAGTCTTATTTTAAGTCATTGACTGTATTGCTGATTCTCTTCAGCAGACTGCAGAAGGACAAACAAAATGCAGTAAAGCTCTGCAGTAGCAGAAGCCACTGAGAGGCTACAGCTAGCTTTTGGGCAAGATAGCCTTTGAATTGAGAAGTCCTGAACCACGAGCAGCTTCTCAGTGAAACTCCCAGGGGAACGCAACAGGGCTGGTTGGTTCTACTGACAGATATATTAAAACAACAAAACCAGTGAACAAACCCCAAACAACCCTTCCCACTGCAATGACAACAACAAAAACCCCAACAAAACCTACAACAACAACAACAAAACCCAAAAACAAAAGTGCAGGGGGAAGGAGGAGTTTTCCTACCTGGCTTCCTTTAAAGGAATATTTCCATGATTTTATAGACAGATGCAGGTGAGCTCTAACCAAACTGTGCTGACTTGAGGCTGTGTAGTCATGCTGATGTGGCACTGAGTCCTGTTTAGAATGGTCCTGC
Organism: Phalacrocorax aristotelis; assembly: GCF_949628215.1. Classification (NCBI taxonomy): domain Eukaryota; kingdom Metazoa; phylum Chordata; class Aves; order Suliformes; family Phalacrocoracidae; genus Phalacrocorax; species Phalacrocorax aristotelis. The sequence goes on along the minus strand of NC_134278.1, from coordinate 119,023,461 downwards.
TTTGCAGCAAGGGTTATGAAATTGAGTGCTGGGTCTGTCCCACCACTGAGATCTTTGGTTGGCTCAAAGTAGGCAGTGAACATCACCGAACATAGCTAAATGCTGCCATTGCGACTTAACTGGCACTGACCTCCATCACCAGAGATGGAGCCTGAGACTGGATCTGGCTTCTACACAGCTGAGCAAAGAGCAGAGGCATCTTTTCACTACAGAATCACAGAATGGTTGAGATTAGAAAGGACCTCTGGAGACTCCAACCCCTTGTTGAAGCAGGGTCAGCTACCACAGGTTGCCCAGGACAGTGGCCAAGTGACTTAAGAGTATATCTGCAGATGGGGACCTTTCAACCTCTGTGGGTAACCTGTTAAAGTGTTTGACCATGCACACAGTACAAAAAGTGTTTTCTTCTGTTCAGATGAAAACACGTAAATTTCCAATCTGTGACCATTGGCTCTTATTCTGTATACATCATTATGTATTGATAAGATTCTCCATTTCGCTGATGGTCCAAACAGTGTTACCAGGCTTTCTGCTTCCATGTGAAGAGTAGGAAAATGTGTCTGATGGAGCATGCTGATGTGAAGCAGACCTTGGCGTCCATTTATGTATACCCTCTTGTCCCCCCTTCTCTGAAGCACAGATTCTGCGTCTTTGGGTGGTAGGAGTTTGGAATCTTTTTCTGGGGTGTTGCTCACAGTTGGAGGCTTGTTTAGCTGGCATTAAAAGATGCCAAGATTTCACACGGGATGGAAACTGATTTCTGTCTAGCTGTATCCTTTCTATCTTCCTTGATGTATCCATGGAGTCCTCTTAGAGCAGAGGAAAAGCAAGCAATTTGTGGATGATCAGCCTTGCTGAATTAGGCTACTGGCTTCTGCCCTCCTCTGTGGGAGGCAGCTTTAAGTCCTTGAGTGGTTTCTTACAGCAACAACTTACACTGAAAGGACTCAGAAAAATAGAAATTTTCAACATGTCTTGAATCAATTAATGGAATTTTCTGAAATAGCAGGTTCTGGGTCCTGGCAGACTTGATTCGCATGTACATGTTCTCAATACAGTTGAATATCTGTCAGGAATTCGGGGAACAAGGCAACTACATTTTGCAGGTGTGAGATTTCACACTTATGGAATATATTTAGACATTGAAGGGCCGAAATGGCTTTGAAAACACATATAAAATTTGTACTTGGAAATATTATCTGAAACAGCCAGAATTATTGTACCTGCTCACAGACTATCCCCAGAACATATAAACGAGTACAAAAAATAACACAAGGGAATGTTTGTTCTTTACAAGTTAGGGAAATTCCTTAGGAAAAAAGCAAGTATGATGTGTTGACACTTTTGTGGGACAGCTTAACAGTGTGCTAAGTATTTTCCTTTCAGTTACTTTCATTGGGCCATAACATGTCATCAGATATTTCCTGGGGTAGGGACTGAAAGCAATGCCCACTTTGCCTAAATGGACCACAGCTTACTAGAAGGAAGGGACCAAAATTTTATAGGATAGTCTTCCCCCTCTGTCCCCAGAGAAACTGCTTTGTCCACATTTGTAGCTGCTTGAGGGGTCATTGCTAGGCCAACAGAAGTTGAGGCTGGCATAACCCATCAACTTTGAAACATAGAGATGTATTGTACATGATTATATATTCCTTTTCATAGTCCTGCCTGAAGATCAAGAGTGACCAGCAGAGAATTGAAACTGCCCTGCAACTAAGTAGGTGTGAAAAGGTCTTTGGCTTTGCTGAAAGAATGGTTAAATGAAGAAGGATTTCTTCTGCCTTGAGAAAGAAATTACAGATATAAGATCAGATAGAAGTCTACCTAATCATGAGAGACATGGAGGAAGTAAACCTGCTCACTCTTTCTTACAAGAATGAGCATCAGATTAAAACAGCAAGTGTCAGATTCAAGATAAATGTTACCATGAGGAACTCCTTGCCATCAGATGCCATAGAAGATATTGTTGATCCTAACTGTCTAAACGGGTTCAAAGGCAACTACATAAATATAAGAAAATCCATTATGACAATCCTATAATTAAATGCAATTTTAGTACTTCTGTGATTTAGAAAGTCCACAAGCTTCAAGGTTTTTTTACCTTCTTGAATTAAGTGGTTACCCAGGGAAGTATCTCTCTATATCTGTCCAGTTCTTACAGTGCTTCCTACACATCTATTACTGGCTGTTGTCAAAGAACTTTGTTAGATGGATTTTGACCAACATCAGTTTGGCATTCATATAAGTTGATGAAGTAATTCTCCATTCATCTTTCAAAATGTACAATTACAAAGATGGATGCTTGAATCCACTCAGTAGAAGTAAATGTCTGTCTAAATAAGAATATCCAGGTTAGCAAATTACATTAGCTTTTACACCAAGAATTTCTCCCAGAAGACACCACAGCTTTGTATAAAGTGGGAACATGTAAAATTTCAGTCTTCTCTTTAGGTGAGCCTGTGATCTTATATGTGTTTGTTTAGCATACAATTTACTTACGTGTAGCACTATGTGGCTGTTCTGTGCCAAAACAAACCAAATATTAAAAGGAACCAAAATAGAAAATAGACTGCATTATTCAAAGGGTAGAAAAAGAGCACATGAATAAAACATTTCGGTTTGCTTTAGTCAGCATCAGTGCTTTACAGCTTTTGTGACTTTTATCCATACTGGCAAAACTCTTCAAAATCAGCAGGTTTTCATCCTCACTGATACCCTGCGGGACAGTTGATTTATTCCCATGTTGTTTTTCTGTCTTTCTAGATCACAGTTGTCCAGTTTATCTCTTTCATAATTCACTCTCAGCTTGGAAGGAGAGCGGTGGGTGTGTGCGCGCAGAAAATAAGGCCACACGTAGAAAACTTCGATGGCCATTTATTAAGTCTTCTGAGCTATTAGTGACACTGGTTGTTATCTATTTAATACAACTTCTTGGAAATGAAATTTCTTAATAACTGGGCTTCAGATGTGAAACATTCCTGCATCTTAATAGACTTTTTCTTATTGATCATACCCTTGGGAAATTTAGATACATCTGAAACTGTGGATACCTGTGACAGTTGATTTACTAGTAGAGACTTGGGTTTCTTGATACTTACCTTGTTCCAGATGGGGAGGAAAAGCAGCCCTTAAAAAACCACTGGAAGCAAAGGCCATCAACATAGTGATGCTTTCAAAAGTTTTCATTGAGCCATTTTTCAGAATGCCAAGCCTGGCAGTAATGAATCATGTCCTGCTATGTTCTTGTCCATTGTAATGTGATAAAGGGTGATATATGTCAGCCAAGGGTTGTCAGAAATACACTTTTTATTTAGAACAACATTTCAATGTGACAGCTCTTAAAATTTATTATTAAAAAATATGGGCATGAAGCCAACCCATTATTTTACATGTATATATATTACACACAAAAGCATGCAGCTAGCTGGATAAGAGTTTTCATTAGAGGGATAAGGGTAAGAATATTTTAGAGGAAAGAACATACTGGCTTCATAAATTAGGGGGAAAAAAGGGGGGGAACCAATGGCAATAGATAACATGTTATCAAACTATTATTTTAGTTTTAATTCTTTTATTAAAACATTCTAATAATTTTAGTGGGGTTTTGCCTTGAGGAGAAGATAAACAACATTTGCAACAATGACAGTGGGCTCTGACAGTCTTTCGGAATTTTGTTGGAACAGTGCAAGTTTATTGCTCCTCACCTGATACACAGAAGCCTATTCTGCAAATGCTATCGGGCACTTTGTAGGTGAGAAGACATCATTCTTCTTGAACAGTTCAAACCTGATAGCTGTCAGATATCTGTCCTTGTAAGTTACCCATTCTTCCTGTATGCTTTTCCTTCCTTGGCTCTTTTCCATCCTACATCATGTGGATGTCTTCCCCCGCCCCATCATCTTTAAGTTCTGTTTTGAGAAAACGTAAGTGTGGGTCACATAAGAATTCAGATCCCAAATATTCCATATTTCTGGGGAAGTCAAATCAGATTTGTTCCTTGATCAGATGCAAGCTCACTCAAATCCTAGTCTTTCATCTCACTTTGGAAGGCCAGCCTTGAAAAATCTCAAGGTGCAGAACTCCCACTGGCTGCGACAGGAGTCATCTGAATGTCTATAATGGGAAAAGCAACAAGGACCACTAAGCACTATGAATGCACAGTTGTATGGCTGTCTGCAAGAGATAGGATACTCTGTTAAAATGGGGATTAACGTTTTTTGCTTATCAGGTCAGAAAGTTTGCATGTTGTCCCTTTCCAGCTCTCTGACCTTGTGTTACAACGGAGTTCTGAATGGCTCTAACACTTACACTGAGTGTCAGAATTTTTGTGCCTTTGCTGCACACTTGCTTTACAGATGCACAATAAATATAACACTTTTAGAATGGTTCAGGGACCTTGCAGACTACTTCCACAAAAACTGTGTGTGCAATAAGCCTCCTATATCCTGGAAGTGTCTGATTCCCTCTGCATGTGCAGAACCATTGGGAATAGCGCACATGATTAGTCCAACAGATGCTTCCCCCTAGCATGTGTCTCCTTTGTGTATTCTGTGACCATCTAGTGATGGTGAGAGGACTATAGTGTGCATGTCCAATAGCTCTACAGCTTGTGCACTGTTGGTAGGGTCCTAGTTTTTAGGACAGCTGCTGGCTGGCTCTGACTATCAACTCAGAAGAAATTTTTCAGTGGGAAAATAGGATGTACCTGGAAAACTTAAATGGAAACCCTGTCCTTATGGTCTTTTGCAGTGTGGTCCTACCATGCATGTATAGGCAGTTACTTTCTCAATGTCAAAATCACAAGGGCACTGCAAACATGAGTAGTTCCTCTATCACTGTGTTTTTTCCTACAGGTCCCAGGAATGTGGAGCTGTTTCTCTTTGGTACCATTAATTCATTTTTGACATCAAAAAGCAAGTGGAGGCTTTTTCTGGGCTAAATCTGCTTCCCTTTTGGAAGCAGGTTTCAATTCAAAGTAGTTATGCATATGAGTCATTAACCATCTTAAAGTAGTTCCAGAGAAGCAGGCATTGAATTGTTTTGGTTATAATGTTAACGGATTTATTGTGGTGGGCTTTTGGTGTGGGTGGTGGGTTTTTTTGTGTGTGTGTGTGTTTTGTTTTATTATTTGAAAGTACTTAAAGGAAAAGTAAAAAGATGATGTCGCTCCTATGGACTTCTAGTATTAGGTATGGAAAGCATGGGCAATTAATGCTTAACTATCTCCTAAGAAGAGTCAGCAGACTCTTTGCAAAAAGATACACGTCCATCTAGGATAGTTGAGCCAAAAACTGGGGAAGAGGATACATTCTCTTCCTTTAAGAAGAATGGAAAGTGCAAGTTTGCATTATATTTAGGAACTTTGACCTCAGGTGTTTGTAGAAATGAATGAGATCTGGTGTTGGTACTGGAGAAAATACTGTGATGGACAGAGGAATAACTTCACTAAAAACCTGTTTGATTAGGCTTTCTAAAGAAAAGGGGTTTATGACTGTTCTCTTTGTAAGTATCTAGACGTGAACCCCACCTATCAACTTCTGAACCCTCTAGCTCTCAAATTTTGAGACATAAAATACAAAGCTACCAGGAGTTTTATAAAAACCAGGTGACTAAGTTGGTTCTATTAGTCTTTCCCCTGAAAGAAAGGCCAGAGTGTTCATTAACACTATTGGACATAAAGAATAGGAAAGAAATCTTGCAAATTCCAAATATGAAAATAGAAGTCTGGAGAGGTACTCTAGGCCCTTTTAGACAATGGAGAATCCTATCAATAAAAATACTTTGATAATGGAACATCTTTAATTTAAAAAAAATCCTACTTGACAGTAATAAAAGTAGAAATTCAGTGATAGAGAGCAAGAAAGAGAATCAGATTATTAAAAATACCATAATTAAATGTTTTATGGGTGAAATGCAGTAGTATTCTTGACTGTAAAATGAATTAAGAGTAGTCTTGCAGCTGATGGAGCTGAGGAGGTATGGTTTGTGTTCCCTGATGACTCCCTATGTGAACACAGAAAAGTTTCTTCGTGCTCTGTGTCCTAAAATGGAGTATGGAGACGTTAGTTTTTGGCTACCTCACCATGATATTGCAATGCTAAATTAGTTATTGTTGGGGAAGAAATTGACCTTGAAAGGAAGGTTTAGTATAGCCAGACGATAGATGTAAAAAAACCCTCCCCTTACGCTGGATACAAAATGAGCTTTCAGTAGAACCAGGCTCAGAGAGGAGGGAAACTTATCAGCAAACTGTACTGATCTAACTGTGCAGCTCTGATTAAAATCAGTGCAACCCAGATTAACACTGTAATTGGAAAGTAAGTTTTTGATTTATGCTTTCCAGGACAAGAGTATAAAAGCTGACAGTTGCTCCATTCCAGACCTTTATCAGTTTAAAAAAAACTTGTTAAAGGGTATATGGGCATGTTTGAGATCATTAAGTCTTCCCGCATGTCAATGCCATGGGCTTTTTCCATGTGCCCAGGGGAGGGCAACAAAGCTGGTGAATGGGCTGGAAGGAATGTCCTATAAGGAGCAGCTAAGGAATTTGGACTTGTCTGGTTTGGAGAGGAGGAGGCTGAGGGGTGACCTCACTGCTCTCTACAGCTTCCTGAGTTGGGGAAATAGAGAGGGAGATTCTGATCTCTCTTCCCAGCTTTCCAGTGACAGGATGTGTGGGAATGGTTCAAAGCTGCACCAGGCGAGGTTTAGACTGGATATTAAGAAACATTTCTTTACCAAGAGAGTGGCCAAACACTGGAACAGGCTTCCTAGAGAAGTGGTGGATGCCCAAAGCCTGTTGGTGTTTAAGAGGCATTTGGAAAATGCTCTTATTAATATGATTTAATTTGGTAAGTCCTGAATTGGTCAGGCAGTTGGACTAGATAGATGATCATTGTAGACTCTTTCAGTTGGAATGGACCTAGTCTATTCTATTTCCTTACTGTTTAATTTGATTATAACAAGACTAGTTAACCTTTCATGAGTCTGAACAGCCAAACCCTTTCAGTGGTTTTGTCCTACCAAGGAGAAGCTAGAATGGAGGAGTCCATGCAGATCCCCCTGGAGCAGGAAAGAGATGGTGGGCCTTGACCAAACCCATCACTGCTGCCCTTAAGCTGCATTGCACCTTGGAGCACTATTTCATCAGTGAGAAGATGAGTGCAACTAGGATTGTGGGAGGTGTTTGGAAGAATCAATGTTTTTTTCCAGTGGTGCTTTACCCATGTTAACAAAGAATATTTTGAGGACTGTATCTCCTTGCAATGACAGTTGTACATCTTGCTTGACCTCTTCCTCCTTTGAGATTCATATGGACAGGACAGAAACTATTTCTAGGCAGAAAGAACAGTCACAGACCTCTAGATAAGATTGTGTGATAAAAATTATTTCTTAAAAATAGCTACATTACACTCTTTGCTTTTTTTATCACTCTTTTTTTTCTATTGTCTCTTGATTGGGAAAAAAGATAGAAAAGCAACAGCATCTGACTGTCTAGTTCTCCAACAGTCAGAAAATGTTCCTGCCTCTGTGTTAGAACTGGGGACTCTCAGAAGCTGAATGAGCATTGACTTTCCCTTCTGCAGGTACTGTTTTGTATGGCGTGCGGCTGTGGTACTCTTATGAGTGTTAAACTTGTGGTCTTGGTGTCTGCTTATCATGCAAGAGAGAAGATCTGTAGAATATAATGTGTGTCTCAGCATGGTTATTTTTTGGGGGATGGTAGTGACTTCTACAAACCCTTGTTTCCAGGTGAATTTATGCTGACCTTTAAGCTTTAAAAATCAGCAGTATATGCAGGATCTGATAATTTTTGTCTTTTTCTTTTTTCATCTGTTACATGAATGTCTTTCCTCTTGCATTCATAGGACTTCTGTGCCCTCTTTAATGAGCTCATTAGCAAACAGTGAAAAGTTTCCCTGGGAAGTTAATCATTACAGCACATTTCAATTATTTGGTGTTATCTGCCTTTAGAACACTTTTGAACCCTGTACTAATTGTATGTGGCAAGGCTTTGGTAGCAGAGGGCTGCAGGGGTAGCCTCTGTTGGGAGGAGGCAAGACCACTTATATTCAAAGCTATGGCTTTTTACTGGATGGATTAGATGATGAAAACAGGCTTCCCCTTTTAGTTTACACATGTCCACCACTACTTGACTTCCCTGAGGATGTAGGTATCATCAGATGAGCAGCGTGAGGCATGCAGCGAGGAGAAGTTAGGTTCTGTGGCTTTAGGTTTATAAACTTCTAGTTTCATGCCAGCTTGTGGCCTTACTGCTACGTTTTCTCATACATAAAGAGCATCTACAAGATGTGCAAAGGACAGCTACCAACTTGGGCTCTAAATTTTGTTGTACTTAGGTAAAGAAAAAAGGAGGAGGAAGAAGTGGAAAGGCAAATCTCTGCAAGAGGAGACAGTTAAGAGAAAGCTACATGCACGTCTAGTTTTATGTTACAAGAAGCACTCTAAAAACAAAATGGCTGGTAGACTGAGTGTGTGCGTACATTCTCTGGAGATGTAAAGATTCAAGATGACTTAGTTTCATAGCTTCGAGCACCTCACCAAAACCCTTGTTTAATGCCAAACAGCTGTATGCCAGTGGAGGTGTTTGGCTGTACTATTTAAAATGTAGCATGTGCCTCTGGCCAGATTACTCTTCAGTGGCCTTGGTGGCATTATGTGTTACTTACCCTTCAGTCCTGCTCTGTTCCCTTTCCTCCAGCACAGAAACTCAAGAAATCATTCACTATCTCTTTCAACCTGTGTTAGAGAGAAATTAGGGGAAACCTATACTTAAGTCATCTTTTGGCCTAGTAATTGTGGAGATATGTTCTCTCTGTTTAATCCTTCAGAAGAATTGCTTTGAATGCTTAGGTGTGCATGCCACAATAAGTGTGCCAGAGTAAATACATCTTAACAAAGATCTGGCAAAGGTAGTTACTTTACTGCCTCACTGCTTCCATCATCATCTTTCTGTGTTTTCATCCATTCTTACTATTTAATTCAGAAGACTTAATCAGAATCCAGAAAGGCTTGGAGACTGTACTTTTCATTTGGATGAAGGCAAAGGTTGGCTTTGTAACTGTGAGGTTGCGTATTTGAAAGAATAGAACAACATGGATGAATTTCAATATAATTTCCGTGGTAATGCAGTATCTATTCAACAAAGCATTGGTTCTCTGTTAGTTATGTTGCTGGCTGGCAAATAACAAATACATCAAAGCCTTGTGAGAACTAAAATGTAAACAGGGAAAAATATAATTAAATATCTTTAATGCTAAAGAATCTTTAAAACTTCTTCAAAGGTTCATGGTAACAGAAAGAGGTGGCTTTTGAGGAAGAATGAGTTAAGCAAAAATAGAAGCCTTCCTCTGTGCCCTCATTATGCCGTTATCTGGATTGGGGCATAGGGATACAGTAAGGATGAGCTGTGTGCTGCTTACTCTTTTACATAGCCCAATGGGATAAGGAGAGAAATGGGAATTGTGTTGCTGTTCCTGAGATGCTATATCTTCCAGCTGGGCCTGGCTGTGGGAGAGTGGATTGTCCACAGCACTCCTGCTTCAGCCTTGTGCTTAGGCAGTGCAAAGAGCTGAATTTTATTCCTTTAACTACTTCAGTCACAGATGAGATTATTGGCTAGGAGTTCACAGGTGATGGCAGGTCTGTTTTTCCTCCATTTCAGAGACTGTATTAGGGCTTTTCCCTTTCCTTTTCAGTCCTCTGTGAGCTCAACCCTGCTCTGAACACACCTTAATAGGACAACAGCAGCCTTCCTGATATTAAGAAAAGATGAAGACAGCATGCAAAAAAATATTTAAAAAAGCAGCTCTTATCCCAAATGTCCTAGGACATAGGGTTATACATACCAAAACTTGAAAGACAACTTTTTCGTCTTTATTCAAACTTATGTGATGAGAAAAAGAAATTACTCCAGCTTTAGTAGATACTGAGTGCGAATATGTGTTCTAGCCAATAGAGATCTTCAGTATGGGCTTAAGTCTGGTTTTAACAAAGAATCTGATTGAGACTTCACTGTAGCTAGTAGTGTCTGGATCAAGTCCTGAGTTTGTTTCACCTGTTTTGTGTATAAAATTTAAAAAGTATTTATGAATGCTTCACAGCTGAAGTTTAAACAAGAGTAAGAAAGAAGGTGAGAGTGTGTTGTGTCTGGAGTAATAGGTTATCTTTTTAAACTTTAAAAGTTCCTGGTATTGGTGAACTATTCTCAATACTGTCTCCATATTAAATTGACTACAACCAAAATTTTTGCAGTTCCATTTTGTTTTCACATATTCCAGAAGACACATAGGTCTAGAACCTTCTACTTAATGGAAATTTTAAAAAAAACCTTGTTCATAAAGTAGGAAGAATGACCTCTCAAGTGTTATTACAAAACTGCTGTCTCAGTTGACACATTGTCAGAACCATACATGTGCCCTTTACATGTTCATCCTCGCAAGAGCTTAGCCAACTTAACCTTACTTTTAAAACACCTACAGAAACTAAAAAATAAACCTGGCCTATTTACTTGCCACAAAAGTGTAGGAAGGCAGCATAAAAAGAACAGAATTGGGCATTAGAGGGAAACTTATGCTATTATAAATTTATATCTCATAATATCTATGAGTAAATTGACAGGTAGTAGCAGCAAGAAGCAGTTGCACATCAGTAATCCTATCTGTAGGGTACCTGAATGCACGGCACTGAGTTGGTTCTAAGGGAAACGACCATGCTGTCCATGCCAGGGAAACTGGCATGCTGTTTTCAAGCTGCCAGTTGCATGGATTCCCTAGTGTGTAAATGCATTTTATCAGTGGTTGGTTATTTTCACTGGTTTTCAATTGTTTTAGCATGCAACCAATATTTATAGTGTCAAATATTGTAGCTTCATCATTGGAAGCTACACACTGCATTTAATTAAAGTACAAAGGAGGAACTGAACGCAACAGGTGTTAATGGAAGGAAGACATAATGGATGTGGTTAGCTGTCTGGGATCTGAGGAAGCGATTTTGACAAGCCGACAAGTCACACTAAAGATAAAAAAGTGAGTTGGAAGATAGAAGGTAGGCTGATGTAGACAGGCTTGCAAAAAGAGATGGGGTTTGGCAGCTGGAAGACAAGATGGAGTACACGCATGCCTTGGAGTAAAGGCAGCTAAGAAAAAGTCACATAATACTGGAGAGTAAGAATGGGCAGGTGAATGGCAGGCAGAGCTGTCCCATCCAGACCAGATGTCAGAAAAATAAAGCTGTGCAGCCAGGATGGAACATAAAGTGGGCTCAGGAGTCTGCCTCTGGTGAGTACTGCCTTCTGCTTTAGCTACTTACTATGCTTACCCTGCAGTATACGGTTCAAACATCTTTAAAACTGCATATCACCTGAGCATTGAAATCCAGTGCTTGTTAGTTTTTCTGAGGGCTTGATATTAAATGATACTTCATATGTTTGTATACATTTGACTTCTGTTTTCAAAGGACAACTAGAAAAACTCATCAGCAGTTTACTGGGGAGATAGGAGGTAAATGACTTGTTAGCACTAGGATGTCACCTGGTACTTGAATGGGACCGCTGCACACTGCAGTAGAAGATTTGGGCAGAGATTCACCATGCTTACGCCTCAGTCTTGACTTCAAGACTTCAAGGCATGCATAGGTATTGTTGTACCACTCCGTGCCATTCTGTGGAGTCTTATCTAAAATACTGGAATGCTTACTGGATAGAGGACTCGGAAAGTGAGGTTAAGGACAAAGAAAAGTCTGGTGGAGGTAAAGTTTATGAATTCCTATGAATCCCTGTCCAGATTTGTCTTTAAACCAAATCTGACCTTATAACTAGCTTTGTGCTCTACTAAGCAACTTAGGTGAGAATAATGGGATTCTGCTAGAAGTGACTAACTTCTAGTTAGTTAGTTAAACAATATGGATTTCAAAAGTAGGTTTTTAGAAGCTTCAAAGGAACTGAAATGGTCAGGCTCCATTGAAAGTCAGTGATATGTAGTTGCCTGCCATCAAAAATACTACCCTGAGAAATTAGCCTCACAAATTGTAGATATTGAAAAGTGAGTTCAAGCACTTCTGCATGGCTACAGTTTCAAAATTAAAATGTCTCAGCTATTCACTGTGAAGATATTTTTCCCATTGCTCTAAAGCTCCAAAGGAAAACAAAAATCCAAATGGGTTCATGAAATTATTTTCATGATATTAATTTCAGTTTTGTCTGACTGCGTCTTTCGCTTCAGCATTGTTTAATGATTTATGGGGAGCACATGAGAAGGGCTTGTGTTGTCTGCACATATAATCTTAATTCATGAACTTGTGTCCTGCCTTTGACAAGTGTCTTGGAGAGCAGAACAGTCTTTCTCATGAGAATTAATCTGAAGGGGAAACATTTAAAGAAATGAAGCTAAGCTCTACTGTTTTTTAAAAACCGAGTAATATCGAAATTTATTCTTTACAGGTGCCAGTGGGAACTGCTGTACTGCAAATAACTGTTGACACTAGATATGGTCATAACCCTGAGCTTTCACAAATTCTGGTGTGTGTGTGTGTGTGTGTTTTTTGGTTTTTTTTTTTTTTTTTTTTTTTTTAAATCCGTGGTGATCTCTGTTCCCTGTATGTCAGTCTGACTTGCAGAGTGGGTTTTGGTACTTGTTGGTCAAAGCGGTCACCTCAGTGTTCCCCTCGGAGTATCCCATGTGCGCCCCTATACTTAACTGAGAGCTTAGTTGCTGAACCAGTGCAGGGGCTACCTTGCCCACAGGGTCCTCAAACAAGTATTGAAGAGAAGTCTTAGCACTGACTACTTCCATCTAATTTGCCTCTGTTGTGCTGAATTTCTCAGTAATATGGAAATAGCAAATGAAGACTTGTATTTGGCTTCAGGTTAGCATTTCCTTGTTAGTCTGCAGCTTACACTTCACTCTCAACCATAAGACACCCAACAGCAGGCCTATGCAGCTCTGGTACTTCAGTGCTGGTTTCCAGACTGTTGGGTGAGTCTGCAGAAAAGTTAGGAGACCTAGTCTGGGTCTAGAGTTTCTGCTTATGGTATCTATTTTTAAATGTGGATTACCAGGGAAAACACTTGCAGAAACTCAGTGATACTGAAAGTTGGCTGGTAATTGCCTGCTCAGGTTATATTCTGTTTTACTAGGCTTTCTCTAACACCAACGCCAAGAGCTAGGATTAGTCTTTCTAATAATTTTCCACTTCATTAATTTGCCCTTGGCATAAGATTTCCACTTGAGGGAGGTTGTCTGAGGTTATATTTTGTTTGCTATGGTGTACTAACCAGTTCCTCAGCTGAGTCTTGAAATCTGTGGTCCTAACATTCATGTTAAAGCAGATCAAGGTATAAAACCAGGAGAATCATAGAATCATTAAGATTGGAGGTTGCAGCACTCTTGCCTTTGATCTTTTTATTCATCCTTTCATCTCTTCTTGAGTGTTGTAATATTTCACCAGCAAAACAGACAAGAAATCCTGTGATGAAAAAGAGCACGGTAACATTTTGAAGCTCATGGTCTGACTTATTGTGGGTTTACTTTTTGAAATTTTCGCCTAATGGTATGGAAAGGGGGAATTAAAAAAACTTTTTAGGTTTAAGTGAATGAGTGGCTGAAAGATCTTTTTCCTATCAACTATATAATGCAAGGTATAAGACTTGCACTTAGAAGTGTCTTCATCTGATGCTTTTTGCTAATTGGAAGGGCAGTGCATGATTAGGTCAAGCTTGCCTTTCAGGACTAAAGAAAGCAACGCAATCCTTCAAATATCTAAGCTGTGATCAGCAGGTGTTACAACTAAACTATAACGGAGTGTGAAACAGCCAGGTGAGCAGAGTGAAGCTTACCAGGATGCCAAAAAAAAAAAGGGTTTATGAGACGCCCTTATAATGAAGATGGAGGGAGCTGAAGTTAGTCTTTGCTGTCTCTGTCTTCTAATATTATTTTAGAGAAGATGCCAGCACACCTGGGAATTTATAGTGGAACTGTAATCTGAAGTGGTGTATTCCTTTCTTAACTTACCTAGTGCTACAGGTAATTCTGTCAGCTTGACACTTGCTCTTGAAGGGTCTATGCTGATTAAAATGCCTCAGCAGAACTCCTTCCTGAATTGAAGACTAGTCTTTCAATAAAGACAGCCTAAAATCGAGCAAAAGTTAGCCCTTTTGCATTCTTGCAGTTGGGCATCAACATTTTGGAAGGGAGTGAAAAAGCAGCCCATTTGAAAGTGTTACAAAGGGCAACAGTAAAGCTGTTAGAAGCAGAGGCTCTGTAGAAAACAGAAGTTTGATGAAGTCACCCACTGACGGTGCCTGCTGAGTCAGGAAAAAAATTTGTAGTGGTGTAGGGGGGAGACCTTTGCCACAACCTGCCACTCCTCTCATGATACTGCTTTGTGTATGGCTTAGCTTTTTTACTTCTCTATTTACATGAACCATATACGTTGCCTGATGTTCTTTCCAGGGTGCATGGCCTGCATGTTTCCCACGGCCTGCTTGCACAGAGTGGTGGGAGCTCTCACTCTAAAGGCTTCAGTGGCACAGCTTGATAAGAAGGACAGGAGGACCTCCCTGCTTTTGAAGCAGTTCTATGTCTGATCTAGCTAGAAAGATTGCTCAATGAATTTATGAGCTGTGTTTTAAATTTAAAAAAGGACTGACAAATGGGTGGTTATCTTTAGAAAAAGGAAATGGATAGATGTTGTTATGTAGGCTAAATGTGATTAAGAAGCGTCTTGCTGCAACTGGAGTTATAGACAGAGTTTGGGTATTGAACTGAATTTACTCAAACTGACTGCGCGTACAGGTAGAAAAACAGTTTGTCTATTGTAATTTCAAGAGAAAATGAGATATTTTTACTTCCTTTTCATTGCCCACCATTTTTTTTATATGCATTTGTTGTTGCACAAAATGGAATTTTAGTATACTGGTAGTGGTTAACACTTTTGAAAAGTGCTTATGGCTGAAACCATTTGGAAAATTACATTTTAACTACATAAATAGATGTATGGATCTTGTGGTAGGAAATTTGTTTTAATGTAGTAGTTAGAATCATGCTAGAAATATGTGGTAAATAACCAGGAGAAGAAAGTAAACATAATCTTCTTGGCCTGAAGAACAGAACTTGCATAGCTAACACAAGATTAGGGACATAAAGAAAAATAAAAAAATTAATTTATTGGATTGGATGTAAGCTGATATTACCTTCAGGCACATATTTATATTTTTCTTCACTCAAAGAAGTCAACAAGATTTATAAAGGAAATATCACAGAAAAAAACAAATGGAGTTAGCTGTGCTAAACGGGCATTACACTGAACTGTGAATATTCCACCTGATAAAAGCAATGGTAGTAACAGAAGAGTCAAATAGGAAGTGGATGTACTCTGATAATGGAATTCTTGAAGTAAGAATTTGGAATGGAAGATGCTTCCCTTGTACAGTAGTATTTTTGGTGCAGATATCCAGTTAAAAGGGAAGCTTCATCTATTACTTCTAAAGGAAAGCAGTTAGTACTGTCAGCTTATATGTGGAACCAATACATTTATTTTTAGAATGACAACTGTATTTGTCTTTCTATACATACAAACTAGGACTAATTCAGCAGCAGAGATTAAAAAAACTACTCAAAAATTGTGACTGAATGTAAAAATACAACACACAGCGGTTAATACAGTACAAATGTATCATGGGAAACTTGTGGCTGGCCTAAATGATTGTACTCCCATTGATGTCAAAGGTTGCCTGATAAAGATTTATTCTGCATAACCCTGGGAACAGTCTTATTACATACCCCAAAGTAGGTAAAGGCTCAAAGGATTTAGGCAAGTAGAGCCTGACAAATAACCATAAAAGCTTTCTGTCACATCACACATCATGTATTCTATATATGTTACGTGTGAAAAGCTTTTTTTAGAGTTAGATATTGGGTGCAAAAGTATATCGCTCTGGGACCGCTCTATAAAAGCTAGGCTCCTTAGACACCGTGAACACAAAGGTACTGAGCCAGCAATAAAGAAATGAATACCTATAGAAGTGACTTAACATTTCCTTCCAAAAAATGTCAGAGTTTTAAAGAACCATATATCAGACCTCTTTTGGGCTGGGAGCATGAACATTAAGCCATGGGAAATGAATTAATTCTTGTGTTCTTTCCAGTGGACTACAGAAGAGTTGCATGCAACCCAAGCAGCTTCCATTGTCTTTTAAGGTGTGTGAGACTTTTATGTGTAGAAAACCCTTTTTAGGACTGTTTGACTCATGAAAAGTCAAAAAGGAAAGTGTGTATCTGCTGATAGTCTTCATAATTTTTGTTATAAAGTAATACATAAGGTATCACAAAGGCAATAGGAGCAGGAATTAAGAATAGGCTAATATTTAAAATATTCAATGGTGATTTAGAAGACAGACTGCATTTAAAAAAAAAAAAGGTGTATCCAATAGTCCCACCAGGGACCTAGCTCCAGAAAATAGAAAGCGGCTTACTGCAAACTCTGGCCTGTCGTGAACACATTTTTCTACCTTCATAACCTGTGGTCCATCTTTGTAGGCTGTCACCTCTCTCTATCTGGCCTGGGGGCTTTGGTGCAGTTGCACCACTTGATCTCCTTTCTGTACCTTCCTTTCTCCCAGTTGCTCTAATCCAAGGGGCATCAGGAGTCTCAAGCTGCCTGCAGTTATGCTTACAATGAGGAATGCACTGGGTATCCAAATGAACAAGCTGAGGTACCAACAGGTACTGGACCTCTGCACAGGTTAACGTGTCCTTCCTGGACATGTGGGCTTGTCGTTTCTCAACAAACAAGTCTCCCTTTGGAGGGAAGACTTTCTGCTCTACTCTTTGCTGGTGTTATTTTCAGTTGTGAGATGTTGTTGTGGCTTGTTAGCATGGTTTTTCCATGGCTGTAAGTGTAGTAGAGAGGGGAAGAATGGGAAAGAGTTGGTGTGGGTTTAAGTGATGATGGGCATCTGGGAAATTTTAATAGGGCTATAGGGAGAAAGAGGAACATGAAGGATCCAATGGTGGATAGGTTACCTGGGATGTCTGTATGGGCTCATTGTTGATTTGAAGGACTTCAGAAAACTAGAAATTGTCAGGAAAAATTTGAGCACCTGGGAAGCAGTGTGGGGTGTGTTTTTTTGGGTTTTAGAGAAGATTGAATGGAGTAGGAGCCTATGCCTTGAGCCAGTTATGGTTATGAAAAATAGTGGCAAAAATTTATTAATACTAAATATTTATTTTAAAAAAATATCTTTCCAGGCAGAGAAGGAGAGAAACCGTGTTCAATCTAGCTGTGTTTACAGGCCCTAATTCTTTGTAATTCTTCTGAAACACCAATTTATGCATGAATTGTGTGTTGGTAGTTTCCCCAGCTGACCTATTGGAAAATGGCACTATTCGTTTCCCACAGCTGCAGAATCTGGAAAGGGTTAACTAATGGTCTAATTACCTTCCTCATCTGAGCCTGCCAGGCAGAACTAGGTGCTTAAAAAAAACCCACCCCACCCCACCCCCCTCAAAACACCCCAACATCCAAACAAAAAAAACCCACGCAAAACAAAAAACCCCACATCCACAAATAAAAAAGAAAAACCCACAAGAGTAAAACCTGAAGGTAAAGCAGAGTGTAAGCTAATTCCAGAATGAGGGAGTGAGAAGTTGTAGAGACTGCTGCGCAGACAAGAGGCAACAAGAGAGAAAGGAACAGTTTTTCCTCTGGGCATGTAAAACCTTTGCTTGACTTTGACCCACATGATCTAGAAATCAGTGGTGTTCAGAGGTCCTATGTCATTTTGCTAACAAAATGTTAATTTGATAAGTGTTCCACTTTATTCTAATCATATTTGGGGTAAGGGATAGCTGGGAATATCTTCAGCAGTGAATAGTAGGCCAGTAGTAGCAGAGAAAAGGCTCTGCTGGACCTGACCCCGTGTAACCCTGTAAAAACTGATTGTAGATAAGTAATCCTTGCTTTTTGCCCAAAACAGGGAAAATCCTATCATCTTCCAGAGCATGTGTGACCTCTTTGGCCTGGTGGACAGGGTGGCAGGCAAGGATTAAAGACCAGCCACTTCATGGGTTGCAGTTGCAAGAGCGTAGGTAGCAGGATCAGGAAAATGATTATTCCCCTCTGGCACTTGTGAGACTACATTTGCAGTAGTGCCAGCAGCCTGGGGCTCCCTAATACAAGAAAGACATTGAACTGGAGCAAGTCCAGTGCAGGCCACCAAGCTGGTCAGGGGTATGGGGAGAACAACACAGGATGAGAGGCTGAGACCTGGCTTGATTCAGCCTTGAGAGGAGGGCAAAAATCAAACCTTAGGGTTGTGTTCAGCTCCCTAATGGGAGGGTATAGAGGACACAGAACCAGAAACTTCTTGTGGATATGTAGTAATAGGACAAGAGGCAATGGACTCAAGTTGCAATGCAGGAAAATCCACTTAGATACTAAGAGGTATTCATTGGTTTAAGATTTTGTTTATTACCGGGAGAGTGGTCAGAATAAGGGCTCAGGGAAGATATCCAGTCTCCACTCTTGGAAACTTTAAAACTTACCTTGACAAGACTGTGAGTGACGTGCTCTCCCTGGCCGTTTGAGTGAGGCACTGGACCAGGTGACCTCCAGAGGTCATACTCTGTGATACTATGCATCAGTGCAAATCCTATCCCAGCACTGCATACACCAACAGTGAGATGCACTGCCTTTCCCTAACTTAGTGGCATTTCATAAACAAGTCTGTTCCAGAGGGTAATGGAGCTATTAGTCATAATCAGTGTCTCTCTATAAAGAACTAACACTGCCAGGAGAACTAGGTTATATTCCTAGACAAAACCATAAAAAGGGAAGCTGAAAGGAAGGCTATTACAGTATTTGGATTTTAGTGCAGCACTTGATACAGTGTCTCATAAAGTGATATTTGCTTGATTAATTTAAATTAGGGTGGACATCTGATGGAGAACTGAATACTCAGACGAAAAACATCATCAGAGATGGAGGAACAAAGGTAATGATTGATTTCTTCACAGCTAGGCCTTTATAAGATGCATAAAGTTAGTTCTGTTCTTATAACTTGCCTATTAGGATAAGAAGAGATGATGTAATCATTATTATAATTATTGTGATGAAACCTGGCCCTGACGCAGACTTGAACTTTTCCCCCTCAATCATTTATGTATGTTTTGCGTGTGTACCTGGTGTCTTAATGTTTTCAGTTAAGTGATCTTCACTAATTACCTCAGAGTGGGTGTAAGTGCACAGTAATGACATTAATAGCATTAAATTGAAGTGAATTGCACGCATCACTGAAAGTAGGAGGAGATGGACAAAGCGAACTAATAAAGACATAAATAAACAATATGATACTCCACTTAATAAAAAGTATGTGAAGGTTTGAGGAAATGTAATCTAAAGCTCAGATAGTCATAAGGGAATTAAAGTGTGAGAGGCTGAAAGTACTTCTGGTCTTAACAGAAAGGAAATACATTTTTGCTGTTTATCTTGTATTTTACTGTGTAGCTTTTGGGCTACAAATGTGTGCTCGTGTGCAAATAAATAGGTAGCAGAAGGATATGCTTGTTCTGGACAGCATAATTACAGCATGAAAACTGTTTCTGGAGTGCATGGTGTGGTTTTTGGGGTCCTGACATCTTGCTGATTTTTTTTTTTTTTTCAACAAATGTTCTTGTGTCACTTGTTTTACATTTCTCCTTTAAGTTCTTCCTTACGTATTGATAACTCTCTAGCACCGAGCTGAACTTTCTACGTCTGTTACAGATGGACAGCCATGATACAGGCTAAAACTGGATTAGGGAAAGGCAGGTGAGACTTTAATTGGGAATGTCCAGGCATGCAAGTTGCAAGTCAGTGTAAGTGCTATGTGAAACCTGATAGATTTTGTTTACTTAGAAACTCTGATTAGGAGAGTGATGCGTTGGTTTTCTGAACTACTAAGCGAGAGTGACAAGTTGAGGGGGAGAGAGAAAGAGATTACTTGTATCTCCATAGTCTCATATGCCACCTAAATAGTCATTGTCACAGACTAATTAAACAAAATTTCTCATTTATTTTAATGAGACCCAGGCTGCTGCTATTTGTCACAAAGCTTTCTTACTGTATTTTGGTGGGTAGGGTGTCGTCTGTGCCTACTGACTGTGGGCTGATGCTAAATTCCCAGAATGCTCTTGAATGCATCAGTGCAGGTCGGAGAAGAGACCTTCTTGCAAAGGATTGCCTTAGCTATAAGATCAGTGCAGCTGTGGGGGAAAAAAAAAAAAGATTTTCTGTGTTCTTCTCAAAAGGACCCTTTAAAGTTCATGGAGGTTGTGATTCATGCTTCTGCACTTCTGTGCCCAAATAGCTGGGAGACTGAAGATGTTCTTAGTGTTACTATCCATCCCTGAGATTAGGCAGTTTTTGAAAAAGGATCACATGTGCTGTTGATTGCTGCCACCCTCCCTCTTTCTATAGCAAATGTGTCCTGTGCATTACAGGCCAAATTCTCTGTGGGGTTGTCAGGGGACGTCTAATCAAAGTGTCTACTTTGGTAGCTAGGGTGGTATGCCTGCCACTTGTAGAGAAACAAAAGTGTCAGTAATTACCAGAAGAAGTGTTTTCTTTATAAAGACAATGACTGGCAATCAATGGATATCTGCCTTGGAGATTTATTTCTTTCTGTCTGTGTTTTTTTTTTTTTTCTTCCTTTTTCCCATCTGTGGACTTTTTTGGCCTTGGCTCTTTGATAGCTTCAAGGACAATTATTTTCCCCCCTCTCTCTCACTCTCAGAAACTGTTGCTGTGCAGCTTGGAAGAGGCACTGGCTTTATTTTGCAGTAAGGAGTGCAAATGCTCTAGGAGAGATGAAAAAAGAAGCCATAAAGGTAAAAGGTGCTAGTTTCCCTTGTCAGATTATTGAGGTAAAGAATGGTGAGTATTAATTGTGCTGTATTATTGAAGAGATGCTCCTGCACTCTGAAGAGGTTAGTCAGCTCTGCAGTGTTTCTCTGCAGAGGGCTCTTCAGAGCTTGAGAATCTTTACTCTTAGCCTCTTCAGCCTTTAGGATGATTAAACTTTTCTTTTTACCTCTTGAAGAGGAAAAGATGGAGTATAGTACAGAGCAAAAAAGAGCTTTTATTTTTAGGAAGCTAATTATGTGGCTGTCAGCCTGACAAAATACCATTCAGTCTGTACTTGTTTAGTCCCTATTAAGATAATATTTAGGCCCTCATAATTTGTAATTTATCTCCTTAAGCCTCAGGGGCACAGCAGAATTGTTCAGAAAAGTCACATGAGATTTCTTGAGGCATAGTCTCCAAAGATGAGACTGAGGTCTTAATGTCCTACACTGCATCAGAGAACATCAGCTTACCAATTGTCAGTCTGTGATCTCCTGTCACCTGCGTGCATTTTCTCCTCTATTATGTGTGAGTATGCTTTATATATGACATGAAAATGTTTGGCAAATAAACAAACCGACAAATCGGACTATTGTTGTTTTGAAGAGTTTGGATATGACCTGATTTTGTATATTAAGCTCTTAATTAGCTTAAGTAGAGCTTTAAAATTGCTACAGGTAGCACTATTAATTACAATAGACCACTTGGGATAGCGGGGATATTTACCTATTAAAGTCTCTGCTATCGCATGGGACCAGACTAGGGACACCAGTGGTGCTTTTCTCTTAATCTCTTACCATGTTTCACAATACTTGTAGTTTTGGTCTTTTACTACTGAGAGCAAAGTTCTGCTTAGGAAGTTAAGTGTTCATGGTCATTGGGATGCCTGGATGAGTAGGGAATAAATGCTTTGTGTTCTTTTCTGTGCTGCAGAAGGAAATCTGGGAAATAAACTCATCGGTCCTGGCTGTATGTTTTGTCTAGGTAAATGAGTCTGCAGTTGACAATGGAGCTTAATTTCAGCCTATACTACTATTCTATTATCAGCCATCAGACTAGGATAAGGCTGGCTAACAAGAAAAGCAATTCACTTTACAGATGAATATCTTTTTAAAATTAGAATTACATCATTACGGTTATGGAACTGTAAAGAGCACTGCAATCTGTGTTCATCTGCACAATCCAAACATAACGATGTGGCTGAAAGGAATACATCAGAGTGAGGGGACAAATATTTAAGACGTGTCTGAACAAGATTGCTTTATGTCTGGGTGTTTTGGCAGGGCTGTTCCACTATTTTGCTAGGAAAATTAGTTAGACTGTTTTTAGAAACCATTTCAGAATGTACTTCACAGCAGACTGCATATGCAATAGCATTAATTACTACTGCTGAGAAGTGGTTTACAAATGAATAAAAATACCTGTGTCAGTGCAGCACTAATAAACCCGTCTTAAAAATAAATAAGTAAACTTGACTGAACTGTTAGCTTGTTGCTATGTGAATAACCTTCCTGTCTTTCCTATGAGCTTTTAAATATGTAGTTGGTTTCACCACTTTTAGGAAAACCAGCTATGGCTATTGCTGTATAGTCTAACGCTTTGCAAGGCTTACCAACCAAATATAACAGCATTTCTCTACAGAGAGAGAGAGAGGCATAACTATTCTGTATGTTTCTGACGCATAGATATAGCAAAATTTCAAAGAAGTGGTGAAAATAGAATTAACAAATGTAAGCTAAGCTCTTAGCTGGCTGCAAATCTGAGTAATGCCATAATTCAGAGTGTAAATGGTGTGGTCTTAAACTTGAATAAATCCAGCTATGACAGCCTAAGGAAAACTCTCTGTTCAGTGTGGGGAACTGTGCCCAAATCAAGGGAGCCCTTCTTTCTGTAGGTCCAGCCCTGTGTGTCATTGGTGTTGACTGCTTGTGTAAGGTGTGCTGAGAGACATGGCTGGCTGTGAGTGACTGACCTTTCTACTAAGCTTCTCTCATGGGTCTATTGAGGCATGAGCTGGTGCAGAGCACTCACTGTTTTGTTTTGTTTTGTTTTGTTTTGTTTTTTTTTCCTAAAAACATGTAAACTTAGATGGAAAGCAGGGGTGAGAGGGAGTGTTGTCACCAGAACTGTCATTATGAAAATCCTTTGCTAAGGTTTGCCTAGCCCTGGAAGTGAGAGCTTTAAGAAGAGATGCGAAGGTTATGTATCGTACAAAAAGATTAGCTGCTTGTACCAATTCTGGATTCTGCTCTGGGTCCATCCAGGAGTTGAGCAAAATCAGGCTTTCAGACAGCAGATCTCTTCCTGGACCTGGGCCAAATAAAGTTCTTTTAAAAACATACTTCTTGAGATATCGTAGCCAAAAGTCTCACACCTCTAGTTAACCATAAAATATATTTCTCCCTCCAGAAAGTACATGGACTCTTAATATGTCCATATTAATAAAAAGTTTTGTTCACTTGCAATTAAATCAGCATAGCTCTTAAAGATATACTTTAATGTGTCCTAACTGCCTATTGAAAGTACTTTGTAGTTTGATTTTGTTATTGCAATTATACCATGTTCAAAAATAGCTATTGAATGAATTGATTTTATACTAATTAAAGCCTTAGACCTTTTTATAGCAAATTCAAATAAACAGAACAGTACAATAATTAGTACTTTATTGGCTGTATAATTTAAAATTATGTAAATTACACAGCTACTAAAGTACTCTCAGTGGAATGTATGGCCAATTTATTTTTAACTAACAGACAACGAGTAGTTCATTATATATAAGGGTATTTGAGATGTATAAACTGGAATATCACTAAACCTTAAGAGGTCCTTTGTATTGGAAATTTCTGAATTTGTAAATGAAAGAAATGGTGGTGTTTCCAATGGAAAAATCTTTTGGTGTATCTCAAGTCAGACAAACAACCCAGGGCTATCCGGCTGGTCTGCACTACAGTCTGAAGTGGAGGAGATTGGAGGAAATCA
Organism: Phalacrocorax aristotelis; assembly: GCF_949628215.1. Taxonomy (NCBI): domain Eukaryota; kingdom Metazoa; phylum Chordata; class Aves; order Suliformes; family Phalacrocoracidae; genus Phalacrocorax; species Phalacrocorax aristotelis. Next base: position 118,999,581 of record NC_134278.1, on the reverse strand, counting down.
GAGGAACTGGCTGTAGCCTGCTGATTCCATGTTGAAGGGGCACCTCATGGCCGTACGTTGCTGGCACAAAGATGTTCAATGGTTCTCACTTTTATTCTGCTCTGGTCTCTTCTCCTGCAGACTAACTGTAGGGCAGGATGGCAAAAATGTCTCTCCCAGCCTAGCAGAGGAGACTTCCCAGGATAATGGGAATTCTTCACTGATCAGCTTTGGACAGTTTCTATTTTGTGCTCCTAATAATTCATTTCTGCTCTGATCCCAAATGTGCTCGACATGGTTATCATATGTGCAGCATGGTAGGACTCAAAACAGGGGGATGCTCTGAAACAGCAATTTTTGACAAAAATCAGGAAGGTTTAAGATCTGGTTTTGTCCTGTTGTGAAATAAGTGAAACCAAGCCTTTTATAGATGGTTTCCTAGCAAGCAAAACCTATGCAACTGGGCAGTTGAGACACTGAGAGGGGAAGAGGGTAGGAGACTAAGTTTTGAGGAAGAATTGTGCAGTCTTGCACTGATTAAAAATTCCATTCTGGCTTCATCAAAACCTAGCTGGGATAGAAAGGAAAAAGCATGTTTGATGGAGAAAAGTGCTGTAGCAGGGTTTTTGGCTAAAATTCAACTTGCTTAAGATAATTGTAAATTCTGTGGGGTATCGTCCCAAAACTATCTTTCCCAGATATATTAAGTCTGGATTAAGGGTACCTACTAAGGATCAAAACTGCGAAGCTACATAATGAAAAGCACTTATGTTATTAACTTGCTCTGCCAATTCAACTATTCAAAAATTTTAATGGGGTAGGTCTGTAATATGTACCAGGACTTTTGGATTAGTTATTTTCTGTGTGCATCTCTTGGACTTTACCGAGTCTGTATATTCAGCTCCTGGAGTAAAGGAAGTGCATACTCCAACTTGCTCACCAAAAAATGGAACTGCATGTCCTTGCCTGATCAGGATCTGCATCAACTCTATAATGTCACCATACCAGTGCATGGCTTAATTATTCGGGAACCCCGGGGTCTTAAGCAGAGCGTGCCAGCCAGGAGATATACCTGTAAATCCTTCTTGCAGGGTTCTGGGTCTGAGAAGAGATGTGAGAACTTGTCCTATAATACTCTGTCTATGCACTTACTATAACTTTAGCTCCTTGTGTCAACAGCTGCATTTGCCAGAAAAAACATTCTGCTGAGTTTCTGATTACTTAACTATTTTGCTAAGTGATAGGAAAAATGTGTTTCATTTTTTTTCTGTGGGTAAAAGGAAAAGGTCAAGTCAGCTTAAAAGTTGTAAGTAAATACAGAGGATGAAAAAGAGACAATTGTCTTTAACACATGATTTGTCAGTAAATCCTAGTTGGCACTTATTCTTTAAAATAGTATCTGGACAGCAGGCAAAGCTTTGACTTTAACAACTTCTTCCTTATCTATTATTTCTGCTTTTCATGTCTTTCATAATAAATTGATTTTACTTATATAAATGGTATAACAGTTCTTTGCAGTCATTCTTCTGGTCATGAATTAACGATTCAGGCTTACCTGTGAGGTTGACAGTTTAGAACAATAAGGAAAAATAAGAATATACTGGGGGTTTAACAGTTCACTTTTCCTTTGTTCAATTGATGTGCAAGAAAAGAAACAAACTGAATGTAGTCTGCAGTTTTTTCTCTGCAGAGCTTATGTGCTGCAGAACAGTTCTAGCTACGCCAGCTTTGCTCTTTTCGTAGCTTTTAGCAGCTTGGTTTGGTATCCTTGATATCTGATATAACTCTATCTGCATTTTTATCTGTTTTCCCACTTGCCTCTAAGCGTGAAAACAAAATATATGTCTGAAAGCTGTTTCCTGTGAAATGACATGTGATAGCTGTATGAATTTTTGTCACTGTAGCGACTAGGGTTGTTCAATTACCTTAAAGTTCTGTTGACATTGTCATAAACAATAGTTTTCAGGCATTTTAAGCAGAAAAGTAACATTGGGACTTGGATTTCATTTGTAAGTTATCGCAAACACTTTGACACATTTTTCACAAGTTATAAAACTTAAGATCTAAAGCAGCTTTTCATTTTTGATTCTAAATGCTTTTAGTTTTAACTTAACTGTTAATGTTCAGTTAACTTTAGTCTTGAAGACCTTGGGTAATTCAGAGTTTGTTGCAATTTCTTCCTGTACTATATAAACACTTTAGCCATGTTATTTCTAACTTCTCTGTAAAGAGTTTGCTTTCAAAAACAATCAGAACAAATGGTAGATCTTTAGATAGTGATAGGAACACCTAATTTTTAGCATTGCTCTCTTAAGTTTTCTGAAGGCAAATTTTGCTGAATTTTGGGGCACACGGAAAAGATCATTTGTTTATCCAAGCGTTTGCTTGAGAAAGAACAGTGAGTGGGTCATGGCAAGATTGCTTCTGTATATTTGCTAGCAACCATAGCGAGTGATATCAGTCCCAAGATTAAACCCGAGAAATGTCCATTGTTAACCCCCTCCCAGCCCTTTTTCAGCACAACTCCTTTTAGTCTGTCCCTGCTCCACCACACTAATTCCGCTCGTCTATGTTTTAGCTGATACTAAAATGCTGTGCTACATCAAATGCTTTTCTGAAGTACAGATAGGTTGAATGCATTATTTTTCTCTTCTCCAAAAGATCAGTGCCAGTCAAAGGCATGTTATACCAAATCCTGACACATCACTCTTGATTCTCTCCCTGCCATTTTTCTGATGTTCTTTCAGGTAAGGCCAACTACAACACTGCCATTCCTTTCTTCTTTTGCTTGAGCTGAGTTCTGATGGTAGAGTTGCACTGAGCAAGAGAAGAGTATTTTAACCATAATTTCCCATTGGTGAGTGTCTCTGTGCTGCTTAAGGCTGTCTTGCGAAGTGAAAGAAACCCCTGACATATCCTTTTCCCTGAAACCATGGCAGAGCTGACCATGTTGTTGAAAAAACCAGTTTGACCTGATGTGATGGATTGGAGAAAAGGCTGACCCGTGGGAACTATCCTGGTTCTTTTTCGTTCTATTTCTGCAATTTAGGAGAATAATGATCTTGAATACATTCACCTATTATTTTATCTTTATGTGCAGAAGGAGGCTAATAGATTTCACAGGTACAACTCCAATTGGGTAAAAATACTAAAACTTATCTTCTGTATGTGCAAGATTAAACTTAGGGTTGAGTTGCTACGGCCATGAGAAATGGAGCCCTCAGGACAAAGACTTGTCATTGCCATATCTCTTCTTTGTGGTCATCTAGATTGTGCTGTTTTCTATGAGGCTGGCAGAGCGCTCTGTCTGCTGGTGAAGAGCTTTCCTTGCCTCAATGATTTTTAAATCAGTATAGGTGGTAAAAAGATGGGCAGAGGGAGCAGCCAAAATGAGTCTTGTTCCTTTTTTTTAACAGCAACTTGCGTGCTGTTGAACCTAATAATTTTTTGGCAAGCGTCCTGTCTGAAAGTGTTGTACTGAAGTTAATCCATTTTGTGTCAAAATTAGTAAACAGCTCAGTTCTGTGACAAAGAGGTGTCTGGACAAAGCCTTTGGGCATGCTTGCTTTTGCACAGTTGCTGAGAGGAATCCAGGGTATTTGCTAGGCTTGGCTCAGCAAGGGAGATAGGAACCTTCATCCTTCTCTCTCTGCACAATTGAGAGGCAGCAGTGGAAAGTATAAAGTCCCTTTAGAGTCTGAGTAATGGCTAATTACAAACTGCTTGGAAGGCAAGTTGACAGGTTGCTTGTCCTTCCCCATAGGCCAGCAGATGAAGCTGGATGTGAGTGTAATTGCATGCACTGTAATCTCTCCAGTGTAAGCCTCTATAGGTGCTGTGGGATACGTTTATTGCTGGAGGCATACTGGCATTGTGGAAGCTGTATAGCTGAGTGCTTCTCCCCATGGAGAGGCTGCAGGCTTAAATAGTTTAGCTGCTTGTAGTATGAACTATTTTTTTTTTTATAAACTTGGCCTGATAATCCTTCAGCTGTTGCTGTGGGTCTCTTTTTCTGTGTGCAGTTTGTGTGTAATACTGGGGAGAAAAGGGAGATGCATAAGGGCTAATTTGTGCTGTTATTTGACTTGGGACAGGGAGTAGATGTGAATGAGACTTTTGCCCTTAGGTGCCAGCTCTTCTACTCCTCTCCATGGTCCAAAAGCGTGATTATTTCAAACTGTTTGGGGTGATGCCAGTGGCATGTGTTCCCTGGTAAACAGTGTTATTGGAATAACATTTATGATATCATTTTAAATACCAGCATAGCTTTGGGGCAGCGTCAATTAAGATAATTCCATACCCCGGAAGAAATTTAAATGCTTTTGGCAAATCCGTAGTGACCTTTGTAAGCAACTATTATATAAGTAAAAAGCTTGTTTTATTATTTGTTCCAATGTATTTTACAAATGAATGAATGATACTGGGATTTCCTCTCCTGTCCTACCCACAGCTCTTAAAACCGTAAACTTCACAGATCTTAATCAACTACTATAAATTAATGAAACTAATCTTGAGCAGCTCTGATTGCCCTGGCCAGTTCCTGAAGTAATCCAAAGTAAATTTCATCAAACGCAGCTGATTCAACACTTCATCTAGTCTCGAACATATGTTCTTATTACAGATGAATTATTATGGTGGCTCAAATGAAACCTGTTGTAGTTAGACTGGTTCATTGTGAATGAAAATCTGGGTTTTCACCAGAGACCCGACTCCAATTTGATTAATAAAGAAAAAAGATCTTTACAAAGTGATAAATGGAAAAGCAAAGGATTGGAGAGATGTTGAATACTGCTATAGATTTAAGTGTTAAGTGAATTTTCCTTAACATCTTTATTAATGATCTGATAAGTCAAGTAAACAGAATATTAATTAAACATACAGATGATGATAAATGCAGAAGCCTTTGCAAATGCATGAGCTGATATAGGAAAAATGCTGAGCTACCTACAGAGCTTTGACAAATGGGTAAGAAATGAGAAAATAAACAAATTTTCCAAATACATTCTAGAAAAATTAGTATTGCTATCATGTTTGATGCAAAAATAGTTGCAAATTTAATTATTTGATATGACGAAAATAATTGGCCTACCTGCGCAGATACGTATGTTTATATCTTCTTGAACTAATGGTGTTTACCTGGTGCTGGAGAACATAAGCATTTTTGTTGTTTTAGTTTCAAAGAATCAAGAGTGATCGCTGGCTTGGAACAAGGTTTGACATATTGATGCTGGCTGAAGGGAAAAACCCTTAAAAGAATTTAGGGTTGTTACCTTTCTGGGTTTGGCTCAGAATTTAAGGATTTTGGCTTGTAATTGTCAACTTTGGAGAAACCTTCAAGCTGGAAGGTGTGGTTTATTTATCTATTATCTATTATTTATTTATTTTAAAAGTGGATTCCATAAATTCTTCACTTAGTGTCTGTTGACCTTGGGAAAGGGATTAATCCTTCTGAAAAATAACTTGTCTTTGTAATCTTTCTTGGTTATGGTAACATACCAGAAGCCTGACTTTTTGTTTATATTTCCACTAAGAACAAAAGTAATTCTGCTAAAATAAATTATACCATGTTTTTTTAATTACAGTATTTAATACCCACAGGGATGAAAGTAGCTGATACGTCAGATTATGTATGTGATAACCTAAACTAATCATTATTACATCATCTCTTTTAAGATAAAGCTGAAAGGAAATAGTTAAAATAAATTAACAAAACATTGAAAGACCAAAAGCGACATTTTAAGTTTATAGTGACTATTACTCAACCACCTATTAGAACTGAATAGATATGTGGTAAAGTTCCTTGCAATTGTATGAATTTGCATATAAACTCTAAAATCTATTGGATCTATCAGTCTGTAGTCACTGTACATTATGAACTGTGTGAAAACACACAAATATATAGGGGCACAGTGAAAGTAAGGTTAACCTTAAATGTGAAATTCCCTGAGCTTTGGGGGTTTGATCATGTAGCCTCCTTAATTTGTCATTAATAATTTTTTTTTAAACTATTTTTCGTATGGGAGGAAGAAATGTTGAAGGAAAACTTCAAAGAAAGCCTCTGGAGCTTTCATGGGGTGCTGGCGTTTAAAGAAAAAAAATCAGAGGGAAGCTGACAAATTCTTCAGTTTTAAGATTATTTGCTGAGGTATCTCTTGAATTTTACTACTGATGTTTGACATTAAAGTCTGAGAAAAGGAAAATTCCAATGTAATGTTCACTTTTCCTAGAAATCTCAAGTATTTATCCCATTTGAACCCAGGGTCAGGGTTTCTAGACTGCTATCCTGGCCTTTGCTGCTCCAGTGTATGGAGTGGAACAACAGAGGGTAGTATAGGTGTTATATGATCTGCATAAATGCATTTTGTTCATGTAGTGTCTCCTTTAGTCTTCTGTACTGGATTACATGGCTTTAACTAATCTTTCCCTATAATTGCACTGCCAGTTGCCTAGAGAACTTGAGTAGCACGTAAGATCTTAATGTGATCACTAACTCCTCTTTTCTGGCTTTTGTATGGCCAGCAGCCTGGATTTGTCCCTGGTACAGGTGAACAAGGATGTGTTAACTTTAGGAGAACTATGCTTACTTGAACCAGATCTGAATTGCCCCCAACTCTTCTAAATGGGTAAATTATTACAGAGTGTCCATGAAGGCAAAGCGCAGTGCCAAGAGATCTGACCAGTTTAAATTCAGCCAAGCCACTAAAGCTACTAAAAAATACTGGTATTTTTTTCATCATGTTTCTTGAAAGGTTTTCAGTAGTCTGGATTTCTTCCATTTTTGTCATGTGTCTCTCAACCTCTCTTCTTCTGTTCTTTTAGTTAACTTTGTGACAAAATTATTTTTATTTCGGAGCGTCTTGTTTTTATTTTATTCCAATGGGCCCTGTGACAGTAAAATGCTGGCAGTAGTGTTTCTGATTAGACTTTTTATTTTATTATCTAATTCTTCAACCCACAGCAATCATCTCTTGGTTGTGAACTAGTGGCTAAGAAGGATAGATTGCCTTCAGAGACCTTTCTGGGAAATGGTCCAGTTCCTCGCTTGCCTATTTTAATCTCAAGTTTGCTGTTAGAATTATGCAATGTTACAGGATAACAAAAGTCAGACAACAACCCTGCTTCATTGATTGGAAGACAACTGAACACATATGCTCTCTGCAGAATAATATAAAATAATATGCTCAGTGCTTTGTATCTCACTGGTGTTTCATTATGTGATCATGTGGATTTCTGTTTTGCTTGCTAAGAGAAAACAGGATAATAGTGTTGTGCTATGCTGGGTGTTGTGTGAAGATGATTAATTTGTTAATCAGGCTACTGGATTTGATATAGGGTAGCTTGATGAGGCTCTTACAGGCTAAATAAATAAAATGAAATTTTCAAAAGTATTGATTTGGTATATTTTGATTATGGCATAGCAAAGAATGACTAGATACTGGATAAAATAATGGTGTTTTGACTAATTTGTTTTAGGAGATGTGAGAAGAACAAGTCTGATTAAAACAGCAGCACCAGAGACCAAAATGCTTTTTGTTTGAATGCATCTGGCCCTATTACAGAACACACAGGGCACTAGCTGTAGCCCATTATCTCAGGTAAAATATGATGTTATGTATTCTGGGCTGGACTGTGCCTAGCTGCCTATTTGTGTCTAAATTGGGAAGAGAAAAAAACCACACCTATTCCCTCCCTGTGCAGCTGGCACAGCTGGGCTTTATAATGAACTGCAGATGTAATATTTTGGTGTTCTCAGCATTGCAAAGGCTGTCCAAGAGTAGGGGGCAGGACCAGATGGTAGAAAGCAATAGAGCTGGTCTAGTTAGGAAAAAGGGGAGAAGGAATCAAGCACTTTGGGGGGTGTGTACGTATATATATATACACAAAAGCTTTCCCTATTTATCACAGTGTTACTATGGGTAACTATGTGTGTTAAACCTACACTCAGTATCAGCATCTTGCTTTGGAAATTGATGAATCTGAGGCAAAACTGGAAAGAAAATGAAGTCAAACACCTTTCCAACATGGGGGTGAGTCAGGATCACTTTTTGGCTCAGAACCCAGGACCTCCCCACTCCAGCCATGAAACTGCTCCTGCTGCATACTGGAGATGCAACTGCTGAACTGGTGGAGTTTATGCTCAAGCGTTCACTCATTTGTAATTTAAGATGAGAAGATTTTCAGTTTTGTCATTTCCTTCTTGGTTCTGAACTTGGAGCCTGTATTTTGACGCCACCTCTGAAGTGCTCCGATTCCACACTACTACTAAAGTTTTTGAGAAACTGTGTAATGTCCCCTTCCCATGCTTTTTAAGAAAGAATTGTATCATTCAAGCTTTGTCTGGGTGCTAGAATTTAGACTGTAAATACAAATTATCTGTTTAATAATTAATGTTTAATTTGGTTATCATTAATACTAAATATGATTTATTATATGGGGCATGCATACAGCCAGTGTATTTTAAAATAACTTTCCCCAGTAATCAGTTTCACACATCTTATTTTTGTAGAGTCTATTGTTCTGTATATTGCACTATTTCACAAGTTCTCCCACCATCAAAAATCCTCTAGAAATAAGAAAGTTTCTGAGGCTCTGAGGGCAAACAAATTTTCTCTTGCTGTTTAAAAATCCTCTCTATTCACATAACTTTCACAACTCACTTTTTACTTCACTACTACATCAGGGTAAATACCATATTAATGGCTTTCGACTGTGGTGTTATATAGGTTAACGCAATGTCAGAAGCTTAGAAATAAAATGTTCTGGTTATATCTTGCTTTTGTGTGGAGACTCTACCCGCAGAAAAGTTATTGTGTTTACAGAGCTCCAACTCTTTTTGCACGGACTTTCTTCAATGTAGGCTGGATATTAGAAATTGAAGGTGTCCAGGTCCTGTGCACATAATGATCTCAATTCATAGTAGTTACTTCTGGGCTTCCTAAACCTACTACTGCAAAGCAGGCAACCATGATGCTCTAATCCTTCTTTGCTTTCTCTCTGGATCCTGCACTGCCTTAGTTTTATCAGGCCTGAGGACGACCTTGGATTTCTGTGTAGCATGAAAAACAGCAGCTAAAGATTGATGAGGAAGGAAAAGCTTGGCAGAAAATGCTGAAACTTGAGCAGATTTACTAATGGTAATGAGCACAAGTGACAAAGGGAAACCTGAAAAATATCTATTTTAAAATAGATAAATGTAAACCAGATAAATAACTAAATATTTATACTATTTCAGTTCCAGGTGAAGCTCTGTGCTGCAAAAATTATTCTCTGTTTTGGAAAGTCAGTGATAATACTAAGAATTTATCAGCATTTTAAGAGAAAACGTAAGTGTCTTCTGATTTTTGCTAATGATGCAACATCCATTGCTCCCAAAACTAATGTTAAATGATTTGGAGAGTAAGTTATGTGGCTGAATGAGCTCCATGGTTTCCTACTTATTAATTCTGATGACACTACATTAGGTATCCACTTGGCAACACTGTAAATAGGGAGTTAGGCTAGGTTTTGCCTTGTTTCTCTGTCTAGAGGATAGATTTATTGCTAATAAGTATCAGTTAGGGAGGTGGATAATATCTTTTGTTTCAGCAGTTGTTCAGCAACACAACTGCTCATTACTAGCTGAGTGAGTCAGTGTTTTCAGAAATTACTAACAATTCTGTATGCCTCAATTTCTGGCTACCCAATTTGAGGGGCCATAAAAAGGCCTGTGTGAGTTTCTATTTTTCTTTCTCCCCAGCTCCAGAAATTCTGATGATGCTGTCTAGAAATCTTAGCAGATGTAGAAAACAGTGTACGTAGAACTCAAGAGAATCCATCTCCTTCAGTGCTGAAAGGGGGATAAAAGGCACTTCTTAAATGTATTGATGAGTATTCCATGCTCTGAAGTGATATAGAAGGACACTTGATTCTCCAACTTTACAATAACTTTCATGAAATATTTAATGCTTGTCTGATGATTTATTCCTCTCTGCATAATGCAATCTAAAAGAATGGTTTCATTAATTATTTACTTTGTGCTGTTGATGCTATTTCTCTCCAAGTGCTTTCCAGCAGTAGTTGTTTCTGCTTATTACCAGGAGAGACTTTAAAAAGCAGATCTTGTCAAGAAAACAGAATGATAACCTGTCCCATTTATATCTGTGTGTGTTTATAATGTGTGTGGTGGGTAGAAAATACTAATGAGGCTGAAGCAAGAAAAGAGGAACTTAAAATTGTCTGGAAGATCCATGCTCTGAAATGAGAATAAACCTTGGGCCTTGCTGGGGCTTGTGAGTGTCTCAGGGCTCCTTGTGGCTATGCTGGCAGCATGAGAAGCTGAAAAGTGCAATTCAGAGAGGTTTTGGAAGAAGCAGCAGTGTAGAGTAAAGAACATTAAAGAACCTCAGTGATAAGGTTGAGGGTGATGATCCAGCATCACTGCAGGACTCTAAACAGCTTGCAAGGTGGTTGCAGGTAAGCTTTTGCTCCTGTAATCTTGTTTTAATGTGGTGTAAGTCTGACAGCCAGCAGTGAACTTGGCAGCAGTGGCAAAGGAGGGAGGGAGGCTGCCAGGACTTTCTAAGGATGCATGAAAAGAACGCCTTTGAGTCTTTAGGTCCCATGGGTTCTGCTGTCAGTGATCTCCCTGGCTTCCTGAAACCCACTCGAGTAAACATAAGAAAAGGAGAGCTGCCAATGCTGACCTCCCTGTTGAAGGCTCTGCTTGCTGACTCTGCTGGCTCCAGTCAGAGCATGAGGCAGGACAGCGGTACAGCCCTCCTGCAGAAGCTGACTGGCTTCTCTGCAGCAGCTGGAGCACTGTGTTACTCCTGCAGTGTGCGTGGGGCAGCATCTCCAACTTAATAAGATGGAGTGAAGCAGGCTGACATTTACATTTCCCTCTTGATTGCTCTTTCGAAACCAACACTCCTAAAGGGGAAGAATGATTCCTAGTTCTTGACTATTTGTCCTGCAAAGGTCAAAAGACATTCAAGACACAGTTTCTTAAAGGTGGTGTGACTTAGCTTCTCAGATAGCGTCACCTGGGATAGTCAGACATTAAGTGACCAACGATAAACTATACTAACAACCTGGAAATGTTATTTAAGGAGATCAATGACAGGAAAAAGACCCTTGTAAATATAGCATAATGGGTGCTACCGAAGACATAAGTGAGGCATTCTTGTGTGGTTTTTTTAAATATTGGAAACAATGAAACCTGGTTTATAATCACATTAATGGTGTTTAAAGTGGTTTTTAATTAATTAAGCTTTTTGATAAATGCACCTTAATATGACAAACAGGAAGCAGGTGGTCTTTTTTTTTTTTTTTTTTTTGACTTGGCACATCCTTTAGCTTTCTCAAGGACTGTAATTCAGTCCTGCATAACTTCAGATTATTCACTGCAGTGTATTCTACTAGGAAATGGTAGGTTTCCCACCCCCTCTTTTGGTAGGGGGAGAGAAAATAAATTCCTTGTGCACAGTGGATGACTTCTACTGGGTTGTGGAGGTGTGCTGCGCGGTCTAGAATCCAGCTCAGGGCATCCCCTGAGAAGAACAAGCCAGATCCTTCTCTTGTATACATTGGTTAAAAATTAGGAATAATCTCAGTCAATTGATTTGCACTGGTTTGAGAAAAGTATAAGGGCCAGCCAGTGAAGCTGGTTAAGCAGTTCAGCTACGGAGTTGGCTCTAATTCACTTGCTGACCAGGTCTCTAACTGCTGATGCTCAGAGGTGTAGTAACATGTCTTGGGACAGGTTATACTCTACTTTGAAGTACAGCTATTCCAAGAATAAAAACTATGCAGTAGTTTGTAGGAGATAAGGTGTAATGATATCTAGCCCCTGTTAATTGTAAGGGATGTGGATCACTGTGCATGCTTGTTGACTCATAGTCCAACAGTCAGAATAATTCTACTGACTTTCACCACAGCAGACCACGCATTAGCTTATGACTGAGAGGAGTGCTGTTGGTTAATTTCATGCTTAATTTCAAGCAGCAACAAAAAATTTGCTGTAATTTTTTTAAAGCTTTGCTAAGCATGAGTGACTTGTTAGGGTTTGAACTGTGCTGTGGGCCTTGGAAGCTTTCAGCCATGTAGCCCTTCTGGCCATCACTGGAGTGTTCTGGGGCAGAAGCGTTCCCAGAGAGCAGCTTGGAGGCACCATCAATGGGCTTATTGCCCATCTGGGAGCTTCAGATGCATTCCTAGGGATTTCTGTGCTAAGCCAGTTGCCCCTGGCTTAGTCATATCAGAGACATACCACATAGCTGTGAATCTCACATTAGACTCATTTAAATAAACAAATGTATAGGACAGTCAGGGATAGGAAAAACACTGCAATTTTTTCAGTTGAAGTGCTTCTGTATTCTTTCTAAAATAATCCAGACTTATTGCTTGAGGACTCTCATGAGCTCTCATACAAGGCTCTTGTGAAATTCCTTTGTGTTTAGAAATATGCAGGCTTTCAAATAATGTAAATTCACAGTACCCTTTCAGCCCTGACACCTCCATGTCATGAAAAAAGCTGACAGTAGACTGACGTTCATATCGTGGTCCTTTAAGAATATAATAGGCTGTCTTATATATAAATAGGTTGCAAGACAGAGCAAAATTAAGTGTTCTTGGACATCAGGGATCATTGCTCCCATCAGTGCCCACCCATGTCAAACACCCTTGTAAACAGAGAATCAATGCATACAAACAAATAAGTTGCCCATACCTGCTTGTTGCTCGTATGCAGATGCCCTCTTCTGTGCAGCCATCCATCAAAAACTGAGTTGGCAGTGATAAATGGTATGCTATTCAAAGAGCTGTTGCAGGTGTAATCTGCAGGAGTGCATCTTTGAATTTACTCATGCATCTTACAGAGCAGATCATGAACATGATTAGCAGAACTGCTTCTTAAGTGCAAGCCCATCCTATTGCAGTGTTAACTTCTGCAAGTCATAGAAGTCACCATAGCATTGCAGCAGTACATAACAATGTGGAAGTCTTTCTTAAGAAGAAACTAAGCAAGAAGATGAATGAGATTCAAGTGTGTATGAAGTCCCAGGAGGAGAAAATGAAATACATTGAACCATGATGTCAAGTTATCTGGATTTTCTAAGACCCATTTCGGTTACTTCTTAATTTCCTTTGCTGTTTGTTGGGTATTGTTTCCTTATCTGGTGTTCTCTCAATTATTAAAACCCAATTACTGTTTGTTTGGTTTTTAAAATTAATTATTTAAAATTCAGAAGGAAACACAAGAGAGATTGAATAGCTGTGTCCATCACTTTTTTTGGTACCTTATTAAAATTCTCATTAGTTCCTCATACAACTGCTAGCCACCTCATTTTCTTCAGAGGAATTAATTTCAGGTTGTGTGCGTTTGTATACAAGATGGAGAAAATCTATTTCTACAGTTCTGTGTGCAGTGAGAACCGTTAGACTTGTCCTTTGGTTGAGGGACTTTGGCAAGATTTTATTCTGGGTGGCTGCTCAGGTCACTGTGACTTTCAGAAATCGACCTGATTTGCATTAGAATATTTAATTTGCAGTGCTGTATCATTACACTTGTCTGTGCCTGAGAGAAAAGAATTAAAACTTCAGCTGAACTCTTTTCTTGCATGTCTTAATGAATAATTTTATTTTAAAAGTTAATGTGGGCATGCTGTTATCCCCTGGCCCTGGCCCTGTGGTGGTGTGGTTTTTTGGTGTGTGGTGGGTTTTTTTTTTTTGGTTTGTTTTTTTTTTTCTTTGAGGGTGAGGTGAGTTGTTAATGATGCTTGTATTTTTTACCCTGGGGATCCACAAGTAATTGTATTATAAATTTTTTTCCTAAGGATATGCAAGTCTCAGTTTTTAAAGCCTTATTATCATCTCTCTTTCCTGTTTAATAGTGGACCAGTTTTAAAAGGTATTCTGGTTTCCAGTGCTTATTTAATGCTTGCCTGGTGGGCTGCCATTACCCCATGCAGTGCGTAGTGGTGTTCCCTGTGTCCCAGAAGGACACGGAGTTCTGCACCTAAAAAAAATACGTTTGTTTTTAAAAACAAAACCGGAGTGTAAACCTTCTTCAGGAAAGCAGTCTCACATCTGGCAGGAAGGTGAGGTCAGATGCCAGCCATAGTAGTAGAGATGCTGCTGCAAGACTCTGACACACATAGGACTGAGCTCGAGCACATACGTGCATGTCCTGTGTCTGGCTGGGGAGCACTCCCTGTGGAGCAAGTTCCTAGGTCTCGAGGCAAGGCTGGAATGGCTCCTCTAACACATTCAAGGTTTCTCAGTGTTGTGAATGTACTGAATTTTTCTGCCCCAAGAGGTACCCATGCTTGCACATGGAAATGCCAGTGTTGGGGTGGACATTAGAAATGAGAGGCCTGTAGAATGAGGCTTGTTGGACTCATTTCTCCATGTCAGGGACATGCAGGAATAAGTGACCTTTGCTGTGGGAATGGCTATTCCCTCATCCTCTGCACGAGAGCTGCTGCTGTCTCATCTGTCTCCTAGCAGCAGCTAGCGTGGCTTCCAAAAGTGGTGGGACTGCAGCAGGAAACTGCCAACCTTTTCCTGCTATGTTGGCATACCCTCACGCAAGCCCACTTATGGTGACCACTTACCATTCTGCAACGCAAACCCTTTGGCTGGTTCTGCACAAATGTCACAAAGGACAATAGTAGGAGAGGCTGAGGTTTAGCTGAAGGTCAGGTGTGGCCTTTGATGTTGAAAACCAAAGAACCTAGCTTTAATTTCAGATTGAAGGGTGAGTTTGATAGGCCTGAGAAATGAATAAATTTTTTTAACTTGCAAGTTAAAAAAAGACCCCCAAAAAAAGAACCCAAAACAAACAAAAGAACCAACCCAAAACAAACCCCCTCAAAACACAAAAAACCTATAGCTTACATGGAGCTACCAAAAGACAAAAGTGCCAACTATTTTAGTCTCTGAGAGGAACAAGACATCCCTGGCAGGCCTGTTGTGGACCTCAGTATGGCTTGTCTCAGCCTGTTACTTGTTGCTGTGATGAGTCCCTTGTTGCTAAGGATGGCAGTGTCACACCAGGGATGCATAAATCGATTGCTGGATTATGCAAAAATTTCTTCATTTTATGGCACACTTCAGGGTCTGTTGTGCTTTTGCCCTGAAATGTTTTTGTGCCCAAGGTTATGCTGTTTCTATTCAGTCACCTGTGTCTTCCCTCACATTCATGCTCCACTGTTGTCTAGTTGCATGAAAGAATGCAAAAGAGTTGGTCAGTGCTGTTCCAGGTTAGTTTGGCTTTGCAGTATTTGGACAAACTTTTATCTGAACAAGTGCTGGTACTTTCTTGTTAGCTCCATTACCTCTTTGGGTAGAGGAAGTCCCAGGGAATTCCTGTGGTATAGTTACTGACCAGTTTATTATTACAAGCTACAGGAGAGTTCAGCTGGGATGGAAAGTTGAAAGCACTAAAATAGTTGTCTTATTGGAGCAGAATCAAAAAGTCACTGGGATGACACTTTCAGAAACATGTTGGCACCTAATCACTTCTGGAGGTTTGAAGTGGATGGCACTTGCACATTTGTGTGCTTCTGAGTGCTTAACTGTTGTACAGGATTTTTGAAAAACCCTTATCTGTATCAGTGGGTGGTTCAGCTCTGGCATTACCAAAGCGACAGATTTGAGGATCATGCCATGGATCTCTGAAAGCTTAAGAACATCAGAAAACCTAAAGCTTGCTCTTCTTGATCCCTGTCTAGGACCATGTCTATAAGAATATGCTTTCTCGATATTTTCCTTAATTGTGTCTGCAATAGCTTTTGATTTGTTTGGCTGATTTCTTAAGGCTGCCTATTTCTTCTGTTCAAAAAGCCTTATTTTCCCTTGATGCCACCATGCTGATATAATATCAGCAGAACAGATCATGTTGGCAGTCAGCTGTTGCATTCATTACCATTTCACTTTAGTTGGTTTCCCATTGCTAGAACTTTCTTTCTGTAACGTGATACATTAGCTTTTCTTACAAGCTAAAGCTTGTAATGATGCAAGTAGGCTGGAGTGGAAACTGATGGTCTGTAAGAACTCACAAGCATATGGGCAGATGTTTGGGAAATGTAGAAAGATGTGTCTTGTTCAATGATTGACCTTAAATGTTTATTGTTTTGCTGTGGTTTTATAATTAATTTCAACTTGGACATGAAGGCAAAGCTAAGAGAAATCACATTTGCTTGAGGGAGCCGCTGACAGTATGGATTGCTTTAAAATTGCTTTTCATTCAAGTGTTATTAAAGGCAAAACCTAGCATAATGAATTTGAAATTAAGGACATTTAGCAGCAGGAACATAGCAGAGTCAGGGGGGAAATGGCATTTATAATATAAATGATGATGGGCAGGGTACTTTGCATGTAGACAGTGCCACTAATTAACAACTGTGAGGTGGTCCAGGACAGGGACTGAGCTCAGAGGAAGACAAAAGTCCAGATGGCAGGCTGTGATCCAGAAGTGCAGGGCATCAGACTGTGTTACAAGGTGACTGCAAGGTGAGAACAGAGACTTTTTTTTGTGAGAGTAAATGTCCCAAGAGTAACTTCATAGGGTGGTAGTGATCAGTTGTACAGATGTAAGATAGGCCTAGCTTTAGAGTTAGGTATGCATTCTATTTTGCTCCCAAGCTTTTGCAACTTCAGTGTTCCCTGGGAGGTATTTAACTGCTTGGAGAAGAAAAGGGAAAGCTGTTTTATGGAAGCAAATGTGAACACAAATTTTTTATTTACCTAGTGCGCTAGGCATTTAGCTGAGCAGTTTAAAGTCTAGAGGTGATATTGTTAATCCCTGTGTGGGTCTGCAAAGAAACGTGTAGCCACTGCACAGTGGCAGCACAGGTGGATGGGGAGAGTGTTGCTGGACAGGGTGTGGTGCAGAGGCCAAGGAGCCCCCTCCCGTGGGTTTAGGAACTGTGTCTTCTGGGAAAGTGTGCAGCATCTGGAAAAAGAAAATGGACTGCTTGCTGTTCTTTACTTCACGTTTGCAAAGCTTTTTCATCTTATAGTGTGTATCTTGTGCGCACTGTTCATCTCTCTGGGCCTGATGTATCTCAGTACTTTGCTGTCAAGCACTGTGTTTCTTGGGTAACTAATCCCCCATGTTTCTCCAGTGCTACCATCTTGAAGTATTGGACACTACAAGGAAAACCTGCAGAGTGAAGCCATAGGATGGGGCATAATTAGGATGACACACATACCAATACTCAGCAAAATGTCGAGGTCTTAAAGTCTAATTATTAATGCATATGTCAATTTTTGACATAAGATCAAAAACTTTTGAGAAAAGGTGAAGCATTACTTAATGTGTGTGTGTCAAGTTTAAATATCTAAATACGTCTTCACACAGTCTGATTTGGATGCAAATTATGGATGTGTAGCAACCTTACAAATAACCAGGAAGCAAGGCCAGAAGAATATATCTTCTTGCTAATGTCACTTGACACAGTTTACAGGTAGAAGTTTCAGCCCTTAGACTGGTTGTAGAAGGGTATCTGTTAATGGTTGGTTCTGATTTGTCCTACCTTAAAACTAAATTGTAATCTCCCCAGGGAAGTGGTTGACTCGGCCGTGTTGGACACCTTTAAGAGTCGTCTGCACAGGGTGCTGGGTTGTCTTGTCTAGACTGTGCTCTTCCTGGAAAGGTTGGACTAGATGATCCCTGAGGTCCCTTCCAACCTGAGATTCTGTGATTCTGTAAACTGTAATCTCTAAATGTGAAATGAGTCTTCTCAGGCCATATTGAATTTCAGATTAAAATTCTGGATCTCAGTTTATCCTTTGATTCTACAATAAGATGTGGTTTCCAGATTTTAGTCTAGAAATTATTTTTTCCTGAAGTTTAGTGTCTATATTCACTGTTCAACTTCACCTTGTTACAGGGAGGAACTTGCACTGCAAATTCAGGCTTGGGCTGCTAGCTGGGGACAAACATTAGCCAGTGCCAGTATATGTATTACATGAGAATAATTCATCGTATGTAGTATGAGACAACTGTTACTTCCTATGGTTAGAAGAGAGCTCGTGAATGGTTTTTTTGTTCTTGTCATATATATTTGTTACATGAAACTAGTTCACAAGGCTTAAAATGTTGAGCCAAATATTTACTATGTAAAAATATTTATGGTATTGAATCTCAGTTAGTGTTCTTAGTAAGCTAAACCAAAGATGCTGCAAATAACAGCTGCAGGGGATTGATTAAAAAGTCAGAGTATAAAGGTGTAATGCCTTTGTACTTAGTCCACATAAACTACAGTGCTCAGCTGAGCTATTGACTGAAACTTCTGCCACTCACTGAAACTAATTTTGTATCTTTGTAGAAAGCATGAAGTGGGATGACAGCACTGAATATATCACTCTATCTGTTTCATTTTTGCATTGGAATAAGGCGGGAAAAGGGTTGTGGGACATATTATGGCAGTCAGTAAAAATGCACTAAGTAAGGTGAAAAAGCTTCAGCGTGATGTTCCTAGTGATGGTGAAAAATGTCCTTCCATGCAATTTTGGAATTAGATTGTAATGAATTATGTGCCTTCTATTTCAACATACTTTCTTACTGTAGTAATTCACTGCATTTTGTTGTACGAGAGGCAACTGTCAGCTTTTCTATTTTGTATGTGAAGACAGGAATGCAGTAGACTGATATAGCTGACAACACTAAAAAATCCTAAACTAAAGATTTCTGTAAAATTTATAAAGCCCTGGGTCTAGAATTTAGGGTAGAGTTCAGCAAAAAGCCTCAATACTAAAGATTATCAAGGGCAGATCTCAAGTTGCCCATGAAACACAAACTCTGATGAGCTTTTTCTCAGGACTCTCCTGACAGATCTTACTCTTTGAAATTCTAGTTCAGTTTAATAGGGCAACTTCTATTGGTTAAAAACTGTTTTTTAATAGAAATAAATGCAGCAATATATGGTGTGTGGTTCTTCAAATTTAGGAATTATATAGACAGCTTAAAGGGTTCCTCTGTTTATATAACTTGCTCTTTCTTTTCCTGTTTTGTGGACTCAGTCTCTTATCGTCTTTGGGCCTTCATCTGTTCTTTCTGTTCTTCCTTACATTGATGTAAATTGGGACTAATACACTAATACCAACAGAATACTGATGTAAAGCCTCTGAGATCTGAATTAGAGCTTTTGCATTAAATTCCAGCTTCCCTTGTACCTTTAGAATAGATACTTAAAGCTTTGTTTCACATGTATTGTGTATACACGTATATTATATATGAAATGCCTTCAGATAGAACTGGAATATTCTGTAATCATTTTTCACCAGTTAAGTAGCGACAAAATACAAAGCAGTGAGGAATTGGACCAGGAAAGACGTAACTTCTTTTTAGGGTTTGTTTAGTCTTGCGTAGTTGCTACTGTGACTGTGCAGTGGGGTGTACCCAAATTAACTTTAAATTAGCTGGATTGGCAAAGGTGCAGTAGCATGGGGTAGCTGCCAAGAATTTCCTGTGCTTCCAGTAAAGGTGTTTCAGTCTTCTGCTGAGCTTGTTGATGTAGTTAGCTCGGTCTAACCTGACCCAAGTTCAAGGTGCATCGACTGTGTGTCAGGGGTGACTTCAGCATCATGTGGATGCAAACCTATAATTTACATGCTACTTTTGTTATCTCTGAGTCTGATCTGCTGCTTCTGAGGGCTGATGTAACCCCTACTGAGAGGCACAACAAGGGAAAGAGCTGGCAGGGACACATAAGTATTTGTATGTAAAGGTTAGGCTAGCTCTGCGTTAGACATTTTTACCCCTTCTGACTTGCAGGTGCAAGGGATGATGTAGACAGAGGAATAGGAGCTGCTGGGATGTGAAGGCAAGGAGACCTAATGGCTGGTCTTCTCCACATGCTCTCTGGGCATGGTGAATTTACTTGTGATAGTTCAGAAGCCAGGAGTGTATTCTCTCCTCGTCTGTGGCGGTTGTTGGGGGGAGGTTCTAAAAGGGTGCTTGGGGTGTGGGAATAGATAGACCTTTCTTTCTGGTGATGAGAGTAGCCTTTTGGTAGCTTTTCCTAAGAGTGATATAGGAGCAGGAGGAGAGATAAATACCAGTTCTGGGTTTTCTTCCTGCTAGAAGATATTGTGAATTATTGCTTTAACTCTACCACTTACAACTAGGTTGGAAATTTTAAATTTATAGCATTCCTGAAATGAAGGAGCATTTTGGTGACTCTCATCCATGTGCAAACCACTGATTTCTACACACACATTTTTTTCTTGTGGGTGGTAGACAAGCCTCCTAAGTGAAAAGCGCTCATGTGAATAACAAAGCAGAGTGACCTTTGGCTGTGTGTGCTTACCCAAAGGACACAAGACATGAAGTTTATACTGCTAAATATCTGTGAAGTTTATATTGTTGTTGGGTTAGTTATTAGTAGGACTCTATCTTCGCTTCTAAAATCAATGGTTTCTTTTGTAAGATTTAAATTTTTCATGCAATCCCTTGCCTATGGTAACAAAGGATGCCTGATTTAGCAGTGAGATTTCCTAGTGAGATCTACCATCAGGTGATTCAGAGTGTCTGTTATTAGTCTTTACTTTGTTTCTGGGGAGTACTTTTCAATTTGGTTTGCCTCATACTGTTTGGCTTGATTTCTTATTGAAAACGCAAATATTTTGCCCTTAGATTCATCAGAGGCTTTTAAAAGCTGAATAGCAAGAAAAACTCATTAAGGTCAAAGGCAAGAATAATGTGTTTGAGAAAACTGAAGCATTGGAATCCTCAACTCTTCAGCTCATGCCAGCAGCTTTTCACTTCTCCCTCAATGGTATTGTTGTCCCATTTCTATTTGTCTCCTAAATCATTCATCTGTGGAGCAAGAGAGGGAGATGTCTGTATATAACCATGAAGGTGTCAGATGCAACCGCAGAAGTACCAGGCAAGGCATTTCCATCAGGTATAGCAGAGCTGGTGATGTACCTGGTGCTGGGCCTTCCTTCAAAATGCTGCATACACCCCACTTGTGTTCATGAAAGGCACTCCAGCTTAAGCAGTGAGGGTGAAAAATGCAGCATTGGTACAGAGAGCAGGCAGTTTACCAAAGCGATTGTAATTGCATGGGTGGCAAGGCACTGACTGGGCGTGCCAACAAGCCCAAAGTTGTGTTTCAAAGTATACAAATACTGCCTCACAATACATCTACATTAGCAGTTTAGTTTGGATGAAGAACGTGCTTTTAAATTGAACCTCCTGGGTTTTCCCACTTACCTATTTGGGTTCTCGCTGTGGAAACTGGTGGTAAAATTAAACAGTGAGACATGCTGCAGGAGCACACCACAAATAAGCTCCAGCTGCTAATGGACTTTCAGCCTGTGGGGACAGGCTGCAGCAAGTTGGAAATACTGCTTCCCCTCTCTTCTTGAAGTGTACCTAGTGTGAAAGTGTGCTTCTCAGCACCAAGTGTTTTGCTCTGCAGATGCAATCCTGTTGTACCATGTTAGGTGCTGATGCAGATATAACTGTAGGGCGTTAACAGTGGGTTTCATCTTGTCTTTCAGCTTCTTAAAAGTAGCTCTGCTAGTCAGGAGCAGAGATGTAGAAGACATGAATCACCCTCTGCTTTAAGTGGGTGCTCAAGATAAGCTGAATCACACTTAGGGGTCTTCTATTTTTTTTTTTTTTCCATAGCCTGTAAAGGAAGCCTGACTGTTAGGCATCTTCTTGGATCTTACTGCTAGAGTTAAATGAAAAGAATCCTATGCAAAAAGGGGAAGAATATATTCCATAAGAGACTTAAAACTATAGGAGAATGATGCAAAAGAAACCTTAAGAAGACGTCTCAGAAGGTCTTATTCTCAGGGCAATTATTTCAGAAGAATGAGGTATAATATTAACTAGCAAGTATTTTTACCTGGTAATATTAAACCAAGATGTTAAAAGAAGACACTATACATTTGGCTATGGGAAATAGAGGGGGGCAAAAAAACCAAAACTGAAGAAAGCCAACCTAAGAGTTTTTACATATATTAGATATATTAGATATATTATTCAGCAGCTCATCAGGAATGTATGATTATGAGAGGGTTTTGTTTCAAGTCCTAAACAATTTGCGTGCTTTGCAGGATGGGAAAAAACCAGCAGTTAGATATTGTTCATTTGGAAGCCACACATTAAATAATAAAACTCTTTACTAGTAAACAGATGTGCCACTTAAGCCTTTCAGTGTCAGTTGGCCACTACAGATGATTGAGTATGGTAATGCGGTGTACCTGTACCATGGGTGCCTGTGTAGTGTCTCATGGTAAAATAGAATAGTTTCACAATGTGCACCTCCAAAGATTCTTAACTCCTGCTTTCTGAGCAGAAATTTTTGATTCTGTGTTTGATTTAGGTTATTTGCCTAAATGTTCTAAAACTGCATTTAGTCTGACCTAATTAGCTCTTAATATGTTTGGTAAGTAGGACCATTAAAGGACTCTGGATCACTTACACAGTTCTGATATTAGACTTTGGCTTTTCTTTATTAGCTTGCAAATAACATTTGATAATGCATTACTCTTTAAAATTTTCAATAAATCTTTTTTTGAAAATACAATGCTCAGTGTTATTTTAGATGCT
The DNA here is from genome assembly GCF_949628215.1 of Phalacrocorax aristotelis. Taxonomy (NCBI): domain Eukaryota; kingdom Metazoa; phylum Chordata; class Aves; order Suliformes; family Phalacrocoracidae; genus Phalacrocorax; species Phalacrocorax aristotelis. Next base: position 118,977,050 of record NC_134278.1, on the reverse strand, counting down.
TTAGTATTAATGCTAGAAAAGTTGAAAAGAATAATATCTTTAGCAAGCCATTTGCAGAGCTTGCTTTTAAAATTGGGTTCCTAAGTTAATTTTTCTTCCCCCAATGTGTCTATCTTGGTTTTGTTCTGTTACACTAGCAAAGATCAGCTCTTGTTTGATTCTCAGTCATTTTAATGGGGAATTCAACCTCAATTATGCTGAACTTCATGTTCTTTCAGAAGTTTATCAAATATCATCATATTATAAGACTGTTTTTCCTAGTCAGCAGTTTTTGAATCAGCACCATTTAAAAAAAAAGTCAGTTTCAATTTTTTCTTGTTGGTAACAAGACTGTTATAATGCACAATTTTTCTTATGACAGGCCTTCAGGTTCTCTCTTATATTCTAATGATAGCTTGAAGACTCATTCCACTTTCCGACATGGGTTGAGCAAATAAAAAGAAAGACCCTTGCAAACTTTCTTTGTGTTGTCTGGGAATCCACTGAGGAAAAACTTATCTTTTGATTCCTTGGTTACCACCTGGGGCAATAAAAATGCTCTCTCTCCTGCACTTTCAGTTGATTATGAATATTACCGCTTGAAACATCAACTCTGGTGGAACAGTAGATTTACAGCCAGTTTCTCTCTTACTCAGGAGTAGGAGTAAAACTCAGCAGACGTGATCTTTGCTCTGATGTACTTGACGTGGAACACACAGACTTGGTTAAATGTTTTCTCTAATTGTTAGTGATGTGTTTAACTGGCATGAACCATGATTAAGTAATTTTTGTTTTATTATAACCCATTTGTTTTTTTTCCACCCCCCTTTTAGACTGGCTGAACTACCAAGCCTCTTAAATTGCTGGGCTCTTTCCCGAGTACCAGTGAAGCTGCTACCCACCCCAAACTGATCTGGCTGTTGTAGCAGTCACTTAAGATTTACAGTGACCCAAAAGTTGAATGGGCACTGTTTTTGTACTATGCAGTTTAGCTCTGGTAAACCCACTGAGTCGATCTAGAGGAGGTAAACATTTTCAGGGAAACAATTAAGTGTAGGCTTTTATGGTTTCAAAACTGTTCACAATGTTGTTTTAAATTTGCCAAATATATTTGCCCAGGAAAGGAAATAGTATTAGGCTTATGTCTGTATTAGAAAATAATGTGGCACAATAGAAGCAGAACTGAAAAGCAGAGCGATGATGAAGACTTGGCATTTGCACTATATGTTTCAGCAGGTTTTACTTTGGACTAGTCTAGTCTGATACATGGACCAAATACCCTTTAGTTTACTGGAAGGCATCAGGTGTGGTCCTGGAGAACATATTTCAGGTTTGTGTTTTGCCAAAAGACATCCTGCCTATGTTTTCTGAAACTTCTGCCTGATGTGAAGCAAAGCACGGTAAGCAGGGGTACTTGGAAGAACGACTTCAAAAACACTTTTGAACCAAACTAGATGCATCCTATGACCTGGAAGGCTACTGGAAGAGTCTGGCTTAATCCAGTAACTGAAAGGCTGTGGATCCAAGTCCCTCCTGTAAGAGGAGGAGGTATTGAACATGCTCCTGAGATATCTCTGCTCTTCTGGATTGTTGACCTTTTTGCTCTTAGAAGAGAGTCTGTTTTGTTTTGGGATCAATGGAAGATAATATGTTGAATGAAATTAATATTTGGAGATTCTGCTTGGGAATGGAGTAAACAAATGTATTACATATTTTACTGGAAAAACCTGTCAGATTAATGAAATGTATTACTACTCTCTTGAATTCTTGTATTGACCTTGCAGGTAAGAGGAAGCCGTCTAATGGCACTGTTACTTGAGACAGATACTTTACGAGTCTGGACTAGTAAGGGAGAAAAGGACTACCTAGTCCAAGCCATGAGTTTCCTATATCTTGATCCATTTAAAACTCTCCTCCCTCAGTAATATTTAAAGACAGCATCTTTGTAAATAACCCCAAACCATAACTGCTCTCCTGTTAATGGGGAAAAAGTAAAGATATTAAAATGCTTAATTTTCTATCGAAAAAATAGAGTGATCCCACAGAGGAAATAAAATGACAGGAATGACAGACAGTTATAATCTGTGTAGGTTATATGAATGTGTATGTTGTGCTGTCCTCATAAAATTGTTTGTCTTCTGCTCTGTAGAAATTCTTTTTTTAACAATAAGGAACCTGGTTAACTGACTCTTTGGGAGAGTAATAATTAATACTTTGCTATCACAGAAGGGAATACTTCTGGGGCCAGCTTCTCAGGGTAAGGTGATTTGAAGTGGCTTTGTTAATACATGGCAACATCACAGTAATTTCATGTTATTGTTGAGTGCTGCTGGAAGCCAACAGGGAGGATGGTATCTGGAAACAAAATAAAAGGTGAAAAAAAGAATGTGAAGAAAAAGAATAAGACTCACTTGAGGGAGCTCGCATTTGTGTTTGGTTTTGTGTGGCTGTGAAATTATACTACTTACTGAACATGATTTTGATTGTGATTGTATTAACTATTGCTGTTATCATAAAAGTTTGTTTTAATGCCTTGTGGAAACTGGCACTGGACTCTCAAAGTTTTAACTGCTTTTTTTTTTTCTTCTAGGCTATAGAAATGCCTCTTATAAAAACAGAACAAGAAGGGCCAGAAGAAAGGAAACAAATGAGGCTTTAGTAATGCTGGGAGTGGTTAGTATTAGAAGAGAAAACTTGGTTTTTAAGAAGCAGCTCCTGCAATGAACAGATTGTCTCATCTAAAGAACAGCAGATGTGTCATGGATAACTTTTCAAACTGTGTTATGATTTTGCCCATTTCTTGCCATTGATTTTGTTGCCTTTCCTTGTCTTATTACCAGATGTATTTGCATAAGCGCAAAGCATATTGTTTAGGTTTCAGTTAAGCTTATATTTTCCCCAGGAAACAGTATTAGAGTAACAGCAATTATTCTCTGTGGTGGGTATTAGGCTACCTGATAGTGGCAAGGGTGATAAAAATATTGTGACTCAGGAGATAAGCAAATTGTGATTACTTACTGGTAGTTTTGTAACCTCAGGATCCCACTTTTGGTTGGTCTTGCTGGGTGCAGTAGTTGTCTGTCAAGCTGCCCATAAAAAAACCCCACTATCTCCTTCTGTTAAATGCAGTGAGATTAAGGTGAAAAGCAATTCCTGCTCTCTGAAGTAAATCCTGTATATGTGTTAATATAATAGTCTACTGGGTTGAAATGTCAGGTGTTTTTGGGAGAGAAGAGAAAGATTGGACTTTGTGGAGTAAATCAGGAAATGTGTTTCCATAAATAAAAATATAATTTTCTTCTAGGGAGATGCGGATGCCTAGTTTCATTCTGACTTCCAGAGAAAGAAGTGAAAGAGGAGGCAAGGGTTTAAACTACTTCCAAGTTAGAGATGGGGGGATGCCAGTGTGATGGGGTGGTGCTTGAAAGGAGTTTCGTACTCCTCCTCTCAAAGGACTGGATTCAGTGCTGTTTGATGTCCACAGCTTCTAGTGAATTCTATGGGCTTGACTCGTGTTTTCTTTGAATAGGCTGTTGCTATACTTGAGCGTACATCTACAGAAGCGAGTCTTCTGCCAGCCCTGCTTGTGGCGCTTTGGTGTGCGTCCTCACGTAGTTGCAGGCTGAAGAAGCTGGGTGTCTCTGGGAGGCAGCTCAGCTGAAAGCTCTACCCCAGGACAGCACCCGTGGGTGCCAGTGGGCATTCAGTCCCACTGGATCCCAAGCAGAATACATGGTATTGAGGGCTTTAACACGTAGCTTCACTGCCGTTGGGCTGCGCTGCTCCCGAAGGTGGATGCAGCCTCTGTGTGCTGTGCCGGTATGTGGGGCAGCCTTAGGTGAAGTCACGTGGCTGCGGGAAGCAGTCTGGGGGAGCGCAGACCTCGGCACGTGCTGGCCTGGGAGCTTTCCTCTAATTGTTAGCATGTGCCTGGGCAGGCACCCAGAGTAGTCAGGCCTTGTCCTAAGTACCTTTATTAGTGACAGTAAAGAAAATGTTTGTCAGCATGCAGAGGCCATCAGCCCCTGTCCCAGTAACATCACAAGAGAGCTGGTCTCCAGCTCCCCACAGTCCTGTCCTGTCTGGCCATGGGCCCTGCTGAGCTGGGGCTGGCCTGGCCTGGCCCCAGGGAGGTGCCTGATGCCTGGGGCTGGGGCTGCCCTGTTGCCCACTGGCTGGGGCAGTGAAGACAGGTCCTGCCTCTGGCACTGTGACCTCCACAATGCCATGGCAGCTCTTCAGAGTGAGAGGAACGAGCCTCAGTGGTGGCTGGAGGCTGGTGGTTGGTAGGTGGTCCTCAGTGCTATTAGCCTCCTTCACCAATTTGGTGAAGAAATGTAACTGGTAAATCATTTAATGTTTACTATTCTAGTCCATATGCCTTCTTTTCAGTGTCCAGGCATCTCCAGATTAATGCCTTTTTTCTTCATGAATTGGTCTCTTTTTTTGATATCTCTTCATTGCCTGGTATTCAAGTATTCTTTCCTATTCTTAGTTTCTGCAAGCTATCTCTTCCTCACTTAAGAAAGCAACAGAACATCCCTTTTTGTCCTCTTCCCTTCCTCCCTCTTTTTAAACTTATTTTATTTTGCAAAGCTTATCTGAGTGGGATGTTTTCTTAAAATCACAAACTTTGCTGCGTAGGGAATCCACACATTTCCTTTTCTGTGCCTGCCACTCAATAGTTAAGCAGCCTGGAGAACTAAATCACTTTTGATGTCTGCTCATTGTCAGTTCTTATTTGGTGCACAGCTTATTCAGAGGAACTTAGATGGGAAAAGCCGGTAGACAAATGGATCACAACTTTGTTTGAAGGAAAATTTGGATTAATATAAAAGGGAGTGTTTGTTAAAAGTCACCCTTGAGGTGACAGTGGGTTTAACATTGTGTGTACTGTGATTTTGCTGTGCTGACTGTGTTCGTGATAGCATGCAGACAGCTCAGCCAGGGAGAGGTGCTTCTCATCCAGCACAGTAACTGTGAAAACTAGAAGCAGTAGTTTATACTGCATACTGGTAAATGGCCTTTGCTAGGATGCTGAAAGGTGTTTCCATGATGCTAACCATAGGCAAGCCCATTGACGGGGTGCCATTTTTACCTGTCTGTAATTCAGTAGCCACTATTTATAAAAGAATAAAAAGTATCTATTCATACACACCAGTGCAGCAAGCAGCAGTTTCAACATCCTCATGCTCCTCTCTGGGGAACTTGCTGTGAGTGTGGGAGATCCTGGTACATTCACTTTCAAATGTGGCAAAGAGAAAAGGCCCTGAGTGGAAACAGGGCTTAAATTTAGACCTTAATATAAGATGTAAGAAGGACCCTGGACAACAGATACGATGTCCTAGAGGCTACAAAACCCTAGACATATAAAACAAAAAAGCAGATAATGTGAAAGACTCCATAGTTTTTCTGTGGCCACTGAATATTGTGTAACTCCCCTTCCCTTTAACAAATGGATTTCCACATTCATGTATTCGCTCTAAAAAAAGAACTGCTTTTGTTTTGACTCTTAGGAAAGAGTGATGTGCATAGTTTCAAGAGGCTTTTCTCTTTCATCAATGTTGTGTGTTTTGCCTCTACTTTGATATGGTTTAATTGTCACTTTCTTCCTTTCCTATAAATATGGATGTTTACACGAATATACATTTCACCCATTTTTAAGCAGCATTTTCACATTCTTGATGATAACAAGATGGCAAGCTGTGATATGTGTGTTCTTCTAGAGGCAAAAAGAGTTTATAATGAGTCATTATTATAATTTTTGTGTGTGTCTTTGACTGATGCTATTGTAGCTTTCCAGGCAGATGTCCCACCCGCTGTGTGTTCCTAGTTTCAGTCTGATGAACTGCTGAAGCTACTGGACACTCAACAGTAGCTCCAGCATCCCACGATGCATTAGTAATAACTTTTCTTCAAGATGAAGAGGCTTTAACTGCAGCACACAATCAGTAGCCCACACTGGAAGAAACAAATCAGAAAACCACTGTTCCATAAACACAGAATTGAAAGACCTGAATAAGTAAAATGACAGACTATTCATTCCAGTTTGGAAAGCATGAATAAGATTTTTGATGAAGCTTAATTTTCTTCAAGCTCTTCAGCCATGGATAAACCATTTAAAATAAAAATGGATGTGTTATGGAGCACTGTGCTTGTCACTGTTTATTATTTTGAAAAAGTATGGGTCCTCCTCCTCCTCTTTGCTAATGACAAATAATGAATTGAATCCTCATCTCAATTTCAGTGGTACAGAAATGGGATGATTCCCCTGGCTGCGCTGACTTTGCTTCACATTTATGGCAGAAAATGGGAGAAAGCATCTGGACCAGTGATTTTAACGGCTTGCAAATAACAAAGCGTGTATTCCCTGACACATCACTGAACTGTAGATTTTTAAATGGTTTGGTGTAACTTAAACCTCCAGTACATAAAATTTTAATTGAAAAAATGTATTTTACTGAATGATGTCATGCATCACTCTCGTTGCCAAATGAGCCTCCCAGGCACCCTATGCCCTTTGTACTGACTGAAGTCTATCTCACCTTTGAACAGAATGTGGCTTGAATGATTTGTGCTGTCTGCTGTGAAGTTCAGCTAAACCCACTAAATCTTAGAACGTGCCTATTTCAAGAGATTTAAAAGCAATCAAGAAACAACCCAAAAAACCTGCAAAATCCCAGTGCTTTGGAAGAGACCTTTCAGTCTGAGGATACACTCACATGCCAGGGGATTGAATTGGCTGGGGAAGTTGTTGACCAAAGGCAATGCTTTAATGCTGGATATTGGGCCTTAGTCTTGACTCTCACCGGGCACTGTTGTGCTGTGCAAACAGCCATGGTGACTTCAGTGAGCCACCTTATGGACCACTGCCCCAGTCAGCAACATCGACATTATGAGAATCTCACCTTTTATTAAATAAATAACAGGCTCCTTGGGGAACATGCACATCTGTGCTGGATGTGCTGAAGACCTGGAGAGGAGATGGATAGGAACAAAAAAATACAGCCTCCTCTCTTCCTCCTGATTATTTCTTTTCTTACACAATTATCCTTTGCTGCAATCAAAAGGATGGATGAGAGCATAAATCAGCATCCTTTGAAAAACATGTTAATGAGGTGGTAGATTACATTCTTTTTTTTTTTTTTTTCTCTGTACTTCTAGCCATTTTGCAATGTGACACGTACCAAGTAGATGAGGTCATGTAAGTCTGCTACAGCAGACCTGTGTTTTCAGCTAAGGCCTCTGCCTTTTGTTTGCTGTATTTTTTAAAGTGCAAGATCACAGGTGGCTGGAAGAAGTGTTTTTGAACACTTTCTATAGAGCTGGTCAAGTGGCCAGGCTGTTAGTGAAGGTTTTTGGAAACTGCTTTGTCTTCACAGTGGTACTTGGGGAATTAGAATATATCTTTTGTTAACCACTGTTGGTTTGCAGGGTTTCTTTGTTCTGTGTTATGGAAGCATCTCTACAAGAGAGAAAATGAATATTATATTACCTCAGAAGTTCGGCTTCCTAGCCAAAGCCAAGGAAGAATGTGCTATCAACTGTCAAAATACGTTGCCAACAAGTAGTTTAAGTGTCTCACATAGCCCAAGAACAGATGCAACAAACAAATATTTTAGAAGAGGTGAAGGCAGCAAACAGGAGAAAAGATTACCTACCTCAGGCTGCCGATTTATTTAGGGTAATAATTTTGCCAGCCCTAGTTTAGATGGCGGTCACTAGGATAAATGCTTCATTTGTAATCAGGATCCAGTTTTAAAGGGAATTGTAAAAAATGTTGAAGACTTGGAGTTGTATTTGGTTTTCATGCCAGTGTGCCAGATGAAAGATAAGTGACACACTGGTTAATGCTGAAAGAAAATAAAAATACCAACCAAATAAACATTTGCAAAACTCACAGCAGGAGTGCACATGATTCAACTACAGAGAGATGAATGTGTAATCTGTTGAGGTAACAGTTGTTCCTGTCTGATATATATATATACTGATATATTTAGGATCAGATTTTGATTCTAATGAGTTGTACTTAATATTATGAGGCTGTGGCCTGAACTGATGTGTTTTAATGTCAGTGGAAAGACTTCCAGGAAAGAGCCAGTGGGTTTCGGATCAACTTTTTCTTTACAGGCAGATTATTTCAGTGGCATCACATAGCAGAACAAGTTCTCTATTCATGTCTGCAAATACACAAGAGTAAAGCTTGCTGTTCTCTTAATTTCTTTCAGCAGATACAGACCCTGAAGGGGACTTCCTACCAAGTTATACTCTGAGGCATCAGCTGTTTGAATGTCCCTTCTTCAAGTGGGTAACTCTTTTTGATCCTGAGGTCATCCTCCCAGCTGTAAAGTGGCTCAAAGAACAGTCAGTACTTTGAATGTAATGGAGATACTAAATAGATTCCTGTGGATCATGGATTAGGGGTTTTGTTGTAGCTCTCTTTAAGGTTAGTCTGCCCACAGTCCCAAGGCTTTCAGCGTAGTTACAACTTGGTGCAATGTACTGAATGAAATTGTCTGGGATGCGAAAATAGCCACCTTTATTTGAAGTGGATTTTTTCCACTTAAGTGCTGACAGTACTAACGTGAAGTTACTGCATCACTTATTACCCGTGATTGAATAGTATCCATCATGTTCAAATGGTAATGTCTTTTGTCCTTCTCAGTGAAGCCTGACAATTCCTGTGAACTTGTACATTAATATTTTTATTCCGTCATTAATATTTAATAGTGTAAGTGAGAAATGAACACTTTATGGACTGTTCACAGCCTCTAGAGAGTTTGTATTGGAGGCTTTAAATCGTTTACCTGAGATGCAAGAGTTTACATACTCTGAGACGGACTGTAGTAAATAGACAAAGACTGTTATGGAACACGTTTGCCTTATGCTTCTTCTAGGGTGAGTGAATTGCAATAGGTCAGCTGGTCTTGTAAACAGAAATCCTCCAGGATGAATAACCAGACTGTAGGGATTAATACATTCTTTTGTTACCTATGTCAACCCAGCAATGTCATATTATTTGCTTTACATCTAAAAATGTACTGTTCAAAAAAGAAAAACCTGCATTTAAGAGTAAAATTAGATTAGTTTCTGGTATTTGGTCTGTGTGTGAGAAACTCTGCTTTGCCTTGCTTCAGACCCTCAAGGAAAAGGGATGTGTCATGTATCCTAGAGCGAAATGAAGAGGAAAGGTAGTGACTTTTCAGCTGCCTCCCCATGGACCTTGGGAAGGGCTTTTCCATCTTGCCTGGTTCCCCCCTCCCTTCCCTCTTTCTCTGGCCCACAGTAAAGGAAGGTGAGGGTTAGGAGAGGGAGGAAAATTGCTGACATTCTCTGCTTGTGGGATCTGGAAAGGAGAACCAGCTTATGGGAGAGCCAAGACAGCCCCGAGGGTAGTGGGTGATGCAGGGCAGCAAGAAAGCCCTGGGAAAAACAGCTTTTGTAAATGCTGTTGTTGGTTTTCTTTTTTTTTTTTTTTTTTTTTTTCAGTATAGGGCTTGTTGTCTAAAGCTGCACACTGTTGCTCAGGTTGTGTTGTAGAATTGCTTGCTCACGTGGGTTTTAAAATTGTGGCAGAGGAGAGAAGATGTCTGTGTACTGGGGTAACAGGAGAAAGGGCAAGGGGGAGGAACATGTGCAAAATTGTATTTTAAGACCAAGTGCTATCAGTAATACAAATTCAAAAAAATATGTTTGCATGTAGGCGTATCAGAGTGAAAGGTAAATGTTTCATGGCTCTGTCAATGGGTTAGGTGTAACCTCCTCCATTGGCATTTAGGGGTTTGTTCTTTAATACTGCTTTGTGCTGCAGGAAGGTTTTGAAAAATGAATAAACCCATTCTACACACTTATTTTTTTAAATGAACCTATAAAATAGAGATACCCCTGTTGCCATGAAAGGAATTTCCAAATTAATTTTGTGTTCTCAAACAGATGTTATCTATAGATTGCTGAAGCCCCAGACAGTTTTTTGGTACTATTATCCTCTCATTATTAAGGAGGAGCAATATATTTAGTAAATTTGAAAGATATCCTGCCACTCTGCCTTCTGTGGATTTTTTTTTTGTTCTGTTGTGTATCGGTGGTGTGTTGTGGTTTTTTTGTGTTTGTTTTTTTTTGCATGGTGTTTTTCTTTGTTTTGTTTTCCAGAAACTTTCAAAGGAGGGTGAAATGAGGGCTTTTGCTAGCTCTCATTCTATATTAGAATCAATCCTAAACTGTGTGTGTTAAATTTCAGACTAATATTCAGGTAAGTTTATTATCTAGAACAGGTATGGTTCTATATTAAAAACTACACTATGCCTTACTGTGCTGCGATGTTATTCAATAGGAGACATAAACTGGATGAGTGCTGTAAATATCTGAAAATTACAGAGGGAAAAAGAAATAAAAGGTCAGACTGTGGAGTAGGTCTTTGAGTTCACTAGCTCTGATCTAGCTTACATCCCTGCAAACTTTTGGGTGATCAAAACTGCTCCACTTTTCACTTCCTTTTTTTCCACAGAGATCACAAATCAAGTCTAATTCTTCCAGTCTTCATGGGTTAATTGTAACTTATTTTAAAGCCCATTTATTCTGCTTGCAGCATTGCCTAGCACATTTGGGTGAAAACAGGATACTGCTCCTGTCTGGGGTGTTGACATGCTGTTACAGAGGTGTCTGCCTGGCCCAGGACACAGGCACTCACACACCTGGCAGAACATCTTGCTAGTGCCATGATCATGTTGGTTCACTGTAGGGAATGGATGCTTTTATACTGCAACCTTTCTTGCTCTGGGTTTAAATGAACCAACCCCAAATTAGTAATGATTGTTTAAACAGTTTAAAATATAAAGAGATCAGTTAAGTACAGGAAAATCTTCTAAACAGGAAGTATAATTCCAATTACTGATTACATTTTTAGATATATTGCAGAAGGGATGGTTCCAGGATCTCCCCAGAGATCTTATAGATGAATAAAATTACAACAAATGAAACCCTGAGTAGAAAGCTGTAAAACTCACTATTCTGAGATAGAAATCTTTTAGCTTTTGAAAAAAATTCTGCCATATAAGCATGTAAGTTTTATAAAATTTCAGTATCCTTTCAATTTGACTTAGGGTCAAGATAAATACTGAACAGAATACTCCTTGTGAGTTGCTGTATGGTCTTTGATCAGCAAGATTATATTAATTTCCCTATAACTCTTGCAGTGTTTTACAGTAAAACATGCTGGGGCTGGATGTCTAAGTGGGGATAGATTTTGCTTTTCTAAAGGAGATGGTACTGATAGCGCTCATTCTACCCTATCCCCTCGTATCTGCTTAAAGGTAAACAGTGAAGACTTCAAGATGTCCAAAGGGCAGCAGTGACCTGTTAGACCATATGACATTTGGATAAGTAATCATAGTACTGTTTGCACTTCAATTAGATTAACAGCTGAACTTGCAAATCGTGTCTCTGGAAGGCATTTTTTGAAAACTAACTAATTGGCAGTTGTCTGAAGTAAATTGCTTGATATTGGTCAATGGTAAATTGTGATCATGTTAATTTAATTGCAGTTCTGTCAATGGTATAATTAACACTGCTATCAAAGCAACGAATCAATTCATTGGAAAAAGGCAGCACTATGATATTAAATTCCCAGTTGCCATGACACAGAATATGATTCTGCATAATAATAATGTTGGCTCTGCTCACTGCGAGCAAGAACCATTGTTTTCCATGGAGATGGTGGTAACCGGATGCAACGGTGTTCTGCATTATTACAAATAATGCAAACAATTTGTCCCAGAAAGGCTTCTGTTGCTCTAAGTAAGTTATCTTCCTAGCTGTCTGTGAAAAGATGTGACCAGGAGCTGTGTTTTATGGTCCATTATGATTGACAGAGATACTGCTGTGGACATTGCCTGGAAATGACAGGGTTTTGCTGCATAACACACATGGGAGCAGATGCTGGGACAGGACTCAGAGAAAATCCCTTTATTACCCATTTTCCATATTTGTATTTTCTGTTATTACTTTTGGGAGTCATAGGGGCTAATATGGCATGGACTCTGTCCTACCTGCACCTTCTTTTCTTCAGATTACTTCCTCAGGCATAAAGTGGCTTTCTTCTTCTTAACCCCAACATATGCTAATGCCTGCCTCCCTTTATCAAAGGCATGACTTGCCATCATCTGAACCTAGCGGCCTTTGAGATTACTGGTTTGGTTTTGTTCTGGTTGAGTGGGAATAGAACTGTGTGCTTTTATTTCCTCAGCAGTTTGGTTGAGCAGTTGTAGAGCAGCATTACTGAGAAACTGCCTCTCTGGCACCTCCTGGGTTCATTGTATGCTTCTAGAGCAGTAAAAAGCTGCTATAAAGCAGCAATTTATATATATATATTTTTTTTTTTTCTGACATTGAGGTATACTCTCTAGGGAGTGGTAGGTGTCAAGGAGAATTGGAAAGAGAAGGGTTATTGCTGTATCACTGGTGCATTCTGGCAATCTCCACCTGCCAAACTGTTGTGCTGTAGCTTATAGTGGCTGACACAATTTAGAACACCCCAGTGAATCTGTAGGCAGCTCCTTAAGACTTGTTGGGTACCTTCCTCATCTGCAAAGGTCAGGAAGCTGCAGAAGCTCATCCTGGAGCCACTCCGCTTGCTGACTTTTTCTCTCTCTGAGCTGTGCTAGGTACTAGCTGGCTAGTGCTGTGCTTCATATCCAAAGACTGAAATTTGAGAGGAAGGCTCTTACCACAGAGTCAAACTCTGCTGCTGAAAGATTACAACTATTTGTTCTAATGGACTCACCTACTCATATTGTCCCTCCCCTTCCAATTGCTCTGTATTGGTTCTAATAATAAGCACTTAAAAGTGAACTAGGGTGTTGAAAAATAATAAATTAGTGCTAGTAAAATCCAGAGAAAAACTTTACAGCTCTTATTTCAGTGTTATTTCATAGAAAGCTAAAGATTTGCAAAGAAAAGTGAGCACTTATGAAAAAGCAGAGGTTTTTTTTTGACTGATCAAAACAGACAACCCGATTTAATATTGTAAGAGAGGAAAAATAAAAACATTCAGGCAAAATTCTCATACTTGAAACTGAGATATCTTATTTTTATATCTTTAATATCTTCCTTTTATATGCTGTATGCCATGAATTCATTTGCAGAAGTGATGACTGAGGGAGACTTTTACCTTCATAAACTATAAAAGTAGTGTTTCCTATTTGAAATGCTAAATGGAAGTCTGAGTGGACATCGATACTGATGATTTGAAAGAAAATTGAGTTTGGGCAATATTATCATCTGGCTAAAACAGTAACAGCATAGAAACTGTATTGGCTTTGGTAAGAGTGCTGATACTTGAAAAATAAGGCCAAACAAATGCATTTGAGGAGGAGGGGAGTGCACTTGTACTAATATGGTTTTATCCCAATATAAAGCTCAGGAAGAATATGAACATTTATGTTTCCTTTAAAACACAATCAGAGCAACTACATTCCTTAAGAAGCATTCATGTTGCTATCTTTCTTAAATAAATTCTTAATTCATACAAAAGAAATACTGCTGAAGGGGAAAAAACCCAAGCTCCTTTGGAGTATTTTAACACAAATAGTAGTAGTTAAGAGCATTTTGAGAGTCAAGGGTAAGTTGAAGATCAATAAATCAGCACAGATTTTGCATGTATTAGCTTTATAATTGCAAGCAGCAAGATTTAAATAACTGAGAGATTTCTCTTCTATAGAAAGATTTTTATGTTAACTCACTCTCACATCCCTCTTATCTCGCTCTTTCCCTTCCAAACAATTAGATGTTAATTTAGCTTCTCTAAATTGTCTCTCAATTGCATGTTATGCATTTGTACAAAGTACGCTGTTTTCTATAACTGTCCGTTGCCATCCTCTTTTTCTATCCGTCTGTCTATAAGCTGGTAAATGTCTATGGGAATTTCTACCAGTAGGAAATTTCCAATCTCACAGGGTTTGCAGTTAACAATTGAGCATGAGGACTGATAATTCTTTTGTTGCATCTTGTTTAGCTAATTGCAGCCATTTCTTTAGCTAAATTCTTATTTTTTTAGTCTACTCAGTTCACTGATAATAAGTGACCAAAATTTTGTGTTTTAATTTTTGGTGACACTTGCTTAGCTCTTGTGCTCCAGAAAAGATTGATATATGATCTGTTCATTATTTTCCATGCCTTCTCCTTTTACTGTGTGTTCTAGTCTTTTCTGCATTTTTATTGCAAATAAATTATCTTTCCATGTTTCTAAATATCAGACAACCCCCTTCTTTTCCATGTTTTTTCTTCTGCTATGCACTTTTGAAGTAGGATGTTTAGAGAGAAGCATTAGATGCAGAGTAGGATGCCTGAATAATAGGATTTATTAGAACTGAAGGAAATGTTAGAGGGAGTCAAGCTGCACCTGCATACAGCACACATGATACCAATTCAGCGACGCAATAAAATAGAAATTAAGATTCATATCTCTAAAATTCATAACCTCTATCTCCCTAACTACACATATGTGCTTCACCATTCCTACCATTACAGCTACTGCACCCTAGAAACCACATGTTGCACTTTGGATGACTCCAAATTTCACATTGTGGGAAAAGAAGCTTGAAATATTCAGGGAAAGCTAAAACATTTCCCGTGGTTGAGAAAACATTTGCAAGAACTGCAAATGCATAAAGTGTATTCTGATGTGCAATAGGAAGTGGCTGGAAATCTTTCTGGGATGATCTTAAGTTTTTACAGCTTGTAAATATTTTACAATTCAGCTGCAAAAAACTGAACACTGAAGATCTCTGCAGTCTGCACTTCAAGTGATGAGGTAGTAACACTCCTTTCAGAAGGAAATGGGTAGGTTCCAGGTAACAAAGTTTCTGTTGGTGTCAATGGCGGCGGGAGAAGGAAGGAAAAAGAGACAAGAACTTGTTCAGTCCTCGGTCTGACACTTCTATGAACAATTATTTCCACAGTGACCTTGATGATCTGTCTATTCTGTATGAGCAATATGAATTTACTACTTGTGACACTGTAAATTACAAAACTCAGTTTATAATTTGTAAACTCTTTTCTGACATTCAACAACAGAAATGTCCATGACTGGGTAGCTTTTTGCACATTAACTCACTATTTCATGACAATCACCTCATAGCATAAAATAAAGAAGTATGAATCTCCACTACAGCATATAGTTTAAATCAATATTAGCTTGCCACAACATTTTTTGGTTTTGTTTCTTTTGCTTCCTCTGAAGTTCAGAATTAATCTAGATAAATGTTATATTTGAGTACAAAGTAACATTATCGTGCTTTGGCACTCTGATCTAACATAAATATCTGATGTAGCTGTAGGGCAGGAGAGGTTGAAGTCAATATTCCACTATAAGCTACACATTGAAAGCATACCTACCTTAGTTTAAAAAATTATATTCTTTTTTCCAAATGAGTAGCTGTTGCTTATTTTTAGACAGAATGTTGGGCATTTATGTAGCTCCATTCTATGCATTCAATTCTCAAATATAGTATTTGCATTGAGCTTTTTTAAAGTAATCATACATCAGGAAAGACATAGTTATGTGTTATACAACAGCTTTAGAACATATTTCCAAAAAGAGGCTTTCTTTCCTAGACACTGCATCAGATTTATTTCTGATCTTTTTAGTGGAGACTGAGTCTGATTTCATTCAAAGCAACCCGAAACACGTCTAAGAGTGTTGGGAAATAGCTCTGAAATAAAATGCATGTTGTTGTCATGACAACTAAAATGCTAAAAAGGATGCAGAGAATGATTATTAAGTAAGATGTTGCATCAAGTTGTTATGGCAACTATGCAGTAATATGAAAAAGGTGACTCTTCAGACCAATATTGTTTGAAAAGTTTTTCTCACTATGGTATTTTTACAATGACATGTCTTGATAAAGGGGGAAAAAGAGAAGTGGAGGACTTGGTACAAAAGAAGGTCAGGATTCAGCTGTCTACCTCAGTGTATTTACCTTAAGTACTATAATATTCCATGGAGAGTATCTCTGCTTGGTTTCCAGTCCTGTCATAGGTGGATCAGAAAACAGAAGACACTAGAATATATTCTAGTGCTCTTTCCCAATGTTACAGTCCTATAATTCAATGCCACATTTCACAAAGTGATAAGCCTT
Organism: Phalacrocorax aristotelis; assembly: GCF_949628215.1. Classification (NCBI taxonomy): domain Eukaryota; kingdom Metazoa; phylum Chordata; class Aves; order Suliformes; family Phalacrocoracidae; genus Phalacrocorax; species Phalacrocorax aristotelis. The sequence goes on along the minus strand of NC_134278.1, from coordinate 118,960,938 downwards.
GAAGGCTCTCATTTACCCTCAATGGGGTACACAAAGACTCAGCAGCATATAAGAATGGACGGTGAAACCTTAACACAAAAGTGTGAAAGGGAAAAGGTTAGTACTAAAGAGTAGCATTAAGAGGCTTCAGTTTTGTGAAAGAGATTGTTTTTTAGCTCACAGGATGACTTCCTTGTTTGTTTAGCTTAGGACTTCCTAATAAATGAGTATTTGCTAATAAAATCATTAAATGGATTGTATAAATGTACTTTGGAAGCCAGGAAGTCTCTTAAGCAGCAACTACAGTGGAAGTGAGTATCTGGGCTCTGTGCCACAGCTTGTTGTATGAGCAGTACTAAAAGCTGTCTTGCCCAGTGCAAACCGCCTCATTTCTTTTGCTCAGGGAAGCCGAAATATCCCCTGTGGTGTTCTCCCTTTGTGGCGCACAGCTGGCTCCATCCTGCAAGTCGCTGTGGTTTGTTCCTCCTGATTATCAGCCCTCTTCTGGGGGACTCTTGCAGGGAGACAGGCTTTCTCTCCCAGCAGTGCACCCCTCCTGAAGACAGGAGTAAGTTCAGGAAAGAGGAACGAGCAGGGAGTGTATGGAAAGGCATGGTCAGAGAGACCAGTGTAGATACATGTGACAGTCAATGGGCATTGTGCATAACAGCTGGCCGTCTGCTTGGCCCCTTTTGTTCTACTGCAGCAGGAGGCAAGGCAAGGCTGATCGGTATTTTTATCGAAGCAGTTTCTCTCCATGAAAAAGTGTTTTTCCAGTTAAATAATTTTTTTTGTATCTCTTTGCATGAAAAATAATTGCTGCGTGGGGAGATATTTTTAAAATATAAATATATATATGTTTTTACAGTAACACAAAACTAAAATATTGCCACTCTAAGCTAAAGAATGTTGGCGTGGATGTTCTGTTGCAGTGCCTTCTGGCACTTAGTGTTTACTTGTTTGATATCTGCCTTCCTCTTTAAGGGCTGAGCTCCCAAGCTGGGCTTAGTTTTGTGAATATTTTCAACTACAGTTCTCTCCTGTAACATTGATCCTCTAGGTATCAGTTGAAAGGATGTAATGCATCCAGAGGTAAAGGAGAATTTGAGCTTGGGGCACTATAAGAACTACAAGTAGGGGAAGGTACCAGACTTTGAATCAGAATAATTTTTCAGAGTTATTTCTGAAAGTATGAGACTTCTATGGGAGATGGAGAACATGTTTTGAAGCCTGAGCATAGGCCTGTATAGAACTGGGGTACATTGTGATTTTGCGGATTTGAAAGCAGTTGTTGCATACTTGTGTTGAAAATAGATGGGAACCACGGTCCGATGTCAGATGTTAGCTACTTCTTGGGATTGTGATGGCAGAATTAGAGTTTTTTAGGTTGGAAAGGACCTTTAAGATCATCAAGTCCAACCATTAACCTAGCACTGCCAAGTCCACCACTAAACCACGTCCCTAAATGCCACATCTACATGTTTGTTTTTTGTTTTAAATAACTCCAGGGATGATGACTCAACCACTTCCCTGGGCAGCCTGTTGCAAAACTTGATAATCCTTCTGGTGAAGAAGTTCTTCCTAATACCCAATCTAAACCTCCCCTCGTGCAACTTGAGGCCGTTTCTTCTTGTCCTGTCACGAGTTACTTGGGAGAAGAGACCAACACCCACTTCTCTATGGCCTCCTTTCAGGTAGATGTAGAGAGTGATAAGGTCTCCCCTCAGCCTCCTCTTCTCCAGAGTGAACAATCCCTGTTCCTTATAATACTTGTGCCCCTGACCCTTCACCAGCTTTGCTGCCCTTCTCTGGACACACTGCAGCACTTCAGTGTCTGTCTTGTAGTGAGGGGCCCAAAACTGAACACAGTATTTAAGGTGTGGTGTCACCAGTGCCGAGTACAGGGGCACGATCACCTCCCTGCTCCTGCCAGCCACACTATTCCTGATACAAGCCAGGATGCTGTTGGCCTTCTTGGCCACCTGAGCACACTGCTGGCTCATGTTCAGCCAGCTCTTGACCGACACCCCCAGGTCCTTCTCCACTGGGCAGCTTTCCAGCCACTCTTACCCCAGCCTGTAGCATTGCATGGGGTTGTTATGACCCAAGGTCAGGACCTGGCACTTGGCCTTGTTGAACCTCATACAGTTGACCTTGGCCCCTTAATCCAGCCTGTCCAGATGCCTCTGTAGAGCCTTTCTACCTTCAAGGAGATTGACACTCCTGCCCAACTTGGTGTCATCTGCAAACTTATTGAGGGTGCACTGGATCCCCTTCATCTGGATCACTGATAAAGGTATTAAAGAGAGCTGGCCCCACTGGATTGAACACTATTCTCCACAACTCTCTGGGCCTGGCCATCCAGCCAGTTTTTTACTCAGTGAAGAGTATGCCCATCCAAGCCAGGAGCAGCTGGTTTCTCCAGGAGAATGCTGTGGGAATATGTTTCAGTGTCTTTACTAAAGTCCAGGTAGATAACATCCACAGCCTTTTCCTCATCCACTAAGCAGGTCATCTTGTCATAGGAGAGGACTAGGCTAGTTGTGATGACTTCTGCCTTAGAAGCTTTTTTATATTTTACTCTATTTTGAAATTCAGAGAAAGAGGGTTTTTAGTAGAAACTGTTGCCTGCAGGCATATGTTTCTTAATCTTCATGTTATTTTATCCTGTGTTTGTACCGGAGGTATGGACTGAGTTGACTTTACTGATAAGGTTGGAAAAAAAAAGTGTGCTGGCAAAAGCTGGCTTCCAACCTGGAGGCTGGAAGCAGGGTGGTGGTGTTGAGGAACCATTTAAAGTAAGATAGAGGGAAGGAGCTCATGTGGAAATAAACTGTAGCTTTTTTCTCTTGCACTGGGGCTGTAAAATCAAAGCCAGCAGGGCTCTTCCAAGCAGAGCCTTGTTAAAGAGCCCCGAACTCCTTTGCCTAGCTTCTGCAGCCTCACCTGTTTTCATTACTACAAGTTCTTGTTTTATCTCACAAGACTAAATTAAATGGTTTTGCTAGACCTGAGAAAATTAATTTTTATCACTTCTCTGTCTCTAATAAGTTGTCCCACTGGTATAAACAAAGGTCCTGAACACATGAAGAGATGTCCAAGCCACCTGTGCAGAGCAGGCCCTTTTCCCACACGGCTAGTAATAGCTAATGAAAAGAATGTGGGTTCACCACTAATCAAATTAATATATTTCCCTGAGGGAAGGACAAATTACATACTCCTGTGGAGTATCTATAGCTTGGCTAATTCTCCAGGCTCAACTTAATGATACCCACAAAGTTTGCCGGTTACTGCTATTCTTCTGATTTCTCATTCATGGATAAAACCAGTATTTTTCTGAGAACACCCAACTTAGTTTTACTGTGATACTTTGCACAACGCCTTTCTTCTGACCAAGATACACCTGAAAAGTGTGACTGGATGTTTAATATAATTCTAAACTTAAATTTTTCAGTCCTGTAGGAACAGACTAGGTACATTTCCTGGCCTTGATAAAATCCGTATGGCCAACCCCTGACTCTTGATGAGCTACTAGCAGCTACTCTAGGTGAATCTACAAGGCATCTCTACCATGAACTGATCCCGCTTTGTCACTCCTGTAAAGAAATACCAAATAGATTTTTGGAATACTAAGGCTTCAAGACATTCTAGTGCGTAATATGCATAATTTTCTTACCTTTTTAATAAAGAGAGGTCTATAAAGTATGGTGCTTATGTTCTAGTCTGAGGGAAAGGAGCAAGGGCATGGTGAGGAAACAAGTGGAAGCTGAGAAAGGCAATGACCTTAAAAACTCAAGGACTTCCTCCTACTGTGACTGTAGCTTGATCGTGTCTCCTAACTACTGCAATCAGGTGAACATATTGTGGTTCTACAAGCAGCTGGGGCGGTCAGTGGATGTAAAGAAAGATGGAGGGGAAAAGAAAAATAATTTTTGCATTTTGATGGTTTGAAAGCTTTTTGCATGTTCATCTTATTCTGATGCAGAAAGGTGCAGCTGGTGAACTGTTCATTGAAGCACGGCAGAAAAATGAGTACTGCAGGAATCTGAGGGGATGCTGCAGTGATTTGCAAAATAGATGGGACACTGTAAATAAATTTTTGGTCTAGCTGGAATTCTGAAATCTCCATGGTATGGTAATGCAGTTTGTTCATAGCCTTATAAGAAAGACCATTGCAAATATGTGGATTTATTTGATCATGACTTATCTGGAAGGATGAGTCAAGGGACAGTAATGGGGAAGTGTTAGCTGTTCTCATTCTTCTAAACAGCTTCACTTTCAGGTTGCTGAAAGGATGTTTGATTGCAGCTGGATATTTTTCCTCTTGGATAGTTTAATGAAACTGTTTTTACTTCAATTCAGGTTGGCAACAACAGTCCTTTAAAAGTGTTTTCCATTTTTCTCTGAGTGCTTCTTACTATATATGGCTCGATAATGCAGCAAACAGTGGGGACAGGGCTGAGGTTCTTTCTGGGCTTTGTTTTTTTTCTTGTTTGTTTTGGAAATGTCTGTATTCACTGCACAGTTGCTCTGTTGCTTTGTCATTTTCCTGAAGGTTTCTTTTATCTCTTCTCATAGTGATAATGAGAAAAAAAAACTTAGTCTCAGGTAATAATCAGAGCCAATGGTTATTAAAATCACCAATAAAAAATACAAAAGTGATTCTTTTTTTCTCATTAAGAATTAATCCATTGACCCTTGACCTGTATTTCTATAAAGATTGCCTAGGGTACAACTGTTTTTCTTTTCTGGGTTCTTCTGTAGCCTGATAAAGGGTCTATCACTGTAATTTCCTTTAAAATAACTGTACTTTTATGTAGTCCTGCTGTGGCCAACATCCTGTGGCTAAACAAAGCCTGAAGGCACAGAATGAGGACTCGGGTATGTCTACAGTATGGCATTAACTGCAGATCAAATCAGGTAGCTTTGACCTAACTGATCTGGGTACCAAAAGTAGTCTAGATGTGACATCCTATAGCTTGGCATGGGATGACTTATGTCCTCTTCTGAAGTTGGGTAGTACATGTGAATTTCCTTTCTGGGGTTGCTTTGGATCTTAAAGCACAGTAGAGATTCTAAAATATGACGGCAATGCTTGTTGCCTAATGTGGCAATATTAGGCAATGCCCTAATGTTGATCTAAAGTGTCTGGGACTTCAAAACAAGATACATTGTGGTCTATGCTCTGAAGAACAAATGTGAGCATAATAATTCACTTTATGTCCTCTAATATGAAGTTATCATTGCTATTCCGGTTCCCATTTTTTAAAGCTGAGAAACAAGAATAACGCAGCATCTGTCAGCATAAATTGTGATCCCATTTGGAGATCTTGTGCTAATTCTTTTGTCTCTTAAAAGAATCTTAGGGTTATGCAAGGAAGAGAAATCTTAATTGGTGAGTTTCTGGTAAGAGAAGCCGAAAAATAAAGCTAGACAGTTCTCTTTGCCTTCTGTCTGGGAAGTGATGTTAACTAATAATTAGCGTATTGCTCCTTCCATCCTCAGAAAAATCTATTTCAATTTCATGTTAATATTACTTACGCTTTCATAAAATACATTTAAAACAGCTGTTTTAAACTGGGATACTAAGCAGTGACAGTGGTAAATCTTGGAGCAACTCAAAGGTGGCAAGATAATTCATTGAATATCACACTGGTCAGAGTAAAAAGTGCATGTTTTCTCTCCATTCTGGTATTGATTTAGTTGGTGGTATTGTACAGATCATGTATATCTGAGGCTTGGGTTTCTGATCTGTACAATGGGTAACTGTGCTTTTCTGTCTTGTAAACTACTGCAAGGTTTGGTGTGTATTAAGAAACTATTTTTGACATATGCTATGAAGAACAGAAGTCCACAACTGACCAGTTTCTGGTGAATTAATACTTTGTCCAAATAGGCTTTGCAAGGTCATGGAGATGTTGCAGTGGGCTGTCCTGTAATCTGGGCTTTTCATATCAGTATGTGTAGTAAACGAAGTTGAACAGCCAACAGACAGTGTAACTTTAAAGCAATTAGCATTTCAGTAGTCTTCTTTCACTTACACATGTTAGATCTTGAAAATGAACTTGTTATTATTGGACTTCAAAATATTGTGTCTCAGAAAAAAGGCTTGACACTAAGAAAGGTAGAGGTGTCTCAGAAAAGCTGTGCACTTGCATGCGTTCACACCCACACATACACAACCTTTATTTTGAGCTGCTGTTAGGGTACTCCTAAGTAATTCCAAATGTCAAATGCCTGATTTTTAAATGTCAGGACTTGTGCAGCTCCTAGGGCAGCACCTCTCAAAATGCCATTAAGGATAATAGAGGACAAAGATTATCATAACCAGAAATTTTACTGCAAATTGTGACAAGACTAGTTTGATTACACGCAAAATGACTAAGGAGTGTAAGCTGCCATAAGAGACGACTTCTGCAATTTGTATTCTATTGGTTATTTTTTCATTTTTAGCTGATAATAGTACCTACGTTAAACCCAATTGAACTGTCAAGTAAATTTTAAATGGGCTGATAGGCTGACATTGTGTCCCTTTGCAGTATCCCAGATGGCAAAGAAAGTTTCTTTTAACACTGTCATGCTGTGAAGACAACTTTCAAAAGTACTGTCTCCATGGAGTGTTGGTCTTTTGTATTATTAATTTACGTATGACTTTTGGCTGAAGTAAAGAGGTTTACTACTACAGCATCTGATTTTGGCTCAGAGAGAGCAGTGAAGAGAAGTCTTATCAGACCTTTAGAGGATACTCTGAGTCTGTACATACATAGTTTAGGGCAGGCTGCTGTGTTCAGGAAGCGTGGTACGGGGCCAGGACACAGTCATGGTTTCTGAAATGGCATAAGAAATTCTTACTGTAAAGGGAAAATATTAAAGAAATCTTTATGGATTCAGTAGCTGTTGCTAAGCCACTCTCCATGTCATGGAGGACAGGAGAGGTGCCCGAGGACTGGAGGGTAGCCAACGTCACTCCAGTCTTCAAAAAGGAAAGGAGGCAGACCTGGGAAATTATAGGCCAGTCAGCCTCACCTCCATCCCCAGAAAGGTGATGGAGCAGTCCATTCTGGAGGTGATATCCAGGTATGTAGAGGAAAAGAAGGTTATCAGAAGTAGTCAACATGGATTCACTAAGGGAGATCATGCTTGTCCAACCTGATAGTCTTCTGTGATGGTGTGACTGGTTGGGAGAGCAGTGGATGTTGTTTACCTTGACTTCAGCAAGGCATTTGACACTGTCTCCCATAGCATCCTCATAGGTAGGCTTGGGAAGTGTGGGTTAGATGAGTGGACAGCGATGTGCATTGAGAACTGATTGAATGGCAGAGCTCAGAGGGTTGTGATCAACCTGGCAGAGTCTGGGTGGAGGCCTGTAACTGGCGGTGTTCTGCAGGGTTGTGTACTGGGTCCAGTCCTGTTCAGCATATTCATCAATGACCTGGACAAACGGATAGAATGTGACCTCAGCAAATTTGCTGGTGCTACAAAACTGGGAGGAGTGGCTGATACACCAGAAGGCTGTGCTGCCATCCTACGAGACCTGGAAGGGCTGGAGATCTAGGCTGATGGGAACCTAATGAAATTCAACAAAAGCAAGTGTAAGGTCCTGCACCTGGGGAAGAACAACCCCATGCACCAGTACAGCTTGGGGATTGACCGGTTGACCTGCTGGAAGGCACCTCTGCTGAGATGGACTTGGGAGTGTTGGTGGACAGTAAGCTGACCATGAGCCAGCAATGTGCCCTTGTAGCCAAGAAGGCCAACAGTACCCTGGGCTACATAAAAAGGAATGTGTCCAGCAGGTTGAGGGAGGTTATCCTCTCTCTCTACTCTGCCCTAGTGAGGCCACATCTGGAGAGCTGAATCCTGTTCTGGGGTCCCCAGTTCAAGAAAGACAGGGAACTACTGGAGAGAATCCAGCAGAGCGCTACAAAGATGATCAGGGGACTGAAGCATCTCCCTTATGAAGAAAGGCTGAGAGACTTGGGTTTGCTTAGCCTGGAGAAAAGACTGAGGGGAGATCTCATCAATACTTATAAATATCTAAAGGGTGGATGTCAAGAGGATGGGGCCAGACTATTTTCAGTGATGTTCAACAACAGGACAGGGGCAATGGGCACAAGTTGGAACACAGGAAGTTCCAGCTAAACATGATAAGAAACTTTTTTCCTATGGGAGTGACAGAGCAGCGGAACAGGCTGCGCAGGGAGGTTGTGGAGTCTCTTTCCCTGGAGACATTCAAAACCCACCTGGATGTGGCCCTGTGCCCCCTGCTCTGGGTGTGCCTGCTCAAGTAGAGGGTTTGGACGAGATGATCTCCAGAGGTCCCTTCCAACTCCTACTATTCTGTGATACTATAATCACAGTAAAATTCTAATAATTCAACATGAATTTTTATGGGTGTATGATAAAGTTGCAGAAACATGGTATTTCTATTGAAGCCTTATATTTAAGTATGTGGTGACTGCAATACATCTGGGAATGGTGTAACTAGATGTAGGAGAGTTGTTTGGAGTTTTTATTGAAAGCTTGCTTATGTCATTATCATAACTTTATTTATAATGTTTCCTGGATGCAGTAAATGTTTACTTTACTGAGAAACTGTAGGCTATTCTCTTTGAAAGCGGCCTGGAAACTACAAGCACCTAACTATCCATTTTTCATATGGGAGCCCCGGGTTTCAACTTTAACTTTTTAATACTTTTTAAGACTTATAAGGAATGTCTCATCTATTAGAGTTCGAGTACCTTCAGAGAACTTCTGTTAAAGAGCTGTTTTGCAGTATCTGTTCTGGGTTTTCTCCCTAGATATTCCCAATTTGTTCCTAGTTTTTGTGGCACTGGTTGACACTCAACATGTGGTATGCTGTTGTGGAGTGTGCGTTTGTATAAAAACCAGGAATATCTTTCTTGCTACTTCTCTCTTCTAGCTGGAAAATGACTCAGTACAGAAAGGGTCTGTTTCTGTTGAACGGAAATAGGCAAATCAACTGAGTTCTCAAGGAAAGACGGTAGAGTGCCACCTAGGTGGTCTTTGCCTAAGTGGCCTTAGGGGGCTGTAGGTCGGGTCTCCCATGAGTCATTGTATCCTTTGATTCCTCAGTGTGGGCACAACTAGCAACCTGAGATAACCAATTACATGTGGAAATGTAAGATTTTGCACTTTTGCTGATGAAGATGAGATCGAGTATTCCACTCTAGCGTGGGCAACCTGTCCACAGAGTTAAGCAGCATCTCATGAGGTTCCACTCTAAAACTGTAGTAAGTCAAATGCTGTAACACCTGCTCACAGGTATAGAAATAGTTTTTGTGATATTCCCAAAGCTTTTCTTGAACTAAAAGCTTGTACAGTCCTTTCCAACATTGTGTCTATTCTGGGAGAGGATTTGTCAGCACACAGGAGGCATTAACCTGTCTCATTTGCTAGAGTCTCTGGAGAGCCTAGCTCAAAGGGTCAGCAAGGGAAGAGAATGGTTTCATGGACTGAAGGAATCTGGATGGCCTTAAAGCTCATCTCTTGTTCATGTTCATGCGTTCTTATTTTCCCCTCCTGTTTCTTCATGTTGGTTTTTTTTTTAGCTTCTGACTGAGAAATGTCTTCACATTTGACATAAATACTTGACAAAAGGACTGTTTAAAGAACATACTTGGGTTTTCAACCTGACCACATTAAGCACCTAAGGCTTTCACACATGCACAGACCCCCAGAAAGGCTACTTTGTATACTGGTGAAATGAAGTCAACCAGCACAAGTTCCTACAGGTGAAGGATAGGTGAGACTTCCCTCTATGAAGTATGTCAATGATGGGACATCAGAAAAAGTTTAAAAACTCTCCTGATGTTTTATAATACTTTTCCTACAAATATGTGTATCTTCCACTGTACTATTCCCTTTTTAATTTCCTTATTCTATGCCAATCATGTTTACTTTTGCAGGGATAGCTGTCTGTGATTCGATAAAAGTTCAAAAAACTCTTTTGTGTGGTATTCATGGGTTTTGTTTTGGGTTTTCTTTTTTCTTTTATCCTGCGTTCTTGTGATAAACACAGCTATGGGAAAATAAACATGAGACATCCCTGAGCAAATGTCACGCTAATTGAGAAGAGGTCAGGGTGTACATGAAGTGACATATTTCTTAAAATAATTCACCAGTAGTCTGCTGTCATGGATGTTTATTATTTCTATATCTGTGATGACCAGCTAGTGCTCAATTTTTTTTTCTGCCTATTTGTATGTTATGATCCCAGTAAGAACTGAAAATTAGGTCAGTGATTTTCAGTTTGGTTGTGGCTTTTTTGTTTTTTTGATAAAGAAAGCAAAGTTTTTTTTTCTCTTCAGTGTGAAAGAGCAGCACTTTGTGCGTTTGGATTTGGTAATACAACAGAAGAGGAGAGTTCTGGTACTGAAGCCTAATAAGGGTAAAATGGGATTAGAGTAGACAAAAGTGAGCTTAATTTTCTCATTTACAAAATGCGAGCATTTCATATTGTAACATTATACAGTACATCAATGTGAAATATAATTAATGTTAAATTACAATAGAGGTGCTATAAAAGTATGAGGCACATGTGACATCCCCTGGCACATCAATTTTTTTTTTTTCTGAGAGTAGACTGGCAATTAGAAGGGATGCCAAATGGATTTGTAATGAAAGGCGACTTAAATACAGTCTTACCCTACTTATTGCCACAGCAATTACCTAGACTTGTTTTCATTCTAATGGTGGTACTTCATTATAAGTGCTAACATTTTGATCTGGCTTTTGGCTAAAAGAATATTTTTGCCAGAGATCAGCACCTTTGTTCCTGCCTTTAACACGGTACAGAACATGGTAACATACGTTGTATGAGACTGATGCATGAACCTTATTGACATTATTAGTGGCATCATCAATGGATGACAAAAAAAAAAGAAAAAGGACAACATGAGAATTTGTAGGGCACAATTTCTTGCATATATCATAGAAATGATCAGGTACAATATTTTATACTTGTAGTCAAACTTTCAGGGTGATTACTCCAAGGTCTTTCTGGCATTAATATATTTTGTAACGCTGGTAATGGTACTATATATCCAATACCAGATAGCACCTACCTCTCAAAAAATTTTAGGGTGTTTCTCCTTTTCAGGAAAAAAACCTGCTTTCAAACTAATTCTATTCATGCACAAAATTATATATGTCTAAAGACTCTAGTGAAAACACCCTTTATGCAGCCTGTAAAAGCACCCTGCTACATGATTTTTATTTGCAGACTAATGGAAACTTTTGAAAAATAGTCAAAGTTGTAAAGGCTGTTTTCTTTTAACAAAGCTGGCTGGCAGCATGTTATGGGAATCTAACAGTTTTGAGAGAAGGAAATGTTGCTTATAAGCCTTGTGAAAAATATAATATAGTAGGAGATAGAGATGATGATTTGAAGTTAGTATCCTGAGAGTTCTGAATTCCTGTGGATAATATGACTTTTTTGTGGCTGCCTTCCTATTTCAATTTTTATAAGCCAGTAAAACTGTCTTCACTACGTATAACACTCATTGGTGTTACACAAGCTTCTTTTATTTTTTTCCCCCAATTAGAAAGTATATTACTTTACTTTGTGAGGAGCCACACAAGATGAAGAACACCACATGACCAAACTATAATGACCTTACTGTCCAATCTTAATGTAAACAGAAGCAAAATGTTTCTATGTAAGGTAAGTTTATGTGAGAGATGACCTTAGATATTATTGCTGTTAAGTAAAATAGCTGTCAAGTGAAAAAGAAAAATAACTGGATTCTACTGCAGGTTTTCTGTTTCCTTTTCCTATTTGCCAAAGTGCAGATTTATTTGAATCATTTTTGCAGAACTCCAGGCCATGTCCTTTTCTCCTTCTGTCAGGTATCAGGGCTTTTTATAGCTTGCCTGAATTTTTTTTTTTTTTGTTCTAGTCTTTCCACATATTCCACTCTGTCCTTTGTAAAATGTAATGGCATGGCAGTTTGCTGTTGATTATTCTTTATACAGAAAGCTGTTTATTTCCTCTTGGCACATTTTTAGCAAAAAAACTATATTTTTCTGTTTGGCCAGGACATTGCTGTGGTTATTAAATATCTGAATTTTTGGATGATCCCTTAATTTCAGAATGAAAAGTAAGACTTCAATTACTGGAAATAAGTTACTCTTTCTTAAGAGAATCATATATATGCAGCTGTTTCTCTGCATTAATTTTGGTTATGGGTATAGAGTCTAATTTTTGTAAGCAATATTTTCCCAAATACATAAATACGTGGGACTGATTTAAGGCTTCCTCTTTTCCGAGTTTCCTTTGGGCTTTTTTTTTTTAAATTTTTAACTAGATAAATACAAGCAGTTTCACATGTAATTAGACTCACATGAATCATTTTCTGGTGCTTGTATGTTGAGAGGACACCCACACTCTTTGGTTATGTGATTAGGCACTCCTATTGACCTTTTTTCAAACTCATTTGCTGGAGAGTGGTGTGTTTTGGGTTTTTTTCTCCTTCTAGGTTTTTGGCATCAAATATTTGGGACTGTTTAACCAGCTCACACAATATGCACCTTGTTTGTACTTTTTTAATGTGGCAGAATGGATAGTAGATCAGTTAGGAGGCTTCTTCATCCAAAAATGTAATTGACACCTGGACAGCAGCATTGCTTTTTGGATCAGAACAGTGCCCTCTTTCATTGTAGGAATGACTGGGGAAGCTTGTGAAGTTCAGTGCTGACAATTGCAGGAAGCCTTCAAAAGCTGGGAAGCTTCACATACACACTGCCAGAAAACCTGTTCCTTGTCTGTCCCTGTGAGGCCCTACAGATGACAGCGGGTCATTGGAATTTCAGTTGCAATGCTCTGCCTTAGCTCCTCGCTAAGCAAGCTGTGGAGTCTTTCATGGCTAGACCACCAGTTTGAGTCCTATCCTGTCCAGTTTAAAGCTGTTCTTATCTAAAGATGGGTCAGCCCATTGGGTGCTGTATGGTGTGGGGACTCTCTCTTACTACGCATAGGCGCTGTATCAGTCCCAAAGGGGACTGATTTCCCCATGGGGGCTTCTGCTGAGGGGTACCACAGCAGTAGCCAAGATCTCTGTACTCACTAAAAGGTATGAGGGTTGCAGTGCTGTAAGCACCATGCATGTGTATTGAGAGGAAGCGGGAAACCTCCCCAAACCGCAGCTGTTATTTTTAAGGTTTGTGTAGTTGGTGTTTCATGGTACTTTAGAGTCTGACCCACAGTTTGTGAATTTTGGGGCTAGCAATCTAAAAGCTGCCAATCGAAAGAAATGTAGGAAAGGTTTAAGAGAAAGATGTGGTCTCTGAAGGAGACTGCCTGTAGCTGTTCTGGAGGGGAAGAAGTGAAGAAGCAAGGCTTTGAAGAAAAGGAATGGTTAAAGCTGTGGAGGGAAAAATCCACCTACCTCTCAAGAGCTGACCTTGGAGTGGAAGGAAGCTGGCAAAGGAGGACAATCCCAGCGAACTACCTTGTCCCTGGCAGCTGAGGGTTGAGGAGAGCCAATTTCAAGACAAGTATCTGTTCTGTAGTTACTACAAGCAAGGGGGATGTTGCAGAGACATGATGTTTTGTGTGGTCCGTCTAGCTGAGGTAGCTGTATGTCTGAATGGTGGTGGGTTTTTTTTTCCTGCATCTGTCTGGCTTGATGTAATAAATAACAGTCAAATAATTCTCATTGCAGAGTTATCCTGCTGATTCCTGTGGTGTACCATACCTATACTGATGTCTTGTTTTTAAAATAGAATGTAGCTAAAAAGCTTTATTAAGGTTATAAAATAATTTACCATGCACATATGAGTTAAACAGGAAGAGAATCTGGCAATTTATATTGGTGTGATCCCACATCCAGTATAGATTTGAGAATGGCCAGAACTTGTTCCTTTGGTCTTTTCTCCCACACACATCATCCCTGTCTATAAGTATGTCAGGAAATGACAAACATTTCCTGCTTATCGTGTTGAGGCCTCCTTGTGAGATCCTTATGGTTTTATTTCTCCTGAAAGCTGTGAATGCAGTTTTGATTTGCCATGGGATTCAGTGGGTTAAAAAAAAAAGTTAAAAACCTGGCAGATATTAAGAATAAGCCCTTTTGTTTACGTAGCGTTAAAATGAGGAACAAACCATTTTTTATGCCCCAGAAAAGATCTCTGCTTGGCTTCTATCTAGGTATTTGTGGAAAAATATGATTTGAGTAGCCCTGAGGAGAGGTTGCAGGCAGGGATGGATTTAAACACTGTTATGTCTCTGGGCACTGACAAAACAGTATTTTGTAATTAAGCCCTTGCCCTTTGGCTTAGCTGTTCATCGCAAGAGTGCCTGAGACAGCCTGACCCTTTTTAAGTGCAAGTGCTTTGGGAGCTGGCAGGCATGTCCACAGCCCTCTTCCTTCAGGAGCAGCAGGGAAAGAGGCTCTCGGAGATACTGGGATGGTACTGGGCAGGTACCCGGAGGCAGTCACTGAGCTGGGATACACCTGCTCAGGGAATTCTCCTGTTAGGAAGGCAAGCTCTGGTTCAGGAGTAATTACAAAACTTTAGGACCTGAGATAAAACAGTCCCTGTGAAACAGACCTACATTTGTGTGTTTGCAGTACAGCAAGTTCAGTGTCTGATCTTGGATAATAGGAGGATTTGGTTCTTATTCTGCAGGTACTCTGTTGAAAAGTCATGGTTGATGGTCAGGCATGCGGTAGAGTGGTTTTCATCCTCAGAACATGGGTGTGGCACAGGCTCCTCACGTAAGTTCTTCACCTGTCTTCTGCCAGATGGCTCAACATTACTTATGAAAGATAAACTTCAGTGGTACCTCATGACGCCTGTGTTACATATAACAATGAGTTTTGGGATTTCTAATAAAAGGTTTTTATTTCTGCTAACCACTTAAAGCTTACCTCAAAGAAATTTTAATGAGGGCAGTTGCTGCAGCCACATGCTCCTCATCTGAACTGAAAAAGTATTGTGGGTTTTGTGATTACCTAAAATTTTAAGATAATTTGAAGACTACAGAGCTGGTCCAGAATATCCTGTAATGGTGGTTCTTTTACTTTATAGGCATTGAATCAGGTCTGTTTTTCGTGGACTAGGAATGAACAGTGCAATGAACCGTCCTTTGCAGTCATCAAACATCTACTTTTCCAAACAAAGAGCAAGTAAAACACTCTTCTGCCTCATTCAATTTCAAAGAACTAAACGAACATGCATCTAGTAACTGAATGAAGTGATGGATGTCATATAATTGCAGTTTGTCTGAAGTGTTTTGTAAGCTTTTGTGCATCAGATGTACAGAAAAAATAGCGCATGCATTTTGCATGTGTGAAGGTATGTGTATGTGTGGGAGTTATTCAGTGTAATGCAGGGCAGGGCCTCTAGGGCTCTCTGCTGCTGCATTTTTCTCTGACAGAGTTACAGAGTAAGACAATACAAACGTGTTGGTGTGTTTGGTTGTTGTGGAGGGGGTTTTGTTTATTTTTGTTTTGTTTTGTTTTTAAAATTTTTTCTCCCCCAAATGGTCTGTGCACTACCTGCCCAGAGGCACAGGGAAAGGTGAAGACAGTGTTAATGTCGAAAGCCATGTATGTAATGCAGCAGGGTAGACAGGAGTATTAACTTCTGTAAATACAAAGCTAGTCAACATTATGACAAATTCTTCAAATAACAATAAGAGAACTAACCTAGAATTTGCTTCAAAAGTAAACTGTTCAAAGTTCAGAACTGAATTACGTAAAAAATCATAGAAAGTAGAAAGAAGCAAACTGGAGCACTGCAATAGCACAGCATTTTGGGAAGAAAAAAAAGTGAAAGTGCTAACATACCAGGGAAGAATGTGTATCAATAGAGTTGTGACAACATCTTCCCCCTGAAGAAACAAAACAAAACAAAAAACCAACCATATAAAGGAAGTACTACCTAGAGGAAAAAGAATTCATTCTTACATGAAAGTGCACAAACAGTACCACCATTAAAACAAGAATCTGGAATCTGTGTAGAATAAACATAGAGGAAAAGTATTTTGTATTTGCTGTAGACAAAATCTGAGGTTCCTATTTTAACTTTTCATTATTCTGAAGAATGCATAGTTATTGAAATGCTACAAACTGAAGGGTGACAATTGGCATCCAGTTCCACGGGAAGTATTTGTAATCCACTCAAGTAATGGGTAGTTGTCATAAAACCTAATACAAGAAGATATTTTTATACCAGGTCTGACCAGTAGTGTACAGATGTCGTTGTAGTCTTACTTCTGAACATATTGAGGACATTTTTTCTCTGCATGGATGCAGACTGTCTCTTTGGGAGACTTTGGCCCTCCCCATGCTGTCTAATCACCATGGGAGTCAGTAGTCCTGATTAAGCTACAGCTCCTTTTATATGTCACAATGACCAATCAAGCATTTGCTGGAAGGGCCTTGCTCAAAGGTAGAAAGTGTTCTTCCCTTCATCTTGCATTGCCAAAAGAGTATCAGCCTAATGGGCAAACTGCATGGCTTCTCTTTTCACTATTAATAAAGAGGTGGTAGATCGAGTTGTGAGGGGCAAGTACATTGATAGAATTTCAGTTTGCTTCTACATTTTAGTACAAAATGGCTGAAATCCATTAAGAGAGAGTGCATTTTGCTCTGTAGCAATGGTAGCACTTAATGGTAAGGATTTGTTTCTTTTTAAAATCCTGACTCCTCCTAGCATTCCTCTCTACCACCTCAGGAGACTTCATGTGTGAAGCGCTCATAGTGAGTGCACACCAGACATCTGAGGGAGCAGGTGCCAGCAAGCACAAGCTGCCGACGGGGATTATGCCTTTCCATGGGTCTCTACCTAGTGGGGAGCTGGAGCGTGTTCCTGGGGTCTCTGGAGGTACCTGGCTGTGTTCCTGGCCATCAGGTTGCAACTCAGGCTGACCTGCTCTAGGTCACTGCCTGCCTCCAAGACTGGGAGAGAGACACTGTGGCCTTGGGCTGCAGATGTGTGATGAACAGCCTGTAGGCAGAGGACTATGGCCAGGGCAAGCCTGTCATTTCAGCCTTGCAATCAGTGTGTGATGTTTGTCAAGCCTAAACTCCAAATACATATTATGGAGGCAAATCCATTAGCCTGGCAGAAGGTCTTAGTGGTCTCTCTTAAAA
This sequence comes from Phalacrocorax aristotelis, assembly GCF_949628215.1. Taxonomy (NCBI): domain Eukaryota; kingdom Metazoa; phylum Chordata; class Aves; order Suliformes; family Phalacrocoracidae; genus Phalacrocorax; species Phalacrocorax aristotelis. The sequence goes on along the minus strand of NC_134278.1, from coordinate 118,943,836 downwards.
GCACTACGTTTCCTCAATTTTCTTTTAAATCTAAACACTGAGGGAAAACATGGAAACATGCTTCTAAAACTTTGACTTCTTTCAACTCTGCAAAATGGAGCATTAATCTTTTCAGGTCTTATAACTGCAACTATATGGGAGTGGTACCTTTATTCACCCCAACAAATGTATTTTGTGTGTTGCATATCATTTCTGTCTATGCCAGGGAAAGAAAAATAAGATTTATATTTTTTTAGTATTTTTGATTCCAGTTCACACTCTAAAATATTTGTACTTGAAAGACACTGTTTCGACTCTTAGATGGGCTTCTGGTTCTGAAAACGAGTAAAAAAGATTATACCACTCATAAAAGGGAAAATTTGGGAGCTTGTCAGGGCCTTGTCTAGAATTGATTGTCATTTAAAAATTCCACTTGAAAACCACATTACTTCCCCTGAAAATAATTTCCATGATTGTAGCTGCCAAGTTTTGAACAGATAGGAGATACTCCTTGCTAATGAGAGCACTGTGTTTTCCTGAGGGCTTGGCTATTGACCAAGGAGCGAGGAGGTGTCTGTGGGTTGTCTTTTGTGTCCCACAGATGTGGAAACAGAAAAGAGGGAGAAATTCCCACCTTGCTTTTGGGAATAGCAGCAGATCTGTAAGTCTTCCTGAAGCTTTGAACTATGTGTTAGGTGATGAACATTGTGATGCTGTGGCAACCCCGCCCAGGCAGTCCATTTTTTGCTGCACAGCCCTTGCTAAGGATGGACAGCAAAGGTTGCTCTCCTCTTAGGTCCAGGCTTATCCCATCTGGCTTCAGGCATGCAGCTGAGTTACCCTCTGGCAGTTTAGCTGCAGGAGTCAGTGAAGTGGGACAAACCTTTCCAAGGGTAATTCAGTCCACCAGACCTCACCTAGAGATGTCTCCCTCTCCCTGTTTGACCAAACAGAACACCCATGGTAACTTTGCTCCCTTGCTTAGATGAGTCAGCAACACACCGAAAGTAAGAAGGAACCCATCTGGGAGTTACCTGGGGCACAACAGTGGTCACAGGTGACAGGGAAAGGTATGTGGAGAGGGGAAGTCTTGGTTGTTCCCATCAGGCAGGAAGCAGGTAATCTGAGCAGCGTTTGATAGTGTCAACAGAGGTGATGGGTGCTGAAATGTCAGGCTTTCTTGGCAGCTCTCAGATGGTATCATGGCCATGTCTAGCTGGTTGAACATATGACCATTCTTTTTGGTGTGGCTATGACATACCATATCTCCTTACCAGCAGAAGTAAAGGCTTGTTCTCAGCCTGTTGCAAAACAGGTAATGCCTAATGCTGTAGACTGAGGAACAGACTGAAGCGTGAGGCAGTGTTGAGCTCTTAGATGTACCCTTTCTTGTAAGGCAGCAGTTACTGTGTGGCACTGAGGGTGAACCACAATAAAACTGATAATCTGGAGACAGTGAATATGGAAATATGTACGGAGGAGTTATGTTATCCCTGGAGTGCACTCTGCTAGTGCTGTTACCAGAGTTTCTGGTCTCATTTTCAGTTACAGGTATAAAGAAACTGTATGCTTTGGCCCAAGTCTTCTCCTCAGACTGAGGATGTAATATTTAGGAAAGTTTATATGTTCAAATGGATCTGTGGCTTCACTACTGTTCTGGATTTGGGTGTCCAGAACAGGTTTTTATCTAAGAATTTTTCAATTGTGTTATTAAATACTATCTTGATGTCCTGACAGTAAGCATCAGATTCTATTTACACATGATTGAGTCCCTTCATTGTGATCATGGAATAAAATACATTTCTGTGGGAAGTATGTTACAAGTCAGCTGGGTTGGATCCAGCTGAGGATGCTGCTTTTCCTTTTTGCACTGAATACCTTGATCATTCTCAATCAGCCTGTAGTTAAAGTGTGGCTATTACGTCCCCGTGAAGATTTTTTTTCTAAAGTTGCTAATTATGTGCCTATCAGAATAATGGAAAGAGTAATTATCCTTATTGTGCTTAGTGACACTAAAACCTCTATTATTCTGTGATTGGAGCTGCATAATTATAGATAATTGCTGCAACTGTATTGTCTGTTCAAATATAGCTCTACAATAATTACCTTTAATTAAATATGTTTGGGATTTAAGTAGATCTCTCTTCGTTTATTCTACTAAATAGGAACTTCATTTAGGTCTAAAAACATTGTACATTGCAAACTATCCACTTATTCAACACATCACCTATTGATTTCAGCTAACGTGATTTTACTTGTTCTGTTTGAAAATCATTCTAATCCAGTCAATTAAATACTAAAAAAATAAGCATCCCTGTATCCCAAGGCAGGATGTAAGGTGCGGTCTTAAGATTTCAACTTTCTGGGAAAAAAAAAAGTACATTTTCCACACCTAACAAAAAAGTTTTGTGAACCTCAGCACTTCAAGTTCTGAAAAATCATCTTTAACAGGAAACAGATGTCTCTAAGAAGCTAGATGCTTTGCTTCACAAAGTATAATTGGCCCAGATTTATCCGTTGGAGCTATGTTGTGTGCTTTATGATCTCGGACTGCTGCTGATCTAACTGCTAGGGGGGGTTTTTGTGCCTATGGGCTTTCTTCATCCACTCATGCAGGCTTGTGGAGGGCTCCCTCCATCAGCTTTTTCATGCTTGGTCCAAGGAGGTGCTGGGACTGCTCACTTGCGGAGGGAGCATCTGAGGCCAATAGTCCTTCTCCCCATTGTTGTATAGAAAGGCTGTTCACAGACAAAATTTACTTGGCAGTACAGCTAGGGCAAGCGGAAAAGTGTACACAGGGAATCTAAATGCAGCTGATGAGATGTGTGAAGGACTTGGGTATCCTGAAAGACCCTTTCACTAAAGACCTGACACTTTGCACTGGCTTTAAGTCAGCCTTAAAGAAATGCAGCTCCTTTCAGAGCTTCAGCAATACCTTCCGCTGAACAGAGTTGTTCAGGTCACTGCTGAGGACCTACAGTCAGTGTGAACAGTATTTGCTGGTACTAAAATTGCCTAGTGACCTAAAACAAAAATCGAGGCCTCTAATCTTTTTCTGGGATATTGCTTTGAGTCACTACTGATTAGGACTGCTCAGTGTTTATCAGGTGGGCAGGCAAACCCAGCATGGCTCCTTGCTCTGAATGACAGCTAAGTTACATAACAATTTGGGAGTTTCAAATCTGGCTCCTCAGTATTTCAGCATTTACAAGAATGATGCAGGATTCAGGAGTTGTAAATTTCAGCAAAAAGAGAGCAGGGTGTTGCGGGGGTGGGGGGGAAAATCAAAAGTGATGAATCTCCCACTTAAGTACTGATGTATGACCTTGCCTAATTTACTTTGGATTTACTGACAGCTTGAGCATACTGTGAGTGGATTGTTCAATCTCATTCTACAGTGCATTAAAGCAATAGCATCACACATACTCAGGCTACATATTTAGGTATAATGAGCGGACTTACACTGGGCAACAGAAAGCCTTCAGTTTCGAGTAACCGTATAGCCAAAGAACGGAGGAAAATTAAGTACTACGATGGTATATAGAACGTGATTCTACTAATGAGATATAATTTATATTTTGGGTATTGATGCTCATATAGGGATAACAACATTCATTATATTCTAGTGGTACAAACAGTGGAGCAAGCATTTAATTAGTGTGTTTACCACACAGGGCTATGTATGTGAGGTATGAAAACAATAAATAGGCAATCTGAGAAATAATTTTTCTTCTTCAAAATTTTGTGTGTGAACAGAATTATAATGCATCTGATCAAAATACTTGGAAAATAGCTTCAGTGATGTTATATTTTAAGTAATTTCACATTATTTTGTATTTCTGTTCAGGCTTAATTTGACAGTATATTTGGATGAAGTATTTCAAAGTGAGAAGATGAATGCAATGATTATTTCACTCTTAAGGATTTTTTTTTCTTGTTTGAATGTAATTGGGGAAGATTAGTCATAATTATGTTTTGTTCCTGGGGTTTGTAGTATTTTGTAAGTTAATTACATTCAATGGAATACTATTTTAATGTGACCATCCTCATTATGACCCCAATCCTGCAAAGGTATAGGAATGCTTAGCCTTATGTGCATAATTGTATAAATGTTTAGGCTAAATGTTAATAAGGGCAAGTGTCAGGTTTTTGATATATTTTTTTTTTTTTATTTGAATATTCCAGACCCATCTTGCAAAGGTTTAAGCAAACGTTTACCTTTAAGGAACACTGTATTTGATGGGAATTGGAGACAGCTGCTTTTAAAAAAAATCCCACCAAACTTTTCATCTTTAAGCACCGAATCACCTGTGATGACCTGGTCTTACTTGCTTAAAAAGGATTGCCACAGAGAAGGGCAATGTAATACTTATTTCAGAAAAAAAGAAACAGGAAATTCCCGTCCCTGTAATTTCCTGTAATTTATTTAACCACACAGACCATTTCTGATGATGCCATCTTCATCATGAACAGGATTTTTTCTGGGGCATGAAGGTGAGAGAAGATTGGTTCACAGGAGGGTTTCTCTTCAGATTTCATCTGCTTGTTGAAGAATGAAGTCATAATGACATGTTCTTAGAATTCACTATTGACTTAAGTCAATCATGAGTAATTCGGAGAAAAGTGCCACTTTCTAATTGCTGAGTGAGAAAACTTGGATTGACTTCAAGATGGCACTATTGGGAATTGCTCAGTCCTGGGTAACGTCTAGCATGTGGCATCTTCCTAGAATTTTTCTTCTAGTGGGGGCTCCTTCCCATAAATAATGACATCAGTGGACTATTTGCTGACATCTAGTAAGAATGTCTGTGGTGTTTTGTGACAAATTACTGGCTTGGGTTAGTGGGTTGTGCCTTCACAGTGGCAAATTACTGGTTAGTAGCCAAGAAAGGGAAATACTGACAGTTTGCCTCAAGGTAGTATACTACTGAAAGTTGCCTTTCCCAAAAGGAGATTGTTATAGCTGGAATCTGTTTATTGTTTGAAGAAATATCATTTGACTTGGTTGGTTTGTCCTAGGTTTTTGCATCCAGGTTCCTTCCTATTACAATTCCATCAACTATCATTCTGCTTTAATTTACAGTGACTTCAATGTTGTTTTGAGTGTTAACATATCTGTGTTTATACCAGGAAAAATTAGTAACTATTCACATTTCTTGCAAAATAGAGTACTCTGACTTCTTTCTTTTACTGGTGCTATTTTGGCTAAGACTATTCATGTATCATCCTCTGAACACTTTACTACTGCATTGCCATAGTGACATGGTTTTCTGTAAAAGTAAATGAAGATAGGAGAGTATAAGCAGTCATAAAGTACACAGAATTGTAGCTCGAAAGTAATGGCTACTTCCTCTTATGGAAAGGAAGTGTGGTCAGGAGAAACAGGGAAAGATGAGAGTCCAATGGCTGAATCACAGGACCACAGACCCATAGAATTGCCTGGCTCTGTCATCTTGATGCCCTCCTTGTAGTTACTGGGGCTGCTGTTAAGACTTTCCTAAGCCTTCCTTTCTCTGGGGTGATAGAGCCCAGCTTCCTCAGCTTCTCCTCACATGTCAAGTGCTCCAGTCCCGACCATCCCGGTGACCCTCTGCTGAGCTCCCTCCTCTTTTTTCATGTATTTTTTTTGTACTGGGTACCCCAAAATTGGACCAAGCATCCAAATGCTGGATTGCATATGTTGTTCCTTGTTCCATATGTTAGAGGCATAGCTGGGCTGAATTTTAGTGGGATGGGCTTAATCAGATTTAGTGAGACTGCTGTACAAAACTGCATCTTTCATTTGTGAGAAGGATGCAAGATTTTTCTTCACTAAGTGTATGACAGCTTCACAAGTGCCTACTTCACAAAACAAGCGAAGAAAGAAAACCCTGAGATCCTATGCTTCAGCAGTAGGATTCTCCCCTGCCTTCTTTTTCCCAAACAACGACAGCATTTTGATGTGAGGAAAAGCAATAAGGTCAAATAGAAACACATTAATTAGACTCAGGAGGGAAGTAATCACAATGACTTTAAAACTTCTAGCATTCTTCTTCCTGAAGAGTATGACCTACTCTTCATACTAAGAGTATAACTTAAGTCAGTAGGCAACAGTCTCAGTGCTTTTGCAAATGGAAAACTGAAGACTACTGGTTTGTGATCATGATTCAAAGCTCACAGAAGCTAAGGGAAGCCTTTCCTGCTCCATCAAAGAGGTTTGGATTAACTTCTGCATCTTACTCAAATTAGATATGAGGTTCCCCAAATCTCTTTAGAGATAGCTAGGTTTTCATTAATTCCTCTGAAAATACACTGTGTTCTGTGCCTCTTGACATGTTCATGTACCTCACAGTGGTGTAATCTTTTGCTGGACTGCCTGCCAAAATGTGCCTTAAACCAGGAACAACATTCAAATATATGAAATTATTATTTTCTTTAAAGTAATTGTTCTGCTTCTTAGGATTTTTTTGGTTGTTTTAAGTCTTTCTTTAACTTTTGCAGTTCACCTTTAAAATTGGTTTCACATATACTTCTTTTTTAATTTTCCCTATAGTCAGTCCCTTGCCAGCTGAAGACTTTTTGTCTTTCAAAGCTTGAACTAACAAGATTCTTAAATTCACAGCTTTCCAAATAAAGACAAGAACAAAAATAATGCAGGATTCAGTACTTCGGCAACCTATGACCAACTCTGGGGAAAAAACCAAACCCAAACAAACAAAAGAAACCCCAAAACCAAGACCCCAAACCCCCAAAAAACCACCAGAACAACCCTTCCAGCCCCGAAAACTAAGAAAAACCCCTCAAAACTAAAACTAAAAAGCTCCTTAAATCCTAAGAGCTAATACAATGGCAGAGGGATGAGAACAACACCACAATGATCTTCTGCCAAAATATAATCTCATAGAAATGAGACTTTTCTGTCCACTGAGTTAAGTAGCACAGTTTTTTACTAACCCTAAACCTCATCTGATTCGATAGGTGTTTTTCAGGCCAAGGGTGTATCTGTACTGCAGACTACAATGTAGTACAGGGATCTCAGCAGTAAGAGAACTAATTCTGGCACAGTAGCTTTATCTTAGTACTAAACTAATGATGGGGTAATTGGCTTTACTTCTTGGCATGTGCTGAAGAAATGTCATTGGAAACTCAAAAAATCTATGATGTAATTTTTGGATGGGTCAATTTACCTTGAGGGCTTTTTACCTGATTCTGCAAGATCTGGCCTGTCCTGGTTTCAGCTGGGATAGAGTTACTTTTCTTCATAGTAGCTGGTATGGGGCTATGGTTTGGATTTGTGCTGAAAACAGTGTTGATAATGTGGAGATGTTTTAGTTGTTGCTAAGTAGTGCTTACACTAGTCAAGGACTGTTTCAGCTTCCCATGCTCTGCCAGGGTCACAAGAAGCTGGGAGGGAGCACAGCCAGGACAGCAGACCTCAATTGTCCAAAGGGATACTGCATACTGTATGATGTCATGCTCAGCATATAAAGCTGGGAGAAGGAGGAGGAAGGGGGAGACATTTGGAGCGATGTGACATGATGGAGCTCTGCTCTCCTGGAGATGTCTGAACACTTGCCTGCTGATGGGAAGTCATGAATAAATTCCTTGTTTTGCTTTGCTTGTGTGCATAGCTTCTGCTTTACTTAATAAATTGTCTTTATCTCAACCCATCAGTTTTCTCACTTTTACACTTCTGATTCTCTTTCCCATCCTACCAGGGGGGAGTGAGTGAGCAGCTGTGTGGTGCTTAGTTGCTGACTGGGGCTAAACCATAACATGAGTACTTGTATGTGGCTGATAACGTTTATATATACGTGATCCTGTTTGAAGGAGAGGGCTATTATGAGAAAGAAGTTGAGGTGCAAAACTCCCCAAAATACTGTCAGCCTGAAGTGGTTGCTTACTGTTGTGTCTGATGTCAGATAGGAGGTTGGTGTTGTAACTTAAGAACATGTATCCTAATTAGATATTACGTGTTTTTCCTAATGTAACTAACTGTATTGTCACCACTCTCTGCAAGTGTAAGAGTGGGTCTTGACACCACTGAAGCATTTTCTGTTGGGTGAAACTCTTGTTTGTAGGGAGAGCTAGCAGGGAGCCTAGGTATTGATTTAAAAATCCTTAAAATGAGATTCTAGGCTGTTGCGCAGACTCTAGACTAGGCCCTTAAGCATTGCCTGGCAGTTTACTGAAAGTGAAAAATAGCTTTGGGGAACAAAAAATTCCTTTCAATGCAGCTGGGAAAATGGATTCATTTGATATAAGAACGTTACCTATAAGTAATTTCTTCTATTTATTTTACCTTAGCTTCTCTCTAGTTAGAAAAACCTAGTATGTTCAAACTGAAAATTTCTTAGTAGTAGGTTTACTTAGAGAAGACTGTTTTTTCTCAGCCTCTTCCCTTTCCCCGTTTAATTAGCACAATCTGCAGTTTTCAGCAGCCCAGCTGTGTGGATTATAGGATCTAGTAACTTTTCAGGCAGCTCTGTTGTTGTCTTTGACTACCCTTAGGGTATAACATATGATTTGTTGGGATTAAAGTCAGATATTTGTTTAAGAAATCTTTCAATGGGTTTCAGAAAGTGAAAGTTAACATGGGAAAAAGTTAAAATGATTGCCTGTAGACTAGACATACCTGGGAAAGGAATATTGTGCTGTATGAAATTGTGCTAAAATTTCTGTAAATAGTGTGACTTTGATTATGGTAGTATGTGTACGTACATCCCTCTGACTCACTCAAGCTAAAAAGCTATGATTTTCTTAATGAACCAAATCCTTCCCGTGCTTGCAATTAGTGTTTATTCACTTCATATAGTGTTTGTTCACTTCAAAATCACACAATGTGGCGTTATTCTATTATCAGTAAAATGCGTGGCTCTAGGCTGTTGAATTGAAGTGGGTAATATGGTGAGCATTGCTTTTTGGGGCTATTACTCATGTTTTCTCGCAACAAGAGCCATCAAGTCATCTAGTGTTGATTTCACTCTACCCACTTTTGTCTGCAGACAACAGAAGAATGGAATGCTTTTGTGAGGGTCTTCTATGATGCCTTCCAAGATATTGCAAAGATATAGATACTACAAAATTTTTTAATTTCATGCCCCAGAAGATTTGAGGATTGAGCAATAGACATACAATTACAATAGTTAATCATAGTGGGATTTTGTAGAGTTTCTATTAGGCTGAAAAGTGACAATAAATTCCAGTCTTTCCACTCCCCATCCAGGATCTCAAAAACTTTCAGTAAAAAATGCTATAAATACTTTGCAGACCATATGAGTATGAGGAAGAAAAGCAATAAGCAGATAACACAGAAAACCAGTCAGCTCACTTGATTTCTTCAGACTTTCTCTTGCTGTGGTTTGCATTGTCTATTTAGATTATAATATTCACGGAGTACAGATACTTTTTGGTGCTAATATGAGCAACCTCAGGATTAAATTCACATCAACATTAGATAAATTGGAAATGAGGGAAAGTGAAGTGGGTGTGTGGAAACAATGAAAGGAATCTTGGCTTCAAGCATTGGCAGCGCTGGTGGAAAAAAAGTATTATTCTCCAACAGGTACAACATGAAACCGCAGAATTCCTTATGACAGAAAGTCAGAAAATATTCTTAGAAATGTAACCCCAAATTCCAGATAATGAGATTTGGTCATTAAGCAAGGCATTTTGAAAACTTTATGCTTAGGAAAAATGCTAAAATTCCTGGGACTAAGAGCACAGAGGCAAAATCAGAGGAAACAAAGACAATGACAAGGAATCCCATAGTGGAACGTAAGGAGAACTCGTAGGAGAAATGTACGTAGTTTAGTCGAATGTTTTTAATAAGTAGAATAAAGTTGTACTTTTCTTCAATATCCTGAGCCTTTCTGGTGGCTGGGTTCCCTCACAGGCTGTCTCTTCTGTCATGGTGCCTATGACACGATAATTGTGTATTTCATGTGGCTGTGTACACAGTGGGGATGGAGATGACTACTCCAACGCTACAGTGAAAAGGATTCCCTATCCCAGGCAAAGGGGTGGGGTGAAGAAGAATAGTTTCCCGAGAAGCATACTGAGAAGAATTATCATTCATCTGCACCCAACCCTGGCTTTCTGAACCAAAATTCGTCAACTTAATTTTGTGACAGTTACGGAGATTTAGTTCTCTTGCAGAATGCAACTTTGGCAGCTTCATCTTGCTTTTGTTTAGATTATCTCATCCCTTAAACTTTTAAAGCTTGCTTTCTGATTTGAAACCGAATGCAGGTTTAAAGAGTTGTGACTATATTCAGCTCCTTAAAGAACAAAATCCATGACAATAAATGCAGAAATATGGCTGATCAACAGCACAAAAATGTGTCATGGGCTGTTCGTTGAGCTGAAAGCAAGTTTCAGTGTATTTGTGGTTCTCTGGCATTCACAGATCATGAGTACCTGGGCAAGTGCAAAATTATCTATTTTATACAGAGGCTATCTATTGCACCTTCTTGTATGAGATTTGCTAGAGCAAGAAATAAAATGTGAATTTTAATGAAATAATCATAATGAATTAGAGTGCTGTGAAGTGAAGTCAACTAGTCAGAAGTCATGAACAACAGCATGTGATGGAGATGATATGCCCCAGGACTTTAAGAGGAAATTTCATGTGACACACAATCAGTTGCGTAAGTGTTCATAAAGCTCTCTATGGAAGACTTATTAGTGTGACTTGTAATTGCAATTTGGTGATATGGAATTTACAAAGAACAAATAGGTAAACCCCTGAAAAATTATTCTCAGTAATTATTTCTACTTGTCATAAACACCACAAAAGAAACCTTGAAGGAGACTGTATTCTGAGTGGAGAATTTTACTTTCATCTGACTTTGAGTTGGCAAAATGGATTTCTCTGTGTTTCTAAATGAAGAAAAAAATCCAATAATTCACAACAGGTTTTCATAGGTCTCTGAAATTACTGCTTTATGGTAGTAGTGCATTGCTGACAGCAAATTTAGTAACGTGAACCAATTAATCCAATTAGGGGGAAAACATACACTTTTTTTCCCTCAACAGAAAAAAAGAATATAGGTGGGTTCAGTATTTGCATGGAGGTTGTTAGTACAAATACACATAAACATGTCACAGAAGGAGGAAGTGGCTTCTTTTTCTACCTCATACTTATTCTATGACTATAATTGTATTCCTGACTCTTTAAAAAAAATTCTGTTTAACAAGTTGGAAGTGTTCATGTCCTTTTGGTGGTCATCTAGTAAACTAATAAGCTGAGAGGTGTTATAAAAAATGGTATACATTAGTAGAAATATACTGATCTCAAAAGCATAATGCAGATGAGAGCTGCATAAAAACAGACTGTGGATTCTCAATTATTCTGCATATGCCCATCACAGAAGATATTCTATTGTGTAGAAGTAAGGTTTTAAAACAGAGGGGGCAGAAATGCTATTCTGAAAATGTACATCTTGTATTGTTGTTTCTTGCTGGTAGTGTGCCAGAAAGCCAATATTTTTAATGAGTCTGCTGGACCTCTTAGAGTTCATGTTTTGATTCTCCCAGGGTTGTTGTAAATTTTTTAAAAACAGAAATGTAGTGTTTTCTGGGGGATAGCTATTAAAAAGTAACAAAGGATTTAACACTGAGATTTTAATTCTCAAATTGCATGGCTTTCAGGTTTATTTCTAAAACTAAAACCATAAATAAAAGTCCAGATAGTCAGGTTGGTTGGGGATAAACACTTACCTGAAGTTCTTATTACTTAGTTAATTACGACAAGTTTTTATAGGGTTTCCAGACTTAATTCTCAATTGCTTCTGGCATTTTCAGATGACAACTGTCATAATGGGTTGTGTTATAACTGGTGATATTAGCAATTCCAGTTATGCATAATCCTTTCTGGTGGAGGTTATTGGTCTAGTTGTAGGCTAGGTTTAGATGAAGGCTAGGTTTTCATCTGGCATAAATGCGTACATTTGGATTGCTGCTTTTGAACAGATCATTTAGTTATTTTCAGGCTTGTTCCCAAAGGGGACATCTAAGTATGCCTAATCCAGTTCTGGCAGGAGCTACTGGTTCTAGCACCAAGGTTATGATTTCAGAGGTTTAGGTTTAAACAGGCCACTGTAAAACTGTTAAGCGCACTATGATATACTGTAGGCTGTGGTACCAAGGGGTTCCTGAGCTAGGGTTGGGCCTTGCTGTTGGATGATCACAACTTTGTGATCAGTGGGGTGGTGGGACTGGTGATCCAGCATGAGAGAGTGGGTTGGTACTATAATTATTAAGGCCACAGTAGGTTGGTTACTGCTGGGCTTAGCAGGGGTTGATGAGCTACGTTTGTGGTTGCTGTCAGTAGCTGCCACACAGATGTGGTTGGCTTTGTGTGTAGGGAAAAAAAATGAGAGAGAACGTGTTTCTCAAATAATCAACAAAACAAGAACTTCCTTTCTTCAGAGTATGTCAAGGATACTGATATGTTAGAGCTTTCAGGCTGAGCTCTGAGCTCCTAATTGGAACTTCAGCCAATAAACCTGCGTAAATAACTAAACCTTCATGAAGGGAGAGGCTGAGCCATGACGTAACTGCATTTGTCTAGAAAAAGTGCCCTGGAGGGTGGTACCAGTATATCCAAGTATTTGGGAGGGGCTCACCTTGGGTTTTTACTCCTTTGCTTTAGTTTTGGACATATCTGTTGGCTTCTGTGCTTTCCTGCTTGAAATGGCCATTGTTCCAGACCAGTCTGTGAACAAAGGGAACAGCTGCTGTGCTGCATTGTGAAATTTCTATTCTTAATGATGGCTGGATAACAATGTGCATGTTTTATGTTAGAGGATTTATAACATCTTTATATTTAATGATTAAATATTCCACTTTTCTTGGTGTAAAACGTATGAAGCTGGAATGATATAGGAAATCTGTCTAGTATCACTTATTTTTGTATCCCTAAATTTATTACTTTTCGTATGGATCTCTTAGCAGGCTGATCCATGACCATAGATTGCCTTTAGATTTAGTTTTTTATGAACCAGGCTCCTTGCCTCCCTACATCTCTGTGTGCTAATAAGGTATTCTCTCAACAACATTTACTTTTATGAACATCTGGAATTCTTTTTTTGTGGGAATTTATTCTGTTGTGATTCATCTTTTCATTAATACTTATCAGGATAGTGGAACAGTAAGAGTACTGATAAAACCTGATATCTGGGACTTGACCTTGTTTATATATTCCTTTAGACCTTGAATTGAAGATCTGCTTGCTGCTGGAGTAAAGTCAGAGCAAGAAACTATCAGGACCCCTGTAATGGGAAAAGGCCTTGGAAGTTTCAGATCAGAGCATCTTTAGAGTTTGATGCTGATCAGAGAATAAAGAAGACAAATCCTGCTCTTGACCCTACAGCTGAAATGTTGGATGAGTTTTGAGTAGTCTCTCTGTCTTCCTGCCTGCTGTTTGCTGTATCTGTTTAGAGTATAACCTTTTTGGGGCAGGGGCTATCAGGGATTGTCAGGCAGGTTACTGAGAATCTCAGCCGAAGACTCCAGGAACTGCAAGGCTGTGGATTTGTGTTAGGATTTGATCCAAATTAGCAGATTGTTGTTGCTGATCACTAACATATTATTTTCCTCTCATCTCCTTGCTCCAGACTCTGCCATGTGTCGCTTATCTTTTGCCAGCTTTGGCAGTTACGTTAATTTTGTGTTTAGAACTTGCTAAGTCAGCAAAAAAGTAATCTGGGAGGAAAAAAAAGACAATAATTTTAATGCCAGTATGACAGTGGTCTGGGAAGGATGATCTGAGTGAGCAGGGAAGACCGAGAAAGAGGAATACAGCAAGAAGGAAAGAGAAGCAGGGTTGTTAAGAGGAGAAGAATAAAACCTGCTTTCAGCAGCAAAGTCCAGCAGTTCATCTCCACTCCAATGAGAAATTGTGTAACAGGATAGGTGCATTCATGTGATGTTTCTCTCCATTTTTGGTTGTGCTATGTGAATAACTTCACGCAGGTCACTAGAACGTTGACAGCGTAAGGCAGTGGGCTAAACCCTGCTATAGACCCATGAGGCATTAGTGTGAATGTATTTTAGCATTTGGTATTTATAACTGGTAAAGTAGCAATGTAGCTCACTATTTTCCATATCCCTCTTTTGTCACTTCTTTGATCTGGAGAAATGCAAACTATATAGGGGATTAAGAAAACTCATATTCCAACTATTTCTACTTCAATAACTCTGTTGCAGTTTTTTGTGCAGATTGCTGGATGAAAGACAGAAGGAAGGGAACATGGATTTCTCAAGTCTATTCATATTTTTAATCTATTTGAGTTTTTCCTGGAGTTTGCTAATTCAAGTAGAAACAATAGAACTTTTGAAAATATCCAAACTTGGAGGTTAGTGATCATTATCTACACGCTGACTCACACAACAATCCTGTATGAGTCATGGAGATCCATATGGATATTTTTCCCCTAACTAAAAAGTAAATCTAGTTCCTGGGAACAGATGCTCCAGATGCTCTGCCAAAAGAGAGCGGCAGTTCATCAGTGTTGTGGGCTAACAGTGTATTCATACAGAAAATGAGCAAATCCAACATGGTATCAAGGATCAGACTGATGTTTGCTGAGAGATCAAAGTACTGAAAAACAAAACTGCTTTAAAACCTTGTGTAGGTTTTGTGCAAATAAAAAGCGTGGGTATGTGGCAAGATTAAATGTTCTGAAGATACATTTGGGCAAATTCTAAACAAGCGAAGCAAGGCGCAGATAGCGGGGTAGTTGTCCCCAGACTAAATGTCCAGCAGAAGAAGGTAATAGGACTGTATGCTTTTGCTATTTGAGCAAATCCATTTCACAACTCAGGAGAGTAGTAGCGTGCCAAAAGTGGCAAGATTGGAGGAGTTTTAAAAAATACCTACCTAATCTATTACCTCCTAAAGTATGCTACAAATCTTTGTTTTAAGACACTTGCTTTTACAAGTGTAGGAATGGAAAGTCATTGGAAGAAGTGGAAAGAGATGAAGAAAAAGTGTCCAGGAGAGGCGTGAAGAGCCTCCAAATGTCATCACGAAGACAAATGAAATTTTGTCTGTCTTTTGGCTGAAGTTTGACAAGTAAATTGGTCAGCGCATGTGCCACTGGAAGCACTAATACTGTGAAGTAAGAGCAACTGTGTATTTTTGGTGTCAGCAATGATCTTTATTGCTTGCAAATGGAATAAGGGAAGTCAGAGGGCAAAATCTCTGTTAGAGAGCCACAGTGCCAGCAGGTGGGATATGAGCGGAATGCCAATGGCAGCAGCCTGTGCTGCCAGCACTCTCCCAGAAATGCATGTAATACAGTGCCAGCCAGGCAGTCTTTACAGTCTTATTAAAACTTCTGAATTTCTCCTGTGGATCAACACACTCTATTTCTTCTTGTCATTGTGTGAAAGGCAGGCGCTGAAGCAGATATTATACTGGCACCTCATTTTCTATGTTCTTCCAGTGTGCAGCGCAAGGTAAATCTGCGTGCTTAATGTGACAGCTGCCACCTTCACTTCTTCCATCTTGCTGTTTTACTGCTGATACAATTGCATTATAACTCAGTCATCAGTATAGGGCAGGACAGTAGAGCTGCTCAGGAGCTTGCTGGTGTATTTATTTCTTGTTGGAAGATGCCTACTTGACAAAACAAAAAACTTTATGGGGGAGTTTTTGGTTTCTGAAGTTCTCCAGTTTGAAAATTTTATAGTTTTAAATTTAATCCAGAGTTTTGCTGTTAGAAATATTTGTTAAATTGCACTGAAAAGGCTTTAAAAAATTTAGCCTGCTCTGTTTTGCTCTGCACAGCCATGTATGTGATAAAACAAACGTGGGGTTTTATGATCTTCATCATATATCTGGGTAGGAAAGCTCTGCCACACTGTTCATCTCATATGCCACGCTCAGACACTTAAGATCAAATTGGCTAGGGGACATAAAACCAGCTGAGGCATAGACAGGAGTCACGACTTCCAAATGCACAACATAGAAAAGCAAGCTGTGTGAGGGCAAGCAGAGATAAAACCTTAAATGCACAAGGAACTGCAGGCCCCAGCAAGGAGCAATATTTCTCTGGGTTCCTGTAACTCCGCTTGCTATGGCACTAACAGCTGCCTGTTACCTGGGAACAGATCAGTTTTTACCCCATGAAGTTTCTGATAAATTAAGTGCATTTTAATCTGTTTTTATTGCTTACGCCAATCTATTTAACATAGAGTACACTTTCTTCAAACAATTTGCAGGGGTTTCTTTTGGAGGAGATTGGTAGGCTGAGTATATCCTCTTTGATGTTTTCCCAGGGAAGGTGCTGTCGGCATCTTGACTGTTTCTAGCTTAAACTTCACATAACCACAGGGCTCTTTGTGTGAGGTAGTAGCTATCTTTTGCGAAGTCTTTATGGTAATGCTTGTACATGTGCAGAAATCAGTACTGCCTTCTCCAGCATCAAAGGCAAAAGCTGATATCTCTGTGATGAGGTACTTACTAGTACGATACATCTCTGACAAAAGGTAGGCGTATTGACAACATCTAGAGATAAGAAGTGTAAGGGAAATGACAGCACACTGATCTATTCCTACACAGAAAATGAAGCGAACACCGGAAAACCATACATTAATCTATTCTCATTAAAAAGCCCTAAACCCCCATTGTACTAACATTTATTTAAGTAAGGGGCTCTTAGAAAACAAGCAAGGTGGAAAGACAAAGCACAGGTTAAGGAAGTTGTAAAAATGTAAGAATTACCAGGCTACACTGTCTTAAAATTACATCTTATTAATGCTTAGAGAACTTTGCAGTTTGGTAATTTCAACAGGCTTACAGGACGGTCACTCAGCCTGAAAGAAGTGTCTTCGATTTGGAGAGGAAGTATTATTTTGCAATTTCAGTGAAGGACAGAGATACAATTTTTAAATTTCTGACTGAGTCAGTTCTTCTTACTCTTTAGGGAGTGCAGGTGGAATGACTGGATGGAGACAAAGAAACACCAAACCACTGCTGGTCTGAGTCCTTCTGAGAACTGATTTCTGAATTTAGAACCATTATTAGCAAAATAGTATTTTTTTAATTACAGAAATTTGTATTACTATGCCCACCCACAGATATACGTGAACATTATGCATGTCACTTGTGTTGTGGTATTTCCTGATTTATTTCAGTAGAAGTGGCTAATTTGTAAAGAAAAATATTTCTGAAAATTTAATAAAAACTTTCATGTAATATATCCATGAAAAGATTGTGATTTAATAAAAATTTCTAATTATCAGTCTGATTTATTTTTTATAACTAAATTTAATTTTTTTTGCCTAATGCTTTAGAATTCACTCTAAACATAATCTAATATCTTTAGCAAAACGTCAACTTTTTTCATGATTGGTTAAAATAAATCACATGACAACATATCTGATAGACTGCATAAGTGTGCAAATGCTTATAGCTCTGACATTTGCAAATACCAAGACTACACTAATCCTCTTGCTGTTAAATTATGTTCACCATGCTACTTAAAAATAACAATATTCAGAACAAATAAACCCTGAAGCAACAGAAGCATGAGTGATTTAAATTTTCATTTGTTACATTAAAAGTTAACAGGACTTCAAGACTAGCACATACTTTGTTTTCTGTAGACCACATAGAAAAATCAAGTTTAAATGGTCATTAATGCACCCTCTACCTTCTCCATGAATAAACACTTAACGGTCTTTGGACTCCAATGGACCTTAAGTTGCAGGCTGCCATGTAAAAGAGAAGCTGAAGCTGAGAAAGATGTGTTTTTACTGCAAGTGAGGAAGGTCCATTTGATCTGGAAGCCTCCATCACATCATCTGTGGCCTTGTTTTTGTGACTGGTGCTTATCACTCATTTCCATGATTTGGCTGTATTTGCCATAAACATTTGCTTTGGTTGACTGAGAACATAATTTTTAGCCCTTAGAAAGAAAATTGTGATTCCGTAGGGCAGCAATGCTTTGGTATTCCAGGAGGGTGCCGGCGAGAGGTGCCCTGTTCTAGTAAAGAGCCCCTCCAGCTGGGACTGCTGGTAGGTGTTTTGGAGCTTATGCCGGATAACTGTCTCAGTGTCCTGTACTGCCTTCCCGATTGCATCATGTGTTCAGATTTCACATTATTTATTCCAGTTCCTACCTCTAATGGCTCTAAGAATCGCAGCCATTGACTACATATCAGCTGCTCCTCAAGTGCCTCGCATGTGCAGTTGGACAACTCTGTAGGTAAGAAGCAGGTGGTATCAATTCAGTGACACAATCAGCAGCTGGTTGTGCTGGATGTGGAGTACCTTTGACCCTCCTGACCCTGCTGAGAGGGGGAGCTCCTGCCAGCGTTCAGTTCTTTCTCTTTAAAAAGACAATCCCATCAGTGAGAGCTGAGGCTCATTTATGAATGCTGGCTGTTGAAACTGCACAGGCATTCCTTGTCTGCTTTGTCCTTGCAGGAACACTGTTTTACTGATTAAAAATACTGCCCCCCCCCCCCCCCCCCCGCCCCAGCCCCTTTTCCTTTCCATTCTCCTTAAAGGTTTCTTTTTCTAACTTAGATAGTCAGCATGTTTGTTTTAAAAAGTCTCATTCTCAAAATTTCTGAAGTATGATTGCTGGGAAAAACAGCTCCAGCTCCTAGTCTCTGACTCAGCTGCATTGGTAGTGTCATGGTCTGAAGAGAACAAAGAAGAATTGATTGTACTCTACAGTGCATGCAGAAGTTGCCAACATATGAGCGCCTCTCAGTACACAATGTCTTTATTCTACCTGTGCTCTTTGACCTTGATTATTCATTTTCACTTCTGGATTGGCTTTCATTTCCAGGTGTAAGACCAAAGCAGCCTGACAAGCCAGGGTATCCATGTGATCCATGCACATAACACCAAGATGAATTTGAGTAATAGATATACACTACTGCCAACTTGACAGACAGTTGCACACTCACAGGTGTGCAATCAAGTTATTTTTAATCTAATTTTGGCAAATGGGACAATTACCACGTAGAGAAATTAGCAGTTTAGAGAGCCTTCTCACAGGATTAACGGACAGCTAGCTTTTGCAATGAATCTGTTACACTGCAAAATTGAAAGGGTGGAATATAGATGTACCTTTTGTTCGGGTTTGAAATTATCCTAAATCGCTTCTTTGGAGTCCTTGTATATTTTATTCTGTCATCTAGATTATTAGTATTATTTTATTACTTTCTTTTTCTTTGTAAATAACTAGAATGATTCATAACAGAAACTTCTTTCATTGACTGTGTTTGTATTTGTAAAGGGATGATTAAATTAAAAACCAAGTGCTAAATGCTAAGGAGACTGTTGAATGCATAATTCTGCATTTTGACTTCAGAGATTTATGTTTTTTCCAAAATAAGTTAATGCAATGTCCTGTTGATTACTGAATTATTAAAACCACTATTGATTTATTAATATAACTAGCCTAGATTATTGTATACACCTCATAGCTGTACTTGTCAAAAAGACTCTCTTAAATGGCACAAAAGATTTTGATTAAGATGATTTTCCTCTTAAAATCCATTTCCTTAGATGTGGAAGAATCTTGGATGATGACTATGATATTTTCACAAAATTTATTGAAAAAGGCAAATGAAAATACTAGTTTTTCTATACAAAGCCTAAAGCTGAAAAAGTATCATTATACAAATAGTCCAGTAAAGTGAAACAAATCAATATTTAATACCAGTTCTGCATCTGGTCTTAAGGTTCCAACTTAATGGAAAGAGACTGAACCTAAGCAATGGATTTGTTAGGTCCATATCCCAGGAAAGCATTTAATTTTGCATAAATTGAATCAGAAGCAATAAAGGACAGTGCTTACATTTTAGAGGACACCGAAAACTTCACAGGATTGGAACTTACATCTTAAAGTCAATAACAGAGCTGTAAATCCTTGAGGTCTTTATAAGAATGCCTCCAACTCATAAATGTGTTTGTGCAAAGTACTTCGTTACAAGAGAGATTTAGTAGGTTAAAGGAGAACTGAAGGTTGGGAAGAAGTAAGGCAGTTTCTAAAGGTGAAGGAACTTTTTATTGGGTAAGCATGGGGAAGAATGAGATAGTATCAGTTTTAAACCTACCCCGGGATGTTTGGTTGTTCTCCACCCCCTGCCCCCTCCCCTCCCCCCCCAGGTTGTTTGGAGACATTTGGACCTAATTCAATCCCACTGAAGTCAATGGCAATATTAGTGATTTCAATGGAAATTGGAATGGGATTTCATACTGTTAGAAAATATTAGGTTTAGGTTTAACTGTAGCTCACTGAACACAGAAATATTTGCAAAGAACTTCAGGGCTGCTTTCCCCCCAACCTGGTTTCAGTAAGCAACAGTCACTTCTTAACAGGAAAACTGACAAAAACAAACCTCCTGAAGTGCAGGGTACTTTCTCACAACTTGTGCTTTTGGTGAAGACCATGTACTGTGCAATCCTTATTATAGTTCATCTGCCCCATAATGGAGGGCTAAAGTGATAGCTTTACACCATGGTGGTTTTATGTTAGGTCAGTTTCCTTACTTCCCTTTTACCATTTTTATGGTAAGCTGTTTATAAATAGATTGCAATTATTTTCACTTCTCAGATCTGTTTCCTGCTTTTCATCATATGCATTTTCCATCCTGTATTTTTAAGTGCTTTTTTTCCCCCCCTTCTCTTCATGGTTTTCCTCTGCTTGCTGTTACTACTCCTTTTTTCCTCTCCCTGAGAACTGTCACTAGGGTGCTCTAGATGTGATAAAAGTTTGAAACTCTGCCAAATCTTACAGCTTTTGGTTACAGTTAAACATTATGAATATGCATAAATTTTAGGGATACTAAGGCAGTTAGAATTCTAATAAGGACAAATTAATGTGGCAAAAAGAAGATGCTGAGCCTTCATGAAGTACCTTGTGAGACTGTAAAAGGCTGTTGGTGCTACTCTGAAGCTGTTGTGACTTAAAGACATCACATACAACTTAAGAAAAAGTTTGAAGATGGGAGGAATGGTGTAGCCCTTCTGAAGGGCATTCCTCTTTCAAACAGATTAGACTTTTGTTTGTTGTTTGAATTTATTTGTGACAATGAGTGAAGAGTAGGAGTCTTTACTGTGAGTGCTGGGGAGGCTGCACATGCCTGGCACTGGTCTCTGAGTCCTCCAGTGGACCTGTGGGCTGTGGTGGGCTGAGACAGGTTTCTCTCATACTGGCAGAGACAACTTTAGCCCTCTGCAGCTGATCTCATGGGAAGTGGAAATAAGAGCCACAGCAGCTGCAGCCAAGGCTTAGCATGCTAACTTAGGTGGATATTGCTTCAATTTTATGTTAATATGCTGGGCTGCATTTTGCGGTGGGTTTGTGTGTTGTCTGTTCTGCATTCTCTGCTGCAGCACAAAGAACAGGTAACAGGGTAGGACAAAGAGGTGGCTGCACCCACCTCTGTCAGATGCTGCTGGGCATGATGGTGCTCAGAAGTGGCTGGCCTTAGGAGCTTTAACAAGATTTCTTACTATCTCTTAAAGGTCCTCATTGTCTTTTATAATCTGGCACTTGAGGCCCTTTCTTCATTTGTTTGGATGTCTGTTTTACCTCACTGTAGACGCATTAAGCGTTTTAAAGCACATGTCCAGTAAAGTCAAGATATAAGGAGAGTGTGATGTAAAACCATGTTAGATGAAGTGCATTCAGCTCTGTGTGGACCCCCTCATTCAGAAGCAAAGTACCCATACAGGAATCTAATGAGCTTTAGCTAATGTACTTTCACTTTGCAGCAGTCTTTAATTAGTCTTTCAATTCCCTGTGTCCTTTAATCAGTCCAGACTTCAAGTTCTATGCATCCTATCCACCATCTAGCGTGTGCTGTATGTCACCAGAATGCTCAAGAAATTCAGACCTACACCCCCCTGCTATCCCCTCGCCTAACAGAGAAAAATATTGCTGTCTCTTACGATGTTATGGTTTGCTTTAAAATACAATTAGGTTCCCTCAGTGGTACTGTAGTATGCTCTCTATATACAGCTCTGGAGGTTGATTTAACTTCAGTTATTAATCTCAGCAGCTGTTTATGGCATTGTATAGAACAGCACTAAGAAATAAAGGTTATCCCTTAAATAAATGTAAAGATATGTAGGCAGTGGAGTGCAGTATTCTCATAACAGCCTAACCACAGGTATGCTATACTGCTGCGTAATAGACCCTACATTTAGAATAAAGTTTAAACTCTCTTTTCTCTGCCACTATTTTCTGGGAATTTTTTTTTCAATTGCCAGAAAAGTTAAGGTGGCCAGGGTTTTTGCTGATGGCTCAGAAATTTGGTCATAAAGTTATGATGATGAAACTAGCCCCTGCTTAAAACTATTTGTCTATGTCATAATATTAACATCCTTCACATTGGGGGCTGATACCAATACTTGTGAGATAATAATAAGCACTTCTGTGGCCATAAGTTTATGACAATTTCTGTCCCATGGGTGAGTGTAAAGTCTGTGAAACTTCACTTTCAGTAGAAGCTTCACTTTATCTCATGTGGAGTCCTCAGTGTCCAGCAGCACATAAGCCTGTGCACTAAGCTGGTGTCTTGATGCAGGACACTTTCCTTTATGTGGCTATATCTTTCCAAGAAGCCTGGAAGAACAGAATGATTTTTGAGTCTTCTGTGTATCTGTCAGATTTTGTTGAAATTTGGTAACCGTTAAAAAAATTAATGCTGTTTGCAACATATGTTGATATTGTATCAGTGGGAATTATATCAGTATGGTTGTATGTTCAGGAAACTACATTAAAAACTACAAAATGCTGGAGTACAGATCACTGCATTTTACAAACTGGCCAAGTGCTGAAGGACATTGCTCGAGCAAGTCCAGCAGAGAGCTACCAAGATGATCAGGGGACTGGAGCATCTCCCTTATGAGGAAAGGCTGAAGGACTTGGGTTTGTTCAGCCTGGAGAAGAAAAGACTGAGGGGAGATCTTATCAATAATTATTGTCATGGTTTTAGCTAGGATAGAGTTAATTTTCTTCACTGTAGCTGGTGAAGTGCTGTGCTTTGGACTTAGTTTGAAAATAATGTGGATAACACACAGATGTTTTAGTTGTTGCTGGGTAGTGCTTGCTACTAGTCATGACTTTTCTAGCTTCCCATGCTCTGCCAGGTGCACAAGAATCCGGGAGGGGAGGGGGCACAGCTAAGAGAGCGGATTCAAACTGGCCAAGGGGATATTTCATATCATGTAATGTCATGCCCAGTGTGTTACCTGGTAGGAGCTGGCCGGGGGAGGGGGCAGCAATCGTGGCTCAGGGACTGGCAGTGTTGATAGGTGGGTGGTGAGCGGTTGCATGACTTGTTGTTTGGATTTTTTTCCCCCCTTCTTGTCTCAACCTGTGAGCTTTCTTACTTTGGCTGCATGGTATTTAGCTGCTGACTGGGGCTAAACCACAACAATTATAAGTATCTAAAGGGGGGCATCAGAATGATGGGACTGGAGTCTTCAGTAGTGCCCAACGACAGGACAGGGGCAATGGGCTCAAGTTAGAACACAGGAAGTTCCGCTTAAATATGAGGAAAAACTTGCCTGTGCGGGTGCCAGAGCAGTGGCACAGGCTGCCCAGGGAGGTTGTGGACTTTCCTTCCCTGGAGACATTCAAAACCCACCTGGACACGTTCCTGTGCCCCCTGCTCTGGGTGTGCCTGCTCAAGCAGGGGGGTTGGATGAGATGATCTCCAGAGGTCCCTTCCAACCCCTACTATTCTGAGGTTCTGTGACACATGTTAAAAAATGTTAAAGTAGTTTTACCAATGTCATTATTTTTCAATGCAGTTGCTGTTTCTAAGCATTTTCTGCATCTGTTTGTAAAACATTCTCAGTTTATAAGCAAACATCTGCTATTTTTTCTGGGTGTTATCCTCCACAACCACCCTGTGATGTGGGTGTTGCATTGGCTCCTTTTATTTTCCCTCCTTGCTAAATGAACCCCTGTTCTGCATGCAGGGGTACCTGGGCAAAACTTTTTGTTCCTAGCACCTTTGACAGGCGTGGCTGGGACTTGTATGGGGCGCACAATTCGGGGGGTGCAGGGGGTGGGTTATCTGCAGGAAAGACGACAATTGCCTTTTTTTCCTCTTCAGTGAGAATCAGCTCATGAGTGTCTTGTCAGTGAGGTGTGGAGTGGAAAGCAGTAAAACCCATAGGTAGTAGTTAAATTGCACAGCTCTGAGTGAATACAGCCAAGAAAGAGGTCTATCGGGTAGGAAGGTGCTATTTCTAGTGTCTGTTTTGTGCATATTTATTTTGGTTAGCTTTGAACCCACTCAGGCAGCGTGGGTTTGACACCGCCTCAGACATTGCCACTATATTGCTAACATTTCACTTATGAGAGGGAGAACTAAAAGGCATCACTGAGAGAAAACAGAGAAAAGCAAATTAAGAACTAATGTGTAACGGGTGAGGGAATTTAGAGAAAAAAATCCCAGTAAATATGCCATTAGTAGTCTGCTTGTATCAGACTAGCTTTAGAGGAATTTTTTTTCTATCCCTAAAATAAAGCAGAGGTGTTGTTTAAACTAGACAAACACATTCAAACGTAGAGTAAACCTTAACCAGTCCACTTAAATGGAAAAGAAAAGAAAGAGTGAATGAGGTTACAAGTACAGCCCTCAAAGAAACAGTATTCAAAGTGCCTGGCATTGAAGATGTTTATATAGAATTTATTATAATATATTGGTAGTTGGGCAAGTCAAGTGAAAGAAAATAAGAAATCCCAGCATAAATACATTATCTAGTCCGAAGATTGAATGAGAGTAACCATATTTGAAAAAATCTGGTTAAATTTACTTTGTATTGTTTTTCCTTTTAGCATGAATGAAATGTCTTACCTTTTAAATCAGCTATTATTGTGCAGTACTGATGAATAGCAAACACCAGACTTCTGTTTTATAAAAGCACTTGTGATGATTTTGGGATTTACAGACCATGACCTCCTCTTTCTTTAGCACATAGTAAATTGCTTGAAACTAAGGAAAAGGACACTAACAGAAGACTTGGAATGTGATATAACAAACTAGAATGGTTTATGTATAAAGCAAAATAAAAATTGTCAGAAGTGCTGTAGTTCTAAGTGTATTAAAAAAAGGGCACTAGTTCATTTTTATGTTTGAAGTCTTTTAGAATATTTTGTTGATGGTCTCTTGAATTGGGAGGAGAAACTCTGTCATGAATAAAAAGTTGTTAAGAGGCAGAGGTATCAGAAAGAACCTAAAGTTCAGAAATACTCTGTGTTAGCTGCTAAATCTACCCTACAGTCTCCCGTACTTGCTGGGCTCCATCAAGCAAGGCAATGCCCTGCTTAGCTGTCTTGCCAGGGCAAAAATGCCCTTTTGTGTATGGAAGGTCTCATCATAGGCATAATGTAAATGAAATAATTGATTTCTTAACTTGGTCTCCTGGGATATGCCAGTGGAGAGGGAAGAGGTTTTCTTTAGGACTTTTGGTGGAGAAACCTGTCTAGTCTGACCTTGGCTGAGAGATGTTAAAAGACAATTTCTTGCTGGTTTAGGCTCCCACAGTCTCATTTTTCAGCAGCTGCTGGAGCCTGCGCAGAGCTATCCCACTATCTGTGTCATCATTTGACCTATCTGAGAGTCATATGGCTGTAGGAATGTAGAGTAATGGACTGGAAAAACAGAAAAAAAAGCCAACGTCTTATTGCAGTCATGTACAGTGCTTTCTTCCTGCTCTGTGATAGCACATGATTCCTTTTGTATTGGTTGTGAAGAGCTCTCCATATGTACCTTTACAGGGATAGAAATCCTTTTTTTCCTAATCTGCAGTCATATCACACTAACCATTTCTTCAGCTTAGTGTGGGACACTAAGGCTTTTCTGCATTAACTCTGTGGTCTGTCAGATATGCAAAAGGCCCTGTATGCCTGATCTTCTGAGATGCTCCTCTGCTCACTAGCTCCTAAGTATGCCTCTGTGCTTATTGCACTGAGTCCTGTGTCAGTCTGGTCTAAGGGTGTTTCATACCAGATCAAAAAATCTGCAAGCAAAAGAAGAAAACACCAGCTCATGGTTTTCAATAAATTCTGAATGGAAGGCATTAATTTTGAAAATTTCTGGTTAGACAGGATAGCCTGTTCCTGTCCCTTTTGAAGACCTGGATCTTGTGTAAGAAAACCATGAGGTTTATGACCAACATTTTTCAGTCCCCTGTTTCAAATCTCAGTGCTCTGGTCCCTGGATTTATTCCAGATGCTGTCATCCTTATATAAGCCCAAGGCTCTCTGTCTTTCATCTGAATGCTTGTTGGATTTTAATCTTTATTTTCTGCCCATTTCAATACCTAATAACTCAACTCATGCACGTTGAACTACAGCATGCCACTGCCCATCAATCAGCCAAGTCACAAAAGGCAGATCCAGCGTGTGACCCAGAGCCAGAACACCCCACATACGAAGTCGACAATCACATTTCCCCAATTCTGTAACCCTCACCCAGTGTGGGCTGGAGCACTGGACATGGTGTGGTTGTGGGAGGGGAGTGTCTCTTTTGGGAACTCAAGGGACAATGCCACTGACCATGGCAAGTGTTTCTACCTATGTACCTTACTGACTTTAGTAACTGCAAAACAAGATTAAGGATCTGAGATAAGTTATAAGAAACCCAAAGGCAGTGAATGCTGGGATGGTTTTCTGTACATAGCAGAGGCTCAGTTTTAAGCTACTACATAGATCTAATCCATAATTACTTCTGGGATTCTCTACATGAAGATCTAGGATACCATTTTGTATGAGGCTAGGCCAGGCCATATCGACTGGTGAAGAGGAAGAAGACAAAGTTTGTGACCAGCCAGCTGGGGAGAAGGAGCATGGGGCTTCACAGTGGCCAGCACCTCTCAAAAGCAGTTGTCTCAGGGTCTCTTGTAAAGTAATGAATGTTTCTCATTCTGCAGTGCTTCCTTCACTGCTAAACCTCTTGCATTTGCAGTATACCTCTTCTCAGGTCAGAGATTTTGTAAAGGAAAATAACCGTAATTTCTCCTGTGAGAATGTCGTCATCATGACAGAGTATCTAGCAGTGCAGTAAATTGCATATGCATCTCCAGCTCTGCTTATAGGCTACCTTGTTGTAGGTAGCCCATGCCGAATATGAAACAAATCAGTTTCAAGTATGACTGTATTGCCACAGGAAGGATGGGTGTGAGGCTCAGAAATGAACCTTTGCTCATTGCAACTTGTAAAACTCTGAAGGAAATGCTAAGATATATTTCTGGTGTCTTTGCTGTGTTGAGATATGAAGCATATCTCCATAGTGCAAGGATAGTCTAATGTTTTTTCTGAAGTGATGGTTCACATCACAAAAAGAAAAGATTATTCTTATCGAGGAGCCACCCACAAATATCTTTACGATTAAACATTGCCCACACCCTGTAGTGAATATGAATAGTGGCAGGCAATGCAGAGCTGGATACCAAATGGCTGGCCCATGGTGCCTGCTGTGGCTAATGTGATGGAAATATAGTCATATGCTTATGCCAGATCTGCATTATGTTTGTGGTTTTTTTAGATCTTCCAGTAGGGACACAGCCAAAGCAAAGAACTGAAACTGCAGCCTAGAGAGCAGAAGTGGTCTTTTTTTTTTAGCCAGTGGAAAGTTGGGTGTTTAAATGCAGGGGCTGGCAATGTTGAATCACCGCTACTGCAGATCCAGAGATGCATTTGATTGTTCTTTTTCTGATCTTACACTCTCCAAAGCTTTTGCTTTTCCTCTGTAGATGATTATTTTGATGGTCTGTCTGTCTCCTACCACCTTTTGTCTTGGCTGCCTCTCTCTGTCATTGTAGTAATAACTGGCTATTGCAAATGTGGCACCAGGGTTTTCTGCTGGACAGCACTGTGTCTTTAAACCTCTGAGAGCTAATGCATTTTCTACTGGGGATTGTTTGTGCATGAATGGTATTTATTCCATACTCTACAAGCTGTATATTTGGTCATTGCAATTATTTTACATTGCTTCTGTTCTCTCTCTGGCAAATCTGTAACATTGTCTTGCAAATGTGTCCTCATGTAAGCATGTGGATGTATGTGCAAGCATACACATTGGCAATAATATGAGCTTCTCCCAAATGTTACTGTGAGTAAAACTTCATCCGTCAGCATGTTCACAAGCAACAAAAATGAGTCTTCAACATCACTGAACAGCTTTTGTTTGTCTAAATATTCTTAGAGTTTCCCCAAAGTTTTTGAGCAACCATTTACCACCCACAGCTTTTCATAAGGAATTAGATTCAGAGTTTACTTGCCCATTGTTCCGTAACTACAGGATATACCTGATGTTTTTGAAAGTGTGTCTTATCCAGACAGCCTAGCTGCTGAATGTTAAGTTTTCTCAGGATATAGTTTTTTAGCCTGCAAGTAGAAGAAAAATCACAGATGAGACACTGCTGTTCCTACCTACCTACCTCTGCTTGAATTCGTTACTGGAATAAGCTGTGATTCCTATCTTGCCAAATAACAAGAAGTGGAGAAAGCTACAAACTGATTGACACTACCTACAAATTGTTAGTGTCACAGAATCACAGAATGGTTGGGGTTGGAAGGGACCTCTGGAGATCATCTTGTCTAACCCCCCTACTTGGGCATTTCTTCCATATGCCCACAGCATTATTTCTGAGTCTAACAATTACTAATTTATATTTAGTGCTTGTTTGTCAATCGGGAAAAAAAAAAAAAAGAAAGGAAAAGATGGATGAAAGCTGTTTTAGTACTGTTTGGGGTTCTGCCGACAGCCAGAAACATCATTATTTTTGCAGCAGCATGGGATGTGCAAAGAAGCAATCATCTTTCTCTTTCTTGCTTTTTTTATAGGCTGTCCTATTGTTTGGTATTACTGACAGAGATGATACAGACAACTTTGGAGGCTTTCCCACTCTGTCCCCCAGGTCTATAATCCACTTTTGCTGGTGGAGCTCAAAACCCTTTGGAAAGGAGGTCAGTATCATCACCCTCATTGCACAGCGAAAGCACAGAGGCACAGCCCGACTCCTCCATTAGAGTTCCAGTTGTACAGTGGAAGAAAAAGCAGAATCTTGCCAAGGAATATCAGTCTCTGACTGATCCCGTGAAACAGGAGAAGGGATTAAGAGGCATAACTGATAGAGGAATAGGAAGATCCTGTAGACCTGCTGTAGAAGTACTCATTACTTTATGTATGGGAATAGGCTAGCAGAGGGCTCCGCTTACTGCACTTTGCCCCTTGTGCTTACTTTCTGGATGTGCTGATGGAAAGACATACAGTTCTCTACTCGCTTGGCAGCATGAGCGCTCACTCAGTCCCCCTGTTCTTTCAGTAAGTAACAATGGGAGCGAGCACCAAAATCCCAGCTAGCTATCTCTGTTTGGGTGGTGCAAATCTAGGTGCTGAGGTGCCAGCAGACACTTGTCCTGCCAGCACTCCCAGACAGCATGGTAGACAGGTACTTTTTGGCCTCTTTCTTCTAACTTGGTGTACATTGTACATTTTTCCACCAGGTAAAGCAATGCAGAGTTTATTCTCTGCATTTTGTCAGCTTTGTGGAGCCTGAGACAGGCTTGATTCAAGACAAATGAGTCTGTAATGCACAGCATAGCCAGAGTCTTCCTTCCTAGAAACTAAGGAAAATTTGTCATAGCTGCTATAATAGCTGGCAAACAAGTATCCTTTGATGAATGATACTGATTTTCACAAAGATCCGGAAAGTTTGTATCTCTGTTGTGCTCTGTTGCAAAGCCATGGTGCTGGGCTTTCTGGTTAGCAACTTGTCACCACTCCAAGCCTTTTTAAGATGAAGAATTCCCTTTTAAAAGATGACTTGTATGGAAAATTAGTTGAAAAATTTGTCAATATCACTGCTTAAGCCATCTGTAAAGAGCGCACTGAAAGTTTCCAAAGTTAATAAATGGTAATGAGCTTCTACTAGTATCTCAGACATACAATTTCTTACAGCTTATAAGCACACTGGATTCAGTTTTGGGTTCAATATTAATATATTATTGAAACATCATTGAAACATCTATTAATAATTTTAAGCTTCGTTAACTATTTATTAATGTGCTGCTGCTGCAAATTCTGCTTTAGAGTCTACCATTGCAGTACTGTTGACAACTACTATAAGGCACAATTTTAAAGGCTAGCAGGCATGTATTAGGAAAACAATGCATTGGTAGTTAGACTCCCATGGCTTGCTGATAAAGTGTTATTGGGTCAAGTTCATCCAACTGCCTGAAGAAGAAATCTGAATATTTTGTATATTTAAGTGGGCTCTAATTCACACTTGATCATGGGTTAATGTCATATACTAATATTTTTTAAAAGAAATTCACTAAGGGAGAACTCCAAGAATTAATAAAATCACATCTTTTAACAGAGACCAACCACTACTAAAATGACATTCCAAGATAAAAGATTAATTTCCTCCCCCTGACTTCTGCTGTCGTTTCTATGGCAATTTTCTCCTTTAAATGTTATGCAACTGAAGCTTTTTGGTATACAATGATGATTATAACCAAGGTATACGGGACATGTTTTTGTCTTTTTTTGTTGTTGTGTCTTTTTTCCTCTGCTTTTTATCGTCCTCTTTTCTCTCTGATGTTTCTAAAAATGCTTCTTAGCTGTGTAGCGATTGAACACCTTCTTTCAATCTGTTCCAGTGAGACAGTCAAAAGAGTTCAGAGATTATTTTCTCTGGTATGCTCTATAGTTCCACTTCTTTCTCAACAAGTCAAGTCAGTGAGGAGTGGTACAAGCTAAGTCTATCAATTCAGGTATTGATCCCAAAGACATCAGCTTGGGGTTATAACAACACAACATTTTTATTGTCAGAAGTTAAAACTTCTGACCAAAAAAAAAAAAAATAAATCAAGAATAATAATGTCAGTTTTCTTTAATTCACTTTTTCCAATAATGAGAGAAAAATTACAACAAGGTTACTTCTCTGTATGCCTCCAGACCTTTATCTGCATGTGCACTGGATGTCAACACTGTGCAATTACCTAGTATGGCATAGGACCAGACCTGAAACCTTATTTACCGTGGTTAATGCACTGGCTTTGACAATTTTATTCCCCCAATGATAACTTAATGCGTGAAGAAGTGAGACTAGGGTTATAACATACTTGACCTGCCATTGTTTTTGAAATGAGCTGGAAGAGATTTAGGACCATGTAACTCTTTTTCAAAAGGTTAACATACTTACATACCTTTGAAACTCCTCAGTGATAGACATTTGCATGCCTGTAATTTTTAAAGTGAGAACTGGTCTTTCAGGTTACATTGGTGCTTTTGAAATTTTTAGCTTGTACCACTAAAAAATATTCACAGAGAAGTTTTTAACTTAAAAAAAAAAAAAGATGACTATTGAGTGAAAAGTCTAGACAGCATAACTGGTTCAAAGACTTGTTTCTGGTAGAAGGCCAGATGAGCTCCATTAATATTAAGAGAAGCTTTTGGCTTCAGCCTTGAAAGGATGAATTTTCTTGGCATATAAAAACTATTTTTCTGCACTGATCTTGACACTTCGATGCAAAATGTATATTGTTAATAGCAGTTGATTTTGAAACGTGATAGGTATGCAGCAGGCTAAGATGTTTTCCTTCTGATTTTTGTGTCCAGGAAAGACTGCTAACAGTAATTCAGCAGAAAAATTCTGGTAGCAAAGTGCAAAACAGTTTTGTTCTTCTTGATTTAAGCCTAAAGGGCCGTGCACTTAACATTTACAAATAAGGATGTATTTTTCTAGCTGTCTCTTTTGTTTGGGAAGATCATGGAACAAATGTCCTATAAGGCATAATTCCTGTGAAATTAGCAGAATGATTTTATAGAAATAAATTTATTTCCCTAGGACTATAAAATGAACAGAGAAGAATGAGCATTATATTAAGTTCATGGGCATTTCACAGTGCCACAGAAAGTGGATCTTTAGGCTGTCATGTGGAATGGGGATGGAAAGAAGCATCCCCCAACCCATGAGAAGGGATAAAGGCTCAGTTACTATTGTGCTCGACGTACTGTTAAAAGAGTGTGCTTATGGTACCCTGGGAACACTAATGACCTCCAATATATAACTGCAATGTGAATAATGTGAACTTAGAATAGGAAACAAGGTAGAAGTAAAGGTTGGTTTCTTAGCAGAGACCTGTCACTACTGGAGACACACAAGGACCTGCGCTGCATAGCGTATTTTTAAATAACATGGAAAAAGGATGAAGATAAAGTTGTCTGATGGCATTCAGATAGTCAGGGTAATAAAAATGAAAACTGGCAGCAAAGACGTGCAGAAATATCTTACAATATTGACTGTAGAATGACTGATGAAGTTTAATGTGGATGGATAAAATGATGCATCTGTGGAAAAATAATCTGAACTTCAAATACACAGTGATAAGTTCTGAGACAACCTAAAAAAGGGATCTCATAATAGTTATGGTTCTATGAAAAGTGTCAAGTTGTGGTTTCAACAGCAGACAAAAGTGCCAACTGAATGTGAAGAATTACAAGGAAAGAACTAATTATTCCATAATTATGCCATTTTCTAAATCTGTGGAGCACCCACACCTTGAGGTCTCTGTATATTTTTGCAACTCTAGTTCACAGAAGAGAACATGATCAAAGGTATGGTATTACTTCTGTATAGGAAAGGACCACACAGACTCATACTCGTTGAGACTGGTGACAAAGAAGATAGAGATCTGTAATTATAAATAGCACTGGCAAGATTGATAGGGATGGATATTCACTGTTTCTCATTAAAAAACAAGCAAACAAAACCCCAACAAAACACTAGGAGATATTAAATTAATTGTGTACTAGTTCAAAACAATAACACAGAAAGGTGATTTTTTCACCAAATGTATGACTAAACTGTGGAATACATTATTGCAAGAGACTGTTGATGCCAAATCTTTGGATGACTCCAAAAACTGATGGGGCAAACTCATGGATGAGAAAACCTTTATGGGCACATAAATGCAGAGATACCACCTCCGGCTGAAAAGTTACTTAGCTGTAGATTGCCAGAAGCTGGGAGAGCTTGGTGAGGCAGCAGCACTATTCTTATGTTCTTCCCTAACCATCAACTTTTAGCCACCGTCAGAAGCAAGAGCCTGGCATAGGTGATGCCTCAGCCTGATGCTGTGGGGCCAGTCTTCTTAACATGTGCTAGTCTGATACTCCGAGACCTACATTTCAGTTCAGGGTAGCAATATGGGCATGATGCCACAGAGCAGAGAGGTAAGAGACCCTTTTGGTAGTTCTGATTTGCTTCTACGGTAAGTTTCACAGCCAAGCAACTGAAATGATTGAGGAGCAACAGGGAAAAGTTTGGATGATGAGGTCAGATTAATGACTGCGTGATATGCCAGTCTACAGGTATGAAGGAACTTGGTAACGCTCTGTGGACTGTGGTCTCTGGTAACGTATGATACCATTATTCAGAATTTATGGGAATAGTGGTGACATATGAGAGCTGGAGAAAACAGTCCTACAAATACGGTGTAAACACCGGTACAGAGAAGGCAATTTTAGTTACATTAAGGAGCATCAGTAGAAATAACAAGACCTGATGGGAAAAATAACACACAACCAGGAAATTAAGAGACCATTAGATAATGCACAGGGGAATTGAGACAAGTTTTCAGAAGCAGCTTTTAATTCTGGTATTTGTTAACATTTGAATAGTTATCCCTGTGAACTTATGTACCTCTAATGTAGATTTTTGTTTCCTGAGTTTTAAAAAGAGCAAAACAGACACCTTGCTGGTTGTTTCAGAGGCAGGACCAAGGGCAGAAACCTGCAGGGACCTCACAGGGCTGGCCAGGAGGGAAGAGCTGGACCTGTGAACCAGAACATGAAACATGGGTGGATAAGGCTGAGCAGCCTCAGGAGGCAGAGCTTGCTGGTTGTGGTGTACTGACTCAAGAAAAAGCTGCATTTTAATGGCTGGTTATGCTTGACTGGACTTGAGCCACTTCCAGCACATACCTAAAAAAACCTTATGTATGTTCTCATGTGAGTCCCAATGGGGCTGGCAGCACCCCTGAGGTTAGCAGTCAAAGCTGGTGACTTGGCCCCTCTCAGTAAGCACAATCACTGGCAAGAGGGCAATGGCCATTGCTTCAAAAATGGAAGGTGCTCATGAGAGTTTAAATCATAGAATCATGTTGGAAGGGACCTTTTGAGGTCATCTAGTCCAACCGTCCCCGACGGTGAGCAGGGACATCTTCAACTAGATCAGGTTGCTCAGAGCCCTGTCCAGCCTGACCTTGAATGATTGCAGGGATGGGATTAATGGTTTAACTCACAACTGAAAGCAGTTTTGTGCTGCTACATCAGGCAACCTTAATGATCAGCAGTATCACCAACTCTAGTTATAATAATGCTCTTGACTATTTCTTGATCTTGTCCCTGCCATGTTATCTCCATGGTGCTTTTTAGGTAGCAGTATGGTCTCTCAAGACACCTGATGGAAGTCTTATCATTGCTAACGTTAGTGACTGGATGGGACAACACATTGCAGAGAATAATAATTGCAGTTGAATAATGTAAGGGTAATAGTTTAATAGCTCTTTTCCATGTCTGCTTCCAGGTTTTTGAGTCTCTTTCACTTTTTACCAAACT
Organism: Phalacrocorax aristotelis; assembly: GCF_949628215.1. NCBI lineage: Eukaryota > Metazoa > Chordata > Aves > Suliformes > Phalacrocoracidae > Phalacrocorax > Phalacrocorax aristotelis. The sequence goes on along the minus strand of NC_134278.1, from coordinate 118,909,252 downwards.
TCTGGTAGCTTTCTCAGACAAAACCTTTGCCACATCAGCTAGTTAAGTTGGAAGAGAAAACATAAACACAGAATTTGAGGAGGGAATTTTGGTTAAGAATTAAGTTCAGAGATCATCTATCCATTAAAACTGCATGAAAGGTTCCTCTTTCTCCCTCTCCTGGCAATGCACATTCATCTGAAAGTCTGTAGTTCCTTTCTGCTTACCTTTCAAGTTTTAGGTGAATAAACAGAATTTGGCAATTGGACTTTTTCAGAAAATAAAAAGCCTGAAGAGCCCCATGAAAGAAAAGGAACACAGGATTGAAATGTATTTGAAGACATAGACATGAAGCTCTGAAAAAGCTAGTGTTAAAATTTTCTGATATGGTTGGTGTTTGTCTGAAAACATGTATATATTTTCATATTTACCAATTGTGGAAGGATCATCAACCAGGGCAGGACAGCAAGTTGTAATGGGCATGGAAAAGGTCTTTTTTGCTCTGTTTTTTACTGGCAAGTTTTGCTGTCAAGCCTCCCAGTTCTCTGATCTTGGTGGGAGAGTGGATGGGAATGAGTATTACCTGTGGGGGTGCTGGCAGGGCCCACCCTTGGCAAATGGACTGCTGAGCAGTACCTGTAGGATAACAATGTGTTGATGTGTGTAAGAATACTGCTGAAACACCCTGATTTTGCACTTTGTTTATCTAAAAAAAAACCTCTTAGCCTTTTCAGCTGGTAATTTACAGGCTGCTGAAGTATTTTGCAAATGTCTCATAAACTGTGGGGGAGGAAGGGATAAAAAAATCAGTTTGTTACTTTTTGCAAGGGTTCTATTATTTGTTTAGTATTTTGCTAATTATATGTTATTTGTGACTTTTTAACACATCTGAAATGCACTGCAAACCTTAGCATGGACAAAAATCTTGTGATAAGCCACACTAGAAAAGGTTTGTATGTACTTTGCTGTTGATAATTTTTCATCTGTTATTCCTTACACCTTCACCGGAAGTATTTCAGCTTTTAGTCTATAAAGAGAGACATTCTCATTAGGTACTCAGAAATCTATCAGGTAACTGTTGTGTAGCACTTAGATTAGAAGTGCTTGACACTACTGCAATCTACATATCCATATATGGGATGAAACATTCACATGTCTTTTTTTTTTTTTTGGCCACTCAACAGCGAGTGAAGCCAATGAATGTACAATAGACTAAGAAAGTAAACAACCAGGGTTTAAAGACTTGGGATGAAGTGAAATTTGAATATTTAAAATATGTACAGATAAAAACTTGAAAGCATCTACGAAGGGTGCATAGAGCTAGGTTTATAAACAACTAACATGGCAAAAGACAAAGGCATTAAAAATGCAGAAATATGTAAATTCTAACAAAAGCCACTGTTAAATTTAAAATAGGTGATAGGAGTAAATGTAAGTTTTACAATCACCAAACAATGGATAAACAGCAGGGTCAAACTTCAATTCAAAGTAAAATGCAGCCATTCGTAACAAAGCATGTGTCTATTGTTTTCCAGCAAATTTTTGTTGGCAGTCGTCTGACTTATGACTTTTTAGTTAGGTGCCTAGTTTAAGCTTTTGGCTTAGGTTATCTCTAAACTCACTGAGTGATAGATTTTTTAAAAAAATATTTATTTATTTTTCAGAGAGTGATTATCCTGTATTAGGATAAATCTCTAAGAAGAAATTGTCAGGGATGTGTGCACTTTAAACATTACACTTAATTTGCTTAATTAGAAGCATAAACACTGAAGGGTATTTTTTTTTTTTCATAGCTGTAGCTACTTTATAATGTTTCCTCTGGAGAAGGATGGAATTGCTGAGATATGCTTGTCCGAGGTTATTTTTCCTTTACCAAAGCACAAGCAATTTTTCATTGTGGTGACTTTCTCTGCCCTTGAATAGCTGGCAGGCAGGTGACTTGGGCACAACAGCATTTGACTTGCACAAGATGGAAGACTGACTACTGTGCTCTTGCCAAATTCTGCCTGGTCAATTGACTTAGTATCACAATATTTGCCTGCTTTCTTGGAAAAAGAAAAAGGAAAAAAAAAATTCAGGATTGAGGAATAAAATAGGAAATAGCCCCTCAATTTTTTCATTGTCTAAGTAGAGTGCACAAGGAAGTAAATTTAAGTCTTAAATGATTTTTTTTTTACCAGACAGTCCATATCAAGATCAAATATTGATTACAGCTTGTCTTTTTGTGCTCTGATGCTTTTTATTGACTTTTCTCTTCAGTGCCCTGTGATGCAGTACCAAAGTGATTGGATCAGTATATTTTCCCTTTGGGATTACACGAGAAGTCTTGGATGCCTTACAGATGCGTGGATTAGGCCTCCAAATATTCAGTGTTCACATAAAATGAACAAGAAATACATCATTCTTAAATGGCAAAGAAGAAAGCTACTCTGATGAAAATGATTTTTTGTTCCTGTTGAGATATCTGCAGCTCTGTGCAGAGAGGTAGTAAGGTCTGTTTAAAGCAAGCTATGCCTCAGAAAATAAATATGGCAGGACATCTGAATGTCCATGGGTTTTCTGCTGGTCTGTGCAGTGCTTTGATGATGAGTTGTGCTAGTGTTATCTTTATTTTTCCTTTGTTCCTTTAATTTGGTAGAGGAATATCACTGGGCCTCATTCTCATTTATGTTTGGGCTGTTACACAATTACACACACTTTCATATCCTTGCATGCTCCCAGGCAAAGGGTGATTTCTCCAAGGACAGCAGTTGAGAACTGAGCACCTGAAACTGTGTGCTTAGTAGAAGCTGGATTTACCCAGGACATTACAGATAACTTTCCTGTGTTACTGTTTCCCATCAAAGCAAAGATTTCCTTGAGGTAATCAAAGTTACAGAAATTTCACAGCCAGTGGTGTAGCTGGGGGCACGTTTATGCAATGTCATGTTTTGTAATGAAAGAGGTGGGAGGAGGCATGGGAGGTGTAGGGCTGCAGGACACAAGCTGGAGCCTTCACGGTGCTGCTGAGGATGTAACATTTCTAAGTCAGTAACTGCTCCGGCCTCCCTCAGTGTACACTAACTAGAACTTGTCTATAGGTAAGGTGTGGGGGCATCTAGTGAACTCTTGAAGCATTTGCTGCCCACGTGTGGGAAGGTAGAAAGTAACTCAGATGCGAATAGCACCTGAAAGCAGAGTCTTTTCCTTCTTTTCCTTACCAAAGTATCTTTTAATCAACCTTTTTTCTTTTCTTCCTGATTGTAGATCAGGGCCAAAGAAGAACGTAAGTAATGGATACAGGAGTTTTGCAGAAATACCTCTCCAAAGGTCGCTCCATGGATCCATGGTTCATGTGGTCTGTCTCATTCTTGTGGGCACAGTTCTGTATTGTTAAACATTTGGACTTAAGTATTTACAACTCAAAGGCTTAAAATGCTTTGTCATATGTACAGCACACATGCCGCAGTCAGGGACTGAGGCAGACTACTTTGATTGCATGAGTGAACAGGGGAGGAATCTTATTTATTTGAGCAGGGAATTAAGTTGTAAAGTAAAAGAGGGGAAAGAGGGCATGTGGCAGTTTCCTACTGTTTTAAGGTTAGATGCGTCTTGGGAAACTTACTCTGATTACTGACATAACCAAAATGTGGTAGGAGATCCCATTATGCTGCCTCACTGTTAAGACAAGAGATTTTGGATTCCTGGAGTTTTTACAGAAATCAATTCAGCCTACTTCTTTTAGCAGACAAGTAGAAAAATCATCTTTGCAAAGTGTCTTACATGCCGCATAGAGGAAAAAAGGCAACAGCAGCTGATAGCTTAAGAACAGTCCTGTCGTAAGGCTGCCTCCAGTCCTGTTTAATACTGTTGCAGTGGGGCAGCCTGCATTCCCCTAGTAATGAGGGTGCAGCACGAGGGCAGCCACGCAGCGTTGGAGGCAACTTTCCAGTGCTCCTTGGGGGACAGGGTGACCCTCCACATAAACATGAGACAATAATTGCCCCCTCCTATCTGGCCAAAGAGAACAGAAAATCAGCACAAGCTGAATGAGTAGTGTGAAATACAACTATTTCTTTCCTTTTCAGAGTGCCCCAAGCAGCATGGATTGGATTGCTGCCTTGAAGTAATTTAGTCCTTCACCCAGCAAAACGCCTAAGTGTGCATTTAGCTATAAGCAAGCAAATAAAAACCCACTGGAATCAGTTACGGGCTCTGTGTTTAAATGCTTTGCTGAAGCATGACCTGCCTGAGCTTGCAGCTAGTTGGTTGGAAAGTCCTGTACAGACCTCACGTGCAGGACTAACAACATGAGCAACCTAAGTCCGTGGTGCTTAGGCTCCTAAAGAGCTCAGATAAAATGCTAGTCCTTGCAGCAGTTCTTAATTTTAGGTATTTTAATCAAATTGGTAATGACTGAGGAACTAATGCAAAAATCACTGATGCAGAGATACAGTGCATAGCATGAAGTTATTATTTTTCTTCCTACCTGTTTGTTTCCATAGCAAAGGTATTTGCAGTAGCAGCCATTGAAAAATGAATTCCCTTCAGTGTTGTGAGAGTCCCCATATGTCCCTCTGGAACTGATTTTCTTGATGGTGAAAAGTGAAGAACCAGAGAGCACCTACTAATCACCTGATAGGCAGCAGGGTAGACTCAGGCTGTGGTACCAGCAATGCTCACTCCCCAAGTGTTAAGGGTGGAACTGGCAGCCTGTTCATCTGAGCAGTCTGCAGTCAGGTGCCACTTGTACCCTTTGCTGCAGAGCAACCTGTTCCTGTCTGTCACTCAAACTGACATAAGCTGCTTCCCAAGCAATTAATTAATTATGAAGTAATGAGTTTGTCTACTTGAAGAGATATATGGTACTCTAAAGAAGGAGGAAATTTCTAACAACAACAAAAAAACATGACTTAAGGTCTGGGAATACACCATGGGGATACATTTCTTTCTTCTGTTTTCACACCTTGATAAACAAAAAGATATGTTTTTCCGCCGTAATTGAAAACTAGGTGTAGATGATCTTTATAGATTACTCTTTATAGAACACTGTTCTTTTGAAACAGATTTCAGTGTATATTCTATTAATGCAATTAAAATGAATATGGGTTGGAATACTTTTTTTCAGTATGAGATGTTTCCCTAAGATTTTTTTTTTTTTAAAGGGATAGTTATTTCTCAAATATTCCTAGGAAGACTTATTTTTAACTTAGAATCTTTCAGATGCTATGTTCTGGCTTTCTGGTGTAACCCTTTTTGCTTTACTCTCTACTTTTACTTTCCCCATCTACCTTTCTGCTTTTCCCTCTGCTTTTAAGGAAATAAAAATTTTAAAAATTTATCTAAAATCTGTAAAAATGGATTTGTCAAAAATCAGAAAAAAATTTTTAGGAAAACAGGAAATCCTTTTAAGACGCAGTTCCAAATGAAAATATTTCAACCAGCTCTAGTTACAGTTTTGAATAAAAGCACTCTGTGGGCCATGTCAGAAAGATAAGGCTTCAGCAAAGAACAGGTTGTCTCAAAAATGGAAAAAGTCAGAAGAACTGTTCATGTACTAGGAGCTCCCTTGAAATGGACTGTCAGGCTTAGCAAATGGAAAAGCAATGGACAAGGGTGTGTATAATGCCTGTTCTTCAAGGGAGGGAGGAGAGGAATCATATGGACTTGCTTACTGCAGTGAGGAGGTGTAAAAATCAGCTGGTTGAAACCCCAGCTCCTGTAAACTCAGGTTACAGTTGAAGGTGCTAAATCACTCCAGCTGTGAATCTGTCCCAAGGAGGAATAATTTCAGTGTGGACCATCTTAGGAAAGTATAGGAAATACCTGATTGTGGGAGTGCAGTCATTGTGTGAATAGGAGGATTTTCAAAGTTTGCCACTGGCCAAGGTGAAACCCTCAGTTGAAGATAACTGGAATGGCTAAGCCCCTGGAGCAGATTTTTAGGGCACGACCATTGGATAGCCTTTTGGTAAACCCCTGGTGTTTTGCTGACCTGTAATACGCTTCCTTCTGTTCACTGTCAGGTCAGTTGCTGGTCCTGCTCCTCCCCTTTCTACCCCTGCTACATTTAATCAGCCTGACTGTAGTTCACCGCTCCAACTGTATTGATTCTTGGAGCAGATTCCATCAGAACCTAAAAAAGCAAGCGTAGACTGCTCCCCTCTTATTCTTTGACTGATGCTTTCTTTTACCCTACGTGACAAAGTGATAGATGTACATAGTTAACTTTCTGCAAAATCGTTAATGCCACCCTTACCGGTTGGTTACCCAGGTATTGGTTAAATCGCTGTCATATGTTTGTTACCTGAGACATGGCAATACTGTCTCATCAGACCATTAATTTTCTTCTGGGGTTGGGCCTACAGAACTCATATGAAATGAATAGCTAAGGGAGGGAAAAAATAGCACCCATTCTAGCAATCAGATTTTCCTGGTTTTAGCTTCAGATTAAAGCTGCAAATTGACAAAAGTTCACTTGGAAAAGCTGAAGTAAGTGCTCAAAAAAGATTCATCTGATGTGTTTTATCCCCCTGTGATTAGAGTCTGCAACAAAACAATGCATAACTTCCTTCACCTCCCCAGTCTCCTTGACCCATCAAAGGGCCTGAGATCAATGGGCCTGCTATATAAGTGACTACTCACCAAAAGTATACATCTGGTCTGATCCCTGATGTGCCCACTGAATTTCACCCTCACTCCTCCAACCCCCACTGAATTCTGACATTTGACACGTGCTCTTGTTAATGCTCAGCCAAAGCTTGTCATTCCCAGAAGGGAAGTCAATCTCAGTCTTAAAACCTGGCATTCTAGAGAATCCACCACCAGTCTCCACAGATGCATCATCATTGTGGTTAAGAATATGTCGTCTTATTTATCTGACTTTTGTTAGATTACAAAGGTAATAATATGTTTTTTCCCTGTGAAGCTCTTTATATAGTATTCAAGATATTTCTTAACTGTTGTTTTGATAAACTAAACAATTAGAGTTCTTTAAGATTCTCTCTGTAAAATATTTTCTACAGCCCTAAAAATGTATTGGTGGATCTTTTTCTGTACCTTACCTCATTTGGCCAACATTGTTTTAAAAGTATGGAAAATAAAATGTTACGCAGCTTTACAACCACCCCACAAAATATGTGGGGAAAGGTAAAAATCTGCTCTCTATTTCTCTTTACTCCTTCCCTGTTTATGTAGTTAAGACTGTAGACTGGTTTTATCACAGTGGGAGCTCATTTACTCCAATTCCTAAAATTCTTTCCAGTCTTGTGGAGATAGAATAGAGCGATCTATTTTGTGTCTTAGTATGTGGACATTCTGCTTTCAAATGTATTCCATCTTTTCAGTGGGGTTCAGCTATCCATATCCAAACTGTTTTAATTTATTTTACCTAATTTTTTATTATATTGTAATTTTTTATTGCCTGTCTATTAGTCCATCTCCTCCTGCCTACTTTCAAAGGGATGATTATAGAGTTTCTTCAGCACTTCCTGCAGCAAACATCACTCAGTCTACTGCTAATCTGGTGAATATCCAGCAAAATTTCCCAATTTGATGAGGATTCCTCACTGGCAACTACTTCTTGAATGATGCCAATTACACAATTATATTCCATGCAATATGTATGTCATTGGTAGTGATTAATAAAAAGTCAGAAGCCTCATGGTGTGGCTTCAGTTGCCTGGCACCTGTATGATGTCCCAAGGTTTGAAGAATAGACAATATTCAAAAATTTGGATAACCTTTCTGGCTGTACCATAACCCTGATTCCTGTGAGAGATATTACACAGGAGAAGCTTTACTCTGCAATCCAAATGTTTGACTGAAGCTTAAATCAGCAGAATGAGATTTATGTTATTAAGTTCAGCAAGCAGTAATGGGTCTACAGCAGCATAGGCTATGAAACCTGTCCAGGTCCCAGAAAAATACTTCTGGGGCTAATGTTTGATGAACAGTGTGTTGCTTGACAACAAACTAACTGAGGAAAGGTGTGTTAACCTAAGATTGGGTATGTTCATGGGTTCCAGTCCAAGCCTTAGACTGTGACATAGGCTAGCTCAGTATAATATCAACTTATTTAGTGTTATATTTAATCTAAAAAGCCCTTAAGGTATGTCAAATCCTTTCTATCCCTATCATGAATGAACAACCAAAGAAATCACAAATGAATCAAACTTCATTCAAATACTTTGTTATTCTTGTAAGCATCTTAGCTGGAGAGAACGTGTAACTACAAGATTAACTGTGTACATACACAACATCCTGTTGTATAAATGAAGACACCTAAAGACAGATTAACAGCCCATTTAACAGGACCTATTGTGGGCAGCAGAACAGCCTGGCTGACTGAGCCTGGGCATATTGAGACAGTCAGTCAGATTCTGTTCTCAGACCTACTGGTGTAAATTCTTTGCATTCCTGTTGATCAATATTATACTGGAATTTCTCAGACAAGTTCTGCTTTGTCATGCCTGGTGCACAGTTTGAGATCTCATATGAATTAACAAGGTGGTGGGGGAGAGGTTTTTTTTTTGTACTTTTAAAATTGCATTTTAATTTCTTATCTTTTGTTTGGTAGTTGTCTGAAAATTTATAAGTGAGAAGTGATTTTTGTGCTAAAAAAATGCCCCCCCCCCCCCTTCTCCTCACAAATATTTGGCTGTGAGGTTTTCAGTTTCTGTGGCTTTGGTAGACATCTTTATCCTGACTCCTAGCCCCTTATCCAGAAAAAATAAGGTACTGATTTAAATAAGCAGATTCAAAGCAAATGTTTTTTTTTCTGTTGTACCTAACTAGTGTGCACAAATTGCAGTCTGATCCTGAATCTTTTACTGAAATATACAGTACAGCTAGGTCCCACTCTTGTGAATAAAGGCTGCACATATATCTCAAAATAGAGACCCTGTTTTCATATTTCAGTGATATAGGGCTGGCACCTTTGTATGGGATAGATACAAGCCTTATTTCTTATGGTACTATAACCTTCTTGCCTACAGTGTTGTATAGGAATTTATATAGTCAGGCCAGTTCCTGTGGGTGAAAAATAGAGATTCAACACTTATTTTTAGACATTGGCATTTGAAAAATTGGGGCTATACTTTACACTGTATCCCAGTGTAGGTGTACTACTGGAAAAATGGTCATTTTGCTTTTGCTTTTCTCTCCATAGCTTGTTTTTCTCTCCAAATTTTCTATGATTTTCTGTGGCTGTCTTCTGCCTTTCAGTGCATTTCTGCTGCAGCACCTGTGTTTTCAGCCCCCGGCAGCTCCTGAATGTCAGTATTTTGAAGGAACTGAATGCCTTTAATTTTACTTCACCAGCTCTCTCATAGAGGCTGACAGCTGACAAACACAGTGAGGGGAAAGAGCAGCATGAACTTAGTATGAATATGAGCACGCCATGGCTTTCTGAGAAGCATATTGGCTTTGCTTTGTTAAAAATGTTATTTGTAAATGCAAAATACACGGGTCCCTCACATAACAGACGCAGTAAAATGGTGTATTGCTTCATGAGCAGTCTTTTCTCACTTTGCCTCTTGCTTATTCCTTCCATTCCCTAAACAATGTTCAAATTCAGCCATTTATATCATGTGTAGCATAGTATACATAAAAGAAGTAAAGGATCTCCAAGGCCTGTGTGATGCTACAAGCATAACCACAATGGTTCCCCAGTTCGCACCATTTTTTTCATTGTACTCTGGTTTTATACCATTGTCACTTCTGCAGTGTCATCTTCCATGCAGGTTCCTCAGTGGAGTGTTTCCTGCCAGCAGCACTAGTTAGTGTCTTTCAAATGAGTTTTTACTGCTGGCCTCTACCTTGTCTTTCCACCTGCCTATGTGAATGCCCATTGGCAAGTCAAAGACGTCATTCTACTTGGTATTATCTGGTGGCTCTCTGACCTCTAATATGCACTTTCCACTTCTATTGTCAGCAAGGACATTAGCTTTTAGTGATGAGCACCTGGCTCCCATTTCAAGTGTCTGCTACAGTCTTGGTGCCCTTTTCTTGCCAGTCTTTCCAGCACACTTACCTTTCTAAAAGGTTTAGAGTTCTGGTTTGGGACTTTGATAAAGTTCCTTTTAAAACCGACTTTGCTTGTTGTAGAATGGAATAAGGACATCACATTGTGTCAGTGCTGTGTACTTTGCATGGCTGTTCCATCTACAGATTCAGTTGCCAGTGTTGGCAGTCTTAAAAATTCTGAATGATCTGGGCTACTCAGCTACTGGACCTGGGAGATCAGAGCAGGTGCCTACCTTGGAGAGTGGCTCAGGTCTTTTAACCAGAAGCAGCAGCAGCTGTATTTGCTGGGAGCACTGCAACATGTTGTCCATGCTACCTTTATGATAGATGGTAAGGATTTATTTATCCATAGTGAGTTAGCGATCTCATTTTTTATTAATCCAAAAGAAAAAGGAATTTATTGCTTTCTGTGGTAAAATCTACCATTTCATCTATCACGCTACACATTGAGCAAAAAGTTTTGCGTTCTGGTTACAGAAAAAAAGCAGAGAGCTGTTGGATGAATTCTTTTGAGTTGCTGTTTTAACTCTTCTCAGACCATTCTGGAGTTTAGTTTGAAAGTATGTGAGGATGTTTCACTAAATTTTGCTCTTTGTTTAAAAAAAAAAATCCCAAAGTGGAAAAAATTAAAGCAAGCAAGGTGAGGTCACTCCTCATCTTAATGTACAGTTTGTTCCCATTGGCAAAATTAATATAAATAAGTTACTGCAGAATACGCAATTATGCCCAAGATAGGAGAGTCTGTACTCAAAACCTTAGAGCAAAACATTCAGGAAAAGTGTGAATGGAGATTTTTTTTTATGCCCTGGGAGATTTTTCCCCCAAAAGAGTGGTTCTGTACAGGCATTAGACACATGTATTTTTTTGATGTGTGAAGTGAAATCTCTAGTAGCTTCCATTATGGAGATTATAGAAGTCTTATCTGTATGTTTTACTTGGCTTTGAGCATCAGTGCTATTGAAAAGATATATTTCAGTGGACAGGACTATAGCTTGAAATATTTCAGCTGCTTTTATCTTAAGCACTTGTGGTAATATTGTTTCGTATTATATCTTTTTATCTGGCTATTTATCATTTCATACACAAGATATTTTTGTGACCTGGTCTGATGCTAAGACAGAAATAGGGGAAAGTACAAAGAAATTTCCTTCAAAAGAAATCTTATTCTCAGTCATGTATATGTAGGACCCTTCAGGAACTTAATGCAATATTTTCCCTGATGTCAGATTTTCAGTTGAGCTATGTACATTATACAATTTCTTTTGGACATGGAAGCATGTATTTCTCATTTTAAGAAGAAGTTGGGTTTTCTTTCAGATACCAAAAAAATTTTTTTGATTTTAATTTTTGATAACATCTAAAGGCTGAAATCACTGTTGGGCTTTTGTGTGCTAAATACATAGCTGTATTATGAAATGATGGATTGTGCTTCAAAGAATTAACGGTACTGAAGGGAAGATGGGAATCTCAGATAATCTCAGATGTAGGGAGAAGTGCTATTTTAAAGGTTTCTGAACAATTTCAGCTTTTAATGCCCCAGTATTACCTGTCTTATCAGTGATAAATTGTTAGCACTTCATACTTTTGCAAAAGGACTTACAGACCTTGCCTTATTCATTTGTATTTTCAGAATGATGGATTATGATATGAGTCCTTCAATGTTTGGTGCTAGAGCAAACACTGAATCAAACCTTTCTTTTTAATAGAGAGAGATGCTGAAGCTAAGCACAAAAGAGCTACATAAACAATTGGTAGAAAACATATTCACTCTTTAATACTTTGGAGTTATGCTTCTTATACAGAAAAATCTCACTGACCTCAGGGTTACAGAATTACTTATAGGAATAAGTTTACTTGTGTGTATGTGTTTGTGTAAAAAAGAATTACCTTCTAAAAATATATCTAGAGTTCATACATGTGCCCCTCAAAACCAGCAGCGTTCTGGGCATTCTTGGTTGTGAACATGAGGTATAAACCAAAATGGCTGATATTGATTTAAACTATAAACTTTTCCTGAATGGTATGAAAAGTGAAAAAAAAAAATCCGTACATGATAAATAAAGTGCATTTTAAATCATTAGACTACATTGTGGAAAGTATTTATAATTAACTTCTGAGGTGCTGCCAGCTTTGTGCTAATTAGACAATCTTACTTCTCCATTAAATAGACAGATGGATGACACACTTCATAAAACATCAATTCTTATTGACAGTAGTTGGTGTATTAGTCAGTATTTTCCCAGTTGAGAATAGAATTTTAAATATTAATTTACAGTTTAGCCATATAAACATCTGTATCCCAGTACTGTTGACAAAATTGTTGCATTATGGACTGCATTTTCTAGAATTAAATCTGTAAATATTCAGTCTAAGTGTCATTTTACTCATCTTTAAATCAGTGCAAGAGAGGAAAAGAAAATAACTAAGCTACCAATGATGACCAGACCGTGTTGGACAAAATGTATTAAACAGCTGCTAAGCAAAGCATTAGCTGGATGGCATATGTGATCTTGCTCTCCAGAGACTATAGATAATAGTATTGACAGAACTCCTGTTCTGGCAAGTAAGAAGTATTAAAAAATGTTGTGTATCAAACCTTGTTTAATGGTTCTCAAAGTTGACTCTACTTTCTAGTGCTATTGGTAGCAAGTCAGACATCTCATACTGAAAAATTCCATGAGGATGGGAAGAGGAGCCCCAACTCTGTTAAATATGTTGTCAAGGAAAATCGTCAGAAAGAGACTGCAAAATGTGCCTGCTTCCAAAAAAGTACTTGTGAAAGAAAATCAGGACACACAGTATAGCCTCTATTAAGCAAAAAGAGTTGAAAATGAGTTTTTAAGCTGAATCAGAAATACATAGGATAAACTGGGCATTTGTTCACCAGTAGTAACATCTGCAAGCTTTAGTGAACATTGGACCACTAATAAAGAGAAAACAAATACCATGTTCTAAAAACATTCAAGAAATCAACATTGACGCAATGATCTAATCATATATTATGTGTTCCCTAAGTGCACTATTTTAAAATTATTTCAGTTTCCATCATTACTGACCTTAGCAAGAAAAATCTCAGACATAACCTCTGTTTGCATGAGAGTCACCTGCAGAGAGGGCTAAATTGAGCCATATGCACTTAATGAACTCTCAAATTAAAGTCAAAGTGAAACCTGAGCGATACCTAAACTGACCTGCTGAAGGCTGAGAGCTGGATATTCTCTAGGGAATAGAGTTACATGGTCATAGAATTATTTATATGACAGGTTAAATTATAATATTTTAGTAGCACCTATTGTACTACATATCATTGCTAGGAGTCAGAATTCAATTATTTCTCTTAAAACAAATTTTGTAATTATTTTAAGGTTAAAGTAATACTTGCAGATCAGAAACTTGTTGGATTTTGCGTTAGGTGATCAGTTACAGGAATGTTTTAATTTTTCTGTATATCAGAGGTTAAGTTTAGACATTAAGAAAACAACTTTTTTTTACGGAGACTGGTGATTTATTCAGACATGAGTATAAGGTACCTTTGAAAAGCATGCAGTGAGGTCTCTTCCATTTCTCACTCTGTGCATCTCCTCCATACAGAAAGCAATGATCTTCTGCATGAGAAATTAATGGCCATTAATGATGACCATATTTTTATATAAACCAGATGAACCGTGGTCAGAATCATTGGTAATCAGCACTGGCAAAGGAAAGACATCATTATGAGAAATAAGGTCAAATCGCTTAGTGAACTGCATTGAAAAAAGTCAGCTCTTGGAACCAGAATGAACCACCTTCTTATGAATCTTTTTTTTATCTTGATCATGAGAAGCAGAAAATAACCTCTCCATCTTCTGAAGAGTTATACCTGAATGCTTTTGTGGTTCTTTTTAGATGTGCATAAGATGTTGAGATTCAGCATTTGCTTTTCTTTACTCTAAAGTAGGAGAAATACTCAGGAAAATATTCTTAGAAAAAAATTAACAGCTTTGTTTTATATATAAATTAAGATTTCTTTTAAACAGTTGTGGAGATATGCTTGTTATGTTTGAGTGTGGATTCAGGTAGGCTGGCCAAATCAAGACATGCTCAGATTTGTAACTGTTTGTGGATGTGTAAATGTTTGTTGCAGAGTCTGAAGTTGTATATTTAATAATTTGTTGAACTGGAAAAGGTCCATTTCACAGAAGATCCAATATCCTATGGTTATGCAGTCATCTCCTCTTCAGTGTCCCTTTGCTGTTGCTTTATGACCAAAACAGGTATCTTAGGTCTTGGGAAATGTCAAGTCCCTGCCGATACTGCACTGTAGTGTGTGAGAGTTGGGGGAGAATCCTATTCATCATCCAAGAAGGGAAGCCCTTCCTTGTCTGAACATATTCCCCTCTTGCCTACAATTGCTGGTCTTGGGATGCCTGAGATTAAGGAATCTTCTAGAGGAAAGTACACAGAAAAGCTTACTAAGGGTGAGGTTGTCATTTTCTTATTGGGGTTCCCTTTGGGGCTTAAGGAGAGAAACATGCTGTTGGCCAGATTGATCACGTATAGCACAGTGGAACTCAAAACTTCCAAAGTAGGTGCTTTACTTCTCTGTGTGGTTCATGTGAAAACTTAAATACCAAAATAAGATTTTTTTTTCCTGGATCTAGTATACTAAGTTAAACTGCTGGAAATGCCACAAAAAAAGACGTGTCATTTCTCTTGCAAAGGCGGTAATTGGCAATAAGGTAATTGGGAGAGTGAACTTTGCAAACAGCTGCCCTTGTTGGAGAGTGTACAGCTTCCTGTTCTTTGGTGCTTCTCTGTCATGACATTTCTGGTGGAAGAAAAGGTGCCATTTTTAAAATTGTCTTCAAGGACAGTAGGGAGTGATTGAGCTAATGAGTTTGGCTTTGCCTGAAGGCTGTTAGGGGGCAGGAGCAGGGGCCCTATCTCTGTGGGGCTTGGGAGGCCTGCAATGTCTGGAGGGTGGGTCATGTCAAGCACGTTTGAAAAATGGCACCATGAGTGGCATATGTAGATCTGGAAAAGTGTTTTTCTGCTGACTTGGCCACCTTAACCCTCAGGAGCTTTAGCAACTCTTTTTGCTTATGCCATCCCTACCATGTACCCAGTTTTGCAGTTATCCCTCCTGGGGTGTAGGAGATCAGCTCCTAGTTCCTCCTCTTCAGGATTTTCAACTCCTCTCACACTCCAAATTAAAGTATGCTCTGAAGCAGGGCTCTGCTCACATCTGCTCTTCTTTTTCATACAGTTCTGAAGTATTCTCTAGGCTGCACTGGCATGGAAAGAGGAGGATGTGAGTTTACACACTCACAGGAAAAGCAGAGTATCTACATTTCGCAAAATAGGCAAGTATTCTGAATGTTTGATTATTGGGTGAGAAGAGAATATAAATTTCTGAAGCAGAAGTTAAGAAATTGGATGTCAACATTTAGAGGGTTGGAAGAAAGGACAAGCAGAGAAAAAGTGATGTGAAGGACCTGACAGGAGCAAAATTAGGTGCTGACGTGTCTCCAGGGTGAGATGAGAAATTTTGCAAATGCCTGTAGCATCTGATTGTTGATACAGATACTCACAGAAATCTTTAAGAACAAATTCTTCCTCTAGTGAGCCTTTATATCTCTGCTAGAATTGGTAATATTTTGTGCTTATGGGATTTACAGCATTTCCTTTTTGGCAGGCCTTAATAACTGCCTCTTCCATACCCCTAGGAAACATCAAGTATTATTTATTACAATCTAGGAAATGCTGAGGCCTGTGGCTGGGAGACTTAAACATTTGTATTTATTACCATTTATCTAGCCACAATATTGATATTAAAGTACAGTGTAACCAAGAAGTCACAGAATAAGAAGGCACTGGACCCCCTGAGATCAATTTACTCAATCAAGCAGCATTCATCCTTGGGCAAAGGGACACTGATTCCTGACCAGCAATTTAATCCCAATTTTGAGGGATGCAGTAGAAATTAATGGATGTGTAGCCCATGTATAAAGGAAAGAATTTCTCCCTGGGTAGCTCTTAAGTTTGCTACACTGAATATTGCAGTTTGTGAAATCCAATCCTTACAACCCAATCGCAAATTTTAATTTTGGGGTTTTAATATTTTCAGTGTTATCTGGAAAACAATAGAAGCCTCTCCCATAAAAATGAAATGCAATTTTTTTTTTTTTTAAGTATAACCATTTATAATTCATAAAGTACAACTTGTAATTAACAAGTTAAACTGCAAGGTAAGTAATTACCTAATACAAGAAATAGGAAAAAAACAACTCTGGAAGAAACAAGACATATTAACTAACTGTGAATGCATTTAAGATGGAAATAAATTGAAAGCTTTGTTGTGGGAGAAATATCATTCTGGACCAGCTACCCAACAAGACTGCAGATGCAGCCAACTTAGAATTTTTTTTAAGAGCTTGCCAAGATTATGACTCAAATAACCTGGCTGCCCAAAATAGCAGAGGAATGGTCTCTTATCCATTAGAGGTCTCTGTCAAGCCTATAGCCTATGCATTTTGTTTCTTCACAGGTTCTTTACACCAATACATGACTAAAAGAATAATGTAGAATTACACGTGCTAAATAGTGCATTTATACTGGGCTCTGCTAACCAGGTTTCTTAACAAAACTTCTCAATGTCATATTGCTTTCAAAAGATTAAATGTTGTCTTTTCTTGTAGAACAATACCTATTTAGTCAGATCTATTCTGCGTTTACTGTATTGTATTTTCCTTTTTCTAACTAATCTGAAGAAAATAAATCCTTTCTCTTTGTTGTCCCCTGCACAAAGCTTTCAAAAATAGAAAGGAAAGAATACCATTAGAAAATGAAATAGAGTTCACCTTCAAAGTACTGCATGTGACTGGAAATAAAATAATTCAATTTCATGGAGTGATATATTTTCAATGCTTTTTCTCTCTTCATATTTACTGCCATGTCAGAAAAGTAACTCAAAATCTACAGCAAGGAAAAGGAGGGAAGATATTTGTACTCCCTTCCTGAACATAATTTTACCAAATATCTTGAGTGCCTAGATTATGAGTACATTGGATGCAGCACAGAGATTAACTTTGACCTTTTGAGTTTCAGAAAACCAGAATCAGCAGAAACTCCTTTCCAACCACACAAATGCAAATGCTATCAGTTTAGAAGATCTCCTTGGCCTTTAAGCCCAACTAGCCCAACAGAGCCTGAGTTTTTCTGAAGTACAAATACATGGGTTTGAACCACTGAGTACAGTATATATTGCACCACTTTGGAAACATTCTGTGCTAGACAAAAAATAGAGGAGAAATCCTCTTCCATTTTCACTTCCATGGAGTTCAGTGAGATAAGTAAATTTATCACTAAGTGAGAGGACAGTGTTATCCATTCCACTTGACATCTTTCAAACTGCAATTAGAGAACTGAGAGTCATTCTGATACCAAATATTAAACCACGTTTTCTATATTTTACCTGGACTTATACTAAAAATAATCAATTTTTCAAGATCTGAGAAGTTTAGGTGCAAAAAGGTGCAGTTTGAAAATCTTCTGTGTAATTTTGAAAGGCCTGTTCAATCTGCAAATCTATCTAAAAGCATGACTCATGCTTGAAATTAAACTTTCACCAATTGCATATAAATCCCAGCAAAGTCCCTGGAAACTGAATGCACACAATGATTGTATTTCTTACTTTTAGTGCCTCCAATACTAAATAATTCTTACATTGGTTGAAGACAGGCTTCTACAGTTTGCTGAAACTTTAGGTGCTGAGGCTGGTGAAAGGTGGTTGGGGCTTATAACTTTTAGACGCACCTGATTACCTTTGTGGTTGTGGCAATTAAGTGGAGTTTACATAACCAACACTATTTTGTTCATTGCTAGTTCTCCTTCATTCCTTTGACTGCAGCTACAAACCCAGCAGTTTATTATTCCATGGCATTCATCCTCCTCTGGAGCAAAATCTTACTAAGACCAGGGCTGGTGGCGCAGCAAAGATGCTAGTGGTTTGAGAGTGGGTCTGAACTGCTTAACGCAGTGCAGTCCAGAGGTGCCCAACAGAGTTCTGGTGTGCTGGTTTTGCCTGGCATAGAGTTAATTTTCTTCATAGCAGCTAATATGGGGCTATGTTTTGGATTTGTACTGGAAACCGCGTGGATAATACAGGGATGTTTTTGTCACTGCTGAGCAGTGCTTACACAGAGTCAAGGCCTTTTCTGCTTCTCACCCCACCCCACCAGTGAGTGGCTGGGGGTGCACAACGAGCTGGGAGGGGGCACAGCTGGGACAGCTGACCCCAGCTGGCTAAAGGGACATTCCACACCATATGACACCATGCTCAGCAATAAAAACTGGGGGAAGAAGAAGGAAGGGGGGGGACATTCAGAGTGATGGCATTTTGTCTTCCCAAGTAACAGTTATGTGTGATGGAGCCCTGCTTTCCTGGAGACGGCTGAGCACTTGTCTGGTGATGGGAAGGAGTGAATGAATGCCTTGTTTTGCTTTGTTTGCGTGCATGGCTTTTGCTTTACCTATCAAACTGCCTTTATCTGAACCCATGAGTTCTCTCACTTTTACTTTTCCCATTCTTTCTTCCATCCCACCAGGTGGGAGTGAGCAAGTAGCTGTGTGGTGCTTAGTTGCCAGCTGTAGTTAAACCACAACATCTGAACACAAGAACTGGGTAGCTGGTTTAACGTAGTATTTCTGACCTAATAATTCCCAGTCTGGGGAGAGTGGTGCACTAGAAGCTAATAACGATAAATAGATAGGGAAAATTCATAAAGACTGCAGAAGGCCAGCAGGGAGTACATTTCATCCAAAAACTACATTGAGGACTGAAGCGAGACTTAAATGGTATAAAGACTTTGATTAGGGCATCTGCACTGGACTATAGGAGTTGACTGAAATTTTGAAGGCAACAGAAAAGTCTTTAAACATACCAAAATTATTGCAAGAGTGATACTGATGGTAAAGAACCCTTACATATTAACATCTACTTGAGGGGAATAAGACATTTTCCTTCCATTAAAAAAAAACGAAAGAGAGAGAGAGAGAAGTTATTGTCTAGATTTTCAGTGACTGTGAATTGTTGTTCTTTATTGAGTCACAAACTCCAGCTTCAGTTTTGCAAATATATATCAGCATGTTATGCTCTTCAGAGGCTGGGCTAATATATGGGAATTCAGGAAATGAACAAATGAACAAATAACATACAAATAATGTTCTTAGACATCCTCTGTTAATATTAGCAGAAATAGGAAAGAAAGCATGTGTATAGCCATTGTTTAGAAATTTTATTCATGCACAGAGTACAGTACTTACATACTGTAGCTGATCTCTGTTTAAAGATACTGTGTGTGACTATGTGTATTTCCTGAGAATTTTACAGTAAGATTATTCAGCCAGAAATTTTTCTTGGCACACATGTGCTTAATGCTGTAAATCCAATATAAAACATAGTAAATATCTGTGTTTTTACCAGTCTTTGAAATTGGATTTTGCTGTGAGTTGTTATGGTCCATGATCTGGGGAGCATGGTAATATACAGAAGGACTCTGGTATGTCAGGGAGTGCTGAGTTACAACAGTCCAATAAATTTTTCTAATCCCTGGCTACCATGCAGAGTGCTTGTGGCTGGAACAATTGCAGCCGTTTGGTATTACTCAGCTGCTCCTCCCAGTGTTCATAAACAAATAACATAGTGGTGTCTGGATAAGGCACAAGCAGTGAGTGCTGCAACTACAAAACTAAGAGAAAGACTGAGGTGCAGTTTTTCCTGTACACGTAGGTACCAAGATTATTCTGAGTTTTAATGTGCATACGTGTGTTGGCAAGGTGTGAGAGATGCAGTATACAGCCTGACTGCATTTATTTTCTAATAATGGAGAGTTCCCTTTGCTGGACCTTTCATTTGTCTTTAACTTGGGTGTGTGACCCTATAGGGCACAATAAGGAGTTGGAGGCATGGGGCAGAGAGTCTCAGTGGGATATTGCACTCTCAGGTGGAGATCCTTGTGGCGCAATGGCCTATTACATGTCATGCTCTTCGCTGTAAAGTCATGTGGTGGTTTTCTACTTCTCTTAGATGCTTAAGCCAGGCATAGCTTCTTGGTATGGTAAAGGTTACTTTTGGCCTCTGGGATCAGGAAGGTTGAGTGAACACTAGGTAACATGCTATGCACATGTAATATATAGCCCTTGCTCTGAGAGAGCCTTTTGCAATTATTGTAAAGTGCTGGACTTGGCAAATCTGGCCTGGGGTGAGAGGGTTCTTGCTTGGTCAGTTTGGGCTCTATTCTTGTGCAGTGCAGCTGTGGTTGTAGGTCACCATAAAAATGAACAGGCCTATTGGGAGAGAAATATTAGAATGTGCAGGAGAGAACTGAATATGGAGTATTCTTCTACCAGTGGAGAAATCACTAGCAGAGATGGTGAATAAAATTAAGCTAACACAGTTATGGTATAATATTAAAAAAACCCAGAACTGTTTCTTCTTCACTCGGCAACAATGAGCTGGTCCTTGTACCAAACCCTCAACAGAAGTAATAATATTTGAAAGCATGTTTTTCCAAGAAATAATGAAAACAGATTCTAGTAATGAGATTGAAGAGTTAGACATTACAATTGTCATAAAGGAAAGAGTCTAGAGAAACAAACATCTTCAGGCTAGATGTGGAAATTTGATGTCTACAAATTCATACGGAGTTCAGAGTAGTTGCCTATTACTTTCAACAGTTAGTGAGAACTGAGGAGGAATTATTGGATTTAAACTAAAGCATGGACAATTTCATTAGACATCAAGGCAAACTTTAATAGGACATTAGAAGTCCCTATGATTGCAGTCATTGCAAATATCTAAGGCTAGAGATAAGATTCAGCTGTCCTTGTGTATAAAGGTCTTGTCCTTGTTGATAAAGGTCTCTGGTTATGGGAGTTTTGGTGTAATCACTATGCAGAGAGACTGCACTGCTCCTTCCTATCAAGTTGACTTGTCTGGTGGTTGGCAGCCTTACCTGTTACCCAAATCTTTTAATCCACTTTTTATTCCCCTTCCAGAAGAACACTGACAGAATAGTAATGATTCCCCAAAACACAGAGACTGCAATTCCGAGTGCCCAGTCACGTGGGCTACGTAAGGAGTAAGGGAAGGTTTTTTCAAAAATTTTATTTCTTTCCTGAACACTTTAGACAAGGCACAAGCTATAGATCTGACTTGATATCGTTATGGATAATGATAAGGTATTTCAATAGATGACACACATATAATTAGGTGGTGTAAATCAGCATTGTCTCACCTGGCCCAGAATGATCACTGATCTGTTCTCCCTACAGATACTACATCTTCTGTACCTTCAACAAAAAATGTCAGTGAGCAACAATCTGCTGATAAGCCTGTGAACGGAAAGCATGTTGAATAAGAATTAGAGACAGAAAAATAAGATATCTGTCCTTTAGTGATTCAAGTATTTTTCCTTACCATATATTCTCCAGAGTTCTTCCTCCACATATTTTTTAATTAACTGGAGTGAAGAAGTTTCTACTCTTTCCCTTGGGAGTTCCTAGAGGCAATGAGACTTTCACTGTCAGGGAGTTGTTACAGTCTCAGGGCAAAAGTCTGTTCTCAGCTGTACTAATGCAACACCTCATTAATTTGAGAGAAAGGAGCACCCACCTAGCTAAGCGCAGGGCTGGTCTCCCAGCTTTATCTCGGCTCTGTTTTCTTTTCTATAATTGATAAAGACTTTCTCACACCCCTCAGCCCCTGTAGCTAGCAATTATTCATTCTGTTTTGCTGCCTTTATCTTTTTTCCTGCAAGTTTTAACTTGTCGTCTGTAGTCTTCATTGGTTCCCTCCCTTTATCTCCATTTCCATTAGATCTTCGAGCTGTCCTTACAGAGCCATATATTTCACTTCTAATTGATTGCAATTTTCCGTGCCAGTGAGACTATAGCCTGTTATACATTAATTAGTGTCTTGCAAGATTCTCCGAGCTGCATCAACACTACAGGATTCTAAGTATTTCTTCTTGTCATAGCTGCATCAGCTTTTTAGATCATTTTTTTAATCAAATTTTCCATTCCAAATCTAATAGCTGTGTGAGGCTCTCTGGGACCTTTCCATGGAGCACAAAATTCAAGTGGCTGCTTTAGCCAATGGAATATCTTGGGCTGGTCATGAGCCCTATCACATCAGGCACTCCGTCTAGAGTGTTAGCCCCCTCCCAGAAATCTGTAAAAACTTACATGTTCATTTTTTTATTAATCAAATAAGGGTTTTATCCTTCTTGTTCTAGATGAAAGCCTAAGAGATGTGGTGCCTGTGGATTCCAACCCCAGAAGGCAGAAAAGAACTGAAAACATGTCATTTTTAAATGTCATGATTCTGAGGTGAATCTTGCGGGCTTTTTGGTCTGCCTAACGATTTTTGGATGTTGATAATCACCTTTGATCAAGAGTCTTGATGCTTCACATCCTCTACTTGAAGCACAAATAGGTCTGTTAACATGGGAGTTTAGCAGCTAAGGAAAGGTAACCTGTTGATCTAATGGTGCAGAGCATTAAGTGAAATTATAAACCTTTGCATAAGCAACACCTGTGTAGCATTCTAAGCTTTACATAGATCTTGCTCTGAACTCATGCTTTCCTAGTTTTGAATACCCCTGGTAAAGGACATATTGACAAAGAGACTAAAGGATTAAGATCTGTAAAAATTCTAGTGATCTTCTCTTCTAAACCTTATGGAAGACTGACGCTGCTTTTAAATATGTGCGTTGCATACCACAATAATGCAAACTTACTGCCTGCGTTCTCCAAGGCTAGGCACTTAAACGATCAATAGATCTTACCGAGTAGGAAATTTTCATTTATAACATGAGTAGTAAGAATAAGGGAAGGAAAACTCAGGAATTCCTGGCATCTTCAGATAAGAAAATGTCATCTCACAGTACTGTAATATCCTCAGGGCCTTTTTTGAGTATTAGAACTCAGATTTTTAGAGCTGATTTGACTGAGTGAGAACAGCTGCTTTTGCTGCCTCACCCTGGAAAATTTTTTTCTTGATCACTCTTCATTCAGGCTAAGAGAATAAAGAAATGCTTGAACCCATTGAAAAGAAAAAGAAGGAAAATTATCATGAGTTTTAGATTCAGGTAATTGTCAGTGGTCTACTCTTTTGTCTGATTTGTGTTATTATTATAAAGGAATCTCACAAGAAAAGATTAATAAACCAAGTGAATCTCATTTTTGTTTCTTAGGGAGCATTTTAAATTTGACATTTTTATTATAGGAAAATAACTCTGGATATTAAAGAGCTGAAGTTTTTTTGCATTTAGGAGTTGGTAATGTGTTTATCTCTTTGATTTTACCCTTATGATAAGAATTTCTGGACGGCTTAGCTAGTTAACCCCTATAAATTCTGGTCTTTTCATGCAGCCATATGATATTACCCCTAGAAGAACGAGTTATGTCTCAGATGAGTACCCCTCAACTTAACTAACATACATTAAATGAGGCTGCTCATAAAAAAGAAATCACAGGGAACACTTTGAAATGCATTGCTTTAGAAAGTTTTCAAGCATCTGGAAAAAATTTGCAGCTTTGTAAGTCTTCAAGGTCATGTGAGAAAGCTTAAGGCTTAAGAAAGTTGGAGGGAACAGCTGCAGTGTTTGAAAACAGTAAAGGCAAACTTGAAACATAGTTTTATCAAAGCTTGGCTGTTTCCCTATCATAGACAGTAGATGCCACTAATCTCTTCCTTTTGTTTAAACAGATGCTATTTGCTTGGCAAGTAACTGAATTTTAAATGCACAAAATTATTATACAAGGGGAGAATTTTTGACTGGAGGTTAGAAACAGAAGGTTAAGCTCAAGAAAAGTTCAAGAGAAAATCTTATTTTCTGTAACGTTTTCAAAGCTGTGTGAAGTACCTTTTCCCCCACCTTAGGAGCTATACATTTTGATTTTTTGGCCCATTAATTGTCTACAGCATCCAGGCTCAGTTGTTTTTCTTCATTTTATGAGGCTGGATTGGAAACCTTTTCTTCCTACATGGAGAGCAGCTGTCCTTGCGATGGATCTCAGACACCATCCACAGCTCTCTTGTAAGTCAGCCAAAACATGTGGGTGGGAGAGGGAAGAACAGCATAGAGTCGTGATTCAGTGCAAAGCTTCTGGACATTTGTTTTATGGCTTATGCAAAAACAAAAATTTGCTATGTATTGCACGTGAACTGATTAATCAGTTCCCAGTAGCTGTTAGATAATGTATCAATAGCTGCTATTTTTCAAGTCAACAGTAACCTGGTCACAAAACACATACGGCTGAATGTGGTGTGAAGGCATGGGTCTAGTTTGATCTGATCAGCTCAAGAAGGTGTTAGCTTTCAGGGCTGAGGAATAGAGTTTCTTGCTTGAGCAGTGTTTTCCCTCTAACTAGCCCTTAAACTTCTCAGATCTAAACACAACAGATGGTACCTTCTGCAATACCATACATCTTTAACATCATGCTGAGGCTTTGGTTCAGCAGGGGCTCTCGCACTGACTTCTGCAGTGCTGTACTTTTTTTTTCTTTTCTTGAGAGACTCCCATTTCTGTCAAGACTTAACAAATTTAGTTAGTTACAGCTGCTGAGATCACTAACAGAAGTGATTCAGTGACACTCCCAATTTTAAAGCTTATTTCTTTTTAGTACTTTGTTAGGAGAAAGCAAAGGAAAAAACTCTATTCCCTCTGTTCTTACCTTTGCTCTGTATTCCGCACCTCCTCAAGATGTATTCTCTTCACTCCCTGCTTTCTTCTGCTCCTCCCACAGGTAGACAGCTGCTAACACATTTCAAGAACAGAAATGTTTGTGATGGAGCTGGGGAAGGTTAGCAGCAAAAAGGTGGTGGATTTTAGTTCTTGACTTTGTTCTTGCTGTGCAGGTATTTCATCCCTGGCACAACTCCACCTGTACAGCAGAATGTTAATTTTTCCTTGACTGACTCTAATTTGGCAGAGCCTATGAACAACTTAAAAGACAAAAACAAAGAAATGGATCCCTTGTTGCTCTGCTTCTGCCATTTCCATGACATTGTATTGAGTGGTACCGGCATGGGGATGAGATGGGAGAGGCATAAGACTTTTGAGACAATTTCTCGTCTGTTGCTGGAAATAATTTTTGAGAATTGTTTTGGTACTTCTCTCTGTTGTGTTTATTGGGTTCTTCCTAAAGCTTTCAATGAAAGCTTGCTTTCAGATCTTTTATTTTTAGGGATGGAAGTCTTTCAGTGGGATCTTTGGAATGTTTATTAATGTTAGTGCTATTTAAATGCAAGTACGAGGTTTTCCTTTTGTAAAATTAAATATAAGGAGTAATTTATAGGAAAATAAAAGTAAGACTCACACTTTCCCTCTCCCCAGTTACCTATTTTTTTTGGTACTGTACAATGTTTTCATTATGAAAAGAAACTTAAACCAGTTCCTTCGTGTATTATGCTTCCTCAAGGTTTATTAGGAACTGTACTCAGCATAGTCCTTGGATAAATCCTAAGAGTTCATTTCCTTTTGTCTTTTTCCAAGGACAGGCTGTCATTTATGACTTCTGTATCTCCTGCTGCTTATTGATAAATTTTTTGTGGTATGTTTTCACAATCAACATCAGATGTGCTACTCTGAAACAAAATTGCATAAATATTTCTGTTTGTCAGCTTGTGAATTAAACTAAAGTGAAACTCAGCAACAGGAGATATTTGTTGCAATATTCCTTCATTTTGTTTCTCTATTTTTGAGTTTTAATATGATGCAGCAATTTTTCTTGTATTGCAATACCTTAAGCTTCACTTTAACAAAAATTAACACAGAGGGAGTGGGTTTATGTATTGACCTTCACCTAGCAAAGGTCTGGGCTGCTTCTGGGAAGACCAGGTATTGATAAAGCTATGTTTCTAATAAACAATGTCATAAGGTGAGAACCTGTTTTAGTTCACTGGGGATACCTCTTGATACTGTTCTGATTTACCCTGTAACCTTTCTCTGATAACACTGTGGTTTTAGACAGCCCTGCAGGATGTGACTCTGCTTTATGCACCCTTGCATCCCTGTAAGCTTTGGTGTCCATTTGGGCATTTCTTACCTGAGTTGAATTTTCCCTATTTAGTTCCGGAGCATCACTAGGCAGCTAGATTTTTTTGTTTGTTTGTTGTTTCTAAAAGCTGTAAGTAAACTTGTTATTCCTGTTTTTAATATAGCACTGATACTAGTTTACCTATTTTGCCTTGGTAGTACTTTCCTTAAATCGCTGACCAGTCTGTCAAGGGCTCCTTCATATTAATACTTAAACTTGTAAGGACAATACAAATTGCTGTCACATCACTGGTATCTTTTCCATTTTGAATGATCATATAATTTTCCAGCCTGTACTCCCAATATTACTTCTGCAGAGTTTCTGAGATGTATTTGAAAAAAGCTCAATAGAATACAAGTAAAAGAAATGTTATTATGCAATAGTATGAAGTAATATTATATAACATATAATAGTAAAACAATAATATTGTATAAAAACTTATAATATTTGACTTTCATATTAAGAAAATCAAGAATCTCTAGGGTCTGATTTTTGCTTTAGATTTTATGTCAAACGTACTCGAATTATTTGCTTATGGTCACACAAAGCCTCAGGAGTTCATCCTAAGGTTCGGTTTCTCTCTGAGCTGCATGCTAGAGATCTTTCCTGGTTATTGCAGGATCCTGGAAGAAATTCAGTCTCCTAATTCCTGCAAAACCAACTCTCTGGTGTGGATCTAGGGACAGTATGTAGCTGGATACCTCTGAGTACATCCCAGTCCTTCAGCTTCAGAGGTTACCTCTCCAATAGGTTGGAGTTCTATGATGTTTTGAGATGTGCCTTTGCCTTGGACCTCCATGTCTTCACAGAATAGGACTGTTGCACCTGGATTGAGTACTTCCAGTAAAAGAAAGGAGGAGGCTGGAGGACTTTAAGACCTGGCTGAGGACAAGACAAAGGTAGTAAAGACCTTGAGCCTTGGAAGACAGAGGTAGAGATCCGCAGGTTTTCCTGGATTTGGTGTCGCAGGTGATCCCCACCTAGGGATCACCTAGGTGATCTAAAAGATCTAAAAGATAGGGATATCTTTTAGATATGTGCGATGTTATACACCATCTGGCTTTGGGGATATTTGCACAAATAAGGCCTGATGGCTCTTCTTCGTATGGTACATTAGCTTTAATCAGCAGTTCCTCTCTCAGCTCCATGGTTGCTTATTTCTTACTCATTTTCTCTCCTCCAGAGCTTATTCACCTTCTGTTTATTCAGACAACTGTTTTAATAATTGCCCTGTGAAATTATGGATTTCCTCATTGTTTGTAGATTGAAGTGTTCCTGTGGTAGATGAGGTGTACACTTCTGTACGTGACTCATCTACTAACATCTCACTGAAGAGGGAATCTTCCCCTGCTGGTGATCCAGTGGGTATCTGGAAAACAATATCTGCCTCCATTGAGCCTTTTATTTCCTCTCAAACTGTTGAATGGATGAGCATTCTTGATACAGGCAGAAAAGTAGTTTAGTATTGGTACTTCTCACTGGCTAGTTGTTAAGATGAGACACAGAGGTGATGAACTTCTTTTTGCTGGCCATGAGTTCAAGATGACTTATCCCAAAAGCCCATCTTTAAAGAATTATGTAAAACATTGAGCAGTACTTCAGAACTTGGACGTTAAATAAAAAAGCCTTTACAATACAGTATTCATATGTCAGAAGCCCTGCTATTCTGTTCAAATTGTGAAAATATGTTAGTAATAGTGCAGGCTAGTGAATGTACAAATGTTACAAATCTTCATTTCCCAGAACTCTGGGCCTATAAGACTCAATTATTCTGCCTTCATTTGGTGTGTTAACATTTTGGTCTAGTAACACATTTGTTTCAAATTTCATATCTGAGTTGTGATGTAAACCATGGGTATTGTTTTAAACCCTGGCTCTCCACATTATCTTATCTTTTTAATTATCCTTGTTTTCTAATGGAACTGACTCTTCTATTGCTTCAGGATTTTTTGTTTTTATTTGGCTTTTATCTGTCTGCTATTGGTTTTCCCTGCACTCTTCCTTATTACGTTTCTTTGTGTTTCTGTGTCTCAGTAACTAACTGATGTTCTCAGTTAAGGGATTTCTTTTACAGGTGACAAAGGTTTTACTTTGGGAAGAGAAGGCAAACAAGTTACGTCTTTTCTGTGCTTACTTTTTCTGCAATTTCTCCTGTTTCTGCTGGGGTGGAACCTGATAAATACTAAAATAATTGGTTTTGGGGGGATTTGTTATAGGGATTTTTTTTTTTTTCATTTAAATCAGGTGATATTCCTAGCAATAATAATATGATTTTATCATTCTGCCCAATATAATTTTCATAGAAATAAGGCTTAAATAGTGATATAACTCAATGAGGGCATTGAGCCAAAGCCTGTTTAAATCAACAGAAAGACAGTGTCTGACTTAAACAGACTTTGAATCAGGACTGAATAGAATGAAATTAATTTTCAGAAGTCAGGAATTCCTTTTATTCTCATATTGTCCTTAATTTCATGAAGCCTTTTTTTTTCCTGATGAACACATTACTAATTTTAGAGGTCTCTCCCACTCTTCCCTTTCAGTGGCCTGGTTCTGGCTTGCAGATTCTGTGCCACATCTGCATTCCTTATAACTCTTGTTTCAGCTGTGCTGACCCTCCCGTCCAGGTCATATGTGCTTCACCTAGCAGCAGCTGATACTCATATTAACTCTGAATGTCCTGATCTACGTCAACATTTTTCATCTCCTTTCAGCCTTTTCATGCAGAGGATCTTTCACTATCTAAGAGAGGTAACTAAGACACCAATTTATTTCCCTTAGGGAACTGAAACCAGTCTTCTTGAGCTGTCAGATTACTGATTTTTGTTGTGAACGACGTTTTAAAGTCACTAAAATGCAGAGATTAGATGCTTTCTGATGAATTTTTATATTTATAAGGCAAGGTTAAAAGTCTCATATATTCAGATTCGGCAGCTACCATCTTAGATGATGTGTCTAAAAGAGGTGGTTATAGAACAATGAAGATTAGTTTTACCAAAAAATTAAAGAATAAAACAGAAAGCCTGCAGTCACTACTTACAATTCTGAAACAACCACCCCCAGTTATTAAGTAAAAACCCCACGGTCTTTTCCATGCAGAACACAAAAGCGTGTTTTTTCATGCCCAAGAATGGGAAACAATGAAATAGTAAAACTTAAAAAAAAAAAACCTGTACCTGCTTCAGTTGACTCTGCCCTTACTATCAGTGTTCAAAAGCAACAACATTCATTACAATTTTCTTTCACTTATTATAATTTGCATATCATTTGTGTGAAACAGGTACAACTCCCAGTATCCACACTTGAAGCTAAGGTTGGTATTTATCGCAGTTAGCAGAAGCCTGCAGGTCTACTCAACCCTCATATTTAGCAGTAATAGTGTATTTCATATCAATGGCGTAACTTCAATTTGGGCCCTACATTGTTATTGGTCATCACAGACTACTGCAGCCTCTGCTATAGAACCATGTATATACCCTGTGATCCTGCATTAAAAAAAAAAAGCAGCAAAGAAACAAAGGGTTTTACTTGATAAAAAATAGTAAGCTGTGAAGAAATATATGGATTTATTTTGCTGTGACATTCATAATTTACAAAATACATCACTTTGCTTTTTATAGTAGTCTCATATAATCTTTTAGACACATTAGTCTGACAGTGTTTCAAAGAGAAATAATCAGAATTGCTAGCTACAAGGGAAGTATCACATTTACAACACATTGTCAAGGCAGGCTTTTAGTTTTCAAGCAATTAATTTCCAAAGTTTTCATTTATGAGTATCATTATCTTTCATTGTGAGGAATACTTTGCCATTTGTATTCCTTGAAGCCAGCATAGATGATCCTCATCCTTCCACATTAGCACCTGTTTTAATTTCAGCTAAAATATTAGAAGTGCTCTGGATAGCAACAAAACCTCACCGTTTTTAAAGAATAATAATGCCTTTTCAGAAGGTAACATTTGGAAGTAGGCAGTTAGAAGGAAGGAAATCTGCATTACTATAACTCTTTTCAAGGCAAAGATTTTCCGTTTAAGCTATTGTTGTCTGAATATCTCATTTACCAATGTTGTTAATCACCCTGTGCTTAATTTCTTCTGGTCATCTTCTGATGGAAGTCTGTTGTGGTTTAGCGGCAGCTCAGCCCCACACAGTCGCTCGCTCACTCCCCTACCGGTAGATGGGGGAAAGAATCAGAAGGGTAATGCTTGTGGGTTGGGATAATTAAAATTAAAAGAAACAACAACAGACATGCAATGTAAAGGAGAACAATGAGAGGCGCAAAACCCCGGGAGTGGGCGGGGGGGAGGGAGGGGGAAGGGGAATTACTGCTGAAACAAACAACACGGGACGTAGCTGCTAACCGCCCGCCAACCTGACGCCGCGCCACTCCTGAGCCACAACCTGCCCCCCCCCAATATACTGGTCATGGTGTCACATGGTATGGAATGAACCTGCCATTGGCCAGTCAGGGTCAGCTGCCCCCACCATGGCCCTGCCCCTCCCAGCCCCCCCCGCCACGCGGCAGAGCGCGGGAAGCTGGAAAGGTAGCCGACCCCCACAGTGAGGAGAATTAACCCCTTCTCAGCCAAAACCAGCACATTCTCCACCCCTTATTCCATACCATTTACACCATGCCCAGGTCCCATATGATGCAATACAACCGTACCAACCACCACCCCTCCCCTTCCCATCCTTTAACATAATACACAGACATCATTCCCTTAGCTCATGGACCTTCCCTGTAAAATGTCCATTAAAATGTCCACTGAGTTCACCCAGTCCATGACTCTGGGCTCCAGCTGCTGTATCAGTCTTTCCGGGTGGGAGAGATGGTGTGTGGCGTTGGGTTGCTGCATACCGAGTCAGTCATCGTTCCATCACTGCTACACTTTGCTTGTTTCACAGTTTATCTTCCATGGATTGGGAGGCTCGTACTCTGGTATCATTGATACAACACAGAGGTGACACACAATATTATATAGCAGTTCACATTGTGCCATTCAGTTCATTGACTGTTTTTGCCCAAAATCAAATCCCCTTGAGGCACACATCGGATTTCTCCGTCCTCCCGCATCACCCATCAAGTGCACCCCGGTCCTCGAGCAAAAGCAATCCCACGAATGGGTTTGCCTTTGCCGGAGGCAGGAAGAACCCAGACTGTTTTGCCCAGCATACTTTTTGTGTGCACTACAGGGACTCTATCCCCTTCCACAGTATGTAGGATTTCTGACTGGGCAGGGCCAGCTCAGTTGGCAGATCCCCTCGTGTTGGCTAATCACGTGGCTTTTGCTAAATGTGTATCCCAGTGCTTGAATGTCCCACCCCCCCATTGCTCTCAGTGTAGTTTTTAACAGCCCATTGTACCGTTCAATTTTCCCAGAGGCTGGTGCGTGACAGGGGATGTGATACACCCACTCAATGCTGTGCTCTTTGGCCCAGGTGCCTATGAGGTTATTTCGGAAATGAGTCCCATTGTCTGACTCAATTCTCTCTGGGGTGCCATGTTGCCACAGGACTTGTTTCTCAAGACCCAGGATAGTGTTCCGGGCAGTGGCGTGGGGGACAGGATATGTTTCCATCCAGCCAGTCGTTGTTTCTACCATTGTAAGC
Organism: Phalacrocorax aristotelis; assembly: GCF_949628215.1. NCBI lineage: Eukaryota > Metazoa > Chordata > Aves > Suliformes > Phalacrocoracidae > Phalacrocorax > Phalacrocorax aristotelis. Next base: position 118,877,574 of record NC_134278.1, on the reverse strand, counting down.
ACATGGCACTTGCCTTGGCGGGTCTGTGGGAGTGTGATATAGTCAATTTGCCAAGTCTCCCCATATTTATATTTCAGCCATCGTCCCCCATACCACAGAGGCTTCACCTGCTTCGCTTGCTTGATTGCAGCGCATGTTTCACATTCATGGATAACCTGTGCAATAACACCCATGGTCAAGTCCACCCCTCGACCACGAGCCCACCTGTATGTTGCGTCTCTCCCTTGATGGCCTGAGGTGTCATGGGCCCACCGAAATAGAAATAGTTCACCCTTATGTTGGCAGTCCAGATCCACCTCAGCCACTTCAATCTTGGCAGCCAGATCCATCTGCTGGTTGTTTCAATGTTCTTCAGTGGCCCGACTCTTGGGGACGTGAGCATCCACATGACCTACTTTTACAACCAGTTTCTCTACCCGGGCAGCAATATCTTGCCACAATGTGGCAGCCCAGATGGGTTTGCCTCTGCGCTGCCAATTGCTTTGCTTCCACTGCTGCAGCCAGCCCCACAAGGCATTTGCCACCATCCAGGAGTCAGTATAAAGATAGAGCACTGGCCACTTTTCCCGTTCAGCGATGTCTAAGGCCAGCTGGATGGCCTTTACCTCTGCAAACTGGCTCGATTCACCTTCTCCTTCAGCAGTTTCTGCTACTTGTCTTGTAGGACTCCATACAGCAGCCTTCCATCTCCGGTGCTTTCCCACCAGGCGACAGGACCCATCAGTGAACAGGGCATATTGCTTCTCATGTTCTGGCAGTTTGTTATACAGTGGGGCTTCTTCAGCATGTGTCACTTCCTCCTCTGGTGATAATCCAAAATCTTTGCCTTCTGGCCAGTCCATAATCACTTCCAAGATTCCTAGGGGTTGACCTCGGGTCTCCCCTGGTGCTTTCTGCCAGAGGCTCCAGGTAGGGCCAATCTCCCAGGCTGCAGTGTAGGGCACATTTTTTACATCTTGTCCTGCCCGGACTGGCCCAAGAGCTACTGCATGGACTATTTCTTGTTTAATCTGTTCAAAGGCTTGTCGTTGCTCAGGGCCCCATTGGAAATCATTCTTTTTCTGGGTCACTTGATAGAGAGGGCTCACGATCAGACTGTAATTTGGAATATGCATTCTCCAAAAACCCACAACGCCCAAGAAAGCTTGTGTTTCCTTTTTGCTAGTTGGTGGAGACATGGCTGCTATTTTGTTGATCACATCCATTGGAATCTGACGACGACCATCTTGCCATTTGATTCCTAAGAACTGGATCTCTTGTGCAGGTCCCTTCACCTTACTTTGTTTTATGGCAAAACCAGCTTTCAGAAGGATTTGGACTATTTTCTCTCCTTTCTCAAAAACTTCTTCCACTGTGTTGCCCCACACGATGTCATCAATGTATTGAAGGTGTTCTGGAGCTTCTCCCTGTTCCAGTACAGTCTGAATCAGTCCATGGCAAATGGTAGGACTGTGTTTCCACCCCTGGGGCAGTCGATTCCAGGTGTACTGGACGCCCCTCCATGTGAAAGCAAACTGTGGCCTGCACTCTGCTGCCAGAGGGATTGAGAAGAATGCATTAGCAATATCAATTGTGGCATACCACTTGGCCGCCTTTGACTCCAGTTCGTATTGAAGTTCTAGAATGTCTGGCACAGCAGCACTCAACGGTGGAGTGACTTCATTCTGGCCACGATAGTCTACTGTTAGCCTCCACTCTCCATTAGATTTCCACACTGGCCATATGGGACTGTTAAAGGGTGAGTGGGTCTTACTGATGACTCCTTGGCTCCTCAGTTGGTGAATGAGTTTATGGATGGGGATCAGAGAGTCTCTGTTGGTGCGATATTGCCGCTGGTGCACTGTTGTGGTGGCGATTGGCACCTGTTGTTCTTTGACCTTCAGCAACCCCACCACAGAAGGGTCCTTTGAGAGACCGGGCAAGGTAGACAGCTGTTTAGTTTCCTCCGTCTCCAAGGCAGCTACACCAAAAGCCCACTTGTAACCTTTTGGGCCCTTGAAATACCCTCTCCTGAGGTAGTCTATGCCAAGGATGCACGGAGCCTCTGGGCCAGTCACAATGGGGTGCTTCTGCCACTCATTGCCAGTTAGGCTCACTTCGTCCTCCAATGCAGTTAGCTCTTGGGATCCCCCTGTCACTCCAGCAATGCTGATGGGTTCTGCCCCTATATAGTTTGATGGCATTAAGGTGCACTGTGCGCCGGTGTCCACTAAAGCTTTATACTCCTGTGGGTCAGACATGCCAGGCCATCAGATCCACACAGTCCAGTAAGCCCGGTTATCCCTTTCCTCCACCCGGCTGGAGGCAGGGCCCCTCTAGTCCTGATCATGGCAGTCACAACTCACTTCCTGTAAATGTGAGTCAGGAGTCCCTCTATTACACTTAGAAATAAAATCAGCACTTCTACTCCTCTGTCTGGGGACTTGCTCGCTGGAAACTGGAGCAGCAGCTTTCCTGGAAGAGCCTCCCTGAGTGATTGTTCTTCCTCGCAGTTCATGCACTTGTGCCTCTAGAGTCGAGGTAGGCTTGCCATCCCACCTCATCATGTCCTCTCCGTGGTCACACAGGTAGAACCATAGGGTGGCCCGTGGTGTGTATCCCCTTCTTTGAGCCAAAGGACGCTTATTCCTAACAGCTGAGACACCGCTCTGTCGAGGTGGGGAGTAGGACAGATCTTCTTTGAGTTGCTGGACCTCTTGGGATAGTTTCTCCACAGCAGAGACGAGTGAGGAAGAGATATTTGTTTCGTAATCCTGGAGTCTATCAATCACCTCCGCCACCGTTGGTGTCTCGTCATCTTTCCAGGACATTACTGCCAATGAGTTTGCATGTGAAGATGGTGCGCTCCGTACAAACTTCCGCCACATGGGTCGTGTGCACTCGGCTTCATCTGGATCTTTGGATGACTGTTGATCATCCAGGTCACCATAAATCACCTCAAGCACATCTAATTCCCTTAGATACTGGATGCCTTTCTCCATAGTTGTCCATTTTCCTGGGCGATATGTAACATCTTCTTTAAAGGGATACCTTTCCTTCACTCCTGACAGGAGTTGCCTCCAGAGGCTGAGGGCTTGTGTTTTTTTCCCAATTGCTTTGTCAATGCCCCCTTCCCCAGAAAGGGATCCCAGTTGTTTGGCTCCTTTTCCCTCTAGTTCCAGGCTACTGGCCCCATTATCCCAGCATCGGAGCAGCCAGGTGACAATGTGCTCACCTGAACGACGGCTGAAATCTTTTTGCATATCTCGCAACTCGCTCAAGGACAGGGATCGGGTGGTCTGTATTTCATTTATGACTTCTTCCTCCTCTCCCCGTGACAGCCCTGCTTTTTCATCATCCCATTCTAAATGAGTTGACGTCCGCTTCCAATGTTTCATCTTGCGTATGGGGGCGACTGATACTGGTACGGGTTGATTCTCTGAGCTAGCTCCGGTACTTGTCATGGGGGTTTGAGTGGCCGCAGTGCCTGTCAATTTGCCTTTCAATCCAGAGACCTTCTCTTCCCCCTGGGGGCACTGAATACTGTTGAGCAGGGCTCGGTATGCATGGGTCAGACCCCAGCATGTTGCAGTTATCTGTGTCTCTCTGGAGTTCCCAGCGTAACAACATATTTTCTCCAAATATTCTACTAGTTTTTCAGGATTCTGCACTTGTTCGGGGGTGAAGCTTCAAAACACTGGGGGTGCCCACTGCCCTAGGTATTTGCCCATGCTATCCCACATGCCCTGCCACTCGTAACTATCAAGCCTCGGGGCAGATTTCTGGATAATATTCTTAAGTTGCTTAGTCAAAACCAAAACAAGGTGCCCAAAAACTAACAATAAGTGCACCTTAACCACCCAGGGATGTTCAAGATACAAAAAGGTTGTTGTAATAGAGTCAGAGACATCATAGAACAAAGTTGCAAAGGTACTATTCTGTATTTCCTCCATATAAAATCTCTCAGAGGAGGAGGTATAATTGCTAATTGCCTCAACAAGGTGGTATCCGAAGTACAGTAACGGTTTCAGCAAAAACCCCAAATACCAGATAAAGCTGAAAATGAGTGTTTGCATAACAAATCTTGTAGGCAAAACATTACTAATCACAGCAGAACACAGCAGACTAAAGAAACCAACACCAATCTTTAACACCAAGTGCAAAAAGGACAACATGGTGCTGTGACCAGCAGCTGTTATTGTCTCCAACCCTTGAGCCCCACGTTGGGCGCCAAAAAGACGGTCGTGGTTTAGCGGCAGCTCAGCCCCACACAGCCGCTCGCTCACTCCCCACCGGTAGATGGGGGAGAGAATCAGAAGGGTAACACTCGTGGGTTGGGATAAGAACAGTTTAATAATTGAAATTAAAAGAAACAACAACAGAAATGCAATGTAAAGGAGAACAACGAGAGGTGCAAAACCCTTGGGGGGGGTATACTTTATTCCTACATTTTGTACGATTCAGTATGATGCCTGTATTTGGCCTCCAGCTGCTGTACCCGGGTATTTGCTAGACTGGTAGATCAGGCAACTATTGAAATTTTTCTTCCCATGCTAGAACTAAACTATTTCAATGTTCGTGCAGTCAAAAAGTTTTTTTTCTTTTTTAACCTGAGTCAGAACAGCATGTTTTTAGTCTTGGTGTACTCCTGTGGTGTGTTCTTGTTGTACAAGAATGCAATTTGACGTGATTTGATAGGTTGTTATATTTTATCTTCAGCTTTCTTAAACTGATGGGCAGGCCTTTCAGAGGCACTGAAATAATTAGCACAGAAGAAGGTGTTTTCACAAGTGCTTCAGAAACGGATGAACTCAGATTGTTCTCATAGTTGGTAAATCTTGGGATCTGAGGTCACTTTTGGAAACTCCTCCACTGTGCCACACATGGTAGGGGATAAAGGAAGCATACTCTGTCGTTGCCAGAAGTAATGCCTGCTTTTACATTGTTGTTAAAAAGCATAAATCTGACAGTTATGGGCAGTGAAACATGACCTGAGTTTCTTTCCTAGTCTCTGTTATAGGAGAAACTGTGCACCTGGGTGCTGCATAATTATATTCTAATATAGAATTATATATTATAGATGTCTAGTGCTGAAAAGGATGTGAAGAAGTTGCTTACTTCCTCCCTTCCCCAAAGACAGGATCAAACATACCTAAACTATTCCTGGCAGATACTTGCTCAACCTGTTTTTAATAATGTTTGGTGATGGGAACTTTCCCACCTCTGAAGACAACTCACTCCTGTGTTTCACCCGCTTGACTGCTAAAAATTATTTTAAAGGAAAATTGGGTATAATACTCTCAAACTCTGTAACTACTGAACAGGGTGGATGAAATATTTTTCTGTGGGTTAAGAAGGAATTTGGTTTATAAAGTCTATTGGGACACTTGAAGAATATTGCTTCCTTCTCTTTACTGTGTACATTGTAAAAAATACATTGTTTTTTTCAAATGTGCCTTTTAGCTTCCTGGCATGGTTGTCAAAGTTAGTAAAAACTTGATAGTGATTTCATAATTATCTGTGTTTACACCTAGATATTTCCCCCTCTTCATCCTTCAAAATCCAGTAACAGAAAAATAATGGCAGTGGTTATCATTATTTTCCATCACTGTCAACATGATGATGCACAGTTTCATTGACCTTGGTGAAGTGGCTGTATCTTTAATAAGACAGTCTGTCATATCAGCTCTATGAATGCTTATGAGACTTCCTTCCCTGAGCCGGGAAATCTTTCATGGCAGCATAGCATGCTGATTTGCATGAATATCTGATGGATTTGGAGTGTTTCTTGAGTATATGTTTAAAAAAAAAAAAAAGAAGAAACCCAACAAAAAGCCCCACTTCTAACCGTTATGGTTGAACGTAGCTGAACAATGAGCTACAAGTTTATTGAGGTCATGGGTCTCATTAATTTTGATTGTGTGATCAGTTTTTAGATTCAGAACACAAGTCCTGCCTTGGATGTGCAGTGATGGTAGACAACCCCCCTTGTGGAGCCCCTTGCAGCCACATATGGAGCTATGTAAGTACCAAATGTGATTTCTCCCTCCATTGGTTTTACAGGTTGTGACAATATTTTTGGCCTCCCAGCTCCAGCTACCATGAAATGTCAAATGGCTCAATATCTCCGTTGGCACTGATGGATTTGGAGCTTTCACCACATGCACTAAAGTTCTTTGAGAGCTCTCATTTGGTAGAACTGGGGACCTGTCTGAGACCTTTGTTTGGCCAATCTTACCAAAATAAAAAGGGAAATTAAGCAGTAGAAATTCTACAAGTGGTAAGATCTATGCAGAATGGAACACTACAGCATCATTCTGTTCCTGATATATTCCTGCTAATACTGTGTGAATAAGTTGCAATGTGTATATTTATCTCTGTGACAGGTCTTGAAAATATTTTGTATTCTCACTGTCTTTACTTACTTTATATGGAGTTTTTAACAGTATGCATTATTTCCAATTTTGCTGGTAGCCCCCTGTACAGGAAGTGGAAGTGGCAAGGTCCTAGATACCCCAAAATTTTTGGAAGTTTATAGATGGAGCTGATAAAAATGGCAGCAAAGGGTAAATGTGTGATGAAAATATGGATTATTTCTATTAAAATTATTTGAAAATATTAATAATTTCACTTGTGTAATTTGCTCAGAGATAAGTAAAAATGCCACTGGAATAATTTTGCTATTTTTGATCTTATCTCTGTGGCTGGAGGACTTTGTGAATTTCCCAGCTTGAGCCAGATTTCCTTTAAGATTCTGAAATAATCTCTACTGTAATCTCTTGATGTTTACAACACTTGCATGAGAGTAGATGTGGTGAGATCAGAAAGCTTCACTCCTTTGCACTTCTATAAGCCCCTATTTCCTCTTCTCATAAGGCTTATTCCCCTCAGAACTTGCACTTTCTCTTGTCTTCTAAGATGGAAGTCTTTTGCCCTTTGTCCTTGATACTTATATTTCTGACAACTGGACCTTCCCTATTCATTCCTTCAGAAATCCATCAGATACGCATTTTTCTCTTTATCTTTGGCATGAAGCGTCTTGTATGCCTGTCTTCCCTAAATCTTTGTGTTTAGATCAATAAGCTGCCTGAAGTCCAAGTGCCTCTTTGGTATTTTTGTGCCTCTTTTTGCCTCTTTATTGTAAGGTGTTTGGATATATTTTCTGTCTTGCAGCGTGTGGGGTTATGGGGAGCAGAAGTTCCACCTTTCCTGAGTGTTTGTGGTCAGCAGAGGAGTACATGTAACCCCAGCGCCACAGCTCGATTCCTTCTGCCATTTAGTAGATTTAAGAGTGATTCAAGGCTCAGTTTCCCCTGAGACATTTAATGGTATAATGAAGCAATCATTGCTGTCATGTGAAAGGCATGCGGAGGCCAACTGCTTCCTTCCTGAAGACAAGTGAAAACTGGATAAATTAAAGAATACACTACTTGGCCTTTCACTAACAAACCAGTTCAGGCAAAGATGGGATCACTCCAAGTATACGTAAGGTTGAATTCATGTTCGTGACCCATAGAATTAAATGGTTTATGTGTATGTGAGCAAACTGTCACTGTTACGAGTCATATTAGACGTATGATTCATACCGATATGTTATGCTTCTGAAGTCTGTCTAGGACCAACAGACAGACCTCTTAGAAAACAGCTTACAAACAAACAAACAAAAAAGTGTCAGCTATGCCTTTAATCTCTTGGGGTACTTCTTGGAGAACAATGGCAACATTTGGTATTGCTGACTATTAAATTTTATTGTATGGATTTATGGATTTCAATTTTAGTGTGTAGTTTTGCTTCTGTTTAATGGGATGTATACCTATAAACCAAGGAAGCTCTGCTGCTTAATCTGCTTGCAATTCCTAAAGCACCACAAAATGCTCTTATGAGTTCTATATTTTTTCTAAGTGTTCTCTGACAGATACAGTGCAACATTCTTACTCATGCTTTGGAAATGGCCTTTTCTTCAGGTGCGTGATATCTGATTTGTTGTCTTGCCTCTTAGTTCGTTCTTGCTTTGCAGTGTGATAAAAGTTCAATAATTGAAGAACTGACACCTTCACATTCTTATTTGAAAACGTTTTTTCCTTGAAATAATTAATGACACTTACCTTCAGACAAGTCATAGACATAAAATAAGGGACAGAAATGTGCTTCGTGTCTCAGAAAAAGTGAAGATTTGGGACTGTTTTTTTTCTGTTTTGCTGTGCCTGAGATGCTTTGAATGAGGTCTCCTGGTTTAATGAATTAACATTTTCCACCACAATTTCCAAGCAGCTTTATTTTAAACCTCCTGTGATGACAGATTGCTGCATCAGTATGTTATGACTTGTCTCCCCATTAACTAAGTGCTAACCAGTGGCACTAAACCATAGCTCTGTACAATCAACAGTGAGAGCTCAGTACCGCCTCAGTGAGGGCTTGCATGAAAAGCCACCGAAGTTTGCCAGTTGCCTTTACTGAAGGCAAGAAGCAGCACAGTGAGGGCCAGATGCAGAAGGGTAGAGGGATGGGGGAGATATTTGTGGCACTAAATTTCTAGAGGAGCCATTTGCATGAATTTTTCTTGGCAGGCCTGGCTGGCGTGTTGTCTAGTTCTGCTTCATATGATCGTAGCTGCCAGGAATTTTCTCATCATGAGTGTGCGACATTCCTTCTGTAGATAGATGAGCATAGTGAAAGATACAGTACTACACAAGTAGTTAAAGCTTTTTGGTGTTCAACAAGAAACTGCACTGAGACAATACTAAGAATAACAGTTATACACCCACCCTCCCAGAACCCCCCCCAGAAAAAGGCAAAATTAAGTTCAATTCAAAAGTATAATCTCCTCTGCCAGTTGTTATTTGCCATAAGCACAATCCATTTCATAAGTTATCCAGGGAATGGAAAGGACTCGTGTCTTGATTTGGAAACAGAGCAGTGTAACTTGCAAATTTCTTACCTGTGGCTAGTTATGCCCTTGGTGCTGTCTGATATAATTTGATGGGTTAAACTATCTGCTTTATATGAATTTGTTGAGAAGATGAGCAAGCAAAAACACATCTAAGCAAACCATTATTACACTCTATCCTGCAATTTTACCCAGCTAATTAAAGACAGAAAACCACAGTATTTAAGTCAAGGTCGCAATAAAATTAAATCAATCATCTCTAATGCTCTAATCTTGATGTAATAGAGTAATTCCAAATTGTAAGGTTGGTAGTGGTTTTCTTTTGGGAAAATTTAAGCAGAGGACTGATCCCTTTTTGTCTAAGAATATTAACGTAGTCAGTGCGGCACATCTGTGTTGACCTGGGTGGTAAAGGACACCAATGTCCTTTTAATGTATTTATTCAAGGACCTTAACATTTATTCTGCTTTCTACAGCAAGCAGTGCAGTCTCCTTGTTTGTCTTTAGGCAGTTCCAGAGTGCTTGTAATGATTCCATATTTCCGTTTCCACCTTAATTTACATTCCTCTCAGTTATTACTGTGCTTGATTTTATTCTTCTCTCCCTTCTTATAATTACACAAAGGCTTTCAATAGAGGTATTGGTAAATTATACATAATAACAATATTAACACAATAATACAACATTTTATGCCTGAAGTACCAATTGACTTCTTCCATTATCGGTTGGTTTTTAGTTTTGAGAAACTATTAGAATCATAGCTTCCATAAATACACACACAAGCTCACATAAGTATATCCAATAAACAACTAAAAACATTGATGCCCATTCACTTTAAAAATAAGGTAAAATAGAATAATTAAATTATTTTTGCTTTGTTTCATAGTCTCTCACTCACAAAATTTGTTGCTGTCTAGAGCGAAGACTTAGAAGCATGGCTGGTAACCAAAACAGGTTAGCCTTCATCAGACCGGCTGTCCTGATAACTCAAGTTTACGCTTCCTCTGTTTCTGCACAGGTTGTCCAAGGAAGGAGAGATGAACCAACTTTGGACGTGGTCGGTGGCATAAGGAAGTGAAAAACAATTTTTTATGGCATGTCCCTTGATTTTTACAGGGACTGTTTTCCATTGGTTCTGCCTCAGGGATCACCTCTTCATCCTCAGTGGCAATTAGATGAGCATAAGACTTCAGAATAGTTGCAAGGTAACCTCTTCTCATTAGGGGAAATGTTTAGGCCTTTAGTGATAATGGAAATTTCTCCTGCTTAATTACCTTGATTTCACCAGGACATCCTTGGTGGGCATGGAGAGATGGAGAGATGACCTACAAATATGAATGCACAGGAGGGTGAGTAGGGAATTTTTGCTGAAAAAAACCAGAACTCTTCCTTCTGCCAGAGGCAAAGGACTGAGGAACCTGAATCAACAAAAATATAATTCTGTAAAAGTATTAAACAGTCTAAACAGTATGCACTCAAACAGTAACTTAAATGCCTCCTGGGTCTCCAATGTCTTTAGCATTTATTAAAAAATCTTCTACTTCCTGTGAGTGACAGCAAACTGGGGAACTAATTTACACTATAATTTATTCTGTGGCTTTGATCCTGAAACCTATGATATATTTTATTAGAACGATTTCTATTCATAATGGAATGATTAGTGTCCTCCAATGTCTGCCTCAAATTTGGACCTATTTTCTTCAGGTATCTTATGTAATTTGAAACATATCAGTTAATTGGAGTTGTCATTTAGCTGCCAGCTTTACTGGAATCAATTTTTAAATCAATGTAGGACACACTGTAATTGAGAATGAGGTTCCAGGTATCGTAGTGGTCACTTCATGGTGCTCCCAGTAAATACGACAATTTAGAGAATATAAAATTAGTCTCTCATCTGCTAAATGCATCCTGCTGTGAAATTGCAGCCAGTTAGAAAAGGAAAGATGCCCTTAGCATAGAAAAAATGGTTTGAGAGAATATGAAAGTTATAATGGAAAATGTAATAGATGCCAGAAATAATTACACAGGTGACTTCCACAGAGTATGACTGCCATTCCTTGTATTTCTTGAGAAAACCCAGAGCCTGTTATTAATTAAGCTGCAAAAATAAGAATCTGCTGTAGTTCTTTAACCATCAAATAGTCTGCTTTTCTTTTATACACTTTGTGTTCTTTCAAAGCATACTTGTTCCTGAAATCATTTAATATGCAGCTTTTGGGGTTGTGCTACACTGTCTTAACCTCTTGAGGTACTGCTTTTAAACTCCTTAGCTGATGAAAAGTTAACATGCAATGATGTTTAAAAGATGTATATTGAGCAAGTAATTAGTGCAGGAGAGATGGCACTGCTTTGAGTAGTGACTGTGAAAAGCATATACATTGCAAACCAATCATGTGTATGACACAAATAAGAAAGGTGAAGAACTTACAAAGACATCAGGGTGTGCTGCCTATAGGTGATTCACTAGGCTGCTTCTTTTGCATGTTCCCTTCTGGTAGAGTGCCTGTGAAATGGCAGTGTGCTGCTGGATGTATTTGCTACCTTCAAGGTGGTGGGGTCAGGTTCTAACCATGAATTATATGTCATGGTGGCTTCTGAGTTTGAATTTTCTAAACAGTTTCAGACATTGTTTCTCTCTTACTTTACTCTTTTGCTCCAAGTGGTCATTATGTGATAAACCCCCACTGTTCTCATTAAAAGGGGGTGGGGGGGAAATTGCTTCCCATTAGAAAAATCTGAGAAACAGAGAGTATAGACAGGTTATGTGTCTTCAGTTGTCTCACTATAGAGTGGTGCTCGTTCTGCCAGTGTTGAGAGCCCATTGTGACAAACCAAGTCTCTCCATGCTCTCGCAGTGGGTGAGTTACCTCTTTTACTGCTGCTAACTTTTGAGAGCAACCTGCTTTTGACTGGGGATGAGGGCAACGTCCTTTCTAACATGACTTGGAGTCTGAGCCAGTGAATGGGGTTTTAGTTATGCATTAGGCTCTGATCTCTTCAGCACAACCCACCAAGGTGAAGCCTTGCGGTCTATACAATAAATGCTCAGTGCAACAATGAGGGAGGTGGGTGACACAAAAGGTACTCCAGGACGCTATTTCACAGCAGCTTAATTACTTGGCATCAATCTGAATTACTGACACCAACAAAAGCCAAGGTGGTGGGTGGTTATCACAGCGCTACAAAGGTCCTTCAATCCAGCCTTCCTCTTGTTAGCTATCCCTTGCTTCTGCTGATCACACTCATGGAGAGTGTTAAACAGAGTCTACTGAAGTCACTGGAGGAGAACATGGAAAGACACTGAAAGATAATGCAGGTATCCAAAGCAGAATACATGACTGGTAGCACCAAGACACCGCTTCTGGTACTTGTCCAGACTTGTTTTAGAGCTGGTTTGGGTGCAAGGTATAAATGTAACCTCTGAACTACCACAGAGGATTAGTTTACATTGGAAAGATATTCCAGGTAACAGATAACTTAATTTCACAGCAAATTTCATCTCTGAAGGCGTCTGTAACATATGATGCATTCAACTGTGAATGGAAAGAATAAACAATTTACATTATGGAATGCTAAAACAAAGATCTGTTTTTTGAAAGTCATTTCACTACTACAATGAATAAAGTCAGAGCTAAGAGTCAAAAAACATGTTTGTTTTTTTTCTCCTGAGGGAATTAAAAATATGGGTGTGGGTAACAATCTTTCTAAGCCACATACATTTAATTGACTGAGCTATGATGTAGAAATAAACTGAGAATGAAATAAACACAGCAATTGGAAGAAAAGATAGTTGTAATTCTAGAAGTATAAGAGGAGGAAGGAAAATAAGGCAACAGGCAATGATAACAGGTAAATGACAAAGTATCAATAAAATGTTTCAGAGAAATATTGCAGTAATTAATTGTCTAAGGGATTTGGTTAATGTTTTGAATAGTAATCTGTCAAAACTAACCTTAATTTTTACTGAGTTAGGAAGTTCCTTTGCCTGAATATCATCCCACTGCCAACACTGTTAAAAATTATCTCTGCAATAATTCTGCAAGAGAAATCATGCACCAGCAATAATAGAGCAGTATGATAAAAACCATGATGAATGGCAGACTTGAGTCAACTGTTCCATTCTGTTAATGAATAACATCCTTTTTTACTAAATAATTGAGCCAAAACATTAAAGATGGGGCAATCAGGCATGTCAGAAGCCTTGAAGAAGAACCGTATTTTGTGAGTTCCATACCAATTAAATTAGTTTATTCTGCTGTATGTCACAATTGATTTGCATTTTCTTTCTAACTGAAATCTGGAATCAACATTCCCTATAAGCCCTGTGTAATGCTTTTTACTATTTGAAGTGTGAAACATGAATTGATGGATTCCCTTCTTTAGATTTCCTCCTCTGCTGCTGCATACATTAGGTTTCCAACTCTCTTCATTATACTGATGTGGAGACAGGACAGGTCGTGAGCTGTATGTTGGAAGTAGGTGTGTAAGAGAGGCTTGGGGCACACCTTGCTGTCTCCTTTGGATTACTTAGATGCTGCTAAGCTGCAGTGGGCTCCTATGGCTTCCCTCTGAGGTTCCCAGGGTCCCCCACCCAGCTCAGAGCTGGGGTTCAAGAGCCAGCTCCCAGTGGTTGGATTATGCCAAAGTTGATACTGGAAGTGGAAGATCTTATTTCTTGTCAGTCTTCCCACAGTTGTCCCTGAGAGTGACTTATCCCAGGTCAGAGCCAGAAGACCAGTCCTGCAAATCTTTATCCATTTGACTAAGCCTGCTTACAGGAGTAATGGCAGAGGTGCTTTGCGGGGTTGGGCTGTTTAATTTAGAACCCAATTATCAGATCATGGCTTATGTTATTCAGCAGTGAGGATGATCATTAATCAGGGTGCAAGGTTTTCAGTTCAGTGGGAAGACCCTGTCATGGGCAGATTATGTGAGCAAACATCCTCCACAGCCTTGAGACCAGCTCACAGCTATGGAACTGTGCCAGTGATTACACATGGTAAAGATCAATGAAATACAGTTACAGTCACCTCAAAAAGATATACAGTAGACAGGTAAAGAGAAAATAGGTTATATCTGATATCCACGTAAAGTTAAAAGTACCTTACACCAACAAATGCTTCCAAATTCAACAACATGGTAGCTTGTTATCTATGTAATTTCTACTCCTGTGTATGTACAGCATTTTTCTTAGAGTTATTTCAATGATTTGTGTTTCAGCAGTGGTAAGCAACTTAAAAGAGATACATCTTGATGAATATCGATCAGGCAAATATTTTAAAAGGTACAGATTACCAGAGAAGGCAAGCACCACGTGTAATTAATCTATTATGACAAACCAGGAAGCATTTTAAAATATCTTTGATCTCCAGGAAAAAAATGTCCCACACTGAGGTATTGATTTTTTGATAATTCTTTCAAGCTGGACTCTGTGCAGTTTTGCTGCAGAGACAGGGATGTTGTGACACTGCTCCAAATCACTGATAAACTTTCTTTTTAATGTCAGGATGATAGACTACTTAAGATAGTTAATCAATTTATTAGTTGGAATTTGCCATCCTGGTTGATATTTTCAAAGTTAAACAAACCACCAGTTTTTTTTCTGGGAAAAAAATGCTGATTTGCTGAAAATTCCCCAAATCATCATGGTTGATAAGGCACATTGCTTGCGTAAAAGCTCTGTCACAGTCGTCGAGTGAGGTTTATGTTTGTCACCCTACCAAAAGAAGTCAAACTGCAGCATTACTGATTTCAAGAGATGGGAAGGGCCTTAGGGGTGCCATATAGGGACACAGAGACAAAGACATTCCCATGTAATCTTTGGGGGAGCAATAGGATTTCTGTGGGGATTGCTTCTGCCCAGAACAATAACTACCATTTTCTGCTCACCTCTGTGTAGACAGTCTTACTCCCAGGGGCTTAAAGAGATGGCATGTTAAGATTTTGGAATTGAGGCAATCTTTCAGACAGACTTTTAAATATACAGGGGTGATAATGTGCTCCATAGCCACGCTTGCTTCCCAAATGTAGAATGAGGAAAAATTACTTGAGAGAAACATGGAATAATTTGAATATATAGCCTAAAATTCACAGGAAGAACATGAGGTTAGCACCCTCCACCTGCCTACCCAAAGCTGTGCAGCCCAAGGCCAGCTGGGGAATCTTTTCAATTGGTGGGCAAGTTGCTGTAAGCAATTCCAGGAAAAGTACCAGGAAACTTTGGTAACATCATTGTGCAGACTTGAAAGATGAAGCAGCCTAGTGTAGAGTCAGGGGGACAGTGAAAGGCAGCTGACACTGTTCAGTATTGTTCAAGAAAGTCACAGATTAGTCTAAACAGCACTGTAATCATAGTTTAAGTCACCTGCAAAATAGCAATAACATTTTATTATCTATGGTATAAAAATGAACATAATTGATACTTAAGATTCAAAAAGTATAGAGATAGAGGCTATAAAATAGCAACTGAAAGCTATTAAACATTATTGAAGGAAGAAAGGAGCAAAGGAAATGGGGTTTGTATGGATTATTGCAATTGGTTTTGTAAGATTGGAATTCATCTGTGTTTCACTAGAGCTGAAGTCTGTGTGGCATCTAGTCCATGTTGTACACAGGCTAGATAACAATTTGTATAACAGATTACTCATTTTACTTAGACATAGTCTCATAATTTCTTTCTCCTATGTATCTCTTCAAATATTCCTTTAGTAAATTATACTTTTGTTAAAAGATAAACAAGAAGAAGGAACCTGACGGAGATTTGACTTGTATTCTGGAGACAATAATATAAATTTCGCTAGTGACAACGTAACAATTTGCTCCTATAAAACCACTTTTAATCTATGCATCCCATGCTCTTCAAAGTGGGATTATTATTCTAATCCCTGGGTTAAGGCTGGTGTAGTTGAATCACTGTGTAGTTATGGCTTTATTCAGGGCTGTGCAGGAGGTAAGTGTCAGATCTGGGAATAAAGGTTCTGAAATGAGCTCTCTTAATTGGGCTAATAGCAACAGTAGCAGCAACAACAGCAAGACATCTTAGAAGTTAAGATGAGAGATGAAATCTCTAATTGGAAATCTCTCTGTTAACGCATCAGGTCTGGTTATGATTTTGTCACAAGGAAAGCACGTTGGGGATAAGAAGTACAATGATGATTCACTTGTGGAATCAAGCCCTTCAGAACAATAACCTTGTTACTTGCTAAGTAACCCAGCAACCTTCTGGCTACCAGTCTTTCCAATTATATGCTTTTCTTTTAATGATCACATATTTGGAGTAGGTTTGTGTGCCGCAGTTGAGGTGCCTGGAAGTTACAGTATGAGCAAGTCAGAGCAGTGACCATAGGTTGCACCTGAGGCAGCTGAGAGACATTTGTCATCAGCAACAGCAGGACTGAAGTCTTGGCACACTGATTGTCCTCTGGAGATACCTCATTCTCTCCGCTGACTGTGCAGTGAGAGTGACAGATTTTGCTGTAGTTATCTAGCCTTTTAAAAACCAGAAGTCATGAGACATGATTGCTTCAGGCAAATAGGATTTCTGAGGCACTTTTCAAATTCAAAGCTTTCTGGTAGTTATGTTCTATTGTCACATGGTTTCAGTTTATGAACTACAAGATATTAGTGAAAACTCTGATCTCTTCAAAATTTTGAATGGATGAGGACTGGAATATATGTTGGAAAGTAACAAAAGCTAATGTAAATCAAGACGGCTAAAGGTGATATGGCAGACTACAATAGATATGAAATCTATGAGTAATAGGCGAATAAAAAAATTTTCATGGATTGAAAAGATGACGAATTATTTCAGTGCTGCAACCATTCATTAAATGTTTCTTGACTTTGCAGTATTCATATTTAGGAATTAGAACTCAGTAGCTTGTTCTGAGTTACTGAACCCTTATTACTAATAGGGTACTCAGTAAACAGTAATACAGGACTCCAGCTGTAAAACAGTTCTTAAGTAATCGATATTTTTTCTTAAACAGACTTAAAAATCATGCTTTTAACTAGAACTGCTAATTATTTCTACTACAAGTAATTCCTAAAAGTAATAAGTAAGAGCAATTGGGGGAAATTTTTCTTTTGCGTATATAAGTGTGCTTATTTCTTTCTTTGCCAGCCGTTAGTTTATCTTGGATTTTTTTTCTTCTTTATAGTGAATTCTCTGTGTTGCTCATGCGGATGTTTTGAAACCAGAAAGGGGAAAACATTTTTTAAATTGGGAAAATGTTATTACAGAACTACAAAAAATTGGCAGAGTGATTCAGAGAAAATATTCCATCTGCCGCTAGTTTTAATTAAATCAAAAACCCAGAACAGAAACAAGCAAATATGCACAAAACCAGAATTCAGTCACAGTATCCTATTAAATGACTTGTATATTCAGAGAAGTTATTTTCATCAGAAAATTAAAATGACCCCCAAATATTTTTGTTCCTTATTCTGCAGTATGTGTTATATTATTGTATGAAACAGAAGATTTTGAGGTAAAACTAGCCCTTTTCTGAACCACAGAATTTTTGTTTGTTTATGTTTTCAATGTCTGTGTATTATATTACATAACACTTGAGCCATTCAAGTTATTTTTGAAATCCTGGTTAGCCTATTTACCATTTATTTTTGAGATGTTTCTGTTTCCCTAGAACATAATTTTGAATGGTTGTTTAACTGATGAAGTGATACATATTGGCACTATGTGCATCAAATAGTTATTAACCAAGAAAGTTCCCTGTGAGTGAGTTAAGAGTGTGACAAGCAGGTTATTGAAAGCTCCCTCTAGACTGACCAGTGGTTCAGTACCTTAAGACTGTGCTAAGATGTCTACTGATGTCAGTATCTATTAGAGTGGGCAAGAAATTAATGGCACTATACGGTGTAAAGAGAGGAAAACAAAATATATGTTATCTGACATCATGTGGACAGGAAATGAAAGATGACGGGTGTCAGAATGGTTCTCACACTTGGAAAATATTTAGGAAATTTATTTACTATGAACATCCCAAAGTCATTTCAGATCTACTATTTTTATGCCTTCTGTATGCAATTTGTCACCATCATTGTCAGTATGCTTTCTTTTCTTCCCTTTTTCTTTTCTATCTCCATGTATGCATACACAGAAACGCATACATTATTTTTATTTCCCATGAATAATAGTAATCCAGACAAAAAGAAAATATCTATGGTTGCTCTTTGAGTATGGGAAATACAGTGAAAACTGTGTTCAGTTTTCAGAATGTAAGGGTTTTTTTTTCCTGTTCATAACTTGATCACAGATTCTGTGATATCTCTGCAAAACCTTAGTAAAGGTTTAGTCACCTTTCCAAGAAAACAGTCTATATGTGCATTCATGTTGTGTAGATGCATATGCTGAGAACTCTGAATTTTTCCCTTTCTTGTCAATCATAGAGTATGCTATGCTGGAGACGCAAGAAATAGGGTACTAGTTTCCCCAGGAGATCACGTCCTGTATCTGGTTATGGAGGGATCCATCAATGTTTCAGTTGCCTCCTTATATACACACCTTAATCTATAGGGATAAGTGACAGGATTTGTTGTAAACATACTTCTCGTCCTCCTGCTTCGATTTACCTGAATTCAACACCTTAAGGCATCAGGCTTAAAGAATATATGAAACATTACTGCCAGGCACCAGTACCACAGTGTTCAATCTCCAGAAACATCACAGTGTAAAACCTCTCCCATTTGTTGGAATACTGTTAGTTTGAGTCTGGTGCTGCCTTCAGACTGACTGGTTACAGCAGATAATATGAAGCAATGACACCTGCTATGTCAGTGTGTCCTGAGGTCAACCTCTTTGCCTTAGACATAAACAAGATGTGACACTGCTTCTGGACTAGGTCTGTTTTCATGTCCTTTCCTGGGAGACATCCTTGTACTATGGTTGAGAAATGCATAAGTTTCCCCATGGTTCTCCTTTTTCTGAGAATGTTACATGAGAGAAAACTATATAGGTTAATACTCGTTCTGGTGACCTCCATGTGGGCCATACTGCTGGTACCACAACCTACTTAGTCCACAATTAAGGACACACAGACCTTGCCTTTACTTCCAGACCTGTCACCACAGTCCTCGGGGAATTTGAGTCATCTCAGGCCTTATGTCTCACTGGTCAGTAGCTGGATGACTGTCATCCATTGAGGGTGCATGTTCATTCCTGTTCTGGTGTGTTCTGGTCAATATTAAGGTGTCAACCAGGCTGTTGAGAACTCTGCTCTTAGGTCTTCCTTTCCTATGGCCTTGGCCCACCTACCAAAAAGGAAGAGTTATCCACTAATTTATTAAGATTTGCTTTACCGTCATGTACTAGCTGAAGACTTTTTTCTTCTCACCTTTCATAGCAGTCACATTTTTGAAGAGTTTGTAGAGGTTTTGCCATGCATCAAGAAATCCAATTCCCAATGGGACTTGGATCTATTATTTTCTGTGATTGTTTGAGTCCATGGCAATCTTCTGTCTGTTGCATATATCCATGAAGGTGTCAATCCTGAGGTGAATTCTGATGTCCTAAGAATAGTCGTAGAGAGAGGTGAACAGCAGGAGACCAATACCATGAAAAACCTTACAATATTAATACACCTTTAAAGGTACTATTTTAAGAATAAGGTGGTTTGAATTATTTTCTGCACTGTATTTACACTAACATATGTTTAGCATAGCTGGAAAAAATAATGAATATTTCTGAGTTGTACTATCAAGACAGAAGTGTGAATTTTGGGGTTTTTTTTGTATTTAACTCTTTCCCTCATGCTTTCAGTTTATCAAATTATTCAGTAATATTTGAAAAGCTGAAGAACACTATACCTGAATAAAGTATAGAGCACCAGCAATATAAATGTACATCATACATGAGGAAAGAGAAAAGATGCAACTTTTCATAAGGTTAGCAAAATCAAAAGATGATCTTACAGCAATTTAGAGTTTAAACCAGTGAAGTTTCTAAGTTCTGCCAAGCTGAAACTGTTAGCAAGTGAGAAATGCCTCGGGAGGGTACTTTGGAAAACAGGAATTACAAGATTTTGCAGTCACAAAAATAAAAGCCACTTCCTTGAAAGATGCCGAGATTTAATTTAGAATTTCAACCTTTGAGATGTGTGCTAATAACCTTGTTCCACATACATTGAGACAGCATAATGAACAGAATTTTAAATTAAATGCCAAATGATTATGGATGAAATCCTAGTAAACAGAAAGCTCATGTCAGTTGTGGCCTGGGACTTGTATACAACTCTAAGGCTCAGCTTAGATCCTCATCTACTGTCATGGATGCACCCCAGCTCTTCTGGGGGCATTGTGGCGAGTTGTATGAACAAGCTGTCCCCTTGATTTTATTTTCTATGAGGAAAATTAATAGATTGCAGGCTGACATAAACAAGAATATTAATATATATATAAAAAATGATCTAATGACATCAAGACACAAGAAAAGGCTGAGAAATAGCACTATATTTCTTTAAGATTTCTATTAATGGGTTGAATGATAAAAATGAGAAAGCTACTCACAAACCTCAGGTTAGTTTCAAAAAAGCATGAAAATTCAAAACGCATATCCTTTAGAAAAGGACTTTAAATATAGGTCTTGTTATTAACTGAGCTGATGCTCAACAAAGGTGTTTTAATATTAAAAATACTCTATGTATGTTATCTAAATCACTGGCCCATATGGAATTTAAATTAGTTAATTTCACAGATTTTAATAAAGAAAAATTGACTCTGTATTTGTGAGTCTTTCAGGAATATGTAGCTTATTCATTACAATATAGAGGTCTGTGCTGGTGTTTCTCAGCCATGATGAGAGCAGTGAAGGATGTCATTCACCTAATAATGAAAAAGCTCTTCATTTTTGATTAGTGGAGAAGGTCCAAAAGGTCCAAAATTGTTCTTCCAAAAGGAAGAACAATTAGTTCCAGAAAAGTTTTGTACCTGTTCAGGGATAACAGTATATGTTAAAGATAAAGCAAAGCCCACTGGTTCATACCGACTAAAGCTTTCACACAGTTTGAGTACCTCGTTGGTGAATAGAGTGGCTGAGTTGTTACTTGATTCTTTGGAAATGGTCCTATACTTCTGAGGAATTGTTTAGCAGATGCCAGGTCATGTATAAAGTCATGGTTACAGTTAACCTCCTGGAATAGGTTCTGCTTGCAATGATTTATATGTATTTATGGAAATCCATAAAGGATATGAGGGGACCCTATGAAGTATAATGTTCACACACCACTGAAAAAAGTGCCATTAGATGACTTGGTACTGATTCAGTGTTAAAAGACTTCAGTGATAAACTTCAACTCTTACAAAGACATCGGGCCTTTAAACATAACCCAGAGAGTTCAGCAGGTCTCATCCCACATACAGCAAGTTCATGGTTAACACCCTTGTCCCTTGTTTTGCAGTCTGTCCTTCCTAAGTTGTATATCTTTTTATATTAATAAAAAGTAATTATAGTTCAGCCATATGAATTATCCCTCTGAATCTCTTGTGCAGCAACTAAATCCTCATTTTGGCCACATGTAAGGAATTTTAGGTCCTGTTTATTTCCTGTATTTCCTGTATTCATGGGTAGTCTTGTACTGAATGACTACATAGATCCATGTGTACCTTTTTCCTTCTGCCTCTTTTGACCCTATTCTGAGTACCTCTGAATTTCCTGGGTTTAGGCTATGATTCTTGACAGTGTTCTTGTGAACCCAAATGTCACCATTTCTGGGATAGGGCTAGATGCTGACCTCTGTGTGAAAAGCTTTGTATTATTCTGTTGAAAAATGTCATGCAGGAGCAAGGCAGTATTATTTACAAATTTAACTCCTGGGAGCATTGGGTGGTACCTCCAGAATGCTAAAAGACCTGCAAATCTATTGTCCATTCTCATACATTTTCAGGGGCTAAAACAAGCAGCAGATTGTGAAGACGGGAAAACTAGAGGCATAGCACGGCAGGCTAGGATGGCAAATACAATTCTCTTTTTTACTTAAAACAAGAGGGCATCTTGTGTCTGAGCAAGTTGATGTAAAGTAGGCCTGGGGGAATCAAGTACTGAAACAGCAGACACAGACAGCAATAAGACACTCTTTGGAGCAACAACAAAACAGATGGTTCAATGGCCCCCTGTCCACTCCAGAGAATACACAATTACTTACAGGACAAAGTCCATCTGGTCCTATAATAATCTGAGAATTCATCATGACTTAAGCTGCAGTGGGCTTTTTGCCAGCTGTTTAAATTAACTTGATCCATCCCCTCTGCAAACCTATGTAAAAAAAAATGCAATCCTCCACACCTTAACCTGCTGTAACAGGTTCACCTCTTGCCTTGTGATCAGAAAAAGAGAAGAAACCAATGCCACCTGTTAACTTTGGGAAGGATGGCCTGTATCTGTTGGAAACCACTGCAAATGAAGTGAGCAGTCATAAAATTTTAGAGGCCACCCTGTTAACTTGTTTGAAATTCCAGCACTGTGACTGATTGTCTGAGGTCAGACGGATAAAGGAGATAGCATGTAAAAGTATATAAAAGAATATCTCATCGTGATTTTCAAGACACTGAACCAAGGACTTGTACTGCACTCAAATGGAGCAGGTGACTGTGCTATAAACAGGAGCTTGTAGAGGGAGAAGGGGAAAGAGGTATAGTCATACTGGGATAGGCTGCATGCTTTCAGAAGTGTGGGACAGCAGTGGTATTTTTTGATATTCAGGGTCCATTAAATAGCTGCTTTCTGCCTTCTGTAGTCATTCACATCTGTACAAGATAGACACCAAGGTCTCCCAACTCAGGGTGGGAGCTAACTTGCTGCACAAGTGAAAATGTTATGCGAGGCATGAGTTTGTGTTAAGTTACGCCCTGGGTGTTCAGGTGGTGAGACTGAGGTAGGGTGCAGGGCAAGAGCAAAAGGTGTTTGAATTCAAGCTGCAATCTCTTGGAAGTATCCTTGGAAATATCCTAAACACTTACTTCTTATGTTCTTTCATGCTCTTTGGGTCACTTCGGAGGACTCTCTGGGTCAAGTAATATATACTTGACTTAATTCCTTTCTAAATTGTAGCCTTTGTGCACATTATTGCCATTTTCAACATTGATCTGATTTCATCTTTTGTAAGGGCTCAGCTCGGTTCAGGATGGAGTTGGCTTACAGAAACCCATTCAGCCTTTTTAGTCATTCACTTTAACTATCAAAGAGGCATGATTGCTACCTGAAGAAGACAAATGGAAAGGAGTGGAATGGAGTGGTATATTTGATTATACAGCTCTGCTGTCTGTATATGAAATCAACACTGTCCTAAGGATAAACCAAGAACCTTCTTCCTCAGCTAGCCAGTCCTGTGAAATTAATGCTTCCTCTAAATAATTTTCTAATTCAACCTTTATAGCATTTCCATACCCATGCTGCGGCTAAGTTTCCAGTAACCAGCTGCCAAAAAAACCACAAACAAACAAACAAACAAACAAACAAAACCCCGAAAAACCCAACCTATAGGTATTGTAATATGTTTTCAGAGTCTGGAATAGCTTTCAGGCTGTCACTGGCTCAATTTCAGGCTCCCTGACAGGCTATAATCTGTCCTTCTTGAAACAATTGACAATTTTGCAAGCAGGAGCTGTGCAAATAGCCTGAAAAATGGACAGCTATTATTTTCAAAATATTACTAAACATGAGAAAACTAAAACTAAAAAGTGCAGGTGTTCTTATTTTGAGCATTATTCTTCAGAGTAGTGAGTATCAGTTTTGTAATTCTACCTGGTGGTACAATTCTAAGACTGCGGATTCTGACTAGTGTAACATTTGCTAAGAGAGGAACATACACAATTTATCTTATGGGCATATAAAGTGAGTTCGTGTGCTAGCTGACACAAAAAAAGGAAATAAAATTAAGCATCTAAACTTCACATTAACCTAGTCACAGTGCATTTGTAATATCTAGCTGCTTTAGTAATAATGAAAGATACTATTGTGTGGGAATTTGACACTGCTATGAGAAAGTCCTCATCTCTGTACTTTTGCATTTTTAATCACTGTCACCTAGAGAGTGACCTGAAAACTTCTGACTGATTCTACAATTTTTTTCTTTTAAAATATGTAGCATATAAATTTTCTTCTAAAAAAGCATTATTTTCTTTTGTACTTAAAATGAAAAAAATGAAATGCAAAGTTTAAATCCCTATAAGAAGTTCAGCTTGTTTAAAAACATTTTTTCTTGTTAGATGCAGATCTGAATGCATTAATATGTGCATTTACTTAATTTAAATCCTGTTGACTTCTTTGTAGCTTTCAGTGCAACAATAAAAGAAAGTCTTCAAAGTTGACCTTCAGGTTTGTGTACAGATAAATGTAAGTGGGCTGAACAGTTAGATCAGTCCAAGGTCAGGTCCTGGATGTAGTATTGAGTAGGTCTGGGTGACTGAGAACACATGCTGCTATACTGAGGGGTCTTAAAGGAATGTGTAACTGTTTAGGACCATGTACACTATAGGGAAACCCTACTATATCTTTGTTGTTAACGGAGAGCAGTTGCCAGAGCAGAACAGGTGCTGTTCCACCACAGAGAAGAGTGGAAAATTGTGAATATTTTGGGGATGTTGATTTAGCATTTTCTTCTGAAATATTGAGTAGAAATACCACAGTAATTTCTTTATTTGTCTGTTTTCTATTTTCTACCCCAGAAAGTTAAGCAACAGAACTATATTTTGGTGAGGGGGGTGGGGAAAGAGACATTTTTGTCTTTCTTGTTTTAATTTTCTAGTAGTAGTATTTTTTGTATCAATGCAATATTTTAGGGTATGTCACACAACAGTGAGTGCACATATCTGAGCATGTCCGAATGTAAACATCTCTGGCTTGGGTGCTTATAGTTGAGCTGTGGCACTTTGGCTGGCTTACCTGGTTCTGGTGGGGTTCTTGCAACTCTGCGTGTGTGCATGTATCAGTGTGTGTATCCCTGGTGTGCTCTGCTGCTAAGGCCATCATGTGTCCACAACACCCCTCCTCCCAGCTGCTGTTTATGGAGAAGTCACATGCCGCTGAAGCACAGGTATGCCCTCGGCTTTCTTCTGCTTCAGCGCTTCGAATGTACATGTTCTTAGCATGTCTTAAGGCAGATGACAGTTCCCTCTGCAGAGATTGTGTACTGGCATATATACCATCCTATGCCCCCAAGCAAACCAAGGTAGTGGGACCAGCATGTGATTTAAGGATGTTGTACACAGATGAATTTTATCCCTTTAAGACCCAGGTATACCTGAGAGATTCGGTGATGCATAAGCTTTTTATGGGTTGCTAGCATACAATTGAATTTTATCTGAATCGTCTACTGTGCAAACATCTCCAAATCTAAACCTAATGACTTTGGAAGGTATTAACCTCTATCAGTATTGTACATGACACCTTAGTATGCTCTGTGTTTACAGTTTGTAGTGAGTGCTTCATTAAGACTTCTGTGTATGCTTGCCATTGCTGCAATACAGCAGAGACAGATTAAGATAATATAAAATGTTTAAAAGTCACATTTAGGAACTAAAACAGTGGGCACAAAATGACTACCTTCAGGTTCAAGAAAATAATATTTCAAAGCAATTATAGGAAGTTTAATATATCTGGTCTTTCATGGCTTTATGGCTTCAATTAAAGACCAGGTGTTTCTGTATGTAGCTATGATGGGAAAGCAATTGTCATCCACTGTTAAGCAACTGGAATAATAGTTTATCTTTTTTTTTCTCTTATTTTTTTCCTCTGAGGTCACATCACTTGTCTGGCTTACCTTTGCTTCACAACATGCAACATTAGGTATATATATTTTTTTTTTTTTAATTTGGTGAATTTGAGGAAGGTCTTAAGATGATTTTTGTTTGCTACATAAGTTAGTCTGTGTCCTTAGGCAGCATGTTATTCTGGCAGACTTTTAAAGAGCTGACATAAGCACCTTTAGCAAGTTTCTATTTTTACTGGTTCAAGCTTACAGTCACCACAATCTTTCGTAAGGCGTCCACATCACCTAAAGCTCCATAAATTTTAAAAACTAACATTTTTATTTGAACGTGGGGAGGAGACAACACAAAAATGATAATATACTGTCATTAAAATTTAAAGTCCTATGTCATTGTTACTTGGCTAATTTCACAATGCATAATAACATGCGATAGATGAGGTATAAGAACTGATCTGCTGAAAGTGTGCAGTCTTGGCTGCTGTTAGTTAAATGAGTGAGAGAATCTCTGCATTGAACTGAAGTTGCTGTTCTACCTTGTTACTGAAGTAAGAACTTAATGTGTTTAAATAAGGCCGTTTTCCTAGACCATGGTCAACCTAGCTGGAAAGTAAAAAGAAACTGTTTGAATGACCTCCTTCAAGTTTTGGAATAATAGAAAGTATTATCTGCATGAAAACCCTGCTTTGTTCATAGCCTTTGGCTGTCATGACTACAAAGGCGCTGCTGCACAGTAATTGAAAGGTTTTAAGCACCTGCCTCCTGCAAATTTCAGATTGCCTTGAACGGCTAGTATTGCTTAGATGACTAGGGTATCGCATTTCTGAAATGCTCAAATGACACAGGATTTTGACAAGTCTCCATTTTCCCTTAATTTCTGTAAGAGCTTGCTGCCACTGTGGATTCAAAGTGGCTCAAGTGCCATCTCTGGGAAAACACGCAAACAAACAAAAAAAACCAGACAAGCTTTTGAATACTCAAGGCCTTTTTTCTTCAAGTCTGAGTCAAATTGTGGATCTCTGTGCGACGAGCATACCAAGACATGCAGACGTACTGGAAAAGAGCAGTGAATAATGTCATGTAACACTCAACAGCTGGTATATTGTCTAGCTGTGTAAACCAGGAGTAAATCCTGCTGCAGAGACAAATCAGGAGGAGTGTACATAATTTTTCTGTAGCTGATGTATGCATAACAATGCAAAACCAGTGTTCTCTTATAAAATGAGTGATTTTAATGTATCTTCTAAAAACTAAATAATGGACTTTGTACAGATAGTGTTCCCATGACACACAGCTTTTGAAGAGTTGTTCCCTTTCCTTGACTTCAGCAGTTTCATAGCAGCTGAGAAAGGTGCTCCTACTGTATGAAGAATGCAAGGGATTAATTTAAAATACAGGTCATGTTTAGTGTACAGACTTGAGTCAGATATGTTCTTTTATAGTGTCACAGAAATGCTAAAAATAATGGGTCTTCCTTATTCACTCAGTTTTAAGAAGGGAAATGGGATTAGTCTTAGCCATAACTGCTGTCATATACTGAAGATGCTTCTGACTACATGTAGTCTGAGCACATTTTCAGTTCTGGTGAGAATAATATTAACAATTGCTAGGTCTGCATGCTAAGACAAATGTTATTCAAGATAAACTTTGAGAACTTCATTTAGATGTTCACGATGATGCTAATGTATCTAGCATTGACGTCAATGAAATAAATACAGTAAAGGAGGGGTTAATATAAGCCCAGGACATCCTAATATAATAAATATACAAATGAAGATAAATATTCCATGAAAGCCAATCCGTCTGAAGACAACCATTGGCTGGTAAGTGGCCGGCTTTTGAGTCATTAATTATTTAGCTGAGAAGGAATCAAATAAGCCAGGAGGCCAAGAATATGGTTATTTTTGTCACTCTTGTTCTTCTCTCCATTAAGTTAACTCCATTGGTAGTGAAAAAGCAGAGGTCTAATAGGATTTAAAGGCAACATAAATGTGTATCGGAATTTTCAGTGGCACTTGGAGAGAAACAAAATCAATTTTTTTGATGTTCCTGTGAGCGACTGTTGTGGTTTAACCCCAGGTGGCAACTAAGCACCACCCAGCAGCTCACTTGCCCCCCGCTGCTGGGGTGGGGGAGAGACCTGGAAGAGTAAAAGTGAGGAAATTCATTGGTTCAGATAAAGACAATTTAATAGGTAAAGTAAAAGCCGCACATGCAAGCAAAGCAAAACACAGAGTTCATTCACTCCTTCCCATCATCAGACAAGTGCTCAGCCGTCTCCAGGAAAGCAGGGCTCCATCACACATAACTGTTACTTGGGAAGACAAAATGCCATCACTCTGAATGTCCCCCCCTTCCTTCTTCTTCCCCCAGTTTTTATTGCTGAGCATGGTGTCATATGGTGTGGAATGTCCCTTTAGCCAGCTGGGGTCAGCTGTCCCAGCTGTGCCCCCTCCCAGCTCGTTGTGCACCCCCAGCCACTCACTGGTGAGGTGGGGTGAGAAGCAGAAAAAGCCTTGACTCTGTGTAAGCACCACTCAGCAGTGATGAAAACATCCCTGTATTATCAACACTGTTTTCAGCACAAATCCAAAACATAGCCTCATACCAGCTACTATGAAGAAAATTAACTCTATTCTAGCCAAAAGCAGCACACTGACAAATGAAACTAGGTACTAAGCACAAGTGTTACATGCAAAAATGTGCTGTAAGACACTGAGAAATGGATAAGCAGTTTACTTCTGGGCAGTGTCTTGGGAAGGCTTTAATCAAATCACCTCAGATTTGCATTGCAGACTCACCCGTTTCTGGTAGCATCAAAATTTTCTGGCCTATTTAACTCCACGCATGCATTTTGTGGCAGCAGAAAAGCAGCGTGAATGGCGTGGCAGATAGCTTTTCCGGCACACTGTCTGTCGCTCTTTGGTGCTTTGCAGTATAATGCAGAACAGGATTGTCATCACCTGCTAAAAGTCTTCAGTCCACCCTCTTGATCTCTTTCTGCCTCTGCTTAGTAGGATCATACTGCAGAACAGACTAGTTCATTCTTCCAGACATTTCTGGAATGTGTTAGTGTTAGTGGTTGCTACGAAATGGAGAGCTGTCCCTCAGGAGCTTGTCTGAGGTTGCTCATTTCACAGAGGTTATAAAAGTTAATACATGCTCCATAAGCACTTGATATGAGATGACAAGACATGAAGAAAAACCCTGCATCACCTTAACACAATCTTTACCCAATGTGTTCTGTCTTGTTTTCATAATAGACTATTGGAGGCACATCCCACATCTGCTGTGCGTTGCTGCAAGCCAATTTGATACTGTTCCTGTCCCTTGCTTACGTTAGTGATCACAAATAGTTTTTGCAAATGTCAGTTCCAATTAGCTTTCATCCAGAATGGTGTTTATTTTATTAAATGATTGTGCCTACAACTTTCCTAATTCTGATATATTTTTTGAAGATCACACACAAATGACCAAGGGTTCAAAAGACACACAAGATTAGAGAGAAGCTGTTGCCTGATGCTCTTCTTAGTATGTTTGTGCAGCAGCTCTGTGATATATAGCAACACTCACTCTGTGGCT
The DNA here is from genome assembly GCF_949628215.1 of Phalacrocorax aristotelis. Taxonomy (NCBI): domain Eukaryota; kingdom Metazoa; phylum Chordata; class Aves; order Suliformes; family Phalacrocoracidae; genus Phalacrocorax; species Phalacrocorax aristotelis. The sequence goes on along the minus strand of NC_134278.1, from coordinate 118,848,408 downwards.
CCCAGGGTGGGGAGGCATTGCCAGGGAGCCACTCCTGTGTTGGGTGTTGCCATAGCACTTAGAGGTATCCCCAAGAGAAGGATATGACAGCGTTCGATGAGGGAGCATGAGGTATTGGACTGAGCCTACTGTGAGGTGGCCCGAAATGACAAACCAGGATCATGGCAACAAACTGCAGCCATTAGCACAGTATTTACACAGAGGCCATAGAGTCTGATGAGAATTCACTTGTACTGGACACTGTGCTGTAACTACGGGGTATAGCAATTTCTAGAAGTGTTTGCTATCTCTTGGCCTTCATTTCTCCTTGCTATTTTTCACTCCATGGAAAGGGCAGGATTTGAACTTGATGTAAAACCATGTAGATGATACGTGGTGGGTAACAGCCTTAATGACCTTGATATGGTTTTACACAGTGAAACATCAAGCCCTTGTCAAGGAAAGCGCGTTTCCTGTCTAAGTGACTTAGTTTTCAGCAAAAAGTATACCATTTATGTAGCTACTATATTAAGTAGAGCACTTGTGTTTTTAGCCATCTGTCTGAGCATTTTGCATAGATTTTAGCTCAATATAACTTCACAGGTCTGTTGTCCTGAGTGTATCTGGAGAGCTTTGAACAGTGAATAATTGAATATGATTTTTAAAACTTAGTCTCATAAGATGTGTGTAAGAAAGTATAGGCTATAATTTTTTCCTAATACAAAAAATATTAATGCATTACTCTCTATGCTATTATTAACATTTGGAAGGGACTGGGACTCTTAGTATCTCTCAAAGAACATAATTACTGGAACACTGTATTATGGCTTTTTAATCTCATTTTTTACGAAGTGGCTTGGTTAATTGCAGCATACTCAGTAGGATGGGTCAAGGCATTATTTCAATGGTATATGGTATTTGCATGGGAATCTTTACTCCTTTAGTGCTTTTAAGTGCTTCAGAGGAATGTTTCTAGAGAGCTCCTAAAAAGTAATATTCTTCCCTCCTTCTCCTTTCCTTCCCTCTCTTTTTTTATTTCTCTCTCCTCTGTGTATGTGTGTGCACATGTACATTTTAGGTGAACAGTTAACCTGCCCATGTGTTTGGAAACCTTCCAAAAATCACTCTCATTAGGACTGATTTTGCCTCTTGGTTTAAAAAACAATAGCAAAATCAAAAAGCTCATCCTGACAGTGGATGATGCAGTAGGACATGGGATGCAGAAATCTGGATTTGAGACACATCGATACGTGTAAAAGCATGTGTTAGTAAATTCTTAAGCTATAACCAAAGGCATTTTTTTCTCCTGCAGTACAGACCAAAGTTGGAGCCTGTAAGTTACATAATTTTTTTTTTTTTTTTGTGGTGTAGTCATTAAATAAATGAATGGAAAGTAACATGAAGTCTTCACACAGAAACATCCAAAGAGAATAGGTATCTATCAAAATGAAAAGGAAGCTATGACTTACTAAAGATGGGTGCAGAATGTCTAACTATCTGCTTTCCAGGATTTGTATAATCATGTATTCACAGAACAAAGCCTCTTGAATCTTTCTCAACATTTTCTCAGCCTGGAAGCTCTCGAGAACCAGGTTTCACTACCTGGGAAGAGCAGGCATACAGAGCTAGCTATAGAAACATTCATCCTCATCCTCTGCTGTATGCATAGTTGTGGTTCAACTGTGTAATTATTTTGTTTGTGGACTAGCCCACAGCTTTACTACTAATTCTGCTGACAGAGATCCTTTTGTTCTTTCTAGAATTCAGTATGGGAGTCTCCTTCCAGAACTACATGGGTGTAGTTTCTTGGCTGGTTATCTAGGTATTTCAAACTCTAGATTTATTAGTCTCTACCCTTCAGTCTCAACTGATCACTTTTCTTTCAACGGTCACTCTCCCCCCTGCCCTTCATGCTTTCCTCCATGCAGCATATAATTGCGTATTAAACTGTTTTATATTCCAGTTAATACAGCAGTTTTCACCTATGACTGTAAAAGCCATTGGTAAATTTACAGAAAATCCTGTAAGCATCAACATGGTGCTCAATTCTAATAAAAGAGGAAGGAGGCTGGAAGCTGATCTGAAAGGTGGTGACTCAGAGAAGAAAGATGGTTCAGGCAAGAGTAAGCAGAGATCACTGAGTCGTGAAGAAAGAACCTAAACATTTTCAGAACGTATACTGCAACTATTAAAGCTGTAGATGAGAGCTTTAAATAACACAGCTGGAGTATAAGTAGTACTAATAACACCATAGATCTGGCATCAGTTAGGGGGATTAATCTTCATATAACTAAATGTATTAATCCCTATATTTATGTAAGGATGAAATCTTATGATTGAAAGTCTCCAATGTGTTATGTGTAAGGCTATGGTTTTCCTTCTGTGGGTTTTACCACAGCTGTGAGAAAAAAATAAAACATTGTAAAATTGAACAAGAAGGGCGAGTAGACATTCAGGAGTGAAACAGAGTGAGTTAATTCTTCTTCACACTGCTGAGTGGTTAAGTAATGGGTTGATTTTGGTAGTGGTAAGGGGAAGGAGTGTAGCATTGGGGTGGGAAATGTTAGCGCTTGTGTAGGTGTCTGAGGTACTGTGGTGGTTAGATCCAAAAACAGCACAGGAAAAAGTTCTGGGATGTCCTTCCCTCACCCATCCCTCACTCTGACCTTCCTCACCTGCTGCTTCATGCTCGTGTCTCTTGAGAGCAGGTGCCACCAATCATTCCAAACTATAGGGTATTTTGTGATATAGAGGCTTGCTCTGTATAACAGACATTTTAAATGCTGCTATTGGCAAAAGCCATCTTTAGCACCATTTCAAAGAAATGTTCCTTCCTTTTCTGTGGGCAGAGACCTCTGAAGGAAGGGGATTTTTTGGCAACAAGTTTGTCGTGGTTCAGCCTCAGTTGGCAACTAAACACCACGCAGCCGCTCGCTCACTCCCCCACACCCCTGTGGGATGGGGAAGAGAATTGGAAGAGCAAAAGAACTTGTGGGTTGAGATAAGCACAGTTTAATAATTACAATAAAATAATAATTATAATAATGATTATGATAATAATGATGATAATGTTAATACAATAAAATGGAAAAGGGAGGAAAAAAAGGAAAAAAACCCACAGAAACACAGACGTTACAGCTGCTCACCACCCGCCGACTGACGCTGCCTGGCCCCGAGCTGTGATTGCTCCCTCCCTCCCCCGGCCAGCTCCTACCAGGTAACACACTGGGCATGACGTTACATGATATGGAATATCCCTCTAGTCAGTCTGAATCCGCTCTCTTAGCTGTGCCCCCTCCCCTCCTGGCTTCTTGTGCACCCGGCAGAGCATGGGAAGCTAGACATGTCCTTGACTAGTATAAGCGCTACCCAGCAACAGCCAAAACATCTCTGTGTTATCTCAACATTTTTTTTTCATGCTAAGTTCAAATCACAGCACTATGCCAGCCACAGTGAAGAAAATTAACTCTATCCCAGCTAAAACCATGACATATGTAAGTACTTGCCTAGCTGAGATTCAGATATGCTGGGCTGCACTCTACCATGCAGAAGGGGAAAACTTGGAGCATATGGACTGAGCAAAGGAAGCCTGCATCCTTCAACCCTTAGTCCTTACAGAAAGACATGTCTGGGCTGTCTTCTGGTGGCTTCAGGAAAATCTGTTGTCACGATCTACTTCCACTTGAATGGAAACTGTCTAAGTTTAATAGCTCTCTTCTGTCCCTAAGCTAAGACTCTACCCTGGTAGCAAAACAGTGGGAGTCACATCCAGTTTAACATTCATGGTACGGCAAGCCTGCTGCATCGACAAGAGTTAAGCTGTTCACAAAGGCCATATTTAAAGTATTTTTCTTCTGATTTAGTCTCCTTAAGAATCACAGATGTACTTGCAGTGCTTTCTTTAATCAAGACAGGCGGAAAAGAAGTTATGAAGACAAATGATATAATAATATTTTCATTTGTGATGAACCAGCTTATATAAATATCATGAGGAATTTAGTACTGTTATTGTAATCCCCATTACTGTTACAGTGTCAGATGAAATGCTTTTTAAACCATTACTGAATTTTTTGCAAACTGAAGAATCCTTGATTTACAAGCTTTGAATGTAAAAAGAGTCACAGAGATTTTCATATCAGTGAAAAAAATGTAATAACCTGGGTCCCCTGGGGAAGTGTTGTATTTGTTCAGTAGGAAATTTTGTATGGAAAGTCTAGATTTCTTACTTAAAACAATGTGCAGTCAAGGTACTGAGATTCAGCTGTTACTTTTATATGTGCTGTGAATATTACTGTAGTGTATACTTATGCTACCCATGGGGCAAAATGTCCTTTAAATAGAAGTATTCAAAATTTATTGTGAGCATCATATGTCTAAAAAGTATAGTAGAGATATATCTAGGTATTTAAATTTGTGTGTGTTAGACGTGAAAAAATCTGAACGAGTAAATGCTGAGATATTAAAGAAATATTAACTATTTTTAAGTTTGATTAGATATGTGATATTTTAGTCATATTTTTGTCAGAAAGAAACTTAGTTCTGAGTAGGAGTTGATTGGTCCCCAAATGGAAAAAAGAGATAATAGCTAATGTGTAGTAGTAGCAACTGGTCTATTTTGATGTGAGTGAACAGAATAAATGAGTGTTAATGCAAGTGATAGTGAGCCAGAAATTTTACCCAAAGAATTATCTGTTTTTCTAAACTAGTGGTTTAGATTGGTTTTATTTATTGCATTTCACAGAACATCTTATATTAGTTATTCAAGAGCAAAAATGCATGACGGCGTTGCCCACATATCTTGCGTGAAAGTGTTTTTAGCAGGTTTGTTAGCCCATGTACATAAAGAAAGCATGTTACCAGTGAAATCCATACTTCCCCTGCTCAGCAGGTTTTAATTTAACCTGTTTTGGATGGAAAAATAGGGGTATAAACAAATAATTTCTCTTTATATAAAAAATATAATTTTGCAAATTTGGGTTTAAAAATCTCAAGATGACAAAAATTCTCAAAATTCCCAAAGAGACAACTGTATACTTTTTAACCATAGAGAGAAATATTATAGTTTGAATACACAGCAATGCAAACCTAGGGGAGTCAAAATTCATTTGCTTCATATACCCTTGAAACTCGTAGCACAAATTTCCTCCTGGGCCTTATATTATATGATGCACTTTGCTAAAGCAACTACTGTGATGGATATGACAGCTTTTATTTTTTAAATGATTTCAAAATGCTTCAGTTTGATGTTTAGGCTATTTAGGATTTTTTTTGTAATCATGTATTTGTCTGAATTTAATAGCATTTCTAAATTAAGTAATTGCAAATAAACTGAAATGCTAGACAATTGGTTTGATAAATGGTAGACAAATGATTTGACAATTTCTGATTTTGTTGTGTTCCTGTCTACACTTCTCCCTCTTTCCCCTTTTCACAAATATTTTAGGTTTTAATAAATCTGCATTTTTTCAGTTAAAAAATATTTTCTTAAACAGGAATCCTTGTAAAGATACACTATAGCCATCAGCTGTGTAGTTACTACACATTTATTAACTTTTTTACCGATATTTGCACATAGACCACTACTTGCTTTAGAATCATAGTGGGCTATGTGCAGTATGTTGACATTAGCTTCACAAAATGTTTACTTTTTAATTCTAAATAATGTGATTTTTTTTTCCAGACCCCAATGGCTATTAAGTTCAGTTTGCAAGATTTCAAATTCTTTCATTCTGATGTGATAATAATTTTGGTTCTGCATCTGAAATTTGTCCATTCATGGAACTTCTCTGAGTTTAATGGGATTTTTTTTTACCTCCAGGAAGGATTCAAATCATTAAGGACATATATAGAAAAAATAATTCTGTTGCTGATGCTGAACTGAAGGCTATTGTCAAAATTACTCATGTTAATAGGCAAAACACAGACCCAGCAAAGCAAAAGGTTGAAAATATTAACTTCATTTTTGGATAGAAAAATGAACTTAATAAATGCAAGTAGACTTGCATGAACACGATTGCAATCTTTATTTCACTTTAGGTTTCTCAGTTACTGCATCATCTTCCACTTATGTTTCTAATAGTCAATTTGCCTGAATTACTACTGTACTCTCTGAAAGCTCTACTGGCAGATCCTCAAGCAGGGCAGAGAGACCTATGTCTTTTCACATATATTTCCATTTAGGCACAATAATCCTGAGTTACTTCTTTCCTACATGCTCTATTCAGATGCATTTAAATGGCAGTGGCACAAGCATGCAAAGAGTCAGACCCTGCCGTTTGGAAATCCAGATTTTAGCTGGACTCCAGAACAGAAGATTGAGCCTGACTACCTTTGTTTTAATTCCATGCACTTCTCATTTGTCCTCCTTATAACTCAGGGAGAAATGATTTCTCTGGGAAAAACCCACAAGCTCTTTGGCACACAAGTCCTTCTTCAGGTACTAAATCTACAGCTAGTTCATGCTTTACAAGTAATAACATAGAATAGTGCCTGAGAGTCTTGGTTTTGCTCAGAAATACGTAATTCTAAAAGCAGTTCGGGGCCTATATTCATATTGCCTAACGAACTTCATTTGAGTATTCACTTAATTAAAGTGGTTAGATTAGGGACCCACTCATTGTGGGGGTCTCTCTGTAATCACTGGAGAGAGACAGATTTTGCTGGGAGTTTCTACCAGTGGTGTTTGTGGTCTGCTGTGGTACTGTTGAGTGGCAATTATCCAGCCAACAGGTAGCCATTGACTGCACCTCATCTCGTGTGGCATCGGGTCATCCAACCGAGCAGAGAAACATCACCCTACAAAAGGTGTGCCCTCCCTTGCCTTAGAGCTGGGCATACCTCAGGGTGATAGGGCTATACAATTCTTCTGTTGATCACTGGGCAAGCTTAGCTTTAAACTGTTTACGATTTACTTTGGAAATAGTGGTAAATATGTAAATTGTCTCAATGTAACAACAATAAAACTGATTTAGCCTTATTTCTTCCCCAGGGAACAAGGGAGATGCAAACCTGGGCGTTTAACATTAAAAGCTTGCTGGAAGTAAGACAAGGTTACAGGAGCGTGGGAGGAATTTTAGCTCACGTGATAATTGCTGATCCATGTAAGTCTTACGGGTGGAGAGAGATTTCTTCTATTCTTTTCTTTTCCCTATTGATTGCTTGTTCAAGCTACTGAAATACTCGTTTAACTGATTTAGTCCTGCTATACTTGCAACATCTACATGGTGCCAAAATGTAGATGGTGTGGATACTTCTGTAGGTACAGATAATTCCATTTACTGTGGGTTTTCTTTTTGAGGTAAAGAAGCAGCCCTCAGTTTCTGGGCAGGGATAACAAAGGATGAATGCTAAGACTCATAGGAAGAAATGCAGGATCCTGAAACACCATGGTTTAGGTTTGAGACTGAAGTCACCACAGCATGTTTACTCCTACAAATTAGTTCTGCTGACTTCACTGGAGCCTGCACATGAATAATATTTACATGTCAAGCCCTTCACATGGTTGACTGTGCTGTTATCAGGCAATCTGTACTCTTACTTCAGCTTTCACTTAGCTGTTGCAAAATTTGCCAAGTCTGTCCTAAGGTCTGTATCTTGGCTGGGCATGTGTGCGGATGCCTAGAGCCATGCTGTTCAGCATGTTCAGTGAGTGGCAGGTAGCCTGACTTCTCCCCTAACTGCTCAGCATTGCATGACATAAGCTCCTGCATAGTGCAACCTGCAGTTCTCATGGCTCCTTCCAGACCTTCCCTGCGAGTGCAGCTCAGTAGCAGGCCTGAGAGGGGAGGGATAAAATCATCTCTATTAAAGATAGTCTGGTTAATTGTTCTGGTTGCTTATACAGTGGGAGAGAGGCAAAAAAAAAAAAAAAAGATAAAAAAATCAAGGAATGGTTATACACTTGATTTCAATGAGCATTTCATGTAGGGGAATATTTTTGACACAGATTACATCTTGTTATCCTGTTGCAGTTCATATCTTAGAGCAACCGAAGAACAGGAACCTGAGGATGTTCAGGTGTTGTACCCCTACTCCTGAATAGTCTAGGCAGAAACACAGATGCTCTTTGCTATGGTTTTGAGGGTGAGGTATTATTCCTTGTCTGTCAGTAGTCATAGTAACACTGCTTTCCCATAGCTGTTGAATGCTTGGTGCTGAAGGTTTCTTTAGTACTGGCAATCTGTTTTTCTGTTTGTTTATTTTTCTTGTCAGAATTTGTTCCACTGAGACTTTAAAACTAATTTGAAAAGTTAGCCTACAATTTAACATGCCAAAAACTGGAGGTGCTTCCACAATTTTGATCCAGAATCTGTGTTGGTGCCTCATAGTTTTATTTATTCTGCCAAATTGTTTTAATGCCCTAAATTTAGGACAGGCTTCTCAGCTGGTGTTGATGGGCAAAGCTTCAGTAGGGCTCTTAAGGCATGTCTACACAGATGGATGCAGACAGCTGTGAGCTTCTCTGTCTACTCTGCAAGCCAGCCAAAAGCAAGCCAGCCAAAAGCAAGCCAGCTCTGCTCTGGAAGTTGTAGAGCTGCATTAGTGAAATACTGTGCCCAAGCCTCTTTGGCAGAGTTTCCAGGTCTGAGCTGGCTTTTGTCTGTCCCTCCTGGAAGGTGAACAGGAATGTTCATTCTTGGCTCCATTCTTCATCTGAGAAGGCATATCCCTGGCTGCAGCTCAGACCAGTTCCTTCAGTGAGTTTTGCTTACATCTTTTTAGTTACTGTTTTGTTTTCTCAGATCTTTTTTCCCTTCTTTCAGTTATTGGGGTCACAGGTTGGGTTGAGGGTGTCCCCCAGCACAGTCCCAAAAGCAGTTTACATCACCTGTGAGCCTGTTGCTATCACTGGCATTTGTCCCTGCTGGGGTGGGATACAGCTGTGTGTGCATGTGCATGAAGAAACTAATCCTGGCTCATGCAGAGCATGCGACTGACTTTTCTCTGTTGGTCTGAATGGAGCGGAGGCTCAAGGGCTGCCCTTTTGTGTGATACAAAGCAAAAATGAAAGTGTGAGTGGTGTTGGATTTTGCTGTAAGCCCTCTGCTTGTCCCCTTTAGGACACAGGACTCCTCCCATGGAGGGGTGATGGGACAACCCCAGCTTCACCTTTGAGCGCCTCCTTGAGTCGATTTGTTTGCTTTAAAATTCGCCATAATTTCATAAACATTTCCAGTGACTGGCTTGCAAACTCAGGTGCAGGAAACACCCTAACTGACATATTTGAAGTGAACTCCTTCAAATGCCAAACACATTGTAATCAGCCAGTGCTGTCATGCATGAGGCTTTTTTTCCTCCCCCAAAGTCTCAGCAGGCGATAGGTGTCACCTGTATTCTCTTTAAAGCAGGAGGCCCAGTGTTTATACAACATCCCTCATGGGAGATGTTGGGAGAGAGTCACCAGTCCACATGCCTACAAGTCTGACTGGCAAGAATATGTAGGCAAGCTGAATGGGACATGGTGCTAGGAAGTAGTGCCACTTCTGACTTCTTGAACTCTCATACTTTGGAGCAGAGGGGCAGTAAGGGGTGATGGGTGCAGATCCTACTTTCTATTTTGGATGGTCTGAATGCACTGTTTAAAAGAACTGACAAAGTAAGTGATAACTGTGGAAAGATTTCAAAGACACAAATTGGAGAGGAGAAAGTTCTTTATTTTGTCTTGGGTGAACACAGGCACCTGTGATAGGGACAGACAGTGAAGCCAGAGTAAGAAAAATACACACTGAAGGAAAGAAAAACATTTTTATAAATAGATGATTTACATGGTTAAGTTAAATAGAAATGGCTGTATCTGGAGATAAGGTGACAGATAAGTCAAAATCAAAAACAGTTGTTCAATAACTGATATATAAAGCAAGTGTTAAAGAAGCACTGATGAAGAAAGTGTGTGCAGTGAAACATGTGAAAGTGGTAAAGAAAGGAAGAGTCATCAAAGTTTCCAGATTTTATAATTTTATTACATTTCTAAGGTAGGAGGTGCTTTCAGAGTCTTTTGGGACAACAACCTCAGCCGCAGGGAAAACAGTGGATTTTGGCATCACAAGTGCCTGGGGAGATGATGACCAGTCTTCTCAGGTTATTGATCACACTGTCTGTCAAAAGAAAAGAAAAAAATCCTTATTAGTATTTTTCCACACAAAGTGTGTATTTTTAATTAAGAGGGAGTTACCATGTGGGTGCTCTGTGACTTCAGCATAAAGAGATTCCCCACAAAGCTGCATCAAGAGTTGCCGTTGCACCTCCCAAGCCTGCCTCCCTCTGCATTGCAGGTCCTTTCTCCTCTAAAAACTGAGGAAATTGATTCTAGTTTTTGTAATTGATTCTAGTTTTTGTTTCTAAAAATTGATTCTCATCCCTAGAAGGGATAGGATTTCTGAGATCCATATTTAGTGCTTTTCTGGTTTCTACCAGTAAATTAAACTGGACTTTTTTCTGGCCATTTCACCAACCAACACTCAACCTGCTGAAATTGGAATTAGACAAAAAAAAAGAAAAAGAATTAAACTCAGTCTCAGTCTCTGCAATAATTAGGTAGTGTTAAGAAGATTGCAAAGCAAAAAAAAAAATGTTTTCTTCTTTGGACCCAGTTCCTCTTTCCGTTAAAAACAAACTGAACCATCCCTTTTAACTTCACTGGGGCCACAGTCAGGTTGGAAATGCAATTTGGAAAGACACAAGAATCAAAAAAGGTGAACGTCTATTTATCTGAGGCAACTCTATTGAGTGCAGCAGCATTGTGCTAGTTTTGTGCTAGATGAAGATCCAATTTAATTCATATGTTGAATGTGATTAAAAATGATGACATTACATTTATGGTCATTTTATACTTACTGTTGCAGAGACAAAAGAGAAACAACAAAACCTCATGTAATGTACATGTGACAGAAGCATCTCTATTCACAGTCTTTTCCCATTTTCCACTTCTCTGTGTGCCTGCCATCTGCTGATGTGCTTTCTCTAATTCAGATGATAAGGTCCCTAGGATATCAATCTAAATTTTAATATCTTCCTTCTGAGGTATGGTTGGTAGTTGTAATAATGATAGCTAATTGGAAGAAATAGAACATTGACAAAAGCTTTCTTCCCAATGATCTGATATTTCCAGTTTGATTAGGAAGGTGGGTGCAAAGCTCAGACTGAGAAACTTGCTGCTTCAAGAATAACCTGTGGTACATGGTACTTTAGGGAACTCTCACAGAGGGCATGTCGACACACTCACATGACTCTAATACCCTCAGCTGAAGCATTTAGTGCTGCACAGCTGAAAATGCTGCTGAGGGAAACAAAGGAAATAACATTCATTGCCGATACACAGAATTTGGTGCTTCTGCTGCTGTTTTTGCTATTGCTGTTCCAGATGTTCAAAATGAAGATTTTGACTGTCAGCTCTGCGGAAATATTCAAAGGAGCAAAGAGCAGCTAGTTCTGTAACTCCCACCGAGAGTCAGTGTGTGTGAGAATGTAGACAGGGCTGATGTAGGGCAATTAAAAAAGTCCAAACTGCTTTTTGGGCTCCTGACTTTTGAATTGTTGCAGTGGGGTGTAAAAATCAGAATGATATAGATCAAGTTCTGCTTAAAGGATGGGGATGATGGGTATTTTTCTCTAGCTGGCTTCAGGAGGAATTGCACATGCCATGTATAAAGGCAGGCTGCGGACTGTCTGATTAGGAGGAGAGTGCAGAATGGGGAATCCTGTAGGATGTTTGTTCTTGACTAAGAGGAGGTGGTACATTACATTATCTTCTTGCAATTCAGCATCATGGTCCTGCAGACAGAATTGATGGAAATCTATAGTTTGTTGGAAATCAGAGCTGGAAATTAAAGGTACTCTAGAAATGTTTACTTTCCTCTGTTGACATTGGTTTCTATTTGCCTCCATAGAAGCTGAAAATATTTTTTTTTAATTATTATTTGTTTATATCTCAATAAAAGAAAGCAAGAACTGTCATCAGGGTTGATTTACACAGAGAAAGAGGGCCTCCACGCGAGCATCAGATCTAGCGAAGTGTGTCCCATGTCACACAACCATCTATCCATCTCCTTTCTTCAGTGAACTGTCTTTCTGCTTTCTTGGGATGTTAGATATAAATCACCAGGTGATACAGGCACTGGGCACTTTGACTGTGGTTTTTCTCCCTCCTGTGTGATGGTTTGACGTTGGTTTGTCATGGGCATTGCAACAACAAATCAGCACAAGAGGCAGAACACTCAGCTCTGCTTTTACTCCCAGTGGGTCCACTAGAGAACTGCAGTGCCAGGGAAGCCGAAGTGATATCATAGCCTAGAAAGAAAGAAATCCCATTTTGTCAGTTGGCACAGCTTTATAAACTTTGCAGTGTTTTATGAGAATACTTTTCAGTCATCTTTTTGCCATGCAGATTTTTAATCACCTATCTGAAGTTATCTGTATCCTCCGGTCCTTGAACCCAACACTTCTGTGAAAGCCTTTTGCATCTGTCCTCTACTAGTCTCCTTCAACAATTGTCTGTGGGCTTTTTGTTTTCTGCCAGCCAGTTTGCTGCAGTTTTTTTCAGGCTGACAAGCTTTGTGCATATTCAGAAAGATTTGCTTTCAAATATGAAGTAGCCAAGTCTTTACTTACTGAACTTGCGCATGAAAAAAATTGTTCCCTTACCCATACAAAATTGCAAGCAAGCATTTGCTTTCAAAACGATGTCCTTTTGTGGCTTTTTCTCATGTGCTCATTAAGCACTCCAAAGTGCCTAGGAATAGAAAAAGGGATTTAAGATGCTTTAAGGAAAGAGAGCGTTCTTGTTCTGTTGTTATTCATTTGTACTTGTTAGTGTGTAGAGGTCTCATTCAGCCCCACTGGAATTGCCACCATCCAAACATGTCATAATAGACAACCCTTGTCCCAGAGATTTGCCAGGCTAAAGAAATCATGGGCAATGGTTCAGAGAAAGGGACAGCAGAGAAATGGAATTACTTGGCTGAAGGCACCCAGGATTTACTGTGATCTGGAGAAGAGGGAAATGTATGCCTCTGCCTGTGCCATGGCTCTCTATAAAGCTGTAAGCCTGTCCTGTTGTTTTAGTGCAGAGCTGCATCCCCTTGCCCTCATTAAGTGGTCACTTGTGGGGGACATTTGTTGCAGAAAATAACTCATGTCCTGTATGTCCCTCTTATTACCTAATTTTATTATTTTAATGTTAAATTTCCTCCCAGAACAGATATTTTAAAAGCTAGTTGTTAACTCCTAGGTTGCCTGGTTCATCTTGAGGAACTGAGTTCTTTGTAAGATTTTTGTATTAGTACATTTTGTGATTGGATCAAACTAGGGCACATATTCCACTGCCCTAGGGCTAGACTCTGGTTATAAAGCCACATGCTTTGTCAGATGGAACAGCACCACTATGCAGGAAATGCTTTTCAATGTTGAGGAGCACAATTCTGCTCCATCTGCCAGGCTGTGGAACCTACCAACACCTGGAAATTTGTTGCAGAATGAGTGATGAGAAAGAAGTAAATAATTTCCCACTTATTTCTTGTTATTGCTGGAGCGCTTTTTCCTCTGAATCTCTGTTTACAGAGAATGTAGGAATCACAATGGTAACCTCTGGATGGTTATACAAAATATTTGCATTTGAGGGGTGTGTGCATGTGGGTGTGTGTGTTTGAATATGTGTTAGAAACAGCAGTAGGAAGGAAATTCTGTCACTTCTCAAAGGTTACTGAAAATACAAGCAGGACAAGATATTTCTATGCTCACTTCAACAAAATTAGTGTGTTAAGCTGTATCACTAAAAAGATAGGACTAAAACCACTGGGCTTTTGTTAGTGGAGAACCGGTACTTATTTTGTGTGAAAATGAAACACTTGAAAATTATGAAAGCCTGGAATCTCAAAAGCACAAAGTCATCAAGTTCCCTTTGCTATCAAAGGCAAGCTGGTACATGAATACTTTTAACCTGTTCATGTTATTCCTGAGTCTACAAATCAAGTGTAATAAGCAACACAACCATTGGAGGTATTGCCTATAACTTTGCAAGCGCACAAACACTGAAGAAACACAGACACCACCCTCCCTCAAAACATAGGCTCTCAGTGTGCTCAAGCAGTGGAGTAGAGGAAGATGGGGGAATTACAAGGCTCTCTGGGAGCCACAGATAACAGAAATGCTGATGCTACATCAGCACTTCCTAGTACTCAGCAGCTCTGCTCTGCTCTTATTAGGAGTAGTGCTCCTCCGTAGTGTGCACTGAGTGTATTAGACTAGTTATGACCTCTGACAAAACAGAGCAGGACGAAAAATTGTTGTTTCCATGTACGTACATATATGATTGTATTTTTGCACAAATCCAATGGCAAACTGTTGTATGTTCTATTATCTTTAAAGTTACAAGGTAATGAAACATAAATGTGAGGAGATGATTGCACTCATTTATGTATCTTGCCTGCAATAGTTATCATTGAGATGACATATACATTTAGCAAATAAAACTTGCTCAGGTGTCTTTACTTCTGAAGGAACATAGGAAGTGCTGCACTGAGTATGTCTAGTGTAATACTACCCTGATCAGTATCAATACGTCAAAGTGAAATAGCACAAAAGCTAACTGTATTCAGGGAACTGATTTTTGATTGCTTGACAAATCTAAAAAAAAAAAGGATTTTTTTCTGAGGTTTATCTCCAAAACCAGCTCAAATTCAAAGAAAAAGTAGTGGGTTTTTGTCACTTTCAAACAAAAGGGCATTTTGAAAATATGAGAATGAAATGCTTTAATCTTTTTCAAAAATGTATTTTTTTTTCAACTGGAGATTTCACCCAGTTGTGCTTGAATCTGTGAATTCACATCAACTGTTCAGGTCAGATAGGTAAGGTATGTGCTTTATGAACAAGTTATTTGTGTGAAAAATTTTACTAAACCTTGAGGAAAACAAATTAAACCCCAAGACTTTCACCCCTAACCTTCTGCTTCTGGCTAGTGCTTCTGATCTGAGCCATGACAATAGTTTATTTAGTTTTTCTGTCACTTGTCTCTAGGACAAAAATTTCTATATTTTTTCTAAGTAAAGGTGGAAATATTCTTTTTATTCTGTATGTTGAATGCTTTATACAGCTCTCCTAGACTTGCTGACATAATGATGTCTTGTGGCAATATTTTTCCTAGATTAGTATTGTAGCACGTAAAAAATTATGTCCTTTTAGTAGATTTTCTTGTTTCTGTGAGCAATGCTTTAGAGACTTAAAAAATATTATTGGATTTACCTATAAAGATAATGAGTTTTGTTCCTGTGGCACCAACTGTGAGAGTATATTCATTATTTATACACAGACAGTAGAGCTAAGAATGACAACTGTGAAGTGTTGACAAAAGCAAAAAATCGCACTCTATATATTTGTACTTTCCAGACAAAGGAGGGCATATTAATAAGTTTTGACTTAATTTCAGTATAATGTATATTTATATAAGTATTCTCTGAGCCTTGCACAGGAGCTGTTGTATCAATCGTTACAACGAATTCCTTTGCCTTGATAAATCCATTTATACCATATTTTGGTGATAATACAGCATAATTCTACACAGGAGAGTAGTTACTTTAGGTCAAAAAAGATTAGTGGCTCTCTGGTTTCTTGAGTAAAGGTCAACTGCATTTTATTTTTGCAGGCAAAAGCCAACTGTTCTCTCTCCTGTTCCCTTGCATTTATCTAAAATTGTTACCCAGAACCAGGAGAGCTTTGACTTTCCCATTTGCCACTACCGTCAGACCTAGGGCTCGTGTTGACACGTCTCACTGTGTCAGGTGAGCTGCTCTGCGTCTCTTGTCTTGGAGCATCTAATCACAATGAACGCTGTTTGAAGTCAAAGCTGAGTGGATGCAGCTCTGAACTTTCTCTGTCAGTCCATGGGCAGGGCACAGCTAAAAGAGCAGAGCACCTGGAGTGCAGTGGGCTGATCAAAGGATCAGCTGCTGAGATAGGATTAAATTTAGGATTAGGAATTAAGTTTTGCAAAAGATAATAATTTGCCTGGGAAACAGCATAGAGGGTAAAAATGACACCAGAGATTTTGCTTGGCAATTTTGGTATCTGGGAGGAGGAATCCGAAAAAAACAAAACCATCATATGTTGGGCTTTATGCACCAAGGAGTGGAATATTAACTGCCTGACACAGCCCCTGAGGTCGGTATCATGGTCCCCATGGATGGCTGGCTTCCTCGGGATCTGCCGGCGCTGATTGATCGAGCTGTCATGGCCCCTTCTGTGTCAGAGACCGGGTAGGCCCGTGAGGAAAAATTTTAATGGTGCTTGTCGTCAAAGAAAAATGTTGTGTTTCTCACTTCAGTGGCCCTGCTGACACCATCAATGTGGTGTCTGCACTCATCCTGTCTAGGATCATGGCAGGCTTCCTCTTGTCGGCCTGATCTTTACTGGGGTTTCACATAGCTCCTGTTCAATTGATGTGTCCCTTCTGCACAACTGAAGGCAACAAAGGGACTCCAGCTGCTTAGAAAGACGAAGTCTAACAGCTCTAGACTACTCTAGCTAGGTGCAAAAATCATGAATGTGTAAGATTCAAATAAATGTAATCTTGCTTACAGCATGAGAGGAATAAGGAATTAAGTATTTATCTAGGGGAATTTGCTGTTGTTGGTTTGTTTTTGTTAATGTACATTTTAATAATTTTTAATTTGTCTACATCTATGGAGCAGCTTAATGCTGGTTCATGTCCATAGGCTGGATGTCAGAAGGGGTATGCTGGCAGAAGGGCAGGTGGGATACAGGTTTGTGCTGGAGAAGAGCAGTGCCCATCCCCAAGGGGAGAGGGCAGAGCTGGCCAGGCAGAGCCCAGCTGGTGAAGGAGTTCACAGAGGCTGCAGCAGATCTTGTACAGATCTTGTACAGATTAGCAGGGAGGAGGAGGTGGTGAGGACTTAAAAAGGCAGCGTGGATGTATTCATCACAGGTTCTGTTTCCTTCTCGTGATGTTGGAAACTCAGGGGACAAGGAGGGATTGGAGTATATGTGGTAGAGACATTGTAACAGGCACGTCAGGAAAGACAGGCAAAATTTTTATCCAAAACCCCTCTACTGCTCCAGAAAAAAAAAAAACAAACCAACAAAACCCTGGGCATGATTTGCATGGTCTCAGAAGACAAAAGAAATGTGGATGTGTAACCAGAGTGATGGAATTAAGTAACCATGGATGTTGCTATACTCCTTGTACAGCCCTATCCAACCGGACGTTAAGTCTGGGGACATGGAGTATGCCAATCAGTGTATTCTTTGATCTGTATTTTAGTCCCTAGGTAATCATTAATGTGAATGAAACAATAGACAATGTGCTTCTGTCAGAAAAGGACTACAAAATGTGGTTTCGTGTAGTGGACTGAGAAAACTGGCCAGGACCACCAAGATTAAGAGCCAAGTAGGTAAAAGGTAATTCCGACAGGGGGAGATTGTGACCACCGACTCACGGACCACCGACCCAAGTAACGCCACCTACTCAAAAGAGAACCATAGAAGAGGACAACTGAGTCTGCGCAGTAATTTACATATGGAACAAGCAAGTTTGTACCAATCAGTAGAAAGGACAATAATGAATATGTATGAATATGTAAATTTTTGATCTATAAATTGTATGGGAAAGGTGTGTAAGGTATACACATTAGGAGGAGCGATCCCCCATGCATCTGGCGCCGTGAATAAAGAATGCCTGCTCTTTAATACTAAATTGGTGTTAGAGTTGTTTCTGATTTTACCACGTTTTTTGGTAACAGATGAGCAAAGTTGGGTTTTTTCCCCCCATCATTTCATGATGCCATTTATAAACGCTTGAAGTCAAAGCAGATGTTCTGTTCCCAGCTGACAAGAGCCTGGGTGCTGCAGAGGTGCTAGGTGCTGTGGAGGCATCTGTGGCTTGGAGAAAGTATCAGTGCCTTAGACCTCAGGATGAGAGCTGAGGCCACTTGGCACAGAGGACGCTGCTGGGGTCTGCTGCCCGTTGCTCTGAAATGGCTGGGGAAGGCCTGAAGTGTTGGCCCAGAACTTTTGGTGGCTGCCTGAGGCATTTTAGGTTTAAGTGTTGCTCCATTCTGAATCTGACATAATAAATGTAATGATTTCAAACACCCTGTGGGGCAGGAGCCCGAAGGGGAAAAGGGCAAGGACTTGTCTTAGAGGCTCTTCAGAGAAAGGGCAGAGACTTTCTTTTTACAGTGAAGGAAGATGTTAGGGAAATGTCTACATGAAAGAAAATGGACAATTTCATATCGTGTGGACATAGGTGGAGGAAGCCACATCCAGGCCTACGTTTCATCTTGTGGGGGATGTTACTGGCAGGTTGTGGGCCTGTGTTCAACCTCCCTGGGTTAGAGGAGGAAGCAGTTATAGGTCCTACTGGAAATAAACCAAGTGACAGCAGCAAGAAAAATTAGCAGTAAGTAATTAACTAATTGTACCTCTTTGCGTATCATCATAAGGGGATATTTACAGTTACTGCAAAAAGCTAATGTCTTCATAAAAGCAAAAGTGCTGTGGTTGTTGTTAAGATTACTTCACTTAAACTTGTCTTCTTTTTGACAGTGACACTCAGGAAATGTTTGAGTGCTCTATTAATTTGTGAGTAACTGTCAATAAATCAGTGTAGTTGCAGAGTTTCTTTTCATATTGCAGAAGCCTCTATGAAAATAAATATTTTTTTTTTTTAATATATAAGCACTGAGAAGTCTCATCTTCCACAGTGAAACTGGACAACTTGCTAATCGGCAAAACTTTTCAGCAGGACAAAGACGGGTTTTTTTGTTCCACAAAACGTTTTGGCCTGAGGGGGAAAAATATCCCCTCCCAATATGTTCCTCCATAAAAATTTCCCACAACCAAGCTGTTAGCAAACTTGAAAGTAGGAGGCAAAATAGTGGTAAAACTAACCTTCAAGC
This sequence comes from Phalacrocorax aristotelis, assembly GCF_949628215.1. NCBI lineage: Eukaryota > Metazoa > Chordata > Aves > Suliformes > Phalacrocoracidae > Phalacrocorax > Phalacrocorax aristotelis. The sequence continues at coordinate 118,829,524 of NC_134278.1, read as the reverse complement.
TTAAAAAAAATTATTTTCTAGTATAGCTTTATGCTGCTATTTAAAATTTGCTTCTATATTTATCGTCTTTCCCTCCAGAGTGAGTCCTTTAACATGTTGCAATGTGATAGGATGTTTCCTTCAACTTTTTAAAAAAGTTTCAATGTTGAAACTTATCACAAGTGTATCAAGGGATCTGTCTTGCTGTCAGTTTTTCAAAACAACTCCATTTTGAATTCAGTGGGGATATCTGTTGAACAAGGAGTGGCATAATATGGCCTAGGGCTACTAAGTTACTTACTTGATAAATATTATAGGAAATGTGTTCTGATTATTGCACTCTTTTCTCTTTGTTAAGTGCATTACTACCAGTGATGCTCTCCATTAACCTTCTAGTTAATGGTTTCCCCATGAATGTGTTTTTTTCTGCCAGAGCAGTAACAGTTGAGAAGAGAGAGGGGAACGTAGTCTCACAGCTGCCGCTCTTGTAGAGTAACCGGTACTACTTCAGCAACTGCGGAGCACCAAAAAGAAGGGACAAGAGTCCATAAAAAGGTGGCTTGTCACACTTGGCCAGATAGTCAAGGGGGTATATTAGCGCCACTGACTGACTTTGAAAGAAATCGGCTGGTGTACGGTGTCTAAGGTCTTTGATCTTTTTAGATACTTCCAGTCTGGACACAGTTTGTGGTGTTTTGTTCATTAAGATTGATAGTAAAGCAACAAGGATTCTTTTAGTCCTGGAGACTTCCAGGGAAGACCTGGAAAACTGAAGCTGTTTGTGTAATATAATTAATTTTAGCCTCAGTAGACTGGTCCGTGTGACCATCTACACATTGCTAGTGTTGCCAAGCAGTTTTAGCAAACACACGACTGAGTTTTGAATTACAACTTGAGCAGTACAAAGATGAAGACAATCCTTATATATTGGCCAACTTCAGGAACTGAATGTAACTTTAATATCTAATTCCTGCTAATTAAGAGCACTTATTAGCAAAAGGTGAACATACTTCCCAGTGGAGGTCAGATATGGACTTCCACTGAAGTTATTTTGTAAGTTCTAGACCAGGAAGTCCCTGAGGTGAAAATAGTTGGAACCTAGAAATGTATTCAGGGAAAGCAATATAGTGCAAATTTCCCCTGTTCTTACTCTTTCTGAGGCATCTGTTTATAACTGTTATTGGAGAAAGGCAAATTCAGTCTCACCATCCTTATGTTTTCAAGAGATCTACTTCTTCTATTACAATTGCTAATCTTTCCCCACTTTGACTCTCCATATCACAACTGAATAGAGCAACGTCTAAGGCAAAGTTGCTCTTACCAAAATCACAGCTTTGTGCAGGTACTAGGAGTTAGTTTTCAAGAGTAATGAATTAGAGAAGGGGAGCTGTGTCCTATTTCCATAGATGAAGCTTATACACATGATCTCACGCTGTGCTGGTTTTGGCTGAGAAGGGGTTAATTCTCCTCACTGTGGGGGTCAGCTACCTTTCCAGCTTCCCGCGCTCTGCCGCGTGGCGTGGCAGGGGGGGCTGGGAGGGGCAGGGCCATGGTGGGGGCGGCTGACCCCGACTGGCCAATGGCAGGTTCATTCCATACCATGTGACACCATGACCAGTATATTGAGGGGGGGCAGTGGCAGCGCGGGGGCGGCGCGGCGTCGGGTCGGCGGGCGGCGAGCGGCTGCGGCGCGTGCGGTTTGTTCCGGCGGTTCGTTCCCCCTCTCCCCTCCCTTCCCCCCTCCCCCGGGGCTTTGCGCCTCTCGTTGTTCTCCTTTACATTGCATTTCTACTGTTGTTTCTTTTAATGTTCATTATTAAACTGTTCTTATCCCAACCCACGAGCGTTACCCTTCTGATTCTCTCCCCCATCTACCGGTGGGGGAGTGAGCGAGCGACTGTGTGGGGCTGAGCTGCCGCTAAACCACGACAGTCTTTTTGGCGCCCAACGTGGGGCTCGAGGGTTGGAGATAACAACAGCTGCTGGTCACAGCACCATGTTGTCCTTTTTGCAGTGGGTGTTAAAAATCGGTGTTGGTTGTTTGAGTCTGCTGTGTTCTGCTGTGATTAGTAATGTTTTGCCTACGAGATTTGTTATACAAACACTCGTTTTCAGCTTTATCTGGTATTTGGGGTTTTTGCTGAAACCGTTACTGTACTTCGGATACCACCTTGTTGAGGCAATTAGCAATTATACCTCCTCCTCTGAGAGATTTTATATGGAGGAAATACAGAATAATACCTTTGCAACTTTGTTCTATGATGTCTGTGCCTTTGTTACAACAACGTTTTTGTATCTTGAACATCCTTGGGTGGTTAAGGTGCAGTCATTGTTAGTTTTTGGGCATGTTGTTTTGGTTTTGACTAAGCAACTTAAGAATATCACCCAGAAATCTGCCCCGAGGCTTGATAGTTACGAGTGGCAGGGCATGTGGGATAGCATGGGCAAATACCTAGGGCAGTGGGCACCCCCAGTGTTTTGGAGTTTCACCCCCGAGCAAGTGCAGAATCCTAAAAAACTAGTAGAATATTTGGAGAAAGTATGTTGTTACGCTGGGAACTCCAGAGAGACACAGATAACTGCAACGTGCTGGGGTCTGGCCCATGCATACCGAGCCCTGCTCAACAGTATTCAGTGCCCCCAGGGGGAAGAGAATGTCTCTGGATTGAAATGCAAAGTGACTGGCACTGTAGACAATCCAGCCCTGACAACAGGCACTGCAGCCACTCAAACCCCCACAACAAGTACCGGAGCTAGCTCAGAAAATAAACCCGTACCAGTATCAGTTGCCCCCATACATAAGACGAAATATTGGAAGCGGACATCAACTCGTTTAGAACGGGATGATGAAGAACCAGGGCCATCGCGGGGAGAGGAGGGAGAAGTAATAAATGAAATAGAGACCACCCGATCCCTGTCCTTAAGCGAGTTGCGAGATATGCGAAAAGATTATAGCCGTCGTTCAGGTGAGCACATTGCCACCTGGCTGCTCCGATGCTGGGATAATGGGGCCAGTAGCCTGGAACTAGAGGGAAAAGAAGCCAAACAATTGGGATCCCTTTCTGGGGAAGGGGGCGTTGACAAAGCAATTGGAAAAAAACCACAAGCCCTCAGCCTCTGGAGGCGACTCCTGTCTGGAGTGAAGGAAAGGTATCCCTTTAAAGAAGATGTTACATATCGCCCAGGAAAATGGACAACTATGGAGAAAGGCATCCAGTATCTCAGGGAATTAGCTGTGTTTGAGGTGATTTATGGTGACCTGGATGATCAACGGTCATCCAAAGATCCAGATGAAGCCGAGTGCACACGACCCATGTGGCGGAAGTTTGTACGGAGCGCACCATCTTCGCATGCAAACTCATTGGCAGTGATGTCCTGGAAAGATGACGAGACACCAACGGTGGCAGAGGTGATAGATAGACTCCGGGATTATGACACAAATATCTCTTCCTCGCTTGTCTCTGCTGTGGAGAAACTATCCCAAGAGGTCCAGCAACTCAAAGAAGATCTGTCCTACTCCCCACCTCGACAGAGCAGTGTCTCAGCTGTTAGGAATAAGCGTCCTTTGGCTCAAAGAAGGGGATACACACCACGGGCCACCCTATGGTTCTACCTGCGTGACCACGGAGAGGACATGATGAGGTGGGATGGCAAGCCTACTTCGACCCTACAGGCACGAGTACATGAACTGCAAGGAAGAACAGTCACTCAGGGAGGCTCTTCCAGGAAAGCTGCTGCTCCAGTTTCCAGCGAGCAAGTCCCCAGACAGAGGAGTAGAAGCGCAGATTTTATTTCTAAGTGTAATAGAGGGACTCCTGATTCACATTTACAGGAAGTGAGTTGTGACTGCCATGATCAGGACTAGAGGGGCCCTGCCTCCAGCCGGGTGGAGGAAAGGGATAACCGGGCTTACTGGACTGTGTGGATCCGATGGCCTGGCACGTCCGACCCACAGGAGTATAAAGGTTTAGTGGACACCGGCGCACAGTGCACCTTAATGCCATCAAACTATATAGGGGCAGAACCCATCAGCATTGCTGGAGTGACAGGGGGATCTCAAGAGCTAACTGTATTGGAGGCCGAAGTGAGCCTAACTGGCAATGAGTGGCAGAAGCACCCCATTGTGACTGGCCCAGAGGCTCCGTGCATCCTTGGTATAGACTACCTCAGGAGAGGGTATTTCAAGGACCCAAAAGGTTACAAGTGGGCTTTTGGTGTAGCTGCCTTGGAGACGGAGGAAACTGAACAGCTGTCTACCTTGCCCGGTCTCTCAAAGGACCCTTCTGTGGTGGGGTTGCTGAAGGTCAAAGAACAACAGGTGCCAATCGCCACCACAACAGTGCACCGGCGGCAATATCGCACCAACAGAGACTCTCTGATCCCCATCCATAAACTCATTCACCAACTGAGGAGCCAAGGAGTCATCAGTAAGACCCACTCACCCTTTAACAGTCCCATATGGCCAGTCCGGAAGTCTAATGGAGAGTGGAGACTAACAGTAGACTATCGTGGCCTGAATGAAGTCACTCCACCGTTGAGTGCTGCTGTGCCAGACATGCTAGAACTTCAATACGAACTGGAGCCAAAGGCGGCCAAGTGGTATGCCACAATTGATATTGCTAATGCATTCTTCTCAATCCCTCTGGCAGCAGAGTGCAGGCCACAGTTTGCTTTCACATGGAGGGGCGTCCAGTACACCTGGAATCGACTGCCCCAGGGGTGGAAACACAGTCCTACCATTTGCCATGGACTGATTCAGACTGTACTGGAACAGGGAGAAGCTCCAGAACACCTTCAATACATTGATGACATCATTGTGTGGGGCAGCACAGCAGAAGAAGTTTTTGAGAAAGGTGAGAAAATAGTCCAAATCCTTCTGAAAGCTGGTTTTGCCATAAAACAAAGTAAGGTGAAGGGACCTGCACGAGAAATCCAGTTCTTAGGAATTAAATGGCAAGACGGTCGTCGTCAGATTCCAATGGATGTGATCAACAAAATAGCAGCCATGTCTCCACCAACTAGCAAAAAGGAAACACAAGCTTTCTTGGGCGTTGTGGGTTTTTGGAGAATGCATATTCCAAATTACAGTCTGATCGTGAGCCCTCTCTATCAAGTGACCCGGAAAAAGAATGATTTCAAATGGGGCCCTGAGCAACGACAAGCCTTTGAACAGATTAAACGAGAAATAGTCCATGCAGTAGCTCTTGGGCCAGTCCGGGCAGGACAAGATGTAAAAAATGTGCTCTACACTGCAGCCGGGGAGAATGGCCCTACCTGGAGTCTCTGGCAGAAAGCACCTGGGGAGACCCGGGGTCGACCCCTAGGGTTTTGGAGTCGGGGATACAGAGGGTCTGAAGCCCGCTATACTCCAACTGAAAAAGAGATATTGGCAGCATATGAAGGGGTTCGAGCTGCTTCAGAAGTGGTTGGTACTGAAGCACAGTTGCTCCTGGCACCCCGACTGCCAGTGCTGGGCTGGATGTTCAAAGGAAACATCCCCTCTACACACCATGCAACTGATGCTACGTGGAGTAAATGGGTTGCACTGATCACCCAGCGGGCTCGAGTAGGAAACCCCAGTCGCCCAGGAATCTTGGAAGTGATTATGGACTGGCCAGAAGGCAAAGATTTTGGATTATCACCAGAGGAGGAGGTGACACGTGCTGAAGAAGCCCCACTGTATAACAAACTGCCAGAAGATGAGAAGCGATATGCCCTGTTCACTGATGGGTCCTGTCGCCTTGTGGGAAAGCACCGGAGATGGAAGGCTGCTGTATGGAGTCCTACACGACAAGTAGCAGAAACTGCTGAAGGAGAAGGTGAATCGAGCCAGTTTGCAGAGGTAAAGGCCATCCAGCTGGCCTTAGACATCGCTGAACGGGAAAAGTGGCCAGTGCTCTATCTCTATACTGACTCCTGGATGGTGGCAAATGCCTTGTGGGGCTGGCTGCAGCAATGGAAGCAAAGCAACTGGCAGCGCAGAGGCAAACCCATCTGGGCTGCCACATTGTGGCAAGATATTGCTGCCCGGGTAGAGAAACTGGTTGTAAAGGTACGGCATGTGGATGCTCACGTCCCCAAGAGTCGGGCCACTGAAGAACATCGAAACAACCAGCAGGTAGATCGGGCTGCCAAGATTGAAGTGGCTGAGGTGGATCTGGACTGGCAGCATAAGGGTGAACTATTTCTAGCTCGGTGGGCCCATGACACCTCAGGCCATCAAGGGAGAGATGCAACATACAGGTGGGCTCGTGATCGAGGGGTGGACTTGACCATGGATATTATTGCACAGGTTATCCACGAATGTGACACATGCGCTGCAATCAAGCAAGCGAAGCGGGTAAAGCCTCTGTGGTATGGGGGACGATGGCTGAAATATAAATATGGGGAGGCCTGGCAAATTGACTATATCACACTCCCACAGACCCGCCAAGGCAAGCGCCATGTGCTTACAATGGTAGAAACAACGACTGGCTGGCTGGAAACATATCCTGTCCCCCACGCCACTGCCCGGAACACTATCCTGGGTCTTGAGAAACAAGTCCTGTGGCGACATGGCACCCCAGAGAGGATTGAGTCAGACAACGGGACTCATTTCCGAAATAGCCTCATAGACACCTGGGCCAAAGAGCACGGCATTGAGTGGGTGTATCACATCCCCTATCACGCACCAGCCTCTGGGAAAATTGAAAGGTACAATGGACTGTTAAAAACCACACTGAGAGCAATGGGGGGTGGGACATTCAAGCACTGGGATACACATTTAGCAAAAGCCACGTGGTTAGTCAACACGAGGGGATCTGCCAACCGAGCTGGCCCTGCCCAGTCAGAAATCCTACATACTGTGGAAGGGGATAGAGTCCCTGTAGTGCACACAAAAAGTATGCTGGGCAAAACAGTCTGGGTTCTTCCTGCCTCTGGCAAAGGCAAACCCATTCGTGGGATTGTTTTTGCTCGAGGACCTGGGTGCACTTGGTGGGTGATGCGGGAGGATGGAGAAATCCGATGTGTGCCTCAAGGGGATTTGATTTTGGGTGAAAACAGTCAATGAACTGAATGGCACAATGTGAACTGCTATATAATATTGTGTGTCACCTCTGTGTTGTATCAATGATATCAGAGTACGAGCCTCCCAACCCATGGAAGGTCAACTATGAAACAAGCCGTGCAGCAGTGATGGAACGATGACTGACTCGGTATGCAGCAACCCAACGCCACACACCATCTCTCCCACCCGGAAAGACTGATACAACAGATGGAGCCCAGAGTCATGGACTGCGTGAACTCAATGGACATTTTAATGGACATTTTACAGGGAAGATCCATGAACTAAGGGAATGATGTCTGTGTATTATGTTAAAGGATGGGAAGGGGAGGGGTGGTGGTTGGTACGGTTGTATTGCATCATATGGGACCTGGGCATGGTGTAAGTGGTATGGAATAAGGGGTGGAGAATGTGCTGGTTTTGGCTGAGAAGGGGTTAATTCTCCTCACTGTGGGGGTCAGCTACCTTTCCAGCTTCCCGCGCTCTGCCGCGTGGCGTGGCAGGGGGGGCTGGGAGGGGCAGGGCCATGGTGGGGGCGGCTGACCCCGACTGGCCAATGGCAGGTTCATTCCATACCATGTGACACCATGACCAGTATATTGAGGGGGGGCAGTGGCAGCGCGGGGGCGGCGCGGCGTCGGGTCGGCGGGCGGCGAGCGGCTGCGGCGCGTGCGGTTTGTTCCGGCGGTTCGTTCCCCCTCTCCCCTCCCTTCCCCCCTCCCCCGGGGCTTTGCGCCTCTCGTTGTTCTCCTTTACATTGCATTTCTACTGTTGTTTCTTTTAATGTTCATTATTAAACTGTTCTTATCCCAACCCACGAGCGTTACCCTTCTGATTCTCTCCCCCATCTACCGGTGGGGGAGTGAGCGAGCGACTGTGTGGGGCTGAGCTGCCGCTAAACCACGACACACGCACAGCTACATCATAAGCCTGATGTAAGGGCAACACTCTGTAAAGAGAAAAATGAAGAGAAGGATCAAACTTTAAAGTATATTTTGTTCTGTTCTGATGCAACACTGTAGGAACCAATCCTGGAAAAACCTGCATATGCTCACCTGGCTGGGGCTTATGGGTATCAGTGGTTCTTGGACCTCAAAGGATTACTTTAAGCTAGCTGGAAAAACTGAAAAACACTTTTATATATATATATATATATATATACAACAAAATAATTTTTGAGGATGCTTTTGTTATGAGGTGCTCTCAGGTTCAATAGAGATTTCTGATGACACATGGGAACGGACAGCTTAAAATTTCTTTGTGTCTTGAGTCACTACTTGAGATGCAAATAGTTCAAGTTCAAGTCAGTGATGTGCTGTTATTGATGCGAAGTAGGGATGTTTCCCGTCTCTTTCACCTAGAAGGGAGGTCTCATCCTTTGCTGTAAAAGCTCACTCTTTTTTCAAAAGAAAATGCATTTTGCATTTTATGCTGAATCAAGACACACACCCTGCAACAACTTAACTTTTTTGTCTGCTTCTACTCTTACCGTTTTGAGTGGAATCTCTTGCTTTCTGACCAGCTGTAGCTAGCCATGACATACATTAGAGATTATAAAGCTGAAAAGGTACCTATATCAGCTTATGCTCTATGAAAACTAGGTTGTCAGGCTTCATAACTTCTCTCTGACATCTGAATGACTGCTCCGATTTTTCCACATAGTCTTCAACATAGCAAGACAGCAGCTTTGATGTGTGTGTCCATTCCTGTGTTCACTAGTACAGCCACATGTTTCTGTTTCTTCATTTATCTGTGAAGTGTAAGTTCATATTCAGTTGCTTCAGCTCCTTTCAACAAGAATACCGTTTTCCTCAGCCACCTTTTCAGTGCCAGTAACAATGGAATTTTCATCTTTCGTTGGGTTTCTATGTGCTACTGCATTCAAGTAATAAAGAATCTATTCTCTTTGCCCTTGACACTTGTTTATAAAGGGATACACAAGAAGTAACCAGAGCCAGCTGGTCTGACATAAATGGGCAGAGCTTTACTGCCACCAGTAGTTATGCCCAGTTTTACAATCGCATGGCATGCCATAAATGGTTTTGCCCTCTGAACTAGTGTATTTGAAAGCATTTTCCTATGTTCTAATCCTTGCTGCAGAAAGATAATATTTCTAAGCGTTACCCTCTAAGCAGCTAATCGCTTGCTCAGCTTCCCACACTGTTGCATTTAACCTCTTCTTTGTGACTGATGAAGGTGGTTTAGCCTGGAAGATAAGGTTTTTCTGCTATGATGCATATGGGGAAAACAGCTTTTTTAAAATCCAAGCAGACTGGGACCTGCAAATTTTTCACTGTATAGAAGCATCAGATGAGGAAGGATAATTGTATGAATGCAAACTTGAGTAATTCATTAAATGAACTAAAAATATGAAAGTAGTCTCTTGATGTGACATTTAGTTGAGATTAGTTAAAAAATAAAAGCAGCTGCTTTGCCATCATAAACAAAGAATTCAACACTTTCCCTTATCCTCTTGCCAAGCTGCTGCTTAGTCTTATCTTTTAATTAAACCTGAACTTCAAAATACATGTGTCTAGCATGCTAGTTTATTAAAAGAAATATCAGTAGGCATACAGCATTCTCAGCAATTAACATTCGGTATAAAGGCTCCTGGGTTTTTTTCCTCCTTACAAAATGGACACATTAAAGACCCCAGTTTCATTGCAACTCAGAGTTTAAAGTCACTGATTAGAAAGAAACAGAAATTAAAGTCTTGTGCTGAAGATTTTTTAAGTTTTCACTGTTTTATTTTATACTTCCAAACCACACCCAACCACCTTAATTTTGTATTAAACAGAGACATTACTCCCAAGAAATGAAAACCAGAATAACATTCTCTACTGCTGATCAGTTCTTGATAAGAAACTCATAATATCTTCATTCTCTGGGGAAAACTTGATCTGATATATTTTCTCTAATTCCCAAATAAATTTCCCTTTTTTTTTCCTTTTTTTAAACTTTTTAACATATTGAGTCTCACTGGGGAGTTGGAGGTGAAACCCTAGCTACAGTGAGGCCAGTGGGAGCTTTGCCATTTATTGAAGGCCAGTTTTCACAGGGTTCCTCAGATGGGACTGAATGAAATCACAAATCATTCCTGTAATTACTGTGCAAGCACACAGTTTTGATCTAGATTTAGTCATTCATTCAGGGCATGGAAGTAAAACCCCATGACTTAGATGGCCAAGCCCACTGCACTAGAACCCAATTCAAAGTACTGAATGTCAAAGAATGCAATTTCTGGCTACAGTTACTAAAATCCACCACATTTAAGCATGTTCCAGCCCAGCAAAGGACTTAATTCTGTCCTAAAATAAGAAATGATGATGTGACCACTGATATTCTTGAAGTTAAATATATACTTTTCTAGGTTAAGCCTCAAGTTCTTATAAATAATGGAGAAATTACCAAGCAATCAAGATGAGTCCCCAGATAACTGGATGGCCAAAGAAAGACTTGAGTATATAAAAAAATTTGAATCGATGTCAAAACACCTATACTACCAATGGAAAAAAACCTGTATTCAGAACTTCAGTCACCTGAAATAGTTTCACCACCTTGAAAATATTAACAATAAGGGCCACCTTTTTCCTCAAATATAAGTAATGACTGCTCTTTTATTTCTGTTCAATACAGCATTACACTGCGGTTTTGTGCACATTAATAATACAGCATGGTTGTAATGCCATAATGCCTTATAACCTAGAGTAAACATAGTATATTTATCTAATAAAGAATGATGTGGTAAGCAATGAGGCTAAAACAAGCATGTAAGAAGGGATTCATGATGGAAGCAAACAAGACTGTTTCCAGTAACTCTGTGCAAACATTGGGGAAGTAGTTAATTGGCAAAATGAATTGGAATTAATTATGCATGAATCTTGTGGCAAGTACAGCAGCACAAAACTCATTGAGAAACCATAGTTTGGAACAGAAGATGCCATCCTGACTGCATTATATCCTGATTGTGCTTATGGCCAATTTTCAGAGGATTGCAAGGTCCATACCTAATTTTATAGATTAGACTGACATTAGGAGAAATATCTGGGATTTCTGAATCACTGATGATGTTTTTCAAGAACCCTTGGGAACCAGTAAATTCTCTGACAGATAAGTAAGGACAACATATTATCTTTAAAAAGAGAAATGGGGTAAGACTCAAAAGATGAGACCACTTGGAAGATTTAGAAGCAAAAAACTAATCAATCTGCTTTTAAAAAATCAGGAGATAATAAAATGATAAAAAGAGCAATTATAAGTTTAAAAAATATATCTGTCAAACCAATTTAATTTCCTTCCTTGATGAGGTAAGCAGCGTAATAGCTAGAAAACCAGAAAACTGTAAAAGTAAGAAATCTGAATTTTGGTATTGCTTTTTGATGCTGTTCAATGTGACATTCTCATAAGGAAGTTTTATGAAATATGGTCTAGCTTTAATCACTCTAAAGAGGATGCACAACCTGGATCAAAAATTTCCCACTTAAATTGCTGTGAAGTACTGCTCTTCACCTGGGATATCACTTTTTAACGAAGGGGCAGATAAACAGTATAACAGACCAACAATAATGATAAAAAGTTTAGAAAGAAAAGTTAACGAAAAATCTAGAAGGTTCACTATATAGAAGAATGTTACACTGAAGAAGGTGAGCAGTATTTTGCATCACTAATTGATGACAGAAAATCAAAAAATATATTCATTTATATCAAATCAGATTCACATTGGATACTAAGAAAATCTTCCAAAATGTTATGGAGGATGAAGCATTGGGGATGAGATACATGGTGGTGTTCAGAGACTTGCGGAGTCACAGAATAATTCGGGTGGGAAGGGTCCTTAGGAGGCCATTTGTTCCAACTCCACTCAAAGCATATCCAAGAGAAGCAGGTTGCCCAAGAAAATGTCCAGTGACGTTTTGATTATTTCCAGTGACAGAGACAACCACAGCCTCTCTGGGAACCGGTTCAGGTGTTTCAGCACCCACATGGTGGAATATTTTTCGTTGTATCTTACTGGAATTTCCCACATTGCAACTTGTGTCCGTTGCCTCTTTTTCTATTATTTTGCTTCTCCAAGAAGAGTCTGCCTCTGTCTTCCCTATGTCATACCACTAGGCAGCTGAACCGTGGAATTTCCACTATTGCAAGTGTTATGAACAGGTTTGATAAGCATCATCTGGAAAATGCTGGAATTTCCCTCAGTACAGGGGTTGACTGAAATAAGAATAAGTCTGTTATAATTTTGGGTTTTTTTTTTTGTGAGTTCTTAACTTTCTATAATTCTTTGGAATATGTAGAAACACAGCACTTATCAAATTAAGGTATACCTATATAGATATTTTGTGTAACAAAGTTCTGGATCAATGGGTCATGAATGCCTTTCAGTAATTTTGATCATGCTCTTCTTGTGGTTAAATATTTGGATCCCAAAGCTCTCAGATTTTTTTTCTCCAAAAATCCAAAGATACATTTATATCAGGGAAGAGTTTGTGGTCTAGTTTTCCCTGGAGTGGGTGGTCTTTGTAATGAATCACTTTTACTCTGAGGGGGAAATAAAAGTACCTCATTTTATTTCCAGGAAACAGATTGAAAAATTCTTGGCTCCAGAGGCAAGAGGTGACTTATACTGAGGCTATTACAAAGTGTAGACAGATTGAGTCCCTTTATTTTTCGCCAACTTCAACCAAATAAAGTTCAACTTTAATTTTGGAATATGAATGTCGCAAACGACAAAGCCCTGGTTGGTAGTATATGAAGGGTTAATGAAAGGAAGAATATTTTAGAAATACCTACATTATTTTTCAAGCAGGTTTTCTCAGGCAGGAACCATGTGAGAAAGCATGGGAGATATAGAAAGAAATGTTGCAAATTAAAATTACCAATGTTTAAAAACCACACAGTTTAAAGAAGGCTTAATAGAAGTTGAATACTCTGCAGTTGTGGGTTTAGAAAAGATCTAAACTCTCAAGCATTTAAGACAGAGGAAAAAGAAAAGTAAATGGTCATACATATGCTCTGTGCATGCTTGAAGAATGCTTGAAGAAAAAATAAAACTTAAAGCAAAAATCTGGGCATGCTAAAATGAGAAAAAAGTGATAAGGAGAAAGCAAATGAAGATTACAAATGGTGGAAGAAGTTTTAATCAGCCTTATGTGTTCATTTTCAATAAAAATATCTAATGAGGGCATAAAAATGAAATCAGAAGAGTTCTGCTGGAAGCAAGAAAAAACTAGCAACAAGAATTAGATGAGAAAGAGCAAAGGGTAAACAAAATAATGTTTGATGAAAATGTTACAAAACAAAAGATAAACATGCAGATTCATACAATATAATGGAGAATATGAAAATAATGAGAAGAGGTCTAAAATTTCAGAAATTAGATTTTTAAAATTCATGGGAGCCATGAGAGTTGCTTAACACTCTGGGAAAAGTGGATTTGATAACTATATAAAAGAAGAGCTGGAAAGTTATTGCAGAACTACCTTAATGAAATATTCTAGAAACCCTTTGAACAGAAAAAAGGGAGAGTTGAAAATATTGTGTACTGATCAACCTATATATATATAAATCTTACATGAAAATTTTGTGAGCATTTGTTTCAAAAAGTGACACTAATCAAATGTAACTTCATTCTTCAATAATATTTGTGCATATCTTCAATGTTATCAATAGCTTAGATAGAGGAGCGTGGACGTTGGAGGAAAATGGACATGTTTGGGCTTTGGTCTTTACTCAGTTCCTATCTAAGTATATAATTCATTAAAGCCAAAGGAAGCTTGCCTGATTCAAAAATGAATTTTTTATTATCCACTAGATAGGTGAAAGAGCACTGCATGATTTCCATTTCTATTGAAAAAATTGTTTATTAGAATTTTTTCTCTGAAGTCAGCAGTTAAAAAAGTCTCTTGTCTTTAAAATAAAAAGAAAAATAGGCCATTTATGGGTTGTTCTTAACATCCCACCATCCCACTGAAATCCTGCTATCTCAATCTTACAGCTAGAAAGTCAGCAGTGTTGTGATTTTTGGTCAGCAGAACTTAGTTAAGAAATTACTGTCCTCTTCAGACAGTCCTGCTGGCCTACATCTTGCCAAGTTAGTCACCCATCTTATTCTTCAGGGATGGCTGTCCTATACCTGAAGCATCTTTCCATGTAGCTGAATTATGATCATGGCACTTGGCCATGATGTTGAAGGCAACATGTAAAGCAAACGTTGCTTTTGAATTTCGGTTGACCAGAGATCATGATGGGCCTTTCATGACCCAAAAATACTTTGCCTTCAGGCTAGAGCATGAGTTTGGTGAAATATTGAGGAAAGAAAGAAAAGTCTTCTAAATACTATTAGGCTATTACACAGCGTTTACAATATCATTTTATATCTGCTTTTTTTTACTCAAACTGTCCTGCTTAATTTTTTGTAAAGAAATGTGGTCAGTCCCATTTTCAAGATAACATTTTGGAATACATCAATTACCATGAATTGGATTACCATGAAATGCATTTGTAGTTCAAGGAAGTGTATTATCTGTCTTTTCCAGGGTTGGATTACCTTTCCTGGGAAAAGAACAAATATCTGCAAATGAAATGTCTGTTAATCATGATAATACATAAATTGAAGAGCTTGCCAGGATTACATTTATTATTTTGCTCTGCAGCCATAGTAGATATCTGCTTTAGCTTTCCTTCACAGATGTGTAATTCTTCTGCCGGCTTCAAAATAAAAATTATAACCTATTCCTGTAACCAGTGACACATGTCTGCAGTCCTGACAAGACATTCGTGATTTGTTGTGTGAGAAATGTGGAAATAGAAAATCTTTAACCATGTTTTACACAATAGTACCACCATATCCCTGGAAGCATTTGGGTCCTCTGCTCAGCAGGACGGGCACACCTTTTTAATGTCACTTCCTATTGAGCTTCACCAATAATTCTTGGAGATGACTTGACCTAAAATGTACAGTCTTTTAAATCGTTCTCCTTGCAGTCCTTGTCTTTTAAAACATGCCTGTAGGAGAATGTGGTAATAGCAGCAGACAGGCGCTCTCTAACTGTAATGATCAGCCTGCAGCAAATCTAATTTCAGTTGCACCCTCTGCCTGATGATGATGCCTTTTTCTTTGAGAGGAGGAGGAGGAAATTCACCTTCCTTCTTGCTGAAATCATTCTAGTTGAATATTAATTGCTCTAGAAAGTGAGCCTGCAGGCAATCAAAATTAATGGTTAAAGCACCTATTAGCAAAAATTTCAGTTTGGGTCATGCTGAATATTTGGAAGTATTCAGTGGAGTCAAAACTGGAGCTGGGTTCACTAAGGTAATTAGCTCTTATTTGTGTTTCTTTTCCTGTCTATATCCTCTATCTATGTATGGTTATTGATGAGGGCATAAAACCCAATATGGCTTCAGCATGGGTTGCTGTTCCCTTACAGCTTGCTAGCTGGGAAATTCTCATAGTTGTTGTTGGTTCAAACCAGTGGAATTTTTCCTCTCATTAATTTATTGCCTTTGGAGTCCATGTACAATCTTCACATCCACAGTAAACCACTGGAAACATGCAAAAAGCATGACTCAGAAAATAATCTATGAACCGCTTGAAAAAAATAGGGACATAAACCAACAGACAATGCATTAGTTCCTTGTTAACACAAACATTTGTGTTTCTCCTACAAATCTCCTCCTAACACAGCATTAGACCTGACACTCAGTACTGTCGCCCAAGAAAAGGAGAAGAAAATAAGCATAAATTTAAAAAAATATATTCACCAAAACAATTCACCAAAACAAGATCCCTATCCCAGGCCAAGGAAAAATCCCAAGTCTGTAGAAAGCTCTTAGAGCTGGTTGAGCCAAGGCAAAGCTGAATGTATGCAAAGCAATCTTGTTAGGGGGTGCTTTTTTTGTTTGTTAATAGTAGTTTGAGTTTGCTGGGCTTGAAAGCCTGAAGTAATAAATCAGCTTTAAAGTGCATTTACTAGGTCTCACAAATTTTAAGTAAATTCAGATATGAAAGAGTGAAGAATTATTCCTCATATAAGAAGGTAAAAGCACTATAATCCTAGTATGATGTGAGAAATAATCTCCTATCATAAAAGGAAAGTCACTTTTAACAGATGTCACCAGTCTGTGAGATTTAATTATTTATGAGATTTGTTTGGTGAATACTCTGTTTCTAAACTGTGTTTCTATATCACTTGCTGTTCTTCACAGTTTATCAGCTACTTCTGTACTCTCTAAAATCCTGTTAATGTTTCACTTTTGCCGCAGTTTGATTTCTTCCTTTTGCTGTCACTAACCTACTCTCCAGCTTCTGGCTAACAAGGGCCTGAGACGAAATGGGAGAGGTCTGAATGCTGGTTTGAGGATTTGCATTTGACTGGGGACACAGATTGCCTGTGATTATAGTCGAGGTGAATGTCAAGGAAAGAAGCCCTGGTCCAATCTTGAGTTAATGTGGTGTGTCCAAGAGTGTTAGCAGCAGAGAGCTGATATGAATACTCCTGTGGTAGAATGACCGTGACTTTGTTGGGAAAAAAGTGAATATAATGATTGATCAGACCTGTAGTCACATCACTGGTCTTTTTCATTTTGCGTTCAGAAAAAAACAACCACCCTTTTATCACCACACTAATTTTTGTGGAGATCTACTGTACTGTTTTCCAAGAGAAAACCAAAGAAGTGTCCTATCATCACAGGAACAAAAATAATTAATCTATTATGCCATGTGTAAGTGGCTTCACCAACAGACTAGCTCTCTCGTTCTGTGCCATTACAAATGACATCGATCTGGGGCCATGTAGAACACTCATGTAAAAGGGAATGACAACGATTCTGTGCTGTATCTCTCACCCTGCCTCAGAGTCCACTGAATCTAATGGGAGACTTTCTGAAGGCTTCAGTGGTATTTTGAACACATTTTTTCACATTATTTTGAGTGTAATGCGTGTATGTAGGTGCTTATGAATATCCATCCTCTAAAGACATTCTGGCAGAAATTTCCTTCAGGCTCTAATACCAGAGAATCTTGGATGTGATTTTAGGTTCTTTACTCAGCCAAATGCAAAAAATTCATGAGGTCTCAGGGGTTTGTTCCTCCAAGTTTCACAAATGTTGGTAGTTCTGTCGTGGGCTGCATACTGCAATTTACTGATTATATCAAAGGAACTGAAGTGCTAATCCCATGTGAGCCACTGACTGTGTAATGAGAAGCTTCTAAAGTCTTTCAAAGTTACTGAAACCAGTGTTATGAGGGATAAGAACATCAGACCAAAGCAAGGAAAAAAAATCATATCACAGAAGCTTTGCTTCCACAGTCATTTGTGCTGAGCAGATTTCCTTGTGCCATCCAAGTTAGCATGTGCCTTTATATCATTTTGTTGTTTTTAAAATCAACCTTCTACTCCCACAAAGTTCCAGACTAACAAAAACAGAAATTGAAACTGCACAGACTAAAAATTTACAACAGCAGTGACAGGGCAGTTATCAGCCTCTCTTTTGAAACTCTGAACCAGGGCCCTAACCTTTGTGTTCACTTTTACGAGACACACAAATATCTACTAGGAACTAGATGGAGGTCATCCACACATTTCATATGGGTCACTGAATAACGATCACAGGGTAGCAACTTCCATTTTGAATCAGTAATGCAGAGGTGAAAAGCACCATATTTCATTATTAATGCCACACGCGCTCCAGGTCTCTGCTTTCATTTCTTCATCCTACTGGTTCTATGAACCCTTAAGAACCTGGTTACTTTTAGGGCTGAGCAAGTTGCTTTTTCTGACCTTCAAAATGGATTTTGAACCTTAAAAATTGTCTGTTTACAGTTGCAAAAAGGATGCATCTGGAAGAGGACTTTATTATGTATGAAAAATACTTTTCAGGAAGCAAAGGAAATGAGTGCGTAAGAAGAATGAGAATAAGCTATATTCTTCATTATATGGTAAGAAACTATAGAGTAATGAAAACAAGTAAATAAAACCACTGTGAAAATCAGAAAAGTAATAATAAAGCTTCTTTCCAAACAGATGGTTTGTTTTTATTTGAAGAGATACATAAAATGTTTTGTTATTATCTAAATTCACCTTTCTTCTCCATTTTATGACATAAGAGGAAGAAAGAAAGGAAAAAGGAAACAAACAGCTATTTTAAAACACAGTGGTGGAATATGCCATTTCAGAGAGTCAACAAAATGCCCAGGATTCGATACTGTTGTGTGTCTGGAAGGCTTCATTCTCAAGTGACAGTCCAGTGGACCAAGAAATCAGGCTCCGGTAACTGAGTTCTCATGTAATATTCATATGGGCTTTTAAAGTTTGATGCTGAGACAAAAACAGAAATATCAAATTATAACTGTACAACAACTAGAGGTTATTGTTGCCATTTTGTTATTAGGCTGGATTAGTTTTAAGTTCAGGAAACCCCACCTATCTTATGTTGCCTTCAAATAATGACAGCTTATGCGTACAGAACACACTGGTGGTGCTATAAATCGAGGTACTGTGCTTATTGTAATTCATGGGATTTTTTCCAAGACAATTTTAAGTTTCCCAGTAGGAAAACTGGAATAAAGAGAGCAACTCCTGGGACATTAGTTATTGAACTTGAAACCATCTCTCTTTTGGCTGAAACCACTTACTGAACTTCACACATATTTAACTGTTTCTTTTGGGGCAACCAGAAGATCTTTCATGTTGGTGTTTGAGCACCATGTTTGGAACCATACCTTTCTGTCTGACATTTAAATGGACTGTGAGACTAAATCTGTCTTCATTAAATCTGATTTTTTTAATATCTTCCTGCCATAACAGTTAGCCAGATGTGCTGCTTCATCACATTTACTAACTAATTTTATGAAGACAGAGGAATAGAATTGATGTTTCTAATAAGAATCTATTCATGCTGTGAAAGGTACTTTTGGCCTTGCTTTATTAAGCCCATGTTGCTATTGCCTCTCATGTTGTGAGGTGATCCAGGTGCTAAGAAGCCTTGAGAGCTAGGCCTCTAATGAGTTTCAATGCATGCCTAGAATTCACCTAAGTGAAGTTTTCTGTGTACATCGAGTCATCAGACAGAATGACCTTCACTGCTTCCCAGGGGTGATAGAGCTCTGCAGCTCCAAAGCTGAGTCTCACAGGAGGAACTGAGCCCATGGTCATTTGGGTGATGATGAGGCAAAGGTTGCTCTGCATTCAGTGGACTGGCCTTGCCTCAGAGTTGTGTGCCGACCTTGGTGTGCTGCCAGAGTTCAGTGCAGGCTTTTCAGTGCTAGTCATGCACACTTCAAGCTGGTTTCCCTCTGCACAGAGGTCAGTGTGCACACAGCAGTCCCTGGAGCATCACAACGTGTTAACCTACTGCAAAACTACTGCTCTAACAAGCCCTCAGGGCCATTGGAGCTGCACTGCCCTTGTTATTGACTCTTAATCCTCATCAAAAATCTGTTATTTTTTTTAAAAAAAGGTTTTTCTAGAGACTTTGTGCCATAAGATAACCGGAAACAAAAAGCCATTTTCTAAGGTCTCTCCTCAGAAGAGTGAATATATCCCTTTATATTTTATTAAATAAGTATATATCATATTAGACTAGAGCAAATTAATGAATTTCATAGAATCTAATAATGGAGCCAATGACTGAAAAATAAAGTTCTTTTGACCCATGGAGAAAACAAGTTCCAGTATAGCAATAACAATAAAAACAAAACAGCACCTCCACCAATAACAGCAGAAAATAAACTGGTAATAACTTCTTCCTAAAACATATTAAAGGTCATATATATTTTTTTAACATTTTGTGCTCACTTTAATATTTAGTCTTACACAAAAACATAAATTTCTGTCACTCGAATATACACCTTAGCAATATACTTTTCCAAGGGCATATGTTTGTTTTTCCACTCCTTGACATTTTTATTTGAAGGGTGGGTTTCTACTATTAGTCTATAAACACAGGTGAGCAATTTGTCTACCTCATACACCTCAGTAATCGGTCAGTGTGGGACCAGCACAGGATTTTCTGGTTTGCAAAATCACTTTAAGGTATTATCAATCAAGCATGATCAATTAATCATCAGGCAATACTTTCAAATTTTTAGACAACCTCACTTTGTTCCTGTCTCCCACCAGCACACACAGCAAAGCAGTCAACAAGGGCCTTTTTGCAGAATAAACTGAAAGATGAAAACTTTGTTTCTTCAAATCTTTCTAATCAGGGCAGTACAGTATATTTATTAATAGCTGTTTTCTTTCAAAGATAAAAGCATAAAACATCTCTTTTTTGTCAATCTCATATTATCATTGAAGCTTCAGTACCGTCTGAAAAATAGCCTAGCTTACAAGTGTTCTCTTTTAAAATATAAAAGAGAAGATTATTTAACTTGGAAAAACACTCAGTAAATCCAGACTGGCTCCCCCAGTGTTTCTTGGCTGTATTTCTCCTGCTCTTTTAGATTTTACAGCAGAATGGCTAAAATTCTGCTCTTCCCAGTACTCTCATTAATTTTATATACAACGAGGGTCCTTTTCTCCAATTTCCTGCATTTTGCAGAAAGGCGACATAGGCCAGCCCATGCCCTGTGCCTGACAGCATGTGTTCGTGACCATTCATGAGCATACAGGTTTGTCTTCTTCCCCAATCCAGGAGCCTGATATGAGCCTGAGTCTGGCCATGACAGTGGCTGTCACATGTAGAAGGGAGTAAGTGCTTCCAGCCTACAATAGGGGTGGTTTTAGATGTAAAGTAAATGGCACATGTGGCATAAGGCAATAATTAGCCTTTCCTGGAATCTCACTGCCTCTGTTGGCTACTTTGATATTTTTCCACAGACCTTCATTGTCATTAGATTTCAGACCTGTATCTTTTTACTGTGTACATAACTTGAAAACTGTAGTTCTTTGTCAGGTCATGTCCACTGTTTTTCTCAAAACTGGAACAAAATGTTCATAAGGCACCAAAAGGTGCTTCTTATGGGTTTCTTACCAGACATTGCTGGGTGTTCTGTATGTCTGCAAGAGAGGAATAGATGGAAGGGAATGTGCCAGCCCCTCTTATTTCCTCTGCTGTGGACTGGTGCTGCTGCTATAGAGAGAAATGGGGGCCCAAAGGCTGCCAGGGAGCCTCTCTGGGTCCCTCAGGGAAATGCAGGCTCCAGAAACAAAGACAGCAGCGTGCTGGGTCTGTGCTGGTGCCTGGGGTAGCACTGTCAAATGCAGGCATGGGGACAGGATGAAGTGAAGCAAACTGACTATATCTTAATTGTTTGGGTGTTTTCCTGGGAGGAAGGTGACCCAAATTTCTCATTTCTGTTTTTATTTTTAACCCAGCAATGGTCTCATGTCAAATGCATGCACGTCTTAGGGAATAGGGTCTGAAATCCCAGCTCCATCCCCCGTAATTTCTGTCTCATTCACTCCATGATTTCTGCATTTCTTGGATGCACAACAGCCTGTCAACAACAAGAAGGGCTGAGAAAAACTATCTTCTTTCCTCTTCCCTTTACTCCCTTTGTCCTTCCCCTCATACCTGCCAAGGTGCTGGTTAAAGTCCTTTCAAGTGGCAGAGTAGAGGAGAAGAGATGGGGATATGGTCAGCCCCCTCAGAGATGCGTTTCTCATCTCCTTGCCAGGAGTTATTTTAAGTATGGATGTTGTAATTCAGAAGTGCACCTATGTGTGCATGAGGAGAGGGTGGAGGGAAAAGGTTTACTATGGCGGTCACCCTTTTTTTTTATTTTAAGGAAAGCTAGCACTCCTCTTTTTAATGTCTGTACACAGAAGAGCTTTGAGCAGACTGGATAACAAGTGCGTTATTTTAGGGAACAGTCGCTCACATCTTTGATTTGTAAGCCATAATTTATTTTAAAGATTTTCCTTTATTTCATTCACATGAATAAGTGGAAAGCTCAATCAAGACCTTTGCAGAGCAACACAAAGCAATGTTACTGCTAATTAAACTTGCTTCAGAATTCAAGCTGGAGAAGCTTACCCACAAAGGCTAACTTCAAAGCTGAGGAAAGAAAAGTTAACCTACTGCATGACACATCACACATGAAATAGAAGTTGTGTCTGTGCCTGCAAGCTTATGTCTACACTTATTAACAAGTGATGTTATACTGATTTCTACTTTTTGCACTTTTAACACAGGGATTTTGGGAAGTATCTGATTTAAACAGCAAATCATGGAATCTCAGAATAGTTTGGGTTGGAAGGGACTTTTGAAGATCATCTAGTCCACCCCCCTGACATGGGCAGGGACATCTTCCACTAGATCAGGTTGCCCAGAGCCCCATCCAATCTGACCTTGAACACTTCCAATGATGGGGCATCTACAACTTCTCTGGGCAATCTGTTTCAGTGTCTCACCACCCTCATTGTAAAAAATTTCTTCCTTATATTCAGTCTAAACCTAGCCTCTTTCAGTTTAAAAAGCCTTCCGGTATACAGGCACTGCTTTGTTTCATTGCAAAAGCTTAGTGAGTACTGTATTTGTGGTATGGCTTAAAGCATGGTAGGAGGCCAGCTCCTTCTGGTTGGACTGAGAGTTTTGTTCTGAGATGCCTTACATGCTTTCTGGAAATTTCATCCAGGCTCAGCAATCTATAAATAGTGGGGTATGTTGGTGGTGAGAAAGCTTTGGTGTACTGTGAGTAAATGGTATGAGACGGGCTTAGAGATGTGCGATGGACCTAGAAAGAATAAGATAGTTTTCCGGTCAGGTTATGACAAAGGCTGGGTGAGGGTTTTAGAGAAGTAATGAGCTAGAAAGACATCTAAAAAGAAGGAGATGCGAGGTGAAGATTTCATCTGTCTTCCTTGGAAAAATCCCTACACCGGTGCATGCAGACAAAAGAACCCAGCTTAAAACTGGATACTGTGGACTGTCTTGTGTGCACTCACCTTCCCAGGAAAGACTTCTGAGTAATGAAGCTGGAAATATGTTTTACAGAAATCTGTTTCATTTTTCATCACCTTCCTGTCTAAGACTGAGTGCTGTGTACACAAATAAGTGTTACACTTGTGCAGTGCCTCTAAAGCAAAGGACCCTACATCTATAGGCAAACTGTATATAGACTGACTTTTAACAACCACTTAAAAAACGACAAACCATATCTGAATTGTATTTTCAGTGAAGCTTTTCTGTATCTAAAACAAATACTGTGAGGATTGCTATACATAGTCAATGACCTGTGTATTTAATGATGATAATACCCCTTAAATTTATAATTGGCTACACATTGACTGCATTATATGTGACATCTAGAATTTATTGACCAGTAGCAGGGACTGTGAAACAGAGTTATCATGGTCTCAAGTTGAATCTAACTATTAATGTATTTTTAGTTTCTCAGATTACATCACTGCAGGGGCTATAAGCATGACAGTGGCTGTGATGGTTGCATTCTATCAACATGTTAGGTACATGCCCTCAAGAGAAGAAAAAGCTTTGCACTTTCTGTCACGAGTGGAGAAATGATTTTACATGGACCAGTAAAGATAGCAACAGTTGCCATAGGGCTTGCAGTAATTATGCAAAAGTTTCCTCATTGCTTATGTTGGACTGTCAGGTGGAAGACAATGTGTGAAAATAAATACAGCACAGCTTCCAAGACCAAAACTCTTGAAACTTCTTAGTCAATAACAAATGCACAAATACAGAAAATGACAAGGTGACTGTTGCAGGAGCAGCAACAGTGAAGTAAAGGTACTCACTGAAATAGATAACTTGATTTTATCAGCGGTAGTCAGTGAAACAGATCACTTGATTGTATCAGTAAATTGAAAGTATTTTGTTCCAAGACTCAACGTTAAGTAAAATAATATATCCTACTAGTTCAGAAGCTTCATACATTGTCAAAAATATATTGGCTAGTGTGCTAGCAGGGAAAAAAGTTACAGCTTTAGGTTTCCCATGATCAGCGACATTTATACATTGCATGAGAACTGCCTGGTGGTAATTTTCAAGTTCTTCAAAGATGATAAAGATAGGGATGATAAAAAGTCACTTTCAGTGTCTGAACACTAGTTATATTTCTTCCACAATCTGTGGTACAGACTTAAAATTAAATTAGTCTGATTTTGTATGATCTGAAATTTATTACATAATGCATTAATTGAAGGGTCAGTTACAATAAAAAATTGATGAAAAATCTATAAATGTTAATACTTATCTATCTAAAAAGATATCATGGTAAAGCAGAAAAGGTGGAAATAGGTTTTTTAGTGGTATACATCAGCTTCAATGACTTCACCTCATGATTTTGCCTTAACTGAAGAAAATTACCTTTACTTGATTCAGCCACTTTCTTTAAAAAATGTTGACTTTTCAGGAAAATGCAAGCATTTTCAAGATCAGCAAGCTGGATATGGTGCTTTTAGGTAAGAATTATTGTTTACTAAAAGACTGAGTACAGCATCTGCACTTGCTTCAGAGTACTAGTAGTCTAATGGTCTATCTTCAAATCTTGGTTCTTACAGTCCTTTTAAAACTTGCAGAATTTATTAAGTCCTTTCCTACCTCGTAATGAACAGTGGGAAAAATTCCTTCCTTGTCTACACAAGGTACAATTCACCGAGCCTTCAAAGTATTGATTTTGTTGAAGATAAGCTTCAAATTAAAGTTTTTCTGTTATACATGTCAAGAGTTTTGAAACAGATTTTGAAAGAAAGGCTGCCTCCTTCATCCTATTATGTTCCTGCAGTCTTTACTTTCAGAGGATTCTCACCTCCCTTTCAGTGAATAAGTGTTGACAGTGCCAAAATCTTTACAAAAGTGAGCCTTGAATGAGCTTCAAGCTTTTTTTTTTCTTTCAGGACCTAGATGACATTTGCAGAGCCTATGGCATAGGGAAGACAGAATGACTCCTGGTGCTCTCTGTAAGGTGAAATAGCTTTGCAACTCAAAATATAATACTTTGTAGGCTCAATTGAAGTGACAGTCCTTGAGACACCAGTAAACTGCTTGCTCAGAAGAGTTGACTTGCCTCCAAAGTTTATTCTGACCCCAAGTGCCTGGAAGAGGTCACTAAGGGCTTTTTCTATCTTTGCAGTGCATGGTGAAAAGCAGCCTTCCTCCATACAGATATTTCTCTGTGTCCCCTCCAAGTCAGACGCAGCTGACTCTTGTGAAAGGCATTTTCTGTTTAAAAAAAACCATTCCTTTTCAGTCCTTAAAGTACCAGAATTTCACCCCTGCCACATTTTTCAAAATCCCTATGTTTCTCTTCTATGGTTTTGTTTTGGATAGTGTTTCATAAAAGGATTGCAAAACAGATTAAAAATCCCCAGGCAAGAACAGCTTGGACCCCTTTGGACCCCCTCCACCAAACAGAACAAATCCGGATATTTCCTGAACAGCTCTTCTTTCTACCTCCCTGATGAACAGGCATTTCCAGGAAGGTGTGTTGTGCATTTATTTAAATAACATTTTATTCTCTTTGAAATTAGGGAAGAAATGCTATCTAAGATGTTACTGTGCACTTCCTGTCTTCCCTGCTTCTGCCTTATCCTACTATAGCAGTTAAAGCAAATTTTTTTGTGAGGTTTTTAAAGGGTCTCAAAAAAACTTAACTTTATGTTTCTATCCCTGATTACTATTAATTGGAATAAAATCCTGGCCCTAGTGGCTACATCTGTGCTGCTAAGTAACATTAGGCCAGGTACCATTTTTTGGCTGTCAGGCCAAATGACACAAACTAAGCCCACTCCAAGGCACTTGACCTTTTGCTTTTGCTGGGCCCCATGCGGCTGTAAGGCAAAATTGTTATTTTGTTTGTGTTTCTTTTTACTTTAAAGTGTCTGAAATATTGTGGGGATTATGTAGCAGCCTGTCAGAAGAGTGTTTTTATATCAGCAACCTGAAACTATGCTGCATGCCTTTGGGTATTGCATGAAGGTAGCTGGGGAATTTGAAGATACAAAGCCAAAAAGAGCCGCATTGGGATAGTGCTGAGCTGGGATTTCATGCTGGTTAACACAAGGAGTATTCCAAGGGAGATTGCAGCTGGCCAGGAGTCTTGGAGATATTTTCAAAAAACCTCTACCAGTTTTGCAGAAGCTAAAAAGACTAGTCATCATGCGCTGAGCACAGACCAGCAAATACACTGAAATGCAATGATTTCCATTCCTAATCAACGCAAAACTCAAAGGGATGCCAAACAGCAATGAGGAAGAAATTGTAGGAATTGGAAGATATGTTATGGATGTATCTGTATTTTTTAATGCAGCCTAATAAAAACACTCTGCCCCTACAAATTTCCAAATGCTTAGAGACATATTTGGCTATTCAGCAAGCACCATTAATAGGTACAGTTGACCCTTATTAATTTATTCCTTCTGCCTTAGGCAAAGTATAGCCTTTCTTAATAAGCTGATGTCTTTAAGATTCACCTGTAGCTCCAGCCTGAGCTCTGAGGCCGTAATTCTGATTATCCTTCATGGGTATTTGTCACATTTGATTTCAGTAGGAGACATAAACCTTAATCAGAGATAGGGAGGAATCTAAGACATTTGGATTGCCTCTCTACAATGAGATGGAATTCCATTTTTTTGTCTTCATGAAGTTGAAAACGTAATGTCTCTATTTTTTTAACCTGCTGAAAGTAAATTCTAACCTCCCTCACACCTATGCAGCTCAGTTAATTTCAGTGGAGTTGCTGGGATTTTTACAGAGTTAATTTTGCTCGCTTTCCTCTCTTTGGCTTTTTAGTACTACAGAAAAATCTGATCTGTAGCCCTCAGCTATAGGCTGGTCTGAAACAAAAAAACGGAGAACAGAGTGAAAGAGAATGTCAGCCTAGTATGACACTAATTACATTCTTTTCACTGGACTTTACTTGCAGTCCTTTTAAAAAACAACAAAAGTTTCTGTATTCAAGATACTGAGCCTGATCCCTGTCTCTTACAGTACAGTAATGAAAATCAAGAGGAATTCTATTGATTCCAGTGCAGTTAAATCAATGTAAGAGAAATTTAAATTGAGCCCATTGTAGACAAGATATAAAGCTACAACCTGTCAGGCATTTATGTAGTCCAACAGCATTCTATGTAGTACAGAATAAATAAATGCAAAAAGATCCCTATCCCAACCTATGTCAAGGCAATTGCTCAGAAATTAGCATTCAAGAAATTCCTCATAGCATGAAATCATTCAGAAACTACACTGGGGTGAGGTAAAAATGATATTATTAACTCAGAGTACATTATATCACATGTAGAAATTCAAGAATATTTGTTATATTAGTCCAGATAAATGTGGTTTAAGATAAGCAATGAAATGCATAAGAAGAAATACAGCTGAGATTAAACAGAAGCTGCGACTTTTATCTTTTCCCCTTGCAGCCGCTTTTCCAGGTCAGTGAATTCTCATCATCCCTTGCTAGCAGGTGGAAATTGGATTAACACCTGGAAAGAAGACAATCCTGAAGGTGTTTCCTTCTATCTGGTACTGCTAGTGAGACTCCTGGACTCAGCCAGAGTGCTAGGGACTGCATGTATGTGGTAGAAGGTGCTCTCTGTCATATTCACTGTAGGTTTTCTATCATCTGAGCTCCAGCCTGTAGTATGCTGTATGTAGGAATGGGTATTATATATGCCACAAAATGGCCTCCTAAGACATCTGGCATGAGTTTTTAAATAAAGGATCAGTTTGTGCAAGAATTGCCTTTTTTTCATGAGTATTTTAGGCACCAAAAATAAAAAATGTGCTATTCAGTACAGAATGGTGAGACATTTCCTCCACTTTGACAAAAGAAAGGTAGCTTTTGTGACATTGGAATATGTTTGAAATTCTTTTGTTTTTAACAATTCTTTCACATCAGTAAAAACGTGACCCCTTTCCCCAAACAATCTGAAGGTTGATGGAGGGGTTTGGTGCTAACAAGTGCTCAACTTTTCCAAATATATCAGATGTTATATCAAGAAATACTGTATTTCCTCACTAAAATTATCTCTTTAAAAACCCCAAACAAACAATCAACACCGCCCCCCCCCCCCATTTTATTTCCTCAATTTGCGAGTGAACATTTAAATATTTTTTATTAAGAATGAGTTTTCTTTTGGAAAGTTACCTCAGGTTTTAAAACATTCAGAAATATTTTAAATGGCTGAAATTGGAAAGAAAGGTTATCTTCAAATGAAAGATTTAACTTTTATGACATAGATAATATGTAGTTACTTGCCAGCTCACCTGCAGTTTCAAAAATTTCTGTTTTTGCCTCAGTTCATTTTTTTTCTAATAAACAGAAAAATCCATAATTTCCTCAAGCATTATTTTTAACATACTTTTCTGTGTCTCTCTGTGGCCCTTCTGTGTTCAGAGGCTAGGAATTAAAGCTGTTTTCTGTGGGCAGTTTTCAAATCCCTGTGTAATGCAGTCTGTCAGTGAGCTCTGCAGCATTCAGTCACTGACACATGCAGAAGAGCTTTTTGTGAAACTCTTCTTTTTCTACTTTTCTATATCTCTGCTATATTCACCTTTTCCATTAACCCATGCTGATGGACCCATTAAACTCAATACCAAAGCTACCTTTGATTTCAGAAGGATCAGGGTCTGGCTAATGATTAACATGATCAGATCAGCCTGATGCTGTGGAGCAATATGGTGCTAAATGTACAGGCTGGAAACAAACTGCTTTTCAGTAGGGTGATATTGTACACTGTCACTTCCATATCTTCAAGCAAAACTCATTAAGAAGGGACTGAATTTGTCAGCTTTTCTTTTGTTGCCACTGCATTATTTGCTGTCAGAGGTGGCCTGTCTATCAGCTGAATAAATGCTGAAAAATGAGATCCAATGAAATTGTGAAGTCAAATGCAGATTTTCAGTCACACCGGTTGTATTAATATCAATGGGGGCTGCACAGTTGAATATCCATTATACCAGGCTATAATGTAAGCTTCTGGGACTCTTTCTGCTACAGCCATTATAATTAAAAAAGGAATCCTGCCAGCTACTTTTGGATCAGGCTGTAGAATTTCATGCAAGAACTGAAGCAACAGAGACCTGCCGCATCAACAGAAGGCAGAGAATGAAAGGACAAAGGTCTTACACCTAACTCAGCCATGGCTCCTTGTGAGGTCTTAGATAACACTCGCAAATCTTTATGGACCCCCAGATTTTATATCTAAACACATGCTTCTATTCACAATATACTTTGAGATATGTGAGGCTGCACAGTGTAAAGCATCTGGATAGCACAGGATGTCTCACTGTTGTTAATTACCAAAATATAATTTGAAAATTGGTAGCAGACAGCATTCAGAAACAGAGGCATGAAGAAAGTAATGGGACAAGAAGAAACGGAAAAAACAATTTGGGATAAAAAAATCAGTGGGTTTAGGGGACAGCGTAAGTCTTGCAGACTTTCATTTAACTCAATTCAACTCTCTTCCAAGAGAAACTTTCATTCAGCCTTGAATGCACCTTTTCTGATTCAAGGTCTACATATTCACTAATTTTTTTAGTAAAGCATGTCTTAGATTGTCTAGTAAGTGAAATTTCTCTTTGTTCTGAGTAAGCTTATGCTTCAAGAGGTCCTCAGCTCTTGAGGAAATGAATGAAGTTACCTCCATTTATCAGTACTAAGGATCCAAAGAGCCTGGTCTAGTTCCTTTTGTTTTTATAGATGTTCTTCCAACATCACCACCACTATTTACAAGAATGCTTAATGACACCATCATAGCAGCAAAATAAATACCTGTCATTTATTCCTAACTCCAGAGATATTCCTTAATATGACATATGCTTTCCTCTGTGAAAAAATGTTTCTGCTTTGTAATATGGCTTTACAAGTGGGTATCATTTGTGAAAATATTATTAAATTATTAGAAGGTAATTTTTTGAAGCTTCGTCAAAATCTTAATTTCTTAACTCAAGCCTTTGTCTATTTCAGTAAAATAAGAGCATTACTGGTTTTTATATTAAACCTTAAGGGTTTAAGATGATCTAATCCATGCCACCTACAGAAATTCAATCAATAGTTTTACTTTTGGAAGTGAGAATCATGAGTCCATACTTTTGCCCTGGATGGAAGATTAATAAAGTTAAATGGACAAAAGCCAGAAAATGAAATAACCACCAGGCCTGTAGGCTATAAAGAAGCTTGGTAGAGTCACTGAAAGCAGAAAGAAAACTCTCTTCATAGTTCACAAAGTGCGGTAAGAAATTGCTTAAAATGATATTAATGTGGTAGTGGTATCATTACCTGTCATATAACCCCTCCAAGAGATTTCTGCTTCTGTGGATTTTTTTCACTGAACTCTAAGGCCAGGGAAACATGTAATGATTAATATAGTTTTCTTGCTGTTGGCAACATTATTACTGTATTATCCTCTAAATAGTAGGAGATTATTGCATAGTGGGATAGTTTCTAGCCAGTTGCTTAACTTGACTTAGCAGAAGAGTGTACTAACTTAGGGCCAGTCTCCCAGCTTGTACCTAGTGAGGCATGGGTGTGAGGAGATGGTCTTGCTGGCCTAATAGAAGTTACTCTGAATCTGGCATTCAAGTCTGGAGGCTGGGTAGAGGCAGGAGTTCTGGCGCCTCTCCAGGATCAAATCCTGAGAAATGGGCTTTGATTGGTTAGGAAGGGAAAAGAACCGAAAATACATCAAATGCAGTGCTTTTACAAAGCAAACCCCAAAATCTTGTACCTGGGAACAGTGTGAAAGTAGGTATCTAAGAAAGGAAATACTCTTCTATCCCTACACGAAACTGAACTGCAGTAGCCTGTTTTGGAAGTGGTAAAGGCATTTAATTCTTTCAATTATATGAAATAAACCCCCTGATATATCTGCACCTTCTACAAAGGATTCTAGTATTAGTTGAAGTGATCCATGAGAAATTCTCTTTCAAGTCTTTGTTTCAGGCAGGCTGTGGGACAAAAGGATTAGGCAGGGAGAACAGACTTGCAGATTAAATCTTAGAGGGATCTTCTTATTTTAGGTATGATGAATGCTAATCTCAAGACCAAAGACGCAGCAACAGAGAAATTACTAAACTACTCAATGTTGTTATGTCTGTCTAGGCCCTATAAGATGGTAATGCCTAAGGTTCATTAGCTCTGAGTTTTATTTTGGGGAAACATCACTGAATTCTGATGACAACAGTCTTGGCGTTGTACTCCGAATTTCACTGAAAAAAAAAAAAGGAATCTGGAGGACTATATATAGCTCTCAGTAGTCCCTTCAAAGAAATAAAAAGCCTGGGTTGCCATAAGTAAGGAAAATAGTTTTTGTTGTCTCTATTGTTACTATTGGTATTATTTTTCTCACTAAGAATATTATAAATATGCAGTTATATTGATTTACACATTAGATGAACCAGGGTTTATCCAACAATAACCCTTCTCTGGTTTTAATACTAAAAACTGTATCGATATTGTATGACCTTTGCAGTACCTTAAGCAATCAACTCTCTGAACTTCTTTGAAATTTTTCTTCTGAAAGAGGTTTTCCTGCATTTCTGTCTAATTTATTTAACAGCTCTTCAGAGTACCTTCTGTTCCTCTCCTACCCGCTCAATTTGTATCCAGCAGATTCATCTGTCCTGATGACACACTTCCTTGGAATCTTTCGATGTTGTACCAGGAAAGGTACATTGATTTATCTTCTCCTAATATAAATAATATGGTAATTCAGAGTGATACATATTTTGGCCCTGTCTATATGAATAGCAGGTTCTTAGGTCTATTCATGATTAGAGCATTTATATATAATGGGATAATATATTCCTGCAGGAGCAGGAAACTATTTCGAAAACATCTCAAATATTTAGCTTTGACAGAAAGTCATATAATGATAAATCAGGATAATACTATATCAACATGAACTATTTGCTCATCAATAAATCAAACATTCACTTTGTTTAATGAGCTGTCAAACAGCTTAAATGTTTTCAAGTATAGGTAGCATGGACTTTTATTAATAAATTGAAATTTAGTAAATCACACAGATTCTGACCTTCTAGTTTTCCAAACAGTTTGGATACATTAAATTCCTCAATGAAGTATACATTCACAGCATTAGACTATGAGCCTGTATGATACATATGAGAAAACTTTCACTCAGTTTTTCATGCCCAAAGGTAATGTTGGCCTTTTAGGTCCATACCACCTCTTAAACTACTACACAATCTGTTCATTGCAGAATTAGATATAGCAACAGAGATTTCAGTCAAACCATCTTGGCTTGCAGAACTTTCAGGGCACCTTATTAAAAATAGTTGGCAATATCAAGTAAGTCCACCTTCATCTCAGTTCAGTGAAGAAACCCTGTTATTTTCTTATTTCCTTGTCAAAATAATTTTTTTATGTAACTGGTTTAGATGCCATTCCTTTTGTTGTCTGTCCTCTTAATTTTTAAAGTGGTTCATCTAATAGGCATGACTGTAGGGGACTTGATGCTTTCAGCTGAATTACCTTCTTCAGGGATGAAATGATGGATGAATTCCACATCCACTCTATCTGTGGTAGTAGATCTTCCTGCAAAGTCATCTTGTCTCGCATTCTGTTTTTCACCGCAAAATTTACTCCCTTCAAATATGAATAACCCTTCCTAGTTTTATAAACTGCAACTTTTCTCTTTCCCTGCCTCCCTCTCCTTGAAAACAAATGTATCCCTATTTGGTTTAAGAGCAACTGTAGTTAGAGTTTTGAAGGTCTTCAGTGGCAATAAATAATTTTCTAAATAGATTTCTGGAAGAGCCCCTAAAAATAGAGTAAAATACTTCTATTTTGAAATTTATCATCTAACGGGGAAAAATCCTTAAACTTATTACTGTGCATTGGAATTCAACAAGAAAATTTCACCCAACCATCTAACTTGTTATAATGCATTTATTTTGTCACAAAATAGGATGGGTGAACCCTTAGGGAGAATGGGTATGCAATCCTCAAAAAATATATTGTGATACAAAAAAAACTGGAAGGAAAACAAAATTTTGTGATCACTGCCTTTTTTATTCATTACTCACCACCCTCAAGTTACATAACTAGCCAAAGAAATTGGAAAAGAGTTACAGAAACCTCTTACAGAGTACTGAGGGATGTGAGATAGGTCTCTGCAGTACTAGAAGCCTAGTAAAGGACTGTGCAAAAATAAACTGCAAAACAGAAGGACCTTTACTGACGTACCTGTTTTGCATTTATGCAAATAAAAACTTTGTAAGTAGTCAGTTTACAATTAAAATATGTGTTGCTAGAAGAAATTTCACTTCTTGGTTAGCCCCAAATTACTCAATTGACCTCATAAAGTGCTAAAGAAATCAACTTTCTATCTATGTGTTGATAGAAAGACTTTGGTATTTGCATAATTAAAAAAAAAAAAGTTATATTCCTCTTGCTTGGTTTCAGCTGTAGGTAGATAAAGATGTTAAAGGCATAACATTTAAAATGACCTTTTGTAGTTCTACATTATCTGTAAAGGTCAATGGAAATTATCACATAATCACTGTCCTCTTTGCCATTAGAAACATTATCATTTTTGTCATCAGCCAATTGTTTCTAGACAACCTATCTGAGTTAAAATCCCATCATAACAGTCAGTGTGCAGGCTTACCATAACATGAAATCTTCCACAACTTGTATGATATTGCATTATGATTAAAGGATGATGTAAAAACAGGACAAAAAATATTTGAAAATAATTTGTCCCACAAAAATCAACTTCCTTTGTCATTCAGGCCCCTGCCAAGATCCTCAGGTCAGCACAGACACATGATTTAAAGAAATATAAACTTACTCTCAAGAAAACTTCTCAGGCTATTGAAGTTAAGCACACACAAACACCTCTATAACAAGATGTTGGGGATGGGCAAAACAAAGAAAAGGGAGGGATTAAAGCAATGAGCTAGTTCTTCTAAAGAACAATTATTTGCACATTTCATATTTATAATATGGAGATTAACCATCCGTCATTTATGTGGCACCAGAGTTTGCATGTAATCTATTTATTTTCCATGGAAGAGTGACACTACAGTTCTACTAACTTTAGTTGCAACACACACAAACATTGTCAGGCAGGGATTTGTCAAGTGTATAAAATATCTTCTGTGTATCCTGAGGGAATTGTTTACTTTGGCATAGAAATCAGACAAAATATTTCCAGTCTAATTTCCTTTTCTTCTGTGATCTACCCTTGCATTCATGTGAAGTCTGTGAATTTAATAGAATTTTCTGACTTTCTCCTGATGCAAATATTTTTTTATTTTTAGTTAGAACAGAGTGGAACAACTTTAATTCATTGAGGTACTTACATACACTCATACCCCTGCTAGGTTACTTTGTTGGGAAGACACCAGTGGGAAGACTCCAGGAAAAGCAGCAGTAGCAGAAAAAGGAGCATTTCATCTCTGATGGAAATGATGAGGAGGAAAGGTTATCTATTGGCTGGAAAAACATTTTGCTCATCACTTGTACCTAAAACATTATTTCCAGGAGTGTCTAAGAGGCAGAGACAGCAACAACCACTGGGCAGTCACATTATCTTCTGAACAGAGTGGTGGCATGGGGGAATGGAATTTAGTTCCTGAACGTGCTGGACTGAAAGCAGACTAGTCCTTGGGCTCTTGGCTGGCAGCTCAACTCTGCAAGTGCCCTTTGCTAGCCTAAATGTCTCCTGTAAAGGACAACCTTTTCATTGTGTATTTTACCTGAAGTTGTGCCAATTTCCCTGCAGTGTCATGTTTGCCTATTCTTATTATATTAATAATGAATAATTCCATGACAGCAAACATTATACAGTGAATGACAGGAATTTGCTAGCCTTTCAAATTACAGTGTCTACATAACTGTGATAAAAAGCTCTTCAGCCAAAAGAATAGTGCTGCAAAATTGACCAACAGAGAAAATTAGGATAGGAGAGTAGAACAGAAAAAAGGGATTTTTGGATAAATATGTTTAATAAAGTAAATTTAATTGTGTTTTTCAATAAAAATGACAGAAGGTTGACTCTAGCAAGGAGGTATCATAGGAAGATAAAAGAGTATGAGCTTCATTTGCAGCTTGAAATTCTTTGAGCTCAAAGCCTGTGTGCATTCAGCGGTGCAAAAACTCTCCTTATGCGTTAAAGTAAGAAGATGAACTCATCATGCCTGAATTACCTCTGGAAGCGGATGAGTGAACCACAGTGCCCAACAATGTCTAACTGCCAGCAAAGGCGTATTTACATCACTGTTGAAAGCTCTTAAGACCCTTGGCGACAGCAAGTATCCCAAAACAGAGATAAACCGGTACTATTTCCAGCCACCTCATTTTGGGGAGCCATGCAATCTCCTTGGACACCTCTGTGCAATGGGGCAGAACAGACCTGGCTTCTCCACCACCCAGTCCCTGTGTGTACTTGGTGTACCAGTTAAAAGTGAGATGGCCAATAGGACGGTACATCTGAGAGCAATATTAACCTGGAGTTTCCCACCAGCACAGGATCATGGCTGTCTGAGACAGTGTCTTACAGGGGACCAATATCAGTGAGCCCGGTGGAAGCTTGCCAGCAGTCAGAGCTCCCTGTACCATAGTTAGAATCATAGAATCATAGAATATCCCAAGTTGGAAGGGACCTACAAGGATCATCGAGTCCAACTCCTGTCCCTGCACAGGACAGCCCCAAATTCACACCATGTCTCTAAGGGCGTTGTCCAACTGCTTCTTGAATATCGTCAGGCTTGGTGCCGTGACTGCCTCCCTGGGCAGCCTGGTCCAGAGCTCCGCCACTCTCTGGGTGAAGAACCTTTTCCTAATATCCAGCCTAAACCTCCCCTGGCACATCTTCCTGCCATTCCCTCGGGTCCTGTCATTGGTCACCAGAGAGAAGAGATCAGCACCTGCCCCTTCTCTTCTTGTGAGGAAGCTGCAGACCACAGTGAGGTCTCCCCTCAGTCTCCTCTTCTCCAGGCTGAACAAACCAAGTGATTTTAGCGGCTCCTCATATGGTTTAAAGTTAGTCCCTTATTAATGTTTGGTTTCCCTTTTCTATTAGAAAATGCCATGTCCATGCTTATGCAGCATAGGAGCTGTTACTGAGAGAAACTGACCTCAGATCAGAACAAGACTTGAAGCAAAGTGATACATGGCCCTTTTTCTGTGTCCATTCATCACATTTTGCCTTTTTTTTTTTTTGGTCACTGTACTCACTTTCAGTTCCTAAGTGCCAAGTGCCTACGATTTTCCTACTCTATCAGGAGTAGTGTCTTCAGTTTACTAAATGTCTGTAAGGACTTCAGTAGGATGTTTTCCTTTTCACTATAGTCTGCAGTTTGCAGATGTGCAGTAATGCTAAGGCCTTGAGGACATTCACAACAACGGACACAGGCTAAAGCAATGTTCACTATGTCAGTCATGTATTCTGTATGAGTTAGTACCTCTCAGGAAAGAGGGATGCTGCTGTTTCTTATTCTGTAAATATTGGGGCAATTTAAATCTGAACGTTAAATTTCTAACTAGCCTATACATTTCTAATGTGTCAGGTAAGCACTCTAATTGTTTTAGTTACTTTAAAATGGATCGATAGTCAAGGAACAGAAATCTCTGAGACTGACTGATTGAAGTGTAAGTAACACAGCTTGAATTTTGAATCCAGTGTTGCATATATATAGAATATTGACATTGAACTCTTCATATTCAGTCCACAGATTTTTTGGGGAAAAATCCCTAAGGAAAACCTCCTCAACTAAATGTGAGCATAAAATTAAAAGAAATTATACACCTGCCTCACATGGAAAAAGAGGTGGGATTTGCCAGGTAAGTTATCTGTTGTGACTTACTCCACTTTAGTTTATATGTAGCTTAATTTACCAGCTATGATAAGGACACAAGAGCAATACTTATGCAGACAGTGACAGCAAAGTCAAATGATGAAGCCCACCACACCCACCACTGGTGTAAATGTCACTTAAATATCATCCACTGAGTCATGTGAAAAAGCAAGTGGAAAAAAATGTTTGCGTGGGAAAACTTTTTGTAAGAAAGCTGATGGGGAAGCTGATGATTCTCTTTCTGAAAAAAGATGTTTATGTATTCCATTGGTAATGGTCTTATGAGATTTATGTCAAGATTAATCATATTGCTGTAACACACACAACAGAGTTTGGGAATGTTAGGTTATGTGCTTAAAGGATAATCATGGAGGACAGAAAGACTCCATGAGGATCAGAGATCTGTGATAGACAGAGGAATGCTAGTAGCCTAATCAAGGAAATGGGGCACCTCCAAATACAGCATTGGCTTTAGTTCTGCATGCACAGAACTCTTTTGGGCAAGAAAGGAGTGAACCAAGGACTTTCAAACTGGGTTTCAAAAAGCTGCATATTCATCCTCTAGGACAAAGCGTTATAGGTCAGACATTAAAAAGGGAAAGCCTTGCAAACAGTCATCCTATTTTCTGGGTTAATCAGACATTACCTATCAGTTGTGTGGAATCCTGGGAAGTGCAGGTGCAAGTTTGTCAGATTTCCAGTTTTTGGCTTTGTATACATGCTTTGAGCAGACATGTTTCATCCTTGCCTTCTTGGTCGGTATCAGAGTAAGCTGGTATAAACAAATTTTCTGTGCAGAGTGAGGCCTTCTCTAGACTTGTTCGGTATTCCTGTAGATTTGCATCAGGGAAACAGGAACACACGTGTGCATAATGTTTATAGTATTGATCCAAAAGAGTTTCTGAATATTCTGTGTGTCCACAGTGCTTGCCATATCTCCCTGCATAATAAGCTTTGAAGTTCACATGCTTCCAAGAACTCACATCTGTCACACTGCACACTGAACCTTTTTTTCTCATCTCCTGCATGACCAAAGTAAAGATTTTCAATCACTTGCTACACTTTTGGGGCTGGCAACCAAACTTCAGCATCACAAATGTGATATCTGTACATACCAGATGGCAAAATCTTTGATCATTCAATTTTATTTCCTGACCATTTGGGAGCATTAAGAACTCTCATGGGGAAAGAAATTGTACACTAAAAGCAACATATAAAATAAGGGCAAATGTGTAAATGATTTCTTAATTAAATAAAAACCCTCATTTTCCTACTACATGCCATAGGGAAAGAACTTTCCAATTTAGAAGAGGTTTTAAAATGTACTGTGACTTGTTTAATTCAAAGCAATACTGTATGTTTTATTTTTCTGAATGCTCACTTTTACAAAAGGAGTGCACAGAAAAAGAGGTGATTTGCTCATATTTGGAGGGAAAATGAAGCCACACAAGCTTGCTGGCATAACACATAAATCAGCACATTTTACATGTGCTTTTACATAACTGTATAAAGCAGAGTGCTCTCTGAGGAAGGGAAGTGGGAAACAAGTGGGGATAGGTCAAGTAAAGGTAGGAGGTGAATCAGTACATCAGACTCAGACTCCTACAACAGGGACATAATGTTGTTGCTACAACACCTAGCACCAAAGAAAGTCTCATGCATAGAAGTGTTCTTTTTCTGCACGCCATTATCTGCTGTTTTTTGTTTTGGAGAGAGTGTATATGCTTTCAGTGCTTGATAAAATGATGAAAAGCAGTAACTATCACAGATTCTTGTTGGATTTACCCGCACAAAGAATACTTAAGCACTGAACTGAGGCAGCTGTGAGCATTTTTAGCATAAATAATTTAAAAGATAACAGATAAGGATAAAGGAGACTGTGGGTTTGGATCTTCACATGACCAGGGAAGGTTTGAAACCTTGAAGATTTATCTGAAATTCAAAGATTTGGTGTGAAGACCTGGCCTTCACAGAATTCATTGGAGTTTTTTCTGTTTACTTCGGTAGGGTTTAGATTTTTATTTTCCTGGGGACTTAATGCATAAACTCCAACACATGAAACAAGCAGATATTTCCTGCTCTGAAAAAGTAAAATAAAATGGAGGTGATTACAGACCTGAACATGACCGGGACACACTGCAAAAATTATCCAGGTGACATATTTATTGATATGTTGAGGAGGGAAGGTTTTTGTATTTTTGGTTTTATCTTGGTTATTGCTGTGTAAAGACAAAGTGTGAATAAAAAGCTACTGGCCCCACATCCCAACACTATTATTTTGTGCTCTGTTCCTTTGAAATGACTGTGATACAATTTCTATGATCGTTCAAATAACTGAAAGAGTGTCTTTCCATAATGTCTTTTAATGGCATAGGTTTTTGTGAGCATCTGACAAATGTATATGAATTGAAGATAATTAACCAAATCTGCGACTTTTGGAGTACTGCAGACATTACTTCTTTAGTGGGGAGTAGTTCTGAATACAGGAAAAAAAACCTAAAGAGATCTCCAAGTGTGTTTATGTTAAATATGCAGTGATATACTTGGACTGTCAAAAAGATTTCTGTTTTCAAAATGAATTTACTTAGCAGGGGCCTGTAGGACAATGTCGAGAGACCTGAAAGGGCTGTTTCCACTTCTGCTTTGCCATCTCTCTCTTTTCACTGCAGTCCCCAGAAGGGTAGTTGATTTTGGTGACCAGGCTGCCTTTAAGTCAACCAGAGCCAGCAGACTGCCTTTCAATAAAAATTCAGATTGCTCCTCTCTGTGCTCGGCAGAGCTGTGTGCCTCTGGGATGTGGTGAAGGCATTTGTATTTGTTTTACTATACTGGAGGGCACTGAAATATCTCTTCTGAGCCAACAGTCTGTCTTTTCCAAAAATATTAGTGCCCAGAAAGACTGACAGCCAAGCAAGGGGAAGCATCCTCAAATCCATGAATTTCACAGTGGTACTTAAACTCACTTGTGTCTTATGATCCTTGTCCCTGTGGAGATCATAGTCAAGAAGAAAATTAACAGTTTTGGGGCAGAATTATCTTGCCACATAACCTCAGGTGCTGTTTCAGTACCAGTTTTAAAGCAACTGTAAATTAGTATGGCATGATGAAAACCCAGGTCCTGGACCTTTACCCACGGGACTTTCAGCAATACTTTTCTCCCACTGTGGTCTGTGGTCCTACAGGACAGCAGGAATACTAGTACCCACTACTGCCCGACAATTCCTGGTCTGAAAATCTACTGAATGCATGAGGCAGCTGTTGGAGGAAGATGACAGGCTACTGATCATAGTACCTGCAAGAGACACTGTGCAAGGGGTTTTCTGTGTCTGGCGTTGCAGCACCTCCTCGTAACTAAAAGTGCAGCAATGGTAGCACTAGTGGCTCCCCTCCCTAATAGACAAAGGTGTCCATAGCAGTATAAGCAAGGCAGGGGCAGCTATCACCATTGCTTTCTCCATTCTGGCCCCTCTGGATGGCCCCTCGGGAGCTAAAGGCTAGAGGTGTGCTCCTCTTGAGGTGCCTAATTCTCAGTGATGTCAACATAGAGCCTGTCAATAAAAGTAGAATTCCAAATGGCAGTGAAAATCTACTTCATCTGCAACACTTACATCAGGTCAGATCATGACTGTCTCTTTGTACAAAAATTAGCATCATAGTCTGACATTGATCTTTGTGTAGGTGTTTGCCTACATCAGCTGTCATCAGCTCACTTCAAGCATTATGGAAAGAAATAGGTACTTTTAGGATAAGTTTCATCTGACTTATTTTAGACATACTTTTCAGGATGAAATTGAATCCAAAAGTGCTTGTTTCACTCCAGTGGTTATAAGAGGAGTTGGGGTGACTAACTCAGAAACAGGTATCTCTGTCTCACCAGATGCATTCCACCCAATGTTGGTGTTATGCTGAGTGACAGCAGGGAGAAATGAGACTCTGATGGGGGGCAGGGGGTGGATTAGTAGTTTTCTCATGATAAAAAATAGCCGGCAGAAATATTTGGATTCCCATCTCTCTCCCCTCTGGACCTCCAAACCCTCATTATTCTCATGCAGAAACCTGTTATTTTGGTTTCTTGTTACCCTCGGAGTCCCTGGAGTGTATATTTGATGCTAATAACAAAAGCAGAAGGGAAAATGAATGTTTCACAAACATGGAGTGATGCTAAATGAATGAAGGATAGAATTTCTCATTTATGCCAGCATCTTTTGAGACACTCCCCCTATCTTCTTTCTCTAGAACAGGCCCTCAAAGGAGTTTTGTTTTCATGGAGTCATTGCTGGTATCAGACTGGTGTTCTGGGCTTTCCTCTGCAGTTCTCTGTGTAACTGTTCTGAGAGTACTGCTATGATGCCTTATGCTTTTGCAGTCTGTGAATAATTTGACTGTGGAGGGAAGCAGGGTATTCAGAGGTGTCAGTTCATCATTCCTCAAATGACCTTATGCAACATCAATTTTGGCCCCAGGGATTG
Source organism: Phalacrocorax aristotelis (assembly GCF_949628215.1). Lineage (NCBI taxonomy): Eukaryota > Metazoa > Chordata > Aves > Suliformes > Phalacrocoracidae > Phalacrocorax > Phalacrocorax aristotelis. The sequence continues at coordinate 118,788,295 of NC_134278.1, read as the reverse complement.
GCAGATCAAGAGTTAAGTCATTTTGATCACAGCCTCATAGGATTGCAGAATGGCTGAGGTTAGAAGACACTTCTGGACATCATCTAGTCCAACTCCCCTGCTCAAGCAGGGAGTGGGACCTACTCCCTGCAGATATCCCAAAGTGTCATCAGCATTGCTCAAAGGATCTTCAGTGAGGAAACTATATGTTTGGTGCATTCAGCGGTTTAGAAGTGTTGTCATAAGGATATTAGAAATCTGTAAGTGCTAATAGCAATATGCCTAAGATTGAAATGTTGAATAAGGAGAGTAATAGTACTCAACTTATCATGTCAGTAGAACTATATTTGGGTGCTTTGCTGTTAAACAAGTCCTCAGAACATTAGCCTGGATTGTAATGAGTGTCATTTGGTTAAACTTAATGTGAAACATGTGGAGAGATTTTAAGGCTGGCAGGTGACTCTGGGTTAAAAGCCTGACCATTTCGTTTTTATGATCACTTTACACCTGACCAATAAAAAAGGAGCTGCTGCTACCGATGGCTGTGTCATTCTGATGATGATGCCCTTTTTGTCCATGAAATGACATGGGATGGAGGAAAATATAATAAACTTTCAGTGTCTGCTGCATCTGCGACCTCTGTCACTTTACTCGTGGATCTCTGCTGACATTTCTAACAGATTCTGTGCTTGAGAGAAGTGATTCTTCTTTGGAGACTCAGATTTTTTTAGGCAAACAAAAGTATTTGGCTTCTTTATTTTCTCAGGTAGACTGGGCTTTTGCTTTTTTGATATATAAGAAAGTACATATATTTTCTGATATAAGTGTGGAGCTAAAACTGCTTCACGTCATCTCCAACTTGTTAGCTCTCCTGATAACACCTTTAATGTAAAGAATGGTGCGATGGTAGCATTTTATAGGTTGTAACTATTGTGCAAAAGTATTATTATTTACAAGAGGATTTCATAACTCTTGTAGGAGCTTTAAGATCCATTAATCCAATAGCTTCTGTATGGTTTTATTACAGTACTATTACCATGCCATGTGGGCCCTTCACCAAAAAGTCTACTTGAGGCTTTTAACGGCTTGTTCTTTATAAACAACATTGGACACTGCTTGGTAATTAGCTAGCAACATTCAGAGTGTCATCAACAGTGAGATTATCTGTGGCTGGTGCACTTCTGTGATTAATTTTTGTAAGGCTTTCACATGAATGGAAATTAATTTGTATTCTTCTGTGACTCAGGTACTGCTTTTTGCCATTTGTAAAAAATACGCAAGGAAATGGTTTGCAGTCTTCTTGAATAAGGTAATAGATACCCTGAACTCCAGCATCTGTCTGTTCTAAAGGCAAGTGACATTAAAAGATCTTTTCTGTGCCTTCTTTTTCCTTACTTTTAATGATAATCATATTACCTGCTTTAGAAGAAAGCATGAAGCATCCTGAATGGTTGGATCTGCTTCTATCAGGTACTATTGAAAGCATTTGGCTCTATTATTTAAAAAAATCTCTTTCAGAATTTCAGAAGACAAACCCCATCTCTTAGATCTTCCCAAAAATTATTTATAAGAAAGCCATGTCTCTGCTTGTCCTTTGTCAGCTGACTCAGGGGATGACAAACTTCATGTTTCAGTAGACAGATATCTTGACCTATGAAATTGTAATTAGATTTTGTGGTTATTGTTCTCTCCTGCACAGACTTGGCACAGTCAGCTTAGTCAAGGGAGCTGCAAATGAGGCAGAAGAGAAGATGTAAAATCTTTTTTAAACTTACAAGCATCTGTGCCTCAGTAACCTTACTTATGTCAGCAGCAATGCAGTTGCTTAGACTGTTACAGTATGCCTTGTAATCATTTACTTTTAAATAAATATCTGTAACGTCTAACCATAGGTAAAGGTCAACATTGGACTCAGGTTGCAGTAAAATGAGAAATAGTAACGGCAGTCAAAATAAATTCATAATAGTAATTTCCCTTCAGGGTCATTCAGATTTAACTTGCCATTTATGTCTCAGTGCTTTTGAACTTATTTAAAAGGCATTTTAACTGTGGACAAGGATTCACTTTATTTGATAGACCTCATATAGGTTATGTCAGTTGGAACTGGGGACATTTTCATGAAAGATGTGTCCTTTTCAGTGATACAATAGAGGTTTTCAGGCTTCTTAGCAAATCATTAACAAAAGTTAATGCTGTTTTGCTGCATTAGGAGGCATATTTTTATTGCTTTGGACATACCCACATTTTCTTTTTTGAGTAAAGCAATTTTTTTTTCACATTTTTTATAGTCCAAAGTCTAGCCTGGGATAAAAACACCCTTCTGTTTGTAGAATAATATAATCCAGTTTTCATCCTGCTTTAACATTTGCTAAGTAGAATTGAAAAATGTAGGCTTTGTTACCTGTTGGCAAAGTGGACTTGCTTTAAAACAAATGACTACTGCTATACAGGCCCTATACAGGCCCTTTCTTAGTGTGGGGAGCACAAAGTTGACAGATGTGTCTCACCAGAGATGAGTAGAGAGGAAAGATCCTGCTGGAAATGCTCATCTTAATGCAGTCTAGGATAATGCTGGCCTCCTTTGCTGCAAGGGCACACATTGCTGGCACATGGTCAGCTTGATGTCCACCAAGACCCTCAGGTCCTTTTCTGCAAAGCTGCTTTCAAGGAGGATTAACCATAAAATGCCAAATTTTCTTTGGAAACTGTGATTTAAACTCTAAGGCTGAGATCTGCATTAGGGTTTAAATTGCAGAATCACAGGTTGGAAGGGGCCTCAGGAATCATCTAGTGTGTATCAATGCTGAGTGTCTGAGAACAAAACCTTTAGTCACGGAGATGCAGGAGATGGTGTCTGCAGCAGGGAGGCCTGCAGTGGGCATGCAGAAGATTAAATGCCTTGGAATGCCACCGGCTTGTTTAGCGGGATCTCACCCAAATTAGGTCTTTGAGCAGGAAGGTGCCTACTCCATCTGACATTGAAATACTGAGGACCAGCGTGTGCCCTAAATCCCATTCTCTATCTAGTCAAATTCCTTCCCCAGAGCCTGCTAAAGGAGGCAGGTGCCTACAACAATTTTCTAAAAAACTTGAGCAATGTTTACTTTCTCTTTTTTTTCTCTTAGCACCATGGTTAGGGCCCTAATTCAGTGTTTTGAAGCGTTGGCTTTAGGTCTTCTATTTATTCAAGGGGATCACGTCTCAGGAGAGTGCTCTGAAGTTATAAGATTAAGTTCTTGCACTTCACATAGCAGTATTAAGTATTCACTGGCTATGAGAGAGCAGGTGATTCTCCAGCTTTGTGAGTCATCTGGAAGGCAGAGGCCTGAAACTCACTTAGGCAACCTTTCCCTCCCTTCTCATTCCCTCATCTTTAATTGTTTTGTACCAAGTGTGAAAACTTCAGGAGAAAAGGTAGACGAAACCCTTTCATCTTTTGAAAATTATGATGCTTACCCAACTAATGGATGTATTGCCAGATACTCTGGCAATTTCATCCATAAATCTGTTTGAAGATACTATCTTTTACCACACATTTGCACAGTACATAGAAATTTGAGCCTGAATTACTTTAATTAGGAGTCCAAACTCTGCAGGTTGCTGCAGCAATGCAAGTAGTGGCTACTGCTTATGAAACATCTCGATTATTTTCACTTGAGTTGTGATGGTACATTTCTCCCCACTGAATGGCAAAGTGGACCACTTGTGTCATGGTCAGGAGAAGAGAAAAAGCTTAGGGAAACAGTCTCCTTTTTAAAAAAGTAATCATGTTTAAGCAAAAAGAGTAAGATGTCAGAAAGATTGTCTGTAAAGGATCAGATATATGACTAATAACAATAAATGAGTTAGGTGTACCATACTGAAGAGATGGAACATAGTTAACAATTGTCCTTAAAAACACACAGTTAAAAACCAAACAAATGCATAAGATATTAACCTCAACAGTGGTTTGACATTAGGCTGGTATAAAACATTAATTTTTGACGAGCTTGCTGCTAAAGTATTTTTCTATATAACTGCATCCCTTTATCACAGCTATTAGGGTTAAAATTCCAGGTTAAATCACGTCTTACCTGGTCTAAGCTATCCATAATTTCCTAAATGTTTTTAATTATGCTGGAGTGAAGATGTATTTTCTGGAATCCAGCATCAGGGTGACTTCCTGAGGACAGGGCAAAGCCAGTGCTGTGCAGAATGTGTACCACTTCACGGGTCCCTACTGACCGTCAGAGCCTGGGGTGGGTTACAATACCTTGGAAGACAGCATTTCTTGAAGAACTTCTGAGGTAACATAGGTATTGTTGTTACCATGACTAAGGTTTAATATGCCTACAATAGTTGTTTCATTCTTGTTTTCCTTTGTGTTTTCTTTTAGTCTGGGTCTTTTCTCCTACTGTGTTTCAGATGGATTCTTTCTTTTTTGCCGATCACAACCAGCAATTTAAACTCTCACTGGCCTCCTTTTTTTTTCCAGTGAATTCATTGTCCTTCAGTTTTATATGTGCAAATCCACTGTCTTCAAAATACAGCTGCAGTGACATCTGGGTAACCCTATCAGGAATGTGAATACAGTAATTACAGTCAATTGAGGGACTAAAAGGTCATGTGAAATCTGCATGTGAAGAATACTGGTGGCCTTCTTTAAAAAAAAAAATTAAATGGTGTGGCTTTACACAGGTCATTCACTGAAAATGTGGTAACTGCCTTCCTGAAGACTGGGCACATGCCTTTTTGAGGTTCAGTCACAGTTTTGTCTGGTCCCAATTCCTTAATGCTACACAGAATTTCAGCAAGTATGAACTGAAGTAGTCCCACTGATTTTTATGAATGTTTACAGTGTTTGAGGGCCATGGTCACAATGGATGTGAATAAAAAGAAGTAAAAAATAAGTGCTTATACAAAGCAGTTCTCTGGGAGAAGCCCTCCAGTGCAGAGTTGCTTTATACCATCACCCTAAATGTTCCGAATATGGCCTGACCAGCCTGCTGAGAACAACCAACCTTACTCCAGAGCTCCCCTCTCTGTTGGTGACAGCCTAGGCAGGGAGGAGTACTTGCAGGGAAGGTCAGGGGTGTTGTATCTTATTTTTGTTGCTGTTTTGTTGTGTCTGTTGCAGCCCTGTATAAATTAAGGATGTACTTATGCTACTCTAACATGACATGAGAACAACATTCTTGCAAGTAGCTCTGGCACCAGGATGAGGGTTGGGCAAGCAAATCCCTCGGGCAAATCACTGACTCTGTTGAGCTTCACCGCTTCTAAGTTCATTAATACACCCAGTGATCCCATCTAGGGATGGTTCCTCAGAAAAGGTAAGAGAAATCTCATTCTGAGAACAATTTGTATAATTTATTTTCATAGAGTAATATATAACACACACATATATATGAATATATTTATACAACATAGGTCATCAGTAAGACTTGAGAGAGGAAGTGTGACTAAAATTATTCACTTTGAAAACATTATATCTTTGAAAACAATATCAGGGCAAATATGATCCCCAATCGCCAAAGCTGCAAGAAAAAAATTAAATTGTTGATCATATCTATTCTCATTGCTATGAAGGCTGTACCACACTAACAATAAATGATTTAAAATGAGGATTAGAGCTTGAGGTCAGCTTACTAAAAGGACATCTACTTGTTAAGTAAGTCCTTCAATGAAAATGTTTTGGAAATTATCTTTCATATGCAGAGATTAACTGAGAGACTGAAGTGCTTGGGTGTGCATGAGTCCCGAGGCATTAGAATCTGCTGTTCTGGAAATATGAGTACATTCCTATTTTACTGTTCCTAGCTGCATGGATGGTTACACAGCCTCAGCCACAGCTGTCCTTTGTTGTACAGATGGCTAACAAAAGCCTGGGATGCTTTCCACTGAGACAAAGACACTAAATGAACTGTAGCTATGCTGGAGATCTGGTCCTTAGCAAGGGTGGTACACAGATGGTAATTCTTGCCTTTGCAGTCTTAAGGTCTGTTTTTTTTTCACAATCAATTATTGAATTGTGCATCTCCAGTTTTTTGAGTTTTCATATTTGAGGAACTCCAAAGAAACTTGAATTGTAGTAAGTCCCACAGCAGGCCCTGTTGAATTATTTCAAGTGCAAATCCAGAAGTGAGTCTTGGTTATTTCTGAAAATTTTAGCCACTAGTTATTTGACCTCTCAGATAATTTGAAGCCTTGGGGGTGAAGGAAATATGTGGAGTGCAATGTGATTATAGTCCTACTGAGACTTTAACCTGGCTCATTGTATTCTACTCAGACTCTACTTTTTCAGAGAGAAAGTGCTTTGAAAAAGATGCCTTGTCTCAGCAACAAAACTCTCTGAGACACAGGTCAAGTGCACAAGGGAAACTTCTTGAGCATTCCTGCTCTACTAACTGTCTAGGATCTTCTGCTTTATTTACAACTTTCCTACTGCATCAAGTCCAAAATGCAGCTCATCTATGATTATTCTTTCTCTTGGCAAGAGCTGATAGCATAAATTTAACTCCTCATATGTATCAGTCCTACTTAGTCCCAGCACTGCTTTGCTGTGAAATTCCATATAGATTTTGGGTTTTTTCTCTGTGCTTCTTAAGGCATGAATTGTTTATGATTCACTGTCTCTGGGATCTAGGCTCTGCAGTTTCACAGTTTTTCACAAGCGTGTAAATTATCCACTGTGAGGTACGTGATCATTGCAGGGACATGCACACTGAAGTGGGTGGGAGGATTTTTAACTGATTTTTCCACTGGTGGGTGGAAATCCTGAGTTCCTTTTTGGACTACCTGATCTTTCATGTCTCCTTAATCAAACCGTGAAGAATATTTGCATCTCTTTTAGCTTTTATCCATTTTTAAACACATGCTGATACATATGATTATATCCACCTAGAATGTTCCTCAGCACTGCATTAAGGACAAAGTATGAATATAGTTTTCTGCTATTTGTAACACAGACGTAAAGTTTTGAGCTCAAAGACAATTTTCTCGCAGAACACTTGTATGTCAAAAAATGATGTTTTGATGGGTTGAAACATTTTGCAAGGGCTTGTCATTTCCTTCAACGCTCAGGGGAGATGCTGCCAGTGATGCTGCTTCATAGGGTTTTTGTTGTCTTGTTTTCCATTTGCCTGCTCATTTTCTAGCCAGCCTGGCTCTCTCCCTGCCAAAGACACAGGACAACTCTATCCAATCTTCCTGGCTTACCATGTCCATATCTCTGGACTCCTCTGCTCCTTGGGATGTCCTTATGCCCAGAAGACTCATTAGATAGCCTGCCTAACTTCCTGATCCTCAAGTCTTGTGAGTCAGGCCCTGTCTCTTTGGTCAGGCTGGCTACCCTGTTCTCAACCTGACTGTACTGGGTTAACCAGACTCACAAGTTTGCCAGTTGGTAGGACTTGGGGCTGTCCATCTGCTCCTGTAGCTTGTGAATAGGCTACTTGGATACTTCATTCGTTAGAAGGCAGGGGACTTGGCTGAACCCAAAGAAGTCTATGGGATTCCATGATTATGGGGGGAAAAAAAGGTGAGGGGAAAAAACCCCCAGTTTTCTTTGTAGGAAATTGTAAGTTGTTTTTTTTTTTTTTAAAGTTGAGCAACATTATTTATAAATACACCTAGTGTCAGACTTCTCTACAGATGTTTCCAGCCAGCAGTCTTGTTGGGTGCTTTTCCTATAGTACCAGCTGCAAAGAGAGAAAAGATAATTTCCTCTGAAGCTCTGCAGGAATCTCTAAGCTAATGAGAAATCCATACAGAAAGTTTATATGAAAATCAGTAAAAGTGTATGAATCACATGTTAGTTTTGTTCCTTGAAGAAATACAAAGGGTAGCAAGAACCTAAAATACAGTCACTACATCAACCTGGAAAATATATTTCTAGGATCAATGTCTTAAAATATTGTTATTGCCTAGTGATATTGGTTTGAAAGCTGCTAGAATAAGAATAGGAAGGTTTAATCCCACTCCAACTCACCTTACCTTCTTGTTGGACACACAGAGGTTACAGTAACAACTCAGATTTTTTATTATAAAAATATAGAAGAAATGCTTAAAAATCTTTTGAAGATGAAAGGAAGCCTGATGAAAAGAAAAACAAAGTCAAGATAGAAGGATGATAGATATGAGTAGGATAAGTTTACTTATGTTTGAGGCTTTAGCCTCAAAACAAACAGAATGGGAAAAAAACTGAATTAACATAAAGACATGCAGGAACAAGTCAGGAAAAATGAAAATTTCTGTAAAAACTGTTACAGGTACATTAGAAGAAATGATGAGAGTCCCATGAGATGAAAAACTTAAATAAGTATGTGAGAACTCTTAAGTGGGAGAAATTCAGAGTAGTTATTTCTCCTCATTTTTTGAAATAGATCATCAGCAAATATTACATGGAAATCAGAAGAATTATTAAGGACAGTAGTTACAGAAGCCAAGACCAAAGGACAATTAAAGAGCTTAAAAAAGAATATTTGTCACCTTAAATATACATTGAACTGAAAATTTGAATGTACTGGAGTTGGGGAGTGAATAACAAAGACAGCAGCTTTGAAAAAATCAGGAATATAGTAATACCATAACAAAGAGGAAATAAATTTGTTGCTTCTCTTTAAGAAAGTATACATAAATAGTAATCAATGGCTCATGAATCTACCCTGAATGGGACATTCTACCATCTAGTAAAAGAAACAATGCTTCAGATCCGACACCAGTGTAAATTAGCATAGCTGCATTGACCTAATTCAAACCATGTTGATTTACACTAGATAAGAATCAGTCCTGCAGAGCAGACATTTGGTATAAAATGTGTAATGTCTACAACTGAGTGAATACAGGAAAAAACTGAAGATATGTACCCACCCAAGTACTTTGTCACTTGCCACATTTCTGTGGTTGTGAGTGTTAACCAGTTGGCTTACATCAGGAATTCTTTTTCATTGATTTAGAAACAAACGTCTAGTACAAGACGTACTGTTTTGATCCACTGGTTTTGTAAAGGATTGACTGGGAGCAAGAGGAAAATCTATTTCTTGATGTACCGTTCTTTCACTTTTTCTTAAGGGTAAAATTATTTCCCCCTTCTTCTGAACTAAAGTACATGTCACTGACAAAGGCAAGATACAAGGCTACCCCAGCATGGTGTTTTCTGCATTGCTGCAGTACATATAGTAATGACCTTTGCTGTAATAATTGAAACATATCTGATCCTGGAGTCTAAAACATTCTCCTTGTTCACTGAAGAGGAGACAATTTAGAAAACCTTCAGGTCTGAGCCAAGGCTTATGGTGAATGAGGGTTTATTAGTTAGGAAAATCTAAATGAGCTGAGAGGCTGCTTTTGCCCTATGAGTGGATCAGATGTGAGGACGGGTAAGAAATTACATAAATATGATCATGTTGGACACTTATATCAAAGTGTTCTACAGAAACAGGGGTGAATGAGTAATAAAGTTTCATTGTGAAGATGCTCATACATGAGACAAGTTAACTTGACTGCCTGGCAAGTGGGTTACCAACAGAGGAAGAAGTGGTAGGTGATGTTTGTGTCATTACAAGTCACTTTCATTCTTGACAACCTGGTGGCCTTTGAGTTCAGGTTGTAGAGGTCTCCTGTAATGACAATTATTTTGCTTCAGGCATACCAGATGCATTTGTTGGCTGCATAACAGCATCTTCTTTCCATTAATTTCTCTTCCATCTCCATACTGTCACCTTAATGGAGAATGGGAAACTTATCTTGAAGATCCTATCTATTTAGACTCGTATGAAAAAAATGTACAGGTCTTACTTGCATTGTATTAACATTGATAAAGGAAGTAAAGGAAGGGTAAAAGTTCAATTATTCCATTGTCAGCGTTCAAGTGGGTAATCTCAAGCATTTAGTTTCGTTTACAATGTACTCAGATGTTTCTTTTTGAAATAAAAGGGAATTTTCACTTTTTTTCAAGCATGAACACTTCTCAGATAAAATGCAGTTAGTTGCAGCTGTAATTGCTTTAGATGAACATCATTACAATGCTTAGAAAGTAGTTTTGAAGGGTTTGTTTAAAGTGGCTTTTGAAAGAAAACCTGCAGCATTTTTATGCTACATTTTTAAAAAGTTCAAGATGATGGATTTAATTCGGATGAAATAATTTAAAAGGATTCTAAGATTTTACACGCCTTATTTACACACTGAAGTCCTGAATGAAGAAGGGAAAGTTAGGAGGGTTGCCAAGAGTTTGAATGCTATACAAGCATGTTATAGTTAACTATAATATAGTTAAATATAGTTAAATATATCCATAATATAGTGTCTTGATACAGTGATAAAGATTTTTCCCACCGCATACTTGGGAACTAAGATGCTGTTAATGATATTGTGTCATCTGCAGATGTAATTAAGAATTGACATAAGACAGGAGCTCCACTGAGCTCCTCCAGCAACCACATGCCTATAGAGTGTTCAGTGTTTTACTGACAGATCAAAAGAAAATGGAGTACGTATACATGTGTCATAGGTTTGTACTTCTCAAGTGGCTGTCAGGGAAATCAGTGGAGTTGTGAAAGCAAAGAGACAGTGTGTTCCTGGTAAATTACAAAAATACAGAGTCACAGTGATACTAGTAAAGCCTGTTCTTAGAGTTTTGTATTATGGAACAGCTACACATCTGTTCACAGATCATTGCTGTTGTTGCTTTAGGTCTTTTTCAAAGTGCAACGGTGGTCTACAATAAACAGAATGCAGCTCTGTGGAAAGAGCAGTGCTGACTGCTTGATCTGACTGGCTTCTGCAAGAACATCTGTCCCAGGGACACAGCAGGAGCAGCAACATGTCATCTCCATGACTGCTAATCTAGCTGCTAATCTAGCTGCTGGTTGAAAGGGGGCTGCTGTGGTTAGTGCACATGGGGCTGGTAAACAGAGGGATTTATCTACAATTTTCAAACAAGGCAATCTGGAGTCGAGGTAAACTTCATAGGAGCACCTTCCAAGTTATGAGCAGAGGTATGAAGTGAGCTACCAGCTGATGGTGCGAATTTTCATTTTGAGTAAATGCCTGAGTGACTTGGTGGGACCTGGGGGCTGTCAGGGATCACTGCTCTTTCTCCATATGTGTCTCTTGCTGAATTTGGCCACCCCCCCTCCTCTCTTCCCCAAACACGGTGTTTAAGCCATACCAGCCAAAATTTATCGTACTTTGTGCTGGCATACAATGTGCCAGCGGCGTGATTCAAACAATCAGCCAAGCATACTGTCTGAAGCATACTGGTGTCAAAATTTGTTTGGTAATCACATCAAAATGCATCTGTTCATACCATTTCCCATACTTATGTGGAGGTAGGGGAAAAAAGCAGTCTTGGAAGTTTGACGTGTCTACTTCTGGTACAAGCTCAAAATCTGAAATGCAGAAAGCTATTTTTAAAAGCCTCACAAATTAAGGGAAAAAATCTCACCAATATTCTTCCTATGTCCTTAACATAATCCAAATAGCTTTCAGTGCTCCTTTACTAAAAGAGGTAGATATATATCAGTAAGAGCAAAGCAGCAAATGCATACCTTATCTAAGCTTGGCACAACTGGCTGGAATTCTTACATCTGGAAACTTTCCTGTAAGAGTTGCAAAACATGTCAAAGAGAGATTGATTTTTCTAGTATAAATAATATTAATTTAATGAGTGAAAGGTATATTAATGAAAGATTTATTTTGCAATATTAATACACCTACATTTCTGATATAGAAATGTAAATAAATTACACTTTTTGTCAACTCTGCTGGCAGAAGTTCTAAATATTGACTTGAGCTTAGGCATCAGCACTATTTTTATCAACTTTTACCTCAGACACTGATAGAGAAGCTGCACAAAATACAGCTGTTAAAAATATAAAGGTCTAAATAATGCAATATTTGGTAATACTCATTGGAAGATGACAATGAAAAGCAAATAAGCTCCAGAATAAATCTATACTGTATGAAGATCAGTAGGACTTTCTGGTCAAAATGGTGCAGCATAGACTTTTCTGAAGATATGAACTGGCTTTATAGTTACAAACTTTTAGACACAACTGCTTTTGGCAGATGTTATGCTGCGTGGAGCTAAGAAAGAAAGAGTAGCCTTTTACTAGATACTCTCCTGTGTATAATACCTTTATTACATATTAGTATATTGTAGAACAATGTCTTTTATTTAAGGGGTATATGACCTACTTTCAACGTGTTCTTGAGATTGAGAAAATCAGGTTCCTAAATATAAGGAACAATCCTCATGAGGTCAGCCTCCAGGGGAAATGTTTAGAGAATCACAAGTTAAAAAATCTAAAATCCCTTCTCTCCAGAATAATCCTTTGCCTTCTATACTCTAGGTTTTGTCTTTCCTTGCCATGATAAAGTCTCAGGAAGGAAAGATGGTACAAGCCTATCTCTGAGGATCCTTCCAGAGAGCTTTTTAAAGAAATATTCTCTCTAGAGGAAATCTGGTAAGATGGGGAAGAAATATGTCTGAAGTCCTAATGGAGAGCTGCACAGACTAAAGAATTCGACCTCTTTGTGCTCTGCATGACATCCCACTTTCTCATTGTCTTTGGTTTGATTCTTTCTTCCCACTACCTTTCTGTCAGGGTGGATGGGACTGGAAGCTGCATTAAAGGCTGTGCTCATTTCCTTGTGAATAACCTGCTGGGATGCTCTGCAGGTCACGAGAGCTCCTGCTGCAGGGACTGGCTGCTTCCCATACTCACCTAACTTGACACTGATGGGATTTCTTCTGGCTTAAATAATTTGCACTTTATGCTGTTTTGGGGTAATATCACTCAATTTACTCTCATTTTCTTCACCACAGAGGCGATCAGAGAGAATGAACATCTAAAACATTTTGTTTGCGACCTTTCAGAAGTGTAATTTGTTGCTCTGCCAGCTAAAGAAAATGGAAACTATAATACAAAAAAGGTTATATTTGTCTCAAATAAGCATTTAACTTAGCTTTAATGAGCTAGTTACTGTATATTAATTAAATCTAAATAGCTCATTGAGAGGCTTTTTCTGACATTCTTCCTTGCCATCTGGCTAGCTTGTTTTAAAGGACAAAAGCAATAAGTACTTAATTACATTCTTATTAATATATTCTAATTTCTGAATCTTCTGAGATTTTTTAAATGGGCATTTCTCAAGGTAGAGTGAAAGAATAGAGATTTTGTCATCTAAGAGTAATTACTTGCATTAACAGCTTTGCTACAGAGTGCTGCTGTAACTGTGTCATGCAGACAAGAACAAAATACCAGCATTTTGCCTGTGTTGTGGCAGCCTTATAACAAAAAACAGAGACCTTGCAAGTACCTCCTGAGGCAGATTTCACATTTCTTTCTCCTGGTGCTTCTCCTTAGTAAAAGCAACTCTGTCTTGCAAAGTTAGAGCCTGTGAATTTCCCTGTCTCACTGAGCTCTACAATAGTGGCATATTAGAACAGGATCATTTTTGAGGCAGTATAGGCTAACTGACCATTTCAACCATTGCCAACTCCTAGTGTTCCTGCTACAATTCACCTATTCACTGCCACTGCTGTCACCACTCTCTTGACATGGGACATTTATGTCTCCCAGGATGCAGGAAAAACCAGTGCGCCACAAAAGAAGGAAACCATTTTTCTTTTTAAATTAAGTGAAACAAGGTGCAGCTTGTAAGCAAATAACGTATTATCATGCTCTTTAGAGAAATAGTCTCATCTGTATGTTTAGTGCTCTATGAATTCTAGTGAAAAAGGAAATATTTTTCTATATTTTTCTTAAATGAAGGGTCTTCTTGAAGGCATGCTGCTGCTTTTGTCACAGCAGTGATATGGTTGCCATTAGATATGGGTAACTGTCATTTCCAAAAAATCATCTTTTCAGATTGCATTTAAACACTATTAGCCACATAAACTCTCACTCAGTGACATGCTGAGTGACTGAAAGAAAATGAATACTAGCTGTACCTGGTAAATAAGAAAAATGCCGTTACCTGTTCTTCAGGTCCACCTTGGTCTGCAGCCACAGATGTCATGGTCAAGTGTCCACCAGATTTACAGGGAATGCCACAAATGACAAAAGATAAGTGTTGTCCCTAGAGAACATTTTATTCCCTGCTCAAGCCATGAGGGTGCCATAGGCAATGCTCAGAGTTGATGTGCAATCTGCTGCTTACTGTGGCCAAGTGGGAGCTGATTACAGTTTCTGTGACAACTGCCACTTTTCATTAGTGAAGAGATAATAGTAACATGGCACCTAAATGAATTTGCCTTTTATACTGTTCAGAAAGTAATGTAGAAAGAGAAGGCGAGAGAGTTTCCTAGAGACTGCAGGACTAATGACTGGGCAAACCGAAGGGTTTTCCAATTACAAGGAATATTGGCAGTGTTGTGTTAGGCTTGGTTCGCAGTGGATCTATTTTGGACTTATTTGGATTTGAAAAGCTGTACTTTCAATGTCATTTGTTAAGAGTCAAAACCTCACAAAAGTCAACAGGCAACTCCATAATGTTTAGATATTTTATCAGCTGGGAAGAAACCTCAGATAAAAGCAGGCAGAAAATAATGAAAGCCCTCAAAACCCACCATCATTTAGCAATTGGATAATGATATAAGTACAGATTCAATGGCAGAATGCTTAACAGCCAGCACGATCATCTCATAAAATCTCCACACAGAGGGCTCTGATGAACAGAATGTGCCTTCTCAAACACATTTGAATACCCTTCTTTACTCTTCATTTTGTTGAGTTAAGAAATAGATCCATGTTGGTACAAATGGAAGAGTTTAGCACCACTTTCTTAATACACAATTTGAATAATCATGAATTAATACCAGATTCATAAGCCACAGCTTGAATATCATTGTAAGGAAACAACAGTGATGAAAACAATGTATTAACTGCAAAGGTCCCAGCACACATAACACAAAAATAAACTTTGTAATGAAAAATGCATAATGTAAACCACCAAACTAATTTCTATTTTCCATCTTCTTTGCCCCATTCTTTCTGATTTTTTCCCCTTGAGCATTGTTTTTTTTACTGCTTATCTTTCAGCCTCATGATCCCTATTTTCAGAATGCTAAAGGCAGCAGAACTACTGCAGTCGGAGCAAAGTAGCAAACCATCTTTCAAATAACCTTATCCTATCCAGGCATCCTAAAATTCATTCTTCTGCCTGACCTCCCACTCGTCTTCCTTTTAAGAGGGGAGCAGAAAGCACCAGAACTCTCACGTCAATTGCACCAGTTCCCTGTTCTCTGCCCATTAGTTTCAAGAGGTTGTTCTACATGTCCACCAATGAATCAGACATGCCAGCTTTTCTTTAACCTCGGTTGTGCAGCTGCCACTTGTACTGCAATTGCAAAGACTTCAAACTGAAGAGAAGGCAGAGAATTAACTGCAAAGGTGCTTCTTAACAGGGTAAGCAAAAAGTGTGGTTTTACTTCAAAGTAAACTAACCAAATGAGTATGCAAATGCAAGGAGAGAGCACGGACAGTAAGGAAACCTCCCTAACTCCTATAAATTAGACACAAAACCAGCTGGATGACCTATTTGAGGACTCAATCCCTTGTTAAATTTTAAGGTATGTGAGATGAGCAGAGACAGGAAAGAGTGTTAGGAAATATTCCCATGGGAACTTGCTGAGGGGCCAAGCCTCTGAGGACTGGTACAAAAGAAAGTGGTCCTTATGTTGTTTCTATTTAAGATCACACTAGCTTTTGTCTTGATTCACCAGTTTCCAAGGGCTAAGATTGCTTATTGAGCCCTGTTCTTGGACCTGTGTTTTGCTCAACTCAGTATGATTGCAGCTGGGAATTGGGACCAATATTTTTAGGTCAGAGCACCCCACAAAGAAGTTCTTTTTTAAATTGTTGTTGTTGTTGTTGTTGTTGTTATTGTTATTACAGATTTTTTTTTTATTATTTCAGGTGCTGCTGGTTCCTATTAAACTGCAGCTCAGAAGCCTCTATTTCCTTGCAGCCACTATTGCCCATTGAGAGCATGTAGAGCTTAGAGCAGCAACTAGCAGTGTTTGTTTCCTGTACACTGCCCTAAGGAAAGGCAATGCTGGTACACCTCCTGTCTTCCTAGAAAATTATTTTCCCTGCAACACAAAGGAGCTGTGCTAGAGATGGGAAGTGTAATTTGTAGCCTGCTAAGCCATCTTCTCTCAGTCTTGCCCTAGATATGGAGTTGTATGTGCAAGTTCATAACTTTTTGAAATGGAAATCTAGGTAAGATAAGTGACTAATTCTTAGAAGTACTCAGCAGATACGTGCCACATATGTCTATGTGGAGTAAAATGTGCCACAGCTAGACAGAGAATGAGCATGAGAAAAAAACCCGAATCTTGCAGTCAAGCCCCTTGGTTACTTCACAAACACTTCAGTGGCAGCCCTGTAAATCAAGAAATGCTGAGTGGTCAGCAGCAAGACCTTAAGGTAGGGAACTTAAGTGATTGTACTGTCCCCAGAATACTAATGATTCGGTAGCTCACCCAAGCTCTTGACTTAAAACTTATAAGCTCTTTACTTAACAAAGCCCTGGTGTGTCGCATGGCCTGCAAGGGAGTCTTCTTGTTGTAGTAATAATGTAAGAAAAACCAAGACCTACAGACAGTTAAATCAGAATGGACTGAAGAAATTTACATGTTTATCAAAGACACTCATATCCAAATATGGCGAAATTCTTTATGAGAGAACCCTAAGGCTGTGAGGAAAGAGGTCTGTGTGAGCAGATAGCTTTTTGTAGGCTGCGGTTTCTCCTTGTTCACCCATAGGCTGTGGATGGCTGTAGCCTTAGAACTCTGGGCTGCTAGTTGATCTAGACTCCTCAATTTTCTCTTCACCATAGTCAATACATAGCCACTGTGCTCACCTCAGTAGGCTCAGAAAATGAACCAGCACCTCTGGTATGCTTCAGCACAGCCAGATTAATTATTCAGATAAGCCTGTGATGGAGATGCACTGAAATACCTCAAGGATCAAGAACCATGAGACTTTAAGGCTAAATGCTCAAAAGACAGCTCTAGATGGCTGGACTCAGAAAGCAGAAGGTGACATGGGTGTAAAAAAACCTTGAAGAATTCCACATGGAGATCAGAAATTCTACCACTCATTACCCATTTTTAATGGAGGAATCTTTAGCTGAGGTCTGAGGTATCCTGAAAGGGAGCAGTAAGATAATTATGATAGGTGACTTTTAGCAGTCATAATCAATAATTCCTTTATATAACACTGTTGTGAAACTCACAGTACAATATTGAACTACTGCTGCCATCAGGATTAATAAAAAAATCACAACAGACCTTCTTGGCTGGAATGCCTTAATTGTAGTCCATTTAAAAATCTATTTAAACACCCTAATAGAGTCCTTGGTTCTAATTTAAAGACCTTCTTTGCTGGTCTGGGTACTTCTCACTGCCACATGCCAAAGGCATTTTTCACTTCCTTAGGTAATAATATATCTATCTTGACATAAACGTTCATTCACTGTGAGTCACTTGGCACTTTGAAACTTTTTTCTAGATCACTGTCAAGTCAGCTAGCTTGAAGGGGCAACAGGTTATTTTCAACAGCTGGTATGCTCTGGTAATAAATAAATTGCCCTGGTTTATTTACATATTTTCATTTTGTTGTCCTTTTGCTGACTTACACGTGATGGATTTTATTTAAAGCCTCTAGAGGTATTAAAACCAAAGAAAAAAAATGTACTGCTATAAAGATAGAGGTGCTATATTACAATACTGTAAAATGTGCTTTATTCTACTGAGTGTATATGAATGAGAATTGAATACAGTGAGGAGGGGAAAGAGAGAGAGGCATTTCTTTGTCTGTACCTGTATATAAAGCCACAGACACACCTATTGCTGTACATATGAAAATGCCACTGTAACAAAAGTAAGGCTTTGATGTACCATATATTTCTCTTTGAATTAGAAGAAAAACATGACTACTGTTTTGCAATAAGAATATTTTAAAAATGAGATGGAAAGGCCTTTGAAGAGCATATCTGAGTGGTGGATAAACAAGAAGAAAAAACAGTGGGCAGAAGTAAGATGATCATCCCTACATGTTAGACATGGTATTTTGTGATGTGTGGTTTTGTCCAGGACACTGGCAATTTGTCGTGGGTAGCCATTTCTAAAACATTAATCTCTGGGACCTGAGTTCTGCTTGCCTAATTCACAGAAATAATTCTCCAAAACAAGATCTCTTGCAGTCTGACTTGGCCCTTGAAAGGCTGGACATATTCTTTTCCACATTTGAAAATAAAACTGTAAATATTGCAGCCACAAAGCTGGCAACAAGAACAGTTGTTGTTTGCTTCTAAACAGCAGCAATTACATATGGATTGTTTGCAATTAAAAGTTGCTGAAAAATTTGCGAATACAATTACAAATTCTGGCTTAGAGAGCAGCCAGTGCATGCCAGGGACTTGCAATGACACTATTTGGTTTCAGAGATTCAGTGAGCAAGTGAGCTCAGGACTGAGGCATTGGGGTGGGGATGGGGTAGGTGAGCTGGGCAGACAGCGCGTGGGGAAAGAGGAGCATGGTGCAGCTGTCAGGGAGCTGATTTTAAAAAGCTGTGCAGAGCAAAGGTGCACAATGCCATCACTCTTGGGGATGCCCTCCACAGCCCCTGTGAAGGGGACTCTCTCTGAGGCCGTGGACAGGGATATTTTGTTTGCTCTCCACCTCCCTGTGAAACCTAATACACAGCAATAAGATGTGGCCTGGATACTGCTCTTTTTTCTCCCTCTTTCCAGAGGACTGCTCTCTGGTTTCCTGCAGCTGCTCACTGTTGCTGAGCTGACTGGCTCAGATCCGTCTCCTCCTAGTGCACAGGATAGCCTTGAAATCCTCCCACAAAGAGGATTTTTCAGATGATGTGTGATCATATCTTTAAAAGACCGAAAGCAGGGAGCTGGAGTTATGAACTGGAAGTTGCTGGATCAGGAAGGACGGCATTAGAAACCAGCCCCAAATCAGTGGCCATGTTCTCTGCTGTGAATATGTGGTGCATAGAGGCCGTTTTCAGCTCCTTGCTCTAGAAGACAGCTGAATGCCAGTTCAGCATCTGGCATAATTTAAAGTGTCCTGAGGCCCAGAAAGCACAGCATCTAGGGCTAGGTGCACATAAAGCATACACACTAGCCAGCTAGTCATTGCTAGAGTACTACTGCAGCTATTCCCCCAGCACTGAAGAGATGTGCTGTGTAAAAGCCAGGTAGTCTTGTTTTAGCCTGCTTGTATGCTCTCTTGGACTTTCCAGCAGGGATGATCTACACATGCAGCTCAAAGTGGCTGAGGAAGTTGTGCTCCACAGAAGCTTCTGGCCCTCTGTGCCACAGGAGAGCTGAGGCAGATTGAGCAGAAACCTGAAATGTACCACATCCGAAGGAGAAGCTGCCAAACGTCCACCTGCATGTCTAGTGAGGAAAAAGAACAGGAAACTTTTAGAAGGGGAAAACATTTGGTATTCAAAGACCAACAGCCTGCTAAACAAGTCTCTCTGCACTTTTCATTTAGTTTAATGACAACTAGAAAAGACTGGCAAGCTTCTTTCTTCAACTTACTGAAGCGTTATGCTAGTATGTGGGAGTATTAGCCCTGGCAGGTATTGTGTGTTGTTTCATTTGTGAGTGAAAGAGGCTGTCTGCATTTCGAGGAATTACAGTGAAAACTATACTCAATTTGTGGCAGAATAATAAGGTGATCTATTGTACTGCTTTTGGAAGTGGAAAATGAGCTCTGCTCTATGTGTGTAATTTTCCATCACAGAAGCGACAGAAGTATCGCTAGCATACAGACACTCACATGTGCTGCACCCCACGCACAGGGTGTTTGCTTGCTCGTGTGAGAGCACACATATATATCCATACTGGGAGGGGGAAAATTCAGCTCTGGCATCATGGCTTTTGGCTGTGCAAGTCTCCAGCCTCTGAAACAGAGGTTCCCGTGAAGCATCACAGGTCATGGTGAAGGGTTTATTTTCAAAGTTTGAGGAATATTCCTCCACCTAAATTTCAGTTATGGGCACCTCAGAAAATGACAATTTTTTCATGGAAACAAACAAAAAGGTGCCTGAGTGATCACATTATAAACAGGTGGAAGTTTTAATGTCTGTAATACAGTCCTCCAAGTCTGTGCTCTACATATTTCTCTCTGGAGACTAGGAAGTGTCATTGATCAACGTGTGGTGCTTCCAAAGCAGTCAGTCAACGCTGAGCAGAAAAAATGCAGAAAAGTTTTTGCTATAACAGATTATAGGAAGGAATGGGAGAAGATACTCCTTTAAACCTTAAGAAGTGACAGAAATTTTCCTTAACAAAGGGAGGACAATATGTTTCACAGATGAAGAAAAAAGGTGTGTAGTTCACAACATTTGAATATTTTTTTTCCTTTAAATACATCCATCCACCAAGTTTGACAAATGACTCTGATCTGTAGAAAAAGCTGCAGGACTGAGCTCAGAAACAGTTGTGTTCTTTCTGGGCCTACAGCGATCACATGTTTTTGGACAAAATGATGCTCAGTCCAGAAAATTGTAAAAGAGGGAGATGGTGAAGTAAATGAGCAAAAAGCTGATGTGAAAACTGTGTGAAAGTAATGTTTATGTCTTTCCTGTGGCATAAGATAGTGGCTCTGCCTGATGTAATGGGATAGAAGCTGTCTTCTTAAATTTAAAGGATCAGAACAGCAAAAGGAAAAAAAAGCCACACTATCAATAGCTAGTGTATTTCTCTTCCTAGATGCCTGCAGATACTTAACAGTATCTTAAAGATTGAATAAAGCTAATTGTGAGACAAAAGGAAGTAATTCTGGGCAGTAAGAGAAAGTAGTACTATTAAATATTTGATGAAACAGGTATATAAATTATCAAGAACCAGAACTCTCCAACCCAATATTCAGAAGGCTAAATGAATTAAATTTTCTTATTTGCACCAAACTAGATTTTCAGCATAATCTTCCAGTCACTGCTGACTCAGAAAGCCTTTTTTGAAAATTCTTTCAAGTCAGTAGTGCCTTCTCAATGCAAATAAAGCAAAATATGCTAGGCTGTTTAAGGAGAAGCATGACTAGCAGGCCAAGAGAAGTTACTGTTTGCCTTTTTCTGACACTGTTGAGGCTGTACTGGAAGACTGTCCAATTCTGGGCTTCCAGTTAAAAAGAGACATTGAGAAATAAGACAGGTTCCAGACAGGGTGTCCAGAGAGGGACCAGGATGTCAGGGGCCTCAGGCTTATGACCCATGAGGAGACAGCAGGGAGCTGTGCTGCCTTAGCAGGAAGAAGAAACAGCTAAGAAGTTATCTGATAGTAGCCTGCTCCTGTCTGAATGGCAAAGATGACAAAGCCAAACGCCTCTCAGTGATAGCAGATGATACAAAAACAAGCAACAGCAATAGACTATGGATTTGGTGCTTTAATGACTGGGCCATAAAAAGATTTTTTTCACTAGTAGAGGTGGTGGAGGATTTCAAAAGTCAGCTAGATCAAGCCTTGGCTCACCTGATTTAGTAATGGTCATAGCACTGAGTCTTCTGCCAGTTATATCTGTAATGAATGAGAAATGAAAAAAAATCCCTCCAACATGGGTTTTGCTGTGCACTGGGAATGCCTAAGTCTGTACTGCGATTGCCCTTCTTGGAGAGGGGAAAGGAGCCGCACAGAGTTTCTATCATAGGGTCATTATGATATGTAAACCCATTAAAGCCATCAGGAACATATATTTCTGATTTAAGCTCTCAAGTCCAACAGGTAGTGAAAAATGCTCTCAGAGGACATATGTTGGCTTTACTTTGCTAACCTTCTTGGTTAGCTCATATAGATAATACATTTACCGAAATATCATTCATGGGCATATTTTTTTCAAAGAGCCGCATCTTGATACAAAGCTGTTCGTCTGAATTTCAGCAAAACTAAGAGAAGCGTCCAGTGAGAAATCCTAAGCAAACTAATCCTGTTTCTGAGGTGCTGAAGGCAGAAGATATCTTGCTTGACTCTAACTGACAATAATAAACTAGAAAAAGATATTTAAATAATTTATTTTATGCAGACCTATGCTATCATATTGCATGGTGAGAATTGTTTGTAATTGCTTGCAAGCTGACTGAGCTGCTGAATTTGCAATGACAACCGATTTATAATTTACATTAGTGAAAATGAAAAAAGACTAACTTTGCATTAGTGTCCTGGTTTTGGCTAGGATAGAGTTAGTTTTATTCCTAGTAGCTGGTACAGTGCTGTGTTTTGGATTTAGTATGAAAATAATGTTGCTAACACACTGATGTTTTAGTTGTTACTAAGTAGTGCTTACACTAGTCAAGAACTTTTCAGCTTCCCATGCTCTGCCGGGTGCACAAGAAGCTGTGGGGGAGGGGGCACAGCCAGGACAGCTGACCCCGACTGGCCAAAGGGATATTGCATACCGTAGGATGTCAGGCTCAGCATATAAACTGGGGGGAGTTGGCCAGGGGGCACGGACTGATGATTGGAGACTGTCTGGGCATTGGTTGGCAGGTGGTGAGCAATTAGATTGTGCATAACTTACTTTATATATTCTTTTATTATTATTTTTCCCTTCCTTTTCTGTCCTATTAAACTGTCTTTATCACAACCCACAAATTTTACTTTTTTTTCTCTGATTCTCTTCCCCATCCCACTGGGTGTGTGTGTGGGGGTGGGTGTGGTGAGCAAATGGCTGTGTGGTGTTTAGCTGCCTGCTAAGTTAAAACACAACAATTAGTTTTCCCTATTTTTATTACATAGATTCAGTGAGACCTATTTAAAACTTTATTTGATTAGAAAGCAAAAAACTGAACAGGAGCTTGCAAGATTTTGGTGAATATAGTCTAGTATTTCTTAAACAGCTACATTATGGATTTCAATGGGGCATTAATTATGTAGGAAAATTAACTTCCAAAAGTAATTAACATAATCACTTTTTGAAAAATTTAACCAGAAATCTAATCATTAAATTATTTCATACAACCTACTCAGGGACTGATGAAGACTAGGGAATTGCATGACTTGAGGGGTCCCTGCCCAGTTCCGCCTTACTGAGAGCTGACATTGAAATCAGTAAAGGATATGGACACCTTCTGCCTGCTTATTGTAAATGTTTTGTCTCCTTTCCTCTGCTGACTTAGAGACTCTTGGCAGTCACAGTCCTATTAAATAGCAGGAGGCTGAAATTGGCCTACAATCAAACTACATAGTAGGCTGTCTTAATGTGGTTGGAGATGGTTATGTGAAACCCAGCTCTATTTACATAAATTTTAACTTGGCTACTTTTTTTAGGACAAAAAGACATGTCTAGTCATTAGAGATTTATAAAACAAGGCACACACAGTATCTTGTGCTCACCCTATACCTTTGCATTTTCTGATATAAAAAGGAAGTCTTCTGTAGGAGGAATTGCAGCAGTGGCAAACCATTGGATCTACCCCCTCTGCTTTGCTCCTGTCACCATGGGACTAGGAGACTGGGGGAAATATGTGGTGGCATCAGGCTTACAGCACCTCCTGTGTCATGTCCTGTTCCTCTAGCATAAAAAGGAACTAGTCAAAGCAAAGGAGTGTCACAGACTAGCAGCTTTCTATTTAATAAGTGTCCAGCTCTGGTGGTAGATTTTTAGGGGCTCTTACAGATATGGGATTGCGCTATGTAATAATTTTATTTATAAACCATGTCATGCAGTGCACAGTCACTATATACCCGTGTTACCTTTCTTGTTTAAATGTACTCACTGAGTAGAATATGGGGGGAAAACAATACTACAAGCAGAACAGCAAGGCAATAGCTTCAGGTGTCACTTCTCAATAAGCATGTTGGGAAAGATGGAAAGACATGGGATTTGCTAAAAATAAAGAGACCAGTCAGGAGCTCTGGCTGGTTACAGTGGTTTTCTGGATAAGTAAGACTGGAAGCCTGAAAGTGCAGAGCCTCCAACTGGGTGTAGGTAGCCCTGAGATGAGGACAACCAGAGCTGGGTGTGGGGTTGCCAGCAAGATGCTTGTGGGGGGATCAAATGGGGACAAGTTGGAGAAAAGCATCTGAGGCAGCTGGCTCCAATCCTCTTTGAGAGGAGAGCAAGCCATGGGAAAGGCAGTTTTCTGTGGAGATGTAGTTCAAGCCACCTCCCAGAAATTGGGAGGAAGGGTTAGATGGCTTTCTGGCCACCTCTGGTGCCAAAAGTATATTATGGGGGACAGGGATTATGTTATAGGAACCACACCAAATAACTCACAAACTTGAACATTCACCTTCTGTATGACTCTTTAGATTTAAAACACTGTTATCAAGGTAGAAAAGGCTGAATCCACAGGTTTCCTATTTTGTGTATTTTGTTAGCAAGAATCAAGTAAGCAAATAAATTAAATATACAAAGCTAGATAAAGTAAGGTGGATTAATGTCATAACACAGAAAGAAGATAATTAGCAAACTGCTTAAGCTGACCTGATTAAACTAACCCTTTTTAATATGGTCCATACCATAAACTGGAAAAACAGAGGTCATGTTTACTTATCAGCCCATCAGACCCAGCGTTAACTTAACTTGCCCACGATGATGGTATCAGAATATTTGTGTTCTGGCAGGTACTGTGTACGGGGATATGTGTGTGTGTGTTTATGTGTGTGTGTATATATATGTACATTCTAATCTCTTTGAAGTGGAGTCAATGTTAAGATTACAGTGTTGATGGTGTTTAATGCAGAGTGTTCATCCTCAAAGGTGTCAAAGAAAAGTCAGTGTTTCATGACTGAGCATAACATAATAATACATAAGATATTCTGATGCAGCTCAAGGTGACAAAGGTTCCCATATCTAACTGGTGAAGAATATACACACAAATAGCAATTTCACAACTGCAACACTGTCTGTGGCCTCTAAGATTTGTCCATTTGTGAGTTCTTAGACAATGAAATTATGATAGGGAGCATCACCCAAGGAGCCCTAATGAATTCCCAGTGTTGTCCTAGAATTTAGGATTACCAAGTTTTCCAGATAACATTGTGGCATACTGAATGAGAAAGGCTGTTGGCTGCTTCGCTTATGGGCATACAGTGTCTTGCCCAGTGCAGTGTCTTTAGCTATGTGTAGTGGTTCAGCCCCAGTCAGCAACTAAACACCACGCAGCCACTCCCTCACTCCCCCCACCCCTGTGGGATGGAGGAGAGAATTGGAAGAGCAAAAGCAAAAAAAAAAAATTGTGGGTTGAGAGAAGAACAGTTTAATAATTAGAATAAAATAATAATGATAATAATATTGATAATGATAATAATGTCAATAATAATAATAATATAATGAAAAGGGAAAAAGGAAAAAAACAAAACCACAAATAATACAACCTCTCACCACCTGCCAATTGATGCTGCTGGTCCCTGAGCTGCGATTGCTGCCTCCCTCCCCCAGCCAGCTCCTCCCAGTTAAGATACTGGGCATGACGTTACATGACATGGAATGTCCCTTTGGCCAGTTCGAATCCGCTCTCTTAGCTGTGCCCCCTCCCCTCCTGGCTTCTTGTGCACCTGGCAGAGCATGGGAGGCCGGAAAAGTCATGACTAATACAAGCACTACCCAGCAACAACTAAAACATCAGTATGTTATCAACATTATTTTCATACTAAGTCCAAAGCACAGCACTATGCCAGCTAGAGTGAAGAAAATTAACTCTATTCCAGCTAAAACCATGACACCATGTATTTCATTACAAGGAGTTGGCATAACCATTTACTTGAAACTGGCTTGGGAGTACAAGGTGAGCCTTGGATTAAACACAAATTTTTCAATGATGTATAGAGAAAACTAAGGAATTATGAGGGTCAAAGCTAGAACACCCAGATATTTTTAGGCAGTGGAAATATTTGGATTCTCTAATGCCTCTGAACTGTATGTTTTTGTTGGTGGGTTTCTTGCTCTTGTTCTCATCAGTGGGCATGATCCAGAGCTGTATTTCATCTCCTGTCTGCTCAGTGACCAAGGGAGTGTCAAGATGTAGTGTCTCTCTTCACTAAAACAGAGGGTGTAATGCCTCTGGCAGAAATATGCAATCTAAGTGACAGTGCAAAATGAATGTAAGAGATATCTAGCTGCAATTCCCATCACTCAGTCTAATCTGAAATATTTTGAGGGGGAAAGAAAGGTATTTTAAAAGTAGATATTTTTCATGGAGGAAGTCAGTTATCTGACACCCAATTTTCTGTTGATAACTGCCTGACTTTAGTTGGGGCAAAGCCTCCTTGAGGGAAAAGTCTAGAAAGGCACTACTTCAGGGTACCTACAATACAGTCACAGGTGTGAGGTAAGGTAACCTGTGCTGGCTGGAATACCATAGGAGCCAATTTCTATGCTATGCTGCAGTCACCTCTGTGACTGTGGTGTATATATATGCTAAACCTATTACTATGCAAAAATCTACATAACCCTACATTGTTTTTAGAGATTTATTTTGATCTATACAATTTCCATTAGATGGCCATTCAGTGTTTTAGGGGCCTATTATGCAAATTACTATTCATAATATAAATTACCTGATAATATAATGGGTTTCTTACTCTATTTCAGTGAATGGATAATTATCCAGGAGCAGGGCAGGAAATTCAAAGCCATTGAAAGAATAGATCAAGCAGAATCTGTAACAACCAGATGCAGCAACTTTCCTCCAGGCTCTTCTCCAGTGAGATTGTTCTATCTTTGTATATTTCTGCGTGTGACAGGGAATATGTCTCTTAAATCTAGCTAGGTGAAGCTAGCAACGTTTGTCTCTATTTTAGTTTACATTTGGTAGAAGGCTGACTGCTCTTGGATCTCGGTATATAAGGACACCTTTCTGTTTTAATTATTTTTCTTCTGCATCCATTCTGATAATTATTGTCCCATTATGTATTATTAGCTACAGTTATTTTCCATCCTCCTTTTTGGATGGTCTTTGGCCTTTGGAAATACAAGTTGCATAGGTTTTCCCAAGTTATTATGTAACGGAATATTCAGAGAAGGACTGAGCAGACAGTAATTAAATAGTCACAAAGAAGATTTTCAGGGATGAAAGTCAATATTCCATAGGCTCTATTGAATAGATAATAGACACAGAAATCTATTCATTTTAATTGTTTTGGATTTACCCATAGGAAGGATGAAGACATAGCCTTTATAATTCATTAAGCAAAGAACAGAGTTGTGCGTTACTGGCTGTTAATTCTCCCTCATGGAAAATTCGTGCCAGAACAGGAATTTGTTGAGTATGTAGAGTATTGCTGCATATTCCTAAAATGTGCAGTAGATCTCTGGGGTCACTAGTTAATTGTTTTAACTGTCAACTTTCATATATTACATAAATCTAAACAGAATGACAAAGAACTAGAGAAGAAAAAGTCACCACATTTTTTCATTAAAGAGTAATAGTCAACTTGTAAAACCCCAAGCACTGTCTTTGTGGTGATTAGCTAGAATTCCGCTGGTGGTAGGCTCAAGTAAGTGCTTGCCATACAATTAGTTTTTCAGAGTTGTCCTTTTATCAAGTCTTGTTAAACATTTCTCTCAAATCATGGCTGAATACATCTGCATAAAAAGAAGTGTTCACCTCTGCCTTGTGGTTGGAGATTGTAGAATGTAAGATTGCACCAGATGTTTTCTTCCAGTCAAGACATTAAACAGAACTGACACCTTTCCTGCAGTATTTGTGGTATTAGCTATACTTAGAAAGGGAAGAAGCTCAAATGTAGCAGTAAATTTGTCTGCTGCAGTTGGTACATTTCCAGTTTCTCATGGGGCTCACTGTACCTCTGGGAAATGTCACTGATTTTTTAAATTTGATGTAATTTTGTCATTGTCCTGTAGTTCTGAGACCAAAATGTTAAAATAATAATAATTATGTAACAAAAGCTTATTTATTTCCCCTTAGGATCTCTGATCATGTCCTCAAAATCTGAGTCTTTTGTGGGGACTCTATTTCTGGACACAATTTATCAAGTCAGGTGTTTTGAATGATCACAACTGCTACCCCCCCCCCCCTCTGATGGATGGGTATTACCTTTGCCTTTGTCTTTTGCTTATAGTCCAACCTTGCTGACTTATCAAGACTGAAATTTACTCTATCCCCTACATTCTTAGGTAGGTATCACACAACTCCCCAGCTATCTGCCTTGGTCTTGTTTGAAAGGAATTAGTTCCTCATTGGAGGAAGACTTTTATACTCCTGTTTGTGTACAAAGACTAGAGAAAGTATGTACATTTTACCTTTGAAGTTAGGATTCTCTTAATTTGTATTTTTCCTGCAGGGTTTGACCTAATTGGCCAAAAATATTTGGTGCAGTTCATTACAGAGTCAAACTTAGCTTCTGAATCACCAGGGAAGTCTCTGTGAGGCTTAGGATCTGGGTAAGACATGTGAGCATTTAAATGAATATCTCTGATTTTACATGCAGAAAAAAACCTTAGCTGGGATTTGACCTGATGAAACAAGTCCTTTTGAAAAAAAGAAAGGCAGTTACTCTTGTTATTTCTTCAACTTCTCCTTATCAAAGACTTTATTTGTTTTTTTGGTTAAAGAAACAAAGACTATGTTTCAAGATCAAAATATTAGTTGTTTTCCCACTGCACTGAAAATAGCTCAGCTGTGATAGTTAATTGTTAAAATCTCCCTATATTTACAGAAAAAGTGATTTCTTTTTATCCAGAGAAGTTCAGGGTTAAGATTTAGGAGAAAAATATTTTATTTATTGTGATAATATACAGTTTGATTTTATTGCAGAGTAAATGGTAAAACAGGTACATTTAAGTGAGAGCTCTCTTTACATAGCATATTTGTAAATACTTAGGTAAAAAAAACCTCAAATAGAGATTGCTCTGAGGAAGATATGGTAGAAACATTTGTACAATGATTACAATGAACACACTTGCACCATGCCTAACCTGTTAGAAATCTGAAATCCAATCAAATAAGCTTACAGTACCTTGGCCTGGATACGCAGTGAAATATACTGCAAAAGAGATTGTGTAAAATCTGGATTGTATCATCTTAACTTTTATTTCAAATCTTTTAAAAAACAATAACAGTTTCTACTGTCTTCATGTTAACTCCCAAGAAAAGGAATATCAGGAATAAAGCTGGAATACTTGCAAGCTCTAAGTATGCGCAGGTGTAAAGTAGCGTCAGCTCCACTTGCTCTTGAATGTCCATACTTCTACTGTGAAAAATGCCAAAAATGACACTCCTTTTATCTCAGCTGCTGCCTGGATTGCCCTTTTGATGTAGGAAGCCTGTTCAAATTAAAGCAGATCGGCTACTTTCAGTGCAAAGTTTACTATCTGAAATGTTGAATCCTCAAAATTAAAATGATCCAGAGGGAAATGACATTTTAGACAATACATAGGAAGCAACAATTTTATGATGTAATACATTTAAATAGTATATGATAGCGTATTGTATTATAGTTCACTGATCATCAGTTACTAAATGTATTTGTTACCAGAATAATTCAAAGTTAATTACCAAAGCAATTTTTGTTTCTTAGCCATTTATCAGCTAAACTGCCAACTCTCCAACCAGTAGCAAATATCAGCCTTCATGTCATTACTAAATGGACTGATTGGAAAATAAAATAACAAACGTGAAAATTGAAATATATATTTTAGAAAGGAAAATCCAAACCCAATGTATTTTTCATACAGAAATCCAAGAAAAATACTTTTTGTTATCCAAAAATTACTAAATTACTGAATTTCTCTTTGTCATTTTGATGTTTTGATTTTTCATTCTAAAATTGAACTCATTGTTTTATCAGTATTTGTCCCCAAAATGAGTTTTCTCAGCATACGAGGGTCTGCAAACAGAACAAACTATCTACATTGGTATCTTTAGGGGGCATTGGGAATGATATACCTGGCAGAGACCTCATAAGAGATTTGGTGGCAGCACCAACTCCAGCGCCCTGACCACTGACCAGTATCACACAAGGACCCCCATCTCCCTGATCCTCCCAGTTCCAGTCCTGGCAACATCCTTCAGTGCTGTCCAGAGACCCATACCTCCTGCTACCTGTTTGCACCCCCTCATGTCTGTCTCTCCTTGAGCTCCTCATCTCATCCGTGGAAAAGGTACTTACAGTGCTGCTTTCTCCATTCCCTCTTGCCATGTTGACTTGCCTGTCCCAAACATCCTACCTTTATGCCGTTTTTTACCCTGTTCGCAGGCCTAACTTAAATTCTTTTAAGTTCTTGCCAACTCCCCAGCCTTCTTCTTTTCAACCCATTGTTCCCTTCTTAGCACTGAGGTTCCTCACTACCCACAAGCTCTAGGTCATCTCCAGCTTTTTCAGTTGTGTTAGACCCCCAGTAGCTGCTTCTGTGCCTATGGTTTGGGTAGTGGAACAGCTGGCTGGAAGGGCTGGGAGTTGCAGGCTCAGGGATGGAAGATGAATCTGGGTGTCTGAAATGGGCTCCTGAGGCAGCAAGGGCTTGTAGGATCTGTAGGATTTGATGTGTGAACGATTGCCTGTAGATATCGTTGCTGTTGTCTCCCATCTGGCTTCCCTCAGATCTGTTCATTATTGTCCAAGATGTTGTCCCTTTTCATCTAATCAATGGAACTGATTTAAGCTACCTCCCACCTCCCTCTTTCTGCCTTGTTAATGACCCAGGGCCTCATCCTCTCTCCTAAGGAGCTTTCAAAGTCCTGTGTGCAGGCTGTACTTATTAAAAGGCCACTCAGGATATTGAAAGCTAAAGAATGTTGTGTCTGGGAATAGCAGCTACAATTCCACATATTAGGAAACACAGAACCATTCACCTTGCCAGCATCAACAGTCCCATCAACATCTGTAAAACAAGCAACAAGGGATAACATACTTCAGCTGACAGAATGCCACCAGGGGTGAATGCACCTCCCTCATCCTGCACACTTCAGTCCAGCCCCTACTTGCTCTAATCTGGAGCAGAGGACACAGAAAGAGAAATCAAAGGTCTGTCTCTTTGGGCAGGATTTGCTGCAGCAATGCAGCATATGTGGATGACAGGGCATTTTCTGCAATCTCTTCCTTTACAAACATACTCAGACTATGTATATATATTTCTCCAAATGTATTTCAGACTGCTTAGCTCCAAACATTGGGATTTAGAACCTTTGAACAAGATTTTGCACCTATAATCTTCAAACAATGCTTTTGTATCTGCACTGGAGAAAAAAACCATTCAAGTTTAAATGAATAAATACTCATTTGGAAAGTAAAAAAAATGGCTCTGATCTGAAATACTCTGCCTACTTTAGAACTTTGGCATCAAAATATGGCTGTATTACTGGGTCCATTATTAAAAATCACATTTCTTTGCTTTTGTTTCCACTTCTCCACTCTCCACCCGAGAGAGCCCACGTGCATGCAGAGCCATGTTTAGTAGAATCTGGGTTCTAAAAGGCTGCTTTCCATGCGTGGGGTATTACAAGAGGCAACTATGTGATTGCCTTTCATTTTAAATATATTGGTTGAAGCTGCCCAGTTTCCATTTGTGCCATTAGAAACCTTCCCTTACTGCCTTTTTGAGGATATGTTCCCCTCACTCCTCCTCCCCTTACTTAAAGTAGTGATGAAAGCCTGGAAACATGCCGCTTTTCCTTACTTAAGAGCAGGAGAGGAGACATGATGTGCTTATGCCCCTTCGTTCTACGGGGGCTTTGGTGGAGCACAATGCCCCATTCTTGTTCAGGGTCGTGGAATAAGAGCACTAAGTGCCACTGGTAAAAGGACAAGAGCTGTTCTTAAGGGAGTCAGTCTGGCTTTGGGGAAATTGGTTCTGGGAATCTTGGCAAATTAACAACAGAGATTATAAAAATTATTATCATTGTTACCACAGTTTTATTGTTATCTGTTCTTGCTGTTGCTGTGACACTTCATAGCTTCAGTCATGAACGAGAACTTCACTGTGTAAGAAAATGATTGTCTGTTCCCCTGTAATTGGCAATCCTAGTTTGTATTTGACTCTCT
This sequence comes from Phalacrocorax aristotelis, assembly GCF_949628215.1. NCBI lineage: Eukaryota > Metazoa > Chordata > Aves > Suliformes > Phalacrocoracidae > Phalacrocorax > Phalacrocorax aristotelis. The sequence continues at coordinate 118,756,357 of NC_134278.1, read as the reverse complement.
CCTTTGCTCCACATTAAAACCTTCGCTTTAAAGTTTGAACATTCAGTGTTGAAGTTATCCTGCTTCAGGTAAAGAAAAAAAAATATGGATCATTATTTACAGGATCTTTAATTAAATAGTAAGTTAAATATAGGCACAAAGTGCTGAAGAACTTTTTGCAGGCTTCTTTTCTTCCTAGCTAAATTGATGTACAGTCTTGCATTTATCTGTTGCTTACAAAGTGAGCTGGAGAGTAACAGCTCTGCTCTTTGGGGCAAACTGGGAATGGAGCAATGTTGATTCATCCTGGATTTACAAAGGCATTTGGGATGCTGAAAGGTGGATCTAGGTTGACTTCAGCAGAGCTGACTATCCTGACTTCTCTGTCTTGTTAGGCACTAATGTACCTGTGTATGCCTGGTCCTCATTCCTTAGAAACAGACCGTCTGGGGGCCTTCAGTTATCTCAGGAAAACTATCTGCCCCAGGGCCTCTGACAGGGACCTGCCATGCTGTTCAGGGACTGGACCAGCTGGTGGAAGACCAGAAGCAGCTAACGACAATGCTACAGCTTGCACCTGAACTAGAAGGTACTGTCATGAATGTTTCTGCCTCAGTCACTCTGCCCAACTCAAGGATGGCAACATACTGTTGCTTACTGTCTGATAATCATGTATTGTTATTATTATTATATTGTATAATAAATATTGTCTGAACATGATCCAGCAGCATGCCCCGGTGGTCAAGAAGGCCGACAGCACCCTGGCTTGTATCAGGAATAGTGTGGCCAGCAGGAGTGGGGAGGTGATCGTGCCCCTGTACTCGGCACTGGTGAGGCCACACCTCGAGTACTGTGTTCAGTTTTGGGCCCCTCACTACCAGAAGGACATTGAGGTGCTGAAGCGTCTCCAGAGAAGGGCACCAAAGCTGATGAAGGGTCTGGAGAACAAGTCTTATGAAGAGCAGCTGAAAGAATTGGGGCTGTTTAGCCTGGAGGAGACTGAGGGGAGACCTTATTGCTCTCTACAACTACCTGAAAGGAGGTTGTAGTGAGGTGGGTGTTGGTCTCTTCTCCCAGGTCACTAGTGATAGAATGAGAGGAAACAGCTTCAGGCTGCATCAGGGGAGATTTAGATTGGATATTAGGAAAAAATTCTTTACTGAAAGAGTGGTCAGGCACTGGAACAGGTTGCCCAGGGAAATGGTGGAGTCGCCATCCCTGGAGGTGTTAAACAAATGTGTAGATGTGGCACTTTGGGACATGGTTTAGGAGGCCTGGGGATGTTGGGTTGATGGTTGGACTTGATGATCTTAAGTGTCTTCTCCAACCTTAGTAATTCTATGATTCTATCATAAAATGTTATTTTTCGTCAAAATTCTCCCCATTTTAGGATATAAATATTTCTCTCCTTCAACTCACTGACAGAGTAAATAAGATCTAAAAGCAATTCATATTTTAGTGCAGATCACTTTCTAATTAGAAGACTTTCACCCGTATCTTTTGAAGTCATATTTATGCAGACTTTCCAGGATTAGACAGTACATAACATGTCACTTTGGTCACACTACAGTACAAGTCCTTTGTGGCACTGGTGTTAGCATTGCTAAGGCTTACCTCTTCAGATAGAGGGTGGCTGCTTGTAAGGTGGGCAAGACCCCATCCAATTTGCAACTTCTGTGGCAACACTTGATTTGGTGAAGTGTCAGTCCAGGAGCCTTTTAGTCTTGGAGAAGACACACTGAGTTCAGGTGCTTGGAAGAAGTCAAATATTGGCTTGGACTACAGATACACCAGCTGCAAAAACTTGTCTCATTTTTAATAGCACTACATATTAGTACTGACTGTTCATCATTGACACCCTTTTTTCCTTCTGTGTATTGTTGCTATTCCTATTGTATCGTATACTAGATTTTAAGATAAGAATAATAGACTGGAAACAGACATTTTAGGCAGTTTGGGGATAATCTAACAGCTCAAATAAAACTTCCCCAACTTACTCATATAGGGGACATGAAAAAGGACACAAAATAAAACACAGGGAAAAAAAATTTAAAAAGATAAGAAAAAACCAGACTATTTGTCTGAAATCAAGACAAGTACATCCAGACTGGCTCCTAAAAACAGCAAGATGGACTGCAAATAAATATAAACCAAGTAAAATATGAGCTAGAGCTAGAAAAATTAAAGGAACAGATCAATTCAGAGCTAGAGATACTAGACAAAAGCAACAAGCAGAAAAGACGGTGGCAGAGACATCATAAATGGCTTTGAGAAAAATAGTTTCTTCATTTAGTAGACTATGACATTTCCTTAAGGTGAGAGGACTATAGTAGTATTTTTCAGGATCTAAATTCCACAGAGTAGATTTGAAATTCTGGCAACATAAAATTGCAGTTGTCTGTGAAATGAAGAGCAAGGACATTTATCAAAGCAATTTTGTGGGTTTGATTCATACAATAACAAGTCCTTTATGAGTTATGGCGGAATACACAACATTAAAAGTATATATTTGTCTTGGAAGGAAAACAAAGTGTGCAAGCCCAGTTTCAGTGTATCTGGTGAAACCATGCACACACTAAGATGGGGTAGGTGCCTGTGCATGATGCACATTGGCTGTCCTAGCTGTGTATAGGCAAGGTAGTGCAAGAAATCATTGTTGGTTTTTTTTCCTTCTCTAAGTTGTCAAGGATGGCACTGGCTTAGCTTACAAGGCATGCCTATAACTGTTTTAAAGTGCAAAGGAATTGCTTTATCTGTAAACTCTTGTTCAGCTTTCCTGAAATCAGTTTGCCCAACTGCATGCACAGTTTACCTCCACCATTGCTGCTGTTGCAGTTTTGCCTTTCACCCTAATTTTTTTCCCTTATCTGTATGATCTGCTGTGACATGCAACTTAAGCAGGCAGTCAATGTCTATAAGCTAAGCTGAAAGAAATTTCTTTCTTTTTCCATCTCAATCTACTGATTTTGCAATGTTTTAGGCACCAAATAAAGTCAATGTTACTCTTCTCCACTTTTATTTGTACAGTTCACAATAATTAAGAAGTTAATGTTGAAAAGAAATTATTAAAGATACTAGACTGATGAAGAAAGAATGAAAATCCAATATGAGCTCACCCTGACATAATAGCAGTAGGTTGATGTGTTTTAGTCACCACATCAACCAATGGATCACATGGCTTAAAGGAAGAACAGACCTTTGTGAAATATTAATTGCAACAGAAGAATTTCAGTCCTATTCTTCACAGAATAGAGTTATTCTTTTAAGTAATGTTAAACAAATCTTCAGCAGTTGTAAACTGTTTCCTGGATTTATTTCCTTTTATTGTCTAAATCCTTGCTGTCACAGAAGAAAGAAAAGGAGGCTATTTTAGAAATTATTTAATTTTCCTCATTAAAACTTACTTACCATCCATGATCATAGGAGGAAAGAGTATTTCATAGATGTGTAATCCAGATATAGTTTTTAGTTTGAAAATTGTATATCCTGACTCTTTATACACTGATGTTTCAAGTCTAAATCTAAATGTAATTTGGAGCTGTTTTTTTCAATATAAAAGAATAAACTTTTTTGGAAGTTTTTCAAGGGATATATGGTATTGAATATAAGCAACATTTGCTAGGACTTTTATTGTGTGGAATTATGAGGCAGAATTGAAAATGAGATTATTAGTCATAATTTTTTCTGTTAACAATGCGCTAAGTATTCACTTAGAAAAGAAAAACCAGAATAAGATACTAGAAAAACACCTTATGACATAAGTAACTATATATCATAAATATTATATAGGGACTTGCCAAGGTCCATTTGCCATCCAGAACAGGAATATTACTTGTCAGATTTTTCAACCATTCCTCACAAACTGTAGATGTTGGCAGAAGGTTAAGATCACTTCACAGTAGTTCACTAACCAATATGAAGATTAAATTCATCAGGAGCAGTATTCATACAGGATAGCTCGATCAGTGCTTTTCTGCTTACAGTTATCAAGTAAACCAAAGCCCTTCCAATTTCTTTTCACAGTAGTGGAAAAAGAGGATATTTAAAAGCCTGCATCTTACTGAGTCACTGATGAAAACTGGTTTGGTTTTACCATTGCCTATAGGGAAGACTATAGATTACTTTATGAAGAGCAGTGTTAAGTTCTTCTTTCTCTCCCCCCCAGCCCCTTCCACTTTTTGGTTAATCCTTAAAACAATATAATCTTTCTTTCCTGCCAGTGACTGTACATTTCTTGACAATCTGCACAGGGTTTAGCCTCAATACTGGCTACAGACTTCTCTAGCAAAACCAGCTAGACTGGTACTTTCACAGAGCTACGAAGATCTTGTAATCTTATGCTGCCACAATGTATATTCAAGAAATAAGATCCATTCTGAAATTCAAACCACTTTGGTACTTATTAATGAAATTATTTCCTGAGTTCCAAATGAATTTGCTCCTTTTGCATCTTAAAAAAATATGCAATAAACGTTTGCTCAACCATAAAAAGATAGAATGAATGCAATCAAGCCATTTAAATATCAATCATTTAGACAAACAAAACACACAAGTGCCCAAGTGTTCAGCCAGTCAATTTTATGAACAAACTGGAAAGAATAAACCAAGAGTATTTTAATGGAAAAGAAAGCTAATTTGCAGTCTGCTACAACACACCATTAAGCTTCTTGGATATACTCTGATTAGACATGGATTGCAGTAAAATAGCTAGCAAGAAGCCACAAACTCTGATGGTATTAGCAAGAAGACTAACTTTCCCACAGCCACATATAGGGGAAACAATGGTTGTGAAGGGGGAGTGGTGTTAATACTGAAGCTTAATGGGGTAAGACTTGCTGTTCATCATAGAAGCTGGGTTTTGGATCAGCTCCAAGCCTATAAAAGTCTGCCCAGGAAAATATGAAACCTGATACAGAACATTCTCCTTATTTAAAAAAATGTAGTTTAACCCCTGCAAAGTTGTTTGGGCATTTTAATATCAAGGAATAACTGTAAAGAAACCAGAAAATTTATTTCTTCAGAACCCCCTTGATGCTGCCTGTGGGTAAGGTGCCAGATGCCATTTCTGAATGCTTTGCAGCCACAAGGTGACAAAGTACCTATCAATGAGATAAGGATTGTTCTGCTTAGAACTGCTCTTGCAGTTACAATAGGGAAGTGATAAATTACAGACTTCAATGATCTTTCTGGACGAAAGGTTTGAGACAGTTACAGCTGAGATTAGCACTTTGGATAAGAGAGTGACAAGAGATGAAAGAAGCCCAGGGCTTGCAAGAAAGATCACAAGATATAAAATAAAAGACTCTAAAGTATTCTGCTCATACAAATGCAAATGATCATGGAATAATGAACTGAGCACCTGCAGGACAAAAATAAAGCAACAAAAAAATTGTAAACTCTGTAAGCTGTGTGGTGTGGTCGACACACTGGAGGGAGGGGATGTCATCCAGATGGACCTTGAAAGTCTTGAGAGGTGCGCCTGTGTGAACCTCTCGATGTTCAACAAGGCCAAGTGCAAGGTCCTGCACAGGAGTTGGGGCATTCCCAAGCACAAATGCAAGCTGGGTGGAGAATGGATTGAAAGTAGCCCAGAGGAGAAGGGCTGAGGAGTATTGGTTGATGAGAAGCTCAACATTACCCGGCAATGTGCACTTGCAGCCCAGAAGGCCAACTGTATCCTGGGATACATCAAAAGAAGCATGGCCAGTAGGTCAAGGGAGGTGATTCTGCCCCTATACTCCACTCTGGTGAGACCCCACTTGAAGCAGTACGTCCAGTTGTGGGGCCCTCAACATAAGAAGGACACGGACCTGTTGGAGCAAGTCCAGAGGACCAAAAGGTGATCTGAGAGCTGGAGCACCTCTCCTATGAAGACAGGCTGAGAAAGTTGGTGTTGTTCAGCCTGAAGAAGACAAAACTGCGTGGAGACCTTATTACAGCCTTCCCTACCTGAAGAGGGCCTACAAGAAAGCTGGAGAGGAGCATTTTTCAAGGCCACATAGTGATAGGACAAAGGGTAATGGCTTTAAACTGAAAGAGGGTAGATTTAGGTTAGATATAAGGAAGAAATTCTTCACTATGAGGGTGGTGAGGCACAGGAACAGGTTGCCTGGTGAAGTTGTGGATGCCCCATCCCTGGAATTGTTCAAGGCCAGGTTGGATGGGGCTTTGAGCAACCTGGTCTAGTGGAAAGTGTCCCTGCCCATTGCAGGGTGTTTGGAACTAGATAACCTCTGAAGCTCCCTTCCAACCCCAAAAATTTTATGAGTCTATGATTCTATGATAAATTAGCTGATTAAAAATGACCTGAGTTTTTGCTGTGGTCTGTGAATGAAACCTTTTATTTCAAACCATGAAAAGTTAAAAGCATAAAGGAAGTCCAGGAATGGAGATGCATTTTTTTCTCCAAGGATCTTGAATGTATTCTGAGCAAACCCCACATAGTATAAGACTTGGAATATAAGATTTGGGAATATGTCAAATATGCCTAATTTCCAGAAAGGGTCCAAGAGGCAGGAATCGACTAAAATGAATGTTAAGGAATATGGTTCTGAAATAGCTGGGGACCGTTTGGAAAGAGAGATACAAGTTCTTGGCAGTGGATAGGTCTGCCTGATAGAGTCTACTTGTTTATGACAGCAACCTTGATGACTGCATTGACATCTTGGGGGAATCCAACTTCTTTTTCCTTGCAATTTTTTTTCTCTGAGTATGAAGCTGACTTAAGCCTTAAGCCACCGTACTGATTTTGAAGCTGTGGGAGGTTTCCATATGTGCAGGATTGGCCTGTCAGTAACTTTAAGACAAAAATTGTTGGTGTTTGGTAACAGATCACAGTGTTTAGTGCTATTGGTAATATGCTCAGATGAGCATTAATACGTTCCTTTTAATGAGGTGAGCTCTGTCATCAAATAAGAACGTTAACTTGGAGATTTGTGGCTAACCTGGAATGTGTGGCTAGCACACTTTTGAAGTATTTTCTGATAAAAGGATCTATTTTTTCCATCCAGTAATACATCAAGTTTTCATGAGGAAATCAGATTTTGTAGATATGCTCTGGATGGAAATGTGGAAGCTTCAGAGCCATAATCTGCCTGCGCTTCCAAGGGAGACCCTTTCTGCTTTAAAGAGGTCAATGGTCAAGAGAGAACTTATAGAAAGAGAGAAACTTGGGGACCAACATCTCTTCCAGCAGGCTCTATACATTTCCCACATCAGGTGTTCCTGAAGGAAGAACTACTGCCCAAGCCACTCTAAGCACCTGAGCCAAAGCCCATTACAGGGAATTAGAAGATTACCATGTTACGAATCACTAGCAGTGCATTGTCATCACAACTGTTTGTTTGTATGTTCACCAAAGTCACGACCATTGCTAGTACCAACACAGCTTGCTAGGAGTTAATTATTTGGGAATAGAAAGCTATTCATTGCTGTGGAGGTTTTGGTGATACGTGAGTTTGTGAGAGGGCTCGCTGTTTTGTTTTCTTTTTTTTTCCAGATCCACAGGAATGCAGGAGAAAGATGCCATTGAAAAATATAATCTTATTCTCCTGGTTCCATGAAAGACCTTGAAATCAGGAACATTCTACATTCCAAAAGTAATGGCAAAGAAAAAGACTCTCCCCCAATAGTATTTTTTCTAATCTCATCACTTGGTGGGTGGGAGAAGTAGAAATAGGTCATGATTTTTGGATGTTTGGATTTGACAGTATTGTTAAAGGCAAGCTGCACAATACGCCTGTTAGGCAGAGAAATATAATTTCTCCATTAGGGAATATCTCAGGCCTAGAGACCAGATCATTTACGACCATCTCAAGCTGAGTCTGTAGCTGGAGTCTGGACAAATGTCAGGCGTTTTGAATTGTAGCCCCATGCCTTAACCACAAAAGTGTCCTTAAAGTGTATGGTCCCAGGGCATCTAATCCCCGAGAATCACTGCTGTTTGATCTGCTAAACTGGATATATGAAGATACCAAAACTTTATTAATGTTAAACAAAATGCTTTCAAAGGAAGGCTGTGACCTTCCAGTTTAATTATATTTGCAAATCTCTATCTCTTCTCCAGACTATTGCATTTAATTTGGTCAGTGTGTGTTCAAACATAGCTTGTTGCTCAACACTTTTGTATGCTGCTCTTGGAGATCTCATTTGTAATTGTTGCTCCGCTTACTTAGGTACGTCACAGCTGCACAGAGGTGTTTGCCTTGAAGAAGATAAACTAGTTAATGGTAAAATAGTAAATAATCAGAACTGATGGACAGGCTTGGTCTGAGCTGAATGATCAAGATATCCTTTGAGTCAAGGCTTGGCAAAAGAAGGCTTTTGATCATTTCTACTAATATGTTGGACTTCTGCTTGATTTACGAATGACCATAAATTCCAGATATTGCAAGAAAAAGGAATAATCACTGGCAATTTCTCATCTTAAAAAAGTATTGATTAAGTTACTGATTCCTTGTTGACCTGCCAAGAATATCTTTTCAAGCTAGTTCTGCCCAGACAAAAATAAATGTATTTTGCCTCATGTGGTGAAGACCGTAGGCCTCAGACATTAAGCCATAGGCTAGGCTTCAGTCCATTCATCATAGTCCCCAGCTGCTGCATTTGATAGTGTTGCCTAGAGAATAGGAACAACCTGTTCTGCCAGTTTCCTAAGTGATTATTTCAATGATAGAGGAATTCATAGGATTAGCTTCTCAAAATTTTCTTTTTAATCATACTTTGCCCATGTGCCAGCTTGTGAATGTAATTTTTTTTCCATCTGATATGTTGTCATTTCCTTCCATATCCAACCCTTTGAACAACTGTTGTTTGTAGATAATACCTTTGGACTCTAAACCCAACTTCTTGGAAGCCTTAGTGAAGTCTAGAGGACCTGGGTGCAAATGGGAAAAGAACTTAGAGTCTAGAAAGCTTTGCATCATTTAGTGGTGTTTTGGGACCTCAGCATTCCCATTTGAAATCCAGTCTGTTTCCTGGTTATTCATGCCAGGATTAGTATCGAACTCAGAATTGATGGGAGTTGTTCTGTGCATAGAAGTCTGTAAGATTATAAAATCAGCACTCTTGACTACAAAGAAATAAAAAGTGCTCTAACATGAAAATGATTTTGTTTACAGGCAGTGAAAAATGTAAGATTTTCTTTAGGTCTGCAGAGATTGTTGTTGAGCATATATCAGATTTGCCTCCATGCTCATATATACTGAGACTTTGCAACAGCAAACGTGTAATTCACAGCAAACCATAATAGGAATGGCAAAAAGAAGATTTGGAAAGTAAAAGTAACTCTGTGTGTGTGTATCTCCCCAATTAATTACAGCCCTTATAAAACAGCCACTGCAAATGTGCTTCTTTGCTGCAGTGAGGATGCTCTGGACTTTCTTCTTGCTATCTCTTCTGCACAAGATGATTTAAAGTTTATTGGCTCATTTTTATAATTTCATACTGGGGATTGACTGTATATCAGTGCTTGGGAATGTGTTTGGTAACTGTGAAAATATTCTTTCCACACGCCTTCCTTGCTTGAACATGTACCATTAGAGACTGTAAAACAGAGGGCAGTGCTAGAAATAGAAAGATAGATTTATGGAAAGGGAACAGGACCAGATACTAACTCCAAAGGCTGCTTTGTATCCGTTTTCCATTCCTACTATAAAACTAGTTGCCTTTTCCAAGGGTGACAAGTAATTCACAGTCCTTACAATAGACTCATTTCTACTGACTCAAGAGTTTTCGTATAAAAGATGTTTTTAAAAGAAATCATTACTGTCCCCTCAGATAACATGATTTGTCCCTAATCAGTATTTTATGCTGCAAATAGATGGATGTTCACATATTCTTCTATATCCAGAAAGAAATTTCCCAGTTAATGAATCACAGAACAAGTCATTCTGCAAGCTAATTAGCCAGATAATAATTACATTAATTTAAGTAAAACAGAAAGAACATAGTAGTTTCAGTTAAACTGCAATTCACTTCCACAAACCAATCCCTGCACTCAGGAAAGAGCCAATATTTGCATTTGAACTCACTGGATAAAGGACTGCTTTATAATTACACTGCTTAACATATGCAGATTAGACTACAGAAGGTTCTGTATTGAAATTCAATGAGAAGAAATAAAAATTCAAAGTTTGAATTTACAGTTTGGCTTTATTCATTCTATGTTTAATTTCTTTATATTGCAAAAATATAACTTAATCACTCTAAAGCTTCAAATAATCTAAAGCATGACTCAAATAGAAGGGCTAGGCAGCAAATTATGCACTTGTCTCAAAAAGATGTGACTCTCTTTTAACCTCTTAGCACTACTGGGAAATTTTCATTAGCTGACAGCATTCCCCTTTGAAAGTCATAGGTAAAGCCTTAATTTTATTTTTGAGCTCCACTCAGTTCTTACATGACAGAAGGACATGAAACATGTGAATTTGATACATTCTGCCCCTGGTGAGATGGAGACCAAGCTAATACCACTGAGCAAATCTAGAAAGCTACAGCCAAATTGACGAGGACCGTGACAAGAGCATTGTGTTACCACTGTGAATAACAGAAGAACTGTTTTTCCTTCACAACCACACAAAAAAGTGCTTAACCTAAAACTTGCCCTGGGATGGATTGGCAATATCCCCAAAAAGTGAATGCCTGTGGGTCAGATTTCCAGCCTGCATTGCTCCACATCGGTGCTAGGTCTATTAATTGCAATCTTATCTTCCCAAAGAAACAGTGGCAAAATCTTTAACCACCATACACTGTGTTTTGCATTTAGAGCTCAAAAATTCCTACAGGGTAAAAAATGATCAGGGAGGCCTCATCTACAATGTGCCTGGTTTGATACCTTGTGGCTTGTGAATTATGGAAGAACTAAACTCCCAATCAGACTCCTGTTTATTTACTTTAAGTGCAATACACTCAACATTGTCTACTATCTCCCCTGCCTCCTCACAAACATTAGTTGTAGCCATTTGATTTTTTCCACCATCTGTTAACACTGCAAGATTTTTGGCCTGGGGACCATCTTTTTGGCATCACAGGCAAGATGGCAATGACATCTGTCACTGTGGTTGCCCAGCATCTCCCTCCAACTGACAACACAAGGCATATAAAGGCCTCTTTTCAGCTGTGTAAGTATTTAAGCTCACACCCCTTATGCTATAACCTTCATGTACTGTGTCTGCCTCAAGCTGGAATTTACTTGGAAAGCTTCCGGGGAAATTTTCCAGCTGTGTGCAAGAGCAAAGCTAGGAAAACTGTACAGTTTTGCTCATGTTAAAAAAGATCTGGTGCCTTTTTCTTTGAGATGCTCTACTTCATTTAATCTTCGGAGAAGAACTTAAAGATTAGTGATGCAAATGGCTTTGGATGGACTTAAACTGAGCCACTTCTTAAGTCTTTCAAGACCACAATTCGCACATATGACATAGAGACCTGATAGAACCTCACAGCCAAGACTCTTTGTGCTTTGGGTATCCTTTTGGATATATTCTTGTCACTTGTTTTCCCTGCTGCAGCTGGATGAACTGGAGTCAGGACCTAGAATGGCCTTTTCTGAGTTGTCAGAGGCCCTCCTTCCAGGAACAGAGGTCTGGAGGTGTCCTTTTGTGTGACTGATTCTTGCTCCAGTTATCTCAGATAACCTCATCATATAAATTCATTAACAAGCTAGTGAGCTCCATCTTAGAAACAAGTTTTTTTTTGTCTCTGATGCTCCTATTTGAAGAAAGCAACTCTCATGTGTAAAAATCTTCTACTTACCAACCTTACTTGCATTCACAGCCAGTTTGTTCCCTTTTTTTGTTATACCCAAAATATACCTGAGTGTAAATCTCTCTTTTTCCACTTTCTTTTCCATGTGATAGATTCTCCATGTACTTTTTACCTGAATAGCCCCTCTCTGCATCATTCCCAGCCTGAATCCATCTTTCTTGCACATAGGTATAACTGGGGAGGGCTTCAGAGGCCCATGTCAGATACTACTCGACATTTTCCATAGGACTTCAATGATGGAACAAGGAGTACACATATTAAATGGAAATTTGGCATTAAGGAAAAAAATAAGCTCTGTAATGCATTATCCAAAATGTGAGATTTTGACTGTAGGAGATAGTTTTTAAAAAATTAAAAATGGTTGTCAGTTAGGAATAATTTATACAGGGCAGATATAAATAGATTTGGGGATGTGGGATAGGCAAGGGCCATTACTGGGCAGTTTATAGTAATACATCTTTTTATTTGTCCTTAAAAGAATGTCCTTCCATTTAGTACTAGCTGACTTAATCTGATCTCTTTTATACACTTACTGCCATTATTCTAATTAATTTCTTAATGCCCCCAGCTTATCAAATGATATTCAGACCCTTTTACATTTCTCAATTTTGTATCACTAGCAAACTGTATTAACACACTGCCTGTTTTTTGGCTGAGATGACTAATGACAATGTTAAATAAGATTAAACCAAGACAAAACATCAAGAAACTCAGTTATACTAAAATATGTCTAGACTGAACATATTCTGTTATTTCTTCTCTTAACATGTTCCTTCTCAATGTTACAGTTCTTGAACTAGGCTACACTTTCTCCTGCTTAATTGATAATTTCCCATGTGATGCTGTGCCAAATACTTTGCTGTAATACAAACAGACTGAAAAGCTTCCTTCCCATTATCTAGAAAAGCAGTTATTTTATCAAAGTATCAGGTTAGTCTTACCCAAACTTTTTGGTAAATCTGCATAATATTTTACCTCATTTTTATTTTCTGCCATTTTTTAAGTTACTCCTTTCTCAAAATCTGAATTATGGAATTTCTGCACCACTGAGGTAAGCATAACAAGCCTCTAATTCTGTAACATTTAACCTTCCCCTTCTCAAATGTAGGACTTTATGTGGTGACTCTCCATCACAATGCCAGCTTTTTGGATATACAAATCCAGATCAGGTGAGCTTTGATTTCATTTGTCAGCCTTTTCAGAACTCTCTTAGGGGATGAAGTACTTCCATTTGAATGCCTTTACCTCTGAGTTTTCCATCCATCTTGGATGCAGAAATCTCAATTTTTATTTTGTCATTCTTGCTAGGCAGTCTTTCTTTATTGTATTGATTTTGGTCTCTCCGTAGCTTTGCTCCACAGCTACCAAGGATTTGCTTCCTCTTCCCCTCCCTCGGTTACTCTGTGTGGCTGACAAGTTTTTTATTTATATTCCTTAATCTAATTTGTAATGTGTATGTCAATCTAAATTTTGCTTATCCTTTTATATTACCTCCTATCTAGAACAGTGCTTTCTTTGCTGAGCAGTCCTTTTTTGCTTCATTCATTGTCAGCCTCTCATTTATACTTAGTATCTGTTTTGCTCATCTGTTATTATCTTTTTATAATGTTCTCATTAATAATTGAATGAAATCTGAAAAAAATAGTACCATCTGATGAAGAGGCATTTGTAATAAAAGATATTGCACTGGGTACTATAGATTTCCCAAACTGTCTTTAAAAGATGCACTGGCAAAGCTGAAGCAGTGCATTTCTATGTGTCATTGCAAACCAGAAAAATCTTTTATAGTTTCTCACCTTCTATAGTTTTAGCCATGAAGACAAGTCTCTTCAGTTTATCAGAAAAGTGAATATTTTATTTTTCAAAACCATCTAAAAGGGCATAAAATTTGTTCAAAGGAAAGAGAAAGGAAACAGAAATATTCTGAATTAATTTTTCATCTTCTCCCCTGCAGTCAGAAAATCTCACTTAAAATCCACCTTAATTTTCCTTTCCCTCTACAGCTGAGCGCTGTGGCTGTAAATGGACACGACTCTCTAATGCCTATTGTACATTGCCGGCAACCAGCAAGGCTTAAAATATTTGTCAGTATTTTAATGTTTATACTGCTTTATCAGAAATGTTCTATATCATAATATGGCTGTGGTTTCTGACCTGAATGGTGAGTCAGAAAATTGAATAGCTGCTTCAGAAAATCTGTACAGTGGGGGATAAGTCAATATTAAATACTTAGTTAAAAATGTAAATTGCTTGCAAGAACTGAATCTGTGGGTTGTAAGGATGAACCATTAAGGCACAAAATGCTTTGAAAATCTAGAATGGTGTAAGACAATTAGAAATAAAAGCTGAAAACAAGTGTATTTCCCAGGCAGGTAATACACAGTATAAGCTATATGTCTTTATAAGCTTCTGAATCAAAATGAAAGAGTCTCTGAAAAGGGTTATAAATAGCATTATTTAAAAGTGATCAGCTTTTTCTGACTTTTCAAAGTATAGCAAGTCATAAATAAAATCAAATTACCGTTACACATTAAACTGAGGTAATATTTATATCCATAGATAGTAACACTATTTCAGTAGTTTTGCCAACACTTTTGTTATGTTTTCAGTGTTGCTTAATTGCTACATAATTAAGGCCCTTAAAGATATTTTAAAAAGACAGAGAAATTCACTAAATACTTTTATACTTGGATCTAAAATTTATAAATTACACTTAAAATATTCCTTTTAAAAAGTCCTCTTTTTTTGTTTGAAAAATATAGCAACACTGTGGCCTCAGTTCAGGGGAGGATTTCACATACATCTTCAGCTTGACTTTGCTGTGTTGTAAACACATACTAGAACATCAGGTCATGCAAAATATTTTGCTGATAGATGGCTGACAGAAGGCTGATACAATGAATTAATCGTCAAAGGGAAGGTGTTATGATTTTGTGCCAGTGTTCACCCTTACAATCCCTGCTCACCTATATCTATCTGGTGGCAGGCCTGTGGGCTCAGACTCACATTTACTATTATCCTGTCTGCAATAAAGCTCTTAACATCATGGAAATTAGAGTTTTATTCTAAAAATGTTAGCAACTTGGTTTTATTGTTGTTGCTGTTGATTTATCTTTGTTGGCTGGGTGGTCAGAGTTTTTCTGTAGGAAGAGTGTTATTGCTAGGAGTATCATTGTTTTGAGGAGAGGACATAAAACATGCATCCTTACTGCCTAATTGTGCAACTCTGTCCAAGTCACTGGGTCTTTCTTATGCCTAGGTCAGTTTAGGCGCAAAAGTGGATCCAATCAAATTCCATTAAAATCAGAGAGTTTATTAAAAGGCTTCATGGATAAATGGACAAAATAAAAATGAATATGTGAGCATTGCATGATTTAATATGGATTAATTTCTGGGGCCTGACTTTCAGAAGGTGCTTGAGGGTTCAGTGCTCTTGGGATAGGTTTCATGTACTGTATAAAACCATATGTTTCCTCTTCTCATTCCTCAGGAAACCATAGGGTGAACAGTCATAATGGAATGTCACAACAACCATTCATTTCTTATTTATCAGTGCATATGCTTCTGTATTGAATTACGTATACTTTTATTTCGTTTCGCTGCTTCACTTCTGAGATTCAGGCTGATTATGACGGCTCTCTGTCAGTATTGACTCCTGCAAAATTCTTTGAGCTTTTCTATCCCAGGAGGCTAAAAGACATTAATTTGCATTCAGGAATAATATTACCTGTAATTTTCTAAAATGCTGTTTTAACATGACCAGGTTTCTGGGTGGCTAACTATGAAATTACTGCTTCTTTATGACTGCTTAATTTCGGTCCATAATGGAAAACCATTATGCAGTACCCAAAGGCTGATATGGTAAGTGGCTTTCAGAGCTTTTAATTTCATAAGTATTTTTGTTGAATTAGTTATAGAATATATAAAGAATCATAAAAAGTTTTGCTCTAATCTGCCAGAAGCCATACTTCTGTGTCAAACAAACCTGAAGGTTGTGGCTTCATACTGGTTGGCACAGGATAAATCTTTAACTGGCACAGACTCTCAACTGAATATACAGCAAATTAAATTGTCGTTAGCTTATGTGAAGGATTATTTGGTCTTTGGCTCTTACTACTTGCAAACTAAAATGAAAACAATTATCAGTGTGGGACATACTCTATTTTAGAACACAGAATGAAATATTTTAGGCCAGTGGCCATGCACAGTGAGGAAATATACTTCAGGATGGGAGAGAGAGAGGCATTTTGAGCACTTAAGTGACAATGGTTTCCATTTGTTTTGCTTCTCTTTTATGTATTTGTCTGGTTTTACACCTATCAAGATCCTAGGCATCCTACAACTACAGCTTCCACTTCTTCATCCATTCTGTATGCCTTTATATTGAAGCCTGGAAGAAGATGATAGTGTTGCTTTACTCAAAGCTAAGCTGTATTTCCATTCCCAAAGGATCCTTTCAAGACGTGAGTGACTTGTATGACTGATGTTACTCTAAAAACAGTGACAGACTGAACCCAGAATTAGGAACACAAAGGTAGCAAATTGTTCATAAAACCCATATTCCTATAAAAGGAGTATTCCCTGTCTGACTTAAACTTACCTTTGCATACTTATCTGAATTGAGCCAGAAAAGGTTCAGAATCTTCTTGCAAGATGATGTGCCTCTGTTAAAATTTCAGTTGCAAAACACTGATGACAATATGTACTGTCAGTACATACTAATATCTTCAGAAATGCAGTATTAGATTCATGGCATTTTAAATTCTGTTTCAATATATTAGGCTGAACAGTGTTAGCAGAAATAAGTGTGTATTACATTTTCAAGATTATATTAATACAAAATTATGAAACTTGCTCCTACGTGGTTAGCCAAATCTTGGTTCCTCCAAAGTCAATAGGTAAGTCTTATATGTTGCTTGGATAAATTCACCTGGTAATACCATTAATGTCCATTGGAATCATACTAATTTTGAACAAGGCTCACCTTTAACTAGAAAATCAGTGTTATAAATCCTTCTACCTTTTTTTCACATTAATTTCTCAAAAAACATCACTCAAAATTAAGACTTAGAAGTCAGTTTTGTAGGTCCATCAACAGTAATTTCTTAAGTGAGAGTCTCAGCATTGATTTTTTTAATATGACTAGTTTTCCCTCACAAAGGAAGGTTTCCATGGACTCAGTAGATCCCAAGAGTACATATGTTCTGCCTCCTGACAACATGCGTCAGCCTATACTTGGGATCAAACTCACTTCACATTCAAACTGTTTGAATCTAAGCCACGTAGGAAATAGTAAGTATTTGGTGAGTAATGGGATAAAAGGGGTAACAAAGCTTTGACCCCATATTCCCACTAGCAAGAACTGAAGCACACCTCAGCCTGCAAGAATCAAGTCTCTCACTCTACCTCCAGCACTGCTTAGATGTGACGTGAAATGCCATCATGCAGGCAGGGCTCTTCTCATACCAGTGTGGGACCTGTAGGCTGAAAACAGAAGCTATGGACAACTTCTGGATGGAAGCACAGCCATATGGCACACAGATTAAATCTTCTGTCAAACTTCAGTCCTCTCATAACACTGATGGCGTTTAAATATAGGGAATTTTTCCCAAGTTAGTAATGAATTTTTCCATTCTATAGTTACTCAGCAATCAGCTGAAACCAGAAGTTCTTCAGGCCTTCAGAAAACTCAAACGACTCTGAAAATCACAGAATTATACACCTCTAAAAGGAAAACATTGTTTTGTAATAGAATTCAGGCTCTGAATTGCAACAATATTTTATTATATTCCCTAAAAAAAATGAAAAATCTCCATGCTTCTAAAATCAAACTAAAACTCTGTTGCAGTAATTATAAGTTTAATAAGGCTCTTTTTACCTTGCTCCCTGGTCTTATCCAGGTTAAGACTGGTATGTTTACCAGAAATGTTTTTATATAGATTCAGTATTTTTCTATATGATGTGTTCTGCTTCAAAGAGGAATTAATTCGGGAAGTCCTACTGTAGAGGAGTCAGGCCTCAAAATCACTGGGGTCTTTTCTGGTCTTGTAGTGAATGAATGTATGACTTTATGCCAGGAATAAGTTATTAATTGTACCTACCTCTCTGAATATCCTTTGTCTCTGTACCTGATTAAAGCAGTAGCAAACGCTCTTTCCTCTGACAACCAGGAAAAAACCGTCAGTAGAGTACTAAGCAATATCGATGTGTATTATTGTGCTTTCCTCTTGGCAGGCTATATCAAATTCACTGAAGGTATGGAAATGTATCCCCAAATATTCCTCCTAAAAAATGATTTAAATTGTTTCCTTGGAAAGTGCTGCTTTAAGAAGGAAAAATTTTCCACACCATTGAAAGGTCAATGCTATGAAACCAGCATCAATTTTCTTGATAAATTGAGAATCAGAAGCAATTTGGTGTGAGCCTTCAGCTCTGGCAATACATGTGACTTTGGCTAGATGCCTGGATATATAGTGAGTAAACACGAAGTAGTGCAGATATCTTGCTCTCTTACATTCATTGTGCTAGGACAAATAATATTGGCTCTTAAATATGGCTGCTAAATCTATCTGTAATAAAAGAAAAAAAAAAACCCAACCCCAAAACCTGCAGTCTCTACATTGAAGAACCATGGATCATTGTGAGCTGCAGTAAATCTACCGGTATTAAAGTTTCCTGGAATGGGATACCAAAGATTAAAATACATAACTCTACATTTTGTTAGTCTTCTTTCTTTGAAGGGCTTGCCATCCATATAGAAGGATTAGATAAGGTCTTAGGATATACACAGAATTTGTACTTGCCTCTATATCAGATGAACGTGAAAAGGCATTGGACATATATAAAGAGAGATGAGAGATCAAGTGTGAAGTCAGTTCTTTGTAACCATTCTTTTTTCACCTTATTATCTAAGCAGTCTTGAGCTGGCTGTCAGTTAAAAAAACTGCTAAAAAAAATAATGAAGATATACAGTAGCTGGTGCACAGGGAGACATGAAAACAAATATTAGAAAGTGTGCAAAAAGCCTCCTTTAAAAGGTTTTAAATCTCCTGAGGTTTTGAAAAGAGAATCAATTCAAATGCCTACTCACTTTAGTGTTAACATAGAAGAAAATAGTGGGCAATAGTTAAATCTAATGCGTTTTTGTACATCATGTTAGTGTATTAAAACGCTTAAGGAAATTTCACAGATTTTTTGTATCAGTGCCTGTGGTTTTCCGTGTGACTGAATTTAGGATTTTTGGGGTTTTTTTTACTAGTTTGGTGGTGGATTTTTTTGGTAGGCTTTTTTTTTGTAGTTTTTGTTTGTTTGTTTTTTATTTTCTTTTTAAAAGAAAAGAAAGGACAAGGCCTGTTTTCACTTTTGTTCTAGATTTTCTACCTAAATGTTGCACAAAATGTTGTTTTAAGTTCTGTCCCTGGTGTCATCAAGACAATGCAATTCTTACTAAACATAGACTACTGTTTCTTCACCTTAGTGGAGCTGACCCTTTTTGGAATAACAGCAGTTTTATGTTAGTATAATTTTCTAGCTTTGAAGGAAATAATTACTTCCTTGCCCTGGACAGATAGTCAGCCTTTATTTTATAGCCCACAATATCACTTTTACCCTATGTGACTTCAGTGACTTCCCCCTCACATATACCTCTATGGCTTTTCATATGCATTTGAAATTAAGTAAGAGCCACCGGGAAGTCATTCAGGTTGTACCAGGAGAAGGCTGATATAATGCAGTAGAGAGTTTGGTTTGCCTCTTACAGTAGAAATGCAACTGTAGGAAGTAGTTTCACACATTTGTTTAACAAGGGAAGGCTGCTTTAAGAGTCAACAAAAATATGCTTGATAAATACTCAGATGACGATTTTGAGTTGTCTGTTGGGCCAGCAAGGGTTGCCTAGGCTACATCAATTTCTATTTGCATAGTCTATCCTGCAAAGCCTCAAGCTTAACTTCATAAAGTTGAAAATCTCTGAAAATCCTTGAAAAAGGCCTTGAAAAATCTTTAATTTATAACTGGGAGTACTTAATATACAGCTTGCTCTTACATTATAAAAAACTTATTGTGAAACAGAGTTTCTCAGCCTTTTACCATCAACACTTGGCTTCAATCCATTGAGATTTCTCAGATTTTTCACAGTACATGTCTTGGCTGGATATAAGTGGATGTTCTGTTTGCCTGTATCCCCTTGCTAGTGAGGCATGCAAGCTTAAGGAGAAAGAAAATGACTGACTAACAGAGCTTGCTCCCCTGGTCTGTAGAGAAACCTTCTGTATCTCATGTATGTTCTGATTTTTAGCTTCACTGAGGGCCTCAAATAAATGAAAATGGTGAGAGAAAACACTTAGTAATTCATTTTTATGTTACCATTGTTTAACTTAATTAACTTTCTTGGGAATGATACTAGACTCTGTTTCTTACTGTACGGATTGCAAGTGAAAATGGTCATGGGATGTCCTTGTCCCACTTGAAGCCAGTGGCAGAACTTCTGGTCAGGCTTACTAGAGCAGGCATCTGGTCCAAGGGTGTTCCTTCTGAGGTTTCTGTTCTGTATCTGCTATCCCTCTTGCTAAGTGTGAGAAACACTAGGGTTTGTAACCCTTAGAATAATTTACCCTTCTTCTTCCCACCTGAATGAATCCATGCAATTTTCTTTAATTCCTGATATAACCTCAACAGGCAAACTTGTTGATCTTTCCCTCTAAAGGGATCTCACTAGCTTAGAGTTCATAACATTTATGAGAAACACAGGCTGTTTCAAATTACGTACTTATTGACATTAACAGTCATTTTGCAGTGATACAGCCCAGTCTCTCAATTTCATTCAATACATCTGGAGTGAATCATTACCCTATGTGAGGTTTTATTAACCTTAATAGCAATATTGCCTCTCTGATGTCTTTGTGGGTTTTGGATTTCTTGGTGTCTGCCCCTGCCTAGGATTGCTACTTCACACACTACAATCCATATATCCCTAAACAAACACAGCATCCACTTCATTCTGTTGCAAAGGCTGTATGATTGCTAGTTCTCTATTTTTTATTGGTTTATCTGCTTTTGATGTCTGATTGGACCGTCCTCCTTGCATATTTATATTTCTTAAAAATGTCTTGCAAGGGGCTTTTTCTATACCTTATATTTGAATTTTCAAATACAGCACTTTATGTTCACTGACTTTCTTTTACCCACAATAGTATTCCTGCTTGCAGTGAAAAATGCCGAGACAGGTGCAACTTACCGTACATACAGGAAGAATGGGAAGATACATTTCTCTTCCCCTGACACCTATTTTCGCATGTGTATACCGCATCTACTTTGAAAAAGAGATTTTTTTACAAACAAGTATTTTGTTAACCTTCACAAGATAAAAATAAAGAATGATTAAAAATAAATTGAAGTTGTAAATTATCTCTTCAGTGCTCTAATTAATTGTTGATCGAATCTTCCTACAGTACTGATAGGAGCTTGTTAATGCTGATCTCATTATAGGTAAGGTTGAAATATTTAATGACAGGCATAATTTCTTTAAAAAGCACTGTGCTTAGCAATGAATGTAATTATACTAGGAGGCATAACAGAAGAGATTAGTGCAATAAGTGACCTAGCTTTAATAATGTCATCAAAAATTGTAATTGCAAAATTATCCACCATGTTATAAATGTTCACTAACATAATATTTAAGTCACTCATCATTTGCAGCACTTCATGAAGTAAGCAATTATTTTTTCCAGTGTACAAATATAATTCCTTTAATTTTAATAATCTCTTCCTCACTGTGCAATACTGAGAACTGTATATTTAGACAAAGAACAAAATGCCTTCAGCCATCACTGAAAAACATGTATTATAACAGACAGCGTTTGGCTGTCAGCTTTCTAAATCTTGATACTGAACATACCTAGAAAGATTTAGAGGTCAAGTTTGAGAAAAGAATTCAGAACTGCATAAAAATGCCTGCAACCTACTCTAATAAAGATATTGACAATATGTCCCAGATTTCTTTATTTCCAGATAGATTGCATGCATATATGTCCATCCATCCATCCATCCATCCATCCATGTAAATCTATCTCACAGTATTTTAATATTATGCCTTCAAGACTTAGGTCAACCCAAAAACATAAAAAAAAGAATGAAAATGGAAAGCTTAATAGAAGTCTATGTGTGTGTGTGGGGGTGTTCAGTCCTGTAAGAACTTTATTATTCAGCAGGATGAAGAAAAGATCTGGTTCTTTTTTTCCCTGAACTGCGTTAAGCTATTGTCTGAATGAATAATAAACCCACATTTTTCCCTATGAAGATGAATCAGTCAACTGTGAAAGTAGTTTTCCTTCAAGTTCCCTGGCATTTTTGTACCATGTAAACGTACATATGGGGGAACCTGCTGGACTGATCCACAAAACCAGTGCAAGGTACTTCTCCAGATCTAGTAATGGCTAAGGTGTTTATTATAATAGATAGAATTATTTCCCAGTTGTTTTGTGTTCCTTGCCTTTTTCCTGTTTGGTGTTTATCTTCACTTGTTGCTTGTTACCGTATATTTTGTTGCAAACTTTTGTGAATGTGGAATTCTTTAATATGTGTGAACTGAGTTTGGTACATAGTGGACATTTCCTCTAGGTACTCCTGGAGGACAAGCAACACCACCTTTATTGTGAAATCTCAGATGAAAACAGGCTTAACAAAACAAAACACACTAGGTCTGAGAACTGGAGACGTTTCAAAACTATACTACCCGAGTAACATCCTAACAAGGACTACCTATGGGTGATAAGAAAATAGATATGTGCAGATATCTTCCTTCACTGAAACCCCTCCACCCCCTTTTACTAGATACTAAAGGTGCAGTTCTTCTTGCCCCATTCAGCCTGAGTCTAAGAACGTCACTTAGACTCCCCGTACAGTTGAGAAAGAGAAGAACCTTTAGAGAGTAACTCATCTTATGTACCTTGGACGTCCAAGGTTGAAATGAATTGCTTTTGAAAATGCATCTTTCTTTCCTGTAACTATAATGGAAACCTCCTTATTGAGTCTATATGCTCATGCCTATCTTTCAGACATCTTTCAGTATGTCTGATGAATTCCATCCGTATTGTCTTTAGTACAGAAATGCAGTATGCTATCAAGTATAATCATGGTTTTAGAGGTAGCATCTGCCATGAAGCAGGCTAGAAATTTTGAACCTTACAAGGAAAGTCTTTCTTCCCCTTCCTACCTAGCTCTTTACAGAAACTCCAGCCATGAGTTTCAAAAGTTTTCAACAATGGTATAAAATTCACAACAATTTATGTGAAAGCAGGGTCAGACCACAACTGAACTTTGCTGAAAACATAATTCATGGTGATCATATTGCACATCCGCTGGCTTTTTTCAAGACTGTGGAGAGATGGCTTTTCAGCCACACCTACTTTACTTCTGGCTTCCAGGATTTCCTGTAAACTCTGCCCAACTGGATTTTTTTAGGGATGGGGAAATAAAATATCTTGTCACAACAAACATAGACTTCTTAGGCTTTCTCCAGCAATGTTACCTGTTGGGAGAAAAAAAAATAATACCCTGCCCTAAATTGCCAGGGAAAACAGTTTGGGAAGCATTACCAAGAACAGTGACCTTTCCTTTGCAGCCACTATTGCCAAAGGTATTGTATTTGCTAGTATTTCTAGGGTATAATTTCCATGTTATTGCTACTTTTTCTTGTAACCTGGGCCTATTTTCATTGTTCTGTGGTCTTCACTTCCAGTTTGTATTTCATCTCATTGACTTCTTATTTTTTACAGTCTCATGCAGTTTTTTGAAGTCAATGCTAAGAAACTCAGTGATTTAGATACTTTAGTTAAGCTTAAAATTAGTTTTCTACTTTTATGACTATTCCTTCTGTCATGCCCAGTTGCTAAAGAAAAAACACACATCCCATAATATCTAGAGTGGCTAGCTTTCTATATTATAAATGGGAATATTATGTAGCTTAATTCAGACGACAATATGTAAGATCATACGTTTGGTTGCAGTGAAATTATGTTAATAATTATATGCTGCTGTTAAATGATATAAAATGCATAACTGAAACATATTATGTGCTGATGAGGTGATTTACAAAAAGAATTAGTGTAAATCTAGAAATTTCTGTATTTTATATTTTTAATTAATAGTGTGCAGAGAACTGACGCTACTACAGTTTTCTGTATTTGACGTGCACAGATCTAGGGCAAATTAATTCCTGGTGTAGTGCCATTAATTTGATGGGAGTTATATCAGAGATATGAACTCATTCAGTTATTGCTAGCACCATCTGGAAATTTATAATGTGGCAGCAATGTTTCACTTGCTGAAGACACATTCATCCTTTTTGTTTAGGATGGGAAGACAGGGATTAAAAACTGAAGATCACTTTAGCTAGCTCTATATCATCTTAAATTCCTGTGTAGGCTTTGTTATGTTTGGATGGCAAGATGTAAATTTAAATAATATTTCAATAAGCATAATAGTGCAATCAAGAAAAGACAAAATAGGCCTCCTGAGGCAAAACAATTTCATGAATATCAACATAATACTTTTACAGTAGGAGTGGATCTATAGGAGTAAAGTTTCCCTTCATATATGCAGATAGCCGTTCTCTGTCTGCACTTCCCAACACAATTTTGTACCTCTGAGTTAATGCTGGCATGTAAGAACCTCACTCCTAGGACTAGAAGACACTAGTATCACTAAATCCAGCTCTATTCTGTTATGGTTTACCACATTGCATAATTCTGCCAGAAATGTCAGAAACTTCATTTTATCTTCCATTTGTTTAGGCGGTTGTGTTTGTTCTCATTATTTTTATTGGCTTTGATTCCAGAAATCTATTTTCCAATGATCAGAAACCTTTGTCTAGTTTTGAAACTATGCTTTATCTGTGTGGAACCTTCAAATGATAGCTTAAGCCATTTCCTTTCTCCCCTGCCTCCTCCAGAGCACAGACAGAAATTGTGCTTTAAATGAGTTCTGATTTCTTGGATTCTGCTCAGAGGTGCACCCAGTGTGCCCAGGCCCAGCCACATCAAAACCCCAGGTAGCTCAATACCAAGGCTACAGAAACAGTGGAAATATGGACTAAGTTATAACTATACAACATATATAGATTTTATATGCTACGTATATGTGTTTATATCTGTGTAACATACCTCTCTGTTATGTAAGGTGACAAGAACGCAGAGCTGGCAAAAAACTATTTTCTATGAACAAGACTAATTCAGGCACAATTGATTAATTACCACAACCCAGCTTTAATGTGGCATCTTTGAGTCAGCTTATTAGGAAACTTTGTGCAGGTACGGAGGAGTAAGAGTCTATGCACTGTCCCGTCTGGAAAACTGATTCTTCTATGCCTTAAGCATCTGCTTATTTCTCCTTCCCATGCAGAGAGCGTGCCTGGGCTAGGCAGCACGCCCAGCATGGGCCTCCTGCGGTGATCCCCTACAGACAGCACAGCCCCCCGAGGATGTCGCACCAGAGGGAAGCTGGAACATTTGCTGGCAGCCCAGGGAGAAATGGAGCACAAAGCTGACAGTCACCTTCCTGATCTTCAGTTTCATTGAGTTGTATGGAATGGGGTGAGAATTTTTGTTAAATGTAATGGTTTTGTTTAAATATGAATATTGAGGTTTGTTAGCAGGTGTTTACTGTAAGTTCACTGGTAACATAATTTCATAATTTTGCGTGAAAGTTCTTACCCTTAGAGGTTCATTTGTTTGCCTATTAGGCCCTTGTAATTATTGTCTGGTTTGTATTTACAAAGCCCACAGTATGCATCAAAACTGTTCACTGTTGAAATTAATAGAAATGTTGTTGTGTAATTTACTGGAAAATATCTCCTATGAAAATATTTATTCAGAATGTTTTTTGTAATTATAATTTATTTTTATTTGGCTAGGATACAGTTAAAAATAAAAGAAAAAACTTCCAATTAATTCTTAATTTAAATAAGTTGATTATGTAGCTATCTGATGCTAGGATGATGAACATTGTCCACTATTTATAATAAATAATTGTAATGAACTTAGATAGTCCCATAGATGTGTGTGTTTATATAAAGAAGAGAATTTGTGCAGCATAAAACAGATAATTTATCTTTGTTGCAGTCAGCTTGGTAGACACATTGCCTCTGGAATGCTAATAACCACCAATTTTTATGTAACGAAAAGTGGAATACACAGTATTTAGAAATATTCAGAAGGAGAATTTCGTTTCAAGGACAATAAAAGCATAAAGATGTCTAAAAGGTCACTAATAGCAAAATAATGCAAACAAAACACCATCCTTAAAACTGAGTACCTTACAAGAGATGATGAAAAATATCAACCAATCCAGTAAATCAGGAAAAGTGAATTTAGATGTAAAGATATAAAAATAAAGCTAAAGAAAAAAGGGGAAAGAATGAAGAGTAAATCTGAATTTTAAAACAGATTCTGGCATTGCATCTTCCCAAATTGTCAGTGTTATAGTATTTATTTTTTATTTTTATGTAAAGACATGCTGAAGAGAAGATTTTCTGTTCACTGCAGGGATCCTTGACGCAACAGGACAAACATGTTATCCTGTGATATAAGCAAATAGCAGCCAGAAAGGCGTGTGATGAATCAAATCCCTTTCTATCACCCCAAATTCACTGCTGCTATGACTTAACTTCTTTACTCCATTTCTGAAGCCTGTGATCCAGAGAGTTTCACTGCTATGTTTGCTGGTGGAGGAGCTATGCACTGGGGACCTAGTTCTAGAGACTCGGCTTTAGGGACATCTTGTATTAAAGCAAGCAATGCACTGTGGTGAGTCACTTTCTGTGGTAATACTTTAATATAAGCTTTGCTCCCCACAGTACACACATAAAACTGATATTTTGTTGTTGGCATAGAATAAATTACTCATTCTTATGAGCTGAGGTGGGGGAAGGAGAAAATTCTGACCCAGCTGCATACCAGAATTACTAGTTCTGGTTGACCTACACCACCCCTCCTCCAAAAGACATGAATCTACCTCATGGGCTTTGAGCACCAAAAGTCAGCAGTCTCTGCTGACCGTTTGTGTGGTAGCATATGGTTATAGTTCATTTTTTCTGCTATTTAACCAACATTTTTGCTGTAACATTTTTCCATGTTGAATACCATGGCATATTTGACACTGGTTAGTGACAAATCTCAATGCCCATGACTGCAGCAGAGAAACAAGGTTTTTGGAAGTTTATGCTGTCACATCCCCCAGCACCAAAAGCACCAGACATCTTTCTTTCTTTCTCTGTTGTCCAACCCTTTAATTGCTGACAGAAGGATGTTTTACTACAGGAGGCAGAGTAGTGTCACACAAAAGTTTAGCTATAGCCAAATCCTGGCTGCATTTAGCCAAAGCATGAAAATCTGCAAATGGACCTTCCAAAGATATGAGGTACTAGTTTACATTGCTAACATTCATCACAGACCACAGGTGTCGTGCCATCTCTGTTTCCCACAGAGAAATAAAACTTGGGATCCTTCTGATTTTGTTTTCAAGAAGATGCAAGGCTAAACATTGAAGTAGTGAATTGTGGTTCAGTTTTACCATCTGCACCATAAAGTTTATCTACTGTTCAGCCTCAGGACACTCTACGTAGCCCAAGAGAAAGGGTTTTTTTTCAAGAGGATTTTTCTGTGCAGAAATAAGCCTGGGTGAGGGAGAGGAAAATAGTCTAGGTAGCACACAGTAGGTTGCAGTAGCAATCATGTCTACTTCCTCCTCTCACATGGAGATTTCTAAAGGTTTTTGTTGCTACAAACATATCGGCTATCCACAAGGTCCCATCTGCATCACTACAGCCTCTTGGTGGCTTGTCCAATTGCTAATACAGTGAAATGACTGTGCTGCCCTTTTAAAGGCCTTTTTTACCTGCTGGGGTGGAAACTGGGATGCAAAGTATAGGCTATAACCAAGAAATGTATAGGTGCATAGGTTCTGCTCTGAGCGCATTAAAAATGATAAATGCAATTCAAGAGCAAAGGTTGTCCCTGTGCTCTGTGTGGTTTGCAGCTGTCATAGCATGAAAGAGACAACATGTTGGTTACTTTCTCATATGAGCTTAAAGTTTTGTGTGGCTTTATAAATTTGTCAGCTAGTAAATATACTATCAAACCTACGTAGCTTTGCCTTGATAAGTTTTCATCCATTTGGACAGATGAAAAAAGACCCAAACTCAATAAACAAGCACCGATATAATTTATTGGTGCTGAAGGATTTATTTTGTTGATAGTGTCAGTGTTAGTGTCTCATCTGTCTCCTCTGCAGTCTGAAAAGTTTCTGCAGTGAGTTACAGACACTCAAAATTCCCTTTTGACTGGTGTTTTGACTGTTGTTGGTGCAGAAGGAGAGGGAGAAAGTGAGGTTTGCAGAAAGACGACAGACCAAAGAAACTAGATTGAGCAAACAGAGCTTCAGCACTGGAAACCCCAAATCAAAGACTTTCTTGTCTGAGTGACAATTTAACAGCCATTAAACCTATGCCACTTTGGCAAAGGTTGGGAAAAAGTTTCATCTGGTATAGACAAGCTTTGATAGTTTTGAGTTTATAAAAATTACTTACTGTTTCTTGGCTAAGACTGGTCTCTGCTTCTGAAGCATTACCTGAGTTTTGGCAAAAAAGGCTATGCAGTCATTTTCACCATGCACCTTCTCCCATAGAAATAATAAAGTAGTAACAATAATAATAATCATAATAATAATAATAGTAGTAACAACAACCCAACCCAACCCTTTGTCTTAACAGGGTTTGAACAGGTTTTTGTTCAATCAGGATAGAATTAGATATACTTTTCTGAGTATGCCAGTCTTTATTCTCTGGGGATGGATTTCCACATGAAGAAAGGACCCTGAAGAATCCTGTCCCAGCTTTCACTAGAACTTTGTGGTGTGGCTCCAGAACATCTAGCCTCTGACCACAGCTATATATATCCTTAGCCTTATCAACACAGATATTCTGTTCAGGCCTGGATTCACACAGACTTTTTTTTTTCCCCCAGCTTAAGCTATTTCCAAAATAGGCACAGCTGAGAAGTCTGAGGATGAAACTACCAAGGCTGTGGAAAGATGTTACTCACTTCACCATGATACATAACAAACAAACCATTTCTGTGCTTCAATTCATGATGCTGGGACTTTTGAGAGAAGCTGTAGTGAGGTGGGTGTTTCCAGCCCAGACGACAATGTTCCTCAGAAGTAGTGCCTCTGAACAGCTCTACAGACACAGGGCTATCTTCATGCTTGCTAGTGCCACAGGGTGGGGATGTAATTATATCCATAATAGTCCTTTGGAAAGTTAGAGGAAATAGGAAAGAGTAGGTCCTTCTAAATATTGTATGATATTTACTTTATACCGTATACAGACTTTGATTTATTGCGTTCTGTGATTGCTCTGTGCTGTTAACATGAGACAGATTTGCCAATGGTAAGCTGCTCATATGAGCTAGCAGCAGGGAGCTGCAGTGCTCTGATCCCTCCCTCCCTCTCTCCTCAGCAGCAGGGCAGGGTCATCCTGATCTGTATCAGTGGTGCACAGCACCTGGTGCAGCTGCTTGTGGTGAGCTGTCACTTTAAAAGCACTTATCTGCAATGATAAAATCATACACTGCTGCTGCTCTTATTGCAGTGCTAAATATCTATTAACATTGACAGTCAAGTAATGAGGTGACTGCAACAATTAATTTCCACATTTCCATTGATCTAGACTCTGGAAAATTGTTACACTGATTCTTTATGAACATCTGAATACCAGGAGAGGGGGAAGAAAGGAAGTCCCATGTTTCAGCACTTTCACCTTTCTGCTAGACATTGCTAAAAGGCCACTGTCTTTGGATTGCTTTCCTTTTCCTTAAGTGCCAGGAACTTGATATGGTGTTATTTCGTGGTTTGCTGAACATGGGGAGAACTGCAACCAGCAGTGCATTTTTGCAAAATCAGTGTAACCCTCTCTTGATTTCATGCTGTTTCTGAATCCAGTGAAATAGCTTCATTCTTTCTCTGTTTTATGATGACAAATCATTAGCCAGGAGACCAAAATGTCATTGGAATAGGCATTGAATATTAAGATGAATCTATCTGTTTGTTGATTACGTGTTGCTTTTTCTCCAATGAAGTAATAGCATTAAATAATATTCCAACATTTTAAAAATCCAAACTCACTAAAATGAGTGATTGCTCTAAAGGCAGAAGATGAAAACCAGGTTTTCCCAAAAGGAAGGCTGCTGTCAGTTCCTGCTTTTCTGCTTATAGATCTACACTGGAAATCCCTGCTCTGTTTAAGGATATAGTAGACTGCCCCAGTTCAGGAAAGAGCTTTAGGCAGAAGAATAGACTGTGTGTTGGTAACAGTAACTAATAACAGTAACCATTAAACAGTCAAAACCGAAGGGTAATATGATCTCAATTTTTGGAAGGCAATTGGATCTACATCTTACATACATGGGCGTATCTCTACTGAAAATAATGGAGCTATACCAGTTTATGTTGAGATTTACACCTACTGTTCAATAGACCAGTGAGAACTTACAGTGGGCTTGGGTGTCATCTTGTCTCCTCTCAGCAGCTGACAGAAAGGGACGAGAGGTCTCAGAAAATGGGAGATACCTGGGGAGTTACAGGGTTTACATGCTCAGTGCAACCACATGAAGAAGAGGATCCAAAAGGAGGAGTGACCACTGACACCTGAGCAAAAAAAGCCACCCAGCACCCAGTTAGGGTGATTGTATTGGGTTACGGAGGCTCTACTGGGTCTGTATGCAAATAAATGGTTAAAATTCAGTTCTGAGTGTCCCAGAGACACTTGATCCCCATGATACCTGTTGTCTAACGTAGACAAAGCCTGGATGAACATTAAACCCACGCTAAAATAAAAAATAACCATAAGGCAGCTTCTGCAACTCTGGAAATAAATAACTCCAGTAAATACTTGTTTTAAAAGCCATACTAGGCAAGAAGGTTTTCTGGAAAGTAATTAATTATCTAATTGTCTCTACCAATCATTGTAGCCATGGCAGTGCTGCTTAAAGCCTTAACACTGGTCACACTCCACTGGGCCAGGAGCTACACTGATGTGTAAGGAACAGTCTTTACTCCTAAGATCTTTGCATCAGCTGTGCATGAAGCACAAATGCAGACAGATGCCCACACTGGATACAAACAGGGGCAGCTGACACTGGTGTCTGGGGGCGTTGATCCTCTATCTCATACCCAGGGTCAGAGTCTGGATCAACCTTGCTGTTACTGTCCCTGAAGTAATGCTACTCTCTTCTGCAGGCTTTCTTCCCACGTCACATGCCTATTCTCAGGCAAGTATGATCTGCTTGTGTGAAAAGTTGTTGTCTGGTAGACAAGCAAAGGGAGGAGACGGGAAGTCAGTTTGGCTGTAGCTTGCCTCATATAACAATTTACAGCATCTCCATGGCCGTCTTCAGCCAGCAGGATTGCAGCTCTCCAAGGTAATTTGCAAAGACTGACTAACCAGTCTCTGGAGACAGCTGTGCAGGAACTAGGGAGGAGCCTTTCTGTGAAATGTGATCTCAATCATGTTTTCCAACAGTATGCTTGGAGAGGAATGTGGCAAGCATTTAAATCACTTGCTGAACACCACTACTTCACTGGTAGTGCCGTAGCCATAGGCATGAACGTGTCAGTGAAGTCAAAAAGGCAACTCAGCAGATTTTCAGGATTGACAAGTAGCAATTTCACTGATTTTATTGGAAATCCTAAAAAATAAGTAAAAGTAATGAAGTAGGTGGCAAGAAAAACTGAAGCATAGGAAAATTTTGGCTCTCTGACACGTAGGACAAATCACCATCTTCTAGCTTGTTTGCTGCTAACAGCTGGCAGCCTTCTAAGAATTTATGTGTAAATTTTTCACTGAAATATGTTTTTTGCAAAAATTTTTAGAAAAAATTTGACCTACCAGATATATATGTATGGCATGTGTTACTGCAAATAAATCTTAAGGGCAACTTGAATATTTGGTCCCTGGTGTGGGAGTGTAGTCAGTGATTTTGGTGAGGTTGCTCCACCTTTTTCAGTCTACTTTCTGTCTTGTCAGCAGTTTGCTCTGGAGAACGTCTTTCAATGCTGTGTTTGTTTATGTCATGTCTCTACAAAATCTAGATTTCAGACTGTCGTTGAATTTCACACCCAGATTGAAGTATTGTAGCCTGACACACGTTTTAGCCTCACTGCTGCCAAACCCACCAAACTGACCCAGCTGAGAAGTAACATAGAAAGTAAAAGTAATATTCAGCCCAATCAGCTCCTTGATTTGGTCTGATATAGATCCACCAAAAGCCCATGTTAGAACTGCACAAGGAGAAGTGCAACAGGCATTGACAAGGACATTAAAAGCTCAACAAAATATAGGTTTACTGCATATTTATTACTATATTTAAAAAAATCTTCATAAAGAAGTGCTTACAGGCTGCATTCTGTCTTCACTACCAATTTTTCTTATAGTTATCTCCCTATTTCCTTCTTTAATGCCTTAAGAGGTTTTTCAGAACTTGTTCTCTTTCTGTTATCTACATCCAATTTCCTTTTGAAAAAGGAAAATAGCATCTTTAATAAACGCTTGGAATATTTGAGTGGAAAATTTATCTTCTCCTTTAAGAGTGGAGGGAAAACAATCTGGCCCTTTTCCTTGTTTATTCGGCTTTGTGCAAATGATCTGAGAGCAGAGCCTGCAAGGCTAGCTGGGCAAATATAAGCTCTGTGTTACTCCCACTGCGCCACTCTTGTCCCTTCCCCAATTGCTTAAACAATAATGCTTCCTCTCTCTTTTGGTACTGCCATGCAGCACCCAGGTACCATCTGCATTTGATTTAACTGTTTCCTACCACTTTATCTTAGTATGCCAGTGTGAGCTCAGGGACAAGCCTGTGTGCAATGAGGCAGAGCTCTTCACTGTTTCCAAGTGCACGCTTGAGAATTCAGTAATGATTGGAAAAGCTCTGGCAACAGTAAAGAAGTTGGTAATATCTTTGCTTCAATTTTCTGTTAGCTTTAATTCTAATATTCACCTTAAACCCCTAAAAACTTACTTGTTCAAAAGAATGAATAAATGACTTGATTGCTTAGCAAGAAAGAAGAATCAAAGATTTAACAGTATCACCCAACCTGAAGAGATCTAATTCTGGCTTTCAGTAGTGTAAAAAGATTATTTTCTCACGTATGGGAATTGTTACATGACTGCAAAAATTTCCCCATAGAAATGGAAATATCCCCCTTCCGTATGTTCTGTTGACTTATGCCTGTGAACTACAGCTCTGGCTGTCAGTACAGTGAATAAAGACTAGGTAAAAAAAGGGGTGAGAAAGAAAGTGCATGTGGGGAACCCTCCAAAGCACAAAGCCACAGCTTGTGACACCAGAGGGCAATGTTCTCTTGCAATATTGGTTGCAGGAAAAAAACACAAGCCTGAAAAGTCTGCATCAAAGGCAAAAGCGCTTTTGAAAAAACAAAGTTTACAGAGTAGTGTGCTAAGCTATACAATCATCTTTAAAGCTTGGCATGATGTACAGGTACTGGTTACACAGAATGTCTTCTTGTCAAATTTTAAGTTTTACTGAGAATCATATATGCGATGTAAGGAGACATACAGTGTCAAGGAAAGCTGAAAATTGCAAGCCCATATGTGCCTAGGGTAAACATGGTATAAAGACCTTATAGTCACTTTTTTTCTTTGAGTGCACAAAATAACCACAAGTCTTAACATAACTGGGAAACAATTGCTTATGTAACAGCTAAGTAAAAATTAATGTCCTAATAAGTTAATAAGCATATGCACAGTGGTTTTATTAGCTTCAAAATTAAGTGAGCTGAAGTGATGTAATCCCTCCCTTTCCTAAAAAAAAAAAAAAAAAAAAAAAAAAAAAAAGACACTTTTAGTTGCCTGGCCAGGGCAGAGTCTGTTGGAGCCTGTGGGATGGTGCGTGCCCTCAGGCAGAGCTGAGGCCCTGGGTAATGGGCAGTGCTACTGGGCAGCCCCATTGTGGTGCAACACATGGTCATGAATGTCTATGTACCCTTCGTTATGCAGTGTGCGAGGGACAATTTTCCTTGAACTGGGTAATTATGTCTGTAAATGAGCAAGCTTCTTGCACAGAAATTAAAGGTAAGTAGGAAAGACTTTGTGAGTGGCCTCAGAGGTGGATGTGAGGACAAAATCCTCAAAAGGATTTAAACGTTGTAGTGTCAAGTGCTGGTTTCTGCAGTCCTTATCTGATGAGTCAGAAGCAGACACCTAAAAATGGGGTCTGCAAAGTGATAAATGGTAAAATTCTTTTCTGAAGGGCAGGAATGGGGCGGGGTGTGTATGCCTGTGTATGTGGAAATTAACCAACATCATTTGGTACAGAGACTGAGGCACCTGGCTTAATCCTGAAAGATCTGAAAACTATCTTCCCCCTCTGGGGATGGCCCAAGTCCTTTGGGCAGAGGTAGGGTGTACATTGAGGGGGCAGTGGAAGGACAAAAGAAAGCCCAGAGGAGGGGAGAAAATTTGACTGAAGGTGTGTAATGGCTTGTGCACAGGGAATACCTCCATGGATATTGCTGCTCAGCTCCAGAAAACAAAACTGAGGAGTAAACAGAGGATGCATGTTATGGAGAAGGTGAGGAAGCATGATAGTACAATGTTTCTCCCGTTGAAAACACTTGGGGGCATCAAGAGAAATCAGCTGATAATGGAAGCATAACAAACAATGTCTTCACAGACATTGTGGATGCTGGAAGTTTACACTGATTTGTGGAAAGTGATCCAGTACAGAAAATCCAGTAAGGACTATTTAACAGATATCAATTTGTCTCAAGGATTCATTAGCCACGAACATGTGGAAGTGGGAAAGCAGTGCTGTAGGCTTTCTTTGTTTCTGCTCTCTTCTCTAGGGACCAGCTATGCGTCACTGATGGAGATGGCCCTGCAGGATAAGGACCACTGCTTTGAGCTGGTACAGCTAGATGTTATGAATTTGATTCTACTTCTTGTTGTTTTTCCACATTGTATTGGATAATGCCATTTCCCATTTTCTCTGAGAAAGTGAGAATGTGTGTAAAGACTAGAGGTGAAGTTATCTGGTTCTTCTTCTGCTGCCCCCTGCCATCCACAGCTGCATCAAATCCACATTATCACTTCATCTTAATTATCACATTATCTTATAGGGGATTTCAAATATCTTGTGGCGTATGAGTGTTACTGACCTCACTTGTGTGCAAGGATTATATAAGATATTTTGAAAGAGACACTAATTAAAATTCTGCAGATAAATGGAAAGAGAGATAAAATGGAGTAAGTCTTGGTCACAGGCATGTTGTATTGGGTTATCCTGATACCTGTCTTAGCAAAGAAGGTTGATAAGAATCTTCATTCATGTGTCTAGGAAAAATAAAAATAAAAAGGATGATTCTGTAGACAAAAGCAGTAGATCAAATCTATCTTACCTTGAGCAAAGTATCTGATGCAGTGTCATGTGAGAAATTAGCTAAAATGGTGAAGATGGAGATTATTACAGGAACTGAGATGTGGTAAGGAGCTCTCTAAATGAAAGATGACAATGAGTCATGCTGTGAAGCAAATGATAAGCTGAAAGAGGTTACTAGACAATTTCCTCATGGACTGGTCTCAGGACAGATCTTGTTTAATATTTCAAATAAAGACCTTGGCATAAAAGGCAGGAGTGTGATAATGAAATTGGCTGACACATATAGAAAGCATCTGTAGTGTACAGCAGTACTGGAGTCTTGTACATTGACATCGGGTGATCTTGAGGACCAGAGAGAAGAAACAGTTACAGTAGGGAACGGTCCAAGGACACACATCTTGGGGCTAATAGCATGAGTCTGTGCTAGGATCTCAGTGATGGGAAAGGACGTTTGGGAGGACATCTTTTACTAGAAGATCTCAAAAGAGGTTGGCTTAGTTAGCAAAGTAAAATGACATCTCTGATGAGGGTGGCTGTCTCCCATATGCGTGTCCCAGAGGAGGTTGCTGGGATCTGAGAAGAACTAGTCTAACTAAATGATGCATTTATGACAAAGCTATTTGGGGGTGAACCAGCCATAAATCAGTTGCAGTTGAAAATTAGAAAGATTTCTTACCATCTGAAGATTAAGAGTGTGGAGCCATGCTCTAGTAGGAATAGTAAAGTAAAACAAAAAAAATCTAATTATAAGATGATGCTTGATAAGCTTGTATTATTGATTATATGATAATGCCTGATCATAATGACTGAAACTGGACTCAGTTCCTCAAAAGTCCTCTTCCAGTGCTACAATCCTTTCAATCATTTGGTTAGAGGCAGTCTTGCATTTACTCAACAAGAACTAAATACTTTCATTCAGATAGACCAGGTTCAGCAGGGGCAGTTGCCATCCCAAATGTCTGTTAGCACAATAACTAAGATACACACCCAGACAGGAATTGAATTGGGTCTCATACCACTCTTGGGAAAATAAATAGAGGTAGACAGAATCTTCATCCTTTGCTCCTTCCAAATCTTCTGCCAGCATCTTAGTAATGTGTTTCTTCTTTCAAACCAGACTGAGATAAAAGGTGCACCAAGCTGGCATACTGTCACAGATTGTAAGGCCAGAACAGATTGCTTGGGTCAGCCAGTCTGACCGTTGACATTTTTCAAGACTATGTGGTACATTGTTTTCACTACAATATCTTATAAAATCTTATCTGATACTAATGACCTGCAGACCTTTTCTTGTCCCTTGGAAGAAGAACTGGGTGATTTCTATACAACAAAGAATTTATTAAAATCATTCTAGTTCCTTTCCATGTTTATGAGTTGTCCTTAAGTTGATTTATGTTCCTAAAATATTTCATTCAAAGTCATTCTGTTCTCCTGGCATATTTAACACTAAGAACTTTTCATATGTTATTACTCCTGCTAATCTGTAGTTTGTTAACCAGAATTTTTGTCATGATATATAGTAGATATTATAAGCTTGGTATCCTAAGGTTTTTTGTGTTGTTGCTGTTCCCTGACTGGATGGGACATAAGCCATTCATGCACTTACAAAATAACTACTGACCACTTCTGAAACAAACACTTCTGTATTTGGGTAGGGTTTTGTAACAAATTTCCTTTCTGCAAGTATCTTTGAATACAGAAGTGTTCTGCAGACCAGCGTTCACTAATAATGATGGCTGGTGCTTTGATGCAGGTAAATGAGACCAGCCTTGGTTTTTACTCTGAATATTCAATTGCAGGCACCACCCTGCTCAGCTTTGCAGTTTTATTGTACTGCTAGTAGTATACTTAACCAAAACTTTTAATCATCAGCTTTGGTCATTCTTAATCTTGTCAGCTCATGATTGTGAATGTTACGTTTTTTTCCTATAAATTGTTCCCTCGAACAGATAGTGATCACAGTTGCTGCTTGCCTGGGTAATTGCTACTATGTTGTCTCTGAAGATCTTGATATGTGACCTTCATTACACTGATTTCCACTGGAGTTAGCCACAATATATAGTGATGAGAGAAAGAAATCAGTATTTGACTTTCCCATATCTGTGGAAAGTGCATATGTGGGTTTTATGTAGATTAACGTGCATACCTATAAATACAATTTAATCTAATTCTTCATTGTTCTCAAACCGTGGGCGTGATTAGCACATTCAAAGTAGGAATTTTGTTTGTTTAGTTTTACATGTGTATTGTGGAACTAGGAACAATGGAAGCAAATTACACCAAGTGACGCTTTGCTGCAACTCCCAACTCCTCAGGAAAAAAAGCCTTGCAAGGATATAGGCATAGCTGCTTGCTCTGCAGAGGTTCAGAACAATACTGCTTGCCATCTGTTGAAATATAATAACAAGACTACATGGCACACTTCCATGGGATTTTCATTTATACCAAACACTGTAGCAGAACCAGAATCCTTTGAGGAATAGGAAGAATAAAACAGCAGTGGATTTTCTGTATGAAAAGAGCAGGATTTTATGTATGAGCAAATGTGAGAAGGAAAGCAAAGAGGAAAATGAGCTGATAAAACTGGTGGAAATTTCCAAGTGTGGGTGATTGTCCCCTTCTGAATGTCAAATTTTTAGATGACTAGTATGTTTAAAACCTCCTTGGGATAATCTCATAGTGAAGATAAGCACTCAATTCAAAGATGAAGAGCTGAGTGAAAACTCATCATATATAGTCCCTTGGATTGTCTATTTGCAAATCTTTGTACTCTTGTGTCTAATGCAAGCAAGGTGGCTTCAGTGGCTACCTAAGAACCTTTTAGCTAGTTGCCTACTTAAACTATGTAAGTGCTGTCTGCCTGCTCCCATAGCAGCCTATTACTTGCTACTTGCTTCAGGTGCATGACTACATTTCCATCTGTACTTTTCCAAGTAATCTGCTCCTGACCATGCCCAGAACTGCAAACAACCAAGGGCTGAGCAGCCGGGCCCCAAAAGTTAAGCGGGATGCTTAGGGCACATAAACTCCAGTTTTGAAAGGTTTTCCACTACATTTAGGTAGTGGTGTCGCTGAGGCCTCTGTGTATCTGAGAGCAGACGACTGACTGTGCACCGTCACAGTGCAAGGTAGTGGCTCCAGTGCCCGTTGCCAGGAGAAAGTACCAATGATATCACCAGTCTTCCATGTCAGCTATATGTTTATTTTGACAGTCAATAAAATATTGGTTTGGTGGTTGGGGGGAGATGGCTTTTGTCCACACATTTATTTAACCTGCAGTAGCACAGTTCTGCCTTCTTCCACGATGCCCTCGAGTTTTGGGTGGTGTGACGTGTGCCACTTCTAGCTTTGCCCTGGCTGCTTAGGCACTACAGTAGATACTTCTGGCTGTACAACTGTGGGGCCAGAGTCTGATTGCAGGTGATTGCCAGACAGTTGTAGGTCAAGGTAGCATGAAAGAAAGAATTAATTCTAACAGCTTCTCTGGCCAGTGTAGGATTATCCCTATTGCAAGGACATCGAAACTGAGGAACAACATTCCAGATACTGATTTTTCTCCCTTGTTCTTTCTGTTTTGTCTTTCCAAGCATTCACATTGTTACTACATCCTTTAGCAGTTCTCATTGCCTCCTCCCTTCCTGTTATCCCTGGTACAATACAGTTATGTGCTTGAGAAATTGAGAGAGCTGACTGTGCCAGAATCAAATATTCTCTCAGAGGCTTAAAATCCTGTAGCCATGTCTATATTGGCTGCTGCAGTTACCCCCAGTACAGAATGCATCAGGAGCAAAGAAAGAAGGCAGCTGGGTGTTTAAGGATGTTTAAACCTCCTGGAGCATATTTTCACTGGGAACAGAAGGAAAACTGTTATTCTACATCACCCCAGAAAATACAGTTTTATTTGCAGACTGCATAATAACTGTTTTTTTCCTCCAACTCTTACCTGTGGGAATATACCCAAAACATAATCTCATACCTCCCAACAAACAGTGACTGAAGCTTTTTTGTTCTCTCATGATCTTCGGAGGCTGCAAAATCACAAGTCTTTCAGACATCCCCCCTGTAAAGCCTCTGTTCTTTTTGCCTTTATTTCAATGTCTACAACCATAGGTTTGGATTTATGAGGATTTATGGTTTATTCTGCGCTGCTTCTCAGTATTTTAAATTCTTGTAACTCAGACTCAAAGCACGGGAGAGAGAATCTAACAGAAACAATGTGCAGTGTGAAAAGGGGGACCTTTTTTCTTGTGAGGCTTCACGTCTTGGAAGATGTGGATAACGGTTTATTGTTCCCTGCCGGGGTGGGTACTGACTCCATGACACGATTCACAGAGGCAATAAGCAGAGTCATGAAGCTGAGAGTGCTGGGTAGTGGAGAAGTCATTAGCACAGCATATAAACTGCTGGCAGTGGGTCTCACCTCCCCCTCCTGCATGTCATTCCATCACACTTGCTATCAGATCTAACAGTGTGCTCTGCAGGCCCTTCTTTTCAGTGAGGATGCTATTTGTTTTCTATGCCGGTCTCTTGCTGCTTTTTTTTCCTCTTTGTTCCTTGCCTTAAGACCTCTTCAGAATAAACAGTGACATGCCAGAAACCTTGTCTTACCACAATCATACTTATAATAAAAAGAGATCGCACTGAGGATCAAAAATGATGGAGTAGAAGAGAAAATGGGATCATTAGCTTTAGGCTGAGACCTGGGCAGGCTGCTGTATCTGCAGGCTGACGTATTGAAGTGTGCAGCAAATGTGCTAGCCATGATATCTGACATTTCATCTTAAATCTTTTAGTCTATAAATGTTTGGTCTAGTATATTTATCAACTCGCATAAGATCAAATACTCTTTGGTAATTAATTTGACAAAGATCAAAAATCCATCAATAACTTGTGTATGGGAATATATACACTACTCTGCTTCTCAGACTAAAGTCACTTTGACAAGATATATGCAGTCCTTGATCTTAAATGTAAAGACCTGAAGCTGGATATGAACATAGTAAAAACCATAAAATTTAAATACCATGTAAATTTATTTATTTCTATATTTTGTTTTTGCCACCTTAAAGTATTGAAATCCTGATTAATCTGTTAATGGTACTGGGTGGATTGCTTATCAGTGCAAACAGGAATTATAGCCTTAGACATTTTGTGCCTTTGGAAATCTGCTGTTTCTCTACTTTGGAGCTCAGTAATAATGAGTAATTTTCTATATATGCCGTAGCACAGTAATTGTGCTGTTCTGAGCCTGTTATGTCCAGATTAGATTAAACAGAGAAAATTAGTCCTTATCATAATGCTTCATTAAAATTTTAGAAGTAGGACAATATCAAATGAGAATTTGACTTCAGTATCTACAGAAATATGAAGGCAGTTACATTTATGCAGTTTATCACATCCAATTAGACTGTGCTTGTGAAAACAGAAGAAGAATTAGCCTTCAGTCTTCAGTGTGGCTGTTCGCAAACATATGTGATCTTTTCCCATACAAACTGCCAGCCCACAGCCTGTGCATCACTAAGATCACATTTAACAGCAGTTGAAGAACTCATGTGATTCATAGGTGCTACCAGCAGTGACAAATTTCACCCTTGACAAATTAAAGTCTTGCATTTTTGTGTTGTTTTTGAAGCTGCTCCTGCTGACTTTAAAGGTAGAATTGCTTTTTAGCCATCCATTTCACAGCCAGGAGTGTCAGACCATTAAAGAGCTCTTTGATTTGCTCTTAAATCTACCCCTTAGGTATGAATTTCCACACTTACGAAAACCAGTCTGGAAAGATTCTGGGAGAAGGGTGCTCTGTTATAACAGTAGATATCACTTGTGAAAGTGAGAGGGGAGAGGCTCAAGGATTCACTCTTTGCACAGCAAAGCAGCTCCACAGTCTTTGCACAATAGCAATACTGTTAAGCAACTAAACACCAATCCTTTAATCTATGATGTGCTTTCATGTGTTCTTAAATTTCATAAACTGCCAAATTAGGTATTCAGTAGTAAGTGGTAAATTGCAGTTCTTATTTTAACAACCAACAATTAGTTCAGCAAATGATGGGGTTTGGTCTGCTGAAGCAGTTTTGGACATTGACAGACAAATAGTGAGATAAAACAATGATCAGTATGAGTCTAAGCTCAAAAATTTGCCTATTGTACTGTTAGTTAAAAATCTTTAGGTGGTGATAATGCTGCATCATGCTAGTCCTGGACTGGTCCCCAGGCAGCCAGGTCTGCCACATGCCCATCATTCCCAGTAGATGTACCAAGAAAATATGGGACTGTTTTTCCACTTCTGTGTGGGCTTTGGCTCAGTCTGCCATGCAGCCAGGAGC
Organism: Phalacrocorax aristotelis; assembly: GCF_949628215.1. Classification (NCBI taxonomy): domain Eukaryota; kingdom Metazoa; phylum Chordata; class Aves; order Suliformes; family Phalacrocoracidae; genus Phalacrocorax; species Phalacrocorax aristotelis. The sequence goes on along the minus strand of NC_134278.1, from coordinate 118,714,842 downwards.
TCATTTCATGTTCTACTCGGGAGCCAGATTTTCTTTTGGGCCTCATTTTTCTTCTGCCCCAGCCTACAGGTTTTAACATATATAGAATCATAGAACCATACAATCATTAAGGTTGGAAAAGACCTCTAGGATCATCAAATCCAACCATCAAGCCAACACTACCATGTCTCCTAAACCATGCCCTAAAGTGCCTCATTTACATGTTTTTTGAACACCTCCAGGGATGGCGACTCCACCATCCCTCTGGGCAGCCTGTTCCAGCGCCTGACCACTCTTTCAGTAAAGAATTTTTTCCTAATATCCAATCTAAATCTTCCCTGATGCAGCCTGAAGCTGTTTCCTCTCGTTCTATCACTAGTGACCTGGGAGAAGAGACCAACACCCACCTCACTACAACCTCCTTTCAGGTAGTTTTAGAGACCCATAAGGTCTCCCCTCAGCCTCCTCTTCCCCAGGCTAAACAGCCCCAGTTCCCTCAGCCACTCCCCATAGGAACTGCTATTCAGACCCCTTTCATGAGCTGCTCATCACTGTCTGGTTGTCATGATCCCCGCAAGCACTTGTGGCCCAATTTGTTTCAGTCTTGCAGAGATCAACTAGTACTTCCCTCAGTACATGTGCTACCCTGAGATGGCATATATTCTTAAAATCTGACAAGAAATTATATTTAAATGAAAAAAAAATCCAAACCAACCAACCCCAACCTTGGAAGAGCAGACGGCTCCCTGCTCGGTGTGTTATGACAATAGCTGCTTTAGATCAGCGTGTTTCATATAAACAACATTTTGTTCTGCACACTGACAGTCTGTGATGAGTTCTGTTACTACTGAACAGGAGAAACACATCTGGTAATCCTAATATGAAAAAGACCCCATCAATGATAAATATATATCTTTTTAAACCTAATCTGTTACAAATTAGTTACCTGCAAGGCAAAATATCTAAGACGGAAACATTTTTTTGCAAGAAGCCTTCTAACAGAATGATGTGTCAGAAATTTACCTAATTCCTTTCAAACAAACATTTATAGGAATCAACTATTTATTTATTTTTGGTGGCACCCTCCTTTCCTGTGTATGTTAACACTGGGGTACACAGTTCTCTGCATTGGTTGGTATAAGAGAAAAATAGCTGTCTTTGTTTACTGCTATTTTTCCCCTTTCTTGGAGAATGATTTACCATTTGTAGAACAGACATACCTATTTTAGCACCCCTGATGGAAGGTGAGCAGGAAAGAAAGAATTTCCAAATGATGTGCCTGTAGCATCACTGGAAAAACATCATTTTAATAAAGAGACTCTGTATTTGTTCCCAATCGTGCAATATTCATAGAATTTACCTTTTTTTAATATGCTATTCAGGCTTCTGGAAACTGTCAGTGACATTCTGAAAGTGACATATAAATGATTGGCTTACTCATCTCACATGTTTTCACCACGTTTTTGTTACTTTTTTCTTATTTTCTTTTTGCTTTGATGTAGCTGATTTTGGCTTCCTCATTCTTGTGACTTCATCTCAGATGCACCTGGGCCCTGGTATAAGCTGCAGGGCTCAGCTTCATCTTGCCTGCACCTCCCAGGGCAAAGCAGCCTGTCATGCATAAAGCATTGGGGATGCTCTGAGGGCGGGGTAAGGCAGCCCCTGTCCAGCTGGGGTCTGCATCCTCACTGGAGCAGGAGCAGAGCCAAGCTGCCTGGTTGGGTCATGTACATACTGGTAGCATCCAGATGGTAGATTTTGCCAGGTCAGCCCCTCGGTTCTGGTATAAGCAATTATCAGAGAATGCTCTCTTTTTCCGCACAGATTAAAGGAGTTAAGTCTCCTCAATTCTCAGTGTAAAAAGGAAAAAAAAGAAGAAAATATAATTTATTTTCCCATCAATCAATCTCCTAGTTCATGAATGGCACCTGTCTTCTTGTCTTCTTCCAAATCTGACTGAAGCATACATTGAGCTGCAATGTGATAGAAAAGCAACACACTTTTGTTGTTTTGGGTTTTTAAAATTTTTTAAACCAGCTTAATCATTTTAATGTTATTATTTAGTATCAACTTCATAATGGAGCTGAAAACTTGCAAAGTTCAACTTCAGTTCCATTGCAATTGAAAAGGTTGATATAAACATTGGTATAAAAGCTCTATACAGGGCATTTTGTTCTTATAATTTTATACGGTTGTATAAAAAGTTTGCACTCTAAATACTATCATGAATCATGGGATTAAACAAAAAGAAAGTAATCCAGTTTTGCACTGCAAAATCATGTAAAAGCCAAAAAAAAATAATATCCAGGATTAGCTGTGGACAGTGATTTTAGTGTATCATAGTGCAAATCATGGAAGTGTGTTGTACTCAGTCACGCACAGCTTCAGTGGGACTCCTGGGGAGAGTGGATGCTCATACTACCCATTTGGGGCTTGTAGCATTTCATATCATAAAGATCTAATGAACACATTGGTACAGCACATAGTTGAAATTAAAAAATACTGTATGACATAGTGATCCAAAAACTATCTTGGACAGACAATCTTTAGGCATTTTATGGGCAGAGAGAAATGCATTTAAATATTATTAATAGCTTCTAAGCAATCATATGTATTTATAAATATGGTCACTCTTAATGGAAGAAAAGTATTTTTATTAGTCTGTTTTATATGAACAGCCCTCCTATTTTTTTACTATTTTGACATTCACTTATTACACTGGTTTCTTCCTCATTTTTTCCCTCATCCTTCCTTCATTATAAAATCTTCCTCTGGACTCCAGATATCCCTTTTTAATAGAGGTTTCATTTATTTCTCTGTTTGTTTTAGATATAATTCTGGACATTCTCACTACTTTGAGTCCTACCCAAGGTAGAAGGGGTACCTACTTTTCGTACCCTACTTCTTCCTACAGGGGTAGGAGAGACATTAATCTCATTTCCTGTAAACGCTTATGCTCTTTCCCTCATCTCCTCCTTACCTACCACCATATTCAACCATGCACCATCAGTTCCTGTCCTTTTTACATCTACCACCTCCAAGTTATCAGCTGTTTCCAGCACTCTAGAACAAAATTGATTCCTTATTGACTTATCACTACTGTGTTTATGTTAGTATTTGAATGCTATATAAATGTCCTGTTTATGGCACATAAGTATCCCTAAGCAGGTGTACGTATCCTTTTAAACTCTGCAGCAGGCTCTGCAAACATGTTTTTGAGAAGAGGGATGGATAGAATGAGAATATTCATGACTCTGATAAAATACTTGTTAGAGTTTCTTGTTCTCAAACCAACACCAGAAATAGGAGATGTCCTTGCCTCTGAGGACTTGGGGGCAGAGGCAGTGAAATGCTTTGGATGAGTCATTCAGCAGCAGGAGGATAAACAGCCCCTGGCAATGCCAGCACTGCAAGGAACTGCAGGGACACCTGCCATTTGGCCAAGTTGAAACAGGTATAGAGCAAGAGCGTATGCACTGATGATTTGTAGCAATGATGTGCTGGTTGTTTGAAAAGAGTCCTTGAGCTAAACAGGAGCTCAAGTTGCACAGATACGCAACCCTTAGTAAGAGGTGACCAAAGTCTCGGAGGACTGCATTTTTCCTGTGTGCGTCAGGAATAAAACATTGTCTCTTTTCTAGTTGACTCACTCCATCACATTGCCCTTTTTTCTATTTGGCACCTTCTTAAAAGCACACTGCCAGAATACTGCTTCAATCTTAACATATTATTTCTAATCAGTTCATAACTAACAAAGGTTTTCACACTTCTGTTGCATTTCACACAGGTCACTAGATAAGATGCCTGAACCAAGCCTTGATCAAGTGATTAGTGAGCTGCCTCTTTGAATCCTTTGGAAGCCGTTATCCACAGAACTAGAAAAAAATTTTTTTTTTTTTTTAAGTTCCAGTAGACAAACACAAAAATATTAAATGGGGGTTGGAAGGAAATGAAAATAAGTGCCATTTGGGGTCCATTCTACCTCAAACAAACCGTTTTTTTGCATGTTTGCATTATTTAACACTTTAAAATATTGGAATGTTCAAGGCAACAGCAACAGAAGTCTAAACACTTTAATATTTCCATGTTCTCTCTCCCCTTTATTTGGTATGGGACTACTTACTAAATTTGAGCAGAACTTGTAAGTCATTTCAGTCCCTTGGCATATTTCATTTTTCAGGGAAAATGTACTCTTCACTGAAGAATTGTATCAACTCCTACTTGACCTTAGCTTGAGCAAGAAAGCTAGAAAGACAGCAAAGTTTTCAAGCTGTTGTCTTCTACCCTTGACTGTGTCCTGCCAGTGCCTTGGAAAGGAGGACTGTGTAAGCTGCAGAGCACTGCTTTGCTCAGGCCGGCAGTGAAGATACTCAGCAACAGCCCTCAGGATTAGGCTGCATATAAGTCTATGACAAACGAGCAGCTTTGGTGAACCTGTGTCTGTCCGCCGCGCAATCTTGAATCATTTCTGTGAGTGGAATCAATATATTGTAAAAGAAGTGAGATAAGAATATAGATGAGAAGGAATTTGTGCAAGCAGAAATTTTTCCTGTCATTCCCCAGACATCATCAGGTTGAAGAGTATGCTTTTTTTCATCTTAAATTGCTGTCATTTTGTTTGATTAAACAAAGGAAACTACTTACTTCATACTCTGTAAACTTTAGCTGATTCTGTTTGTCCCCTTCCTCCACCTACACAGAAAAATTATTCCTGAAGTATAAATGAAGCTTTTGTATGTGGCTAACAAGACTGATGAATCTGGAGGTGCAAATAACTGGCAGGTAATACAGACCAAGGTGTGTAAGTGACAAAGGCAAGCCTTCTCAAGAAACAGAGAAGAGGGATGCAAGTAATCCACACCTTTTTTTGCCCTTGTTTTCTCTGTGGTTTCTTCTCCTTCTGGCCCAAGTAGCAGAAACCTGAAGTTTTGATACTGTCATTAGTTGTCCCTGAGCACCTGTGAAACCTCTACAGTGTTGCCCCTGTAGTAAGATGCTCTCTGTGCTCCTGGAGGACAGGCAGCATGAAGCCCAGGCTCCAACTACCTCAGTGCTGAACTTTACTTAAGGTGATTAGTTACCTATCTGCAACTAAGCTTAGGCACAGAAAGCCAACATCACTCTTGCCTGGACGTAGACAAACTGGTGGAGCACCATAAGCTCATGGCAGGATGCTCTGTGCCCATTTTTCCTTTGGTTTCCATAAAGGACTTGTTTGTACAGGGCAACACTGCGTTGGCTTTGGAGGGTGAGCTTTCCACATTCAAAGGGTGGGCGGGTAGCTTGCAGACGAACCACAAGAAGCACAGTCCTTTGTCACACATTCTTCTTTCTCCTTTGTTAGCATGCAGGACAGTTGATATGATAGATACATATCTATCTATGTATACATATACGTATATATACACATATGTATATCTATGCATATCTATACAGTGGCGTAGCTATTTATCAAGTGGTGAATCTGTCTTAAATGGGTGCACAATAGCTCAGAACAACCTGTGTTACGGTCCTGCATGCTAGTGGGAGGCAATACCAACCTGGTCCCCTGCATCAGAGCCCAAGGACTGCCCTGTCTGGCTGCAAAAGGTTGAGATAAGGCTAAGGTATCTGTTAGTATCACCAGCATTTCTTCCATTTTTGAAAGGACAGCCTAAAGGTAGCTTCACCTAACCAAGATGAAGTTTGAGTGTTCCAGTCCCAGCGATGATTTGTCACTCCTTAATGCCTTCTCTTCAACATTCACCTGAATGAATGATGGTGGGGTTGGCCCAGCCTAGGGAAGAGCAGCTGCCTGGGAACTGCAGTGCCTTCCCAGGTGCTGCTCTTACATCTCTGAGATTGACATTGCTATGGACATACATCCTATTTCTCTGTCCTGCAACAAGTCAGATTGTTCTTCAGATTTTCCCTGAGCAAACTTCTTTCTCCTTATGGCTCCAAAATGAAAATAAGACTAGAGGACAAGGAGACTGTGGGTTGTTCTAGTGACTCTGCTTGCATCTGAAATGTGAAGTGAATGGGTTACCAGGATAACACTGATCAGTGTCTGACTGGCACTACTGGTCTACCGTATTGAGTAGCAGTGGATGAAAACACTTCTTACCTCTGCATGAGTTTCCAGCACCTGGGCTGGGGAAAGAGCCTAGACTCGCTGCAGAGGAAAATGACTGTGTACATGTAATATCTCTCCTTCAGTTTTACCTTCAAATAATGAGTCCCACGGGACAAAATAACATTATGATCTGGTACTGCTATTGTCTGGTACTTTAATATTAATTCACAAGAAGATTTTTTTAGTTCTAATAGGGTGTTATTTCCATTTGTAATGTACATACAGTGCTTCTGTACCAGATATTTTGTTCCAAAATACCAGAAAACAACCTACAGAATCCTGCATCAGAAGAGAGGCAATTAACAGATAAGAAAAGAAGTGAACAGCCTACAAGTTTTGAATCAAACAGTATACCAAACCAATTATGTGCAGGAGTGACAAGGCAGTGGTGGAGCACAGGAATGACAACTGAACCGTGAGTGTGTATGAAAACACACTTGCGGGACTGCAGTTGCTCACTCCATAATAAGTGGCTGGATGCATTGAACTTAGGTTCCTGAGAAAGACGAGAAATCCTTTTTGACATGTTAGATAGGTGTCTCAGGCTTCAGGGTGAAAAGCTACATTTGTAGGATTAAAAATTACACCCCTCTAAGAGGCACTGAAGTGAATTATGATGACTCTTTTAAAGGTCTCTGTCAAAACTTCATTGATCTTTGACGCTTTAATCACTGACTTTAATAAACTGGCCTGTAAGGAGAGGTGGTCTTTTTGTCCTCAGATACACCTTCTCTTCAGCTCTGATTATTAATTACAATAAATAGCAATAAATAAAAACAAAGAGAGTTTTAAAATAAAAGCATTATTAGTGGAATCAAGCTCATAATTGCACAAAAAAATGCTGACAGCCTCCGGTCCTTCATGGAAAGGTCTGTGAATTCCAAATATTATTGCAATGACTGTTTCTTAGAAAATGTGTATTGTTTATCCTCATTGTTAAATTTTTTCTGCTGCTTATCCAGCAAGCAGAAATTAGATTATCTCTGTTGTCTGTGATATAAAGCAACATTTGAGAGTTTAGTCTCACTGAGAGTAAACATGTTTACAGATAATTATGCATAAAGACGGTTAATGCCACAGGAATACACTGCTGGAAATTCAGAGCCCATTCTTGGCTAGCTGATCACTATAGCAAGACTTAGAGTTAATCCAGAAACCTTTTGCTGCATCTGACTAGAGCTTGTACCCACATGAAGCTACAAGGGATGGAGAGTGAGTATGTGAGCAGACCTGGTTGTAAATAAACCTCAACTTGAGAAGCATATTTTTGGCTACCTCCACCAGTATCAGCAGCTAACAAATACTCTGAAGAAGCTGTGAACTGAAAAAGTAGATAATCTCTGCTAGGGCTCATTGACTTTCATGAGTTCTGGATCAGGCACAACAGCAGGATGCAGGTATAGCAGGGTAAGGCTACCGTGAACATGTCTGCATGCCTGGCTCTTGGAATTAGTTATCTATATGCAGATTCACTGCCTGACATGTGGAGATTTGGACTAATATGTCAAACATTGAACCAGTTATGGGATCACTTTCAAACTGGGGGCCTATGGCTCTGTGTATTAATCAGTCCTGATTAACCCCTGAATATTTAAGTTAAATTATCCATAAGTTTCCCTAGCTGCAGCCATTATAAAGCCAGTCATTGCAATATACAGGCTGCATAAGTAAAGGGCATGTTATTGGGAAAGGCTTGCACCTGGCAGAGGCTCGGTGCTTTCAAGATCCATTTTAAATGAAGTACTTAGCACCTCATTGGTGTATTGCTAGTTATTTTACCTTCTACGATGAAAGTGACCTCTGTAAAGGACTGAGTAATACAATGACAATGTTTTGACTCTATATTTAGAGGTATAATAGGTGAACACAGATAGCTTTTGTAAGTGCTTTAATTAAACTCTAATTCTTAAAAGATGATTTGCAGTGGGTTAGCTACAATGGACTGTTTCCATCACAGAAAAATCTTCAAGGTGGAAAGAAGAATGGTGAAAATAACCTTCCATTTTCTCCCTTTGAGAAATGGCATCTGGCTGCTGTATGGGGCCACCACTGAGTACAGCCTGGAAATTCAACATAATGCAAGCCTCCAAGGGAAAATGAGACTTCATTCTGTTAAGCATAGGCATTGTGTGTGCTTTTCTGCAGAATGAACTGCCCCTTTTAGGACTCTGCTAGAGAAACACTTTTTCTTAGAAATAATATCCCTTTTCCTCTCATTTAGCTTTTAAAAAACTTAGTTTCTGTGAAAACTGGAAACTTTATTGGTTTTTGAAAACACTGAAACTTTTAATCAAAAGAAAGACAAAGAAGAAAATGAAAAATAGCATCAAAGCTGGAATATTTTAATGGATGTTTTATATCTTGTGCCTTTTTGGTTTAAAAGGAGTGCTATCTCCCTTGAGATAGTCTTTCAGCAAAAAAATCTGAACAGAACCATCACTTACCTTAAAAATATAGGATGGTAACAACAATCTTAGGCTTTACTCTATAACAGTAATTTAACAAAACTGACACTCTCCTGCTGATTCACTGCTGATATGATCTTGCTACTAGGTAGTCTTCTTAAGTTCAAAGCAGAGAAAAGTTTATGGCTTTGAAGACTGCATCATGGTGTGATGGGTCCTCTGTGTTGATGCTGGTATTCTGCTGAAGGAGTACTGCTACTGAAAGCCTTTAGCCAGCTGGCTTGAAGAATATTTGAGATTGTATCCATTGAAGACAAGCCTGTGCCTCTGCAATAATGAAACTGTTGACCCAGAGGACAAGACTAACCTTGGAGATGGAGACCAAAACTCAATGTGGAATTCCTTTCCGCAAAACAAGCTGATCTTCATAAATCATAGGATGAACAAAAGAGTTAAATAATAGACATTGGTATTTCAGTAAGTGGCTCATGCCCACTTGGATACTACCACGCATGTACAAACATGTACAGAATAACAAATGGTTATGCTTTAGTTTGTTTCCACATTAATTTCCCTTCACTAAACTCATTTCTTTATTAGGCATGAAAAGCTTTTCTTTGGAACCAAAATTTCATCCTGGAGAATGTTATCAGAGTTTGTTGGACTTGTCATGATCACCATGGAAAAAGTGGGCGAACGTTATAAAAGATGTAATTATTTTCCATTTATTTATTTTCTTTTGAAGACACCAAACTTCTGAAACAATTCCAACACTACTGAACTGGAAATATCATAGGTCAGTGATAGGGAATTTGCAGCTAATGACTTTGGGGCAAGACGAAGGGGTGAAAATGTTCTTGTATTTGGTTTGTTACAAAAATCAGTTTGTGAAAGAAAAGTTGGCTGGAATAATTTTGATCCCTTGTGGTTTGTGCTTTTCTGGCCCATTTTCTGATAGAAAAGCCTTTCTTGCCCATGCAGTCAACTTGGATAACTGCAGTTTTGATAATCAGGCCTGGGTATGGAAATGGTTGAAAACTGTTGCTCTAAACCCAGTCTCTTTAATGATTCCCTGTTCAGCATTTTGTTCTGTCGAATTCCTATCTGTGTTTTGACTGTGTTACTGTGTCTGACTTCAATTTACCTCTGCTTGTACACAAATGTAGCAAACAATGTTCATACACCTTGGTAAATAAATAAAAGCTAGTCCATCACAGTACTCACTGAATAAAATACGCACGAAGATGTGTTCAGAAAGAGGCGACATGGAAGAGCTGGGACCTGAACACTGAAATCTTTGAGAGGAAGCCAAACAAGCTGCTGAAAACTGATTAGAATCAGGGACTGTTGTGGAAATGTGCAGCAGAGAAATGAGAGGTATTCAATGCAGAGATAGGTGGCACGATATCCTCTGTGCTCATTACAGTGGAATCTAGGTGTCAAAAATTACAAAAGAAACTAATGTGGGTTAGGAAAGTTATGAACAACACTATCAAATTTTTGCAGTCAAACACTTAGGGTAAAATGAACCTGGAGAAAAAAAAACAGAAGTGCTGACTCAGCTGCAATAAATGCCATCCCTGAATGACACATGAAACAATGCAGGAAAAGCTAACAGCCCTCCTCCACCTATTCCCTCCTCCATGCCTGCCAAAAAGGAAAGAAAATAAAATCTGAACAACTTAGATAGGGCTTTTTGAAGTTCTTGTCATTTTTTAAAAGGTCCAGCAACTGAGCATTACCAGTTCCTCTATGGAAGACTAGTGAGAAGAGAGAGAATGGCAGGACAATGCTGACGAGCTTTGATATTGCACTTTGTGAAACAGAGTCAGTTGGCTTGGCATGGTCCCATGGACAGGAAATATAAGGCTACAAACCAGAATTGTAGGCTCCAGTGCATCTTATGTGTGGTTTCAGAGTCTGTTTCCTATTTGATAAAATTCATATTCAGGGACTGCTTTCTCCAGAGGAGAAAATGGATACAAATCTGAGAAAGGTACCTAAGTATTACGACGTGACTGCTATTTGACTCCTTTTGGTGCAGACAGGAATCAAGAGCGTTCTGTATCACATACTGAGCACGTGGATTTGAAAAGCCCCCCAGCCCTTCTCAGAAAGATGTTTTGCTCCTTCTTTAATTCAATAGTCATTTTCTGTGAGGAGTCTGTTAGGAGCATGGTTACTTCCCCTGCTAGGAAGGACACCAACTCATTAGATCCTATATTAGCAATCCACACACAGGCGTAAGTCAGGCCTTTAATCATAGCAGTGTTCACTGTCATCTTGTGTGTATTGTCCGTAAGTTTAAGGAAAGAAGAACTGAGTGGTTTGCAATTTCACAAGCATTTCTACTGATCCACATAAACAAAATGTTCTGTTTTTATAAACCTATGCCAAAGAAGCTCTCTCAGTCTTCATGACGCCTGACTAAAACATTAGTGTACAAACATCATGTATATGCTTTTTGTCTTAAAATTTGTTTCCACAAATAATTTCCAGCCCTTATGCTTTTCTTTTTTGTTCAGACATGGACAAATAGGGTTTTTATGGGTCCTATTCTTGTGACTAAAAGCTAGCATCTCCAGTACAACGACTTAAAGCCAGTCTTACTGTTTAATACTCAATGGAGACCTAGTTTATATAGTCAGTAATGTCTCTAATGCAATCCATCTTATCCTAAAGTCAATGCCTGTGTTTTCTGGATGAATCATGTTCTGAACTCCATTACTCTAAGGGGATAAGCCTTACTGCAGACACCTACACTTCCATTAGAAAAGATTAATTCCACAGTAGGATTTCATTGTATCACAAAACTGATCTATACACCTGTTCATATTAGTCTCTAAATATTGTTATGGGCAGAAAGGGAACACACCTGACATGTAGACAGGAGAATTTATTGTTAGTCTCATTAAAGTCTTGACAGGCTCATCAAATACAACAAACAGGCACAATAATAATAACACAGTCCAAACGAACATGGGGGGGAAAAAACCCAAACCTCATTAACCATACAGTTAAAATGTTAATTTAAAAAAACAAGCTGCAAAGGCCAATTTTCCTCTTACCTACCTGGTCATTTCACCGATTTCATGGTCACTCATGCAGAAGGTCTCTGAGTCATCTGGTCACAGCTTCAGTGTTCCTCCAAAAGAAGCAGGGGTGGATATCAAGTGTCATTGGTGCCCTGGGTGCTTTGCCAGAAGAGGTTTGATACTGGTTGTAGTGATTCATTCTTCCTTGGTCCTGCAGTCTCCTTGGGGTTATATTTCTCTTGTTTCCTGACACAATATGCATGTATGTTCTTTGTTTTCTTGTTTGCCAGTTATCCTCTTTGTTCTGTTGTCTTTGTTGTCCCTGATTTGCAGGGCTGCATTCCTGTAGTGACCAGTAGCTGCTCACTGTGATTTGTGTTCACCGTAGGGGACCTCTGATATCTGCCTGTGTTGGTGGTCTTTCACAGCACATTTTATTCTAGGATTTATGCAACAGAACACAGCCATAAGTGTTAATATAATAAATGTTAACCACACCATTGCACAAAATTAAATGAAAGCTAAAATCAATTTAGGGAATAGTTACCTAGCTGCTAGATGATTGCTATCACAGCTTAAACAAGCTAAACTGAGCTCAAGCCAACCTCAGTCCTGGGGTCTGTTCCGTCTTACTACTAATGGCAATTTGCATTTTCTGTGCTACAGCAGGGAGCCGAGGGCTGCAGCTGGGGCGGGGATGGAAAGAAGCTGCTGAAGCAAAGTATGGGCTGAAAAGTGAACTGTGATGTGGGAAAATCTTTTGGTTGTGCAATGGTTTGGGGCACTTGTGTAAGGCTTACCCTACAACTGGTTTCAGAGTTAGGATGCCATCCATTTTTAGTACCCGTGCTTGATTTGGTGACATCATTGCATGGAGCACGTCCACTGCTGAGTGTCTTCCATTTGTGCAGGTTCATTTTTCTGGCACAGTGCCTACCACTTAGTTTTGTTACAGAGAAATATACCAAAAACTTCAGTGGAGTCAGCCTCTTTTGAAATATCCTTGGCAAGGATATTGAACACTGGCCTTAAGCCTTTTCTCTTTAATCGGTGGAAGCTGCTTTTTGAGTTATGATTGTAACCTTTGCTTTACTGTGTTTAACTCCCACTGGAATCCCATAGAAACTGTGCTACATCTGCAGAGAATTTATATGTTAACTTCTTCTGGTTAAGCTTTGTTTCTTTATGTTCTTACTCTCCTACATTGTGTCCTCAGAATATAAAATTATCATCGCAACCCATCCCGTTTGTTGAAACAATAATTTCATCAGCACACTCATTTTCTTCAAATAGGTATCATTTAGATTTCTTCCTGCTCCAGCAAATTGCTTCTGTCAATCTGAAACCCCTGCCTGCATCTTTAATTCTCCTTGCAATACCTATCAGGGCTGGTTTAAGAACTTTTCAGCAGACATTGATTTTGCTAAAAAGGAAAAATCAAGCTTGTTGAGAATTTGCACCTTTTCTTTTTGCCAAACTGTACAGAAAAATGTATCCCTCACAGAATACCATTTCCAAAGGAGTCAAAACATTTTATTATAGTGTTTTTAGGTGAACGTTTAATTTTTTTTTTTTTTTTGCTGTTCAGAACAACCCAAAGCTTCGAAGATTCTTTCAATGTATACATTATTGTCATTAATGTATAAAATTAATAATTTAAGACAACTCAGCTCTCAAGCAGTTCTCAGAAGCACTCTTTGTACTATGTTTTTATGGTCCACAATAATTACTACATGATTCCATCCTGCTTTGTATTTCCAAAAGTGCCACTCTCATCTCGGGCAAGGAAGAAGGAACTGGAGCTCTTCTGAGAGATGAGGGTCATCAGTGAGACTGAGGTTGCATGAGCCATCAGCAACATAGCAGTTAAAAGGAAGAAGAACAGAATAAAACTGGTATTCTAACTTTTTCCTGGCTGAGTAGGTTTGGAAAAAAGATATTTATAGAAAGAGGAAAAAATTGTCACCAAGGATTCTTGTCTCATTAAAGACAACTAAAATATATTAAAACCTTTTCTTCAGCCACAAATCTGTCTAAGCTATAATAAACATTGGGGAGGGTGAAGCATATAACAATTCCTAGCTAAAAATATGGCTTATGGAAATACTTAATATTTTTGGAATCCCAATAGAAATAGGTGCACCCACCTGCATACCTTCCAGTGTACTCTGGTGTCTCAAAACAATTATATTGGCCTTTGAAGTCATGCTCACAAGTGTTTTAAATCTGGGCTTCTCTAAGTTTCTGTGCGAATTGTTAATCATAATGCCTCCTATTATTTGTGAGCAGATATTTTGCTCTCACACAGACAGCGTGAGTGACAGGCTTTGTCTCCTTCCATTTTATATGAATAATGAATTGTTTCGATGCACACATAGAAAGGACATCATTTAGGCATAGTTATCATTTTCAGACTGTGCTTTATCTGTTTTTTACTGAGTAGAAAATGAGCCCATCATTTACTGCAGTCTTTTCTACTTCTAACTTATTTTCAGTATTATTCAACAGATAGTATTTCCTCTGAAAATTACCCTAGACAACCTTGTCAGTGTTTTCTTTGGGTTTTTTTTATTTTTTTGTTTTCATTCTGATTTAAATTAATTTCTTCTGAAATACTGGTCTTTAAATGCAGAGATTTGTGCTTTATTTTTAAGGACAAATGTATGCTTTTAGTATCTCAGTAAAGCTTTCTATTATATCTTTTTTGAGTACATTGCCAAGTCAAGGTAATGTTTATGTCTTGAATTCAATTGGAGAAAAATGAGTTAAAAGTAAAGAAGAGACCCATTTTGAAGTCTAAGATGTTAAAATACAAAGAAGCCTTGGCTATTGCAGGAGCAATAGAAATATATTGGATCCTCACTCAGCCTTTAGTTTACTAAACATGTCCAGCTTTCTTAGCCTCTTCTCAAAAGATCATCCCACAAACTTTATCTTTGCTTACCCAACACGAAACTGGTTTGTGCTAGGAACAAGAGATTTGTACAAAATTCTGGTTAAGGTTTTATCAATATCTAGTAAAATACTTTAATCACTTCCACATATTTACTAGAAATACTATGTCTAAGCAGAGTCTTTTTGGGACTGTACTTGCTTTTTCTTCAGGGGTGCAGTACTTTTCTCTTTTAGTACCCTTTGATGTGTCTTCTGGACACTTGCCCTTCTAGAAATTCTCACTTTACGTCCCTGTTTCCCATTTTCCAAGACTTAGCTTTTTTGTTGATTATATATATATATATATTTTTTTTTTTTAATCCAGGTTTATTCTTTCTGTTCCTATTGACATCCTTTTGATGTGTGAAAGTCTGGAACTATTGTCTACTTTTTTTCTTGTTCAAGATTCAGATTTTGGATAGCTTTTTAAAAAGTGTTTATCCTAATAAAATTCCAGGTGCCTTCCCTGTTCAACTCCCAAACTTTCTCATCCAGTTAACTTTACATTTCTCTTCCTTTATCAGAGTTTCCTCTTTTGAACTAAAGAATCTCAATTACAGATTGACCTTTATTATTTCATTTTGTTTAGACCAAATTATTCCAGATCACTCTCTTGAGTTAATTTTCTATAGCCAGTTTTTCTACCATGTCCTCATTACTTGCCAAAGCCAAATTCTCATTTTTTTCAGCTAGTAGCTGATAGAAAAAAATACCTTATGCTATTATCTCCAGGCACCTTTGCACCCAAATTAATATAATGTCTCTCTCTCTACCTGGAAAGTTAGATCCTTCCAGAAAAGAAAAAAAACAGTTGATTTTTTATTTCTTAAATACTATTGCAGACATTTTCATCCACATACCAGTCCAGTCCTGTGAAGTCTGTACTAGACTCCTTAACTTTCCTTTAACAGATGAGAAATATTCCACTGAAGATTAGTTGTGGCTCTGCATCTTCCTCAGTCTGGCATCATCATTCTGGTTCTCTTCCAGCTGAAATCTGGCAATAGCTTTTCTCATTGGCAAGGACTGGATTCTTCCCCTCTCCCACTGGGATCCATTTCATCCTCAAGTCCAGATTCAAGTCCTCAAGTTTCAGTTTCCGGGACTCACTGAATGTGATCGCATCTGCAGCAATGAGCTTCGAAAGCACAATCAGAACAAATTCAAATATAGAAGCCATGGATGTTGCATTGCCTATAGATCATCAGTTGTTCAGCACTTTCTATTTAATGTTAAGGCTTCTTTTTATCACTCCCAAATTGAGGCCAGTGCCAAATAGGACTGGAATAGAAATACTAAGTGCTGTTTTCATTACAGCTGGGATCAGTTATTATGGCTCATTATTTTCAGATATTCAAGCTTGTGTTTTTATAAAATGCTAGCTCATATGAACGCTCCCGCTGCAGTGACTCCTACAGATTATTGACTCTGATATTCTATTCCACCATTTTTCATCATTATTTTGACTTGGAGTTCTTTAGCTAATGTATATGTTCCCTAAACATCAGTCCTTTATGACTGACCTTTACCTTACAGTCCTGCAGCTAGATCTTGCATGCTGTTCAGACACATCAAAATCAAGAGAAGTTCTGCTTGGGTAGTTCATACCAAAAAGATTTTCCAAATCCTCACTTTTTCCAGTCAAACATCTCAGAGGGAGGAGTCCATATCAGTGGTAGGTGCTAGGGCTGGCCCCATAGCTGCAAAATAATCTTCTAATTAGTTTGTACTACATTTATCACTGTAGTACATGAACACCTTGCATGCTCCCTCTGTAGATTTTTAAAGAAGTATTTTACTGTGAATTGAGTTGGAGAAAATACACTTGGCGTAGCTGTTAATTGCTCACAGACAAGACAAAAAAGTAGATGAGGCAGATATAATGGGGGCACAATGTAATATTATCTGGCTAACGATTTTAGGGACTGTCCCTAATAAATGTGTCCTCTACAAGCCCATCTCATGGAAGTACTGTTGTGAAGAATGTTTCCCTTTTCCTGCCAAAGGACAGCTAGGGATGTGATCAATGAGGACCTGAATCAATTATTAACATGGTGTCACAAGCCAAATGTTTCCATTTTTCCAGGAAAATAAAAAAAGCTGTCATTACAAGGGTGAGAACTGCTGGTTAAAGCAAAAATTAGGGGACAAAAGCTCTGGCTTCTCTTCCTGTTGCCAATGCAGCAGGCAGTTATGACTTCAGATTTACCATTTACAGTCTGATTTGCAGAAGTCCCATTAACTTTAGCTGGAGCAGGTGTGCTCAACACTTTTGAAAATAGGTTTCCTAATCTTTTGTGCCTTTTTTTCCCTATTGTAAAATAAGGAAGAAAATAACAAGATCTAACTCTCTGCTTGTAAAGTGCAGTGAAATGTCCATTTAAAAATGAAAGGCACAGCAACTACTCTGGCAAAGCTGCCCTTGCTGAGCTGGGCTCCGCATAACAGATTTAATATTTCAGGGACTGATATAATGCCATACCCCTCCCCTCACTGATCTTGCCCTTGCCCTTGAATTTTTCCAGTCCCTACCTTCTGCAAGCCTCTGAACTGAAAGGTCCTTGATATACTCTGCTCCAAATAGCAGGATCTCATGAAGCAGGCTTTAAAACAACAAATCTGTCTGCAATTGCTGCTCATTTCATAAAACTGTTAAACATTTCATGCTATAAAATTTTTTAATATTTCACAAGCCTGGCTTTTAGAGCTTTCAGATTCTGTTTTGCAGGGAGCAGCTAGTACTACTATCCCAAAGGTCTTGTGTAATATTAAGCTGATAAAATTGCTTTAGATTTAGTCATATATAAGGGAATTGATCATTCATACACATTCACCTGTATGTGCTGACTGGAAGAAATATGAACCTACCATTTCTGAAACAATAATTGTTAGCAGCTTATTCATTAGCATGCAATTAATTTATTTCATTTGGGATTTGTATGCAATTTTACATTGTAAATAAGAGATAAAAATGTAGCTGTGTACCAGGATTTTCACAGTAACTTTTTGTGGGGATTCTTTGCTGTAAACCACTCACTTTTACAGGGTTATATTTACATTGTGCAGCTAGTGCTGCACAATAACTGTTTCAATCTTTGCAGCAGAAGCATGTTTTATATAGCATGGCATCTTCCAACTAGCCACCTTTCTCTGTGCTTTGATGATGACATCTTCCCTGACAAGGGAAGAGGATGGAAGCCATCATGGCAACATCAAGTCTTTGAGACCTGGTGCAGTCGTGGCTGGGTATTTGCTGGCTGTCTGCAGGTTTTTTGCTAGCAACCCAACAAAACCCCTGCCATTTTGCCACAAGTGGGCAGTAATTAACTGCTAATACAAATAACAAAACACGGCACTCTCACTCCTGTCTGAATTTCATAACCCTCCGCCTACCCTTTCATTGGCCCTACCTGACTATCTGCTCTGGGAAGGAACCTGGCAGTTAGTGCCAATTTACTCTGACATTCTTACAGAAAATGTTTTAACAGTCCACACAGGAGTTTGGGAAGGTGTGTGTTTCTGTTTGAGACCTGGTGCAGATGGACACCCAAAGCAACACCTCCCTTTCAGAACCACCATAATCCCTTGTCTGAGCCTTGTGTTCTCCTTCTCCCAACCATTTAAACAAGAAACCTGAGAAATTAGTTGACCTAACTGGGTCTAAATGACTAATTAAATTTAGAAAATTCCAGTATTTACAATATTGAAATTATTGCCTTTCTTACAAAGAAAAAAAGACCAATAAAACCAAGGTAAGCAAACCAGTTTGTCTTTGGTATGATTGGCAAGGCTTTCAGGGCCAATGCTGCATGGTATTAGTACATCTTGTTTATTGCTGCTGTTACCTTAAACAATGGAATACCTACTTCCAGTAAGCAGGATGAAATATGAAAATAGTATCTTTTTAAGGTCAGATTTTTGCCCTTTGTGGGAATATTGTCACCATGATCTTTTGGAAAACTGAGAATTATTTTACCTCACTTCAGGCTCCTTTTAGACTAGGAGGTAACTTACGACTACATCACATGACAGGTAATACTTTATTACAAAAAGCCATATGTAAACATGACATGCTTCCCTTGACACATGCCAGCCAGGTGAATTAAACATTAGGAGAAGTTTGTCTCATTTTAAGTTAGTGCGCCTTGAAATGTGCTGACAGCAGGCACTGAAATTTGACTTTATGCAATAGCTTCCACATTCTGGGCAGGAGGACAGAAGAACTGGAGTACGTGGGATCTGAACCTGGAAGATGACTGAGCTATGAGTGGCTTCTGAACTGTTTCTAGGAAGCTGAAATACATATAGCCCTACTATGGGAAAAGTGACAGATCTTATGACACTGGGAGACTTCAGTTCAGAGGTGAGATTTATCCAGAAGGAAGGTGTAGGTCAGCAACATGTTCGTCTCTCCTGGGCAAGAAGAGTCCACTTAGTCTCTATGGGAACAAAAACATTTTTCCTCATCCTGCTAAAGATATTTCTCTGCTGCTGTTTTGCTTATAAAGGTGTCAGTTCTAAAAACAGGCACCTGAAGCAGCCTGTGTGAGCATCCTGCACACACAGAAACCAGACACTTGAGGTGGGGCATTTCTTACCTCCTGAGGATGTCTGGGTCCCCTCTCTGCCCAGGTGGGGCTGGCACAGCTGGACCCCATGGTCTACAGGAGGGTGCTCCACCACCTGGCTGGTTTGCAGAGGTGCCAAAGCCCTGCTCCTCTTGGCAAAGTCCAGTGTGAGCATAAAATTCCCAGCACATCCAGAAATCAAGACAATGTCATTCTGTAGTCCCTCCCTACTGCAGCCTCATGTCTCATTTGCTTTTCTGACCACCACTGCTCAATGAGCAGCTGTCTTCAGTGATCTGTCCATGATGATGCAGCCAGAGTGCTACTTTAATTTTCCTTGCAAATAGACAGCAACAGATGGTGCAAAGCAGGTAAAAGAATTACCTGCCATTAAGGGAAACAGGGCATAAGACTAGTAAATCTGCCTTTATTTTTAATTATTATTATTTGAAAGAAAGACAATTCAGGGAATTTTAATATGAAGCAAAACAAGTGGTAAATAAATAGACAACCAGATAAGAAAAGGTTAGGATGAAGGAAACACTAGAAGGAAACGAAGAGGTTTAGATGAAAATTATTTTTATTTGCTTTCAAACAAGAGCAAAGATCACATAAAAGGAAAAAAGAAAGAAAAGGAAAAAAAAAAACAGTTAAAAGTATGTGGGCAGTCCATGTGCAATTTCAGGTGGCTACTCAGGAAAATGAACATGTCAAGTAATTGAAAGGAGAAATGGAATTGCAAAGGATCACAGGATTTCAAATTAAGTGAACAAATTGTATGGGGGAGGTGTGTAGACCATACAATACAATAGCTTGAATTGGCAGACAGCTTATAACAGCAGTTCTGAGTGAATGGCACTTCATCTCCTGTGGCAAATTGAAGATAATGCCAGTATTTCATAGTCATTTCACTTTTATTATCACCAAAAGTTTAAGCCAGTGTTCTATTAGCTTGAATGCCTTTGTGGTGCCAAGTTGATCTGGACGAGAAATGAATTTGATTATTAATTTGCTGATTCTGAAGAAGAGGGTAAAAGGAGATGGCAAGGTTTTTTAGGATTATTAGAAATTTAAGAATATGAAAGAACCAAAAACATTCAAATAATTACTATGGAATTGGATGGAAAATATTTCATTTTTGTTTGGATCATATTTGATCTTTCTAAACTTTTCAAAAGCTGTTTGTCCATACAAAGAGTAAAAATGTTACTTCAAAAGAGCTCACTATTTTACATTTGAAAATGTCAAAAAGTTATGGCAATTTGGGAGCAAAACATTTCTACCAATGCTCAGTTTCTTTCTCAATTCAGAAAATCTTGCCTCTTTGATTTGTCCCAGTGAACAATTTATCCTGATTTAATCACAGCCATAATTCAAAACATGTTTAGTTATTTGTATGTTCACCAAAAAAATGTCACCCAAAATTGGTGTCAAAAGCCCAGGCTGTAACTAGTCCCTGAAGCCTAAATTTTCATGACAATGTCTAGAATGTGACTGAATCTGTCAATACACAAATCTGTGTCAGACCAATAGTGAAAAAAGTAGGATCAAACTGAAGTAGAGAGAATTGGGTAAATTTAAATAAGTTACCAGCTGCTATGTTGACTGTGTTAGTTTCACATTCAGATCTCCAAATTCTCCTTACCGTCCAAATAAATCTGCTGCTTAAATTCATGTTTGCCACACTCAAGCAACATGAAAAAGTATTTTTGCTTCAGAATTCTGCACCTTGCAAGGCATGGGGTTTTGAGGGACAACAGCTGTTAGCAGCTAACCTGCATCCTACATTTGAAACAAGCACCTCATTCTCTGTCCTGCCCTTCTTCTTCCACTCCTTTATGAGGGTCCTTTCCTTGTGAGTGTTGCTTGCTACTCATTGACAATGTACAATTTTTACTCTGCAAATGGACACCAGCTCCTGTGATTCAACAAATGTCTATTGCAGACATTGAGGAACATGTGGAGAAAGTGGTATAGCCTGTAATGAGATCATGTAAAATTCTATGCAGCGTATCAAACAGAACAATTTTAAAATTCATATATTTAACTGGCAACCAAGTGCAGCTCCTTCTAGGGAGGTCATATGAGCTCCTGGCTTTCGCTTTTCTTCTGAAAACTGTCAGCCACATTATGCATCAACCTGGTTTTATGCTTAGCTTTATCAGGCAGGCCAGTCAGCACTGAATGGCATTAATGTCATCTTGAGGTAATGAAAGTGTAGATAACCACCCCAGAGGCTGGTTGGGAAAAAGCTACTCATGCAAGTAGCTGAAGGCTCTATTGACGGCATAATTCACATTTCTCATAGAGGAGGGTATGATCTATAAATTGTTTTAGTCTTCCTTACTGATGAAACAGCAAGAATTTTGTTGTGAATGGGCACAGGAAGCAGCAATAAATAGCCATGTGTGCATACACAGGAAAGAAAAATGGTTTGCATTTTATCACCAAAGCAAAGGATTCAAAATGTAGCCCTGGATGTTTTGCAAATTACAGCAGTGTGAATGGAGAAAAATGTGTCTTCTGTATAACAATGATAACATGAATGATAATCTGGAAGATCGTTCACCCATTCTGTATTAGCTACCTGCTGGATATTGCATCTGTGGAGGCCATTTCCTGAGGACAGATCACAACAGCATGAAATAATTTCTGATGAAACAAAACTGATCAACGTGCCTGAATGGTCATGGTGACTGGACACCTTTTGGACCCTGAGTTATTAGAAGATTATGTTTCTTATATCGGTAGGTGTCCTGTTCACTGCTACATGACAACACAGAAAATATGTTACTTTATGAGTGGGGCATCTTAGTGTTCTGGTGTGCTATCTAGACTGCTTGGGCTGGAAGGGTGCCTCACAACAAAACTGCTTTTAAACTCTGGGTGAAAGAACAATAAGAAAACAGAATAAAATCCTTTCCTTTTGGACCAGGTTTAAACCAGTGTAAAACCAAAGGTAAACATTTAAGCAAGCTTCAGAATGAAATATCATTTTTAGAAAAATGGTGTAGAATATTAGTCTTCGCTCTCCCTCATCACAGTCAAAATGATGTGATCAGGATGACCAATATACTCCTTGACTACCAATAGGGATGACGATGATGAATGTTTGCTCTTTGAACCATGTACTTTCACGAATAGCAACCCAGGAAGAGTTGCTGCTGTGCAGTTGAAAGAGGTCAATAGGTGTATAAAGTGTCCATCAAGAAGTGCTTGGTAAGGATTCAGCCTCCGTTGTCAGTCTTTCTTAATTTGATCACTGAGACATTTATGTAGTTATATACAGTATGTTTTATATATTTACATGTATAGCATATTTGTAGTCTCAGAGCTGAGGGTGACCTATGATGCTTTCTCCAGTAAGCTGTGGCTCAAGGAATAAGTCTGTGCCAGAGAGCAAACGGACACAGGGAAGTAGAGAATTTCTTAAGGGAATTATTTGTGAGAACAGACTCTGCTGTATTTGGGGACACAACTTGCCACAACAAGCTTGAGGCAGCTAAAAAATGTGCTCACTGACACAGAGGTAATAAAAAAGTTGTTTGAAAGGTGACTTACAAGCCTCAGCCAAAGCCAGATCAATAATTCACAAGTTTGAAACTGTTGGGAAAGCTGCCAGATACATCACCCAGTGTGTGCAAGTGAGCAAGAGGAGAAGGAGGAGCATATAGAGTGGATGGTGATTACTGGAGACTGTCCTCACAGGAAAACAAAGCTGTCCCAGATTGTCTGGCCAGTCTGGGACATGAGGTTGAATCGATTTCAACGCAACTCTTCAAGAATGAGGGTCAGGCAGACAAGGAAGCAGAGGGTTGGCAAGAGATTGGATGCCAAGATCTTGTGAATTAATGACCTAATGTTGGAAGGTACTCAGGGTAGATACCGTTGCTGTGTGGGCAGCCAAGGGGAAGGGCTGTGGTAGCTGGGCTAACCCAGGCTCAAGGTAACAACCACAGTGGCCATTCAGGAGTCCCAGCACAGTTGTCCATCCTTTCTGCATGCTGTCTAGTCTGTGGGTTAGCACCCAGAAACTGTGGCATCAAAGCCCTGCTTTGTGCCAGCTCCCAAGGACATGTTCTATGGTGGGAGAGCAGCTGAGCAAAGAAGTAAAGGTATTTATGCTTTCTCTTTGTTCACTGAGACAGGATGGTTGGTACTGATCTTGGCTGAGCCAGTCAGAAGTGGTCATCCTCGCCTTCCCTTTACTTTCACTTTCCATGTAGACCCTCAGCAGCACCTCCTCTGCTCCTTTTTCCAGGATGTACAGATATGATATCTATACAGGTCATGTCACGACATGGTATGTGTAAGCTCTCAGAGTATGCTCACTGAAGACACTCTATTTGCCCAGGCACCTGAGGTGGCTGATCCTTCCCCAGAAAGTGGTCTAGGTATTATGGCTGAAAGGCCTACTTGGATCCTAGGCATCACAGGGATAGCTCTTGTATTAAACCCTGAGTGTCTTTTTTATCACTATAATTTGGCTCTGATTTCCATGAGACTTCCTTTCTAGTCCTGGACAAGTACTATATGCCCATATCATCTAGTTTGCTGTCCCTTACTTATAGTTATGTGTTCCCTCAGGATTTGTTAACTTGAAGTATGACCAAAAAGAGGTCAGTTCTGCCCACTGTATGCAATGTAATGGATACTGTATTTAGCTGCCTGCGTAATTCTCTATAATTCTGTTTATAGCATGAATTATAACTGCCTATATGAGATGCCTATTTAATAACTTCACCCCATGTTTCAAGACTCCACCCTTATTTGTGTATTGTACAAGGCAGAGTCAGAAAGAGCGGGAAGCCTGGTGCAGCTTTATCCAACTCCCCATTAACAGATGTACTCACGTAACAGCAGACTGGATGACTGGCTGCTTATCGTCTTAGACCTTGCTGTCCTGTGTGACCTAATGGGAAGATTGATGATTTCACTTTATTTGCTGAGGCGAAAATTATCTGACTCAACTTTAAACAGAACTGGGTGGAGAACATCTAAAGTTGGCCAAACCAATTTTGACAGGGTTCCAAAGAAAAGAAGAGCTCCTTTGAGTCTTTTAGAAAAATAGTATTCTTCGCAACTGCTATACTAATTATTTAGCATCAAATTCTGGTGCCAAAGGCAAAGTCTGAAGGAACAGACAGGGACTACTGTAGGCAGAGTGCAGGAGATGGGATCCCACCACAATCACCAAGATGGGAGGTGGATCACTGATGCAGCAGTTTACTGCTCTAGGTTTACCACCAAATGAGGGTATATTTAAACATATCTTACTCATTCAATTATTTACTCTTTTGTTAATTATGCAAAAAAAATGCTTTAGAATGCTTGTAAAGTATTGGGTAAGGCAGAGAAGCACAAGAGAGACAAAAAAACTAAAACCCACCCTGCAATTACAAGGTTTACCAAGGTTTAGTAATATGACTCCGGAATAATTAAATACGATGATCTGGAGGCAGCATCCAGCTCAGAATGGCTCTAAATCTCTGCAAATAAGGTCAGAGTGTATTTCCAAGAAAGAATGTCTTACAACCTTCACCTAAGTGTCTTACAACCTTCACCTAAATATCTACCAGTAGACATGATGAGAAGCAGAACATCAGCCTAAACTGACCTCTCTGGCCCAGGCTGATGGTTCTTCAGACACCTGAACAGTTTAGAGGACTTCCATAAAACCTGAATGATTTTACAGTACTAAATTAAAAATTGCCCTGTCTCCAAGCAAACATACACTGAATGACTTAACATTACTGTACCATACCAGGGAGTATGTCTGCTAGATAATGACACAGACAGTGCCTCTCATATATTCTTTCAAATAAAATGCAATGCATATCAGAAAGGTATTTGAGAATCTGCTCTGCATATTTACTGGCAAGATAACCTTTCTGTTCCATCCAACTGTTTCATAGCTCTGAAGCATATATTCTTCTGTCCCCTGTCCTACTTCCTTCCCCTAATAAAGCTGACTTTATAAGGAACCATTTTCAATATTGTAATACTTACTTTCTTAAAGGAGTCTTAAAAAATTTGACTGCCTGGCTTCTCATTTTGCATTTCAGCTTGACACATTACAGTTTTTACTTTATATCCTTTACTTGATTTTGCATATATTTTTTGGAAAAGTAAAAAAGATACATTTATAATTCAAGAGAAATAAAATTTTTAATGAGGACAAAAAGACTGTTACTACCATCAGAAGCTTGTAACTCTCAGTTATAGTATCAGGAAGAAGCCAACATTTACATCTTTCTCTGCCAAAGATGCATGTTGTGCTGGGTACTATGTGTTGAGCATGGGGGTGCCCCTGCCTTATGGTAGATAATGCTCTGAGTCAGTTTGAGATGGCTGTGGCTGAAAGCACAGGCATTCCAGAAACCAGGTAGATGGCTAAGTTCGGCTTCCAGAAATTTTGTATTTCTATCACAAAGATAGCTGTTTTAGCCTTCTGTTTAGTGGCTTCAGACTACCACAGCTACAGCTATGACAGTCACACCTTGCTCTCGCCATGAAGGAACATGACCACACTGCCAATTATGTCATGCTATATTGTCCAATTAACTTTAAGCAAGCTATGCAGGTACCAGAAATCATGTGACTGCAACAGCATGGAGATCCATTCTGGTTAATTCCTCCTGATTCTTAGAAACTTTCTTGGCGATAGAGCAGCTCGCATGGTGCTCTGATGTTCAGCTGAGCAGGCTGGTTTGGAATTATGTGTATCAGTGTCACAGCGTGCTCCAGAAAAGCCTGTGGGCAGAGCCCCCATGGCCTGCCAAAGGACAACTGCTCTGCAGCAGAGGCAGCCAGCCACATACTGAGATGTATTAGTAGGAGCGCACCCAGTGGGGTGAGACTAACAACTACTACTATGGCTATAGCTATGCCTATTTCTATTACTACTGATACTGCTATTGCTACTGCTGTTACTATTGCAATTACTGTTACAATTACGATTACACAGATTACAGGGCTGTAATGTGTTCATTAGGATGATTTTCAAAACGAACATGATTTCTGAGTTGGTTTAGAAGATCACAACAGCTCCTTCAGATACTCAGTAAACTAAATGCTAACCTTATTACAGACTCATCATTTTTTATCTTTGAAAAATCCAGTGCATGCCAATCAGTTGTCATCTGAAAGCAAGTAACCTGCCTATATTGTTTTAACAATAAACTTTTTAAGCAAAATATGGAAATACAGAGGTGCAGGAATCGGTGGGAGTTCTAGAGTAGGCACTCTCCATGGGCAGATGTTCCCTATGCAAAGTGGGGTGCCTGCTGAAGTTGTTACCTCCCTTTTCCTCCTTCTCCACTCCCTCTCTGCTTGCTATCTCTGTTTTACTGGAGGGCACTGCTCTGGGAGCACAGGGTGTGATCACAGCCTGGTCAGCTCCCGGAAAAATCTGCAGTGTTAGTTTCAATAGTCCTTGAAGGGGGTTAGCACCAGCCCATCTGACTTTTATCTGTGGGAGATTAAGATGTGCTCAGCTCCCTGCTCACAGAGCTGTGGACCAGGCAATCTCCCACTGGTGGGTGGAGCAGTGATATTTTCTGATGGCATTGCAAAACATATGGGAGACATTGGTCCAGCAAGGCGAGTACCTAATAGCTTTTGAATTCCCCAGCAGGCATGTGTTGATATAGTAACATGCAAAACTGAACACAGTGAACCTGTTGTTCAAGCTGATCAATTACTCATTTAATTCTGTTTTATTCTGGGTGATCAGTTTGAGGGGGAAATTTGGTTAGATCATCTTTTCTTTATAAATTACAGCACCATTGAAATTTTTTTTTGTGCTGAATGTTTACAAAACTACAGTACAATGGCTGCTATGTAGATGCTGATGAAGACAATATGGTTTTATTATGAAAATACTTCGAGCTGGAACAACTCCATCCTGGCCCACACAATGAATGAAGTCATGGGCTTCTGAGTAATGTATAACATCAATGTTGCCCATTCATCACTTTAAGTATAGACAGTCACACTTAATTGGCTTTGGCACTGAGAGAAAACTCTCCAGTATAAACCAAAATCAGTCTACATCAACAAGAAGGCTCTGATAATAAAGCCCAGGGTGGGACCCATCTTTCACACAATACACCAGATATACTAATTTCCTCATATTTCTACAGTGCAGACCACCATCTTCTAGCTGCTTGCCAGTTTATTTTTTACCCTCTTGTTACATTTCCCATACACAAGCTCTCTCATTTGGAGATAAGTTGAAATTCAATTATTTCATTCTGTTATGATTTATTTACAGCTTGAGATTTCTTTTTCTGTGACCAGTTTAGGTAAGTCTTTGAACCTTTTCTGTAATGCTTTGATATCTCTTTGATGATGACTAACAACTAAGCAGACTGTATATCTGACACCCAAATGCTCTCTAAAGGATCTTTAGAGAGAAAATGATGGTGCTTAAACATCAGAAATGAAAGAGATACCAATACTTGCAGATGTAATCCACATAGACTTCCATAGATTAGATATGTGTGTCAAGGTGTTTTCTCCTTATATTCTGTCCCAGCATATGGACTCTGCTAATGCAAGCAAACACTTCAGAAGTATAACACATGGTATGCTACAGAGCAGTGCAAGTACACACCACTACATAGATGAGTGGCAGTATAAAATCCCCCAAGATATAGAGAGCTAGACTGACTTGAAAGAATCACATATTAAGTGAGACTAACAAGAGTCCCTCAGCCGCTCTTGAGATCCATAACATTTCTGTAGTTTTAAAGGTTGCTGGCTCAACATAAATTAGAAACACAGAAGTTTTGCATTAACTGCTGTTCTTTCCATACATCTTCTGTCTCGGCCCAAGATCTTAGACACAAAAAGTCTTCAGAGGTGGACAAGGCCCTTTCATTTAGTGTCAGCTGTATAATTGCTGAATATGTAGATTCAGCAATTGTCTTCCTTTCTTCTTCTCTGGATAGCAAGATACTACCAGAGAAGTGCTAACTTGTGTAAGAAGCATATCTATTTCTAACTTAGCTTTTACAGCTGTATGGTTATCCACCAGATTAAAACAGGAGGTCATAGTGTCAGTGCTAGGGTTGACTGTAAGATGCTCTGCCAGTATAGGTCTCTTGGTTACATGGCCTGTGTAGTTCTGAGAATAAAGCTTGCCTGTGAACTGGGCTTCTTCCTTTTTAAGTATTTGACCTACTGTGCCTTTTTGATCCTTAATATATTTATTTTTACTGTGTGATACAGTGAAAACCTTTTTGTCCTTGTCTGTATGCAGTCGAGGGTCTTGTAGTCTATTCCTGACTACATTTTATAACAACACACTTGAGAGAAGACCCTGGCCACTGTGAACTGGGTAGTGTTTGAGTACATTTAACACTGGAGATATCAACCTTCAATGATTTAGTATAAAAACTTGGCAGGAATAAAGGCAGGAATAAATGCATATAATTGGGTTTAAAAGTGGCTTTGACTTTACAGCCATATAATAAGCTTGCTAAAATCTACTGTTGATAAGCTGATATCCCTCTTGTTGGGAGCTAAAGACATCCTGTTTTCTTGAAACATTAAGGGAATGAAGGGCTAAAATATCTGAAAGTTCAGGGCCTACATGACTCATGTTTATTATTTTCCCTAGAGGAGAGTCTCTGGTATTCACTCAGTGGAGACAAAAACAAAAAAAACCAAACAAACAGCAACAACAACAAAAAAAGCAGAATACCATTTTCATGTCACAGTAACATAATGAATGGGACAAGCCATTCTCTCCACAAAAGATGGGCACTCTTGAAGTAGGCAATCCATAAATCTCTTTCATTGTGTTTGTCAGCAGTCATTTTTAAGGCCTTCTTTCTCAATTCACAGGTTGTGGTTATTAGTAACCTCATAGCTGTGCTGCATATGTCATTGAGGCTTATTCCTTGGAGCCATGTCATCAATCATGGTTTTCACATGGTTTTCGCATACTGGAGCAGAATAATCCATAGTACTTTTTTTTCCCCTAGTAAGCATGACTTCAATAATTTAAATGTAAGATATAATCATCGTGCACATGCAGAAACCACATTAACTTGGCTGCTTAAACTGATGCAAGGCAGTGACATTTTTGGTAATACTGTACAGTTCTCTGGGACTTACCTTGTATGCATGGAAAAGAAAGGCAACCACAGCTCTGAGTTACGTACAGGAATTGCTGCTGATGCAGCTGACGTTGGAATTGCTATAAACTTATTCTAAATACCACTTTTCACATGGCAGTCTGCAGTGTCACTCCCCCAAGTGTCGCCACATTGTTGAAACATCTCACATGATCAAAGTTGTCCAAAACTATATGAAGAAACCTATGATGAGGATTTGTAATCTCAAAGTTTTGTTTCTTGGCAAGGATGTTTGCAGGACCTTATGAATGTGGGATGAAAAAAGTTGTTGAAAAAGTGTATGTTTAATGAGAGCATAAAATGTGTTTCAGCAAGAAAATGCCTGTAATCTTAATACAGAAAAAGTCTTATCTAGTATGCAGCTCTCAGCTGTAAGGTAGAAGATGAGGAGTCTAAAGTTTTCTCTAAAATATGGTGTAAGTGTGGTAAAATATTATATTCTTACATAATCAGCTCTAACTATGTGTATGCACATTTTCTAATAATGATATTTCCAATCCAGGAGGCTTTATAAGTACATTGCAAACTTGGCTAACAATCAGTTTCTTCCCTGGAGTGAGTTGCACCTTAGTAGTGAACCTCATAAATTTAATCGATAGGCACATACATCAGAGTGGTGATTTATATCTTGGCTGTTGATCAATGACACCGTACATTTGCTGCCTGTTTACAGAGTAGATGGAGTGTTTTGGATCTGTGCAATTGCATACCGAGCTCACCACTTTACACACCCTGCCAACTATTCTTTTTCAGCCTGAGCATATTTCTTCTGTACTTCAATTATGGATTTAGCAGCAAAATACAGCTCCAATGAGCTCTTCCTGAAATTGCTGCTGCAGCTCTTCACATCCATCTAAATGCTCCCCACAGACCCTGTCAAAAAACAAAAGCAGGATCTACCCTGATGTGTAAGCTTGGGGCATGAGCTTCTGTTTGGATCTTGACTCATTTCATCCACTTAGCTTAACTTTTGGTTCTCTCTAGCTTATATCTGGAGTGGGTCAGCTGACATCACAGGTAGGAAAACAGCTTTGCAGAAGAATGTATTGATATTTGCCCTCTGTTCTTCCAAGCATTATGGAAGAAATGGACTCAAATCACTTGGGTTGGAGAATATAAGCCTAAACACAAGCACAAACTCACATACAGAAATGGGGTGCAAATCCACCTACTGTTGGTCACCATTTTGAGGAAGCAGATACTGACAGATCACCTTCTCTCATCTCCTGTGGCTGTTTCTCCAAGATAGAAAATATCTCCTGCTGCTGATAAGCTATTTGAAAGAACTGACCTAACAAGGTAGTGGAAAGCTATTCAAAGTATATCGTAAGAGTACAGTCAGGACTCTCTGTACTGGCTAAGTAACATGTTGCAGGCAACAACATGCTGTGCTCTGTTCCTATCTCACTGGACCATAATGGTGGCAGCTTCCTGCAGCTGCTTGTAGGACAGCATTGGCTTAGAACAACCTCTGGACATTAAGGCTGTCCTTTGATAATTTTCTGGCTGCTCAAAGCTATTTATCCATTCTAATGCAGCCAAAACAGTCAAGTTCATTTTCTGCATCTGACCCTTTTCTTTGGCAGGTCTGATTTCCTCCTATTATTCTGTGCACTGGGAAAGCATGCATCACATTCCATCCCTGCCTTCCCCTACAGAGATGCCATCCATTACTGTATCTGTTCTTTTGTGTCCCTGCTGGAACTCGCCTATTTTCAACACATCAAATGTGTTGAAAACATCAGCTCCCAAATGGGACCATGAACACAGGGCAAAAAGTTCAAACTGAAATTTAGGCTGTTGGGCAAAAAACTGGATGTCTGGATCAAAGTGGTTATGTTCTCAGCAGTGCTAAGGACTTAGAGCTCTCACTGAAATCCAAACCAGGAGCTTTTAAGATGACCATATTTTAATGCTCTTGGAATCTGACAGGTTGAGTGTGCTTAAATATGTGACATTGCCTGATGTTTAAGTGTAGCAAAATCCCACAAGTTTTTGAACAATATTACCAGATGTGAGAAGCATAAATCTTTCATTTCATTGCCTTGTTCGGCCACTTAAGGCCCATGAAGATACTTACTTTGCTACTACTTTTTTTTTGCCACAGGGAAATTCCTATTCATCATCTTAGAATTGTCCTTTAAAATGCTCACAGATTTTATTCCAATGATGTCTTCCTTCACTTGCGGAAGCATTATAAATGCCCATAAGTGATGCAGCAATACAATGGGGAATAACATTAGTTTCAAGTTCAATGTGAATTGGCTTATGCTAAAACAAACCAATGTCTCCAGATATGGCTGGATTTACTCCCTCTGCTCAGTACATTAGGCTCATCAGATGATTCACATATACTTTGTACAACATTACACTGATGGCATTACAAAGATGTGAAATATCAAATGTCACATATTAAAGCACCTGTCAAAACACAAGAGCTTGATGGGATAATTTAAAGATTCTTATACTATTTGCTAAGACTTCACTTTTCAGACTTTCAGTTCTTGAAAAGCACAGCTTTTTTTTTTGTTTTTGTTTTTGCCACTGAGTAAAACTTTCTTATGCATATAATCCCTTTGGTTTCATTGAGAAATGAAACAGCCTGGTGCTAACTGACAGAAGTAAAGCTGGCAGAACCTGTCCATATGCTTCCCATCTACTCTGCATCAGAGCAGCTCTGTGACAGCATGTGACTGCAGAGCAGTACTTCCCCTTCAAGCTGAAAACTTTACTTGGTGTACTCTAGCAAAAGTCATGCACAGAATCCCTTGAGTAGCTCACTCAAGTTACCAGTATCTTCTGTGTTTTTCTTAGTTAAGTAAATGTAGAATTTTCCCCGCCTCTGCTGATGCTCAAAGGCATCTTCTTCCTTTCTCCAAAACTGTTCTGTGGAACATGGCCCTGTAGAAGGGAAATTATTTTAGTGGCTAAAGAGATAAGAAAATTGGCAGAGCAAGTAATTGAGGGCCTCTGGAGGTTTAAGTAAAAGATATTCTTGGTGCAGGGAAAGGTTTTTTTAGATAGCAATAAACAGTAATAGTTCAGAGGCAGAGGTCCCTGTGTTTTGGAGAAGGGAGAGCTCAAGTTTTGCAGGGAGGTTGAGGCTTGTGTATCTTTTGTGCTAATTTAGATTAAGAAGATTTAGACCCCTGCCAGCTGTAGTGTCTATTTTATTTATTGTAGCACCTTGCCTCGCAACACTTCTGAAAGTGTATTTAGTACAGGCCTATTCATGAAAGCACAAGTTTTAAACAGTAGTCACTGACCTTGGATACCCACTGTTGAATGTGCAGCCTGAGCTTGATTTTCACAGATACTCGTGAAAGAACTGGCCAGAAAGTTTTAAGATTGGACCTACAGAACTATAAAAGCATCAAAAGCAGGTGGTCAAACGTTTAGATTTAGGACCTTGTAAGTATTTTTATTAAGTGAAAAGAAGCAAGTCGACAAAGTATGTAGAAATGTGTAAAGCTGCATACCATATCATAACATGTTGAAGGTTATTATCTTCTGTAGTGTACGTATTGATGACTTACATAAGAAACATGCTTTTCAAAAGAAAAATGAAGTCCTCAAAGACCTGTAAGAAGTGATAACCTCTTATTTACGTTTGATTTATTTTCCTTTTAGTTTAAATATCTTTCTCTCATAAAATTACAAATCAATACTCAAAACGGAGTGATTCTTTAGTCTTATCTCCTGCTTGGCTTGTATTAAAACTATCATGAATATCACTTTTAGAAAAATTCTTGCTAATGAAAGTACCTCTTCAGGTCATTTCTTCACAGCCTATGATCTGAGATTAACAGCTACAGCCCAGCAGACCATTGTTAAGTATTGCTTTGTCCATTCTGAGGAATGATACAGATTTAATTAATTATATCTTATTAATGAATTGGGTTAGAACACGGTGTTGGTGAAAGGTTCATTTTCCCCTACAGAAAACAAATGTTTGGGGTTTTCTCCTAATAGTATTTGCTAAGTAGTATTGAGATATTGGTATTTAAAATACAATATGTGAAGTGTTCAGATGAAGCTGACTGTATTTATATTTTATTATGCAGCATTATACTTAGTGGCCCATTCAGTCTTTAGGAAGGCATGACCTGTGGTTAAAAAGAAGACAGGACAAAATAAAGAACTTATTCTCCAACACTGACTGACTTGACCTCTTTCATCTTGTTGTTTCCTCATTCTCTCCTCACCTGCCTTTTTGGATTTGAACTGTTTGACAGAATGGTGTATGGCTTGTGCTGTATTATTTGACAAATATATTACAAACACATACTCTATTTTAATCCATTAGCATAAAAGGTAAAGTTAATAATTGAGGCATCCTGATAAATTTTTCATGTCTATAGAGACCACAGTTAATTATTTTTTTAATGGAATTTTAGATGAACCTAAAGTACTGGGAATCCTTGGTGTATCTATGATTACAAAATACTTATTATTTAGTATTTAAGCTGAAAAGTCAAAGCTAATCACAGTGATTTGACTAACTGAGTTTTGTCTGGCTAACTCAATGTACCTTAACGATGAAAAGTTTTCCGAGAAAAGGTACTTAGGGTCATTTAGAAATTCAGGGACTTTTAAGACATCTGAAATTATATACAGATGATTAAGATAGCCAGTGCCACTAGTCAATTGTCATCCAACTTCTGTTTTAAAAATCCTAGTGATAATAATATTGTTGGACTCTTTCCCTTGTAAATGCTGTGTTAAAAAGACTGCCTTACTGCTTTTTGCTATTTAATGTTCTGTGTTCTCTAGTCTTCTGTAGAGTGTAGAGAAGCTTCTCTTAATTAATCCCCCAACAGAATAAAATATTCCAGCTACACAATTAGACAACGACTTAAGATAACTTCTTTTTACCATTTCTTCTTTTTTATGCATTGAATAAAGAATTGAAATGTTATTGATTCCCTGATTGGTTCTTTGGTTGGGGGAGAGTTTGCTAGGCCATAAACCATTCAGCCACCATCTAATGGCAATCAGAATTATTAACTGTGAAAAAGATGTTATGATTGTGCAACTGTAAGGTGATGAAAGAGTACCTTGAGCAACAAAAAAAAAGGGAGAAGCCTATTCCTCTGTGAATTATCAATGCTGAATGACTATACTGCAGCTTTGATTTTGTAGCGGTTTTTTACTTTTTAATGTATCACGAACCTTTTCAGGAATATATTTCCAACTGATTATCTAGCACCAAGTATTTTTTTCCAAACTAATTATCTAATATCTCATTTATTTCCTTAAAGAGAAACTTCTCATGATTCCATCACAAAGCATACAATCACAAAGGACCCAATAACTTACAAGAGCTGCATGAATAGCAGATATTTGATATTGTTAGATGAGGGAAGTGTAAGTCACAGGTCCTTCAATGGAGACAGATGTGGCGTGTAGGTATCTTTGTGGATAGGTACCTGTGGGCATCTGGAAGTGAAAGAGATGCATACAGAGAAATATGTGGATATATTTCTAAGTATGGAAGACGTTCTCTGACAGTAACACTGTTTTCCATACAAAAGTTTTGATTGTTGTTCATATTACCGCTACATAAAATGAGGTTGGTGAGATGTATTTTCCTACTGATGTGCTTTTATTTAAAAAAAAATCCTCAGATGAAAGGACTACACTCTGTAAACATAAAGACTGTCATCACTAGTAGCAAGCCTAGAAAAGTAAATTTATGTGCCTAGATCTTTTGTTTGAATTGTAGACCAAACATTACAAACAATTTCTGAACCTATTTTTCATTGTTTACAATGTTGCCTATTAGTTATCTTTCATCATTTAATTTGCTGTATTGTAATAGTCACAAGGCCCATCCTTTTCGCTTATTTCTTCATCACTTTGCATAAATCATTTCTAGCCTTTGGTTTTGAAGACACTTACAGGGACTTCATTCTGAAAATAAGCAGATGTATCTTTCTCCACCTTGATGTAATAGAGGTGAGAAATATTAATTAAACAGGCAACTTTCAAAGTACAAGTTTCTAGATTTTTGTAGTTTCCTTTTCTTTAACTGTCACTTCATAAAATAAGGAAGAACTACTGATGAGGAAGCAGAGTGATGCAATAGACAAAGCACATTTGCATTGCTTTGTTGAATGTCCTATCAAGTGCCTGGTGCTAGCTTGTCAGATCTAATCAAAACTCTTTGATGCTGTACCTTCTGGGTGAGTGATTTGATTTTAGATAAATTGGGAATTCATATTTAGGCTTTAAACTAGATGTGGCATATAATGTTTGTGTTTTGATCACTGCTCCAGTAAACACAAAGGGATTTTTTTATTCTTTTACAAGTAAGACATAGAGTTGCAAGATTGTACTTGACTTGCAAAACAACAAAATAAATCTTACCAAAAACGTCAGTATTCAATAAATTATGCACTTCACGTCAAGCTGTGTCGACATCTTAAATGAAGTATAGCTTAAAGATAAGGTGTTAAAAAGGAAAATTATAGATGTACAGTGAGTGTCTTTAAAACTATCACTTATCCCCATTCCATCAGTGTAGTTGTCATTTTCTCTTTTGGGTTTTATTTTTTCTACATTTTTGGGCTAAAATGTCTGAATTGTGACAGAAACTGCCATATTATGAATAATTCTTGATAAATGCCGAAGAAGATGAAATCTCTACAAACTCAATGAATATTTAAGGTCACATATATAATATTAGTTCTGACAGATTGTTAAGAACAGTGGGGTCCTTCTGAACTGAAGGAAGCTTCATTTAAAATCTGGGATTTTCTTTAAGTATATATTGCATGTCACATGTACACATTAAAAAATTCCTGTTTCTGACAAGCACCCACTCTCAGACTGACACTCACTTTTCCTTCCTGTGGCTGTAGTCCAATACAGAACCCTTCTGCTCTTTTTACCCTCTCACACTAGCATGGCCATATCATAAGGTACTAAACTTAATACACTTTTGAACTTCACCACTGGGTTATCACTTCAAGAGGCTGTTCTGAGTTTGTAAGAAGAAAGTTTGCAGCTGAAATGTGTGAAAAGAAATTTCAATAAAGAGGGAATCTCAGAAAATTCAGAGTTTGCTTCTGGTTTGCGTCAGCATGCAAAACTGCACATACCCATCTCATCTGTACTGCACACAAAGGTGAGTGATTTACTCCATAAGTAAATGCTACTTCTCCTAACAGTTGGAATTTCCTGATTTCATTCAGGGTGGAATCAGGAAATGTAGATAGATACAAAAATATTTGTAATAACTACAAGAGGCTAATAGTTATCTTCAAAGCAATCAAAGTCAGGAAATTCAGACTTAAGCTTCCAAAATCATCATCAGTTTTGATGCTTATTTCCACATACTGTCAGCCTCCTTACAGTACAGGATCTGAGTCATATATCAAGTGATCACAAAGATTTGAGCCATTTCAGCCAATATATGGATGAACGGTGGACATAGTTCTTTTTCACTCCAAATTGCATGAAACATTGACCAGTTTTCTTTCCTAAAGCAGAAAATGGGGGGAGGGATGTAGGGGAGGTGGATACTTGCTGTGTACTGGGTAGTTTCAGTAGACTATGTTCTGCAATTGGGCCTGTAACCCTTACTTTATGGCTCTTGTTGAGAAATAGGTGTATCATATTACACTAGCAAATAGTGTTTCTAGAGTGGGCCACAGCCAAAACCCTGCAATGCTGTAGACTGTGTTAATAGCTCATTTGCTTTTTAACTTTGATCCCGTGACATTGGAGAAAACTGCATGATTCTGGACTTTAAGATGGTGTCTCACAGTGGTAGTTATGTGGGGAAGCCTGGATTGTACATGGGGGATGACAGTAAATAAAGATTTTAAGCCCTTGAGAAACTTGGTTTTAACTATCTTGAAATTCAAAAAACCTTTGGTTTATCAAATATTCTACAAGTCTATGAGGTGCTCTATTTCTTTCATGAATATACATTTACAACATTATCTCCACCTGAATTATAATTTATTAGTATGCAAAAGCTTGTGAATACTGGATTTTTACCTTTTAATTCTTGTTAAAAAGGTAGAGATGTTATACAGTAAAGCACAAGAAGTCTTAAACCTAAATCAGATTTTTACCAGCTAAGCTTAGATTGTGTGTGTCATTTGACAAATTTTGATTGCTTCACTGATTTTCATTCCATCCTGTATTGTCTCAAGGGCACCTTGAAGTTCTGCAGGCCATGATTCACTGTCCCAAGAGGTCTGAGAAACTGCCTATTGACTTAAATAAAGAGTGTATCAGAGCCAAGAAACCCACCAGGTTTTTGATTGAATTTTTGAACTTTGCAGTGACTTGATGAAGTTCTCAAAGGTGCAGATAGTTTGGAAAATGACTCATAATTAACCACTGAATCTTTCTGAAATTATGCTCAGGGATAATTAACTATCGTGACAGCAAGGGGAAAGATGCTTAAGAAGTATTTTAAATGAGTCATCATCACTTAATAGTTCCTGCATATATTTTACAAACTCCAAGCCCTATCCTTAAAAGCTTCCAGCAAGAGATGTCTACTTTTTATGTTTTTACTTTTCATGTAGCTTCAAAATTATCTAGTTATAGGTAAGTTTTAGTGGCAATGTTAATTCACTGCTTATTTTGCCCATACAGTATCCTCCTACCTAAGGGCATGAAACTTGTTATTCCATAAGACATATCTTCATTCCACATCTAAGGAGCACCTGAAGAATAATTTCTTTTTAGAAATACAAAACATGCCTAACATAATATGAAAGAAGTTGTGCTGCATAACCAGTTGAAGTTCATTTATGGTTACGATGGGAGTTTTTAAGGAACAGTTTCTGAAACACAGAGTGTGAAGGAAGGATGCCCTCAATCCTGCATGAGTCTAGTGGATGTATACTGAATATCACATCATATGAAGAAAAAGCATATTTTAGTATGGTATGAATTCAGATACGTAGGAGAAAGAATTCCTGTTAGTTCATTGGCGTTCTAGAGGTCAGAACAGAGTTCTTAATTTCTGTGGACAACTTTGTCATTTTAGTGAGCTATATTAGTCAAAACCCTGAAATATTTTGGCCAGGAAATATTTCTTAGTGGTTCTAGTTGCTTATTCAGGTCCCCTTGTTCCCAGTCAGACTACATCTTCTCTCATGCATCATCATTCCTCAGTGAAGCCAAAATGTCAGATTTCCTGCTCCTCACATAAAGTTTGTGTTCTTCAAAACTCTTCTTTATTAATCCATTCACAGAGCATACTAGCAACTACCTAGAAGAATATAACTTTTGTTATATGATCAACAAATAATCATGTAGTTGGGGTGCATACCTCCTCATTTTCCGCTTTCTGATGCTGGGCTCAAGTGCCTTCTTTGAA
The DNA here is from genome assembly GCF_949628215.1 of Phalacrocorax aristotelis. Lineage (NCBI taxonomy): Eukaryota > Metazoa > Chordata > Aves > Suliformes > Phalacrocoracidae > Phalacrocorax > Phalacrocorax aristotelis. Next base: position 118,676,315 of record NC_134278.1, on the reverse strand, counting down.
AGACTGCTTACCTGTAGCCTGATCAGTAATTACATATTTTTGTCCTTTGGCCCAATTCTATTCCTTATTTTACTCTGTCTAGTTCAAACTTGCCTTTCCAACACCCAAAATATATTTGACATTTATTCCCGTTGTTTCTTTTATGCTTACCCATATTTTTACAGTCCATCAGAGAACAGTCCTTCAATTTACTTATCCAATAAAAATATATAACAACAAGTTGTATCCAAAGCTTTGTGTAATTGCATAAAAATAGAGCATATGTATCTGAGAGACAGCTGGATGACAGGACAATATTAATTTTCTTGGCACGCAGGAGAAAAGATTACAAGGGATATGATTTTACTAATTTGTAGCTTTGTTAGTCTAGCCCACCTGGGAATTGTTCTCAGGGTAACTCAAGAAATTCAATTCAGCTTTTTCTCTGTTACAATCATCTTCCTATTAGAAGTTAATTCCTGTATTTGAAAGGCTGAACTAGGTCTTGAATCAATCAAGTCCTTTCTCCAGCTTCTTAAGGAGATTCCTTCCTCATATCTCTCCTTTAGTGTTGGTGTATAAATGGAAAAAATCTAAGTAGAAAAGTGTGAGATGATGCCATATTATGTAGCCTTGGGCACCTGCAACATGGAAGACTCTCATCTTGTCCCAGGACAGATTCCAAGATAATTTACAAATCTTTCCTTGGGGCTGGGCATGTGGGTAAATTGCACATAGGAGAGACCTACTTTATCATCTCTGAAAAATCTGCCTGTAGATTATGGCACTTCTCACACACCATGACCTGCCACCATGGCTAGAGGACTTATTGCTTAATCGATATTTGATATACTCATGCAGACTGATAGCTCTCTCACTGCACATTTCTAAGACTCATTTTTTAATGGAAGGATACCTTGGTGAGTCACATACTAACCCCAAAATTTCAAAGGAAATGCAGATTGTTTTCTTGTCTGCTGTGGCAAGTTAGGGGACAACTGCTTCACCAAATTCCAAAGAATTTCTTCAGCAATGGGCTACTGTGATCTTCCACAGATATAGAAAATGGCCCTTGTCCATCTAATACCCTCCAAAATAAAATCCTGAAAAATTGATAGGCAAGTGGAGAATACTAACTACAGTTAGTATTGATGTAAGTGTTTGAAGAACTGGACAAATAATTTTGCAGGCCCTTTCAAACTCAAAACTAGATGAAGTCCCTCTCTCACCCAATGTACCCTGAATGTAAAAGAAGCATATCATCTATCATCTAAAAGCAGGCAGAGATCACAGCCCCAAAGAACCAGAAAAAATCTCTTTTGGCTTTCTTTGCTCGTGAAAGCTGCCAACCTGTAATTGGGACACTTTTAGTGGTAAAATACGAATGTTTATAGATAGAAATGGTAGGACTAATGCCTTGAGATCTCATAGCCCTGAATGATTTGCAGAAAGGAGTGTTAGTAAGATGTACCCCAAACAGCCTGTCACTCCAAGTCCTTGCTTTGCAACTCCGTAATCCAAATAATCACCGAAATTAAAATGAAAGAGGAGGAACTACAATTTTGTTTTTATTTTCATCTGTGGAAAATGGTCAACTGCGTGTACCCTCTGTCTTCCTATTCAGCCCCATATGCCTGGGTTAACCCTTACTAGCCATCCCTTAATTAACCTAATAAATGGAGGGCTTCACATTTATACCAAATATTACAGATATTTCTGCACACCTCTTCAGGAGAGAAAAACGGGATCTTGTCAAGTATCCCAGTGGTGTTCTAGTGTGAGGAGTAAATTTGGGCAGAACTATGTCCAAGAAAGATCTTACATGGGGCTAGACGGGAGCTGCAAGTGTGAAAGCCTGGTTGTTTGGCCTAAGCATAAGGAAAAATGGTGAGGATTGGCAACACGATGGCACTTTGCCAAACACCCCTTTTCAAGACCATGTACCTGCAGTAGCCTGTAATGTATATTACCTTTCACATGGAACGTGGCTCAACGGTGTGAAGCAGACTAAAAAATGCTCTGGCGTTTGTGTGGTGAACACTGTTTCACCACCTCTTACCCCAAAATCAAGGTGTTAACTGGGATCCAATCACATATTGGTACCTCCCACCAGACTCCTGAGCGGTGCAGAGAGAGGTGATAACTGTGGCATTACTTGAGGACTCTATCTCTTCATTTTGATAGCTTTTGGGGAGAACTTGAGACAGACTTTGCCACAGTGTGCATTTTAGAGTAGATAAGAAAAATTGTTCAACGTTTTCCACATTGCCCTATGTCCCCATTTTCCCTGTTGTCAGTGAAAGTGGTCGTGTGCCCTTCTGCCCCTTCCCTCTCCACTGGAGAAATTGTTTTCACCTACAAGCTGAGCAGAGGGCACATTGCATTCTGCCCCCACCCCTTTCACCCCCCACTTCCTATATCTCTATAGTCTGAAAACAAGGTAGATGCTGTAAAAAATCTTTTTGCAGTTCAGATCTTGTTGTGTCTGACTTTTACCTTACACTGTCAAAATGCTGAGTTCTCACAATTATTCTCTTCTAAGCAATTACATTGTAAGTCATCAGTTCATGTGAAGTCTGGCAGACACTCTGCAAGGTAGAGCTGCTATGATGATAACAAGCAAGGCTGCAGAGAAGGCAATTACAAAAGACTGGCAGACCTGAGAGACTCAATTCATTAGTGTTCTTCTAACCTCCAATGACCTAAGTCCATCCGTAGGGGGTGTGATGTGTATGAGAGACATTAAAGATAACGCCTCAGGCTCTCTGATATCCTTGACAGCAAGAAGAGGTAGATATTTTCACTCCTTTCTCTTGGTTCCACTCCTTCTCTTTCTGGCACTCTTTCTGTGGCAGTGCTGTGCCCCAGACCATGAGCTTTGGAATAGTAAATACAATTTCTCCTCTGTTGCTTAAGAAATGCTGACTAAGAAACCACTCATGTATATGACAAAAAGAGCAAAAAAAAAAAAGTCCCCTTAACAAGTACATTGTTCACTCAATGGAGAACTGGAAAAATAAAATATTATATAATATTATATTAATATATTCAATAAGGAGGAATATTGATAAAGGAAACAAGAAATCTTGAGTGAATAAAAATGAACATCATAGTTCAACCTTCCCTTAAGTATGATTATATTTAAATTAACTGATTTTACCAGACCTAAATTTGATTGTATGGCTCGAACAGATAAATGCAAAGCATTTAACAGCACATAATGATCTGACAGCACTTTCTTTAAAGCTAACAAAAATAGTGAATAATTTGCACTAGCAACATTGCATCATCTCATCATTTATCTAAGCATTTTGCAAAGAATTTGGCAGGGATGGAAGGAATGAGATGGCAGGGCCCTATGAACGCTAAAGGGAAATTAATGTAGCCTAAATGAAAAAAAACTGATTTATGTTTGTGGCAGACTTGAAGGCAGAAGGACTCCTGGGGTAAGAAGAGGACAGTAATGATGAGGCTTATGATGATCCAGATCTTAAAGAGAAGAGGGCCTGACTCCTGCTGCCACTTAGACAGCTTTGCTGTTAGTGGATCACTATTTGACCTGAACGGAAATGTCCTTGCCTGAGCTTGTGCTTTGGAAGTACACATTTTAAACAAAATCTACTTCTGTTCCTTTCATTGCATGATCATTCTGGTTTTAGCAAAAACAAGGATTTAACAAGGCTGCCCAGAGAGGTGGTAGAATCGCCATCCCTGGAGGTGTTTAAAAGACGTGTAGATGTGGCACTTCAGGGCATGGTAGCATCTGGCTGGTGGTTGGACTTGATGATCCTAGAGGTCTTTTCCAACCTTAATCATTCTATGATTCTATTACAACCTTTCAATATACAAAGTGGATATGGAGAGAGACTTTTTACCAGGGCCTGTAGTGACAGGACAAAGGGCAATGATTTCAAACTGAAAGAGTGTAGATTTAGATTGGATATACAGAAAAAATTTTTTACAGTTGGGGTGGCGGTGAAGCACTGGAACAGGTTGCCCAGAGAAGCTGTGGGTGCTTCATCCCTGGAAGTGTTAAGAGTCAGGCTAGGGCTTTGAACAACCTGATCTAGTGCAACATGTCCCTGATCATGGCAGGGTGGTTAGACTAAATAATCTCTGAAGGTCCCTACCAACACAAACCATTTTACGATATGATTCTATGACTGTGCCCTTATATTTGCTGCTTCTTGGCTGAGTTATCTGAACTCAAGAACTGTGCTAATGTACCTGCTTTTGGTTGCTGAGTTGTCTTGAAGACGTTTGCCTAGGTATTTCTATTTAGTGGTCTGTATGGACACATCCAAGGTTTAGCTCATGAAGGTCTGAACATATAAAAAAACACCAATATGATACTAATATCTATCCTGTTTAGTCAGCTAGTGTACTGATCTTGGTAAGGTCTGAAATAGGTCCCATATGAATAGTTATAATAGAGCTGTGATTCTGAAATAGCAAAAAATATGCTTTTATTGTGCAACAAATAATCTCCTCTGATAGATATAGTTAATAAAGAGGAAACTAAAGGGTGTTTCCTTGTATATAAACTTCCTTTATAGATGTGCCATAGTGCTACATTATTGATTTGTGATGGAATTAAAGCATCCAATATTGCATAATAGATGAGTAACTCTTTGACAGAGACAGAGAGCTGAGGCTAATGCACAGAATTGTATTATGACCCTTAGTATTTAAGATCTTGTGATTATTTTAAAAGAGTGGTTACATTTGACATTGATCAAATTTGTCAGTTACATCAAAATAAGAGTACCAGCAAATAGACAGAAGAACATTAAACCGCAGAGGGTCTTAAAGATGTCAGAATAGTACAATGCAAGGATATGACATACATTTGTGGAAAATACTGAGGAGGAAACAAACACCATCTAAAATTAGAAGATACATACCCTGAAACCAGCAGGGAACACCTGGAGACAATACCCCACCCCCCAGATACAAAACAAATGTTCTGAATCATATGTAGAACACAGGAAGAAATAGTGTAGCTTTCATATCACTAGTGAGTCAGTACGTGGAATAAACTGTGAGCTTTCCGTTCCATTACACAATAAAAAATAGAGAAACTGAGAAAAGATAAAAATGTCAAGCAAAATACTTTGAGAGACAGTAAATCAGACTTCTGATGTAACATATTTGAAAAAACTCAAGTGATTTGAGTGCTTACTTCCCAATGGCTTTAGAGCAGAGGCATGGGTCAAATGCAGATCTTGATTCGGTAAAACACTATAGCACAGGCTTAATTTTCAACATGTGCTTAAGCAGACCTGTTTTCTTCAGGCAATGACTTATTCACCAAAATACCAGGGAAATATGGAATTTAAGCATACAGGACAATTTTCACACTGAAACACCTTGCTAAATTACAGCCTATTAGGAGGCAGAAAAAGAGTAATGTGAAGGAAATCCTCATGCGGTGGGAGGTATATGGAATAACTGACACATGGGACATGTTAATTACCCTATTTGTTTTACTTTGTTTTGGGGTAAATAATGGCTCAAAATGAAAGGCCTTTTCAGTACACTTTAATTTTAAGGTGCACTGTATAGCACTGCTTTTTGGACTTGCAGGGATCTAAATTCCTAGGTGAGAAACAAACAAATGGGAACACTGCTCTACCACTGATCCTTCCACTTGCATTTAATTCACTGAAAATCCTTGAGGAAAAGAGAATTTTGCTTCTGATTCTATTAAAAATCTGGCTGCCTTTCCCCTTCTTTTTCACCTTCATTTTCTTTCACTTCTGATTTTTTTTAATGAAGTGCATATATCTAGGATGACTGTGGAGCTGGGAAAATTTGGCTTCTGCAGTACAGTTATAAGGAGCTGCTCACTGTGTAGTCTGCTAGTCTCATACTGGGGAGCAGAAACGTATCAGCTTTTTCTATTCTGTTTGCACAGTCCTTGAGGGCTGTCTAGCAGGAAGGAAAATGCAGCTTATGAAATCAAAGTAATGCAGTATTTTCCACCTATACATAGAATTGGCAGCAATAAAATATTTGCCACAAGAAATATAAACACATATTTTCTCAGTGTTGGAAATTATTAAAACATTCAAGTGTGGAGGTGCAATTACGACCAACTAATTAATGACCTCAGCTAAGCACAGAGGCTGAGATTGGCAGGTCTTGAGTGCATAGCACAGCTCAGAGGGACCAGCTGTAAATCACCTCCTATACGTTGCTTTGTCGCATGATTTTGTGAAATGCCATCTGATGAGTTTCTGAAGGCTTCTCCAACCTGTGCTGACTGTGAGCTTGCCAAAGGGATCTTCTGACACATCCCATTATTCCAGGATACATCCCTTATTTGTTGCCTCAGCACTCTTACCCTGCCTATATTCATCTATAGTTCACTGTGATCCTTTCCAAAGGATTTATTTCTAAGGCCTTGAATCTGGTGATAGCTACTTTATCATTCAGGAAAATCTGACACTGGCTTTCTGCAAATACTCAAAATTATGCCCAAAGACATTGGATAGACTTCCCTTGAGTTCAGAGGTCATGGGAGAGGTATCCCCAGGCAACCTGCAAAACAGCTTTTACAACTCACAAAAGTGAGGTGTACTGATTTCATCCTTGAGACACTTTACCATTTACTAAGATCCTGGAAGTCTAATGGGAAAAGCTGCAAATGTCAGCCTTGTGAATAGTCTATTTGCTTTTATAGGTGAAAACGGGAACATAACCTCAAACGTCAAGTGCAGTTTGAGAGATGGAGAGGAAATCTGAATTAAATCTCAATGATTATGTGAAGACTGTTTTCATGAGCCTGAAACAAGCTGAATTTTACGTCGTGTTACATTTCAAAGTGTGCTGGTATTGGTTGGGGTAGAGTTAATTTTCTGCAGAGTAGCTAGCAGGGGGCTATGGTTTGGATTTGTGCTGGAAACAGCCCTAAAATTACAGGGATGTTTTCATTACTGCTGAGCAGTGCTTACACAGAGTCAAGGCCTTTTCTGCTTCTCACCACATGAGTGAGTAGCCTGGGGATGCACAAGAAGTTGCGAGGGGATGCAGCTGGGGCAGCTGACCCCAAATGACCAAAGGGATATACCAGACCATATGAACATCATGCTGAACAATATAAAGCTAGGGGAAGAAGGAGGAAGGGGGGGATGTTTGCAGTGATGGCATTTGTCATCCCAAGTAGCTGTTACACATGATGGAGCCCTGCTTTCCTGGAGATGGCTGAACACCTGCCTGCCCATGGGAACAGGTGAATGAATGCCTTGTTTTGCTTTGCTTGGGTGCATGGCTTTTGCTTTACCTATCAAACTGTCTTTATCTCAACCCATGAGTTTTCTCACTTTTACTCTTCTGATTCTCTCCCCCATCCCACCAGGTGGGAGTAAGTGGGCAGCCGTACGGTGCTTAGCTGACGGCTGGGGTTAAACCACTACACAAAGCAAATTGTTTCGCCAACTTTTTTTCAGCAGACTTTCCGTAGCTTCATAGGCTATCACAATATTTGGAGCTCAAGAGTAAAAGGACTAAAAGTCTTAAGTCTTAAATATAGTTTCTTCTTGGTGACTTAACATGGATTTGTACATGCTGCAAGACTTCAGATCCAGCCCTGCAAAAAGACTTCCATGCCTAAGTTTTACTGAAATTCACAGGACTTAGACAAATGCCTGACTAACTTGGGTGATAAACAAAGAGAACATAAGTCCTACTGAGTTGCAGTGAAGTTCAAGCTCCAAATAATTTAATCGAATATTCACACCATATCCAACAAGTTTACCTTCAATGGAGCAACTGCTATATCAAGGTATGGTACTTTATGCAGGGATGATAAAACCTGAGACCTTCTGCCACTCAGGGCTGATAGCTGCTGCCTCTTTCTGAAGTCAACAAGATACCCGATCAGCTAGGCATGAACAGATAATGTGCACTTTGGTACTTCAAAGATCTTTTACTATTTATTAACAGGCAGATCTCAAAAATAAATTGTCTTACTGGGAAATGATCAGCTTTAGCAAACTGGTTTGAGTGCATGCATTCTGGTAGGCTGGTGAACCTTTTTTGCCTCCTCTATTTTTAAGGACTTCCTACTGCCTATTTCCTTTTTACTAGGAGTTCAAACATTGAGTAGGAACACATTGTTCCGGGTGCTGCTTTCCAAAATACTTACGGGAGAGCACACAACAAAAATATTTTACCACAGGTGAAAATAAATATCCCCAAATAGAAATTAGAAACATTTACTTAGCTTTTTGGAACATTTTGGTTTTGTGTTTGTTTCCTCTCTTTTTTTAGACATTCAGTAATAATTTGTTAAATGCAATCAAATTATTTTAGAAAACATAGTAAACATTAAGTATGTGTCAAAGCCACCTGGAAGTGCTATGCACTGCACACAGAAACAGGATTCATCCATGCATACTCAGCATTGGATGCTGTTCTTTTTCAAAGTTTTACATTAGCAACCCAAAAACTCAACCCAAACACACAACCCAGGTCAGGAACGTGCTTAGACAAAAGAGACAGACTGGCAAGAGACTTTTAGAGCCAGGACATTGGGAAATGCTATGAAACACCATTATAATCTTTGGCACTTAAATCCCAGTGAATACCTGGCCCCATTTTCAGATCTATCTCAACTGCTTTGGGGGATCTAACAGAGATGCCCAGATCAGGGCTGATGACAGAGGACTTGTGACCTGGTCACACGTCGAGCTCAGGCAAGTGCTGATTATGCTGTCAGACAATCTAAAGTACAGCAAGAATTTTCCTCATGTTTTATATGTAAAAAATACAGTTGCCACACAGGGTTACTGAGACCAAATGAATGCAAGAGATCAACACAGAAAAAGGAAATACCTGGGGAGGAACATTACTCAGGCTCTTAAAAGATGCAAATACTGCCAGTACTGCTTGGACCAAGCACTGTTGATCCTGACTGTTACCTTTGGTGCTGGAAAAAACCCATGCATATTACCCCATTCTGAAAATCATTTTGTTTTCACGCGTATACTGTACATGTGTGGGTAATGAACGTTTGCTTAGAAGGGCTTTGGCTCTGACACAGAACAGGAGGAGGAAGAAGGTAGACCAGAGTTTTGGTGCTTTAATGAACCTTTCTTTCCTTTTCATTTCCCAGCAGAATCTTGCCTCGCTGAAGAATGGAAAGAACCAAACTACTTGTTTTTAAATGTTACAGGACAGATGGGTTTCTATGCTTGAAAGTGTTTGTACTGATGACGCAATAAGCTTCCCTCAAAACTCTGGGACTCAGTGCCTCAGGTGTTTTACCTTCACATGTGGAGAACTAATTCCTGCTCCAAAGAACTTGCTGTTGAAAAAAATAAGTTTAACAGACTGAATTTGGACAAAAAAGTATCCCTGTAACAGAAACAAAGAAGAATATAATTTTTAAAAAAGTTTGCATAGTTTCACATGTAGTTTGTTAAAGCAAAACCTATTATTTTTAGGGGAGGCTTCACCTTCAAGTAGCTCTAGGTGACAGCTGAAGTATTTCAGAGTTGTAATTGATGCTGAGGAAGGGAGGCAGTCCCATCTATACCTAACACAGGTGCAGCAAGCTGTGTCTGGCAGCATCTGTGCACCTGTCTTTCTGTCTGTCTGGTATGGCAGGAATTTTAATCTTAAACTTACAGTGTCACCTCACCTTCAGTTTTCTTTCATGCTTATTGTGACCTGTTTCTGTTTGAGTAACGTATATTGCAAGACACATCCTGAGGGTTGGAAAGTTCCACACTTCTCCTGTAAAAGCATGACTCCACAGCTGTTAAAATATGTTTTCAACATTTTTTGTCTCATAGTTTGTACAAATTAAAATAGCTCCACCAATATCTGCTTGTTATATGACCAATTGCTTGTTTCCTTGGGTTTACCTGTCTGTTAACCCCTGGATAATTCAATTGCTATGTCCAGACATTTCTCTGTGATGGTCCAAACACTATGGCATATTTTGTGCAACAGAAACATGTTGCAGTGAGAGAAAACTGCTATAATCAACTACAGTTCAGCCTGCAGACCCTCACAGATGCTAATACTTTGTTGACGTCATACTATTGCAGTGTAAGAAAAAAAAATCCTTTGGATATGAAAGCCATAACTTGCAGGACTCTACTAAAATATGAGCAGTGGTATTCCATGACAGATCATCTGTATGTACGTAGCAAAAACGCTGCATATCTGACAGGTATTCATGAATAACCCTTTCATCAGGTTTAACTGTATTTTACCGCCACTGAAAGCTGGGATGCACGAAGAAAGTGTTATCAGTCAAAGCTTTTTCTGCAATTTTTTGTGCATGTCAACACAGTGAAAGACATGCTTGAGCTGGCAGAGGCAGTGCAATTGAACAGATAGCACGAGACATGCCCTTCACTTTGCTGACATACACTCAGCATATGTCGGAGCGCCAGTCAGTAGAAGCAATTTCTGTCCTTAGATGTTCCCAGGGAAGGGATGTGTTTCTCCCCCAGCACCTGTGCTGCTCTCCAGGCTCCAGCTCCTGATTAACACAATGCTGTGGTGGCAGCCCTGGTCTTTGACTGCGCTGGAACTATAGTGTGAGATGGAAAACATTTTCAATTCATATGAGCAATGAGCATTACAGATTAGACTCAGATCAACTACTAAATGAATATTATTACGAAATATTAAAATGAAGCTACTATACACAATGTATTTGTCACAGATTAAAAATTGGCATTCATGTAATATCCTTCTCTGCCTAATAATGTGTTTGGATATTTAACATGTTTAAAAGGAGTGCAAAAAGTAAAGATAAGTGGGAGGGAGGTACATCTATTTAAACAGAACTGGACTTGCTAAAGACTTCTGCTAAAGTGAGTTTTCTTCTGTCTTGGATATAGTTTATCTCTGGTCTACAGTGAGGACATGAAGGACATGTAATCTCAGGCCTGGCTACTGCTGTCATTATTACTGTCTTTGAGGACACTACTTGATCATACACATTCAAAGATGTTGTGGTTTAACCCCAGCCACCGTACGGCTGCTCACTTACTCCCACCTGGTGGGATGGGGGAGAGAATCAGAAGAGTAAAAGTGAGAAAACTCATAGGTTGAGATAAAGACAGTTTGATAGGTAAAGCAAAAGCCATGCACCCAAGCAAAGCAAAACAAGGCATTCATTCACCTGTTCCCATGGGCAGGCAGGTGTTCAGCCATCTCCAGGAAAGCAGGGCTCCATCATGTGTAACAGCTACTTGGGACGACAAATGCCATCACTGCAAACATCCCCCCCCTTCCTCCTTCTTCCCCTAGCTTTATATTGTTCAGCATGATGTTCATATGGTCTGGTATATCCCTTTGGTCATTTGGGGTCAGCTGCCCCAGCTGCATCCCCTCGCAACTTCTTGTGCATCCCCAGGCTACTCACTCATGTGGTGAGAAGCAGAAAAGGCCTTGACTCTGTGTAAGCACTGCTCAGCAGTAATGAAAACATCCCTGTAATTTTAGGGCTGTTTCCAGCACAAATCCAAACCATAGCCCCCTGCTAGCTACTCTGCAGAAAATTAACTCTACCCCAACCAATACCAGCACAGGGGAGAAGAATTTTTATTTAAATTCTAGCCCTGTCGCTTGTGTTAAGTCCTGTTGACTACAAAAGGTTTTTGTACTAAGAAAATGAAGTTGCCGATTGGCTGGGGGTTTGTCATGACAGAAGGTACAAGCAGTAGAAGCACTTGTTCTCTGAACTGCTGAAGCCCTGCTGTGCTTTGCATTGCATCTGATGAGTCAGCGGTGCAGCTTTCTCTCCGTGACGTGCTGAGGACATGATGCTGCTACAAACCCTCATTAAATTCACCTCAGAGTTAGAGATGGTTGAAAAAAAGAAGAATCATTGATAGAGAAGTTCTCACATAGAAAATACTGGTTCCATGGAGATGAGATATTCTGGGGAGATTTGTTGGTCCTTGTGAATTTTGCAGTGGGAATCTTGCAGGTAAAGCTGGCCGAGGGGCAGGATGCCTGGTTCTCCTTGGACCCCCTGTACCTTCTGACTCCTCAGACGATGAGGCAACCTCTGTCTTACCTGACATTGGCACCCCACTTTTCTCCTGGGCTGGAGGCGTCCTGTCCACAAAGCTGGGGTGCAGTTTTCCCAGCATGCCAGCATGGAGTAAGACGCACCAGCTTCTGCATCCTGCTGGCTGAGCCCAGGAGGTGTCACCAGGGAGAAGGAACAGGTGGAGAAGTGGCAATGGGGGATAAAGTCCCAAGGCACTGCAGCCTGTTCGGGAAGAAGGGGTGGGAGGCCAGCAGCTGTGACGGGCAGAAGGGAGAAATCTGGGTTGCACTGGCCTTTTGCACTATGCAGTGGGGTACCCAGGGGAGGTAGGAAGCCCACTGGATGGACAGAGGGGAGGATTATACTTAGCTTCAAGAAAAAAACCCAAAACATTCCACCAACCTGTCCTCTAAGGTTATTTTTCTGTTTCTGAAACAAAATTTGTTGGGAAGTCAGTACATTTCAGGATTTTGTCTTTTTGCCCATGCTCAGGAGGAAAGCTTAAAAATCACAGGCTTTTGTTGTCTTTTCTTTTTAATAAGAATGGACCTTTCTTATTTAGCTCTGTTCTAGTGTGAACAGCTTATGTTTGGTTTTTGTTTTTGCTTTGAAGACCCCTATTACAACAGCCTCTGTTGGCCAAGAAGCCATCACATCTCTGTATGTTAACACATGCAGGTATTTTGATGCTTCAGGAGGCAAAGCTGCATTCTGCAGTTACCCTGTGAGAAAGGAAACTTCTGAGGCCCCAGTGTTTGGGGCTTTTTTGTGGCCTATTTTTGTTTATTCTAGAAGGAATGTCACCCTTAACCTTGAGTTCCAAGATATTATTGGGTGAAACCAGATTCTTAAGAATATTATTATATAAAATTAAATATTAAATAATATTTAGTTTATATATTTATAAACTGTAAGGTTACAGATTGTTGAGTAATAGTAAAAGAATAAACTTGTTTTGAAAAAAAAGGCCAAAAGTCTTTCCTGGAGGTTGGAAAAATCTCCTTTGAAACCTTTTCTATCTCTTGAGTAAATATGTGCAGTTATAATTAGACAGCTTTGTTAAACATGTATTATGTAACCAAAAATCTGGAACAACTCCAATGCCATTTCTCTCTGTTGTGTAAATATGTAATTAGGCAAGATTTTTTCCAGTGCTGCTGCTGATTACATTTTCCTTGGTCATGCAAGAAAGGGATTTTTCTGCTCTCAGACATACCACAATCTGAGCTCTACAACAAGCCCTGACGTGGCATTTTACCTTTCCATTCCCAATTGCTAATTCTTTGTCCCCTGTGAATATCTTTGGGTGTCTCCTTTTAAATGGGGCAAACCCCACGTGAAATCTGACATAAAATATCAATGTAAGATAAGATTAGGTACTTGTAATAACATAGTGATGACAGTTAATGTTTTTCCATCATGTGGGGCTAGTCAGAGGGGAATAGCTCAGAAGACCAGATGAATCAGTTTCTGAGCATGCCACTGGTACACAGTCATGTGGTGCCACTTCACATATTCCCTCAGCTGAGAGGTGAAGGATGGAATAGGTGCTGTGTCTGTGCTTCAGGAGTGCTTGAAGAAAACAACGCAGGCGGTAGCTCCTGTCTCTTGCAGCCCTTATTTACAGAGTGAAAGTTCAGTCCTGAACTCTAATAGCCCTGATGTCTACCGAGAGGAGCTAGTCATGAATAGCTGAACTGGACAGGCTATAGGAGGAAAACTCACCCTGGCTACCTAAACCTGGTCCACTTGGCTGGAGATTACTTTATACCTTCAGACAGTGTATGCTTCCAAGGGAATGTCTTTTTCTTGCACAGTCCAGAAAAATACAGACTCTTTTGTGTAAGCTTTGTGACACTGCTGATAGCATGTCCTAGAGTAGGAAAAACTGGCAAAGATGACTGATGGGAGCATGTCAGCACAGGACAGATACCAGTTCAGTTTTTCTCTGGCCTAAATTTTTTGTGATTTTGCCAAGAGCTTCCTAATAGTGAATTTTCATGTTTAGAAATATTTTTGAACACGAGAGAGTAATTTTGAGGATTCACAGAGCCTGGGCAGCACTTTTATTATTTCTGGCTTTGATTGTACTTCTCCAAGAAGATGTGACTTAACCATCGCTTTTAAAGACCTTTAAAATTCAGGAGGCAGCTAGAGCTTTTTTAAAACATAATTAACATTTTAGTGAACTTCTGAAATAATTCAGACATATATGAGCCATTAATGACTCAGTGGAAGGGAATCTATCACCACTCACCAGTGAAACAGAGCAATGTCATGCTCCTAAGGTGTATTTCAAGTGGCCATTCTTAGACCTGTTGTTATTATCATTTCTGTTGCCCCATAAATAAACTATAACACTACTTTTTATGGTGAATGCCTCTATATAATATTAAAATAATCTCATTTTCTGAAGATCAAGAAGTTAGAAATCATTATATATATATGTTTTGAAAAAGTATAGCTGTTGCTTCCGAGAACTGCAGAAAATTAACACTTATCTAAGCAATAAAATTGGTCTTTAAAACCAAAAGTTTTAAACTTTCAGAGATTTGTGGTACTTCAGATACAAAGCAGCATTTTTTCTTTAAAAGAAAACCATCCACCTCTAATCTATTACAATTTTCTGAGCATGCGAAAATAATGGAGGTTAGTGGGGAAAGTTTATCTAAACTGTGAAGACTTAAAAAAGCCAATGATAAAGTTCATTAAAGGACTTCACGAAGTGGTCCCATGGTGAGAAATGTAACTTCAATGCCATAAAAATGGCTCAGCTATGAAAGGACATGTGCACAGTCAATTTCTTTAAATTGAGGAAAGCTAACATCAGAGTGTGGTAAGGTGTTCTACAGGATCAGTTGTTTAATTATTAATTGTATTAATTGGAAAACACTATTAATCTACTATGTTAAGTATTACAAGAGTGAAGTAAAGCAGTAGTGAGGCAGAAAAGAAAAATACTGGAATTTTCCTAGGATATCAAATTATTTCAATTATTTAGTGCTCCTGAGGACTGAAACTCATCAGGTCTTAAAGAAGAAAAGAACAGAAGTTTCCAACTTTGATTCACTGTTGGCCCCTGTCCCTTGTCATGTATAACAGAGACAGCAATCTGAGTTACCCATGCATTTTATTGCTTTCCAACTTAACTGTACAAGTTGTGGTTGTCATTGTGGGAAGTCCAATGTTGTCCTTGCTCATTGTGCAGAAATATTCCAATAGCAGACAGAAAGTTAAGTGGAGGACACAAGATCTAGAGGTAATATGCCATTACACATACCTATATGGCTCTAAGGCAATCATTTCTGTCTCTTTCTCCTTAGGATGTAACAAGCAAACAAACTGTCCCAGAGCAACTTTTCATAATGCTTAGTTTTTGAATTTCAGGATGCAATGCCAAGTTTTTGGATATACTTCTTTATTTGGAGAGATGTGTTTTCAGAAAGCCACGATTAGATAAGGCTGATTTTTTATTCTCTAACTCTATATTCTGGCTCAGCTCTTTGGCCGAGCCAATACGTACACATGTACAGCAGGAGGGGGAAGTGAAGCCAGGGCAGAAACATCAGGAGCTTTGGGACCTCCCAGCTATGCCAATCTGCACTGTAGTTCATTTGCAGATGAATGATATTAAAATAATAAAAATTACACAAGTTAAAAGAGAAGGAGAAAGACAAATTGATTCACTCATCTTTCTGAGGTGCAAGGTTTTGGAGCCCAGGGAAGCAGTACATTCACTTGCCTGTTCCAGGCCTTTTGGACTGAAGCCCCAGGAAGATCCTTGTCCATCTGATCTGCTCTCTTCTGCTTTCTTCATAATCAATATATTCCTACTGTCAGAGAAAGTGTGAAACTGTTTGACTAAAGAAGTTGCCCTTTATTAACTGTCTTGAGAGCTTAAGGCAGTTTTGTTACTGGAACTGAGCAATTCACCTTAAAATAACAATATGATGTTTCCCCAGAGATATGAAAACCAAAGCCTGACCTGTCATAACTAATAAAAGCAGAACTTTGTCAGTCAAACAGTCAGCAAAGACCTCAGGGGGAAGGGAATTAATGGGATTTATTAACATGTTGCTGTTGCCTGAACATGTGCGCTATACAGCTCTTGAATTAAAACATGCCACAGAATTCTTGCAGAGTGAGGATTTTAGTTGTATTTTCTTATCTAGTGTTAAAACCTTAAAAAGAAAAAATAATTAATTGCACTGAAAATAAGTCTGGTCATTAAGAAAGGCTGAAACAATGTACATCAAGTAAGCATTCACCTAGTCTTTATTCATAAATGGGATAACAACATATGTCTAATTCAAGATAGTATAGATAACTGCAGCTATTAAAATATTGTGGTCTTTTTCCCCATTATTTCTGCTTCATAGTGCTGAAAGGTCATTTCGTATCATAGCTATTTTTGCCAATACAAAAGATGTGAAAATGTTATTTTATCTTAAACAATAAATAGAGCTTAGCATAGAAATTGTTTACATACAGGTACTTCTGCATCTTAATAATACTGTGTTCAAATACTTCAAAGTGCAGAAAAGTCCACCAGAACTGCAAGACTTATATGACCAAAAGTGATGTAAAAAGTTGTATTCTAACCCTTTGGTGTGATTTTATACATCTGAATTATTCAAGGCATACCTATAAATAGGAAATACTTTTTTCACAAGATCGAGTGAGTTCATAAATGTATCCAATTATTAACCATGAAGCAATGCAATGAACAGTATTCTATGCCATGGATAAATTATCAAGTTCCAGAGACTACATTTTCATGTTCCATGTCATTCAGATTTCCTTTTTTCTTTCAAAGTGTCAGAAGACTTCTGTGACAAAGCTGTAGTTCAGAATTTTTCCAGGTATAAAGACAATAAGACATATACATATCCTTTACACCTGAAAACTTCCTGGAGGATTGTAGTGTGACTGCTCACACAGGTAAGGCTGAGTACTTTTGAAATGCCTGCTAATAAAAGGCTAAAAATGGCCTTTTACTTCTTTTTAGCAGAAAATTAACATATTCACAGCTTCTAATCTGCTTACAGTTGTAGAAACTTATAGGACATCAAATAACATAATTTCTCCCTGTGTTCTGCCTTGCAGCACAGATCAGAGAAGATATATTTCTCCATCAGGAAGAGCTTTGCTCTCCCTGCCATGTCACTGAGACTCTGCTACAGCTGGTAGCAGCACCTGCTCCTGATTCAGGGACCTGGGGTGGGATCCACCTCACTGCTGGATGCACTGGCAACACATCTGGTGAGCAGATCCTGTAACTTTTAAGGAGGGTAGCAGATGGTGGTGTGCTCTTCTGCCCAAACCAGGAGGCTGTATAACATCAAGGGTATCCAAACCAGGCAAGTACTCTGCCCCTCCCAGCCCTGAAATAGCCTTGGCTTTGTCCACAAAATATAGCTCTCATTCTACTGTTTGTGATTTCCAAAAAGTCAGTGCAATAAACAAAGTTGGTGCGATTCACTTGGTAGGATTAAACCTTGTGTCCAGTGGAGGCTTTGCTGGGCAGGGCAGCTGCCTGGGGTGCCCAGGCCCATGGCTGGGGCTGGCTGTCCATACAGATGGATACAGGCTCTAGCCTCAAGCCTGATCTTTCAAATTGCCTTTCAGACTGGCACAACCTACATAGTAGATTGCTTCTGGCACCATTATATTCCACCAGGGCACTGAAATCAAGTAACTAGAAGGAAATTCAAGACTAAGGTGATAAAATTCCCAGAAGCTGGCACACAGCAGTGGAGCTCACAGGAGGTAAAAAACTAGTCCTGTCTTCTACTGTTACCAGTGCTTAGTACAAACCACAGTTTTGTTTTTTTTTTAACTGATCTTTCCTTCAATGCTAGAATAAATTCTGCACACACCACATCATTGCCCCACATGGCCACTCACCCACACAAATCTTTTCAGGGACAAATATGTCAACGCAAGCAAAAGTCTATAAATTAACTGAAATGCTACTCAAATGAACTGGGAAAGGAGATTAACAGAGGCACTGATGTTATCGTTTCTGTTGTGAAATGGTGGGGTGTTGCTCATGTTTGCATAAAATTGTTAGCTCCATTGTACAGATTTTGGCGTTTTATTGACCTCCAAGAAAATGTTGTTGATCAGAGTTGTGGAAAATATGTGAATTGTAATCACATGAAAATACTCTGGAAGAGGATAAAAACTGGAAAGCTGTTTCCAAAAACCCAAGTTCCAGCATAATGAGGTAAAATTACATCTCTAATTAAATGTAGACAATGTGGTCTCAGGAGAAAACCCAAAGATTTTATATTCCTTGTAAAGATCTTCTGAAAGTTGATGAAAGAACTGAAGTATCTACCCATAGTCTGTAACAAAGGCAAGTATAAACACTGTGTATTTTTAACTGGAACAACATATTCAGGGTGGAAGCAGAGTAGATCTTCACTGGAACAGGAAAGAAATGTACAAATTAAATAAAATGCGACTGTGTTTTTGCCACAGGTGGGAAGATATGTATTAAGAGACTTGTAGTGCGTGTATTACCATGACATCAACTAATCATTAAGTAAATTACCTGATTGGTTTAAAGCCCCACTTGTATTTAGTTCTAATATTTAATTAAAATTATACATGCTAATCAGTTCATGCAAAACAGATATTAGAGAATATACGAAAGGAAGAAAAAGGCTTCTACGGAGACATTTTTTAAGACACGACAGGCAGTTTGTGGCTCCGTTTCCCCATACTGTGAGTTTCTTCTCTCTCTTTTTTTTTAATAGATTTTTTGTGCTGATACCCCACATAACCTAGATTTTAATAGGAGCAGATGTTTGGGCTGTAGCATTCTCCTGCTTGTTTTGCTGTCCTTTTTATTACTCTAGGGTGAGATACTGGATGTTTTATTTCAGAAACTTATCCTCAGCACAAGACAGCTTGTATTTCTTATCTTCTTTGCCTCTTCCTTTTAGGACAATAGTAATACATTCAGATTAATTTGTAATCCTCAATGGCAGTTTATTTTAAAAATTTATGCAAGTATCAACCGAATATTTGCACAAGATAATAAAATTACTTCTATAATCCTTCAGGACTCCATTACAGTGTACTTGCCAGTTAGGCTTTTACTGGGGGAAATCCCCTGATGCTCCTACAGACGATAAGGTGTGATTCTGTTAAGTCAGAAACCTTGACATCAGGAGGACGACATGCCAAACATTTGCTAACTCTACTGTTCACATTGATTTTGATATTGATTATTATTTCCAGGAGATTGGCTAAGAATTGATGAAAATTGAGACGGAGACCAAAGTTCAGTCATGATGTCACTTACCTGCGCATCAGGGCCTTAGGGCTGAGTTGGTGCAGGGGAATGAGGAGAGAGCAAGAGGGGAGCTGATGAGAGCAGGGTGCCCTGTGGGCTCAAGGTGCCCATAAAACTGCTAAGACAAGTGGACATTATTCACTATTAGTAAGAATTAGTCAAAACCATTGTTTTCTTTTTAGACTAAGTCTGTAAAGGGGGTACGTTTTTGTGTGTGTTTTACTATTCTAAGACCTTTTGTCTCAGGACAATGGAATAGCCACATGAGGACTTTATGACCTCCTCCTATTAAAATGTCACTGTAAAACTTCTTGTACCTTTATGGGACTCATGACGTTTATATTGTACTATAATTCTGCACCCACTTTCAGGTATTTCATTCACCAAAGTGAATTTTATTCACAGGACCTAGGAAGAAAAATCCATGTGCTCCCAACTATTTTAAATATAACTCAGCTAGACAGATTATAAACATCTTTTCCATGGGGTGTTCCTTATGCCTTGCATGTAAGCTGCTTGCAATTTTCTCCCATAATGCGTGGCCCTAGGAAACAGTTGGTGCTTCAAGGAGCAAAAAAGACAGTGAGTACCCTGAGGTCTGACAGCCAGGGGATGAGTAGTCCTGCAATCTCCTGCCTCCCAAGCCAACTTTTGGAGGAGTGCTTGATAGAGAGAATGGTCTTCACACCTGCTGAAGCTCCAGGCTCTCTCGCAACCTGACAGACTGACCTCCTGATGCCATTAATTCTTCTCCCTCTCTTGATCTTCTCTCTCTCCATTAAGCAAAATCTCAGACAGTAACAGCCCTTGAAAAGGTCCACCCTTACAGTGCCCTTACAGTGCCTGTGTGTTCAAATACACTTAAGCTTATAAGCAATGTAAAGCAAAACTTTCAGCAGTTAAAACCTCTTATCTGTAAGGTGAAAAAAGAAACTTTTACAGTGATGTTTGCTCTGTAGAAAGAATTTACAAATATTTTTTTGCTACTACCTCTTAAACAAACTTCTCAGTGCCTCTTAAAACTCTTTGGACTATTGCTACAAGTAGTATTGCTTAATACATCATACATTAAGTAGCAAAACCTCATGTGAAAACACAGTCCCATTTAGATTATGCTTTCATGCATCAGAAAAATTATTTTAAAAGCTTTTTGAGCCCCTTCTGAGAATTGACTTGATTCCCACGTCATTTTGCTCAGAAGTGCAATCAAAATCTCTTAAGAACAAGGCACGGTCTAATTGGCATACTTAAAAATTCTTAATTGTGACTAGGAGATGGCAGTGTATTTTAAGACTATGGTTTCAAAGAAAGCAGTATTTTTTCTTCAAGAGCCATTACTGTCGTTAGTTATCTCTTTGAAAACTTTAACAGTTCAACTTCAAACTTGAGTTTGTGGAGATATAAATTGTTCTGTTGTCCCAGAAAATATAAATTACTAATGTTTCACTCAGCAGATGTAAAAAACTTGCTGCTTTGTGTGTTCTTGAATGGTTCAATGAGCCCAGTGCATAGTGGGTTTCAGGAAAGGATTTAGGATCTTGTTTTCCAAGAATAATGATGTTGGGAACAGGACCGAAAACCTCAGTCTTCTGACTTTCATAGCATCTCCGTATGCAGTCAGAAACACACACTTACCACTGTAAGGGTAGTGATGCACAGACAGTTTCATGGTGTTATTTTGGGCAGTTGTTTATCTCTAAAGTCAGAATTTCTTATTGCCATGGGAGACCTTTGGACCTTTGCCTCAGCTACCTTTAGCTGTGTGAAGGTCAGGCATCTTGTCTAGGACAGCCAAGGAGACCAGCCATCTGTCTCGCATTGGGGTGGTTGTCAGAGCACTTCCCAGTGGTGAGCCATCCCTGCCACCCTGCTGCCGCTGTCCCTCCATGACCCAAAGGGAGCAGGGAAAACTTGCTGGGACTGGGTGCCTGGCTATCGGTAGTGATAGTTAAATGAAATACACTTAACCCCATGAATCCAGCTTTATGGCTTCACATGTATCAACTATAAACACTTACACAAATGTTGTCTTTTTTTGGTTTCCTTAATTAGGTTCATTGTAAAGGTGTTGTTTTTAAGTGTTATGTTTATTTTTTTTATTCGGGCTGAAAGATAATGTCTCAGACCATTTCTCACTGCTGTCATCTGACATATATAAAACAGAATTTCTTGCGTGAAATAAGACTTTCTTCTGGTCATGATCCATGTTGCAAGATCTGGATTGTCCTCATCCAATTTCCCCAGACTGCTGGTGGCTCATGACTATACCTGTTCTGCTAAATCATGTGGTACTGTCAGAGCTAAAGGTCTAACTGAAGTTGCACCAAAGTTTAAGCCTACTCTCAATAGGTAGGCTTGTTTACTTCTATCACGTTTCACATATGCTTAGGAGTAGTCTAGAGATTTGCCCAAGGGCCCAAAAACTGCTCTGGAGCAAAGGAGAAATTCTGTGAGCTGAGTTTCACAGTTACTTTGGATTTTATTTTTGATACAAGTAATTTTCAACAGGATGAGCAAAGGGAAGACTGACTTGTGTGAAATATAGGCACAACCAAGACAAATTATGTGGCATGTCCTAAGAGATAATGGGCTTGGTTAACACAGAAATGAACCTATTAATTATATTATCACAGCTGAACAAGGGAAGGAAGAGATTTTGTGTATTATAAACTTTTAAACAGGTAAGATCTCACTGGAATTGCTGAGAAGTTTGAGATGTTTTTTTGAAGAAGACAAAAAGTGACAAATGTCGTAGACAGAATGAGAGAGACATAGTAAAGCTTGTAAGATAAATCAAGTTTATTATTTGGAATAAATATCATAAATCATAATGTTGGAAAGGACATTAAGAGTTTTCCCACCCAGGCAGACTCATTTTCCCTTTTGCATGTTCTAACTTTCCCGGAGACCTTGAATAGTAATTTCAGTGTTCTTCTTAGAAAGTTTTTCCAGCTATCCAGTTTGATTCTTCTGTATAGTATACATATTTTTAATAACAATTTTTTTCTTTCCTTTTTCTTCCCAGACTTAAAAGTAATCACACCCCTTTTCTAACTGCACCTGATTCATGTCCCCTCCATGCCCCTCCACTACTGAAAAAAGTCCAAGAACCTCTCTGCGTCTTACAAAAATGGCAATTCACCAATTCACAGAAGCTTTCTAACTGTAATTCTAAGCAGAATTCTGCTTTCATCAGTTCTCTTTCAGTGAAAGCAAGATTTTTCTCAAAGACCAGTAACCCCAAAGAAGGGGGAGGGAGGAATTTACAAGCTTTCAATTTATGAAGAAAATGTATAAAGAAGAATATGAAATGGATTTAGGCATCTTTTTACAATTCTAATAAGAAAAGTCCTGAAGCTCATGAAACTTTGGAGGACATATAATAAAAAATAATCCTTTAGGGTATGACCTCCTCTTGCAGTTTGCATGTAACATTAATAGGAGTCAAGCACAAGCTGGGATAAGGAAATAGATGTATCATATTAGAGGCTTTTAAAAGTACTTTCCTGGATCATAACCCCCTTCCTAGCATTTTCAGTTACTGCAGTGTGTTAAGTGTAGTACTTCTTACTTGAGGATTACATAAGATTTTTGCAGGCAATTATCTTTTTTGTCATCATCACAGAAGATATATGCTGTAATAACAAGGGGCATATGCAGTATCATAGGTGTCCTTATAGTTACAATAACAAAGTTCTACTTACTGAGTTTCCCTGGTACACAGGCAAGGGTTATCAGTAATAACTAAGAAAATAAGCAGGAGAGGTGTCTCACAAAGCATTGCAAGAAGGTACCTTCAGTCTGTATAGGATGAAACTTAACATACACACACACACACAAAAGACCCTGAGGGTATGTGAAGTTTGTCCTCTGTGAAAAGGAAGGAAGGGAGGAAGGGAGGGAGGGAGGAAGGGAGGGAGGGAGGACTTATCCCAGTGTGACTTACTGGGGAGAAGTGAGGGAGAAACTTTCTGGAATTTCTGGCAAATTGTTCTTCCTCAACATGGAAAAGAAAGCTGAGTATTGTCTTGAGTGAGTTTTCTTTCATAAACCTGCATTAATTCCTTCCACTTTATCTTTATAGGCTAGCAATGATGCATTCAGTAAATGTCCCTTAAGGTGGCAAACTATGAGGCACAGCAGGGACAGGGACAGCAGGATGCAAGGGACAGGCAGCTGAGTTTTGGATCCTAACTTTCAAGAGATACTAGATAAGTGTTTTTCACCCCTGAAATGGTGTCTTAAGACCACAGGACAGTAGCAGTCTTTTCAGACTTCAATGATTTAAAGTAGTAGGGATCTAGCGTTGGTGTCCTTTAGAGCAGCGTGGATTCTGGCAATATCACATCATAATACTTGGAGGTGATTATTCTGTTTTCAGTTTGTTTCTTCTGGGTTTTTTCCCTCCTAAACATGTCCAGAATAAAATGCAACCTGCTTCATATTAGTAGAGCATTTCAAAGACTCCAGTAAGGGCTCCAGCAGTCTAATCCAGTGAAGACCCAGCTGGCTTTAGGGGCCAAGTTAGCAGCCTAGCATGCACTACTGAGTGTGGCCTTCTCAGCACCATGCGACTCCAAGAGGTGCCTCAGGATAAGCCCATGAGTTTAGCAGAATTAGAAGACAGGAGGATCTCCTCACTGTCTTTGTGCCAAACCTCAGCTTGTACTGCCAAACCTTGGCAAGCATTGGCAGGAGGACAAGAACTGGAGCAGGCTGAGGAAGGACAAATATTTATTCACAACAACTTTCCTGAAATTTGTTTTACTTGTGCACTGAAAAGAAAATGAGACCTTTAGTAAAATTTTTATGTAAATTAGAATTGTGCTGAAACATCTGTTCTGAAACAAGACATTCCTGTTCTCCATTTTTCTCTGCTTCTTTGATTAGTAAGATCAGCCTGCTCCTCAGATACATTACTGCTATAAACTTAGAAAACTATATTTTGATTAAAAATACTAGGTTTTAAAACCAAAGCATTTCTCACTTACACAAGAATACTGAACTAGAAGAATTAGTAAGTCTACCCCTCCACAAGTCCAGGCAGCAATGGATATAAGTTTAAACCAAAAAGATGCACAGAACATCCCTGTTACTGCCTGCAGAAACAGCACACACCACAAAAGTTATCCTACTATTTCCATAAATGCACAAGCTATAAGGAAGGGCTAAAACTACCCCCATAGTGGACTAGAGGCAGAGCACAGAGGAGCACGGGGACATTGCCAGAAACCAAGATCTCTGAGGCAGTAGGGATTTTTTTTTCCTAATCACATAAGTCTCCCCAGGAGTCAGGTTGTTCTTTCCTAATTGAGGGAGGCAAAAATTCTTTAATATTTCCTACCTGTCTGAACAGGGAGAACTTTTCCTTCTTGGTCCAAATGCGGTGCTCTGTTTAACTTGTGTGCATGAACGGCCACCATATGTTGGTCAAGCACAATGCAGAATCTGTGCTCTGTGCCTTATACAGAGCTGATTTTAGCAATGAGTAGCTTCCAATACTTTATGGAAAGGTTTAGAAGGAAAACAAAAAGCTACTTTTTGAGTCATGGTGCCAGAGAAGGGGAAAAAGAGAATGGGATGGGAAAGTGGAATGTCTTTCTGTCCTGTGGAAACAGCCAATGAACATGGCTTAATAGAGAAAATGTGGTGACATACAAAAATTCAGGAAAAGAATGTGATTACCAGGTCTGGAAAGGCCACAGTAAATCAATGGAAGATTTAAACGGTTTTAAAATGTGATGCTATATTGTCATGGTTTAACCCCAGCCAGCAGCTAAGCACCACACAACCACTCACTCACCCTCTCCACCCCTGGTGGGATGGGGAGAGAATTGGAAGGGCAAAAGTAGAGAAAATTCATAAGCTGAGATAAGAACAGTTTAATAATTGAAACAAAATATGATAATATTATTAAAAATAATAATAAATTGTAGTGAAAAAGAAACAAAAAAAAAAAAGAGAGAGAGAAGGAAAAAAAAACAGGAAAAACAAGAGACACAACCACTCACCACCTGCTGACTGAGGCATAGCCCATCCCTAGCAGTGATTGCTGGCCCCTGGCCACCTCCCCCTTGGTTTATATGCTGAGCTACTAGGAAGAAAATTAACTCTAACCCAGCTGAAACCACAACAGTATCCACCCTTTATTCTATACTACTTATGTCATGACCAGGTCCCATACTTTCCAATAAATTCATATTAATCACTACCTCTTTTCCTGTCTTTTAACATACACACACAGATATAATTCCCTTGGTTTATGGGCCATCCCTCTAAAATGTCCATTGAGTTAATTTAGTCCGTGAGTTTGGGTTCTGTCTATAATAACAATCCTTCAGGGCATTAGAGGTGGTGTGTGACGTTGGACTGTTGCATGCTGAAGTTAGTTCTGGTTCCATCACCGCTGCACGTTGCTCGGTTTCATCAAAGTTCATTTGTCATTAATCCGGACGATTCCTGCTGTAATACCATTGATATTACATATAGCAACTCTCAAAGTGATGACATAGGGTATTATATAGCAATTAGCATAATACAATTCAGTTTATTGTCTATTTTCACCCAAAATCAAATTCCCTTGAGGTACAGCAAATCAGTGAAGATTTGAATGGTTTTAAAATGGGTTGCTGTATCCATGTGCATGTCTGTCTGCAGCTGTGTCTGGATCATCCTATTAGCTGAAGAGGTACCTTTCTATTATCTGAAGAGGGCCTGCTGTGCCCTGTGACAATAATTTGGCTTCTTTTTCTCTGTTACACAGCTTATATTCAGCAGCTTTGGGCAATTACATCTGAGGTATGTCCAGTGCAATCAGATCATTTAGAGACTTCGTTTGCCTTGCAATCTGGGAAGAGAAAAAAATTCAGAAGAAATGAGCAAATTCAGCCTTCTCCTGTTCAATATTTAAAAAAACACAGCCACAGATTTTTATTTTCCAGTGTCTTTCTGTAACAATAATCTTGCAGCATCTCAAGCTGAATAAAATAAGTGA
This sequence comes from Phalacrocorax aristotelis, assembly GCF_949628215.1. Classification (NCBI taxonomy): domain Eukaryota; kingdom Metazoa; phylum Chordata; class Aves; order Suliformes; family Phalacrocoracidae; genus Phalacrocorax; species Phalacrocorax aristotelis. The sequence goes on along the minus strand of NC_134278.1, from coordinate 118,650,014 downwards.
TGCCAAGGGACTGTCATCCATCCTTTTTATCCTGTATAACGTTTCACAGAATCACAGATTTCCTCTATTTCAGTCCTACTCCTCCTCCTGTAGTGTAATAAGGAAGACCAGGAGCTGGAAGGGACTGACAGACAGTACATTTTAATCACTATAAATTTACCTTGCAGATGCTATTGTCTAGATTGGGCTGTAACTTACATGCAGATACTTTCACCTCTTCTTCCTTTTCTGGAGGACAGGCAAACAGGTGGTTCTAATGAGTGGTACTTCTTGCTGAAGAGACCGCCGTTTCAAAGCACAGCCTCCCCTCAAATTATCAGGTAGGCAGGAAATCTTTTAACCTAGGGTTGCTAAAAGCAACACTAACTGCAGCATGGTGGATAGTGCTCCCTGTGACAGGCGATACAGGGCATGGACACAGGGATCTGTGACAGCCCTGGTGCTTTGAAATGGAGAGACAGGAACCACATTACCTTGGCTTGTTGGCTGTTTTGAAAATCTGGGCTCTGCCTGGAGGAAATGTTTCTCTTTTAACACCACTTATATTTGTAAAGTTATTTAAAGTTTTCTAATTTCTCAAATATCATTGTTCACATGATAATTTTAAAAAAAAAAGATTGGTTCAGGTCCTGGATATTAATATGAAAAACAAATTACTGGTTTATGAGAAAATAATAATTATATTTTTCAAGTGGTTGAGCAGAGTTGGTAACACTTCAGTGTAATTTTGTGAAACAACACAGTAACTGAAGGCAATACTTTATTATGAGAGTTGTTACATGATGTTTTAATTCTCCTTCACAAAACCTCAGTTTTTTTTCCTTACTTCCTTATTGTGCAAAAATAAAACATTTCTGCAAAACACCTACCAAGTAGGAATCTCCAAAGGAGAAAGGACATTCCAGTGTCTGCTTCAACTGTTCAGGTTGATCTGGAAATGCTTGTATGTCATCCTGGAAAGAGCAAATCAAAGAATGTGAAAAACAGGTGTGTGAAAAATGTTTGGAAACTTCCGTGACCTGTCTTGAAGAACCAGCCTTATTTTGCTGTACATTTTTGAAACTGCTGTTACTTCATTTTGCTCTGAGACATGAGAAGATCACCAATGGTGAGGCCTCTGGGACCAAGACAAATGCTGGATATGACATGGGAGGGCACAGATGTACTTCTCATTACAGGTGACTACCTCATGTCTCTGGACCCTGCTTGCTGTCTACCACCCAATCTGTTGTTTCAGACTGTGACATGTACACCTCTGGGAGGAATTTAATGGAAAGCTGGCCAGTAAATAAACCTTGTTTCCATGAAAGATTAAGAAAAAATTTCTTAGTTTTGGAACCTTCTTTCTACTGAAAAATGTAATTTTTGCAGCAGCAAAATATAGATATTTTGATTTTTAGTTTTCTGTTTTTAAAGGAAATATAAATAATTCTGTCAAATGCTTTGTTTTCTTAAAAACAACAATGCCAATGGAAAACTGTTATGCAGCCTAGTGGAGGGACCAAATGTCAGTTGAGGGCATCGGGGTGCTGCTATGCAGAATGGCAGTGTGTCACATTCCACCATATTTGGAAAATGTGTTTCTGTTTTCTTTTTAGATGAGAGTAAAACTTCTGAGCATTTACATGAACTTTGAAACAACGAGAGGATTTTTGATTTGAAAGTTGCATAAACAAGAATATTAAAACTCAAGTATGACTGCAAAAAAGAATTTGGGTGAGGGAGAGTCCTCAGGAGTTGATTGACTTGGACAATCCATTGCTCTGGATAGTATGTGACAGAAATCATGCCTAGTGGTGGTAGCATTTAATCAGATTTAAGAGGTTGAAGCATGTTTTCAAGTCTGCAGATATCATGGTATTCAATGGTTTATGTGGAAAATAAATCAACTCCAAAGGTGCAGCAACTTGAAAAAGCATTCAAATAAATTATGAATTAAAATATATTTAAGTAAGCTATAGTGTTGAATATGCAGCTGAAGTGCTGGTTTTCATGAGGAGATATAAATACCAATGTCATAAACATTAATGTTTAGAAGGGAAAACTGTGAAAGTAAGAATTTCTAAAGCACTTGGCATTGACCCAGGTCTGCGGGCATCGAAGTTGCTGGAAAATTCTTCCATTGTATTTACTAGATAGGCCAGTACTGAGTGCTTTTAAATATCTCCTGTAGTTTGATCAGTTAGAGGCAATATTTATACATCATCAGCACAAGTACACAGCACACTTTCAGTAAAAACATTAATATGAAGAAAGAGCACTTCTGATTTTCCTATTTTACTCTTTTGGTAAAGGCTGAAAAATTACAATAATTTAAACAATTAGCAAGCTGAGCTTGTTCAAAATTAAATAAAAACAAACCCCTTGTTTGCATATGAAAATGTTCTATTATGCTTTTTCTGCTTATTTCTTCATTTTTTTCACACAATCCTATCAAGACTTTGGTCTGTGTGCTTAACAGAAATACCTAAGTATGTTGATTAATATAATATTATAGTATCCCATAGTTCTTATATGTAATAAAATTTCTAGTATTTCATATGGAAAAGATAGTCCCTGACTGAAACATTTTTAGGAAGGACATTTTAATTTAGAGTAGGGCTCAGAGTGGAACCAAAGAAAATCTTAAATTGGCCTCCGTGTCCTTGATTAAAAAAACCCAGAAAAATAATAGTTATAATTAATTAGAGCAAAAGTTGTGAAAAATACAAGTTTTAGGTTGCTCTTTTTTAACTTTTCCTTTACATACATATTAGTACAGATTGCTAAAGTTTTGTAAATTAATGTGATAAGCCATGTAGACTGAGCTGGTGTGTGTAAGGTAAGTAAAAAGGGGAAAAAAGATGTAATTAAAAATGCATGTTTTTCCTTGGATACTTCTTGGTACCAGAACTGGACATAAGGAACTGGACATTTAGACTGGACATTAGGAAGCATTTCTTTACCAAAAGGGTGGTCAAACACCGAAATGGGCTTCCTAGAGAGGTGGTTGATGCCCCAAACCTGTCAGCGTATAAAAGACATTTGGACAATGACGTCAATAACATCCTTTAACTTGGTCAGCCCTGAATTGGTCAGGCGCTTGGACTAGATGATCGTTGTAGGTCCCTTCCAACTGAAATATTTCTATTCTATTCTATTCTATCACGAGAGGCATGTCGATTTATCTGATCCATTAATCAAACTTCTTAGCTGGGCTATTTGGGTGTTCCTGTATTGAAGATATATCTAACATATAGGAAATTGTATTTTAATGTTAAAAATTGTTTAACGGAGCTTATCAAAGAGCTTTACCTCTTCACCTTTACTAATAAGTTAATTAGTACCTGAGATAACACTGAAACTCTACAAAGTAAAACACAAAATGTACAGAAAAAGTTAGCCAGGAGATGAAACAGGAAAAGAAAAATTTCTGAAGTTTTGTGGGATGACCAATTAATGGACAATGTTTCTTACCAATGGGATATTGTACTCACTCAGATGGACAGCTCCCTGTATTTTATTTTTAAGGACAAATAAATAGGTTGCAAGGACTTTCCTAAGGAAAAGAGGGTCCCCAAAACAAACAAACAGAAAACTGGAAACAAAGCCTGAGGTCACTAATAGCATTACAACTTTTCACAATATGCCTTGTTAAAAAAAAAAAAAAATATCACAGGGCCAGCAAGTTTCATCAAAACCAGTGTTTGTGGTGTGGATGGGGTGACCTTTTCAGGTCCCTCCACCTGTTGCTGAGATGATCTGATCTTATTTGGCCTCAAGACCTGGCCTTTTGGGACGCTGCCCCCATCGTAGAGCTGGGATCCCACAAGTCCCCAGCTTCTGCCATAGGAAATGGCTGTTCCTGCTACAGAGAGGCGGGGCACGTCCCCTTGTCCCCATGTCGCTGATCTCAGCAGGGGAAGGGGGAGGTGGAAAGAAGTAAAATGAGTCTGACCTGCTGTGGGAAGGGTACAGAGGTCAGTGCTGCTGACTGAGCCAGCATATTGCTGCTTGATGCTTAGATGCCATCAGTGCATTATTTTTTTTCTGGGATGCAGACTCTGCTGCATCTGATCATCAGTAATGAGGTATAGGAATGAAATTGCTCTTGATCTCTGGTGATATGAATGCTACTAACACAGCATTTAAAGATACTGCTCATAAGGCAAGGTAATTTTAGAGATGTCTCCTGCAGATACCCAGATACCCAGAACTGCAATGAAACATTAATCTTTCCTCAATTCCCAGTGCTTCCTACAGGGGTTCCACCTAGGAAGTCTGTCAGGAAGTCAGAAGTGTCAGCTTATTCTGGGGGCACTTCTAGCCCAAAAGGAAAGGAACTGGCACAAGGGAGCAGGATCCCAGCAGGATGCATCACCTCAAGTCACAATGTGGGTCCTGTCTGTGTGTCTTAGGACAGGCACAGCTTTGCCTTTTTTATGCCTGAGCAAGTGCATCTGTAAGTACCCCAAGGCCTTCTGTATCTCAGGTGTTTCTGCATACACAGTGGAAATATGTCCTCTTTCACATGTGTCACTCTGAGTGCCTCTGTAATTCAGTTCCCCTCCAGCAGTTTCCCACCTCTCTCACATCAATTAATTTCATTCCATCCATCACTCCCACTTGCAGATAAAAAAAGCAAATACTCAGTCCTTCATTAACTTTCTTAGAGCAAAAAGTGCAAAACAATAAAATGTAGGGTTTTTTGTTTTTGCAATTTTAGAGTGGAAAAAAAAATCTTTTCAATCTCTCAGAAACAGGGCATGGACATCTCTAATGACAATTGAAAGCAAATATTTATTCTCATTTCCTAGACAGAATGACTTTGCCAGATAGCTGCTTCTTTTTTTGCCATGCCAGGCCAAACCCACATTTCTTTGACTACCATACCCAGGCAATGTGTCAATCAGACTGTTCCTTCAATTGCTTTTCCAAAAACCAGCAGTGTCAAAGGCTATTAACATGGCAGTCCTGGGCTGACACAAAGAGGTCACATGGGACAGGTCCATATCACACCATGAAGCCCTGTGCAAAGGTAACAGAGACAGCCATCAGGGAAAATTGCAGTGTCCTTATTTGCACTTCAAAATGCAACTTTTGTGGTCAGAATAAATGGTCGTACAAAAATCTTTCACCCCTCTCTTCCTTGTCTCACTCGTTTATGAAATCAGTATTGTTTTACATAATGCCTAGAAATTTTATAATATGTTAATGGATAAGAATTTTAAACAAGTTAGAGATTAAATAGATGAAAATAGTAACTGTAAACATGGCATAAAATACCTTTAATTTAAGATATGTCTTCATCAATCTCACTCTACATATTTCTGCCAGTGAAATACTATCTAAAGAGAAAGGCTCAGTTCTGTTGCTGCCTATTTGTTACATCTCTCTCTTTAGAGTCATAGAAAAATCTTGAAATGCAACTGGATTTGGTTCAATCAATGTTGCTTGTTACTTGTTCTTGTTGGCTGGTGCTCAGCTGGCCCTGGGCTAGGTCCGTCAGGCCTGGTGTTTCAGGGGGACGAGGGAAATGGCTGCGGCCGGCCAGGCTGAGCAGAGAAGAAGGCGGGGTCGCAGGAAGAGAAGGCCATGTGGGAAACGTCCAGCTCTGCCGTTGCTTTTACAGGGATGGGTCTGTAGCCAGGCTCCAACAGGGATGACTTAGAAAACAGAAGAAACTCTGTCAGGAGCTTCTGAGTCAAAAAGAGCAGCTTCAGTTCTATTCCTCAAACAAGCTGCAAGTAGCTGGTTTGGACCTGGTCCTATTTTATTTTATTTTGATTCTAGTTCCCTCCCTGTTCTGCCCCATCCATGAAAACTGTAAGTGTGGAAAGCTGTGCTGGTTTTTAATCACCTCTAATTGCACAGCTCACATCTTGGTAGAATAGCCAGTTCTTTCTCGAACAGGTTTTTGTACCTACCTTAAGCCCCTTCCCTTGTCATCCACATTAGCTGTTGAAAAGTTTCCTTTTATTATGCGGTGTTTAGCATAATAGCAGTAGATTTTCCTGCCATGTATTACAGTACTGGAAAATGTTTAAATATTATCCACAAAGCTGAACCTTTTTATAATCACCTCTTCTGTTCTCTTTAGTACCTCAAAATAATTCGTGAGCCGAGCCAGCTAATATCCTCCTGCTTAAGTGTTTCTGAAACTACTTCAGTTGTGTGCACACTGAGGGAAGGTTTCCCCTGCACTTTCCTCTTCCATCCCTGTCATTCAATGTTCCAGTCCAATGGTTTTTCCATTTCTGTTTCCAGTGAGCTCATTTGAAAGTTCCAAATGGCTCCTTACATTTATATGCTCTATTCACTTCTTTCATTTCCATTTCTTTACTTTCTTTTTTTGGTGTCATTATTCATATTAGGATGTGCTATTATCTTTCAACTCCCAAGTTACATCCCTTTTTTTTTTTTCCTCTATGGATCTGAAAGGTGTAAAGGTGCACTTTGATTTCTGTAACCAATTTACTGTATTTTTTTTTCAAAAGAGAATCTTTTTTCTCCTTTTTCTGATAAAAAAATCAAGAATTCCCAAACATAAAATTGCTCAGAAGAACAACAGTCTGTTGACTTAGTCTTCTACAATAAAGTTTTAAACAAAGCATACTCCATGGATGAAAAATGAGGTATGCACATCCCATCTTTTCTTAAATGTCAGCTTCCTAACCAAGCTTGAAATAAAAATTCATTTGTGAATGAATTCTTTTGCTATTTATGCTGTAACTTGAATGAATATGGATCAGTACCTCTAATAAATTAGTATTCAGGTTTCATTTCCAGACCAATTGGAAAGGACAATTACTGCTTTCCTAGGAGAAGAGAGGAAAATGGGTACTATATTACAGTGGATTTGCAAAGTGCTTTTCAATGAGATATCCTGAAGGCACAACAAATATTTCAAACTCTAAGGAGCCATGGCATTAACTGCTCTAAGAGTCAATTTTAACAATTAACATCTTAGCTCAGAAAAAATGTTAAGCAAATGCAGAAGGATGAGCCAAGCACAGAAGAGACAGTGCTGGGAGAACATTTCAAAATTAGAGGACCTCAAGGGAGGAGGACAGATAGGAGTTTGATGGATTGCCCACCAGCGATAATAAATCATATGTACATGTTGCATCTGTGAGAAAAGGCTAATGATTATACTTGTTTCAAAACCCAAAGGCCAAAGGAAATCTTGCCTCAGATTCTACTTTTTTGTTTATTTATTTCTATGCCTAAGTTTAGAAATTAAGTCATATTTCTTTTCTTCCAAGTCCAGAAATTAGCCATATGCTGAAAGCAATGAGATAACTTGTTACTTCCAGAAATTTTTGGGTTCAGAAGATGGAGCCTGGGCTATTCTTTTCTGGGAGAGCTGAAGTGTTGCAAATTAAAAAAAAAAAAGGTGGATACTGTTGTTAATGCAAGATCACAGGTCTTGAAGCTTTAATTGTTTATGTACAAAGATATACCTTCTATGAAACAGTAAGATGATCAGGTTTAAAAACAGAGAACACAGGAGTTACAGGAATTGTCTGTTATGAATATATTATCCACTGTATTTACCTTGTTTGTTTGTGAACGAGCATAAAACATACAGAGTTGCTATTTATAACTATTTGCCAAATAATTACTAAATCACTGAATAAAAATCTTCTGTGACCATTTCACTGTGGCTTGTCTGCTTGTCCTTGTTTGGCTTATCCAGCTGACAGAAATATATCTGTAGTAGTGCGAGTAATAAACAGCCAAAGTTCTGCCTCATGGGGTACTCAGCACTTCAGTGTTCATAGCATTAAGCCCCTTATCTCCACATCCTTCAAAAGATAACAATAATAATGATGATGATGATGATGATGATGATGATGATGATATGCTTCTTGGGTTTTGCCAAAAACCGATAAAGTCATAAAGTCCCAGCACAAAGCAAAGGTAAAAGTCAATTCTGGTCTTCAGGCCTCTGCTGGTGAGGGGGAGTATTATTTCCAAGCTAAAATGCTAAAGAAAGGTAAGCATGGAATAATTTATTTGCAAGAAGAATGCTCTGGGCCCATTTCATCATTCTTCTGGCATGCTTCTCGTTAGCAGTCCTATCAGGTCACCATCCACATGGCTGGCAGAGAGAGGAAACAATGCCACAGCAATGCATTCACACTTACTGCGTGACCCGGCTTATCCTTTTTGCCCACAAGGTGGCAGCTGGGGAGATCCAAACTTTACATGATGTTGTTCCTGAAACCGGGAGTGACACTGGGAAGGGATGTTCTTCCTGCTTGCAAGGTTGAGGGCTGTTAGTCAAAGAGCTCTGTAGAGTTATACATCACTGAAGGTGTGCAGCAGACTATACATCACACATGGAGAATATGTTTTTATAGTCATAAAATCAATCCTCAAAAGTGTGCAGTTCTACAGCAAATACTTATGTAAAGTGGTAATTTTGTGTACAGTGTATGTTTCTCATTTTCCTGTGACACTCACTGAAACTTTCCCTGAGATAGAAATGCAATTTTTGGCCAGATTTATTTTGTATAATGATATCTGTATACAGAGTGAAGTTTGGTTTGTTGTTTTTTTTTTTTGGGGGGGAGGGAACTGATCTAAATTAGTGCTTTTTGCTTTATAGTTGAGAATCACCTCATATTCACAGCCCTGTTAGGTGAAGGTTGATATCTCACACGAGGCCAGCATCTGCTGGTCCACCAGGCAGTGGTCCACTGAGGCACCTGCAGGAGCGCCACAGGAACCGAGACCTTTTCTGCCCCATGTGGGGGATGCAGAAGCAGCACCACTGTGTTGTGTGTTTGGATGCATGGACCAAATGGCTGGGGAAGGAAGGTTCATCCTCTGGGTAAGGGCAGTCCCTTCTCCATCACCCCATGAAGTGCGAGACAAAAATGAGAAAGTATGTTCTGTGCGTGTGGACTTCTATTTGTTTAAATTACTTTATTTCTTTAAATTATCTGCCATGTCGTATTGATAATAATTAAATAATGCATATACATTTTCTTATGGAAATGCATCCCCACAACAACTCGCAAGGAGGTAAGAGGGTCAGCGGTTCCCTGACAGTCTTTGAGTGGCTAGTCTGTGAGGCCACAATACCCCGCTGCACGCTACGTTACATATTAGAGCATCAGGCAGATGGCAGTTTATATCTATTTAGAAAATAATGGCCAGCAATATCATGGTACAGCTTTCTCAAGTTGTTATGTACATACCTACACCTGGAGGGTCAAAGTGCGGCTGAGAGGGAGAAGTGGTCCCACAAATTGCTTCTGCCGTAGCAGCTGTGAGGCCTGCCTAAACAGATGATTTAGTAAGTGTTTTTCTTCCATCAGTAACTATCCAGGTGTTAGTGAAGAAGTTGGAGTAACTCCTCAATATTTTCTATTGGCTGAGCCATCAGGCTGACACAGCCTTTGTCCTTTAGGATGTAATTTTATGCCAGAATATCTGTATTAAAATATGATTCTAGAACAAATGTATATATACAAATGAGCAAGCTCACCCAAAACAGATTTCTCATCTCAATTTTTTCCTTCTTTTCTGTTTTTTTTCCCCTACATAGGAAGTCATCAGAGTTATATTTTTCCTGATTAACACATTCCTTCATCAACTATAATTGCAACCATTAAATTAGATTGCCTCCTGTTAATCTTCCACTGCTTCAATCCTATTATGCAAAGAAATAATGTAAACTGTCAGAATTAGAGGATGCAAGTGCCAATCTTGAAACTAGAGAAAAATATTGTTTTAATAAAAAGCCTTTCCATCATAGTGAACCTTAAAGCAATACATAGATGGCATTTTCTTAAACCACCAGAAATGTGCATTAAAAATGGGAAATCTTTTCATTAACAGAAAGAAATAAACATGATATCGAAGCTGATGGCATTCTTGCATGCATCATTTGTATAGCTCAACAGACAGCTTAGAATTAAAGGGAGCCTCAGGCAAGGAGTTGGAGAAGCAAATAGGAGCACTTGAAGTCTTAATTTATATCTCAATAAAAAGTTTATAAGGCTAGATAAAAAAGTAGGTAGTGGAAACATTAAGTCCCAGCAGTCTAGCTAGCCTGATTAATAACTCTTTGAACAGAACTTATATTAAGACAGTTCAGGGAACTCACAGCTGGGTTTAAAACTAAAAGCCTGGCACAGCTGCCAGACTTGGCACATAATGGAGGTGGAATACTTCCTCTAGAGCTACCTTATGTTAAAATACGATATTAATCTTGCAGTGAGTTTTAAAGATCTCATGATCAGAGTGAACGTATTAGCTTTTGCAGCACTGAAACAGTCTACACATCCTCCTGTGATTTTTTGAAGACTTTATCAAAGATTAATTAGAGCTGCAGCACATTCAGGCAAATTGTGCATTTTTAAATGTTGAAATAAATTATAAACTGTCCCTAGTTTTCTAGTGTATAGATAAAACCAATGACCCCTGCACTGAATAATTAATCTTCAGTACCTCTATAGTCCATGGTCAATCAATTATTTTTTTATATTTGAGATAGTAAGGAAAAATGCTTATTGCCAGAATGAGCAGAATTATGTTAGCTTTGCTGTGAAGAGAAAAATATGCATATTTAAAGAAATCTACTTTTTGTTTATTATCTAATTTTTAAGATGTCTTGGGAAAATTTTCATTGGTGGGTCTTAAGAATTGGTTGTTCATTTAGAATACGAGTGACTGGAACCCCCCTCCTGAGAAAAGGAAAAAAAGAAAAACAAAACCAAACCAACAGAGTACCTCTATAAACGCCCAGCTCATACATTTTCATTCCAAGGTTTCTCTACCAGTTTTTCACAGGATGATTTTTTTTCTCCTGTAGGTTATCATGAAGATATTCTCAGAACTCATTCAGGCTCCCATTTGTAACTATTATTACAATAAGTACCTTCCCTGCAACAGCAAAGGTTCTCTTCAATTTTTTTCAGGCTTATTCAGGCTATTTCAACCTCTGCAGTCCTTTCCTTGGTGCAGCAACCTGGCAGTCCTCCAGATGTGGCCTGCAGGGATTAGTTGATGTCCTCTGCCAGGACAATTATTTCCATTGCCAAAGGGTTTGAAAGATGCTTAAATATACAACATATGCTTTTATGACCTTACTTTTCTGCATATCTAATTGCAGTAGTCGCCCTCTGCACATTGTGCTGCTAAGAGCAGGGGTCAAAATGAACTTAGTGCTCCTGAATTTGGGAGAGGTATACAGCATCCTCTACTTGGGTGTAGCCATGTTTCAAAGGAGGAGACCCTGGCTCTTGGGTAGGGGCAGCTGGGAGACCAGGTCTCAAGTTCTGGTGATGCTGGCTGGCCTTGTCTGGCCAAGGCTGCAACTCCTAGACTACCCCTTTGCGAGTGAGCTGCAGTGTGATGCTTTGATCATAGACAATTCTGACCAGTTGTGTACAAAATTTAGAAGATGTAAAATATGACTGACAGCATTTGGAAAGGATAGTCACTGCGCTGCCAGTAGGGGCAGGAATTACTTTAACAGGTAAGGATGGAAAGTAGCTCCTCTATGAAATGCTCTCCATTGCAGAATGTATTATATCCAGCATTGTGGCATGCCGTCAAAGGTAAGGGAACAGAAAACAGGAAATGGGAAGGGCAACAAGGAGGAACTGGTGGGTGGCAAGAAAAAGAAGCAAGAAAAGAGACACAGAAAAGCAAGGCAGATATGGAAAAGCACGTGGGTGAGAAATGGGAGAAGGAAGCTTCACAAAGATGCTGAAGGAAACTAAAGTGCCAATAAGCAAAGTGATTCAGAGAAGAATTAAATGGGAAAATACAGAGTGAGTTGGAGCAGTCACTGAAAAGAGACATAAGGGAACTGCCTGCACTCCTACAGGAACAGGTGATGAGGGGAGCTGACCTGTTTGTCACAGTCAGCACTCAGCAACCCCATAGATCAGATGCGACAGCAGGATCCTTATCTTCCCAGCACATCCTTGGCCCTCAACCCTTCCAGCCTAAGCTGACATAAAAAAAGGTACTCCCTGGAGTACTTGAACAAGTCTGTCCCTGCTGAATTCCTTCCCTGTTTGTAAATGCAATCTGTCACAGAGGGAAAGGCCTGCTGGCACTGGCGGGGTGAGACACCACTGAGGTCTGAGGAGACCACCACTCCCCTTGGTGCTGCTCTCAGATGGCTTGTCTTTCTTACTCATTTTTCAATTACACTGTCACTCTGGCAGTGGCAAAACTGTATAGCACATAGGTTTTCAAGTGACGAGAAAAGGCTTGTCAGAGGGGGATAAGATATTTTTGCTAAATAAATTCTCATTCTGGTCCTTGTCTCTCAGTCTGTCATATCTATTTCTAAGCTACCTACTTTGGGATCTGAGCAAAAAATGTATTATCCCTTAAGTCTATAAAATATTTTCTAAAGCAGTTTATGTATGTGTGGGAATGAGGAGTGTGAAGCCTAATTAAATTACAATTATATTGTAATTTTTATGATAAAAGATATTATATATTTGCAATCTAATTATAGAGTAGTTTCATGATAATTGAAAAGTTATTAGTGGAACACAGAGTGAAACATTATAGGAAATCACTATTTTGTCCCATTTGCCCATCATTATTTTTCTAAAAATACAAAGATGGGATTGCTTGCATCATATTCTCAAAAACATTTTGCCTAAAGGAGTTTGTTGTTCAGATTTGGATGAGTGTTTAAGTGTTTTACTTCTCTCATCCCAAAAACTTTACATTCAATCATCTCTCTAAAACCATGAAAATAACTTCTGGTGGTCAGACAGCACTTCAGAATGTCCTCAGGTGCTTTTTGAGATAAGACGGAGATGGAAAGTAGAAGTGCATCTGTATACTGGGTGATAAGGGTGAAAACAGCATCACAGTGATTTATAGCATATCTGAGATATACATAGAGGATTTTTTTCTTTGTTCCGTTAAAAGAAAGCTTTGCACTTGAGGCTAAGCTTGGGACTGTTAACTGGGAATTTTCAGAATGAGTTGCAAGTGCTGTGAGACCTCCGTAAGATTACACAGCTGAAGCAGGACAAAACTTTTCCAATACATGGATAATTGCATACAATTTATCTACGGGGCTTTGCATTATGTTTCAAAATGTTTTGAATAGCAGTGATCTTCATGGTCACAGTATTCATAAGAGAACTGTTATCTGCTGGAGAAACATTTCAGGTGAACTTTAGATGGCAGCTTTGGTTTTTTCTGCACTTGTTACGTCTTTAGGAATTATGTTGTGCTGTTTCAGGTCAGTCTGTTTTAGAGGAATGGGTAAGGTTTGACTACCAATGGCCTTACTTCATGTTGCAGAATAATGAGCTGGTCCTGAAGCTATTCAGGTCTACACGGTAAACTGTAAAATGGGGAGATCGCTTTGAACAGTTGTTTTGCACTGGAGGTGTTTAAAAAACATGTAGACGTGGCACTTCAGGGCATGGCTTAGGAGGCATGGTGGTGTTGGGTTGGTGGTTGGACCTGGTGATCCTAGAGGTCTTTTCCAACCTTAATGATTCCATTGTATGCTTTGTACATCCTTCTGTCACAAAGGTTGTCACCCGTAAGAGAAGGGCTAGTGACGTTATTTCTTCTGCTGGCACCACTAGATTTTGCGCTGAACTTGGGAAACATGCGGAATGGGCTTCCATGGCCCTTCACACCTCTCTCTGATCCTGATGAAAAAATGCAAGGCACTTCTTGAACTGCAGAAGCGTCTATTTTACTCTAAGGCATAAAAATAGAGGCATCTAATCCACACACTACAAAATATTTCTTACAGTGTAAATATATGTTCTTAAAAAAAAAGTAAAAAGATGAATGCTTTCTATTCTTCTTGTTGAAGTTTTAGCCATGGAAAGGGAAAGACTGAAAAGAAGCACTGACAAATCGTTTATTTCAAAACTGGAAAGAAAATTTTAAAGTGCTTAGAAAATTTTTACACTGAGCTATTTTAAAACTAGCAACAGAGTGATGACATCTTGGAATGAATGCCTACAGAGCTAGAAAGCATAGGGTAAATTAGTTTCAGATGGATGACAGACATATTTAAAAAAAGCTTAAGTGAGTTAGAAATCTAAATCTTCCTTTCAGACATGACTAAAGGCACTTAGAGAGACAGCTTTTTTCAAAATGTGACTTGAGCTCCTGAGTTACAGACACCCTTTGAAAACTGTTTAAATGTAAGGCAGTTTTCTTTGTGAAGTAGAAGATGCAAGACATTTTAGATAGCCTTAGGTGGGGAGGTTCGTAAGGAGCTTTACTGAGTATTGCTGAGATGAGACTTCAAGAAAATATATTTCTTAGAAACCTCAAGACTTGGCTAAAGGATCTCAGGCTACTTACTGACATTTCTGTTGCTCATTTCTCCAAATGAACAGCAATAGAGGTAACATGAGCAGATGAAAATATGAGGATCATTAACCACAGCAAATTATGTTTAGGTTTCACCAGTAAGCAATAAGGAAAGAATTCAGTTTGACAGAAATTCAAGCAAAATGTACACATGTATAGCAATTTATCCTACAATGGTCTCAGAGAAAAGGCTACTAATAGATGGGACATGTATCACTGTGGCCGAAAGCTGTGTGGGCATCTTGCAACAGTCAGCAATGTTTCTAGGGAGACTTCCTGTGGGAAGTGCTGTATACCCTCTGCTTAGTCATCGCTCCTTGTGCATCATGTGTTCTGGTCTCTCCCATGGAAAATAAGCTGGTGTTAGTTTATTTAGTTCATTCAGTTATTAAAGAATGAATTATTCTCCAGGCTCAAGAGATATGGATGTATTTTCATGTGGCACAGTCTAAGAACATTTGTTCACAAATTGCAAACTCTGTTACCACCCAGTTTGCCAATACTTTATGTCCCAAATCTATAGATTTTATGGCAACTTTATGATACAAGTTTGGGGTAAGGATTGCTCTGATCCCAACATTGCAGGCACACAGTCTGAACAATGTTAGAGTTATTTATCAGAAGTGTACAAATCTTGATGTCCTTCACAAAGGTCAAATAAAATGAACTTTTGTTTATGAATCCATATTCTCTATATACAGCAGTACTTTTGTATTGCATGTAGATACAGTTAACACTCTATGGAAGCATCTCTGTTGAAGCATGAATCTTTGGCATTAATTTCAGAATTTTTGTTTAAGGAGTAGAACAACACAGCACAAGAAGCGATCACATTTCCAACGTTATGAGGTTGGTAGTTCCAGTAAATTATGTCTTGTATGCTTGATTCAACACTCCAAGTGGTTTTTTTCAAGAATTTTTGAGCACCTATACTTTCTGTGAGCATCAGAGTCCTGATCTGGCTGCTATAATGACATGAAAAAGTATCATCATATAACAATATATTTAAAGAGATGATATCAGAATCTTTACAAGTAGTTTCTAAGTTTGGGTTTCTGTTCAATATTGACTGTTTTTTTTCTCAGTATTTTGACAGGACTATAATTACAGGTTGTTTTCAGGAAACCATGTTATGGCCAGGAAAACTGCAAGACCATTTTAGGTAAACAAAGCTGAATAATCTGGTTACATCAAATACAGAATATAGAAAAATAAGCTTCATTGATTCTAAGGCAGGCATTTTCAGTAAAACCAGCCACCCACAGACATATTTAATCACCTTAGAAAAGAGGATTTGTTTTTCTATGGCAACTGAACATCTGTCACATCCAGTGACTTCCCAGATACTTTGCATTTTTTGTTCCAAAACAGAGGTCTGCATCACCCTTGAAGTGAATATTCGTTGTTCCACCTGGCCCAGGCATGTGCTCCTGCTACCGCCTTTGTACCACTCAGATTTTTTTTGGAGGAAAATTTGTAAGCAATGTAGTTTACTTTTGAGTGCTTAAACCCCATCAACCTCTCTGGCTTAAGACACCTACTTACCTTTAGGCTGAAGCACAGATGCTGTCCTGGATCTGACTGCTTTCTCAGTCAAAACATATGCTAGCAACAGTAACATTTTACATTTTCTTTTAGAATGATCCATCTGATTTTTTTTCCCCATCTGAGCCTAGGAATTGCAGCATATCCTGGTTTTCTGTGATATTTTGCATAATGAAATGAAATGAGTAACCTTAGTGGACTATGTGGTTGGAATTAGATGGTCCTGTCATCCAGACACAGCCTGGCTGTTGCTACCTGCTCCCGAAATGTGTTTCCATAAAGCAGAGTAGGTCTAAGTTAATGTGACCTGCAGGGCTGCTCCCTGCCATGCATCCCCAGGGACCCCTAGGGTGGCTGTTTGTGGGGAGACTGGGAACAGTGTTGACCAAGACTCCTAGAGAGGCTGCTGGGCTATGTCTGCACCCATGTGCAAAGCTGGGTTAGCACTAATCCGTGCCTCCTTACCACATCTAAAATGGACATGCTTTCTCTTGGTTTAGATGCATGCATAATTGTCTTTCTCAGATACTGTCAGAGAGGGATGATCAGTCCTGGTGTTTTTAGATTAATAAATTAACTTTTATTTGATGAGCTAATTTGAATTTTGGTGATGAATTCTTCAATAACATGAAATAACAATGGAAAAAGAGCAGAGAGAGCTTCCGAACAGTAAAACCTTAGAAAATGCAGATATGATATAGAAATGAAAGTTGTTGCACAGCTTTCCTAACTGGCAGTGCTTACTACAGGCTTTAATAGTCTTTTCTTTCCTAAAAATATCTATTTCCATATGCAGTTGATTAGATGAGGGAAAAACTACATCTACCTAAATTTCAAGTCAGACAACTGATTTCAGAAAGCCAGAGAGTGCAAACAGGTAGAAATTATGTTGCCTAACTTTGGTGTTACAAGGTCAATACCAACATTTTCGTTCATTGAGCCTAGACACCAAAACCTTCATGAACTGTTAGAAGAATTCAGATGCAGAACAGAGTGACTTACCCTTGACACTTGAAGAAAATGAGCATATTTCAAAACAACTATATTTTATTTCTGAATTTTACAAGAATATGATATTGTAGTTTGTATTAAAAGTTGTGTTATAGGAAAACCAAGTTCTAAATAAACTCACATTTAAAAACTTACATATTAATTATATGGGCAAATTCTGCCCTTGGATATGCATTTCCATGTTTGTATGTAAGACAAAATTTTGATCCACTATTTACAATTAAACAAAGCAAAGACACAAAGTAAAGCTTCTAGCTTGATATAAAAAGACATTAAACAATTTTATTTTGGGCCCAATCAAGCATGCTTAATCCAAAATGTAATGCTGCTTTTTCAACACCAGAAAGTGAAAGTTTAGATTTCAGAGGCATTTCTGTTCTGCTTTTATGATGTATCTTAGTACTTCAGTCTACTAGAAACCCAGGTCTAATTCCTTTCTCTGTTGGGACAGTTTAAACCTGCTTCCATGGAAATGAAGTCTTTATGATTAGATCTGAAGATACCTTATGGTGGGTTGCTCTCAGTTTCTTGGTGACACTTTTTCACATGTACAATCATAGTATCTGTGAATTAAAGTCTTGTTCATGACTATGTTAAGTGCCAGGCTGCAAAGCTGCTGGATCAATGATCTCTTTCTACATGATTTTACATTTTTTGCACTTCATACTTTGTTCTATTCACATCTATTTTACAGTACTTCATAACAGGCGGAAAGAATTTCCTAGGAGAAGGTTGCATCCAGTGCATTGAATGAGGCAGGATTCTTCAGAAAATAATATATTGTCATGAGTTCAAAGACTGACGTGCAAATATTCAGAAGAGGCTGAATTAAGATTTCAGCCTTCCTGATGAACAACAGGGCTAGATAATAGAGGCTGAAGAGAATGCACATACATACATGCATCCCCACCCCCCTGTCCTGACACAGACATGTCCAAAACCCAATTCAATGAAAATCACATTATGACCACTGCAAGTACAGAAGTGCCAAAACCAGAAAATTAACTTTCAGGTGCATACAACACAACTATTTTTTAATTTTTGACACATTTCTTCAACATATTGGATGCATTTACTCTGGGGAAAAATCAGACTTACCGGATGAAAGAAGCTTTTGCTGCAGAAATTGAAAGATATATAATGAATGTGGCAGGGGATTACAGGGTAAATATAGGTTGACCTTAAGGTTAGTATTTCTGCCATGGACTTTTTTGTGTACTAGACAAGACTGCTTTGGTATCTTGGAATGATTGCCTACACAGATGGGGAATAAGGTAATGACAATGAATAATAGTCAATGTCTTTGGGTTTGTTTTTTGGTTGGTTTATTTTTGTGTTGATGTAGTGGTATAGTAATTACTTATACAAGTGGGAAATATGCACAGTTATATCACTTTGGAGTATACTGTAAGAAAAGTAAGCTATTTTTGTAGGTGACTCACGAAGTCAGCAAGTGAAGGGCTCTGACAAATTTAATGAGAGAAATCCAAAGGTGTTGTCCTGTTTCCTCAGAAATAAAGGAATTTCTCTTATTATTAATAAATGTGTCCTTACAGTAGGTATTAAAAGTGACTCTGTCAATGATTTTGCAAAGTCTAAAAGTTATATATCACCTCACTACTTACACAATCATAATCAAAACCAGTGTGAGACATTCTCCCTGCTGGAGACCACTATTCCAAACAGTATCTGCAAAATACAACTATACTGTAAGTGACAAGTTTTGCAAAGTATGTTCTAGTTGTTTAAGTAAGGTATGAATTTTTCTTGGTCATAAGTTCCAGCAATTTCAAATTGCTAGACCAGTTGATCTTTTAATGCTCTGTGCTTGCAACATTATAAAATTCCTTGTGTCGGTAACTTTAAGCAAGTTTATAATTGATGATTCCGTAGCGCCTTATAGGACTGTCTACTGAATAGCTTCTCTTACAGAGTCTTTTGCTTCATTTCTCTGCTATTTGCAATTGTGTAAAGAAATCTCTGGACATTTCCTTTATTAATGCTTACTTTAATTTAAATGTGATGTTCCAGATTAATTACAACTTCTGATCTAGCCAGAAGTTAGATGTTTATTAGCTAGAAGGCTTTCCTGGATGTCAGGCTGATCATTTATTTCTGTTCTCCTGCTAATGTTTCTGTATTTAAATTCGGTTTCCCTCATTGTCATGGTTTTAGCTGGGATAGAGTTAATTTTCTTCACTGCAGCTGGCATAGTGCTGTGCTTTGGACTTCGTATGAAAACAATGTTGATAACACACCAATGTTTTGGTTGTTGCTGGGTAGTGCTTGTACTAGTCGAGGACTCTTCTAGCTTCCCATGCTCTGCCGGGTGCACAAGAAGCCAGGAGGGGAGGGGGCACAGCCAAGAGAGTGGATTCAAGCTGGCCAAAGGGATATTCCATATCATGTAACGTCATGCCCAGTATGTTAACTGGGAGGAGTTGGCCAGGGGAGGGAGAATCAGGCTTGAGATCTTGATCAGCTTTGTATCTCATGCTGAAAATGAACAAGCAAACAAACAAATATATATATTTCTATATCATTCAGTCTTCTAGGCCAATTCTCTGTTTTTTGAAGAGTCCTAGGTGACTTCAAAATGGAATACTCTCTGTTTTTCCATTTTTTTTTCCCCTCCTCGTTCAAAAGAAAGTTTCTGTGACAAGGATGAAGAGGGACAGTACTTTGCTTAGGAAAAGGATGGATGTTCCTCAGTCACAGCTGGTCTCAGAGGTGGTGTTCTTGCTTGGTATGCCATTTAATGGAGTAAGCACAGTTTAATCCTGACCTGGGATAGTGCTCACCGATGAAGGTAGCTTTGCCCAAGGGTATCTTAAAAGACTGGAGGATGAGGGGGAAGAGGGAATTTGCTTTTGTAAAAATTGTTCCTTCTAGTTTTTACTGTAGCATAGAACTGTTTTGACAATCACACTCATAGAATAGCTTGGGCTGGTAGGGGCCTCAAGGGGTCATCTCATCCCACTCTGAGCTTACAGCAGAGCTATCTTCAGCCTCAGGTGGGATTGATCAGGGCTTAATTAATTTGAGTTTTGAATATCTCCAAGGATGGAAATCCCACAGACTCTTTGATTTTTTTCAGCAACCAGTTCACCGAAGAGTTAGTCTAAGAGTTAGACTAGGCTGTTTTTCTGCAGTGTGAATATGGATGCTCTTATGTGCCTCTGAAGCCCCAGCTCACACTTTTGATGGAATCCTCTGAATAATTCTCATTGTCTACACTATTAATTGGACTGATTTTTGCTTATTTTCTTTTTCAAAGGTCTTTGTGATTTTCTTCAATTTTGTCTCCGAAGAACGGGCGTAGCGAGTTCATGCCACCTAGTATGAGCCACCTGAGGGAGCCATCTAAACAGAGAGCTGCAGTAAGTCCATCTCACACATAGTTAATGGAGAATAGCATCTCTACCAAATACCTTTCCCCACCCAGGTTATGCCAGGTTTGAAAGAAAAGGTTGTCTCAAAGTACAAAAAGATTAAATATGTTATTTAAATAAGTCAAAATAAAGTATTACAACTTGAGGAACAATTGCTGTTTTTTTACTGACAAGAACATTTGTTACATTTGCCTGAATTCACAAATTCCATGAACTACGTTGTTCAACAAATGAAAGGTTTAAGGCTTCTGGCCTGCCTGCATTAATTTTATATAATTAGAGATGAGCTTTACAGTTCTCAGAAAGTGAATTACCTGACTGGCTTTTTCACTGAGAATAAGTTTAAAATAGTTTTTAGCTCAATTTTAAGAAAAAAAGGTTATTATTTAAGCAGATTTTTAAGGACTTTATTGAATGAAAAAGGGGGATTACATAGCTGCCAAAAATTCCTTGCTCAGCCAGGGCTTTGAAGAAAAAAATAGTTTAGAATGGCTTTATGCTGCAATACAAAATTAACCATGTACTTCTGATAACTGGATTTGCTCAACAGTTTTAGCAAACCTTTTTCTTTTTATTCAACAGAAAGGAACTCATCTTTTTTTAGTGAAGATGGAAAAATCTTTTCAGATTAAGAATAGAAAAGAATCAGAAAAAATAAATATTTATAGCTAACAAAGTTTTACTAAAACAGATTAGCATAAATCTGTTACATTGTGATAACACTACTCTCTGAATGCTTTTTACTTCTTTGCTTTGATATTATTAGTGATTCTATCTCTGCATTCTCTGTCAGCTGAATCTCTGAGATTTTCTTTTGAAAACAATCAAGAAAGCAAACTTTAGAGAGGAGCTGTTGTTGATTATGAGGATGCTTTATAGCAGGATCTTTGTGTCTAGTCCTATTGGACAAAACGCGTTGCTGGGACAGGCAAACAGCTGGTATGCTAAATGGGATGGTTTGCCACGGAGGGTCAGGGTATGGGGCTTCAGGGTCTGCGTGCTCTGTTCTTGCTCGTTGTGCTGTAGCCTGCCATGTGAAACTGCCCCTCAGGCGAAGAGACACTTTGGCCTCCAAGATGCTGCTTGTTAGTGACACAGGGGACGAGGTGATGGGGGTCACCCTAAAGTCTCCAAAAGATTAAAATATTTTCCTTTCCCCTCAGTGACCCATTCTACTCCATCTCAGCTGCACGGGAAGCACAAAACATTTTACTATAGAGGGAATTTATATGCAAATGAGTTCTGAATTGCATTCAGAAGAAGATTCAAATCCCTGAAGTGCCTGGGAGCCAGGCCTTCAGATCAGGCCCTCAATGGCTTTTGGTAAGTGAAATTCCTTAGCACTGGGCTGGTGTTGTTAATGCTGTGATTCTCCACACCCAGGCAGGAATGGGTTAATTTTTGCCGTAGTTCTCTAGCTTCCACATTAGAAATGGCAGCTCAAGAAGAATCAAAACCGTTCAGATGTGGTGAACAGACTTTGTTTATTCAGTTTAAATACAAATAGAGGCATTGTCCCAGTACCTCTTTTTAGTTCTCCAGTGATCCAAAAAAATGCTTTAATAATGAATATTCATCTGAAAATGTTTTTCATGATTCACTCTAAGTCAATTGCATGTAAGGTTGGTTGCTTGCAACATAAAAACAGCTCTTCTAGTTATTTCTGAAGATAAACCTATGTTTTAGGATTTTTATTGAAAGTTAAATAAGACTTTCAGGAATTCTAAAACCTGACAAGTACCCTCTGCAAACAAAGCAAATGACTATAAAATTATAGGTATATCTCCCAACCCATGTAAAATATCCTGTGTCTAAATTATTTGAATAAATATTCTTCAACCTGACTTTTTGTATGTCTGCATACCTATAGATTTTTGACCTTCAGAGTGCTCATGTTCATGTGGTGATCCAGCTTCAGTTGGCATAATTTATGTAGAAAACCTTCAAAACATAAAGATTTGCAGTGTATTACAAATATTTGGCTGGTTCTGCTCACTGTGAAAAAGATCCAGGAGTTATAAAAATGAAAAGGTCACTGCATTACTCCATTGCAGTGAAAAACCAAATACAACATTAGGAATTATTTAGGAGAGGAAGAACAAAACAGAAAACATCACCAGGCCACTCTATAATACTTTCATGCACCATGTCTTGAAAATTGTGTGTAATTCTAGTGCAACCCTCTCAAAAGATTGTGGTGGAATTGAAAATAACATAGAGAAGGATGACAAGGGTGATCACAGACACTGGACAGGCTCTGCATGAAGACTTACTAAAGAGACTTCCCTGACTGAAGAGAGATGAAGGGGTGGTATGGCAGATGTCTGAAATCGCACATGGGGCGAAGAAGGTAAACAGGAAATGAAGTTGCGTGAAGTGCCTTAGAGCTTCAGTGTCTGTAATGCTACAAGTCTGCTATTTGCAGCTCTGTAACCTTTCACCTGAGATGTCTGGAGCCTTGCAGGCAGTTTTCCCTTGTATTCCCATGCTTTTCTTCTGGTACTGTTGGTCTCATGTCCCTGCATCTGCAGATCCCAATGCTGCGGTTATGCACGTTCTCATGGGAAGCGACTGCCACTGGTGTGAGAAACATCTCTGCTTACCCTGCTTCACTCTTATTTTGCTGATTTTAGTGTATGCTAGGGAAGACCAAGCATAGTGCACAACAAAATAAGTTAGTCTTTTAAATACTTGACAAACACTATCCAGAAGCACACATGCATGGAGACTTAAAAGCTAATCGGTAGCTAACTTCTGATGCTTCGTTAGTGTGCTCCAACCAGTGCTAATAGCATGACAAGCAGGAACATCACTAGGGATTTGAGCTGATCTCCATGGAAAGTACATTGTATTGGGGAAAAGCATGGTAAGACTAGGGGAACAGCAATCAGGGCACTAGGGAAAAAGCAATAGGAGAGTCAAGAATGTGAAACTCCACCAAAGTTATAAGGTGAGGAGGCAGGTGCTGTAACTGGGGCCAGGTGCTTTCCCTCAGGTCCATGGAGCTAGGGGAGCTAGGAAAAACTTCAAAGATAGCAGGACGCAAAGGAGTGGATACAGATGTGTGTGATCCAAATAACTGGGAATGCGCACCCTGTGTTTTGTGGTAATACATATCAGAAAAGTGAGTTACAGTGCTCTTAGTGCCTTGGTAAACCCGGGTGTGAAAGAGAGGGGAGATGCTGCAGTGTTGTGGCTGTGGGATGTCACCGTGTCTCCTGCACCTAACATGCTTTGTCACCAAATAGGTGATATCTTTCATTTGCATCCTTAGCAAAAGGTGGGTGTTAAAAAGATCATGGCCATTATTTAAATTCCAGATTCTTGAGTATCCTCAGGTTTAAATGTGAGTTTTCTCACACTTTAGATTAATGGCACAGGAACAGACACACATTTCCTTGTAGTTTTTTTACAGGAATGTTCCCTGTGGGAACCAGACTGCAGTTGTCACGAGCCTCCAGTCTGTCGAAACCAGCCAGATCAACGTGAGCAATCCTGGGACAGACCCACTAGGGACTGTTTACTCAATGTACTTTCCCCTTCAAATCACACAGAAACTTAGCACGCAGCTAACATTTTATTGTGTAAGGAAGTAGAAGTAAGTTTCCAACCTGTTCTTCTCCTGATAAACTCACAAATTTGCAAAGGAATTTAAAGGTTAACAATTTCATTTAAAAATGAAAACAGCTGTTACTTTTAACATGAGTTGGGCATCTAAGGAGAGGCTGCATTGACTCCCTGGTTGCTTAGAATAAAACTTCAGTGTTTAAGTAATAGAGTGCCAATACACCTCAGACACCCTAGGTACTACAAGGCGTGTCAGAAGAGGTTCAGTAATATGCATGTATTAAAACACCATTAGCAAGCTTTTCGGTGTTCAGCAGTTTCCCTGGTAAGAAAGAGGGTAGGATTTTCAGATGGATGTGAGAAGCTTAAGAGTGAAAACTCGAAATACTTTTGCTGCGTTTCTCCAGTTCCCTCTGTACATGACTTGATCATTACTGGGCAGAATGATTTGCGATTGTATAAATTAGATTTTATTAATGCAGCAGGAGCTGTGCACACCAATAGCTGGGGCACACAGTGCATGCCACTCTGGTTGGAGCCTTCCTTAAAATTAGACAGCCCCTGGCAGGGGCAGTGCTTGGCAGCAATAACATCTGCTGAACTGGCACACTGGCAGAACAAAGCCAGTGAGAGATGTCTGAAATATAGATATGGGCAGGCTGGGCAGTTTGACTATATCACACTCCCACAAACCTGCCAAGGCAAGCGCCATGCGCTGTCAATGGTGGAAGCAACCACCAGCTGGCTGGAAACATATCCTGTCCCCCACGCCACTGCCCGGAACACTATCCTGGGTCTCGAAAAACAAGTCCTGTGGCGACATGGCACCCCAGAGAGAAATGAGTCAGACAACGGGACTCATTTCCGAAATAGCCTCATAGACACCTGGGCCAAAGAGCACGGCATTGAGTGGGTGTATCACATCCCCTATCACGCACCAGCCTCTGGGAAAATCGAACGATAAAATGGACTATTAAAAACTACACTGAGACCAACGTGGGGTGGAACATTTAAACACTGGGATACACATTTAGCAAAAGCCACCTGGTTAGTCAACACTAGGGGATCTGCCAATCGAGCTGGCCCTGCCCAGTCAGAACCCTCACGTACTGTGGAAGGATATAAAGTCACTGTAGTGCACATAAAAAACATGCTGGGGAAAACAGTCTGGGTTCTTCCTGCCTCAGGCAAAGGCAAACCCATTCGTGGGATTGCATTTGCTCGAGGACCTGTGTGCACTTTGTGGGTGATGCGGGAGGATGAAGGAGTCCCATGTGTACCTCAAGGGGTTTGATTTTGGGTGAAAACAACCAATGAACTGAATGCTATGCTGTTAATTGATACATAATGTTGTATTTCATCACTATTATGTTTGCTGTATGTCATATCAATAGTATCATGGTGGAAATCTCCCAAATTAATAAAAAGTAAGCTTTCATTGAACCAAGCAAAGTGCAGTGGTGATGGAACAAGGACTGACGTCAGTATGCAACAACCCAACACCACACACACCACCTCTCTGAAAGAATAGTACAATAGATGGAACCCAAAGTCGTGGACTAAATGAACTCAATGGACATTTCACAGACATTTTACAGGGGTGGTCCATAGACTAGGGGAATGATAAATGAAATCTGTATATTCTATTAAAGGATGAGAAGGTGAGTAGGGGTTATTGAAATTGCATTGGATAGATTGGGGCCTAAGCATGACATAAATGGTATGGAATATGGGGTGGATACTGTCATGGCTTTAGCTGGGATAGAGTTAATTTTCTTCACTGCAGCTGGCATAGTGCTGTGCTTTGGACTTCGTATGAAAATAATGTTGATAACACACTGATATTTTGGTTGTTGCTAAGTAGTGATTGTACTAGTCAAGGACTTCTTTAGCTTCCCATGCTCTGCTGGGTGCACAAGAAGCCGGAGGGGAGGGGGCACAGCAAAGAGAGTGGATTCAAAATGGCCAAAAGATATTCTATATCATGTGACTACATGCCCAGCATGTTAACTGGGGGGAGCTGGCTGGGGGGGCAGCAATCGCGGGTCAGAGACCAGCGCCGTTGGTTGGTGGGTGGTGAGCAGTTGCATCACTTATTGTTTGGGTTTTCTCCCTCCTCCCACGGTTTCATCTCTCTCTCTCGTTATTTTCTTTTTCATTATGTTACTATTATTATTATTACTGTTTTATTTTAATTATTAAACTGTTCTTGTCTCAACCCATGAGTTTTCTTACTTTGGCCCTTCTGAGTCTTTCCCCCATCCCACAGGGGTGGGGGAAGTGAGTGAGCAGCTGCGTGGTATTTGGTTGCTGACTGGGTCTGAACCACAACTGACAGGCAGGGGAAAACACTGGAGATCTCACCCTGGCTGTCACTGTATGTGATATTATGGTTTAAATTGTCGTGGAACTGTTGCAATGAAACAGTGTGTCCCAAGAATCCTGAGCTCTAATTGTTATAAGGAAACACTGGAAAATTAGATGGCAAACTGTGAAAGTGAATGGGCTGCCTAGAGTCATTCAGATAGCATGATGGTGGAGCGTGGATAGTGAGATGTCCCCTCTGAATCTCTGATGGACTTTCACATTGTCTGCTTGTGTATCAGTGTTTCCAGACTAGATTGTGGCAAACTCCCCAGTCTCTCTGTGGACAGTGTATGGGTTTTGTAAGATACTGGTGGCTCTGGATGTTTTCCTATACTAAGCAGCATGCTTCATTTTGAAGGTCCTACTAGTCTCTTGCAATACTCTTGAACACAGTAAGAGAAATAGGAGCAAGGCCTTTGGCATGCTAAAATTTTCTTAAAGCTATTCCATTATAAAGGATTGTCCTTTGTTTTTGTTAAGACATATACAAATGTTTATAAATATAAAGTTAAGTATACACTTTAAAGCTTTATTTTTTTCCCCAGAACTTGTTAAAGGCAGACGCAAGAGCAGGTTTAGTGATGGGGAGAGCAGGACTATGAATGTGCAGAGACCAAAAGGAGAGAAAATGGAATGAGAAAGCATGCTTCATGCCTTGGAGGCAACAGGGAAAAGGATTATATGGTACTAATGGAAAAGGCTTTATTTTATGTTCAGAATACATGCAATGCTGAAAGTCAAAATGGAATATGAGCCTAGGAGCTGAATGTAACAAGGAACCTTCCTGACATCTCTTATAGTAATGCTAAACAATATGTTAGAAATACTTTGTTTAGTAGAAACAATAAACTGCAACAGAAGAATGTGAGGTGACATTAGTGGAAACAAAAGTAATTTCAAACTCTGCACAGAGAACATGCATAAATGGTCACCGAGCAGGTGATCTAGAAAATATTGAGTCTGGGACTTCTGGAATAGCTAACTCAAACAAATGAATCTTATTAAAAAATCCAAAAAGCGGGTGTCATGGAAAGTGCACCAGGCAGAATGATGCATATTAAGGGATTCTCAGAAAGTTCAAAAAAGGCACAGAGTTACATTTCTGCTGCAGCTGTAGGATATAGCTAGCTCAGAGGTCAGTCTCCAAGGTCAATTACTGTTTTATTTTCCATGATTCCAAAGCAAAAACCCCAATATTTATAAAAGCAGCCAAGATG
The DNA here is from genome assembly GCF_949628215.1 of Phalacrocorax aristotelis. Taxonomy (NCBI): domain Eukaryota; kingdom Metazoa; phylum Chordata; class Aves; order Suliformes; family Phalacrocoracidae; genus Phalacrocorax; species Phalacrocorax aristotelis. The sequence goes on along the minus strand of NC_134278.1, from coordinate 118,622,599 downwards.
AAGACAAATGTGAGAAACCAAAGGCTGTTTCACCTGGGTAAAGCTGGGGTTCATTGAAAACATGGTGTCGTTTCGATAAAGTGAGAGAACATCTTAGGGATAAAAGGTTTGATTTGTATTATTATGTGCTCCTAGTCTGAAATTCAAGTGAAATGAAGCGCAGGACATGTTTATCCTTAAAGGTGACACTTAAAGTTCAGTCAGAACAAAAAGCTAGTAGGATCCCAGAGCGCAGCTGCTTAGAAAGCATCGAAGGAAATGCATCTTCATTCCCTTCATCTCAGTACCCTTTTCTTTAAAAACAGTCTTCATTTTTACATGCTGGGTACTTTCTAACATCCCCTATTTCAGGCAACAAAAGGGACATGGTCCCTCAAGTAAAAGCAGTTTTCATGTTTTTTGGTGGTTTTTTTTTTCTTTGACTCACCTGCAAGAATAAGATCATTTTGTCAGGAAATTGAGTTCTTATAAGGTTTCCTGTAGATGTCAGGAATTTATGTCATAAACAGTGACAGCTGTTCTCAGAGTACTGGAGACAAAACATTGCCTCCACCCTCCCTGAACAAACACTGTTGCCACTTCAGCTGAAGAAGTTGTCCTGTAACAGCTACAAATGCTTAATAAAGCATCCTCTGCTCTTGGGAGCATGGCAGAATTAAAGAAGACCATGTCTATTTGTCACTTAGGCAGCCTGAAGTCACTGTATCCTGTAAAACAGCTTGCATCCTCCACCCCTCTCAGACCCCTCAGCAGCCTCTGCTATCTCCTTTGGCCCACCCATCCATAAACCAGACCCACCTGAACTTTGATATTGTCTCCCTGACCTAATAGCCCATGCATTATTTCAGAAATCTTAATGTCCCCTATACCGAGTTCCTTTGGCAGTGGTTGCTGCCTTGTGGCATTGCTATACCAGGGCCAAATCCTCTGAAATCTACTTGCAGCAGAAATCAGGTAGAAAGAGCAAAAACTGTGTACGGAGGCCTAATTTTGTTATTAGTGATTATTTATATTCCTCTATTTCTATTGTTCCACTGAGAGATGCTGATATTTAACCATGAAGATCAGTTAACAAACAGCCCAAAAGTGCTTCATTTGGCCAAACAATAAAACTGTGTTTGATGTCAGACTGCCTCTGTCCCATCCAGCAAATGCTCCTAGCACTTCAGAGTCCTTGCCTTGGGCTTTGTCTCCAAGACCCTCACCAAATTGTAGCAGAATCAAATAGTTAATGTAGACCAGCTTAAGCATGAACTCATTTAAACTTCCTTGACAGCCACAAAACCTTCAAAGGTCTGGGATTCACTGTCTGTTTGCGTTGCAGGAGGTGTCTGTGCATGGAAAGAGCATGGAAGGACCATCAGATGCTTTCATTTCACATTTTAGCTGTATGTCAAAAGCTTATTTAAATTCTGAATAAGAATGGGAGATGGTAGAGAACCTACTTGGACTTTGCACTAAATATCAAGCAGCAATTTCCTGTGTATCAGCGTACAGATCTATTCCCTGCCTTGTGGAAGAATGATGACTGGATCCAGGGACCGTTGGACGTTCTTTCTGCATTCCTGGTTATGGTGTTTTTTGGACTCCTAAGCTTCTCATATCCCAAATCTTGCTACAGCTGTCCTAAAGAAGAAAAAAAATTAGTGTGTGTATTGGAAAATATTTAGATACTGTGTGGTTCATTCACTAAACCAGATCAAAAATCAGAGTTTATGTAGGGGATTTCACTTCATCGAGGCTGATGCAAGTGAATACTCCTTCAGAAAGGCTCCGTTTATCCTTCAGTGTTATTATGTTAATTTTTTTCTTCATTGTTCCCCAAAACTGCTATATGAGACTTCTTCCAAGTATTTGAGAGGGGACATTCGGCACTCTGTGAAATTCCCACAGAGTCAGATGAGCAGGCAGACATGGCGGAAAGGGATTAAAAACTTAAAGAAAGGGGTTTATAAGTACATAAACACATTATCTGCACTCTGAAGTTGCTAATTTCTATTTCTCCTGGTGTTTTAAAGCTGCTTCAGAAATACTTAGGAAGTAAGATTTCTAGATAGTTAGGTAAATATTGTTAGCTTTTATTAGTAATATTATTACCTTTTTGTTTACATTAAAGAACACTAGATTAGTTTTTAAGACTTGCCTTAAACTGGTTTATGATTCTAACTTTTGCACATGGTTATAACTCTTGACAACCAATTCATGGTAAACCTGAAAACCCATCACTTTCTGCCATGGAGATTTTACTTCCTTGACGTTACTGTGCCAAGATACACTTCAGTGAAACACTTTGGATAATGTAGTGAATAAATGTAAACACATAATTATTGGATATTATGGTTCACCAACTATCCAAATTAAATACAAATACTTTGCTACATCCTACTAGAGAGAAAATTGATTTGACAAACATATATCAAACCAATGTATCCCTGAACATGACAAGGAGCTGCAAAAAGAAGTTCAATATTTTATGGCAGCTAAACAGGTTTAAGAGCTCCCGAGATAGTGATACTTTTAATTCTAAACTTCACTACAAAGACTTCCAATCACCTTGTAATTTTGAGTTTGTATCAGCTTTTGGCAGTATAATGGCAATTAAGACATTATCAAATTACATGCCTGGATCAGAAAATAATGCAGTTTCCTGTGGAATTCTGTTGTTCTTCAGCTAACACAAAAACAATGTTAATGCACCCTGCACCAGGAAACTAGAAACTTCTATTGATGACAGGGGACAATACATCAGGTGATATGTTTATAACCCTATGTGAAGCCAAATCTTAACCAACTTGTGGGGTTAGAATTATACAACACTTTGACTGTTGTCTTAGATTATCAAGAAAATGGCTGAGTTTGCCCAGATAGGTAATTTAAGGAGCATTTTACTTGAAGTTTGAGGGCAGAAGAAAATGTCAATACGCCTAGAGGACTAGAAGGAGAATTCACTTATCAGCCTGTCAAAATCACTGGCAGAGATCCTTTCTTTTACTGAATGTATTGGTTTGGGAGGTTGAAGAAGGGTCCACAGTGTGTACGTGAAGACAGATTGGATATATTGCTGTAAATTATGGAGTCAGTGGGTTTATTCACATAATAAAAGACTACTCAAATTAGAATAGATAAAAGAACTGGGCCTGGATTTCTTAATAATTTTATTCTTAAACTGCATTGTTTTAATTCTACTTATCTCAGTTTTAATTCTGGCCACAGAATGTTAGATTTTAGTATATAATCGTAACTTTGAAATAACATGAGGTAAAGCACAGTTCTGAACCTGAAATACCAGAATACCAGGGTTGGAATAACTACGGTACAGGTTTGATGGGCCACTAAATCTGACTTTTCCTCTTCATTCTTTTATACAGGATACAAATGTACAGGGTACACGTTATATGCCCTCACCATTTAAAGTCTCCAGGTTTCTAATGTGATCTAGGCTCACTTGATTGTCAATGGAGAGAGGAAAGACTTTTCCAGATGACAACTGATTCCACCCACCTCCAAGATCTTACTCGATCTCTCCTACTAGTGTGAAAACTTGGTCAGAGAGAGGACACAGTCAACTGACCTAGGCTAGACCTCAAGATTTTAAACAGCTCAGGTTAACTTATTTGAATCCCATCACAAACTACTAGCTTGTGCCATTCCTCCAGAAGTCTCCAAATACCAGGTGAAATGCACTACACAATTCACATAATTGTCTGATAAACCATTTCTTAGAAAGGACCAGAGGAATAGTTTTCTGTGCAAGTACTAAAATGAGAAATATAAGTGTTAAGTTGGAGCTGCATGCTTAAACATATTTAACATGAAAATAGCATGAGAGCCTCATGGGGAATGTGATCTATTAACTGTTTTTGCTTAAAAGTAATCTACATTTTTGTAGATATCACATCTACTATTTTCTCCTTGTGTCAGATGTATTCTATGAATCTGGTAGGTGCTCTATTTTTAGAGCTGATGTAGAAATTTTAAAATATATTGTTCTCATTTTAGGAAAAGGTTAGGATCTGATAATATCTTAAGAGTCCTCAAAATCTATGCTTTGGCCCAAATGTTAAGTTGTGCTGTGGAAAGAAATATAGGATGGTGGCTGGAGCCCATTACATGCAATAAAGTGTTAAGCAATAGAATATTGTTAAAGAAATGTTAAAGAACTGTTTAAGAAAAAATAGCAATCAGGTTGTAGAAATGCAACATTTTTAATTAATCCAAAAGTGAAAATTTTTCTTGGTTTTGCTTTATTTAGAGAGCACTATTAACATTTACATTTCAACAGTGTACTATACCCTCTTCCTTCCCCATCTCCTTGTCGGACTTTGAGTTAAATATATTAGCATACTCTATCTCTGGAAAGCAAAGGCAGAAGCTCTATTTTGCAATAATTTCTTACTCTTGTTGAATTGCTTATTCAAAATACTGCAACTGCTTCCTAAATTTCATGTGTTAGCTGAACCTTAGTGAGAGATAGGGGAAAATTCAATCAGAATTACAATTGTATAGCAGGCTTCCCTCATAAATTAAAACAAGGTCCCAGGTTTAAATAGTTCTGGGTCCAAGGGACCATCCTATTCCTGCAATAAGTATGTCAAGGTACTGACCTTGCATAATGATCTGTTTTGGAAATGCTGTTTCTTAGATAGCTAAGCTCTGGTGATTTTCCAGCAGCAGAGGCATTTTAGTAACGAGCACTTCAGAAAATCATACCTGCTGCCCTACATTAGGCACAACAGGTTTTTTCTGTGTTGCAGCAGTATCCACTAGGACTTAGGGTATATGACCTGTGTGATCCTCACCCTTGTTGGTGAGTGGGCAGGCTGTGCTGCATGAAAGGCTATTAATGAGGCTGGATGATATGCTGCTGAGATTGGTTAGGAAGGCTGGATGCTACGTAACGTCCATGAGTGAGACCACGAGACTGATCATGGGGTCATATTGAAAACTTGAGGGAAGCAGTTCACACTCCCATAGGAGTGTTGAAGGAAGAGCTGAGGTTGTTAGGGTCAGTGACACAGGAGCATTGTTCCACATTGCTTAGGCGTAACTACTGAAATGGAGGAAGGGAAGACAGTTTCTGACAGCTGAATTCACTGAAGGTTTTCCTGTTACTGTGATGCTTGCTTTGAGGGAGAGAACTTATGTTTACCATGAGTGTTAGGGCAATCTGGGAAATGCAGAAAACATTTCATGTTCTGAGGATGGACATTTCTAGCCCTGAATTCAAACAGTATCTCCTAACAGCACTGCACTATGAGAAGTACAGCCTTGTTTTTCATTATTTTGATGACACACATCAAAAACTTTCTCCATACTCTCTCTGCTGATAGTGCTATGGATGAAGAACCATAGGAAACTATTATTCAAAGTGATGCTTTATATGGAAGCATTTAAGATCATAAAAAACTAGGCATGGGGATTTCCTTGCCTGTGTAGCTAGCTTTATTACTTTACTAATATAATCAGAGGCTATGCCTTTATTAGTAAATGGTGATAGAATCATAGAATTGTTTAGGTTGAAAAAGACCTTTAAGATCATAGAGTCCAACCACTAACCTAACACTGCCAAGTCCACCACTAAACCATGTCCCTAAGTGCCACATCTACATGTTTTTTAAAGAACTCCAGAGGTGGTGATTCAACCACTTTCTCTGGGCAGCCTGTTGCAATACTTGACAAACCTTTTGGTGAAGAAGTTTTTCCTAATATCCAGTCTAAACCTCCCCTGGTGCAGCTTGAGGCCATTTTCTCCTGTATATTGCATGTTACTTGGGAGAAGAGACCAACACCCACCTTGTTAGAACCTACATTCAGATAGCTGTAGACAGCCATAAGGTCTCCCCTCAGCCCTTTCCTCTAGAGTGAACAACTCATGTTCCTTTGGCCGATTCTCATAAGGCTTGTCCTCTAGACCCTTCACCAGCTTCATTGGCCTTCTCTGGAAACACTCCAGCACCTCAATATCTTTCTTGTAGTGAGGGGCCCAAAACTGAACACGATATTCAAGGTGTGGCCTCACCAGTGCCGAGTACAGGGCCACGATCACTTCCCTACTCCTGTTGGCCACACTATTCCTGATACAAGCCAGGATGCCTTCTTGGCCACCTGGGCACACTGCTGGCTCATGTTCAGCCTCCTGTCAACCAACACCCCGAGGTCCTTTTCTGCTGGGCAGCTTTCCAGCCACTCTTCCCCAAGCTGGTAGTGTTGCATGGACCCGGCACTTGGCCTTCTTAACCTCATACAATTGGCCTTGGCCCCTCAATTCAGCCTGTCCAGATCCCTCTGCAGAGCCTTCCTACCCTCAAGCAGATTGACACTCCCGCCCAACTTGGTGTCATCTGCAAACTTACTGAGGGTGTACTTGATCCCCTTGTCCAGATTGTTGATAAAGATATTAAAGAGAACTGACCCAAATATCGATCTCTGAGGAACACCACTTGTGACTGGCCACCAACTGGATTTAACCCCATTCACCACAACTCTTTGGGCCTGGCCATCCAGCCAGTTTTTTACCCAGTGAAGAGTACACCCGTCCAAGCCATGAGCAGCCAGTTTCTCCAGGAGAATGCTGTGGGAAACAGTGTCCTATTGGTGATGAACAGTAGAAGATTCATAGCATGAAACAATTTGTGATGAGAACAACATTCACACCACACAGATATGGGTAGTATTACATTGTGGTAACTGTAGTCTGAGCTTCTGGACTACAGCCTGTTCATGGTTGGGGCTGCTGAGGTGCACTCCCAGAATACACTTTCCAGTTTAGCTCATCCAAATGGACTCCAGATCTGCTCTCTGAAATTACTCCACACGCCAACGAAAATGTGGTAAATGGGAGATGTCTGGGAGATGACCCTCTGCTCTGAATTAAAACACTAACAGAGATGCACCAATAAGGAACCTACTGATTAGTACCTCAGTGGAAGTTCTAGGCTTGTTTTGAAATGAATTAAATTAGAAGAAAGAAATCTATTTTAGCTTGTATCACTATTTTCTTAGACTATTACTTCTACATATAAACTTCTAACTCAAAATCATCTTGGGATGTAACTATTTCTAATCAGTTGTGTTAGAGGTGAGTAACTTAAAGCAATAAGCAGAATTTGGTTTAATTAGTCAAGAAAACAATCTAAGGTTATGACACACAAGAACCCACTTCTGAAATGGCAAAGGTGTTTGCCAAGTAGGATTGAAACACATTTGAAAAACTGCAGTGTTATGCTGTACCACATATACATGAACTAAATATTACCCTGACCTCAATTCCATTAAGCCAAGTTCATCCTGTTACAATGCTGCTGACTTCAGCTGACTTATTCTAAGGGTGAATTTAGGTTGACAAAATGCAATGGTATCTAGAGGACTGCTAAAGACATTCATCTTTATTTCCAGAACTCAGGCTTAAAAATCCACTTACATTTAGTTTGTGAATTTCTGGTAGAACAACATGTAACTATTCAGTATTATATCATGAAATAGCAACATGACCTGTGACTTACAGGGATACAATTTAGTACAGGATCTTTATGATATCAAAACCCACAGCAGAACTAAGGTCATTTACATATGTCCCAGAAATTTTAAGGTAAAAATATAACTAAGTTTTCATTGTAATCTTTTTTATTTGTATACTTTTCATTTTGGTCCTATTTTCATTTCTGTGGGCAGCTGTTGTAGCTGCTTGAGTTTCTGCTTCCAAATTACAAAACCACAATTTACTTCAGATAACTTACAATGTAACTCCTATTCAAATACCCAAACCTACAGTCCTTTCCCAAATAAATGTCTCCTAACACATATATAACATTATATATATAACACACAGACACACATATATATAACACCTATATATATATATATATATATAAAAAACACATATATAATGTCCACAGAGTTCAGTACACCTCCTTCCAAGCACTTTGGAAGAATTTTGCATCATAAAGTGTTGGGAGAAAAAAGAGATAAGAAAATAATTACAAAAACTGTTGGGCTTCAATATCTGTGAATATATCAAAAGCCTTTTGACAGCTGATAGGCCAAGATGTCTCCTATAAATGGGCATTATCTTTCTACATGGAAATGCATCTTCTATAATAATAATAATCTGTATTATTAATGGTAGATTCTGCTGACAGTAGGTTATATACACTTATAAATTACAATAGGTCCTGTTTAAGAATAAAGGAATAAAATTTCCTATGGGAGGATTTGACACATAGGAGGAGAATGGAGTGAAATGTAGTACTAACAGCAAGTAGGTCTTTCTTCCTAGTAGCCAAACTGTGAGTGAATCCCTTTGTTTTGCATTGTGCTTTTCTACTATTTCCAGCAAATCTGCACAGCCGATATTTGGATCCCTTCAGAAATGTGCTCCTGACAGCTGCAAGGAGATAGCAATAGAACTTATGTTATTGTCATTTACTCTGGCAGTACATGTAGATATCATCATAAACTAGGATGACAGTTTGTTTACAGAAAAGCAAACTTGTGTTTGCATTTGATAGGCTGTATTAAGAAGGCTGAAAGCTGTTTTAATCCATCTAATATTCTTGGAGATAATGTCCACTTAATACAAAACCAACTAACATTTTGTTTCTGGAGACAAATAAGCATTAGAAAGTATTTCCAAGGATGTGTTTGAGATATATTGTCATTAACATTGGTACTGTGCACACTGAACTGAAGTCAGTCTATTAATGTTAGGTACACTGATCTGTCAGCACAAGAAGCAGTAAAGTGCAGAGAAAGAGCTATCATGCTCATCCTCAAGGGGATGTTATAGATTTATGCCAATTATATGAGGTAAGAATCTCTCCCATGATGTATAGGTGTTACAGAGATATGAAAATGTTGCCCCTGGGCACAAAAGGCAGCATAGCTATAGAAGTAATTTCCCTTTACCTCCGGCTGAAAGATGCCATTTGTTTCTGAAAGACTTTCAATAAAGGAGGAAACCTGAGAATGCATCTTCTATATTTCTGATCAGACCAGGTCAGTGCTTTTTCCTTTAAAAACCAAGCTGCTACCATCATTCTTTCCTTTCCACACCACTTCTTATCCTTTCCAGAATAAAAGTAGACCTACATGTAGCTCCAAACAAGTGGTCCAGGTTTGATTTACCCATTGTTACCAGTTATACTGCATCTTTAGTGCATGGCTACCAGCTGTTATGGAATGGCTTTTGACTGATACAGTTGATAGACAATCAGGTGTGTGGTTGTCCAGCTGAGAAAGGTTTTAAAATGGATGAGCCTGATGGTCATTTACTCTGAAAATCTCTTGACCCTGCCCTGTCAACAAAAATCGGCCTTTCACACTCACCCTACACCACTAGGTGTTCAGTATGACTCTAAATAACATACATGTGTTGTTTATATTTTCTCTAGGGAGAGCTTTGAGACTGCTGTCAGCCTGAATTCACCTCTGCAGTGTTGCCCAGATCTGATTTGTACATGAAATCTTATTAAGTCACAGCAAATATGCACTGCAGGTACACCTTTGCATTGCTATTGAGCAGGAAATGGAACATAACTTACAGAAAATGCTGAAGACCTTTGTCACAAAACATAAGATTCATACCTTTTATGCCTTTTTATAAGCTGCAAAGTCCTTACATGCTAATTCAAGCATCATTTTTCCCCCCATATGAAAACTTTACAGCAAGTTCAGAGAAGTGAATCAGTTCACCAAAGAGGAGGCATCCGCAATCTTGAAAACACCATTCTCAAAATGATAAAGACACTGAATACAATTGCATTCACTGCTTTTATTATTTATTGTCAAGGTTAATTTTCTCACTGAAGACCTATACATTTTCAAATGCCTGATTAGAAACATTTCCTCAAAGTGAAAATCTACCCTCCAAGGTTCAGTTTGATTTTTTCTTTCTTTTTTACTTTTTTTAAATGAGGGAACGAAGGGCTCACTGCCAATAATTTTTAAGCAATACCAAAGCAGAAAAATGAAAAGATATAAACTATATCTAATGTTTCTGATGGGAACTCTCAAAACCAGAAACCTGTGTTAGTCTGCGTTTTGCTGCATATTCCATCTAAATCAATAAAAACCATCATCCTTACTCAACAAATTTTTTTTTTTTTCCAGTGGGCAAAGCTCTGCATATATTTTGTGTGGAACTGTGATAAAAATAAAAATTGGGTAGAAACATTCCATATTTTGACCTGCGTTCAGATAACTTTCTGCCTGTGTGCCATTAGAAAAGGGCAGTGTTCTATTTGTTTCAGTGGGTCATGCATGTGGCTCAGATACTCCTGGGTAATCTAGTATAATGTCATGGAGTTATTGTGGGGGACATGAGAAGGGAGGTCATGATGAAATCACCCTGCTATGAGATTTGAATCAAGCCCAGAAGGGAAATGTACTCCATTAACTAGCATATTTTGCAGTCAATGGTCTTGTGCAATGTAAGCATAAAATGGTTGCCCTTTCCATGTTTCGGTCCCATTACAAGGGTGTAAAAAGCTGTCTCCAAGGCTCAGAACCCTCACAATGCAGCATTTAAATGAAAGACTCAGGAAGAAAATACTTGTTTGCCTGGTTGTGAATTTCCACACTGGAAAAAAGCTACTTGAAATGAAATAGGAAAATACAGTGGATGGGTGTTATTTAAGCATATAGTTTTAGTGCATCTCATGCATAGTTAACTTACATTCTTCTTTAATGTTTCATCCAAAGGACATAAGGGGTACTACTGGGATAATTCTGCAGCCACACATCACCTGCTGACAAGTTTATAACACCAGTTTCTGGAGTCTGTAAGTCTCCAAAAGTCACACTGATAAAATATAGCTTCCACTTTCTCTGCAGGCTCTGTTGCGCTGTATCCTAAGTATAGGCTTACACATTAAAGGCTGAAGTCCATATAGACCTATGCTTATATAGGCCGACTGTTTAAAAACTTAGGAGAGAGCTATAAGCCCTTTAAGACCTTAGGGAAGGAGCTGAGTGCCTGGCACAGTGATCTGAAGGAGTTTTAACCAGAAGAAAGAGGTATATCTGGGATTTGGGGTAGGGAGAGTGGGTCATCTAGGGAATGGCTCCCTGTTCAGGTGGCTCAAAATGTCATATTAAACAAAGTTGAGTAAGTCCCTGCTCTGCAGCCTGGCTAGGAAACTGGGCTCTACATCTGTTCATAGGCAAGGTCAGGCCATGGGGCCAGCACAAAGTGACCGCTCCACACATCTCCCTTCAGAAAACTGCATTTAAACGTCCTGCGACTAAAATGGCCTTTCCTGGGCTGTATGCTTCTCCTCCCTCGTCTACCACTGCTGCAGATGGCAGCCCAGGCTTTGGAGTGAGCATGTTCAAGAAGTCCCTGGGCCGAACTCCCCACCATCTCCTTTCCAGGAGGAGATGGACCTGGTGCAGCCAAAGGTACACCAGGAAATCTCTGCAGAAAGCAAGGCTGAAACGTTTGTAAATAAATGACGAAAAGGAAATATGGGATGTTCACAGCAGATCCTGTGTCAGGTGTCCAGCAAGCTTAAAGTGTGTTGGTCCTGCTAACTTTTGCATCAATTTTTACAAGCTCTGGATCTGGCCCATTGACTTCTGACTGGCTGCCATGGCATATAAACATTCTGAAGTGACAAGAATGTAAAAAGGGAGTAAAAGACTGTTACTGTAATTGCTTTTGCTCATACCTTTAGGTACAAATATGTCTTCCAGGTTTACATCTAAATCTTTTAAAATAGTTAACTATTCCACATGCTTATTATTCTCTCTGTGAATAGTGATTTTAGTCTACTATGAATGTGCTGTTTTATAATTCACTATTTCATAATCTTTAACAGGAAGAGAATGCAAAGGAAATTAACTCTTGTCAGTCATGTTGTTTTCTTCTAAGTCTTATACCTACACTGAGAGAGAAAACAGATTAGCTATTCCAGTACCTTGTGTATTCTTTTTCATTTATTAAATTTCATTTTTCTTCTTTAAAAAGTTGTGTCCATGAATGTGAAGGACAAATGTATTAAGCTGAGTGAGGCACAATTCATAAAGATGCTTAACGTGGATAATTACATTTTTCTGCTGAACCATGTCCATGGCTTGTTGTCCTCATTCCTCTACAGACATCGGCATGTTTTTACAAGGAGTTTTTGATCTGTATAAGCTGGGACTTTGCTTTAGCACGTGCAGGGTCACTGTACTGATATCACAAGATTTTCTGGGAGAGGAAACAAAAACACTGTGTAGAAGATTAGAACTAAATGCATGGTTTTGCTTAGGGCTGTGACTGAAGAGCTGATTTTCTAGTGAGAGGTGTCTCTCCATTCATTTTCATGGCCTCATCCCCATTTTTTTGTGTTTGTTAGGACTCTCAGGAGGCTGGCTTATTCAATGTAGAATACTGGGTGGTCCCTGATACTGAGCCGACACAAAGCAAGAAGAGGAGGGTGCAGCTGATCATCATAAGGGAGGCCAAAAACCAACGATGTATTACCTATATCATGGCTTACTGGGATTTGTAACCTCTTGTATAAACACTATAAAAACCAGCCATGGCTTAGGAGTTACAGGAGTTAATTAAAAATTCAGGGTCCTGGATTCAAACACCAGCTCTGCCATAGGTAGCTGACATTATCTTAGGCCTAAGTTACTAACCTATATCTGTACACCTAAAACTTCTAAAAACTCAGTAAGAAATTTTGTTTGGATTCCATTCAACAAATGAAAAGAGAAATAGTAGTTTCATGCCTCCTAAATGGGGATGTTGTAAGGCTAATTACATCAGATACACAGTCTGTAATTTCCATGAATGGAAACAGCAATGGGAGCTGTGTAAGATTTGGTCCTTACGCCTGAGGAAATATTAGCACTTCCAGGATGAATAAGCAAAGGTATAATTATGTTTCTACATTAATTAACCAGGTATAAACTAATGATACCTTTGTGGTAATTAAGAGAATACCATTGCCTTCTAAAGTGTGACAAAAGCTATAACCTTTGTCCTTGTCTGCCCAGTCTATTCTCAGCACAGTTCCCTGCTGGCTACATGACCTACTTTTTTTTCTTTTGTTCAAATTTCCATGCAAATCTTCTAGCCCATTCTACATTAAATTTTGGTCTCTTGAGGTCCCCAGTTCTGTAACCCAGAGAATGAATCCTGTTTTGCTGCAATAATTCCACTGACAGCAACAGAAATGCACGTCCATCAAATCCAGTCTTGATCTGTCCCTCTGTAGGCAGCAGCTGAGAACTAACTCCCTGCCACAGCATCATTTAGGGGATTGCCCATCATGTTTCCGTTTTCCTTATTTACCCTCATTTTCCTCTCCTAACATCTGCCTAAACCTTAAAAACAACAAACTGTTAAAGTCGGTAGGGATTCTGTAGAGGTGAGAGCAATGATATTCTCTGATAATTATCACCTTTGGGAAATGCTGGGTCATTTTGTTTTCCAAGAGCTCTGAAGTTTAGTGAGACCTGTCTGGAAAATGAACTTCCGGAGAGAGGTTGTGTTTGAAACATATGTGGTAGGAATATTTCTGCAATGCTATCATATACGAAAAACTCAAAACTGAGCATGGAAAAGAAGGCAGAGTGCTGCCACAGTCCAACAAATGAAGTTGGTCTGGCACAGCCACTAATGTTTCTTACGACAGGAATGAAAGCTGACACTGTGTGCTGGCTCACAGCACACACAGTTTCATTCTAATTCTTTGTTTTAATTAATTCTTTTTTTTCTGAAATTTCACTTTTAAAAGTGAATTCGTCCATGGTGGCTGTGCACTGGAAGGGTTTGAAAATGTCGTGGAGAAGCTTTCAAGCAATTTTGAACTATGCCATATTTTGGCAAGAGTAATCATTCAAGAAAGCACAAGAAATAAGGTAATATTTTAAAAGAAGATAAAAAAGGGTGACCTCCAGCTGGAAGGCCACCAGCATGCCTGAGAGAGACAGGAGGGACAGTGTCAGCTGAGAGGGAGGGAAGGGACAGACCTGGGGGGCTGAATTACCATTCCCTCCACCCAGCTTACTGCTTTTCCAGAAGACACTTAGGAGAGCCGTGTCTTTCCCTCAGTGTAAAGCCAGGCTCTTCAAAGTTAATCCAGGGCCTAAGAGGTGATATAGGCATGGGCCTTTTCTAGGTTTCTTCTAGACTTGGCCTGCATTGTGAGACATGTTCCAACATAAAATCGTATGGTTCCTTGAAGAATGTCACCTCCTGAGCCATTTCTTTAGGGCCTATGGCAGAAGAAGGGATCCAGCAGCCAACATACCATTTCTCAGCAAGACAAAGAGACTAAAAGTCAGACCAAGCAGCTTTAGAGCTATGAGAGACCCTTCTTCCCTTCCCGAGGGAACAGTGTGAATACTCAAGAAATGAAGGCAATCTAGGCTTTTCTGTATGTGCATATATTCTTTTATCTGATGTGCTTCAATCCTTAAAGAAATCTTCAGCCATCACTCGACAGTGCTCCTGTGAAACATCAAATATATTTGCTTAACTTGGAGGAAGCTGGTAGCATAGTATTCATCTGGTTTGTATTTAAAGGCTAGTTTAAACCTGCTGGAGGTACTTTTATCTCACCATTTATTCATATGTGAATAGTGAATTTTAATAATTCATTTTGAGTTTCTTCTGCAAAAGTATTACTTCAGTTCAAATTCTGTCCTGTTAATTATGTTCTCATTCTGCACATCACGAAACTCTGGTTGACGGTAATTCTCTTGATCCACATGAAAGTAATGAGAGTGCTCTACCAGAAAAGTTTTTAGATGTGGACACATTTCTGGCCCAGGAGAGTCTGCATCTTGCAGATAATATTTTAACTTATGATAGTTCCTGGTTTGGAGCTAAAGTGCTGGGCTAAAATGCACTTATTAAAATGCGAACTGAGTGTCTCCTCTGAAGTAATGATAACATCATCAAATTTCAGAACCATTGGGGCAGCTAAAGCTAGAGAATTGATTGACTCTCTTGCAAAGTGGCTCTAATTCAACTAATTAGATGTTGAATGGGTGTTAAAGTTCAGCCTGAGTGATTCATTGCTTTTTCAACAACTGTACCTTTCTCAAAGTTTCTGAAAGATAAAATATACCATAGTCATAGGTAAAAACATGAAATATCTTTGTGTTTGAATACCTATTTGTAAAATACTGCACCTGGCTTTTCACAATGAACATAAAGCCTGATCATGCTTGTTGCACATAGAAATCCCATGAAATAGGCAAATTTACCCAAGCGATTTCCCTAGTTTCCAAGATACGAGGTAAGAGCTATACGCTACATGCTGGAAATAAGACCTTCAAATTGTGTGGTCCTAAGGATCTGTTAGCAAGCTTAATCATGGCCACAAAAATCTTGGCACATGTGCCCCAGTGGATGCCCCCAACTCTGCCTCCCTCCCCAAATTCAAGGCATGCAGTATTTAAGTCATGCACCATTAGAGCACCCCATCAAGCCCTCTTTCCTGTAAGGGAGAGATACTATAACAAGGCAATACAATGGTAGTTGTCTCTAGCATTTTGCAGTGGTTCAGGCCAGGCATAGCTCAGCCCTCAGGCTGTGGCCCCACAGCGATTTTTCTGGAGGAAATACTTTCTCAAGTAGATTCCTCCCTTGGTTGCTTATCCTTGCACTGTACCACTGCTTTGCTAACACAAAAGTTGGAGGGCTATGAAAAAAAAGCTGTCCCAGCTGGAAATTAACCATTTTTCTCTTGTGAACTTATTTTTCATTGGGTCCGTTCCCCAGTTCAGGTAATTGGGTGACTGCATGAACTGCTGTGCTGGCACTGTGGAAGGGGTGGTGTGGGGCTCCCTGGGCTCCCGCAGTGGGCATGGGCAGGTTTGCCACAGATTGCTGCCGCTCCAGGCACTTAATGAGGCAGAATGCCATCAGCCCTCCTTTTTTAATGGTTACTGAACTACACCTCGTACCAGAAGTAAAATGAACTATGAAAATAGCTTGAGCAAAAATAATAGAACAACTAAAACACTCAGCAGAGCTTAAACTCCAGAAATGTGGTTTAATCAGACCTTCATATTGTATCTATGAACAGTGACTGCCAGCAGAGTGGAAAAAACTCAGAGGTGTCCTTATTCCTGACAATGACCAGCTGTAAGGACATAACGTTTTTCAATTAACTCTGGAAAAGCAAGTGAACTATGAACCTGTAACACTGCAATCTGAGAAACGCAGCAATGTCTGCAGAATGCATGTGTACTTAGAATATGTTATTAAGCAAAGTGCAAAATAAATTAAACCCTGGAAGAGTTTAATTCTGCTGTCACAGGTACAGCTGCAATCTCACTGTTATGGCAGGAACAGAAATGAAGCCTCCAAAAAAAGACGAGAACGCTCCTAACATCTGAGGGGCAAAAAGCCACGGACACAGCACTGGGAGCTCTGGAGTTTGCCCAGTAACATCTACTGAGCAAAGTGATGCCTCGCTCCAGACAGTCACCGAGGAAGGACAGACAGTGCCCTAACCCTACAGGTGTGACAGGGAACCCAAGGCACCACAGAGGGAGACCTGAGGGTGGAAGGCACACTGAGGTCAGTGCTGGAGCCTGTGGAAGCAGTGGGGGTAGCTGTACCTGCCAAGACACTAGAAGTACTTGGGAGGAGACACGTGAGTGAAGATGGAGGGCATTGCTTGGCACATGTGTGTTCACCAGCAGTGTGTGCACAGTAGGCATTGAAGGACAGCAGCAAAGCTCTTAGCTCAGAGGAATTCATCCCCAGGGAAACAGCTGGCCTGATTATTGGCTTGAAAAGAACTGGAGCTCTATTTTAAGCTGGACAAAGATGCATTAGCCAAGCAGCTGCTGGGAACAGTGAAAGTCACACTAAGAAAAAACAGAGACACTTGAAGGTAAAAGGGTAAAGCTAAAAGTGGCAGTAGAGAGGTTGTTGCCTGACAATGGGTATTTGAACTGTAAGTGTGTGAGTAAAGAGCATTGAAAAGTTTGTAATGAGATCAAACTAAAATGATGCCAGTCCCTGATCTACTACAGACAATCTGACTGGAAAAGCAGGAGACCAAACCAAGTATAAAGTCTTCTAAGAAAAAGCAAATTCGGCAGGGTTTGAAGTAGAGCTGAGAGTGCACAGAGACCCTAGTCACCCGAGTGGTGTGTATCACAAACATTACTGGAGGGGTATCAGTTTCCGCAAGCTGAGGATATTGCCTCTATTATCATCTGGACATTGAGTGAGGATCAGGAGAAAATAGAGTAAAAGAAATTAAGGATGGCAATTTGGAGCAACAGAGAGTAGATAGTCCTTGGAGCAATGATACATGTAAAATTTTCCCAAAAGAAAATGTATCAGAACACCACAGAGGGAGTGTTTTAAGGCATTAACATAATGCCACACAAAGTGTTCTACAGAGCACAGTGTATTATTTTGTAGTTTTACTCTGATGAGCCACAGCAGAGTATTTAATATTTCTATTTTGGCTGATCAGTTGTAAGAAACTCATTCTTGGCCAACAGTCCTCACGGTGTCGAAAAACTTTTTATATTGATTATATAAAATCCACCACACTGTCTACACAGTCTCTTTGCTTTCCCAAGTATCCAACCACATGTTTAGCTATCCTTGATTCTTCTTTTAAGCTCAAATTAAAACCAAAAGCCAAATTTTCTTGATCCATCTCATTGATAAATATTAGTGATGAGCAAAAGAAATGACAGAAGCATCAATGTAATATATCCTTTTCAAAACATAGCTGCTGAATTGTTCTTTTCTGCCTCTTAACTATTTGGGCCATAGGCTTTGGATCATTGATTTTTGAGCCTGTCCTTCATGCATACATTTAAAACTATAAATAAAAAGTGACTGGGTAAAATTTGTACTGCTGAATTATGTAAAAAAATATTTTTTATTTTAATGGTACTCCAGTAAATACAAGCATGAAAATCTTTCTATATAACTATTTAATTTGTTCATCATTATACTCAGTTCATTTAGTCAGCAGAGATAAAGAAGTCATCATCCCACTCTACTCAGCACTTGTCAGGCCACACCTGGAGTACTGGGTACAGTTCTGGTCCCTGCTATACAAAAAGGATGTGGCCAGGCTGGAAGGGGTCCAGAGAAGGGCCACCAAGATGATCAAGGGACTGGGAAGCTGCCATATGAGGATAGGCTGGGAGAGCTGGGTTTGTTCAGCCTTGAGAAAAGGAGGCTCAGAGGGGATCTCATCACCGTGTACCAGTACTTAAGGGGTAGCTACAAGGAAGATGGAGACTCCCTTTTTACAAGGAGTCACATGGAGAGGACAGGGGGGAATGGACACAAGTTGCTCTTGGGGAGATTCCGATTGGACACCAGAGGGAAATTTTTCACAGTGAGGACAATCAACCATTGGAATAATCTCCCCAGGGAAGGGGTTGACTCGGCAACATTGGACACCTTCAAGAGTCGTCTGGACAGGGTGCTGGGCCATCTTGTCTAGACTGTGCTCTTCTTGGAAAGGTTGGACTAGATGATCCCTGAGGTCCCTTCCAGCCTGGGATTCTGTGATATGTGAAAAATCTCTAAGCTTAAAAAGAGTCAGTTGTGCTAAACAGGGCCAAATCTGACAGCCTCCTGGCAGAGGCAAGGCTGCTGCAGCTCCATGTCCCAGGTCCAACCAGTAGCAAGACTGACCATGTATTCCCAGCAGGCACAGGCACTTGGATACAGGTGTGCAACACATACATGTATACACACAGA
This sequence comes from Phalacrocorax aristotelis, assembly GCF_949628215.1. NCBI lineage: Eukaryota > Metazoa > Chordata > Aves > Suliformes > Phalacrocoracidae > Phalacrocorax > Phalacrocorax aristotelis. The sequence goes on along the minus strand of NC_134278.1, from coordinate 118,603,905 downwards.
TCGACACAGGCAGACACAAAGAGCACTCGCGTGAACACAAACAGCACCAATGCCCTCATCTTCCTCCCTTCTTTGGCAGTTCAGGATGAAGCTCTGTTAGTGCGAATATACATATAGATATGCATTGTGGGTTGCTCCAGCAGCTGTTTGCCAGCCCTTGACAGTAATATCACTTTGGTGTCTTATAAGAAATGTGAGGAGGCATAAATATCAATATTTGGGATAGGATCTGACAGTATATTAAAGAGGACTGGACAACATCATGGGTAAACATATAGATGATAATGAAATGGAGAAAAAACTAAGGACATGCTAAAGGCTACATTTTAAAAAATGAGAAATGCTTTCCTTTGGCCAAAGATATCAGGCATTAACTGTAGACACAAAGCTGATCATTTTTTCCTCACATGTTTGATGTCTTCATTACTATTATTACAGCAAATTCTCAATGTCAGCAGAAATAAATAATTACATGGTGGTTTCAGAAAGGAATGAATTCTACTACGTTTTAAGCTTTCTGCTGGTGTCACCATCTGTATTTCAACTGGATCTTCTGTCACACACCTATTCCAGTTTCATGCCATGACAGACTGAGAAATCTGAAGGAAACAGTCAGATCCACAGTTGTAATTTAAAACACCAGTGTGTGCTTGGGAACACTGGTTCACTGCCATTGTTCAGATGTCAGATCTCAGGCTCCCTGAAAAAGGAAGTGGGCTTGAAAATACAATTTTAAAAATAATCTCTTTAGGATTCTCTCAGTTACAAGCCACTAAAATGGAGACAGGCAAGGTTTTCTGTACAGCCACGAAGGGTGGATGAGCATTGTTGCTCTCTTCTTATGTCCTTTTCTCTCCCTGTCTCCTGCATAGCTTAACTGGGTTTCTTAGCTTTGTCTGTGGATGGGGAATTTGAGCAGAATAGCAACCTCTATTCAAACAAGCCTGAACATGGCTAGCGTGAAATTGTTAGTGCTGATAGCATGTAAAACAACACTTCTGAGGAGCAGGAAAACAAAAGGTAATCATGCAGTAAACAAGGTTTGTTGTTGAGGCTGTGGGTTTGTACATTTTTAGGTTGCCATTTTGCCTGACCAAACTTCTCTGATCTTTGTTCTGCTGCCAGAAAGGCACATGCATCCATTGTGCCTTCCCCAAAGTGGACACCATGCAAGGGTGAACAGCCCTAATAGGGAGCCACTGGTTCATACTATGGATCACATCTTTGACAGGGATGCCCTATAGTGCTGTGCAAACATACACTGGGCCATGATTCTTGCAGCACCACTTTTAAAATATACAAGCTGTAGGAAGAGGTCTCCTGTTTCTTGACATGGTCCTCCTTCACATTCCTCATGGGCTGCTGCATGGATACAGACAGATGGCTTTCTTATCTGGAAGAACAAGGCACAGCTAACCTTGTCCTCTCGAGTGTGGTATATCAGTGAAATTTTACTGGTGAAAGCTTAGGGCTTCCCTGAATAATTGATTTGCCTAAAATTTAATTTGCCTTTCATCCCATTGTTTTTACAGTCACCCAGCAAAGGATGTTTGTATGAGTTTTGATTGCCTTATCTGGAAAGATTTAATCTTGCTTTCCTTGCTGACATGGCACAAAACCGACATCTTATGGTGACATTGCCCCAGGAATGACCATGAAGAATAAGCATGTCTCCAAGAGGAGATCACATCAAGGATAATCAGCCCTTTGGAAACAAACTCTTGCCCTTGCCCTTGCCCTTGCCCAAAGCCAACCCTGCTCTCATGCCACAGAAGAGCTGTGCCACCATGGCTGCCACACTTTGCTCCCTCTTCATCTCTCACACAAATACACAAAGGTGCAGCATGGGAAAGGGGCATTATTTTACCCTCTTCAGCTGAGAGTTGTGGACCTCATGGTCCTGCGTGAGGGTAGTGAAAGGGGTACCCTGTCTCCCTTTTACATAGCTGCACAAAAGCATACTTTCACACACTGTAATAAACTGAACACTTTCCTCACAGCTTGTCCTTTTTTTTTTTTTAGATATTTCCTCCTTTTCTTTCCATAAAACTCAAGTGAACCCCAAAGATAATAATGGATTTTTGTCAAGTGTTCCAATTCCACTCTAGTTTGAAAAGGCAAGATACATTAGTTACTCATAACAGTGCGAAATCTGAGATGCATGATACCAGCAGACAAGAAAATAGGGCTTTAAATCTATATGTTAACTATGGGCATAAAAAATCCCAGAATGGACCAGAAATTACTGATTTAGCCATAAAATGAAACTGTATATCTAAAATTATTTATACGTTTTAATTATTTCAGGACAAAATTGTGGGGACAAGTTTTATAGCTATTAGGTTCTATTGGAAAATTGGATAATGCATAAAAGAACAAGATAATGAATGCTGCTGCATACAGGAATGAGCAAAGCTGTAATGCTCAGGTAGCAATAGGGAAGATTACCTCTATAATATAGATGAACATACTGTTCAGTAGTGGTACAAGCTGGTTGTAATGTCATCACAGAAAGGAATGTCACTGCCAAAGGCCTTTCCGTAAAAAGAACCCTGATGGTTATTTATTTAGACATAAAAGGATAACTTTATTTCTGCTCCAACTCTGTTGGAATTCTTTCTCATACCTAACCTCTAAACTTTTTGGTGACATAACACAAGCATTTTGTCACATATCCTATCATGATGGAATACGTATTAGTAAATAAATTCTCTGATAGCCCTACACACAAACACCTACAAGCTTGGTTTAGATGGATATTCTTTTATCAAGACTGAAAACAACACTGCCTGGATTTGAACTGTCAGATCATCTTGGAAAAGAAAAAATGAGGTACTTATATTTTAAAAATGCAATCTATAAATGCAAACAAATTACATAAAGGCACTGATGAAACTGCAAAATCCATAGTGTTCATGAACTGATGAAATTCTTGTGCCCATGTTAATATATAAACACTTCATAGAGCTCTGTTATTATTTGAATTTATGTGCTGACATGGATGCAAAATCACTTAAGATTTGTTTATCACTCTTGATATATGTATTTATATTCATTACAGATTTCTTTACATTGCAGCTGATTGAAGAGAGAAAAAACCAAGAATGTAAAAATGCAGCAGGATAGCATAACAGGTGTTAACACAACGGTGCTGAAAACATAAAAGATAGCTTTTTGTGTTTCAGACATCAGCATGAATTCTGTGAATTTTTTTTTTTTAGTTATATGCAATCTTTTTCGTGTTTTGGCAGAAAAAAATATTCCTCACCAAGACTGATGCTGAGAAATCCTGGTTTTAAAGAAGGAAAAGATGAGAACTGGTCTGTCAGATGGAGAAATTACTTCAGGTATCAAACCCCAGCTGAGTAGAAGACTTACTAATTAGCAGAAAGTTTAGCAAAATTAAATATTTTGCAATTGACAGTTTGGTACCAGTTTTCATATGATACGTCTGGCTTTTTGGCTCAAGGGTACTTTTACTTTTCAACAAGGGTAACAGGAGGGAAAGGATATCAAAGAGGATGAGAACAATGTATGAAAGAAAAAAAATCAGCTGATTAGCATAACCAAACAGGAACATACCAATTTACTTTCTACTTGCTGAGGTGTTGCCCCACAGTATTTTCAGTTTTTCTTGTGAAGATTAAATAAGAACAACTGATTGTCTAGTTTTAATTTTTACATCACACTGTGTTAACCCAAGCAAAGTAGAAAAATGCTGTGATTAGGGGATATGTTTTTTCTGTCCATAAATATCCAGAAAGCAATGTGTGGTGGCAACTCCTAGGAGATTTTGGTGGTGATTTTGGCTCTATACTGAAATTGTTATTAGAATAGAGTAATGCAGCTGTGAGCAGAACCAGTGATGGATGACTGCAAAGGTTTGATAGGCAAAGACAGTGAAACATACTGTACAACTGCAAAGTTGTGTAAAAATTAAAGGGAGCAATGCTGTAAGGAATGAACACTGCTGGGCCACAAAACAGAAGGAGACAGCAAGAGAAGGCTTGAGGTAGAAAATTACAGCTAATTCATCCATATAATATTTTTTTCTACAGATTTATATGGAACTCAGTAACTTATTTCTTGGGCTTTGACCCTGGAACCTCCATGGATTTTCACAACAACTTCTAATGATACATGAAATGGTTGACAGAAGAGCATTAAATCTCTAGGCTATATGCTAGAAGCGAGATTTTCTTCTGCCTGAGGACCATTCCACATCACAACAGATATAAAGAAGGAGGAAAAGACTTAAGAAAGTGACTACATTTCCAAATCTTCACACTGATAGCCTCAAGAGCAGTGCCCTGGAAGCTGATTATTACCGAAGGATTTCGGAGTGGAAAGCATGAATACAGCATGGGAATTGGTCTTCAGGCTAAAAGAATGGGTGGCATGAGAATAAATACAATACAATATATACTTATTTTTGGATTTCCTCTCTGAAAATTTGTGGTCAAGTAGTCCTCTAGGTACTTGTTTTAGTTTTATAACATAGTTGCCATGTCAGAACATGGGGAAGTTTTCGATCATTCAGGCAATGAAAGTGCAGTACATTCTTTCCTTATGCAAATTATATTTGTGGAAAGGTCAGAATATAACTAATTGAACTTTAAAAGAATAATTGGCTTAAAAGACTTAATAATTTGAATGGCTTTGTAATTTATCCAAACAGAGCAAATAATTTTTATTTTCTTTATATTTAGTAACAGTGCTGTGCTATGGTTAAAACCTATACCACAGCTCTGTTCAGACATACATTGTTCCTATACTTTTCGGTGAGAAAATGAAGACGCTGAAGTTCTGTTGGGGTCAAGAAAATTTCAGTGGGAATGCAGGGGGAAAGGGCTCTGAAATTCTAAATTTTGAGATACTGGGGAAAAGTTTGCACCTTAGGACACCATAGGGTACAAATTCAAACCAGGATCACTGAAATCTGCCTGCCAATTTTTTTATAAATTCTTTGTTTCTGGCTCTGTATTGGATTTCAGCTTGGCAAGCTTTGAATAATTATTTATTTTCTAAACACTTTTATCTGTTGCTCAGTTTAAATAGCAAAAAACCTAAAATCACAGCAGAAGAGGTTCTAGAAAGATGTTCTCTTTTTCCTTAATTTGCTTTGTGTAAAACTAGTAAAGCTAGTTGACAGTCACATAAATGTGGTCATATTTTTATGTCACTTTTTTTATTAATGAAGAGGGTAACAGAACTTAACAATTTTGAGCACCTGCCTAACTCTTTTAAGCAGTTTCCATTTCACATGTAATTTTGTAATGGCCTCATTATTTCAAGACAATCAATTAACTCGCTGTTTCTTAAACATCATGCTGTCCTTGTTCAGAGAAGATGATATTCCTGTTTGTGACAATCTTTCATAGAGGGTGTGGGGAGAAAGTGCAATAGGCTCCGGCTAAAACTCCATAAAATATCTGCCAAAAGCCTGACACTCACAGCCTTCTTGGGAAGAACTGGCTTTCTCCCTGCAATTTGGGAACTCCCTGTATTATTGCTGACTACATTACACAAGCTGTTTGCACATGATGCAACTTCTTCGCTCACCCCTCATCACACAGCTGTGTTGCTAAGTGGTACTCAGGGAAGGGCAGTCTCACAGTCACTGCTTGAAGGAGGCTTGCTTCAGGGCAGTGACAGCCGAGGTCCCTGTGCCAGAGCACAGTCGCAGGAGAGGAAAGGCTTACAGTACAGAGGGGCTAGAAGAGACGGATGCTTTCAACAAATTAGGATACAGGCCAGAAGAAGAAATGAGCTTCCTACTGCTTCCGATGTGAGAACTTCTTGCAACACAGGGTTGTGGGGCAAGCAGTGCTGGGACTGGAGGAACACTGCGAGTTAGCTGGACAGCAGCAGTGATGCAAGGAGCACCCACTGAGGAAGAAAAAACTTCCTAGACCAAAACTCGGACAAAATAAAATTTCTTCAGTGTTTTGAGGCATGCTGAGTGCCATGAAGGGAGAAATTAATCTAACAAACTGGTATCCTTAAATCTGGATTCTCCCATGGCTGCTTGTTGTCAGAGCAGCTGGTGCCTGCATGCCAAAGGGGATGTTTTCTCAGCAGGAGCTTCTTAAATGTAAAAGAACCAAGCTTTCTCTGCAGCTTTAAACTCATTAGTCAGTTATCAAGGATATGAAATATTTGGAAGCTCAGTCAATGAAGAGAAATAGATAATTTCCCACTGTTCAGGAAAGATATTAACCAGTACCTCTGAGCCAGATCCGAAATAGGTAGCAGAGCTGTTGCGAGAAGGGTTCTTGCCCTGCTAGCATTTAATGATTTATAGGGCAGTGGGGACTGTCTACCCTTCCTTTGCCCAGAAGCTTGCCCCTGCGTGCCCTAGTCTGCCAAGTCTCAGACTCACTAAGTGGGACTCATATCCTTGACTCCTGCACCGCACTCCCCTACTGCAACGCCAGGCTTTTGTACATTCACAACATCGTGGCATAGTCCTTCTCCAGCCCCAGGGAACTGCCTATAAACGCTGTCCATCTGGCCAGTGACCAGCTTCACCTAAGGCACACAGGGGGTAGGCCATAGGAAAAGACAAGCCATGGCAGTGTACTAAGCTGGGAATAGATGCAGTGCTCAGCTGCTCAGCCGAGAGTGAGCTGTGAGGACACCTGAACAGAGGACAGACTGTCACTTCATAGCAAATAACATTGGACAGCTGCCTTTTGTCTGACATCAATTTTCTTTTCTCAGTGTTTTCAAAGCAATCTGTATTTCCAGGTCAGACAGGGAACATTTCAGTACCTTTTGGCATAGGACTTCACATAGTTTCCCATTTCTTATTCTCCGAACAACGTGTTTGTCTGGGAGCTTTTAGCAAGTTTAGAAATCCTTCCCATGTACTTCACATTTGTGGAAAGGGCACACTGTGGGATAACCATGTTGTGAACAGCACTGCCTTCAACCCCAGAGGATGCTTTGCTGGGAGGACGGGCTGCAGCACAAGGTAGAGCCTGCCAGCGCCTCTGTCGGCAGATGTGAGCATGCTCCTCACGCCTACCGCTCTTCCTGCACCAACTCCTCATGCCAGCGGGCTACACAAACATTGTTTCATCTTTCGCAGAAAAGTGGCCCAAGCAGTATCGGCACAGATGCAAACAAATGGATTTGGGGTCTATTTTGTGAGCAGACCAGAAATGTTCCCCAGAGCATCTAGCTGATCTGGTGAGTGATGGTGGCATTGAGGGGCTCTCTGAAGCCCAGGTAACATGAGGTTTTTCCTCAGGTACTACAACTGGGTCATGCCCAGGATGCCTACTAGGGAGCTTGTAGGACCAGATAATACATACCGTCAAGGAATTTGAAATGAACAACACTGCCAAGGATGCTGTTGCAGGGTCGTTTACAAATGGCCACTGTGAACCTTGCCTTGTGCTCTCTCTCACTGTATCTCAAGAACAATACAACTGAAACAAAAACGAAAAGTTCAAGCCCTGTTACAGCAGCCACACAAAGTTTCTGAGTGTATTTTAACTACCGCCTAAACCAAAGTCCTGAAGCCAAACGCAGGTAACTCTGCTCCTGGCCTTCTATACAGCATCTTGTGTTAGTTGATAATTGCCTCCCTAAAACTGTTTTAATTAGTCCCACCTGGCCTGGACTGTTGTCAAAGCTCCTGTTATCAGGAAGTAACTGTAGTTTTGCAGATCCAGACTTTTCCTGGATCAAAAGGAAGAAATGGAAACTGCTATTGCTCCTTTCAGGAAGACGAGGCCCATAGGAGATTGAGATACCAAATGGGAGGAATAATTTTTCTCTACTTCGGGGAAGAAGTCTTTATAACAACCATACATTGGATAAATAACTGGGGTGATTTTCTCTAATTTCTGATAATTGTATGAATACAGTTTTTAAACACCTTTAATTTAAAAGCAAAGCCTTTGTTCTTGGGAGAATGGAAAGAAAGTGGAGAGAATAAAGAAAAATGTAATATAAAGAAAAATGTTCTATTTAGCGATACACTTGAAGAATAGTAAGGAAGATAATTTTACCACTTTATCTTGCTGTGATCACAATACGTCTCGGTTCCTGATCTCTGTAGTGCTTGGCTTCACTTTTAGTACCCGGTCCAATGTCTTCCTTGCTTACTTCTTACTCCACTTGCTGGACTGATCTGTATCTAGCATAGTTTGTGACACCAACAACTTCTACCATTTCTGAAATTTTCCAGCAAATATGGGAACCTTTCTCTCATGCTGCCCAGCACCTGGGTGGATCTGCCTCTCTATCTTCCACTTCCATAACACACCAGTATGTGGTGGTGTGGCAAAGCCACTGTGGCTTGTGCTGACAACTTTTGTCTCATTGCTTATATTCTTCTCTTTGAGGAATACTTTCCCTTTTTCTTCAGATAAAGAGGCTGAAGTTCATATCCAGAGGAATAAACTGCTGGAAGAGACCATTAACACAGAAGAAAAAAGGTCATTGATTCTTCCAGTACAGGTAATGGTATCAAGGAAAAATTGCAGTTGCAGGAGAAGGATAGCCTGAAAAACTGAAGGGACAATAGTGTCATAGCCTGTAAAATGGGGAGTGCAGATAGCAAACATAACTATTCTGATTCACTGCCAAGTAATTAAAGAAGGGTAAGGCCTGCCTTTAAAAAGTTTTCTATCTTTAATGCATTTAAAGTGAAATAACACGTCTAAATGACTAAGCTTTGGTTCATCTTTACTATATCATATCGAGGCTTTTTGTGTGATCTTGGAAAAGTTCCTTCTTTAATCTGTAGCTCAGTTTCAATTCTTAGTAGCGAGCATGTGTGCTAAATAGAAGATACCAAAGTACTCCTGTGTTTTTATAAGGAGAACCATGAGAGTAGCCTAAACAGATCTTGACTGGACAAGGCCCTCTCACCTACACATGGCCCAAAGTCTGGTCTGAGTTGGATCTAACTTGGAAGTTGGCCCAGGTGACCTCTGAAGGTCTCTCCCAACCCTAATTACTTTGATGCCATAGCATGCAGAAGAGATCTATACTAGAAGGTCATGAAATAGAGATACTTGGAGCACCCCAACTTCTGCCACCAATATTTTGAGCTTCATACATAGTAACGCTAGTGTTCCTCTGAAGTCAATGGCAGTGTTTTTAAAGTAACACCAGGCATGTAAACAATAATGAAAATATGTCTATTCCTTCTAATTAAACAGAATTTAGTGGGATTAATTGCAGCAAATGCGCAAATACCCTTTTTTTGTAACAGCCATTCACTACAAGTATAAGATAGAGAGATGAAGAAATGCGGCACTGTTCAGACACTATTGTCTCTTCATGTTTCTGTTAAAAAGTTGTTTGCATGTGTTTAACCAAGAAGAATCCAGTGAGCTTACAAGATCATGCAGGGCGTTACTATAAGTTAAAGTCTTCTCTAACAAGCACGGCTTCTGCAAGAAGACGACTGCAAAAGAGAGATACCTGCAAGTTTTTATGTACATAATTTTAATATGTTCCTAATATCTGTATCTATCTATCTACGCAAACACATATATTTACACAGAGAGAAAGCAGTTATATAGGGACAGTGAAAATATACATAAAATCCAATGTGTCAATAATTACTCCATGATACTTCCAGTACTTGCCTTTTAAGTGATTCTGTCAAGCACTTGCTAACATCTAGTGATTGTGAATACATCAGACTGGAAGATACTCAGTATAATCATAATTGAAAGAAACTACCGAGTACTAAAACCAGGGCAGGAGTGTTTATAATTTAGGTTGGAAATTTTCAAGAAGCCTTTAAGTGATTTCTGAACACAAATAAATAGACCAAATTATTTATATGCCTTTTAAAAATTCCACCTGAGTCCTTTCCTGATTTATTGATTCTAAGCATGCTGATTTTAGGTTTATCAATTTAACTGAAGACATATTTACAAGAAGGATATAATCATGCATGAGCTTTCCAGACAATTTTAGACTGCTGTAGCTCTTCTAATCTGTCTGTTTTCTGCTGAGGAGATAGTGTAATTAGTTTGTCCCTCTCAACTGCTTTCACAACATCCCACAGGATATATGGGCTAATTTCTTCCATGTTGCTATAGAAAAACTATTATCTTACAATATCTCCAGCTGAGATATTATGCCACGAATCCTTTTCAGAAGCTGAATTTCACAAGCATTCCCAGAGAGCTGCAGATAAAGAGAGCCATATTTGTAAGCATTAGCAAGAAGAAAATGAAACAGCAGATACACACTACAGTGGGAACTCATGTAAAAATTAGTCATCACTACATGTCCCCCTGGAAAAAGACTGACTGAATGTGGGTTTCCAGAAAATGAGTGTAGAAAAAGAATTAACAGGTATAGTAGAATATTGTCTTCATGCACAGAGCACTAAATTCAATGTCTGCAGAGGATTAATCACTTAACAGTAACTTCTTTTGTCAGTTTAAGAGGAAGATAGATAGAAGAAAGACAAAATGGTGTCTATTTTAAGATTTCAAAGCTCTGCAGAACAAAAAAACCACATGTAAAAGTTCCTTTTCTGAAATTTGTGATAGCTTTGTGGAAGAGTTTCTTCTGGAAAAACCCATGGAATCATGGAATTCTTATCCTCATAGAAATACTATTGCAGATAAGCAACACAATTTGGGCTGGCAGCATAAGTTAGCCACTTCAGAGAACAGAAAATGACACACTAAAAAGCTTGAGTGGGTATGGGTTTCAGACAATGGAGAACTGTCTGAAAAAAGGATTGTCTAAAATCTAAGAACTGTTTTCATAATGATACAAACATTGAAACTAGGGTAACACTGAAAAGAATTACCTCATTGAAATGTGGAATATAAAATACACTCTAGTGGTATATCTGGCCCCTTTTATTTATGCCTTGCACATGTTCCTGAAAGAAAATTTTTTTCCTGAGAACTTTCCCGTGAAGGGGTAGCAATGTGCACACTCTGGAAAAAATATCTTTTTTGCATGCAGATTCCCTCTGAGAATATTCACACAACTGTCTTCAAAGCTCTTTGTGGTCCTGGGCCCATCCACACAGAGATGAAAACAATACTGCACGACTGTGGCGATGGATAGCACAACATGAAGAAGGGAGCAGTTACAAAGGAGAAACACTGCAAGCAATAAGCAGAGCGAAGAGTTTGCAAGTGTCTCATAGTTTGAAACAGGTTTCCAAAGAGTCTTCATTCAATCATTCCAAATAACAAACACATTTCTAGAAATCAAGCTATAAGAGTAGTGTCATGGGTGTACATTTGGTAATGCTGCAAATAGGTTTTTTTGCCCTAATGATAACCATTCCTTGCTCATGCAGGAATGGTAGGAGGGTCCCTCCCCTTTGCTATGGTTATTCTGCACCAGTCTGAGGGCATATACACACTGCAAAGCCCCCAGATGACAGTCTGAAAAAAACAATAGCACACACACTCTTCAAATCATCAAAACAAATGCCCAAAAATAAAGCTCGATGAGCAGGGGACACATACAAGCACCTCAGATCTATGACAACATGCTTTATAGATAACCCTCAGAAGTAGCCATTGCACATGTAAGAGGTGCTGACAGACTCCCAGGGGCTGAAATTGTGCTGCAAAGATGGGGAAGAGCATGGGTCAGCACAGCCAGTGTGAGGGGAGGCATTTGTTTGTGGCCCAAAGCCCAGGGCTCCAGCCCCCTGCCACCACAGCCTTGGCAGACAGCAGCACAGGGAAGCTCCTCAGCTACCAGCTTGCAGTCACAGGTCAAGGCTTTCCCTTGGGGAAGTATTTGAAGAAAGTGTGTCCTGGCAGATGTCGCAGAAGTGTGCCCAATGTCTGTAAAACAGCAGGACATTCCCGAGCAGGGGACTTCATGTATGTGTGTCTGTGTATTTATGTGTATGTGTGTATATATTTATATACACACACAAATACTTTACACACTTTATAATTAATTCATTTCCTAATAGGGAGAAAGTACACTAAAATGATAAGAGTTTCTCCACTTTTTCTAAGCATAACCTTCCTTTTCCTTCATGGGCTCATGAATCTCAGAGACTAAACTTAGCTCCAGCATACTGCCCACCCCAGATGTCAGGCCTGCGTAATTTTGGGTAAGAACCTACTGCACCTGGGAAAAAGTTCAAAATGTGTCCTTGCAGGCTGTTCTTCATAATTCTAATATTTTTTAATATGTAGTATATTATGATGCTGCAGCTGTGCAAAGCTGCCCTGAGATCTGGACAAGCCCAGGAGAGGTGGGTTAGGGGGCAGGAATTGGAGATGTGGTCAAAGGTTCAGTCATTTTATCATACAGCTGCTCATTCAGTGCATGGGCATCACCATCAGATACGTGCTGTCTTGAATGTTAATGGTGTCCTTCAATTTCTTGGACAAACAGGAAGCATTGAAAGCAACAAGCAGAAGAGAAAGTTTTTCATAAAGAAATGGTGGTTCTCCACTGTGGTGGGACCGCATTTGTTTCCCATGTTGCTGCTTGGGTGGGTTTTGTCCAGAGGCAACGCAAACTGAAGGGTAGGAGCTGCACCTGCTGCTAGCGGTGTTCAGTGGGGATCTCAGTCACTTCCGCAGACCTGTTGTGCTCTGCCTGCCGGTCTCAACAGGATCTCTGCAGACTAGGTGATGAGGATGTGGCCTCATGTTTATCATAAAGGCAAGAAGATGAGAGGTGAAAACTGAAATGTTTAGCTACGTTCTGTGGCTTTTGGTCTTCACAAATGGGCTTATCTGTTTACTGGATAAAATCCAGTAAGTAAGGGCCCAGTAAAAAATATCTACAATATCTAAGAAAATATTCTATAAACAACCAAAATACTGTGAATTTAAGTCCTAAAGTGTATTTCAGTTTAGCTTTCTCCTGGGTGAACTCACAGTAACACAAGACTTTCTAAAATAGTACTTGTTAAGTACTAAGATTTCTAGCCTGAGGATTAATTTATTTCTTTTTTTTTTTTTAATGCAGAACTACTGCAAAATGACGAAAACCAAGAAGGAATTAAAAATTTTTCACTCTCTGTCTGATCTGCCCCAATGTGATCCAGAATAATGCGACAAATATTTTTGCATTTCATGCATTGCTACCCAGATGCAGATCTATATTTTGTCCTCTGCTGAACTCTGTTGCACTAAGAGGTTCAGAGATATTCCTTTCTCCTTGTACACCCTATTGAGGACTGTCTTGGAGAAATACTCTGAATAAATACAGACACAGAAGTCAAGAAGTGTTGGGAGATGAGCACCCAGCAGACTTACTGACTGCCTGGAAGCTCTCAGGGAGCACGGCTACACCATTCAGAGGTTTGTGGAGGAACTTTTAATCTGCACCAAGGAATTCAGAACACATTTATGCACCCAAAGCACAATCTTTTTGGAAATCATATCTGACATGCAGAAGGCCCAGAGTTCTGCTTACTTAGGGTTAAACCAACAGCAATGCTCACTACATCCAAATGAGGGCATGCATGATTGTGTATGTGTGCAAGTGAAGGGGCTCAGGTACACCTGCGAAGCAGCTCAGGTACACCAGTGAAGCTTTGCCGAAATCAAAAGAGATTTTGATTTTCTCCAGGTAAAACCTTTTCTATGTTCTCTACTTTGAAGACAAAATTTACACAAATGTTTTCCAAAGATTGTAGTGTCTCACCACGTGGCCAATAGTTTGACCAAGGTAGATACTGGCAATATTACAAAACAAATTTAAACATTTAGTCTATATATGCAGACCCCGTCTTCACTGTCTAGCTCACTACTGTCCACCTAATGAGGGTCCATATTTAGACTTCTTATGCATGGAGAATATAGATTGAGAGTGCTATCATCTAGAACAGATTTTTTACCTAAGTTTATATCGTAAGACAATTTAAGTCTAAAGTTTCTTGATCACTACTTCAGCTGAAAATCTGCCAGTGTAAAGGGAGGGATTTTTCCTCCTTTTATGTGGAAATCCTCAAGTGAAAAGGATGAAAAGAATGTAATAGCCAAGGGACAAAGAAAAGGATGAGAAAAATGTTTTAATAGTGGAACAAACTCTTATCTGAACCTGCTGACATAATTACAGGTCATATACCCAATTCACAAAGAGTGGCAAAAATTCAGGTTTGGGAGTCTTGAAGCTTCACAGAAATGTCAAAGTTTCACAGGCTGAAATCAGCCAGCAGACATTTTCAAATCTTTCCAAGCTGAAAAAGCCTTTTAGAAAACTGTGCTTATTTTATTTGTTAACAGAGATAATCAAACAGAATTTCAGGTCTTCAGTCTGTCATGCCAGGCTGCAGTTCACCAGCGTAAAGAATTAAGCCATTCTTGCTGGAGAAAAAGTGAATTAATGAGCTCTTGATAAATAGTTTAAAGGCAGCATCAAAAAATTGTACACTCACAGTAAATGGCATGACAGTGACTTATGCTGGATTACTCTTTGAAGACCAAGTTATAGCAAGTTCTAGGGATTGCAAACGGATGAACATAAAATAATACACAGTGAGCAGCCAGAGAGTGAGGCAGGTGCTCAGCTATACTCCATCTCCTTCAAAATACTAAGACGGGCCTTCTGCAGGGTGTATATACGATGTGTGTGGGTAGCTGTGCAGGTCCCTGTGCCTGTCCTGGCTCAATGGTGTGTCTCAGTTGTGCAGAGCTGAGGAAGCCATGAGGGTGCTGCCGCTGCAGCTGGACATGTCCCAGGGTGACAACAATGTTGGTGCTGGTGATGTCTGGCCCCTGCTGTGCTCCCAGGCACTGACTGGGTGTTGGAAGCTGCATCTACTCAAGGCAGGTTTGGGCAGAGAAAAGGGGGTTGTAGAGGCAGATAAATGTGGCTGCAGAAGTTGCTGCTCTTTCTTAAGATCCAGTGAAGTTTTCCTTCCTTGCTGTCACCTGTGTTTCTCCTTCATGTGTTAATTAACAGAAACACTCAGTTTGGATCTAGCACTCTTCGTGGTGGTGCTCTCATGGGCAATGCTGCAAGAGACAGTCAGTTTTATTTAACATCTTTATAAATAATATGGAACATTCACAGACTGCTCAGGCTGGTGTCACAGTTTTCACTACTGTTTAGCGTTTGGTCTCTTGGCCAATTCATAATCAATTTGCTAGCACTTGTGGTCAACACACACAATACTTTCCTGCACACTGTTGACAGAAAACATAGGAATTTAACAGAGGAAAGATGGTGATGCTTAATTCAAAGCAGGAAGCCAAAGCAGACATTTTAAACAGCAACAAAACTGCCACCATCAGCTTAGCAGGGCAGCATGTATTTGGTCTAAAGTACCTTACAGAGTGTGACAAGGATTTATTTCAAATGCATTATCAAGGGCAAAGCAGGCACCAGTCTCAGTAGATATTGCTTTTGGAAATATGTTGGCAACACACAAGCAACAAATTTTCTAATGAAATACAAAGCACAGCCTGTGAATGCATAGAAGGTCCCAGCTTTGTTTTTTCTTGCACAGTTGTGTCCAAAACAATTTAAATGAGTATTTCAAAGAATATTTCATGAGATACTGTAGCAAATGCTTGGCCAAAATAGTTCTAAACTCTGTGCATGTATCTTTCTTCTCCATGTTGCATTTCTATCCAGAAAAGCAATACAATTAGTTTATTATCCTTTCTTTTTTTAAAATGCAGTTATTTTTATGCTGATTTACAGCCAGCCAAATTACATCCTTTTTACTGAGGCTGCAGATGTTGCAGCTTAACTAAGGACATGGCTGATGTCATTTGTATTCAGACTTTCATTAGTCAAGAAGCTCTTAGGTTTCTTCATCTTCATACTTTTACATATTATTTCATTACTGATTGTAATCAAATTAACCAGATGGCAACTGCCAAGTTCACATTTGTTACTTACTTCAGATGACAAAACCCAAATACACTCACACTGGAGTATTTGTTGAGATATTAATTTCTGCAGTAAAGTTTCTGCTAAA
The DNA here is from genome assembly GCF_949628215.1 of Phalacrocorax aristotelis. Lineage (NCBI taxonomy): Eukaryota > Metazoa > Chordata > Aves > Suliformes > Phalacrocoracidae > Phalacrocorax > Phalacrocorax aristotelis. The sequence continues at coordinate 118,587,992 of NC_134278.1, read as the reverse complement.
GGCAGGATTATTGCTTATTATTAAAGTTTTTACTGAACAGAAAAAGAGCAATCCTTTGAAGATACTCAAGGCTCAGGTTTTCACTAAATTGTATAATGAAACCTCACTGTGCTGTTCAGCACTAATAAGGTACTTCATTGTTGAGGATGAAGGTATGCTGAGTTAACCTTTGTGAGGGGCACGTTGGAGCCCATGCAAGTCAACGGATGGCCTACCTTTTGGGAAATAGCTCTGGGATAGGGAAGTTGTTCTTGGGTATTTAAAAAACCAAGAATGTAATTCTCAGTGTAGTTGACATTAACTTAAATGGGATCAGAGTTCCACTCCAAGTCATGATGGAGCTGGAAAAATGGCAAGATTGATATTTAAAAAAAATTGGTTTTGTACTTTTCCATTGTTGTTGAAAACAGTGTTTTTTCTCACAATTTTCTGTAATCATCGAAGAGCAAAGGTGCTACAAGAATTTTCTGAGATCATATTTTTATTCACATTTCAGAAAGCATGTTTATTATAAAGGTTTGTCTGTTCCCTTCCCCCCCCCTTTTTTCTTTTTGAAAAGGCAAATGGGAGAAGGACAAAAATAAAAAGAGAAAAACCTGAAACGAAGCAAAATTGTTGACAGATATTGTGATAGAAAGTATTAAAATTGCAAAAATATTGAAGTACACACAATAAATATTTCCAATTAATAATCACGAGCATGAAATCTACCATTTCCAGCCAGAGAGCTGTGTATGATTAGAAGAGAAGATTCTTTCTTCTCACAAAAATTGTAAAATCTTACATGTATTTCCACCTCTTGTCAGGCTGAAAAATAAAGAAAGAAAACCTAGTAAAATCTAATGTGAACAACACTGGCATGTATTACTATTACAAAGTTTCCTGCTATGTCTATTAGCTGTAACTGTTTCATATAGAGTTTGACATTTCTTTAATTTTTATTCTTCTCAGCTTCAGTTAAAAGAAAAGCTGAAGAAGCCAACTGAAATTAAAAAAATATCACTTTGAAAGTCACAGCTTGTTTTTTCCTTCTGACATTCTACAAATTAGCCTATTCTTATGTAGCACAAAACATCTTGTAAGCTCACTGCAGCTCAACCATGTTGTGTATATTCACTTTCTGCCAGTAATTGGCATTTGTCTTTCTCATAGCAATTTTAATTTTTGCTTTAAAGAACAACATACAAATGGACTTTTAGACAGTCTTTATAACCAGAAAATCTCGATGTCCAGCAGATCTGGATCCATACCGTGGTCCTCAGCCCAGACTCTTGGTGCCTAAAAGGGTGCTGAAGGAAGGCTGGGAGCTACATCTGCAGCAGCACTTGGCTGTTACATTATCAGCAACATTTATTTCATTGAGATAAAATCAGCAAATAAATGAGAGGACATTTTCATGCTGACGGCAAGCTCCCTGGTTATCAAAAGCAAGTGTAGATCTGGTGAATCAAGATGACAATCTGCAGAGCTGGAATGAGATTTTTGAGCACACCGAAGGTCCTCATTTCTGATAGCCACTTCTCTTCCCAGTTTCTCCCAGCTGTTTCTGCTGTTGATGTGCAATTCTTCTCCCCGGGGGCAATGGCTGTTGATAACTCTGCAATACAGCAACCTCAGGGCACTCACCACGCTGCCAGCCTATAGGGAAGAACAGCTGCAGGGCCATGAGACATTGGACTCGCATGCAGAGATTTTTGTCTCTCAAATGCTGCAGAGATTCCATATGCAAAATTTTGTACATTCAGGATTCACACATGTAAACAAGATTTGGATAAAAATAAATATTTAGCAGGGATTTAGCTAACTGGATAATCTGCTAGAAGCTAGAGCTACACAGTAATAAAAACTGAATCACACAGATATATTGTCAATAACTATATATGCAAAAGTTAGACCATCATGTTTTTTCCAGTCATTGATATTCAAATATTCTGAACTGTATTTTCACAAAGCATCCTGTGTCTGAGACAAATGACTGGTTCATGTAAAGCTTAATGAAGGTCAGAGCGAAGCAAACAGGAAATAAACTCCCTGTTTTCTTGTCACAGCCTACAAGATCACCCTCTATTTTCATTGCCTATTAGTGAATATATAGAGCTTAAAATTTTCACAGTCACGCAACACACTATAATGTGGAAAGAGCCTTTCTGAAAGTATGTTTACAAAGAATTTATTTGTTGAAAGATAATCCTTGATATTTTTTTATCTGATGGGAATATATGTAAGCTAAGACCAAAATCTTTCAGATATAAGTATTTTCATTTGCACAGCAAGCGGTAATTTGTGTTAAACACACACAAGCAACATTGTTTAGAGATTTTATAACACTATTTGAAAGTATGCATGTTTTGTGTGCTTCCAGAATAAAACTAAAAACACTACAGCAAGCCCTTTGGGATGGTAATTTATTTTATTAATATGTTTTATTGAGGCCATCCTTTGTATGTGAATCCATCCATGAATATTTTCATTAAGACATTTAATTCTCTTTCTATTAGACATTAGTTTTCCCATGGTCGCATCTTTGGAGAAATACCTTATAAGGCAAACAGTAACTGAACAAAACAACTGAATTTGGTTTTTTAACTACTCATTTTGGAGAAATGCAGTTGAAAGGTTCTTGTCAAAAAGAATATAATTATCTCAATGGGTAGGTTTTACAACACAGCCTTACTCTCTGAAATGCAGATTCAGTGAGACTACTTACTTTCGTAAATGTAATTATTTATCTTACAGGACTGAAGCCCAATCTAGTTTAAATTGAAGAGTAAATCAGTTAATATTTCTGTCGTGTGAGCCATTGTATTATCATTTCTAATAAAATAATGCACCATTATTTCTTGAATCTTATATTATCTATATAAGTTTGAAAATATCTGTATTTTTTGAAATCTGACTATACCTGACAAAATGTGTAATGTAGTAAAATTAATTAAAAAGCATCAAAGTTTAATAGGTTCAGAGAATTTCAGGTTCTTTACGGGCAAAGCACATATTCTCACCTTAGCTTGCACACAAGATTCCCCTGTCAGTATATTTTTATTTTATTCTAAAAGCTTAGTTTCAATAATGTAATCTTAGGCATTTATAAAGACAAAGAATCTGGATGATACTTTTCCAAATTGTGTGGCATATTTTAAGTCAGGTAATGAACTAGGCAATCTTCATAATTAATATTATACTCATATTTATTAATGTAATACTTAAGGATAGAACCTGTCTTAGGCATTGCACACCTGTCCAGCTAGCTATACACTGGCCTTGCCCTTAATGACTTATGGTCTACTTAGACAGGATAGGTATAGAAATGGGACAAGCAGATGAAACAGTGCAACTGCAGAGAACATGTTAGCCCCATATTTTACGGTGGGGACTAACTGAGGGAGGATAACAAATATGGAAACAAGTCATTCTGCAAGCAGCAGACCAAATGAGCAAGTTTCCTCTGGCTTTAAGACTCTTTACAGGGACTACTCCAAGTAGTAGGTGGGCACTGAGGAGAAAGGTGGCCTTGGCATAGGATGTTTCCCTTCAGAAACAATTCTGGCATCAGGGCATCTGAATTAATAATTTCTTCAAGAAGAAAACAAGAATGCTGCCAACATTAGCATGAAAAACATGAAGCATATCTCACAGAAGCATCTCTGTGAAGAGATGGTTTTGAGACTGTGCCTATGCAGTTGTGTTATGGTTATCCTTCTTCTAAATGCATTGCTAAATACCCTACCTAAGAGAGCAGGGCTGTGTGAGCCCTTCTTTCTCTCACAGAGGGTGATTATTTTCACCTCTTCTTTAAAATAATTTTAACTCCCCGAGGGAACCTTTCTCCATTAGATCTTTAGCTTTTGAGCGGGATAGATGGATATATGCATAAATGCATGCACGCCAATAAGTAGTAGAAAGAAAGACTTTCCAAACCAAGAAAAACATTTTCAGAAATATCCAAGTGGCTGTGGTCCCTACAAACCTTTTGCAAAGCCCTTAACAGCAGAAACCCCACCAATGGTCTTCTTATTTCCAAAGTAATGTAAAAGGATATTATTTTCAAATTTGCTTGTTTTGCATACCAGAAAAAAATTAGGTGTCTCTCCCAGAGTGGATTCACACACTCCCCCTCTGCCTGACAACCTGGTAATGGGGAGCAAACTGGAGGACTGGCTCCTGCCTTGCAACTGCTTCTGCAGTGTAGCTGCAAGGCTCATGCCACCCAAAGGAGGGAGGATGCCTTCCCCAGGTGGGTGGTACGGTGGGGCTGAAGAGGGATGGTGAATGGCAGATTTTATCTAGGACTCATTAATGGACAAAATACCTTTTAAACTTTCACTCCACATATTTTTGTACTATGGAGGGCATAGTTTAGTGAGGACATAGTTTGTCCTCATAAAAATAAACAAATATACTGTTGACCATGTCACAGTTTTTTTTATTAGCAGTGTCCAAATACTTACCTGCTAAAATGTGTTAATAAGCCAACTTTAAGTGCCTATAAACAGAACCTACTCTAGATTTAGTTGTAATGGAGATCAGTCTAGAAACTAAGATCTGCAGACAGATTTCCTGGTGTTAGATCATTCTGGCCATGTAAGATACCACTGACTTTGAAACCAGTTTTTGTTTTCTATTCCAGACTTAAAAACTTAAGGCAATTATCTTGTTTGTTCTCTTTTCTATCCTTAAAGAAGTAAGATCAGTCTGGCATATCAGCAACACTTTTTTTCCCCCCAGATATTAGGCTTTACAGAGAATAATTCATCCTGAAACTTGGAAGATTCATTAGTGCCCAAACTGGAAAACTGTAAGCATGTACATGAGAAAAGAGTGCAAGTGACATAGAAAGTTTCTTAATAAGGATACTCCTGGCACAAATATGATTTAAAAGTTGAATCAAACAGAAATTAGAATCCTTTTTCATGATAGTAATCACACAAATCAACTGTCACCCTATGCATTAGCCTTCTAGACATTTAGGGGAATATACAGTTTCATTGGATTTTTTTCTTAATAATCGTCACTGCCACTGTTCTAAACATACAAAAGCACACAGACAACACACTCAAGATAGAATTCTGTAATCACAAAGGACTTCTGTCTTGAGCATTAACTTTGAAATCCTTACCATGCATTCTAAAAATGATCAGATGTCAGCTGTAGGGACTTCAAAAGGCTTATTCTTTGAAAATTATATAATAAGGGAAAAATGCCTCTGGTTGAAGCTTTGAAGAGAACAACAATCTTGTTGTTATACACTGTTAAAGAATTTGGTATAAAACTTCACCTTTATTGTCACAACATTTTATTTTACTGTAACTATCATTGTTTTTACTATAGTGTGTTTTATAGAGCACTTTAGCATTAATTTTACAAGCTTTTTTGCTAATCACTTATTATGGAAGAGTCCTATGTTTTTACCATTTTTTCCCTGATCTTGGAGCTTGGTGGGAAAACACTTTGCTGTATTCTTCATCTCATGGTCCCTAATTTTTATAACATATCACATTTTGCCTCCACAGTACAGCAATAGCTTAGTCTTTTAAAAGACTGGCCAGAAATGTCTAAACCACTGTCTCAGGTATATACTGTCTTTTATGTTGCTTCCTGCTGGTCATGGGTCTTTCTGCTGGAGGCTGAAGCTGTTACAAGAGTGACGACCAGGACTCACTTGGGATCAAGGTCCACATTTAAGCTCTCTAAACTCCACTTCCCCTGTTCTGTAGTCCTAAATTACTTACCTACTTGATCTTCCACTTAGTAAACCCCAAAAATATATGCAATCAGTCCATAACCACACGTGACCTAGTCATGCTGTTGTGAAGGTACTGAGCTGATGCTCTAAACTTCCAGAAAAGTCCAAATAAGAAATTTCTACATCTGCCTCATCATTAGGACCACATACAGTAAATATTTTCCAGTCACTGAATGGGCCTCACATGAGACATAAACTTTGGGCTGGTCCCCCTGATAAAGCCATTTATTTCAGTAGATAGAAGAGTTACATTAAATAACTTTAACAAACACAGCAGAGCCTGATGACAGCCAGCAGAATCGTTGACTCATAGAGAACTTATGTGCCTGACACTGTGTGTGTGTTTTCCACCCATATGGGTTGTTCTTATTATGAAATTGTGAATTCTTTAACATCAAAACCTTCCATGCTTTAGATCATTACAGTTAGAACAACACCTTTCGTACTAACCTATATTAAATGTAGTCAAAAATGTCCCATTCTTCAGAAAAGATGCAAAGGAGTGTTGCTTTCATAAGCTTTGTTTTAACAACACAGATCATAGCCACAGCTGGGAGACACAGAAGCTGCTTTATTAATGAACTGATTTTTGTCTTTATTTATCTATCCGTAGTAAAACTGAAATCTTTTCCTCCATCTGTAACCTGAAGTTTCTACCTCAGAATCAAATCCCCATGACAAGCTGTTTAGCATCATGCATTAGACTGCCCCTGGGATTTTGCAGCACTTCTGAGCCAAATTTTTTAATAACGAACAGAAAAACCCTCAGGGTATAACCACCAGGGACGCTTTGTGCTCCTCTGTGCTAACAGAAGTAGTTGTTGGCTCTAGGGCTCCAGTGAGGATTAAAGTACAGTGTGTGTACTCCATGGTCCAGTTAGAAAGAAAAGTCTGTAGATGTGATGGCATTGCCTTCATTTGTGCTGAATAATACCTCTTAACATAAAAAGACTGTGGCTTTTTTGTTAAACTGAGACAACAGTAACTACGTAATGGATGGATTTCCACAGAAGCCATGGAGAGTTAAGTGCCCTACTCTTCTATTTTTGGTTGTTTCAAAATCATAGATAATAGGAATGTGGCAGATTTGGATTTCTTAATATTAGGAAATCTTTGAAGGTATGTAACAAGTTATGGTTCCTTAGCACTTTACACTTTCTTCTGCCCATCTATCTTTATGTGCAGCTGAGGTCGTATAATGTGAGAATGTGCAAAGCTGGTCATTATAGCAGGGGCTGGCTGCTGCAATCCTGCTGTGATCATGCTGATAACATGGACTGATGGCACTGCTGACTTGTGTCAAAGTCATTGCAGCAATGATGATGGCTACAATCGCTTGTACTGCTTGAGCCTCTTCCTGGGGGAAATTTGTGCTGTTACCATGGTTTCTGGAAGTTACATGTGTTGTTTCTTTTCTTTACAAAACATTTCTGATACAGAAAAATCGGTAATCTCTTTGGGCCAAAGACTGTCTTTGGGGTCCATGGTTGAACACAACATCTGCTGAAATGGATTTAACCTGTGTGCAAACTATATTATCAGTTCAAATTTTAATTTTAGGCAGGGTGAAGCAACAGTCTGAATAACTGGAGGCCAGACCTACAGGGAACAAGAGTTTTTCCTCAAAGGCTCTGAGTGGACTGAGTGCATCCAGACTGAATTTAGCATTTCTTAGTCTTGTCTTTAGAATTAATTGAGAACCAGAAATGTGAGCTGGTTAAAGGGGTAGATTCTCAGTCTCTTCAAAATAGTTCTTATAGAAAAAAACTCTTACAGAATGGTTTACTAGACAGCATCTTGGTGCCAGAGGGATTAAGCTGGTCTCTTTCAACAAGAAACAAAACCTACAAAAGAAGCTCTGACTGTAAGGAAACATAAATAGATATTACTTGGCCAGTGGTGGTTTGAAAGCTGTATTTCAACATTTACAGATGAAGCTTTGTAAAAATTTGTAGACAGGCAGTCTATGGGCAAGTAACCATCACTTTTTAAAGCAACAGAAAGGAAAATCACAAGTTTTTATACAGCCTTCAACACTTACATGGTACAAATATATGTGAAATAGTCACATGCTAATACAGCTATAGTTTGATTCTAAATCCTTCCCTTCCTAATACCATTGTTCAGACATGATGTGTACCATGTTTTATCAGATCATTCTGGATTATTGTAGCCCAGGGATGTTTATCACAAGGATCATTTTGTATAGCTGAATACTGTGTTTTAAGTCATTTAAGTCCAGTATTTATTTTATATGCTTCTTTAAAGACGTTTTTTTTTTTTTCCTAACCGGAAAGGAAAGAAATAGGAAAACCCTATTTCAAATGTCTGCACATGCCAAGTTTGTGAGGATAGATGAAAGAAATGACACTACTAGTGGTGCCACAGTTACAAGAGTGGGAAAAATCCTTTTGGTGAGATGAAACCAGAATCAAACCCAAGTCATTCCAATGTTGCTTATCACAGCTTATCCTGACTGTGTACCTGCACATATGCCATTAGCTGTTCACCACCCAGAGCAGAGGGATTCCCAGCCCACCTGCTATGCAGGTGTTGCAGTGGAGTTGCTCTCCAGGCAGTCACTCACATAAGCAGCCCCAGGAGTGCAGTGCCATGTCTGAGTTGCAGGTACAACCATGTGAAACAGCTATAATTATTTCTGACACTTCTAGTGCTTGCTGCTGTCACATACAGTGCTTACAAAGTCTAACTGCATAGTCTTTCTAGACCAATCCTTTGCCTTGTCCTTTGTAGTTTGGGAAATGCAGTAAGAGGTGTTAGCAGTAGAAATGTTTACTGGCCAAAATGCTAAATATTTTTTCTTTCCTCCTTTTTGGGAGATTGCAGTTTGTTACCTGCTGTGGTAATAAATATTTTCCATTCACCTGAGGAGGAGAGATTTAACTGACCAAACTATAATGTCTTTGTCTATATCTGAAACAGTGATCTAGACTTGTTATGATGAGTAAAGAGAAATAAGTATTTTATGTGTGATTGATATTATCTCAATCAGATATCTGCCTGAAGTTGAGATGATTTGTATCTCAAATTATCTATTTTTTCTGCCAAAAATCGAGTAAGTCTAGACAAGCAGCTCTGGCATTCGCATCTCTATGTAGAAATTTGTAGTTAGGTCAAATGAGGCCCTTCTCTGGTTTCTGAAAGACTTAGAAACTACATACACAACACTGTAATGCACTGAATAATATAAGCATAAAGGAGAAAGTAGTTAATAGTAAGATACCTATATCTGTCAGCTCTGCAGTGTGTTTGTTTCCTTTCTCTTCTGCAGATTTATACATAATCAGAGTTTGCAACCAGGAGCTATTACAAGCCAGGGTAGTACTTTCCCAATTCCTCCCCAAGCAAACATCTCTTATGAATTGAATGGATCTTTTGTCTGAACTGGAACCATGGAATTGTGCTTAGTGTTTATATTTTGCCACAGGGTTTTATCCTTTTCCTGTAGTCAATGACAAGCTTAAAGTGATTTGCACCAGTTGTTTTAAAGCAGTGCCATTCCAGTAAAAATAAAACAGACCCCAGACACTTTACATTCTGTTTTTCTTTCAAATATGAATGTTAAACTAAATTGGTATTGTTATGGGTTCAAGTTTTCTTTGTTTTTTAATTTGTCATATGATTTGTTGCATCTCCTTGGGCATGAGTCAAAATGTGCTATATATTATATGTTACTACATTTTCTTCCTATCCCAGAAATCTAATGAAACTGAAATATAGCCTGATGATGCTAGCATAGAATGAGATTTTAAAATAAAATATTTTTTCAAGCATCGTCAAATAGCAATTTTGATCGCAGTTGCCAAGAACTACTCATATGCAGCTTTAATCAAGGAAATAATGGATCACTCTTTCCACCTAAAAATCTGAATGATGATAGCAAGTGGACATAAACAGGCAAATTTTGCACAGAATTACTTGGCTAACTGGTATAATTTAGTCACTGTATGAAACAGATGCTTTACTTTCCAATTTATGTTTAATGAATATTGATAGCAATTTCATAGCAGTATTAAATGGCAAGTACTGTACCTGGTCTGAAAGAAGAAGTGATATAGCACAGTAACGGTGTAAAGATTAGCAGGTAATAATGAACAAACAACTAAAGTAATACCTCAGCACTGCCAAAGTTCATCAACATTTTGCCACTGACTTAAGCAGATGAGTAGGGCATGTGTCACATTTTTACCTCAGGCATTGAGAGAGTAACATTTATTAAAAGATTCCAAGGGTTGCTGTACTTAAGTTATAATTAATTGGACTTTCTAAACAAATTTTCTCTTAAAATTATACTTAAAATGAGACATTTGCTATGCACCTCGTACTTGCAGTAATTTTGGCCCCAGAACTGGTTAGAGATGGAACATGAAGCTGGTTTCACCCTCCAGAAGAATGAGATCCCCATACCACGGTGCTGAAAAGCCCACCAGGACCATCACCACACATTTTTTTCATTGCTCTTTGACTTCTGAAAGGAAAAGTGTGCCTGTATGTTGTGAACACTCAGGCATGCATTTATTGATGTCTATCGATATTTACCAGCATTCCTTTCTAGAGATTCTAGCAGAACAAGGAGGACTGCGTTTTCATGCTTCAGTCTTCATTTCACCACTTCTGTCTGAGCAGGTGCTGGTGAGAGCAGCCAAGTGGATGGCGAAGGGAGGCAAGCTGGGGTGACTTATGCTCCAGTAATGCTTCTGTTCTTTCTATTAATCCACCAGATCACCCAGTAGGTGCTGCAGAAGTCACTATCCTCATTTGGTCTTGGTGAATTGAGTGGGTGAGAACATCTCATGATGACATATTGCTTAGGAGTGAAGGACCCTTGCCTTCCCTCCGTAGTGCTCTGTGGATATCAGCACAGAGGTCGGTAGTGCAATCGTTCTTCTAGTGGACGATGAAAACAAACCACCCTGAACAGCCTTAATTCAGTTCAGAATTTATATAAAAAACAAATTCTTAAATAAATGAAGGCTCTAGAGCACAAGTCTTATGAGGATCAGCTGAGGGAACTGGGTTTGTTTTGCCTGGAGAAAAGGAGGCTAAGGGGGACCTTATTGCTCTCTACAACTTCCTGAAAGGAGGTTTTAGCAAGGTGGTGTTGGTCTCTTCTCCCAAGTAACAAGCGATGAGAGAAGAGGAAATGGCCTCAAGTTGTGCCAAAGGAGGTTTAGATTGGATATTAGGAAACATTTCTTCACTGAAAGAGTAATCAAGCATTGGAACGGGCTGCCCAGGGAAGTGGTTGACTCACCACCCCTGGAGGTATTTAAAAGACATGTAGACATGGCATTTAGGGTCATGGTTTAGTGGGGGACTTGGTAGTGTTAGGTTTAGGGTTGTTGAACTTGATGATCTTAAAGGTCTTTTCCAACCTAAATGATTCTATGTATCTAAATGTAAATGGTATATGTACCTGAACATGTACATCCAATTACATTACATGGGGATCCAACAAACCGAGAAGTGTTTCATACCTAAATGAACCAGTGAATTCTTTGATAAAAATTAATTTAAAAATTAACCAGTTACACATGTGCGGGAAAAGCAAAAATATGTATGCTGCTTTGCACTTTCTATTGGGAAGTTGTGTTTTCACTTTGCATAAGGTTAGCATGCACTTTGGGAAAATAAATACCCTAGAATATTTATGGGATGAAGAATACGCAGTCCTATCTTAGCCAGGCATTACCTGCATATCTCTCAGATAACTGAGATATTTAACATTATGTTGTCTCTTATGCTCGCAATATCCTGTGAGATAAGGAATTTTGTTTTGTTTTTAAGTATCCATGTCGAGATGACAAAAAAGAGCTAAAGAGACCTTAAGAAACTTGACTTCATTTATTCAGAAAATCTGTGAAAGAGACCTAAAACTAAAATCTTGCTTGTGGACAACCTTGTGTTGTCCTCAATAACTGTGGATCTAAAAGAATGGATTCACATGGTTTCTGCTAACTCTTCACATAATAAAAGCAAGCTATTATTCCAATAGTAGGACCAATATTGCATAGCTCAGTTAATCAGTCTCTTCATATTAGTTTATTTTTAAAAAAACTAAACCCATAAACCCACACTTTTTGCATTTACCCTTTTGTGGTGGATAAAAGATTTCTGGAACTTTATGTAGTCTTGAAAGTGAGTGCTTCTGTCTTCTAAAACCCTCTAAATTAATATTTGCCACTTCTAATTATCAGATTACATAGCCATCTTACAATTAATTGGAGAGTGGTTCATACTGTGTGGGTAACACCTGTCATGGTAAGAAGAGGATTTAGACATCTCTGGAAATCAAAATATGTTGATACTTTCCTCATTAAATCATGGAAAGTTCTGCACAACTGAGACTTCCACAAACCAGCAGGCAGTTAGTTAATCCATTAAGCAAGCATAAAAAAGAAAGAAAAAAAAACCCAAATAAAACCTCTGTGAGTTCTAACACACTGATTTCCATAGCAACAGAACTAATATCTTGTGTACAAAGTACATATCCCAGCAAAGAAAGTGGACGAGAGAGGGAAAGCCGCTCTAAACATAAAGAGAAATCTGAAAAGAGTGGTACAGCATTAGTTTTGTATATCAAGAAAGACAAACCTTTCCCTTAGTCCTGTCACGACAAATTGTATACTCCGGTGACTTAGACATTTCGGTGGTTTATGACAGTGGATAGGTACATGCTTACATACAGTAAATGTTCACATAAAATTAACTGAGTCTCACAAAGTCTCACCACTGGGATGGAGTCTCATGCAGTCAGCTGACAAAATGAAATTCTTTAAAGACTTCAATTTGGAAGTCAACTGGGGACAGAAAGAAATAACCTCAGGGGCTAAAATGACCCATGCCTATATTGGCATATATTTAAATGTTGTGTGTATTGGTGCTTTAAAGTACAAATCCTCAGTCACTAGGTTAGGGGTCTCACAGTTACATGGCATCTGAAATACTACTAAGTTAAGAAAAAATTAATCTTTATTCTTTCACCATTTCTTATCTGAAGGGAGAAGCTGTGCTCTATCTGAATGGGAAAAAAAGTGATGCATGTGCCCCTTCCATTGCACACACCCCTCTAAAAATGAATGTGGTAAAGACAATTATTTCTTAGAGCTTTATTTATTTCTTTCACTTGGTCTTTCTGAACTGGTCAGATTTACTACCTGGTAACAAGCGTCCTTAGCACTCATTTCTGTTTGTCATAAATTGAGAACTATAGTAAAGTTTCTGTGTGATGTCACTTACCTTAAATCAGTGCAGCTCCACTGTATATTGACTTCTCCCTATAACAGAAAAATGAGATATGATTAATAGAAACCCCATAACTGAAGTTCAACTTCTATGTAAATAACTTTGTAGAGAAGGCTGGGTGAATACAGTAATGGTGGTGTCCCCAGATAGCAAGATTCCAGGATTTTCCATGAATAATAGTAAAGTGAGTTTTTAAGAGCAAAGTGACACTGCAAGTTTAACATTCTTACCAAAGATGAGACAAATAACTACCCTTTTATTGATTACTTACCTAGCTACAGAATTACTTGTCATTAGGGTTCTGAAATGGAAGATGGACATAAATTCAAATGACTGGGGCAATTCAGTCTTGGGACAGGAAAAAAGGTTACAAGTTAAAAAGAAACAAAAAAAAAAAAGGGTCATTATTTGTTCTCTAGGGATTGATTATGTGTGTCAAAGGCAGTCAGCCAGCAATCTCTCAGTCTCTTCACTTCAGTGGGAGGTAATGAAATTTAATTAGTGAGAAGCTACAGCTTTCACACTAAGATGAGGAGTGGAGAGAAAACAGGAACATCAATGTGCACAGAGAATAATGCTACAGTATATAACAATCCCTATTAAAACTGAATTAATAGGCGAAGCTGTTTGGCCTTTGCTCTTTGTTGCAGGGCTTTCTAATTTTAAATAAAAACCCGAAAAATGAGCTAAAGCTATATTTTTGTTATTGATGGTATGAGGCTTAGTTCTGCTAGGGCTGAAGGCACAAGTATAATTCTGCTCCTTCACAGTAATATGAATCCTTCCAAGTTCAGATTAATGTGTTCACAGATTTTTCCCCCCCCTTTAGAAGCAGTAGTTGGTTTTGATTTTTTTAACTTCTTTTTTTTTTTCTTTTTTTGGCTTGCCTGTTTTATGGACTTATGTGCCCTCAAGTTCAAATAAATTGGGGTTTAGATTAACCCACTTTTTATGTGCTTGGATCTCATTGAGAACCCCCAGGCAAGGTTTGTTAAAATGTGCATTACTAATGCATCTACAAATATTCAGAGTTGGACTGCAGCAGAAGCACTATAAGCCCATTCCTAGGATCTCAGGTTCCTTGCAATATTTGCTTCATTCAGGAGTGAAATTCTCATTAAAAAGAAAAGACTTCCTGGAATTGCTGTTTGCATGCAAACGCTTGGAAATGTGACCGAAACATTCCTGAAGGGGTAATGCATGCCAGCTGTCCAGTGAGTCTGAAACATGTCCCTGAGTGACATCCAAAGCTGCCCCAGAGGAGGGGGGTCCTTCCAATCCAGTTCAGCCATGGATGCTCGGCCAGCTTGGCCAGAAAGGGACAGCCAGATGTTGTAAAGATGTGGGTACATATTATCTGCTGGTTGAACAACAGTCAGGTTGGACCCCACCTCAGTGCTCACCCCAGGGTACAGACCAGCCCCACCACTGAGCCCAGAGGGGGAGGTGAATGAATGAATTCTGTGGTTCATTAAAAGCATGTGCCTTCTGAAAAAAAAAAAAAACCAAAAAAACCCAAATTTTGAAGTTTGTCCATGCAGTGATGTCCTTTCCTTTCTCCGTTGTTCTTCAGAAAATCAGTCAAGATTCATGACAGTTCTCTACCTTCCAGAAATACAGACATTTTATAGATTTGTGTGTATACTGTCTTAGAAGCAATACCAACTTGTTCCAAATGTCACAGTGTCTTAAGTAACGATTAGGGGGTATTTTAATGCATAGAGTGGAAATAACCATCTTTTATTTCCTTCCTCTGCTCCAGGGGAAGGAGCCTTCAGGGATTTAATTGTCCAATTCTCCTTGAAATTTCTGGCAGAGCCATCTTCCCCAGGACAAGGCAAGGCAGGTCTTTGTGGCACTGCTGCCTGAGAAACAGCAATCCCCACTTTCCAATACCCTGGGCAGTGCATATGCAGATCTTGTGTCAGGCGTCCCACAGCTGAAGGACTCCTGATCTCCTTGGGCTCCTCAGGTAGAGCCAGGAGCCTAATTCAGCAAGGCCATAGCTCCTTGCTATGGCTTGGGAGCCTGAGACTTCTAACCTTGAGCTTGTTTTGTTCTTAGATTTTACTGCGGAATGGTAATTCCAGTCTTGGAACAGAATTATGTCAGAAAAACAAACTTCTTTTAGTTTGTCTGGGTTGGTTTGTTGTTTTTTTTTTTGTGAGAGAGTTGATGACAGGTATTATTTAAAAAATCCAAACCTCAATGATTATTAATTTCAAATGGTAACTATTTTACCTTCAAGACATTTAGAGCTATGACTTTCATGTCACAGAATCACAGAATCCCAGGTTGGAAGGGACCTCAGGGATCATCTGGTCCAACCTTTCTGGGAAGTTGGGAAGAGCACAGTCTAGACAAGATGGCCCAGCACCCTGTCCAGGCGACTCTTGAAGGTGTCCAATGTCGCTGAGTCAACCACTTCCCTGGGGAGATTATTCCTATGGCTGACTGTTCTCACTGTGAAAAACTTCCCTCTGGTGTCCAATCGGAATCTCCCCAAAGCAACTTGTGTCCATTCCCCTTGTCCCCTCCATGTGACTCCTTGTAAAAAGGGAGTCTCCATCTTCCTTGTAGCTACCCCTTAAGTACTGGTACATGGTGATGAGATCCCCTCTGAGCCTCCTTTTCTCAAGGCTGAACAAACCCAGTTCTCCCAGCCTATCCTCGTACAGCAGGCTTCCCAGTCCCTTGATCATCTTGGTGGCCCTTCTCTGGACCCCTTCCAGCCTGGTCACATCCTTTTTGTATGTCATGTTTATGTTTCTGGGATACTGAAAGAAAAAACAAAATAGAAGACCAAAATGCTGAATTTCATGCTTACATTTAAGTATGTACTTAAAGCCCATCAGACTTTTTTATTCCTTTTCCTCTCTCATACTACATAACATTTTACAACTTGCACTTGATACTCATGTTTTTAAATAGAGTTTTGAACCATTCTAGAAAAATCCATTATGGGAACATTATCATATAAAACTTAAGGGAAAAAATCAATTTAGTAAAACTACAGAGAGTGTAAACACTACTCACTATAGTAAAAGGAGCTTTTTGATAAAACCATCTTTCAGATCATGTGTAAGGTAAAGAAATTGGGGTACAGGGAAACACTATTTTACTTCTATGAACAAACTGAAATGAAAAAGGAAGAGTGTTTCTGATGACGAGGCCGTAGTACCTGCCTATGGCCACACAAAGGCAAAAAGCTTCCAGCTATCCAGTGGAAAAAATTTCTGGCCATGAACAAAATACAGGCAGACAAACTCCAATTTGTCTCCATTTAGAAGCAGGCTTCATTTTCCATGTGTTTGAGGATCAAACCTCAAAACTCTGTCAACCATTTCAGATGACTACAAAGAAGATCTTAATACAGTTTTACACTGTTCGTTACTCCTATGGATCCTAAGTCTTTCAAAACCACTAGCTTTAGTTTTGTTGTTAGTGCACAATGACACACAGAAAATATTCTTCTCTGTCTAGGGAATGCTTAGATCTGCGAGCTTCTCTCAGTACGTATCTTGGTTTTTGTTAAATTGACTCATGTTGGCCTAATAAGTGTCATATTGAAATCGCACATCTGGTTACCTGGACACAGCAGAATTATTCAAAGCAACCCAGCCATTGATCATCACTACTGTATTCTGAGAAGCCAAATTAAAAAAAGGCAAGTGAAAGGGAATAAAGAATAAAAGGGTAGAAGATTCAAGACCATCAAAAATCCAGAGTAAATACTAAGGGCTATCAGAGCTGCAAGGAATATGTAAGATAAGATAAACAGAATACAAGTGTAATTTGGTTCCCCCTGGATTTTCATACCTACCCCAAGTATTACATTATATAATTCTGCCTTGGGTCTAATGAACCTCCAAAGGGGAGCAAGGCCTGCTCAGAAGCCATGAGTCTAAGTCAGGCATAGTGTTAGAGAAAGGTATCTTTTGCTCTCCTTGACTTAAAAGATAAACCTCAAATTGTGATACCAACAAAAACAATTTCAGAAACATGTGACAGTTTACATGGTAGACAGAGTCAAGGGGGGAAATGTAAGTTAATTGTTCATCAAATAAATAGAATCTTCAACTTAAAAAAAAGCTTTAATTTAACGTTATACAGCTTGTTCTTGAAGTAAACCTGGTATTTCATAGTTCCCTGAAGATACTGCAGAATGCTTCAATTCTGATATCTCCAGAATGTATGAATTGGGTTGCAAACCACAGTTATAAATGTAAGAAAGGATATATCAGCTGGCATGGTTTCATCGACCTGAGAGATAGTTGTAGAGGGAAAGAGGTAGGAAATAAGCCTTTTTATTTAAAATAGATAATGGCACTAACTTTTCAGTACTGTACTTCACTCCATGGTTTAGAAGCTCAGATATGGCACACATCAATTAAATTAGCCTGTTCGTTACTTCAGCCTTTTTACAGGTGCTTTCTACAGGGGGACCAGTTTGGATGACAGAGCCCTTAGATGTCTCACCAAGCAGCTTCCTCTGCTGGAATGTTGAACATATTTTCACATTGCTTAACAGTCCACCAAACCCATCAGAAAGCCTCAGGACTTGAGAACAAACCAAGATAAGATGCTCCAACGCACACTGTTCTCCCTTTGGAGAGAGCACATGCGAATAGATAGCATAGTATTGATGCTAGCTATGTTGCTTTGCGCAGCTGAGAAGCACTCAGGTATTCCAGTGAGGGATGTGACATAAGAACTTACATAAAAATAGAATATTATCAGAACTGTAGAAAACTCTCAAGCAGAATTATATTAAAATGTACCTGGAAATATTATAAGCCTTCCTTCATATTCCACAGTGAGAGGTGTATCAGAATCAATCTAAATCGCTGACTTGAAAAAGTAGTTCATGTGAATGTCTGTATAATCCATAGTTTACAATATGACCCATGATTTCAAATATCACCAACAGCCTTATTAGAACTCATGCACAATAATACAGCCCATTTGGATGTTGGTCTATAAAACATTCATACTAACTTAGGATAGTGAAAACTTATCAGAAATGTTTCATTGGTAATGAAGAAAGGCTTCCTCTTTTTGTAGCAGAGGTTTTATGTCATTATAAGAAAAGTTTGAATATGATGTAATCTACCCTCAGATGCTGCCTCTCTAATGTACTTTTTAAACTTTAAGTGTACAAATAGTCATGTTGAAATGTTGCCTACACATTTTTGCAGCGTTCACGCCAGAATGTTTCTAATTTTTTTCTATATATTTTAATCTAAAACTGCAGTATCAGAAACTTCTCATTTACATACTTTCCCATCCATCTACAGTGTTTTCAGCAAAACTGCAGAGCAGCATACTCAATAACAGAGTGTCTGTGCACTTTAATATTCTAGGTTATATATATCCTCAGCTGATGTATATGAGCAGAGCTCCACTGATTTCAATTGCAATATGCTCACACTGAGTGATAAGCCTCTTCAAGAAACTACACTGAGGCAATAAGTCCAGGGCAGCAGACGCTCTGCAGGAAGAAGTACAAAATATGTTCTAGAAGAAATCA
Organism: Phalacrocorax aristotelis; assembly: GCF_949628215.1. Classification (NCBI taxonomy): domain Eukaryota; kingdom Metazoa; phylum Chordata; class Aves; order Suliformes; family Phalacrocoracidae; genus Phalacrocorax; species Phalacrocorax aristotelis. The sequence continues at coordinate 118,569,453 of NC_134278.1, read as the reverse complement.
AATGCAAGTATGGTGGGTTTTTTTTTTTTGTTTTCTTTCAGGACTGAGTCTACTTGGGATTTTGCAGACTTTTTCCTGTAGAGTTGAGGTGTTGGTTGTACGTGGAAAACAGATGTTCACTTAGCTGCTTGTAGCACTGTGGTGAAGCTGGTGTTCACTTAAGGAAGTATCTTTGCTGAAAGATATTGTCTTTCAGGGAAAGGTGAAAGACGGTGAAAGCAGAAGGCAAGCAGAGGATGCAGCAGACATCCAATTCATAAATGTCTTGAGATTCTAGCCATCTTAAGAGACCTGGCCTGTGATCTCCATTAGAAATTTAGCAATGAGGCCAATTTGTTCAGGAAACTAGTAACAAGATGCTGCAGGGTAAGTTGTGAATGTGGAGGGTTTGAGAGGACTACACATTAGAGAGGAGCTCTGGACAATGAGGTACATCCTGCTTTCTGAATTTTTTTGGAGGTGCAACAGGCTGTAGAAGAAGCAAGAAAGGGTGAGATGGCATTTTATTTTGTCAAGATTGACTGCTAAGGGTTGACATACTCAGTGATGCAATAGATTCAGAGACCTTTAAGGCCAGAAATGGCTTTTAGGCCTCCTAGTCACACTCTGTAAATGACCCAGGCCATTGAGGTTCACTTCAATGGATATTCACTTGGATATACCAGCATTAAACCCAGCAGCTAAATCCAATTTTCTTAGGAGGTTACCTCCTAGATTGCCTTCTGCAGTGCAGTGGTTGTTGATGAGATTATGTTAATCAAAAGAAGCGATTAGTATAGTGAACCTATTGGCTGTTTCCACACTGCCAAGGGTGCCACTCCATTTGGGGTGACTAGAAATCTCATGGAGGAACAGTGAGATTTTACAGTGAAAGAAGAGGATATATTTTCTGTACTGCATTCTTGTATGTCAGATGGCACAGGCTGGAGCAATAGGATTTGAAGTGAATATTGAATAGAAAAAATGAGAACTAGTAAATTCAGATCAATTATGCAGGCCTGATGGTGTTTCCTTTACAAAGGGTATCTACATAAATGTTACGCTTGCAAGAAGCAGATCTGAAAATACAGAAGCAAAAAATATTTATATTGATTTTGTAGCATTGAGGGAACTGAGGTTTCTCCATAGACTCTCTGCTTTAAAAGCCTGTAGTGCCTGTAGTGCTCCCAGAATGAATAGCCTGACAGATTTCCCCTGCACTGTCAGGAATGAGATAACCTTTATTACACTGTAAATATTAACAAGATAAGCTTTCTAGCAGGGGCAGCTTAGGGAAATGGCCATCAGGCCTTACACGGAAAGATTCTTTCTTTACTCCTATCTGTAACTTTCTCCCTGCTCGTCTCACATGTGGATCAGTTTAGTGCCCAATGTTACACTGAGTATCCTACAAAAGGCCAGAAAGACTTAGCATTTCACAGTAGATTGTAAGTTTCTCACAGATACCAGGGATGAAGAGATCTAAGACAAAGAAAGTCAGTAAAACTCTACAGAAATGTTTTTTGTAGGCTGGGGATTATTATGTCGTACATAAACATAGTAATTAGAATAATAAATTCAGCAATACTAGTAATTATTTATGAATGGAAATAGGCAATGCATTCAAATTAAAGTAGTAATTTATTCTTAGGCAACCAAGAAAGTCAGCAATTACCAAGTTATTAAGACTTAGATGATGTAGTGAAGAAAGGCAGATGGGTCGGAACCAGCTGAAACAACTGAAGAAGAAAAGGTGAAAAACTTTCCTATCACTGTCTTATTATAACTAGGAAGATTTGTCTATTGAAAAACAAAAAATAAGCCAATGTGTTCTTTGTGTTCTGTGTACACCGTGTTGATTAATGCTTTTACTTCTTTTGCTTCTACTTTTTCTTACTTTCAATCTGTGTTGATTTGAAATGTCAGGCTTGTTCTATCCTTGTACCTATTTGTCTGTGCATTTTCAGTCTTCAGTCAAATGAATAAGATTCATTTGCTGTCCATCTTTATTTTTCTTTCTCCTTCATTTCACTGTCCATGATTACTTCTTGGTTTAAAATGCAGTAGCATGCAATTTGCATAACAATCTAAATAATAATACATTTCAGAGTATGAAGCAGTTATTGTTCACTGTACCTTTGTATTGCTTTTGAAGAGACAACATAAGAAAAGAGTATTGATAGCATATAAAATCAGCTCACCAATCTTTATTTTCCCTGTGTCTGTTAAATAGAATAAAATAAAAATACATTAAGACTAGAGAATAAGAAGAATTATCTAGCTAGAATATAATGTCTTTAGATGCTAAGCTACATTGTTTGGGTAGGTAGAGCACTTCCTGGTGTTCAGCTCTAGCGGTGATTTTTAGGCACTTGCTCCAGTAATTTTTATTTTTCATCCATATACTTCTCTTGTACTTGTATTAGGATGTTTGGTTTTCAGATATATTGGAATTTCCCTATAGGTCATACACAGTTATTTTCCATCTGCTTCTGCAATTTAGGGAAGTAAGAAGTTCAATATCAGAAATTACATCAGTATTGAAGATGTGTGTGGCTGCTTCTCAGTAAAATTCCTCAGCACTCCATTTCCCCAAACCCTGGAGGACTGAAATAAGGGGCTAAGTATTCATTTAATTGAGAAATATGAATTTGCTGAGGATCCAAAAATATTAAATTAACAGAGAAATATTATATTACTGTGAACCCTATTAAAAACATCAATTTATAGAGCTAATAACTCTTCTAAAGGGTGGCACATGTGATGACCATTGTTTACTGTGATGTATGAAAAACTTATTATCTTTTTATGCCTCTATTTGGTACATCTACCTGTTATTTCCCATACAGTAAATTATTTTGTACAGGGAGCTTTACTTTACTGTGTATTTTCACATGATGAAGCTTCGTAGACTGAAGCCCCGATCTTTAAATTCTACAGTAACACAAATAGTAACAGTAATGCTATAGGAACTATTATTCTCCTAGATATGGGAAATAGGACAATATATTTCTTTGATTACAAAATAACAGAAGAATCTCAAAACATACTTATGGATATCAACTCCTTTTTTTATCCTCATTATGGTAATATCGGCCATTATTTATTTTTTTAATTATGGGTATCTCTACACTGCTTGCGTAGAGCATCACTTTTACTAGAAGTTCATAGAGACAGGAACAGATGTTGTTGTGTTTCATGTGGAGCTCTTAAGGATTGGCAAGCATGCTCCCACTGTGTAATTGAAGCTTACATATGTAATCACCTGGACAATGGACATATGGTTCACTTTTTGACATAGGTAGTATATGCCAAAGTGAATTTGGTAGCTCAGCAGTCACAGAATCTTTAAACTAGACTGTATGGTCTTAACTGACGTTAAGACATGATCTCTTAAAACAAAATCTTTAAAAATAATTTGCAGTGCCACCTGAGCTATCCAAAGAATAAAGCCATGAATATAAATAGATAAAGAGAACAAATATCAGAGCTATGAAAACCACACAGCCAGGAACAAGCCCATGAAAATCAATAGAAGCTGCAATTTATATTTAAGGTTTTAATATTTTGAGTAAGTCCTTAAAAGCTATCATTACATATGCAAGCTAGGTTCTGAGAGCAGAAAGTCTCAGAAATATTCAGTAAGAGTTTATCAAAGAGAGGAACTTTTGGTTGTGTTCAGGCAACACTGATAAAATACTCCTTTTTCTCAATTCATGCTAAAGATCAATTAAACTAATGCTTGCAAAATGCTTTGGAGGTGAAAGCAACTGCTACATGATGCTGTAATGCTAATGATGCAGCTAGTGAATTCTCTTGCAGAGCACTTCTTCAGGACAGGGAAAAATAGGTGAGAAAAAAGAAGGCAACTCCCTTCACCTGAGCGCCAGGAAGGAAGGCAGGGATCCACAACCAGGTCTGTTATTAGGGATTCTCATGCCACCTTGACAAGGGTCGCAGGGCTCTGGCTTTGCCAGTCCCTTGGGACCTCACATACATTTGCGGGCAGTTCTAGAGGATTACAGCTGCAGACATGTGGCCATAAATGCTACCAAGGAGCAGGACATAGCTGCAGCGTGAAACTGCAGCCGTGAAGTAAATTTTATGGTATGTTTAGCCCAGGCCAAAGTCCAGGTTTGAGACCTAGCCACATTCAAAGTGTTAAACCCTTGAAACTGTCCCTTATAATGTAGTGGGGATGAAGGCATGCCAGCCCATCTTCTGAAGCTGCAGGGGGGAGGTGAGCCACATCTAAAGAGTGAATGCCAAAGGTGCTGCTTACCTCCCGTTTCTTACCTGCTGCACCTCTGTGGACACCGGCCCCTGCCTCCTAGGGCGGGAAAGGCTCACTGGCTCAAAGCACAGGGGAAAAGCCTAGGCCTCATGAGCAACACAAAAACAACATTAGAGTATTTTCCATTGCACAACACTGTGATATAGGCATGCTTTCTATTTGGGAATTTTTCTTTTTGGTGTTTTGATGCCACCTGCAAGAGACTAAGTTTCTCCCCCTTTTTTTTTAATAATGACAAGGCAGTTTCTTACGTGTAACAAAGTCTGTTAAAATTATGTATTCTGAAAGCAAGTCTTCTCTTGTATCTGAGGGACACACTTTTAATCCATCTGCCTTCTGCTCCTCAACCATCGCAATGACATTCTTCACCCCAATCTTGACTAAAAATGCTAATCTAAAAAATACTAACCTATCATGCACACATGTCTAATAATGTATGAATTCCTAGAAGGCACCTAACTCCTCCCCTAATCCCTCAATATAATGAGAAACACTGGAAGGGGAATTGATGTGCCATGGTTGGCATATTACCTATGATGCAGGAAAACAATTGGTGTTAGCTTACTTTTTCTAACAGACTCTGGATACTGAAAACTCACAGGTAACCAAAAGCATGTCAACAAGGTTTTGTGCTTTTTATTTCTCTAGAGAAAAGATCTTCTCTAAAGGAGAAGGAACAACAGACCCTGGAGCATATGGATGCACATGCACTGTGCCCCATAGCTCCATGAGAAAATGACTAAGCATGTTTAGGATAATTCCAATTTATTATAGTAATTTTTCTTTCCACTAAAAGCATTGAAAAACCAGTGCTAAGCTCATAGGGTCCCTGTCATTCAGGTATTTAATAGGTCATTTACAACAGTAGACTCAGCTAGGGTATCATTTTAATGACTGGGGTTAGTGGGGTTTCTGTCCTGCCTTTATTTTTCATGTTGCAAATACTACATAAATAGAACAATATTTTCATCATCTAGAGAACATTGCTCTGGCTAACTGACTGACTTGGCTATAATGCTATGTTCAGTCAGTCTGTCTAAAATCACCATCACATCTTAAGTAATTTCTCTTGATCTACTAGTAATAGGCTGTATATTAAAATAATTATAATTTCAACAACTAAAAATAACAAAAACAACAAGTCACTTGACATTCTCATTCTAATGGATACTTGACAACCAGGTTTAATATGGTATTATTATTTCTTGGATATCAGCAGAAAGTGAAGATAATTTTAAAACATTATATTTTAAGGCTGTTACCTGCCCCTTAGAGAATTAATTTAATGATAACTAAAGTTAAAATAGTTGATACATTTTCCTGTGTGTTAGGAAAGTGTAATAAAATGGAACATGTAGAAGTTAATCTTTCCAAATAAAGCAGAGAGAAATGTCAGTTTAAGAAGGTTTTCTTTGGGGTTTTTTTACTGGAATTTGTTTTTGGACATACTTTTAGTAACAAGATAAGATTTCTTTTTTTCTGAATAATTCTGTAATAATGTATTCCAGGCACTGTATGTGAATGACAGTCATCTTTTTATATGTAGGAATTGGTTAACTAACATACAATATAAGCACAACAGTTCTACCTCTGTAAATAGTTCTTTTATAAAATAAACTTCCTGCCTAGAGGGGACTTTATTAATAAAATAGGATAACTGGAAAGCACTGATTTTATTTAATGGAAACATACAGTTTCCATTAAATTCCGGAATGCACACAGTTTTTTGATATTTATTCAGATTTTGCCAAGGCATATGGTGGCTAAATCTTCCCAGATGTACTTCATTATTGGTTCCTAATATAAGATTCTCTATTAGGAGACACGTGGGAATGTGTTGATTCATTCTGCACAGGACAGAAGGGAACTTACGAATTAAATGAACAGGTACTTCAGTTTGGATCAGTGTATTGTGAAGAAGCCGCTGCTTCTAGTCAGGGGTTCAAACTGGAAATGTGACATAGTAAGAGAATGCTATGATCCAAGGCACAAGATATCAAAAATCTGTAATTTATATTCTTCAATATAGAGTTTGATTTTTGGTCTTTTTCAAAAGAACAGTAAGTTTGCTGTTTGATAATAAAATTGTGACCACATATGCTCAGAATATCAAGACCCCTTTAGGGCTCAACCCTACCTCTCCAGGTCTTCTGAGCCCCCCAGCTATGGCACTGCAAGGTGGGAGAGTGCTCCCCTTCCATGTTGTGTGTGGGCCAAGAAAGAAAAACTTCACTGAATAAAAGGGAGAGCAAGGAAGATGAAGAGCAGTTGTAGAGGGCACAAGGAAGAGGCGGAAATATTGGGTTCTACCTACTATGCCTAGGAAAATTTGTATTTTATCCATAATTTTTAGCATAAATGTATAAATATTATGTACTAAAACATAATTTTTAATTGAACAATTGATACATTTAATTGTGATCATTAAAAGGGCCTTGGTACTGCTTTGATTTATTCCCTTTTAGAGCACCTCTAAACCAGGAACACTCTCCACTGGTACCCTTGGAATAGAGGTGTCCTGTGTGTTTGCAACTCTGTCAACATTATCTGTATATAATTGCTCTTTTTGACTAGTTTCAATTCCCTTCAGTGAGACACTATAGGAAAAGGAAAACAAAACTCAGTACTCAGAGAGAAAATTAGCAAAAGTTTCTTTTATTTTTGAAGTAGGCCACATAATGCCTGTTAGTTTGCTCTAGCACAAGGTGTATCAGACACCTGTTCAAAAAGGGGACTCTCTGTGATCTAAAGTGAAAAGAACCCCACATTTCAGGGAAATGCTGAGTTTGCTGTTAGTCTGCAGCACTCCACCTCTTGCGAGCATTACTACTGTTAGTATTCCCTCCATCCATACACATACATGTACGCACAAATCCTTCCCCCACTTGACTTCTGTTCATTCTTTCTGTGGATGCCCTGCTCATTATTTGGACCTTAGCAAAGCTACTGACAGCATTCTTCTTTTTCCCATCATCAGGATGGATCAGGGCAAGCTTTCTTTATCTGAAATATTTTTCCTGGTTAACTATCTGACTCTGCTGCTGAAAGAGCTGGTGGGATGTCTCCAGCAGGAACCCTCCAAGGAAGAGACTTGGACTGCAAGGAGAAGAGGAAGAATCCCAGGTAAGGATGGTGCCAGAGCATATTATGGGCACTGTTTTAGATCAAGGCTTCAGGTGGAGATAGAGACGTATCTTTTTAATTAAAAAAAAATATGTTTGGGAGACTTTAAAAGAACTGGATCCCTCACTAGAGAAGAAGGAATCACAGACACACTGACTCTGGCAGGGCAAATCTATGAAGAGTGACATGTTACAACAAAGAAAGAAGTCTGACACTTGCATATCTTTAAATTGATAAACCAAATCTCTCTAAGGATGCGCATTTGGGCTATGCATTTCCCACAGAATGTAAATTTCATAAAAATTCTCTGTGTAAATTCTGGCAAATCTGCATCACCCTAGGCCATGGAAAGTAGGCTTTATACTATCCTAAATTTCAATATCCTGGTTTACCTATCCTTTCTGGATTTGTAAGTGTATTTGTACATCTAACATTGCTGGTCCTGACTGCCTAAGCATATGTAGAAGGTATATAACAAATGAAAAAGTCTACAGCAGATAAAAAATATATCAGTGACTGTACCTTCACATAACATAAACAATTCTACCAGATACTGTACAATAAAACTGGGTTTTGGGAGGGCTTTTTTTGGGGGGTCACGTTTCTGCAAAAATTGATTCACAGAGTGTTTTCATGAGTAACAGAGGAAAACATGCTGTTACAGTACTGGTAAGGACTGTGGTTGCACTATGAGAAGGAAAAGGGCTTCCAGTTTAAGCTGCCATAGGTATAGAGGCTAACCCATACCCTTCTGCACTAAGTGGCAGTAGCTTTATCTAATCAGATGATTCTGGCTACCAGTAAAGTGAATTTACTCAGCAAGCTCAATATAAAACGCCAGAGTTGTGCTTGTTCAATCATAACTGAAGAGCAGCAAAAGAGCACATTAATCGTTCTTTCAATGCCCATTTTCAATCTAATTGCCATGAACCTTTCTGCCAGGGTTATCTTTCCACTTTTCTAATTATATTAGTTGTCCTATACAGGTTCCCTTCAACCTGATTACTAAGGCAACCAGTTGTGTACTGCAAGCAGCAGCCATTTTTATTCATCTTTTCACAGTAAGACTGACAAAGCAGTGCTTATAAATAGCATTTTTCTTTAATCTTTAAGAACTAAGTCCCTGGGGAGCAGTACCAATTTATACCAGTTAAAGATTTGGATCAAAGAGCCTGAACACCCAACAGAGAGCACGGTGAAAAGAAGCAACAAACTGGGTAACTCAGCAATGACTGATCCATGTGATGAAGGAATCCCAGAAGTCTGAAAACACTGCTGAGTTCCAGTTCTTTAATTAGCATAGTGCAGTCAGAGTCCCCTACTGGTCATGGCTGAGGAGAAGGCAACTGGAACTAGATGTCTTTGTTGCTTTCTGGGGAAGCAGTGCCTTGAGCATCTTCCCTCTCTGTCACCTACTGCTCCTCAAAGGCATGCAGAGTAGGATTTTTCAGCCTGCCAGTTGAATCCACAGCAAAATGATAAACTGTGCTCTCTGCATTCAAGTGGAGAGTTCACTGTACTTTAGTATTATCACTTGCTTAGAGATTGTAGGGTTGGTGATCTTGCCAGAGCTCTGGGAGAACAGAATGGACTTTAGCATGTTGTTGCGTCTGGATGCGATGCTGCTTACATCAAAGAACTAGTATGTGTAAAAGAGCTGCATTAAGGATATATGGGCTACCTTTGTTAGGACTGCTTCTAATTTTTGAGAAGTTGCCTTTGTAACCCCAAATTTTTGTCCCCTTAATTTGTAGTTATGCATGATGTGCCCCAACCATATATTACTCCAATGTTACTTTTCTAGTAAATTCTTGTACATTCAGGAGGTGTCTGCTCTTCTGAGCATGCCATCCCAAGGGCTGTGGATCTCAGAAGATACTGCCTGCATGCTGCATGGCTTGTCTGGGCCATGAGAAGCTGAATGCCCCATAGCCCAAGGCAGGCACAATCAGCTCCCACAAAGATTTGGGCAGAAAGGTGTTGCTGCTCCTGCTACTCTGCCCAAGCTGGGAGCTTTTTCATCTGCAGGGGGCCCCAACTGGGAGCAGTGAGCATCTGTCCAAGAGAGGTGATTGCTGCTGAAACCACATCCTTGGTTCACCTTCCCTCCCTCCCTCCCCATCTTCCCAATTCAAACACTGTGTGTATCAGAGTGCATAAACCCACTCATGCATGCATGAGTGCACAGGCCCGCATATGAGACCCATATACTGCTTGTAGGCTCAATATGCTTCTCCTTGACCATGCAATCCTCAAACCCAGAAAAAGCCCTGAAACACTGCCCTGACTCCCTCCCCGGCACTGCTGTGGTAGGTACCACTTAGCTTGTTGCACTATCTTCAGCCAGTGACCCCATGGGCATGTACCTGCCTGGTCTTGCCTAACCCCCTCTTGTACAAAGCAGCCTCCTGCTCCACATCTGCAGTCCTGGGGCATTTTCCCAGGTTTACCCGACTGTGGCAGTCCCCAGGCAGACTCGGACCCAGCCACCCTGGCTGCCCGCTCCATCTGGGATTTCCCCCATCTGCTGTCCGGCTGGTTATACTGATGGACCCCAAGACACCCTTAACTCTGTAGTCATTTTACTGATGGAATTCAGTTAAGAGCTAAAATCTCTTGGCTTGAGCACAATGACAAGTTTTAAATCAAAAGAAGACCTGAGATTTGTCCATCATGGTTCTACCCCACAAAATTTAGGACAAGCATGCCCAACGCTCCTTCTCCAAAATACAACAATGCTTTAACTTCAGCAAAATAGTTACAATCAGGGTCTGTTTTAACACGTGTGGCATTTTGTTTGCTTGTTTCCTTGTTTTTCCAACGTGGACAAATATATCTTCAACCAAATAGTTACAAAAGTTTAGTTTGGATTATTTGTTGTTGTTTTCAGGTTTCTTTTTTTGTTTGGGTTTTGTTTGTTTGTTTGGGTTTTTTTCTTGCTTTTGGTGTGGACAGAATGATCAATTTTTTCCTTAAATGTATTCTTGGAAACAGCCACTTTATTTTGGCTGAAACATTTAAAAAAGAAAACAAAAACAAAACACAGCCTAAGGCAGATACCAGGCATGGAAAGTTCATCTTAAATCTGTATTTTTTATGAAGTTATGAGCAATGGAAAAGAGAGTCATAGGATGTAAAGTGTCAAGCAGCTCCTGTAATAGGTGCCATTGCCTGTGTCTGTAATGTTCAAAACAGGGACCCCAGGACTGAAGGCAGCGCCCCAAAGGGCAGCTCAAATAAAAGTGGTGTAGACGTGCCAAGAAAGGAACATCAAACAAATGACAAAAAGGGTCTGTTCTTACCTGCAGCATAAGGACTCTGTTAAATCAGTCTATCTTTTTCCCCCAGTTATCAGACACTTGCTGGACTTTTGAAGATGGAGCAAAAGAGGGAGATGGAGGGTGTAACTGGATGTAATGCTGGCATGGCTGCTGGAGTAGCCTTGCTCTGATGTGGGTTCTCACAAGCAAAAGGCCACTGAAATTCAACCTTCATTTCTCATCTGTAAAAGCAACCAAGCGTAAATGCCTTGCTTCCTTCTATTCTTGAGCTAACCTCCAAATCAAAGAGGCCAAACTGAGCGCAACAGTCAGCTCTGGGTACAAAGAGGGGAGTGAAGGTGAGAGCAGCAGTGCAAGGTGTCAAAAAAGGAGGCTTCACCCCATGCTCCCCCTCCCAGCTGGGCTTCATAGGGTGAGCAGCACGTCAGGGCCCTGGGGGCTGCTTCTGCAGCTGGAAATGTTGTCTTAGGCACAGAGAATTAGGAAGAGATTTAAAATATTTTGAGTTTTGGTTCTGAAAATAAGATCTGAATCTTATCCCTTTCTAAATAAGATTTACATGCCTAGAAAGAAATCTTTTTAAGCTTTAATATTTTAGCTTATCAAATTACTGAAGAGGATTCAAGCTCATTTTTTTCTTTTACTTTTAATGTGCAAAAATTATTGCCTATCTATAAGAACAGTTTTGGTCTGATGTCTTGAAGATTTTTTAAACCAAGTTTTATGTAAAAAAATATGTATGAAAATATTAAGAAAAAATCCTAATTATTTTCATAGTCACTCTATGTTGTCTTTTACATTATCCTGCTCTTAAAAAATTAGCAGCATAGAATGAAAATTTGATGTCCCTTTTCTGATGGTAGAAAAAGATCATCCTTTTAATTTTTTCTGTCTTCCCTTTGGATGAAGTAACTTTAAAAGGAAACAGTGAAGCAGTATACCTGTTCTTTAAATTGAGAGGAAATAATAACAAGCAAGCTCATAAAAATATGAAGTGAGAGAAAGCCCACTCAGTGTTACTGTTTTCAAACTTTCAAAATTAAGAATTCAATTAAAAAGAAGGAAAATATATTTTTGCATATTTTTCAGTTCTAGAAATGTTACCAGATAATTTTACTGAGTATGAAATTTCAAATCAAAAGCTACTCTTGGGAAAATCATCACAAGAATACTTTTTTTTTCCCCCCAGTGGCTACTAGTGTTAAAGTATTGGAGTAGTTTAAAACAATGCCCTCAGTGAAAGTCCAGTTGCAAGCATTGCCACAGCAAGACTGAATGTGCCAGAACCAGCATAACTTTTTAACAACTCATAACTGCAAAATAGGAATTTTAAAGAAAATATTTTAAAATAATTTTTGCCTCCAAAATAATTCTGGGTATATTCAGGCATTGAAGGTTACCTAAAATAAAGAAGTTGGTGGAAGCCTTAACCAAGGAGGTAAAATTATATGTCCACCATATCTCTGTTTTTATTTGGTGTTATAAAAGCCTAGCGCAAAGCTTGTTCACATAAATGGAAATCTTTCAATCCTAATAGAATTTTATTCATGCCTTCGTTTTTTGATTTCTATATGGAGAAAATATGTCATTAACCCTGTTCCTATTTATTCTATTGAATTGTCTATCTCTTTTTATATCATGACAGATTTAATCCTATATTATTAAATACATATTTTGTCCCTTTTTCTTTCCTTTTAGGGACATACGTCTATCCTATTCTTTTGCTTCCTGCAGTGAGTGGTGATCTATAGCAAAGTAAAAATTAATTATTTTTCTTTTGAGCAATCATAACTCCATTTATTTACCTTTTCACTGGAGTTATATAGCTATTAATTCCAGCTAGTTTCTTTAACATAACTAGCCTGCAACCTTTCTTTGCTAAGAAGACATGCAATGCACAGTGGGTTTTTGTGTTTACCTGGCACAATCATGGTGAGCAGTGAAGTGCCCCACCAGCCCATGTCAAAAAGCCCTTCCCAGGAAGTTTTCTGTTATGAATTTGCCTAGGGAAAAATTGAAGTATTCAGTGTGGCAATCTAACTGACTTTCTATTAACCCTATTCACCCTCCCAAAACACCCAGATACAAAATTATATACTTGGAAGTTGTGCTGATTTATTGCACTGCATGTTTTTGGCTCCCACAACCACTACTACATGGAGTCTGGTTTGTGAGTTAAAGAATCCTTAAGGGTCTTCCTGAGAAAGCCTTCCTCGAGGTACAAGTATGTCTGCTGGTCCAGATAGCAACATCTGTGCAGATGCTGAAACTTTAGAAACCTTTTAAACTGCTCTTGGTAAGAAATATCAATTAATATAGCAAAGGCTTACAGGAAGCAGTATCACAAAAGCTGCGGAGAGGAAAAAAATCAAAGCTGCTGGTGAATCTTGACTATCTGTTGTGGTTTAGCCCCAGCCAGCAACCAAGCACCACACAGTCACTTGCCCACTCCCCCACGGTGGAATGGGGGAGAGAATCAGAAGAGTAGAAGTGAGAAAACTCATGAGTTGAGTTAAAGACAGTTTAACAGTTAAAGCCAAAGCTGCACACGGAAGCAAAGCAAACAAGGAATTCATTCACTCCTTCCCACGGGCAGGCAGGAGTTCAGCCATCCCAGGAAAGCAGGGCTCCGTCACGCGTAACAGTTACTTGGGAAGACAAATGCCATCAGTCCAAACGTCCCCCCTCTTCCTTCTTCTTCCCCCAGCTTTATATACTGAGCATGACTTCATATGGTATGGAATATCCCACTGGTCATTTGGGGTCAGCTGTGTCAACTGTCCTGGCTGTGTTCCCTCCCAGCTTTATGTGCACCTGGCAGAGCACGGGGAGCTGAAGAAGTCCTTGACCAGTGTAAGCACTATATAGCAACAACTAAAACATCTCCAAATTACTGTCACTATTTTTAGTACAAATCCAAACCATAGCCCTGTACTACCTACTATGAAGAAAATTAACTCTATCCCAGGCAAAATCAGAAAGCTATCACACCAGCAAGGCAGGACCGGTCTCTGCAATAAGTTCTCCAGTGCTTTATCAGGGCTGTTTTTCTGCGAGGACACTGTTCCCCAGCCTAATCAATCAGCATCATTATGATAATTTCCACAAAATTTAGTTTTAAATAATATTTTGCTGGATTTAATTTTGCAGCTTGCTATAGTATTTTGAGCAATTCCTATCTTTCCTTTGCTTTTACCCCAGTTTTGCATTTGTGAGCTATTACAAAGTCAGTTAAGCAAGTTCTGCCTATTTTTAAGCCTTAATTTTCCCTCATAAATCACCTTTATTTATGATAGGGTGAACCTTTACGTTCATGTTATTATTTTTCTGGTAGTCATTAAATAACTTATGCACTAACAAAAATAAGAAGAATACAGTAGAAAAAAAAACTGTAGGCAATGTCATCCATAGTACTAAATTTTTTGAAGTCTCGATGTGTTGCTTTTTGAAAATCAGGGTCTACATTTAAAAGCCAATGTAATGGTTACTGGTTATTTTTGAAAATATAATCTACTATTTTTTAATGAGTAGATTTGTAAATTATATAACAGTGCTGTTTGTTGCTTAAGGTGTTAAGGGTTGTCACTTAAGGCTTATTCTAAGGGAAAAGAGCTGGCCTTGTAAATTTATGATTGTTTTGGCGGATTCATCCACTTTAGGTTTTCAATTTAATCTTTCCCATCTCTAAACCTTTTTTCTTGAGCAAGAGAAAAAGCAAATTACTATCTTAACTTGTGCCTGTAGCCATGTTCACTACCTTAATTCTAAGCTCTACTAAAAAAAAGAACCAAAAAAAACAATGACAGGAAAGTAAGACAAAAAAGACATTTTGTTGACTGAATTGAATAGAAGGGTGGCCCTGAGAGCATGAACTTTGCTTGAGCTATAATGGGTGCAGTAGTGTATAAAATTTAAACTTTCCTCTGTGGATGAATGTCAACAGTGGTTTGCTCTTTTCACAAATGATCAAGTAAGTACAATGCTGACTATACAGGAAACCTTTAAAAAGTACCCTTTTCCCCTCTCAGAATATCCATCCAGCACACCCACAGTGATGACAGTTTTCCACTTGCCATTGTTGTTACAGTGTTACTGATGCTTAGAGAAGACCTGCCTGACTGAGTTCACCCAGTTTCACGTAAGTTGCAAGGAGTTAGGTCACCAGGCATCTCTTCGGGAACCTATTTTTCCAAGATTTTCCAGCTGACTTATCCTTCAAAAACACAGTGCAGCAAATTCCAATAGTTTGGGGAAAAAAAATCACCTTGGAAATTTTCATTTTAAAGGTCCAACTAGTCAAAAAACATGCCAAACTATATTGGTTTTGATTAATCTTCTGATCAAATAAAGTTTCAGGTCTTGCCTCTTTTCTCTTGAGCCTCTCCTCTTGTCCCTGGGGCAGCCAGGCTTATTCTACATTCTTGGACTGCCCTAGTTCTGCTGCTGTCTTAGGTTTGGAGTCCATGAGGCTGCCAGGTCCACCCTGTGGGAACAAGCTGCGGGGAGCCAGGGGAGCAAAGGAGGAGGAAGAAGGGATGAAGGGAGGAAAGGGGGTTCTGAATTTCCAGACGATCTCCCATGGATGTGTGAGCTGAAAACTGGGCACTTCATCCATTTCATGAGGGATTTGCAGCACTGTGACAGAAACTGCTTCTGGTGGGATGTTAAGTCAGTTTTGCCAAAGCTGGATTGAATTTATATCATCAAGGTATAAGTCAGCTCCACATGCCTCCCAGGGCTGTGGGGCTGGGAAATAAAAGCCAGAAAGTCTTGTATCCTGCTCTCTTGAGAACTCATCTTCCATCTAAATTTGGAATTATTGTTGCCAGAAACAAAGAAAGAGATACAGGCCTGTAGGACTTTTTTTCCTTTTTTTTTTTTTTTTTAAGTGAACAAAAAGATGTTTTGACAGTTTCCCACTTTGACTGCTTCTTTCATACGTGAATTCGTTACTCCCTCTGTGGACTGAAACCTGATCCAGGGCACAGTGTCCAGTATTCAGGACACAGTGCCTAGTGAGCAAAGAAGGATGCACAGTGGTACATTTGGTGGCTAGATTTGAAATACCTGCCATGATCCTTCTCACTTGCCACAGTCTTTCAAGGAAAAGATAACATATTTTGTTGAGGTTGCTCATTTAATGCTTCTTTCTCATTACTTTCCCACTTTCCTGTAAATACGCTTATGGAACCTGTGGCTATCCCTAACAAAAGCAGACTATGAAGAAATGCAAAATGATGCAACAGAAAGCTTTATACAGAATTGTACCAGAATGAAATTCTAGTACACATTGATGCTTGCCGCAGTGTATATTCTTTTCTTCTATCCCACGCACTTATGAATTTTGCAATAGATAAAGGTATAGCCATAAACTTTACAAGATTTAAGACTATTTCATGAACAGTTATCTAGAAAGGTATTCATGGGGGCAAAGAGTTTTGAAACAACTTTTAGACTCTCATTATTTCACAAAGAAAAATATTATTCAGAACTAAGGTTTTAAATAAATTTCACAAGATTGTTTAGTTAGAAGAATTCATTCTGCTCTAATTAACACTGTGATACAGGGAGACTTGATCACTCTCAGTGGAAAGAGACAGAATTTTTTATTTCAACTTAAATCAGATAGGGGCCAAAACTTGCAACTTAATATTGTCTGATAAAAGATACAAAGCTTTTTATGCTAAAGCTAGAAACAGTCTTATTAAGCCATGCAGCTGGGTTTATGGACGGCAACTTACATCCTCCTGTGACAGAAAGAGAAAATATGAAAAAGCAACTTATTGATCAAACTTTTATTTATTTGCAAATAAAGGACTACCTGGAAAGCACAGAACTATGCTTTCTTTGTAGTTCTTTAAATCCTTGAAGACTGTACAAGGCACATAGGCGATATCACTTACACTTTTTGTTTATTTATTATAAAACATCTACAGTTGCAGGAAAGAGATGGCATAAGAGAATAGTGTTAAGAAGATAAATTGCTAACTGAGACCAGCTATTTTGTAGCCAACTAAATATGAGCTAAACCTTAGACTTCTTCAAATCGAAGTTCATAGAGGGAAACTTTGGACCTTTTCAGTGGGTAATCTTATCGATTCCTATATTCATCCCAAATAAGGCTCTGGCTATTTTTCTGAAAGTATATAAAGAGTGGAAAGATGAGCACTGTGGTAGAAAGAAACCATATCATATTGTGAAAGTAATTTACAGTCTTTCTTAACTATATTAAGAATCTCAATGTTTTGGTGGAAAATGTAAAATAAATTGGAAAATATAAATTAGCTCCATTTTCATCCTAGACCTACAAAACAACACAGACTGATAAGACGGTAAGCAAAGAAGTGTGAAGACAGTGACTTTGTAACAAAAGATGTGTTATTTGCATTGCAGCAAATAATAACATAAACTAGATTGAGGCAATTTGGTTTTTTCAGCAAGGAGGAGGATGTGCAAGGTGAGGGAAGACTGAAGCCCCTGGCTGAGCAGAAAAAATTAGTACTACAGAGCCCAGCAGAGCCTGTGGAGAGAAGCGGGGGATAGGGTAGCTCAAACAAGGGAGCAGAGACAGAGAGGGCCACCAAGGCCACACCATCAGGATCAAGGAAATGCCACAGGTACCTGGACTTCTTTGTGGTAACACCTCTTACCAAGCTTTGCTTCACAATCCCATAAAGCATTTCACCATCACTGCTCATTTGCAGTCAATGCACAGCTGATTTAATGTATCCTGAAGCTGCGTCAGCAATAAAGTGGCAACAGAGACTGTGACTCTCTGCTTTGATGTCTCATGATTGCCA
Source organism: Phalacrocorax aristotelis (assembly GCF_949628215.1). NCBI lineage: Eukaryota > Metazoa > Chordata > Aves > Suliformes > Phalacrocoracidae > Phalacrocorax > Phalacrocorax aristotelis. Next base: position 118,551,976 of record NC_134278.1, on the reverse strand, counting down.
TGACAGCTAGCTGCCCCGCTGTAAGGACTCCTGTGTCCAGGTCCTTTAAATAAACAGTTTGTGATGGGGCCAGAAGAGCCCCCCAGGTGTCTTCCCAGTGCTCAGAGGGTGTGTAAAGCAGGGAGAACCTGTAGCTTTCAAGATGAGAGAAATGTCCAGCAGGGCACCTCCCCTGGTAGCCTCGCTTACCAGCTGTGCCAGGAAGTTATCTCCCACACACTCCAGGAACCTCTGAGACTGCTTTCTCTCTGCTGTGTTGTATTTCCAGGAGATAGCTGGAATACGAGTATAAGGGCTAGAGACTGTGAGACTTCAGCCAGCTGCTTGTAGAGTACTTCATCTGTCTCTTCATCCTGGTTGGGTGGCCTATAACAGACTCCCAACCAGGATGTCTGCCTTGTTGGCTTTCCCCCTGATCCTTACCCATAAGCACTCAACCTTATCATTACTGTCATTGAGTTCTAGACAGTCAAAACACTCTCTAACATGCAAGGCCACCCCTCCGCCTCTCCTTCCTTACCTGTCCCTTCTAAAGAGCTCGTAGCCATCCATTGCAGTGCTCCAGTTGTGCGAGTCATCCCACTATTGTTCCCTTATGGTGACCACATCAGAGTTTCCCTGGAGTGCAATGGCTTCCAGCTCCTCCTGTTTATTGCCCATGCTGCGTGCATTGGTGTAAATGCACTTCAGCTGATCTATTGATCTCTTCTCCAAAACAGGCATGCCACCCCCAGGCTCATCCCTTGCAAGCCTGGTTTTATCCCCTTCCCTCTTCGCATCTAGTTTAAAGCTCTCTCAATGAGGCCTGCTAACTCCTGAGCCAGAATCCTTTCCCCCCTTTGCGACAGGTGAACCCCATCTGTCTCCAGCAGGCCTGGGGCCATGTAAACTGCCCCATGATCAAAAAAAACCCAAAATTCCACTGCTGGCACCAGCCTCTGAGCCACGTGTTAATGAGATGGGACTTCCTGTTCCTTTCTGTATGTCTCCTGGCTACCGACGGGATGGAGGAAAACACTACCTGCGCTCCTGATCCTTCAAGCAATTGCCCAGTTCTCTAACGTCCCTTCTGATTGTCTTTGCACTTCTGTCAGCTACCTCATCACTGCCGACCTGAACAACCACTAGCGGATAATAATCCGATGCTTTTACCAGCCTAAGGAGCTTCCTGGTAATGTCTGTTATCCTTGCTGCAGGGAGGCAGCAGACTTCCCTATGGGATGGGTCCGGTTGGTATATCGGGCCCTCTGTTCTCCTCAGATATTGGGTTCCCTGGCACAGAAACCCCCCTTTTCTACCCCAATCTAGTGCCCAGTCTCAGGACTTACCATTGGTGCCGCCGCATGCCTCGCCGACTGAGTGCTGTTTGGAACTCAGAAATGTATCAGGAAGAAAAGAACAGAAAAGAATGGAAGAAAAGAACGGCAATATCCAAATGGGGTCAGCGACTACGACATGATAGAGTTTTCAATTCTTGGAGAAGTAAGGAAGAGGGTCAGCAAAACTGCTACCCTGAACTTCAGAAGGGCAGCCTTTGGATTGTTAAGGAGTCTGGTTAACAGAGTCCCTTGGGAGGCAGTCCTGAAGGGCACAGGAGTCCAGGAAGGCTGGATGTTATTAAAGAAGGAAGTCTCAAAGGTGCAGGAGCAGGCTGTCCCCGTGTGCCATAAGTCGAGCAGGTGGGAGAGAAGACCAGCTTGGCTGAATAGTGAGCTTTGGCTAGAACTCAAGAAAAGAAGGAGAGCTTACTGCCTTTGGAAGAAGGGGCAGGTGACTCAGGAGGACTACAAGGATGTTGTGAGGTTATGCAGGGAAAAGATTAGGAAGGTGAAGGCCTAGTTGGAACTTAAACTGGCCGCAGCTGTTAAAGATAACAAAAAGAGGGCCAGGGAGAATCTCCCTCCTTTGTTGGATGTGGAAGGTAACGTTGGCACGAAAAATGAGGAGAAGGCTCAGTGCCAGGGAAGGTCATGGAGCAGATCATCTTGAATGCTATTACGCAGCACATGTGGGACAACCAGAGGGTCAGGCTCAGCCAGCATGGGTTTATGAAAGGGAGGTCATGCCTCACTAACCTGGTCTCCTTCTACGACAAGGTGACCCACTTAGTGGATGAGGGGAAGGCTGTGGATGTTGTCTACTTGGACATTAGTAAGGCCTTTGACACTGTCTCCCACAACATTCTTCTGGAGAAGCTGGCTGCTCACGGCTTGGACAAGTGCACTCTGCACTGGATTAAAAACCGGCTGGATGGCTGAGCCCAGGGAGTGGTGGTGAGTGGAGTCAAATCCAGTTGGCGGCTGGTGATGAGTGGTGTTCCCCAGGGCTCAGTGTTGGCACCGGTCCTGTTCAATATCTTCATTGATGATCTGATGAGGGGATTGAGTGCACCCTCAGTAAGTTTGCAGATGACACCAAGATGGGTGGAAGTGTCGATCTGCTGGAGGGCAGAAAGGCCCTACAGAGGGATCTGGACAGGCTGAATCATTGGACTGGAGCTGACGGTATGAGATTCAACAAGGCCAAGTGCTGGGCTTTGCACTTGGGTCACAACAACCCCATGCAACACTACAGGCTGGGGGAGGAGTGGCTGGAAAGTGGTTGAGAGCAGGACCTCGGGGTGTTGGTTGACAGCCGGCTGAACATGAGCCAGCAGTGTGCCCGGGTGGCCAAGAAGGCCAACAGCATCCTGGTTTGTATCAGGAATAGTGTGGCCAGCAGGATCAGGGAGGTGATCATGGCCCTGTACATGACACTGGTGAGGCCTCATCTCAAGTACTGTGTTCAGTTTTGGGCCCCTCACTACAAGAAGGACATTGAGGTGCTGGAGCGTGTCCAGAGAAGGGCAACAAAGTTGGTGAAGGGTCTGTAGAGCAAGTCTTATGGGGAGAGGTTGAAGGAACTGGGTTTGTTTGGTCTGGAGAAGAGGAGGCAGAGGGGAGACCTTACGGCTCTCTCCGACTACCTGAAAGGAGGTTGTAGCGAGGTGGGGGTAGGACTCTTCTCCCTAGTAACAAGTGACAGGACTAGAGGAAATGGCCTCAAGCTGTGCCAGGGGAAGTGTAGGTTGGACATTAGAAAAAAATTCTTTACAGGAAGAGTGGTCAGGCATTGGAACAGGCTGCCCAGAGAGGTGGTGGAGTCCCCATCCCTGGAGGTATTTAAAAGAATGGTAGACATGGTGCTTGAGGATATGGTTTAGTGGTAGACTTGGCAGTAATAGATTTGCGGTTGGACTTGATGATCTTAAGGGTCTTTTCCAACCTTAATGATTCTATGATTCTACGATTCTAAACACTACAAAGGAGCAATGCTCCAAGCATCTATGCAGGTGAAAAAAAATGTGATAAAAAACCAACTTCTTTGTAGAGCATTTAAAACCTCATGAAACAGGCTGAAGCTTCCCCGCTCCCCAGAAGGGTCAGCAAGATACAAAATCTTTCAGGTGCATGCATTCATATGTTACTTTGAAAAATGTAAGCAGTATCCAGGAAATTAGTTCCTGTGTTAGCTATTCAGCTCTGTAGGTTTGCTACTCTGCTGAAACAAGAAGGTGCTCTGGGTGTGTTGATCAGATCCACCCATGGACAACGTGGTATAGATGTAGACACAAAGTGTTTTCATCAGTATCACAATGACTTGCCAGAAGAATTTAGAATGAGGCAAAACCCAATAGCTTTAAACTAAAAACCTGTTATATTTCCAACAAATCTTTCTCTTGAGAAATATCTTCCCTGAAAAAAATAAAATGAAATCTCATTAGATTTCAGGATTTTTATTCCAATAGCTGTTATTCAGCTCTTAGGAGAAGATCCTTGCAAGACAAATGAGACTGAAAGTGTGCTTTGGTTGGAAAAGCTCCTGAGAGCAGACTGTCAGGCCAATTAGACTGTGTGAGAAATTTTGAAGCTTCGGCAGTGGATGAAGTGTGTGACAAAAAGCCTGAAGTGACTTGCAGTCCTATGCAAAGCCTCTGTGAATGGAAGGAATGATGTTAACTGACCCAGACAGGGAAGAAAGTGGATATGAAAAATGACATCTCAAGGGTGGCCCTTAACAACATTCTGTGCTGGGGAAAGAGTGGGAGCAAGTACATGGAGTACACATGAAGGCTGAATTTCATTGGGAAAGTGAGTCTGAAATTAACCTCTGTGACCTGTCAGCTTCTACTGCACTTGAAAATAAGAGCCAATGCTGAAGAAATGTAATGAATTTGTCATCTACTATCAGATTAAACTGTTTAATGCAAACTTATATTTGGCACTGAAAATTTAGCAATGTAGTACTTTGCACAGTGACTTACCCACTTTACATGCAGAATGTAAATAATGAATAACAGTTTGGATTTGCCATATTCCTATGAACTCTCACTTTGATTTCTACTACTCTACATGAACACATAAAGCAAAAGACTCTAGAGACAGCTCACGGTGGATGTGAGACTTCTTGTTATTGGTAATCCCCCTTGGTCTACTCTACTGGTAATTTCTTTGCTTGATATCTCTGAAGCCATTTTTGATAACTTTTTTTCATATGCAAGTAAATATATTAGGGTAACTTATTCTTAGTTGCTTATAACATCTTCTTGCCTCAGGTCTATTAAATGCACATTTTCATTGGAAAACTACACCCGTAAAATAAATTCTTCTTCCTCCAGTGGCTCAGAATCTCTTCACAAAGGTCACAGTGTTTGCCATTACTGACAGGAGAGTTAATCAGTGCCTTTCAATCACCGATAGGAAACAATATCCTGCTTTCAGGTACAGCTTGCTCAGAGAGGGCTTTCTGTTTAAGAGAGGGCTTCTCTTGTATTCTCTACTGTTCAGTAGAGTGGTTTGACCCCATGCTGTAGGCTGCTTTGCATACGTGGGCACACACTGCACTGCTGAAGGACAGTTTTGTGCCCAGAGCACGTAGCGCCCCACACCAAGCAGCAGTTGGTGGGGTTGGGTGGCCTGGGCTGCTTGGCTGCTGGATCTTACAGGGTCCCCAGGAGGTTGCACTCCTCTCTGCTTTCCTGCCCAGCCTCATTTGGGAAGCAGCTGCTGAAACAAAGAAAGCTGAAAGGTAATCACCAGAAGGGTTTTGGTAAAGTTGTTTTCATTTCTGTAAGCTATGTGTGTCCCTAAGCAAAGCTTTTTCTACAACTGAGGCAAGAGGGCACGAACGAGGCTGAAGGTAACTTCTCTGCTGGTTCCCTGTGCTTCACACCCAACTAATCTAAGGCGGGCCCTAAAATAAACTTCTCTGAAATACTACTTGGAGAGTTCCTTGTGTCTTCTCTCACTCTTCTTTATCAGTCATTTGCTGCTGTGGTGTTTAATTTTTCTCACACAGTTTTGAGACTGTGATACCTTAACTCAAATGTTTTTTCTTTGCTTTCAATGAATTTCAGCTTTTCAGTAGTCAGCTCATAATGTCTTTCATATTGGTCAAACCAGTCCTCTATTTCTGTTACCCATTCATCCATTATATTAATTTCTTGTCTTTTAATTTCTTTTAATTTAGTAACAATTGTTTATAAATCTGAGTATATTCTCCCACTCTTGCTTTTTACTGCACTTAGGAAATCTGTTGAATCTTCTTCAATTAAAGGTGTCCCATTCTCAACTTCAATTAATCTTTCCTCTGGGGAAGATTCCATTACTGGATGGAATATCACAAATTAACTCACCTGTTCTTAATGTCAGGCAAAATAGAGTTTGTTTTCCTTAGATTAAAAAATAAAAATTTTAGCTGTGAAACTCTTCACAGGGAAATTCTAACAAATGCTATATTCTATCACAGTTCAGGTAAGATGGGAGAAAAAAAAAAATCAAGAAAGACCCAGGAAGTGGAATTAAACCAACTGATAAGCAACCAATCAGCTTTAGAAATCAGATGTAAAATTCTGCCAGTAGAATAACAATATCAAGACATGTGATATATATTTAATTTCTATAAAGATGTGCTGTTGCTAGAAGTGAGATTCTACCAACATGTTTCCCAGCTCTGATAATGCATCATAGTGGAAATGTTCTCTAAAATTATTAATGAAACCCAATCAACTTGTTATTCAGGTTCCAAAATTCACTCCTTCCAGGAGTTTCTTTGGTTTCTTGTCTCAGAAGCTGTCTGTTTAGCAGAGGTAGTCTGATGGGATGGTGTATAACCTGGCTGGTATAGCACCATGTTGAGACTCAGGAGACCTAGGTCGTATTCCATAGTCTGGGACTGGCCCTTTGGATGGCCTTTGGGAAGTTTCTCACCTTTCCATGTCTTAGCCTGAACATCTTCCATGGGGATGATATTATCCTCCTCTGTAAAGCACCTAGGAAGCCATGAAAAAAAAATTGGACTGGAGCATCTCCCTTAGGAGGAAAGGCTGAGACTTGGGTTTGTTCAGCTTGGATGAGAGGAGACTGAGAGGGGATCTCATCAATATCTATAAATATCTAAAGGGTGGGTGTCAGGATGATGGGACCAGACTCTTTTCGTTAGTACCCAATGACAGGACAAGGGGCAGTGGGCACAAGCTGGAACACAGGAAGTTCCACCTGAACACGAGAAAAAACTTCTTTCCTGTGCGGGTGCCAGAGCAGTGGCACAGGCTGCCCAGGGAGGTTGTGGAGTCCCTTCCCTGGAGACATTCAAAACCTGCCTGGATGCGTTCCTGTGCCCCCTGCTCTGGGTGTGCCTGCTCAAGCAGGGGGTTGGACAAAGTGATCTCCAGAGGTCCCTTCCAATCCCTACCATTCTGTGATTCTGTGATTTCTCGATGTAGAGAGCAATGCCTCCACCCCTTCTTCTTTGCCTGTCCCTTCTGAGCACCCTGTAGCCATCGATAGCCACATTGCAATCATGGGATTTGTCCCACCAAGTTTCAGTAATGGCAATCAGGTCATAGCTTTCTATCAGCACAGTAGTTTCCAACTCCTCCTGTTTGTTTCCCATGCCATGTGTGTTAGTGTAGAGGCATTTCATCCAGGCTGTGAGCCATGTCTCCTTCTTAGCAGAATACCCTTTGATTCCACTGAGGTGTTTCATGGGAGTTTCCTTGTTGGCTCCTACTACCTCAGGAGCCCCCAGCTCATCTCCACAAGACTTCAGCTGGGCTGCAGTGCCCCCAGCACACCTCTGGGCAACAGGCTGAGGGCTCATACTAGCAGCACATCCCTCTAACCATTGTGTACCATCCCTCAGCTTGTTACAGACAAGCCTGATATGTTCCCCCTCCCGCTTTGCCTCTAGTTGAAAGCCCTGTCAATGAGCCCTGCAAGCTGCTGAGCAAAGGCCCTTTTACCCCTTTGAGAAAGGTAGCTCCCATTAGACGACAGTAATCCTGGTGCCGTGTAGGCCATACCATTGTCAAAAATCCAAAACTCTGTCAGTGACACCAGCCACAGAGCCATGTGTTGATAGATTGTGTCTGCCTGTTCCTTTCAACATCATTGCCCACAACCAGAAGGAGGCAGGAATTAATATTACCCCTTAAAAATAATTTCAATCCTTTTCAAGATCTTCTTTGGGAGAAAAACATTCCAATCACCTCTGCTTGTGAATGAAACTACCCTCCCCATCCCCTCCTTCCCTCCCCCAGCCGCAGGTCAGTAACTTGCCTAAGCTACCCTTTCCAGATTGCATTTCTGACTCCCTCTGTGACTGAGCTGCTTATTAGATACCTCCTGACACGTCCCACCAATGTGTGAGAAAAACAGAACAGATTTATTTTTCTAATAAATTTTTGTTACAAATTCATTTCTAAACCTACAGATTATGACCTTCACAAGTCAGGTGACTAAATGCATCAGAATTATTGCTATAATAGCACTGAATCCTATTATCTATTTTAGGGTTGTACTCATAAGTATCCCTTGATCTAATTTAGATTATGTAATGTATAATGTATTTAAATATATATAGATGCCAATAGTACAAAAGTATATTTCTTATATAGCAAATTCCCTGAAGTTAATATCAAAATAAGAGGAAAATCACAGACTTCATAATTAAATTAAGAAAACTGACAGGGCAGAAAATTAAAACATTGCTGGAACTACGACTGGCTAAAGCAGGATATACTTTATCAAGATGAGACTCAATTCTCTTTTTTCCTGTTACTATAAATTATAAGGAAGCAAAATTCTTAGAAAGATTAAGGCAAAATGGTCCTTCCAAAATGGTGATTTTCTTATCTTATGCATAGTTAATCTGTGCCTGAAGTCTATCAGCCATTGCCTTTCCTCGTAGTTTCGTATTATGTGTTTTACGAAGTCATAAAAAATGATCCAATGACTCCTGTGTCAGCGATCTAAACATTTCATGCTGGACTCACAATCTCATAGAAGAAAAAAAAAGAAGGTGTTTTGGTCATAAATCTAAGACTTAGGAAAGGAGGAAAAATATTCTGTCATGATTTCTAAGGGAAAAGGAGGACCTTTTGCCTACCATTAGCTTAGTCTCATGTATGAGAGAACTTCTATTTATGTTCTCCAACACTTGTGAAATCCAGGACAGAAAAGTTTTTTGTTTTCTTTTCTTTTGCCTTTTTCTTTCTACTTTTCTTTTTCTTTTTCTTTTGCTTTTGCTTTTGCTTTTGCTTTTGCTTTTGCTTTTTCTTTCGTTTCCTTTTTCTTTTTTCTTTTGCTCTTCATTTTCAGTTTTTGTTTTCCTTTTCCTTTCCCTTTTCTTTTTCTTTTTTTTTTTTTATGCGACAGATGCCTTAATACTGCATTTTGCTTGTGCACTTCAGCTGAAGTTTCTTATTCTAAATTCCAAATACCTGACTAACAGCCTGACAAGTTGTTGGACTTGAGGGATACCAACCTGCTTTAGATTCAGAAAATGCCTACCTCAGTACAGACAAACTCTTTCCATCGCAGTGGTTGTCTTGAAGGAGACACAAGCAGCAAATAGTAAATAATCTCTTCATAAAGATAGAGCCTTTTATTTAAATTAATTACACAGTCCAGTCTATATTTCTCATATACCTTAAGGGACTTCATTAAGGCAATTAAAACAGAAAAATAACTCCCTTTCTCATTTCTTCCCCTCCTATTTTTAGATTAAACAAATTAGACATAATTTATATCAATATGATTATTTTAACTGGAAGTCATTTTCTTCTGTGCTTCTTCCTCTGGTTTTGTTTCATAATCTGTGTATAAACAGTCACTGTTTTTCCAACATGGAACATTATTTTCCAGGCACTATTCATTCTGTTATACACACACACACACACAGACACAGACTGTTACAGCATATTTTTTGACTTCTTTCTTAGTTGATTATTTAGTGTTTCTGGTGAGCCTGGTATATCTAAGGCAGCAGGGGAACTGCTTGCCTGTATTTTCCCTGTAACCTGTTGTGATGAGGAAGGCATTACTATATCATGTCTTCCAGGGGACTTTCATTTTGCCAACTGACTGCAAAGAAAATCTGTTCCAAGGATCATATAATTGCATTAGTTTTAAAGACATAGATTCACAAAAAGGAAAAAAAAAAAGGATATTTATACTCCAGGAAGCATGCTGAAAGAAAATGTAGAGTAGATAATGAACTCCAGGTAAAAACTGAGATTTCCTCACAGACCATTCACTCAAACCCAAGCTTTCTTTTCATTAATTGTAATTTACCAAGGGCTTTTTGGCTTGAAGTCCTGTATAGGCATGGCTGCCCTCCCCTGCAAGGCGAACTGCACAAACCTGACTGAGGTCAGCTACTGAGGGCCTGACCCAGGAGACTCCCTTCCCAGCTTCCACTTTAAGATTATTTAAATTACATGTGATTGTTATGAATAAGATTATCCTAACCAGAATTCATTTATTTCTGCACTCTTTTCAGCTGCTTTGTTACATAATCTGTGCAGGAGCACTCAGAATTTTTTCCAATATGGAAAGCTATTTCTGAACACTGAATCTGCTGTTTACACCGAAGCACATGGTTATAATATATTCACCTATCGTTTATGTGATTCTTCACAGTTTTAAGTGATTCTAAGATTTCTAAGTAAGCAGAGGAACTCCTGGGAGAGGTAGCTTCTGATGGGTTGGTACCATTCAGAAGGCCGAGCAGTCACCATAAATTGTAGTTGTGCTTTGTTCATCTGTACTATTCACACTATTCAGTGAAGAAGCAGAGACTCTATGTGTAGAGAAAACCCCTGGAAAGACAGGAACAGAGTGTACATATCCAGCCTGGTGTTTCAAATATAACATGAATATTTTGCTGACAAATGCTGAACTCAATTACTAAAAAGGTTCAACAACTCCTAGTTTCTTATGGGTACAGACTTCTTTAAGTATTAACGGTAAGAGTGAGAACAGTAGAAAGGGTGCACCTAAACCTGTAACATTCATAACAGACTTGCCTAGTACTGGAAGAAATGGCAGTGTTTGGGGCAGAGCAGAGGAATGCCTAGCTCAGTAGTCTGTTTCTGTTACTGGAAGTTGGAGATTTTGAGTGTGGAAGAAAAATGGGGTCTGTGTTATTTTATAAGATTACAGATCAGATATGGTTAGATGTGATGTTATATCCATTATGCCATGAAACTGGGGAACCTCTGAGAATCAGGCAAAACTTCTGGAGAAGATAATTCAGTTGTAAGGAGTACAAGCATTATATCTTTTCTAATTCTGGAATAGTATTTTGAGAATAATGCTATCACCCTGTCAGATATCCTTCAAAAGGAGGAAGAGAGTGAGGGGCACTTAACAGAAAAACAGAAAATGAGTTGGTTTTTTTTATATGGAGAGAGTCAAGATGAGTTGCTAAGTGAGCAACTTTTAAAGTATGTGGCAGGCAGTTTGTCTTCATATAATAAAGTGACTTTGCATTTCAGTACAGGTGGTAGGTTGTGGCGAGTGCCCAGACCAGTCTCCTGGTGAAAAGGTAAGCACCTGCACAAGGAGTACATGGGTTGATGATCTGTTGCATCAGGTGGCTGAGTTGCAGGAAACAGGTAAAAGGCTGTGCAATATTAGTGGAGCCAAGGGGGAGATAGGTGGTTTCAGAACAACGTTCCTGTAGCAGACACCACTGAGAACAAGGCACCTTGGACCTTGGTGTCCCAAAAAGCAGGGCTCCACTTCAGTCTCCACCCTCCAGCATCACTACCAACAACAGACATGAAGTTTAGCAGCTGTACACACTCATGAGCAAAGTCTACAATGTGCAACTGTACCATCAGCACAGAGTGGATACCATAAAAAGAAGAGATGAATGCTCGTAGTGGGTGACTCCCTGTTAAAAAGCACTGAGGCACCCATCTGCTGACCTGACAGGGAGTCACAAGAGATTTGCTCCCTTCTGGGAGCTCTGATACAAGACAATGCTGAGAGGGTGCCACAAATTGTCAAGAGCACAGATTACTAGCTGCTGTTACTCTTCCATGTGGGCACAAATGCCTGCCAGGGCCTGGGCAGAACCAAGGAAGGCTTTAAAGCCCTGGAGGACCAAGTGAAAAATATTGGTGCCCAAGTCATATTCTCCCCCATTTTACCAGCTGGAGAAAAATGGGCAGCCAATAATAGCTGAAGAATGCAAATAAACTCTTGGTTACATGGTTGGTGCTGTCGCAAGGGTTTTTGCTTCTATGACGATGTGACTTTCCCCAGCAACCACAGCTTGTTAGGGAGGGATGGAACCCACCTGTCTAGAAGGGGCAAGGGAATCTTTGGCAGCAGGCTGACCAACTTGGTGAGGCAGTCTTTAAACTGAAGGACTCAGGGGGGCGGGGTGCAAAGTGGCAATGTTAATGCCATCACATCCAACAGGGGAATAAGCCAGGTCAACCAGAGCAGTGACAAAGGTACCTTAACTGCCTCATGAGATGGCAATCATAAGACCAACCACGTCAAGGGTGTGTATGGCTATAACGGGTCTTCATTGCACCCCTCCAGGGAAATCTGCATGCTCAATTACCTCTCTGAAATGTCTGTACACCAATGCACACAGCATGGGGAACAAACAGGAGGAAACAGAGATCTGTGTGTGGTCACAGGACCACAATCTGATGGCAATTGCAGAGACATGGTGGGATAGTTCGTGTGACAGGAATGCTGTCATGAATGGCTACATATTTTTTAAGACAGACAGACCAGCAATGTCAGGTGGGGGAGTTGCTCTTTATGTAAGGGAGCAACTGGAATGTGCCGACCTCAGCCTGGGGGTGGAGGAAGAATGAGTTAAGAGTTTGTGGGTAAAAGTTAAGGGGCAGGCAAATATGGTTTACACTGTTGTGGACGTTTGCTACAGGCCACCTGATCAGGAACAGGAAGTTGACAGCTGGAAGTAGCCTTACAGTTGCAGGCCCTGGTTCTCATAGGGGACTTCAACCACCCTTATATTTGCTGGAAAAGCTACACAGTGAGGCGCGCACAGTCCAGGAGGTTCCTGCAGAGCACTGAGGATAACTTTGATACAGGTCAAGGAGAGGCGAAAAGACAAGATGTGCTACTGGACTTTCTACTAACAAACAAAGAGGGTCTTGTTGAGGATGTGAGGGTTGGGGGTAGCCTTGGCTGCAATGACCATGAGACGGTTGAGTTCAGGATACTGCGTGGTAGAAGCAGGGCAACTAGTCGGATTACAATCCTGGACTTCAGGAGGGCTAACTTTGGCCTCTTCAAAGACCTGCTTGGAGGAATCCCATGGGCTAGGGCTCTAGAAGGTAGCGGGGTCCAAGAGAACTGGTGAGTATTCAAGTACCACTTCTTCCAAGCTCAAGATTGGTGCATCCCTGTGAAGAAGTTGTCAAGCAAAGGAGCCAGAAGGCCCACATGGATGAGCAAAGAGCTTCTAGAAAATCTCAGACAGAAGGAGGAGGTGTACAGTATATGGAAAAAGGGACAGGCCACTTGGGAGGAATATAGGAATGTTGTCAGGGTATGCAGAGATGCAATCCGGAAAGCCAAGGCTCACTTGGAACTCAGTCTGGCAAGGGATGTCAAGGAGAACAAGAAGGGCTTTTCAAGTACATCAGTAGTAAAAGAAAGACTGGGGAAACTGTGGGCCTGCTGCTTGACAAGGTGGATGCCCTGGTGATGCAGAATGCAGAGAAGGCAGAGTTGCAGAATGCCTTCTTTGCTTCAGTCTTTACTGCTAAGGCTGGACCTCAGGCATCCCAGCCCCAAGGACTGAGAGATGAAATCTGGAGAAAGGAAGACTTCCCCTTGGTTGAGGAGGATTGGGTTAGTGATCATTTAGGCAAACTGGACCCTCACAAATCCATTGGGCCCGATGGGATGCACCCACGAGTGCTGAGGGAGCTGGCAGATGCTGTCGCTAAGCCACTCTCCATCATCTTTGAAAGGTCATGGAGGACAGGAGAGGTGCCCAAGGACTGCAGGGTAGCCAATGTCACTCCAGTCTTCAAAAAGGAAAGGAGGAGGAAAGACCCAGGAAATTATAGGCCAGTCAGCCTCACCTCCATCCCTGAAGGGTGATGGAACAGTTCATACCTGGAGGTGATCTCCAGGTACGTAGAGGAAAAGAAGGTTATCAGAAGTAGTCAACATGGATTTACCAAGGGGAAATCATGCTTGACCAACCTGATACCCTTCTATGATGGTGTGACTGGCTGGGTAGATGAAGGGAGAGCACCTGTGCCCCCTGCTCTGGGTGTGCCTTCTCAAGCAGTGGGGTTGGACAAGATGATTTCCAGAGGTCCCTTCCAACCCCTACCATTCTGTGGTTCTGTGATTCTGTGATTCTGTGATTTGTTTCTGAGAAACAGCTACTGAGCACAAGTTTTTTTCAATAATATTTAAAAAGAACATCCCTCAAATCTGAGGCTAGATACTTAAATACCTTTTCAGATAGCTCTGTAAATCATCACACCCTTATAGGAGCTTTAACCTTTAATAACTTAACCACCTCCAATTTGGAAACTTTGGGACTATCTAACATGAATAAATAAATTACCTTTGGTCTGGAAGTGTTTAATGAGTGCTTTATGGAAGATGTATGAGCCACTGAAAAAAGGAGAGGAACTTTAAAATGTATTGCATCCACAATCAGACAAGTTATGACCTTTAGACCATATCCAGTCAAATAAAGTGTACATTTGGACTTTAAACCAGCAGAAACTGCAGTTTAAAAACTAAGTGACTTTTGAATTAGAAGTTTTATAACTGTGGGGAAGTGGACGAGCAACGAAAGTCTTTGTGACTACTTATAAGTGTATAAAGACAAGACAAACTTTTCTATAATGCTTGGCCAGTGGTAAATTTGGACATGAAATCTTATTTTCAGAGGCTATCCTGATACATTTACAAATACAAAAGTGCAGATTTTGAAGCTTTTGTTGATGTGAATATCACGAGTTTTGCCTTTAGCCAAAACACTTAAATAGATCTAGCATTAAAAAAATGACATTGTATACCTTCCCAAGACCTGAATCTGGTATGAATGATCCTTTTTAACATTTTCATAAATGTAAATTAAATGCCAAACCACAGCAACAGTCACTAGGGACAATTAAAAAGCAGTTAGCCAATTTATGTCTGAATTCCATTGGATTGGTACAGCTCTGCATTGCATCAGCTTTACAGCACCAGCTATACCCCTCTGTGCAGTTACACCAATATCATGCTGGCACAGGAAAGCAGAACCATAATCTGCTTCTTCAGGGTATAGATGGGTAAAAATTTAAGGTTGTCCTCAAATGTATTTTAAATCCTGTAGTCTTTCTTCTAATTCAAAGGTCTCTTTCCAACATGGCTGACCAAGTCAAATGGGGGTGAGTGTTCCTTGCGATGTGTTAGCTAGGTGTGTACAGACATGTAATCTTATCTCCACTGCTTCATTTCGTTACACGTTTTATCCGGAGCATTCCTCTTAGCTATTCATATCTCACACTGATGGTATTTAAACTTTTTCTGTTCTGTCTCACTATCTAATTCCCGTAAGTACTGACTCGCCACCAGGCTACTCTAGCTTTCTACTGTGTGCAACTTTGCTATAATACATGGACTTAAATGTAAAAGTAGTGAGTGATAAATCATGTCTGTCATGCATGAATTATACTCACTTTGGGTAACCCACAAATTCCCAGAGCAGTGTGAACTACATGGCTTTACTGTTTAATGTCCAGTGTATTTATAACCCAGTACGTAAATCACATCTCGTATTAATCATGGTCTATTTTACCTCAGGAACATAAACAAACAGTAAATTTAATCCTCTATGCTAAATTTTGCTTTACATAGACTTTTTACTAGTTTTAATTCTTAACTTCTCAGCTTGGACTTTAAATAGTAGAATGCCTTTCTATTCTAATCTGGTGACTACCAGTCAGTGCTGCAGCAGCAGAGGGATTTTCATCAGGTTAGATTTCCCAGCTCAGTTTTTGATAACAGACTGTATTAAATATGATTGTCTGCTTCTTTAAAGGCCCAGATTCATCACACTGGTTTCCATGTTACCATGCTTTAAACAAACAAACAAAAACAACTCTGGAGCCATTCAGTAGGATAAACACACAGAGCAGGTTTCTCATTGAGGAGGAGCGTAGAAGAACCCTAATTTCTGCAGCTGGATATGAAAATATTTTGAGGAGAGCAAATTATAGTTTCAAGTGGTACTCTCCAAAACTCTTGGTAAAGATCTTATTAAAGACAAGGAGAAAATAAAATATTAAGAGATGTAATAGTTGAATACTGATTTTTCCTGAAGGCTACAGCTGGGATCTGAATGGGCTAGAAAGGCAATATTTCACTTTCAATATGAAAAAGTTTCACCTGAGGAAAAACCTTGATCTGCCACTTCAGATAGCAGAGGAATTTAGAATCGCTTACTGAACTTATTCCCATATTTATTGTCTGTAGATTTTTTCCAAAAGAAGCAGGCTTTGTTATTTTCTAATCCTTCTGTTTTTCTCAGATGGTGATAAGGACCACATTATGAACAAAATCAGGCAGTGTAAAGGAAGTATTTCATATCTAGGGGAAAATACATGTTTCTTCAGATTTCACTAAGGCAAAACAAGCCTGAACAAAGAAGTTTAAGATTCTGAAAGCTGGGTTTGCTTCCTTTAGCTTGACTGCTTCAGGGCGGTAGGTAGTTTTTTGGGTTGCTTTAAACAAAAAAAATTCCTTCAGCTAGAATATGATTAATTGCTGAAGGAAAAGAAAAAAGTGGTTTTCTTTGATTAAAATGGTGCTGAGCATATTTACTCTCTCAGACTGAAAAACAGAACACTCAAAAAAGATGTTTTCTGTGATTCCAGTGACGGGCTGTTAACTGAAAGATTTGTTCCCAGAACAGATTTTGAAAGAATTGTTTCACCTTCCCTCCTTAGACTATTCACTTTATTGATATACAATAAACATTTCTGTCTAATGAACAGTCTTATCAGGATTTGCTAATGAGAATGAGTACAGAGGATTGCACTGTTGAACGCACCAGAAAAAAGTTCGTTCTTAGTCCTGTAAAGTGCCATTTGCCATCATGCAGTGGCCTCTGCAGAGCTGGCAGTCAGGTTCTGTTCTGTTTTCAGGTTATCAGGGGGAATGAATCTTGCACAGCCTTCCTGGGCCTGGTGAATTTCCTTGTTTGTTCTGTTCCTCTCCTGGTGGAAGAAGGTCCCATGTGCACTACGCTTGTGACTTGGCTACCTTATAGGCAGTAAGTAGCCTGCTCCCTATGGTAGTTCTCGTCCCTGGGAAGGCAATCACAGATGTGCTAGTCAAGCTGGCCTGTAGGCAGGAAACATCATCACAGGCTGGGGTAAGAATAAGAAGCCTGAAGTAGATAAGCTCCTGTGAAAGTTTGCCAGGCATTTACCTTTCATCTGCTATGGTAATGATAGCTGTGAATTGGCTTATGTTGTTGCTAAAATAAATGTAGTCTGAGGGATGGTGCGGCTGCCTCACCACCATGAACAGGCTCAACCAAAGCTTTCCAAGTGGATACTGGAAGAGAAGGAATAGAATAGCATAGCATAGCATAGCATAGCATAGCATAGCATAGCATAGCATAGCATAGAATAGAATAGAATAGAATAGAATAGAATAGAATAGAATAGAATAGAATAGAATAGAATAGAATAAATTTCAGTTGGAAGGGACCTGCAGTGATCACCTGGTCAAAGTGGGGCCAATAGCACGTCACCCTCTTATAGTCAAGTACTTACAAATGCCAAGGAAGTCACAGAGTATGAAGAGACTCAGTACACCACCAAAACAGTAAGATTTGAAGGAAAATCAAGTCCAGCTTGGTCCTTTGAACAAATGTATAGTTTCTAGTGACAGAAAATTGTTCTTTCAAATAGTAGGAAAGAACTTTTATAGCTCACTAGTGGTTCTTTGTCTGCTTACCTCTCATTTCTACAACATAGGTTGTTATTAATTAATATATTATGTATTATTAAAATTAGAAAAAAAATGTATTTGTATATGGAAGACATTTCCAAGCAATTTAAATTAAGCTGAATACTCAGTTTGGCAAGAACTGGAGCCTAAGATGGCACAGTGAGGTCTTAAAGTTTTGATTCTTTTTTCATTCATCTTTCAATCTCTGTACTGATGCCTATCCTCATTTCTAAGTTTCCATGTAGCTGTAAAAGTTTCAGTTTCATGCTGCAGTTGTGTAATTTGTCAGATCTGAGGACATGCTTTCAAAGACATTTGCACAAATTATTACAGCTACTGTTAAAAACCTTAGTTGTGAATACTGAGGAATGAACACCTTAGTAATCAGATGTGAGCAAGTCATGCCTGTTATCCTGCTAACTGGTCTTGTTTTCTTGTCTATGGGGAAGAGTGTTATTTTTATGAGAAGTTAAACTTTACTTAGTAAGTGCATCAGCATAACTCAATTTGCCATGTGGCTGTAATAAAAGCAGTACAAAGGCCAAAAAAATTTTCGTTTTATACACATATTAAAAGTTAACCTGAAGCCTTTTCCACTTCACCAAAGGTCCAGCAAGTACATAACTTTTTGCCTTGAACTTTTAGATGGAACTAATTTAATATTTATTAGTTGCTTTTCATGGTAGAGTTACCACTCATCACAGATGAGTGTGTTCTTTGGACCAGCTAATCATCTGATTTGATCCTTTATCATGGAAAACAGGTGGATATTTATTTTTAAGCCCTTTTTGATAGTTGAGCAATCTGAGGAGGGAGAAGAGAATTAGTTGTTTTAGAGTGTTTGGATGACGGGAGGAGCTGTGTTTAATCAGGACCAGATTTATGAAGAGGATGCCAGTGTAAAGATTCCTGTTGGAACTGGTCCATCTGTAATACCATGGTTTGACCCCAGTTAAGTACACAAGGCATGTCTCATCTAGACTGAAATTAGAAAGATGAAGGTAGTTACATTAAAGAAGGGATAAAGCCAATCTGTGAACATTTGTGGATATGTCTCTGTTCCATAACTCTTACAAATGCCTATCAGATTTTTTTTCTTAAGGCTATTCACAGGTATTCACACATTCCTTCTGTAGTTTTATGTCAGTAAAAATCTATACTTTAAAAACAGGAAAATCCCTTTCTGCACTGATACAATGTGTTTACAGATTTCACGATGCCCATTAAATATCTTATGAAATCCAGGAAGGAGACATACTTGATTAAATTAATTTTTTCCAGGCACTCAATCTTAATCCCATCAAGGCAGAGGAAAAAAAAACCCCAACAAAAAACCAACACCCACCCACCCAAAAAAAAACCCCCACAACAAAACCGACACCAACAACAACAAAAAAAACAGAAACAAGAGAAAGAGAATTTGCTGTTCAGGTGTTCATAATGCATGAGAAGTAATTGTCTCTCTCCTGTTTTCCCTTAGCTCTGTGGGATTTTAATTTCGTTTTAGCGCAGTGCTTATTGTAATAACGTATAGACTGATAGCCTTAGAGAGGGTGATCTTCTACATTTGTGGACTTACTCCCACACTTCATGCACTAAGTTTTCTTCATACTGCGTGCTATTTACACTTATAATAAAAATTAAAAGATAACTTATTTGCCAGACCAGACCATTCGGGATTTTTTTCCTTCTGATTCATGTTGTTTTTAGAAATATTTCTACTTACATATAAATAATTTTTTCCCCTGATCTATGATGTGTTATGATTTCTTCAACTACTGCATTCAAATTTGGTAAATAGATACTGAAAGAGCTTTCGTTGCTAAGAGTGTGGTCACTGACAAATCTGAGGCAGTATCTTGTACTAGAAGTTCAGTTTTGATGCTGTTTTTGCTTTGTGGTTACTACTAGTAATGTAAGTTATACAGAGGGATTCTGGTTGCATTAATACTCCTCTTGCAAAACTTAATTAAGTCATAACTACAGAATCAGAAGTCTTCCAATTTGACTTCACTGGGAGTGGGTTCAAGGCCCCAGACAAGAATTTTGTTAAACCCATGAAGTATCAACAGTCTGAAGGAGAATTGGTAAATGAGCAAGACAGAGGAACTATAGACAATTTTTTGTTTTCGTTTTGCTCAAGCTGGTGTGTCAGAGCCAAATTCCTTTAAAGTAAAAAAAAGAGTGAAAATAAAATAGATTTGCTGAAGATTTCAGATGCAATTATCTACACTACACACCTATTTTCTTACCAAGACCATGTAGTACTTAGAAGGAACACCTGGCAACCTTTATCAGCTCTATTTGCAAGTGACTTGATTCTATTAAAAAACTGGCTGGATGGCTGAGCCCAGGGAGTTGTGGTGAACAGAGCAAAATCCAGTTGGCGACTGGTCACAAGTGGGGTTCCCCAGGGCTCAGTGTTTGGGGCCAGTCTTGTTTAATATATTTATCAACCATCTGGACAAGGGGATCAAGTGCATCCTCAGTAAGTTTAGAGATGACACCAAATTGGGTGGGAGCATCAATCTGCTTGAGGGTAGGAAGGCTCTGCCAAGGGATCTGGGCAAGCTGGATTGAGGGGCCGAGGTCAGTTGTATGAGGTTCAACAAGGCCAAGTGCTGCGCTTTGCACTTGGGTCACAACAACCCCATGCAACGCTACAGGCTGGGGGAGGAGTGGCTGGAAAGTGGTTGAGAGCAGGACCTCGGGGTGTTGGTTGACAGCCGGCTGAACATGAGCCAGCAGTGTGCCCAGGTGGCCAAGAAGGCCAACAGCATCCTGGTTTGTATCAGGAATAGTGTGTCCAGCAGGATCAGGGAGGTGATCATGGCCCTGTACATGACACTGGTGAGGCCTCATCTCAAGTACTGTGTTCAGTTTTGGGCCCCTCACTACAAGAAGGACATTGAGGTGCTGGAGCATGTCCAGAGAAGGGCAACAAAGTTGGTGAAGGGTCTGTAGAGCAAGTCTTATGGGGAGAGGTTGAAGGAACTGGGTTTGTTTGGTCTGGAGAAGAGGAGGCAGAGGGGAGACCTTACGGCTCTCTCCGACTACCTGAAAGGAGGTTGTAGTGAGGTGGGTGTTGGTCTCTTCTCCCAGGTGACTAGTGATAGAACGAGAGGAAATGGCTTCAAGATACATCAGGGGAGGTTTAGACTGGATATTAAGAAAAATTTCTTTACTGAAACAGCGGTCAGGCATTGGAACAGGCTGCCCAGAGAGGTGGTGGAGTCCCCGTCCCTGGAGGTATTTAAAAGACCTGTAGATGTGGCACTTCAGGGCATGGTTTAGGAGACACGGTGGTGTTGGGTTGATGGTTGGACCTGATGATCCTACAGGTCTTTTCCAACCTTAATGATTCTATGATTCTTTGAAAAGCCAGAGGGCATAAGAAGTCATGCACGTATGGAATAGTGCAAAGCCAACTGGTGCCATTTTTTTATTAAATGAAACAGAATATATGGATATTCTGATTCATATGCTTTAGATGTTTGCAAGCATATAAAGCCATTTGGGAGAGTAGAGGCATAGTAGCTGTGTCCTACATGACTAACCACAGAGCCAGGTATTTTCTTATACTCTTGTTATTTACCTTTTCACAGCAGATTTTATTGCATTACTTTTCATTACATAAGATTCTTGTGGAGGTTGACAGGAGGATCACTGTTATTTTCATTTCTGTTAAGGTAAAAATTAAGAGCTCACTCTTTCAGGAAGCAGTTGTGAAGTATAAGTCTCTCTGAGGAAGCCAATTGGTCTGTTTACTCTATCTCCTCATACTGTATTTCATAACTTCTGCACTCATTAAGAGATAAAGAGTAGAAAAATGAAATGAGAGAAGAAAACACATGAACTTTCCCCAGCCTACTGCTTGTATAAAAATATATATATACACACACATATTTAAAGGAACATTTATTAAGAGAAATAATGCCAGATAGTCTTTAAAAGACCATCTGACAACCCTGTCATGGCACTCTTGAGTTCGAAAGATTTTGCTATTCAGTGATCTCCCTTTCACACCTACTCTACGTCCTTCTGTTGTACCTGAGACAATGAGACTCTCAGTCACATCACTCTTGCAAAATAAAAGCTGTGAGGACCTCCTTGTGGTAGTCAGTGTTTTATACTGGCAGCAGTGAAAACCAAAAGTATGCTTAAACTGTTAATTTCAAGGTATACTATATTTTTCAAGGTGTATACAATGTTTTTCAAGGTGTGTACAATATATTTCAAGGTATACCAAAATTACCTTTGATCTAAGTTTGTATCAAATGTTAATCCAAAAGTTATTAGTTGTGTTTGTTTTGTCTAGATACTCCCATTATTTCAGGAGCAATGCCAGTTTTCATGTTAAAGATTTAATACAATCATAGGATCAGTTAGGTTGGAAAAGACCTTTAAGATCATCAAGTCCAACCATTAACCTAACACTGCCAAGTCCACCACTAAACCATATCCCTAAGCACTACATCCAAATATCTTTTAAATACCTTCAGGGATGGCGACTCCACCACTTCCCCGGGCAGCCTATTCCAATGCCTGACCACTTTTTCAGTAAAGAAATTTTTCCTAATAACCAATCTAAACCTCCCCTGTTGCAACTTGAAGCCATTTCCTCTTGTCCTATTGTGTGTTACTTGGGAGAGGACACTGACACCCACATCACTACAACCTCCTTTCAGGTAGTTGGAGAGAGCAATAAGGTCTCCCCTGAGCCCCCTTTTCTCCAGACTAAACAACCCCAGCTCCCTCAGCCGCTCCTCAGAAGACTTGTGCTCTGGACCCTTCACCAGCTTTGTTGCCCTTCTCTGGGCACGCTCCAGCACCTCAATGTCCTTCTGGTAGTGAGGGGCCCAAAACTGAACACAGTATTAAGGTGTGGCCTCACCAGTGCCGAGTACAGGGGAACAATCACTTCCCTGCTCCTGCTGGCCACACTAGGCTCTTTGGGTATGATTTAAAGGTATTTGCCAGACTAGGTGGAAACAGGAAGAGTCCAGACTATTTTCACCACTTTATCATTTTGAATGTCCACTCTAGTTTCAATGGAATATGACTTTCTAGCACTAAAGGAATCAGACAAATACAATGAGATAGTGAGAGGAAGTACCTCAGAACAGGCATTGTCTTGTTTCTCAGTGGGAAACCCAAACCTGGGTGTTTTCACCCTGGCATTCTAAGGTAGCCACAAGCATCAGTTTCAATTTGTGATATTCAAGGCTACTACGCTCAGCCTTAGGCCAAATGTCAGCCCCTCTCCCTTTCATCCAGTGTATATTAGAGTAGTTTTATGAAGTATAACAGCTTCCAAAAGGAGAGAGAAAAACCATAGCAACAACAAAGATGTTTTATTAACGCACAGTTATGCTACAGTGGCAAAGTGTTCTTATTGACTGCATTTTGTATCAATTGTACTTTGTATTAAAAAAAGTAAAAGCTTTTTGGTGCAAACTAAGTAAGTAGTGGTTTTTTTTTTTTCTTGCACATGTGTATTCATGATGGATCATGCTTTATCCTCCATACTGACTAGAGCAAAATTCTGGGGTATAGGTGAGACCTAAGTAAAAATCAGGTCTTGATTCAACTTTCCTTAAAAATAAATATGTTATCTGTCCACTTACTTCATATTTTGTATTTGAAATAATACACAGAGCACTTTTGATTTCACAAGTCTGGACACTTGCTGTTGAGGTGAAATATGAAAATGGATTTAGCAAAAACATCAGGGGAAAAAGGATAGGTCTGCTGTTAAACTGAAGGCCTACCAGAAAACACATCAAAATCCATAGAGTTTTGCTGATTTCTCTACACATTGAATAAGTTGAGTTTCTAACACAAGGTAATTTACCGAATTTTTCAATATGGGAACCTAACTGTGTCTGATACACTGTATTTTTTAAAACATTAGGTTCATGTACACCAAACAAGCTAGACTTTACTATTCTGAAGAATTTAAAAAC
The DNA here is from genome assembly GCF_949628215.1 of Phalacrocorax aristotelis. Taxonomy (NCBI): domain Eukaryota; kingdom Metazoa; phylum Chordata; class Aves; order Suliformes; family Phalacrocoracidae; genus Phalacrocorax; species Phalacrocorax aristotelis. Next base: position 118,528,719 of record NC_134278.1, on the reverse strand, counting down.
ATTTTTATGTGTCCTTCAGACTTCTTTTCAATGAAAGCTGAATGTGGAGATAGATGTGAAGGACTGCTAGAGTATCTTATTACTAGATTTTAGTGTATTTACCACAGTAGCTAAGAAACTGCATCCTGACATATTAAGAATAACATGTGCCAATGAACACAATTCAGATAAAGGATCCTTGTTATACAACTAAAACTGTACATGCTGTGAATATATTAAGAATAGGATCTGCATTTGAGCTGAACCCATAATGCAGGCTCACAATCAAAGGTGAGTAGTGAAGTGCCCTACTTCTCCCTTCAGAACTCTCTTTGGACTGGTTACTCTTCTAGCAGCTTATCCTGCACTATGGCAAACAGATTTAGCACTCATTAACATCAGCAAAAGCCCTAGTAATAGATATTAAAAATTATTTTAAAATTCCCACAAAGCTCAATCCCCCCTGCAATCTCCTCTGCCATATCTAGTGTTAAATAGTCTTCATAATTCAACCCCAGATTCTACCTTTTCAAAAGCCTTCAAAGGAAAATAAAGAAGATGAAGGACTCCTTTACATTAATCCCTGGGCTTGCTTCTGCTCCCTGCAGTGACTTCTCTGGGGAGGCTAGCCACGTGGGTGGAGAAGTGGTGATTTCAGTGGAGGCTACTCAGAAAGTAAATTAAAATCCTACCTATGCCTTTGTTTGTACCATGCTGCTTACATCTATCTCATGATTACCATCCTGCAACCCCAAACACAAATCTGGAAACATCATTGCAGTCCCTAAGCAACCATACAGAATTTAATTTTTATGTGATGAATCTGGCAATTTCTCAAGGAAGTGTCCAGTCTTGTTCTCATACAGATGTGTCGCTAAGGAGTACTGCCAATTTCCCCATGATCTTAGGGCTCATTAGAAATTACGGTGTTCTGAGGATAATTTTTCCCGTATGAAAATAAATATCAAAGTACGATGGTAATGTCTGAATGTTTTGTGGGTAAACCTTTCCCTGCTTGTTTTATCCTGCAAAGAAGACCAATGAAAAAAATCAATGTTATTTTGTAAGACAACCCTATATATTGCATTAGGGTTTCCTCTGACTTTTTAAGGAGAGTAGGGAGTAGGATGGCAAGTCCCTTCAGAAAGTCCATGGAGCTCCAGGGTGTAAGGTCAGACAGCCAGCTTAGCATTGTGGGCAGCAATCTTTAGAAGATGACAAATAAGATCCTTACAATGCCAGATCTACTTCTATAATGAATGTCTCACAGTGGCTGCTGAGATAATTTTTGTGATGCTTGGTGTGCAGTGAAGCTCTTTTTAGTCTGGCACAGTTTTACTGCTCTGATTGGTGCTTAGGTCAGTGCCTTCACTCACATCTTAACCTTTATGCTCCAGGGGTTTGGTCAATGTCTTCTGGGAGGTCAGAAATATGAATGGCCTTTGTACAGAGCAAAATTACTCAAATGAATGCAGAATTCAACTTACAAATGGGAGTATCTTCCAAAATATAAAAGTACATTTACACATGTGCAAGTGCTAGGATTGTCCTGATGAAAAATTATCCATCTCTGCAAGTGTTAAGTCACAGCATGAGTGATGTTTTCTAGGCTTACTCCTGATTACCTCCCAGCTGGTAAGAGAAACGAGGCTTCTTCCCTCTCCATACCTGTCTGGTTCATTGGCATCTATCCAGAAGGCAAGAAGTCCACAGTCTGATCTTGCCTTTTTCCACCCTCTTTGGTCCTCTGGATCCTGCCTGTTAATGAAAAGGGGAAGGTTCTGTCTTCAACAGCCAGTTGAGCTGATCACATCTGTGCCTGGCCCTGTGTAGCCAGACCTTGAGATGACTCTGGTCCTTACAGATGAAAGAGAGAACGAAGGAGAGTGATCTCCCTCGTGCCTCCCCTCCATCAGTAATTCTTTCCAGCGCTGTTTCACCTGCAGTTAGCACCCCCATCACATAATAGCTACACAGCAATTTCTTCTGTTCTCATGTACATAAAACCCCTGAGAATAGTAGTGCTGATTCCTCCTTTTTTCAGAGACAACTATCATTGTCTATTTGCCTATGATCCCTATATGATTGCTCTGTTTCATTACTCATTTTACAGTTGGATTTCAAAAAAGAAACCCAGTTAATAAATCTTAATGTAATAGATCATTCAAATCATCCAGTCACTAGGCTGCTGTTTTTTTTCCTCAAGCTGACCATTTTTCATAGTGGTATTTTATATATTAAGATATTTTGGTCTTTGGATCATAAAATGTTGCTAAGCAATCTATGTATTTACCCCAGAGGAAAGGGATAGTCTGCTGCTTTAAAATATTCCCTTAGTTTAAAATGTTCTTGTATTTAAGAAAGAACAGCAAATAAACAAACTTGCTTCCCATCAGGTAACACAAAATATATTTGATGGTCTATAATTTTTTCTTTCAGCAAAGATTCTTTCTATTTCTTTGCTTATGTGTGAGTTTGATCTAATACCTATAGAAGAATTATTTCCCCAGACTGGAAGGTATTTGCAGATAAGAAACACAACTCTTACTTTAACTGCTTTATCTTCCTTTTTCTCCTTCCTTTTCTCTTAAGCATACATTGTGGAAAAGCAAATTTCTCTGATACAGCATTCTACTATGCAGAACCCAAACAACAGGATCCAGCTTCTTGAATACTTAAATATCCAGTACCCAGTTATTTTTCAGATTATTAGAAATGCAGTATAACATCCTGTATTGATGTCTGCATTATGAAAACCTGAAGCACCTCTGGACATAGCTTCTTTAAGAGGTAGGGTCACTCACTATTTAGAAGAATAGGACCTGTTGGTACTCTGGACTGCATTTTTCCATGTTATTCTGTGGGGGTTTTGCTCATTATGCTCTTGTTGTCTTTGCTCTGTCTCATTCTCCGAGATTCTACATCCACTCAGGAACCCCAGGGACATTTCTTCTGGGCAATTACTTTCAGAGACCTACCTATAGCTGATGAGCGAGAAAGTAATAATCCATACGAAGTTACTAACAAATGCAAAAAAGAATTGATAAGAAAAACAGCTCCCTACCTTACTATGCTGGATGTGCTGTGGATTTTGTGAAAGCAGGTTGTCTTTTAAAAAGTACTGGCATTTGGTCTCACCGTTGTTTTCACTTACCTTTCATTTCTGTCAAACCTGAGAACTGCAAGAATGACAGTAAAATAAAACAAAGCACCCATCTGTCATTGCCTCCACTCAGTACATCCCTCTAAAGCTGCAAGGAATGATATGGTGCAGGTAGCCCTGCTAAGTTGGGCAGTAGTGGCATCACAGGAGACTCAGATGGGGTGTCTCTGGTCTTGTGAAGCTTCTTGAGCTATTTGCAACCACATTAAAATGCATTTTGAAATTTCTTGAAAAAAAATTATCTTTCCTATCTAATGGGGGTGTAGGGAGTAAGAGAAGAGAGGTATTTGACATTTTTCCACATAATATTTCCACATGGAAGAAGCCTTATTTTCCAAACAAATTTTTCTTAATTCAAAACATTTTGTCTGGCTTCAGTGACTGTCTGATATGCTACTATCAGACCTAATAATACAGATGAGTCAGAGGTGCAGAACTTGTATCAAGGTTATGGGAATTACCATTTGCGGTTAGCTTTAAAGCTCCAGATAGCCCAGGACTTAATAGGAGTGTCGCAATGTGAAGGAGCATGCTGCCTGTTACAGTGTTGGATCCCAGATATGGCACACAGGTCATAGTCGAGATGTAAAATTTAGACTCTGCCTTTGGATTCCTGACTGGCCTTCCTTCTCCAAGTACTTTCTTCTGTACTCATCCCAAGTTCTGCTCCAGGAGATTTAAGCATGGTTTTTCTTCTGAGGGCTATTTCCTGCCTGGTTCTTAAGCTGGTGTGCAGGTTGGCATGGAGGAGGAGATGAGCACTACTCTTTACAAAGCACAGCTATAGTTGCAGCTCATGCACTCTGTGGTTTCCTTTCCAACTTGTTCATGGTCAGGAAGAGGTGAGGCCATAAAGGCATGGGGCAGTTAATTGCACAATCCCTGCATATCACAGAAGCTTCAGAGGGATTATTTCTTTCTATGTATCTCCAGGCAATGCACCAGGCTTGTTATTGATTGTATCCACAAAACAAATATTAAGGGGAAAAGTGGAAAAACAGAAAAACAGCCAACAAAACAATACTTTCCTGATTTATTTTTGTTCAGAGTAAGTTCTATTCTCTTTTTCATCAGTGCAAATCTACTCCCTTTCTGATACCTTACCATCAAAAAACTGGAGTAACTGTGTTTTATTTATGTGACGGAGAGAAGAATTTGTGCCTCTCTGATCAGAAGATATTTTATATTTCAGTGAAGTTGCTAATTCACTTGGGGACAGGGCAATGGATTAGCTGAATTAAATTTACAGAGGCAAATAGAATTTTACGGTGATTATGACCTTGACCTATAATATATTGTGGTCTCTGTTCTTTCTATATCTATTTGCAGAACTCTGAAACCATTATAAATATTGTGTCATACTTACAAGACAGAGTGTACAACATCAGCTATTTTCAAACCTGTAATGAAATAAATTGATCTTGGTTTTTTTTTTTTGCACTTTAAAGTATTATTTCTTCTTTTATCCATTACAGTACATTGTTTACCTTTCTTGCCTGAATGGTTTTCTGAAGTCCTACAGTTTTAACTAGATAAATTAGAATTAAATTTTTTTTAAGTGCTTTGTAGTTACAATGTTTGGTTTCCTGAGGGAGTAAAGCTTACATGATCATTTCTCTGTGTGTGGACTTGAAAGTGAGAAAGACAGAATTAAAAAAAAAAAACCAAAAAACAGGCCTTGGAAGCTATTAGCCAGGGTTAACCAAATTTGACACAGTAGCTAGATCCTAAAACTGCTCATGAGTTTGTGGAAAACTCTACCTGAGGAAAGGCACAAAGTGGGGAGCCTCTGATATTACCCTAAACACCAGTGCACTCAAAATAACAACAAGCCCCAAGAAATCCTAAGAGTCTTTGCAAATTTTGCTATCCATGCAGCTTTGACTTTTCTCTCTTATGCAAGAATATTTGTCTATTCTTCCTTACAGAATGTGTCTGTAGATGTTTCCAGCATAAAACTCATGCACCAAAAAAAAAAAGCCAGATTATGCCACTTATCCTCGTAGCTTAATGCAATCCATCTTTAAAATTAATCATGAGACTTAGTGGCAGTACCGTGAGTAGGGTACGATGAAGTTAGAAATCCCTGCTCCACTGAACTCTGTGGCAGAATTCCTTTTTGCATTAATCATGCCATAATTTCGTCCCCAGAGAGAGAAGGGTAGGATTTCAGTGAACATTTGCAGGAAGATTAGCTTGTAATCCCCTCCAAGGAAACAGGAGTGATTGTTGTTACAGTGACTGTGTTTTTAAATTAAGCTGCTTGTGCTAAGGAGAAGGTAAGGTGGGGAAAACACAGGCTTAATCAAACTTTGTAAGCCACTTCCAAACCACACACCTTCAAGCTACAGCCAAAGAGGCCACTAAGCAACAAGAAAACAAAAACATACACTTATCTCAAGGAATAAGGGCTGTTCCTTTCTAAGAATAAGTCCTATGCACACTGTTCTGTTCACTGTTAGCAGGGATTCCCTGAGTTAGTCTCATTGAGCATTTGGTATGAACTGCACCACAGATAAATGTTTTGGAATGTCCGCCTAGGTAAACATGCTTTACACTTTTGCATTATTTATTGATGCTTCTTTAAACAATTATTGGTGAGATTTTGTGTCTTCCTATCAATCAGGATCAGGATAGTTCATAAAATGGGTGCTACAAAATAAATTTAAATTCTTAATCCATTTCTATAATTAGAAATAATCTGATCTTTTCCTCTGTTCAAAAATCTACAGGAAAAATAAAACACCAAAAACCATAGAATCATTTGGACAAGGGGTCCTGAGATTGACCTTAAAATTCAAAGTTTGTCAGAATTATTTCTTTGCCAAAATGTCTTTTTTATTTTTCTTTAGACTCTCCAATTATTTTTATGAAATCAATTCAGATAAAAATAGAAAACAAAATTAATTTAACCAAAAGGAATTAAACTTAATTCCTCAAACACCTTAGCTGAGGTCTGCTGTGCCTTATACGATTTTTATCTGATTACTAATTGATACCTAAAGGTGAAGTTACTAAATTTGAGTATTAAACCTATTACTGTGGTATATAAATTTCAGAAAGTAGATAAAACCAGGATATGATATACATATATAAAATTTTGGTTTAATCTTATTCTTGTAAACACAAGAGTACATTTGTTTACTCTTTCAAGCTCTACTTATTTATATAATTTGATTTGAAAAGTGGCTTGTTCTCACTAGTATTTCTTCAGGTATCTATTGCAACAGAAAGATGATGGCTGCCATGGTAGTGTTAAAATTAAATTTAGCCACTTTAAATCTCTGGGATACATTCTGAAGAAATGATTCACAAAACTCAGAGGAGTGACTATTACATTAGTAGATAAAGGAATCTGTTGAAAACAGTTTAGTTAAATATGTGCTACTTACCTTGAAAATGTAAACTCCTCCTTCTACATCTCTACTGATGCAAGGTTATAGATGATTTCACTTGAAGTGTTTTAAACCACAAGGGATAAAACTGAGCCCTTAACACTGATGTAGGTATCTTCCCTAGACACCTTTTCTTATGATTTTTCTAAAGGCAAAAGACAAAAGGACTACTTTAATGATAACTGTGTGTCTTAACTACCTTATAATTCTGTTGCGGCAACTTAATACTTATTACTTCAATCTCTAGTTGGAAAATGTGCTGCCTGGGGCTCACGGTTCATCCCGAACAGCACCAGCCTAGCTTGCTGCTGTTTCCTGATGTGCTCTGAATGACTATTGTGCTTCATTAGCACTCAGACCCCATCTCCTTTTCTTCTCAGCTGAGCCAGCTGCTAACTCCGTTGACTGAACAGTTTTAACTCTGTCTGGTAAAACAGAGTTGACAACTCCCATTTGAGTCACTTGCTCTGTATATTAAGGACTGAATTCTGCTCTATTTACCTTCACTGGTTGAAGAGGTATACACAAGGGCAGAATTTGGCCCTGAAAAACAAAAGAAGTCTTGGGAGAGAAGCTGTTGACTCTGGTTTAGCTCCCTATTGAAGGGTGTCAAGGATCTACTCCGTAGTCCTGCTCCTGTACCTCCTCAGCAGACGGACTCGTTTGCAGCCAAGGAGAGTATACCCTCTGCCACTGCTGTGATGTTGTGATTAAATATTGAGTAAATACTGTTTCAGGTTGCTGGCTTCAGGGGAGCTGCAGAGGTGTAAATGAGAACAGGATTTGGCCCTCACAACTCAGAAGGAGTCTTGTAAAGAGGCAATGTCAACAACATTTTGGCCTAAGTATCGGTAGAGTTGTCAAGATAATGTTCATCACCCGTTCTTCTCCTGTCACTGCTCAGCACCAAAGTTATTTCAAGTACTATGTAACCTCCACTGCTGCTATGAGATCAATATTTAAAGCTGAAGTAAATAGCACTTTGTGAGCTTCAGCGGGTTTCAGAGGGGCATCACTGAGAACCAAGCATGGCTGGTAGTGGGAAATGTCAATACAAACTTCTCAAGTTCATCATGCCCTTACACAGAATCCCCAACTCTGTTTCAGAGCTAATAAGGCAGCTGAAAGAGGTGCATGCAAGCTCTTTCCTTGAAGATATCCTTTTGTCCTTTGCGTTGCCACATCAGATGCTCTTGTGTCAGTGGTGGATGAAGTCAGAGACAGAAACAAAACTCATGATTATTTTTATGATTTTGATATAAGCATAACTCTGCCTTTCTTCACTTATTTTGTAAACCTACATGAAATTAGTGCTTTATTCCAGTAAAAGTAAAAGAAAAATGGTACAGTGCAACAATGATTTTGCCTGGGAAAGGAAAGACAGAATCATACTAGGTGACATGGATTCTTTACTTACACTTCCCAGAGAGGTACAGGAAGAAAGCCAAAGTGATTTACAAATTCCTGAACTGGGGATTTCCACAACATAGAAATATTTCCAGAAAACATACCAGCTGAAAATCCTGCATTTATAAAATTCTTGTCTTCCTCATTGCCACCTGGATTCTGAAGATAAACATCAAGGCAGTGGAAAACTGTGTGTTGAAGATTAAAATGATATAGCTTAGCAAATGAGCCAGGAGATGTGGATTAAACAATTCAGATACTGTGTCCTTTTTGAAATTGGCTTCTTGTATATGTTCTGCATTGCCTAAAGAATTTGACATTTGTAATTTATATTGAATATGAAACTGTTTCAGGGCCAAACTACAGAAATACATGCTGAATCAAAGCTACTAATATGTTTAAATGAGCCAGTGGAGGACTGAATTAGCTGTTTGGATGCATTTAACCAATGTGGTAATAAACATCATTAAATCCATATTATTGTTCTTTCCTTGAAAGAAAAATAAAAATAATTCTGAATTTTCTTTAATGAGCTTTTCATCAGGCAATATAAGTTCTTGTCCTGGTTTGGCTGCTCAAAGCTTTAGGAGAAACATTGGTTCTTAAGTACATGCCTGAAGCACAAATAGATGTTTGAAACACAGCCCAGGGCCAGAGGAAACTGAGTAGCTGGAGTGAATTATTTAGTTTGATCCTTTTTCCATGAGTTTTGTATTGTGAGCTGTTTAGCATATTCCGGTTTTAAGGAATAGTGCTGTGTTTCGTGCAGAGTGCAGGAACTTGCTCTAAAATATGTAGCACATCCACTGTAATCTGTTGTCCTGGGATTTTGCCCCACTATAAACAGTGTCTCAAAAGCACTGGAAAATGGGCACTTGTATGCATCTGAGCATCACTGGCATTAAATAAGAGTTAATAGGCCGATATTGTCTCAGCTGCGTGTTTACAATAAAGTCTTGTTCTTCCTAGTGTTTATACAAATGCGTGGGAAACAGTGAAAACATGTTGGATTAAAAATCCTTCTTCACAGTTCCTCCTTATTTCCATTAGTAAATAAGTCATGTGGCATTTTTTAAACTGTCACAATGTAAAAAGACAAGTTCATTCTAACCATTCATCCAATTTTTTAATTTCAACAGTAAATATTTCAGACACAAATGTATGCCAGTGGCTCTCTGTTCAGGTGTAGCAAAGTCTAAAGTACGGACGCCTAGTGTCTTTGGACTGGTCTGGACCACCTGAGCTTACTACTTGGATTCTCAGAGTGTTTAGCAGATAGAGTGAGGCTGCCCTGAAAGGTAATCTAAGAGATTTATGTTCTGAGCAGACAGCCTTCTACTAACAGTCCTTTGCTTGCACACACATGAGAGAGTATGAAATCACCACTGTGTCATAATTTGTGAATAAACAGACATAGCATAGGACGCAGCTTGGGATGCTCAGAGAATTTAGGCAGAGGGCTACCTGAACTCCAGATCCCATTAAAGCTTGGCTTGAATTTAGGGCCTACGTGCCAAGGGCAGTGTATGATTGAGCCTACCTGAATAGTTACACCTAGGTGCCTAGAAAAGTCTCATGCCACTTTTCAAGCATTAAGAATTATGCAGTGTTAACAGGTCGGCTTCCTGTATCACTCTCTTGGACATAGAAAATGTATCACATTTGGATTTTGCCAGTCAGCTTTTTCCAAACATTTTGCTCCAAATGCTTTTGAAAGGTAAATATAATCAGAGCTCTTGACTCTTTCCTAAGCTACTCCCTTCCAGAGAGAAAAATGTTTGATTAAATAAAAACAACTCAATCAGATTTTGATAAAACTACTTCCACAGCTGCACATTAGCACTTTAGTGACAGTCTAAATCCACTCACTTCTTATTTATATTTGCAATATTTTCAACAGCACTGGCAAGAGTAAACCCTTTCTATAAATTTCCCTAATCACCTTGTCCTACTGCACAGAGAACTAAGGACAGCCATCCTCTGGGTCTCTGTTCTGTTGTGTTTGTGTCATTGACAGGGCATGGGTGTCCTTCTGATGTGATTAAGATCTGATTTGTACCAGATGTGATTTCATATAAAGTGTTCATCCAGAATCACGTCTGCCAGTATATTTTATAGCTTCACATTTTCTAACTATCTATGCCGACAAAAACCACCTCATAATATAGCTTTCAGGCAATTTGCAAGCTTAAGGAAAGTTATCTTCTAGCATAAGCACTTAAGCGAATCATTTATACGCAGTTAAAACAGACTCTATGCTAGCAGATATGATTTACTGCTAAAGTAGAAGTTCAGAAACATTAGTAAGGAAAGATAGTGTTTTTTCTATAACTGCATCCCACAATGATACAAAAATACTCTTCTGGGACAGACTGCAATTTAAAAACACAGATTTCTTGACTTTTATCTTAATAAATTTCCTCTTCTTTTTTAATTTCTTTTGAAAATTAAATGAAAAAATAGATGTTAGACTGACATGATGAAACCTGTTAATTTAAATTGGTGAAATCTCTGCTTCTTCTATGTTGGTGCAAAACATATCCTGCCTTCATTAACATTAAAATTTAATTTTTTAAATAGGAAATGCATTCTTTATAAAACTATCTATGCCAGTTATATTCTAAATATTGGTTTTACTTTGAAGATTACACTAATGTAGGAGATATTCCATTCCCTTAGGTTGGGTAATTTCATTAAAGACAGTAACGTACTTCAAACTAACAGGAACTGTTAAGAGTTATAAACGTGGCCATGTAGTTATAAACACGGTGATGTTCTTGGCTCATATAAATCAGACTGTATCCATGTTATCAGTGTAGCTTTGCTGATTTTTTTTTCAGTTAAGTATCTTACTGATAGAAAATAACAATGGAGGGTAGCTTGTGGCAATTTCCTATATATGGCATATATGAGGAATTAACATGACTGTTCCTGTCTTTACTTTAAACAACATGCCTTGATATTCTCTTATTTTCTTCCAGCTTTGATCTGCTTTCTGGTTTGGTTTTTCTTTGGATTTTTATTTTCATGTCACCTCTAATCCTCAGCATATTCATTTACAGAAATGCATCTTTTCAATAGAATCATAGAATCATTAAGGTTGGAAAAGACCTGTAGGATCATCAGGTCCAACCATCAACCCAACACCACCGTGTCTCCTAAACCATGCCCTGAAGTGCCACATCTACAGGTCTTTTAAATACCTCCAGGGACGGGGACTCCACCACCTCTCTGGGCAGCCTGTTCCAATGCCTGACCACTGTTTCGGTAAAGAAATTTTTCTTAATATCCAGTCTAAACCTCCCCTGATGTATCTTGAAGCCATTTCCTCTCGTTCTATCACTAGTCACCTGGGAGAAGAGACCAACACCCACCTCACTACAACCTCCTTTCAGGTAGTCGGAGAGAGCCGTAAGGTCTCCCCTCTGCCTCCTCTTCTCCAGACCAAACAAACCCAGTTCCTTCAACCTCTCCCCATAAGACTTGCTCTACAGACCCTTCACCAACTTTGTTGCCCTTCTCTGGACATGCTCCAGCACCTCAATGTCCTTCTTGTAGTGAGGGGCCCAAAACTGAACACAGTACTTGAGATGAGGCCTCACCAGTGTCATGTACAGGGCCATGATCACCTCCCTGATCCTGCTGGACACACTATTCCTGATACAAACCAGGATGCTGTTGGCCTTCTTGGCCACCCGGGCACACTGCTGGCTCATGTTCAGCCGGCTGTCAACCAGCACCCCGAGGTCCTGCTCTCAACCACTTTCCAGCCACTCCTCCCCCAGCCTGTAGCGTTGCATGGGGTTGTTGTGACCCAAGTGCAAAGCGCAGCACTTGGCCTTGTTGAACCTCATACAACTGACCTCGGCCCCTCAATCCAGCTTGCCCAGATCCCTTGGCAGAGCCTTCCTACCCTCAAGCAGATTGATGCTCCCACCCAATTTGGTGTCATCTCTAAACTTACTGAGGATGCACTCGATCCCCTTGTCCAGATGGTTGATAAATATATTAAACAAGACTGGCCCCAAACACTGAGCCCTGGGGAACCCCACTTGTGACCAGTCGCCAACTGGATTTTGCTCTGTTCACCACAACTCCCTGGGCTCAGCCATCCAGCCAGTTTTTAACCCAGTGCGGAATGCACGTGTCCAAGCCATGAGCCACCAGCTTCTCTAGAAGGATGCTGTGGGAGACAGTGTCAAAGGCTTTGCTAAAGTCCAAGTAGACAATGCTCACAGACTTTCCCTCATCCACCAGGCGAGTCACCCTGTCATAGAAGGAGATCAGGTTGGTCAGACAGGACCTGCCTTTCATGAAGCCGCGCTGACTGCGCCTGATCCCCTGGTTGTCCTGCACATGCTTGGTGAGCTCACTCAAGATGAATCGCTTCATAACCTTCCCTGGTACTGAGGTCATGCTGACAGGCCTGTAGGTCCCTGGATCCTCCCCTTCCAGCCCTTCTTGTTGATGGGTGTCACATCAGCAAGCCTCTAGTCATCTGGGACCTCCCCTGTTAACCTATACTGCTGGTAAATGATGGAAAGTGGCTTGGCAAGCTCCTCTGCCAGCTACCTCAGTACTCTCGGTTTGATCCCATCTGATCCCATAGACTTGTGAGTGTCCAGGTGGAGCAGCAGGCTGTAAACTGCTTCTGTATCGCCTTACACCATGGGGTGACAATACTTGGGTTCTTCTTTATTTCAGTGACAGAGACCCAGGCATTAATTTTCTAGGTCCTGTCCAACTGTTCCCTTTCAGCAACAGGGCAGATTGAAAACTCTGTTTCGTAAAATGAACTCTACAGAGGCCTCAGTTTACATTTTATTATAAATACAATGATGTTTGCTAAACAGAGCAATGAATTCAAAAAATGCAATATACTTTTACAAAAGCCCATAGGATTAGAGTTTCAGCCTAGACTTCAGTGAAAACACATTAGAAGTCTAATTGCCTGGGTTGCTAGGTTGATGGTAGGTGATACCAATATAACAATCCAATTCTGTCTGACAAAAATATCACAAATTAATGATAGTTCAGAGTGCTGGGTTACGCTTGCCTCTTTAGCCTCAACAAACCATGAAAAGCTGTTTTGTCAATAACACAAGATGATTACGTTATCTGCTTCTGAAATTATTAATGTTTGCTGCAGTATACCTATTTAAATCAGTCAACACAATCTTTTCACTGAAAGAATTTGTGTTGCCAAACAAAATCTGGTAATGCGCATTGACAAATCATTTTTCCATTTAAGATAATGCAATTTAAGTTGATTTCCCATTAAATTCTCCCTCTTTTCAGATATCAGCAAGGAAAGCCCTGCAGGTTCAAACTTTAATTATTTAAATGTGTATAAAATATACAGCTTGTGAGGTCTGGATGAGCAAATAAATTGAGAGAATGCTGAGCCCAGGCATTTCAAAACTCTTAAGTGTTTAGAATAATTACTAGTTAAACCTGGAAAGCACTTAGAAAAAGGCAAGAAATGCCAGAGGGAGGTGTCAGAAACAAGGAATCATCATCTAATCTTATTACTTATATATTTCATTTGTTAAAAACTGTGGGGAAAAGGCAATTAATGTTATATGCAAGACCGCTGATTCTGTAAGGTAATGAAGAATTCTGTAAGGTAAACAGGAACATGTTTTTGCTGATGTTAATCCAGACAGGTCTCATAATAGCTATGAGGTTTTAGCTAGTTTTAGTTTCTCAACATTGGCTTCAGGAGCAGTACACAACACACGTGTAAATCAGTGCCTGAAAGCACAAAATCTTAGGTGCATTTTGTGAATGTAACTCCTCTCAAGAATTAAGACCTTAATCTGAAATCTGGCCTTAGTTGTAAGGTTATTCCTAGACCAGGATCTAAGTACATGATTGTGTTTTCTTTCCTCTTTCCTCCTTGCTGGTTGACTTTCTCTTCCTATTGCTTTGCTCTTTACTACAGGCAAACCCTAAGACTACCTACCTTAGGGCTTCTTGAGTTTGAAATGGATAACTTACATGCTTAACATGCCTCCACATGTCTCTCAAACTGATTCCTGAGCAAATACTTTCCAAAGTTAAAAACGTTCCTGGCCTTGTCAGCAGTTCTTCTTCATCATAATTTCACTGTGATAGGACTTATTACTGCTGTATAAGAGCTACAGAAAGGAATTTTAACCTTCCTTTCACAGAGGCAGTAGGTGGAAAAATGTGATAGTGATATATGTAGGGGAATTCAGATAATTTTGTAGAGGGGAATTCCCTGATTTTTGCTGTTATCACCTAGGAATCAGTCAGGTATATAATGCAGCTGTATAAAACATACACTAGAACTTGGTGCTTTACCAAGAGCATGATACTTGGCTTGGTATCAGAAATGGGATCCCAGCTCTGGAGAGGCACCTGCGCTGCATTTGAGCCAGCTCTAGGCTGAGGTCCAGCCTGACACCCAAGATCTGAGGAGGGAGGCAGGCTGGTCTTCAAAATGCCTCTGTGGAGACAGATAATTTTGGGTTTGATGGGGGATTTCCAACCCATAATTTTAAGGGAATGCCTATCATCAGTTGCCTTTAAGTAGTCTTCAGACTTGTGTGCACCTGTCAGTACATATTGCTTTTCGGCCATGGCTTGTGTTTGAACCCAGAATTAAAACTAAGGGGTGAAAATTAGGCAGATGGGGAAAAAAAAATACAATAGAGTCAGGGGTAATTGATCAAACTGCCACCTGAAACCACAAACCTATGTGCAGATATGCTTCACAGCTTGTGACAGGAGTGGGCTTAACCTGGCATATTTGCGCTCTTTGTGTTTCTCCCACTGTGCTGAGACACCATCGGTACATGCTGTGTTTCCTAGGGCTTTCTGTGGCAGGTCTGTGTCCCCAGTTTGATTATATCATGCCATGGATACTGAGCAGTCTTATAAATAATACATTATAATAAAGTCAGATGAGGGAAGGTACAGAATCACTATCATTGCATGTAATCAAAGTAAACTAATGGGGATTGTGTAGGAATCTATGAATACCAAATTTTAGTAGTGTGGGCAGATAGAGTAAATTACCCAAGAGATTATGCCAGCTCTGCTCTCTAATATCTATGGATATTGAGTGTCAGCAGAAACAAAATGAACTCTAATGCAACATATGAAAACACAGTTCATTATGTTCAATGTTAGAAAAACAATAGGCTGAAATCTGACATTGGCTACATCAGACCTATCTGATGAGGAAGCAGGAGGAAGGGCAGGAGGGTGCACAGGATGAAGGGGGACAGGCTGGTGTGAGATGGGACATACCTGGGAAAGAAGAGCCAGCTGGGAAAACAGAAATAAAAGTGAAGTGGAAGAACTGTTGTGGAAAAGTGATGCAAAGAAAAAGCAAACCACAGCTCAATCCAGGTGAGATGCCACTGGATTTTTTAACTGTATTACTAAGGACATTGCTATGCCATTCAGCCTACCCTGAGCCCCTGGCAGGACAAGTGCTCAGGAGAAATGGGCAGCCTCACTTACAGTCCTGGAAGTCCAGCTGTGTAAAAGCTAGCCAGACAGCATCCAGAGACTTTGACAACAGTGGCTGTACCTCAGATTGTCTCATAAATCTTCACTAGACTGTGATGACCATGATGCTGTAGGAAGGTGTTATCGTTTTCCTCTGAGGTACTTCCATCCAGTGAGAGCAGAGAGGAGCTCTGGTGTCATAAATCATGCTGTCAACAGAGTTCAGACCTTTGTAAGACCTCAGGATGGCTTGGGAACAGCAGGAGGCCTCTTATTTTCTTTGGCTTTAAAGAAACAGTAATGTATGGTTTTCAGCATACATTGCCTCATTCTAATACTCCTGAGGGGTGGGTGAGGCTGTGGTAGGTTGTTGGGTGTGGAGAACAACTGTGCAGCATTACTGTTCCTCCCGCATTTTCCCACATCACTGGGAGAAGTTGCTTGTTTAGAGTAATCTACAAAATAGTCCCTGTGGCACAGATGAATGGTGCCTCATGGTGAGGTTCATAATTTGACTTTTGTGGATGTACTTTGTATTTTACTCTATAAGTGAGATGGTGTGGTGTCTGAATGAGCTCAAGAATTAATGTTATATCATCTGGAAGATTTGTTCCACCTGGCTCTCATAAAGTCTTTCTTTTAAGTCAAGAAAAAGATTAGTTCTTGTGGAAGATGTTTACCTTGCCAGATTGAAACATTCCCCTGTGCCACAGCTGCAAAGACTTCTTAGTGTTTAAAAATGACACCTTAGTATAAAAGCTGAATTTTGTTGCTATATTCTTAGCTGGCTAAACTAAAAACAAACAAACAAACAACAAACAAAACAAAAACCACCCACAAACAACAACAACAACCAGAACAACAACTGCAGGCTTACAATGAAAAGTGGGGTGCCATCCTCAGATTTCCAGCAATTACTGACACTGAACTCTACTCTTCATTGTGTTGCAATAGTTGTAACAGAAGGCCAACAAGAACAAAACATCCACCCATATTTATGAGAAATACTATGTGAAAGACACCAGCCTAGTCCCCTGTATACCCAAGTACTTCTGTTTCACTAGCAAACATTAACAAACTTACCATATTTTTCTATGCATGAGAAAGTGTTTTGAGTGAAACTCTGACAACACTGTTATCAATGGAAATATTGTAATTTATTTTAATGGAGCAAGCATTTAATCGCTTGTATCCTGAGGAGCTGCTTCTCAGCAACCAGAAATAGCTTCATGAAATGGCTCCTTTCAGGAGTACCCTTCCACAGAGCCGCCTGAGAGAAAAACAGTTTTCTCCTGTCAGGTTTGCTTTGTGAAGATGCTGTTAAAGAACAGCTGGATAAATATGTGACATAATTAGAGTCCAACTTGTTTCTTCTGTCAGAAAATTATGGCAAAAGTAACCATTACTAATTAATAACTGTTGAAATTAATAATACAACAACTTTCTTAAACATTGCTGTGAGAAGTTTCAGTAAAACTTGCAGGCTACCTTGCTGATAAACTGTTCATGCAAACACTTGACATAAGCTACCACACAGCTGTTAAACTGTTAAATTGTATGTAGTCAAGTCCCTGACAGACTGAACTCTGTCCATCTGTTAAGAGGCTTCCCTATCCTTATAGAAGAAGTGACAATGCAATTGAACCACCCTATTAGGCAATGGTTGCCCTCAAAAACTAGCAATAAGTAGTTTAATTAGTGTCAAAACAGTGTCAAAACAGTGTCAAAAATTTTTTTTATAAATATAGGTGCTATATTTCCAGATATATGTATATCTGAAGAAAATGGATTGCAAATGAGAAGGAACCTAATGAAAAGGGACTTTATTAAACTATTACAAACATTTTGATTTATGCCTACAAAATATTATTAAATTAAATTAAATTAGAAGCATGAATTTATGTTCGTTTATGCTTTGCGTAAAAAGAAAGCAGGCCCAGGAGATATTCAAAGTTTAAAGATGATTCGAGAAATCAGGAGATACTAATGTTAGAAATGCTTCTGTACCCTTAACTATATACCAGCCTTAGTTACCATCTTCCCTCCCACCAGATCCCATAAAGACCAACACTGTGATCTGTCTGGATCATCTAAGCAACATTTTTATTGAAGGTTTAGCCAAGCTATGTACCAAAATAGAGCATGTATTGGTATGTGTGTTGCATTTTTATTGCATGCAAACAAACAGGAAAAATATGAAGTATTAATGAGATTCTGTATGTGAGATTCATCTAAGTAGAAGTGCTCCCAAGATCCCCTTCTTCCCTGACATTTCCCCAGTCCCTGATTCCAAGCGTTGCAAAAACCCCCAGCACCAACCATTTTTTGCTCTCCCATCTCCTTCCCTGCCCTGCCCTCTGTGTCTGCTGTGGGTTATTCTGGCATTTCACTTTTAGGAATTTATGACAATATTTGTGCTTCCTAAGACAGGAGTTACAAATGTGAAAGCATAGTAATGTATTTGGAAATGGAAATTTAAAAAAATATAAAGCTAAATACAGGAAACAGACATTCTCTAAATACAGTTTCTTTCCTGACTTAATTTTGTGAGAATTGTGGTATTTATTACAAATAATTAACTTGTATTGCACTTATAATGGACTCTGATTAAGAGACTAGATTCAGTTCCTGAAAATTTGTCCCAGCTACTGTTCAGTGTGCCCTACTTCTCAGCCTGGGTGCACCAAGGTACCTCAGGTGACAGCTTTTCCTAGCCTCCAGTGGAATTACATATTAATTTAAAACATGTAACCAAGGAAAAATAGTGTTCAATTACATTAAAATTTAATGCACTTGCATAAGCATTTCATAGCATAGCCAAACTGAGGATACAGAAGCGCACAGACAAATATTCAAATATGTAAACCCGTATTTGTTGTTCTCCCTCTTGAACAGAAAATGAATATTTAACTTCAAGGTTGGAGGCTCATTATTGCTTTATACTCTTTTTTTCCATTGCTCTTCATTAATGTGTAAACAAGGACACGTGTCTATATGTGTAGAAACATATAATGTCCATGTATATAAAAAGCATTAAACATAGAGTTGGGGTTTAAAACAGACTTAAGTGACTCAAAAGTCTCCCTCTCATTGCTTCAAAAAGGACTATGAGATCTAAATAATTTGGGTGCTCTGGAAAATTTGTTTTTCAGTCCCTTGTTAGAATCAAACACTAAGAAGCATGGGGTGGTGGCTGGTGGCATAAGCTCATCCCAAAGCTGTGCTTTGGAGACCTGCTTCCTGAAGTGAAGAGGAATTGCCTTGGCTTCTCTGCAGTCAGGCTGAGCTATGTCCTTGGTGTTGAATCACTTTCTCGTCTTCAGGATCTAGAAACTGGATTTGTATATGTGAAAACGCAACTGTCTTGTCAAATTTTGTGTTCTCTGCTGAATATGAAGATATATGGCTGGGAACTTAGAAACCTAAATAACTGCTCTGGGAAGAGTAGCCTTCATTTTCTGTGAGTCTGCATTAAACACAGTCTTTCCAAGCAGTTTCCTACTACGATCTCAGTTCTGAGCTTGCGTGCTTTTTTGTGTATTTTTTAGCATACTAGTCTCTTGGGACTAGTTCAAAAGAAATCAGCTGTTTCCCATTTAAGTTTTTTATGTAGCATT
This sequence comes from Phalacrocorax aristotelis, assembly GCF_949628215.1. Lineage (NCBI taxonomy): Eukaryota > Metazoa > Chordata > Aves > Suliformes > Phalacrocoracidae > Phalacrocorax > Phalacrocorax aristotelis. Next base: position 118,509,676 of record NC_134278.1, on the reverse strand, counting down.
GAAATAGATTTTTTAAATAGGAATTTCATCAAATGAGTTCCTGAGACCACAATAGGGAGGGAGAGGAGACAGGCACCTCAGTCTCATGAATAGCTTGGAAATGACAGCATTGTAGGAAACTCATATTCATATTCTGTCTCCTAGTAATTACACAGCTCAAAACAATAGTTGGTTACTCTCTGGCTGTAGTATCTTGGTTTGGGGGTTAATTTGGTTTGGATGTATGATTTTGAAGGTCCCCATTTTACTTTGGATGGGAAAGAACACAAAGTTTGCAGAGATCTAAGTGTGGAACTACTTCCTACTCCCCTGTCTTCCCTAGCAGTGTATCTTTTGGAAGGAAGACGAAGAGGAGTTCACCTTCCCAAACTCCATGATATACAGGAGAGGGTATTTCAGCTGTGGATCAGCATTTTTCTCCTCCTGAAGGAGAAACCTTTTGCCTATGGTTAGGGAGGTATGGAGGAGTTTTGGTTTTGGCAGAGGGTAGAATTAATTTTCTTCATAGTAGCTAGTATGGGGCTATGTTTTGGATCTGTGCTGAAAACAGTGTTGATAACACAGGGATGTTTTAGTTATGTTGAGCAGTGCTTACACAGTGTCAAGGACTCTTCTGCTTCTCACCCCACCCCACCAGCGAGTGGCTGGGGTGCACAAGGAGTTGGGAGGGGGCACAGCTGGGACAGCTGAACCTAGCTGGCCAAAGGGACATTCCACACCATATGATGTCATGCTGGGGGAACAAGAAGGAAGGAGGGGGATGTTCAGAGTGGTGGTGTTTGTCTTCCGAGTAACTGTTTTGCATGATGGAGCCCTGCTTTCCTGGAGATGGCTAAACACCTGCCTGCCCATGGGAACAGGTGAATGAATTCCTTTCTTTGTGTTTTGCTTTGCATGAACAGCTTTTGCTTTACCTATTAAATTGTCTTTATCTCAACCCACAAGTTTTCTCACTTTTACTCTTCCTATTCTTTCCCCCATGCCACTGCGGCGGAGTGAGTGAGCAGCTGGGTGGTGCTTGGTTGGTGGCTGGCGTTAAACCATGACACAGAGAAACAGGATTATGTGATGCATGAGAGTAGACTCTCCTTGGCACATCTGGATGGTTCTTAGGAACTTCTAATTGTCTGTGTACTGCTGTTCTGCTTCTCCTCTGCCAAATTTCAGTTGGTACCTGACTGCCTGATAGCAAGGCTTGCTAATTGTCTGTGTACTGCTGTTCTGCTTCTCCTCTGCCAAATTTCAGTTGGTACCTGACTGCCTGATAGCAAGGCTTGTTCTCTGGGTAAGAAAGTTGAATGCCCATAGCTGGGACCTGTGCTCCAGAAAACCCCCAGACGCCTCATTGCTTCATCAAAACTGGAATTTTCAGCAAGATTTTGCATGCAAAAGGACCGAGTATGTCTATCTTTGGTTTAGTTGCACCAATATATAAGGGAGATTTTCCTTGAAGATATGGTTACTTTAAACATCAGCATGCATTGTGTGTATAATATTAGTGAATAAATCTTATTTACTCAGGTATTTTCTTCAGAAAGCAAATATGTGACTTCTGTTTTAACAGGAAAATAACCCTGTGTGTTGAATGCACAAAACACGTTATTACTGACAAATACAAATACACTGGACCTTTTGTGATAAAGGCACAGGACTGCAAGGGTTGCAAGACATCTTGGTTTTCCTCTTCACACTGACCTTCAGTGGCACATATATAGAAGGGATCCAAGAGAGACAAAGTTAGAAATACATATGCAGAATTCTGGACTTACACTGTGAGTCTACCCAGTCAGGTAAGCTTCAGGTTAGAAAATATTTTGGTTTATGTTGCCTTGATTCCTGTTCCTTCTTAAAGAAAAAAAGCAACATCAAAAAAAAGCCCAGACCAGCCCCACAAACAACAGTTAGTATTCTTTCTGCAGAATCCCTGCATACATGAACAGCTCTATTCTAAGTCTGCTCTTTGTCATCTAATAAGAGTTCAATGCTCTGTAGTACCTTCCTCTGGATCTAGATGGGTAATTTCCCTTTAACTCAGAAGACCTAAAGGTCTCAGTCTGAGATCAGAGGTGCACTCTCTGCTAATCACTGCAGAAAGATCTATGATTTCACCAGGAAATTTCAGGTTTGAAGAACTTATAAATCACTTTGAAATCATTCCAGGTGAAATACAACAAACAGGCATGTTTTTAGTGACTTTTTTGATTATTATTACTCCTCATTCATAGACAATCATGAATTCAGCCAGAAAATATCTCCACCTATCTTACAAATTTTTCAGAAAAAAAAAAAACAAAAGAAACAACCCCACAAAAAAACCACAACACCAATTCCTCCCTTGTGATCTGCCTTCCCTTCCCTTTGCCTTTCCTTTCCTTTGCCTTTCCTTTGAAAGAATACACTTTGCTATACTTACTGGATGAAGGCCAGCACTCTTCTCCATGACATGAAAAGTGTTCAGGGTGGGGACTCTGAGATATACAGCCATGTAACGCAATTTAAATGGCACAATTTACTCAGCTTGCCCTCAAGGTAATGTTGCAGTACTAAATAACCATAACAGCATAGTTTTGACACTCAAATGGTATCACTTAATTAGTGATTTTCAATCTTTAGTTTGCCACCAAAAAAAAAATTCAGTGAAATTACAGACTTCTCAATAGTAAATTTAAGCTCACTGGCTTGGTCTCTTTTTTTCTTAGAATTAGCTCATGAACCTCTTGGAGCCAGAAAAAAAGTTGGTTTGCAAAAGAAAATCATGGCTGTAAACCAAACACTGGACTTGAGTTCTTAAAGATTAGATGCAAAGCATTGGTATTTTCATTTCAGTTTTGGTTTCCAGTTATCTCCTTTTAAACTGAAACCATTAACATTGTGTTTTTCCTCTACCTCTACCTCGAAAGGTCTGCACCTCATAAATCTTTTTCACACCCCTCTTCAAACTGAACGCACATAAAGAAGCAAACTACTAGTCTGCAGGTGTCACTCCTCTGCTGTCTTATCTGGTAGGGTGTAGCGAGACTTTAATACCTTATGAAATGTCAATAGCTTCCATACTGAGCCCTGTCATGGTGACTCCACTGAATGCAATGCAGAAGCATGAGCTGTGAGGTTTCTTCCTCAGACCTGGAGGAGAGGAGCCTTTTCACAAGCTACAGGAGAGTCTCTGACTTTACCAGACACTCCAGCAGTGCCATGCCACACATGCAATGCCCAAGACAGGGTGTGGAAATATGGTGAAATGTAATGAACAGTAGGAACCATACCTCAGCTTGAGAGAGACTGCAATGAAAATGTTGAATAACAGAGACATACTTATTACCAGTGGTAAAAAAATTATAACACCGTAAGTGTGCAGAAATCAAGGCGCTGCTATGTCCAAGGAACTGTAAAATGGAACACTCAGATGAAATATATAGCTACAAAATGAAGTCAGGGCAGGGCATGAAAAGGTCAAGGATCTTCTTCGAAGGGCAGGTTCAGTAGAGTGAGTGTTATGCAGGCTGGAAATTATAAGGAAGTTCCTTTAGGTCAAGAGGCATAAGAGAGTCACACATGCAGCCTCTCCTTATGCTGAGGGATTCCCACAAGGAATTCAGGAACCCCAGGGCACATAAGGTTCAAATTCCTCACTGGACTTGTGATGCATGGACTTCAGATAGTTTGTGTCAGTCTAGCACCTCATCAAAACAGCAAAAGCCATTGGAAAAAACCTAAAACCCGATAATGAGTCTACTGTCTATGAATACATGTGTAGCATATCAAATTTTCATTGGGGAGCTGGAATTTTTTTCATTTTCATGCTTCTCATTGTTTTCCAGTGAACAGCAGAATCATTTGCGTAACTGATGAAACAGTGGAGCCTTGCCAGAAGGTTCAATGAGTTTATCTATTTTCATCTGGGAAAACTGCTGTCAGTTCATATTGCAGTTCTCCAGGTTGAAAATGCATCATTCATCACGGGTGAGATCTTGATCTTGCTTTCCCTGTGTGTTAGTTCAGAGCTATTCCTTTGACTATGGTGAAGCCACTGTGACACTGCAGTACTAGAAGGAAATTCAGACTCTGTCCTCAACAGTTTGCACAGATTTTTGTTTACCTGTCTGTGCGTGAACAAAAGCCTGACTTTTTATCTTACCTTTTATTTTTTTTTAATAGATTAAAAGACTGAGAAGATATTATTGCCACAAGAGTGGTAATTTGATATTTTTCTTGTTGAGTGAATGCATTTGAGTATTCACATAGCAAAAAAAACCCTAAGCAGTTACCCATTCCTTCACTGTGTTTTTGGAAAGTCTAAGATAGTCCTTTTAGCAGTGATCTCTCTACATGCCTAATCTTACATATAGCCAGTAGAGAATAGATTTCAGCTGGTACTTTTGAGACCAAAAATCTAAATAATGTTTTAGGATGTTAGAAAATTACTTAAAGATAAGGCATAATTCTGAACTTCCTGCTTTCCTAAGCTGAAAAACTGAGATCATTACCATTTTCCTCCCTCAGCTTTTTGAAGAAGAATCAATTCCTAGCCATCCTCAGAAGCAGGACACCAACACCAATAGCCTTAATCAAGTACGGTAAATTCCATGGTTGCCTTCTTTCATGGGGTAAAATGGAAACATGAACAGTGAATTCTTGCCTGGCAAAAGTAATGTGCTTTTTCTTTAGAAAAAAAACCTAGTATTAGAAGAGGGTGGTGCCTCTTTAATATCCATCCAGGGTAAATAAGGAAGATCCAACAACTTCTGGAAAAAAATCTGGGCACAGTCAAAGAAATATGATTGCAATCGAATGGAGATAAAAACCTTTGGCTAATTAATGTTGAATCACCATACTTTACTGAATAATTAAATAGGTTCAAGACAGTCTGGCATGGCCCAAGGTTGATTAATACAGGAAGCATCAGCAAGGACTTAGCTCTACTGAGATATGATATCTTCTAGAGCTTCCATTGTGAAACCTGAAAAGTGGTGTGCTTTCAGTGCTTTCAGTGGAAGCACATATGCTTTCCTGTTTGCCCTCAAGACGGCTTGCATTGAAGAGGGATATAACATCCTACTTGACCCCACTGACATTCAGAGGCACTGACCATAGCCAGGACTCATTCAGCAGTACTTCCCAGGCAACTCTGAGATGAGGACCTTTAAAGGGGGATTACATCTTTATTGCTCTTCCTTCAAAGACAAATAAAAGCTGGCTTTTGCCATTGCAATTAAGTTGCATCAAATGGGTGGAATTTGAATTTATTTTTTTCTAGTCAGCTTACTGCAGCTATTTTCATGAACTGATTTTTCTGGGTAAAGCATATCTTCAGTTCCAACAAGTTCAGACAAGCAATATGATGCTGCCTACAGATGAAGAAATGTAGGTTATTGCATTGTCTCTTCAAGACAGCAGAGAAGGAACATACCCACAAGTTCCTGAGAAGAGACGGGAGGGAAAAGTTCTACAAAGCTCTACTATCTTCATGGTGGGAAACTTTTCATTAAACTTGAAGGGTGTAGACATGTCTTGGAACGGTAGTACTGTGAAGGGTTGAAAATGGGTGTAATGTGTTTCACAGTGATTTCTTATTTTAGGGGGCCTATGATTTACAGCCAAATTTTTTTTTCATGAGTTAGTCTGTGACTTAGCCCTAGATGTTTGTCAGAAGTTTAACATGCACTGATTTCAAACTTCTCAGATTCATGCCTGACAGTCATACCTTGAGGCAAGTTAGCTGTTTCAGACAAGCATCCAAATTTCTCTGCATCGGAACTTAACTCTAAGCCTTCTGAAGTTCACTCAGCTCTACTACAATATCTAATCCATTCATGAATATTCATCCAAGGCAACAGTAATTGTGATGCTATTGTGTCACTTCTAAATAATTAAAGGCTCTTCAGCAACACCTGTGAAACCTGCCTGACTTTTAAACTAAGCATAGCTATCTTTTTTATGTTTATATTTTACTATAACACAAATACCACCCTGGGAACATGGTCAAACAGATGATTTTGAGAGTTGCACTCTGAAGAAATGAGGAAAGCATAAAAACATTCTGCAGGGAAAAGTAAATTAGAAAGATTGGTTTCATCAGAAGACACATAAGCTTTTGTGATCCATCTGCTGGCAGTAGTTCTCCTTACTAAATAGACCTGGATGATCAGAGCATTGGAATTCAGAAAGCAGGAAACGTTAAAATGTGTACTGGAGAAAAAAAAAGAAGGCAAATTTAAAGTAGAAAAACCCTTGGGAGGTAAAAGTTAGGCAGAAATTATAGTTCCAAGTTCTTACAATTGTCCCAATGGGAAAATAGGATCTGCCCTGTGCAAAACAGGTGGCTTATTCTCAACCCACAGATGTCCTGAAATTGGAGAAAAAAAAATTGATGACAGACTGCTGAAGGACATGAGACCCTTTCCATCTTCATGTATCTACACTGCCATAGGTTCCTTCTACATCTTTCCTTGTCCACACCTGGGACAAACTCCTTCAGGAGGACCCTGTACTGATAGCTAGTCTGCCATATGGGCTCAGCCGGGCTTTCTCTTGTTTTTCTCTGACCCTTGAGTATTTTGGTGAAATGATGTTTCTAATGAAGCTTATCCTCTCAAGTAGTTGGCTACCTTCAGAGGTAGCAACTCAAATTCCTCCCCTTGACAGGCCTTTTGTATCCATCTCTCCCTTAGGAGAAGAAAATGAGGTCTCGGCTTACTTCTCCCTTTTGGAATACATTTCTTTCTAGATGTCACGAGCTATTTTCTGATGACCTGCAACATTACTGCTTCTGTAGACCTGAAATTGCTCCACAATATTCTCCATCCTCATTATGAACCAACCCTTTTCTCTTCATTTTAAGACACCACGGAAGCTGTTCCTAACTGTCTGGTTAGCTAGACCTATGGGAGATAATAAGGCGATTTAACAGTCTTTCTGAGTTGCTGCCCTGTGGGGCTTTTATCTTGGCTTCACTCTCTGTTAGTCTTATTTCCTCTGTCTGTAGGCCACAAATCTGAAATTTCACAAACATGTACAATGTGATTGCTTGCAGAAAACTGCACAGATTCAAGGCAAGAGAGGCACATTCTTCAGGACTAAAGTAAAAGAGTTATATGTACAAAGATGTCTCCATTCAGGACTGAAAACCTACAGGGTCACTTCAATTTATAGTATATGAAATGGGGCTTTGGAAAACTGACTGCAATTAAAGTTAGGGAAAGACAATTAGTGATACCTACTGTAATTTCTGAGGAACATTTACATGACAGTAAACAAGATCACCTGGAATACAGAATAGTCTTGTGCTAAGGCATTTTAGATGCCTTTTCACTGGGCATAGTGGGAGAAACAGACTGAAGAAAACAAAAATGTTTTGAAACTACTGAAATTGGGTGGAAGCATATTAGGCTGGCATTTTTACATACTCTGCAGGAGTCCAGATGCCAAGAGTATCTGGTTGTCTTAGAACTTTAATTAAGCTTAAATAAATGAAGCTTTAAGTTCTGCAAAAATACTTTTCTTCAACACCCTTATGTCAGACTCAGTATAGAATCTTAAAAAATAAAGTTTTCTACATCTCCCAAGGTACAGAACCAGAGCATTAGCTTTAAAAAGGGTAAAGACTGTGGTCCTTTCTATCCCCAGTCATTTATGTTAGCCTGTCCCCAAGTTTCTATTTTAAGTCTCTCCCAGCCATGACCACTAGCACAGACAGAGGCAATGGCCACACAGAAGCCTTCACTGCAAAGGAATCCAATCTGCTAGGGCTCTGTAAAGGGGAAGAGGGAAAGACTCTTCTTTCCAGCCTAAATGATTCTACAATTCTTTTTTCTGCCCTGCAGAACACACACACACACACTCCAGCCCCAGACTGTCTTCAGGCTACTGCTTCTGCTTGTGGGTAACAAACAGTTCATTGCAGACTCCTCTTGAGCCAAAAACCTGAAAAATGCACACAGGATATTATGCTGGGCTGAAAGAACATGTACAATAACTGCTTTTAAATTCCTGATTAGAAACACTAGGATAATGCATTCTATCCCTCTCTTGCAATCTTGTCCAAAATGGACATCATGAAGGTAACTTCATCAATATTTCACACTTCAGTAATATTTCAGGAAATATCACATGAGAATAAAGCAAAAATGCACTTCTGAGCTACTTCAGTGACATCTTTCTAACATGCAAGACACAGTTTCATCTTTTAGATGATTAAATAACTGGCTTTTTTTCACCCTTTGATGTCTAGCAGCTTCTTGTTCCCATTTTGAGGCCTAGATGCATAATGTATAGCTTCTTTACTTAGTTCAGCTGTGAGTTCTGAATTGCTTCCTAGTCTTCAATCAAATATGAGTCCTGGACCAAGTCTGCCTTATACACCCTGTAGAGCTTGAAGTATATAGTCCAACTTAAAGCCGATAGGAATATTTCTATTGACTTCAATAAAGGCTTTCCGGAATTTCTTTCTTCTTTTTTTTACCCTCTTTCCCCTCCACAAACATATAAAACTTTAAGATAAATTAATGTATCCCTCACAAGCCTACATTAAACCTCTCAGTCTTGTATAGCTTTGCCAATATACTCATGAGAAGTAATTACTTCCAAAGCACAAGTGGTGTTTTCAATTGTAATATATGCAATATTAACACCATTAAGGTCTTATTTCAACAGTCATGTATGTAACAGGACTCTGCATAGAAGCATTTTTTTCCTTGGGTATTTTTTTCATCTGAAACTTTTATTAAGCAGCAAGCAGATGTTAAAAGCAATAGAGAAAATATGTTTCAATTTTTATTTTGCATTTCAAATGGGACAACTGAACTGACCAGTCCTGAACGTTGCTTATTTAATGCTGCATGATATAGAAATGGCAAATAAAAGTTTTTTTACATACAGACATGCACATGCATACCTTCCTGCAATGTAATCTGGCAAGCTTCAGGCAGCTTATGATAATGCACCAGTACTCCACATATTTTGTCCAATGGCTATATTTTTAAAGATTTTGTCCCTTTCCAATATAGAATTACATTTATTTTGGATTCAGTCTGCATCATAAAAACTGGAAAAGCAGAGCTGATTATTTGGTCAATCACTTCATTTTGTGCGGTTCTTCTCTTTCATTACACCTGACTGAATCAATTTTAACATCCCTCACTACACTGCATATACTGTCTAACTGAATGTTGGATTAATTCTCATTTGTTCCTTGAAAATACATGCACAGAACAGTTATACTGGGCTTTTATAAGAGAAGCCTGAGAATTATGTTTTTGGTCTGTTGCTAAATACATTCAGGTAAATTCTCTCTAATTATAAGATATTTGCTTGGGGTCAGATTCACACTATCTACTCCATACCAACGCTCCTATGGCACACCTATTGCTAGTCTAAACATGAACATTCAATTTATGAACATTACCTTCTCTGAGGCCAGTATGGGTTAGCTGTGCATTATACAGAGCCAAACATACTTATTTTGCATTTTTTCAGTTAAATAAGAGGCTGAATATCTTAGATTGCTAGGTGATTAAACATTTACAAATAAACTCACTAAAAAAGTGAGCAGACCTATCTCTTTTGCAAAATATACCAGCTGCATCTCAGTTAAAATACAGTCCTTTAAATAGAAAAACTATAAAACTTCTGTATAAGCTGATATAGTATCTTCTCATCAAATAAAGTCATGTTATAGTTTTTTCCTGAAAAAAAATTTCAAAAAAATGAATTGTTGTGTTGAAAAAATCATTTAATATCAGTATTTTACTGCAATCTATAATATTTAAGCTAATGTTTGATGTAAATAAAAATAAAGTCATAAAACTATATCATGGAGTAACAACATATGAAACACACCTGTAAAACACAAGTACAGCCTTTTTCCAGTTGAGGAAGGAAACCCTGCTTGGTTTAAAAAGTTTTGATCCAGTTAGAAACTTCCGAAGTATCAGTTCTGTCTCAGAGTGCTACTGTGAAATGCAACTTTGCCAGTGTTTTAACAATCTGATCAAATGCATCATATTATTTTCTTCTTTAAGCATCAGGTTTGCAAGTTGTATTCATATCACTTGCTTTTAACAATGTCGCCAGATTGTCTTTGAAGTGCATTTGCAGAAGTAACTTACACTGTATTTCAGCGTCACTGTCCTGAATGGTTTGGGGGTTGAACAGTAGCTGAAGTGAAAAGTTAGAGTCCTCAGTGACAGTTGTTCTGATAGTAAAGTATATTAATATGAGACTGTCAAGGATATTATTTTAAAACCATTCATTTTTTCCATTCATTCTCCATCCTCCTAATTCTCTTTGAAAACAGCACTTAGGTTGAGATTCCAGCACATCCCATTAACGGGCTGCATAATGACGAGCTCTTATGACATCACCACGAATAGTCACAGACCACCACTAAAATAAATAAAGAAAAAGATTATAGTGTTATTGGGGGTGGGGGTGGGGTGCATATATTTTTTTTAGTTTTTTATTTCTTCTCCCCTTCATTTTGGTAAAAATTCTAAAATCTTGTTTCATTAGTACCTAGATTTGTTTAGTCTTAACCTTCACCCATCTTTACATTAAGCATGGAAGCAATAATGGAGCAATGGATTCATTGGGTGCTGACGGTTGGACTTGGTGATCCTAGAGGTCTTTTCCAACCTTAATGATTCTATGGTTCTATGCCATTTGGTCAGTGGCAGCAGGAAAGTGGACAATTCTATATTGTTGTTTATCCTGATCCAGGTTACCTTCCTTTGGTGAAAAAAAATAAAAATTTGTCTAACTCAGTCACATGGAACTGCTCTTTTTTTTTACAACCATCACCTCATATCCATGCATACTTTCATCCATTTTGCACCAATGATATTGAAATCCTGTAGCCTATGATGTAATTTAATCAGTTTCTCTTTAATTTAACAGCATTCCAAGCTGAAATCCACTCTGTGATAAAAATACCTTGAATTCTTTAGTCAATTCTAGTCACTCACTCAACAAAATCAATTTAAATGGGAGATATGCCTAAGCAAGAACTGAACAAAAACTGACTGAGGAATTTAAGTATCTGTCCTGTGGTATGTAAAAAGGTACTTTAAATTTCCCTGCACAAAGAGTTGAGATTTAAGTGTACAGTGAAATCACCTGTAAGGGGAGAAATTAATATATTTCTAATATGCAGGGGATAAAGTAAACTACCTTCCTGTAGGGAATAATTTTTCCCTGCATTTTTTTCCAATAATAGAACCGTACACTGTGCCACCAGGCATTCCTAGTCACCATCAGCAACTGCATATTTCACCTGGGCAGGACATGGTCACAATGTTTTTCTAGCAATGCAATATCTTTCTTAGGAAAATGTCCCTTCCATGATATGCAGTCTCAAAAGACATGAAGGAAATTAGTTTGACACACTAGTGTTTTGAAGTATTTGATTTCATATGTATAGATGAGTTAGTCCAGCATTTCCACAAATAGGATTAAACAAAAAATTGTTAGATGTGTTTTTAAACACAAAAGAGTTGACAAGTAAAATAAAATAGAAAACTGTGTAACTAATTCGATTTTTGGTAAAAGTTGTTTTATGGTGTTCTTTCCTCCCGCCCCCTACAGAAACTGTAGTTAATGTCTGTCTTGATGAGCAAACTTTACACAATAGTGCCTGAAAGAGATCAAAAACTTACTTCAAGAACTCCAGTAAAACTAGATGAAGGAGTATATTTAAAGCTCCATCTCATCAGTGTCTTTCAGATGGATTATTGTAAATTTTTGGTGGTGGTCGTAGTAGTAAATTTATTTTTCTGATTGGTAACTGTGTGGCAGTTCTTATTTCTGTATCTTCAACCAGGGCATTCTGGCAGCACTAATATTGCCTCGTTAATACTGCCTAATGATTTGTTTGTCATGTTGTAAGTCAGGCACTTATTCTTTCATGTCCTAAAGAGGGGCAAAAAAAAAAAATGTACAAAGGCTAGGAATTATACTGGCATTAATAATAGATGAAGGATTTGGTCTGATGGAATTGTAACAAGCAACAGGTTATTATGCTAGGATGCATGAAAAGCAATAGAAAAGTATCTTTCTAAGTCATATACCCAAGCATTTTTTGGAATTGGCTGATCATTGTGCTAATGTTGCAGATAATACAAATCTCAGGGGTGTAGGCCTTCTGATGGCACCAAAAAAGGCAGGCATGGCAGGAAAATATTTTATTTCCTATAGTAACATGCATCTCCTATAAGCATTCTTTACAATTCAAAATACCTAAGAAAATAGTTTTTATGTTCCCTTTTTTGATTTGATAGCTTTTTACATCATCTTTATACTACTTTTCTACATATGAAAGAAAAAAAATTAGGAAGAATACAGTAAGCTGAACAAAAAAAAATATTTGAAAAAATGAAAACATAATTCAGTTTTAGAGCAATACTTTAGGTTTTCAAGCTCCTTGAAAACAAATGTAAACAAAATGTGAAGAACATAAAACTGTTGCTTTTAAAAATAATCTTTAAAAAGGAAACTTTTATGTTTGTTGAAACAAACATTTTATTTTCTTTCTACACAATATTCTTTCAGCTATATTTTTTCTTTTGAAGAAGCTATCCAATCAGACATTTCTGTCAATATTGGAAGAGATTAAATGAAACACATCTTAAGTAATTTTCTCCATTAAGACTATTATACCCACCTTTTCCTCACAGAGGGGAAATAATCCCTGCTATGTACTTCACTTATTTACATACACCGCTTGGTACTGTTTCTATTTTCCAGTCCCATTAGATTTTTAAGTAATCTGGTTATATATCTCCCTAAATCAATGATGAAACATAAAAATGTTTCATTATATACAGTTATTAATTTCACATATTTGTGAATACAATAAGAATGTATATATCTGCTCAAGTGATGCCCTTTAAATATTTTTACAACACTGATTTCAGTGTTTCAGAAATCTTTCAGTGGAAATCAATTTTCAGAACAAAAAGTTTTCCTAAATAAAAAGATAGGACATTTGGAGATTGTTTAGCAATGCAAAGACCCTGATAAATCAATTTCATATTAATACCATTGAAATAAAACATTTTGTGAGAGAATTGTAACAATACAATATTTCCAAGTAAAGAAAAGTAACATCATTAAAACAAAATCTGTTAACTTGCTACTGGATTTTCATTTGGGAGCGTATGGGTCCCCCAGTTTAAGGAGGACAGGGAACTGCTTGAGCAAGTCCAGCGGAGAGCTACCAAGATGATCAGGGGACTGGAGCATCTCCCTTAGGAGGAAAGGCTGAGACTTGGGTTTGTTCAGCCTAGAGAAGAGGAGACCGAGGGGGGATTTCATCAATACCTATAACTCTCTAAAGGGTGGGTGTCAGGACGATGGGACCGGGCTCTTTTCAGTAATGCCCAATGACAGGACAAGGGGCAATGGGCACAAGCTGGAACATGGGAAGTTCCAGCTAAACATGAGAAAAAACTTCTTTCCTGTGCGGGTGCCAGAGCAGTGGCACAGGCTGCCCAGGGAGGCTGTGGAGTCCCTTCCCTGGAGACATTCAAAACTCGCCTGGATGTGTTCCTGTGCCCCCTGCTCTGGGTGTCCCTGCTCAAGCAGGGGGTTGGACAAGATGATCTCCAGAGGTCCCTTCCAATCCCTACCATTCTGTGATTCTGTGATTAACTTTGGGTTCATATATAAATGTGGGATTTAAGGCCATTTTTTCTTCTATTTCTGTACATAAGGTAGGGGAAACATTTGCCATATAATACTTTCTTTGACTAATTTTTTTAAATTTTTGTCCATGTATTTGTTGAGCCTTAATTTTCAGCCTTAACTCACCCTTAATTTTCCAGTAAAAATAGTAATTTCATGTATCTGAAATTCTGATAACATTCTTCATGCAAATAGGTTTTAATACTTGCATTTTATGGTTGCTATAAAACATTTTTTTCAGCAGCCAATTAAACCAATCACCTAGTAAATCCAGATTGCCCTATTTGTTATAGCTGCTGTTCATCTTGTTAAGAAATTTTCATGTCAACTGTTGAGAAAATTACTCTTTGATTTGAACAGAGCTGTTTCCTTGTATGAGTTTAGTTGGTGCTTTAAGGTCTTTGCTTCTAGCTTCAGTGGGCTTCTGAATCTGATTGGTGAACTTGTAAATAGCTGTGACCCTGATGTAGATTTGGAGAAAGTGAAGAGGAACAGTTCTTTGCCTAGTGGGGATGATTCATCTCATGCTTACAGAGCTTTGAAATGTAATGAAAGATTGTGAATCAGTGTTACCATTACTGAGCCAACAAATGGTTTGTGGGATGCCTTTAAAATCTTTTTATGACTTTGGTGCAAGCATGCATTCTGTTCTGTTTTTGTCTGTGAGGGTGAGGAAGTGATGTGCACTCGAAGATAAGATGTGGGAAGTTGCTTTATCTCCATTTATATAGAAATGAAGATATCTGTCTCCATTTTCACATAATTTACATCTGTCAATGTTCTTATACATGTAGTTTGGTCGCCAAATTGGGCCTGACATTTTTTCAAGAAACCTACTGATGACTCAGAAATACTGATATTAAGGGAAATATGGATCCCATGGTGCGCTGCTGTCCTTCAGGCTTTCACAACGTCACAGATTAAGGGAATACTACACATGCAGTTAAAGTTCATTCGCCACAAAATACAGTAAGATGTCAGGGAACTACTCCAAAGATCTGCTTTTACTTTTGGACAAACAAAAGATGGTGAAATATTGAGTTCTGAGTCACAAGGTCTGTGCATTGGAAGAGCATCTAAGAAACAAACTTTTTGTTTCTGTTGTCAGAGATATTAAGTGGGGAGGGGGAGTTGGTGGATATTCATGTGGAGGCATTTGCTTAAGTCCCACTTACAGACATGTCGCTTATCCAATTGTCTACCTCAAACTTACTCTTTGGGAAATGATCATCAAAAGGCAGTTGCTATGGCACTAACAATCATGGCAATGCTGTTGTTATGAGACTGGGGTTTTTTTTGTCACTCAGCCTAGTTATTTTTAGACTTCATATATGTTCTTAAGTAATACTGACATTTTATTAGAATGTTAGATTACATTTTGAGAGCATCCTTGTATTTTGCTAGAGGTGCTGATAGTGAAAATGGGGAAGTAGTTTGCAGGAGGAAATAGGCACTCTTTGAAACTGACTTATGTAAATATTTACTTGTGATAAAGTTGATATGTGAAAAGATGCAGAGATGTTAGTAAACACAGTAAAATCTTGCTGTGGTGATAGATAGTCTTGATCATTCTTCAATATATCTGATAACAGTATCCCTGTCTACTATAAGTCTGTGATGTTCTTTATTTTTTCTTTATGTTTTTTATTTTAATATAAATATGGTTCTACATTATTTTGACACAAAAAACCACTTCTGTATGTGTGCTTTTAAGAGGAAACATTCCGGACTTAAACAGCTGCTGTAGAACCTCTATTAGAAGTTTCAGAGCTCTGTGACACAGAAGTCTGTGTTCCACGTCCAACAAGTACAGTTTTTGTTTGTTGATATGTTTGTTTTCAAGAGGGGAGAAGGAAAAGGAAAGATGTCAAAGAAAATTAAGCAGGGAAAACAGCTGGAGAGTTATTAAAGTCAATTGAAACTCCACAATATTTGTACAAAAGCAAAATGTCAGATACTCAAAAGCTATAAATCAACATCATTTTGTGGCATAAATAATTTACACTGATTACAGTATGTACAGAACATTTTATATTCCATTGTCATAGTGAAAAAGGTGTTCATTTGGAGGTGGGAGCGTACTGTAAATGATACATCTTTCATCAGGCAAAATACCTCAGCAAAACTACTTTGGAGGCAGTAGATTTCCCTGGGAACTCAAAAAAATCCTGTAAGTTGCAGTAGTTCTGTTCTCTGAAGTCCCTGCAGAGGTTAATCATCATGAACAATTTCACACATCATTGCCAAATGAGAGAGACATGCCTTAATGTAACTATATGCAGTGCTGGAAGCAAACAAAAATCAAAAGGCTGGCACTCTTATCAGACATAATGAAGAAGATACAGCACTTCAGAGTATTTTTTCCATAGTAACAGAACTTACTTTTCCTTAATTACTATACATTTGACCTTAAATAGGTGCATAAATACTGGAAGTCTGATTTTAAAATGATTATTTCTTCTTAGTAATGGTCCCAGGAATCACACTTCTACCCACTTAGACTAGTTTTAAACCTATGCAACTCATAGACTTTGGTGTGGTATCTTACAATTTATCATCTGGTAATTAAGTGAAGAAATGGGCTTTCAGTGTGGTTGCGAATAGCTCACACTGACTTCATTAGGAATTTCATTTTGCAGAAGACCCTGACTCTAGGGGTGTAGAGGCAACAGGCATCTACTGTGAGGCCCATGGGTGCCCCAAGGTGCTCAGGGTGCTCAGGGTGCTCAGAGCTCTTCAGCATCAGCCCAGGACCTCCCAGGGCTGTGTCCTGATACTGATGGGCAAAGTTTCCTCAGCATTGGTACCAAGAGGTCTGCCTATCAAAAACCATGGAACTGCTGAGCAGCAAAGCAATATGGCATCAGAGATTTTACTGTGAATATTAAAGAGTAATAAGCATCAACCTGGGATAAGTCATTTATTTGTTTAACAAAAGAGAGGAAGACAAGCAGATTGAATCACAAAAGGGAAAAATACCTTCTTAAAACCAAATAGAATATTCCTGTAATTATTTAGTGGTTTATTTTATCCCCATGACAGCTTTCAAAAATTAGCTGATGCCTCTAAGCATTCAAATAATGGTGCTCTCAAAGCTGTGCTGGCCACATAACTTAGTGAAATCCACAGGGGATCCTTAATACAAACACAACCCTGGAAAATGTTGTGGTCAGCATCAGCACACTCAAAACTGCAATAAAAATGGACAGAATTTATGGTAGAGTGTTTCAACTTACAGTTAGCTATTAGATGGGATTGTTTGCATTGTCTTCTTCAGTGCAGTATAGTAAAAGTCAGCATTTTATTTACATCTGTATGAGAGGAATATCATTTAGGGAGTAGTTTGTTAAATAGCTGTAAATAGCATTTTTACTGTCCCCCTTTGCATTACTCTACATCATTTTGTTTTGCTGGAGAAGAGTGATCCTGTGCAGCTCTGCTGCCTCCTGCCCCCATGGCTGCAGAATCCATTCTGCAGTTTCAGTGGGAAGGTAGAGTAGCAGAGCTCTCTGTGCCTCTGCTGCATTTCTCTTCATATTGACATCTCAGTTCCTGAGACAGCTAGAGAGGTAAACAGCTGCTGAATACTCTTCTCCATATTACTCCTGCTTCTTTTTTGGTGCTCAGGATCCCCAGTAGCCAAGCATAAGTGAACTCAGGAGGCTCAAATGTATCTTATCCCTTGATTTTATGTTTCTCCCCACCTTTTCAGATTAGTTTTATGGCTGTATTCCACATATACATGATTTGCTTTTCTTCTTATTGTTCTTCATCCTATTTCCAATTATACATCCTTTCAGTGTCTGTGTTACATATGTCTTTTCTCTGATGGTCCCATTGCTATATCCAACCTCTGAGAGTGCTGCTTTTCTGCACAGGGTGCAATTTATGACACAGGCACACCCACAGAGAAATTGAACGCACACCCCATCAAAATAAAAAAAGAAACAATCGGTGGGGTGAAATCCAACCTTTTGGCAGTGGGACTCCACCAAACAAAGTATCAATACGAGCAGCCTCATAAAATACTGGATAGTCTGCCCACATTAACCTCACAGAGATGCAAAAGGACTTGGGATAACCTGACATAAAAATAATCCTCTTTTAATTTAGTTCAGGGCACTAAATATGTATATATATTCTTAGATATACAGTTACTCCAATGCCCTTTGGCTTCTAATGGGAATGATAACAATGATGGCACAGCTGAAATGCCTCCCCTCCCAAAATGGAAAAACTGACACACTCAAAGATTCACCTCTCAACAACATACCAGCTTTGCCTCAACAACTTTTTTCTCTGGCACATTGCTTTGCAGCAGGCTCCAGTTTTCATGTTGGTCTCCTGAGCTGTACAGTAATGAAAACCTAGAATAGTTTATAACAACTAGTATAAATTTTATTTATTACTAAGTACTGTATTATAAGACTGCCTAGAGGTCATAGCCAATGTCATATCCCCTTGCGCCATGGACCATACAAATCCCCAATAAAACGTACTCATAGACACTGAGATTTTAAATAAACAAGATACAGTGTGAAAGAAGGAAAGATATGTCAGTTTTATTTACATGCAAAGAACTAAGAAATTAAGGGGCTTACCAAGATAGAAAAATCACCCATAGACAAGTCCAGATTTGAAGCAAGTTTCAGAGAAACTGCTTTTCTTCTTGTGGACATGTCGAATATGTTTGAATATTCCTTTTCTGAAAAGAGAAAAATAATAAAAATTGAATGAGAGAATATGAGAAGAAATTTATATATATTAGCGTAGCAGAAAACAAAGCAAATATATACTTGTTTCTGAGTAAACAAAGGCTTAATTTGTCAGCTGCTGTACTGAAAATATGCCAGGGAGATATAACCTTCTAAGCTTCTGAGAGACAAGATTTTGAAAACCTACAATGCTTTGTGGAGCAGGACAAATCTCAGATATTTCCAAATTTGGTAAAGGACACCCTGTATTTTAATTTTTGCTTTTATTCAACCTGGATAGAAAGGATTGACTAGTCAACCTTAGCCCAATTGAAAGGGTTAATTAAGATATAACTGTACCACCTCAACACCTCTATACACCTATATCATGCATAAATGGCATATCATGCCATGTAGGTCAACTGCATAACCATGTCTACTAAAAATATGCATATTATGAGGTCAGATATGGAATGGGGGATCAGTACCAGAATTGTACTAGAAGACAAAGCATCAACGTTTTGCAGAAACCAACGGGTCTACAAATACCAAACAGAAATAGGAGTATAAACAAGAGCAGATGTCATGTTTTTCCTTGAATGACAGTGGGGAGCCTCCACTCTCTCCTGTCATTTTTCAAGCTGACAGGGAGGACTGACTCCAGCTGGATCAGATGTCATCCAGAATTACCAACCAGAAACCGGAACCAATACAGCTGCACAGACTTCAACAAAGACAAGCAAGCCAATAAGTGTATGAAGGAAACATCAGGCAAGGCTGCTGCTCTAGGAGTAGCTCACCCAAATGTACACAACTGTAATTGCTGAGGGGGGAAACTTTCTGCTTGTACAACTGTACCTTCTAATATCTGCACTGTTAAAATGAATTGAAGGTGCAGATGACAAAAACTTGCAATTGAGATCCCCTGACACCAATCAGGTGCGAATATTTGTGAGAAAGTTTCCATATTTATGACAGTAATTCAGCTCAGCCTATGCCTCATCTGTGGGGTAGCCTTACTTTGTCTTGCACTTCCAGAGGATTGGGAAAGGGTCTTCTGGAGTATGCTGTGGCTCATATATGTGGAGTTTCTGCCCATGTAAGTCAGAGAGTGGTTGGAGGTGATATGATTATCCATGTCTTCTCCCACACTGAAACAACTGACTATCCAGACCTTAGGTTTGAGAAACGATCCCAAATCCCACAGGATATCCATAACTTCATGCACTTTATAGAGATGTAATTTGCTCAGTGGAAGCTGCTCTGACAAAGGGAAAAATTGCCTTTCAAAACGTAACTTTACAACACTCCTTGAATAATGGCTATGCCTGAGCATCGACACAGAAACATCAGTGCTCCCAAGATGGTCCTCCTCCTTGGCTCCGCAGGGCTGGGGATGGAAGTGAAGTGAATGACATGCTCAAGCACATGCGAGGTATGTATTATAAATGATCTGTGGGATTTGTTTTTTCAGACATGCATTGTTCCATAAAATTGTTCCATAAAGTTTTCACCAAGCACAGGAAACTTTAGACATTCCCTATTTCACTCCCTCCAGCTGAGGAGCTCTGACAAGGAATCCGGTTACAATCAGACCCTGCCATCACTTATACCCATAGAGAACTATTAAATTTAATGGAACTGAACAAGTGTAACTGAGGTCAGAATTTGGCCATATTTATTTTCCACATATGTCCATAGTTACAACCCGTAACTCTGGGAAAACCAGGTTTAAAACAAAGATGAAAGTTTTTGCTTTCCTATAAAAATGCTAATTTGGCTACATGGCTTGGATGATGTTGTTTAGCCTCCTTATTTTTACTCTTCATCTTAAAAGATAAATAAATGACAGTTCTGAGAGACAGAAGCTGGAGTTTATTAAGCTTTTCTGTAAGTCAGACAAACTAAGTCTTCCCTCTCTTGTCCTACAAAAAATTAGTGTCCACCCTTGTTGTCTGTCATGTAAATGTAACCACTTTCTAGCTAAATGCAAGGTGAAAAATAATGGCTCTATTTCTTTATTTGAGATCTTGCCCACTTTAAAATTTTTTTTTAAAAGTTTGAGGTCTTAAGAACACCTTCAACTTAGGACTGATTGATTTATTGATGATGTGTGTCCATGTTTCTTATCCATATTTTAATAGCTATAAATAAATATAGTATCCTCTTATGCAGTCTGATTTCATTGAAGAAAACAACTAGCTTTGTTTACTTTGTTCTGTGGTATGTTTGTTAAAGCATTTGGAGTTTTCTTTTACAACCACAGTAAAATAGAACACAAAACTCATACTTTTTCTTTAAAATTCCTCATATTGAGCTGGGCATATTTCAGCAGATTTGTGTGATTCCTGACCATGTCTTTCCCCATTTGTGTCATGCACAGAAAATCAGTGACAGGAGAATTTTCTTCGGAACTCTCTGAATCAGAACGGAAAGGAAAATCTAGTGCAAAATTTCCCAAATTATTAGACAAAAACAGTTTTGCAAACTTGCCTAAGTCATTTGGAAACATGAAAATAGTTGATCTTAGGCTCTAGTTGATGGTATTATCACAGCTTAAATGAGTTTGAAATAACTCACAGAAATATGGTGATAAAATATTTTGCCACTGAATAATATTTGTCCATTAGAGGTCAAAAAATGGTCTGGAAATGAGCCAGTTTTGACAAAGCACCAATACAAATAAGGCAGAGTTCTGTGGTAACCGTGTGAGTGATGGCACCGCCCAGAGACACCTTCCACAATTTTTTGTTTAGAATTTATATATTAAAATATATTTACATCAGGGAATTAATGTTTCTACCACCTGGGCCTTGAAGAATATTCCCAGTTGAAGAACAAAATGTTAATCATGCTGTCTCATACTTAGGGGTCCCAAAGTCCCTGATTCCTCTGAAGCCTTGAAATCCTAAGGCCCCACCATGTCCCTTCAGCTGCCTGTCAGAGATGTCAGGACAAATGGGGGTGCTGGAAGCACTCTGAAGAGTTTGTAGCAAATTTAGAATTTTCTATGGGAAATGCTCCCATCAGTTTCCGAGGACCTCAGACTTCTAAGTCAGTTCGGTGTTTTCTGTAGTCTTTCCATGGGTACCTAAATTGCTTTCCCAAAAAAGATTTTAGGAGGTCTAATCACTTAGGAGCTTTTTAAAGTGTTCCTTTGGTGCCCACTACATATTTTCTCCCTGCATTTTCTGCCTGTCAACATTACCAGAAGTTAGCCATGTAATTAAAACATGTAATCAAATGTCAACTCACTGAACCAAGAAAAAAAGTGATGAAATCTTACAGACGGAGCAAACGTTTTGCTATCTTAAGTGATGGGACAGTGAAAGGGTAGATGGTTGAATAAAAGTGGACCAATACATAATTATACAGATTTGACTTGTCCTTCTTATTCTTTTACTTTCCACCAGGACTCTTTTTTATGCCAAAAATTTTAAGCACATAGATTTGGGGTCATAAGAAGCCTGAAGCAATGAATATTCAAAGTCATGAGCAATATTCTAATATTTTCACTGGTCTGATCTTTTACTTATGCTGCAGTTGCAATGTATTTTACGATATATTATCTGTATGACATCGCACATACTGAGAACATCCTATTTACCCAAGCAAGCTACCTTGCTGAACGTTTGGGTTTTTCATCTTTTGTTTCGATGATGCTTTTAAAATTGTTTTGATGATAGGTTGCAATAATGAAATCAACAAAGAATATCCTTAGTTAGCAGCTAGGGGCTAAGTATTCCCCCATTTCTTCCACCTCACAAGTAGATCCCTTCCACTTACAGATAACGATGAGAAGAACTTTCAAGTACAGCAAATCCCCATTTTGTTTATTAATTCTTTGGAACATCTGAAAAGATGCTACCCTGGATTTATATGTGAAAAGTCATTTATGAAATTGTCTGTAAATCCTTAAACTGAGTCTAGCAGACTCAGTTTGATTGACTCTACCAGGCCATTGATATCTTGCTGAAAAACCTAGGCATTTTCTGTTCACACAAAAGCTATATTAGTGTCTCTGTTCGTTTCTGCTACCTACTTGTGCACCCTCTTTTTTTGCTGCCACCTCCTTTTTGAGGCAGACGGACCACCTCTGATGCTGTCCTCCTAAATCCTCTTCTGGCCTTGAAGAATAAATACTGCCAGACCAGGGCAAATGGCTCAGCAGCACGCCCTACTAACATCAGTGGCTTAACGCTTGAATTTAGGTTTATGTGGGAATTTATATTGTAATTTGCAGTCCAGAAACTATGAAAAAAAATGCATGATTCAGAAAGCTAACTCCAGAGGAAAGAGCAAGAAAAAATAAAAGCAGAATTCTAAAAGCATTTGAAATTTTATCCAATGTTAATTATGGCAATGTGACTCAGCAACACATTAATTTAGACTTAATGAGAATGCATATGCAGAGTTTGTTAATTACTAGGTTCCAATAAAACTTTCCCCTAATCTTTGGTTCTTGTTGGCTGTCTAAATGAAGAGCTCTGCTGTAAAAGCAGCTGGGACGTCCTTTGACCTCTGAGGACATAAAAATGAAAGCTGTGTCTCTGAAAGGTTAACTAGTCTGTGAAAGTACAGGCCCCTTTCAATTTTTTTTTAATAAACTTTACATAGCATAAGATTAAACCTCTTTTGTGTCCATTAATCAATCATAACTCATTGCTAATTAAGGGTTAGGCATACCAACAACAGTTCTGACAGCTGATGTGTTAAAGATAATTAAGTTGTTCTAATTTTTTTAACATTAAATTCATTTTCATATGGCATACCTAGAATGCCTTTTTAACAGGGCTTTTGATACTAAAGAGCTTGCTTTTTGTTAAGTATGGAGGGAAAAATTAGAGTCTATTCTGAGTTTAATCAAATTATAATCTAGTTACTTTCCTCTTAAGTTTTATATATTCTGTTTTGTAGCCCCTCTGGAACAGGACGATTATTCTGAGGAAAGCTGATTATAAAGGAGAGGAACTCAGTGCTACAAAATATTATTTTTGCATGTCTGCAATAGAAAATATCCTAAGAGTAGAATGTCCTACCAATAGGAAGTTGAATAGGGAGGCCTCTAAAAGTTAAAGGTTGGTATTTTACTTCCTAAATGGGGATACTTATGGTAGCTTGGCAGGAGTTAGTACTTATATAAGAGGCTGGGATCAAATTACAAAAACTTCATCTAAATTCTATACTTTCCATGAGCTTAGGAAATCTGGTTGATCCCATTATATAACACAAGAGGCCAAATGTGACAATTATTTTCCATACCTCACAACTCTTGAAGTTGTTCTGATCCTGAGTTTTGACTAGGGTTATCTCTTATTAGTGTAGGATTAAAATCAGAAATTAAAATGTATTTGAAGGTTAGTTGTAGAGTAAAAGTCTGTAACAGACAGATGGAACAGGTGAAACGACAATCCTTCCTATTTCCTGTCCCCTACAATATGAAGAGAAGAGAGAAGAGGCGAGGCTCCATGTCTTTTAATTGTAACCATGTCATTATATAGTCTCCATTTTTTACAAACTGCTACATGGAGACAATAACAAGCTTGGTTTAAATTTATTTTGAAATTATTTTGTCATCCAAAGCTCAGCTTTTTCAACAGAAGCACCTGCCTGTGTGAACTCTATTATTTAGTTAATTTACTTTTTCAAGGTTTTTGAGGAATTAAAGGGGAAAAGGACTTTGGATAGTTGAATAGATCTAAAGCTACACACAACAGACATAAAAAGACAAAAACAAGAATAGAAGAAAAGAAAAAGATAACTGCTGGATGCCCTGGGACAACTATTAATTTGTTTCTTGTATTAATCATCAGAGTGGCAGACTGCCAGTTTCTGACTATTTACAGTTCTAAGTGGTAGGTTATGAACATGTATGTAAATATTTTTATAAGTACTGGCTTTTGAAATGTTTAAGTATTCATCTTCTCTTTTGAAAAAGTAAAATAACATACAGACACAATGCCAAATTCTGCACTTACTCCATCTAAAAACACTGAGCCTAGAGCATATCTAAGCAATTACTAATGTATTTGCACCACATTCCCATGTTTAGCTTCCTCTATCTTCTCAATACAGTGTCCTAAATTGTAAGCAAGAGAAATGTCTCAGCACACAATAACTTGACAGGCAATGAATTTGAAACAATCAATAATTCATCATCTACCTCTTCAATTCTTTCTCTTAAACGTTTTTAATGTGCCTGTAAAAGTCTTTGAATTTCTGGTGGCTACAGGCCTTTCTCCCTAGTCTTTCGCAGATAGGTTTCTGCTGGGGTTGATTTTCCTGTCTCCTTACCTGTTGTATCTTGATTACCTCATCTTCAGTTAAGACAATTTCAGCCATTTCGCTAGGGTTGTTTTTTTTTTTTTTGCAGGGAGGACAGTAAGTCTCATCTTGTCATCGAGAGAAAGTCCCTACTTAGGAGTTATGGCATACTTACTCTTTCAAATTGTAAAACTCTTTAATCAACCATTCAATCACTGAACTTGCCTGTCCTGTTCATTTCCTTTTTTGTTTAAGGCTTCTTCAGATCAAGTGGAAACTAACTATTTCATAGTGTGCAAGTCTGTATATGGCTCCAGTTCAATGGAGTACTTAAACAGGTACCTAACTTCAGAGACTCAAGCACCTTGCCCTAAACTAGCTACTTTAATGACTAAGCTCAGCCACAGGTCTAAGCCCCTTGCTGAATCAAGATTGAACAGCGACACATGTAAAGCAAATAATGCCAGAAATCATCAGAGCCCCACTGATGCCCACAAGCTAGCTGAGGATTAAGCTCAACAGCCTCTGTTGATAACCTTGATTTGTGTAATTAACAACAATACGAGATTGTTTCTTTGGGTCTCCGTTTTATGACTAATATTGTGCATGCAAATCCCTTTCAGAGCAGTTCATGTCCCTTTACTCTTGCAGTCAAAGAGTTAGCTTGATCTAACGTGATTTTCTAGGTTACTTCTACAGTCAATAAAAAGTGATGACTGTCTTAGAGATAAAACCTGGATGACTAACCTGGATTGAGCTTTACCAAAGTTAGGTAACACAAATCCTACTCCTTGCATTAATTATCTCTCAAACCTAAAGTATTAATTTCTGAGTACTGTTCTAGAATCACACTTTTAAACATTGGATCATGATGTGGTGTAAATGTTCCGAAGGATTAATAAACTGTGCAACATTTAATCAACTTATTTCTGTAATTCTGTAATCAAACATATGTTCTGAATGTTTTATTTTTAAATATGAAATCTGCAATAAAGGCATTAAGAAACAGAACAATTTACAGAGGTCACAACTTGCAGCATGAAAATGGTAAAAATGAGTTTACATTAGTTACTGATGCATACAGGGGAAGATTTAAAATGTATCAGAAACACTGAGCAAAAACTTCTGAATTTCACAAGAAATGTACTCCTGTCCCTTCTGGCTTGTCAGTTAAATCTAACACCTCTCTTTCTGGACAAGCTGTTGGCTCAGAGCATGTGGAAAAGGGAAAAGGAACCAAGGGGAGGGGCAGCTGCTTCCTCCACTGGAGATATCTTTTGCCTTGGAGACCAAACATTGTGAAACACTTACTGGTCAACTATATCAAAAAGATAGTGTAGTTAACAGAGGAATTGCCAGACCAGATCAGATCAGCGATGTGTCTGGCCCGTAGCCTGTCTCCAGGTCTGACCAATGCCAGATGTTTCACAAGAATGTATTAAAGTCTGTATGATGGACAACTATACGTCTGACGTATTTTTTATAAATCTTGCTGAAGTCAAGGCCTTAATTAGATATTATTAGCATGAGCTCAAGAAACTAAGCAGATATTTCTCATGTGAAGTACTGTCATGTGCTGGATTTTTACTATTTTTTTATTTTATAAAGGTAAAGCATAATAGTGAAAAAAGAGATTGATTTACTTTGTTTTATATACTTATCAAATGCCAGCTGTAAAAAAAAAAAATTAATTGTGTGCAGGGTGGGGGAAGGGGAAATTTCTAGTCTTTGGAACTCTGAGGGTTTTTATAAATGCTTGAATCCATCAGTTTAGCCTAGTCAGGTCAGACAGTTTCAGTGCTGCAATAATGAACTCTTTCGCTGTCCCCTGAAACCTGTTGGTGACAATAGCATTCCATGCCTGGCAAAACAGTTAAACGTTTAAGGACATTTTTATAAACTTTTGTCACAGGTCTGGGTGACAGTGAAGTGTTTGTTAGTGGTGGCAGAGTACGTAAAACTTTTTTTCTCTCTTTTACAGCTTTCTAATCATTACTTGTCTAAAAAGAGCAATTCTATATTTGTTATTCAGCTAAACTCGGGTTTTAAAAGAAGGACTTGACACAGTTTGAGGTTTTGTAGTTGGAAAGACCTCAGGTGAAGGGTTAAGGGGAGACGGGGGGAGAGGATGTGAGATTTCCCACTTCCACTTCTGTTACCAAAGCCAGTAACAGGGCTTCTCCTGGGATTCCTTTTTAAGCATTTTGGCAGTCAGTCCTTTATAAGTTCCTGAAGGAAGATCTCCTCCCAGCTGCCCTCTGAAGGGTCAGTCTGGGTCTGGGTGCTCCTTTGTAGGGTAGGAGGGGTCTATGCAACAGCAACACCAAGTACAACCCCAGGTCTAGAAGTCTGGACTCCTCAGAGCCTTACCTCACCTCTCCACTGCCATCCAGTCACCTTGGTTTTCTCTTTTCGTTTTTCTCTAAGGACTGTGACTTTTTGAAGGCACACACACACACACACAAAAAAAAAAAAAGAACAAACAAAAAAAACCCCAAACCAAAACCACCAACCCAAAAAACCCTTCAGTTGAACAAAAGTCTCATTGATCCCCATGTATGCTTATCATTTTGTTCTGGACATCTAACCTAACAGAATGATCTATTCTTTTTGTCTGGAAGCAGAGATGATAACAGTAATCACCTTGTTCTGAAAACACCACACGCACAAATACAATCACACATAGTACCTCGCTTTATTCAGATGCACGGGGCATTAAATATTTGGCTGATTGTCTGTCAGTTCCACTGGAGTTACTCCAGATTAACAGAAATGTAACATTTTCGCCCATTGTTTATCCCCACCCTGGGTGACATGTTGAATACTCTCAAATTCTATTTGAGTTATTGCCTTGATTTAGGTCTGAGGATCCCATAGCCAGGACAGATTGACCAGGTTTGTCCTGGAGCTGATATTGAAGCTCATCTATATGATTTGCCATTTTCCTTCATTTAACTGCAGCGAGCTGTAACTGGAAACTCCATGGAGCTGTCCCAAGGAGATACGCTCGCACCTACCTTCTCTTTGCTTCTCAGGCACAAAATGGACCCTCTTAAAAATCAACTGGACTTTTGTGTTTCTTGAGAGCTGGTATATACAAACACTTAGTGTACAAAATCATTATACTTTTGCCTCTGTAAATGGCAGCTATATTTCTCAATTGTGCAGATGTACTTTGTTCATGCTTTGGTGCTTATGACATAGTCTCATGTCTCAGATAAAAACACAATCCCCACTTCAGAGCACAGTGTCTTAAAATGTTACTGACACAGCCACTTACATAGGCAAAGGCTGGGAGTTTCCTAGTGCAGATGGCCTTGGAATATTATTTTCCAGTCTCTAAAAGCATTTACAATTGTTTTCAGTGAGGATACATTTTCATTAGCATTTCGATACATGTTTCCTACAAACCTGTGTCATGCACTGCATGCCCTGAAAAGCTCCCTTTTCTGCGTGTTGCTGCACTCCTGTGCTATAACCAGCTGTGAAGCCAAGGCCAGAAATGCACGTGCCAAGCTGGAAGTACACAGTAGATATTTATATGACATGCATTTATTTTTCAAAAGTGCTACCTGTGTGGAGGCATTTGCAGAGGTAACCTTGTATCTTTAAATTAGACCAGAGGGAATAGCTCTAGTTATACATCTTACTTCAGGGTCGTTGATAGGCGTACACCCTCCAATCTCTGTCTCCCACCATAAGCTTCTCTTTTTCTTGCTCTTGATTTCACTACAATATGATATCTGCAATATACACCTGCCGGTGATGTGCAGTGTTATCTTTTGATGCAAGTTAAAGCTATATTACAGTCTTCATGTGACATACACCCAGCTTTCAGATATTAATTTTAAAGTTGTGATTTTCAAATTGATTGAAATTTAGACTAATTTTTTTTGACCTGTACTACTACTACTAATTGATGTTACTATATAACAGATTCTAGCTGAACCCGACTAGTTACAGGGTGGGTTTTGGTTTGTTTTTTCAAAAAAAAGTAACCATGTGGGATTTAAATGTGAAACAAAAGTGGACCCATGTTCTGTATATGTTTAGAGAAGAGGCAAACGCTGATATGGAACGAAGATGAAGACTTCTGTGAGTTTTTTCTTTTCCTTTCCTATTCTTGTCATGCATACACCTGGACTATCTGAAGGCTATATTGTAAATGTCAGGGTTAAGTTCCCTCTTTCTGATTCAGGATGCATGCAATGATACATAAAAAATGCTTTACTTCCAAGTTTAAAGATGCTTAAAAGTTTCATCATGTTGAAGGTTTGCACAGTTTGTTTTTTTTAATTGCAGTAACAACTCATTATTAGATTCCATAAACCCTAGAAAATATATGTAAATATTATCACTGAATTCATTTTGGCTGAACATACATTTGGTTCCTTGCCTTAATGTATTTCTGTCTGCAAAAGACACAAGTTTTGAAACACAATCATAACTAGGTAAGTAATATTGGCTCTGTGTTTATACCTGGAATACATTGTACATTATAATAGTACTTATATACCTATACATATGGATATACACATAAGTATACATATAACAACAATTTGCATGCCCTGCTGAATGTGGTGGCAAGCCCACAGACCTGCTGTCCTGACCAAGAAGGGCAACAAGCACTGGGTGGACACTCAGGTATCTCCCCAGTCAAACACAGACTCAGGGTCTCTGCTATGGAAGTGAGGTACTGTGTGAGGAGTGCAGACTAAGTCTGCAACCCCACACCAAAGCAGCAGAAAGCATCCATTTTCCGTTGCATTTCAGGAGTTTTGGCTGGGACTACAAATATGCTTACTTCCCACTAACAGTCTTGGGCCATACCATGTGCACAGAAACAGAGAAATCATTATATTCCTCCTGGGAGAAGATGTTATCACTTTTTTTCCTTTTCAGACAGACTACATTATTGCATTCCCTCTTTCTCCTGTGCTTCATTTTGTATTTATTTACACTGAATTTCATCTGACATTTTATCACCTATTGCTTAGTTTCTTACAATCCTGTCTCCTACAGAGCAAGACAGAATTTGACCCTGTGGGACACACTTAGCTTTCAATGAGAAAACCGCAAAGAGCAGCAAGCAGCTGCATGGCTCCAGCACGAACCAGCACTGATACAGACTGGCTCAGGGCCTCCAGCCAGGTCCCAGCCCTTCCCTCGGCATCGGGCAGAAGGGCTGCCAGTGCTACCAGGACTACGACCTGCATCTGCCACCACTGGCCCTGGGTGTTTCTAATCAGGTACAAGACTTCAGAAAAATGTTCCCGTTGCAAATCAAGACAGGAGAAAGAGGCTCTGCTAGCGGCTTGCTAACCTGACACTACCCCCATTTCCCTGCACCCTCACAGGGAGGACAGAGGTAACCAGAGCAGCTGCTCTGGTTGAGAGTTATACATTTCTACTACCTTTGCCAGAAAATCACTCATAGGATAGAGGGGTCTTTCTTAAGGAATGGTTAATTGAAGTCTCCCTGGCTTGAAAAAGGAAGTTTTGGTTGAGCAACTTAACTTTTTCTTAAACAGGGAAAAAACCTCCAAATATTTAATAAAAAAATTCCGAACTTGAGCTAGTCACAACAAGGCCACATTTTTTCTGACTAAGCTAATTAGTGGAGATTGTAGAGAAATATATTTGCAGCAGTTTTGGGGCACTGTTATTAATTTTTCCTGTTTCTGATTTGCATCTGTTTGATTTCATTAACTGATAATTGCTTTTGATGTGGAATGCAGAAGGAGATGAATGGCTCATGAATCAATAAGTGACGAGATTTCAGAGTCGCTTATTGATTTTTATCTCCAATTTACTTTGCATTGAATTTAATTATAGCCATTACACTGCATTTGTTCGAAAAAATTGCATGCAAACATCTGCAGTTTGTTTAGTGCAATTATACTTCAGTTGTTTTAAAATGTTATGACTTTTGAGGTGGAAAAATCATCACTGAAATTCCTGTACTAGGAAAATACCCATGTATATCATCACTTAATCATTATACGGAAGCACTTGACCAGCTTCATGAGCATTTATTAAAAAACTATTCTATGTAAGAGTTTTCATCACTGCAGTAGTAATTCTAGGTGAAAATTTTTATTTCAATGGTCTGCTCACCTAAAGGAGCATTTTAAGTCAAACAGAACTATGCAAATAAAAAAATACTTGTATGACCTAGTATGGAACTATTTGTTCCTACATTTTAAAAGTGAAACATTCTGATTTTTAATTTCATATTTTAAGACTAAATTTGCCAAATTTAAAATCATAACATTAAAAAATATTGAAATGAAACTTTGGTTTTCAGTTTCAAAAGAGGTGTAATTTAACCTAAAACAATTTTCTTCAAGTATTTGTGTTGGTAAGAAAATGGAAATATATTCATTCCATTGTGATCATACATTTTTGGATGTCAAACTGCTCTTTTTTGCACAGTGATATGAAGATTTATTTATATGGATCCAAGTTTTTAAAGGAAACTGGTAATT
The DNA here is from genome assembly GCF_949628215.1 of Phalacrocorax aristotelis. Classification (NCBI taxonomy): domain Eukaryota; kingdom Metazoa; phylum Chordata; class Aves; order Suliformes; family Phalacrocoracidae; genus Phalacrocorax; species Phalacrocorax aristotelis. The sequence goes on along the minus strand of NC_134278.1, from coordinate 118,478,556 downwards.
CTGCTGTCATGTGAAGGATTTTCTTACCATTATAGCTAGTCTTCTGCCAAACCTAAAATTGGTGTTATCACTACGTTCCAGTAAATTGTAAATTGCCTGTTAGAAACACCAGACTAGAACAAAGATTTAGTACTTTTTATTAGCGATTTAATACAGGAATCAGTTTTATATAATATGACCCAGATACACTTTCTATTGTAGAAAAGCCTTTGATAAAGAAAAACTGTCAAAATTATGATCACTGAATTACACCCACTTGATTCCTTGAGATTCCTTGAGATTCATGGAAAAGACATGTAGTGTAAGAGGTCTAGTCTCAAGTAAGTAGGGTATCATGAAAAAGAAGTCTGGGAACTCTGATGTTTTAATTTCTGAAAGCAAAACTATGGATTGCACACTTTAAAATATATTGATATTTTATAGGGCAATCTGATTTTTAGCTGTGAATCAGGGTTTTTTTCATTCTTTTATACCCACACTATCTACGATAGCAACTTTGAGTAGTTAAATTCTCTTCAGAGCATCCCAGCCCCAGCATATTTAGTGCTCAAGTTTATGCATGAGACTCCTCAATTAGGAAATGCAGAATCAAAATTCTAGCCCTATCATGGGAATGGAAAAGCTTAAAAAGGAATATATTTTTAACACCTATTAGCAAGCCTTGTTTCATAGTGAATTAAGATCAATTGGAGTACTTCCATGAATTTAATTTGCCTGTGAAGGACCTCTATGAGCCGATACATATAACAAACACCAGCTTAACTTTCTGTGTTTACAGAAATATATTATGTGTTAAAAATGTGTCGGTTATTTTGTATTGACAAGGAAATAACAAATGTAATAGAAATGTTTACTGGTATTTTTTTAAATTCGAAGTTGCTTTTTGGTAGAATACAAGATTATTCAGGGGGATACAGAGATTGAGACTTTTACAGGTTTTGTTGAAAACTTTGTATTACTATTAAAAAAATTCCTCCCTCCCAAGTTGTGTGGGCAAAACCTTGAAGATATACACAGTGAAATTCCACAAAGTACAAATTTTTATTCAAAATGTTTCTCAAGGAAATTTTTTGTTTTCTCAGCAACCCTGGCAATATGTTTCACTGTACTTAGAGCAAGTAAAAAAGTAAATGATGTTTTACCTAAAGTATGTAAAGGAATACAGAGATATTAGTTTATGTGTAAAATTTCACAGGGCTGTATTAGTTTCTAAGGAGACACATATACAAATGACATACTTTAATTTGATTCAAATAAAAAATGTAGATGATTCAAATGGTTGTCTGGCAAATTTTACTTATAGATGAACCACTTAAAACTTGTTTAAAAATTTTTGTGCATATATTATATGGTGTGGTGACAAGTTCTTCTCTACATAAGTTTGTTTTGGCACCTTCTTTATTGATGCCTAAAACTGTAATAACACTAACTTAATTTCCTAAGAAAAGGAGTTAATGGAAGACATTCCTCCACATAATGTGATGTAAAGATTGATGTAAAAAAATAATTAGCTTCTTTGTTATGCTTCACCCTCTCCACTGCATCTGTTACTCTTTACTAGTTCATAAGACCCACCTACTCTCCCTCAGGCTATCAATTTCTCATATATTAAATTATTTTGTAATTGTTTCATCACTTTCAGTGTCTTCTCTACAAATTCCTCCCTACCTTTCCTGCTTTTCTCCTATACTTTACTACTGTTTCTGCTCCTTCTTTGTGGCCCTTCCTAGTCTGTATTTCTGAATTTTTTTAACTAAGTACAATCCTGTGCCTAGTTTTTCAAGGCTTTCTGAAAGATTTCTAATATTTTTTATCTTCTCCTATGCTTTTCCCTGGAAATTAAGTATGCATCTTCCCTAAATCTAGACTTTTCTGCTTGTGCAATTCCCACAGTAAGTCTCAAGAATATAGCTAACTATTGTTTTGTATTTTGTCTGTTACAACTATTTTCCTCCCTTTTTGCCTCCCTGTGTGCAGGACTAGAATTACAACCAGTGATATAGTTTACCTTATCTTTTTCTGCCCCCAAATTCAAGCAAACTGTTGATTTCAGCTGTAATTGCTTCTTGAATCAATGTCTCTGTGTCATTTTGGAAAGAAGAATTACCTCTCACATACTCTGATGCTAGTTGTTCCAAAGTGATTATTTAAGCTGCTGAGACAGTGCTTCTCTAAGCAATTTTCTGCTATAATAATTAGCCTGTTTCTACACATGCAGTGGTTTTCTTGTATCATTCTGTTGTTAGACTTAGTTGTTTCTTTGATCTCCCTTAGCAGAGATTCAATATTCTCATCGTCACAAAACCAGGAATTCAACTCCTCTAATATGTTTGAATTCTGAGAAATAGAATTAGCAATTTTCTGTAAAGATAGCACTCTTTTTAATCACAAATGCATTTCTTGCCAGCTGGACCGCAGCTTTTTACTAAAGTGGGTCAGAGAATGGAAATCTTTTGCCACTTTCTGTGCTGCTAAGGCTGTTTCAGCCTTCCAGTACCAGCCTGTGGCACTGCTTATTGCCACAAGCAACTCCCTTTCCCACAGGCAGGGAGCCCGACGCCAGCCCCTTGGGCCACATCAGAGAATTTGGGGGTTTTGGATGGGAAGAACTGTGTGAAACCCTGAAGCCTAGGTGTTTGGGCATGACCCTCTGAGATTTCATCCTTCACCCTGAAGTGGCTTGGTTCCCCTGGTTCTCTCCCACCTCCCTCTTCTCTGGGGTGCCATCACCAAACAAGAGGGCCATGCTAGAGCTGCCCTAGACCAACATGCATAGCAACTGGTTGACCAGTAAATACAAGTAACTGATGAGCCAGGTATTGCCATGTGGAACAACCATCAGCTGAGTCCTGCCTAGCTTTGATCTTTGTCTCCATGATGACTGATCTGATGGTCTGCTTTGACTCTTCTTCTTCTTCAACTAAACAAACCCAGTTCATTCTGTTTCTCCTTGGAATTATTAAACCTCATGTAATGTCTGTGTCTCTTTCCTAGCGTATCTCTGATCCAAATCCCTCTTACCTGAAGTATGACATTCAGAACTAGACATCAGACTACACATTCAGCTGCAACATAAAATAATGCTTTCTTTTATCTTCCATACAACACTGACCATTAACATATGCAAGAACAAGATCTGGCTTCTTTTGCAACAGTTTCGTATTCCTGAATCATACCCATTCAATGTTTCAATAACACAACCCTGCTCTTTTCTGAAGTAATGCTGCCATGCCACATTTCCCTGTTGGATATTTCTACATGTTTCTATTTCCTACATGCAGCACTTTGTTCAGCCTATTGAGTTAGAAAAATATCTCTAGTTTATGAAGACAGTCAGACTCAATTCTCCAAAAGGAACGTTACATTTCTTCCCCCTCTGCAGTGTGATGTAATCTAAAAATATAATTCAAAGAAAAAAATACATACCAAAACAGAATAAACCACTTGTGGAATCCCAAAAGAAATTCACTGGCATTTTGACAGAGACCCAGAGCTGGCTATTTAATAAGTAGAGTGGTTGAACTACCCATTAACGCATCCTATTCCATCTAGACAATATTTGCTCAATTTGTTTGCAGGACTGTCACGCAGGTTATATCAAAAGCCTTACTAAGTACAGATATGTCACAACTGCCTTTCTCTTTCAAATAGGACAGTTACTTTGCCAAAATAAATGTGACTTCTTGGGCACTATATGTCTTCAGAAATTCATAGTAATTATTTTTATCATTTTATTGCATTGCAGATGCTTCAATAGCTTCTATTTACTTGTGCTAGTATTTTTCTTAGCTTTTGTATTTGCACTGAATGAGGATGGGTTCCTCCTTTTCCTCATTCAGTTTCTTGAGATGTTTCCCACTGGTAAAAAGTTTGCAAAGATAATTGCAGCTAATGTAGATAAGTCCATACAAATCTAGAGGGTGGTATTAATCACGCAGAAATATGGATAGTAGTACTGCATAATGTCAACTAGTATTCATAGCTCATACATGGATTCTGCAAATATCACACAGGTACTTAATATTTTCATTAGTTTGGTGCCTAAATTTAATATAAAAATTATATAAATTGTCTACGGAAAGATGGACAGATCCCTTCAAACAGTAAAGCTGATTTGTTCACATTCCACTTTTGCAGCACTGTGTTGCTAATCAACAATTTGGTTAGAATATATTTATTCTATTGACATAACAAGAAAGCTACATTTAAGAAATCTGCATCTGCATTTCTTTTGTCCTTTTATAAATTCTTATTCAGGAAAACATTCTTCTTTAAGAAATCACATAACCATATAATCAGCTTCAAGTGTTGATTGAAGTGTATGTTGAAGTCCTACAAGAGACGAGCCTGTACTTAAAAGCTTTATTGTAGTGGACCCTAATAATGTGAATGGTTTATCAGTAAAGGAGTTTTCCAGTGTTTCTCTGACAGTGAAGGATTTTGAGCTTAATTTTTCATAAAAGAAAGATGGCCTGAAATTTATCCCTGGAATAGTCCCTCCAACTGACTGGAGATTTAGAACCAGGTTGAATTCATCAAGGAATAACATATAGTATTTTGATGTTTCTCGAAGGATTTAAAGACACATTAAAACATTATGTAGCTTTGCAAAAACAATCCTAATTGTTTAGTATGAACAGAAATAGTATATCAAATTGTTAATCTCTGACTTTTTAACATCTATAAATAACTCACTAATCACAAACTTGCATAATAAGGCCTCAGTCTCACAAAAATTTTTATGAAGGTTTAAAACCTCTGGTGTACCATGGATGCACAGCCTGTAAGCATGGCTGTAAGTCCTATCAAGATCCTTCCTCTGAGATTTGCCTTTTTATGTCTGCACCATTCATTCAGTGACTGAGTTCTGAATCATAAATGAGAAAACTTTATGTTCAGCCAAGTTGTTGTTGTTATAAATATTAGTAGTAGTAGTATTAATATTATTTTTATTAGTACTTGTGTGTGTGTGTGTGTGTGTGTAGGGAATTTACTGGGTCTTCATCTTAAAGCATTTTTGTCTGCCAGCTACTACACCTTCATTCATGTCTTCAGGTTTTAGTTGAGGAGCTTGCTTGCTATTAATGCATGTATAATTTAGGAAGCTGTTATATTCAAACTAAAGATTAATGCTTAAATATGGCACCCAAAGACAAAGACATCTGTGTTTCACTGAGGTGTGAAAGCAACTCTCCCTTGAAAGATAGGTGTAAAGGCTGTAACTATATAGGAAGCAGAAGCAGATATTTACATGAGAAAAAAAGCACAGACATAACTTGACACAAGAGAAGATGGGGGGGTGGGGAGAAATCCCAACAACAAAGAGGCACATTAAAGCAAAAATGGAAACCATTTAGTCCGGGAAGACCCTTGACTCAAACTCACAAAACCTGTGGTGTATTATTCACAACACTGGTAATCTGTTGTGGGATTGTAGGCATACTTGATCAAATTTCTGCACCTGATTTACATGCCCTGTATTTAGTCATCTTCTCTACTAAGACCAGATGAACTTGAACTATTGTCTGTGTTTTTGAACAGCCTACAATATCATCTTGAACTTGGCTGAATCTACAGTTACAAGTGTAATACAAACAAATAAGAAGAAAATACTGTAGTTTTCTGTATGTTTCTAGTATGGTATTTTTACTTTTCTTCTAATACCAGTTTTTTTAAGATATTCCTTTTATCACTTCAGATGCAAAAATTGCACTTGGCATTTTCAAAATGATCAGATTCAACCAAATGGACTCCACCAGACCAAATAATAAGAGCCCATTTATTAATAATTAGTTTTATTCCCTCTTTGTTGTACATATCAGTCCTAGAAACAGAACACAGATTGAACAAATGGAGCTGAAACTATTAGGATTCTACATTATGCAAGATTCTAATACTTGCAAATTCAGTGAGAGCTACAGGAATGGATTTAATAGCAAAGGAGGACCAAACGAGATTTTAATCCTTCTTTCCCATTACCATTGCCTGGTGTGGGGTATCTGTCACATAAGGAAGGAAAAGCTGTATGATTTGGAGAACCATATGACTGCACTCACCACTAGATTTATGTGAATCCCTTTCCGAGATTGTCAACAGCCTTCTTTCAGCATTAATGGTGTCCGTGATTCTTAAGCTTTCAAAAGAAATCCAGAAAAGGCAGCCTTTATCTGAGGAAATTACTCTCAGCTGTGGTGTCTGGGATTTGTTGTAGTGCTTTATATCCATATAGAATAGAGCTGTAGGATTTAATTAAATAAACAATGGCAGTCTTGCTTATGAAATTTTACAGGAAGCCCTGTAGAATTGTGCATCTACTGTGGATTCTTTAGGTTGCTTCCAAAAAGGTCATCCTTTCCTATTAAATTAAATGGGAACAAACTTTAAAACTTTAAATTTTCTTGGTTTTATTGGGAAAGCAGCAAGGGGGTAACAGGTTTTCAGAAGTGCCTTACACAACAAGATTATTTCTACTGAGTTCAGTGGGAACAAAGTCCAGCTACCACTGGACAAGTTTGAAGGTCACACCTGAATATTAAAAGTTTCAAAAACAGTCTTTTCAGGCTTGACTCTTAAACTTAACCTATCAGAGGGTCCTACCAGACTAAAACTTCTGATTTTTTTTTGTTCTAACAGTTCTGATATTCTCTTAAATGTAAGCACCTAAACTGCCCAATTCTTCTCCCTTTATCATTCAAAAATCAATTGGCAGAGAGTCTATGTGTGTTCTAGGGATCTGAAATCAAAACGTACCATCAGACTCTGAGCTACTAAAGATACCAGAGAAATATTTAGCCTGTCAGCTTTGTTTCTTTGCTGTCTTTGTGAAATACAGTGTGCTATTATGGCAAGGACAGACCCATCCTTGATATGCTTTTGCTGGAGTTTTCTTCAGATTTGAGTTAAAGGTTCCTTCGTTGCTCCTGTGAACAGTTTATTTGCCTTTATTTCTTCCAGATAGTACTGCTTGTATATTGCCTTCCATCAAGGCAATGCTCTATACAGGCAATGCCCTGTTAAACTGGGATATTTGGGATCTGGGAAGTTTTCTGTGGAGCAGATGATGAAGGTGTGAGCACAGCAGTGAGACCTGCCCACAGGAGGAGTGGACTGCAGTAATAGTGGAAAAAAGACTGAAATACAGGGACTGTGTATAAAATACTTTAAAAATTATCTTTACTAATATATTCTATTACTCACAGTCTGTGTTTAAAAACCCTAAACCAGGAGGTATCAACCAGCTCTCAGAGGCAGGACCCTAGGGCAGCTGAACTACACTCTGGGATGGGAGCAGACCCTGGCATCCACCATCTGGCTGCCCTCTTTTCCTGTTTTTCAGTCCCAATCTGAATTTCTGGAGGACCATGGCTCTGCATCATGATAAGCACCTGACTGCCTGCAGCCACAAATACCCCACAGCGGGGGGCAGAGAACATGCACTCCACACACATGGACAGCAGCAGAGGCAGCCGGTGACCTGCAGGGTCTGCAACAGGAGCACACCAAAAGTGGGAAACCCTGCAGCACACCGGTGACCTGGTCTGTGTTTCCTTAGCTGATAGGAGCTTATTTCTGGGTTCAGATGATGAAAAAGCTGAAAGAAATCCAGAACTGTTCCTTGGGAATTACTAGAGTGAGAAAAAATATGTGAATGAAAAATGATCCCTTCAAAAAGTAGTTAGCCTTGGAAAAATGTCCAGTGTGAGAGATGTTTCTATTTTTAATTAAAAATGCTAGGCCCTCCATTGTATAAAAATATTTTTACACGTTGTATCAATATGGTTATCAATTTCAACCTGTGTTTTGGAAGAAAATCATATACACAGGAAAATGCAAACCAATGTTTCAGTTTGCCTGCTACCTTGGAAAACACTCTTTGGATCAAACTAACACTAGATATTTGTGGTTCTTTCTCCCCTTCTCCCACCTGGGCCCCCCAAGCCTTGACCATTCCCTCTCTGTCATCTCAAAAAGGAACAACATGAACATTTAATTCAGTATAAAACACTGCAAGTAGCTTTAAATAATTTATTTCATTTTATGAATCAGTTGCAATTGGAGTAATGTATTAGCCAGAAGAGAAGGTATAGCTCCCTCTCTTTTACCCAGTCCCTTTGTGACTTGAATTTTGATGACAGTCGAAAATACAGGTTTGATACTCACCCTTGCCCACATGGTGAGGGTACTGTCCTGATTGAAATGATAGCAAAACTTTCAGCAAATCCCTGCTCTGAATGAGGCAAAGGTAACTTTCATCTTCCAAATCTCGGTTATTCTTTTTACCTTGAGATATTTTGACACTGGTGGCTGCTGCTGACAGCATTTTGATGTTCTTCAGCAATCACTGGGATGAAGAAGAAAGTTAGGAATGGCTTTCCATCCCACACAGGAATAGAACTAACTTGAGCAATTAAAGTGTCTCTCAGAGTTGTCAGTAAGTTGGTGACTGGGCACATTTACAGGAAGCTGGAAATGACACCCTGACTCCATTGTAGAGGGGAGGGTACTGCAGGATGGTTGCTTTTGCTGCAACCAAGGGTACGTGCGGGCAGCTTCAGTCTGGAGCCAGGGCTGGTGCTGAGAGCATCCACTGCCCTCAGAGACCATCTGCACCTCCCTGCGGTGGCATCCTGCAGCCTGGAAACTGGTACCTTGGGAGCTGCATGGGGGACAACCGCGCTTTTATGTAAGAATATATTCATATGTTTTCACTGTTGGCCATGCTGAGGAAGTAGAGCACAAGGATCTCAGAAAATACTCTTTGTAAAATCATTAACTGGGAACAACATGTTATTAAAGCTGCCCTAGTAGTAGCTTTATTCAGTGAAAAAGGGAGGGAGGAGATCAATGCTTTCTCTACCCTCCCAGAAATTATTTTAGGTTTGGCAGTGGCGGCACTGTGTGGCACCCAGCACCCAGCTGGATGGGAGCATTGCAGGGGGAGCTGCAGAATAACCCCAGGCCCTTGCCAGCCCCATCACCCACCCTGGCAATCCTTCTGGGCCAAATACCGCATCACCCCTGCCAGGGAGTCACCAAAACCCCTTACCTTTGCACACGCACCTGGGGACCTCTGGCACCCAACAAAGTGACTTGGAAGCAGTCATCACTCTCTGCTGTTATAGACATGATCAAAAAATATTGTCCCAACCTGTTTTTTGTCAGTTTGCAAGGCAATGAAGTTACCTTTTTCCCACAGCCCTCGGCACATGAGCCTGTAGGGCGTGTGCACGGTACACTCTGCTGTGGGCTTGGCTCTTCTTCAGGATGTGCTGTGCCACGTCCCTTGATCTTCTCCTGACCTCCCCCTTGTTTTGAACTGTTCAAGTTTCATATTACACCATTTGTCCAGCCTGTCACTTTTGATAACCTGGCAACTGCTGCATCCACTTGTTTTTAATTACCCTGCCATTTAATTTGTTTTTAACATCTGTGTCTGGTTTCTAACTGGGGTCATTTTAATTGTTTGTGGCTGACAGAATTTGAAAGGAATATGATTTTTCTTATATTTCATTCTAAGATAATCCATTGTGGTTTGCTACAGTCGTCTGCTGCTGTTGATTTGCTGCCATGCAGATGATTTCATTACCTAGAGATCATTGTTATTACCATAAAATCCCCATTTATTAACTGCCATATCAATTATCCATCCTGTTGCTTATTGATCTGAAATCTCCTGAGCAACTTATGTCCTGGGGCTCATTTCATCCCTAGTACAAATCTAGCAAGTTCACTGGAGTCATGTAAAAGATGAACCTGGCTCCTCTGGCATACTGATCTCCTGCAGTACTTTTATTGAGATGCTTACTGATTGTGCAATCACCTGATAGATTTGGTACCACACCAATTTACAGCTCCTGTGATTCATGATTCTGCTGATACTGATTGGCCATTTGTCACCATTATTTTTACTTTCTTCTTTCTCCCCTGTGATTCCCACACTTTTTTTCCCTATCTGTTTCTGTCTCCCTGTTCAACTTCTGTTTTGTTTTCCTTACTCTCCTCTAAGCTTCCTCTGCTTGGAAGCCTGCCCTCCTGTACACTCCTGAGCTGTGGTATCATCTTTTCAGTGTTTCTGTTTTGCCACCTGCAAGTCCCTAAGACATCTTTTCCTTTTCCTCACATCAGGCATCAGTATCTAATTTTTCCCATTCTTTGCTTCTACTTTGTGTTTCCTAGGCACAATTTGCATTTCGCGCTTACTACAAAAAGTGCTCTCTCCTTCCTCCTTCCTGACCCTTTGGGAACCTTATTCTTATTCACCCCATCACATCTTCCTGGTTATCTCTGGTGCAAAGCACAGACCAAGCATACATACAGTATTAATATAAAGAGTTGCTTTGTGAATGTCTTGACAGGTCTGATGTATCTCCTCTGTTGGGCGGTAATAACCCTCTTCCCTCATATAAAACCTTTAGATGATATTTGAAGAAACACTGTAATAAGGTGGGAAGTATCCAATTTACAGATATGGTCTGTCAGGAAAATGTGGATTCTACTGATGCATATATTTTTCCAAATCACTGTGATTTTCTCAAAAATTATGTTATTTATCTTATAAAGTACACATAAATATAAATAATTCCACACTTTGACAAGAATGTGAGTATAACCATCAAAATAAAAAAGGCAAAATTCGGGGCTGACTTAATATTGACGTAAGGCTGAATTTGAGCTAAAATACAAGCCTGGGATCTTCATTAATGTCTCTGGTGACCTCTGATCAATAAGTTAAAAGCAAATACTTGTGCTCTTCAGGAATTAATGTTCATGTTAGGTGTTGGCTCAAGCAATGAAACATTCACCTATCTCATGACCTGAAACACATCAGCACCATTGGCTGCTCTGGGCCAGAGGTTTGCTCCATTGCTCTTGGGAACTGCACTGAGCTCTGAGTCGCATCAACTCTGTTGGAAAATGGCATTGACCTGTGTATGGTCTTCCTCCTCAGTCTGGATTTTTGTTTATGATTTTTTTTTGTTCAAAAGTTGGCAATAATTCAGATGAACACTAACAGTCAGTAACTGAGATTATCCTGGCATTTAAGAAACCTCATACTTTCATGTGTAAATTTTCCTAGAAAATAATAGCTCAGCATGTGACTAGAATAAATGTTTCTTGCCTAACAGACTCCCATTTCTGTAACCACTAGTATAGGAGCTTCCCTCAACCCTGTTTAAAGTAGGAAAAAAAAACACCAAACAAAACAAAGTAACATAAATGAAGTGACCAAAATTATCTGTCCTCTCTTGCACAAATACTTAGAAAGTCCAGGTAATGCTTCTTTTCATTTAATTATATAAAAATACTAAAAATTTCATTTCGAGGAAACATAGTGTTATCATTGCTGGTTTTAAAATTATTAAATTATTTCACTTTTTTTTTTTTACCAGAAGGTCCTCATTTTAGCTGGCCTTGCTGGGATCATGCTATTGAACCGAAACAAGGTGGCGATAACTGTTGTGATTATACACTTAAGAAGTAACTAATAGAGATTTTCTATTTGCACTGACCTTTGATCCACTGGGAACATGTCTGAGGGACTGAAGCTGACTGCAGGGGCCCTGAGGAGTCCTGTCTTGGTCCCTCCCGTGCCTCCCATGATGTGAGCTCTCTGTGCATGGAGGAGAGGAGCACAGAGGAGTCTCCTATTAACATTAATGACTATTCTGGGGTTGGCAGTGGGGGTGTTGAATACCATTTCACTGCCCTTCATTAATTCTGCTGGATTCATTACTGCCTTCTTTGTCCTGGAAAAGCAGTGTAAAGTCCATGGACAGTGCTGCCCTTACATATACCTCACCAGTGAACGAGTAAACATAAGAAAGCACAAGGGCAAAGGGTTAGTGAAATATGAGCTCCCAAGGAATACTCACAGACCATCCAATTTAGTGGTGTTTAAACCCAAGTGTATTAAGATGAGGTGGGGGGTGAGCAATAGCTCAGACAGCCCTGCCCCGGTGAGTCGGTGGCCTGCCATGGTGCTGGCAGGGCTGCACCCGAGGGCTGGCTGCTCCCCACACAAAGCCTTCGTTTTTACAAAGCTGTTTAGAAATGATTTGACCTATATTCTGTGAGAACAAACTCAGCCTGGAGATTGCTGGGGAGTTAATGGGGGTTAAGCAGCTTCACCTCAATATGTCTCTTCTTCCTGAATAGCTCTTTAAACTTGGCCCCACATGTATTTGCTGACCAGGAGTTGTTATTTGAGTGCACTGATTGGCCACTGGAGTTCAAGTATCATCTGTGACTGACTAAGGAGATCTAATTATGCTGACAGCATGGCACTGTGAGGCTGTGGAGGATAGGAGGAAAATCTGAGGGGAGAATGATGTGGTGATTCAGTGTTAGATAACTACTGGAATCACTGAACGTCCTGGGCTGAGGGAGTCAGACATCACCAGATATACCACTGTCACAGAAATTAGATTACTATAGTTTATTATTTCATGACAGTGGCCCTGCTCCATGCAGTCCAAAATAAGGAAAGATAAGACAGAAACTGCACCTGTGACTGCTGCAAGGTGACCCTGGAAATGACTGGTAGCACAGATTGGTGTTGGGTCCTGGAACTTTGTGTCCATATTGCTGCCAGTAAGTCCTGCCTTCCCTTGCAGCAGTTAAAAAGGGGTTTCCTGATGAAGGTGGCTGTGCTGAGTGCAATGCTGGGGACAACTCACAAGGCAGGTAAAAGAGAACTGAAAATTCAGAGTCACCCAAGACATTCTACAGGGACAACAGCCAGTTTGCTCAGACCAGCATCCAGGCCACCCCTGCAGAAAGGGAGAGATGGAGCCTGCCTTAAGGTGTGTGCTATCCAGCAGCCAGACCCAAACCTGTAAGGTCTGAGCACAAGTGTTTGCTTAAGGATTAACCCCAGCCAAAAGTGGGGGCACCTGAGCAAATGGATTGACAGGCCACCGCAGCCAGCCCAGGGAAGCCAGTGACCCTGGTACAGGAGGGCTGCCCTACTAGGTGGGAATTAGTGCAAATGAAAAGAACAACAACATTTCAAGTGACTTTTAGAGAACTAATTTCACACTGAGGGAACAACAGCTGGAGGATTTCTTTTCATTAACAACTGTTTTCCATGACTTTTTTAATTGGTTCAAGGAAGTGTTGAGTGGGTTAGTATTGCACCATGCTGGGAACCACATTTATTCTGTTGCCTGCAAAAGAGGAAGAATACATTTATATCTCTTCGAATGAACTGTGTTTCTTGTAAATGCAATTAATGAATTAAAAAACAGTAGAACTGCAGTATTTCAAAATACAGATCATGATGCAGGTGCAGCATATGTGTTTCCATAAGAAGAAATTTATGCTTTGGTGACTATAAATGTCTTTACTATTGTTTTGGGGTTTTTTTCTTAAATTGTATTTGCCTGCTATTGCTTACTCCCTACTGTTATCTGTTAAAAGAATACATCATTTGTATTGGTCAGGATATATGAATTTTATACCACAGCACTCAGACTTTTTTATTTTATTTTTCAGTTAGCAATGCAATAGAAAGGCATTTAATGCCAAACATTTAATGAAAGCAAATAGAGCAAACATGAATAGCAAGCCTTCTAATGAATAAATCTGAATAATAAAAATCCCTGTGGAGTATAGAGGCAGATAGGTTAATTCTTTCACTTGAATTTTAATCCTGACTGAAAAAAAAAAACCAAAATGCAGAAAGATTTTCACATTTAACACTTGGCTATCCATGAAACTCAGAGGAAAAGAGCTTTTATTCTTAATATCTGATCTATAGCTGTATTGTATTAACAGAATCAATGAAAGGATACTTGTAATGTCTTCTCCATAGCATCAGAGGGGATGGAGCACCAGCAGTGCTGCTTTGGTTGCTGGTAAAATCTGCTGCAAAATGAAATGGAAGGGCACCCATTGAACTCGTTCTGAACAGTCATCATAGATGTACAAGACTGACACCCCTCTCCCCAGCACTTAAAGCATTTATCCTAAATAAAATTCACAGAGGAGAAGGAATTAGAAGTTCTGGTATGCATCATTCACTTTTGTCTATTCTTTGGGCCTTGTTTTGTTCTCTTTTCAGTGGTTCTTGAAAGGAAAGACAATAAAAAACCCAGCAGAAAAAAACCTTCCATTGATTCCACCACAAGTGAAAGTAAAAACTGATTTTTCTCTTCTAAATGCCAGTTCTTCTCAATTTAAAACATGTTTCAGCACCATTACTTGTTCATTTTAAAAGTTGCTTTTATTTTGATCATGAAACACTGCCAGATGAAATAAGGGATATATAAGGATGATATAAGGATATATAAGGATGATATAAGGGAAGCACTATAGAACCTATGGGTTTGCTTTTTTTTTGTTGTTGTTGAATATTGTTAAGCAGCTTTACAGCCTTATAGGGGAAATCAGCGTTCTATCAGTATGTCAGAGTTATACGTCCAAGATTGGACAATCTGTACCAATCTCAGCCTTAGCAAAGTTGATGCACCTCTTAGGAATTAAAGGAGAGCAAAAGATGCCTACACGGTCTAGACCATTTCTATGGTGCTTTTTTAACCTTGTTTTTTGAAGGCAGCAATAGAAAGGTAATTAGGTTTATTTGTTAATATAGACATTATTTTTATTTCCTTCCATCTCCTATATAAAATTTCTTACTCCCTTTAAGGAATTTAGAATTGTAAATTTACTGCATGATAAACACTTATCTATATGAAATCCACTCAGTGCAAAGGCAGACTGAGGATAAACTTTTAGTTTCATGTGTTATTTACAGAGTGTTTTCTTCTTTTACAAATATGGATGCCAAAACTAGAGGATAATTTGTAGCATCCAAGAAAGCACATGACTGAAGGCTGACTTTTGGTTTGGCTGCAGAAATCACCAGGTATGTCAAACCATCCCACAACATGGGTAAGATGTTAAGACCCATTGATTCAGAGTTTCACTTACAAGAGTGAGATATCAAACCAACAACAGACCTACCCTTAGGATGGATAATAGCAACATGTAGAAAATATCTAGTCTCAGGCATCCAAGCGTGAAGATGACAATACATTTCCTAGAAACTCAGAACATTGTCAGGTTTTTTAACAGCACTCAATTCGGTATAGCAAAAGACTTAATACCAACTGTCCTAAAAAAAAAAAAAAAAAAAAAAAAAGGATTTTATTTCTTTGAAACAAAAATCAAGATGAATAAGGCAAACACCAAAAATTTTATCTACACAAATACACACACACAAAATTTTTTTCTTTTAAGATGCAAAGGAAGAGAGACATTTTGTTTCTTTTATTTTGTTTTTTTTTATGAGAAGAATTTTTATTAAAAATGATGGTTTTCAAAAAAGAAATGATAGCTCAAAAAATATTTGAAGAGTAAGAACCAGCCTGATAAAAGCTTTGAAAATTTGCAACGTATGAATCAAAGAAGATATACCATATCAGACACTGAATAGAAAAAGGATTGCACATACTTCTGCTTGGGTTATCAGTGAGCCAGGAATACCTCTCACAACGACATGAAAAGCAGATGCTATCGCTGACATTGTCACCTATACCTTCACACATCTCAAGGCTATCCCTCTGGGTACACAAGTGCTTTACTAGGCTGACAGGGTCTGGCAAGCTGCTAGGTGTCTGGATAGCATCAGATTTTCACACCTGAACTACTCAAAACAAGTTTATGATGGGCAATGTTGAACCACATATTCTTGTGGTAACTTTGTCCATGTTGACCATCTGCTTTAGCAAACAGTCTGGAGGCAGGGTATTTTTTACATTAATGGTGTGGGGCATGCTTTTGAAATGAAGAAGAACACACAGCATTTTGCAAAATAAGATAAAACCTGAAGGTAAATGAAAGTGTAGGGACTGCGAGACAGATAAATGAGCAACATGATGACAGATGAAATACTGTATTGTCTATAAGGTGATATTGCAGATTCTAAGCAGCTATTCAAACAAGTCAGATGGATTCTGCTTTCCTAATTTACAGTGAATGCTGAGGAGTGAAAAGCTATATAGCGGTGGCCAAAAAAACCCAAAGCAACAAATAATATATTATCATGTAAAAGGATGGGATAGACTGTCTTTCTGAAAGTATTATAATGTAAGTGATGTGCCCTCAGCTACAGAACGTGCTCAACCCTGGTCAATCTATTTGAAAAAGAGATAAAGGAGGTGTAGAAATAGGTGATGAAAATTGCTAGGAACATGGTACAATTTCTATGATGAGAGATTACCAAGACTGAGATTGTCTAGCTTGGGAAAGAGTTGAATTTAAAAGGATATGACAAGACTATATAAAATACCAAATTCTATGTGAAAAAAATGCATGTACTTTTCTTTACAGTTACATTTACTTCTAACGCAGGAATAAGCAAGTCTTTCATGAAACTGAAAGTCAAACAACATAACCTGAGGGGGAAAAAGAGTGTGCAGAACTTAGTAGCAGATCTCACTGCCACTGAGGTTTAGCTCTATGCTGGAACCATGCAAGTACATGCAGCGATAAAGACAGCAGGCACCATTTCTGTTATGGTTTAGGCAGCTCTCAGACTACAGAGGCCCCAGACACCTCTGCTGCTCCTCTTACTGTGCCTTGTGCTTTAAACCTGGGACCCCATCTCTGTCCTCGGGGCAGTGGGTCCTTCTGCAGTCCTGGCCCCACTATTCCAGGCAGTGAGACGTGGCTCCAAAGTTCAGGGCAGTGCTTGGTTCAGATGAGAGTAAGGCAGGCAAATTTATTACAGAGACAGGGAGAAGGAAAGGAAGTAAATTGTTACCACTTTCTGTTAAGATAGGCATAGCACACAAAGATGTAAGGTTTGGTTATAAACTGATAGTGTGCCATCAAGCGAAACAGTGTGCAATCATGTACATTTAGACATCAGCAATATCATATCTATTGGAGTAAAAATAGCAAGTGATTTATAAAATCACTGTGTCTGTAGCCACAAACTAACTTATTAACTAATGAAGTCAAAACTTTTCACTGTGGGCAATGCTTTTCATAATTGTCCACCGTGAATATTCCTGTACTTTTTTTTCCTTAAGGAATATTTCTTAAAACCTGTGTGCTGTGAGAGGTAGGATGCAGGGCTGGAAGCACTATTCATCCCAACTGACTTTTCTGTTCTTATCTTTCAACATTCCTAAAATATGTGTCACTATATAACAGTAAATGGTGTACTGATGTAAAATTTTGGTTAGCTATAAAAGTGAATGCATTCACTCACTTGTTAAAATGATAAATTAAATGTGGGGAATGATGAAAAGAAAAAATATAGAAAAACTTTGTTTCCCACTTTCAAGGAAAGTAGGAGAAATAAGCTTCATGTCATCACCATATCATAATAAAGCATAAAAAGAACTAAGAAAAATCAGTGCCCAGCTCAGAAGAGACACTCTGGATAGCCATGTCTGAGATTTATATTCTCATTGAAAGAGAAATGGTTCATTTGAAGAATGTATCTGCCATTTAAAAAGCTGCTAGATAAATTCCTGGTTTACTGTATCATTTAAATGAGCAAATAAAGGTCTTACGAGCCTGACATGCAGATCACTGAGCATATTCTGATAATCACCCTTTGGAATGCAAGGGAAACCTTCCTGTGATTTATATTGCTGTGAGAAACTTTTGGCTTATTCCAAAATAATGCAGAGGCTACCAGAACAGCATATGGAATGAAGCACAAAACAAATCAAAATCTGGGAGATTAGTTTCCGAGACTGAAGCACATTCATTGAGAGAGAAAAGATGTTAATATAAATGAAAAGCAATTTAGAGTTTTAGTCTCATTCACATGCTGAGAAAAGTTTGAAGAAAATTGATTTGGGGAATCTATTTTAAAAAAGTGAAAAGAAAAAACATCCAAACATAAGGTGACAATAAAACAAGTATACATTTCTTTCTGCAAACATACAGAGAATGGAGAAAAGGTTGCAACAGAGTAAAACATGTTAACCCACAAATGATAACAAATGGAATTGCTTTAGATTCCCATCCTTCATGTAGAAAGAAAGTACTGGCATGTCCCAATCCTTATACCCAGCTCAGTCCTGCTAAGAAATCTTTGAACGTAACTAGAAAGAAAGAACAAAGAGTTATTAAGTGATAAAATTTTTAGATAGCAAAAGAAACACCTAAGGTTTCAAAAGGGGCAATTTAATAGCTTACACAGTTCTCAAAGATAATAAAAACTGAGCAGGAGGGAGTAGAAGAAATAAAAGCAAAAGCATCAGTACTTTTTAACGTGCTAATTATTAATTTTAAGTTACGCTGAAGAACTATTCTTTTACAAAGATGGTCTTTTTGTATCAGGACTCTTCACTGCCTTTTTCAGGAGAAAAGTGATTATAAGTTCACTCAGTACCACACATATACATAGAAAAGCCTTTGCTCCACAGTAGTAAATGAGTCTGTATGTAGAAAAGAGCAATCCGATCAGCAAGTAAATTCAGCCTGTACTAGGGACATAAGTACCTGCATGGCTTTGTGACTGTCCGGATACTTTGCCCAGGAGAGGACAACCAGTCTCATGAGAATGAAGTCAGAGCTGTCATTATGCACTGCTCTAGGACTGCATGACAGGATAGTATTTTCCGTCGACTGGATACCTTGGGGGTTGGACTAGATGACCTTTAAAAATCCCTTCAAACCCAAACTATTCTATGATTCTTTGATTCTATGATCTGCTAGGAATGATTTTGCTGTGTATGTGAAAGAGCAGTAAGTAATTAGGAGATGGCAGACCCTAGTAATGAGATTTCTGGTTTTAACTCCTGTCATGAAATACTCTAAGTTCTGCAATGTAGAATATTATTTTGTATTGAAAATTTCTTGTCTAAATATAAAACCGAACATGTATTACACTTCTAAAATTACTTCAATTTGAACCTTAAATTATTCGTAAAGAGTTCATTAGTTTTTATCTGCTCAGAAAAGTAACGTGGTAATTTAATTTCAAAATAATCATAATTAAAAATCCTTGATATGTGACTTACATTATAAGAAGAAAATAGAAATTAAAAAATATAAAAAATAGAGATAGTAGAAGTTTTTGTTATAAGAAATAAACATTTTATCCACCAGTTGTCATTTTCCTTTATGCTTTGTATGACTATTGAGCATTTGGGAAAAAGAATATTAGCACTAGCAATGTTGGCTTGGTGACTTTTGGGAGACAAGTTTTAGGCACATCCTGGTCCACTTCCTTCCTTATGCCGAATTGCCTGGTTAATTCCTCTAGCTGAGGCTTGGCAGATCTGATGAAACATGACAGCAGTATTTAAAAAAGATACAATCACAGCTTTTTCTAAATCTCTTTTAGATATATCTAATGCTGCAAACACTCTTTACCTGGAGCCAATGTAAATACAGGCAATGCAAAACCAGCTGACCAGAACATCATTTCCTTGTTCCAGCACCAGAGCTCTTTCCTTCTCATTGGTATGGTAAAACCATTGCTCAAGCACTGCTGAACCTTAATTGTGCATTAGAACTGGGAATTTAAGGGGTACTGTGATATGCTGAAGGCTGATCATCTACTTATGTACTTTATTTAAATAGAAGACCCTTCACCACCCTGGTCATCTTTATGTAGAAACTTAGAGCACTGCTCCATACAGGTTAGTATCCTCTCTCTCTCTGAGTTGTAAAAATTCATATTCTAGTTTCTGTCCTTATATGTTAAGGAAAGTTTCTCCCTGGCTTCTGCTGTTAGTCTTTGTCTTCTGCACGGGAGCATGAAGGTTTTTATTCCTTTATTTTGTGAAGCTACGTTCAGCAAAGACGGTGTTTCTCATCAGCCATATCAACATGTATTTTGAGTCTTACAAACCTCATAGGCATAATACTGTTTTTCAGCAAGGATTTGATTATGCATTGTGTGAAAACATGTATTTCCTCTCAACACAATGTGTTCAGACAATGCAGAAAATTCCAGAGCTGTTCTCAAGTAGGGTAAAGAAAAACAAACACCTCAGTCCTATTCACAATGTACCCGTGTTATTCATCTCTTACCTAAAATGACTCTTTTTCTAAAATGACTTGCTTCTTATGCAGAAATCTTTCTTCTCTCAGCATTTCATTTTCCTGCTCGTGAACCTGTCATGCTGTTATTGTACAGATCCGGACACAATATTCCACCTAAGCTCAAGGGCATTATTATACCTCCAGTATTATTTTCTACTCCATTACATTTAGCTGTGTTTCCCTCTTTCTTTGGTTGTTATTTTTGGTGTGACTGACATTTGTCATCATAGCACCTGTTCACTACGACAGTATGCTGGCTTTCCCTGCGTTCTTGATTTCTTCTAGCTATGTCCTGCCTAAACGGTTTGCATCTAAAAGGGTGGTCCTCTGATCACCACTGCGCGTGGCCTGGGGGGATGCCATCTGTATGATCCAGAAATGCATTTTGTGAAGTGAATGTATTCACTCGAACCTTATGGTTTAGTTGTAGCTGAGGTATGACTGTTTGGTAATTATTGCATTTACTTTGAAGAAGCAGGTAACATAAAACCCAGAAACTTAATGAACATGCTGCTGCTTAGCTGCTGGGGCAGCTGTGCTGCTTAGACTGACCTTCTATATTCATTATTACTTTTCCTTTATAATATTGCATGGACTCTTTCTCCACCCAGAGCTCCATAAAGATGGTGGCTGACAGGTAATATAATGCATACAACAAACAGTCCTGTCTCGTAGCTAAACAGGCAATGATGAAAATTAAATGAAGTTACAGCTTTAGAGTTAAGAAATTCAAAGTGCAAATTCTGACAAATGCATCCGTATTTATAACTCCACAAATGCATTTAATTCAGTACAGATGTGCATCTAGCAACCTTTTATACACACAAATCTACAAGTTGTAGACAACAGTAACTAGACCTGCCAAATTTAGACTTTGGGCAAATAAGTTAAATTTTTTCCTACTTTTTTTTTTTTTTTTACTCCTGTGTTTACTGTTTTCACTGCCATATTTTAAAAGAGATAATAGAATGAAACTTTTAAATAAACTGTAAAAGCTCAAACAGTGAAGCTTGCACTTCCTTCATCTTAATGTTCAAAGCAGGTATTTGGCATTATTTCAAGCTTCCTTTCTCTTACGTTTCTCTCTGCAATTACCCCCAAGGCAAATGTCAGCTACATGGTTTGCATAATTTGTGCCCTTTATCCAGACCCCAAAAGATTTAAGTGCTTAAGGTAGGACCTTAGCAGGGTCTGTATGCCTAAATCCAAAACTTCAGTCCTCAAAATCATCACAAAATCTGCCAACTATCTTTCGAGGTGTCTGGTGCCTGTAAACACCTGTATTTTTAATATTAATGTCCTTGACTCACCTATTTTTGATTCTTCATATATCAGAAGTGTTCTTAGTCTTGTCAAGATTGGGTAACCTAACTTACGCTGGAGCCCACAAACAATGGGTTCTTCTTATCACTTTCTCTTAGGGTCTGCTCTGATAGCCATGGATCTATGCATCAACAGTTGCTGGAGGAGGTGGCAGCATCACCTCTCCAGGCTGTGAAGTAATGCTTAGAGGATTTCTTTCCACATTTCAGAGGTGCTTTAAACCACATCTCCCATTTCCCAGAAAAGTGCCCAAACAAAAAAAGTTATTTACAAGGGAAAGGCAGGTGGAAGAGAATGAGAGGGAGTTCTCATTTCCTTCTATGGCAGCAAAGCCACATTTCATGGAGTAATTAGGTGGGTGGGGATTACAAAAGAGAGAGCAATATTTTTGAAATGGTGACTGAAACACAGTCTGAACTCTGCTTCCTCAACATGGACTTTATGTGCATTTTACATGAAATGGTAACTTGATTAAACAACAATATGACTAAGGGAGCAGGAAACGGGAATCAGGTCCCTCTGTGCAGTTGC
Source organism: Phalacrocorax aristotelis (assembly GCF_949628215.1). Taxonomy (NCBI): domain Eukaryota; kingdom Metazoa; phylum Chordata; class Aves; order Suliformes; family Phalacrocoracidae; genus Phalacrocorax; species Phalacrocorax aristotelis. Next base: position 118,456,686 of record NC_134278.1, on the reverse strand, counting down.
TGGGCTGGGGAGACATCACTTGTTTTGCTCCCTGTTCTCAGTGTGGTGAGCCTTTTATAAAACATGGGACAGAGCCAACAAAAGGGAGATGATCAATCCCTCCTCTGTGAATTAACTACAGCCTATGCAGAGAAGGCAGTCTCACTTTTCAACCATAAGGCTGAGCTTCTCCTTCAGTTTGGGTGGAACGGGGCTAAGAACTAGATTTAGTGAAGAGGACGGGCACAAAAATGTTGCAGTTACAGCAGACAGCTTTTAGGTACCTGCTTTCCCCGTTCCTCCTCCTCCCACCATTGCTGTATCCCTTCTGGTTACTCATGCAGATGCCAGAGCCATAGAAACACCACCTAGAAACAGGGGGAAAAAAAAAAAACAACCCAGAAACTTTATGGAAAGTAGACTTCACATCCTCCCTTTCCTCTCTTTTCCCTAGACTTTTGACATCTCTCTCAAGGCATCCTGCAGGTGCTTCTGTCTATGTGGAAGCTAGGAACACTTCTTTTAAAGAACTGAGCATATAAAATAACTGATTTTATATAAAATGCTCTCTCAGCAGGTGGGAGACCTGGGTTAAATTTCCTCACCAAATACAAGAGATTAAGCTGCATGCTTGCTGTGCTCTGGAAGCCTGCCTTAATCACAAGGCTACAAGCATCTAATTCAGGGCCCTTGATTCTTCTCTTTAACACTGCAGTACCCTGCAATGTAGTGCACTTTTATCACCATGTACTTCTGGGTCTTTACCACTGGCAGCTCCTTATGCTCCACTTCCACACTATGAGCTCCACAGTTATTGTATTCGTGCAACAGGAATAACCCCTCCAACACTTAGAATTTCAGGATTTCTGAATCATGGCTGTTATGCTTGGTGCTGTAGAATCAATCAAAGGAAGAAAAAGGGAAAAGGGGGTTATACATAGGAGATCTGCTGTGAAATAATTCTTTGCTGTACCTTTCAGTCCTATAAAGAGCAGCCACAGTATCACAGTGGGATCCACTGAAAAACAACTTTGTTTTGCGTTTTGATGTTGAGTGGGAATTATCCCAGTATTTTTTAGTTTGAAGTCCATGACATTTTAAGTAATTCTGATTATATTTTCACTTTACTCTCAAATTCTTTGTCCATCAGACTCAGAAATGGATGGGGTTTTCTGACTGGTTCTGTTTGGCTTCTTATTTTTTAAATGCAAGAAATAAAGAAAAAGGAAACAAAGAAGATCAAAGATGTTTATCCTAATGCTAGTCTGAGTCATCCAAATCTGCAGTTGTATTCTTTGCAAGTGAAACTGGTAAGTAAATGAAAGACACTTCTCAAGATTCTCCTCTCAGTTTAACAACAGAGGGACAATAAAATCCTTTACTAGAGTTACTAATATGGACATTTCACTGGGAATTTTGAAAGAAGAACAGAAGCACAGGGTCATATATTGAGGTTTCTCCTTGTAGTTGGGCAAACACCTATTAAAATGAAAAAGAGGTCTCCCTAGGCCTGAGTGAACCAAAACTCATTAGAGGGTATAATTTGTAATTTCTTTGTAAGGGTTAAGTTTCCAGAAATTACCTAGGGCCAAACCCTCACAAAATATTTAAGTAACTAAATTCAGTTGCTAGGAATGGCAGCCATGAGTGCTCAGAGAAAACTTTCCATCTCTGGCTGTGTACCCCAATGTCGGGACATCAGCAGGAGGAGATCTCTCCATTACACACCAGGCATGGGACTGGAGGGCAGACAAGTATCACAGAATCGCAGAATCCCAGGTTGGAAGGGACCTCAGGGATCACCTAGTCCAACCTTTCTGGGAAGAGCAGAGTCTAAACAAGATGGCCCAGCACCCTGTCCAGGCGACTCTTGAAGGTGTCCAACGTGGCCGAGTCAACCACTTCCCTGGGGAGATTATTCCAATGGTTGACTGTTCTCAGTGTGAAAAAGTAGCGATGACAACATTGACAGATCAGCTGCATAAGAGCAGGGAAGGTGTACTGCATGTCTATGGCAAGGTGTTGGCAGCAGGTTACTGCAGGGGTGGCCTCTGTGGGAAGAGGTCTTGGCCGCCCCATGCAGGACACAGCCATGCCAGCCAAGGGACGCGCCTCAGGGCAAACCTGAGCCCATCAGCCAAGCTGGTGGTGCCTCTGGGAAAATGTGTTTAAGAAAGGACAAAAAATGCTGGACAGACAGAGGAGGAGAGGAAAAACAAGAGGGGAACCAGCAGAGGTAACACCAGGGTCAGAGGAGGAGGTGCTCCAGGCACAGGAGCAGAGTTTTACTGACATGGACTGCAGCCCATGGAGGACCTCTTCTGGAGTGGGATTATCCTGAAGGACTGCAGCACATGCTGGAGCAGGGGAAGAGTGGGAGAAGGAAAGCATTACAGAGAGGAGCTGTGATGGACAATCAACCCCAACCCCTTGTTCTACTTGGCAGAGGGGAGAGCAGTCGAGAGTGAAGGATTGCAATGAAGCTTGGGAAAGGGGGGAGGAAAGGTGTTGTTTAAATGTTTGTCTTTTTGGTTTTCACTACCCAAATATCTTTTAACTGACAAAGAATTAAATTAGTTTCCTCTACCTCGAGTCTGTTTCATCCCTGACAGTAACTGGTAAGCAATGTCCCTGCCTTTATCTCAGCCCACAAACCTTCTCATCCTGTTTTCTTCTCCTGTGACCCTGAGGAAGGGGAATGAGAGAACAGCTCTGTGGGCCAAGGCACCACAGAAGGTCAGCAACACATGAAAACCCTCAGCCTACTCTGGGCTCCCCAGAACAGGAGAAAGATGGAGCCACTGGAGAGTCCAGCGAAGGGCCACTAAGATGACTGAGGGACCAGAGCATCTTTCCTATGAGAAAAGGTTGAGACAACTGGGACTGATCAACCAGGAAAAGAGAAGGCTCATGGGGGGATCTTACCAGTGTCTATAAACACTGGAGCCAGGCTGTTTCCAGTGGTGTCCATGACAAGGCAAGAGGCAATGGGCACACACTGAAATACAGGAGGTTCCCCTCTGAACATCAGGAAAGACTTTTTCACTGTGAGGTTGACGGAGCATTGAAGCTGCTTGCCCAAAGAGGTTGTGGAGTCTCCATCCTTGGAGGCAGATATTCAAAAGCCATATGGATATTGTCCTGGGCAAATGGCTCTAGATGGCCTTGATTGAGATGAGAGAGGAGGCTGGATGAGATGACCTCCAGAAGCCCCTTCCAACCTCAACCATTGTGATTCTGTGTAAGTGCCAAAGGGTGACAAAGACAATTTCACCTCTTCTGAAAATAGAAAGGTGGCAGGATATGAAATCCTTAAAAGATCTCTTAATGGTTATGATGGAAATTCAACAGAAAATGCATCTTTAGAAGAGAAATGTTGAACTAAGACTTGGCTGAAGTTTGTGTAGACTGTATTGGTTAACTCACAAGAAGCTTTAAATGCAATGATTTCCCCCAATTTTATTTACCCTGATGAAAGGAGAATGAAGGGACAAATGGTCATTCTCATGTTCTTAGGACATTCAAATATTATTGCTAATTTAGCCAGGAAAATGTTATCTGTCACTTTGTAAAAGACTCTAGTTTATCATCTACAGCTATCAGTTTCACCTGCCTCTTCTTAATTTACATGACAAGCCGATAACAGATCTTTGTCATCATTACTGAACATGTTTGTACTTTTATATAGTCTTGATAATGTTATCTAACATGAATATTAAACTAGATGAACTATAATTTCTTTGTTCATCTAGTGTACCTAATAAGTAATGTATTTCATTAAACTATCAATGTATACATACAGTATTAATAGATGTCACCGCTCTTTATAACATATTTTTTTCTTTCAACACATTTTTGTCACCAAAGAAGAAAAAAAATTAAGAAACGCATTCCAGTTGTCACTGACATTTTGCATTGCACTTCAATCTCACTGTAACTCCATTACTTTTTTGATTCCTAGGTTTTGTGCTTTCTATTTCCCACTTTCATACAATTATATAAATCATATATTCACTTAGAAGCACCACCGACTGAAATTGCATTGCCTGTGTTTATTGGATCTGTTTTGAAAGTAGAGCTTCTCCAAGCCTGCACACAAGTTAACATTACACAGCAGACCTCCTCTCCTCCATCTTTACACTGGCAGTTTGCAGGCATTCTGTGTTTAATCTCTTGGCAATACTCCTGACTTATTGACTGTGCTGACTGACCTGGTGGAGGATCTCTCTGTTTGTTCCAATGTCAGCAGCTTCCAAGAAGCCCAAGTATTTCAGCTGTTTCCACTTAATCATCCAGTTAAGCAATACATTGCAATAGATTTTGTTATTTATATTTTTCCCTTCCTCAATATGCAGTGGCTGCCCGTTTTCTAATTGCATATTTTTTGAATGTTGCTTCATCCTATATCAAAGTAAAAATCAGGGCAGTCTAACTTTTAAAGTATTAAGTAAATTGTTACCTGTTCTGGTATCTACAGCAGAACTTCAAATATTCAAATTGCCTTCTACCATTCAGCCCTACATTTTAAAAGATGGTATTCCAGCCTCTGTTACGCAATTTCTATTCTGGGATCTTTTAACGTATTACCTATATTCCAGGGTCTTTTAATAGTAAGGATAAAAGAAGTTTAGGTTTTCACAGACATTATTATAGAATGTGAAAAACTTGTTCACTTTCTACCAATATCCTCAACAGTCTACCTCACTTCGTAATTTCTGGCTACATTTCTGTAATTTAAACAGATTTTTTTGCATAAAGAAAATCATGTTTGTCTGAGCCTTAAAAAAAGAAACATTGGTGAAAATAAAAGATAGAGATACCTTGAAAAAATGTGTATTATGTTCATTATTGGACATATTTGAATATTGAAAACTACTTTGGCATGCCATTAATATTGTAAATGTGTCCTGATACACAGAGAAGTAATATTATTGTATCTAATATACATGTGTCTTAGAAAATAGGTGGATATTTTTTCTGTTTTGTCACGGATGTTTTGTCACAGCCCATAGCAGCCCCTAAATTCCCTGGCATGCAGACGATAGGAAGCATCAGTCTGCCCCCTGTATCCCTGACATTGGTGGCCTGTAGTTTTCACTTGTATTTTAAAATCACATACTTTTTATCTCTCTCATTACTTTTTCTGCAAGAAACCTGGCTAGACTCCAGCTTCCAAGGCATAAGTCTGTACCCGCAGTTAGACACCTAGTAAAATACCAGCGTTTTCAAGGCTGTCATTTCAGCTGATACTTAGCTTACAGATCTCCAAGTCCTTCAGATGTCTGTCTTGCTCCCTAGTATTTTTGCAAACCTATGCAGATGCTGATGTTGCCTCATAACTAATTAGTTGCTTGGAACCTTAGCTCAAAACTGGAAAATAAGTGGGGCAAATTAGTGGTGAAGGATGTATCTGATGAGTGAGTCCTAATTCACTGGCCTGCTGAGATCAAGGTTGCTAAATGCTGCTTGCAAACCTTGGCTTAGGATGATAGAAGATCAGGACAGTTAATATAATAATAAGATATATTATGATATATGATACAATATGATACAATATGATATTACATTATATTATATACTATGCTATAATTAATATAATATACTATAACAACATAACATAACAATATGATACAATAATCCACAGGGGTTACTGTTCTCTCTGTAAATAATAAATATTTCCAGTTAGCAGTCCAGGTGTCAAACTGAGATCAGTCTGAAAGTCATTTACCCCAAGCAACTTTGAATTCACAGCATCTAAAAACCAGTTGTCCTTGAAAGAGCAGAGAAGTTAGACTTTGTATGACTTAGTTTAAGGGTGTTGAAATTTAAATTGCATTGTATTTGATGGGGTCATTTGCCAACATATTTAAAATCTTAATGATTTCATTTTAAATACATTTACTACAGGGCAGATAAAATCCTGAACCTTGACACTAACTAAAGTAAAATTTTATAGCTTTGTTGCTGTTATTGGTAGGACTAGGTTTATAACCCACATTTTCTAAGCATGTGAGAGTTTTTTTGTAGGCTTAGCATTGATCATTTCTGATGTTTTCTGTTCTCATTTACCAAGTCTGGGGAAAAAAAAAAAAACAGAAGCAGAAAAATTTGTAACCAGTATCTTCAAAGTGTGAATTTAGTTTTCACACTTTTGAAGAAATTGCCCTTTTACTTACAAGACACGTAAGTCTAACCCCAGAAAGGACCCTTTCCTCTTCATGTTATTTCAGAAATGAATGCATGCTAGCTGGAAATCCTCCTTCATTTTTCTAGTTGTTGGGGTTTTTTGTTTTGTTTTGTTTTGGTTTTTTAATATCAAAACCATTCTTACTCAAATAAATTAATCCTAAGAACATTAAAGGCAGTTAATACCTAAAAATATTGCTGCTTTTGATGGATCTTGGGATACAGATAAAGTAGTTAAGGCTCACAAACTTAGTCTGAGCATTGCCCCGATGTGGTGCCAAAGGCCACCCTTAGCCAATACAACAAAAGAATGAGTACTCAGCAGACATACAGCCTTCATGGAGCCTTCATGACTTTAACCCCTTGAGCCACATAGCTTTGCCTTCTGGAATATCCAACATTAAGCATCCAAAAGAAAAGGAGTAGCATATAATTCCTACAGCACATATTTGTGATATGTAGATTTATCACTCATTCCTTCAGAATATCTTTAACTTTGCTTGGATATTTGACTTGAGATTCAGGGTGAGAGGGCAGAAAGGATGTAATAAAAATTTCTCTGTCTAGATGAATAAGGAACAACCAGTGTTCTAAGTTGAGTTTAAACAACTAAAATATAAGTAAACCTTATGTAAGACATCAGAAGACTTAGATTGTATTCTTCTAGGTCCACAAGGTCTTAATGAGCTGAAAAATAGCACTTATACCTTGAAAGCAGTAAAGCAGCTACCTAAGTCATGTCGATCTACTTTATGAAGCAGCAAATGCCAAATGGAAGTTCAGACTTTCAAGCACAACTTCTATTTATGCGTAAGTGACTTGCACACTCAGCTGCACCAGTGGTCCTGCACATGAACAGCATTTTCTGTGAACGTAGCAGTTAGGCATCTGAAAACCCCATTTGCTACTATGTGTCAAAATTATTGGTTAATCATGTCTTCAAAACAAATTAGGCAAACATGTTCTCCACAACACAGATGTTTTCACAAAAATGAAGGCTGAGTCACAGTCTAGTTGGAAATTTGATCCATATCTTCTTTATAATCCATGGTAGCAAAAGGTTGGGTCCCATTCAATAGGAACTGTAACTGTTCAGTGTTACATTTGGTGGAGAAGAAACCTATGTTCCATCCAACAGATGGTGGAAGCAGAGGATAAACAGGAGCGTACAAGATCTCTCTTTAGGCTATTTCTTCAGATCTGTTTATTGCTAATAAAGATTTTACATAGATTAATTAATTCAAGGTATAAGTTATTTGCCTACTATATTTATAGGTGCAAAATAAGTTTCTAAATAAAAGACAGGGTTTAGGTAGGTAGGGCTCGTACATCTTCCTCCAGGAAAAAACAAAAGCTCCTGTAATTCTGCTGCAGGTCACTAGGTGAGGAGCAACAACCCGGGAACAGAGACCCTCGGGGATGGAGATTGCTAACACACCTGAAATAATGTAAAACACTTTTCTCTCAGATGGTTCTAGGTGTGCACAGACAGCACTACACCTGGCGATGCGTGCTGGCACCTGAGCACAGCCCAAGCCTCTGAGCAATATGCAGGCAGGCAAATCCCACCTCACTCCTACCTAGCTCCTGCTTCCACAGTCTTTGGGAGGAGGAAATGGTTTATTGAGTGCTCCCTCCTAAGTCAGATGCCATTGATTTTGTGATGATTAACTTATTAATCTTGTAGTTTTACATTATACATCCACCAAATACATTCCTCAACAATCTAGATAGTATCTTTTCTTTCCCTTTTATCCTCCTTTTTATGTTGGTTTTCTTCACTCAGTTTTTGAATTTAACATACTTGCTCTGTTAAATTGATCCAGTGGGACTTGAATCACTGACCAGTCCCTGGAAAGCCTTCCTTAGCCTCATTTTTCTCTTCTCAGTTATTCTTTCTTTAAAGTCTTCACTGCCTCTGTCCTTTTCCCTTGGCACAGCTCTGGTGGCAGGATCTTGAGCTTTATGGGGAAAATATATTTTAAATTAGAAGTCTTAGTATGAAATAACAAGTGTCACAGCCTTTCTGAATGCTAGCAATGACAGATCTAGAATATCAAATTTTTTTTCTCCTTTCACTTCCCCTGGGAAATGCCTTTCTTTGAAGCCCTGCTGAAGATATAGCTGTAAGGGGTGTAGTGGTATATCTATGAAATTAAAATGGAGACAAAACCACAAGTCATGGTGGACAGTCGATCACAGCAATGACCATTTCCTTGTATCCGAGCTGGACCTCTACATCACAAAACTGAAGGCCCACCGAAGCTCTCTCTCTTCCTGTCCCTTGCCTCTTCCTCGTCTGTCTCCACCTCTGAACTGATGCTTGCCCAGATGTGCCTGGGCCCTTCTAGAGCCTAGACCAGCACTGAACAACCACAAAGCCTGAGCACAGGGACAGCATTCACACCGTGGCAGCTTTGGGAATGTAAGATTAGCACCTAACCAGTGAGAGCCTGGGCTACCTTGGCACCCAGGGGAACAGGGCAGGCTCCTGCCGAGGAGGATTTGCAGAAGGACCACCCCAGCTCCTGGGCTGATCAAGTCTGGAGCATGATTACCCCCTCTACCTAGATCCATAGGAGCTTGTTCTTCTTTCTTAACATGGGTTCCATGGCATTTGGTTTCATCACTGTTTCCGTTCTGAAAGACATTTCAGAGTTATTCACTGTCTTCCCTGACAGTTTACCAAATCATTTATGTCAGGCTTAAAATTAAGGTCCTTGCTTCTAATAACATGATGTCTCCTCTGTCACTCCGTCAGGGAGGTCTGCATCTCTAGGTAAATCTTTGGTAGAGGCTTTCATACAATACTGTTATTAACAATTAACAGAGGAAAAAATTCACTGTATTTTGTCAAAAAGCAAAACTCAACAGCTTATGACTGAAAGTTGACATCAGTAAGAATAAAGTAGAAATAATGGGAAAAAAAATTTACTATCAGAATAATTATCAAACAAATTCTGAATTTTTTTTCCTGCATTTGTATTTCTTTTTCTGTCTTCCATATTTATCCTGGTTTTATTTTTCTCTACCATGTTTGATTTTCCTCTTCATCACAGCAAAAAAAAGTCCGAGGCTTATTTGGTTTACCACATAAACCAAATTTACCTATATGTTTTACAATCTGTGGTCCTCTGATTTTCTGGTGCTACTACTCTTACAACTGTCAGCCTTAGTTGCACAAGTAGCACATCTCAATGCCATTATATTTCAGAAAAAAAGGTTTTGTTCTTTGTAGTTTATAAATCCTAGTCCAGTGACTTCCACGTAAAGCTTATGAAAAACGGTGTGGTCTATAGCTCCTTATACACATCTAAGCTAATTCATCAGTAGATCTGACTAGAGTTATACCTGTAGCTTAGCAGATGATCTAGATGGGCTGCTGCCTAAACAATCCTCTTCCCATGAGAATTAAGTAAAGGGTTAACCCAGTGCAGGAGTGATTACATTAGATTCTGTGCTTTGTGTTGTGAAAGTCAGAATAGGAAATCGTAACAGCTTCCTCTTAAACACTGTCACTGCTATTATTTTAATTTACTTCACTCTAGGTATTATACTCCCTGGCGTCTGCTTTCACGGCAGGCACACACCTCTCCTCGTTACACTTGATTTGTGGAAATGTCAGGCTTCCTCAAGGCCCTCTGAAAGTCACACCAGTGATTCACTCAAGTGACTTACAAGCAATATCAGCATTTGGATCTTCAGGCATTTGTCAACCACAGCTTGAGAGTTTCTGGGTTTCTTGATTTTCCAAGCCACCAAAATCTGGAAGGGCAAAAGTAATGTAATGGATGTCTGTTATGAAGCTGTGATCTTGCTGGCATGTTGCAAGACCACTCATGCTCTATTTGCGGCTAGGTGGACTATGAAAGCACTTGAAATAAAAAAGAAAATGGAGACGAAAACTTCAGACAAAATCTTCCTCATGGCTTCTTGAAGAGGGAGCTACCTAGACAGGGGAGGGAAAATAAGTCTGGCCTTGGGACCAGTCTTTGGGCACCAGAGATCCTTTTTAGTGCGGCTGCTGTTAGACAGCTTCTCCTCTCATTCCCAGAGACAAGATGAACAGAAACCATTGCCTACCTTGATGACTCAGACTGACTTTGGGCTCCCTTAGATAGTGTCTGCATCCCTCTGTGCTCACAGGCTGTAAGCTTTGTAATGGCAGGCACCCTCTTTTGTTCTGCTGTTCTGTGTTTTACGGGTGCTGAGTGAGCACGGTCATTTTCAATGACTTGGGCTGTTGCAAACTACAAAGAACCTCAGAAATGTCTGACCAATAGCAACAAATGGTCAGAAGAGAATGCAGAGTAACCACATGTAGACAAAAGCTTTCCTCTGAAGCACAGAAAGAACTTCAATAAACCTAGCTTCTCAGCTGGATAAGAAAACACATTTTCAATTCAGGCTCTTAAACCCACAGCTTTGTCTTATAGGTGCAATGCCGACTTGTTCAGTTGTTTAATTAATTACTGCTGTCTGCTCCATGTGTTTATTGTTAATGTTTTGTGCTATGACAACATCAAAAGGCTCCAGATAGGTCTGAACACCCACAGAGTTAAGTGCTACACACAACTGCAAAAAGATTGTCTCTGAGCTTGAGTTCCCCTGCCAAAAAACAGGGATTGTAAGAGAGCTGTGGTCATGGAAATCAAAGTGTCTCGCCCAAGAGTACACAAAACGATGGGCCAAAGTTGTAATTCGGACCCAAATGTCTTGCCTTATCTGGGAGGGCCAAGTCTGCTCTGCTTCCCAACTTCACAGATGCTATCTTTCAGCTTCTTATGAGTTAAAATCCATCACTCAACATGAAGTACCTCATACTTCAGAAATTGAAATTTTCCCAGTGGCTCTCCCATGTCATATCTCACTTCTTTATAGTAGTGAGATATAATATTGGGATGAGCAAAGTGAATTTTCACAGACCTACCTGAAAATAAACCCACCAAGAAATAACTGAATGAAACATCCCAAGAGGAAGTGGCCTAGAAAGACCATTTTCTTGCCCAGATATTCTATTTGTTGTGACAACTCGCACTTCCCTGGAACACATCCAGATGACAAGGAATGCAACTGACTTTATTACACCTGACAGAAAAACATCATGAAAAATAACTCATTTAAAAGCCTTTGGCCTTTATCTCTTGTTCTTTTCATTTACTTTTTTTTTTTTTTTGTATGAGACTCCTTGCCTAGGAGGCTTAACCAGTGCCTAAAGGGACAGGGAACCACAGGGCTGCAGGGAGTACAGGGACTAAAGGGAGGACTAAAGGGAGGGACTAAAGGGGCTGCTCTTAGAGAGAATAACGTGCACCTTTCCAAACTAAACCTTAAAAACTCTTTTTCTCTGGGTACAAAACCTTTAAATACATAAATATTTCATTGTGCCTGTGAGATCCCCAACCTTTCTCTGAAGTATCCACTTGCTCCAAACACCATCTATCCAGAAAAGCTTAAAATTGTCCTCAGTTTTCCTGTTAGCAGGTTCTCCCCCCAGGAAGGCTAACCCTGCTTTTGGGTAGCTGCATGTGTAGTACAAGCTGTAGGTCAGATACCAAGGGTGTAGTTCCTCTGTCCATGCCTTATGGCCCTTCCTCCCAACCAGCCCAGATATGTCCTCAGACATACCTGATGCCTTAGGTATAAACTCTCTTGGCCCCCTCAGCAGCATCCTTTAGTGACACTTCTGTGCCCTTGTCCTGGTTGCAGCTGGGATAGAGTTAAATTTCTTCGTAGTAGCTAGTATAGGGCTATGTTTTGGATTTTTTGCTGGAAACAGTGGTGATAATGTGGAGATGTTTTTGTTGTTGCTAAGTAGTGCTTACACTGGTCAAGGACTTTTTCAGCTCCCCCTGCTCTGCCGGGTGCACAAGAAGCTGGGAGGGGGCACAGCCAGGACAGCTGACCCCAACTGACCCAAGGGATATTCCATACCATTTGGCATCATGCTCAGTATATAAAGCTGGGGAAGAAGAAGGAAGGGGGGGACATTGGGAGTGATGGCGTTTGTCTTCCCAAGTAAACGTTATGCGTGATGGAGCCCTGCTTTCCTGGAGATGGCTGAACACCTGCCTGCCCGTGGGAAGGAGTGAATGAACCCCTTGTTTTGCTTTGCTTCCACGCGCAGCTTTGGCTTTACCTATTAAACTGTCTTTATCTCAAACCATGAGTTGCCTCACTTTTCCAATTCTCTCCCCCATCCCACTAGAGGGGAGTGAGCGAGTGGCTGCGTGGTGCTTGGCTGCTGACTGGGGCTAAACCACAACAGCCCTGTTTGTTTTCTCCATGCTGCTTGTGGCAAACACAGTGACAACATAGTGCAATGGCCAGTGCATACAAAACATACCACAGGATGGCAAAACAGTCTTCTAAAACCCTTAGTGACATCTGCAGTGCTTTATGTTAAGCTGCTGAGCTCAGCCTTTCTATTTCTCTGCTTCTTCTTCCTTCCATAACTGTCATACTTCGCAGCTCCAGGAAGAGGGAAAGTGTCCTGTAGAGCACTGCAGTGGCTAGGCTTTCCTGAGATTTCCCCCACAGTGTAGTAGGTGGATTGTACTGAAAGAACAAGGTTAGTCTGGAAAGGTGAAGGGTACCAAGGGAAACTGCATAACACATTATAGATGAAGTCAGGGAAATGTGTCAAGCCTGGGAAAGCAAGTCGTCCTGTGAAGCTGAGTCATTACCTGATGTACATATCTTTTACTCATTCAGAAAAGTTGTCTCCAAGAAGTAAAAGCCGCTAAAATATAATTTCCAGATTCTTTGTGTATGATATGCCTCATCAAAGTGGGCTTATACACTAAATAGAAGGGATTTTAGTAGGAACAAAAGGTAGATATTTTGCTTCAGCAATGTTTTGTTGTTTGAGTTGGTTTGTTCATAACACATAACCAGTTTTGTCACCAGCTGTCATTTGCCTTTTATATGAAAAAGTATGTTGGGATAATAATGAATTCAGAGATGGCGCAAGACTTCTTAGACATGTAGGCAAATTGAATTTTCCATCTCCCTTAAATGAGGTTTCTGGTTTGGGCTGTGGCTGGGCAAGTCCTGCTTTGGGAAGAAAAGAGGCAGGAAGGAAGGAGAGAGATGGGATGTTATTTGAAATGCATTGTCACTAGATTGTGGTCCTGGTTATAACAAAATGAGAACCTGAAACCCTGGAGCCTCCTTCCTAATGGGGAACGCCTTTATGGTCTGTATGCCTGCAAATAAATTTGGTTAAATTTCCTTCCATCTGTGTGCTCCAAATGACTGACTATAATTTGGAAGTGTCAGAACTCACCAGAGAAATAAAATTGTGGAGGGAAGTTAGGGCAATGACTGTCCATCTGAATCTGCAAGGCAATACGGGAGCTACAGGCATTCAGGCAACAGACTTTCATGCAGCTGCCAGGTCCGTAAGCGGACATATGGAGCTGTGCCAAGGAGCACACCAGGACTTACTGAGGTCCCTGGCTCAGCCTCCTGCTACAGGAGGGGTGCATCACTGGTGACCAGATGAGAGCCAAGGGAAGTCAGAGCAGGCTCAGCTGTAGCCAGACAGTCCTGCAGCAGGAGGCACCATCCCACAAGCCCCTACTCTGCCTCTGGCACCAGCAGCAGCAGCCAGCCCTCAGCTTCCAGTAACCTGGCAGAAACTATGCATATCTTTATGTCCATGGCAGTCTGTTGCTCCAGGCAACTGCCAGTCTATCTGTTTCATATATATATACACACACACATATATATATGTGGCTTTTTTCTGTGTATGTGTTTGTTATCGTTATTTAAAATATTAAATAAAACTAAACCTGAATGAACTAAAAAATATTCAATCAATGAACAATTCTAGCAAGATTTTTCATGTCTACACTGTCATGTAATGAACTTACATCATCTACACGATTGAATTTGCCCTCTAACTATTTGCAAAACAACACAAAAGTAAAACCAATTCTTTTATTATTATTATTTCTGCGTATCAGGACTAACACGTGCAAAAATTCCAATGACTGTAGTGCCTTTATTTTTTCCTGCTCAGGTTGGTGGTGAAGGTTAGCCATGTACATAAACTTCAGACACCCTAAAGCACAATTTACACCTGCTCAGCACATATACCTGATTCTTCTCATTTCTGCACATCCTCAAAATTTATCCCACACAGTCTGACTGATCATCTATCTGCAGGATCTCTTGATTTTTCTGGGGCAGCATTTGAAACAGAAAGGTTTCCAAGGTGCAAAACAGTAGTGCTAACAGTCACATTTGTAATAGACTCTCCTCTGGTATTTTTCCTCACTATGTTTAAAAAATAATAATACAAACATAAAGCAAGTTAAAAACAAAATCCAATAATTAAGGATCCCAGAGCCTAAGAAATGACCAGAGAGAAAGCCGTGGAGCCAGCGTGTTATTTATAGTGGTGTATTAGTCTTAGCTATTTCTAAATGAAAGACAAAATACTAGAGCAAAAGAAAGCAACAGAAACTTTAAACATCGGAAAGCATGATCCCAGCCAGATGAGAATGAATGACTGGATTAGCAAGGAAAGCTCTTGAGGAAAAAACAGTGGAATCTTTTAGCAAATAGTTAATGGTGATGCTAAAGGAAGTACAGTGCTAAAAAACCAAATAATCCTTGTAAAATGGGTTACCTTAAACAGTTCTGTGAAACGTTCTATTGCTTTCATCTGCCATTCATCTGTTTATATTAAGTTCTCGTAATGTTAATTTCCCACAGAAGGAAAACTGAAGTTAGTCTTCATACTGGATTTAATTCACAAACAATATCAATTGTTATGCTAGATAATGTCTCTTTAATCAACATGTCGTGCATTTGGCTGGCTCGTGTAATAATTTATTTCCTGTTGTTTTGGAGATTGGTGGCTCCCCTTGAAGTGACATCTGCTAGAAGCAACTCCCTGCAATTTTGTTTCTCTTGTGAGTTTTGACACTTTCACACTGTAGTCAATCATTTGGAGCACACAGATGGAGGAATTTAATCAATCTGATTTCAGATAATATTGACCATAATGTGGAACCCATCAGGTGAGAAAAAAAAATCAGGATTTCAGTCTTTTTTTGTGCTGTAGTGGAAACCATAAGTTAGTGACCAACCATCCACATAACCGTAGGGTCACAGATTGATAGAAAAGTTTAGGCTAAAAAAGAGAAACTAAAAAGTGTTAGCATTTGCTCCAAGCAGGTTTAGTATCAAAGTAAGATGAGGGGGCTCAAGGCCTTGGCTGGACTGTCAGCCATCCCTCCATGACTGGATCTCTGTGATAATAAGCAAAAACCATGAGCTTTAATGGAAGAACGGCTGCCACACCACGTTCTCAGCCCCATTTGCTTTGCTTTTCAAATATATGTTTGAGACTGTCACAAGTCCAGACCTGCTTTGTGTCCACAGCTCCCAGAAGCATATGCAAGGAGTGTGTCCGCCTTCAGATACGCTAAAGTACAAAACCATGTTCCTAAATACCTGCATTACAGACAGAACAGCCCAGCTATTGCTGTACTTGCCAAGGTGGATTCTCCATTTTGAAACTCAGAGTGTCTGGCTGCAGCAGGGTCACAGGGCTCCCTGTCGCATACAGGGCCTGTCATGTACTGCGAGACTACACGTAGTTGTAGACAACTGTACTGATGCTAGTGCAGTGGGCTAGCCTACATGAACATGGGCTAAGAAGTGCCTGAGGGCTTGGCCTGTCCCCATCTTTTTTCATAAAAGAAGAAGAAATGTAGCATTAAACAGCAGATTCCAAGATGAGGAATTTAGAGTACAATTACTGTGTAAGGGCTTGTCATGTGGACTTACTGCCTAGTGAACAGTCCTATGCTGCAAGTAAAATGTCCTTTTCCTGCTCAGAACAATTTTTCCTCTCCCCCTTCCTCCAATTTTTGCCCACTTTTCAGATTTAGTTACACTCAACGTTCCCTAGTTAAGTAGAAAAAGAGAAAAACCCATAATTATATGTCTTTCATGAAGCTTCTTCTTAAAGCAGTTCATGATTAGACAAAAAAAGTGTGGTAAGATGCTTACACATTATCTCAGGAAGTGGGGACTAGGTGTGGGGCACTCTGGCTCCCCATGCTTGCTGTGCTCCTTACCTAGCAGCTCAGTCTGTTCTCTGCTCCAATGCCCAGTTTATATCTTTGTCCAGTCAACTGCTGTACGATATGAAAACTCCAGAGGATGTCTTTGCTACTTGGCACTCAGATCATAGAAACTGCCTTCCTCTAGAGCATTATACTTCCTGGACTCACGGTTTTCAAATGTGCTTGGACTTGATGTTGTATTATCAGCATCTCACTGCTAAATGCAATTCTTTAAGGATACCACCTGAGTTTACCAGTGTTTTGGACAATCTAGCAATTCTCCTATCATACATTCCTAATCTAACAATGTAATTCTGTGTCTCTTTCTTGCTCCTTTCATATTGCATTCATAATATCATATAAACAGAGCCATATATCAGAAATTCCAAGGACAGGTCCACTAAGTATATCATCAACTCGATCCTTCTTCCTTCTTATCTAGAAGTTGGGCTGGTATTTTAAAATCCCTTGAGTTAGTGAGCTTGTTTATTTGTACACACGACAAATGAGGAAAAAACTTCCAATTAAATTGCAAAATTATGTTACAGTTTGCAGTAGGTCACTATGCCAAGCAGCCCACAAAAATATTTAGTTGCAAACTGGTTGTCTTCTTTTAGTTCTCCAAGTTAGTGATTTACAAAAAGTTAATGTTATCCAGATGTGCATAGGAGGGAGGATGCACTTCACTTTTAGTTCACTAGATCAGCTAAAAGCTTGGTAATTGTCCAGACAGGGTCCAAATCTGGAAACATTTACAAAGCTGTTTCTGTGATGACCGCATAATATTACCTTGCAACCCAGCACAGGACAAGCCCAAATCTAGCTGAGGGGGATCTTCACCTAAAGCACTGACAGGCTTGGATACCTACTGAGGGCTTTTCTCAGCTTTGCTGTTGAAGCATTCACTAGCTTTAGAACAAAGGGAAGTTGTGTTGCAAATAGGGACCAGAAGTAAGACTCCAGAAGGCTGCCTGTTTTACTCTTTGCCTGTGACTCTTGTACTGATGTCTGTACAGTAACACAGTGTTGACAAGACTGGAGAAAGGCTCAGCCCAGCCTTAGACAGCTATATTTTTAGCCTGCTAGATAGGAAACTGTTGTGGTAGCAGTAGCTGTCAACTTGTTAAGCTGGGAAGATCAAGTCTCCCACTCAGTTGAATGTTAAAATCACTATATGTTGAAGTGTTCACCTCTACCACCTCATCTTGAAGAAAATATTCCTATGCAGGTTTTTAATGAAAATGGAAAGTTACCTTCCAGGAGGGGCAGGCTCTGACCTTGAGTGGGACAGAAAGTGACTCTGAATCAGGTATTATGTTCCAGAGAAGAAATATATATTTAAATAATACCTGTGTTCAGCATTATGTGTTAAATAGTTCTACTGACCTTCCTAGACAAGTTAAAGGCTTTTTCAGGTTCCGTCTTGCGAGATCCAGCTCTTTTCAAGCACATATAGGATTTGTGATTTGGAAGCTTGGATCCAAGTCCAGGGAATAGACCCAGAGAAACCAAAATCCTTTCTTTTCAGATACGTTTCCTTATCTATTGGCTCTTTCAAATCTATCTGGAAACTTGGTTCTTGCTGAGATTATTTCCAGTTTTATTCATGTTTGTTACTGAAGGTCTGGACCCTCATTGTATCACCTGCATCATTTACCTGCACAGTACTGACTAACATACAAAGTAAGCTCTCTGCAACATGGTATTTTCAGCCTAGAACCAGATGAAGTTTTGGTTCCTCAGCTCAGAAAGTATTTTGAGAACAATCAACAGCCTCATAGTTAACACACCATGATGACCTAATTAAATCTTGAAAAATATAATTCATACAGTAGTTAGGATCTTTAATTTAAAAGATGCCACAACCAATTGTTCTCTCTGTTGTTCCAGACCATTCAAGCCAACCCTGTGTATTGCTTCCTGCTGCAGTAAATAGATGTCTTGAAAAAAAAAAAAAAAAAGCAGGAGCACTTTGTAAATTCCTTCCTCATTTGCTCAATATTGAGCTAGAACCTTCCCAACAAGTTTAACTACTTCCCAATAGACCACACAGGTAGAATCAATGAAAATAGACTTTCCAGCCTTGTCCCTATCCATCTGTTGTTTTCTTTCCAGCTGTTCTTATTTCACCAAAATCAGCCTTTTCTGATAGCTTTTGTTAATAGACAATAAGGGCAATGATTTAACTTACTGATTATTCTCCTTTGGCTTTTAAACAGCTCCAGTATGTTCACAGCGAGAATATTTTTTTCTGGATAGGAGTGGATGAGGGAGAATAGTGGTGTCACATCTTTATGCAAATGAGTTTGTTAGTTTTATGTGGTTACCAGCACCAGGAGGAAATGGCTTTAATGAGGAAGCAAGCTATACAATATAAGACAAAGTGTTTCATTAAGAATGAATGCTATTATTCAGATATTATTGCTGGAGAACTCGGTTGAAAGGAAGAATTTACTGTCTTGTGACTCAGTAAGCCTAAAATGAGTAAATTGGGAAGCATGGGGAGTTTCAGCCATTTATGCTAGTTTGCCTGGCTGAAGTTAGCCAGTTTGTTTTGACATCAGCGTCTTATAACATACTATGTCTCTGAATATTGGTAATGTAAAATTTCACCTTCTTCTTTTCCTATTCTCCTTTTCCAGCCGATGAAAACCTTTCAACCATCACTCAAAACTAAAAAGAAAATTCACTCTACCTTAATTCCCTGTTGCACTTTATGCTTCTAGCTGAAAATCTCTCTTAACTTCAGGCTGTAGGTGGGTGAAACCAAGAAACATAAGAAGTCTCACCAATATTAAGTTGTTTCGGAAGAGGAGGGAGGAGGAATGAGCATTAAAACCCATGGGCCAGAGCTTATACAGGAAGCTGCCAACAGGTCTTCCTGCACACACACTGATGGCACCCTGCAGAGGTGAAAAAGGTCTCTGTCCCCCACACTGGTGATTTCACCTTCCAGCCAGATTCGCTTCACTGCAAAAATGAAAGGACATGTCGTACTCACTGTGTTTTTGTAGATGATGGGGAGAAGGGGTCAGTAACTTTCTCATTTCAGGCAAACAGAAAAAGCAGAAGGACTAAGCAAATTTGTTTCTAGCTGTGTGAAAGCAAGCATTTGGATTCTCTTTTACCTTGCACATCAGGAAGATCTGATAAAGAGGAAGGGCTGTAAGAAGCTGAAGCTTTGATAAAAGTCTTACTGGTGATGCTCATAGCAGGCAATCTATGGAGCTGGGCAGTGGGAAACTTGTATGTTCATTTTCATTTCCTTTCCTAAGATCTGTGAAATTAATTTGGGGTTGTGGGATGTAATATTGGCACTCATATCTTTGAGGTATAATTTCTGATGTAACACATTCTTAGAAAGTGAGCAGAAGGCAGCTGGACCCTTGCATGATAGTTGTTGGTCACCAAGAGGATAGGTGTTTTCCAAGCTAGCTAGGTCATAATACGTTTTAGATATGTTCTTTCAGGGGTGTTCTACCATAGCACTCTGTCTTCTAGATATGTCTCACTGAAGCCTGACTTCCATCTGTATACAAGTAGTACTGCTGGGGGCTTCTTGCGTTTGTTTTGTTTTATTTTCTTATAAATAAGAAAAAAGAAAGAACTGCAGATCAGAAACCAGAATTAAAAACTTCTAACATATCTGATTATATACTACACTCACTTTAAGTTATCAATTGTTTCAAAAAGACTGCCACATTCCATTTTTTTAAGCAGAAAAAAAATTCACCAGCAAGAGTTGGCTTTCTGGTCCATGAGTCAGTGTTATTCAATTAAATACATTGGCATTTGTCTATACATTTTTTCTTGAACAGCAGTCATGATTAATAAGTCCATCAACTTTCACTGCCACTGTTAAACTCAATTTGCGGTTGTCAGGTGCTTTTTGGAAATATGGGAAGATTGGCTGAAATTCTAGAAAACTCCATCTGGCCTTTTTTTGCTCAATAGAAGAAGTGACACATAACCTGCTATCGCCTTGTCAGCCAGTACTGACCAAATATGATCACCTAGGACTGTGAAGTACCTATGGCCTTTCTGGTTTAGCACAAGCAGGAAAGCTTGACTCTGAACTCAAAACAACCTGGCATATCATGCTGTTCATCACCACCAAAGGCAGGTTTCTAAATGCTGTCATTCTATACCACAAACCTTGCAGGAAACGCATTATCTCAACTCCAGCAGTAGTTTATAATGAGAGCAAAGTTTGTTAAATGTGATCTGCCTTCTATTGCACAATTAGAAGGATGAAGTGCCAGGTTTTATAAAATAGGTTAACCCTACGTTTACACCATGTAACATTTTTAGCTGGCAGGAACAGATTCCACAGCACCACAAACAGCATGTTTCTGCTCCCAACAGATAAGGAAATGCTATGCACAATGCATTGATTTCCATTCTAGTACAACACAAAACTGGTGCTAAATTTGTAATGACATTAGCAGATATTTAGTAGAGTTGTGGATGAAGTGTGCAGTATTTCATATTTACAGGGGAAATTGCAAGAAGGTTTTGTATATTATTTCCTACACACACACACACAACTACATTGACTTGGTTTTTTGATCTTTTTGTCCTTTATACTTAGTTTCTGTTCTTTTTCCTTTCATCCACAAGGCCTAGTTCTACTTGAATTATTTTTGGATATTGTCCCGGATGCCACAGGTTGCTGTAGTAATTTATAAATAATATAAATTCAGTAACCATAAAATTGGGTTCCATGTTTCAAATTGTTTTCTGTGACCTTCTTGTCTGTATCATGACCCTTTTTCACAAGCAGTGGTTTGCATCATCAATTCCACCTGTTCTTTCAGGAGATTGACTGTCCCTGCATTGTGCTTGGAAGAAAAAAGTAGAAGAAACAAGTAATATGCATCTTGCTTCATGCATATGGAAATGAGCTGGGGAATGTGATATCATAACTAATAACAATAATCTTAGCAGTTTTCAAATATACCCTGCTCAGTAATTTGCTATTAATGTTGTGAATTGTTCTTCTTGGCTACGTTTACTTAGTATGTCTAATGGTTTTTCCCTTATAATTCTCCCTGCCTCAGTTAAGCTAATAGCTATGCCCATTCCTGTTAGCTTGATGCTCTTCCTCATTGTAAAACATAGTTCCTGACTGATGCTACGCAAAGTACAATGCTCAATTCTTGCAGTCCAATTTTGACCTAGTGGGTGTAGGAAATTTTTCACCTGAAAGGTGCTTGTGGACAACAACAAACAGTAAAAACTTCTTTGGTCAAGGATCTTTGATCTTTGAATGTGTTACAAGGCACTTTATTGGACAGTATGTACATACTGACAGGGCATACAGTGCTGGGATATGGCACTGTCTTTAGCTCTTCCCTTTTCCAAGAAGAATTTTTAATCTCTTCTGAACTGAGCCAGACCCCTAACGTGTGGTCTTGGAACTGTGTCAATCACTTTAGTATGTATGAAACCAATTCATATGGGTGTGAAGGAAAATATAGCTCAGTTAATCAAAGTTCTTTGACCCACTGTTCATGGAAGAATTTGGCATTTATTTACAGCTATCATGGCACCTTGTCAAAGGGTTATTTACTGGCTTTGCTACCATTTAATGCAGAAGGCATTGTCAAAATTAGTTTCATTTTCTTCCAAGATTTCAGTTCTTTGATATTGATACCGTTGTGATCTTGCCTTGGAAGTTATTTGCACTTTCCTGATAAGTCAAGAAAGTTATATATTAAACCAGCATTACTAATTTCAAAATGTCTTTGCCACCTAGATTATTGTATAGACTGAGGTCTGATAATAATATTTCATCAGCTGGTTCATAAACAAGCACTCTGAAAGATGGCATGCAGCTGTTAGAACAGTAATAATCACTCTTGACAAATTTCTAGAGAGAACTAGAAGTCTATGCCAGATACTGAAGCTCCCAAGCCCCTCTGCCAACCTCTCACTAAACTTCAAGTGTGAGAGAAACATGGAGGTTAACAACAATAACTTCTTTACAGCAAAGGAAGAAATATGACTCATTGCTTAGAAGTGGAAAACATTAAGCTATTGTAACTTTGTCCTAAAATTTGTTTGAAACTCTCAGATAAACTGTCCTTTCCTAATTTCCTTCCTCATCCTTGATTTTGTATCTCCTTACAGATGCTTTTTGTAAATACTTTTGTTGTCACAATTGTCTTTTTCAGAGAAGTAACTTAGAGACTTTCATTGTCCTGTCTTAAAAACATAGGTCTGAGCAGATGCCTAACTCTTGCACCAGGTGGCATGTAAACTTTGTATCCTACTCGTCAATCTTACCAGTTCCTTCTATAAAAGTGCAAGGTAAGTGGCTCGAAGGAGACAGAGGATGAGCATATTTTGGAATGCGTTCTTGGCATCCATTCTTGGCATATCAATGCATACCACCCAAGTGGCAAAAATACTGGAATCCCTCCTCTCTTCAGCTGGCAAACCTGTATGAAGGCTAATGACACCCAAGAGGCCCAGCCTCTGTTGCAGTTGTCTGATTTCCACACAGATATTCAGTTCTTGACTGACAGCTTTGTCAATACTCCATGGAGACAAGTTTCTGGGGTACGAGCAGGCTGGCCACATGAGGAACGAAACAAATGTGCAGACTGCTTGTGGAGATAAATCCTTCTTGTGTAGTACTTACTTGGATGGATCCAATTTATTCAGAGTGTAGGAAGGGCAGGGGTGACATTAAAACTGTAATTGTTCTGCCTCTGTTCCTGATCCGATATCACGATGCAGTCTAGATGGGTGCAAGTAAGTCATGCAAAGCAGTATGTGTCTGCTAGTTATATTCTATGTTAGGGGCTATTATTTACTCTGTCTTGCCCACTTCACAGTTTGTGGTTATAAAATTCTCCATAAATTATACACTTTTCTTAACTTCTCCAGCTACTGCCTCAGTAACCAGCCTCACCCCACCTGTATTTTATAAGCAACTTCATCAGGTCAAACTCCTTCAGCCCGTCTGCTCCACAAGCCACAATTACTGACCACTATAGTCTCAGTGTTTCTGAACTACTCTCCGTGGCAAAACTGTTCAGGAATATGCCTCTGCCTGAAAGTAATAGTAGTATGTTTCTTTGCTATATCCACAAATTCAAGTTGGGTGTCTTAAGGATATTTGACCAACAATATTAAATTAGGAAAAATTGCACTAAATATAACATACAGAAAAGTCCTCCCTTCTAGGATGAAAGACATTAAAATAATCTTTATTTATGTATAAGTAAAGCAAAAAATCAATTAATATTAAATTATGGAATGAAATTCACAGTTAATTAATCAAGGAAGTAAATTGGTCAAGCATTGGAAATGTTAGCAAAACACACCAAACATTATAAAGGCTGAAGAATACTGTTCAACAATCAAATACTGTTCAACAATCAAGTAATTTTTCTGAATTCCTTGCCTGCAAATAAAATTCTATTAATGACACTGGTGCTTGGATATGTTTGTGTGAAATGAGTAGTGGCTACTTATAATCCAATGAAAATCTATATTCTTGCCTAATTAATCACAGTGGGGGTCTTTTAAACTATATTTGTGTCACTTCAGTAAATCTGTGGTTTATTAAAAATAACTTGAGATTAATAAATGACAGATTTTACTCTAATGAAGTTCTTCCTAGCACCAGTATTAGCTTCAAAATTGTAAGTAGTTAAAAGTATATTGAATGTAAGTAGGTATGCATAGCTGCTGGAGTTCATTGCTAGACTTATTTTGGTGACAGCCACTGCAAGTATTGCAGTACTGGAGTAGAAGATCCGGGGCGGGGGGGGGGGTTTAGTGCAAAATCATTACTCTAAGCCCCATAAACTTTTGAAGCTAGTTCTTGTATAGGAATAGTTAAAAACCTAGCATCTTTTACTAAGAGTGAAAAGGGTATCTTATGGCTTATTACTAAGTATAACCTAAGAATAACGTGTCCAATAGGGTGCACTCTAATTGTCACTTTGCCAATTTGCCAAGGAAAACAGCTAAACTTGAAAGGTTCTTTCTGGTCAAAGGTCATGTTTGCTGTTGAGTTTTCTACCTACTTAAAAGTGTGTCATTTACTAAAAGAACATATGTTCTGCCAAACTTCTGTGTTTGAAGACTTTTGTTGTTTGCAGCATACATGACAGTTTCCCAGAAGAAACTCTGTTGACAGCTTTGTGTAGTTCCTCTGTGTGACTTGTAATGCATCCTTTAAGAAAAAGATCTCTTTTGAAATAAACATCTCTAAAATGTGCTTGTAGTCGTAAGGCAACATCTTCTGCTTCCTTATTAGCTGACTTTAATGCTGTATAGTTATTTATGGCACAGACTGAAAGCATAAATGTCTCTTCATTAATCTATGACTCAGGCTTAATGAGTGCTGAGATTTGGGGTTTGGGGACCATTAATGCAGTTCTACCATTTACCCAGCTCTGTGACATCACTACCAGTTAAACACAACCTTGTAAACGAACAGTATTCTTGACATCTATTAATTGCCTCCTGGGAGTGAAATGCCTTTTAGCTTCATTCAGTGTAGCTTTTTGTAGGCAGATTTCTCAACCATTAATCATTACACTCAGGATTCACAATCCTTCAGCATCAGAGTTATGGCCCCAGGATAGGACTTTTTTTTTGTGTGTGTGCACATTTTGATAGGGAATTAGGAGAAATATACGTGCGTTGAACTCAACCACCAAATTCCCTCTGGTCTGGACAGATAATGCTGTTGTCAGTAGTTAAAGACAACATTACTACACCTTGAATAAAAAGTTTTTAAAAAGTATTTTGGAGCAGAAGAGAAGAAAAAAGACATCCAATGATTTTCTAAGTTATCTTTCCTAAACATGACTATAATCTTGCTAAAGTCTTATGCTAAATACAGTAGTGTTAAAAATGAGTCAGAAATGTTTCATAGATGCATAGGTAATTGTAAAGCTGTTCGGAAAAAGGACACGTAATTCAACGTATTTATTTAAAGGAAAAATAGAGGGAACTCTGACCTTCAACTACTTTTGGGGTCTGCCAAATCTTTTCACTACCCAATTATACTGACTGCAAAAGTGAGAGTAAAATCATATTAACAATACTGTGCATGTTAAATTTATTTGTTAAATTTTTTTTTGTGAGTCCTTGGAGGTTATGTGATACAAATCACTGAGAAGTGCCCTTGAAAAACAAAAATTTCTTGGGTATAGACTGGAATTTTTTGCAACATTTTTTAAGCTTCCTCCTTCACTCCCTCAACCCTTTTCACAGTGGTTGCTTCTCACCAGCCTCCCCCAGCAATCATAGGTCACCCTGTGAGAAGCATAGTACATATCTTTAGTTACTTAGCATCCTCTGAATAGCCCTGGTAATTTTGCATTTTGTAAGGGATTGGGTGAGTATATTTTGTACTGTAAATTCTATGGTATTGAGATTTGTAGCTAATTGCTCCAAACAGTAGAAATATCAAGTAGCAGGGCTAGGAAATAGTCACATATCTTGAGATTCTGTGCAATAATTTAAAAATCTGAGATGTGACATCCCCATTGGGCCAGAATAAATAACATAAAGTAGTAAGACTGCCTTCTCTCTTAAACTAGCCTGTTTCATTTCCTAGTTAAATGAATTGAGTTCTGGTCTTTTTATTTCAGCAAGGGCAAACTTTGGCTGAGAAATGGTGTTTTGAAGCAGTTTGAATTTCTGTGGAGTCTCCCCCATAGAAAGACGCTCACTAAAGGCAGAAAGCTTTGTGTGTTGGCCCTTAAAATGAGTTTAAAATAATTGTAAAAAGCTACCTTGTCCCTGTGCTGTGTAAAAGGCTACTGCTAAATTCTGTAGAAGCATAGGAGGTGAGTTAGAAATGCATACCTGTTTTTCATTATTCTGTTCTGTTACTTTGTACTGTTTAGCAAAATAGTATAGAAAACCTCACTTAGAGGGCTTTAAAAGGAGAACATCCCTTTCTGATTATACTTAGGTAATTTTAATTTGGAGCCTTGTGAGGGTACAGGTATAACATGCACAGTTTGTGCAGACGTCTTGATACAATCTGTAGAACTGTAGAAAGGACCTAGTATATTCTCAAGACAGAGTGAAAAACAATTAGTGTTTCACTGGAGCAAGAGAAACTCATGTGAAATTGGTTTGGCTAAAAATTCTCATCACTACTAGGTAATGGTTGTAGGACAGTGTTTCCCTACAAAGTGTTTTCCTCTAAAATTAGAGAAGGTAGACCAATATGAGAGAGTTGCTCTTCTTACCATCTTGGAGGTTTAAGTGGCTTTCCGAAGCAGAAATGCCCATGGAAAATAGTAAAAAGCTGGTAAAAGAGATATCTCTTTAATAATGTATCCAAGAAATATAAGAAAATTTTTGGTGAGACAAAAGCAACTGTGGAGAAAAGTGTGACATAAACATGAGTAGGCTGCAATGAGGAAAGCATAGAAAACCCTGTAGAGGGCAACTAGTTACAACAGCTTTCACTTGCTACTTTATGGCAATAGTGTTAATGCACACAGCATCCGAGAAACAAGGATGTCTTGCTGTTTTAGGAGTCAGTCCTTATCCCAGAACCTTGGCTTCTTATCTTTTTGGAATCACTGACTCCCATCACCCTGTCCCTGAAAAATTACAATGGAGTCAGTTGCATCTGCTGTGTACAAGCACAGCTGTCCACAATGAAACACGAACTTCAGCAAACTGCTTGAGATTTCTTTTTAAAGATGGGACATGATTTTCACAACCAAAGAAACGTGTGACACTTCATAGGCAATGTTCTATAACTACCTTACCTTTTTTTTTCTTCCATGTACACATATCTGTTCCAGATGAGGGGTCTGGATCTAGGCATATAGTAGCCATTTTAAAAATTAAAAAAGAAAAAGAAAAAAAGCCCTTGACATCATGTAATACTTCCGTGCTCCTTGGGAAGTGCTTAACTACCAGCATGGAAAAAAAATAAGGTGTCTTTATTCATTCCGGTTGCCTTGATGTCGGAGAAATCAGTAAGAGATCTCTGCTGACTCTCTGGGATGAGCCAGGGTCAAGAGTAGACAAAGCAGTAAGAACTGATTTTTTCTGTCAGTGTGACTGTGTGTTTATGTGTGTTTGTGTGTGTGAAGAGTCTGCCTTTCCAGCTGAGATCTCCAGAGGATGTAGAGATCCATCATGACTTCCTGAGCCCTGCAGCAGACACATCTGTTGGCATTTCTGTTTGGCCTCATCCAGGCATGTGTTAGAGGCCAGCATACTGCCTGGCAGAGAGGGAACTAAACTGTTACCTCCCTCACTTGCATTTAGCAGAGTAAATAACTCCAACTAGCAAGCTATGAGATGTAGATGGAGGACTAACTCTCCTTGCTGTGAAATGAGGTCTTACTGTGTTAAACAATTGCACTTTAGTCCATATCACAGAATAGGCATTCTCATGCTCCTCCTGTAAGCCAGCTTTGATTAATGAATGCCAGTAGGATGTTCAGCTGCGTATCTTTCAGTACTTACTATTAATATTTACTATCTAATAGTAGAATTGCTACTTAATAGTAACTGTGGTCAGGAATTAAGAGCAGCATTACTCAGAGAAATAAAGCTCTTTCCTCTTTGCATAGTGTCTAGCTGCTGTGATTGATTTTCTTAAAGCCTACAAGTTTGAGTGACATATGCAACACCCATACCAATTAAAGTCATTTCAGAGCCTTTTAATGAAACCGCTTTCCTAACTGATGTGCACCCATCCTGCTCTGTTCCTTCCCTCTTCCTGCCTTCAAAATCTAATGGTTTTCTAAGCAAGCCTGTTTGTGGTTCAAATTCAGTTCAACTAACTGCATTTAGTTTTCTTGCATGATAGCTACCCCTCACAGTTAGACGTCTATGTAAGCTCCAGTACAAGCTCTTTTCCAGCTCCAGGTGGAGGATCTTAGTGAGCATCATGTAGCTAAATAGCTACTTGGTATTCATTTAATGACTAACTTAATTTACATCACAGGAATGTACCTGGGAGGTATTTGAAAGCAAAAATGATGCAAGTGGGGACCAGCTCTTGGTGACCACAGGAATGCAACATTTCTAAGAAGGAAGTGATAAATCATATCCAATTCAAATCCACAAAACAAGCAAAAAGAAATTAGGAGTCATCCAGGTGCAAAAAAGAAAGTGGCTTAGGTAACTGGAAGTTATGGAACTGCACGGTGCCTAAGAGCAACAGTTAATGAGTAAAAGTGATGGAACATTCTGAACTCACAGACAAAAGCTAGACAAGATTCAACAGAGGTGGAGAACAGGTTGTTTGAACTTTTCCAGCTTTGGAAAATGCAAGACTTAAAAAAGGCTGAGACTACTTCCTGCTGTGAATCCTGCCATAACAACAGCACCCTAAGTTGGGGAATCAGCTCTCTCCCTAGGGCTCTGTAGTTTATTGACTGTGATGTCAAATTCCTGAACACAATTTGTGTTGTGAAAACAGACAGCAATCATTAGGTGCATTGAAATAAAAGCAAAAGAGAAACAGCAGGGTATTCACTGACTGATCTGTCCCTACCCCCATTATGCAGAATTCAAACTCTCTGTTATCCATTGTATTTGATAAGATGGAGATATTGCAGTAGGAACACAGTATCACACATGAACTCTTAGCTGACTCTTCCACTCCTGAAATAGGTGTTGGTGGATTTTTTGGCTGACAACCATTGTATCACCTTTAACCAAAAAGTCACCATGCAGAGATTCCACCAGTTACAACCACTCCCATTTTAGTATGCCAGATAATTTTGAACTTAAATATTAATTTCTTTTTCACTCCAGGATATTAAAACCAAATGTGACTTCTCCTAACCTGGAAGAACACTCTGTAAAAATTATGAAGCTGACTTCCCACACACTTACATCCTGATGTCCTTTAAGCGTCAATGTTGATTAAGTACAATGCTGATGATAAAGCACAAAGGCACAGTTCTGCATTAGGCTGCTAGCAGAAGTCCACAGCGAGAAGCCAAATGTAATATCACTGACAGCCATGTAATAAAGGTCAAACCAGGCTCAAGGAGACAAATATGATACAAATATGGAATAGGTGTAGTCAATGGCTCTGCTGTCAGGATGAACACATGCTGTTGTGTGAATGAGCTTGCATTTCTATTCTGTGGGGAGGTGAGCGTGCAGTATAGCTGCAGTCCACATCTCTGATACAGATCATAATCTTTCTGCAGGCTCACTTCCTAAAGATGTGGTCACAGAGGCAGTCTGTGCTTTGAAGCATACTGTTTTGCTATGACAATTCCTTGACTGATGTATTTTTCACATGCACACTCTGGCAGTTTTAGATATGTGGGTTGTGGGGAATTCTTCTGAATGTTCTCAGTGAGCTTCCAGTATCAGAGATCTACTGCAAGGACACTAGAAATGTCATGAAAGGGATTGTATGTTACAGCTTTTGGGAAAACTAATCATTCAGTGTTCTTTTTTTTTTTGCAGCAACACAGTCACTGGCAGCCCACCAAGCTCTGCAGATCTCTGTTTATTGTGTTTTGAATGGAGATGGCTTTTGGTGTCTATAAATGGGAAGTTATCATGATATTAATTAAGCCTTACATGTAGATGCCAATTTCTAAAGACTGAAACTGTGAATGTAAATAGTGAAGGATAAAGTCCAGTAGCAGCCAATACAAGCTCTAAAACTGAGGTTTGTTTCCTTTCTGGGATATGCTCCATAATCAGCCTCATAGATCTTGGGTTTTACTAGGGTGCTGGCTTTTTATGCTGCAGACTATATGCTCCTAACAGGATGTGTACATATAAATAGAAAGATACACAGTGTTCTATAATAGTACCCCTACAATGTATTTACTAGATTTGTAAGCTGTTTTTTAATAGAGCCGCACAGGTTTCCATGTGCTCTGTGCCAATACATTTAAAGGCAAGTCATATTTATTCTTTTTTGGCTCTGTGTGTTCCTAATGAATGATTGAATATTAATTACCTCCAGTGCCTGCTGATGGCATGAGGTGATCTGACAATTAGGAATACTTGCTGTGTTTACCAACACACTCAAGTGTTATTACTCTGAAGAACAGCACTGTTGTCAATGGAATAAAGGTAAGCAAAGTGGGCACGAGGTCTCTGTGCGTTTTATTGATGTTTTTAAAAAAAAATCAATGTTTGCAGCTTGGGAAAAGAGATAAATCATACCTGCTATGTATACTTTGTTAACCAATGGCAGTTTTTCTGGCTGAAGGGATTTCAGAGAATCTCTTCAGATTGCCTGATACTCTGAGCTATAGATATGTAGCTTCCAAGCCTGTACCTCAGAAGGACTGGCCTACATTCACATGGACACTGACAGGGCCATAGCTGCTGATACTATGGTTCAGCATGACGCCTTGATGATCCTTGCAGGATATTGATCACGTGGATGTTAGAAGGGGGCAAGTCTCCTGAGTCTTGATCTCCAGCATCCCCACTTGAGAGAAAAGGTTAATACTTATCCAACAGCTCCCAAAACTTCCAGCTATATCAGCTTTATGTTCCCAGACACCTGTAGACTTAATAATCAACAGTGCAGCTGCAAACACCCTTCTGCACCTGTGTTTCCTTCACACTCAGAAATCTAAACAGTGGATGAGAACTGTTCTCACCAGTTGCTGCATGTTCCTCTACACCAGGATCTGCCACTTGTGGGTAATGATCAGGGCACAGCTGGCAGAAAGTTACCATTAGAACAGTTTTAAAAGATGGAAATGAGTTTCCAACCCAGTCAAAAAGTTTGATTAAAATTTTCCTTTAAATCTGATTATCTGAAAAAAGAGTGAAAAATGTTTAAGATTGGAAAGATTACAAAATATATATTTTACTTGTGATTGTTTTTTCAATTTTCTTACAGTATTCTTTTAATGAGAGAAAACACTTCCTATATCTCACTTTTTTTCCAAATGCAGAAGAATATGGGGGAAAGAAAGAATTATGGATATTTTTCTTTGAAATTTAGAAGATATCAATGTTGAATACCTCTTCTAAAAGTATATAGAATGCTTTTCATACACACCTTTTCAGCCAGCTTGATTTAGGTGCTCATATTTCACGTAAATATTGATAGATATTAACAAAACGAAACTCTGGTGTGTAGTGACTGCCAGATGATCCAATGGGTCATTGAGGGGAACCTTTTACAAATCAGTGAAAATAGTTCCTGTGACTCTTCCACCAAAAATATTGTGATGAATAGATGAATCTATTTTAACATTTCAAGAATCCCAAGTCAGAAAAAAATAGCAAAATACTAAGAACAGGAAATAAACTCGGGTACATACACACACATAAAACAAAAGCTACAATAATAAACACGACAAAGTTAAAATGCACAAACCAGCCAAAATACAATAAAATAAAAATCTTAAGGTAACAGCGGATTTTGTTCTTCCTGATTTGGAATGCAATTTGAGACTATCTGGGAAGTATGGTATAGCCCTCTAGAGAAATAGTCCTGCTATATGCAAATCTATACTTGTACTGATGCCCAGAAACTAGGTGTCAAAACCTACATAAAACATAGGGTCATATCATTTTCCTTTGGCCACAGTAGAAAGACTAAAAAAATAGCTGCCATGACCAATTTTAGTTCCACTGTTTAAGATATTAACTTTTGATATTATAAATATTTTTCAACCCACAGAAAACATGTTAGGCTTGGATACAAATTATATTATATTGTACAAATACTGAACACTGATTGTCGTAACACCAACATCTTCAATAAGAAAAACATAAAAATGGTTAGGGATTTTCAAGCTTTTTATTATAATTTCAAAGATACTATTTGCCATGGATCATGCACTGACTTCTATTGGCTTCATCAGCAAGAACTGAACATAATTTCCTTTGTCTAGTGATACAATCTGAAGAGCTGGACAATACCCACACTATGCGAGTCATTTCATGCTTTTCTCCGTAACAGCTACTGTTCACAGTCATGTGTGTTCATTTTCATCCAAAAGGTCTATTTTAAGGAAAACTTTAGCAAAAATTGCCATAAAAAATAAAAAAAAATTTCCAGGGATACTCTTTGATTTTTAATTCTTTTTTTACCACCTTAGGTTTTCTAATGACTTTGCTTTGAGAGTCTTGTTCACATATGAAATACAATATTCTCTAAAGGAAGATCTTAGAGTGGTTAATTATACAGCAGCAACCTAGCTCTGGCTCATTCGGAATACCACAATACCTGCATGTTTAAAATGGCATTTTCAAACATAGCATCCAGTCAAAAATACTTGTGTTTTTTTGTGTGTTTTGTTTGCTTTCTGCCAAAATCCAGAATTTCTTGTGTTGTTTTTCTGTGCATCCTTCCCAAGAAATCAGATGACTCATAAGGAACTCAGAATAAGCTAAGTGGATGTACCTGTCCAAGCTCCAGTAGACAAAATAATTCCAGTGAGTCTTCATATGCCCAAATCACCATCCTTAGAGCTTAAGTATTGTAAGCTATTATCACAGGTACATCCTAATGAAAGACGCTACTCTTCAGTCATTCCTGATAGCAAAATACATCTGCCTTTTGCATATGTTAAATGTAAAATCTTTGGTAAGTGTATATTCAGTTTTCTTATATGGTTTGAAAGTAGTCCAGCTGATGTGAAGTAAAACCTGGTTTTACAGATCAGGTTTATGGACATATCGTTAATTATTATACACAGGTAATTTTCAGATATGTTCAGATTGTTTTCAGCAATCATATTCAGTCCCACCAAGTTTATAATCTGTGCTTCATAGATCCTTACAGTGTAGGAGTCACATGCAGCACTAACGTAAAAGCCACAGCATTTTTTCACCTGAGTTTTGTAAATTCAGGAGTACACAAAAAGACTGTATAATGTTGCTACACTTTTTCTGTATCATTGCAGGAACTGCTCAGTCAGACCAAATTGTATTGCAAGGGTTTCAGCTCGGATACAGTTAATTTTCTTCATAGTAGCTAGTATGGGGATATGTTTTGGATTTGTGCTAAAAAATGTGTTGATAATGTGGAGACGTTTTAGTTGTTGATAAACAGTGCTTACACTGCTCAAGGGCTTTTTCAGCTTCCCATGCTCTGCCGGGTGCACAAGAAGCTGGGAGGGGGCACAGCCAGGACAGCTGACCCCAACTGACCAATGAGACATTCCGTATCCTATGATGTCATATTCAGTATATAAAGTTGGGGAAAGAAGGAGGAAGTGGGGGATGTTCAGAGTTATGGTGTTTGTCTTCCCACGTAACAGTTATGAGTGATGGAGCCCTGCTTTCCTGGAGATGGCTGAACGCCTGCCTGCCCGTGGGAAGGCATGAGTGAACTCCTTGTTTAGCTTTGCTTGCATGTGTGGCTTTTGCTTTACCTATTAAACTGTCTTTAACTCAACTCATTAATTTTCTCACTTTTACTCTTCCGATTCTCTCCCCCATTCCACCGTGGGGGAGTGGGCAAGTGACTGTGTGGTGCTTGGTTGCTGGCTGGGGCTAAACCACGACAATAAGGAATGTCTTTGATTTGACCAAAACAGTAACTCTTACACACAGATCCTGGATCAAAAATTACTTAATCAAGTGGTACATTGAATAGGAGTGAAAACACTGCTTCTTTTCTTTCATTGTGACTTTAATTCCAAAGTTGTTGTTTTTATTTTCTTTTTACCTTTTTCCAAATGTTTTCCAAAGTGTAATTTAAAAACTTAATAGTGTTAATACATTAATCAGTTTCTTTTCCATGGAGTGTCTGTAAATTTTGCTTGTGAGATATTGAATCAAACTATCTCACAGTAGGAATACAACATGTTCCCAAAGGCTTGTGATCTCTTTCCCTGAAGAAAGAGTGTCAGTTGAATCTTTCAGAATCAACTTGATACCATGCCAAATTTTACAGGTAACACTAAGCTCAATGGCTTTTCACTGACTTTAAAAGAGCACACCTTTCAGATTTGCTCAATCAGATCTCCACACAGCTTCAATTTTCTTCTTGTGTTTTGATCGCTATACTAGCAGTTATGAAAACTTTCATTTTTTTAACATTAGCCACTGTATTACTAAACAAATAAAATGTATACCTGCCTCTCATTTTGAAAAAAGGGGGGGGGAAAAAAACCAAAACAAACCAAAAACTGCATAATCCCATTGCTGCTCTGTGAGAAGAACATTTATTTTCAGGGGTGTTGCTGTGGGACAGTTTGGGCATGGGAAGCTGTGGAAGTCTGCTCTCAGCTATCTTGAGTGACTCCCTCCAGCGACCCCTTTCTTCTGCTTCCCATTGCTCCTCTGCAACAAGCCCCTGCTCCTCTACCCTCTGCATGAGCAATTTACTAATCCCATTGCCCATGCCAGCACATCTCTCCTGAAGAGGCTAGTGGCTGAGCTGGGCAGGAACCATTCTTTGTCCCCCCCTTGCCAGCCATCGCCAAGGGCTGGTGCTCACCACAGAGATGTTGTGATGCCCCACTGTCTGCAGGATCTTTCCACCATGTAGGAATTTGCACTCCTGACTTCAGCTCAGTCTTGTGGTGCTTTTGTTTCCTGTGTGAGCACTGATGAGAGGTGGGAACTCAGCATGCAGGAAGACAGCAGGTGCGACTGAGAGCTTTTCACAAGGCGGACCTGGGAGAGGAGTAATGTAGAGTGGGAGCACATATCAAGGCAAGGGAAAGGGCAAGGTCCTGTTGATCAGTTGGCTTATGTCTGCCCCACCAGCACATATTATTCAGCTGTATGGTGGATATCCCGCTGAGCTTTTGTCATGACAGTGCTTCAGATGATCTACATTTTTAAATTGCTGCCCATGTTAATGGGGGATCAGCTGAATCATGAGTAAATGGGAATACTTAGCTCAGGAGAAATATTTAGTCTAACTCTGGACTCTAACTTATTATAAAAAAGACCTTGCAACCAGGCCCTTCATTTAGTTGCAAATTATTTCTTCTCCTTTTGACTCATACTAATATAGTTAATTTATTGTCAACATATGAGCTGAACTGAATTAGTCATAAAATTTGACTGAAATGAACAAAAAAAATCAGTTGCATTCTGACAGTCCAGGAGAAGACAAGAATAGTTCCTCTGTAAAGGATTCAAAACCTCAGGAAGAAATTTTAAGCTTCCACATACTGTGGACAAGGCAGGACTCTACATTTTTTCAGACCTCTTAAGAAGGAAACAAGCTGTTGAATTGGAGCATGACAGTTCCTCCAAGCTTGGTTACACTGTTAGTTATTTTTTGTTGTTAGTTAAACAAACAAGTTATCTAAAAATGTGGTCTGTCATTGCCATATGGTTCCTGACCAACAGAGGAGAAAAGATTTCCCAAAGAACCTTGTTAGCTGAAACCACACAGCAGTTAAGCGATGGTTTACAAGTCTTTACAAGAGGAAACACAACTCACTGTCTTGAAAAGTAGTAATTTCATGCATGGTCCACTGTGTTTATGGATATGAAAAAAAAATGATAACTTGTGCCTAATAAAAATGTTAATGTAGGCATTACATATTCATTAGGAAACCGCTGTAGCTCTTCTTGGTAGTGGTATATATTGGTTTGATTTGTTCATTCAAGATGCTGCTATTCCTCAGATGAAAAATATTTTTTATTATTTCTAACTTAAGGTGTAGGATATCAATCTTAAAATTTATTTATTTTGTTTATATTACAGAACACTTAAACAAGGTGCCCATGCACATTTCATAGAATCATAAAATCATAGAATTATTTAGATTGGAAAAGAACCTTAAGATTATTGCGTTCAACCATAAACCTAACATTGCCAAGTCTACCACTAAACCGTGTCCCTAAGCCCCACGTCTATGCATATTAAATACCTTCAGGGATGGATGGTATGATTACCTTCACTTCTGATTAATATCTAGTGCTCTTCTTGACTCCTAGCCCTCCTTGTCCACTCACACACTAAATTCACACATGACATCATGGTGTCTGCATCCTCCTTTGTATATGCCAGCTATGGGCTGTCAGAACAATCTAGGTATCTATAATCCCTTAGTATCTCTCCCATTTTATATAAGTCAGTGTATTTTTCTGGCCCCTTAATTTTAGCTGCTAAAGCCACATCTGTTTCATCTGGGCACTACTCAAGTAAAGCTCCCTGAGGTAATTGCTCTACTGGCAAATTGATTAAATTCACCAAATGAATAGTATATAACAGTAATGACAAGTAAATTATCACTGAAAGAATGTTTGGAGTTGATTTAGAAACCTCCCTTAATAAGTCAATATCTATTTTGTCCCCAACATCTCTGAGAAGGAAATGTATTTGTAATAGAGCAGCTAAGACAGAAGCCAGTAGGGAATTGCTAGAGGAGCCTGTGTATGTTGGGTTTCCTGCTTGAGGAGAGTTATTGAAAACATGACAGAGGCATTAATTATACTGAAACATCCATTGCAAAACAACTATTACAATTTCATTTGCTGATATGGCATGAGGACTTGTTGCAACACACTGACATCTGTGGGTATTTAAACTTATTTGATTTGCTGAGCTAGCATGGGAACTAGCTTCAATGCTTTCTGACATCTGTGGATATTTAAATGTGCTTATCATGTTTATAAATCTTTGCTTATGTATTTCACAAACCAAATAGACATTGGTTTGGTTGACAAAGCAAATGTAAGAAGACAGTGAGAGTTTCAGTGTCAGGTATGCTGTAATTCAATTTGTCATTAGAATATCAATTTCCATATTAGTTACAATTAATTTCATATCTTATCTAATACTGAAATTAGAAAACAAGGATAAGATGTGCAGAAGATCTCCAACCAGGAACCATCTCCTCTAACTTAGACATTTGGGTACGTTTTAGGAGATCAGTCTTTATTGCTCACTTCATTCCTCATTTCCTAACTTCTCTTGCAACCTGTGGTGCGGAACATCCTGAAATGGAAAGGATGATAAGAGGGGAAAGGCGATACTGCTTTTGAGGTAGCCGTCATGTTCAACGCCAGATACGTCACTGTCATTTGACACAAACAGGTCTGAAACAAAGTCATAAGGCCTGGTACATTACACTGAGCTCGAGATTATTTGGCCTCATGGGTA
This sequence comes from Phalacrocorax aristotelis, assembly GCF_949628215.1. Lineage (NCBI taxonomy): Eukaryota > Metazoa > Chordata > Aves > Suliformes > Phalacrocoracidae > Phalacrocorax > Phalacrocorax aristotelis. Next base: position 118,419,408 of record NC_134278.1, on the reverse strand, counting down.
AGATGTATATGGAGTGGTACTGGTTCAACACTGCAATGCTCTGAACACTTTTGTAGTGTTCAAAGTGTGGCACCTGTAATACCTTCCCTAGAAGTCACTGTGATCCAATCACAGTTCAACCTCTGCTCACATTTCAGCCTCAGAGGGCTCTGTGTTTGGGTCCTCGCCAGAGCACCCTCTCCTGGCCAGCCCTCGGTGCTAGATGCCAAACATTTTCTCCCCTTCATGGTCCCACCAGGTTTATATCTATCTAATTTCTCTATCAGCTCCTCCAAACATCCTCATACTCCTGCCGAGGAATACTTCAGCTGTGATAAAATTAGCTTTTGAGATCTGGAGCTTTCCTGGCAGTAACTTCATTGGTCTGAGGGTGCTCTGTAGCACATCTGGAGGGGTAAATAATTGTCTCCATGAAGTGCGACTTCATGTTGTGTTTTTTCGTATATGTCCTAAAACTACCTCTTCTAGGCCCTAAAAAGGACAATAAGCGGCTTCCATTTATTCAGCTAATAGTGAATAAAAGTACAGTTGACACATTTTGTGGTTTTTTTATTAGGATGGTAATCATCTACTGTTAGAATTACTATATTCCTGCTTGATCAGTGGAGCACCCTTCTCCCATGTGTACCCAAGGTTCGTGGTGGAGAACTCATGACACAAGCCAGGATGCAGAACTGACTGGTCGTTTGGCTCCTGTGTGAATGAATGATGGACAGACAGTAGTGGGTGAGGAGGTAGGATAAATATATATCCTGCTTATTTAGAAGTTTATTTAAAAAGCATTTCCCTTCTAAATCTCCTCCACTTTCAAGTCTAGAAAAACAGAGGTGGGTAAACAAGTGACACTGTGGACTCTGCCTAGCTATTTCAAAGACAGTAATTTGTGCTTCTGTTTTCCACATAGGCTGATAAGAAGTGATTCTTGGTGTAATTTTTTTTTTCTGAGTTTTGCTATATATGAAGGTCAGGAGAAGTGGAAAGAGCAACTGCAATTCCAAGGCTATTTTGCAAAAGGGACTCCGTGAATGCATGAAAGGTGATACAGAGGTAAGGAAAAGAAAGAAAATGTTTGGGAATTGTAGAGGGCATGCCATGAGGGCATTTTGCATCCCTGATTTCAGCTAACATCTGAGAAAATTATTAAGGATGAAAGCCTACCCCTGTAGGTGTTAGGGAGTTGAAGCTTCGTGAAGGTGACTTTCATTGTAACTAAGAGGTGTGATTCAGTGGGTGTCATGGAACGCATTTGGTCATCAGAAGATGATCTGTATCACTAGTCTATGTTGCTTTTATATCAACTGCCTTCCAATTTTTGTGCTTGTCTCCTTGTTCCTGCACCAAGAGGGAAGTTTATAGATGATACCACCAGACTGACACCATACCTCTCTCTTTTTTTACTCATGATTCCATCATGTGTCTTTAGTTCTGATTATTTCAGTGTTATCTCCAGTGAAAGTTTCCATATTAGGATAGTGTTTTCCTACTGTGTAACCAAGTATACGATAAATAGGCCTTTAATAGCCCTGAATTCTGGCCTTTTCTGGAACATAAGGTATTGGAAGGTACAGTTTCTTGCATTCACTCATGGGTTTCTTGTATTCACTCTGTGATAAAATCTATTGCTGAAGTGATATTTTGATGCTAACAGGAAAGTAATACATAAATCCACTTGTTCTAGGTCTGCCCCTATTTTGCTTTCAGCATAGAAATTACTGCATTTCAATCACCTGTTCTCACCTGGAAACCAAGTGAGTGAGTGTAGTAATTAATAACAATAATAATTCCATTACAGAGACCTTTCCTCTTGGAATTTGACTTTTCAATCTTTGGGTGTGCACACACTTTGTGGAACGTACCAGAAATTTTGTGGATACTACCCAAGGTTAGGTGCCAGGGAAAGCAACTGAGAGGGGATGCCATTCTTTGAGGAGGTCAGTGATGATAACTGATAGAGCCATCCTTTACTTGTAGAGTTGGGAAACAAAACCGTAATTTGTTTTCCTTGGCAAAGAAGTGAAGGAGGAATTCTGTTAGAGATATATACATAGATATATAGGTATATCTAAAAAGAATTCCTGAATTTGCAGTAATCTAGATAACTAATACCACATTTAATCACAACTCAAGAAGATAAAGGTGTGAGGTGCCATATTATGTATGCATCCACATCAGAGAGGGATAAAAATAGAGAAATCACCAGTGCCTCAAAAATTCTATTAGAAATTATATATTGAGGAAAAAATCTGAAAGCAGTAAAAGCCCTTTTTATGAAAATTACATTTGCCTAAACTGTCAGAAGAAATCAGGAACAATTTAAATAAAACATTACCTCATGAGGAAACACAGACAGTAATTGATGATCTCATTTCAGTAAAACATCAGGTCCAGATGGAATTAGTATTGAATTCCCCCCAAAATATACCGATATAATTTTACCTTGCTCAAAATATATTCACACTGTTCTGTAAAATGAGTATTTTCTTCCCTGTTCAGAAGCATAGCTACAATATTAATTGCGTTGCATGTGCTCTCAGAATATTGCAATGGGAATATTTTAATGCTTTCTAAATGAAAATAAATCATACTAAAATAAAAAAATACTGCTTTAAAGATTTTTTTTTCTTGTGTTGTACATAATATTGTTGAAGAGATAGTTACAAAAGATTGTCTGATGCTGTGTGTCTAGCCATGGAAGATTACTGCCTTTGGCCTGCAAGACGAGGCCACTTAGACTAAGCTGAGAAACTCTTACTGTGTCACAGCAAACTTGGTGAAAGAGCACCTAGGATTCCCTGCAAAGTGGCAAGCACAAGCTGTAACGTTACCTGTGGTTTGTGTCAAAATGTAGCTGTAGCCGAGGTTTTCTGAGTGGCCATAGTAATAACAAGCAAGCATCACTGATCAAAGGTCCTTCTGACTAGCAGTGACAGTCATAACTTATGGACAGTCAGTGGCAACATACACAGAACCCTAAATATAAAACACAGTCAATAAAAAAAAAAACCAACAACAAACAACCAAAAAACAGTCTAGTCTGATGGCTTAGCTTTAGTCTTAGGATTGTCTTACCTCTCTTCTATTTGCCTCCCTGTCTGTCTCCCAGGTAGTCTAGGGGAGCTCCATTGCCCTCAGTCCTAAGTGAGTTACTTCTCTCGCTGGCCCCCACATCACAAGTCCGACATGTATATGGGTGCTCCTGAACTGCTATGGACAGGTGTTATTAGAAGATGCATTGGATTAGGGAACTGTGCTTTGTTTATTCTTTTTAATATTATCTTCTTTTTTAGAGATCAGGAGTTAATTCAGACCTTGCAGAGCACTCTGCAGGATTTCTGTATTATGGCTGGAAGCTGATGCTGAGAGACAGCCACAGGGTTTCTGGCATGCAAGGGAGTGGCTCACACCACAGAGGCGAGGTGAGCTGCCCTGCTGGCCTCCAGTACTCATACCTACTGCTTCTCTGCCCAGGCTCAACCAGGCACGCTGGCAGACACACCGGCAGACCCAGCAATCAGGCAGCAGAGTACTGGGGGCATTTGGCCCCCCCAGTTTTTCCCAGAAGAGGAAAGCATCAGGAACTGTGACAAATTTTGGGTTAAGATGACACATGCTGTGACCAGTGAAAAAGAGGGATGTGAGAAGATGTATGGACTTGAGAAAAGGACAGAACAGAAAAGTATTGCAGTACCTACCTGCAGTGGTGAGTGCTTGGGTATCAGAAAATGGGGTATGCAATAACGGAAAGAAGACTCAAGTACGTCTGAGTGTGCTCTCAAGTACGTCTGTTATATTTTGCCTGTTTGTAGAATAACTTGATCACCTATTAAAGTGATGTGAGTAAAAGTTTGTAGTGTTTATAATTCCTTGATTTTAGCCTTATTTTTCATGTGTGGCCTTCAGCTAAAGGCAGTTCAGTATCTGATGCCCCCATCAATTAATCCTTTGACACTAAGAAGAAAAAGTTTTCATAATCACTGAAAAGAGCTAGAAGGGGAATATGCCTTATTTAACTTCAGAAGTGCAGCTACAACTTTTCTATTATTCTTAAGATTGAAGGAGCCCAGATAGAGGAGCTGTTCTTTTAAGAGTAAGCAGGTAAGAATAGGAGTAGCATATCACAAAAATTTTTGACAAGGTGATATCCTCAAGTAGAACAGAGCAGGAAGTCTACCTTAAGGGATCTAAAATAAAGGTTTTACGTTGGGACACTATTTGCACTAGCTTCCTTCTATAATCAGTAGGGAAAGACAGATACTGCCATAGGTCATTCAGTTTTGAGGCACCCCAGAAAGTGAATCAGAGCCTCTGATTGTATGAGGACTGTTGGGCATGTCACTTATGTGCCTAAAATTAGGCATGGTGTACTGAAACCTAATCAATTAGAAAGCTCTGAGACCTCCATTGACAGCACAGAAGTGGAGATGGTGAGCCACCTTCTTGGTACTATTTTTCTGGCAGGAAAATACAGAGCAGCAGCTGCTAGAACCCTGCTCCACTGCCTAAACTGTATGATGGCATGTATTGAGCACTGCCTCAACCCAATAAATGCACTGTCGGTAACTGTGCAGGGAATAACACTCTTCATCAAGGCACAAATGCTCCTTGGTTGCAAACCATGTACCTGCCTGCTCATGGCTAAAGATTTTCATAGCTGATGTGTTCTGGTTATCATTTTCCCCTGCTCAGGCTTGACTGACTGTTCCTTAGCCTGCAGCGTGGGGTGGGAATTAGGTAGTGCGAGTGATGGTCTTGGAGAGAGTGCAGTGTCCTCTGTGGACCATAAAGCATGTAAATCAAAGGAAACTTGGACTCTTCCTTTCTCAGTTGTGGCTGTTTGTTCTTCCTCCTATCTACAGGTTTTCCTTTGCTGCCTCAGCCAACAGTGATTCAAAGAACCATATGCTTTTAGCAGTAAAAGAACCCCCAAGTGCGGCTTTGATATTCTTCCGTTTTTCCTGTTCAGCAAGAGGTTTGATACTTGGATACTGTATAAGTTTGCTTTGTATATACCTTTTCCATCCCTATTAATTCCTATTATAATTCCACTAGTATGATGTGCAAGGTGTTTTCCATACAACCTGCAGCTCAGTGACCCTGAAAGGTAATGGATTCAGAGCTCTCAACTCTACCTGACCCATTGTTCACAATGAGCTACTTGTCATATAAATCACATCCCTCTGGGGTCTGAAACACGCCACAGAAACATTTTATAAAACACACAGCAGAAGAGAAGGGTACTGACGTAAACTGTCTCTGCAGTCAATTGTCATTTAATGGATATATTTTGTATTTATTTTAAGTATTTAGTCACATCTAGTACCAAATAACATAAAAGCACATAATGTCCAAGAGCATAGGGATACTTTCTGAGATTTTCATGCCCATAAGTTGCAGTGTTATCTGCTATTAACTTATGCCTACACGATATGCAAGTAAAGGGATCATTTGTGCATTCAACTCTATAACTGGGGTTATGCTACTGAGTCCAGAGGTACACCAGGTATATTCTCATCAGTTTGACTTGAGGTTCAAGCAGGGGCTTATGCAAGCAGTACACACGCACAGACTTACGGAGTCAGGGAAAGGCTACAGTATTGCTGCAGCCTGGGGGTGCTGAAAGGAATGGAGTAATGATGAACATAAAACCTGAAACAGCCAAACTGATTGGAAACATCCGAAGACAGTCTTGCCTTCTGCAGAGAGCTTAGGTAATCCTTGTCCTAGGCCAATAACTATCCTATTTAAGCAGCAGACACTCACTGATTTTGGAGTCCCTGAGGCTGGCAGTATTGACAGTTGCTGTTGTCATTGCTTGTTCTTCTTTTGCAGTATCCCAAGGCAGTCATTGCACTGGGTTGTCCCTACATCCTCTGAAGTTATAGTCTTGGTTTTGTTCAGCATCTTCTTCAAGCTAAAGCAGACTTCAGCTAGGAGCTAGGTATTTATAAACCAGAAGTGAGTTTGCCAAAAACTTAAGTAAGGAATTATACACAATCCAGACTGTACAGGATATATGGATGAGGTCAACATAACATTTCCTAATACTTAAATCTAAGTTATTGAAGTTCCATTAAAGAACAAAATAAGAATCAGAAAGTGTGCCTGGAAAACAAAAACATTGCTTCTGTTTTCCCCACATGGCTTTTTAGCAAGGGAATTGGTAATATTGTCCCTAATCTATCACCCACTGAATGGGCGCTGGATTCATCCTTTTAGTACAGCATGCCAATAAAACTTACATTACCTTGTGTACAGACAAATTGCTGAAACTTGAAATGTTGAGGCATACTTTAGATAAGCCTCTGCAGGGACTCTCCTGCCTTGGCACTACAGCATCCACTTGAGCTTTGCTGCAGCAGGAAGTTTCAGTAACTCTGTAGCTTTGAACATGAAGAATCTGGGGAAAAAGCCTGGGGTAAGGGAGGGTTGAACTGGTCTCTGAGGGCACCAATAGGTCCCACTGGTCTTCAGATACAGCAAGTGTTGTACCTTGGTGTGAAACACCACCTTCACAACATATACTATGAACTAGAGCTGACTATAGTTTGTCCCTCCCCCCCAGATGTCCTTCGTGCCTCCTCTGCCAAACTCGAGGCCAAGCAGCTCCTTTGCCTCCTTGAAATACCACTTTTCAGCTGATGGCCACAGGATGAGGGTGCCCAGCACAGATGCTGAAGGTCTGGTGTGCCTTCCTCATTCTTGTCCTTGCACCCTCCACTGTCCTGTGGAAATGAATCAGATACCAATGACAAAGTTAGCCTGGCAGGTTTCTGCCTCATAGATGTTTAAATGGGGAAGAAAGGACCCGCTGAAAGGAGCCACATAGCCTCACAGCCTCCCAGACTCCAGCTGCTACTCCTGCATGGTTCTGCTGCTCTCTTGCAACAACATGTACTTCCTGAGCAAATGCTGGAAGAGGATGAGAAATATTTATTCCTCATAAAAGTGGCTTTACTTTCCTGTATGATTATTTTGATCAGCTGATCTCCACAGCTGAAGCCATGGTGGACAAGTCTGTCTAGGCAGCTAAATCTGCAATTCTTGAGCACTAGCGACCAACTTGCCCTAACTGTCTCCTGCCATCATGGCAGGAAACAATGAACACACTGCAGCTCCTAACTTTCAATATCTATAGACTTGATGCATTTCAGTCCTTTTAACAGCTGAAACATATTTCGGTTACTACATAGTGTAAACCGCTAATGGGGTTGGCTTCAAGAGTCTTGGTGGGGGAGCTTTCACTGGTGGGGGAGCCTCAGACACAGACATTATTTTTCTATGATGATAAACCAATCAAAAAAATCTTCAAGAAGAGAGCTGTACTTAAATGCTCTCTAGTGTTTATGTACTTTTAAGAAATGGACCAAAAAAGTATGTGGCATGCGACTGAGAAGAGAATGTTTTCCTTCCATTAGAGAAGTGAATGGAATAAATGTTAACTTTCCTCTGATTTGTTTACTTTTTATAGACATAACATCAAACCACTAGAGCTTCTGCACTGTATTCTTTAATCTGCTGTTGTCAGAAATGCAGTTCTTTCAGAGCACGGTTGCTCTGGCATGAACGACACAGAGTGCCGTGCTCTTCTCCCATCCCTGCCCTCAGTCTGCATCATGCCACCTATGGCTGCTGTGTGAGGCCACCTGAAGCTGGTTTTGAGATGTCTTTACTTTTGGCTCAGAAACATATTTGTTCAGAAAACAAGTATACTCTTACAGATTTTCAAGCTACAGCACATCATAGAGCTTCTGTTCTCAAGAAATAATAGGAAATATAGGGAAATATGGGATTTAGATAACTACAATTAATAGTATACATTCAGTATATCTCCTATTCAATAACGAGCATGGCTTCTTAAGTCAGCTTTTAGCCTTTGCATGTAATACAAGGCATTGCCCTAGCAGATGCAGCAATCTTGTTTCCAGCTACTCAGATACCTGTTTCTTGTGGGGCTCTGTCTGGAGCTCAGATATCTTGTCCTGTCCCGCAACCACTAGTCTCTGGAAGGCAGCAATACTGTATCTGTAGTAGATGGATGCCACTTAGCTACATATGTTTCTGGGGAAAACAGTAGTTCCTTGGACTGTCACCACTCAATCCAGCCATCTCAGGGTCTCCTCCTTTTTTGTGGAACAAGAAACAGCCTAACACTGCCTCTGCAGTACAAATAGAAAAGTGAAGTGGAAGTACTCAAAAAAGACAGCATGAAATCTAAGCAACTATAAAACATAATACATTACTATGAAATATTTCAAGACACAAACAACTCAGGATTCAGATTTCACAAATACCATTGTGCTAATTATCCCCTGTGAAACCTCTCACTTGCACTTTCCTGGTCATTATTTTGCACAAGTGAGGAAGGAATAAAGTGACGGTCTCTAGGCTGCTTTTCTGCTGATTCTTAGCAGAGTTACTGGTGATCCTGACACCACGAACATATCCGTCAATACTATAAAAGCCTCTGTAATATAGCTCTTTTACAATTAGCTCTAAAGCACAGAGAGGACAGCTAAATGGCACCATTTTCTTAATGTAATATCCTTTCAATAATTTAATCGAAGTTACTGAGAAAAAATGTCCTTCAAAATGCACAGCCCTGTCTTTAATCTGAACCTTTATCTCAGAGCTCTTAAGAAAAAGAAAAATCTGGCAACGTATTTTTTCTGGTTCTTTCAAAGACTAACTGGCAACAGCAGAAGCTCCTTATTCAAAACCTAGTATTTTCCATTTGTCAGAGGCTGGGAAAAGCCAAATGCTTCTGACGATGTAAAGGTTCACTGGGGTAAAAGATGAAAAGGGAAAAAGACAGCAGCAATCTCTAAAGGGACTGTAGTCTGAAACTGGGGAGTCTGCTCACAAGATTTATTAGCTGCTGACCTCTCACCACTTAGGTTATAATGTGATGACAGCCTGGCGGCGATGGAGAGAAGCCACTCTTCCTCCTTGATGCTGACCTAGAGAATAAGGATCATGAACCAGTCACACAATTATGCCTTATAAAACCATTCACGGTGATTGCATTGCCACCTGCTCCCCTGCTATTCTGTACATCAAGGGCAGTTGTCAATTCCTCGAAAGTCAGAACCAATTCACATCTTGCAGCTGTCACTAGTCTTCAGGGAACAGATGAAAGAAAATTGTTGGTGTGATTCCCTTGACTGCATGACCTCACCTTATGTGATTTTTTTTTTTTTTAATTGGGAAATTCAATTTAATTTGGAAGTTTTTAAAATACTGAAGATGGAGCAGTGTAACAAGTGGATCTGGGAAGGAATGAATATCTGGATTTTTATGAAGGTCTAGCAAAAGGCACACCTTATATGGGGGGGGACACACAGAGGCACCCTCACCCTGCTTTCCAGCCAGCTGGAAACAGATCACAGGCCCTTGAGCAAACAACTTACCTTCATGTCTTTTACCCCCAGAACAGAGCATAAACAAATTTATGTAGGATTGTGATATCAAAAAGGATTAATGAAAATATTTTTATTGACTTATGGCTACACATGAGTCAGTAACAGACTTTTTTAGCTGAGTGGCCAACTCCTCACCCCTCTCCCTACTAATTTACTAAAAAAAGAATAAAAAAATTCTGCAAAGCTGATGTTAAAATGGAACCCCTTCACCTGAAACACAAACTGTTTCACTTCATGATCCTTCAGTCCATAAAACATGACATTAAAATATGTGACTTTAAGATAAATATGTCATTTTGAAATTAAAAGCTTAAATTATAACTTTGGGTAATGTTTAAGAAGTCCTCTTACCCTTTTCTTCTTCCCCCACATTCCAGCTCCCATTCCAGAAGGGCTAAAACTACTCCCCAAATTGACAAAAAATTACAATCTCCTTAAACTACTGGTTTAGGTGAATTTATTCTTCACTCCCCAATCCACTGGACTCTGATCTAGGCAGAGATTTAGGTTACCAGATTATTTTTTCAGTTTCAGTTTTTATTTCTGTCCATATTCTTTTAATTTCTTGTGCTGTCACCAGGAATTCACAGTACCATAAAAAAACATGTGCTTTGTTTTTTCTTTTACTTACTTTTGCCTCAGTGATAAAAAGGAGTTCGAGATTCTGCTTAGTTACAATATTATGAATAAAATCCTGTAAAAAAATGGTGTTTAAATATAAACACCCATAAATATAAACATCCATATTTTTGGAAGGCAAAATTAACCTCGAAATTATTTCTATATAGTTGTTGAAGTCACTGTGTATAATCCAACTTTCCAACTAAAAGAACTGTCTCACTGAGAAGTGACAACAGCTCAACAAAAGCTTTACCACTCAGTACAAATAAGATCATTGAACGACTCAGTCTAGCAAGAAACAGGAGAGTGGTAGGGAGAGAAGTTGCTAGGGTATCTCTATATTTTAACCCACAACACAATAAAACCAGCTTCAGAATTACAACATTAGTACTGGTCAATTGTGCTGAGTTATTGTTAAACCCTTATTACTAAGAAGAGAAAATCCAGAAATTATAAAAATTTCTCAGCCTTGCTGCTTTCTTCAAAAATGCAAACAAAGGTTAGGACATAGTTTTTTATAGATAATTCTCATTTTCAGCAATTATGCCAAAGAAGATGAATTAGACTTCTTGTTCTTTCAAGAGGAGGAAAAAAGCATCTTCCTGAGTCCTTAATTTAGACACAGGCTTTAAAATACACCATTCTTACTGAATAAGCCTGCTGGACCACATAAACTGACAGCAGAAGAGGCTTTTCTTCTCCAAGCGGTATTAGACCACAGCTGAAGGTTTCTGTGTGACTCTGAAGCAAAAGGCCAGTATGGGACCTCGGCTGCTCCCTGGGTTAGCCAGGTTGCAGGGAATTCGCCTTTGACCATCCCTCTCCTCTTTCTGGGGGAGGAAAAGAATGTTACTCATGGGTTTTAAGTGTTTTTAGGGATGGCAACGGTTGAGTGGGAGAAGCAGGATATCTTCAGTGTTTTTTCTGAATGTCACAGTTACTGTTTAAGTGACAGAGTTAATTAAACACACTATAGGGTAGTAGAATCCATTCTGGATGTGAAAGGACTGTGACCTCAGAGGAAGAGAGTAAGATTTTGAGAAAGGGAATCAAGGAATGGGCAAGAAGAAGGAAAGGACATGCAATTAATTTTTTCATAATTTTTGTTTCAAAAACAGCAAATTCAGGTCTGTACCTTCATTAGGTGTGCACACAGTACACTGGTTCGTTAGTGACTATGGGAATGCTGTCTGTCTTGATTATGCAATGTTCCTCTGTTAGAAAAATTTTTACAAGCTTTTGGGTTTTGTCATTTACTACTTAGGTATCTTCTACTCCTAAGATAGTTTCCTCCAGAGGAAATGCTATTGTTCTCATTCTAGTAGCATTTTTTAGCAACTGTTATTGTTTCCTATCAGCAGTTCTGTGTTTTGGGACAGAACCAAATTGTCTGTTTTAAATTCCATCTCTGTTATACTTTCTCTAGCATTGCTTATGAGATAGCAATTTCACAGCCCATAATCTGGAAAGACCATAATAGAATCTACATAAGATTTTGTGCTGCATTTATATCAAATTACAGGTGATAGCACTGCTTCTTGCGTTCATTAGGATCATCTGGTACCACGAGATCTTGCTTTCACAGGCTTGCATGATTTTAATGGAGAATCTGATTCTACAGTGCTGAAATGTCACACTGATAGCTGTAACCATCTTTCTACCAGATCTCATGTAGACTGTATGTCTTACCTCTACTTACAAATGTTCTACATAACACACATACGTCTTTCAGAAGACTACTGTGATGGTGGCACTCCCAGAAGCAGGTATTACCCTCTCAAACCTAATCCTTTTGTTTAAAATTAAATATCTATGAGAAATAACCATAACACAGTTCCAGATAGCCATGCCTGGCCTCTTAAGTGCATTCCAGTGTTGTTCTCTGGAGCCAGTGTTATACCTGGTACAAATAAAACAGTCACAGTTTTTAAAGTTTTTGTCATGTTTATCTGTGTATGTGGGTGTGCAAGCAATTCAGTGTTTGCAAAAAAAGAAACAACCAAACAATTTTTTTTAATGCTACAGTGAGGTATACAGGGGTGAGAATGTAAGACATTAAAGGCATATTTCTACTGATCCTAATTCCATTCTGACTGTCCTATGCACCACCACCTAGGGTCCACCACCAACATCAGGCATCCTCTGTCCTATTCCTTCAGTCTGCCCTGGGGCTTATGTGGATATTTTTCCACCAAAAGGTGTAAACAATTATTAGCAGGTGGAAACAAATTCTTGTGTGGTGTGTATCAGTGTAAATTCAATTAAGTCAATCAGGCCTTGTACTAGTGAAGGCTCCAGTGTGGAGGGATGCTGAATGAGGAGTTTGGAGGCCAGTTCTTTCCTGAATAGCATAATTCAACCTTATATTGGATATAACATTCTTTTAGAGCTTTGGTTAACCAAATGTGTAGACTTTTCAAATTAAAAAGAATATAATTACAGGCCTCAGCTGCATAAGGAAAGGAGATATTCAACAGTTTAGGGCTATTGCTCATTGCCATAAGTAAAAGGTTTTCCGGAAGGTGTAACAGATCGCTTCAGATACGTTATACTCTAGTTATATATTTTAACTGGACTGATGAATTTCTTTTACCTAGCCAGGTGACTTAGCCAGCTGACCCATTTTTTATAAATGGCAGCACTATTGAAGTAATTTCCTTGGCAGCTGACCCTGAAAGATACCGTGGTAAACTGTATTTTTACTCCTGCTTAATCTCCCCCTCAATTGTTTGCTACCTAATTTAGCTCATCACTAAGAAACAGAAAACCTACCTTTTGCATTTAATGGAGATGCTCTTTTCTCCAGACAAGGATTACTGCAATCTGCGCATCTTTACAAAGCAATACCCCTGTGTTGTCCACCCTGAAGTCATGGCAGAGTACAAAAGCTCAGGAAACTAAATGACATGCTTACAGAGGTTAGCTGGATCTGGGTCCTACCCAGAGCTTTTAGTCAAGCTGGCAGCTCTTTGGCTTGGCCATTGTTGCTGAGGCCTCCAGACCAAGCTTATAATTAGCTGTCAAAAACTAACCAGAATTAAAACATAATTCAAAGAAAACAATTACTTAAACATATGTTCAGAGTTTTCTTGTAGTTCAGAAACTGTGACTCAGATAAGGCTTTTCAAGCCTGTTGCTGAAGAGAAGGAAATTCAGCTGTCTCCATTCATACAGACAAAATCAAGTAACCAAAGTCACAACTCCTGAAGTACTGCTTGAAGCAGGTACCTGAGTCCCTTCATTTATATCCCTACCCATAAACACCACCTAACACCTGCTTGCTGAGGAGTGAGGGCCCCTGTTATGTTACAGGCATTATCAAATTCCAGTGTTTCCCTGGTTTTGGTACTTGTCTACTGATCTCTCCTTCGCTTTAAAAGGAGAGTAAACTTATGTTTTCCAGTTTTCCTGGGAGAGTCTTAGGCTGTAAAAATGTCCATTATATTATGCTGTACAGGGAGACTAGTTATGTACTAGATGCAAGCACTTTTTTTCCTGAGATATTTTAGCCTGAGATATTTTAGCCTGAGAAGATAAGACTTTAAAATTTTAAATCTAAAAATAAATGTACTGTAAGAATGTGTACATTATTCTTGTTGGTTGAAGAGGCAGTGTGCATTATAAATGGATAAACTAAAAACATGATATAACCACAATATAATTTTAGGAGATTTGCACGGAGTGTAACTTGAACACAACTAAGATCCTAAGAGGTAAAATATGGACTCCTACTCTATATCAGCAAAGTTAGGAAAACAAGGGATGTAAGTACTTTTTTTAGCTTTGAAAAGAATTCTGAATAGGCAAAAAATATGTACTTTTCCCAGTTTGCCATCATTTTATACCTTTCTCATAGCTTTTCTTTGCTCTGTCTCTACCCATGCATTTTCTTTGGGTGTTTAACAGTTCCCCCAGGGCAGGCCCAATTATTTATGACATACTTCTCCATGTAAGATTTACTTGGGAAAACAGTTCCTATGGAAACTGCTGTTTTCAAACAGGCTTGTATTAACTTCAAACAATAGGATTGCATATACAATAGAGAATACATCTTTTATTAGCAGGCATATTCTAATGACTTTGACAACCAAATAAGGTGCTCAGAGGAACAAAATGAGGTATATTCTGTGATATGATCAAGTGGGCATTCAGCTGTCAGCTTTTAGGTACTGGGAATTACAGTAAATCAGTTCATTCTACCAAATTCCAGCTTGAAGGTCTCTTAACATTCCAAAACAAAGCTGTTAAAATTATCAGTCAGAAACCTGCACTGGAATGCTGTGAAAGACCAGCAAGTGCCTTATCTAGAAATAAAACACTGAAGGTTTTTATTTCAGAAATGTAAAATTTCATGGGTATGTCATACCTACACTGTAAGGCTTTGACACTAGAAGTAGATTGACAGGCCAAGATGCTACAGACACTTGATTTCTGTGGCTTAAGGATCAAGCTCTTATAATTACGTTTTCTCTTTGTGGTGTTTTGCCCTTTTTTTCTCTTGTCACTCTACCTCCTGCATACCATATTATCTTTGTAGTCCTCCAGACAAAATGAAGCATAGTGCAGTCACAGCATAGCCCATCTGAGCAGGCTTCTAATGAAAAAAATAATTTTTATTTGCCTGAACAAACAATTTGCCTTTAAAAAAAGTATTTTAAGAATGTACTTCATTGATTGTCTTGGTGGCATTATTAGATCTCTAGAGCATAATACCTTGCAATAATCTAATCAGGAACAGGGCAGGGCAAGCGGAAGAGGGTCTCATAGCAACATCCCAGTCCTCCAGTTTGCACTGTTCCTTTGGTCTGGTGTAGAAGTTAATGCTGTTAATATAAACGCCCCTGCTACCTGCCTTTGCACAGGCAGGTTCGTAGCGCTTGTTTATCTTCTGAGTCATCTTCTTAAGAAAGATTCAGAAAAAAATAAATTCCATCGGCTTTCCTGCTGGAAATGTATTCTGTACGCTCAAGTGGCCCTTTGCTTATTTAAATGATTAGCCAAGGGCGCTTCTTTTTTAAAAAGGAACTAATTCAACCAGGGACTGAATAAACTCCAAGGCCACAATGTGTAAAGGAAATAAACTGTGAATTCCAAATTGGAGAGTTTTAACAGCCCAAGATAAGCTGCCTGCAGGACTCAGAAAAAAAGCTGTTTGTTATGCTGCAGCTCCCGAATGCATTGTCACATGTGTGTGAAAGAAGAAACATGTATAAATTCATTTGCCTGTTGAACTGCTACAATGCAACATTGCCAGCACAAGATTTAAAAAAAACTGTGAACTCAATCACCCCAAAACACTGCTCATTTTTAAAAGCCAATCTCATGAGATTGGCTGGAATTGCTCAGGATTTGGGGCTTAATAAAGAATTACTTCCAACACCTCTTCTGTAATGAAAGCTACTTACCACTACAGACCTGTCAAAGGACTATTGGTGGCAAAAACTTCCACAGAACCTGTGACTCAAATTATCTGGTGGAATGTCAAGTAGGTTTGGTAGGTAGTCTTGGTTTCTAAGCAGCCCTAGAAGAAAAGGACCTTGCTCCTTATTCTGAATGGCCCTACAAACTTTGCCAGAATTGCCTAAGCTCAGGCAACTAACATGCTAAATTTGGCTTCTCGTTCAGGGCAGAAGACATTTTCCAGTAGCTGGCAAAACCAAAAGAAATGTAAAATTTGTAATTATAGATTATAATTACATTATAACCAAGCAATAAAGAAGGCCCCTCCGCAGTAGGAACAATGGGAATATGTCTATTCTGTAGGGATATGGGAAAAGTCTCAGCCCAGTTGTCCGTGATGCCTTTTTTGCTCTCACGTGTTGTTTCTTTTAACTGAATGATTTGGCCTATGGTGGTAGGTGAATTTGCCCAGGCTCACCCTTTGTGCAGCCTGAACTGGCTCTGTCTGTTGCCTGCCTGTGGATTGGATTTTGCCACCTTATTTTTACTGAATCACATGACGTTTCACTGAGCTGCTAAAGGCAGGGTGTCTTCTGTCCTGCAGACTGCATTCCTGGGTTTTAACAATACATTTTTGGGAATAACTTACTTGCCCATTTGGATATAAGAATGTAACATTCATTGATTTCTTTTCCCCTCTCTCATCCCACAAACAAGAGGCTAAAAGCCTTGAATGGAGGGAACACAGGAATTTCTATCCCCATATCTTGATAGTCTTTACCTTTTATCTTCTTCTACACTGCAGATCTCCCAACTAAAAAACAACAAACTCCACTTTATTTATTTATTTATTTTACTGGAGGAAGATCCATTGTGACCTGCAGGATCATAGCTTAATTAATTTCTCCAATTTATATTCCCAGTATTGCCAGCTTCTTTGATTTTGGTTGTATTTTCTAATCTATAATTCTAGAACCTGGTCTACTATGTCCCTCTGAGAATCCTCACTTTCAGCCCTTTGTGACTTCACTGGAAAATATAGCAGCTCAGCACCCAGAAGGCAGATGGATTAATTTTCATAATTAATGATATATATTCTCATACCAATGGTTGTTGTGTGAGTAACAATTTTTAATGTTTAATGTGACAAGAACTTCCTGAGTCAGACTTTAAGTTACATGAAAACTGGAAGAAAAAGTATATTGAAATATATAGCTTTAAACAAACAAAAAAAAGGAAGGCATTTTCGTTTATGTTTCAGAGGGCTTGTTAGAAACAGAAATGCAGAGTGTTACCAAAACCAGGGCTATGCAGTTTGCTGAAGACAGGGTGTTTTCAGAAAGGCCAGTGACCCTACATTTTTGTGTTATTTGATGGGATATTTATCATTTTTTTCCAAGTCAGTACAGGCCATTTCTGTAAGTCTTGCTCTTGACCTACTTAGAGTGATTTATATTCTCATTAAAGAAAAAAAAATCTAAAAGGAAAAGGGGAATTTGAAAGTCTAAGCACCACTTTTAATCCTGAAATGCAACATTAGGTATTGTAGGTGTTCAGTTCATCACACTACTGCCACTTAAATGCACAGATAGCTCGTTTTTCATCAGCACTTTCTCCAGCAACTGTGCTTTCACCTTTGAACATCTATCCAGCCACCTAAATGCTGCACAAACTGTCACTGGCAAGATTTGTCTCATATCCATGATTCACAAAGCAGCATTTTTGAGCTTTTTTCTTATGTAGTCTTGATCCTCTCTGCCTGCTCTGTATGTTCCATGCAGCTCCACCTTCTTGGGATCCTGGCAGCAAATCCCAGCACTGGGATCCCCCAGGCCCATCCCGGTCAGGGACACCCCTTTGCCCAGTCTGCAGCTGGGATCTGAACATGGAAACTTCATCCCTCAGAAATTTTCCCTTGCTCTTAAGGTGTGGAATGGATAAATTTTGTTTCTCCAATTAATGCATTTCTGTATTCACTGGAGGAGGGATGTGCATCTAAATGTCCCAGGTTAATATGAAGGCTATTGTGTTTTTGAAACACTCTCAATCTCTATCTGTTAATGAATTTTTAAACTTATGCTTGAGGGAAGGAGGACAGCAGCCACTATTCTTTCCTCTGCTTCTGGAAAAAAAAAAAAAAGATTGACTCAACTTAAACACTTCAGTCCAAGAAGGGGTTCATGGCTGTAAAAGAGATGTATTTCTATCCAGTCCAAAATTAGAAACATAGTACATTTTGGAGGAAAAATCCCTGAGTCCCTGTTCTTCTCCAATTTCCTATGGGCTAGCGCTACCTGATTCTGCAGCCAGCCTGTTGGCTTCTGCGTAACCTGCTTCTACAAGCCCATGCTGCTCTCCAAGCAACAGATGGGGTGCCAAATCTGGGGTTACAAATTCCCCTGGGCAGCTGGGGGCCAAAATTTTGAACACCTCAGTGTTCAATAGTGCAGTTTCTAATCGTCCCTTGTGAACCTTGTATTTCTGTAATTACAGTACTGAACCAAAAGGAGTTGCTACAGTTTCTTTTATGATAAAATAAAGATTTTAGTAAAGAAGCTGATCCAATGCATGATAAAAAAATGGAAATCTGAAAAGAGATCAATTGATTTGCCTTTCTCTCCTTGTAGAAAATTAGCAGAAAAGTGAATATTGATGCTTCTTAACATCATATTTCAAAGTACTCAATGAGAAAAAAAGAACAATAGCTTTTTTAACAACAACAAAAAAAATGAAAATGACTTAGAGAATGGAATAAATACCTTTATTTTTAGAAAACTGCTTGTTTCCTTATAAGTGACACACCAGCTTGTTTACAAGTACATACCAACTTAATAAAAAGTAAATAAAATTTCATACATTTGAACATTAAAGATTTTAATCCTCAGAAATTACAGGATAGCACAAATCTAACACATGCCCCAGAATTTTTTATTTATTTTTTCTGTATAGAGAATTAAATGAGTCAGTTCTCTGCAGATTTAAAGTAGTTCCTTTTCTCTGAGTGCTGTATTGAGTTTATAAACTTGATATTTTTACTTACAGTATTATTAATTGCTTTTAAAACACACACATGATGTACTATTCATTTTTTGGTTCCAACTTAATCAGCTATAAAAAGCAACCAAAGTGGTGACCACTGGGTTTCATTAAATTCTTAGATCGATCTTGAAGACCAAATTGAAAAGCTTTATTTTCAGTAGGGATATGTCCTCTAGAGGCTTGTCTGCTATAACAAGATAGCAATACCTCATAGTATCCTTGTGCTGTTGTAAACAACCCTTTAACCATTCCACATGAAAACCTTGGGTCCACATAGCGAAGGCATTTGTGAGGAAGAACAGACTGCTGTGGCTGCTTGCAATCTTTGCTTAAAAAAGCAGTGAGGTTATATTCCAGTTCACTCTGAAACTGCAGGACAAGAGGAAACTGAGTGCTCATTTCTCTACAGTTAGGTTTCTTGTGCATTTTGATGCAGTAATTTCCAGTTATTTGTCTTGAGTTTTCAAGTATTTATGTTTTCCCGTGAGAAACGGTAAGGAAGCATTTGAGTTACAGCTAGCCCAGGGATGGGTACTGGCTGTATTTGGTGCACAGTGCAGATCCTTCTCCCAGCAAATGTGTGCTGATGCTAACCAGCACGAATTTGTGATACATATGCTTGGCACCCACCTTGGCTGCCAATCAGCTTTTCAAGCCAGTCAAGCTCTTTATTATGATCTCTATGGAGAATTATTTCTCTTTCTGTCTTCCCATCTATGTTTCCTATTCATGGCTAAAACCACGGTCTGATGGAGTCCAGCTCATATGCTGCTGAGAGATGAGATGAAAGTTTTTTGGGAGGGAAAAAAACCCCAGGATTTTTATGTAACAGAGTTCCACAACAGATCTGGTTGAGCCTGAATCTTCCCAGTTCTAGTGTGCACAACAAAACCCTTCTACTGAAATTAGTATGTGCCAACTAATAGCCAAATAGAATATAAAGGAATCTGCCAGCAGGTTAATTTATTAGAACCACTGGATTAAAAGAACAAGAAAAGAAAGATCTTCCTCCTAGCAATACATTTGATATATCTTTAATATTATGAAATGCTTTGATGCTATCATGATAGATGCTATGAAAAACACCCATGTCTTGCTGCAGTATTATAAATGGGACTAATTCAGAGACCAAAATTATGAGCTTATTTTCACCTTTGTTGCAAAGACAACACGAATACGCCTAGCTCCTTGTCAACCCCAGACACTGGCAGCTAAAAGGGGCCCCCAGTCTGCATGGGCTGGGCGATTGGGAGGGAAAAGCAGAGAGCATGAACACAACTGCATAAAATGTAGCGGCCCTTGCAAGTACCTGGAAGAGGATTCTCCTGGAAAGGAAGGGAGAAATGTGTGAAGCAAGGTGTGGTTTTTTTGGTGGTGGTATTTTGGGTGTTTGTTTTTTTTTTAATTCAGTGAAAATTAACTTGGCTTAAAACCCATAATGGTATCTGGACTGTGTAAAAGCAACTTACCTTTGAAGGTTGCCAGATGGAAATGCAACAACCCATGAATGTTCTACTTAAAAGCGATTAATGTCCATGTTAAAACCTGATTGGAAGATATACAAATCCCCCTGACTTTCTCCTAAGGATTTACCTGATATGATTTTAAAAATGCCAGACAAAGTTCCTATTAATCACCACCTAAAGGCACTACAGCATTATTCATATTATAGATTTTTTTTTTCCCAAAGGAAATCATTAGTTAATAAAACTGTGCTAGCCTCTTTATTCATTTCAATATTGAGGCAAGCATTACAACCTGGAGAACTCTAAGACGTACAATTAAGAGAGCAAGTGAATCATAAATATAAACAATCCTAGGAGCATGTTTAAATCTTGAATGGGAACATAAGGTCAGTTTTCATTAACCATTTGGATAAATTTAGCCTTTCATGGAATCTAGAACGAACAGAAGTATTTCCTTTTTTTATACATTCTAATGGAAAGAGAATTAAGAGAAAAATTGTCTTGCAATGTAAGCACAAAATTGTTGGACTAAATCAACAAATGAGAATATGAAACTCAGAAGTCTGGGCTTGTTATCCAAGTTAGGAGAAATGCAAAACATATGTATGGCAGAGAAATAAATGAGAGACCAAATTCTGACTATAGTTACACCCATAAAATTTCAGTGATCACACTTGGGCTACACAGTGATAGATTTTTAAAATACTGCCTTTTTAGTCAATTAAGGCGGTGGTTTTGTAGTATGTTACAAATACACTTTTTTGACCTGAAACCATCCCTTTAAAATGGCAATTTAATGCTTTAGAAAATGAATATTTACTGCAGAAGTTTTTTAACAAAATATCTTAATAAAATAGGAACTCGATTCAATCTTTTTACAGATTTTAAGTGCATGAGCCAAAGCCATTACAGAAACACATTTCTAAACTATAAAGCATGTACAGAAGTCCATTTTACATTTAAGTGTCAGAGCAGGCAAACCACTTCTAACAAAGCGCAGGAGTAATGATCTTAGAAATCGTTCCTACAAAAACCTACACATGAGACCATTTTTATCATCTGACTCTGTTCAGCTCAGTTTACAAGAAAATAGCATTGAGAGATATGCAGAGCAGGTTAGCTTTCTTAATGAACTTCAGTAGGTTCCAAGAAGCAGGTAGTTTCAAGCAAGACTGATCTCCACTGTGTGGCTCTGTGTTGCAGTCAGATGCATGCGTTTTGGCATTATGAGTACAGAAGTGGGGCTTTCTCACCTGTATGTGTGGTATTTGCCCTGGAGATGGAAGAAATCTTGTTTGGGATAGGAAGAAATGACAGCTGCCGAAACTTTTGGCTGGTGCGTTTTAGGTGTATACTTAGCTGTGGGCAGCTTGAGAAAAAGGACTATATCCTGGGTGAGGAACAACCAGTTCCAGGAGTGTTCTCGTTCCTTTTTTGAGCAGAACATAGAGTGAAATCACCCAGATATATCAAGGTAGCGTATTCTAAGGTCCTACTAGAAACTCAAAATCTGCACAGTGGTACAACTGGAAAACATCAGGCTAGAACCTCCACTTTTTCAGGAGAGACTTTCTTGCATAGTGCCGGTTCTGAGATTAATCTTACCTATGCACTACCACTCACTTTCAGTATTTTAATAAACAAATATTCTCCAACCTGTTTGTATGAGTGGCAGCAGCACACTTGTAGCTACCTGCTTATGTCTCTTCTGTGCTTTTTCTGCTCCTTCTTAGATTCAACAAGCTCCTTATTCCTTGAAATAAAAACACAGGAGAGCAAAAACACCTTGCAGAAATGAGGTTCCACATCTCTCAGAAACCTTAGCCTTGGAGTTTCCACAGAGGTCTCTTCTGCCCTCACACTTTGAGACCCTTAGTGGAAATGTATTACAAAGCCACATATGCCATTAGTGAACATATCCTTGTGAAATATGTGGTAGGTCATTTCCCCTGCTCTCTTTAATGGGAGTTAAAAAAAGAAATTATTGAAGACTGAATCTCAGCCTTGAAAATGCTGGATTGATTTTGGTCAGAGGAAAAAAAACCAATCATACCTACTTTCCTTTCCTCTTAATTTCAAACTCCTGTTGCCTGTCTGGTAAAGCGACACAAAATCTTGGGAGGTGAAAAGAGAAGGCTCCTGCCAGGCTCAGCTCTTGGCTGAGCAGGCAAGCAACACAGGGTCTGGGAAAGCATGTGCCTGACTCCATCTCGTGCTTAACTGCAGTTAGCAGGTTAGGTGCAGGAGTGAGCCACGGATGATGCCACCTCTTCACAGCAGTTGGGGCTGCGCTCACATATGGAAAATATATAGTATTTACAATGGCCAGAGTGTAATCCCATCTCTATTTTTACATTTGCAGTGCTACTTGAATTGAGGAAAAAATGCTAATGGCAAATTAGAGCTCTGTTATGCATTCCATGGGAATAGTGGTATATGAAGTAATTATGCTCCACTATAGAGTTGCCAGTGAATAAACAATAATTAATGGATTGTTTTAATGTGTTACTACAATTTTGATGTCAATGTTAGGCTTGAAGTAATGGAGAGATATTTTAAGACATTACTGAACATGTGCCATTCTCATTTCCAGTGGTAAACTACCAAATGTGAAACTGGTCTTTGAAAACCTCCAAGGCAATATGGAAGCGAGCATGCTAAATGTGTTTGTGCTTTTAGGTAGAGCTAACACACATTAAAAAATCTCTTAAGTTACATATAACTTTTTTCAACCAGAAAGAAAATATTGTTTGCTTTCTGTGATCCACATAATAGAGGAGAGATGTAAGGAGGGGAGTACTAAGCACCCAATTCCTAATACTTTCCCTCCCTGGCAGACAGCTTTGCTCATGCTAGTAAGAAATTACTAACAAGAGTAGTGAGCAGTGGACAGAAGGAGATTGCTTCCATGTGTCATCTTTTTCTTTTGTAAGGACCCCCTTGGTTCCCTGAAAAACAACCTGCAGGTTTTTCTAGCCATTTCGCTCTCATCCTTCCATGTCCTTGTGCCAGTAGGAAAGGCAAGAAAGAGACAGACAGACAAGGAAAAGTTTCAGAAGCACCGAGTGATTTGCAAAGTGGTGTTGTGTCCTCCTAGCTTCTCAGGAGGAAATTAAGCTCCTAGTGCAACATCTCTGAAAATTTGTACTTCTGGTATTTCTGGTCTTTTCTCTATTTAATAATCTATTTCATTAGAAGAAATATTAGGTGCTGTAGCTCTTATTGTGCTAAAAAACTAGTAATTGATCAAAATTGTCAGTAGTCAAATAACACTTGAGGCTCACAATCTGCTGTGGGGGGATACAGAATCTAGAAAAATGTGCTTTTGGCTTGACAAAAAAAAAACCCTGAAATTCATATTTGTGAAAATAAACAATTATCACAATTAATTAACACATTTCCTAGCCCTTTTTACTAGAAAATTCCTATGAGTTTTCAGCACTTCTACCAGCTGCTGATGCTTACCATTCCCCATCCTTTTGTAGCCTTGACAATCTTTACATACACATCTAAAGAGGCTCCCCCTGCCTTCTCTCACCTGCCAGCCCAGGCTGTTTTTCATTATGGTTTGATGGTGTGCACAGGTTATATTCTCCTTTCAGCTTGTTATAGGTTTAGGGTTTGAATGTGGGAGAATGAAGAGGACTGTGATACTTAAATCATTGCTTGTACAGCTAGGCTTCTGTTATTTTTCCTATATTCACGTTTCCCACGTCTACCCATTTTGTGAGTACACTAAAACTCAGATAAAGGAGCCAATTATTTCTGCTGTTAAAATATGACCACCTGGTCAAATTATGCTTCTCTCATTCCTTTACTGTGAACAAGTACAGTTGTTTTTCACACTAATTAATTTAGAATGTTGATGTGATTTTTTAACATAGAGTTGTTCTTTTGCCTTTTCAGCTTGTTTTGTATTAGGTAATACTTTTTTATTTTTTCTATTGTTTTTAATTAAAAATATTTCTATAATGAATTGAGGCACAGGAAATTCAATTCTGACCATGGGGGAGTTGATAAGAATTGGACACATTACCCTTGTGAGGTTTGTGTGTCACTACACAATACACTAAAGATAACTTCTTTTGGTAAGCCAGGTATTGTTATATAATATATGAGAAATATCCTCATGTAGCTTTAATGATAAATAGTATCTTTTTTTTTTCTTTTTAAAAGAAAGTCAGGAATAGAGCAATTACCTTTTAACTGCTTTAATGAAATGGTTCTAATATGGGTATCCAGCCCCAGAGATTTGCCTTTGTTAGAATCCCAAATAAATAGGGAGCAGCAGAATTAAAAAACAACAACAGCAAAAATAAAGATTTACAATCATGGTATGAAAACAGGGAACTCTAATTTGCAGTTGATGTCATCGATATGAGCTCTGTTTATCTGGGAGTAATACATAATACTGAAAAAAATGTTTAATGGCTGCCTTAATTTCAGTTAGCTTGGTCAGTGTTCCTTTGGGCACACTTTGTAAGCCGAAGGGATGTTATTCTATCAGGTTTATTGCTATTTTCTCCACAGAATCTCCAACTTGTGCTTTTCATTAAGAACAGTGTTATCTTCCAAGTAACACGTTTAAGCTCTCCTCTTGGAGTAACAAACTCTTCATATAGGTTCTACTTGTTTTTATTTTTGTGAAGCTTTTCAAATGCAGTATGATCAAATCTAAAATGTCTGTACATTCAATCTGTTCTCCTCTGTGGTTGGAAGATCTGGGACAATTTTTAATTACTCCTTTTGCATCTTTTGATGGTATATTTCATGTTATTTCACAATCATCATTCAGAAATCCAGAAATTTTGTTAATTTCTCAGGATTTTTTGAATTATTATTTCTGCCAAAGGGAGCTGGATTTTGCTTTATAACAGCACCCTGCTGCAAATTATCTATGTCCGTCACATGCAGCAAGCACAGAGTATGGATTTCTCTTTCATATTTGGGAACATTTTAAAGAGACACACACCCACACACACCCCTTCTAGCTTGTTTTTTGTTCAGTTGTTTAAACTGTCTTTAAAACTAATCACAACTGAACAGGGGTAGATCATTCACCCATTAGATTTTCATTAATTTTAAGTTAATTCTTACCCTCGATGAGCTTTTTCACTGATCAGTCTTATTCTGGAGTAGAAAACATGATTGTTTATCTGATATTGTTTTGCCAACAAGCAAAACAGTATAAGCAAAGGAGAAGCCAGGGAATTATGTATACAAGTAAGTATAATTTTAATTCCCCAGAAAAGTTCCGGAATAAATAATCAAACTAACCATTTAGAAGCACTGAAAAGAAAATAAGGAGATGGGTAAAAGCCACGACGGATTTGTGCAAAAACCATGTTGAACTGATCTAATTTCATGTGAAAGCAGAGTGTGAGGGCTTATTGGCAGGAGAACTGCACACGATGCTATTGTAAGCAAATAAGGAATGTGTTCTCTATGAATATATGGGTAGGATCAGTTTGAGTGTTGCTTCTATCACCTGTCTTTTTATTGTCTTTATTAACCACTGTAAATATTAAACAGATCCAACTTTTCTTGTAGTTTCATACTCAGTATCTCTTTTGATTTTAACAATGATCCATTGATAAATGCTTTCTGGGTGCATTTTTAAGAACTTCTCTACATTGAAGAACAGAGGTAGAATTCTAGCTAATCTTGATAACATACCTTGAAAAACAATCAGATGCTACTCAATATGGTCAAGAAGGAGGCACCTCACCTAGAAAGGAATAACCTGCCAGGCAAAACCAGGTCAGGGATTAACTGGTGGTGTATCAGTTCTGCAGAAAGAGATCTAAAGGGCTGAATAGGAAACTCAGTATTGTTACGCTTGTGAGAAAGGCAAAAAATCTACTTGAACGTGGAAACAGGAATGTAGTATAAAAACCCACTGAAATAATTTTTCTCCATTCAGCACTGGTAAGACCAGCTGGATCTCTGTGGAAAAATTTGGGTACTACAATTTGAGAATTACTTATACCCATTAAAGATGGAAAGCAACAAGAATGGTTAATAGTTTAGAAATTGTGGTATATGAGGCAAGCTTGAGATTATACCTTCTACACTTTTTAGGAGTGATGACACCACTGAAGATTTTTTTCCTGAGAGCAAATTTGCCAAGTGCACGTGAAGAATAACATAGGCAGAGTCTGTCATGGGGCACAAGAATGGACCAAACAACTTCTTGAGGATCTTCCACCTTCCGTATTCCAAGAAGCTATCAATTTTTATCCCAATGTCTCTGTGTCAAGGACCCTATGCCTGAATTACTGGCTACAGGTATACTAATAAAATAAATATGGAAGAGGCATAGACTCAGGTCTTCATATGTGACCATCCATTCTGCTTAATTATTGGCATGATCCCTGGCATAGTTTTGATGATGCCAGGGCACCATCTGGGGCATAAGTCTGCCCCAGGTATTGCTCCTAGCCAGCTGAATATGCAAATACGCAAGGCCATCTTGTCCTGGGGGCTGTGGAGAGAGAGAGTGAAGAGCTCAGCTGCAGAACCACAGCTGTGCTCTGCCCCTTTCTTCAGGGCACAAGAACAGCCCATACCCTGTTGTATCTATTAGTACAGTCCACAACATGGTGCCTTTGTAGA
The DNA here is from genome assembly GCF_949628215.1 of Phalacrocorax aristotelis. Taxonomy (NCBI): domain Eukaryota; kingdom Metazoa; phylum Chordata; class Aves; order Suliformes; family Phalacrocoracidae; genus Phalacrocorax; species Phalacrocorax aristotelis. The sequence continues at coordinate 118,392,848 of NC_134278.1, read as the reverse complement.
GCTCCAGGCAAATGCCAGGTCTTTTACACAGCAACTGTAGAGTCATTTAGGTAAGTCATTGAGCTGCTCTTAACTATCTTGGACTTCTTCCTCTGGCTTCAACTAGGTTTCCCAACTATCCTAAAATTATCCTAGCTATCCTCAATAAAACCCTATTTTCAAAATTGAAAACCTCCAAATCTAACAGTAACTGCTCTTATTTTCTCCTTGGTTTAATTCTGTCTATGTACACAAGAATTCAGCTTACAAAAATGAACTGCCAAGCAGATAAAGCCAAAAGGCGAGGCCAGGCAGTCAGTAGTGCCAGTACAGCACCCTCAGGCCCCCGTCCTAGGGTGGTAGAAACAAAGTAGGGGCCAGACAGATTTGGAGTGAACATGAGAAACAACATTGGGGGGGGGGGGGGCAGATACAATTGGGAGGAAGAAGCAATTATTTGAGGGCTGCAGCTATGGTCAGTGTAATAAACAGCTGTCACCACCCACCAGCAGACCTGTCACTGTCAGGTCTTCAGATATTCAGTCAGATTGTGTTACTGTCCCTGATCAAAGTGAGCAGCTGATGGAATAAACATGCTGACCTTATGGTCTGCTTATAACAAACCACAGCAATACTGCTCACTTTAACAGTGGGTAATTCAGACTGCTTATTCAAGTTGTGTTTGCTAGCAATCAATTCCTACTGAACAGCGTAGGTGGAAGATAAATGAAAACATCCTATCAATACAGGCAAAATGTCACAAAGGCTTATTTGATCTTCATCATCAACTTATCTTGCAGGGTGTGAATCCCCACGTACTCCCTCTTTTCACAATAATTGTAGTAAATAATGCTTACAGTGTTTCTCTGAGGAGAGCATTCCCTCTGGTTGCTATAGGAAAAATAACAAATATCTTGTAATGCCATTTTCATTACATATTGTTCAATTAGGGGATAGCAAGAAAGTGATTTTTTTTTTCCAAGAAGCTGGACAGTTTACTAACTGAAAACTGATGCTGCAGGTAAATGACTGCATGGCATATGGCAGAAAAGTTATTTATCAAGCAGCTGTTGTTACCTTGGTTTGAAAAGGGAGCTAAAAAAAAAAAGCTTTTAGTAGCTTATACTTCAAAACTTCAAAGTTCCAATAATCTTCAGTTACATGGGCAAGGGCTCCAGAACTCTTTTAAGCCTTTTAATAGATGTTTTAAAACTCTCAGAGATGGAAATCTTTCTCTATTACAGAAGCTGTATTTCCTAGGTGACAAGTGGAAAGTCTCATCACCTGTGGAGTCAGCAGCTGGGGCAAGATTAATTAATAAAGCTGAGAAGGTTGTTGTGTCTGAACCTGCAAGACAAAAAGAAAAAATATCCTCATTCTTAGGCCAGACTTCGGAAGGAACATAAATAACTTTTTTTTTTTTTTTAATGACGAAGAGTTAAGTTTCACTCTCCTATTCAAAGCTGATATATATTTTAGATACAGAGGAACAGCTGAACACAAGTGATAGTCAACGACATAAAAGTTAGAGATGAGCTATAATATTTTTTTCTAGACAGTTTTCACATTTACTGACATAAACTTAGAGTTACTTACGTCACAAAACTGCAATTCTTGTGTGGATTATCTATTACTGCATCTATCAACTTGATGTACGCTTAATTTGGGAGCTGAGTTTTAAGTCATATTTCTTGTAACATAGGACTGAATTTCATCACTCACTAAAGGGATGGTTAATCTAATGAAGGTGAAGAACTCGGCCTTTTTCAAAACAGGTATCAATCTAGCTAGCTGGGATATGTGACTGTCAGATTAACTTTTTGTAATGGTTTTTTAGCATTATTCTATATATAAATGTGTGTGTATATATATGCCTTTAGAGCTGATATCTCATAATGATAATGTCCTTAGCTATAGCAATTCTCTTCTTGTACAGATCTATCAAAATGCAGGACATTTGACTGCTGGTGTGATCCCACTGTGAGGCCTGTTTAGCCACTCCAAAATCACAGCAACACTGAAGCAACTTAAGTGAGTCCTGCTAGTGATGGTGTAGCTGCTGCTGCAAAAGCTGTGGGAGAGGGACTTTAAGGCAGGCTGGGTTGCCAAGAGCAGTGGTTGTAATGGGGACAAGATGACTGGGAAAAATGGGAGTGGTCCAGAAACGGAGAGTCCTGTGGTGTGGGAGGAGACAATGTGGACAACTGGAGAGAAAAACTGAAATCGTCTAGAGGAAAAGATTCTGAGTGACAAAAATGCCCTGTTGTGGGGACATCCAGCTCAGCCACATGTTGTCTGGTTACCTGGACAGCTGGAAGAATAGCTAAAGTGTCTTTGTAACCTGTGATCTGTAAGTGGTGGTTACAGGTAAAGAGTAAATTTGAGAAGTTCCTGGGGTGTCCTGGTACGGGAAAGGTAGGAGGCTGCTTCACAGCTCAAGAAGAAACAGCTTAGAATTGCATTCATAACCTACATGTCTTGTTTAGTTGGTTTGGGTTTTAGTTTGTTTTGTTCCTGCATACCTCTCTGGAGAAGAGGATGGTTAGGGAGATCGGCCTTTTAACCATCTTCTCATTGTTTGTGTTGTTTTGCCCTTTCCAGGCACTCTCGGTAGGGCATCTGGGAAGGGGTAACCCTGCAGGGGCTTCTTTTTCGCATGTGCCTATAAAGTTCCTTCTGCTCTTTCCATGAAAGAACTGATCAGGAAACAAATAGAATGGGAAAAAGCAGACCCTGCCTGGCCATAATGAGGAATTGGGCCCCTCACTGAAAACAGAAACTCTCGGAAAGTCCAAGGGAGATGCTGCTCTGTTAGGCTGTGAAATAGCTTCCCAAGGGAAGGAACAGAAATCCTATTGTGTGAAATAATTTCAGTTGAACTGAACAGAGCACTGGCATATATACTACAGGGAGAAATTTTGTATGGCCAAAGGGATAAGTAAGACAAACTTTAAGGTCCTTTCTGTATCTTCTGGCAGCATCCCTCCGGAAGCAAAAGCACCTGAGAGGAAGCTCAGCAATGGTATACAAATACTGTGTGTGTGACAACCAATATCAAATTAGGGAATTAACCTTTCTTCAACATAGGACAATGCAATGAATATTGAGGAAAGGGATGTAGGCTTGATATTCAGAAGACTTTATTGCCATGTAAAGTGATACAGTCCTAGGAAATAGGCTGTCAAGGGAAATAGTCAAAGTTAAGAGCGTCAAAGGATTTAAAGCCAAAGTTGATGAGTATCTAAGCTGACTGTGGGGGAGCACTGTTGAGAGACGAGCTAGTTCAGTGCAAAGGTATGGTCCAGAGTTACCACGTTCATTCATCATGTACTGTGTCCTGCTATCTTCCCAATCGAATGTAATCTCAGGAAGTATTTGATGGTTTCTAACTTTGAGATTTTTATATTTTTTTAATCTTCAAAAGTACACAAAAGACATGCATTGCTTTTGTTAGCAGAGGTAGTCACCTGGGAGCCACAGCGTATCACAGCCGGGGAGTTCCTAATGCAATTTGCAAGCTGTGGGGGAGAATTTAACCTCCAGGATGCTGAAGATAATATACTATGCAAATACCCGTGAAATGATTGCCGTTTCCTTTGGGCCAGATTACTGGCTCCCATTTATATTATCTCCAAGCTTCTTCTACTGTTAGATTCTTTTCACTTATCCCCTGGTGTGTACATTATGTCACCTTCAGCTCACACTGCCAAATTCAGAAGTGGTGTCAGAGGATAGAAATCAGGTATCAGCATGCTGCCAGAGGCCTGAGGGAGTGGAACTCAAAGAGGATTTGCCTGAAGATTCTTGGCCAGAGACCTTCACTTGCAGATGCATCTGGCTGTAAATACAACTTGCAGAGCATGATTCTTTCACAAGCTTTCCTCTCTGTATCAACTACTAAAATAAACTCAAAGAAGCAGAATATTGTGTTTCTGTTAGGTGTTGACCACTGACATTAGAGAAAAGGAGCAGAAGCCCTGCTCCCACTGCCTGCACTCCCTGGACAGATGAAGTTGTAGGTCCTACTGCAGAAAATGGAGAACTTGTAGGGCTGCTTTCTCCTAGTGCCTCTATCTGCAGGAGTTGTTTTGTAAGGTGATTTTGTAATATGTATTTCTCCTCACCTGGAATCCACTGAAGTTAATAATATTGTTGGACTTAGTAGCTTTTAAATCAAGCCCCTGTCCTCCCTGTGAGAAAATACACAGCTTTCCCATAAAGCCAGGGCAATGATAGTGTAAGGAATAGTGGTAAAAGATTTCTGCAGTATTAACATATCATTGTTTATGAAAGTGTCATGACAAAAAAGAAACACCCACCCTAGTGAAAAATGAAGTCACAAAACAATTTGCAGTGCAAATCTCACTTCTACAGTGTGCCTGCTGAATTATCTATTATAAATTAGCTCATTTTAAAATTGGTGAAGTCTGCAGAATGTTGCATTCCCTCTAGACTGGGAGCTCTACACATGCTGTCTCACAGGGGATAAAAAAGTAATTACTGAAGATCACCCCTTCCCAGACAAGTGCTGTGGACTGTTCAACCACTCACTCACAATTTAATCCTGGGGTCCTCACTGAAATAGTTTCTTAGGTGCTAACTGGAGGCTAACAAAGTGGTTATTTAAATTCATTACATTTGAAAAAACAGAAAATATACTTTCAATTGTGTGGTGTAATTTAAACTGTTACTTTTGCGGGGAAAAGAGGAAAGAGCAGAATAATATTGTGAGATCATTTTTATTATTAATTTTTTCTCTCCCTCTCACACATACTGTCTGCTTCCTGATTCAATACAATTTCTACTTTTTTCTTGTAGATTAAGTTGAGTGATAAATAATAATGTAGTTTCACCAGCTATAATGTTTGGAACTTTCCATAGATAAAAAAATATATATTCTTAAATGGTTTTTTGAGAAATATTTGTAAAAGTTTAAGCATCTGATATAGAATACAATGGGATAAAGGATTGTACTTTTTTAAAATGACAGGTTGTTAGTGGTCTAATTGCATACATTTGTTTTGGAAACAGTTAATGAGAGTGACCAATACTATGAGACTTTTTTTCTTATAATGAAGTATGTGCTGCTTGAAAACAAGGTAATTTTTTTTATTTCCTAAGGTCCTTCTCTGTGGTTTTTTTGCTATTACTTTGTGTAGTGAAAGCAATAAGTTCTGCTTAGTGTTGAAGACTCAGTTCATGTTTAAAGGATCAGATTTTCTTTTGGTGTAAGTGAATTGGCTACAGTTTAGCACTGCTCATTTAAACCATCTGAGAATCTGCTTTTTGCTTTGGACTTTTGTACCCCTTTCCATCCATTTCAAACAGCATTGCTGAAAAGGTACTGAGGTCCCGATCTGCAAAGTTATTTCAGTGCCCATCTTTCTTTGAAATCTGTGTGATTTATGCTCCTAACTGCCTTTAAGCAGCCAAGACTGAAGGATACAGTAATGTGAAGGCACAAACAAAGTGAAACAATCCCAATTTAAATTTTAAAGAGGTTGCCTTCAGTCCTTTAGGGGAAAAAATCCCAGCCCCAACACAAACAAACAAAAACACTAAACAAGAAGAAAGTATTTCAGAAGCCTTGAAAAAAGCATTTTATTTCTTGTGGATCCTTTCTCTCTGGTAACTTTAATATGAGTGAAATGTCATACAACAAGGAACTCCCAGGTGACCTCTGTCATTTCTGGCTCTCAGTCTAGGAGCATGAGTATGTCAATACACAAGCCTTCTTTGCCTGGGCTGTAATACCTGCTCTTTGGCCTTCACTGAAGTGTTGAGAGCTAGAGCGACAATAACATACAATTCTGCAGAATTCAGTAGGGGTCATCCCAGGTACAAGAATGAGATAAGAACAGTGCTCACTTAGCTCACATTTCAAATTAAAAAGTCAGGCTCATGGTACACTGAAGCTGTTACTCTTCATAGATCTCCAATACCTCCAATCCTCAACTTTCAGGTAAAGTGATATATTAAGAAAACATAAAATGCAGCAGGTAATGAAAATCATAAAAATATTATGTTAGTGTTTATCATCACTCACCTAATGAGATAAGTGAAATATATCATGTGTACTGCCAACAAAAATAACATTGGCATTTGTCGGAAGATATTTTCTACCTTGCAGTGATTTCAGATTTATATATTCCTTCGAAGTGACTGCTGCAACTCCGGAAAAATTATCACACAAGGTATGATGTAAAAAGATCCTTGCAAGATGCTTGTTGGACCAACAGGATGCCATACCAGAAACACCTGGTAAAACAAAGCAAAGGTGTGCCAGTGGCTGTTGTGTTTTCCTGCTCAGTCACTGGGAGTGTGTTGCAGTTTTTAGCCTATTGCTTGGAGTCCATCCAAACCATCTGCGCCCATATAGCCAGCAGTGAAGCAAAGTGCAGTAGGGTCAAACTTGCACTTTGTGAAAAAAAGCAGTCTCTTTGACCTCCTAATTAAGTTACCTATTGATTTCAAGAGTTTGTTGCTGGCACTGTTAGGTATTTTGTGTGAAGTAGTTGAAGGATGTAGAATGTGTGAAGAAACTTCTGTGAAAGCAATATGCAATACACTGATGCAACACAACCATGGAGGGCTTCTGGCAGCTACCCGCCAAATGCCCAGTGGAAACACTGGAATCATCTGCTGGCCATAAGAATCAGACACAAAGTTTGGATCATCTCGTAAACAACACCAGCATCACATTTAAACAAAGTCCTTTGACTGGAAAGCATGAGTTACTGGAGATCTGTTGTGTGAATTTTTCCCAGTGTTTTTAAAGGAATTCTGGTTGCGGATGATGGTGTTTGACTCTTGCTTTATAGATTTTTGCAGTGTAAGAGGCTAAAGATGATGAACGAGACATTGATATCAGCCACTCGGCAACAGATGGTGAAATATCACTCTTCCAGTGTTTGGGACAAAATTCTAAACAGATAGGTACTGGAATGCTCTTAACACAAATTCTCTTTAGATTATAGACAATGTGAATGAATTATATCCATGAGGGTTTTTTTTTCTTTCTTTAAAGAAAACCAAAGTCCAAGTCCTGTTACTGAGAGTAAAACAGATTTATACTGTTTATCTCAAGAACTAAACTTTCCCTGCTGCGATTATTAATTTTACAGTTATACGAAAATGTGTAAGTAGATATTATGAGCTGTATTAATTTCATATTCAAAGTGACACCATGTAAACAGGAAAAATAGAATTTTTTTGTTCTGAAACAAGCTGATCCATTCAGAACTACACCAGCCAATTGCCTTATTCACACTACTTCATAATATTTAAGATGAAGGACCATGAGTGTCTGCTATCTAGTACTGGAAGCTTAAGTGACCTCCATAGTCACTACAGCATCCTTTCCATAGATATGATATGTCACAGTGTGATAAATACAGGCAAGTGAAGACTTTCTTGGGTCTGGTGCATGCAAGAAAACTTGCAAAGGGTTAATTAAGGAATTATACATTTCTGTTATTTAAAGGAGACTAAATGGAGAATATTCTTTGTGTCCCTACTTTGATAAAGTACGGCATTTAACAGTCCCCTAACAATTTAGCCTCAAATTAGAAGAATTACTATGTACCCTTACTTGTGCTCTTCTTCACTGAAACATTATAGCTATCTATCTAAATTGATTTTGAATTGGTCTACTTAAGTCCACTGAAAAACAGTCCTGGTTAAGCCAGCTTATCCCCTGCTTAGTCAATTTAGTGTAATTTAGTAATCTCCTGATGCAGGATGAGAAAGTTTTAATCAAAGCTTAAACTGGGGCAAGTGAATATATAAAGAGAGGTTTGCAACAACTGAACTGGAACAATTTAAAATCAGATATCTTCCTGAATCCAGGGCCATGGTGGAGAGCCTCTGAAGCTGCAACACATAAGCAATGACAGAGCTAGTTTAAAGAGAACATCTGTGGAGATGTGTGCTATTTCTTTAAAAGCTGTAGAAGGAAACCATGCAGGAGGAGCCCTGGGGAAGACATGGTAGTAAATTAAATGAAGAAAGAGAGGCTTTAGGGCCAAGAATAGTTTTCTGTGTTCTAATAATGATCTTTGAGAATGTTGGGAGAAATGCTTTGTGATTCTTTACAGCTGCTGCAGGAGTGCTCTTGTCCTAAAGCTTCAGTCAGTGTCCTGTTTGAACTGAGTCCTTAGCATGTGTCCTGGTGTTATTTTCAGTCTTTGGTCTCTCAGTATAAAGGCCAAAGTCTTGCTTTTAAAAAATATATTAAACCTGATTCTTTCTTAGTCCGAGGTTTTCTGATGTCAGTGCTTGTATCTAAAAACAGCGACTTTGAGACACCACACCAGTGCTAAGTCTCAGTCTCTACGTCCAGCTTTTCTGTGAACTGGATTTAAAGGTGGGATTGTTTCTGGTTTCTTAGAGCAAGAACTGTCCAAGAGCTTCCCCAGTTTGCACCCAAAGGGAAATGTGTTTATGCTGCTAGGGTACAGCTGCAGGGCCACCCCAGAGCCAAGCTGAGAAATGGGAGAGGAATGGTGCTGGCTTCTAGTCTGCTTGGAAATAGGCAACAGAGGAGTGTATGCTTTTTTAAAATAAAATAAAAATGTAGGTGTTCTTGTTTAGCTCAAACTTTTGTCACAGGATCTTCCTCAGCTGTCATGCTTGCAAAGTTGTCTGAATGAGTCTGTTTCCTCAGTGTGTTGCCTCTTCTGAAAGTAAAGTAAATGAAAATGGTGCCAAAGCCAGCACAGGTGCCAGGGGCGAGGGCAGACCTCAGCAGTGCAATGGCTTTTGACAAGGTCAGGGGCCCAGCTTTCTTGCTGTGTCCTGCATGCTGGTACAGGGTAATTGCCAAGCTGCTGAGGGATTTGTGACTCCTAGCCTACAGTATGGGTCCTAGAGTTAGGGGTCCATTTGTCTGCATTTGTTCCTAGGGGCTGAGAGTGCCTGGGAAACAGCTGGCAAAAGGAAAACTTTGCATTGTGTTGTACCCTGTCCCTGGAAAGTGCAATTAAATGCTATAAAATTGGTCTGCATCTGCTGAATCACTTAAGACTGAAGCTGAGAAGGGGAATGAGAAATATATGTTGGCTTAAAACCAGGGTGGAATCTGGTAACACAGGTGAGCACTTCCAAAACTTTCAAAACTTTGCAGTCCACAGTTTCAGTTTTTCTTTGCACTACATCGTACCTCATTAGATCTTACTCCAAGAAGCCCCTGAAACCACTGGCCTAAGTGTGCTTTAGCCTCTTCATTTTAAACATTTTTTTTTTGTTAAAAACTTCTTCTAAATCCAATATTCCATCATGTTCAGTAAAATAATATTTTTAATAGTAATGTTCAATCTATTAGGTTTCTAAATACCAATGCTCCAAAAATGTAGCAGTTGAATTATTTTTCCATGAAGCAGTAAGTATTGTTGTTACTATTTTTGGCAGGTCACAGTAGAGGAGAGATGGGAAGTGAAGGCACAGGAGTGAAACAAGCTTTGTTTCCCTTTCAGCCAAGGTAAAAGTCCTCTAGTCTTCATGGGTAAAACATAGTTATCACAGAAATTTTGCAGAAAGACCTACTCCTGGTGTAGGATGACGAGGTCCTTTTCCTGCCTTATTTTCTTGTTTGCAGAAAATGTTGCATTTCTGAATATGTTCTCTGCGAGGACACATATACCTTTCAACAACAAAAAAATAAAGTGGAGATTATTCAGTATATTTTCCCCCCATAATTTGTTTTCCAGTATTTGCAGTATTGAGCAAATCATCTCTGCACATATTTTTCATTTGTAGTAAGAATACCTTTGTGTCTTCTTGACATCTTGTATTTCCCTTGTCTTGTTCTAAATAGCGTTATTCAGTCAGCAGTGAGCATATATTTGTTCTGCTTCTTCAGCTCTCTGTAAGATCTTCCACCATTTCTCTTCCTGCCAATCTGCATTTCCTTTTTAGCAGGTCAATCTTTCCTTGCAAATTCAATATAGTCTCATACAATTACCTTTGAGGACTTACCCACTTTCAGCTCTTCAGATACTCTGCAGTCTCTCTTTCTTCTGAAAGTCTGTCAGCCATTTTAAATATCATATAGAACAGAAAGATCAACTGATTTATTTGTTTTGGCTTTCCTCCCATGCCACCTCCAGGGCTTTAACAGTCTCCATCCGCTACCCTCTTTTCCCATCCCTAGCCTGAGGCTCCTCTTCAGGACTTTTTTCCCTTTCACCTGTACAGGCTGTTTTGTTCAGTTCTTCATGACTTTTCTCCCTGCTGTAACACTCTGTGTTTGTGGGTTTCAAGTTAAGAACTTGATTACTCTAATTAATTAATTAATTAATGGACCCTAAAACTTGTGTCATAAATTCTTTTCCTGTCCACTCATATTCCCATTTGTCCAAATTCTTTCTTACCAATCATGCTAACAAGTCTCCCTCCCTTTAGGTAACTTCTATGTCCCAGGGTTTTTCTCGTAACTTCAAGACAGTTTATTGCTGCTTAGCTTCTGGTGTTATCTTCGTGTGTGAACTTTCATTCTTACCCATTCTGCCAACATGTCAAACTTTGAATTTGTTGCCTCTTTTACTGGCTTCACGCTCTTCCTTGCCAATAGTTTAGGAATATTTTCATTGCACTGAATTAATCTGTAAGGCTGCAACAACCTCCTCCTTCAAATCCTGCCTTAAACTCCTTTTTGTTATGATACCAGGACTATTAATTAATTTACTAATGGAAGCTGTATCAAGAATCCCAATCCCTGCATATGCAAACTAGCTTTGCAAGATTCAGAATTCCTAATTAGAGTGTTGGCTGTAAGCACATTTAAGTGCATCTTATTAAAACTTTGAGAGGTGTGAAAGTAGTATATCTATAACCTGAAGATATCTACTGTCTTGCTTCTCTATAACTTTAAAAATAATTTAAGGTAGAAGGCATGTGTGGAAAACAAGGCAAGTAGCCATTGGAATTGTCTAGCAATGATACAGAAAACTTAGACAAAATATTTAAATTATGACAATATTGTATTTTTTCACCCACAACAAAATAACTTAAAGCCTATGAAATGATAGTGATAGGGTCTTTTCTACCCATAAAAAAGTACTCAAGACAGCATATAAATGCTAAACAAAGATACCTAAGAGCAAGATTATAAATCAAACAGAATTAATAAAACAAACCAAATGTCTAAGGATGTAGCCTTGAGGTAAAACCTTTAGCCTTGCCTGAAAAATTAGGCAACTTTGTTAACATTTTTAATAGTGCCTTTGGGTGTTCACTGCAGCATCACAAGGTCACATCTCACCAACGTGTCTCTTTAAGGATGCACAACAGGCATTTGTTAATTTGCTGCCTTTTGTCTTTCAGCCAAGGACATTTTTCTCGATCCAGAACCCCCATAGAGGAACACAGGAATTTTGACATCACCACAGCTTGTGCTTGTAGTATTGGAACACCTCTAGGGAGTCTGACTGGCCATCCAAGGGCCATGAGCTGCATGCAGCTGTTAGCCCCATGACTTGCGCTGCTCACTGTGTTACTGTCATTGTCCAACAAAGAGCTGGAGTGACCTGGGAGACCTTATGAGAGAAATTGAGATAATAAAGTGTCTGGAGCAGAGCTCACTGGCAGCATGCCCTGCCCAGTTTTGTCCTGCAGTGGAGTAGTGGGCCCCATTGGAGTAATTTTCTTGCCTGCAAGGTGTTCCTACAGCTCTTCCTCCCCGTGATTCTTTGGGGAAGCTGATGCCTGCTCTACAGGGAACCAGAGGTGAGTTTTGGGATGATGTTCACAATGCATCTAGTTAGCCCAAATTAGAGTTAGGGAGCTAGAACAATGTCTGATGCAGGTTGCAAATTAGGAAAGTTTTTGATGAACTATGCTGGGTTTCATTGCAGAGGTGGTCTGCGCTGAGCTTTTATCACAGGTAAGTGTACGTGCCAGTGTTTCTTGCTTGTGTTGATGAATCTCGGTATCTGAAAAGCACCACCCTTTTTTTCATCAGCAGGACCTACTTTGTAATGGACATCAAGATTTAGACACCACAGTAGCTTCCAGTAACCCTGCAATAATTTTTTAAGTATTGTTTAAGCTTGCAGCAGAATCAAATGGTATATGACTGCCATTCAGGGTGAGCAACTGTTTTCTGGAAGAAATGACTGATGTGCACCTCATGGTCTCAAGCTCCTGGTTCCCTGCTTCATCCTTCACAATGGTCTTAAAAAATCCTGTTCTTACCCTGGATGAAGCTCCCTTAGTGCAGATATTTTGTTACCAAATACACTGTTAGACCAGACTCCACAAAGTGCTTACACATCCCTTGATCTTGCTATAGCCATAGACATCACAGAAGTTAATTATATGTGTAGGTGTGTTGTTGGATCAGGACCTGCATCTCTTTAAATTAAAAACAAAACAAAACAAACACAAACCATGTTCAACAGTAATATGAAGTAAGTAAAAAAAACTGTCATGATAGCTATTAGAAGTTTGTATGGTAGAGAGGAATGGGGAAAAATATTTAAGAATAGTCAATTTCTCTGGGACTAAGCATAGCAGATTTTATTTTTACCTAAAACAATCTTTTGTGTAGTAATATCAAATTAGTTACACACTTGTATATATTTTTCAGGAAAAAAATGTCCATGTTATGAGAACACTAATGTCTCCTTGACAATCAAATATCTGGAGGATCAGACATTTCCAACTTCAGTTAGAAGTATATAGATCAAACACGAAAGTGTTACCAGCTGATGAGAACAAATGCATTTGGGTTAAAGAAAATCATAAGACATATTTTTATTTACTACTGGAATGTCTGTGAAAGGGACGACTGCTGTTTTTCAGGTGTTAGTTTTCATGCTTTTCCATACTCTACATGCACTTACTACATAAGAAATAAAATTGCTTTTTAGAAACTCATTTTGATTCCAATGAACATTGCATTAGCTTCTAAAAGAACATTATTTTGAAAGTAAGTAGTAGTTCTCAATTGGCACAATACCTGATGTTTCTTAAACTGCCTATAACATTTATGCTTTCTGCATTAATACAATAATTTCAGAAGCCAGTTATTACAGCCTTTGTACAAAAGCTGTGAATAAATTACATGTATTTTAGTTTTGCCTTTATTTTTCTCTCTAAATAAAATAATGCTTGTCATCCGGCCAAACTGACATTTTGCTGACAAGCTTGAAAAGAAAATTAAGTCCTTTTTTTTAATACTACAAGTCTATAAGAGAAATTTTAATTTTCAACATGAGATTCAGAAAACAAATAAAGTTTTAGTGAATAAATAACATGTTTCTCTTTGTTTGAAAAGTTATGTGAAAAACCATCACCAAGCAGCATGGTGACTTATTAACAGAATAACTTAAATAAATGAGTAAACAGATAAAATTTCCCAAAAATCAAAACAGAAGAAAACTTTACCGTGCTTTATATTAAGAGCACTTCTAAAATTGTTACTCCAACATGTTCTCTCTATAGGAAAACTTACTTACATTAGGAAGGAAATTTAACTTTTGCATTTTACCTGCAAAATTTTCATTTGCCACATGAATTAACATAGGTCTTGGAACAAAAGTCCTCAAACTGGGAAATTAAGTTTTCCTAGGTTTGTTTATGGGGGAATTTCCTATTTTCTGTTTCAGTAATCCATGTCTACTCCGTATGTACTAATTTATGCTAGTTTGCTAGTTTGAAAAAGAAAAAATCCCCCAAACCAGTAATGTTAGAACTGCCTAACCTGGTATGCATATTTGAAGCTAATAATTGCTCATGCAAAAATGCAGCCTGTTCCTCTTAAACATTCAGTAAGTGCTGATTCATAGTTGGATTTATGCTTTGAAACCTGCAGCAGTGATTTTGGTCATTTGTTTCTACCCTGTTTTATAGAAGTGCAAAGTTCAGGTCCGTATTTTGTGTTTCCTGTCATTTCAAATGACATTCATTGAAACTTGAATGACAGCCTCTTTCGAAGCGTATATGGAGGGCACATACATTCTAAAAAGGAAATATTTGTTTTTAAAAATAGGTGACTTCCATATTTATGCCCCTGATAATCACAGACCAAATACTGTCAGAAAACTGTCCAGTGTAGAGATGTGGTAACCACATAAGTAGACTTCAATTTATATTTAGAGTCCAAACTTCTTTTTTATTTCATCCATATTCAAAAGACTCAGGTATCATTATTTTGTTAGAAATTGCCCTCATTCATCCTAGTTACTGTAAGTAAACATGTAATTATAAAATGGACCATATTATTGAAATCAAATTATCTTTTGAGAAGGTATGTTCTGCTAGGACTAAAGATGCTGGCTAGGAAACCCTACTGTGACTAGAGCCATATGGGTTGTTAGCACAATACAGCAGTAGAACATATGTGGCAACAAGTGGGGAGAGAATATGAAGAAATGAATATACATTTGTTCCCTAATTTGACAGCATGGGGTGTGTTGACAGGATGTTTGGACTTCCTTGATTTTTTTTTTTCAGATTTTGCCTTGGTTTTTTTATTTGGTATGCTCAGCACTATGAGTGATTTTTACATCTTTCTCCCCCACATACTGATGAACCATATCCTTAGGACACTAATAAAATAAGGGTCATTGCTTCTGCCTTCTGTGAATCTGACATTATTATCTACGTTCATCAACAGTGATTCACACTACCATATTGAGAGAAATCTTTATTGCCGGGGAGTGCATGAAGGCAGTGCATGAAGTTAGGAGAGGAGTCTGTGGGAGATGAGAAAGCATGCTGCACATCCTTCTCTTATGAAAATTACAGATTAAAATATTAACATGCAGAGAGTGTTGGCAGAAATAGAAACAACTAATTTTATCAGTGTAATCTCTGGCCCAGTAAGATCAATTAGATATACACCTTCCTTTTAACTAGGCTACATAACCAGGATGAGAAAAGAAAATAGCTAGTCACTCTATATGAGTAAGTTTACAGTTTGCCCTTGTTCTTCACCCACATTTTTGGAGATGGATAAATACTTCAGGGATGGGTTATGTCTTGCAGTGGGGCTGTGGGAACAGTGCAGCCCTCTTCCTTATTCTGCCCTCCATCCCTGAACACGTGCCCTGGGGAAGCCTAAATGCCTTTGGAAGATCCAGGAGGAAAAGCCCAAAGTTACTCCACTTCAGAAGGTAGTAGCAGCACCTTTTCTCCTGTATGGCTGGAATAATTCAGGTAAATCCTGTTTTTGTCTCTTCTTCTTCTCATCCCTGCTCACCTTGAGGAGATGTGAAGGAACGAGTCTATGCTTGAGCTCAGCAATTGCATTGTCACCTGGCCAGTACTGAGATGAAGGATGGTTCCTCACTCCCAGTTCCAGAAATATTTGCAAAAATGTAAAGATCATATCAAAGGCTCGATTCCCTTTTTTTATTTTTTTTTTTCCCCATTAGGAATAAGGTAATTATCTGGCTGTTGCTTACTCACTGGAAAAGCAGAAAGGCAACAAGCTCCAACAGGCAAAAGATTAATATCATTGTCTATTCCCTTGTGAATGTATTTGATTTGAGGATTAATATATTGTAAGTGATGTTTTAAACTGGCAGCATGTGATTTCATGTGTGAAAGCCATTGTGTAAGGAGTATGTGTAACAGCCCTTGGCCATTGCTCTAGCCTGGTTGTACTCACTAGAAACTGTGGATTGGCTACAAGGCTATGCCACAGCCTGCCTTCAGGGTTGGTGAAGACTTTTTTCATTTTACCTGCTTGATATTCACACTTCATACAAAATCTATTTATTCAGGCATCATGCAGAGAAAAATAGTTTGGACCCTAGAGAACTATTCTGGATCTGATGTGTGGGGTTTCCTTGGATATGCCATATTTTAGTTTTGAATTAAGAAAGTTTAGGTACTCATTTAAGAAGATAATTCAACAGTGACTTTTGAGGCAAGACGACAGTATTTTCTTTAATTGTGTGACAAAATTACATTAATTTTTTTTCTATATCTCTAATATAGACAAGAGGATCAAAAGCATTGGGAAAAGAAAGGTGTCTTTTTGCCACTATAAAACCTCTGGGGTATAATCACACCTTGAGCCTGTGTGCAGTTCTGGTCTCTGCATCTCAAGAGATATGTAGAGGTACTAGAAAAATGTGCAAATGATCCAAGGCATGCAGAAGCTGCCTTAGATTAAAAGACTGGAAAGTCTGGACTATTTAGTTTGGAGCAAAGACTGAGAAAAGGCATAACCAAGAAAATCATGCAGGTGATGGTAAGCTGAATGCAGATGTACGGTTCACCAAATCTCACAATACACAAACCTGAGGACACTGGATGGTACTGAAATCAGCTTAAAAAGATGTAGAAGTACTTTACACAGTGGGTGGTAAACTTTGGGAACATATTGCCACAGTAGATTGAGGAAATCAGGCAGCATCAGCAGGTTAAAAATTTCAGAGAATATGTATCAAATGGAACAAGCATGAATGTGGCCTCCAGTATCCCTAAGTCAGTGGTGGTGGGTCCTAGGGAATGAGAACAGAAAGCAAAAAGTGGCCAGGTTTTGCTACTGTCAGAACCCAAATACTGTGATAGATGGAGTATTAGCTTAATCCAGCAGGATACTTCTCACAGGTTTACAATTATCCTGGAAATTTCTTCAGTTACCACAACCTACCTCTTAACAATACGGATTTTTTTTTTTTTCTGAAATATCCCAAATATTGAAATAAGTGTGTTTACCTTGAAACTTTTGTCATACTGAAACTGCTCCCTCTGAATTCTGAAGTGAACCACAGGGAACCTGTTTTTCACTTTACTGTGTGTGTGTTTTGATGGAAATTTTAGTTTTCTACGAAAAATGGTCTCTGTATATTTTCCTCACAATTTTCATGTCGCTTCATTGTCTGTTAAATAATTCTCAAGAATTACTCAATTGTTTGAGGCAATCAGACTTTAACTATGACTTTAATAATGCCTTTACAACACCACATCAGTAGCAGACTGTTTATCTCAATGACAACAACACGTGTTGTTGGGTAGCGTACTGTAGTTCCATTGAGTTACATGAAGTAGTTGACTTAATAGGTCTCAACACATCCTGAAGACTATTTATCTGGTATAAGTTCAAAAGGATGAACCTAAATGCCCACTTGAGACAATTTCTGACAGGTCCAACTCATCTTATTTAACTTTAATCTTCTCTGTCTCTAACTGAAACTACACTTTGTTTACTAATGCCATTGACTAAGTCTGAGACTGTCCAAGACTGGAGCATGTGTGATGCATCCTACCAAGGTTTATGCACCATGCAGTATAAAGCCAGCTTTTGGAAAGAAAGAAGAGGGATTTATCAATGTCTGGTAGTTCTGAGCACTACTTTACTGAGGATTTCTAATAGTCCCAATATTCATGTAAAGTAGCGTAAGGAACATACAGACCTGAGATTTGAATGCTAAAACAAACCATTTCCAGAGGGCTGGGTAAAATAATTTTTGGCAATGCCTTAGTTCTTGGGGATCAGTTTGATAACATTTTTCTTGTAAGTGCCTGAGAAACAAAGTTTGAATTTGTTAAAGAAGCTAGCTACCTGCCCAGCCTCTTCCATGAGGTTTAATTCTTCCTCACCATCAACCTCTCTCTTTTTATCTGTAATCCTCCAAACTCATTGTTCCACTCCCAGAAAAACTGGCTAGAAAACTGAGTAACGACTTTTGCAGTGAAAGTAGTTTCAGACTGATTTTGTTTGTTTACTTGCTTGTTTTTAAGAATAGAGCAACTCTTATTTGGCAAGTGAACCCATCTGCTTTTCCTGACTTTTCCAAGATCTCTGTTGGTAATGGGACACCTTGTTCAGGGAGGTAATTGTGCCAAACAGTTAGCTATGGGACATAATTATGAAATTGGAAGCAACAAGCCTTCTATTGACTTGAAGCTTTAAGTACATGAGGTGTCATTTGAGACCTGTTTTGTTTCTAAGGAATCCCATAATTAAATCTTTTTCAATTCTTCCCCCTCCATGCTCTTAGTAAATTGCTGGCAACAATAGTGGCAAATTACTGAATACAAAAAAAGTTTAGACATAATGATAATTTGGTTCATTTTAAGACAACCTCCCACAGAGAACTTTTCTATACCTATTTCCTGTTCTGAAGTTGCACTTAAACTATTCCTCTTCTTTTTAGAATTTACTAATCTTTGATAATGAACATGTAATTTTCACTTTGTAATAATTTTAAAGAGCTCATATTTTTTTCAAACTAATTGTCTTCTTGCATTAACAAAATTGCCATTTCCCAATGCAGTTTCTTAATAAAAAGGCATAAATCAGGAGATATTACAAAACACAAATGACTCAAATCTCTCTTGCCCTTTTCTATTCCTGTCTGTGCAAAGTGGATGTAAAGTGTTTCCAAGGCTGGCATTTGTACAGTGTTCGCACTTGAGCTTCAAGCTGATCTAGTGTAAATGACTACATAGGCTCTGGGACGTGATACCCCTGGTTTAGTTCCATAACCCTTAATAATAATAATAATTATATTAATAATAATAATGATATTAAAAATAATAACAACAACAGCAACAACAACCACCCCCCAAAACTCTAACCCAAAATTCATTGCAAGGAATAAGGCTTCTTTATTTCAAGCTGGGCCTGAAATCAATCTTAGAAAGATCTTTGGAAGGTAAACTACTTTTTATACATGCGCTTACTCTTAGCAGTCCTACTGGCTTTAAGGAGGCATGTTTCTGTGCATGAACTTGAAGATGGGCTTTCGCTGTTTTTTTTTTCTGTTGGCTGGGAAATGTTCAGTCAATGTTCAGAAATACTATACTGTTCTTTGAATGAACTTGTAAAAAAATAATGTTTGATTTTATTCATGTTCCAGAAGATCTGCTTTCATTCCTTGTCTCTCTTTTCCTCTATCTAGTAGATTTCTCCCTGAGAATTACTCTTTACACATGAGTATAGTGTCTGCATTTTTAACTTTGAGCCTGCTTAGTTTTAGTATGTACTGGCATTTGATTTATGTTTTGTTCATCCAGGCCTTCAGGCTTCACAGATAGTGAATTTACTTCCTAGCAAAAGGGTCAAAAATATTTTTAATGCTGCAGAGGGTGAAAAGCAAACAAGGTTGGGTCAAGATAATGCCTGTACTGCCTCTATGACAAACATTCCAAAATTGTTGATGGCTTGCAACCGTGTTAAAGTATTCAATGAGAGCAGAGACTCGCGCTGCTTATTTAACTTCAGACTCTGTATACTCACTGAATAATAAACATCTTTCTCCTAGGAAAAAAACCCTACAAAATACTGCATGTGCATATGCAATAAAATATTATGATGTAACACAGTTATGATGGATAAACAGTGATTTTACCAGCAATGGCCTCCTGTTGAAGGAAATGAATGACTGTACTTTAAGTGAGATCAAAACTTTCCAGCTGATGCAGGGTGCAGTCTTAATAAAATGAGAATTTTAGAGCCAAAGAAATTGGAAAGTTTACTTAGGTGGAGGAGGAAGCATTACTACATTGATTTAAACACAGCATTTTTCATTATTGAGTATACAAGGCTGCATAGAGTTTTCAAGTCAGTTAAGTTATGGCTTGGAGAGAAAAAAATAAAAATAATGAGAAGGAAATAAAAGGCAGAATAAATTAATGCTTAGAAAATCACAGTCAGTAGTTCTACAAGTACAGCTTGAAAAATGTAGTCACAGGTTTTAATGGGTGAGAGAAAATTTCCCTGCCAAATGTAGCCACCTAAGTCATCAATTTATTATTAATTAGTTGTAGTTCCTCTTCTGGACTGGACACCCAGGTTTTAAATGGACAGTCCTTGCCCCAGGTGACTGCAGTGTGAGAGCAGATATGTCCCAGCTGGAAGTGCCAACTACATCGCTGTGGGGCTCAGTGCCACACTAGCCAGTTGTCTTTGAGGGTAGAATATTTTGCAAATAGCACCACATGGACACTAGTGCAGCAGCATCTCTTGGAGTCAATGTACTAAATTGTCCTGCAGAGGCTCATATTTCTGCATCTGAGAAAACATGGATTAGGTTCACATTACTGCCCAAGCCCTGGGAGCTGGACTGATGATACTATTGAAACCGCTTCCACAGTGCTTAGACCCCCAGACAGTGGGACTGTATTAGAGATGTCTTTCCCATAGATATAAGTACTAGAATCCCCCCTATCAGCTACATCTACTTTATGTGGTTTTCTGCTGTTATATCTGTATTCTGTAGTGAATTGTATACATTATTGCACTATCTTCTAGGCTGCATAGGTCAAACTGTGTATTAAAAATAAGAATTTATTTGCAATGTTTAACTATGAAATCTGAACAGATGTAGCATATTTAATTAATCACTAAATGCATTGTGATTTGATTATTTCTGTGCTAGAAAGTCCTTGGGCACATAAAAATCTCTGAGGCAGTAGCGTACCCATCTCTCTAAAGGATCAATACACCTCTTTTCTGATCTGAGTCCATCTCACATCTGGGAGAGGGAGGTACAGTAGGGCTGGGATCCATGCATCTGGGGTCTGTTGTAGTAAAGGTGTTGACAAGATTCCCAGTTTATGCCAGTATCTGAAAACTGATTAGCTAGATACATCTCCAGCTACAGTATACGCATCTCTTTTTTGGTCAGAGGCCTAAAAAAAAATAAATCTTGATTTTCCTCCTCTTTCAACTTATGCAAACTTTTCTGGCTTGCCTTCCTTTGTACCTTGGGAAGCCTCATGTGAGTGGTTAGTGGATTTTGTGAGGCAGCAAAATTCAAAATTCAAGTAGAATTTCTTTGTCAGTAATCACCATCAGGTTTTCTTTGATATGCTTTCCAACTCCCCCACCTACCTTGCTTGAGATTTGAAACCATATTTACATTCATCCTTGACAGCCCTGTCTGCCGTTTACAAGACATGTGGAAGGTGGAAGGTGGGCAGTGAAACTGCTTTCTGGGACACAGTAACTCTACTCTTTAGCATGCCCCTTCACCACCACTTTTGCTATAATGTTCAACCAAACAGCATTTCAAGTTAATTTACAAGAGCTTTGTTCTCAGTGAGAAGTGAATTACTATTACACGAGACCTATAGAAGAGGAGCGGGGTGGGCAGTGAAGTGAGGTTACTGTAAAGTGTGAACAAAGATGATCACTCAGTTCAAGCAGTTATATAAATCATAAAGGACCACCCCTGACATGAAAACAGCAGTGTGGTCTTTTCTGTTGTTCAGTGCTAGTCATGGGTGATGGAAGAACAAGACAGTCTTACAGTCTTGTTACAGTCTTCTAATTGAGCTGGACTTTGGTTAAGCTAAATTAATTAAGTTATTCTTTGCTCATTACATGTTATTACTGAAGATCTGGAAAGGGCAATTAGGAACAGAATGAACAGCAGTAAGTGGTAGCTACACAAATGAGTCAACAAGGTGACCCATGTGTTAGAAAAGACAGAAAGACCAGAGGAGGGAAAAAAAAGGGACTAAAACATTTATTTTTATGTTTAATGAAAAATGAACATCACAGGTTCAGTTGTTCAGTCTCATCCTCAGACAGGCAGATGTGCTTCATTGCCTCCTTTATTAATTCAGTGACTCCAAATATATATAAGCACAGACTTTGACTAGGTTAAACACCTGAGGATATGGGACTGGATCAAACCTTGAAAGCATCCTTTAATAAATGGGGGAAAGAGCTAAGAAAATTCTGGGAAAAAAATTTGAAATAATTAATTCTTTTAAGCTGATTGTAAGCCATATCAAATAATAACTACAAAAAGATTTGGTTTCAGTAAAATTGCAAGTGTAAGAAGCCAATCCCTTCAAGAATAAATGCTAGCAAGTGCTTTAAGTAAAAATCTCAAGAAATTGATATATCATAGAGGAATTTGTTGATATGCAGGGAAAAAATTAGATCTATATTAGAAGATGTTAACACAAAGAAGGTTTACTGGGTTTTGTGAGCACTCGTCCTCTATCAATGCTAATGTCAGTCAGCATTTTGTAAATACAGTTGAAAAATCTCCAAAGGTTCTGCATCCCCCCTCTGTTAGATGGAAGTATTGGGCCAGTCATGGGTTACTGCCAGCTTTGATATTGTTTTAGCATTCACCTTACCCACAGTGATCATAATTTTTTTTTTTAACTGGTAATTGTAAACAAGGCATAGTGACCTAACTTACATGCAGGCATATAACAAAAGGGCAAATGGATACCTCCCCTTGCTTGTAGTGGGACTAGACTCAGAAGCCATACTTTAATATATCAAGGATGTAAATCTGACAAATAGGTGATACTGGCAACTCCATTAGTTTAAAGTATGTAAACCAGATCTTAAAAATTTCTAAGAACCAACTTAATCATTAAGAAATAACATTTTAGAAATTTTTGTTACTGTCTCTTGGATTTTAAACTAAATATGTTTGGCCCAATATTCCCCCAGTAATTGTGAGAGTTTTAATTAAGATGGATGCTCACATGCATCCAGGAGTTTGTAGTTTAAAAAAAAACAAAAATAATGAAACCCAACCAAAACACTACCCTACTAAATGTGCCTATGTTTGTGAAATGTCATGAGAATCAGCAACTCTTAAACACAATAAAAAGGGAGAGCTATGTCTGTGTTTATCCTCTGTCGCTCAGAAAGAGTCTGGGTTTGTTAAAGATGCAGCACAAATATCTTGCTGTAGAAGGAATTCTGGCATCCAAAATTATCCTTTTTCTTTGTACTGATTGGAATCTGTAAGGACCTGAGCACTCCAGTAAAGATAGTTATGTCTTGGAAAGCAATGTTAGGTTTGCTTGCCTAGAGCCAGACATGCTTACCTAGAGAAATATGTAATTAGGATGTCAAAAGTTTTCCAGGCCATTTAGGAGTGGTTTTACTGAGGGGCAAAAGGAGAGAAGATTGAGCTTAGCTGAGTCCCAGTGTTACCAACCACCAGCACTGATTAATTCCTTGTGGTGCTCAGCAATTCTAAAGTTATTGCCTTAAACATCTTCCAGCTGTCCATTCTGATATCCTGACCCAGAGCTGCACCCCTCTGTAGTGAATCCTACTCACTTACACTGGCTCCAAATCTGCTTCTGACCTTGATTAACTTGCAAAGGTACAACAGGGGAAGTGGGAAGTGAAGCAACTGGGCAAGAGAAATGAGTATTATCTCCAAAAGCAAGGCATGGAAAATTCCAAAGTCACTCCATAGGAACTAAGGAAAAAATATAATTGTTGTTGAACAGTATGTTACAGTA
Source organism: Phalacrocorax aristotelis (assembly GCF_949628215.1). Lineage (NCBI taxonomy): Eukaryota > Metazoa > Chordata > Aves > Suliformes > Phalacrocoracidae > Phalacrocorax > Phalacrocorax aristotelis. The sequence goes on along the minus strand of NC_134278.1, from coordinate 118,369,679 downwards.
TGTCATTGAACAGTAATACTGATCACCCTGAAACTTGTAGCTAGGTTAGGATGCCAATGTGCCAAAGCCCTGTACGCCCAGCTGCACAAATTCATAGCAATCATTGCCCCAGAGAGCTTATAGTCTAAATAAAACTGGCGTGGTGATATACCAGGCTGTCTCAAAAGAGAGGAAACTAAGAGATGAGCAAGGCAGCTAAAGGTAAAAAGGTGATACAGGAGTCTGACAGCAGGGCCTATTCCTTTAAGTTCAGATGTGTATAGGGTAGTTATAGTATTATGGGGACGAAAGGGTTGCCTTGTGTACAGCACATAGCAGAAGACTATATATGAATATATATCTATGTACTATTCTGAATCCTGCCTTTGAAACTGAGAACTTTTTCAAGCTTCTTCCACACCTGCTCCTCTTTCCAACCCTTGTTGCTCCTACCTATTTAGCTTTTCAGAGAAAAAAAAAAAAAAAAAGCGCTTTTCAAAGAAGCTCTCTTTAACATAGTATGCTAATCTCTTTTGGGCCTTTAACTGCACCGGATAAAAATGAACACTCTTTACATGCAAGATAAAATAACCAGATTTAAAAAAAAAACCTCTGAAATTGAAATGGTGTATAAATCATACAAAGTCTGTTATACTTCAGCATCAATTTAGAATAATATATGTTGGTTTTCTGGTTTTAAGCATCAAGTTTAATATATGTAATAATCTTAACTACATTCTAAAGATAAATAATCTAGATCAAAGAGAACTACAGGAACAAGACAATATGCGAGAGAGAAAAATAGTATATAAAATTCCTCTTAACTGACTTTCCCATATAATTTTTTGTTGTTGTTTACATGCACTATCTTTTTATAGATGTTGAGTTTTCATCTTGTCCTGACTATTATATACCATGACACATATTGCTTCTAAAGTGTTTCTTGTATGACATTATTCATGAAAATCTGTCCACCCTACCCACATGTATGGATCTGATGCTCACATCTGATCTTTGTTTCAAACTCTGTGAAGCCCTTTGAGAAACAGAGAGCAGATGTAACAGTTCCTAGGTTATTCTCCTGCTATAGAAGCTGATCAGGTTTCCAGACAGTAGCTATGGTTTTGAACTGGATGTTTGCTGGGGTGATGTAAATAGTTTTCTTATGTTAGAGAACTGAATATAAGGTAAGTGGATGAGTAGCTAAAATGCTATTTTCCAGCACCTGCAGAAAACACAAAGTTAAAGACCTCATCACATGCTACACAGGAGATCAGAATTTTCCTCCACATTTCTGTAGAAAAGGTATTGAACAAATTTTAACCTTCTTCATAAGCTTAGCCATTTGATTTGCTCTGATTCTTTCTTTTATATAAATAGAGAAGGTGCCTTTAGTAATCTTGCAGAGAATGCACTGAATCCTTGAGATGTGGCACGATTACTGGTACAGATTTTAGTAAAGAAAATTGCTGGGTGTAGAAGTCATGGATATGTCAGCTGGTAAAATTGTTTGTCAAATGCAAATGGTCAGATGGCTTATAATCATCCATGTTTGATCTCAAAAAGTAGACTCAATCTGTGAGAAATGTATTGAATTCTTTCTTTACTTCTTTTGTTTCTCTGATTTCCTTTAAACTAAATCCCATCCGTATAAACTTTTGTTCCCTCCAGGCCTGCCACAGTTTTACTCATTTTTTGGTCAGATGATTTCCAGGGAGGTTGCAATGCTGAACAAAAGAAGATAAGAGCAATATTTTTATATTGCATTATAAATATCTCCAGCTTGGTACTGCCAAGGCACAGCCAGACTCTACCTGTACTGACTCTATCTGTACTGAGAGAAATGCAGTCTCTCATGCTCCCTTTTTTGGTCTTTTGTGGCAGCACCAAGAAGGAAGAGCACTGCCTGGGAATTTCCCTGTAGTAAAGAAAACATGTCTTCCATAGTCAAGTCTTTACCACCTGTTCTTCCTAAGACATCTCTCAGATGTGGAGTTGTTTGGCGAATAAGTTGCATGACTATGTTCTCAACTTGTGCCACATTTCTGAATATCATCCTATTTACTTTATTGCAGATCAGACTCCCAGAAGGAACATGGTGAGAAGCTAATGAAAGATCTTGAATTGCTCTCCTGGGTCAGAATAACTTTTATTAACAGAAAGCGCTTTTGGGCCTGTTTTTCTTGCATTGAAGTATTATAGAGGTTTCTCGAACTAAGATTTAGGACTAGGTGTGAAAGAAATAAAACTACACTGCTAAAGGATTACAAGAATCAGATGTTTTCACCCCAAGCCTATGCTGTTTTAGCTCTCAATCTCAAAACATAGTAGCCATATGAATAATCTCATGCTTCCTCTTTGGAGGGGGAATAATGACAAAGAAACTGTCCTTCTTTGCTGTTTGAGATACCAATCCACAACAGCCTTGTGCACTCACAGTCTTCAGAAAATCTCTGCAGGGTGTCAGTGGTGATGAGTATTTGTAATCAATCTCCAAGCTCGCACAAGGATCTATGTCTCCTGACAAATCTCAGGCTTCTTTGTCCAAAACTGGCTGAAACCTGGGTACAAGAGCCCTTTTCTCCCTTACCAGGTGATCCTGCCCTTGTGGCAGCTTCTTGCTCATGCTGAGCAGGATTGATCCTGTCTGTAAGGCGTAGAGACATGCATGCGTGGAACAGACTAATTTTCTAGCTAATCTTGTTTGAATATTTACTGTATAATAATAATCAATTGTAATTTGACAGCTGTATTGGATTGTGTTTTACAAATGCTTGTTTAGTTAGAAGAGGAGATCAATAAATAAATTGATGACCTTGTTTTCCTTGTATGAAATGGATATTTTTAGGTAATTTAAATTGTGTATGACATAAATGGAGTGACAAAAAATATATTCAAGTCAGGGTCAAGGTAATAGGTTTTGAGGACTGAGAATTTAAAATAATTGATAAAAAAAGCAGTTAGTTTGTGAAGCTAAAACACATTATTGCCATACTAAGAGTTCATTTATTTCAACTAGACCTGATAATTTTTTAAATTGTGCTTGTTGTTAATTTCATACTTTAATTACAGTCCAAATAAACTGTATCCAAACTTCTGTTAGCCACCCTGACCCTTAATCTTAGAAAATATTTGTTATGGAGCTATTTAGTGATCATTTGTCTTCATTTGGGGGGGGCTGTAGATTACCTGTTTAATGTAATACTAGGTTTCCAGTGGTATTTCTGACTGATTTGTGGCTTGTTATTATTTTTTAGTCTATACACTTTCAATTTATTTCTTAGACACATGTTGTACTGTAAATACTTTCTTCATTTATTGTGTTTAACTTTCCTTCATTGTAACTAAGGGATTGGCTCAGCAATATTGTTCCTTTTGTTTTGGGAAGTAATCTTACACACAGCTGGAAATAAGTGCTTTTGTGAATTCCTAGCTAAAAAGGGCTTAAATCTAAGAACATAAATCTAAGACATTGAAACATTAAGTCTAACATTAAGTCTTTATGAAAATGAAATGAAGCCTGATTTTGTTCCTGCCAAAGAACTGTAATCAAATTAAATTTTCAGAGCCAAAAGTGAAAGTGAAATGGTACTTTGACCAGATTTGGACTGTCCACTCAGGACACTGGGTTTTGGAACAGCTGCTGCATCAGCAGGGCTTTCCTAAGTAACAGGTGTCTCCTGGGAGGAGCAGATGCACAGCACAAGTTCAAAGGCTGAATATCATGTATGCAGGAAGACTGGACTTGTTTACATTAATAAAGTATGGTGATGAAAATTATGGTATCCTGGTGGGAGATGTGTTTCTACCACAAAGGTCAGACAAGGACCTGCAAGCAGGGAACCAGAAGTGGCAGGGAGTGTGCCTTAACTTGATAAATTGACAGTGGTTTTGGAAAAGAATAAGTAAGTTATTATTCTGGAGTTTGAAATAATTTCTGATCATACAGATGACTGCCTTTTTGCAGCAACTGAGCCAAGAAACTGTATTCATTTGGTGTAGCACTTAGGCTCACACTTAACACCATTGATAGTTTCAGGATTATGTGCATGATCTAATCTCAGCTTTACTTTAGGACTGTCTTGTAAAAGAATGATTTGGCGCATCCTAAACCAATAGTAAGGTATTAGGATGGCAAAACAGAGCATGGAGTAGATTATATATTCATTATCCTCCATACAGGACACAGAAAAGGTCTTTCTTTAGTTCCCTGAAATTCTTTATTTTGAATATCTGAAGCTAGCTGTTTTTCCTCATACCACTCATCTTATCTCAGAGGAGATCAGATGAACTTTTCTTGCAGGACCCCAGATGATCCCCAGCCCACGTCTGTCCTCTGGGTAGGCTATGGGCACAGTATCTACAAGTAGGAGTGGGAGGGTATATGACTAATCCTGCTTTCCCACTGTTGGAAATATTCTCTCTCCGCAGCATGTATAAAAACTGAAAATGAGTCCAATTAAAGTGGACTATACTAATAACCAGAGAACACACTGCAACAGCTGAGTGATTATGTAGGGCAAAAGAGTGTGGTAACCAACTGACTGCAATATGCTTTACTAAATTTAGACCATATATCGTACACACAGGTAGGTGGTATGTACTGCAGTCAGCTACCTTGGACTTGTTTGCTGTCTTATTTGTTAGGTGTTCAGGTCTGAGCTGTTGTAAATTCTTTTACTTCTCAGTGCATGCTGTCAAATAGGCTGCCTGGGGAGCTCATAGCTACACTCCTGTTTAAAGACAGAGTTTTAAATTGTTTCTTTTCTCAGTGTTCATTTATTCAGTTCCTCTTTTCCATTGCCTACTGCTTTTGGAGCCTAGTCATGAGCAGAGCAATATACATTTAAATTGTTATTGCTGCAGTGTTGCAAAAGCCGTGTCTATCAACTGAAGCGAATCACTAAAGCTACCTTATGATTTAAGCTACAGCTATTTTTCATGCAATTAAAAAATGTGCATGGCATAAATATGTGACTGACCAGATTTATGCTTTCTCATTCATGCTGGGGAAAAGAAAACTATCATCATTCATGTATGCATTTAACATTTTGCATGACAGGCTTTTCAAATGTTATGAATGTAAAGCAATAATCACTCCAGGGCAAGATAAGTTTTTTTTTTCTAGCATGTTCATAACAACAACAACAACAAAAAAACCCCAGGAATGATAGATAACTGAATGGCAGAGAGATTTTTAAACAGTTGTGAGAATTTTTTCCAACAAGATTTTTTATTTTATTACTTTCAAACTACTGGTGCTAAATATTTAATATTATCATTATCCTCCTAGTCCATGTATGAATACTTGGGGTGCATTCAACATATATGTGATTCTAAGAAAGTATATTACAAGTTGCAGTTTTGACACAACTTGTTATAAAGCTATTTCTTCCACTATTAGATACTATTTCCTTTGATTTTGCCAAACCATCACCCTTTGCGCCACTTCAAGCTGCCATTTTTGTACTTTTTGAGAACAACTTCATACAAAACTGTTCAGCTGCTTCTGAGAATAACATTACAAGGACAACTTGTTATTTGGCCAGTTTTAAGTAAAATCAAGTAAAATTAGATAACCGTTGTGTTCCAGTACATAGTTCTGAAGGCTTTTCATCAAGGGTTTAATATTTTGCTAAGAAACTTACTTTGTTTCCTGTTCCTTTCAGTGTTGACAGGAAATTACAAGCAAATTATAATCATTGGAAAGATTTCTGTACTGAAAGATGTAGATTTTCATATCTCTGTATGTTTATAATGTATAGCATAAACTCTAAATTGACTGTAACATCTGCAGCTGATGGGTAAGAAAAAAGGCAGTTCTGACAACCATAGACTGAAATGGGTCAAGCACATACACCAACAACCTAGCAATAATTCTGTAATGCAGGAAGGAGAAATAAAGCTCCCGTGAAGATGGGCAGAGACTGAGGATAACTGGAGCTGCAGAGGATGAGAGAAGGAGTCAATTTTCAGAAGAACCAGAAAACAGACAGGAACAAGGAGTCTGGAAGCATGATGGAGGCTGACACTGGACCTTGCATCTACTAACACAGGTGTAACCACCTGTGCACTGGCTAAGGCAGAGATACTGTGGGAAAAATATCAGCTACGCATGTAATTACAGAGCATATGACAATGCATGCACCAAGAACAGCTAGACAAAATTCGTTCTGCCCTTTCCTTACACATTCCTAACTAGAAGACATCATTTCACTAACATAACTTTAATTTATAATTATAAAATAAATCTGATATGCATATATAACATCTTAGCTTCCATTACATAATAGTAATATTTAGCCCTTCAATATTGATTATTTTAAAAGACAATTATCATGAAAATTTTTAGAACTGCATGTCTTCTGCAACAAAAAACCCAAAACCTTTATTAGTTTTATAAATAAAGCTGTGTGAGATAACAGGTTAGATTTAGCAGTAATACAGAGGCAGAATCATTTTGGCTATATAGTGGGAAGAAAATTTTTTGTGAAATAAAACAGCTGGACCTACACTAGAGAGTGGAGTATAAAAGGTGGCTAGTAGCGTGATACACACAGAGGGCCCGGTTTTCCAAAGGAACAAAGCTTCTATCTGTCTCTGTTTTAGAAGAAGATCCTAGCAGCACGGCAAGTAGCCTTTCATGGCTTACAGCTGTACGTTTTAATGCTACCTAAAGTTCTTGTGCACGACACTCTGAAATTCATGGACTATCCACCTGCCAGAAGGAAACTAACCATTGCTTTGCAAGAGTCCTGAAATTTCTCTAGATTAAAAGTGCAACAAATCAGGAAAAATTTGGCAGAGAACAACCTGCAGCGGTTCTATATCAAGCTGTATTATATCCCACTGCAGCAAGGGCAAATGCTGCAGCCAGGAAGACCCTTTGCTAACAAGAATTTTCCCACCATTCAAATTTAGGTAAATTGTCATTGTCTGGCCATGGAACAGACAATTAGTATAACCTGTATAGGTCAGGGCCATCTTCTGACAGCTCTGCATCACTATTTGCTTTGATTTAGGCCATTATGTGCAACAGTTTAACTAGATAAATAAGGAATGCAGTATGTTTCTGTGCAATAGATAAAAATAATCCAAAATATAGAAAAATTCTGAGAAACAGAGTTTGGAGAAAGAAGTGGCCTAAATCAGAAGAAAGTTTAAGAGGTGCGAAAGGCTAGACAGCTGGCTCATATAGCTCATATATAATCTCTTGATTTCTTCAGAGTTTTCAGAGAAAAAAACTCAATGTCCAGTTTCACAGCATTAGAGATCATCAATAAGTAAAAAGAATGCATTTTCACTTGACATCATATGGAAATAGCACAATGAAATTTCAAGTGGAACTTATTGGATCGGCTATATTCTTGTATTTATTATATTATCATATCTCTTTCTAACATACATTTTCAGAGAAATTTAACTAGTGCTAATACCCAATGTTCTACTTCTTATAATTTTGTACGACTAGCCCTGACATTTCACAGTTCATCTATCCTTCATTTTCCAAATCTAATGCCCCAAAAGAAATACAAGACTTTAGTTCAATTAAAATAAATAGTGGATGTGGAGTAATATGCCAAGCATAGCCTTTATCTCTGGCACAAAACACATGCAACTGTCAGATTCTCAACTCAAATCAATGAAATAAGTGGGATAAAATTAGGCGTACTTTTTCACCTCCTGAAAGCCTTAGCTAGCTTACAAATTATGGGGTCTCATCTCACTTGTATAGATCAGAAAGAATTTGGGTGAGTTTCTTTAATGGTTATTGCAGTAATACCTACAACAACTATGCAGGATTGGAGCCCTCTTTTTCGAGGTGGTACTCAAATGCAGCCTACAAGTATTACAATCTTAGTGGGCAAGGTGAAGACTTCAGAGCAAGGAGGGGTTTGTAAAGTTGAAGCTCAGTGGCAAAACCAAGAAAATAATGCACTAGGTGGCAGGGCAGGGAGGTTATTGGTGTTAATAGCTGAAGCATCCAAACAAAACATAATTTGGAAAGATCAAATTCCCTGAGGGGTCAGTGAGAAATGTTCCTCCAAAAGGGACATCAGAGAGCTTCAGGGAGACCTTGCAAAGACCTCATTATGTCTTCTTGGCCCTTGGACTATATTAGTAAATCCTCTCTCAGGGTTTTTCCTCTGGTTCCTTTTCCTTACCTCTCTGTTTGTTTTCAGAAGATAATATATTATCTGTATTAGAGGTATATAGAGTAATAATGTATCAAACTGTATTAGATAATACATGTATTAATGTATTAAACTGTGTAGATATTACATACACAGCACTGTGCTTCAGTAGAGTTTGTCTTCACAGAACATTTTTAGACAAAGTCAAGTTTGTTTATTCTGGAAACTTCTCTGGCAACTGAGATTTTTCTTGAAGGCAACGTTTGTCTTCTCATTTAAATGTGAAAATTAGGTCTAAAATGACATCTGCACAGGAAGCATTATTTAGTTACTCAGTAGTGAATGTTATTAATATGGCCTTCACAAACCCTGAAATATGCTGCTGCTCTTTTTCACTTCTGAAAAGATAGGCAGTATGTGGCTAGAGAGGTAGATTAAAAGTATATACTGTCTAGCCCAGTTAAAATGAGTTGGGTTTTTTTTTTTTCTTTCTCTGTGGATGGCAGATTTAGTATTTTAGTGATGTTTTAAAATAATTGCACTTACTTCAAATGTTCTCCTATTGCCCTATTTCCTTCAACTTTCTTATTATTTTCAGCATTTTTCTCCTTTCCTATCCAGATTATATCACAAATCTATAATCTGCTTTCTACAGCTTTAGTTTAGTCACAGGTCAGACAGAAGATTATTCATTTTTCTGCTGTATCACAATTTGAGCTGTACATTCTAATCAGCGTGGAATCCTTGTGTTGGATGATGGCTCTTGCCTCTGGTGATTTTATGGGATCTCTTCCTGCAGTCATCCAAATGTAGGGAAAAAAGGGTGCTCTCCGGTCTCCTTAAGTCTGCTTGGAGAAGGTCTGTCACCCAGCTTCTCTTTCACAGTTTTTGTAATTGCCCTGCATCAGTCACAGGCTCTGATTTTCAAAAGTTCAACCTCTCTGAATTGTTTATCTTAGTTTACACCAGTGCTGCCATCAGGAATTGCACCTGAGCCCAGCCTGAGGTCACTGGGTGGAAGAGGCTGAAAGCCTGAGCACAATGCCCAAACAATGAAGGTGTGCAAAAAATGTCTGTGAGAGTTTTCATGGAGGAGTAAAAAGGTCCCAGGAAAGTATTGTGGATGATAACCTCCCTCTGTTGTGAGCAACTCTTTTTGAATTGTTCGCTACAGAGGGACCTGGGAGGTGCAAGAAGTTATTGTGGAATTTGTGCTTTTTTCTTTCCGGAGCTCTAAGGCAATAGAGTATGTTCATCTACAGTAGCCAACAACACACAGAGAAATAAGGGTAATTTTAAAGCCAGATACAGCTGGTATCATTGCATGTAAAAGCTGACTGAAGAACCGCTTTCAGCTTCGCTTTTAGATTTTCAAAGGTTAAGGAAGATGTGTTTCTTTTGTTTCTTTTGCATAAAAATTTCAAGACTTTCTTTATGTTTGATTTTGATCATATTAAGATGTCTTTCTTCTGTATAAGAAAATGTGAATATAATGTATTATAATCTGAAATCCTGCTTTTAATATTATTCTATATACCTGATTTCCTCAAATAATAAAATTCATAGGTATGGTTATGGATTTGTTTTTGAGCTTTTCACACTGGTTTTAAATGAGTCAAATTTGATAATAAATTCTTGTTAAAATGTCAGGAAAATAAGTTTATCACCCATACTGGCAGTCATAGGTTTAACGGCATACCAAACAGTTCTGTAATTTTCAGATCTCTTCAGGATCCTGTAAAGCTACACTTTCCAAGGCGTGAGGAGGAAGTTTCAATCATTCTACTGCTTCAGCAAAATACCGCTTTGGGGCAAACAGCTTATTCGCCCCTAGTATAATACAGATGCCCAGAAATCACTTCTGATTGACTTTGACTTTAATCAGGCCAGATAAAAACTTGGTTATTTTATACTAACTGATGTAATTCAGAATAAAAAGGTGTTGAAGCCAATGCATTGATTGCTAAAGCTAACAAAACAGAAACATGGAAAACTATATGTTTTGATGTGGTTTCCCCAGCTGGATCAACAAGTTTGGGAAAAACATTCTGTGAGAAGCGAGTGTTTCACAGTGTACTTGTGATGTGCGCCAGGTTCAGGCAAACAGGTTGATTTACTACAGCTTTGATTTCACCTAGGAATGTGGATTTTGTTTAAGAAAATAATTTCAAAAACACCTTTAAAAGCCCAGTGTCACTGAGGTGAGTGAAATAGTGTCAGTGCTAAAAGTATGAATGATAACAGAAAGATTCAAAGGCCACTTTTTGTGGAATCCTCTGAGATAAAAGATTTTTAGTTAAACAATTACCAAAACATCCTGCTTAACTGTACTTCCTTATACTACACTGACTGTATTTCTAAGGTTTCTTTAAAAAAACAGTCAAAATCAGTCACCTGTTACTTATATCTTACACTTTTACTGCACACAACCAGTTAACTACTGATCAGTTTGAGTAGTTTTACATATTGAAAATCTAACCTCACTTAACTGCTATTTTTAGACAACACTTGAATTACAACCTAAACGTAAAATGAGCATAATATCCCAATTTAAAGAAAAAATCAAAACTAGGCTGCATTTGCCTCATAACATCATGTCACTGTGGCCCTGATATTCAGTATAAAAGTGTTTGCATATAATTTAGACATACTTGTCATGAAGCGTTCAACAAATACTTTGTTCTAACTTCCTCTTTTGGGGGGCAAATGGCTGCAAGGTTGTCCAGGCTAGACAAATCACTAAAGCTTGATTAAGTAATTATGAAAGCCTTTTTCCACAGATGAAGCACCTCAAAAGTCTGTTAAGTGCCTAGATTTTACATAATCTGGTATAGCACTAATGATCATACCATAAACTCAGTCTGCAAAACTAATAAAGTGAAGTAGGTTGGCAATCCTTGTATTCTGATTAACTAGCAGCTCCTCAAAAACTGTTTCTCAATTCTTTGGTAGTAAAATGAAAAGCCAAGGCATAATTAAATGTGAGATGTGTAGATGATGAAACATTGAATTCAGCAAGGAGCTAAAGAAGCTCCTACCTGCATCTCCTAGGTAATTACCTGTGCTGCAGCAAAGTATCTGCAAGAGCTTCTTCTGCCAGGAGGGACATATTTCATGTTGCTGAACCACCAAGCGCATACTCAGCTGGAACAAGCCCACAGGAAAAGCATGCAGAAAGGCAGAAATACTGAAGGAAGTTGTGTTCATCTGCCGTTGCATGTACAGTGTGAACAAAGAATCCCTAAAGGATTTTACCTTTTGAGAATATGTACAGGAAAATAACACTTTTTAGACCAAGTTCATACAGCCTATATCAGCATAGCTATCCCAAGTCTGCAGGCATTTATTAGGTTATATAAACAAAGTATCAGATCATTTAAAGGGACAGTACTTGCTTCAATTGCTTCCTATAAGATTGCACCATCACCTAGTTTTACTCAGACTGAAAGTTAGCTCTCTGGCCTTCTGTATCACTGAACATCATTAAAAACAACAACAACAACAACAAAAAAAAACAAACCAGAAGCATCCAGAACACTAGATCTAGATATTAGCCCATTTACTATGGGAAGCTAACTAATATACCCTGGACATTGATTTCCACAGAGTCAGAGGGAGGACATAAGAACAGAGTTAGAAAACATGTAAGGAGTATGTTACTTTGGAGACTGGGTTTATAAAGAGAGACTGAGAAAAGAAAAAACCTTCAGAAGCAAAACTGGCAGAAAAGTAGGCGAAGCAGTAGACACTGTGAGAAGAGCATTACACGATGTGCGTGGGAAGCCAGCAAACAACACTGAGGAGGGTTAGCGAGCATGGTAGTGTACAAGGTATCTAAGGGAGATGTTCAGAAGAGGGTTTTCATTTCATTTATTCCATTGGAAGTGGACTACAACCTCTGAGAGAGTCTCAGCTGAGGTTTCTGAGGTGTGCAGGTGTGAGAACTGAGTTTGCATTTATGGGATGTAAGCTCTGCCAATATTCCAGCATACGTTTTCAGTTGAAACTATTCAATATATTTTACAAATACCCTATGTTCTAGAGATCTGCTTTGAAACGGAACTAAAACAGAATAACTAAATTAAAATCATAACTCTCTATTGTTTTGGGAATGACCGGTTATTTTCTGCCAAGTGTTTCTGAAAAGCAAACCTTGATGTTTGTTTTTTGTTCCCTACACAAAGTGAGTTGCTACAATGCATTATGTAGAGCTGCAAGTCATCTCCACAACCCCAATTATTTATAAGTATTTTTATTTTCCCTTTCAAATGCAAAGTCCCTGACTGGAAGACAATGATCTATTACGTAAATATTTTGGTGGATAATATGAAGAGTGGTAAATATATGGAAGCCATTGTGACAAGATAACATATAATAAATCCATTTTAAATGAATATAGATGAACAGCACGTATTCTCTTGTGCTGCGGAAAGTTTTTGCAGCCAGCTCAGAAAACTGCTTATAACTAAAATATAGTTTGGGTTTTTTGTTCAAGAATTTATGACTGCCTGTGTGCCATCCATTCTCAAGGCCCTTGACCTTAGGAGGCCAGATACAGTCACTCAAAATATCTAGCGCAATTATTATTTGAAAAAAAGAGAGGGAAAAGTAAGGCAAGAGAAGTGATGTGCTGTCATTGAGACTCATCGGTGACCTTGTTGTTTCCTGCCATTGTCTTGTCTGCTAACAAAGACCTTCGGCACATTCCCCATGGCCTGGTGTGGCACTGGAGAGTGGCAATGGCCATATGGTAACCAATGCTACAACTAATTTATTCAACGTTACCCACTGAGGAAAGACCCACTGTGGCAATCAAACAACCAACTGCTGTGATTTATTTTACTAAAGAAATTATGTTTTTATGGCAAAGGGAAGGACCATAAGTTCTCAGGAGCTGAAATATGCCCACAGGGCTAACCCAAGGCAGGGATCTGACCTGTGTACAGGGATGCTGCTATAAACTGCTTTGGCACTGAAAGGCTGACTTTAAAAAAGTCTCCTCCAGATAACCAGTATGGACAGCCTGTCTTAAACCTGGAATTCAGATCTGAAGTGTGAAGAAATTATGAGCCGTAAGCAGTCATCCAAACACATTTGGCATCCAGAGAGGCTGGTTCCATTTCAGGTACAAATAAATATATATGCTGCAGCTAATAAGTGTGGAGAGTGGTAGAGCTTTGAATTTGTACCGTGAAAGGGTACATGAATAAATTTATGACACTTCAGGCAGGTGGATATTATCCAACCCTCATTTCTATGAGGTTATTTTACTGCTTATGTTTAGTCCAGCCAATGTCCATCTGCAGGCTTTTATGATAATTTCCACACATTTAGTCTGAAATTGACAGTTCAGCCTGCTATGTATCAAGCCAAACTCTTGTTCATCATCTCTGCCCTTATTCTTTCCCAAAATCATCACTTATATTCAGAAATGAGGAAGACTGCTTACGCAGAGCTCCCCTTCGTGCTGTCCTGGAATCTTTAAGAGCTGTTTTTCAGAACAAGCTGCAATTCATGTTGCAAATGCTCATATTGAAGAGACAGCACGTCCTGCCTCCTATTACCCCTGTACTTATCCCTGAGACTTTTATTTCCATTAACAACACGATGCCTTTGAGAATCAAGTGCATTCTCATCAAGTTCATTCCCAACTGAAGCCCTTGCAAGCTGCATTTAAGTACTGCTGACAAGACATTCTGTCACCCCCCAGTTTTAGTCTGCCCTCCAAAATGATGATATATTCCTTTAAGATCACCATAATGGTGTAACCTGGAGTCCTCAGCTCTTCTGGTAATGGGGCTAGCTTTAAAAGCTGTTAGCAGCCTGTATGCTCTAGCCTCTGCAGCTCTGCTAATAGAAGCATGTGTGTCTCTGAGTTTAATATCACCTCAACTATACATCTGGCAGTGATGGAATTAAACCAGCACTAATAAAAGCAAGACAAATGGATAAATAAAAAGGTACTTACCATAGTCATATACATAGGATGCATAGAAAAAGAGAAGTATAACTTCCATCTTGGTCTAAATACAATTCAAGAGTGGACTGAATGCTGCTTGATGAGCTCTGCACAGATCTGCATCAGCAATGTAGCACTGGAAAAATGCTTCACACTTGCCCACTGGGAAGGGACAGGTGAGCTGCACAGGCCATTGCCAGGTCTTGCTTCCTGAGACACCCACATGTGGGGACATCCCTCCACACTGCACTACATGGCTACCACACCTATGACTTGGTGTTACAGTTGGTTAGTTTGGAAATGAGTGCAAAAGGCAATACAAAACCAGTCATTCTGATTCAGCTTCTGTTACTTTTCTTTGCAGTCTTGAATAATCTATTCTTTAGCGGTCCTTTTAAAAGCAAGCAGATAGTTTGAAAGACCAAATGTGATATGGGGAAAAATTCCAGTCCTAAGCATTTGATTCATTTGGGAAAATACAACAGTACTAGCTTTTTTTCCTCCTAAATTTTAAGCCTACAACTTTCTATTTCTGATTAAATCTTGCTAAAACCAAGAATGCTACACTTATTTTCTCTTCTCATCCTCCATCCTCCAAGTATTAAATGTATCGTGGATTACAAATATAGGTTTTAGGGAGGGGTGTATATTAACATCTACCAGCTAGGAAACTTCCAATGAGAATGACTCCAAAAAGGTAAAAAAAAGGGTAAACTGTACATTGCAACGCTACTTCTAACCACTTTAACATCACTTTTGGTGACAAACCCTCTGTTAATCCCCCAATCCTTCATAGCTACAATATTATTCTCCTTCAAAATAACTGCAAACAACAAGTAAAGAATCGATTTGTTGGAAGCTGTTCTCCGAGATTCAGAATTCATATACATGGTAAGCATGAAATAATGTCCATTTTTAAAGTATTTTTATGTGCCAAAGGTAGCTTAATATTACTTTTGCAAATACAGCAGTAATTGTTTCAGAGTATAGAGGAGATTGCCTATAATATCCTTGAGAACTTGGCCTCCATCAAAGTTATTGTGAAATTAATTTACAATAGTTTATTTTTCCATCAATTCAAAAGAAAATATAATTCATTTTCAGTGTTGGGAATTCTTAAGAACAAGTCTCAGAGAAGAGTCAAACACTTCAAAGGTAAGACATGCTTCACACTTCTCATAGCATCTTTTGCCTTTGAATTACCATAAGACCCTATTTTTATTAGTTTTAAAAATACCTTTTATATCTGCTTACAGCTAGGCAGATGCTGCTGCCCCAGGTGCTAAACTGCAAATAGATTTAAAGGCTATTTGTTTTCAAACATCCTTCTTCTCTCTTTTGAGAAGTGCTTCATCTCCAGCTGCAGGTACTTCAAAGAAAGACACCATTTGAGAAATGGGCTGCAGCTGAAATCAGGAATACTTTTAGTTTACATGCTGAAAAAAAGCATGATTGGGGGTTACACGTACTTCCAATGTCTTTCCAGTGAAAGATAATCAATTATTCTTTAAAACAAACAAACAAACAACCTACCTAGCTCTGACAAGTTCCTGTTTTACACATTTTAAGCTCCTGTACAGTAAAGTATTTTAGTATATAACTACAATTAGTCAAGTACTTTGCTATCTCACTGACCAATGGCTTTCCCTTTTATCTTCTGCAAACACCAGCCTGAATCTCTATTCACTGTCGTAGAGGTCATTAGTGTCTGTCACAAAGGTTTGGGCTCATGTCAGACTTCTTGCTGAAAAATGGACTGAGTCTTGTCTTCAGTATATTATTTCCCTGTTTCTTATAGCATAGTTTCAATATAGGAGTGAAAAAAAGGGGCTGAGTCTTGCTTTGTTTTTATCCTAGGCCTTAATTTCTTTGTTCTCCAGTGAGATGGTCTACATAGGTTCTGCCCATAGGAGGGGTGGAGTAATGGTGATATATGTTCACTTTTAAAATGAGTTCAGCCATTAAGGATGGTCGATCCATCCTGTTCAGCTTGTTGAAAACAAAATTTCAAATTAATTATGTTAATACAATAGAGAAGAGACTAAAGTGATACTGAACAAATAGGAAAGATTTTTTTTTCCCTCTTCTCTGTGAAGGCTGTGACAGGTGGGATAGTCGTGAACTATATTATATAATTAGGATACTTTTTAGTTTCAGATAAGTTTCATCTGTAAATGTAGGCAATTCTGAAAGCATTGCACAATATCAATGAATGCAAATTTTCCAAGGAATAGCTTTAAAATGTCAATTTTTGTAATTAAGATATTTAAAGCTATTACCATTTTTGGTTCCTATCATAGTATTATCATCCATTAAAAATACTTTCTGCTTTGAAACGAGATGTTGTGACATGACTTACTGTCATTTATGAGCAGGTAAAGTAGCTATATAAGCCATTTCAATAGTTGTTAAATATGTTGGAAGTGTTTAATTGCACTGCCATTAAATTATCATTCCAATGCATTTGGAAAGCTTAATTTGAGTGTTACTAGTGAGCAACACTGCAAGTGAAAAATAACTGAGAGCGACAAATTAATAAAGTGATGTTTCTTAACCGGAACAATTATTATAATGGGTTTAAATTCTATTATTTAGGGTTTTTATGTTTCTTTGTAGTCAGAGCAATTATTGACTATTTATTAAATCAGAGGTTTTATTCCTCCTCTGTGTTTTTGAAACAACAAGAAAAAAAAAGAATGTCCAAGGCCATGTTTTGTCTGCAGCTGCAATCTTTTAACTAAATACAAATTAAGACAGTGGGAGGCTTTAAGTTGAAATGACCACTGTGTAAAAACTGTATGCTAGTTCTAATGTGCAGACCTCAAGGCTGTCATGGGCTAGATCCACAGGCAGAAAAGAAAAGGACTGGCACAGCAGCACTGTTGAAACTCCTGTCTTTTAGATACTTGCTCTTGGAAATTATGCTGAAATAATGGCCATGTGTTTGGGCTCACTGCACAGTGTATGAAACAAATTACAAAGAGCTGCTGAAATTTCAAGCCCCTAATGAAAGAACTAGCTACAATTAATGAATAGGGCACTACTGAGAATAAAGACTTTTGAATCCCACACTTCTCCAGGGATTTCTTTACTTTTACCAATTTCCTTCAGGATACATAATGTACAGGGTTTTAGTGAAAGCTGGCATTTTTGTCTTTATTCTGGGTTATTCTCAACCTAGTGGTGTTAAGGTTGTGACAGACACAGCTCCGTTGTAGATAAGTGCTCCTTCTAGGCTTCGTTTGGACTGTGGTTTGGGCTGCAGTTTTACACATCCATGCTCTGCCCACCTGTCATCATGTAATTGAAAGTACATTCATTTTGGCCAGGATGGGGCCAGGTTACCGTTGTCTTCATCCAGGGCTGCAGTCCCAAAACTAACAACTCTGTCTTCTCAAGCCTTTACTGTCCTTGAAATAATTTCCATGACAATGGAGTAGAAATGGTATTAGTGGGTATCTCTCAGAGGATATCCAAACCAACCTCTGACTTCCATCATATTTCAGAATCTTGTATGCCAATTTTGGTAATATTTATCTAGTTTGCGCTTTCTTAGACCTGAAAGAAAGAAGAAAGAGGTGTTTCTTTAAATAAGTCTGATCTTCCTGGAGCCTAAAATGCATTTTCTGAGTTAGATATATTCTGCCCAGCCCATTCAAACACTTGAAACTGAGTTAGGCCATCAGAAAAATCTGAACTCTGAAGGCTGAATAACCTTATCGGATTATCTTTGCTCAGGTAGTCCAAATGAGTGTGGTCAAGGGTCTGTGCCAGGTGAGTGGTATTCTTCCTGCTGATAAGGAATCTTAATAGATCTGTTTAACTTGAGCTGCTTTGCAGTTTACATTCACCTGGGATATAGGGAAAAAATTTCAAAGACAATGATGTGTTTGTCCATGATAAAATCCACATGGAGAAGGAGGAGGACGCGGGAAGCTTGCAGGGTTCCTCCTAGAGCTCACAGGGATTCGCCTTGTAAGCCAGTTAATCCTTGAGAGACTTGCAATGAAAAGAAGCCAAAACCTCTGTGTTTTGCCTCTCCACTACGCTGGGCAGCACAGATCCCTTGGAAACTAATCTGATGTTGATTCCCCTTGCTCCCATGATAAAAGCTCTTATAAAGTGCACAGAGCACAGAATGGGTATTCATGCTGTCTTGAGTAGGATTAACCATAGAATTTATAGTCCATATTTCTAAGTGGTCTTTTTTCTTATTTACATTTTACTCTTTGTACATGGCAGTGTCATCTAGTGACCAAATTAGACACAAAAAAATTACTCAGGCAGAGAGAGTTTAATCTCATTTCTGGCATGTATCTTATTCTGGAGTAATCTGGAGGGGGAGAGAGAAGGGATGGCTCTAAAGATGACATTTAAGAGGAATGAATGTGTTTGCGTACTTCCAAACCCAAAATATTATCTCATCTTGCCATCTCTGATATTACATTCAATCTCAGAAATTAAAAATGCATTAAAACATAACCCTTTTAGCTACTGATAAACTGATGCCAAAGCTCTTTCAGAAACTTAAAGGACCATTTTTTCATATCATGATATATGATGTTGCACTCTTTTCAAGATCCTTTATGTATTTAAAGAGGAATTATTTTAAAATATCGCTTCACATTTTTTAAAGCTAGCATATGATTTTCATCTAGATATTAAAAGATTCTCAAAGTTTTCCAAAAGACTAGCATTGCCAAAGGATACTTCTCCCAACTTCCCCCCAGTATTGACACAGCTGTGTTAAGGAAGCTACTGGAGTTGCCATGAATTGAACACTGGATATACATCTGGAATTTTTCCATTTTCTCCAGTTGTGCTACTTAAGTTATTGCTCCGGCTGAATTTAGAAAACAGTAATTAGTAGAAGAGATAGTTCCTTCTCCTTTTATTCTTTCAAAGTGGATGTGACATTTTTGGATACTTAACTTTTCTTTTTCTTTTCTAATTATGCTAAATATAACAAAAAAATGGGGCAGTTACTGTCACTGCTTCCAGTAGGAAATGAAAATACCTGCACAGTATGGCAAGCTACTCTTTTCCTGCTGTCATGTATAAAAAGAGATGACTTGTTCAGGATGATTTAAAGGCAAAAGCTAAGAATATTTATCTGTATAATTACCATTAGATAAATAAGGACAGTATTAAAAAAACCCCACAAACCTAAACCAAAAAACAAACCCAATCCTCATATCCTGGCATGATAATAAATCACACACTTAACCTGAACAGTGTGTGTTTCACCTTTTACACTGTGCTAGACTGACTTTTAAACATTTGTTTAACTTCCTTCAGAACAGACTCAACAATGCACTTACAGGCCACTTTATGCATGCAAAGTTCTCCTATCTCAGCTGAGAGCTTAAAAAACTTACTGTACCATGCTAAATCCAAAATAAACTGTCCCTGGCTAAGTGGCTGCAGCTCAAATGCAGACCTCTGGTTTAGATTCTAGTAATGCTGTTTCGTTAATCAGTTTTCTTCTGCCGGTAAAGTTTCAGTTAAAGAACATTTATCTCTGGGATGAAGGAAAGGAAAAGCCATCAAGACTGCTACATCTTTGCCTAAAATAAAGACAGATGTGTCAACCACAGACTAAGTATGTTTTGTACGAATAGAGGAACATGTCGTTCCCTTAGCCTTGTCCTCAGTAGTAGGAGACATCTATGTCACTTTCAGTTGAGGGAAATGCCTGTGATTTTGAGGAATGCTGAGAGTACTCACTTTGGCTCTTCTGATCCCTCCGAAAAATGAAGTTAGAGAGAGTTTGAAAGCAAAGTGTTTTGCTACAAGGTATTCTTTAATGTGTTTTGCCAAATTACTGTTATTATGGAGATAGGGGTGGCCCTAAGAAAAATCTCCTGTTGAATTTTTAAAATTTACATTTTGCTGCTTTAGCAGCTCCTGAGCGCCTTAGGATATATAGTACTTTACAGTGTCTTCCTACAAAGGGCCTTTTGTGTTGTGCAGAGTTGAGGTAAGCAAGAAAGAGCCTCTGCTCACTTTCAAGCCTGTGGCTCTGGAAGATGGAGAATAGCTGTACATAAATCAAGGCAATTATGGATGGAAAGGCTGCCAGACTGTTTCTCACAGGTTTTAAGAGTTGGGGGGAGGGTGACTTGAGTTTGACTTTAGATAACTCAAGTACTGGGATCCCACGACTACCTCTGAAGAAAATATTCCATGAAACTCATTGGTAGGAATTATTCCCAGAGTATTCAACCTAATATTTCCCCCATCAGTTTCATCACGTGCTCAGGTTGAAGGTCTTTTACTGTTTAAAAAAAAATCTTCATATTCCTTCATGTGTGTATCCTTCAACTACTAGTTAGCATTTCTCTCATAGTAAAAAGACATCTATCAAACTGTTGAATCTTTCAAACCACTCCAGATACAACGCTAAATATCTTCTTGTTAATGGAGGAGAGTCCAGTCTCATCCAATCATTAAAAGTCTGCAGAGGTCCAGATGGAGCCTAATTTACTGTTACCATTCCTGTTCCTGATGATAGGCTACATTCCCAGCCCAGGATGGGGAACTACAGCTACAGACACTGCACAACCATGGTTTTAAGATTGAAAGAATTACAGCATTATAGAATCATAGAATGTCCTGTGTTGAAAGGGACCCACAAGGATCGTCAAGTTCAACTGCTTTCCCTGCACAGGACAACCACAAATTCACACATCTCTGAGGGCATTGTCCAAGTGCTTCTTGAATATCATCGGGCTTGGTGCCGTGACTGCCTCCCTGGGGAGCCTATTCCAGTGCTCCACCACCCTCCGGGTGAAGAGCCTTTTCCTAATATCCAACCTGAACCTCCCCTGGCACATCTTCTTGCCATTCCCTCGGGTCCTGTCATTGGTCACCAGAGAGAAGGGGCACCTGCCCCTCCTCCTCCCCTATGAGGAAGCTGTAGGCCACAACAACATTTCCCCTTAGTCTCCTCTAGACTGAACAGGTCAAGTTATATATCAATATTTAATACAACCAGTTCCCTCTTTTTACTGCATGAATGAAGCTTATTGCTGGAGGAGAACTGAAAAGAGTGGGATTTCCTCAAGACTCAATTGTATGACTTCTCTATATAAGATTTTGAGAATTAGATGTTAATAATTGCCATTACCTATCAAAAAAGAAAAACAATAATTTGATAAAATCAGTTGTGATGTAGATTTATATCTATATAAAACCCACTGTATTAAGAATGACTGTTATGAGGTAGGAGACACTAACCCTGCTTGTTACCTTCAAGAACAGCATGCCTTGCATGATCAGATAACCTCATCCTATATGCAGATCCCCTGATTGTCCAAACAGCAGATATGGTATAGTGACTTATTTCTAAACCCTTTTAGACTGATATTTTCCTCTGAGATGAAAGCTGGGGGTGGATGATGGGGCAGCTAACTGCAGGGACCACTCTTTCTAAAACATGTGAGGAACACAAAGAAGACCTGGACCAGGTGGTGAGCAGGGGCTCTGATAAAGGTGGGTTAACCCTAATGTGTGTGGATGTAGCCAGTTCATGCCATCTTTCTCGGGGATCAGAAACTGCTCCAGGAGGAGAGTGGCTTTAGCAGCTGTGTACTCATATACTCAGCCACTTTTTTCAGTGTCACCTTCATTTTTAAAGAAGGTTTCCATACAATCCTTATATTATTTTCCATGACATCTTCTACTGTCTTTCATCCTTTACCATTTCCTTCCAAAAGGATTCCTCAGTCTTCACAGAGTGGTCGTGGTCCTGATGTGTGCTGCCTGATATCGAGTTCTTGCATTCAAAGAGCTGCGTACGAGTGACAGAAATCTGTCAGCTTTCCCTTCATTGGGGTAGCAGCTCTCATGGCAGATATATCTTATTCCTGCACCTATCAGCTGCTGAGCTATTGTTTATATCTCAAGCATATATATCTGACTAGCAGTGGTGTGCTTACGGCAGGAGATCTTTTCACACAGTTTTAGGAGCAATGCTTAATTATGTGCAGTTAGTGCTGGATTTGAGCCTCTGAGCCTTTTTAACTGAGCTGCCTTATTTCTACAGAGCATGTGGGATCGTTGAATTTAAATCTGTTTTCCTTTCACACTACTTCTCTCCCTTTCCAATGTCCAATTATTTTTTAACTTTAAAGATATGTGAAGTATGGCCACAAACTTTGAATAGGGGTGATGCTATACCACAGAGGACAGTATGAAGAGAATGGACGACACGTGAACTTCACAGTTTTGGTATGGAAGGGAGCTGGCAATGTAGAAAAGAAGGCATCAGTCAACATTTCTCAGACTTTCTGGAGGGGCAGCACCTCCCTTTTATTAATCTGATTTCATGAGATGCCTCCAGCCCCTTCCCAGGGTCCTAGGCATATCCCATGCTCCTTGGGGTCTGGCTGCCAGGGCACAGGGTCCACACAGAGAGAGAGGAGCAGCAGCCATGTTGCAGCCAGACCTGACCCTGTTGTGGTCTGTGGGCCCACAGCCCAGCCCAGCCTCCTCCCAGCCCTGTCCCCACTGAGGTGCTAGATGCCCAGGGCTGTGGCTGCCCCGGCTGTCAGGCTCCTGGCTGGGGTGGCGGGATGGGCCCTGGATGCCAGGCCTAGTCCTGCTGGACCCACCACGGGGAGTCCCCACCACCCCTGTTTCCCAGTCCCCAGAGAGCTGCCAGACCATATGGTGCCCAGACAGCCTGCACAGAGGGGTATGTTTCTTCTGTACTTCCTAATACTTAGGGATTCCTTATCCCAGCCCTAAAGGCTGCCTGAAAGCTCCAGGCAAGTTCCAGCTCCTGCATCTACAATGGACGGAGCCCACTTGACCTGGGTGTTTCATCCCAAATTTGCTGTACCCACCTTTTATGAGAGGTACTCCTGTGCTTTTGCCTCCTTTAGGAGACTGCATTTGCTGACAGGACACTTTGCTTACCTGGAGAAGCGTGCTCAGAGGGAGGACTGAAGACAATTTTGCAGGAGGAGAAATTTGAGTAATCACTTCTCCTTCAGGGCATATGCATTGGCCTTCTCTCAATGCAATATCAGGTGACTGAATTTGGGTATAAATATGCTCAAGGCTTTTGTCTGGAAAAACCCTGAAATCATTACTGCTGTAGCAGATGGGATTTGTAGGCACATTGACCAGAGCAATCAAAAGGAGTAACGTGGATAGCTGAAGCTGAGTTTTAGGTATACCCTGGGTTTGAGACCACAAGTTCAGGACTGATGTCTACAAGTCATATGGGGTTCTGCAGCTGTCTCCACTGTCCAGATTCTGTCATGTTCTACTTTGATGTCTTTGTCAAAGCCCATTTTTATAGGTTAAAACAACCTCTGGTAGCCTGAATGCTTTCTACATAAGAGGAAAGCAATGGAACAATAGCCATTCTTGTATCTGATTTCTTAGTCTTGGGCACTACTGTGGAAAAAGCTATGCATACTGTTGGTGCAAGAATTTATGTACCATCAGTGTATTTTCTCCTTTTCAAGGCATGGCTACAGCCATGGGGAAGGAAGGGATATTAATCCTCAGTTGTTTAACTTTATCTAGTCCTACTCCATTTCACCCATGGACCTATAGCTACAGCTCACTGGAGATCTTAAATTCTAAAAAGCATTCTACCTACAACCTCATCAGTGCACATCATATCTACTGGTCCGTGGTGTAAGGGCTTTCTTAGTGGGAATTTGGCAATTGTGAGTATGACATCGTCATGCCACCCTGTGTTCTGTCCTGTAACCAGTTTTTTCCTAGTAATAGAAAGCATCCTACTGCAACTTTTAACCTGCAGCAACTGACTGGGAAATCTTACTGGCCTCATTATTATGTGAATGAGTGAGAGGATGAACTGTAGACATTGGAAAATGTTAGCATGCACTGCCACCCAGAAGCTGTATTCAGGAAAATATGATCCTGGCGCCTGCAATAAGACAGGGGAAATGATTTGTCATTTATGCCACCTACCTGCAGTAAAAAGGTGAGACGTGCTTTGATGCATAGAGATGACACTGAGTCATGCTATTGCACGTATAATCATGAGTCATGATGTCACAAATAAAATGGAATAAAATAACAGCTTGACATGAATGTTCACATATTCTACTGGAAATGAATGAAAGCCACTATAGCTTTGATCAGTTAATGGTTTTTATTCTTCCCCTCCATTTGGCACATTCTCCTTTTGCCCCACAGCTAGCTAGTCATAGAGTTATGCTATTTCCATCTTGGGGTCCAGCTGCAATGTTTCTGCCTCTATTTCACAGGGTAGTCAGCCAGAGGGTTCAAATAAGTAGCACTACCAGTCAGGGAACAGTTTTGAAACACAGTCTCCCAAAAGCGGGAGTAGAAAGAATAATCCTTGTAGGCAGGAATACGAGATTTGCATTAAGTGAACAGGGAAAACTTCCTCAGATGCTACAGGCTCTGAACATCCAATGCCTATGCCCACTTACCACCTACCTCTTCACCCATGACAAGCAAGCTTATGCTTCATCTTTTTACCTTCCTGTCACAAAGCATGCACGTAAAAATGATGACTTTCAGATAGGACTCCCTCTGAGAGCAAGCAATCTGCACAGCCTCCTTGCTCTCCTGATTTTAAAAATAACAAAATGTTTGCAGGCAAAGTCAGGTACCATTCCTCTGCTCCTAGGAGAGCACTGCTGCACTAAGAATACCAAGAAAATGGCACTTCTTTGAATAAGAATGCAAGAACAGATGCACTGGGTCAAACCAAACCTTCACCTAGCTCAGCATTCAACTGTGTCCAAAAATGGAGATGAGGGCAAAAACTGACTGAATATGGCCCTGAGAGACCTGATCTAACTTTGAAGTTGGCCTTGCTTTGAGTAGGAAGTTGGCCTAGATAACCTCCAGACAGCCCTTTTAACCTAAATTATTTCATTACTCCAACTGAAGAAGTCTTTTCTACTACTAAACTCAGTATGACCACAGCATCTAACAGCTTAGAGCTCCTGCTATAGCTGTGGCAAGTACCACCTCCTGTACTTCATTATAAGGGCAAATCTCCATTGTATTACACACTGTTATACAGTCCAATAATACAGCTTTATTTTAGTTTTGTGTACCAAATATTGAAACATGTCCCCAAATAACTATTAATTCAAACTAAATTGGCCACCATTACAACGGAGATGTTTCATGAAAGAAAAAACTACATTTCTCATATGAATTCTTGTTTTAAATAGTCAAGTAGCCTCTTGGGATTTTTTCAGTCATGCTGCTACAATGAAAGATTAATTTGGCCCAAGACAAAAACCTTTGTCTTTTACTGCTCAGTCTTTAATATAAAATCCAAATTTTATCTGTGTGAATCAAATCTCTGTTCTTGACAGCTTTTCCACATCAGACTTTTTAGCATAGGTTTGGCACACCTGAGTGGAATGAAGCTCAAAAGTAGTAGGTCTTTAATCTTTTAAAATATGTATTTACTCTCTTTGTAATAGAAATACAGAATCACTTGCAACTGATGACTGAAACTCATCATTTGAAAAGCCACAGGCCTTGTATTTACCATTCAACAGCCATCTTGTGACGCATCTTGAAAGGATTACAGTGAATATCTTAAACAAAAATAAAACTAATGTTCTTCCTTCCTGAAATGATGAGGGAGTAATAAAATGGTGGGGTATATGGAGGGAAAGATGATGCAGTTTCTGGAAGCTTTTCCCCAGGCAAAACAGCCTGCTAAAAAGCTGAGGAGTGAAAGGCTCTTTCTGGGACCACTGAGAAGCAGAGTTCACTCTGCAAGGGGCTCCCTGAGCTTTTATCATTGTCATGGTTTAACCCCAGCCATCAGCTAAGCCCCACCTAGCTGCTCGCTCACTCCCACCCAGTGGGATGGGAGAGAGAATCACAAAAGTAAAAGTGCGAAAACACGTGGGTTAAGACAGTTTAACAGGTAAAGCAAAAGCTGTGCATGTAGGCAAAGCAAAACAAGGAATTAATTCGCTGGTTCCCACTGGCAGGCAGGGGTTCAGCCATCTCTAGGAAAGCAGAGCTCCATCACACACAACTATTATGAGGGAAGGAAATCACCATCACTCCGAACATCCCCCTCTTCCTTTTTCTTCTCCCACAGCTTTATATGCTAAGCATGTCATCATAAGGTATGGAACATCCTTTTGGTCAGTTGGGGTCAGCTGTCCTGGCTGTGTCCCCTCCCAGGTTCTTGTGCACCTCCAGCCTACTCACTGGTGGGGTGGGGTGAGAAGCACAAAAGGCCTTGATGCTCTGTAAGCACTGCTCAACAGTAATGAAAAAATCCCTGTATTATCAACGCTGTTTCCAGCACAAATACAAAACATAGCCCCATCCCAGCTACTATGAAGAAAATTACCTCTATCCAGCCAAACCCAGCACAATCAGATGTATTAGTAGCTTTGCAGAAAGAGTTCCTCAGAGGTACGGAACATTTAAATAACTGAGCAGGTTGTGCTTATTAGAAGGAGAGAGGATTGAGTGTGCAGGAGTGTTGAAGACCAGAGATAATGGTTGCATTGTCCACAGGGACCAGAATTTTCCAACTGGCTGTGAAGGGGAAGTGTTCCACTTTCTTTGCTTGCCTACACAGGATTGATGTTGCTGTTCCCATTAACCTTAGCAGCGGGCTGACCACAGACTTCATGCTTCTCTAATATTGCAAATATTACTTGAAGAGCCAGTAGAAAGAAATGCAGAAAAACTCCTCTCTTCCCACTGCAGAAGGTGCTGTAATTGAAAGCTTAAAACCAGCTCTCCTTCGAGACCTTCACCTCCCTCCATGAACAGGATTGACTCAGAAATAAATATTCATATCTGCTTTGAATTACCTAGTCAAGGTTTATTCTTTGAACTCCTTACTCAAATTCAGGTAAGTAAGCTCACAATGTATGTCCAGCTGAAGACTTTATAGATCACATAAAGTTGTGTGAAAAACACTTCAGCAGTGAAACCAAAATATTTCGGGGCGGGGGGGGAAATCGGCTCGATCCAAACAAATATTTATTATTTGTTGTTTGTCTGACTGAAATAAAAACCAAATAATTAAGGACAGTGGTTCATTTTCTTTTTTGAAGAACTGTTTCCTACCCTGAAAGAAAATGTTGCATTAACAGCTACTTTTAAGAAATGAAAAGGAAGCAAAAACTGAGGTTTGTGAATTAGAAAGAGGGGATAGCTTTTTTTGGGTTTTTTTTGTTTGTTTGTTTGTTTAATTTTTTAATCCATTTAATATATAACCATGTGTTCCCAGTTGCCTAGCCTGGGACAGAAGATCTGAACTTGTATCTTGGAAGATTTGTGGAGGATCACCACATACTCGATCAAAACAGGATTTTGACATAGTCTTCCTTCAAACTCCCCATCTGGAATGAAAGCTCACTGTCTTTCAATAATTGCTTGCACGTTGTATTAAAAATGTAAAAGAGAAAAAAGAACCGTATTTGCATGGTTAAGAACTCCAAGGCAACAGGCTCGAAGTCAGATTCCCTTCTTACAATATGAATATGACTCAATGTCTCCCATCTTTCCTCAAGAGTCTCTCTATCACTTGTTCTCCAATCTATTTTACTGGAATTACTTAGGTTTTTTATTTGAATACTTCCCTTTGTTTTCCCAGGAAAAATCTGAGTTTGCAAATATTTGGAAGAACCCAAGGACATTCTTTAATAAATTAATGAATTGTCAAAAATATTTTGCTTGGCCCTAGGTAGGAGTAACGTAACTTGATCAATTTTGTTTTAATAAAAGCTGTATTTGAACTGGTCATAAGCTACAGGCAGCACTTGACTGTGAACTTTTACTCTATTTTGTCTTGTATAAATCGAATGTTGAAGTACTAATGACTTCTGGGAAACCTTTGTGCAGCAACTGACAGTGCTACAGAAAGAAAAACTCTGTAACAAATTTTGACCTCAGGACTGTCTTTGAATTGTGTTTTCATTAACTTTAGAGATACCAGGAGATTCTGGCAGTCTGAGAGAAAGAACTCTGTGTTACAGTTGCATCAAATTGTGGTGAAAAATTATACAAAAGCAGATGATCTTTCCTTTGTCTTGTTCACTTCTGTCTTTGTGAGCATTTTCTTTATTCTCCTTGTCTTCCCCCTTGAGCTTAGAAGACAGCTTTTCTATACCTTTGTTAAAGTCAGGTTAGGGAGCTGTTGTTTCATCTAAAATATCATTATTTGGAAGATTTCAGGAATCAGTGGAATGTTTGTGACTATTTTGTGAATACAGAATCAAGCATGAAAGTTTTGCTCAAAAATATGCCCCAGCCATTTATTGCTCACAACATCATGCCTCAAGTGTAGGTGTTCCCCAATGGGGAAATCATGCTTCTGTCATCGTTATATGTTTCTGCAAGTTGTGGGTCTCATTCAAAGCACAGGAAAATAAGTAAGGAAACTTTCTATTTATTTCCAGCCCATAAACTGTGGGTGGATAGATATCTGAAGCTTTGCTGCAGAGGTGAAACCCTGCCTCTCTTGAAGTCAGTGGCAGAACCTCTTGCATCTGTGGATCCAGGATTTCCTTCAGTTCTTCAATACCCTCTTTGGGGTGGTTCAATTTCATCACCTATACCCTGTGACTGTACCTGAGTGCCATGCTACTCGACTTCCCACCCTCAGGACACTAGGGTTTTTGCGTCAGGGAATACAGCCTTATCAAAAGCAAAAAGTATTAAAGAGAGTTGGAATTTTTTCCCCGCAAATAGTTCTCCCAGTTTAAGAATGACTCAACATCCTGATCTGAGATGACAAATTATTTATTCCGAATTTAAGACCAAATTTGATCTTCTAATAAATATGTTTACAGTCTTAGTTTAAATATTTAATTTTAAATTCAAAGTTTAGTCTTATTTTAAATATTATCTATATGACAATGCTTTGCTGTTGTCAACAGCAAGCTTGCTGACACTTTCAATTTCTTCTTGTATTTATTGCCCCTGCACATATTAAGGTGTTGCTAACCTCAACAGACAGAAGTTCCAATTTCAGACCAGGGCTAGCTTGTGCAAGAAAGTTTTGAACAAGATCCAAAGAGAAGACTCAAATGTCACAGAACAGGAAGGAGAATAAGATTATGTGTATGTTTTCAACTACTATTTTTGTAATGCATGAATATAATGTGGTGAGCATGTGATAACGTGTCAGTGCCCGGCCTCTCCCCACCCTGCCCAGGGCGCAGGACCCCTTCTGGCCATCAGTCCCTGACCCGGTATTGCAGCAGCAGGGGATGTCTCCAGGTCCCCACAGCCCTGCCCCGCCTGGCCACGGGGGGCCCCCACCGCTGTGGCTCCTGCAGCACTCTGACATAAAGCACAAAGCAGGTAAGCAGACAAAAACTTAATGAGAGAGAGAATGAAAAAAAATAGCTGACAGTTTCCATTTGAAAGAAAGGAGGGAGCACGAGAAAAATCATGAAGACTGCATTAGTAACTGCCCAGGTTTCTAAGAGAAAGAGAAATAAGCCCTAGGACACTGCTGAATTCACGTTACTAACATCACTCAGTCTACATAACTTTGACTTTGCTAAGTAAATAATCAATACTACAAGGTAGACGTTTACAGACAATAGTCTCCAAAGATATATCACCCATTAACTGCATTGCCAGCAAAGTATGATTTCCAGATGCTTCTTAAGATATTAAATTTTCAGCAATTCTAGTCAGAAAAACTTACTTTAATCTGCTTGGAGAACTCAAATACCCAATCTAATTGGAATGACTATTGCCCATTTTATTTCAAAGTGATTTCAAACTCATACATTTTGCCCATGGGTTTTAAATTCAATTTATGGCCCAATTTGTCATCTGAAACATGGAGGGAATAACTGCCTTAGGAGAAAACCAAGGTTTTACTGTTTTTTAATTGGGGGGGAAGGGGTAAAAGTTGCCTCATGATGATTAAAACCTTAATGACTAATGTGGAAGAAATGGCATGAATTAAGGACAGACATCATGCATGGAGCTGTGGGAACATACCAATTCAGAATTTATGGAACATATTCCAGGCTGTGTTTTCTGATAAGGACAAAAATTCTGTTTGATTTAAAATGCTCGGCATCTCTAGCACAACTACATGAAGATAAGAGTTCATTTGTTCAGCAAGTCAGAATAAAAATGTGACACAACAGAGAACAATGCCTCTAAACTTTGGCAGAAGAGAGTTTAGCTCACTTTAAAGGCAAACTGTGGTCTCACTGAGCTATTTGCTGCAAAATGTCAAAGAACCACCACACAGAAAACATGAGATCAAACACCAGAGAGCAAGCTTTTCACACTGCCTAGACAAGATGCACAGGCAAGAGAATATGAAACATAAAACTCATATGTCTGAATGACAGTAACACTTTGATAAGTTGTATTGCATAGAAAATATTTGCAAGTAAGGAATGTATTTTAAACAGACAACTATATTTAAAATTGTCTATATCTTCCCACTTTAAGCTTCCCAAAACCTTCAGCTGTTGAGGCACATTTCTCCCAGTAGGAGGAAAAAGTTACTATGCAAAGATGAGTGTTTCAACATGTTGATTTTTAAGACTACTCTTAAGGGAGAATCAATTTCCCCCATTATTTAAAAAAAAACAAAACCAACCAAACAAATAAACAATGACAAGAAAACATTGACCCTATTTATGCACATCCTTAACAGACTGGAGTAGAAAGTTGAAATTTGGCAGGAAGATAGAATTTGGGGAATGGGAGACAATTTACGGGGAAAATTAGTTTCAATTTAACTGAGTGATGAGCATTCTAAAAGTATAGTTTATGAATATTTTAAATAACAACACTTCTAAAATGATCCAGGATGTAACCAGAGCATTTTGCATTGCACAAAGAAATTGAGCCTAGAGTTTTGATTCAAGCTAAAAACTAATAAAAGCCAATTTCATGTAATGCAGTCTTTTAGGATAGAGGATTTCAATTGCATTATTTCATGTTCTGGTGATTTTAGGGGATGCTACAGGACTGCAAAACAATCTAACTCCATTGCTTGTGGCCTTTGATACAGTCCAAATTAATAGTAAATTATCATTGTGTAATGCAGAGAACAATTGTACATGACCTGTGTATGGAAAAGTAGTGTAAACTCGTTCTACTGACTTCCCTGTCAAAGGAAAATTGTTCTGTAATGTACATTTGCAAGTGTTTTCACCTGTTTTTCTTGTATACCATTAATGAAGTAGTTTTAAAAAACTAGCTTCAAGACTAACCACTGAATCATTCCTCTGAAAGTTTCTTCAATTCGATTCACTGATTTTTAAGGTGGTTTGCCTGGTTTTGGGTCCATGAGACAACGGCCATACTAAAAAATCATAGTTTTTTTCACTTTTGGGTGACACATTGTCTAACACTTTATACTTGCTGTGAAATCTCATCTTTAATGACATTAAAAGCACCCATTGGTTTGGAGGGAATATAATCTCATTGTCCAGATATCAGCTGAGTTAAAAAAATGTTCTGTTGTTACAACTGAACTTCTTGATCCAATGTATATCCCTCTGCCTTAATTTCATCCAGAAAAAGGCACTGATCATAGTAGTTTTGCCATTTCAAAACCTACTGCATTCCAGCACCTCTTCTATTTTTGACAAGATAAGAATTATTTCAAGGCATTTATCTTTTAAAACAAAGACTACACAGTAAGTAGGCTTTTATTAGAAACTCTTTTAGATATTGCTATGTGTTTTCTTCATTTTTGCCCTGGCATTTGGCATTGGGTCTCCCTGGCTACCATTCCACAAGTTATTGTCTTTATCTATGTGTTTTCTGATCAAAGGCTTGCCTAGGCCCCAGAATTGCAAATGTTAATGAAGGAAATTAGTTTCAGTGGTTTTCTTGCACGGCGCAAGTACACATATGTATATATATTCAGAGAACCGAGGCGTTTGTCTCTGAAGTTTTCAAGAACTACTTAGGTTATGAAACTTATTCACTTCTTGGCCCTCAAAAATTAACACTCAGATCTTTCTGCAATATTCTTTACCAACCTTTCTAATTTCTCAGGAATATTTTATAGCCTGAAAATTATTTTGTTCTGGTTGTTTAGGTTTGCACTTTTTTTATAAGCTACCAAAATATAGTGAAGGTCATGTGGTAAGTCACCAGTATGTTTGAGACTGAACTACATGTCACATGGAAAAAAAGGCATGAGAAGGACAAAGTAATATTGAATTCAAGAAAGCCCATAAGGAGAGGCAGAAAGAAAGTGATTGATACAAGCTGTTGCTTCTTGAATTCTGAATTGGTCCATCTGTGTAGCCCGAAGCATTGGAATGAGGTAAAGGAATATTTGGAAAGTTCACATAACTTATTTAAAGCTAAAAATAACTAGTAATGTTAGAAATTAACTGTTTCTTTACACAGACACATCATGCAAGTGACTTCTGTGTGGAAATAAATATGTGGCTTTGAGGGCAAAATAAGAAAATGATGCAAATCTCCAATTCAGTAAAGTCAGAGTTCAGATATGCATAGAGTTAGGAACTGACTGATTTTCTGAAATACTGCAGTGGATGAATTTCAGGGATATTTATTTTCAAATTGAGTTGTCAGTGCACTGCCAATCCATAAAACCAACTCTGCAGTAATATCAGCTCATCACAAAATAAGCTGACAGACTGTACCATATTTTTATAGTGAATCATTTAAACCATGAATCATTCATAGCTTCACACAGGTGCTGAAAATAGTGAGAAACCTGCTGTCATGCTAGACGAGCCTGGCACATGCTTGCTACAAGTGATGGGTTCTTCTTTGCAGAACAGATCAGCTTTTAATCCTATTAGGAAAGAAGAAAGATCAAGGAAGGAAAACAGAAAAAGGGCTCTGTGCTCCATCCTTTTCTTTCCCCCTTTCCTCCCCTCCATTTTTAATGATATTATCTTGCCCATTCAAAATGGAAAATGGAGGAAAAAATATTTTGATTCTCTGTTGTATTTGTTCCTGCTTTTGTTCCATTGACAGGCAGATACTATCTGTGTTGTTCCAAAAGGAGCAAGTCCTGATATAGTGAACATATCAGAGTCCTTGTTCTGAATTACCTCCAGAATGTCATTCTGTTGGCATATGTATTTGTAGATAATTAGCTGCATACACCAAAATAATCCAGGGGATCCGGGCATTAGTACAAAAGGCAGCAGCAAATGATATGATAACATTACAGCTGCTGCAAAATGTGCAGAAAGCCTGTCATGGAGCAGCCTGCAGGTTGCCTTATTCCTTGCCTTAAATAAGAGTAGAGAAACAGATTGCAAAGGAAAATTAAAATACCCACCTGAACTAACCTGCAAAAGGCTGAAGGACCGGCCCTGCTTAACATACACTGCATTAGGTGGCTGGTGATGTTTTGGGAATCACTGGTTCCATGTCAGCACATCAGTAAAACAAGTTAATGAGCAGGGTGAGAGGATGTAGCCATTTCACACATGATTAGGCAGGCTCCCCTTGTAGAGGAGCTCTCGCCCCATCCCCAGGGACTTCTGCCTGCCAGTTTGCCTGCCAATCTGTGGCTGGCTCAGACAGACATGTAGGTCAAAAGAGGAAATACTTTTGGCCCATCTTATGCTGTCAAGGAGTAAGAGTTTGCGATAAGCATTGCAGAACTTAACTCTTAGGCACTTAGCTCTGGAGTGCTTTAGCATCTGGCAAAATGCTCCTACAGTACCTATGCATTGCAGAAGTGTTATATGCCTAGAGCAGTCCCCCGAATAAAGCTGTGAGCAGAGAGGGCCAATAGCAAATGTGGAGAAGCTCTCTTACACTGCATTCCTCTTCAGGAATCACCCAAGTTGTGATTCACAGCCCTGAACCTTTGTTGGAGCCAGGTGCCTATGCCAAAACACTGAAGCAAGCTGTGGGATTCCTCTCTCTCCTGTCCAGCTTATCAGTGTGCACTCACTCACCAAGCTCTTGTGGGAAATAGAGATTTATTTCCAGCCATCTCGTCAAAAGGTATAGGGAGCCTTAAGCCTCAAGACATAGGGAATTCTTCCAGCCCCTCATGTAAAAACTGTTCCAGTTTACTTGGTATAGTTAATTATTTATTCAGCCAGGAGAAGGGCAGTGGAAAGTAAAGAGAGGGAGTGACAGCATGGATCTTTTTAGCCTGAAGGCTGAGTAATATTGACCAGTGTTACCAGTATTGACAAGAACGAGGGGGAGACTTGAGGCCCAGTCACTGTTTATTGCTATTAATGTGTTTCATCTCAAATTAGTATGAGAAGGGATGGAACTGAACCTCTAACATTTGAGAGAATGGTCTTCCATGAGTGGTGATCAACAGGGAACTCTAACCTACTGCTAAATGTTTTGTGTTGACTCTGTCCATAAAATATCTTCTGAGAACACATTGTGGCTCGGACCATAAAAGACAAGGCAGCTCAAAAAAACCCTAAACTATCAATCCAAATGGAGTACATATATGAAGGAGCTATGGAGCCACTCAGCACTAGCAAGAATAAGGAGCGTCCAAAGATTCTCAGAACTAGCAGAACTTTGCTGAAAGAAGCCCAGTAGGTGCCTGCAGTGTTCTGGAGTCCCTAGAGTTAGAGAGCAGCTGAGTTTTTGAGATGTGAGTGTTGGACTTTAAAGGCTGAAGGCTTTAACGATCTAAAATGTTAATATGCACATCTGTGTATCTGAATGACAATGGCCTTGCAATCCCCTAGGCTCTTTCCAGATCTGAATCAGAATAATCATGGACTTGGAAAAGAGTCTTTTCTTCCTACTGAAATAAATGTGTCCACTGCCCAAATCCAAGTTCCCCCAAGGGAAATTCTGCATGGAGAACTCTCCTCTGATACAGACCCTGCTTTGCACTTCCAAAATACCATACAGGTTGTTTTGGTCTTTGGCTCCACTGTTTGCGTGTTCTGATTGCCCATTTGGAAGTGACATCGGGGGCTTGGCGCAGCAGTTTACCTAAGGGCTTTTTTACAGGTAGATTAACTTTGTATCTTTAGTTAATTTGGATTCATACTCTTTGAATTTAAAGCCAATTAGTTAAAATCTTTAAAGTTCTCTGTAGAAACATTTTAACTCCAGATATGTGTTTCTTGGTTCAGATTAAATTTCCTTAGAGTTCTTTGTAGACAAACCCTAAGAAAACTTTATTATTAGGAGATAAATGGGTTCATCCCCCTTTATACTGGCTAGAGAAGGAAGAGGTCAGAAACATTTTAAGAGGGAAATGTTTTAATATTTCATAGGTTTTTCCCCCTTTTTTATTTAGAATCATCTACTGCTAGTAGGTCACTCACTGAAGGAAATTCTATTCTAGTTCTAATACATAGGTGTATAAATTGTAGAATATAATTTTGTAGGAACCTAGGGTTTATCCTCATGCATCAGGTAACTGATAAACCTATGTTATTCAGTTGCCCATGAGGAACACTTCTTCACTGAAAGAAGGATGAACAAAGCCTGCTATAGCCTGATAGCTCCAAATGATTTAAATAATAGAATAAGAGAATTTAATGACTTTTTAAGATGTTGTGTCAGATTGTTATTGGGAATACTAATTATTTTTCCAAATCACTGTTTTATCACAAATTATTATATATGCCTGTTTGGAAAAAAAAAAAAAAAACCCACAAAAAAAGACCACCCACAATTGCTTTGATGTGCCCATAAGGATTCACTATTTTGATGGACAAGCAAAATTTGAGATGCATTACTGCAGAGTGAGAGCCCTCTGATCTGATCATGATCGCACTGACCTGCACACAGTGTACATTCACCTAATAAGAGATTGTCCCTACTCTAAACCTAACCTGTGATTAAAACAGTGGAAGAATGAGAACTTTTCATTAAAGCAAAAGAGAAATTAGGTGTTGTACTCAATGTCACAAATAAAGCTAATGGCAGAGAAAGGGACCAAATCCAAATCTAAATCTCCTAAGACCATGGCAGGAATCATGGCCAAAAATCTGATTTTTGAAATGGTTTGTATTTGAAAATGGCTTATATCCTAATCATTATCATTGTAAAGAGCAGTTAAATAGGTTTCTGTGTATAATTAGCATTACATTTGCCAAGAACATCTTCTATCATTACTGATAACATTTTGAAGGTCCTCATTTAAATTCCAGCCATATGTCTTAACTTGGTAATGAATTCCATGGTGAAGAAATATTGATTTGGGATTGCTTTAACTTACATTGTTGCCCTCTTTTACTTGAGTAATATAAACTGCCTCATTCAGATATGGTTAGTTGTTTGCTTGGCTTTTTAATATGTTCTTATTCTACCTAATCTGAATCCTGATATAGTACTAAACATCATTTTTTAAATTCTCTGGAATTGCTCCCGAGTAGCAATTACGAGATTTCTCCAAGAGTAAAAAATGAGCAATTTTCCCCAATGATACACATCAGTGTTCAATTCATGTAATTGTATATTACACCTGGCCTTTTCCTAGCAGAGTAAGCAGTCTACGGGATCTCATTATCTAGAGGATTTGGGACCTTGGTTGATGTCAGTGTGAACCGATCAAAAAGAATTAGGAAGGACAGGTTGTGAAGGCAAGGAGGGAGAGTAGCTCTTTGCAGAAGACAGTTGCAGGACTGCCTGGAGCTCTGCCTGGGAGTGGACAGTGAGCCTGCTGAGAGCTCGTGGGTTGGAATTAGAAGGAAGGCAAAACAGGTGACATAGAATCATAGAATCATTAAGGATGGAAAAGACCTCTAGGATCATCAAGTCCAACTGTACATTGTTGTGGGTTTCTCCTGATCAGGAAGAACTATATCAAATCTTCTTTAGACAACTGGAAGAAGCTTCATGTTCACAGGCCTTGGCCTTCATGCAGGACTTTAACCACCTTAATAACAGCTGTTAGGTTTCTGGAGTGCCTTTATAACAACATCTTAACACAGGTGATCAAGAAGCCAATGAGGGGAGGTGCTTTGCTGGAACTAATACTTACAGACAAGGAAGAATCAGTTAGGGATGTGAAGGCTGGAGACCACTGTGGCTGCAGGGACCACATGATGGAGGAGATCAGTATCCTGAGAGAAGGGAACGAGGCAAATAGCAAAACAACAATAGCAGAACAAGCAGACTTAGCCTATTCAGTGAGGGACCTGCATAGAGGAATCCCATGGGACACAGTGCTGAAGGGAGGAGGGGTCCAGGTGAGCTGATTGTTTATCAAGAATCACCTCCTTTAAGCTCAAGAGTGGTCCATCCTGGTAAGCAGAAATGAAAGGTAGCAAGACGCCTGAATGAATGAGCAAGGAGCTCTTGACTAAACTCAGACAAGTAAAACAAGCACACAAGAGGTGGAAGCAGGATCAGGTCACCTAAGAGGAACATAAAGACACTGTCTGAGTGTGCAGGGATTGGGTTTTGGAAAGCCTCAGTCTTTACAGGTAAGATTTGCCTTCAGGAGTTCCAGGTCCCTGAGATCAGTGGAAAAGTCTGGAAGCAAGGAGGGCTCACTCTTGGCAGAGGAGGATCAGATTAGGGACCACTTAAACAAATTGAACATACACAAAGCCATGGGACCTGAGGTGATACACACATAGTTGGTGGATGTCAGGGCAAGGCCACTGCTGATTATCTTTGAAAGATTCTAGCAGTCAGGAGAGGTTCCCTAGGACTGGAAGAAAGCAACTGTCACTCTTGTCTTCAAAAAGGGAAAGAAGGATTGGGATAATTACAGGCCAGTCAGCCTCACCTTTGTCCATGAAAGGTGACCAAGCAAAATATTCAGAAAGACACTTCCATACATATTAAGGACAAGGGTGGTTGGGAGTGGTCAGTACAGATTTACAAAGGGGAAATCATGCCTGACCAGCTTGACAGCCTGCTACAATGAGATGGCTGAGGAAGAGGGGATGGGTGAGGCCAGTAGCAGTTACCTTTGAATCTTCACCTGTTTTATGTGAGCACCAAAGAGCTGCATTTAAGTTACCAAGAAATTGATTTCCCACATTTTTATGTATGCACAACTTATTAGCTCTTGTACAATTGCAGGATCTTTGGGTGTCTCAGTATACGTAGGGTCAGCAATATTTTGTGTTACCTGTCTCTCCAACCAAGGACAAAGGGAAAACTCTTGATGGCTACCACTTGAGATGCAATTACCTTGAATCCAAGGGATACCTATCCCTTGGCTATACCCTATAGATAGCCAGTTCGCTTGCATTACACCAGACTAGAAAGCGGGTAGAAGAAAACTGATGAAGTGTAAATAAAGAAACCAGGTACTGATGCTGGGTTTAAGAAACACTGTATATAAGATACTCTGTCTTTCAGAAACATGAGAAGTTGGGTGAGTCAGAACAGCAAGCACACACTTTTCCCTACCTGAGGCTTAAATGTGGGACCAGTCAGCAAAGGAAGAATCCACTGAGACAGGAAAGTGAAGAGTGTGCTTTATTGAAAAAGCCACCTGGGAAAATTCTTGACTTCTTGAAGTGTCTGACAATTTCAAATGAAATTGAGGATGTCAAGGAGAGGAAATGTGTGCTGACATTTATTATCTTGAATAGATTTCTGCAGTTCCTATCCTGACTTCAGTAGACCGAAGGTCTTTTTGGAATTCACACAAGAGCTGTCTATCTCTTGGCTTCAAGTGTCAACAGTTTCTGAGCAATGAATTACAAACCCAGATAGCATAGAAAGCTGAAGGGAACATTTAAATTAATCAGAGATTTCTAGTTGTGGAAGGAAGGAATATCTTCCTTAGACCAGCAGTAGTCTAAGGTGGAGGGAGCCCATAGAGTCTGAGCCCTTGAAGTTTTTGAAAAACTAAAGAAAATAACAGTGATTCCGTGTGAACAGACCAAAGCAAGCTGCAGAACTTGTACGTTATACAGGAAGTGTCTCTTCCACAGTCAATGCAATGCATTCCTCCATTTATATTGGAAAAGCAATCAGTTGATCTAATTAATGAAATTACATTATGCCTGAACTCATACCCCAGAAGATTATTATTCTGAGAAATGAAGAATTGTATCGTAATCTAGTTATCCTTTACTTTCACACTGTCGGGAAGTCTTGTGGAAGTCAAAGACTATTTCTTGGCTGTGGTTTGAGTCTATAATTTCATCTCCACCTCTTACCTGAGAAGTTTTTAAAAGATCCTTGATAAAGTCGGCATTGTTCACTTATTTTTCCTGTTTTGACGGCAATGTTTTCCTTCATTCTATTGCATTTTTACTTCCATTGTTTTACACTAGGTTTCTGGCTTTTCATTTTTCTTTCTCTTTTTCTTCCCCTTGCCTGTCTCTAAAGCATTTCAGGGAGGGGTGTTTGGTCCTTCAGTATCTTTAGTAGAGTTAATAGATCAGAGTAGTATATCTATGTTTTGACAACAGTGTCAGCACAATCATACATAGAAATTTGGTCTTTAAGGTGTGGTATATGAACTATCCACGTGGGTATGCACAAAGACTGACAACCCTGGATCTGATCAGTGGTTTGACTGGTTGTCTGCTGCCTTGTCAATACCAAATAGAATATGAAAAAGGGTAAAAGAAAACCCAGCATTACAAGACAAACTTCCCTCAGGAAATTTACTTCTAATTGCCCCTTCAACTGTATTGGTCAAAATGTAAATTTGTGAAAACGAGTTATCTTGTTGCCAGTTTATTAAAACAAAGTGATGAAAAAAACCAAACCAGTGCAAATCGTTGAAGTATCAATGTTTTACTGTTGGAATTTTCATGCTGTGCCATAAAACAATATAAAATAACCATTTCCATCTAAACCTCTAATTCAAAGATTAATTTGACTTTTTTTTTCTCATGAAAACAGTGTAGTTAGATGATCTGTCAGAGGTTTTACTTCTATTCCCAAATAAATTTTTAAAAAATATTGTCCAGTTTCACAAACATTTTAAATTTGTCAGAGTTGAATAAAACAATAATTTTCTTCTGGCCAGCCTCAATCATTTTCTCAGTACCATTACTAAGTGGCTTTGAAAACATGTGCAAAAAGACAGAACTGTGACAAGAGTTTGCATATTTAATGTGCCTCATTCTTTATTTTATCCTTCAATTGGAAAACCCTCCTTCATATGCCAAAAGGCAATCACACCATAGTTTCATTAGTTATCTGAGGTAGGGTGGGACACTAATCACAACAAACTTTTAAATTCTTGTTTTGTCCCTTCCCCATTTTCTGCTGGATTATCTGCTATTTTGTGAATAATGGTACTGTTAGCAGTTCCCTCACACTGCA
Source organism: Phalacrocorax aristotelis (assembly GCF_949628215.1). NCBI lineage: Eukaryota > Metazoa > Chordata > Aves > Suliformes > Phalacrocoracidae > Phalacrocorax > Phalacrocorax aristotelis. The sequence goes on along the minus strand of NC_134278.1, from coordinate 118,329,422 downwards.
TGGTCAAAAATGTCCCCAGTAGTTGAGGCTGTTGCTGTTTAGGGACTGCTGTTGGGATCCTGTACATCCAGGAAGGCATGGGGTGTGCTCTGATGGTGACAGAATGGCTCTGCTGTAGGACAGGCTTTTCCCCAGCACGTGATGTTAGAGGAGGCTCACAGGATCCTCTACAGTGTATTTACGCCATCTAACTTACCTACACCTGTTCTGCAGCATTGCCTCTGTGTTTGGAGAGCACTTTTATATATTAGAAGTCTAATAAAAGTAATAGTTTATGATGAAGATTTTCCCCACTTTCTTGGAAAAAATAAAAAAATATATCAGTAAAAAGATGACTATTATATAGCTGAAGGCAGCTTCTGCCATGACAATTGGCAAGAGTGGCTCAGTCCTTGTAGACATCTTACCTGAGAACCAGTTTACAAAATTCCTGAAGGGAAAAGCCCAGACATTGGTCCTCAAAAGGAGTAGATGTGCCTTGTTCTGCTACCAGATGAGGAAGAATTGCAGCCAAGTGTGGGCTCCCAGGTGCCCCAGCCTGGCGTTCCCTTGCAGCAACAAAAGACAAAGCCTTAGAGCCAGGTCCCAGAGCTTCTCTTCATTAATCTCAGAGGAGTTTATCCTTCTATCTTCACACAAGTCTGTTGCAACAAATTTTATTTACTCGTACTTCACAGAACTGACGAGAATTCAGCCTGTGTCAGTTAGTCCACCTGAACCGTAACCTGCAACATTTTATTGTGACTTTGCTGAAATGACACTTCTCAGTAAGTGCTGCAGTACTGAACCTTCTTAGAGCTGGAAAACTTTATTCTTCTTGGACATTTAAAAATGTGTTTAAAAATCATCTGGGAATGATTTATAGAGCTGACTGGACCAAGTACATTTCAATACTAATGCATAAATCTTCTAACAAATAAGTTATCCACAGAGTTATAGGCAGAAAGGGGTGTCTTCCTTCTCTAAAACGAAAATATGTTTGGAATGGTGCCTATAGTTAAATCTTGCTCACACTTTGATCTCATGTGAAGATATTTTATAGTTTTTATTATCCTTGACTTTGAAAACTCCTCATATATGCTTTAAAAAGACTAATGGCAAAACTTCCTTACAAGATTCTGGGAATGAACATGTATTATGGCTTAGGGCAATGGTGGAGAGTCATTTTATTGTAATAACATGAAACAAAGCTTATTAAGGTAAAGAAAACAATATTATACTTGCAGCCGCTGAGAGAATCTGTTCTACTGTGAAGCTTCTGTTTATTGCTGCAGTTTCTATCTGTTCTTTTCTTCCTCTGCCTGCTTTATTTCTTGCTGCCATTTTAGAAAAAAAAAAAGCCCTGCATATCCTCAGTGGCTGCTGGTACCTTTAAAATATTTCATATGATTTATTTAATATAAATCTTAAAATATGTACAGATAAGTCTTAAATATATTCTATTTTTAAAAAATCCTACTCTTAAGATATCTTAAAATATGCTACTCTTAGGATGACACGTAACTTTTGTTGATATATACACAAAATCTCTATACTCAAATATATATTTCCTGACTCATTTTCCATAACTTGCTACTGACCCAGATATATTATAATGTACATTTGAATACTGATCATTGACCATTTACATGCCCCAGAGTGTGGCTTTCAATCCTCTCAGTTAAGTAAATCTAGTTATCTTCACAGTGGGAGCTGTACATCTGAAATTATTTGTTATCTTTCATAAATTCAGTCCAGATTTCTACCTTTTTATCCAGTCTGTGATTTTTTGGAGCAATTAGTCTGCCAAATACAATTAAAAGAATGTTTATTCATTAATCCTAAGTAACCTTTTTGAGATAGTCTTCATACAGCTAATTCTAAAGATTAAAAGCTAATTTTAAAGATTAAATGGTTGGTAATTATGTTGCCTATGAATTTGAATTATAATCCTACATATTAGTACTACCTAAAATAGTCACTGTACCCAAGAAACAAATGCAGGGAAAAAATCCTCAGTCAACATAATTTATTTTTCAGCCTCTAACAAGAGATGTATAGCATGTGCTCATTAACTGACTAAATGGGGGAACATGATCATCATTATCCCCTGGGCTGATGTGATTCCTGCTTCAGTCATCTTATCTCAGCCTGAAATGTGCAGTGAAGGGAAGTTCAGAAGGGCGGAAAGCTTATTCATGTAAATACAAGAAACAGGACCTGATTCTCCTTTGCCTTTAGACCTAGCCACACAGTATAGAGTATAACTAGAAAAGTGCATAAAGAAAGTATACAGCCCTTGCAAGCGGGCATTATCACAGCTTAAACACAAATCCATTTATGCCATTAAACACTTTAGTGATGCCTTAGTATGTGTAGCTGGCAGGTCTGGAGAATTACTGTTTTCCTAAGTCACTTGCATTTTTAGATCTGTTATCTTCTTTTGCCCCCTTTTCTTTTCTTGGAGCTGTAATAACAGGAAACGTCTCTCAGAATGCTGACTTAGGATCTAGTTCAAAAGAATTGGGGAGCCTGGTTTTAAGCTTTTGGAGAACATATTATGACAGCTTTTACGTCTTCCTTAGTCCCCTTCTTTTTCCCAAACCTGTTTCTTCTCCATACGAAACATTTTCGTGCCTTTATTTCTTTGTTCCTTTATAAGTGTCTTCCATTCTATGTACAAATGAATCCTATATATATATGCACACACACATATATTTTAATATACATATTTAATAATAATGTTAAATAATATAAATGTCATAAAGACAATTTAGATAAACATTTATATTTATACAAAGATAAACTTGATATATTATAATGTATAAATATAGGTATTTAAGGTTTTCTATAAATCTGAAGCATAAGCAAATATCCTATGTAAACGTGATATGTGTAAGATCTTTATACATATACCTTTGCTGTTGGATTCATCTTCAGGAGATTGATTCTTGCCCAGAATCTACTCACTCTTACTGCTGATTATTTAATTTATTTAATTACTAGATGTCTATGCGTATTTTGTAAACACCCTTCTCCTGCTTCCTTTGAGACACACTCTGCAGCCCTCCCCCATGGGGGAAAGTACCTGTACTGCATCATGGTCAGTCTCAGACAACACCAGTCTTTAAAAATACTGGTCTTCAGAAACACAGGCATAAAACTGTGTATTAACTCATCCAAAGCCTTCCCTATCTGACCGTATTTTCAGAAATCAGGAGGCAGCAGCAGCTGCATCTCCAATTTTCTAATGTGAGTACAGCAGTACCTTCTTACATGTTAATGTAGACAAGCAGAGGAGAAATGAGTCCAGTTATGCCATCATGTTGATAGTCTGGCAAATTTCGTACAGTCTACATGTTTTTGTTAGGGCTGCTTTACATTGGTGTTAAACTCACAATGCCATAGTGTCTTTCTCCACCCTGTAGTTTTTTCTGAGCACACCTCTGGAATCAAGTTGTAGAAAAATTATTTAATACCTTTCTTTCCCCCCTCAGTATCTTATCTTGTAGGCACTGGATCTATGTATAAAATTAGGATTTCATTCTTTTTTTTTCCTTTCTTTTTTTCTTTTTTATTTTGGCCTCTGGAGACTCAAAGAAGTGTGTTAATATAGATCTTTGAGTATTTGCGTTGGAGGGACAGAAGCTTTCACTGGAGCTATGCAGTGATGAGGCTCTTCCAACCTAGCTCTGTATTTCTTACCTCTGGAATACGGATGGAATGAAATTGCATTGGTCTTTTGTCATAGAATCATAGAATCACAGAATAGTTTGTGTCAGAAGTGACCTTTAAGGATCGTCCAGTCCAACCCTCCTGCAATAGGCAGAGGCATCTTTTACTGTACTAATACTTGTAGCCTCCTTTCTTATAACACAGGAGGGTGTGCGTTACAATAGAAGATATGCATTCGTTCTGAGATACTGTTGTAATTCATACATCTTTCTAATTATTCTTTATGTTTAATACTTGGGCACCCTCAGCAGATAAACATTCAGTGCTGTAAAACCACATTTTGCCTGTTATTATTTTGCCTCTGGGTTTTTTTGTTGGGTGCGGTTTGTTTTGGTTTTTTGTTTGGTTTTGGTTTTTTAGGTTTGGTTTGGGTTTTTTGTTGTGTTTATTTGGTTTGGTGTTTGGTTTTTTTGTTTTGTATGTTTTTTTTTTTCCAGAGCTAATATCACTGTTCTGGGTACCACCTTGGCTTGAACACCTGTGTCCATCTTAGAATTAAAAAGTATTCCATTTATTTTTGGTCTGACAGTTCATTCATCTTCTGCTGTTACCTTGGCCACTACTGCAATGAAGAACAGCTCTGAGCTAATGGCTCTGTAGTCATCCTCTTTGTCCTTGCTTTCTATTCATATTCTGCTGGTACTTACAACCTCTGGTGACATGATAAAATCCACTGCACTTCTTATATTTTCTTTCAAAAACTACCAATTACACTGGTGAGTGTTGTTTGCTATATGATGTACATGTTCAGGTGCTGATTTCTGAGGCTGCCAGCTTCCTGTTACAGGTCCCTTCACTGGAAATATTTTAAATTCTGTACAATTTCCTCATTCTCAAGAGCATCATCTGCACTCCATAAACATCACTCTGGATCACGATTTACCTTTTCTTCAGTATCTTTGAGTTTCTTTGTAAGAAATGAACAATCCTTAGTTTCCAGAAATCCCTCTTGTGGGGACCTCGGATCCTTGAAAACCTCTTCAGTTGTCCACATTCTTTGGCCCACTCTGTAAAAGTGTCATTCTTGTTTCAGGTATTCATGAAGTACATCAGCGTTCAGTATTACAATTGGATTATTTTACTATCTTAAGGCACTTAAAACATTAAGTTTGTCATAAGCAAAGCCACTTCCTGGCTGTTGCATCTTTTGACTAACACAGGTTGCTTGCAAATAAAGGTGTCTTCCATCTGTATTTCACTTCTAGTAGCGTAACAAACCACTCCCTTCTCCACATACTTCCTTTGTTTTTATTCCCAGCGTCATGTATTTGTCAACAAACACTCCTAGCCAACAACTCCAACAAAGGGCTCTTCCATTCAGTGTCTTGACCTCTGACAGTTTGGTTCTATGAAAGATTTCTGGTTTCAGACCACCATAGAGGGACAGTTCTTTATGCAGTCTTAATCATAGCACTGAACCAACATGTGTATTACAATTTGTCATAGCTATACAATGGGTAATTTCTTAGTAAGTACCCTGAATGCAGAATGGTCCTACCTAAACATTCCTGATCTGCATCCTTTAATTTCCTAAATTTCAGAAGGAAGAGTGTTGAGAGACATCAACATATTCATTCTGAAATATGTTTAAATTTTTTGAAGTAGGTTAAAATTAAAATTAAACAGTAAAAACATGAAATTAAAAGGAGGCAATATAATGAAAACAGTGTCCGAAATCATGAGGAAAGGTATGGAAAATAAAACAGAAATAATCTATATTCCACTGTGTAACCCTGTCATGTGCTTGTGTCTTGTTTACTGAGTGCAGTATGTAATACAATAAAACTGGAAAGGTGGAGCAAATGAGTATGAGCATGATGCTGAGTATGGAGCTGTTTCTCCCACTTGGGAAAGAATTCAGTGACAAATACAGTAATACCGAATTGTGCCTGGTAGGGGAATAGGAAAGGAAACAGGAATAATTTAGAATTTCTCCCAGAACTAAGGTTACACAACAAATTTTTTAGGTAGGGGATATAAAAACAACAAAAGAAAATGCATTTTCAAGCAAGATAAGATTCCAAGGAACTACTGCCACTGGATTTTTAAGGGCTGAAAGTGTAAGTGAACTCACAAGAAGATTTGATATATTCATAGAAGATAGGTCAGTTAACAGCTGTCTATTAAGTATGGCCATCTGGATGCAACTTTTGGTTAGGAGTGTTCTTCATCTACAGTTAGGAAGGCATAGCTGGGGAACTACCTCTGTACAATTAATTACCTTGTTGCCAAACTATTTTTTTCTAAAGATCAGTGGTGCCCATGATCACAGAGAGATACTTGGTCTGAAGTTATATCAATGCAGATCAAGGAGCTGAGCACCTTCTTCTTCACACACTAGCAGGCAATCATTGCATCACTATTGGTGAGAGATGTGGGGTACCATCATAACTTTTTCAGCTACAAGAAAACTTATGCCCCCTGAAGAAATTACTGGCTGAACCTCTGCAATTGATGAAGGTACAAATACAGGTGAAAAATAAAAACAAAAGATATTTTGTATGGAAAACCCTTTTGCCAGTACTTCCATGAATGAATACACATTGTTTAATAAACCTGCAGCAGCAAAGTAGGCAAGGTTTTAATTTAGAAAATTATTTACATCATCTTATATCTGAAGGAAGGATTCTAATGTTATGTTTTGATATAAATACTCTTTCAAATTCCAAAAGTAATGCATACGGAATGTAGCACATAATCAATATTTAATTGGGATAAATATATTCAAGATTAACTATTATAATAGTTTTGTTTTAATGCGTACTTATTATAATTTATAAAGGAAATGGTTATCTAATTTTCACATTGTTATTATCTTTTGCTTTTCCCAGTAATAGGCTCAATGTAGCATAAAGAGACATTTCCTTTTTCCAAATTTTGAAAGAAAAAGTTGGAGTTTTCTCTTTTTTGCTCAGGTTAGGTATTGCAAAAATGTCAGAGAAGATACTACCGTGTTAAGGAAATGACATAAACTCAGCTTTGTAATTATCTAGTCAATGCCAATTACTGGTTTTGTTTATTTTGATTGCGATATGGGTGATTGACTATCTTCCGAGTAAGCTCCAGTCTAGCTGAGTCCTATGTGACTGGATAAACATATAAACATAGCATATGCATACAAGACACTTTTGGTCTCCTATACATACAGGAATGTATTTGCGTAGGCTCCAAGCCTTGACTGACCACACATACTGTTTGTATATACCCTCATCTTTACCACAGTTAATTAAAGGAATTGGGGGCTTCATACAAACATAATAAACAGAATCGCAGAATCACAGAATGGTGGGGGTTGGAAGGGACCTCTGGAGATCATCTTGTCCAACCCCCTGCTTGAGCAGGCACACCCAGAGCAGGGGGCACAGGAACACATCCAGGTGGGTTTTGAATGTCTCCAGGGAAGGAGACTCCACAGCCCCCCTGGGCAGCCTGTGCCACTGCTCTGGCACCCGCACAGGCAAGTTGTTTTTCTTCATGTTCAGGTGGAACTTCCTGTGTTCTAACTTGTGCCCATTGCCCCTTGTCCTGTCATTGGGCACTACTGAAAGGAGCCCGGTCCCATCGTCCTGAGACCCACCCTTTAGAGAGTTATAGGTATTTATGAAATTCCCCCTCGGTCTTGTCTTCTCCAGGCTGAACAAACCCAGGTCTTTCAGCCTTTCCTCATAAGGGGGATGCTCCAGTCCCCTGACCATCTTGGTAGCTCTCTGCTGGACTTGCTCAAGCAGTTCCCTGTCCTTCTTAAACTGGGGGGTCCAAAACTGGACACAGTACTCCAAATGTGGTCTCAACAACCACTTTTGTTGACATTGCTTCTTTTTAAACCACCTTTTGGAGGAAATATGAAAATTACAGCGACTTCTCTCAGGTCTACTGCATCAGGATAATTGCAGACTAAAGCAGACTCTACTCTAAACTTCTTCAGCTATTTATGTCAGAGAGTACAGCTCTCAACACACCTGTGAGCATGGGACAGGGATATAAATCTTATTACAAGAGTAATAAGCAACTTATTTTCAATGTGATCTGTTAGAAAGGATATATTTCTACTTTAAGCCAATACACAGTTTGCTATGATTGCTTTGAAAACATCTCAGATGACACTGAGGATTTGTTCAACCTCACCTCACTGTTAAACTGAAAATACAGCAATCATTTCTATGCATCCCGTTCTTCAAGCAAAATTTCTCATTGAACAGTAGGCCTTAAATAAATTTCCATCTTGTTTTAATAGTTTTATTACATCAACATCCCTTTTGGAACTTTTGGAACTGAGTGATACAGAAAATCTGTAGACCTTTAATTTCAAAATAGACTTTACCACAGACACAGCTGGATTTAGTTTAAAACTAGCTCTTAAATGTTTCAATTACACTTACTTCTTCTGAGCTCTGACTCTCAAGCATATGGTGATGTCCAGAAGCACCTTATTTCCAAAGCCCCTAGCTCAGCGAATCCAGCTCCTGTTGGTCCTCTTTTCATGGTTTCCTTTCTCAACAGCATGCTCTCCTTGCATTTTCAGGCACAGATAGCTGTCAGAAACAGCACCCTATCAGGCAGTTCTTTATAACCAGTGATATGGTTGTTTTGACTCATGGGACTTACTTATTTTTTAACATGACTAGGACATGGGGATAAACTGGCAATAATACAGTCTTTCAGAAGTGACTTTGGAAGTTAGTAGGTATTCCTTCACAACTACATTATGATTTTTTGACCAGAAAGTGAAGTACTCTGAGCAAAGCAATGGGTGTGGTTGTTTACAAGTGGTATACTAACCTAAAGTTAGCATACTTCCCTTAAGGATATCAGAAAACGTAACGTTTGTTCTTGAGCATACTGGATTCATTAAAGCTGCTTCTATTTTTAAGCCCTAAAGTACGAAAACATCTACCATAGAGTAGCTTCAGTCCAAAGGATTCTGAAAAGTGGAGAAAGCGCTGGACTTGTGGAAAGAATGAAAGAAATGCTGGGAGTGGGTATAAAGCATGCTAACATATTCCAGTTCCAACCCCCATGGAAAGCAAAGATCTCTCTAATCTATTTTTATTTTTTGCTCAGAGGTGGAGGAAAGGAAAATTGGAAAACAGCTGAAAAAAAGACTGCTAAAAACCAGGATACTCCAGACCCTTGAGATACTCAGGGAACACTTCCAGTTATCCTAGGATATTGTATAACTAAGAAAAGGCAGAAGCCTTTTACCATGCTGTGTGGTCAGTTCTCTCCCTATCACTCCTGATGAATTATACTTACTGTAATTACATTCCTCTCTCTATATATTTTTTTTTCCAAATTACTTGGAGAGCCAAGGTGCTTCTCTGCATAAACAGGAGCAATAGAAGCTTGAGCAGAAACCTGGAAGGAAGGAACGAGGGGAACGGAGTACCATGCCAGAATTCTTCTCCTTCCCCTAATAATGAGCAGCTCATTGCTACCCTGTGCCGCTACTCTCGGGGTACAACAAATATTTTATAGAAAACTGGGTGCAGGAGCAAAGTATCACATGGTCAAAGCAAAGATTCTGGCTGCTAGAGCCCTGGCATTCTAGAAAATCCCACCCTAGACTACGTCATGGTCATGCTCTTGTGTAAGATCTTTGTGTCAAGGCTGAACACTTGGTGAAACAGTACCTAAACTCTGCACTGGACATTTTTATTTCATTTGATTAGTTAGGTAACTGCCAAATCACGTTAGGTCCCACAGACTCTCTTTTGCTCCATTTGTATTATGCTGCTTTTTAATCTACTTACAACTATCTAAAATGCTTTCCTGTATAGCATAACTTTTAAGAAGTGGTACCCTTATTGATTCACCTACTTTGACCATCTGAACAAAGAATGTGCTGCACAGTAATATGCAGCACAACATGGCACATAAGTCAGCTATTACAGACACTTGCCCTTGACTTAATTAGCAGACTGGCATGGTTGCTTCTCTTCCATCTTTCCAAAGATAAAGGCTTTCTTAATGGAGAGGATGATTGGGCATGCCATATGCAAAATGTCATCTTCAGAATCAGTGCTGAAAACATGTGACCCTTGCCAATGCCAAAACAGAAAAAAATAGTTAACTCTTCCCCTCCAAAATTAATACAAAAGAGGAAAAGAAAATACACATAAAAAGTAAATCCAGCTCATTGATCAGCCACGATACCTGCAGCCGTCAACTAGAGAGACAGCAGGAGGTAATGTGTAGAAAGATCTTCAGAAAGCTTAAGTAATACAAAAGGTTTGCCAAAACATACATTCAGTGAAAGGAGAAAGTCCACAAAAATACAGTTGACCTGAAGAGAACAGAGCTAAGAGTTACTGTAAAATATCTTGGAAGTCAGTGAAACCCAAAGGTCCTTGATAATAAAGAGGGCACAGTAAGTGTCTGCTTAAGGGAACCAGTGACTGTAAGCACTGCAGGATGCCAGACAGGAATCTGAATTTATAGTACCACAGGGTCAAGATAGAATGATAGACGGATCATTATATGTGAAGTGCACTGCGTATCAGAGTATATGTGTGAGATCAAAGGAATGAATGTATTTTCAGGTAATGAAATGACATGGAAACCATTTTTTTTTTAAGGCAGGGAAAGTCACATAAGCCCTGTAAATGTGAAAGGGGCCCTCTAGCAAGTATCTCTGACTGAAATGGCTAAATGACCCAGTACTTCCCTGCCCTGACATGTGGAAAGTTTCTGGATAATTCTCTGACGTGGAGATATGTTTCAGGGTCTGGGCACCCGCTGGGCATGCGTCTCCTAGAGTGGAAGCAGAGGTGGCTGCTGCTGCTGTCCTCACAAAACTTTGAAACATCAACATCTTTCAGCGCAAAACCAAATGCTCTCATGCTAAGTTATGATAGAACAAGTCCCAAAGCCAACTGGCACAAAAACATCCTGATGGCAGTTAGGAAGCCAGGCAAGCTGAGATATGATCAGCCCTTGTTGAAAACTCAGTTTGAAAGCCCTAGCGCTTACAATGTCAAAGAAAAATATTTTCAAAACTAGCTAATGTCTCTTCTATCTGGTGATCGCTTATGACAAATAAAATTGGACAATGCAAATGGTTACATGACAGCATCTGGACTCTTGTGGAGGGAGTAAGGCTCAGCATGCAGTTCAGAAAAGCAATGTTTGTTTTTTTTTATTTTAGGAAAGCATGAGTAGTAACAGCTTCAAGTGCTTGAAGGCCTTTCTAGAACTTAGGTTGCTGTACTAATTTGTTAGTTTTAAAATTTGTAATAAATATTGCTGTTTGGCCAAGGAACCCAGTCATTTTTTAAGGTGCTATAGAAATGCATGAAACACAGAAGCATTATAGTCTGAAGGAGCATTCATGATTATTCTGCCTTTCCTCCTTCATAACGTAAAGTAGAAAACTTCAGACAGAGATTTCTGCATCAAATCAGTATCTGGATAGCACACATTTTTAGGCAGATCCTGATCTGAATGTATCAAGCCATGGAGAACCGCTTTTCTTTGCTTGAATATAACACAAGCTACAAGCAACTCTGAGAAGCAGAGGAAGGACAATGGCAAGGGCAGAGAGAGGGGAAGAGCATGGGAGCAAGTGATAAAATCCAGCTGTTTGAAAGCAAGAGTGTGGATAGTCCAAGGGGTCATAATTTCAAAATTATTTTCCTTGGTAAATAAATATCAGCTGCAGTTCAAAATTTGGCAAATACATGTGCTGAAACAAAGAAGTAGCCAGGGAACAAAGAAGGCACTGGAAGCTATAGCAAGCATTAACTAGGCAAAACAGGGTGAAAATAAACTGATAAATGAAAGAAGATTGTGAAGTTGAAAAAGCTGTTTAAATCTGTTGCTTTGGTCACTTAAAATAGGACTGCATGATGTCTAGTATTCCCTGCTGGGAGGGATAAGAACATGGACTAGGTGACCTCATAAATCTTTTCTGTGAAAATCTGCCACATTTTTAAGTGATTGTCCTGTCTCAGTTCAGCACTATTCATCCAGCATGTTACTTTGGGAGTCTGTGAAATACCATACACTGTTTGCCCAGAGCAGCTGACAACTGAGAAAGACTTTCTGTGCAAATGACAACCTTATTAAAACAAAGCCACCCTTTTTATACAGCATCCAGAAAACTGGTTATGGGAGCCACTGTATTTCAGAAACATGCTAGGAAGATTTTCTTAAAGAAAATTTTCCATAAATATTCTCTATCCATTCAACATCTTCAGCATATTTAATGGAAATAGCCCTTATACAGGTCAATAATTTTCATAGCAGAAAAAGCCCATGAGACTGCAGGATGGGCAACTAGAGGTGCTATTTCTCACCTATTGCTTGCTGTCCATTTCATACACTCACAAATTACTCAAGAGATTGTGGTGAAATTTGTGTCTACAGAAATGCCACCTTGAGTTCACTCCAAAGGCACATTGTATAGGTTGCATTCTCCTGCTCAAACAAAACCTAACCATTATGCTCTCATAACAGCAATTGGGTTTCAGTAAGGAACTTGAACCAAATAATGATGATGGACTTGCTTGGTTATCATATGAATAGCTTGGCTTAAAAAAATAGCAAGGCAGATCCTTGGCCCACATTCCAAACATTTGACGAACAGACTCCTGTTGACTTCACTGGGCTTTGGATTATACCCACTGCCATCAAGATGAAAAATTGCAGGCACTTAAAGTAAAGGTTCTGGATGGATTGGAAGGCTAGATTTATTATCCCTCTAAGGGCATATCTGGAGGAAATTAGTATGCAATATATCGCTATACGCAAGCAACCTCACATTCAAATTCAGGATCTGATATGTTGGTAAAAATATAATTTAATAGAAGCCTTCAAGTTCTTATTATCTCTGTTTAGTTCTGAAATCAACTGCTTTCTGAAATGAATGTGAACTTTATATTTACATAAACAACTGAATAAGCTGTTGTTCACAAATAAGCTTCCAGACAGACACAGGATAAAAGATAATCTGCAGTACAGGAGTGAAAGCAAAAGCCATTAGTAGCATGTAGTCATCAGCAAGATATTTTTTGGTAACAATCTTCTGCTGGGCATAAATTTTGGTTGATTTGCAAAATATTGTCAAAAGACAATTTAGCTGCCAGGAAATTCCTCATAGTACTGTGAAGTATAATACATGCAATGGTTTGTGAAATTATATGTTTGCAGAAAGAGCAGGATCTGAACCCAGAGCTTCCCATACCTTCACATGTGACATGGGCAGTTGAGGGGGAAAGTGAATGTGAAACCACGAAGCACTGCTGATCTGCAGAACAAGGAGTTATCCATGATGCAAACAGGCCACCTTACGAAAGTAAAGGTATATTATAAATGTGACTTTCTTTTTAGCATAAAGAAGACGACACTGCCCATATAAAGATGGGGGAGGTGAGAACCAGTTTTTGTCAAATCTGGCACAGAAGAGAGTTGGGTAAGTGAGTATATTTGCATGCTCCAAGCCACCAAAGAAAGCAGCAGAGTAAAAGTTAAATGTAGTTTCTTCAGTCAATGGTGCGAACATGTCTCAGGCTGCTGAAGAGACACTAGTAACTATGTCAAAAAAAAAATCCCAATCTTCAAAAACACATATTTGCAGAAATAACTACTCAGTAGCCAAGTTTGCAGAGTGAGTTGTTTCAATTGCTTTGTGGACTAGACTAATACCCTTTCTTCCTCTGTAAAGAAATATATTTTCAGGGTAGGATTGCAATGTCCAGTGTGTGACCCTCCACATCCAGGTCCATAGAGGTGGTAGCACTGATTAGTTTAATCCTCTGGTGCTGAAGACACAGGTTTTAACAAGCTTTCAAAAAACTTTTAGGGAAGGAAAGAACAGGAGCACTTCAGTTTATGCAAAGAGTTCATTCCTCTACAACGACAAGTCACAAGTATAATCCTGTCCCTTAGAAAAATTGGAGGAATGAGGCAGCTGAGGTGAAGCTCAAAGGAGATGATGTTAGAAGGTGTTGCCACAGCTCTAATATTTCTGCCCAGCACATGGGACAGGCTGGCTGTGCAAGGGAACAGGCTACCTCAAGACTCTGCTTGCTACAGGCCCCTTGGGAGTAGGGCTACACAAATATCTGAGTTTTCTGTTTGTTGACTGAGCAACAGTGAGAAATTGGCTTAGACTGAAATAAATTGTTTGGGGTTCTTTAGCTCTTCTTTGTTCTGTTCCTTTTACACTCTTTTTACTAACCTGTTGATCAGTTTCAAAATGAAAATTTGTGGTTTGTTTTTCAACTTTTCCAGCTCCTCTTTCCCCTCTCCCCCCTTTTATTTTTTTGGCTGAAATTATGGTTTGATTTGTCACAAATCATTTCAGTATCCTCCAAATTACATTTCTGATGAACTGACTGTTCAAGAGCATTGCTCAATTCTGCCCAGTGGGAATAATTCATCCCCAGGCTTCCCAGAAAGGATGCTGCTTTATACTCACAGCTTGGAGAAGTCAGAAAATTACACTGTTCACTAATGCTGAGAGGCTGATGGGTTTTAAAAACTGCAACTGGAAAACAATACCTAGAATAATTTATTGAAAAGTTTGTTAAACAGTTACAGGCTTCACATTTAAGAAGAATAATTATAGGTCATTGCACATATTGTTTAGTGTTGAACGAGAATAATGACTGTTAACCACTGAAACGATTTCTCCAGTTGTCAGACATAGTTATAGTATATGAATATGCAAAGTAAACATGTAATTTTACATATTTTGCAAAATGGTATAAATACAAACTCTTGTTCTTTATCCTTTAGTTCCTGCTGTTCTGGTCTGAATCTAAGGATATTCATTATTTCTGTGACCTATGTCTATATGATAACGTGGAAGATTCTTTCCTCCAAAATGGAGAACTGTTCTTATTTCACCACCAAGCAAGGAAATACAATCAGGTGTTCATTCACACACCATGGATCTGTATTTACTGTGGTAATTTCTCAGACCAAAGTTTTTTTATTCCTGTCTATTTATTTCTTCTATAAATGTACTCTTTTGCATTCCTTGAAATCAAACTTTATACTCCAAATATGTCGGTCATCATACTGTGTGGCTTGATTATTTGAAGTCTTTATAACATCTTCCAGTAGAAAATAAATGAAGATGAAAGCAGAAATGGACACTGAGAGCCAAGCCTTCACACCTCACACCCATGTTTCTTACTGTAAGAGGAACTGCCCTTCATAAGAAGTGTTATACTACTGTCACTGCTAAGCAAAGTGATTTAGAGTTGGCCAGATGGTTTTCAATCCCTATGTTTGCAAAAACTAATATTTATATAAGAAGACATTACAGGGAAGTCTCACTGAGAGAGCAGCTGTAAATTATTCAGGCACTCATCTGGAGGAGAAATCTCCATTCTTAGCACATGTTTATAATTGAAACATGGTCCAGCTTTTCCAAACCGCCACAGTGACTCACAAGGACAGTTCCATGCCTAGTGCCTGCCTCGCTGTCCCCCGGCTAACGTTCTTTCAATTGGAGTCATTCACATGCACTGGGAAACTTTGAAATTAGCTTTCTGTTTTCCAGTCAAGCTGTCAAAGCCCACTTGCTCTGCCGTTGTGCTATACACATCTTACATCTGACATTTTGCATATCACATGTTCTGGGAGGCTGACCTGAACACAAAGAAATTCAGAAGGCTGAAGGCCAAATAATGCATATCTCATGTTTCATCCCATCCACTCTACTGGCATTTTTGAGGCAGCATGTAAGAAATCCTGGTGAACCTTTGTAGTGTGGAATGCAAACAGGTTTTTGGTGATGCACTAACTTCAGAGCATAGGAAGTAAGGGCATATGAGGTAGAAAGGAAGAGTCTGTTAAGGGAACTCAAGCTCTTATAATACCTCTTTGCTCAGACTTGTTCAGCTTTTGTGAAAATAAGGAAGGGAGCGTGCAGATGGCTGGACTGGTGCCCCAGCAAAAAAAGTTTACTCTGAGATGCTACATTTAACAGTAGGAATAAAATGAGGAATGTATTCCACTCCTCCTCTAGTTTAAAGGCCACTTGTGAACAATGCACACAGCTTTCCATATCAGATTTGACTGTGATTAACATGTGTACTAAGGGGTAGGTACAATGTTGTAAAACTTTTATCATGCTTCATGGGGGGATTTTGTTGTACTGTGTATGGGGATTTTAACACTGTGCACATTTGGAGATTAAAATAAAGGATCTGAAGGTTCAGTGAATGCAGGCATTTTAATGAATTATTTAATTAATTAGTGAAGTGAAGGTGGGCATTTTAATGAATCACTCAAGACTGGAACTCATGAGTGCAAAGACATTTTCAACAAATTTTTAATAGATAAAAATGTGGATGACAATTTAAATGCTGTGAACAGTATGAAAGGATTAAACACACAACTGTGACCAGTAAAAAATATTATTAAACATGCATGAACATGTGCTAAGTTAAAACCTTGAACACAAATTAAACAGGAGAAGTTTATACAAGCTGTTTTATAGTGCTTTGTCATGGTATCCACCATGCTTTCCAGGGATCCTCTTTACCCTTTCATTATCTTCTCCAGCTCTGTCTGTGATGACTTTACTGTGTCTCTGTCTTTCTCCTTCCTTCCTTCATTCCCTTCTTCCAGCTCTATATTACTCCCTCAGGGCATATAGCACTTTTCTAAAGGCAGTGCCAATGAAGGAGGCTGATTACTGCAGGGACACTCCAGTAGGCTGTCCCTGCTTTGGAGAAGGAAACATGTTAGGCGTGTCCTCCAACAATGAAAACATCATCTATCGAAGACATACCGGTCCAGCTGAGAAACCGTGTAGTGATCTCATTTGCCAGAATGGTGTTTTCAGAGCTGGGAACAGGGTGAAAGAGAATAACAGGCACTATGGAAAGTGCCAAGTGAACTGCATTGCCATGCAATCTGTGCATCAAATTAAAGCATATTCATTGGCTTGTTTTTCTAAAAACAAAACACTCATGGATCAACATATACAAAATAGCTAGAATTCTGCAGTAACCAAAATATCTTTCTCTGCTGGAAACATTTGTGTTATGTGACTTGGCTGGTTTACCATATCATACTTCATGTTGGTTAAAGGCTCAGACCAGTTTTGTTGTTGTTTTTTTGTTTTGTTTTGTTTTGTTCCACCCCCCCCCCCATAACTGCTGCAACAGGGAAAAGTGTACTTCCTTTAAACTTAATCACAGTGCCACCATTTTGGCTGAGACTAATTTGGGACTTTTGGAGGTAGGAAGAGGAAGGAAGTAGAAGAGCAAATGTCAAAGTATGGGGAGCAGTAAGCAGGGGACAGCAAGTAACATTGATGTGGGGTATGGGTGTAGCAATACAAAGAGAAGAACTGGGAAGCCTGTACATCTCTAGCACAGCTCCTGGAGATATGCCAGGTAATGTCAAGGGAATACGTAGATAAAAGAGTTTGCTTCCTCTCAGTTTGAGGCAATAGAGAGCACATTAATTTCTCACACACCCTAAGAAACAGAGTTGACCCACTTTTCTACCTAACACTTCCCTGCATGTAGCCTCTATTTAAAAAAAAATAAAAAAGAAATGTTGGGGAGACGAAAGGCAAGGAGATAAAGAGAAGCAAAGAAGCACATCCTACAATGGCAGACACCTGATAGCACAGCACCGAGGTACTAATGTCTCCCTACCTACACTAGCTGCTGCAGGTGACTCTCCTCCCAGGCAGGGTTACCCTTGCAGCCCAGGCAAGACCTCCTGGCTGCAATCCTCTGAACTTGCAGTGCTCCAGTCAGATCCTGGATTTCAGTGACAAACTCTGTCCCATGTCACGGGTCACAACCAGAGTTGTGTATGGTGTTGACTAAATGCAATGCCTCAGCAATGGGATCTTGCACAAGTGTACAGTCCATCTCCTTAGAGTAGCTATTCATTTAGTGACGTCTCCTGTAAAATGTGTTGCTTTTCTCCATACATCTATATCTAGAGTGCCTTTATTGTGGCATGGTCTTGACCTCAGTTTTGTTCAGATAGCTACCTAGAAAGCTGAGCACTGACATGATTGCATGTGAGAACAGAAGTCCACAACCTCAGGCATAAGCTGAGGGCATGAGGTCTGATTCAGGTATCTGCATTTACGCAGAATAGACTGTGGCTGTAAAGTAGCATTGAATAGCATAGTTTGGTCAAGCCAGCATTGCCTGGCAGTAGCAGAGGACTGCAGTAGAGGATTTTGCACGTGCTCAGCCACTCTTTACAAATAAACTTCATTGTTGTGGAAAACATCACCTCCCACTGAAAGATACTTCCACCATGGGTTTATTATTGTACATGAAAACAGGGGATTGGCAACAAGAATATTGTTTGATAACACTAGGTATTTTAACATAGAAGGGTACAAGCTAACCAGAAAAAAAGGTCAAGTGTAGAGAAGCCTTCAGCTGATATAAACTGACAACTAATCAAATTATTTCAGTCTGCCGTTATTGTTCCCACATGGCAAGTATGCCTGTGCTCTGCTTTTAGGAAAATTGTGACTACGGCTTTTCACCTTGTCTTTCTATCATGGCTGCAAGGAGTCAGTGTAAATTAGGCACTGAGAAGCAGACACTACGCTCATATTCTTAAACATCATACAAGTATTTTTCAAAGCATTTCTCTCAGGTCTCTTATTACAGGTACTTTGTAACACTTCATTTAGAAATCACAGTTTTTCAGTTTCTTGTTTACTTGTTACAGTTTTTTTCCCATTGTAAGAAAAGTCATCTCATTAAAACCCTGCAATTAATATACTTTTTGCTTAGTACTTCTTCAAGCATAAGAGACAGAAGGTCTATAAACAAGGCTCTATTTTTAAGTGCTTAATTACCACACACTCATTTGTCCACTTTCACTGCAACTGAGAGGTTAAAAAGGGATTTTTCTATAAATCTGGGGCTAAATATAATGACTACTACATTAGAAAGAAATGATTAGGGACCTCCTGTTCCCCTCAAAGTTTGCCCTAGGGATAACCTTTTGCACATAGACAACAGATGCAAAATAAAAATTGGAAAAAAACACCACCATCCTCCAAATATATAGAATGTTCTTAAAATTGTTGAAATGAAGGACAAAATATTATCCGGTTTAATTCAGAACAAAATAAAGCAAGCATAATCTTCCTAGCAATGGTAAAAGGCACTGGGTTAAACTCTGTTACTTAACGTCTAATGACAGTTCCATGTTAATGTTATGCGGATCTGAAATTTTTAGTTATGCTGCAAAGTCACAGAGTTGTAGACATATAATTAAAATCCCTTCCACCAGACTGAAGAGCTATTACCATGGCTCACATTCCTGCTTCTGTCTCAGCTTTTACCCTGTCTGGCTTCCATATCATCATTTACTCTTTCTTCACATCATTACTGTTTTGGTGTAGCAACAACCCCAAGAAGAAGTGAGAGTTAAGCCCTGAACCTTTTGTGGTTACCTCTCCTTCAAATACTAAGCATTTTATTTGGAAGACAACAGGAGGAGCTGTTACCATTTATTTGATTTGGACACCTAAAGAAGTTAGTCCGGTCCACCCCAGTTTGAGATCTGAAGTATCCCAGTCAAAGTCTACCATGTCCCCATAAAAACAGCATGATATATAATTCTTGATGAGTTGAATCTTCATTCGTCCCCAGTAACGCATTGTGTTTTAACGAAATACATTTGTTCTCCAAAAAGAGGTTTATTGGTAGGAGAAATGAAAGTCTATCTGGACAGAGGAATAGAGGTCATGAAGCCAAAGGAAAAACAACGCATACTCCCAGAAAAGCACATAAGAATAGCAACATAGCTAACAAGGACTTCATATCACTAACTGCACAACAGCTGTTCTCACAGGTAAACTCAGGATTTCTTCAGAGTCAGTATGGAACAGGACACACGTGCTCTATCAGAGTCCCTCTGAAGAGTAAGTGCAGCGCTGAGATCACAGGATCTGGCCAGCTTCTGTATTAGCAATGCAGCAGTTTCTCCTCTCTGGGAGCCAAACCTCATTTCTTTCACGGCACATAGCAAGCCCAGTCAGACAACTTTTAGCGAGATTTAGGTTTCAAAGTTATTACCTCCCTTTGTAGCATAGGAGGGAGGTGCTGCTGAAGCTGCCATCTGATGTCGTAGCACCAAGGAATCCATACCTTGGAACATAAGGGGTTCCACTCTTAAGTTCAGCAGACTTAATTGCATTGGACTATCCACAGATATTTATGAATTTAAGCAGTTTCATCTCTCTTTGGTTATGTTTCTTCTTACTATCTTTCCATTCTTTGTCTTACACATGTCATCATAGGTCTAAGAATGGATTTTCCAATTTTTTTTTTTGTCGTGGAACATCTTTTGCTGAAAGGTGGTGGAGTTTTTTTTGTTTGGTTGGGATTGTTTTGGTTTTTGGTTTGGTTTGGTTTGGTTTTTGTGAGCTTGTGCTAGTTTTGACAAAACTTTAACAGAAAATTATTTGGATCGTCATCTCCAGGATGATGTTTCTAGTCAAAATAGGAAAGGGATTCACCAAGTCCATAGACATGCGAACAGTGAGGACACAGACTCTGGTTATGGGAGAACAAGATTCAAGTCTGTCCTCTGATTCAGACTAAAGATTTGATCTTAGATCTTCCATATCATTAAGTAATGTATGACACCTACAGAATAATACTAACACCTAGTACAGTGCAATTCAGACCACCTTTCTGGGTTTTTTGCCCAGCAAAAAATAAAGAGTAAAGAGTAAAAAGTAAAGAAATCCTAGGGCTGCAGAATCTGACTAGAATCCAGTGATTATAAATTTTTAAGGGTGCTGAAGACCCAGCATGGCATTTACCTCCCCTAAGTCTAGACACAAAACAAAAATACCTACGTCTGAGATAGATAACTAGAAATCTTTTATAGTCACCTGAGAGGAACAGGGATTTCAAGGGTGCGATATATCACTATAATGATAATAATACCATGAATTACACTGACTGTAGAAACCATCTTTCACCTGGAATATTTTCCTTTTATTCTGCTGCATATTACGTTGTTTTTTGTCTTTTTATTTTCTCTCTTTTACTCCAGAGATTCTTTATTCCTTTAAATCTTTTTCCAATTAGCTTTTTTCATTACCGGGTAGTAGTCTTAAGGTATTTCTCCAAGTTCAGTGAGTTCATATTTGTTAGAATCCAACTTGTAATGCAAATCACTTTCCAGCTTTTTCAAGAATGCCTCTGCTACTTCTGGCTCTACACATTTCCTCATGATGTTTCCTGCTCTAGCAATTAATGTGACAGGCAACAGGGTGCCGTGGTGAATCATGGGGTTTTTTTTCTTCTCCTGTAGAAAAAGGAGTGTCATATAAGGCAGTTTTTCTCCTCTGTCATTCCTCTGGTTACAGGTGTGAAATTCCTTACACTCCATACTCTGCATTATCAGTTGTTCATTGATTTGAGTTCTTTGGTGCTATTTTATGAAATAAAAAGTTTTGCTCAGATATTCAAAACTTTGCAGTTAAGCAGCTGGAATTGCTGTGGATTTTGGCACTGAGTATCTGTGGGTTCTTCCAGTTTACTAATTTCAAGAATAATCTAAATTTAGCATGGTTTATAGCTTTTTTATATAAAAATTTCAGCTGAGATTCCAAATAATCTTCCCTTCTTCCCCTGCCAGAAACACAAAGGTTAATCCTTGAAAGTTCTATGGATTACTAATTTTATTTCTTACGTTGTTATTTTTATGAGGTGTTTTTTGTTCACTGTTGCTTTATCTTCTCCCTATGAAATTTTAAATTCAGTTAACATTACTCCTGAAGTAAGGCCAGTTGGAGTGGTCTTTCTGTCAATCATAGATACATCGAGAGAGATTAGAAATCACTTATAAATCTGTAAAGAAGTTAGCCCAGGCTTCTCCCTCCTTCACCCAAATGTCTGTGATAAAGAATATTTCACCTAGATTTTCCTCCTTATCTAGGTGACCTGTGGTTCAGGGATTTCTGACCCAGAGGTGGGACATTCATTTCAACAGCCCTTTGGAAGATTGTATTTCCAAGGGTTTCACCAGTGACAAAAAAACATCGGGCTATACAACGTCTGCAATAATTTCTACAAAGACTTTATGTCTGTGAGTAAATATAGACACTAGTACACTTTCACCCTGATGACTGATCTTTTGACTTGGTGTCTCTCCTGTTTTTATATTGAGACAGTGTAAATAATCTTCCCCTAATCATATTCTCTGAGCTGTTTATGCCGTCTTAGACTTCTAGCACATGAGCTAATAGTGTATGTGCTATTTCTCTTTTTTAGGCTGAAAAGCTTATTCAGTGCTCCTGAGGAAGTTTCCCCATTTCTTTGTCAATATCTTTGTCCATATCCTTGTCACTTTCCCCTTTTCTAATTTTGTTGTGGAAAACCAGAACTGCACATAATTTTCAAGGGGAAAGGGAGAAAATACCTGAAGCTTTATCATGTTTTTGTCAAAAAAAATATAAAACTAATGAACCCAGAAAGAAAACTGTGAAGCAGAGGCTTGACTATTGCAGGCATACGTCCACCGGGCTGGGATTTTTGCAATGATTTCCTGGACTATAAGGCAAAACATGGCAGAAGGATCACTACCAACCAGGAAGTTTTTCAGCTGGACTCAGTAATGTCCAGGGAGTATGTCCATGGCACGAATGGTCTGAGCAAGTTTAGTAAATAGAGATTTTGGTGCAATCTTGGCACAAGACCCAAATGGCCTTGCACAGAAGAAAGAAATAGCCCATCAAAGACAGTTGTTGCTACACACATTAAAACAGCTCTTGTCATTGGGGGAAGTGTTTATCTGAAAAATACACGTATCTGTGTTTTACATAAGCACAACTATTTCAGAAGTCCAAGTAGCTAAGGCATATTTTTCCAGTTTTTTTTTCCTCTCAAGACCAGCAAAACAGCCACCAGGGCTCTTATGTTTTGCTGGGTCTGTCACCTGCAGCTCTGTCCTCATCCCTGTGGGCCTGTAAGAGCACAAGTCCCCTACAGACCCACACGCTACTGTCAAGAGGAATCCTTAAACCAGAGCTTCCCAAGAGGAGCTCAGGAATAGCAGGGCCAGTGGGGATGTGCTGGAGGACCAAGGGTGATCTGCAGCCTGCAGCAGCCCTGCGTTTTCAGGCAAAGCCAGAGCCTGAGTCTAGGCAGGCCGCACAAGGTCCACTGCTCCGTCTCGTGGATAGCAGATCGTGGTATGTTCTTACCAGTGCTACTATGTATTTCCTTTGTCTTCCCTCTCTTCCTTCTCCTTTAAACACTCAGGATAAATTACAGCTTTAGAAATTGAAGTCTAAATGGTATTAGGGTTATAAATTTAAATCTTCCACATTCAAAAAATTATTCTTGCATCGCCAACATGACTTTTCAAGGCAAAACTGCAGATACGTTGTCTTTGCTGTTCCACTGTGGTAAATACGTAAACATTTTTGTTGTTGCATGAATGCTGTCCATTGTGTAGGGTGTATATTCTGGTTGAGTTGAAATCATTTACAGGAGTTTACCCTTTTCTGTTCCTATTGCCTGACATTTTAAACTCACAAAACCCAACCTGGATTTGTCATAGGACTGCCTGACATTCTGTGCTAAAATGGTATTAGCCATCCTGGAGGTAAATGAACAGCAGTCCCCAAATGTAAGTATGCCTGTGAGCATACGGGTGAATTCTCAGGTGGCTCATGGAGGTAGAATAATTTCCATTTTGTTCATGTTTTCAGTATTATGACAGGCTACTACTGTTTGCTAGAAGCCTTAACTGAACCAAAATCAAAACTTTTAGTAGATGCTGGGCCACAGTTACATAGTTACTTACCTGATTTCCGACTATGGGACAGAATGTATTAAAAAGCCTTTGCTTTTAAAGAAAAAATTCCAGATGGGAATAAATATAGCTAAGTGGAATAGCAACAAAAAAAGATGGATGGGCCTTTAATCCCATGCAAGTGAAGATAGCATGTTCATTTATTATTTTTTGAGCATAATATAGCTGGCATGTTTCCATGTACACCTGCAAGTGAGTGATTCATATGTGAGTTTTTATATGCTCTTATATTAGTGTCCAAAAAGAAGAACATGTGGACGGTAAAACACATACTCTAGTTCAGAAACAATTTTGGAGGACAAATAATACTGGGACAACAATATGGGGCAGCCCTGGGGAAATCTGTGGCCTCAACGTCAATGCAGTCAAAAGTAGTCAATGCAGCTGGGTCAGTACAATCAATCCCGTCTGGCTTCAGAACAACACAGCTGTTGTGAGAGGTGCAGACCACAATACTCTCCCTGATGAGGCTGGGAGGTGAAGGGGATGTTAAACCATCAAGGAACAGCCTCCCTCCTGGCCCTCTGAGTGTACAACTTTGTCCAACAAAACCTTACCAGCTCTGAAGGCAACTATAATACTTCCCAGAGCCTCACCCTGTGTGGCTGCTGCTGTACCCCTCGTTGACTGGGACTGGTGGGGATGATGTCTTCTTCAGCACCTGTGCTAAGGGGATTTTTTCTGATTGGTTTAAAAGCATTTAGCCTTCATTTTAGACCACTTCCAGCCTTTTATCCAGTGTAGAGGAACAGGAGGGGAAGCCAGTCTTTCAGCAGTGAGGAAAAAGTACCCGTGGGGCTTAGCAATGAGCATGTAGAGTGAGCCTGGAAAGCAGGATCTGAAGCTGTATTATTTGCCTTTCCCATACAAGGTTTGATAGAAGGGACTTAATTTTGTGGGGTTTTTTAATGCTGTCATTTTAAGCCAAATCCTAATGTCCTCAAAGTTGAGCTGCCTTCTCAGCTACATCAGATTTATGCTGGCATAAAGCTCTCTTGGTTTCAGGGGAGCTAATCTCAGTTTATTTAAAGTGCTGTAAATCAAAGACAATATGGAAAAAGAACAGCTCAAAGTCAGGTTAATGGGAACGTGACCTGAGCAGGGGCCAAGTACAGTGGCCATTAGAGTTCAATGAAAAAAGGACTTTCATCTTCAGAAATAGTTGCCAAAAGCCTACACCTTTTCCCTTCACAGTCTTTGACCTCAGCAGAGTGCTTTAATTTATGTTTCTGTCCATTTCCACCCCACTGCTAATTTTAACCTGTCTTTCCATGTCCCTCTGTATGTGAAATTACTATATAATCTCTCTCCTTTTCCTTCCCCCTCCATCCTGCATGCCCTAGAGATAGATATCCTACAGGAGATCCCAGTTACAGTATTCTTCCATGTGGTCCCATTCTGAAAAGTTGTTTGGAAGGACTGTTCTGTGGTTATTCTTCCCTGGGAGGATGCTACAAAAGCACCATCTTGATGTTGGAGAAAGAATGACACATCCTAGCAGACAAGGGTGATCTTTAATGCAACGTGGAAAGAATTACAGATGGAAGATTGTAGCCATAGAGTTTTAAAGATGAATCTGCAGCTGGGTAGCCTGACTGAATGAATCACTGAAAAGTTTTAATATCTGTTTAAATTTTGATAAAGAAGAATAATTTCAAAAGACTTGACATTGGAGATTTTGAGCCCACAAATCCATTTCCTTGGAATGAAGTGTGATGTCGTTGAAATGTCACATTTTCCTCTCACAAGAGAAGGACCATTTTCACAAATCAGAGAATTTTCAAAATCATTTTTCAGCTATAATTGGAGATTAAGCAATAATATATAGTTTTGGTAAGAAAACAAGAACTTTTTTTTTCTAGAAGTCTAGTGAAAAACAGTTCTATCATTAATATTTTGTTACTCGAGAAGTGAGCTGTGGTTATGGCTCAAGAGACCCTGGAAAATTTTCAGCACAAATTATGCCAGAAATATCACATGGAGGAAAATCCTTCATTCCCCCTATACTCCCACCTTCTATTGAGAGCTGTAATTACAAGCTTCTTATTGAGTAATATTACAGAGACACCTACTTGCCCTGCTGTACTTAAGGGTTTGTCAATGCTTCCATTATAAACCTCTCTTTTTAAGGGTTCACATGACTCTAAAATTTTACTCTGGACTGAAACTTGGCATAAGATCATAGTAAAAAGCATGGTATTTTTTCCCCATAATTAGTTTTTCTTCAAACTTGATCACTGGAAAAAAAACAGACTACAAAAATTTAAAGAAAAGGTATTTCAAAGCATACAGTCTTCATATGTTTTATTTGCTTTTATTCACATTACTGTTTAAAAAAAAAAACAAACAAAACTAACAAATACATTAACATTCCAGATCCAGTTTAGCACTTAAAGAGCAAAGACATTGAACATTAAAGCTGGAATTGCAGTGGTCTTTTAACAGTGGGTGACCTGTCATTCCATATGTGCTGGCTACAAAGGTGTGAGTTAAGTATGGAGTTACAGTCTTAATTCTGAATTTCTTTACATGGGTGAGTTTAAGACAGATGCTTAATGCTCTTTGAATGTAGTGGTTTATATACTTTTACTTTGAATGTAGTTTTTGGACATCATGCCCAGAACTGTTTTGAAAGTCTTCCCCAGAG